>NC_135666.1:27402649-29802649 GCF_964188315.1 Podarcis muralis
CCAAGGCAGAATAGAGCAGGGCTATTACTTCCCTTGAACTGGACACAAAACACTCCCTCTCCCCATAAACTATACTGTAACTAAGATTTTAAAACTTGATTGTTTGGTACTAGCATTAAACACATTATTAAGCTTTTATCTAGTATTTATAATAAACATTTATATTTATGTAATAATGCCTAATACATAAAGTCAGCGTAATAAGAAATACAACATGCATTTGGGGAGATGTTAAACATCTGTGTTTGTTTCCAGCAGCTAGTAAGTACATTTAATATAGATTGGTTTTTTTGCAGAGTAGTTAAAAAATATGGCTACAAACTGGTTGCTCCATTACATGGATAAAATATATTGATTCAGTAGGGATCTTGTGTCAGGAAATAGGCTTCATAAATCTAATGAGAATGTCAATAAAAACCCAAATAATGTATGATCTGTATTGCCTGAATTTTCAGAGGGGGTTCTACAAAAAAAAAATTCTATATACCCCAGCAAAAAAGAGAATGCCCTCTTGTAAATCAGCACATGCCTTTAAAGCTAGTATTCAGAAGACAGATACAAAATAGTTGGTTCTCAAGGGGGATGGGATGACATGCCAAAATGACCCAGTTTGAAACATTTGTTTTAATGGTTTGGAGAAGCTTGTGGATGAAGTTGTATTAAATGTTCGAAAAAGTAGTTAGACTCTAGCATCTATGGTTTGAATAATCCTTAAAAACAGTTGAGGGTTTCTTCATTAATTTTTTTGTGCAGGGAGGAGACTTTTAGGCTAGAAACCTAGACATATTTACCTAGAATAAGTTTCATAGAATTCAGTGGGACTACCTTCTGAGTAGGCATGTATAGAATGGTAGTGTTAATCACTGTTTAGAAATTATCCCTTGCTAGATGAGATGAACTTTCCCCTCATCCCTAAGCACATTTTTACTGTGAGAAGCATGTCAGAATATGGGGGGACTAAATATACTTCTTTTGTTGCTGAGCTTGTCAAGCACACCACTGTGTTCTCTTTCCCACCAGGAAGGTCAAACCGCTGGGGGCCATTCTATTTTCTGACATGATCCCTACTGTCTGTCCATGCTGTCTGACAGATTGAAACAGTTGTCTGTGTCACTGTGCTTTCAATGCTTTCTAAATGCTTCATTTTCTATGAAAGAAGTAAAATATGTAAGCGACAAGAGGAGAAAATGGCAGAGGAGCCACAGCCTCTCCTATATTTTCCCATTCTTGTACTTAACCAGTCAAAACCTTACTTTTTCAGTGTCCAAGATGATGATAAATTGTATTAGGTTGAGTCTTTTGAAAGATATGGTAATAAAACGATTAAATATGCAGTGTTTCAATAGTTAAAGTGAAATAGGGGGCTTCTTTTGTTCACTTACATTTCAGTTTTATATATTTTGATTTGAGGTATGTATAAAGCCTGAAGAAATTAGTGCTGTGCTGAGCCTTGAATACTCTCTAGATAATTGAACTAATTAAATCTTTACCAACATTAACACAACTCCAGCATTCCTCGGACAGTGGTTAATTATTGCAGGAACATGGCAAGCTTCAGCTAAACAGATGAAAATAGAGTCCTGTGGAATGGTTATTGAGTTTATTCTTTATTCATCTTTTGATAAGGTTTAATTAAAACTGCCTCTCTCCATTGTGGTAAGAATGAATGTGCTTGTTTTCTTAGTGAAAGCCGAATTATTCCCTTCAACCATGGTTCAGCAATCAAAGCTGCTTCAAAGTTTTGGGTTATACTGTAGCTGTGGAGATATAATTGCTGAAACTCTCTATGAAGGCTTTATTCTTTCTTGTGTTTCTTTATTTTTATTTTTATTTAATATACTTTCAAGAATTACAACATCCTTTCCCAGCTGCAGTTAAATTTTCCAAATGTTTATTATATATACATGGTGAAAGCTCAGAATGGAGTAATTAAAAAACAAACATAAAAAATATTTATTTAAGCTCTCCCCTGACAAAATAGTAAGAGGTCATTATTTTAAAATTGTAGTTGCAACTGGTATTTTTTTTAACTTGGCATCATTTAAGCAAAAATCCTACACTTGTTCAGAAGCTAGACTTTAAGATGAAAAAAAATAATGACTGTGTTTTTAGTGGCAATGAAGGACAGGAATAGTGACTCTTTACATAGGCATACCAGGCAATGATTCATTTTAAAGCAAAAGTGCTAAAAGTATTGATGCCTTGCCAGTTTATAAAAAAGCAAAACTCACTACCTCTCCAGATAAGCAGTTCCATTTGCTACCCACAGATACACAACTTCATTTTTGAAAACTTATTTTATTGTGTGTTTTTTTAAAAACAGTACAATAAAGCTATTATTAAGAAACTTACTATTCATGTCCTATTACGTCAAGATGAGGTTTGATACCGGGGGGGGGGGGCAAAATTTCTACTTTAAAAGTCAACAACAGAATGTGTGGATGTGCCCAACACCTGTAAGTGTGCAAGTAGTTGGTTATATGAACAGTTTGTGAATCACTATCCATGCTAGGCTGTGGGAATCAGGCTAGAGTGAGTTAGGAGCTCAGACCTGAGAGTTAGGGCTGAAGAACAATTTGAAAAGATGGCAAACCAGAAGGCAGAACTGGTAGAATATGCCAGGAGTTGGCATCAAGAAGCAATCTGGATTGGGAGGCAAACCAAAAGGCAAGGCCAGTGGACAAGCCCAGAGTCATAAAGAACAAGGCAATAAACAGAAGTCACACTAGAGCTTAGATAGGACTTGTTGCTTGACTAAATCAACACTGAGTCAGGAAATCCTCTTATATTCTGTCTTGCCCATTAGTAGTCAATGACCAGCTTGGGAAAGATCAGTCTGGAAAATTCGTCCCTGAGAAGCTAGAGTGACACTGCTTGCCAGGAGCAGTTCCTGATAATCATACAGGTATCCATTCCTTTGTGTGCTAACACTTTACCAGATCCTCCAAGCTGGAAGGCAAGAAGATGGGAAGCAATGCTTCCTTCCTGACCCAATACTATCCTTCATGCCATTGAGCATTTTGATAATCTGGTGTAGTGAATGCATCACCTATGATGGTTCTTGCCCTTTGGAAGTATCTCTTCAGTATTCTGGCCCACACAAGCTCAAGTGATTGGACTAGCATTATGTAAACTTCCAGGCACAGGATATTGGAGCTGTAATTTTGGTGCAGCAAATCTATATTCCTCTAGTGACTGACTGACTGACTATTCCTCTAGGCCTCCAAGCAGTGCGTAATGGCATTTGATTGCAGCCTTGGTCTAGTTATGAAAATTTAAATATCTGCTTCTAAATGTGTCAGGCAGCCTGATTGGAAGGTTGTCCCATCTCCAAGTCTTGTTTGTGATGTCTGAGCTTCAATGACCTATTTAGGTATGTGTGCTGGTCCTGTGTAACCTTTTTAAGGTATGTGTGCTGGTCCTGTGTAACCTTTTTAAGGTACACATAGGTTTTCCTAAAGGGGAAGATCATGTCTCTCACAGACTTGCATCAGGAGAAGGATGCGAGAGGGAGATAGGTTGAACAACCTCATGCTGCAGTTCTGATCTGGATTGGAGCCCTCACAACTTTCCTATAGTGCTATATTAGTTGATCATGAGCAGGTATCATGAGCAGCTTGTTACATTTCTATATTATGTGAAGCAAAATCACTGGAAATGGAAAAGCCAAGTACAGTAAATAGAAATGTTCAGCTGGGTAGAGGGGTTGATACTCTAATCAGTATTAGATACCCAGAGGCTTTTTTCTAATGTAATTTTCTATTTTTGTAAAAATTGTTTTTCCCCCTGGATACCAAAAAAGACAAGCCCTTTGCTGTAATTATATTGAACACTTAAACAGGGAGAAAAGAGCAGATGTAGCATTTTTTCTTGGTAAGTACTGCAGTAACCTTGCATCTTAAAGAAACCCTATTTTCTTTTAGAGGGTGGGGAGGCTCTGTAGATGTATAGCTATCATAAAGAAGAAATATCCTTCCACCAGTTTTTATCCTTCTAATAGTACTGACACTAGCTCAGTTTGCGCATAATGCTAAGCCAGACCTTGACTTAGTGGAAGCATGTGGGTTCTGGAGAGGAAACCACAACTGCTTTTCTTCTCGTCTGGTCCTGCTGCTGCTGTGCTGCGGTGAGCTAAACCATGGTTTGGCTTGGCCCTGTCATCTGAAACAAGTTTGACAAATCATGAACTGTAAGCCATGGTTTGGTTTGGCTTAGCATTGCATGCGAACAGGGTCACTGGTTTCATTTGTAGTTTGTGTTGATTAAATACCTGCTTGACTGATACTATGCCGTCCTTAAGCAAAAACACTGCTGGATTGAAATTAAGAGGGAGAACTGCTGAACCATACAAGTATGTAGCTAATTCAATCAGAGAAGCATGAGAAAGGGCGAGAATGGCTAATTGTGTAGGACAGCTTTGTCATTATTTTTGCTCTGAAATGGTGGGAAGCAGCCTGGGTTTCTGATGCCATCTCTCTGGATTTGGCAACATTTGGCTTTAACCCAAAAGAGAAAGTGGAGTGTATACGTTTCCAGCAGGGCCCTGTTGCTCTTGCACAGAATGGTTAACAGTGACATTAGTAGACAGAATGACCATTCCCCTACTCTTCCTTTAAGCAGATCCTTTAAAATGTATTATTGGGTGGATGACCCATTACTTTGGGGTGCTAACTACCTCCCCCCCCCCATAGTTATACATACACTACATTGTTTTCACAAGAATTTCATTTCATCCCATGAAATTAATTGTGTTGACCTTACCTAAAAGTGGCATGGCAGTTACAGCCCGGCATATCCATGCCACCATGACCCAGCCTCTCCTTGCCAGGCTCCAACAGCCAACGGAAGACATAACAACCTCTCCCATTGGCTGTGGGAATTCAAATTGGCCCATCTGCAAAATTGGCCAGTTATAGGCAGGTGTGGAAGCAGGGATTCAGAATGGTGGAGCTGATAGGGACTCCCAAAGGAGTCCTCACTGAAGGAGTCCTCACTGAGGTCCCCTCCCCTGGCTTAAAACAGACCCACCTCCTCACCCTGCACCGCAGTTGCCTTTTCGATCTCCCTCCGTTCCTTAACTCATGGTTGCATCATTTCATTTGTGTGTGATATCTTGTTCGACTTTGCCAAGGGTTGCTTCGGTATCAGTATTCAGTATATCAGCCTCTGTTGGAAACAGCATAATACCAGGTAGATGTTTTCTGAAACTGAAACATATATATGTTTGTGTAGTGATTTTTAAATACTAAAAAGGGTCCGAGCAAGTAAATTTAGAGTATATTTCAACATTGAATCCCCCCATCAAATTTACTTCAGAATTCAAGCTTATTAGGGCCCTAAGAAATAATATTGTTGCATAGTTGCTACAAAAAGAATGTGAAATTGGGACATGGAGCATGTGGTGTTCTTGATCATGTTAGGGCCTGTCTGCTTCATTTGCAAGCACAGCAGTTTAAAATATGACTGTCGTAAAGCTCAGTTCTTCTCTGAAATGTAGCTTTGCATGCATCTAAGGGTTCTCCCTGCCCCCCATGCAGTCCTTGCATGAATGTAGGTTAAGTCTGACCACCTATGCTGGATGTATATTACTATGAACATGGTTGCTATAGGCATTTGCTCCTTGAAACTCGGGACGGGCTGCATATTTCTCTTGCAAGTAGCCAATAGCTATGAATAAAATTAATCTATCCCACTTCACGACATATTTTTTCTTTTGAACTCCCAAACCTGGAATGCTCTGCTGCACACCGAGCAATAGAATATGCCTTTCAGATATTGTCTGTGAATTATCCCACCTCAAACTTTAGTGTTACTTCTCTGCAGAATTTGAATGTTGATGCATGTTTATAGAGGTGTTTGTGTTAAGAAGCAAGAACCTCAAGTCTTGCTCTGTGAGCTGCCTGTGTCTGTTTCTCCTGCTCAGCCTTGTACATACACAGAAACGAATGAGATTTGTAACATTAGTCCCTGCAATTGGCAGGCAGCATGGATCACCTAGACTGCCCAGAGCTGATATAAATACAGGTAAGGGATTTCTGCCCTCAACTGTTTAACAAACCAGTACCCTCTGCCTGCTGTACTTCAGACTCATGCACCAATCCCTTGCGCCTGTATCAAACCTTGGGACCGTAGAGCTGGAGAACATAACTATCAATAGGTTTGCATTCGGGTGTGACTTCCCATGATCCTGGGATGGCCCAATTCTTTGGACTTTTAAAAACATTAATTCACAAAAGCACTGTTAGCTTGCCCTTTCTGACAAGCTAGTTGCATTCTCTTCAGTTGGTGTTTCAGCTACTAATACAAAAAGCCATCCACTGGGGGCTACCAATTGCATCTAGAGCGTTGAGGTTATCCCATTTTTTCCTGCCCATATCCCCTCTTGCCACTCTTTGCAGTGGATATTGATCAATTTTACTTCTAAAACACGCTTCATCAGTAGAGATCCCAAAGTAGTCACAAGCTTAAAAAAACAAAACAGTAAAATAGTGTTTCAAACAGCAGCAATTCTCAATAAGCCTGAGATCTTAGCAAATTTTACTCCAGTAGTGGCCATCCATCTCATCAGAGGCAACCTTCAGTGGGAAATCAGTGCAGTTGGGCGGGGAGGTAGCTAATTGCAAGCATGTGCTTAAAAGAACATGTGTCATATAACATGTAGTTTGACCTTCTGAAGTTTACCCTGTAATACATGTGTTCATTATAACATATTCAGATTTTAGGATGCTGAATACACTAGTAACTCATACGTAATTCTTCTCTACTGATTCTAGAAGAATTAGAATGCTTCAAATACAGTGTTGAACAATAAGCCCTTTTACATCTTTAACCACTTTCAAATGTATTTTTAATCCATTAACAAACTTCCTAATACAGCATTAAATCTACATCTTCAAATAGATTTGCCTGCCTTTCACAATCTTTTGTATTCACTTTATTCCGTACCTTCCATTTTTAGTTCCTTTCCTTGACCTTAGCATACAAATGTGTAATGGGAGAAAAAATGATTGACTCACAGAACAGGGGTCTGCAGTGTAGTGATTTCATGCTCAGTTGTTGGCTAACAAGCTGCCATAGTTTCATTTAGTGAAGCCCAGTTGCAAAAGATGAAGGATTGTGTAAGGCCCAGCTGCCAAGGTTACAGAACAGACTGCTTAAAGGACTTCAAGGTTCCAAGTGTGAGGGGAATTGTCTCTGCCCAGCAGGTATGGAATAGATTTAGACAGAGTCTGTTGTGCACAAGATGCTGACTGGCCTAAGCAATTCATAAATCCCCACCAAAATTACAACATTCTCCTCCCATTTCGCTGTGTACATACTTAACCCTTACACAGCTGTTCTGGAATAGCTTGTCTTTCAAAATAGGCATGAAATATAAAAAAGCTGTTTCTACATACTTTGTGGTAATAGTGATCCATGATAGAACCTGGCGTAACCAAATGCATGCATGTACTACTCTACTGATATAGCTTTATATTTGAAAAGAAAAAGGCAGTCCTTTTAATTACCCAAATAGCTTGATAGTCAAGGGCCTCTCAGACTTTCTAAGCCCCAGGCTTACTTGGCAGGGCTAAACATTTCTGAGGCCCATGAATCATAATATGGTGGTGGAGGGGTAGAGCCAGTAATATATATAGGAGGAAATTGGCATAATCAGTTGCTAATTACTGATATCCTTTTATATTGACAGTTAATAATTCTTGGGAAATTGTTAGATTCACTGCTAAATTTCATTGTGGCAGGGAATTCCATAGTTCAGCTTTTCTCAGGCTGAATACAGACATGCTCTCTGGAGGTATTGTGACTCAGCCTTCCCATTTTAGGCAAAATTTGTTGATTCAGCACATATCTCTCAGCCTCAGACCTGCTACCAGGTTTCAAATTCCCAGTGTTTCCAGCCTTTCTTTGTCTTCTTTCCTCTACCACCACCTCTTTAAAAGCACATGGTTTTTTCAGCTGAAAAATCCATACCTGGGAAGATTTCAGTTAGTTATCTGCTTCTGTCATTTAAATCCAAGGGAAATATTGTTTATTTGCAATGTTAGAAAGGATTTCACAAAGTTAAATCATCCATCCTTCCAATTCCTGAATTATATACTGTAATATAACTGGATGATGCAACTGGCATCTACTATTAAATTAAACATAGAGAATAGTTGAAGTAACAGGCTATTTCTATCTGTGTCAAAAAGGTGTCATAGTGGTTAATTAAGTTGTTTTTAGCTCCAAGGTTTCTCTATGCATTTCATTAGCACTTATTATTCAAACACTGCATATACAGATCTGTCTTTAAGTAATATAGACTAAATTGTACAGTCTTTTTATATACCGTATTGGCCTGAATACAGTGGTACCTCAGGTTAAGAACTTAATTTGTTCTGGAGGTCCGTTCTTAACCTGAGGTACCACTTTAGCTAATGGGGCCTCCTGCACCGCTGCGCAATTTCTGTTTTCATCCTGAAGCAAAGTTCTTAACCCAAGGTACTATTTCTGGGTTAGCGGGGTCTGTAACCTGAAGTGTCTGTAACCCAAGGTACCACTGTATGGGCCTCATTTTTCCCCCAAATTCCGACCGTGAAAAGCGACCTTACAAAAATTGGCTTTTACGATATCTCTGCTGAAACAGACATACGGTAAAATGGAACAGGTGTGAGTGCCTGCGGAATTTTAAGAGAGCGGCTTATATTCAGGTATTGTCTTTTTTTCTTTCCCCCTCTTGAAGTCTAAAGATGTGGCTTATATTCGGGCCAATCTTTCTTCTGCTGTGCATTAAATTCATCATAGCTGATACATTTTCCTTAATTTTGTGGAACTAGGTAATATTTTTGCTTTTATTCTGTTGTTGCCTTATAATTCCTATTCATAAGGAATTCCTATTGTCTTCTCACTTCCCACTTCAAAATTTACTTTAGAATCATATCACTGCATTTACTACAAAGGAAGACAGCAATATGAGGTAATAGTAGTCAGTGCATTCTTTCCCACAAAAATGCACCCCTTAAGGAATTATATGGTGCTTTTTATTTACTTCTTACATTTTTCTTTCATGCATTACATTTGTATAAGTTTACTGCATCCTAGACACTTGAGAAATCAGCCTGCTGGTCTGTTCCTTTACTGATCTCCCCCCCCTTTTTATAAGCTGCTATGGCAACATTTCTTATCAAAGGACCTTGACTCTTGAATGTATGAAATCCCAGCTGTAGAGTTTGATACACCAAAGTAACTTCCACTTGACCAAATTCATCCTATATTTAACTCTATGGGTATAAACCTTTCTACAAGGCATAAGTTGATTCAAGACCACAATGAGAGATAGCTGCTGATCACATTCTTCCAAATCTCAAATTTCAAACAATACTTACAAATATTTAAAATGGGATAGTTCCTTCTCCTGGTTGTTAGATGAACAATTTGCAAATGACCCCCAGGGAAGTGATGTTCCACAATTTCCATATCATCCCTGTAGCAGAAGACAAAACGAGAGAACTGCTAAGCAAGCCCTGTGACATTAGAAGAAAACCCCAACATAACACTCAAGCAACTTCTGTCCCCCAGCCAGGTTCCTCTGTCTTAAAATAAGAGGGCACTGAGTTACCTAACTTGGGAAGACTGTGTTCCTTTTAGTTTTACCTGAGAAATACATTCCCCTAGCATAAGGTATGTACCTCAATTCTGATGATAAAACTTTGTTCTGTACTCTAAAAAAGTAGTGAGCTAATTCCATTTTCAATGGGAGTTGACTTACAAGTGAGAAAGCTGTTTGAAACCAAGGTATGAACTGGAAGTTCTAGAAAGCACCTTTCCTTACTGTCCATATGCAAGTTGTCACTTGTCTGTATGCAAGAGGTTCCAATAATCAAGGCTGTTCCTTCCTGATAGTATTAAAAACCAGAAAACTCAAACTTCTCTTTGCCTACCCCTGAACTAAAGCATTGAAAGCTTAAACTATGCTTATTATAGCATATATTTATCAATAGATTGCAAAGCAAATCTGCACTGAGAGTATAATGTGAATTGTTTTGAGATCATAATTATCACAGGCCCCAACATTTCTCTCTAACTTATCACACTGTTTTATCTTGAGTAATTCAGATCCTTGGAGACTCCTTTCTTCAAAGCTTTGGAGAGGACTTTAGTGGGGTTAGATTGGTGAAAATGGACAGGTTTCAAAACTAAACTACATACCTCTGCTGTTACAGTTTTCTGTAATCCTTTTGGACACTTGCAGCTGTAAAGCGTTTCATTCTTTAGAAAGCCATGTGTCTCCCAATTCACTCACTAAATTAAACTTTTCTGCTGACTTGTGTTTATTTAAACAGCTTTGATTAAGTAATTATACTAGTTTGCCTGTCATGGTTTCATTGGTCTCCTATAGCCCCTGGAGGGGGAAGGCAGAAAAAGACTATTTATGGTCAGCTGGAGGTCTTGTCCAGAGCTGCTTGTACCTGCCCAACATCAAGTACTATATTTATTAATTGAACTCTAACCTTTTCTTACCCTGAACTTTCATTATGAGCCCTTTCTTGATATTTCTGAATGTTTTTTTCTAGTCCTGCCTGTTTGCTTTAAAATATTTGTTTGTTTAATATTTGTTATTCTCTTTACCCAAGTATTCAAAGGTGGCTTGAAGCTGCAGATTTAGAAAACGTCAGCAAACAATAAAATATATAATAGAAAACATTAAAATAAAGGCAACAAACAAAAAACAGAATGGCAGCAATTAAAACAGAACTATAATATCCACTAAGTATGTCTGATAAACACGTAATTGACCCATAAATCCTTCAGTTTTACACATGTGAAGGTTCTGTAAACCAAAACTGATTCCAAGATATTGCTACTGCACTATCTCAATGCACAATATGTCAAATCTTTTGGATTTAAGCTGGTCTGGTCAGTACTTCTATATGGGTGATCATGTGGGAACCCTATGTATGCTGTCTTTGAGTTTCGTTGTGGAAGGAAGGTGTATTAATTAAATATGAATGCATTGCTTTGTGTAGATTTTCAAAAACATTATTAAATATGACTTAAGAAGATAAATGCCAAATCTCTTCCATTTGTCTTCATTACTTTTGCCGGTTGAATACAAACCTGCAAATAGAAGGAATCTTTGGATACAAAATCTGTATATAGATGGCATCTCCCACTTAACAGCAAATCTATTTAACGTTTTCCCTTAGATCATGGGTGGATAACAGTTTTCAGCCTGGGGCTGTACTCCTTTTTGGCCAAACTTTCAAGGACCACATGCCAGCTTTGTGTGAGGTCAGAGGTCAAAGTGAACCAACCAATTAATATAATTTTTGCTTTTGTACAGTAGGCAAGCTTTCACACACACTAACAAACCCCTCTGTAGCCTCCATCCTGATGAGCAAGAGGCATTATCAGAATTCAAGGCAAAGATACTCAGGGATGGGATGTAGCCTAGGGAGAATCCCAAGAGTCATATAGAGAGACCTGGAGGGCTGCATCTGGCCCCCAGGTTTGATGCTCCCCCACCCCTTCCCTAGAGCATTCCTCAAAAGTAAGAAGCTTTTCCCCTTGTGCAAAAGCCTGTTGTACAAGCAGAAATATGAACTGTGATAGAGGACCTATTGTAGCACTGCATAACTTCTTGCAGAAGTTATTGACACAATCATTTATTAAACAACGCAAGCAACACCCCCCCCCAAAAAAAAAACACAACTTACCATACTTATGGCTCAGTGCATCTTTTAAAAAGGCATTCACTACACTAAACAACCAGAAGTCCTACACTTCTCAGTAGAATTTGTGAGACTCAAGGAATATGAAACCATAGTTTGTTTACCTGAAGCTAGCTAATTTGATATTTCTAAATTACTTACATTTAGGGCACAGTCTTTATGGAAGACAAACATAATGGGGTCAATGAACACAAATTCTTAGATACTTAGAGGAGTCAAGTCTGTAAAAAAAGGGGGGAAAGACAGAACTTTTCTAGTCTCAAAACCACCTAGTGATCCGAGGTTGGTGGTCTCAAAACAAAACATTTGTGAGGAAACAAATACCAACCTGCCATAGATATACATAGAGTGAAGATGTTTTAGTTTAAAAGAACAGCAGCTGAGAAACAGTTATTTGATCCCTGCTGTTTGAGGGACAAAAGAAGAGCGTTTTTGCGATCACTCATCAGTGATCCCTGTGCAGCTTGATTCCAACAGCCGCAACAAAACCACAGATGTTATAACAACATTGCAGTAGGTGGTATTATGTTGCAAATCTTATGCATAGTAGTATCAGACAGATGTATTGTTCTGTTGCTTCCAGAACTATTGCCCAAGTTTGCTGCAACAGTACAGCTAGTCTGTACATAATTTGTAAATTATGTGCCTGCGTCACCTACTCTATTTATCTGAAGTAGAGCCATAACTTGCAAGTTGTGTGTGTGCTTCACACAAACAGAAGTATGAAAATTTCCATAGGGCCCTTCTGTTGGAACTATCTGTTATAGAAGGTTGCATTATAGTGAGTGTGTGTTTGTGAGAGACAGACAAAGACAGAGGACAGGATTCTACTACCTGTGTTTTGTTCAGATGTTGTGCACACAAAATAAACATAAGTACTCATGTCTAATGTGCAGACCAGTTACATACACACATTAACAGACCTTTTAGGGTCGTTGTCCCCAGAAAAATCAACTTTGAAGTATTATGATTTGGAGTTAGGAAGAAGCACTTAACCCTTCCCTGCCTTCTGCTTCTCTGTTCCTAATTGCCCTTTCCTCAAACCACCTTTTTTTACCTGTGGATTTCAAATGCATGTTAACAGTTCTTTTTGGAAACATGAAATAACAACACACTAAGCACTGCTTTGAAGCAAATCCATAGAACACAAATCATGTATGTATTGATTTATAGGTTCACTGCATACAAAGCACCTGGTTTTTCTGTGACATTTTTCTCTTTCTTCCACATAATCGAATTACCAAGAATTATTTGATGTTGTTAGCACTTAACCTAGACTTTTTTATGAAATCAGTTGCTCAGTCAGCATGCCTGCCACCTATGTCCACACAGCCAACATATCTTTACACTATCTAGGTCCTTCTATCTGAAGGATTGTATGAAATTTTATGTTAAACGGTGGTCTGCTATTCACACATCCATTTTATTTTCTTTGAACATGGACCACAGTTAAGTGTATTGTACAACTAGGCAGTTTGATATCACTTTGATAGACACAAAGTGACCTTATATGTGCACTCCTGTGTACTCTAATCTGTGGTCTCCCATCTCCCACTCGACAGGAATTCTGAGATGTTGATGGAACCCTCCGTTTCAACAGAGCAGCTGTGCTGACCTTTAACCCTTCACACTGGTTCTGACAGCTGCCTGCCATGTGTAGAGGAAACCTCACAGACGAACATTTCTGTCCTGAAGTAAAGACTTTTAGATAAACATGCAAGCACTACTATGGATACTACTTTTAAAAATAAATAAGCTACTGAATATATAACAGCAGGATACGTTGTAGACTGTTAAAAAATATATACACACTATTGCTAGCTCGTTTTCCTGAAGAACTTTTAAATAACGAAAATTATCATAAACTTAAAACTGCACACCAAATGTAACCAATCTGAAATTTATAAATTTTATTAAATGAAGTTAATTGGGTGCCGCAAATATAGGCTTATGGCATTACTGGCATATATGTAGGTGAGGTGATTCAGACACTTCTAAAGCAACTGAACTTGTGTGCAGTTTTTAAATTTTAATCCAAATAATACAACCTTTTTCCAGTTGTTGTTTTCGGGGGGAGGGGGAATTAAAACACAACTTTAACCAAAAAGAAAACTGCTTTAAAAACCTTTATGTGTTAAAATATGGTGACTTGAATGTCAGGTTCATCTTGCTCTTATTGAGAGTCCAGTGTTATGTGCTAATGTTTTCCTGCCTTTTTGCGCAGCTGTCATGGTATTAATATAATATACCTTCCCCATTTGTGTAGAGGTCACTATTCTGTTGCCCACTCACATTACGTCTGCTCAGATATTAACTGCTTGAGATTTTTTATCTCAATAAATATTGAACAGTACCTCAACAACATGAGGTATTGCTTTTTCTAAAATGAATGAATGAATGAATAAAAATACAGTAGAAGACTTTTTTTATTCATTTGTTTCTTAGCAGCAGAAGAAAGTCTCTTGGTTAAAATCATATTCTATTCAAATTCTTACCTTACCTTACAAAATAGTTGCCTCTTTTTTCTATTGGACAGTTTGACAGACTGTAATTCAGTACTGTTAATTTTTTGTTCATATGTTACTAAAAATAAAACAAAAATCGGGTGGGGGGGGGAACCGCTCTCTCTGTGTAGGGTGTTAAGTGTTCATGTCCTTAAGGCAAATGGATAATATATTTTCTACCTCTGTCCAGCTGGAAATTCTGTTAAATTGGCACATGAGTGCCTCTTTAGTTGAGTAGTGAAAAGAAAACGTTTCCACCATTATAAGCCTTAAAATTCTATACTTTATAATAATGGCATCTCATGAGCTATCAACATGAAACCTGACATTACATGATCGATGTGATAAGGTCTACAAAATTTCAAACTGATCCAATGAAAATTGTTGGATTTACAGTAAGTTTAAAAGTGCTGAAATGTACACTTTTATTGGTTTAAAGTTTTGGTTTGATGAAGTTCTGGGCAGCAATTCAAAGGTTATTAATGTTTACCTGCCCCATTGAAGTCAGAGGTAGCAATTACTGGTAAAATAACTGTCAAAATACTATGGCACATGCACATTTTACATTTTGGAGCAGAAATTTGCCTGGACTTCAGTGTCTGCACAGTGAGCCACCTAATGAATGCTATGTGCAGTTTGGCACAGTGGTTGGACAAACTTCTTGGGCTCAATGGCATGTACAATTTGTGATGTTACATAGCATCTTTACTGATCACAGGATACGTTTCTTAAGGCGTCTAGGGAGATTAAATTTGGAACTATTTAAAATGCAAGCATTAATGTTTTTCAATACCTGGTTAGACATTCAAGTCATTTAAGATGATACTGTGAAATACGCCCCAGGGCCCACTTTCCAATACAGTGTCAAGAGACTGCATTTTCTATGTTTGTTCGATTTTAATAGTAGATGGGGTAATGATTTCATCAAGTTAGATAGTAGTGCAAGTTATACAGGAGGGTTGTTGACAAGGCTCTTGGGGTTATATCCCCTGTTGCAAACATATACTTTGCCTTCTAGAGCCTCCTTACATTGCTAGCAGCCTAACAATACACATACAGAAACTGTTTCTAAAAATGCTTCCCTTAGTATTGAAATAGGGTGTCATTTTTAAGCTTAAACCGTTACACAATTTCAAAGCAGACTTAAAGAAAAAAATAATTGCATACACTGCAGAAATGTCCAGTTTGTTGTATATCAGAATGAACTACATTCCCATGCCTGTCACAGATATAACTGCTGGATGTCATTCTAACAGCATGGCTCCATTCCTCCCCCCACTCCACCCCCAGCAGATTTCCATGTAGCCTTTTAATCTGTCTCTTGTCTTTGGGTGTTTACACTTGATGCATTTAACCCAATGTTGTAGATATTCTACATATAAGGGCTTCCTTTATCCACTTCAGTTCCTACATTCTTTTGCATCTGATACATGTTTTGACCACATCATATTTCTCAAAATATTTAAGCCCACAGAAAGCAATTGACATAATGAACTAAATTCTTCCATATACTTTTCTAGACTTATTGCTTTACATTATACGTTTGGATTTCACAATTGAAACTTAATGTATGATTCAAAACAAATCACAATCCTTTTCGTACCAGGCAGCTCATACTGGTCAAGTCTTCCTCACTTTGGCTGGTTCTCATCTTGTTAGCCAACCATGTCTCTCATTGGAGACTTCTGACCCTCTTGTGTTTTTCCAATACTTTGAAATTTCTTGATACTATCTTGTTTTGACTAAATGTTGTTTTCGCTATGTTGTTACTAAAGACACTTCTTCATCCTAAACATGTTTACTATTTCTTACTTTCAGCTGTTCATAAATGGTTATGCTTCCACTATCTTAACTCATACCAACTGTGTCATCATCTATGTCTATATAATTTCATGTTCTCAGTTTACCTCATTAGCTTACCCAAAGGCCTCACACTAACCCTTTCCCATAGCTAGTATTTTTTCAAGTATCATTTCTATAGAGTTCCTATCAAAGTAGGTTTCTGGAATCCTTTCTTCAAGTTTCCCCCCAATAACATGCATATGATGTATCACAAGTTAACAGCATTAGGCAGCATAGCAAGGATCTGTCATGTTGTTCTTGTTTCCCCTCAGCTCCTGGGAAAAGGAGTATGTAAGTAGTTTAATGCAGCTCTCACAAAACAACAATTGTGGTTTGCTGTCCAAAGTTGGCAGCTGCTCGTGGCATGGGAGCAAGGAGCTATGTGTACATCTCTGAAAGTGAGGTTGACTAAGGATTGGGAAGCCACATCCTCTACTTGAAAGGCTTTGCAATAAGAATTTCCTGATCTCTTTAGTTTTCTCCAGCATTTGTGTAGGTGGGCAAAGATTTTCTAGCTCCATGTGGTATATGGATAATTGTGAAGTGTATTATATACCTATTATATAAGCTTATGTTCTGTTCCCATTGACAGTGAATAATATCTCTAAAGTTAAGTGTGAGAGGTTTTCATTCCATTTAATAGTGTGTGTATAGTTAGCGGCTCCAGTACTATAAGGATTTACCGTAATTATTTTAATTGCAATGAGCTATCCTATAAAACAACACAGTAACAAGTGAACATAAAAAGTGGGTCATAAAAATAATCTCTCCCCCCCACCCCACCCACAAGAAGTATTTTGTGCTGTAGGAACCAACATATTGCATTCCTTTATGTTTTTTAAAAAATAAAATCTTCTCCCAACTCAGTATTACAGTCTTATTGAAAATGTAAGGTCTTAAAAGAATTCTTTCTTTTGGATAGAAAATAGAAGAAAATGATTATTTTTGGCTCCTATTTGGTATTACCTTTTTCAATCCAAAAATATTTCAGTAAAGTGCAAAAAAGGCTACCTGGGCTGTGGACAAATATTGATAATAAACAACAATTAAGGTTTCCTTATTTGAAAATAACTCTGGATTATGACATTCCCAGCTATGCTGGTTCTCTTAGATTTTCCTTCAACTTATCCTTAAATCCCTTACTGTCTTCATTTGCCACGTTAAAAGTTGGAAAAGCCTGTCTAATAGCTTTTCAAAAGTCACTCTAATAGCTAATATCCAGAGTTATATACAATAATAAAGTCACTCCAATAGCTAATAGCCAGAGTTATATACAATATTACTTTCCAGTGATAATTTGCAGCAAAAGTATAGTTGTACATATAATTTAAGGACTCATACTTTTCAATGCCAGTGTAAGTGCTGTCATATGGCGGCCATCCTGGGACTGCACCACTTAATAATTCAGTTTTTTAGCTTGCAGTGCTAAAATCTTCCCTGTCCATGTAGCATTCCAGACCTAGCCTGCTTCTTGATGTTCTGTTTGTGTTTAGGGAGGCCTCTTTGTATGGGAGAGCAAGCATTCAAACCTGCAGTTCACCCATCTGCATTCTGAAGGTGTAAAATGCCAGGAGGGCTGTCTCATATGCTTTTTGTAGATCAAGTCTTTGGATAGAGGAACACTTTCTTAAGGGCCTTTCTGCACCTGTATTTTAAAGAACTACCCAAGTTTTTTCATCACCATATATTTGCCATTCATAATATAGTACTTTTGAGAAAACATGGGTTTTCAGAATGATCCATCTGAATTGTGCTCAATGACCTATCTTCCTCCTGCCTGGAGCTATGGGGTTGTGATGTGGCTGGTACAGTGGCTATAGACTCTTATCTGGCAGGTGCAAAAGGCGTTTGTACCCACTTCCCCCAACTGAGCAGTCACTTTTCCCCCCCTTTTCACTCAGTTGCACAAAAAACTTCATAGCTATGATAAATAGCCCTAAAAATGTAGTTAGGATGCAGATCCCCAACCGCAAGCTCTGTGAGAAGCATGAAGAATCTAGGTACTAATCATGGAGGAGTAATTAAGAAAATGTAGGCATAGACCAAATTTGAAAAAATGCCACATACTGTTGAAGAAATACTGTATTAATGCCCTGTTGATAATTTTTATTATTGAGGCAAGTGCAGCCAGGAGTAAATAACTAGGATTAATAGCTTTTATTTCTTTAAGTTTCCGTGCATGTAATTCACTTGGGTATTTGAATAATAGAACAACAGGTAAAGCATACACTGAAATGCATTACATTCAGCACTAAGGTGAAAAATAATTGATTATGCAAAGTAGGCCTAGGTCCATGTAAATATTTAGGGATTTTACTTATCAAATGCATGCTGGTGTCTCAATCTTTTGGCACTTTTTAGTAACTAGAGCATGTCAAAATGTAATAATTGTTTGCTTTTTATTTTAGTACTTTCCCCCTACTTCTAAAATATATTACCTCTGCAACTTTTGAGCTATTTCTCCAAACTAAATATCCCGTATTATTTCAAAACTAGAGTTCCTCATTTTTTACTAGGAAAAGGTCTGCAATGCCGGCCAGATAAAAAAATCATAGTGGAACACAAAACCGCTTTAATTGCCATTTATATAAGGCTGCATATTAAAATATCCAGGAAGGAATCTATTACAGTGGTACCTCAGGTTACAGACTCCGCTAACCCAGAAATAGTGCTTCAGGTTAAGAACTTTGCTTCAGGATGAGAACAGAAATTGTGCTCCAGTGGCGTGGCGGCAGCAGGAGGCCCCATTACCTAAAGTGGTGCTTCAGGTTAAGAACAGTTTCAGGTTAAGAACGGACCTCCGGAACGAATTAAGTTCTTAACCTGAGGTACCACTGTATATACCTTTTCATTTCTCCTCTGTTAATGAAAGGTGCCTTGTGCTCACGCTACACCGCTGTACTCCTCTCTAAAACATATTTACTTAGATGACCACTTGCAAATCTACCTGTGTTTGGTGTGGAGAGAACAATCTGGCTCTTAATACGGCTAAGACCAAGGAATTGGTGGTGGATTACAGGGGGAAAAAGGCGGACATTCAGCCCTTGTATATCAACGGGGAACGGGTGGAGAGGGTGGCGGAATTCAGGTTTTTGGGAGTAACTATCGATCAGGGCATGACTTGGAGCGCAAATACCACTGCTCTGGTGAAGAAGGCCCAGCAGAGAATTTATTTCCTCAGACTTTTAAAGAAGAACAATCTGAGTGAGAGACTGCTGGTGTTCTTCTACCGAGGCTCCATAGAGAGCATTCTTACATACTGTATTTGTGCTTGGTTCTCCAGTTGTACAGCTAGGGAGAGGAAGGTGCTCCAGAAGGTCATAACCACAGCCCAAAGGATTATTGGTCATCCTCTCCCATCTTTGGAAGAACTGTACGGTTCCCGTTGTCTTAGGAAAGCAAACAACATCCTGCAGGATTCATCTCACCCGGGACACAGTCTGTTTGCACTACTGCCTTCTGGCAGGAGATATAGAAACATCAAGTCAAGGACAAATAGACTGAAAAACAGTTTCTATCCAAGAGCTGTGGCCTTTTTGAATGCTGTAACTCGATAGTGTGACCTGGGAGTTTGATGGGTGTTGGTGTGGGTGTGGCTGGAATGTGGTTTGTTTGGTTGTTGTTGTTGTTTTGCTTTTGTTGTTTTTAAGGGATGGCATCCAATTTCGTTGCACTTGTGCAATGTTGCACTTGTGTAATGACAATAAAGAATCTATTCTATTCTATTCTATTCTATTCTAAACAGCTTTCCTAGCAGAGGTGTAGTGGGGGGCAGGGGGGTCATGGCCTCAGGCACACATTTTCGTGGGGGCGCAATCCGGCGCCCCAATGACAGGCATGGAGCCCTGGCAGCTGAGGCACGGCAGCAAGCACTTTTGTCTAGTGGGCAGGTGGATGGACGCAGTGGGTGAGGAGCCTGTTGGAGGCGGGTTCCATTCACCCTCCATGCGGACTTCAGATGTGCCTCCATCCCAGCTGCCCAGTCCACCAGGGGGGCACAACATTTGCCCCAACCCACGCTACACCGCTATTTCCTAGGAAATAATGGGCTTTCATTAGGAAAATATTATATCACAGTGATAGAGCACGTGTTCTGCATTAAGTAGGTTCCAGGTTCAATCACTACTGTCTCCTGGGGCTGGACAAATCTGTCTGAAACTCAGAGCCACAATCAGTCAGTGTAGAGCTAGATTTGTCTGTTAGAGAGCAGTGTAACTGTCTAACTGAGATTCTTGGAAGGAAAGGATAGTATATAAATGTAATAAATAGCTAAATAGTTAATACAACCTCAATTTGGGAATTGACATAGCTGGTCCTTCTTCCTTATAGGCCTCCCTCTTTTTTGCCTCTGCTGCTGGGGGAATATTCTTTCCTACGGTTCTCCCAGCTCCTCCCTCTAACAGATAAAGGGAGGGAGGGAGGGAGGGAGGGAGGGAGAGAGTTCCCCAGGAAATAAGCTTACTGCAGTGTGCTACTTCTAACTACTAACTGCAAAGTCAAGAGATCACAATTTTTCCCAAACATGCCCTTGCAAAATAAGAAAAAGAAAAGCTATAACTTCCTTCAATTATTACCCACTGGAACTATCATAATCAGTCTTAGTAACTTTCTCCCCAGTATATTTTTTATTCAAAACTGAGCCTTACAAATTATCTCTATTTTAGTTTACGAACAGGAAGAATAGAAAAAAGTAAGCCCGAACCTGTTTGCTTAAAATTAAACTCCAATTGAAATGTGTCCATAGTAGCTTTCTATTAATTCCTAATAAACAATGGAGCTCAATAAAATGCACGCATGGTTTAGCACAGGAACAGATTCCTTATAGCTATAAATCAAGCAGGAGTGGGTATTACCATCGCTAATACATCCATTAATTCAACCTCACTGTTAACGTTACTACAGCTACGAAGAAAAACTTGGCTAATAGGCAGCTGCCTGCAATGATCCTGGCCTGAGGAAAAATTGCAAAGTTGAGCTAACACTCCTTGTCTTACTGAGCACAATAGCATTTACTTTTAAATCCAGAAACTAGAAAAATGTGAGAAACCAAGGCAATATGTTTATAGTGCATTCATTTGCAGTCTGCTGTGTATCAAAGCATATATGTACACAAATGTACAAACAGGAATAATCTAGGTGTGGGTATAATTCATGTTGCATATGCATAAGCAGGAGGGGGAGGGGAATTTATGAGAGGCTGGCCAGGTTTAATTTGTGTCTGCTTGTATTTAGCACTTAAAGTTTCTTACATTCAGTTTGCTCAGAAGCGTGATGAAGTGCTTCTTGCTTCTGCCTCAAATCAGAAATGCATGAAGTGCAGCTGCAGAGATAATACATTCTCCCCAAAGGCTTTGGCTGAGCAAATTAGGTGTCAATGGGGTGCCTGCGCAGGCAGTACTCTCTCTAATTAGTCTCTTGAGCCTGGTTGGTGGCGAGAATAAGATGATCTAATCAATTGGTCTGTGTCTGATGGTACGTGTAAAAATCCTACCAGGCAGAGCTGTCTCCCACAGGTCACTCACCTGCACAGCAGGATTGCTCATTTTCATTTTTCATCTCTTCCATCACATGATGCTGACAGTTGGTTTTAAGAAAATTGAATTTAAAAAAAGAAAGAAAGAAAGAAATCTGGTTCATAGGGCATGTGGGTCAGAATTAAGTTGCATTATGGGTATTGGTGATCCAGTTCATTAACATGGGTAGCAGAATTTGTAGCATGAATTTGTTTGCCATATACATGGTTTTGTCAATAACATAAAATCTTTTTATTCTTGATTCACAAAAGATGATTTCAGTAAAAATGTAAGCAAGGAAAGAGTGCTTGTTCAATGCATTCGAGGGAGTGTTATCTATTGCCTAATATTATCAATGGAATTTACCAGTAATTGGGAACGGCACTTTGCATGCAGAGAAACAGGGCATCCTCTTCGTTATCGCTTCACTTTTAAAAAAACAACCCATGTGATTGGAGGAACCAGTATTCTAAAGTGGTATCAAGCCAGCTGTGTGCATTGAGCCTTGAGTGTGTTCAGCATGCTAAGACACTGTGGGAGCCCTGCCCCATCCTTTTTCTCAGAATGTACCTCCAAATGGACTGCCCTTAAAAGTCATGGTGTGTATGCAAAAAGAAGCTAGCATGCCCTAAGTATTTTTTTTAATTGGGACAAATATTCTGGAAATAGTGATATCTTACCCCATGCCTTTAACTATAATTAATATTTTAAATCAAAGCTTTGTCTCACTTCTGTTCTCAGACTAGCAGCAACAGTATTTTAAAGTTATTATTTGGCTTCTTTGTTCAAGTCAGAAATGGTTCTGATTTATGAGAGAAGCAGCTCTATATGGCACAGGATTTGTGGACAAGATGAAAACATGATTGTACTGATTCTTAAGCCCTTAAGTTGTATCCTAAGCATGCTCATTTTTTTCTGTAAATATACTGTGAAGAAATCAAACCTACCCACACAACCTTTTGCATTTCAAAATTAAAAGTGCATTTTTATGGCAGTATGTTGTTCTACGTCAAAGGGATTTTTGAGGATCTCTGAAAGCAAGCCTTCCTTTGCTCTTGGGAAATCAGAGGTAGCAAATACTGGATTTTGCAGCAGTTGCTGTTATAAGCAAAGATGTGACCGGAGGCCATATCACCATCTGCAAAGATTCTAAGAGAAACTTTGATTTTTCCTGATCTGAAGAAAAAAATAAAAATTAACTGGATTCTTTTCTAAAATAGCTTTAAAAATACTGCCATGAAACCAAGGACTGGTCTATAATGTAAGAACGGACATTGTGTCTATAACACTTATGCACTGAGTAAAACCCATTGTCTTGTCTCCTAGACTTTGTATTGGTTCATTCTCTCCCTCAGGCAAGTGGTTTCTCACTATTCTGGCAATGCAAAATGTTGGAATTTTTTTTTAATGACACCATAAGAATAAAGCACCAGATTTACTCAAGTATAATGCGCCATCAAATCTAATGCGCACCTTAATTTTCACAATGTAATTTAGCCAAAAAAGGTGAGCATTAGATTTGAGTAAATACGGTAATCAGTCTCCAACTCTATTTTCTGCTAGTTCTGCACACTAGCATCAGCAAATGCTTGTTTGAAAGGATGAAGTTTACCCATAGTGATTAAGAAACAGCTCTTCCCAACTTACTATTTCAATTCTATATACTTCATAAGGCACAAATTAATTCTACTGAAGGTGGCATCAGTGACACCAACAGCACCCACTAAAAAATTTGTTAAGAGGAGTCAGTCAAACAGTTGAGCTAATCAGTCAGAAGGTATTAGGAAGGTATAGGCCAGTAAGTAAACTAAAGTTAAGATATCTGAGAAACCATAAACTTGTTAATGTTTGTAAAATAAACTTGGGTTTTGTTTTTTTTTTGGTTCACTTTTAACAACTGACTGGACTCAGTGTTTTACCAGAGAGTAACTGGTTGGTGGCAGCGGGGAAGCGAGCACAGTGATGGCACAGGGATCAATAGACCGTTAAACGTCCGGGGACCCTGTGTGATCGCCACAGTGGCGTCACCCAGAATCTCTGTCAGAAGCTGTTATTAGTCACTAGAACCCATAAGGTGCCCTGCATTTTCTGTGCATGGAAATAGTACTCTAAAGCAAGAGTGGAGAACCTTTTCCAACCCAAGGACTTCATTGCTTTCTGGGCAAATTTCCAGGAGCCACGTGCCAGTGGTGGGTGGTCTCAGGCAAAACTGGGTGAACCATTAGCCTAGGACACATTCTAGCCGGCCAAAATTATTAGAATGCAAGGCAAGTAGGAGGTGTGGCTGAAAAGGTGGTGTGGCCAGATAGAGAGCTCTGAAGGACCCATTCAAACCTGAGTTCCCCACTGCTTGCCTAAAGCATGTACAATCTAAACTCCATTACTAAGTCATCACAGACACATACCCGCATACACAAATTGGGGTCTGGGATTCAGGGCAATTTCACTTGAGAGCAAATTTTGAAGGCCCAGCATACCTCTTTACATATTAGGTGCAAGCTTAATTAATTTTTTAAATTATTATTTAAATTCCTCATTCTTGGTAGTAGAGCTTCTATAACTTCCATCTTATTTCATCATCCAACCATTCCTAGCGTTACATGATATTATATCTTTTATTCTAACAAGCCATCCTATGCAGGTTAGGTTTAAGGCTAAATTGCCTGCCCAAGAATATAGAGTGAGTTTCAAGACTGTTCATAGAACTCTGTTCTCCTCCCCAACATCTCACTCTAATGTGGACCCACATACCTGGCTCCAAATCTAGAGCTGATGAAGGGAGGCTCACTTACAGGCCAGGGAGGTGGGTGTGTCTTTGTAATTTCAGAAGAGTCAGCCAATTGGCGATCAACACAGCCAGTTTCTGTTGCACAGCTCCTGAGTTCAGTTGTCTTAAGAAGAAGGGGTGGGTGTGGATCTGCTCAAGCAATGTATTTTAGTACACACCATTCAAGGAAAACATTTAAGAGTGCCTACAGTTCAAGCCTTTCCTTCAGAATAGCTTAATATTTGAAAAAGGGAACCCTATATTACCTTAAACCAAAATCAGTTTGCTGATACTTAAGCATTGTAACAAGTTACTTTGTACTGTTATGTTCTTGGCCATGATCCTTATTGTACTCTCTGTTGGTTTTTATAGGAACTAAGATCACCAGACTGGAGGAGAACCAAAACCTAAAAAGAGAGCCAACACTATGAAGACACCATGGCCCTGCTTCCTTTCTCTCTCAGTGGTGGATTTCAGTCACAAGAAAAACAATGCTGGCAAGACCTTGTTCCCCTTCCCTCTCAGTTTATTTAAAACCTTGCACGCATTTTGATACCTTGTGATTTCAGAGACCTCTGTGAAGATTAAGCTTTTTTGCTTACTGATACATGGCATGTTCTTTCCCCCCCAGCCTTTTGTGTTGAGTTTATCTGGTTTTTCCACAGCAGCACAAAACCCTTGTGAAGATATTTATGCTTTCACCAGCAATGTCTTATTAAGACAACACATTTGGTGTTCACACTTCTTCAGTAATGTCTGTAGATAAAAGCCAGTCATGGCATGCCACAGTGTGTGTGTTCATCGAAATGTTCCACATATTTTGCAAATTGTCAGAAGGATACTTTAAGCTAAAGCAGAGCTTTCCAAGTTGGTTGTAACACAATCAGTATCTTACAACTATGCCCATTTATTACTGCTAGAGGACATCACGTTCCTTTCTTTAACCATGGCAATAAGTGCATCTTAGTCACCCTGAGTTTGGTTACTCTGCCTATGTTGCATAATTTGGCAGATATTAAAACAGACTTCCACTATATATATATATAGTACTGAGTACTTCAAATATTTGAGACCTATTTAGAATAAAGGGGTTTTGGGGTTCCACATTTACTTTTTCCTGTAGCTTAGTTCATAATATATTCTAAAAAGTAAAATAAAGAAGATGAAGGGGGGGAAATGAGTTTACATTAGGATAAGCACTATGGTATAGAATCTGTAGTTGCTGAATGAGCCATTAAAAAGCCTAGTTTTTAATAGTCATCCGAAATCCAAATATTTGTTCTTCCAAACCAAAGCATCTTTCCAGTTATTTTTATAAGATGTTCAGATACGATTGGAAAATGCCTCTGTTACTGCATCTTCAAATGGGATTTTTCCCAATAATCATTCAAATTTCTAAAGATTAAAGTAACTAGGAATTGAAGGGATTTCTATTCTTGTTTTGAGGGAGGATGGAGCCTATGGGAATCTTACGGGCTGTAGCGGTTTCTGCCTACCATTCACCATCCCTAACATGATTAATAACACTTGTATTCTAGGAGATGGGGAGTGGGCAATCCAAAAAAATAAATTTGACATGCTTACAGTGGGGATTTCTCATCCATTTATTCCAACAAAGAAAGCTTATTTGCCTTTCTAGTAAATCAGCTGCTTAAAAACACGTCTATTTTTGTAACACGTCGATTGTAGCATCTAATGCTATGTTAGAAAAAAAGGAGAAAACAGGGATATAGGACCCATTCTGAACTTTCATTTTGTAAACGGATGTCTTGATATTGTTTGGAGTTGGCAAATTATTGATTTTGCAGAGGACTTGTTTTTAGCAAAAGGCAACAGTGGTAAATATTATTCTGTGATATTGATTCCAGTAGTTATACAATAAGTAAAATATGCACCTCCTAAACACCACCTAAATACTACTACTAAAACTCAAACCCTAAATATCTCAAACTTTGTTTCTGTATCTGTGGAAACAAATAATCACAAAATAAAATAGAACACTTTGAACGTAACACAGATGCCTTAACTATGACTTGCTTTGAGTTTCGTATTCAACCTTTTGTATGAATCTCCTTTTCCAAGTTAGGTCACATTTACTTGGATGTTTCAAGATGAGGGTTTCTTTTTAAAAAAAAAAAAAGTATCTGTGCTTGCAAAAATGTGAGGAATCTTTGAGTATGTAACAAAGGTTAAATTAGGAAAATGAGGGTAGATCTTTAGGTGTAAATCTCTTGCTTTGGCAGCTTAAGGAGTGAGGGAGGCAATTACACTCCTTGTTGAGGCATCTGATGGTTTGATGTAGAGAGGAATTCTACTGAAGAGCTCTCATCTGTGGTTTAAATGCCTAGCACCTTACTGTCCTCAATTAATCAAAAGCTCAGAGCTTCTGCTTAGGTTTTGTGAATGTGCGTATGTATGCTTTCAGTGCTTCCTCTATTTAAAATAGCCATTAATGCAACTGAACATATTGGCCTATAATATTTAGTTATCAGCTATCAAAGTCTGAGAGTCAGCCCCACTCCACGCATATCACTTCAATTACATGTTTTTGGAGTGATTTCCCATGGAGGATTACATACATAAAAACACTGCATGAAAACTGAAAATCTACACACTCCCCAAGAAGGATTTGTGGTCAAAATACTACGTCATTCCTAGATATTCCTGTTATAATCTGGCTTTTCAATTCCAGTGTTAAATAGTTTTGACAGAGTCCCTATATTTAGCTTCTTAAAGAAGTTACTTTTTTGTTCAAGGTGCTGAGATTCCAACAGAATTCCATGTACTTCAAGCAACTAAATTTTAAACCAGCTTGAACTTTATAGTTGTATTGGGGTGGGGAGGTAATTGTCACTGCAGTGTAAGAGGAATACACATAAGGGTTGTGTGATGGGCTGATATTGTGCAGTATGATCTGCTGTATCCACATCATCAGGCTGGCCAAGAGAAAAATCCAGTGCAGTATAGTTAACCCATGCAAGTCCTCAACAAAGAGAGTTGTAATTATAAAACCATGCCCTCCCCCTTTTAGAGCATACTCCAACCCCAAAATATATTCCAATGTTCTATTTGTTTCTGCCAAGTCCCAAGGCTAGATAATTTTGTTCATAACTCCTTCTACGCCATTTTATCCCTCTAATGATTCTCTTAAGGGTCATTCAGGCAAAACCGCTAATTTCCAGAACTCTATTCTGGAGGTGTAAAGGCAATCCTGGAGAGCTTTGAACACTACATAACACAGGTTTTTAAATGTTACATCTACCTCCACCATCAGCTGCGCAAGCTTTCTCTGCATCTGAAGATTGTGCCCTTGACTGCAGCAGGAGATGGGAATCTTGCGCTCTGGGCACTCCGAAGTCCCTTGCACTGTTTCCCCTGTGTTATGAAGCCACTCTGAGCTTTGCAAGATTGCAACAAAAGCCAAAACTTGATACAGTTCCAGTCCTCCTTTCAGCTACTTGAAAAGAAACAATTCTTATTCTCATTTCCCCATGTATATAACAATTGTGGGCTGATTCATATGTTGCTGAAATGGAGGTTGTTGCTTTCCCATAATTGAATCCCGTACTTTTCCAGTAACAGTTGAATGAGCTTTATCACATGGGTAGATGTAAAGTCTACCTACAGGATCCAACTATTCCGCATGATTCTGTGCTTCAAATGCATAGCCAGAGAACTAGCAATAGAGGACCAGAGGTGGGTAGAGCCACAACCGTGCTTTTTTGATAACACAGATTGGGCCTATGTGATTGGTATTAGAAATGCGACAGCTTTCCTTTTCCTTACAGTACTCCTGAATTGCACCCCTTCTTGTTTTAGTGGGCTTACCCAATGAGGAGAGGAGACTCTGAAGTTGTGAAGAGCTTCAGCTTGCAGTCAACAATAAGAGTTTGCTGTAATGTTGATTTTTCTTTTCAGAGGAACCCTACCAAACATGCAGAGTAGTATTGGCATTACTTGACTATACAGTGCCCTTGGGGTTATTTTAAGAATAAAGTGGTTAAGTAGCAGTAGAAATTTTAATGCACAATGGCTAGAAAACTTTGGGGTTCAAGTCTTCCTTTCAACATTTGGAAGAGCTTTACATAGACATTTCCTATTTATTCTGGCTTGGAAAAACTCTCACCACTCTCAGTGGTGAGGGCAACAGACCCTAAGTGTGATCTTTTATGTGTGTGCACAATGGACTACGAACTGTGTGCTCCATACAAAACATTATTATTGTTTTTATAACCTAATAGGATAAATGGCATTTAGACTGTACAGACTGGCACTGAATATAGATGCCATATAAATAGATGTTCTGTTATTGGCCATAACTAAACCTTCTCTCTTGACATAAAGGTGTGGAGGTAATTATATTTGTTGTTGCCTTGCAATATTCTCAAAAGCAAAAACAAAGGATGCACTAAGAAATTCCCTAATCACAGAAAACTGCCCTTCTGCAGTGCTATATTCAAAATCTTCCCTTGCTGGGGCTCTTTATATAAGGCACAAAAGTGCTCTTTTTAACAGGGGTTTGGTACTCAAACAATGTTAATATTAAATATGTATACATACATATAGCCACACAATTTAGAATGACAGCTTAGTAAGCAGTATGGTTAAGTAAATGTTACATTGTTTGTTTTCAATGTGTAATTTGTCTGTATTATGAAAGATGTAATGGTTCGTCAGGTATTGACTGTTTTCATGTAATATTATATTGAATAAAGTATCAAAGGATTTCTATGCTTCTTGGTAGTTTTATGTACAATTAGTACCACAATTCAAAAAATTTAAAAACGTATGGAGAACATATGAGAATGGGAAAGGAGAGCTTTTTGTTTAAGGGGTTTGAATTACTTCCATTGGCTTTATTGATAAATTTACTTTTTGAGAACAAATTGCAGCACAATATTGTTATTTGTTCATTCCCTCTGGGTTTAAACTGATGGTGGCAATGAGATCTTGAATTAACAAGAAATGTCCTGTTTGTTCATTCCCCTGTGGTTATATTTTGTTCAAGATACAGGACAAAAATACAAATTCAGAGGCTGTGCTTAAGGCAACCTTCTTTCTACACAGGATCAAAGTACTGCCATTGGGGGGCGGGGAACCACTAACACTCTTCAAAACAATATAATTTGGTTATGTGGATATAGCTCATATTTCAAGTTGCTTCTTAGCTATACCTCTTGCCAAGTTCAGCCTGGCTGTTACCACCAAGAAAGCTTTTGCTGTAATAGCTACTGCTCCCCAGAGGAAAGTAAAACCAGAGGGAAGGTGTTTGAGCAATCCTGTGCCACTAGGTTAATGCACAGCTTTTCAGAATAATGGCCGCCATTGTAAATCATAGCAGTGTGAACCCTACAGCAGCAAAACAGCCCGCTGCTACCAGTGGGGGGTGGTGTTATGGGCATTAGCTTTGAGAAGCTTATACTGCACAAGAGCGAGGAGGATAAAGGATACAAATCAGGAAACAACTGACAAGACTTTTTATTATTAAAAAAAAAAAAACCCAGGGCCTAGTATTTACTGTTCATTCCCCTTGTGAATAGTCGTATATATTGTCTGCAGTGAATCATGCTGAGAGTGTCAAGCACAATAGCTAAGAGCACACTAACAGTTCCACGGTTGTTCCTTCCAGAGGTGCTTGCTGAACAAGTAGAGCACACAATTGCTAAGCTCTGTTCTATTTCCAGAGAGTGAGAGAGAGATGAATTTGTGATTAATTCACAGTGCTAATATTCCTGTCTCTACAGACGGTGGGAACAGCAGCATATTTCAGAATGAAAAGCTTTCTCCTCGGCCAGTAGCCAAGGCCACAAAACACTGACAGGAAAGAGACCTTTCTCCGCATTGTCCAAACTTTGTTCCTGCTAGGTAAAATAAAGCTCTGCTTGTGCTGGACACTATCTTCTTAACCACTGATGGCCAGACCTAACACATCAAGCTTAGGAAATTTCTCCTTTTTCTCCCTGTCCCAGTGACAGATATTACCATGAAGAGAAACAGCTTAGCAGTGGATTACCTTATTCCCTACTTTCAAGGCCTTGTGGAGTGAGAACAATTAGCAGGTGAAGGATGCTCAAAACTGGCTATCTCTTTGCCCATCCACCCGATGGTCACAGAATGAATGGAAGAACTGTGTCTATAGGTGGCCATTTTAATGGCAGCAAATGCTGATGCAGTGGTTGTAAAGATAATTCAACCGCTAGCCAACCAAAGCACATTTCATGATCAGAGATGTCACTTCCTCAAGACTATAATGGGTCAATTTTCTCCTGTTATCAGTGAAAGCATTATTACACCCTGAGCTTGCTGGGTGGCTTCTAAAGAGGGGTAAAGCTGGAGGCAAAATAGTAAGTAATGTCACATAGGGTTGCCATTTATTGAAATTAATTTTTTTGTTACCTTTATGGGGTTTGAGGCTAGAGCAGAGAACTCTGAGCACCTGTCATGGATTGTCTAGATGCAGAAGGGTGGTGGGAATCTCCAAGGGAAGGAAGCTCAGAGGCAGGGGATTGGTGGTGAGATGATAATGAGTGGTCAGAGGGAGAAGATGGAGAAGACCAGGAGAAGTTGTTGGAAGCTGAAGAGGTAATGGGATTTGGTGAGCAGGAAGAGCCTGTGGCAGAGAGCAGTCCAGAGGCAGAGGCAGAAGAGGAGGCTGGAGAGGAGTGGTGGCCAAGAAACAGCAATGTGTGAGGAAGCCAAACTGTCTCCCCCTCCTGCTGTGACCAGCTCCCCTCCCCTGTGGTCTCCCAGAACGCGAAGAAGTATGATGAGGACAGAGCAAAAGCAGGCAAGATGATGGATGAAGCCTCAGATTGCTTGGGAAGGAACTGGGGGAGGATGGGGCTTTGCAAGTGGTGGAAAGGTGGGAACCTTCAGTCCTCACAAGTGTCTCATAGGGGCAAGTTCTACTGGGAAGAGTTGCTTGTGCTCACTAGGTCTGGCCTCCTGAGTTGTCTTGTTTCTTTGAATAAAGAGTTAACTTCACTGAAGCCATGTGAGTTACTGCTGACCTGCTCCTAGCACCTGCTCCTGACAGCACCTGTTGAGAAGACCAAGATGGAGCCCAGTTCAAAAGCTGTCTTGTTTGCCTAAGGCAGGGTTGGAGAACATGCAGTCCTCCAGATGTTGGGACTCCCATCTCCATCAGCCCCAGACAGCATGATCAATGGTCAGGGATGGTGGGAGCTGGAGACCAAATAATCTATGGAGGATTATTATTATTTATTAGGTTTCTATACCATTCTTCATCTGAGGATCACAGGGCAGTTTACAATATAAAAGCACAAAAATACATGCCATAATAACAATATGCACTTTCTATATTTCTTTGCCACTTTGTCTTTTCCAGTTAACACAGCTTCCTAGTTCTTGTGACATTTTATCCTACTTCATTGCTGAGGTAACTGGCACACATTCAAACCATAAATAATAGCTTAGGGGATGCATTGCAACAGAACTGATTTGATTTGGGGGGGGGGCAGGACTGAAATTTTGTTCTCTTTTTAGCAACACCTACTTTTGTACTTTTTATTTTCTGGAAATTCTGCAAAGAGAAGGTGCTACATCGCTATCAGTATTTTGATAGTATCTTGGAACAAACCATTCTGGCTTGGAGGCCTAAAGGCAGCAATTCTTAGAATGTTTTTCCACAACCAAGACTGTGCTTCCAAGCTGGGAATTATCTCACGAAACACACACTACTTCAGAATCTAGACTGTCTTGCATCAATAGTGTGCGAACAAGCTGTGCATTCTAACAGCACCAAGAGAGACAACTGCTGATGCCCAGTCGGACATTTGGGAGCTGCCTGCTGTCTTGCATTTCCTGCTGAGAACCCTTGGGAAATATAAGGGCAGGGGAGAAAGATTTGATGTCTGAAAGAGAGAGAGAGGGGAATAGGAATGATGGCAGCTCAGAGAGACAGCAGTAAGTTGAAGGAAAGGAAGGGAGGAGGAAATTCATCTTTGAGAAAGAAACAAAGTTTGCAGCCGAGGAAAGTAAGAAATGTTAAAGGGTACAAGATTAATTAGCATGGAGATACTGGGACAAAAAAATATTATAATGCACTAGTCGAGTTATCCAAGTCTATAGTTACTCAACTGCTTGATTATCCAATACTATGGAAACAAAAATGCAGAACTGTTGTGGTTGGGACAGATACAGTGTGTGTGTGTGTGTGTGTGTGTGTGCGCGCGCGCGCGCGCACTCCACTTTCCCCAAAAGGTGAGAAGCTCCAGGAGCAATAATATAGAACATAAGAGGAGTTCTGATGGATTGGTTCAGTCCTATCCAACTATACCCAGTATACAACTATGTTTCTACTCACATGTTTCTACCTATTGAAAATCAATTGAATTAATCTAGTCTTTTCAGTAGGTCTACACTGAGTACAACTACCACTGGATACAAACCAGAAGGAATCAGGCCCACTCCCAGTGTGTTCCTCATTCTTTCTTTCAATCCTCTGGTAGAATTCAGTGCTTTTTTAATGTAGCACCATGCAAGGCGCACATAGGGTTGGACCAAATTGGCTCCTGACAAGGCCTGGGGTGTGGGTGCAAAAATTGTCACTCCTGCCCTGGCTCAGAGTGTCTAGGAGCTGCCCTCCACTGCCTGGGTGGCCAGGCAAGGTGCACAGATTTCTCTGGGTGCCTCAGTGGAGGAATCCAGTCATTGGTGTGGGCTGTTGTAACAGCCCTGTGAAGCCCCCTCCCTAGAAGGCCATCAGCCCTATCAGAAGAGTGAGCCGAGTGCCCAGCAGAGCTCAGAGGGAATAAGAGTCTAGGTACACTTCTGGTGGTCCATGGTCTCTCTCAGCTTCAGAGGCATCCATACAGCTCCTTGCCAAGGGAACCTAGGTACGCCTCTGGAGCCATGCAGCAACAGAAGAAGGCACCACATTAAAACAAAAACACTGATTTACAGCTGGGAAGGAGAGATCAATAACTTTATCCCAAGCACACATCTTTGATTTCATTCTCAGTCTTATGAAAATGTAAGACCCAAGGCCCCTCTAGCCTGGCATCCTATGTCCAACAAGCCAACCAGGTGCCAGTGGGACCTGGCACAAGCACAACCTGAGTGGAACAACATGCTCCCCTCTTGTGATTTTGAGCAACTGAGGAGCATACTGCCTCCTACACCAGACATAGTTTATAGCCGTCACAACAAGGAACCATTGATACCTTACACTCCATCAAGCTCACCCTCAATATTTTGCTCAAAAGGGCAGAATAGATCCCCAGTACTAAATTACTATTAAAAAGCAAATGTACCAGGTTTGTTTTATTGTGTGCAATGGCAGTCCAGGGTTACCAGTCTTTAGTACAAGGGGTGTGGGTGGGTGGGTGTGGGTGGGTGTGTACGTACATGTGTATTTGGCTTTGGTAAGTCTGATAATTTACAAAACAGCCTTTTTAGCTATTTTTAAAAGGCTTTTATATTGTGCTGACACACGGTGATTATGATCTTTGGATAGTTATCATATAATGTTTGTTTCTCCTCATTTTGCACTGCAAATTTAATATATTTATTGAAAAGTGGTAGTGTTGACTGACATTTATATTTACAGACGCTTGAGAAGACGCCGTATTTTAATATGTCACTTAGTTTGAGGTTCACACTTTTTTTGCTTTGTTGCTCACCAAAGTAAGGTAGGGTATAATATAAACTCCAAATTCAAAATAACATCCTAAGTCATCTTTTAAAAGCTTCCCCACAGTGTATCTTCAAGTGTATCTACTTGAGAAAATTTACTTCTAAATTGAGATGCTAATATCTACAATCCTGAGAGGCCAATTGTTTTAGTTTGGAGGGATGCAAAGTCTGTTGACTTGCATCCCTTGAGAAGTTGTTCATATATTGAAGTGTTTCTTTTGACAGTAGCAAGCATTTCCCAGGGTTAGCCTGATGTACATATAAAATAGTATGCTCTGACCCAGACAAGGACAGCATCAGAGAGCATGACAATTCAGATTATAAATATGAATGAAATTATTCATATTTGCATTGTTTTGTTGGTCAATACAGAGTTGTGAAGCATGGGTGATATCCAACTTTAATGATACTCAAAACAAACATTTGAAAGCTGTAGAATTAAGGTACATTGATTTCAATGGGTGCTATTCAACATTGCACTCTTCCAACCATTCTGTCTGCACAAGCTTTTCAATTTGCCGAACCGAATGATTCCTCCCTTCTCCCCTTTGCATTCTTCTGGGGGTTCTCCTGAATCCCCTAGAGCCTATTTTTGGGAAAACATGTGTGCACAAGAGGAAGTGGGGGAGCTCCATTGGCACAAGCAAAAAGTCTGTGTGGGTCTTCTGCCAACAAGGCTGGCCCAATGGGTCTACTCTATAAGTGTGACTAACACTGAATATCACCCTGTGTTATCTTTTACTTTACTGGATATATTTCGTTTTTAAAAAATTGTACATGGCTTGGAAACTGGTTATATTAAGCAGTTTGTGATTTATTTATTTTTGTAAAATGAACTATTGCTGTTGACTCTACCATTACATGTAAACGCTTCTAATCTAAAAAGGTAGCTTGGGTTTGGATCCAGAAATGCATAACTTGAAAGCCAAAATGGAAACTTGGGACTAGATCCAGGCTCAGTTTTAGATGATGTTTATGGGGAAGAGCCATAGCTCAGTGGCAGAGCATGTGCTTTGCCTACAGAAGGTCCTAAATTCAATTCCTGGCATCTCTAGGTAAGGCTGGGTGAGAGCACAGTCTGAAATCCTGGACAGCTGCTGCCAAACAGTGCAGACAATATTGAGCTAAGTAGACAAATGGTCTAATTCAGTATAAGGCAGCTTGCCAATGTTCCTTCCTGTGCTCCTAGTTAGTTTACCTTAGTTCTCACTGATATCATTCGGGCTTCACTTAGCCCCGATTTGCTTGTTAACTTGAAACCCAACTGATACAGGGGGAACTAATTTAATCTAACATTGTCCAGATGCATCCCTGTGTTTCATTGTGGAGGGGATTCTGTTTTCCCAGGAGACTGTCCACCTGGGATGGAAGAAAGGAACAGGGGGATCTATAAACATGCCAGTATCATTCCACACTAGAAAACTGAAAGAGTTGTCTCTTAAGCTCTTCCATATATTTCAGGGGTGAGGTACCTTTGGCTCTCCTGATGCTGATAACCTACATTTCCCATCTGTCCCAGCTAGCAGGGCCAATAGCCAGGGACGATGGAAGTCGTAGTTCAGAAATATCTGAAATGTCAAAAATTCCCCACATCTTGATTTGTTTATTTGTAGCATGGCAATGACACTTCCTTGTTTGGCTGTATGTTTGGCTTGCACATGCATATTTGAACCAGCTCCCCCAAAATGTGTTTTTGCTAGTATTTACTCGCCAACGGGTTCTTCAGTTTGGCCATATGTGCTTACAGTAAACCTTAAGAGCCATGATTTATAGCAATGGTTGCACAGGTCAAATTTCAATTACCCTGGCCTCTAACCCCAATGTCCCACTGTTCATTCTTCTTAGCAACAGACATGACATTTTTCCTGTAGAATTTGTGGATGCTACCTATTGTCAGGAAAGTTCCTCTTATAGTGCACCTAGGTCTCTTTTCTGGTGGAAATGTGAATTCATTTGAGGGGGTGGAAGTGGAGTGACATCTGCTTCTCTCACTTGCTATAAGACGGCATGTCTCAAAGCACAAGCAAAGCAGGTGGCTTGGCCCTTGCTCTCTTTAGACAATTGCAGCTTAAGGGGGGCAGCTGCAGGAGGTGCTTCCTGGAGCTCCTGCTCACTCTGCGCATCTATATGCCACTCTCCCTGAAGATACAGTTTTGCTGCAGTTTAAGTTCATTAAAATTCGTAGACACCTATTTCTAAAAAAGACTCAAGGCATCGTGCAGTAGATTAAATTACACAAAAAATCCATACAAGACAACAATATAAAATGATACCATAGTCACAGCATGCTACGCTACTGGATAAAAAGTATCAGGGGTAATCAACTAAGGCAGGCAGAAAGCAACTCCCATATCTTATCAGGTGCTTGGGAGGAGAGGAATGTCGTTACCAAGTGCTGAAAAGCTTTTCACATATAGGGGGCCACTACTGAAAAGGCCCTTTGTCACCACTCTCTGAACCACCCTTGGAAAGGCACCTGGAAGTGGGCTTCAGGGGTTGACCTAAGATTGTAACCAGGGTCATGGTGGCAGAAGTGTTCTGTCAAGTACTGGGGTCTCAAAATGTATAGGCAGCCAGGCCAGGATAGGCACTACATGATCTGGTTTGTGGTTTCAGTCATCAATCTGGCCGCTTGCCCTTCTGCATCAGATACAGTTTCCAAACTGCCTTCAAAGGCAACCCCATTTAAAGCTCATTACAGTAATCAAACCTGGAGCTTATATACCACACATTCTTCCTTCCCCCACCAAACTGTGAAAAATTATGGCGTTAAAGGCATAAGGGAAGGAGACTTCTTCACTGCTCTGCCTCACACAGTCTTAGAGTTTATTAAATATAATTAAGCTTGCTTTATAAAAGGGCAACATTTCAGCTCTTGAAAGTGGGGCTGACGAATGTATGGGAAGACATAGGCCATATGGATCTGCCTCTCCCTTTGTGCCGCTCTCTTTGCATTGTTGCCTGAGACTGGGGCGGGGGGAGAGAAGTCAGTCGGAGCCGCTGAACACAAGACGGCGAAGGAAGTCGTTTCCCTAGTAACAATAACCATGTAGCAGATCTCAGAACTTCTTGCCCTTTCTTATGGGATTTTGTTTTGTTGTTTGTTTGTTTTTCCTGGGTCAGACAGAGTAGAGGCAAAAGAAAAAGGAGGAGGAGAAGGAGGAGGAGGAGGAGAAAAAGCCAGCTAAAAAGCATCTCTTATCAGCTTGCTTGTGAGGAAGAAAAAGTCTAGAGACTCAAACATGTCAGCTGTGTTTGCTGAAGGTGCTGTGGCTGACTTTGTTATCCTTCTTTCAAAACAAAGCAAAGCAAAAACTAATGCTGCAGACCCAGCCATCAGGTGCACCAAGGATGAGTCCAGCTCAGCAGCTTCTGGCTCAGTCTTGCCTTTCTCTCCCAACCACTAATTTATGACTGCCTTCTCTAGCAGCCCTGCTGTGTCTGGTAGCCTTGCCTCCAGTTGGACAACCTGTGGCTTGGGGCTGAAGTATCACTCTTACCACAAACAGCAGTGCCACAAGGCAAGATGGCCGTGGTGCGGGGGTCCTTCAGGATTTGTAGCCAAGACAAACACCCAGGCCCAGCATCAGCACCCGGCACCCTAAGGCAGCTGCCAGGTCTCCAGAGCTGGCCGTTTCAGTCCCCAGCAATGGGTTCACCTGATGTGTTGTAATTTATGTATGTACCCAATACCGATGAATTGTAAGGTGAAAAAGGACACAGTTAGAAAAGGAAGAAAGGACCCACAGTGAGGTGGGTGGAAGTCACATTCAAAGAGTAGAAGGTGATTTAATGTATCGCCGACATATGATGTTGAATCTTTTATATCATGTACTGGTGTTTCTTGGAATTTCTTTTCTTTTCTTTTCTTTTTAACAACAAATGAAATAGTTGTAATACTTAATAAAAGCAATAAAGAGCATTTAAAAAAGTAATTTATATATGTACCACAGTCATAGCTATCCTGTGACACTTGGGTTGATATAAAAGAAAGGTATTGTCCTACTACAGAATTCTGATTCCTCCACCCACATGCCATAGACCATCATGGGTTTCTACACTTTCACTGCAGAAGAATACTTAGTCCTGTTGGTGCAAAGGTTGACAGGAAGACCTACACATTAACTTTAAGTGCGCATTGCTTGTGCAGCAGGAATAGGGAATCTGTGGCCCTCCAGATGTTGTTGGACTGCAGCTACCCTCATCTCTGGCTTGCTGACTGTGGCTGAAAGAGTCCAAAAACATCTGGGGGGCACCTATTCCCCATCCCTGCCACACAGAACCCTTTGCTGCCACACCCACTGCCATGTGAATTTATCGGCTATTTGTGTGGGCCACAGGTGGGCCACGGCCTAATGTTCTGTTGCCTTCAGACCAATTTCAAGTGTTCTCTACGATTAAGCGGTTTAGAAGATGAACCGGCCACCCACCCTTCAGCAGGCTGTTGGTTGTAGAGAAAGATGTTAAAAGAGAAGAAGAAAGAAGGAGGCATCAGAAAGAGGAGTCCCCACCCATAACTGGCTTCAGCCTTGCCCACAATTGGCATTTGGTCCTTGACAGGGGAAAAAGGGTGCCCACACCAGACTACCAGTACTGTATGGAACTACCTTGAGATGGGATGTAGTTGAGCTAGAAAAGGTATCTGTCCAAGGTGCTGAGTTGTATGTAGCATGGCTGCTCCTCACCCAGTTAGGTGGTATGGGGCTAAATGGGCAACTGGTCTAATTCACTAAACACCACTCTCTTCTTTTCTGGTTCATTGTCAGTACACTTAAAATGCGGTTCATGAATTGTTTTTTCTCTCCAGATAGGGAGAGTCATACATTTGGATCTATGAATAAAAGTTTCTGTTCCGTTTTTAAGGGTAAAGAATTCTCATTGTAGGGTTTATTTATTTATTTTTAAAATCAATTTCCCTACTTTTCTCAGCCTCCAGGGCCTGACTATAAACAAGCTCATATTGTTGTGAAAAGACTCAGTCATCTGTCTGTATCATACGCCGGGATGTCGAGCGTTTTCTCCTTTTCTCTTGCCCTTGTTGCTTTTAATGCTGGGTTCTTTTCTCCAGCCATCCATAGTAAACACCAATTCCATTTCCATTCTATTATTTTTCTAATCAAGAGTTTGTCATGCAAAAGAAGATCTGAGGTGACTGTGTTTTCCATTATGCAAAGTATTCAACTATGATAATGGCTTTAGGACAGTTTCAGAAAGAAAAGGTGGGGGGAGGGGAGGAGTGCATGGAAAGATCCCTTCATATATATTTCCTCCCTCACATTTAAAATTCAGGCCACTGAGTTCACCCTAATTTGCCACACACATTTTCTCTAGTCTCCCCAATCTGTTCTTATTGTAAATAAAAGAATTGGCAGCTTCCAGTGAATGGGCTTCTCTTAAGTGCTTATCAAAAAAAGAAAGGAGGGGGGAGGGAGGAATGTAGAAGAAGGAGAAGAGGGAAGAAAGGGATTGTAAAACGTAGTCATATTTAGTACACTCTCCGCTTCTCTTTGCTTGCACGACTAAACGCGCATTTAGTAAAATCTACAGTCAATGAATTTTACCTTTTGAGCCCAAGTTGTTTCTGCTCAGAACAAAGTAATAATAATATAAAGAAAAAATGCCAGCAAAGAAAACCTGACATTTCTTAGAAATTTTCTAGTCTGTCTTATGCCAAATCCCATAGGGACGACGGGGCTGTAAAGAATGGGAGTTTATTTTCCAAGTGCTTTGAACACGGCGCTTTCATATTTTCTGGGGCAAGGTGCTTTGGCAATCTCAATAATTGTATTTTGCTATTAGTCTATCATTTGAAAATGTTGAAGATTCTGCACGCACTTGATGAGGCATGAGGATTTGCTTGCTTTTAGTTTGCATGGTAATTAATGTCCAACCAAATGCAAAAACTACTGCCGTAAACCTGATTTCTAGGGCAACTATATATATTTTTTTCTTTGGCTCTCTCTTTTTGCCACATGCATTTCTCTGTGTACATTTGCAGATATATCACGACAGTTGGTTTGCACTACTTGCTCAAGGGGTGTGCCTTGGTGGAGAAAAAGTAAGCTATGAGGCCCACCTAGCAACACAGCAACCACCTCTCTGATCAGTGGGGATCACTACCAACATCTACACCACCTTGAGGTGGATTGCAATAGGCAGTATATAAAAATCATTGTAAATAAACAAAAGTAAATAAAACTCATGGTATGCATCACGGTTTATTTATCCAAGCCAAACGACAAGAACCCCCCTCCCCTAAAATTAGAATCATAAGGGATCAAAAGCATAGAACCATCCACAGGCCAGCCTGCCTGGTTTCCCCACCCCCATTCTCACGTCAATCCAAACCACAGTACACCATCATGGCCGAGATTTAGAGTACTATGCCAGGCAATTTTTTTTGTCCAGTGGAACTTTGGATATGATACTCGACCACATGGAGGGGGGGTTTGGGGAGCAGCTTGTGGCATTGGGGAGGAGGGTGTCTGCCATTCAAAATGGGTAAGTAAAAAATCCCATTGAGCATGCCCACAACCATTGGGCACATCTAAAGTAGCTCCTTAGAGATCCCAGCCAATGTGCTGCACAAGATTTGAAGAGAAAGAGTGCCGGAAAAGCCAAGAGCAATACAGTAAGAGAAGGTCAAATGAAGGTCACTTGTCAAATGGGCCTTTGTAATTAATCAGATCTGGAGTACGACTTGTTTCAAAGTATCAATGAAACTCTTAAAGTTTTTTGTTTACACACACACACACACACACACACACACACCACTCAAGAAAAAGAGCTGCCGGAATTCACCATGAACACCACCCTCATTTTCTTAGAACGACAATGGTGCCCACTTGAGAGGTGCAGGAACTCACCTGAGAGGTGCCAGAACTTAGTTCTGGTGAGTTAAAAAAAAAAGCTGTGTGCTTGTTTGTGACTCTGGGATTTTGATTCCTTTGGGTGATAGATAGTGCTGATAACTGAGGATGACTGTATGAGCAGAATCCATTGGAAGCAAAGATGCAACAGAGATCCAGAAAACATGTATCTTTCCACCATCACCACCTCCCACAATACCTGTTTCTGGCTAATTCTAGGTAAAAAACTGTCTTTGTGCAAACTTCAAAGGTGCTGTATCACACTACTACAGGGCTCAACTGCTGCAGGTAAATGGCCGTTTCCAGGAAATGTAGTTCTGGTCCTATCCTTCCTTTACACATTTCATTTACCTGCCCTGAGGTTTTAGGCTGCCCTATCCTGTATTGTTTAAAATATTTGTTTTTATTTTAAACTGTACCTGGTTTTAATCTGTATCGCTGAAAACCATTTTGGGACCTTTAGCAAAAAGGATCTAAAGATCTAATGCATGAATAAAATAAATAAAAATGTAGTGAGAACATGTGGTGAGGATTTTCAGATCCCTGAACACTCTGTCACCATGGTCAAACTGGCTAAACTCACAACAACAACACCTACCAAATGCCTGAGAAAACATTTAGAAAACTAAATGCCTTTATTTGGCACTGAATTATATAAGAGTCGGTCATCCTAATTTCCAGAGGCTGGGTGCCACAAATGAAAAGGCCCTGCTGCAACCTTACTTCACTATATTAATGTGCTGCATTTTTGAAATGGCCACTTATTGGCTAGCTTCTAATTCAGCACTAATTCCTGGAATCCTTGCCGATTTCTGATATTTTTTTTACTCTCTGTGAAGTATTTTAACATCCGTCACAACCAGCACAGTCCCATTGTCCACCTCACACCGACCCCCAACCAAGAAGGGAGTCAGCAGCACCTTAATTCATCTTGTTTATACACCCTCCATCTCCCCTCAAAGACAGCCCTTGATGATTGTTTTGACACAATCCTTAGAGTAGATAGTAGAATAGACGTATTACCTTGGCAGGCTGCAGGCCAAACTCTTGTTCAAATTCTTCTGGCTGAAAAGCTCCCCTTCTTAAACTCCACTTTTTCAATTCATCGTCTTGAATACAGAGTTAGGCACTTCATCTCAGTGTGTAGCAAGACTTGGTCTTTATGTATTTAAGTCACACTAAGAGAGAGAAAAAGAAAGAAGGAAAGGTGTGGGCCTTAATGATACTGTTCCATCATGCTAAGCACACACTGTAACAATCCTATATGCCCATTTCCTTCAGACCTGAGTCAACGCGACCAGATATATCAGCAAGTTCACACTTCATTCTAAATTACACAAAGGTTTTCCAAATCAGTCGAGATTTTAATTTTGGTTGTAATTTTCAAATTGTCCTATCACAAACTTTTAGGGTGATCTGTAACAAAGGACAAAGTCCCTGCTCTCCACCAATCAATGTCAAGCACTTAAACAAAAAACAAAAAACTTATACCATTCATCAATCTTATTATGTGTCTGCTCCAGCAGTAGCTGCAATGTAAAAGGTAAGGAACTGATTTAGAGACAAAATCTTTTGTACAAAGCCATCCATGACTTTATGAGCAAGTTTTGAACCCACATCCAATCTTGGTACTGTATTTATTTATTACACTTAAGTTGTACCTTTTGTTCAAGAAACCCAGGGCATCGTACATGTACCTGCCTCATTTAATCCATTCAACCCTGTAAACCTGGTTAGGGTGAGAAAAAGAGAAGGAACCAGTGAGGGTTGACTGAGTGGATTTGAAGCCACATATCCCTGGTCCAAGACACTATCCTGCATTGGCTCACCTTGGATCAAACTTCAGCTCTGTTTACCAGGTTTCTGACCATTTTTAAAATATGGTGTTCCTCTTGTTTAGCAGAAGTGTTAAGAATTAATTTAAGAACCTGAATTTGTAATTCCACAAAGCAAACAAAGTGTTTCCATTGTACTATGAACAGTATAGGTAAAGGTAAAGGTAAAGGTACCCCTGCCCGTACGGGCCAGTCTTGACAGACTCTAGGGTTGTGCGCTCATCTCACTCTATAGGCCGGGAGCCAGCGCTGTCCGGAGACACTTCCGGGCCACGTGGCCAGCGTGACAAGCTGCATCTGGCGAGCCAGCGCAGCACACGGAACGCCGTTTACCTTCCCGCCAGTAAGCGGTCCCTATTTATCTACTTGCACCCGGGGGTGCTTTCGAACTGCTAGGTTGGCAGGCGCTGGGACTGAGCAACGGGAGCGCACCCGCTGCGGGGATTCGAACCGCCGACCTTTCGATCGGCAAGCCCTAGGCGCTGAGGCTTTTACCCACAGCGCCACCCGCGTCCCATGAACAGTATTAACTATACTGGACCATACCAGTGTAGGATTGCCTTCCAGTACCTTGAAATTGTAGTGAGTTATAAGAAAAGTTTAAAAAGTTTATTTAACCCCAACAATGATTAATTATTGTTGTGAACCATTTAAGAAGCCCCATGTGTGCAAACAATGTCTGCTCTCTCCCCTGTTGTGAAAACGATGTATGCTGAGGAGGTCTAAACTCATGAGTGTTATTTTTAAAATATTCAGATATAAATCTGAAAAAGCGCTATTGTTTAAGGAAGAATTGGGTTGCTCAAAAAGCAGATTTAGAAACACCTTCCCTTTGCAGGAGCTCCAAGACACACATGAGGCTCCTCAATAAATCATTACTTTTCCACTCATTTCAATGGCTGCATACTAAAAGGAAGTAGATCGTCATAAACTTTTTTCACATATTAGAATGACTGAGGCAAACCCGCATGTGCAATGGAATTTGTGCAAATCTGATTGTATATGTATTTGATTAATTGTGGGTGCAAATTAAAAGGGGGGGAATTAACAGAGTAATCATATGAATATCTACTCAAGTAGTAAGCCACATGGAGCTTATTCCCAGGTGTGCAGGACTACAGCTTAGCTCTTCCATTCTAAACACATCTACTAGAGAGTCGGTCCCACTGAATGTCATGAAACTTACTTTTGAGTAAACATGCATGAGATTGCCCTGTTGGAAGGAGAGCTGGCCCAAAAGAATATCAGCAATAATTACATACGATATATGTATGCTATATCTGAAAGAGATCCAGCAATCATTTAAATATATTCATTTTCTCAACATAGAATGTCCTGCACTGTGAATTTTCAAGTACCCAGGAGTTAGTGTATTACAGATTTTTTATTATTTAAAAAACCAGATAAACTAGATAGGTAATGATATGCTATTTCAAAAAGATGCCTTTCTTCCTCTATTCATTATAACTAGATGTTGGTAGTAACTTTTTTGAATGTGGGACAGCACTGCTGGGAGAAAGGAAGTGGCCTAAATATTTAGTCTGAGATCTGTCTGTAAGACAGAAAAAATGTTCTAGCTATTGACTGCAACAGAGTCAAAACAGAAGCTGGAAGACATTCTCTCCTAATAGACTTGATTCTAGCTTGTTTTGTTTCTGTGCGAGACAGGCTGCAATCCTACATGCACATACCTGGGAGTAAGTGCCACTGAACTCACTAGGTCTTCTGAGTGAGTAGACAACCCGAGGAACCTGTGGTGCACAAGCTACAAATTAATTTTCAAAGCAGGATGTAGAAGCCTATGTTCCTTTATCCAACTTATATAGTAGCACATTTTACTGGGGTGTATGTTTCTGTTCAGATTTCACTTGGGAGTTGGTTTCTGTGAGCAAATGGAAAGAGTTTGAACTTAAGGGAAAGCTTATGGTGTGATGGGGAAGTAAATGAAAGTTGAAATGGAATTATGTGTAATTCCAAGGAGTGCCTTGGAAAACAGCCCACTAGGATTCCACTGTAAATGTATGAGGGTCAAAATTAAATGTGGCTTCCTGTTTGTGGAATGCTATCCCCAGGGAGGTTCATCTTCAGGCACCAGGCAAAAAACGGATCTCTTCAACCAGGCTGATTGGTATTCTATGGCCTTTAAAATGTGTTTGTGGAAGAGAGCAGTTAATGTTTTAACTATTTATTTCATGCTTCTATCCTGTATTTTTATCCTGTGAACCACCCTGAGATATTTGGATGAGTGCGGTATATAGATCTAAAAATAAATAAATGAGATGTTAGGCTACAAGTTAGAAAAGGCCCAGCTTTTGGAACCATTGGAACTACCTCCCAAGGAATCTGATTTGGATCTCTCTTTTTTTATATGAAATTGGTCAGATGGTTACAGGTTTTCCATGAGGACTAGGAGCTTCACCCCCCTGTCCTTTTTATGAAAATTGGTATTTTCAGGATGCTGCTCCAGTTGTTAGTCACATGTCCTCCTCTCCTGTGGCATAACCAGAGTTATGCTGCTTTGTTTAATCTCCCCAACTGTTACTGCCCAGCAGACTACACTCCTCAAACTACGTCTTCTGGCCAACTGGGTGGAGTCTTGCTACAATCCAATGACTTGTTTAGGGAGGGAGATGGGTCAACTATTTCTCTCTACACCTTGAGTCATACAATTCGCTACCATATTCCAGAAGGGAAGGCTAGATCAGCAGGTGTGTTTTGGTTTATGAGGCAATACATTTGGGTGGAGCAGTGAAGTTGTCAAAAGTGTGAAGTGGGAGGTTAGAAAGTCCTAGGCGATAATAAGAGTGACCACCAAGTATGGCCATTGTAAATATTGTTTAGATTATGTGTGTGAAACACTAAGCTTACAAAGTGATATTACACATCTATGTACTGAGAGGTGGAAGGTGGGAAAGAGACAGAGAGAGATTCTTACTACTTGCTTCTATAGGAACCAGTATTAGTATGGAGACAACCTTGACTGCGTAAACACTTGTTCCCAGCCAAACTTCTTTGCTACCAGTTGTTTTGAGTGCATCTTTTGTCCTTGGCACATCCTCCCTCCCATCCCAAAGTTTGAACTTGCCATGGAAACCTCAGAGGAACCACCAGTCAGGAAGCTAGCTAATGCCACAACAGCAGTGGAAACACAAATGGGAGTGTGTAAACAGGCTTACAGCCACATTTACCCAGTGAAGTTATCAGATGATCCCCACACATGTGCTGAAGCTAGCTAGCCCTGTCCCATGTGCAAAAGCCATGGCTTCATTTGACTTGTTTATATGTTCAGTCAGCATGTGAAGGGGCTCTACATGTGTACTCCTCCCCCACTGCAAAGGTGCCACCTGATTGGCCCAGGATTCCTCCTTATGTCGAAGAGCTCATTGCCTACAGAGCCCCTTCACAGGCTGGCTAAGCACAAGGGCAACAAAGGGGAATGGCTGCTGTACACCTGGGCAATGGTGGTATGAATTGCCTGAGCCTATTGTCTCTAACAAGAACAACAACAACAGGAAACACCTGATTCCAGCTAAACACAACTAAGTCCAGTGCCACCTAGTGACTAAACATAATGACAATTTATCCTCCTTGTAGCATTACAGCTATCAGAGACCTGCTGCATTAGCCTGAAGTCCCAATTCTTGCACTTATTTGTGGGTGAGGGATGTATTTTTGAAACTAAAGCTAAAACTACCTCTAATTTTTGGCCGACAGATCAAACACAGTGAGATCTCTGTCTCTCCTTCAGCTATGCATTTCTTTTGCTGTTTCTGCCTAACCTCACACTTGGAAGTGATCAAACATGTTGTTGTTGTTGTTGTTTAGTCGTTTAGTCATGTCCGACTCTTCGTGACCCCATGGACCAGAGCACGCCAGGCACCTCTGTCCTCCACTACCTCTCGCAGTTTGATCAAACTCATGCTGGTAACCTCAAAAACACTATCCAACCATCTCGTCCTCTGTCGCCCCCTTCTCCTTGTGCCCTCCATCTTTCCCAGCATCAGTGTCTTCTCCAGGGAGTCTTCTCTTCTCATGAGGTGGCCAAAGTACTGGAGCCGATCAAACATGAGCAAGATACTATTCAGTGGACACAGCACCACCTAACTCTAATGAAAGTAACACGAGTACCTTGAGTAGCTTGGGAAGTTATGCATTCATGCAGCACAGAGTTAAACTATGAGACTCATTCCCGGTTGAGGCAGTGACGGCCACCAGCTTGCATGGCTTTAAAAGAGTACTACTATATTGGACAAATTGTTTAGCCTGGAGAAGAGGAGGTTAAGGGGTGATATGATAGCCATGTTCAAATATATAAAAGGATGTCATATAGAGGAGGGAGAAAGGTTGTTTTCTGCTGCTCCAGAGAAGTGGACACGGAGCAATGGATCCAAACTACAAGAAAGAAGATTCCACCTAAACATTAGGAAGAACTTCCTGACAGTAAGAGCTGTTTGACAGTGGAATTTGCTGCCAAGGAGTGTGGTGGAGTCTCCTTCTTTGGAGGTCTTTAAGCAGAGGCTTGACAACTATATGTCAGGAGTGCTCTGATGGTGTTTCCTGCTTGGCAGGGAGTTGGACTCGATGGCCCTTGTGGTCTATTCCAACTCTATGATTCTATGAAATTCATGGAGTTATTCAAGGCTTTCACTGGCTACGAGGCATGGTAGCTATGCTCTGCATCCACAGTCAGAGGTGGTAATGCAGCATTACCAATGACCAGTTACTAATGCTTCAGAATATCAGCTTCTAGGAACCTCAGGAGCTGAGAATGCTCTTGTGCTCAGGTTTTGCTGCTGATATCCCAGAGGTATGTATGGTCAACTGTGAGAACAGGATGCTGGACTTGGGCAGATCTACTATGAAACTAATGAAGCTTAAGGTTCAGGACCCTTAATCCCAGAGGGGCCCCAGAAGTGATTTTAGTCCTCATTGCTTAACATTTTTGGGTCTAATACACCCACAATTTGTGTCATACAATTCAAACTGGGTTGGTTTTTTTACTGTATTTCAACAATCCCAAAGTTAAAGAGTCAGTAGTGGTGATCTGTCATGGAACAACCCTACTGAAGAAGAAAACAGTGGTTACCTAGAACTTGTTGCTGGTTGAGAAGTGGCCCGGTTACAGTTCAAGCTTCAAGGCCCCCAAAATGTAGATTCAGGGCTGGCTGGAATAAATGGGCCACTGGACTAAAGGTTCTTCTCATGTTCACATGTTTATTTGAAAGCCAGCCACACTCAATTTCACCCAGGTACTTATGCACAGCATTTGATCTGGGCCACAAAAGTTGGTCCTGGTTTTTTATTTTTGTTTTATTTTGGTTTGGTCTTCAAATCCTTTGAGATATTTGCCCAATTTTACCTCCCAGCCTGACATCAGTCCCTCCAGCAATGATGTGTTTTGTAAGTTCTCGGATGGATGGGTGGGTGGAGGGAGGGAACAGCTGTCATTTTAAATGTTAATTTCTGGGAAGAAACTGACTTAATGTTTGCTTCATTTTTTTAAACAAAATACATAATCGTTTCATGTCGACTTTACAAGTGTATTTAAGGGCGGGAGGCTGGGAAGCGAGCGCTGAGTAAGGCGCGCCAAGAGGCCGCCTCTAAAGACTTCCCTGCGTCAGGTTACAATCATTTCAAGTGAAGAGTTTTTGGTGGTTGAGGGTTTTGTCGTTTTTGTTTTATTGAAAGCTGCTCAGCAAACGAGCGTCTACCTCCAAGTTGCGATGCTCTAAAACTTTGCTCTAATTCACAAACATACGTCCTTGCCTTAAGTCTTCTCCTGCCCCCCTTTTTGCATTTTATTAAAATGCGAACCACCGAATTTTTAGGCGTAGAAAGGGGAAGAAAGCAATTGTATGCTGCCTCCTATTCATTAGCTGCTCACACAGCATATGGGTCTATTCTTCTTTTTAAGGCAAAACCCACCAAGCCTGGCCTCCCCCCCTCCCCCTCGTGTCCTGGAGGAGAAGTTGGAGGAGGAGCGAGGCGGGAGGGAGGGCGGAGAGAGAGAAACCGTATCGGACGACCTCCGCCTCCTCCTGCGCTTGGAAGCGGGGAGTGATGTTGGGCGACGGTCCCTGACGCAGGGAAAACTTAGGCGTCGGTTTCAAGGCTCCTCCCTTCTGGTGAAAGGCAGACTGCGGGGCGCCTGGAAACCGGTTCGAGGGAGAGAGGGCTTGAGGGATTGCCACAAATGGTCAGGCGGCAGCGGTGGCGGAGAAAGAAGAAGAAAAGGCGGCGGTAGCAGCAGCAGCAAGAGCTGGAGCTGGCGCGCTCTGCCTGGCAGGCGAGAGAGAGAGCAGAGCGCGCTGGCGGCGCGGCGGAGGGACGTGCTCGCGGGGTGGCCCTCGCCGTCCTCCTCTTCCTTGCAGCCTCCCCTGCAGGAGGCTCAAGTTTGACCTGGCAAGAGAGGAGGTGAAAGGCGGCGGCAGCAGCAGCAGCAGGAGGGACCTGGAGAGGGAGGAGGCGGCGGCGGGAGCAGCAGCCAGAGGACCCGGCGAAGTATGGCAGAGAAGTGGACTCGGCAAGTTTGCAGCGGGGCCGAGGCGGAGAGGGGCAGCCGGGCCGGCGCTTTCTCCCCGCCGCTGCTGCTGCTGCTACTGCTGTGCACGGAGGCGCCGGTGCTTCCCGCTCTGGGGCAGCAGCAGTACAACGGCGAGCGGGGCATCTCGGTGCCGGACCACGGCTACTGCCAGCCCATCACCATCCCCCTGTGCACGGACATCGCGTACAACCAGACCATCATGCCCAACTTGCTGGGCCACACCAACCAGGAGGACGCGGGCCTGGAGGTGCACCAGTTCTACCCGCTCGTCAAGGTGCAGTGCTCGGCCGAGCTCAAGTTCTTCCTGTGCTCCATGTACGCGCCCGTATGCACCGTGCTGGAGCAGGCGCTGCCGCCCTGCCGCTCCCTGTGCGAGCGGGCGCGCCAGGGCTGCGAGGCGCTCATGAACAAGTTCGGCTTCCAGTGGCCCGACACGCTGCGCTGCGAGAAGTTCCCCGTGCACGGCGCCGAGGAGCTCTGCGTGGGCCAAAACACCTCCGAGCGCGGCACGCCCACGCCCTCGCTGGGACCCGAGTTCTGGACCAGCAACCCGCAGCTGCGGCCCGGCGGCGGCGGCGTGGCAGGAGGCGGGGGCGGAGGGAGCCACCTGGCGGAGCGGGCGGGCAGGTTCACCTGCCCCCGGGTGCTCAAGGTGCCCTCCTACCTCAACTACCGCTTCCTGGGCGAGAAGGATTGCGGGGCGCCCTGCGAGTCCGCGCGCCCCTACGGGCTCATGTACTTTGGGCAGGAGGAGCTGCGCTTCTCTCGCACCTGGATTGGCATCTGGTCGGTGCTGTGCTGCGCCTCCACCCTCTTCACCGTGCTGACCTACCTGGTGGACATGAAGCGCTTCAGCTACCCGGAGAGACCCATCATCTTCCTCTCGGGCTGCTACACGGCAGTGGCGGTGGCCTACATTGCAGGGTTCCTGCTGGAGGAGAAGGTGGTGTGCAACGAGCGCTTCTCCGACGATGGCTCGCGGACGGTGGCGCAGGGCACGAAGCGGGAAGGGTGCACCATCCTCTTCATGATGCTCTACTTCTTTGGCATGGCCAGCTCCATCTGGTGGGTGATCCTCTCCCTCACCTGGTTCCTGGCAGCTGGCATGAAGTGGGGCCACGAAGCCATCGAGGCCAACTCCCAGTACTTCCACCTGGCTGCTTGGGCTGTGCCCGCTATCAAAACCATCACCATCTTGGCTCTGGGGCAGGTGGATGGGGATGTGCTCAGTGGCGTCTGCTTTGTGGGCATCAACAATGTGGATGCCCTGCGGGGCTTTGTGCTGGCTCCTTTGTTTGTTTACTTGTTCATTGGCACTTCTTTCCTCCTGGCTGGATTTGTCTCCCTTTTCAGAATTCGGACCATCATGAAACACGACGGTACCAAGACAGAGAAGCTGGAAAAGCTGATGGTTAGGATAGGGATCTTCAGCGTCCTGTACACAGTGCCTGCCACCATAGTCATTGCCTGCTATTTTTACGAGCAAGCATTTAGGGAACAGTGGGAAAGGAGTTGGTTTGCTCAAAGCTGCAAGAGCTATGCCATCCCTTGCCCCAGTAACCACCACCATCCGCCCATGAGTCCTGACTTCACCGTCTTTATGATCAAGTATCTCATGACTTTAATTGTAGGCATCACTTCTGGCTTTTGGATCTGGTCTGGGAAAACACTCAATTCCTGGAGGAAGTTCTATAGCAGACTCACCAACAGTAAGCAAGGGGAAACTACAGTGTGAAGTTCCCACACCAACCAGAGACAGCTGGCAAAGGAACTTCCTCTCTGCTCACAGTCCCAGCCAGAAAGTAAAGGAGAGAAAGTGGTCACATAGGTGCTGTCCAAAGTCTTATGACTTTTCTCTCCAGCCCACAGGGGACTGGATGTAAAGAGGTTGGTGCTGGTGGAGAAAGAGACCTTATTCCCCTTGCCTCTTGTCTTCTACTGGACTAAATTTTACTGTAAAGTTGGGAATGTGGATCTGAGGTTGTAAATAGCCTCTGTAAGATTTTGTAAGTATATTTGTATTTAAATTGCAAAGTTCTCACTTTTGTAATTATTTAGAACTTTTTTAACCAGTTTGCAGCCTCCTCTCTCTCTCTCTCTCTCTCTCTCTCTCTCTCTCTCTCTCTCTCTGGAGAAAGAAAATCAATGTTCTTCTTTATTTTATTTGCAAAGCTGATATCATAGGAACCAAAATGAGCCCAATAGCTTTCCTTTTCACACCTCCCACCCCACACGTCATGGTAATAGTTGCGTGTCAAGCTGCTTAGGTCCAGGATTAAGGATAACTGATTCATAATTTGACATATGTTATAAGTTGCCCCACTGATACCAGTAGAATTAATGGTTTCAGGAAAATTGTCTGGGTAGGCTGCACGGCTGACTTGATCTGCGCTGCAAGACAAATACAGACAGGGAGTGGAAAAGCCTTAACTCCCATCTCTGCTCAGCATGACCTGAAGGAATAAAGGAGCAAGCAGTTTTACCTGTTCCACCCCACCTGGGGAGGAGTATGGGAAAGGGAACTGCATGTTATTATTACCCAACTGTATTGCCTAGCCCTTGCCTAAGAAAACTTTCTCTCCACCACCAAACTCTTGGTGAGAAAGTTTCCTAAGCTCTGCCTAAAGGTGTGACCTGTTTTTAAGAAGTATGAAATTGAAAGGTTGGGAGTGATATTTTTCTCACCAGCTGCTCCTTTACACACATCTGACCATTTTAAAGAACTGTTAACTTTTCTCTTAACTTTGTTAATATATGGAATGGGCAGCCTGCTTTTTAAGCCTGTAAGAGGCAGCTTCTACTTTCTATGGAAATACGGCCATTGGTTGTAATTGTTAATCTGTAGTGAGGACGAGGCGGTGCATTTTGATTGTGATTTTGACACTCCATTCCTTAATAGCCTGCAATTTTGATAGATTTTTTTGTTCTGTTTAATGAGTTTGCTGGGAGAGAGCCATCAGGAAAAGCGCTATTGAGCCGATTTTTACAGACCTAACTCAGTATGACCAAGAAGAAGGGGGGACATAAACCCAGTAAAAGATCTCTGCAGCTTGGATTATTCAGATTTTCACAGCATTTATAACACTGACATTTCATTTCTACATATCTTCATAACTGGTGGGTTTTAATTCCTTCTTGTTAGTAGGTGAATGAAAGGCATGGTGATTTATGCCGCCAAGAAAAATAGATTTCAGTTGAATGATAGGGTGTGAGACCCCAAAGAATCTACAAGCCTGATGTTTCAATATAGTAATTTATATGTAAAGCTAAAAGAGCCTGTGTATGATTGGTCTGTGTTCTCTCTGAACTGTTATGGCTCATATTTCCTTAACAGGCTTATACAAGATGTGTCAATTTTAACTGGCAAACACCTTTTAATATTTAATCCTTTGTATAGCAGCAGACTTGCTGCTCTTCCGATTGTACTGTTTCAAACTTCTTTTTATATAAGCACCTGTCATAAATATTATCCATGACTTAACCTTACCCTAAAATGCATAGCTATGTGAATTTGGTATGCTTTTCTTTCTGTTCACTATTGCAAGATCAACTATATTTATAGAGGAATAGAAGTTTATATATAAATATATATAAAATACATATTTTTAATTTCTTTGAAATAAATTGAGGTTTTGTACAAAATTGTCTTGTCCTTTTAACATTCTTCAAGGAAATTTAAAATGCACATCCTGTACTGTTTTAAAACTAAAGCTGCACGTGTTTCCCCCCCATCAAGCAAAACAGGCTACATTGTATACCTCTTTTCCTTTAATTTAAACCAGTCTTTAAATGTACATAAAACAGAAAGAACTACCTTTCCAACTCTAAAATTCTATAATTCTATAATGTGATCTGTGTACAGTTAATGAGGAGTAGAGCTGATGGTGTAAAACTTGTTTCTTCTGTCACAGAAGATAAAAAGCTTATAAGTGTTTATTTCTTTAAAATACCAATTTGGTGCTCTTTTGTGGCATGCTTGCTCCTTTAACACCAATATATGAAAAATTTCACACTGCTCAAATTGCTTTTAGAATTTATGTTCACAGAATATCAACTTTAGGCAATGTGTTTAGAATGCTTAAGTTGGCTACAACAGTAACATGGTTAAGGGTGAAGTGCCTATTTCTGTTCTTTGTAGGGGAGAAAATATCCTCTTTCACAGTGGTTCATCGGTGATCAAAATATTTTGATCAAAATAAATATTTTAGTCTCCTAATGAAATTGCATTTTAAATAGCATTTACTGGCTTTAGGAAATGTTATATATAACCAATAGTACTAAAAGAAAACCAAGTAAATGGCAAAGTATGTGATAACACGATGGTACAGAAACTTTAAAAACAGAATATATATAATTTTGCAGTAGTTTAAGAGAATAAAAATGCAAGCATTTAAAAAATACCATAAACATTTCAGCTCAAATTATGTAAGCAACCACACTTAATTTCATTTGATATGTAGTTCTGTTCTAATCAGATCAATTTTATAGTTCTGAATACATTAGGTATTTTTAATTGAACAATCATATTGAGTCTAAATGCATATATGATGCATGGAATGAGAGAAGGCCGGGTCCATTTACTCTAAAAGGAATGACCACTGAGGTGTCTGGACCTTACACTTCATTATCATTGAGTGACTTTCCAGTAAATGGCATTTGCTCAGTTTTTATTCTCTTTTGCACATTTGTGTACATGCTTTTCATGCACATCATGCCCCTCTCATGGCCTTGTTGAAGACAAAGACACAAGGCTGTCTTTCTACAACAATTCTAGGACTGAAAACAACCCCTATCTGCTTAACACAACAGTAGCATAACCTGATTTTTTATGTAATCAATGTACTTGATACTAAATAGAGCTCAGTTGAGACTGCTTTTGTTGCCCCTCTACTGACAGCCATATTACAGCAGCCTAGGCATGGTGGGGTTGGCCACTGAGCCATAACATAACTGCTCCATTTCTTCTTCCTGCTTGTAGCACTGTGCATAAACTACTTCACTGTTTTGTCTTACGCTACACAGATTTGAATTTGTCACTATCCCAGCAGTTTCAAACTTTCCAGTTACCATTTCATTTTCAAGTGAAACACATGTTGAAACATTTCCATACCAGTTTATCCCTGACCCTTCCCATGCCAACGGTTATGCATTTTGATATTTGAATATGCTTACAAAAAGAGCTGATATTTTCAATTAAAAGGAAGGCCACAATCCATCTAGTGCAGCATCCACTTATTTCACTTAACATTCACCCACTTCACCAACCTGATGCTCTCCAGATGTTCTGGACTGCAACTCACATCAGCCCTAGTCAACCCTTGCACTGATGGGAACTGTAGTCCAAAACATCTTGAGTGCACTAGGTTGGTGAGGTCTGTCCTGTGCCTTGCTGCTGCCGACAATAAAATAGTGGCATAAGCACATGAAATGAGCTTACTGAATCAGCCCAATGATCCATTTAGTCCAGTTCTCCCAGTGGCTGGCCAGATGTCTATGGGAACCCTGCAAGTTGGACACGAATGCAACAGCACTCTGCCCACCTGCAGTTCCCAGTAACTGGTATTCAGAGTCATAATGCCTCTTGACAGTGAAGGTGGAACATAGCTATCTGATAGGCATGATTCTATTTTCCTAGAAAGCTTCATTATGTTCAAAACAAGCATGCCAGTTCCAAGGCAATAATGCTATAGACTTTCATTCCTGTATTGAAGTGGGGGTTTCTTCTGAGTAAAGCTGCACAAGCCAAGTTTCACACAAAAAACAACACTATTTTCAATGCAATCCTAAGCATGCTTACTCTGAAAAAAGAGTTGTTCAGAGGGCAATATGGACAGATTGAGCCCCTATGCACATCTAGAGATTGGAGCAACATTAAGGGCAGGAAAGAATCAGATCCTGTTGGCCCAAGTGCCATGTGAGGATAGAGCAGAAGGCCTGCGTTCTTACCACAAGTACAAGTGACATTCAAAAATAAGGTGAAATAACAGGCTGCTATCCCATATCTCTAGGGACGCAGGTGGCACTGTGGGTTAAACCACAGAGCCTAGGACTTGCCGATCAGAAGGTCGGCGGTTTGAATCCCTGCAACGGGGTGAGCTCCCGTTGTTCGGTCCCTGCTCCGGCCAACCTAGCAGTTCGAAAGCACGTCAAAGTGCAAGTAGATAAATAGGTACCGCTCCGGCGGGAAGGTAAACGGTGTTTCCGTGTGCTGCTCTGGTTCACCAGAAGCGGCTTAGTCATGCTGGCCACATGACCCGGAGGCTGTCTGCGAACAAACGCCGGCTCCCTCAGCCAATAAAGCGAGATGAGCGCCGCAACCCCAGAGTCGGTCACGACTGGACCTAATGGTCAGGGGTCCCTTTACCTTTACCCTATATCTACTTGAGAGTAAACTCCATTGCCCCCGATGCGACTTGCTTCTATGCAGACATGACAGGACTAAGCTGCTAATTACTCTAGCACCACATCACAATTCCTAACTCTACTTTCTCTACTGCACCACAACTGAATAACAGCCATTGATTGCACTAAGGAGCACTACCTGACAGGGGTGCCCACTTGAACAAAATATTGGGAGGGCCCAGGTAAAAGCCCCACCCCACATAATTGATCATGTGATATAGCACATGCACACCATTTGAATGGCAATGCCCATCAACTTTGGGAGGCCCCAGCTCCCTCAAATATTTTATGGGGGGAGCTGAAGGGACCTTGGCTCCTAAGAGTTGGCTCCTGTGCTATCTGAACATGCTAAGTAGCAACTTAGCAGGCTTGGTTTGCCTTATAAATTAAGGGACAATTCAAATATGATGGTCACTACATCCATCCACTTATCCATGTAGCCACGCCACTTTGCAGGTGCAATATTAAAAAAGTTCTGGTCCATGTACTGATCAAAACCTGCGTAATTATATTATGCATAGCCACAGTGGAATTCTCCATGCAAAGGTATGCAGGCTCAATGCTTTTTAATATTGTGGCCAGGTTGTACAGTAGTAATACATAGGTAACTACTTCCTTCTACCTGGTTGCTGTTGAAATTAAATCAAGTATTCCAAGAAGCATGGATAAGTCGATACATTAGTGCTTTAAATTGCTGCTTTTTCGCACTTTCCCTGTAACGCTGGAAGAGAAATTTAGACTGAGATGTACAAGCTTCGGATATACAAATCTGTACATTTGCATGGGGGGTGTCCCAAAAGCTGAAGCACAAAGCTTCTGTATGCAACTTCATGGTTGTCCTTACGGTGTTATAAGAGAATGGCTACTGTGGCCTTGTTCGCACGTCACGACAAACCACAGTTAATGGTCGTGATAAAACATAGTAAATAGTTTACCGTGAACGGTGTATTTTTCATTGTCTCCTCCCTGCTAGCATGCAAAGGAATCAAACCACAATCCCTGGCTTAGCATTACATAAAACCCCAAGATTGTGGCTTTGTTTCACTGCCAAAAAACATTGTCTTGTTTTTCAGAAATGAAATAAACCACAATCCCTGGTTCAGATGCAACATTAAGCCAGGGATTGCCATTTGCTTCTTCAGTGGTGGACTTTGGTATTATGGTGCCTTGTGCGAGGCCAAAATTTGGTGCACCGTGCCCCCCGTCCTTGCACCGTGTTCCCAAAGCTGGGTAAGGAAGCGTCGGGTTTGGGGAAGAAGGCATGAAGGCTCTGGCAGGGTCCAAGAGCCATCCCACCATCTTCCCAAAGCTGGGAAAGTGCCGCCTGGGCTTTGGGAAGGAGGCTGGTGGACTCCAGGACCTTGTCAGAGGTCAGAGTCTTGTGACACCTTCCACCATTTTTCTTACTGAGCTTTGAGACCACTCGGCTCTGCACCCAATGTATGCACACTGCTTGGACAGCCCAAAATCCACCTCTGGTTTCTACTACTGTGTACTAGGAGGGGGAGTGAGGCAGATCAGAAGGTGTGGTCATAGTAAAGTATTAACCATGGTTTACTGTGACACGCAGGTAAGGCAATGGAATGCACAGTGACGTGTAGCTCTTTGTTTTTATTTAAACTCCAGCATCTACAAGGGCCTAGCTGAGGTTCCTTGCACTGCAGGAAAGTGTCACTGGTTTTTTAAAAATGAAGGCTACATTTAATAAAATGCATCCAGTGTGCGAAATACGTGGGACTTCAAGATTCTCATAGTTCATTTCAGGACAGAATGTCTTCTACCTGGTGGCCTTACTTTCACAGTCTTAGAAACATGTAACCTGGCGAGTTCAAATGCTCACTCAGCCATGAAGTTGAATGGGTGACTTAGTGCCAGTCACTAACTCTCAGCCCAACCTGACTCACAGGGTTGTTGTGAAGGTAAAATATGGCGGGGAGAACCAAGTACACCACTTTGACACCCCTGGAGGAAAAAGTGGCAATCAATCTGACTTGCTACCCTGTGAGCTTTCATAACCTTATAAAAGGTTATTTTACATTCAGCTCACCTGATTGAAGTACTGGGAGCCACTGTCATCCTTGGAGGGGGGGGGGGGCTTTTGCCATAATATTTGCTTGCAAAGAAAGATACTAGCTTAAACCATAAAAAGTAATTTGATCTGTTTCAAAGACATAAATTATCTGTGAGCGAATAAACAACAACAAAAAACCACCCCAATTTTACGAAGAACAACAAGGAAAAAAAAGATGCTTCATGGTAGGTGGCCTAAACGTGGTTATTCATGGCAATTCTCTCCAGTGCGATTGCTCTAAGCAGTAGAATTAAAATTATTATTGTAACAAAGAGCTACTGTGTTGGTGATAAAACCCATCAGCAATTCTGTCCAATTGCTATAAAAACAAATGGAAAGAGCAATCCACGCTCCAGGAACTTTCCGTTCATTTCAACAGGCTTCTGTAGAAGAATCATAGGATTTTATCCAGTATTAGTCCCACCCAGAGTTGAACTGTTGGAAATAATGGACATGACTAACATAGGCCCTGTCATTTTAATGGGTCTCCTCTGAGTAGAGCTTGGTTGGATGCAATCTACAGTCACAGTTGGAAGGGACCATCTCCTCCAACCTAATGCTCAATGCAGTATCTGCAATACAGGATACAATACAGCATCCTTGATAGATGGGATGCCAAGCTTCTGTGTAAATACCTCCAGCAAAGGAGAACCCACCACATCCTGAGGCAGCTTGCTCCACTGTCTTGCTGTTAAGGATTTCCTCCTAAAGTTTTGCTGAACTTTCCCTTGCCTGCAGTTTTGACCCACAGATTTAAAGCCAGTGTGGTGTAGTGGTTAGAGTGTTGGACTAGGGCTTGAGAGGCCAGGGTTCAAATCCCTGCTCACCCAAGAAGTTTGCTGGGTGACCTCAGAGTGAGAGAACCGTGAGCTCCTTGGGAGAAAAAGTAGAAATGGAAATTGCAGAATGCACAAAAAGTACACATTTCCTACAAAAGAGATGCACAACTTTAGGTTCCCGAGTATGCAAAAGCGATCCAATCACTCAATCAATAATAGTCTAGTCCTCTGGAGCAATAAGAAAAAGTCTGCTCTGTCACTTGTGTAACAGCCCTTCAGATATTCCAGGACTGTTTTATGTCTCCCCTTAATGTCTCCTTTTTCCACTAAAACTTTGCTCTTTCAACCATTCCTATTAAGACTTGGCTTCTGGGCCCTCAACAATGGGGTCACCTTCCTCTAAACATGCTCCAGGTTGCCAATGTCCTTCTCATAAAGTGGCATGCAGGACTGGACTTGGTACTCCAGCTGCAGCCCCAACTAGTGCAGAATAAAGTGGAAGTGTTTTTATTTCATTATATTATTTAAGAAAAATTATAATACCGCTTAATTGCACTGAAACCTTTAAGTGGTTTACAATATAATATTCAACTAATCAAAAGCATTTGAAAACATTTAAAAATAATTAAAATGAACATCAAAAGAGATTAAAGCACATCTACATGTCTGGATAGGCTTGCCTAAGCAAAAATGATCTAAGCAGGTGCCAGAATAAATTGCAGTGCAGTTACAGCAAAGGCACCTGCCTGTTGTCAATAGGCAGGGTGTTCCGAGTGTAAATACATTAAAAGATCAATTTATTACAACTGCAGGATAAGTAATGAGTGTCACCTGTAACTGTGCCAGCTTCCTGTGACCTGGATTTTAAACATCTACCATGTTCTGCCTTAGTTACCTCTCTTCTATAATTAAAAACAATAAAATGTTTTAACCTTTAGAGATCAATAGATTAGATCACTTTCAGCTGCTGCCTTCTGTATTTCCCCCCACAAAGGTATGAAATAATTTTTGAGATGCTGTGGCCAGAACTCTATATATAGTATTCAAATAGTGGTGACACCATGATTTTTTATATGTACATTTTTTTATACAGGCAGGGTTATTTCCACTCTTTCTCCTAATAACCTGTAAGCATGGAACATGGCCTTTTACTGCTACCAGTTGACATTTTCACTGTGCTCTCTGCTGTAACCCCTAAATCTCTTTCCTGATTAGTTGCTGCCAGTTCAGATCCCATCTATCTATATATGAAGCTTGAAATCTTTTTCCCGTGCTTTGCTTTACACTCATTTACACAGAACCTCATTTGCCTTAATTAAAACAACAACAACTTCAAGAGATCCTCTTTGGAGTTGTGTTCAACCTTGAATAGCTCTGTGTCATCTGCAGGCCTGGCTACCTCACTAATTGCTGGTGACACCGGATAATTTTTGAACCAATTTAACAGTCCTGGTCCCAATACAGATTATTTTATGATCCTCTTGAAAGCATATTATGGTAACATGCTTTGCCCATGAACATCTCAATTTTGGGGGCGGGGGGGGGGGAGGAATAGGAGCTATGCTACATTAAGCACACATGCAAACCTGCCCTCTAGGAACACAGTCCTTGGAGTGCTGCATTCACTTGCCAGCATACACAATCCTCCTATACACAGCTGATCTTGAGTTAATGCTAATCAGTACACTGTAAGCAAAGAGAGAGATTATCCAGTTGCTCAGAGTCAAATAGTGCTAAGTATTGCTGATAAAGCAGCTCTTTATGGAATGATTTTAGATTAGAAATGGGGTGGGGAGAACCATCAATAAAATTTTCTCCCTGGAAAACTGGAGTGTAATCAACCAGCATGTAAATGCTACTATAGTAACCAGACAACGAGGTTCTTTTTCAAGGTGAAACTGAACTGAGTTTCCAAGTCCTACAAAACATTACATAATAGACTTAAATATGTTATTTTGGGTGTGATCTAGTTCCAGAATTATGCTGCCTGGAGACTTTTAAGATTCGGGGAAAGCCTAGCTGTGCTGGAGGGATGCATCATATTGATATGCAGGCAAAACACTCTCAATATACTTGCCAAAGCTCTAACACTCTTGCTCTCAACGGTAAGGAGCACAGGGGAGGCACAGTCTCGGTGGGCAAAGGCCAGGCACATCACTCCAACCACCATTAGCCAAATGCTCATGAGCACTTATGTTATCCAGAATCACAGCCCGGATGCACAAACAAGGCAAACAAGGCACCATCTACAACCACAGTACTTAGCTACAACCGCCACCAAGGAGTAGTAGGAGGAGGAAGCATACTCACTGGCACTTCTGTTTCTCCCTCACCATCCCAGCAGGCTCCTGTACCCCTACAAGCTTCATGGCAGATAGCAACACTTTCCTGTTACAAAACATGCATGACCAGCCCATGAAAACTTGATGCCAAAGGAAAACACCTTGTGGATATATTTTTGCATCAACCAATCCACGTATATGGAAGTAGTTGTAGCTACTCACATGCTTTATCAGCTTTTAAAGCTGCCACAATCATGCAATTAGTCACAGCTGGTACAACAAGCCAGGCTAAACTTAGGAACAAATGAGATGCAATGCTATTCAGGCCAATAGCAATTGCATGGATAGCTGTAAATCACAGGAGTGGGACGGATCAGGATCCTGCGATGGAAATAAGGGGGTTTCAACCTCCCTGCTGTGGTTTGGATTGGGGGCGCTCTACCTGCTCTTTGCACTGGACAAAAAAAATAACCTCATTGTCATAGAGAGTAGGGAAGCTTAGGGTTAAATGGTAGAAAATTGATAAAATATTTAAGATGACCCTCTTTGCACCTCAATAACTTAGTGGCCTTTCCTGCATCCATTCCTCACCCTTCCTAAATGAGCAACCAAGGTTGACCTTTGCGAACCTTGTTTCATCCCTGCCAACATGTGGATGCAGTGTAGGCCACTGTGTCAATTTCACAAGCAAAGACTAACAAAGGCTGGGTCTTGGGCCTTACTGTAGGCTCCTACTGCTCTGTGTTGAGTAGGTGGTGGCTGCTAACTAGCCACTGGACTATTCAGCTCTGGGTTTAACACCAGCATCAAAGCTGGGGCATTTGGGTGTCTAGGTAAGCTGTTCATTTTAGTGACTTCCCTGGGAGTGTGCCTGGGTACAGAGAATGGTAAGGACTCTCTTAAGGATACATCATGCTCCTATTTACTCATTCATTCTGTAGTTCAGGGGTAGGAAACTTGTGACCCTCCAGATACTGGACCACAGCTCCCATCAGCCCCAGCCAATGGGAATGATGGGAGTTGCAGTATAGCAATTTCTGGAGGCTCAAGTAGTTCCCCATTCCTGCACTAAAAAAACACAAAAGTGGGGGGGGGGGGAGGTTCCAATGTAATTCTTATCAGGAGAGTCTCTAAATTGTTCTTGGCAAATTATCCTTTTCTACATGGAAACGAATCCATGTCAAAGAAGGCATAAAACACGCACTTTGGCTTTCCCCCCTCTTGTTCTTTGGTGATGATGTTTTAGTCTTCTTAACACACTATTATTTGTCAAGCTGCTCGCAAGATCCTGGAAAATCTCCAAAATGTATGTTGAGCCAGGCGATAATAGCATAGCTTTGGCACATACACTTACAGAAGTCTGTCATCATGGCAGAATACCCCCAAATATTTAACATGTCGATTTCCCAGAATTCGTGATTAGCAGATGGGTCCAGAGGAACAAAGCAAACATTACTCTTCCTATGAAATGGAAAGGGGTATGTGAGAGAGTGTGTGTGTGTGTGTGTGTGTGTGTGTGTGTGTGTGTGAAGATTTAAAACCCTCTTAGATAATTCACCAAATCTACTTCATTTCACAGTGACTATATAGTCACCCCCATGTTTGGAAAGGTTGTCTGAATGTGACCACCCATACTTAGCTTGTGTCTTGCATTCCGAAGCTAACCTGTCAGATCTATTTTTAAAAGAAGCCACGTTTGTGCCTCTACAATTCCCTAACGACTGGTGTGAGTGTAAATATCCTTCCATCATATGCTGCAAAGCCGTTATTAAAATACATCTCAATACTCTTTCAAAGCTGTTTTTCCCCGCCCCTCTACAGCAGTTCTGTAAATAGTCTTTCTCTGAAGTGTTAGCATTTTATTGAAGTCGAGCTTGTATTGCTAAGGGGGATGAGAGGAGGTGCTTCTTGGGATATTAATTTTGTTGCAGCATTTTGGGTTTATTTATCATCCTGTTTATATGTCACACTTTTAGTTTATGGTTATGTTTTGCTTATTGGAACTGCCCAGAGCCCTGGAGTTAGAGACGTGCTGGACTGGTGGGCAAGTATTAATAAGGACAGAACAACACATAGAAGGAATCTTTTATAGTAATTCCCGTCTAAGCTATGACTGCATACACATCACACAGAGATTTCTAGAACTGGAACTATTTCTCAGTGTGATTAATCAATCTCTTCAGTGCTTAAAAACAGCAACACCCAGATTTCAGATTAACCGAAAAGGAAATAATGTAATTTCCATTTACCACGCATCTCATCAAATGCTGACACCATCCATTGCTATCTTTTTCAAATAAATGTATCAGAGGTTGATTGAACAGCCATGCTTTGTTGGTGCTGCAAAGTGGTTGGACTGCTAACATGCACCAAACACGTACCCTCCAACATTTCTCCAATGAAAATAGAGACATCCTATTCCATAATGATAATTTTAATATTTACACCTCACACATCTTACTGTGTTGCCCCAGCCACTCTGAGCAGCTTCCAATCTATATATAAAAACATAAGGAAACATAAAACATTTTTTATAAAAACTTCCCTATACAGGATTGCCTTCAGACAGCTCAGGGGTCGGATAGCTCCATACCCTCCAACATTTCTCCACTGAAAATAGGGACAACCTAAGGAAAAGTGGGACATTCTGGGGTCAAATCAGAGACTGGGATGGCTTCTCTAAATCAGAGAAGTCCTTGGAAAATAGGGACCCCTGGAGGGTCTGCAAACATATAAGCAAAAATAGGCACCCTTTTCCTCCAGGTGCTCTTCTCTGTGAGAGTTGGTTCCTCTGATGCTGGGAGAGGAGTGACAGACTGGGCCATGCTGGGGGTGCCTGCTTCAGGCCCCCTCAAAAACCTGTGCCTGAGGCCACGACCCTCTGGCACCCCTCACACTATGCCCCTGCAGTCTGGTGAAGTCACCAGAGGAGGGCACAGAGCACAACCAGTGAAAGGCGTGGCCTATCCAGAGCACATTTGGCCTCTGAGCCTGAGGTCCCTCACTCACTTTAAGGACCAAAACGTAGAGTATCATAAAAGTGGTAGAAAATATTAGAAACGGCCACATTCTGAATTTCAGCATCAAACGTTTATCTGAAGCTGAAACTTGATGGGTACTTTGCCCTTCTCCCTATCTAGGATTTGAGGTAGGGATGGCTAAACGGTTCCACTTGGATTTGTGCATCAAGGCCACCATGAAATGTCTTCTAATTCTTGGGTAAGTAGCAACTCAGGTCTGCTGGTGGCCACTGAAGAAGGAGCAGCTGCCATATTTATGTAATAGCACATGAATAACTTGCAGACGCTTCGATCTCCATATTACTGACCCAGACGAGGCAAATTTAATGCTTTAATTTATTAGTTTGATTGCTCATATGGTATGCATGTATCTATATATACATATTTCTGTGCGTGTATGCATGTGTGTCCACACTCACAAACACTGGTTCATTGCAAAACATTGTGACAAACCGCAAGCATATTTTTCTGCAGCTAAAGCTTAAGCCTTATCACAGTCTGAAAATGTGGAAAATCAATTATATGGTCTGAATTATTCTTTTCTTTCTCTCTTTTCCTTTCTTAAGTGCAAGTTTCTTTTTCCTTTCAGAGTAGTGTGTGCTTCGTAACATCCGCCACTAACAAGCTGTTAGGACTTTTTGCTAAATTAATACACTGGAAGTAAGCTAAACAGAAGGCTTGTGGAATTCCAAGCATTCACTTTCTCTTCTGTTGTGGCTGCCTTTCAGCTTGGGAACCTTCCGTCCTGTTGCTATAACATCTGGACAACATTTGGGGCTGTCTCTCAAGCACACGGGGTGTGCACCGCCAGTGAATTTCAACTTTCAACATCTCCCTGCCTCTAATCTATATTTAATGTTTCATGACTGGTAGTCAGAGAAACTTCAGCTAACTACCAGGTTGGAATGAAAATGATCCTTGGGAAAACAGTCATTTTTTTCCCTCCAGCCTATGCCAGCAAAGTATCTGTGACAGAGATGCTCCTTGGAGATTTGTAGCCCATTCACTCGCAGTAATAATAATTAAGACTCATGATTACTGTGCCCGCATAATCAAAGATTGCTTCATAAAATGTACTCCCTAAGGGGACAAATTTCTCTGTTCTTAACTGGATGTCAGTCATAAGGATCAGCACCCCTAGGGATCTCCAGTCTTTTGCCTGCCCTTTTCATTACTCCGTTGTTAGCATTGTATTATTCTTCTCGATGCAAATGAGTAGGTAATCATGTGTAAATCGTGCCCTCCAGAAGGCACATGTAGCGAGTCACCCCCCCTTAAAAAAAAAATCTACCACAGGGATTTCTCACATAGAACATAATTACATCTCAGCCATATGGGCTCATTTATATTCTATTACAGGTTAAGCTAATACGACTGCGAAATATGCTAAAAATACCTCAAAGTGTTATGAGTGCTGTCAAAACACTTGTCATTTCTCGCCTGCCTGTTTGATTGCTAGTGACTCTATATTTATTTAAGAATCCACAGAGCCAGGGAACCTAGGAAAACAAATTTGAGAGGCAATCTGAAATCAAGAAAGCTGGTCGCTGAAATGCTACATTCCCCTCCTCCTCAAGCTCTGTCCCACCTTTAAAACACTGGGGCAGAGCCTTCTCTCCTCCCCCTGCCCCCCGGTCCATGGGGCAGAGGCCATGCCTACCCATTATTTCAGGTAAGTTGTGTAATCTGTATACTACCCTCTTTTCATTACTGGGCATTTTAAAAATAACAACAAAGCTAACCTTCTTTAGGCTAAATACATATCTGATCACATGGTATTTCACCCACAAGAAAGCATCAGGGAAATTGCTGGGAAATGTTAAAACATCGTGAGTTTTTCTTGTCATGAAACAAAGGGGGGAAATATTAGGCTAAAATAATTCTAGACTAACTTAGGCTGATAGATGAATATAGGCACAGTGACCAGGAAAGGGGAGGGTGATTCCCCACCCCCATCATAATGCTGGCCTGGGAAGGGAACCACAATGATTACATTATTTAAAAAGGGCCTTTACCTTTTACATGTCAGAAAACGTTCCATCTTGCCCAGTATTATCTACTCCAACTGGGCCATGAGTCTCCAGGGTATCAGACCAAGGCATTTCCCATCATTTCCCATCTGATTTTTGTGATTGGTGAGGCCAGCAAACTGAACCCAAGACCTTCAGCTTGCCAGGCACATGCTTTCCCTACCATGTGCCTAAAGATACAGCTTGGAGGCATGTTTGCATCTAACATATAGAGGAACAGGAAGTACTATATGCTCCTTCCTCTCCAAGAGAGGAAGAGAAATGACATCATACAGAGTCCTCTCTACAAATTGTATTTCTATGGTCTGAGTATCTGCCTATCAACAATACAGCTCTGTGGACTTAGCGCCTTCTCATGCTAACTAGCAAAAATATGCTAGTTTGACTGCTGATCTCCCACAATCACAACAGTTGATTTTCCACATTTTTGTGTAAATTCATTGCTCTAACACTGCACCTCTCACAGGAATATATTGCTTGAGAGAGCAATATTTTTTATACAAGTAAGCCAGCAGCTGAGCATTTTAATCAACTCTCATCCTTGTTCATATGTCCAGCACTGAAATAGCAACAAACAGAAGTGCACCATTAGGATGAATTAGCCTGCTAGCCACTATAAGTAGGGTCTTCTCAGTAGTGGCTCCTATCCTATGGAATTCCATTTCAAAAAATATATGGCTGGCTCCAGATTTTTCATGAAGTTTCCTAGGCTTTTATTTGACCCCCCCCCCTTACTGCTGCTGAAGTTTTATGGCACTTTAAAATGTATAGTGTTTAATTTTACTGATTGCTTCGTTGTGTTTGGCCTATTGCTTTGTATTATGTTTTGCACATGCTGTAAACTGCCCTGACATAATTTTAATGAAGGGTGGTGTGCAAATATTTTAAATACATACATACATACATACATACATACGCGGGTGGCGCTGTGGGTAAAACCTCAGCGCCTAGGACTTGCCGATCGCATGGTTGGCGGTTTGAATCCCCGCGGCGGGGTGCGCTCCCGTCGTTCGGTCCCAGCGCCTGCCAACCTAGCAGTTCGAAAGCACCCCTAAGTGCAAGTAGATAAATAGGAACCGCTTACCAGCGGGAAGGTAAACGCCGTTTCCGTGTGCTGCGCTGGCTCGCCAGATGCAGCTTGTCACGCTGGCCATGTGACCCGGAAGTGTCTCCGGACAGCGCTGGCTCCTGGCCTATAGAGTGAGATGAGCGCACAACCCCAGAGTCTGTCAAGAACTGCTAGGTTGGCAGGCGCTGGGACCGAGCAGCGGGAGTGCACCCCGCCACGGGGATTCGAACCGCCGACCTTTCGATCAGCAAGCCCTAGGCGCTGAGGCTTTTACCCACAGCGCCACCCGCGCCCAGGGGTACCTTTACCTTTACCTTTATACATACATACATACATACATACATACATACATACATACCAACCAGATAGTTTGCAATGAGAATAGGGTTCTCCATTTGAGCATCCATTTGTGCAGAAGCCCAGTTTGCAGAATTCTACAACAGACAAGCCAGGTCTCCATGGTACAACCATCATGTTGTATCAGCACAGACCTCAGCTGAACTTACGAACCGTAGCCTAGTTTCACTAAAATGCCCTGTGTTGCTGTGTTTCATTCAAACTGGGGTGAATGGTGCTGAGAATCTATAAGAATGAACTCAACAGTCTTCATAAGAACAAAACACAAGAAGAGCTCTGCTGGGTGAGCCCAATGACCCATCTAGTCCAGTATCCTTTTCCCCACAATGGCCAACCAGATGCCTGCAGGAAGCCCTGTATATAAATATTGTACAAACACTTATATAGCAGACAACCACTTTTAAAATTCAAAGATAAAAAGGCATAAGGAAACAATCTGTTCTCTCCTAACACAATAATTCCATATCTCTCTCTGTTCCATAATCAATTTGGAGGGAACCAGTGTAGCTGCAGACACTCTTGTGGGTGAAGATTCACCTTCTTCCTTTGCAAAAATGCAAAGACAGAACTCAGTAATTAATTAGTAGAGTGCTGAAACCTTCACGGTGCCTAAAGAGAATAGGAATAAGCTGACACCCTATTGGCTGATCCTGTTGAAAGGGGTATAATCAGGGGTGTATTTCTCTAAAGTTAATATAAAACTTGCCAGCAGATGGCGCATAAGAATATGTCACACCCTTCAATGGATCTTGAAGGGCCAATAAAGTTAGCGGTTGTTTCACATTGCAGATGACTTGCCACAGGCAGGTTTTCACATCCGAGCATAACTAGTGTGATTAACTATTTGCAAAGCAGGTGTGTGTCTTTGGGCATATGAGAACAAGAGGAATGCCAGTAGGTGGAGAGTCAAAACATTAGGAACAGAACTGGTGTAAAATGAGAGCAATAGCGCAAAAGATAACAGGAAGCCTTTTGAGACTGCGTTGCCTGGATATCATCCAAAAATGGTGGCCTATCTGGGCCAGTCTGAAAGAGACATAAGAGTATCAGGTTTCAACAACTCAGCCTATCAGTTTTATATGATGTCTATGGATGTGATGGTTAAGTTCCTTCTTATTTGCAGTTCTTCAGCTGGAACGAGAATTTGATGACTTCAGACCCTCCAAGTGTCAGTCGTGGATTTACAGAAGCCATCCTGGTTTCTGATTTGATCCCAGAATAATAATAACAATTGTTTGTTTGTTTGTTTGTTTGTTTGTTTATACCCCGCCCATCTGGCTGGGTTTCCACAGCCACTCTGGGAGGCTTCCAACAAAATATTAAAATACAATAGTCTGTCAAACAATAAAAGCTTCCCTAAACAGGGCTGCCTTCAGATGTCTTCTAAAAGTCTGGTAGTTGGTGGGAGGGCGTTCCACAGGGTGGGTGCCACTACTGAGAAGGCCCTCTGCTTTTCCTTATATGGATTGGGTAGTATAGAAATTTGGGAAATGAATAAATGGGATTTGATAGGCTTTGGATCCCAACAGGTGAAATTCTATTCATATACCATGCAATCAAAATGATAATTAAAACTTTAAAAAAAAAATCAAGACATCACCAAGGTAAAACAAAATATACTCTGCATGATTCTATTACCACTGATCATTAAAGCAGCGTAAGCATTAATATTTTCCTACAGGGATAGAGGCTGTATTTCTTCACAATCAGTCAGTCACAATGAGTAAAAAGAACATAATAATGCAGCCACTTCTGCTGGTGGTGCATTCAGGGACGTTGTAATACATTTCTCAAGGGCATGCATAATAACTTCTCCAAGGAAGAATACATATATTCACTTTATATGTTACAAGTGTATCTCAGGAACAGCCTAGTCTTGAGCATAAGTAGTTTAGGACTAATTAATCAAACAGACAAACAAACACATAGCACTTATAGAACCTGTAACTGAATAATAAGTGCCAACAGTGCAGGGTGAGGGCTAAAAATATGTAAATTAATCCATAATGCTGTACAGTAGTGGGTTTTTGTTGTTGTTTTTACCATGAACATATATAAGAGGAATCTAGATTTATCCTAGTTATCTGAATATTCAGCTAACAACTGCTGGAGAGCAGTCTATCGTTGACTTTCACTGTATAAAAGGGAATTCCCCCCCCCCCCATCCTTCTGGACATATTTAGAATGGAGTGTTAAAAATACACTGTGCTACAATCTTCCTTTGGGAAAAATGATTACCAGGCAGAGCTAAATAAATATTTTACATCCAATATTTTCTTTAAAAAGAGGGTGTTTATATGTATTCTTATTTTTTGTGAAAGGGCTTTTTTTGTTTAAATGCACAAGAATAGAATATTCTTTGCTATGGATCATACTTTCATGTGACCACTGACACTTTAGATTGGGGTGGGAAACCCTTTATAGCCTGATAGCTGCATTCCATTTTAGGCATTATCTGATGGTAACTGGCCCATAGTGGGTGGAACCAGGGGCCAAAAGTGAGCAGAACAATGCAATAATTGGATTTTTTTTGTTTTGTTTTCACATTTGTACAACAGGCTAGTTTCTGCCCACACTCACACATCCCTCTCTATTCTCCATTCACACAAGCAAGAGGCATTATTGAAACTGAAGGATACATCCCATTAAGGTATCACATAGTTCTCTTTGCAGTTCAAAGTGTATCACAGTTGGCACCAAGGTGCTTTGAAGTACATTGTGTGTGTATGTGTTGTTTTAACTGAGAGCAGCTGGAACCCTTGTTTTACTTAATTCTGCTATAAGGCATATAGTAGTGAAAGGGAGAACCTTGAAAGGTGTCTGTCATAGAAATAGGGGATTCTAGGCATCCATTCAGGAGTGGGGACAACAACTTTTTGGGACTAATGGGCATGTTTAGAATTTAGAAAAGGTCCATGGGTGCCATTAATAAAATGGCAGCCGTGGAAGGTATGTCATATTGTGAGGTGTGGCATAGCACAAAATGGTTGACACATCTAAAAGAGCAGAAGACGACACAGGACCACAATATGAAGTGGACGCACCTCACCATTAATGGGAGTGGGGGGAGACCAAATCAGCCACTTGCTCACAGAACGAAAGACGGAGGGGGACCTATTCCTGGCATCCTGTGAAATGTGGGAATGTTTAAAGAGGAAGCTCAATAGAGGAAGGAAGAGTCAGTCCAAAGAGAAATAGTCTCTCGTGTGCTGTGAATTTTTCAGGGGTTATTACTTTGATCTTTTGTAGTCACCATACAACATAACGATGGTCAATTCAGCACCCAGGAGTGCTGTGCTGGCAACCCCTGACTAGTATAACTTACGATGAAACTGGCTTCCTGCATAGGTATCTGTAATTAGAATAGTGTAATCTATTATTCCTAGACTTGTTATGAACACCTCACTCATAAACACATTAACATGAAATTAAATCCCAGTGATTTAGTCAGAACTTATATGCATTTAGCTTTAGCCTACTATTTGAATACAGATAACAGCCCAGCCTTTGGGCTTTTCAAGCACCCTTTTATTTGAAGATGTCAGAAATCTTTACGAACATTAATTACATCTCTCCAGGTAGGGAACTAATATATAGTCAGAAAATTGAAAAGTGGAGGGGGCCTGAGGATACACAGGAAGTCCTGAGTTTGCAAGAGCAAGGTGTGCTTTTCTTGTCTTATTTACCTAACAGCAGGGCCATATTTTCAGGTTGTGCTTGATCACAAGTACAAGGAACAGGAGCTTGAACTGCATAGAGGAGGGAGTATCTGGACGAGACGCCTGACAGCCCTTGCTCAGGCTCACGATAATGAACTCAGTATCTTCTCCCTGCAGTTGTAGCTGGAGGACTGGGATCAGCAGACTGAGTTCAAATTGCATTAAAAAACCTTTTAGGGGGAAAAATATTTAGCCTCCTGGCCAGAAGACCTTTCCCTTCATCCTTTTCATGGGTTTTCTGTCTTGGATCAACTCTCCTAAGCTATTTCTGTCTTGACTTGACTTTGAAAGCTGTCACTCAGGGTCTGATCATTCTCATTAATACCTGAGAGCAAACTCTCCTTTTCTGTAACTAGGTTTTTACACACAGCAAGAAGAAGTCCCCAGATCAAGCAAAGACAGGTAGCTGGTGAGGGGTTTGTGTGAAGGAATGAAGTATTTTATCCAAAACTCCAGTTTGTTGTTGTTGCTTTAAATCTTTCTGAGCACCACACAATTCATAAATAAATGAGAATACTCAGCTTGCCCCACATGAGCCTTGGCACAGTAACGTTTTAAAATATGAAGTTTCAGTCACTGAGTCTTTAGTTAAGCCTGTGCTTTAAGTGCAGCCTTCTAATGAGCTTCTGATATGACAGCCGTCTAAAATTATTTTTAGTATAAGCTGCATAAAACTCAGACCCACTTCTGGGTTTATATTTCAGGCTAGTGGTTTGGAAATATGTGTAGTACAATGGAGTGGCCTGAAAAAGGTCAAAGATACTTTGTAACATGAAAGACAAGCACCAGACATATGAAAGCGATGAAGAGACTTGCAGCACCTTCAAGTCTAACACATTTATTGTGGTATATAAGGCTAAGGGTAAGTCTGAAAGCCACAACCCTTCTCTTTTTTTAGGGTTGTCCACTTTGACTCTTTTGCCCATTTTCACATTCAGCCCCCAGAGGGTTTGCAATGAGGCAATATGGTCTTCAGACCATTCCTGATAGACAAGCTTTTGTAGACTAGTCTACCTAAGCTGGTCATTAAGATGCTACAAGATATGGCTTCTCCTCTGGAAATTGTTGAAAGAATTACAGGATGCCTGTGTAAGAACATAGAGAAGATCCCTCCTGGATCAGGTCCATGGCCCATCTAGTCCAGCATCCCATCTCACAGTGGCCAACCAGATGCCTATGGGAAGTATGCAAGCAAGACAGAAACACAACAGTACTCTTCCCACTTGTGATTCCCAGCAACTGGCACATTTTTGGGAAGCGGAACAGTGTGTGCTGCTCAGAATGTGCAGAGCTAGTTTATGAAGTGTTCCAAAATCCAAGCAAATTTGGGCTGAGATTTCAATACGCTAAGAGAGCATAGCTGTCAACGTTTCCCCTTTTTTAAGGGAAATTCCCTTATTCCGAATAGGATTCCTCGCAAGAAAAGGGAAAAGTTGACAGCTATGTAAGAGAGGAGATTGTTTTGGAATCCCTGCCCTGCACCCCCAGTTTTTGGCAATATTTTCTGTACAGATATGCTCCTAGATGTACCGTATTAGCCTGAATATAAGCCTCACCCCCCACCCCCCAATTCTAACCATGAAAACTTAAAGTGCGGCTTAAATTTGTGACCTTACAAAAATTGGCTTTTACGATATCGCTGCTGAAACAGACATATGGTAAAACAGAACAGGTGTGAGTGCCTGCGGTGTTTTAAGGGAGCAGCTTATATTCGGGTATTGTCTCCCCCTCCCCTTGAATTGTAAAGGTGCGACTTATATTCGGGCCAATACGGTACATTGAAAATTTAATCCGTACCCTTAGGACTTTTGTCACATTTCATGTGTCATGTACTAGTATGTTGTTATTCTCATTTCACAAGGCCATGAATCTGTGGCCCTGGTTAGATTGAAACATAAGCTAAGAAACAAGTCCCTTAGTTAGGTGTTCTACCTTGCCAGCCACGTTCCCTCATCCCTACCACCTATGTCCCATCAGCCCCTGTGCATTCAGGCTGATCCTTTGCAGTGGGGAGCTGGCTCTCCTAACAGTTTCCCTGTGCAATTAGTGATGATTAGGAGGGATTCTACATTGCAGGGGGAGTGTCCAGGAGCTAACTCTCTGCTGCAGGCATATGAAGGATGGTGAGAACACAATGGAGGGAGAAGAGCAGGCAAGTGCCCCCTTTCCCTTCTCTCCCCTCATGCCGGAACAGGGCTAGAATTCGGAAGGGCCATGGCTCAATTGTAAAGCATCTGCCTTGCATGCAGAAGGTCCCAATGCATGCATCGCCAGGTAGAGCTGGGAGAAATCCTGCTTGAAACCCTGGAGTGCTGCTGTCAGTCAGTGTAGACCAGGGTTTCCCAAAATTGGGTCTCCAGCTGTTTTTGGACTACAGTTCCCATCATCCCTGCTGGCAAGTTGTAGTCCAAAAACAGCTGGAGACCCAAGTTTGGAAAACCCTGGTGTAGACAATACTGACCTAGATGGGTCAATGGTCTGACTCACGTTCCCAGTGCTGTCAGAATCTACCCTTCAAGAGCCTTCTGGTGATCAGCTTGGTGGGTAATAATGGAACCATTAGCCCAGCTTTCTGAATTGTATTTATTAAACGGACAAGCCTTCCTGTTTGGCCACACAGGTGCCTCTCATTTCTTGTCCTCTTGTCAAAAAGGTATGAATTGTTTCTTCCATCCTCTTTTTTCTAACTGAGGATAATAAAAAGCTCTGCTGCCACCTGTCTCATGCCCACCCTTGGCAGGTCTGACATTGATAGGTTTTGCAGAGAAGGAACTTAGGTTTATTTGCTTTTTGAGAAGCTCAGTTGCTTCTCTCCACCCCAGGCTTGCACATATTTCACTAGCTGGTGAGAGCCTGCATGCTGCTGGCTTAAAGTCAGGGCTTTAAAAAATCTCATAAAATTTTGAAATACCTATCTTTATTCAGTCTTCTCAGGAAATCTCAGCAAAGCCCTTTGTAACTGAAAATGTATTATAGCTTTTAAAAGGCACTGTGGGTAACAATTTCACATTATTATTTTTTCCCCAAGATACTCAGAAAATCACCTTATGATGCCAGTTTCAGACGAAAGGAATCTGGGCGATTGCATGGGAGCGTAATTCAAGCCTGACCCTTAATTCCTTAGCAGTTCAGTGCATACTTTAGTGGTAGCGTAATGCCAAAGCTCATTTGTTAAAATGACATCCAGTGGAAGCACTTTTATAACAAGTGGGCTAAAAGTCTGATGTTATAGAGAGTGTCTGAACTAGAGACAAAGCCATCAGGAATAACGCCTCCAAAGCCCGAGCACAGGAAGTCTGCAATTCAGTGGATATATATGATTTAACACCTAAGCGAAAGTAACTGTAGTTGCTCATCTTCATCCTTTGTCTTCCTTATTCCTTTCTTCTCACTGATGCTTCTTGCCTCGTCTTTCACTCCTCTCAGCTGTTGGGTTATATTTATTTATTCAATATCTATCTATCACAGGCATAGGCAAACTTGGCCCTCCAGATGTTTTGGGACTACAGCTCCCCTCATCCATGACCACTGCTCCTGTTAGCTACGGAAGATGGGAGTTGTAGTCCCAAAACATCTGGAGGGCCAAGTTTGCCTCTGTCTGATCTATCATCTATCTATCTGCCTATCTACCTATAATCTCAACCCTCCGTATCATTTAGGGTGGCTAACAGTGATTAAGACCATCTATAAAATTCAATAGCATTCCAACAACAATATAATAAAAACAGAGACAAGTGCAAATGCCTGCCTAAATGGGAAGCTTTTTTCTTTTTCTTTTTTGCCAAACAGCATAAGCTAGGTGTCCAACCAAGTCTTCTGGAGCAAAGAATTTTAGGTGCGGGTACAGAGAACGCCTTTCTCTTCTTTCCATCAACTGAGCCTAACCATTGTCAATGGGACATAGAATTTAAAAAAAAATTTTTTTAGTTATTTAAACAATTTCTATCCCATCTTTCCTGACTGTGCAAAAGATGGTTTGTAATGAAACAACAGATCATAAAATATAAAACCATAAACAGGAGGCCAGAGAGAGAGAGAGACAGAGACAGAGAGGGGCAAAAGAAAGAGAATGTTTGCAGGGATGTAATAATCTTCACAAAAAGCAGTCGGTGAAGGGGCAAAGCGCAACTCTCTCTGCAAGCTTTTCTACATTCTAGGTGCCACAACTGAGAAGGCTTTCTCTCTTCCGCTTGGGTGTCTAACTTCAGATGACAAGGAAATGCAGATGATGCTCCCTAATGGAAGACAGTCCTTGATCAAACCCTGATGTATTGCACTAAGCTGTGATAACAGAATTATGGCTGATGGCAAATATGGTGTCTGTCTCATGCAGATGATCCCTGCATGTACCATGCTATATGTACATAGCATTTTGCATATGCATAGTACATGGAATCATAAAAGTGAAGAAAAGTGATAAAACAATACTGCTAAACAATCCACTTTGCACTGGAATCTAGTCAACATAAACTCTTGGTTGAGCCTAGAGCAGTTCTACACTCCCTTAATTACAATCATGAATTATTCTTATTCCAAAGTGCTGTTCTCCTTGGATTTCCAGTGCTTCCACTTGTCCTCTGATTATGAGTCGTTTGCAACTGGACATTACTACATCCTGACAGTCCTGCAAACATACTTAGATATAAGCTGCCAAAGAACATCTCACAGCATTAATGTAATGGCATGTGAATTTGCTTGACTTGATCTTACATAATCCATTAAAATCTTCACAAATAGCATGGGCTGAATCAGACTTGCTAATAGAAATAGAGTCCTTGCTCTTGTTTCCTAGATAAATTGACTACTAATATAAACGTAGCAAGATGAGCACCCAGACCCTTTCGTGAACGCATTGCGATTGTGAAAGTGGCACGTATCATTGAGCAATGGTGTGAATTATATATAATCCAATTGAAAGTGCTGCTTGCTTCTAAACTTTGCCTTGTAATCCTGCTCAGACTGTGACTTCTTATATTTCTTGGGGAGGAAGGACCGAGGGCTGTAGTGGGTGGATAGGAAATAGGTTTACGGAAGGGAGCAAGCTAATAGGTCATGAGCGTCAACATAAATTAAATGCTTTAGCAAGGTTTATTGTCATTAAGGTTCGTGATTTTCATTAGAAAAAGATGTTCACTCAAACACATCTAAACTTCTGGAAACTTCAAATCACATAAGTGGGTCATGATTTTGCAGCACGGGTTTCTCTCTGCTTGTTTCATTGATTCTAGGGCATAGTTATATAACATTTTCCAGACCACACTGTTTATACATTGATAAGGGGGAAAGGGACATAATTAATAGCTGCAGAGTTCCCTCCCTCTATTTTTAATTTGAGGGAAAGGGGTTGGGAGAAACATCCTTGCCTTGAGGTGAGAAGGCTGTGTCCTATATTTAAATGAAATCAGTCAGCTGGCAATTCATTGAACACTGACTGAGGAAGAAGAGTGTATTGAATTTTTTTATTTAAAAAAAAATCTCACTGGAGGCCATAGAAAGATGAAAGGTGCAATGCACCAGGAACAGTTAAATGAAAATGTTGAGTGTGTGTGCAGCTGCTGTGAAAAAAGGTGAATTTCATGTTGGTGATCATTACCCTTTGACAGCGAAGGTATTTTGTTCTGTGGGACCCACAGAAGACCCACCTTGTTGGCTAAATTCATACTGTTCTGTTCCACTAGGAACAGTTGTATGCGTTTTACAATTGTAATGGTTTTATTTGTTTTTATAGTTATTGTTGCAATGAACAGCTGTTAAATTAACAGCTAAGGTCCCACTCTGGGACCTTAAAAGGTAAAGGTACCCCTGCCCGTACGGGCCAGTCTTGACAGACTCTAGGGTTCTGCGCCCATCTCACTCAAGAGGCCGGGGGCCAGCGCTGTCCGGAGACACTTCCGGGTCACGTGGCCAGCGTGACATCGCTGCTCTGGCTAGCCAGAGCCACACACGGAAACGCCGTTTACCTTCCCGCTAGTAAGCGGTCCCTATTTATCTACTTGCACCCGGGGGTGCTTTTGAACTTCTAGGTTGGCAGGCGTTGGGACCGAACAACGGGAGCGCACCCTGCCGCGGGGATTCGAACCGCCGACCTTTCGATCGGCAAACCCTAGGCGCTGAGGCTTTTACCCACAGCGCCACCCGCGTCCCATTCTGGGACCTTAGCTGTTCATTAATAAAGAATGTATAACCTGCTTTCCACCATGTACGTTTCAAAGTGGCTTACAACAATACAATATACAAATTTTAAAACATAAATTAAATCTCCCAAATCTCCTTTCCCAGATAAACGGCAGGTAAGAAATAAGTAAATGAATATTCTACCTCTAGGTTGAGAAGCAGCATGCCTGTCTTGAATACGAGTTTGCTAGTAAACAACAGCAGGAGAGGGCTATTTCTGCCTTGTCCTGTTTATGAGCTTCCCATAAGCATCTGGTTCACCACTGTGAGAAACAGGATGTGGGACTAGATAGGCCTTCGGCCTGATCCAGCATGACTGCCCTTATATTCTTAACATCCACTGCAACCCCTCACCCCCCTGGAATGAGTGGAAACGGTACAAGGGCACAAATATGGTTATCTAAGGTGAGGATGACTGGGCCTGTAACAAGTTTTCTCAGTGTGTGAAAATTCACCCAAGGGTCAAAATTAGTTCAGATGGGGAATTAGGTAGTATCTGACTGGCTCCCAGGCAAATAGGACCAGCAAAGTATGTTACGTATTTGCTGGTTGTCATTTAAACTGTTAAGACACCTGCACTAGCTTGGAACCATAATTTTAGAGTCCCTATTCAGCAATATCACAGGCAGTTTAGCAGACCTGCTTGCAAGGGAGTCTATCACTGAAGATTTGCTTAGATTCAACACTATCCAGGAACAGTACATTATCTTAAGCTACATCCACTCTGGATCAAACTTTTGTCTGACACAGGCAGGCAGCCTTTGCAAGTTCTTGGCTTTTTAAAGCTACCTGCAAAAGTCCCTTCCCCCTTTCTGCATGCCCTCAACAGTGTCCCTTCTTTGGGTGGTGATGTTGTGCATGTACTAATCTTCTGAATTCAGCTGAAATATATGTGGATACATAGTTTCTCCTTAGTGCTCCAGCTCCTGCTGTCACTCTAGCCCTAGCCCTAGCTATCAGGAAGCAGTCCCATTTATATAAGGGAACTGCATTGTAAAATGTGGAGGAATAACAAATTTTAGAGGTTCTTGCATTGTTTTGGAAAGTGTGAAATAGGTAGGTTTGTCTTTTAAGGTAAACTCCATCAAATCCCTCCCCCATCCCTAGTCTGACGGCATCTGATGCTGCCACTGTGTTGAAGCTAAGAAAGTTTGGGTTTAGTCAAGTCTTGGACAATGGACTGTCTGGGAATCCCATCTATGCTGCCTTTGGTTGTGTGTGGGAGGAAAGGCTGGATATATATGTACTGAAAGCCAAACTTGGGAGAAAGGTGGGATATAAATACATCAAAATATTTTTTTTAATTATTTCATTAAAAAAATACTCTTTGTGAACCAGTTTAAGCTTTCTTTAACAATCAAGCAGAGTGTACATTTTATGAAATAAATATAAAATAAAATAAATAACAATAAAATGAATTTGTTTTAGTATCCTGCCTTGAGCTCCCTTGTGAGGAAGGGCAGGATGTAAATTTAATAAATAAACAAATAAATAGATTCATCAATTTCAGTCAAACATGCTCTCAAGTACATTTGCTCCAGATGACAGCCTTGCGGGGAAATATTTTATTTTATTTAGTCAAAAACATTCCTGTGCCTTAGCAGCGATTGTGGGGGAATGGAATAAGGGGGTTCAATGTTTATTGAATGGCTACAGCTCATGTTTGTAGTGTCAGTGTGTACTTTATTGAAGTAGCTGCATTGAATATTCCTTGGTAAGATTGCTTGAGACAAATGCTACAATAAAATGAAATATACACCAGGGACCAAGTGATGGTTATGCATCAACTTTTATATGGTACAGAATATTTTCCATTTTTGCTATAATACCATTATTATTATTTTTAAAAAAATCTAGAGTGTTTTAGTTTGGTGAAAGCTTCACTTAAAACCTTCATTTACCTATCTCAGTGCATCATTTAATTCGCCCCCCCCCCCCCCCGCAACATGCTGACATTTGCAGTGTCAACAAGGAAAAATATTGCTGGGGATGGCAACATGTCTGTGGTATAGACAGATGTGGTTTTAAAGTTCAGTGACATTATGTTGAGAATTTCACACAAGCCAACAGGACACTTTTCTAGCTTATTTTGCATTTGTGTAATGTCATTGACCTTGGCTACTTTGATAATCTGCAGGGTGCTTCTTTGCCCATAGGAAGGGAAACCATATAACAACCTGACATATTTTTTAAATACTGTTTTTGACAAGGGATGCAACTAGTAGATCTGTTTCTGTCTTCCTAATCCCCACTCACCACAACTTCCTTTACTACAGCCTTCCTCAACCTGGTACTCTCCAGATATTTTTGGAATCTAGGTCCCATCAGCCCATTACCATGGTCAATGGCCAAGCATGATGGGAGTTGTAGTTCAACAACATCTGGAGGACACCAAGTTTGGGGAAGGCTGCTTACTACAATGTATGTTTGCATGGACTCCAACACTTATACCAAATCAATCACCCTCCTATGTTTATCAGATAAACCCCAAGTGCCATTGCGACACAGAAGGTAAACATCTGGAAAAGTGCTGCTTAGTTTCATTTGTGTCTTCTTCTGAACAAGAACTATAGGAGATAAAAAAAGAAGTATGTTTTCGTTTGCTTGTTAAAGAAAAGCAGTTAGGGTTGTCATTATTGTTAGTGTTTGTCTCCTATATATATATTTCTCACCAAGCAATCCCAGAATATAATTCGAATCTGCTCAAAAAAACCAGGGATGGCTATAGCGATTATAGTGCAAGAAGATCTGGATGACCACATTTTAGCCAACCCTGATATAGAAGGTACTTTCCTAGACTTTTACAGCAATGGAAAGATGAGATGCACTCTTAAAGAAAAGAGGGATATTTTGTTGACTTAGGTGAGTCAACAAAATCAACTTAAGCGAGTCTCACTCTCTCTGTCTCCCTCTAGCCACATGTCTATATTGCTGTGTGCAATCACTACCTTGCTTCAAAGGTATTTGCAACTTGGAAATAATCTGTTCCGTATCATTCCTAGTTTGATTATATATAATAAATTGAAAGCCATATATGTAAATGACTCAACAACATCTGGAGAGCAACACATTGGCTATCCCTGGTATATCTTATGGGTTTACTCTTTTGCTGGAACACACTTATTTGCTCCACTTTCCTCCCTCAACTTGCTTGTGATATGGTACACCCAGAGACCTCCAAAAAACCCCACCTTTGCTTGATAACAAACTTTTTATTTTTATTTTTGTTAGGCCTCAGGAGTCTGATCGCTCACCTCAGAAAGGAAAATCACCACAGTTGCTTAAAATATTTCCCAACTGATGGGGGGGGGGGAAATGTTAATAATTTATTGAGCCAGAATTGGCCTGCAGCTGGATCTGCAGTAGTACACAGTCACACCTTGTATGATTCTGAAGAAGCAGTGATTGAAAAAGGTCAGTCTTCATGATATAGTATGCCTGGGAACTCTGGGCAATGCATCAGAAATATAATGAACATAATGCCAAAGGTCCACATATATTTGAGAAGGAAGAAAATCACCACAAAGAACTTTTAGTCTGCCCTAAAAGGGCATCTCAAGTGTAAACACTTGATATAATTTAGAGGACAGTTTTATGGCCACAAGAATTATTTTAACAACCTGAAAGAAACCACCTTTTTTAAAACTTAAAATACAATATGATATATTACTGGACTGGTCTCCAATATGCAGCTGAAATTAAGAACTGGAGAGTTTGGACCTCAAACATCTCCTGTTTAGAACTTCTTGGCTAATTATGACCCGAGCCAATCTCATAATTAGTCTGTAATTCCTCAGCTTGCCATTATTTCAATACCAGACACAGCAGCAGCTCTCCCTGCTCCTTTAGTTAGCCAGTCAGTTTCATTTGCCCCTGAAGCTTAATGGTGGTGACAGCAGTAATAAGAGAATCTGTTGCTATAGTCTGCAGTGGCACTGTGACCACCAAGTCTTCTCAGAAATCTGGTTCCTTTGACCTGCTGGATCTTTCCTAAAAACCTCAAAAACTCTGGTTAAATTCCTAGGGATCCTGGTTTCCTAACTCTGTTGCTGAAGCACTCTGGGTACCAATGAAGGCTGCAACTTTCTTACTACTGCTGCTGCCAGGTAGCTTTTGGGAGCAGTTGATTATTACTACCACCACCACTACTACTACTAGCTTCTAACTTAACCCAAAGGTCTCCAGGTAACTTACAAGACATGAAAAACATAACCATAAATACATTATACTGTTAACAAATTAATACAAAATGCTTACAATTCAACAAAGAATCTTTCAAAAGTACATTAAAGTATCATAAGTATTGGATAACACACCACAAGTGGATCTGGCAGCTGCCCCATAATCAAATGGAGCTTATGAAAAACCTTATTCCAAAACTCCCCAGTCACTGGGCAAGTCCACTACATATAGTAAACAATACCTAGCTCTCCACACCTCCTCCAACAACGATGAGTTATCCCACTCAGAGTGCAAGGAGTCAGATGTATGAATCAATGTAAAAGAATTGAACTTTCTCCCACACTCTGTTCCCTGCCCCTGAATATTACCTTACCAATATCCTGTTCCCATACCTGATGCAGACAATCAAGTGTACCAGTATATTCAGCAAGCAAAATTTTATACAGTGGTAGCTCGGGTTAAGTACTTAATTTGTACCAGAGGTCCGTTCTTAACCTGAAACTGTTCTTAACCTGAAGCACCACTAGCTAATGGGGCCTCCCGCTGCCGGAACACGATTTCTGTTCTCATCCTGAATCAAAGTTCTTAACCCGAGGTACTATTTCTGGGTTAGCGGAGTCTGTAACCTGAAGCGTACGTAACCTGAAGCATATGTAACCCGAGGTACCACTGTACATTCTAGATAAGACACTTTTGTTAGCAGATGAATGTTAATCGGCATATTCTTCAAATGATGTCAAACAACCTAGTAGTTTGTTGTCTTACCAAAGGAATTGATGAAATGTGCTGAATTTGATACATTTGTTGCCATGGATAAGGGACACTATCCAATTCACAAAGTCATTTGTTCATAATTTGCACCATATTAGGGTAAATATATCTAGCCTCAGAGCATTTCTGATGCTATCTTTGACTATGAATTCCAGCAGTTTTTTCTGTACACAGATGCTGCCCAGATGCTGAAGACCACTACTGCCTGGACATATTAGTAACCGCATTTGGTGTTTGAGTTCGTTTGTATGAAGCCAGCAAAATTCAGAAGGATTTTCTGTTAGACCTACAGTAGTGGCAGCTGTTATTATTTCTTATTTACCCTTCACCACAAGGTCCCTGAGTGGGTCACAACAATTTAAAAATATAATATGTTTGGTTAATGGCAAAGCAACCCCCAGTAAACTAAATCAGTTTTTTAAAAAAATAAAGTTTAAAAGAAAAGAGGGGGGTACATTTTAAAATGTTCATTTAAAAATAAAGAAATGTCAAGCCTGATCCCTCCAAGTCATCATGCATTGACTCAACATTTGCCAACCTGGTGCCCTCCAGTCATGCTACGTATGGCTGATGAAAGTTGTGGTCCAAAAGATGGGGGGCGGGGTGGACCAGATTGGTGAATTCTGCATTAATTCATTATGTGTGAGAGTACAAAAAGATTAAAGGAAGTAGCAATGTTCACAAGGTCATACAGTCAATACAGAAAGTCATTATAAATGTCTTTTCATTTTTCACTGCTAGGTATTTTTGTTCCATGCTATGCCTGACTACAATTCTTCTAGAAAGGAAATTGGTGTGTTTTTATTACTAGAGCTAACCTATGCAAAGGCAAACAGTCTGAACTTTGAGAAGGTGCCTGTTCATGTCACTTACCTATTATGGGTGCACAGTTATCAGGCAAAGACATATACGAGTGTGTGCATTCATGAATACAGAATTCTGTTCTCTTACGGATCACTGCTGGACAATCAGTATTGAGATGGCTTTCATAAAATGAGATTCTGGCAGAATCGATAGCTGCTGACACGTAATCATCACAGGACTGTCTGGAAATGTCTGGCTGTATGTAGTGTGAATTGCAAAGTGATCCAAATAAGTGATACTGAGGGCAACACACATATACCATGAAAAGTTTCAACCCCCAGAAAACTTTGGAGGACAGTAAGAGACACCAAAAAGGAGTCAGGTTGGAATGAGCCCAGTGGGCCAAAACCTGACTAGTTTTGAATTGTTTCATTTGTGGGATGGGTGCTTTAAGTGAGAATGGAAGGTAATGGACCAGGCAAAATGTTCTCACCACCAGTAAAATGTGCTTGTATTGACAAAGCTCATAACTATAGCTCTCTCTACTCACACCTCTTTAGTCTGGCTTGGCAAATAAGTAGAGAATGGTTGGTAACCTTCAGAAGCTGAGTTTGGCTCAGAATTTGCTGGCCATTACTGCATGGCAACAGAATCCCCAATTGAAGTTTGTTCCAGATTTCCTTTGGCAGGGTGGGGGGAAAGTCAATGGAGATTCCACACAGGTTCCTTACGAAACTTGTTCTGCTGGAGAACTATGTGCTGGAGCACTTGAAAGGCAACTACATCAAGCAAAAATGGTCAGGAAAAATCCATTCATCATGATTTCACTGTGTCAACAAAGATGTTAGTGTTTGATGCTGGATTTTAAATGTCATTGACAATTTGTCTTTCACTGGATACCATCTAGACACATTCTCACTAAATCATCTGCTTGTAGACTTCCTTTCTTTCTCCTTGCTAACAACTCATATTAGCGTAGATAATTAGGCTACCATTTCCAGTTCAGAGCTGCTTAGTCTGTGCCAGCCTTCAGTAGCCTAGCACCATCCAGCCTACAACTCCTATCATCCCTGACAATTGGCCACACTGCCTGGGAATTGTAGTCCAAAACATCTGGAAGGTATCAGGTTGGCAAATGCTGAACTACACCTTTGCTTTACTTCTCTCATGTTGCCTGAAAAACCAAATGCTACAACCGAGTTCTTCCTGATTCAGTGACTTTCAGTTAAATGATGTATCAGGTAGGAATGCAATAAAATGTTGCAGAATGGCATGCTTCTGTTCAGGCCCACCCGCTGCCAGCCATGACCTTTTACAAGATACTCCATTCCACACTCCTCCTGATTTTCTGTTTCTCCACTCCAACATTCAATCAGCATTCCAGGCCCACTAAGCATACTCATTCTTCTTTGGTCTGTTTTGGGCTTTCCCCCTGGTAACTGATACCTTCCTCTTGTGTCTGGATCATCTGATTTCTGTTTATATTATTATTATTTATTGAATTTATATACTGCTCTATAGCCAGAGGTCTCTGGGTGGTTCACAGAACAAAATCAAAATATAAAAACCACAAAATATATAATCAAAATAAAAACAACAACCCAATAATCCCCTTTCCAAAAAAACCACAACACCCCACATTTTAAAAGGGCATAGGATGTCAATCAAATCAACCAAATATTCCCTCTGTATTCTTTCATGCCTTCTCATTATTGATCTTATTTATTTACTTTTGCTTAGATTTTCACTAAAGCAATGTTCTATTCATTGCAGATAGCCCTGGGCCACACTGACTACTCTCACAGCCCAAGGGAAAATAAACCTAGTATATTGTGTGCCCAATACTGCATACCCACAACCAGACAAAATAATATATCTATGAAAATATGAAAATATGAAAGAGATTCGTAGCCATTATCAGCAGGGGGGAAACTGCATTTCATTGTGAAGAGGAAATGCTTCAGTGCCCTGTTTTGCTAATAATGGGACCAGTCATGCACAAGATGTTTGGTTATTGTAATCTTCATGCATGGTATTTGCACATGCATGCAGTGTGATTTTAGTATTCTGCACAGCCATGAAAGGAGCTGGGCTGTAAAGCTGACTTTTGCAAAGGACACGTCAGAATGCTGGCTTAGCCTGTATTTTGCAGAAATAAATACACTGTCTTGATTTTTAAAAGAAGAACTTTGCTGCAGTGTATCCTAACAGAAAGATTCATTGTCATAATCCAGATGGCATCGTGTGACAAAGGAGGCATGATGACTTAATCCTCTCCTATCTCTTACAGCTAACAGTTTCCGGACTTCTTTCAAAACATTTTGTAAAAGTTTTATGGAACCTTACTTTTCAGTAAGTAAAAGATTACGGCAAGATTCTGCATTGTTAACTACGGCTGCAATCAGGGGTGGACTTTGGTCTCTCAAATTTCAGCAGTGCCCTGTGCAAGGCCAAAATTCAGCGACCCCCTGTCTCTCGCCTTCCATTATGCTCAATTCACTATGTCATAGCTGTGATGCCCTGCAGCACTCCCTAGGCTTGGCACCCAGAGCAGTGGAATCAGTCATGTTGCCCTAAATCTACCTCTGGGGCGATTAAAAGGAGTGTGGGGTGGGGAAGAACCAAAGGCAGTCAAGCTGCCTCATCCAACACCCTGTTAGGCTCTTCTGGCAAGGCAGGAGGTGGGGGGGGGGGAGGCACTCTTGTGCTCCTACAGCCTTACTCAATTAGTTTGTCGGTTTGTTTAAAATCAGTTCCTCATCCATAGGGAAAGTGACTGAGCTATCCCTTAGACTATATCAGCGTGGTTTACCATAGATTCTGTTCCTGGCTCATTCAATAAATAGAGTTTAAACAAACCAGAGTTCCCTGACTTTGGACATAATAGGGAACGCTGGTTAGCTTGAAAGCGAATGTGGGAATTTGTTTTCCCCTCCTGGTGGTCAAGGAAAGAAAAAGAAGGGGGTCATGAGCATCGTTCACTGCAGGAAACCATAGCTTCCCATTATACCTCAAATGGCCAGTATGCAGATATTTGTTCTATACACTAGAACAGTAGAATTGTCAGGTGTGTGTAGGCAAAATGTTATTGTGCCTGACCCATTAATAGAACACAGAAGATACACTAACACCCCTAAGAGACCAAAACCCAATAAAAAACAATAAGCCTTAGCAACACAGAAGTTTAGAATAATGAAAAACCATCCAGGAGGCAAACATTTGTAGTCCAGGCATTCATGTGCTTAAGATCAAAAGGCCTCTATACAGTCATTTCAAATTCAGTGCACTGTAATACTGTGTATGTTGCTAAAAACCAGAAACACTGGATTCAATAAAAGCTTGCCATGTGGGTGTATTCAGACCACCATCTCAATCACTATGTATTTTTATTTTTATTGAGTGTTACTAGATGTGAGGCTTACTGTGCCGTAACATGCCTGTACTTAAAAAAAAAACCCAGTCCAATGATTTCTCATTAAGCAGTTTGTCATTTTATCTGTGAAATCAAATTCAACAGAAATAGCAGCAGCTACTCCTGTCTAATAGCAAATGCCTTATGGACATGGAGTTCCAGATAAGCCAGGCCAGGGCATATTGATTTATGTGGTTTCTGCAGAAAAGAGGATTATTTAGGGGAGAAATCTTTACATGTTCAGGGATACACATGGCTGAAGGAGTCTAACGAAACTGTGGATAATTCACAGTAGTCACAGTGCAATTGTATAAGAGTGTAATAAACACAATTTCACAGTAGAGTCGATCTCTTATGTGTGTCTGACACTAGTTTTTAAAATGCTGGACACAACCCATCTGGATGCTCTCCTGCACAGGTGCTGTTGAGCTGAATGGCAACTAAGAAACTGAGTGGCAAAACTTTTATATTGTATGTTAGGTGTCATGATCTTATATTTTCAAAATGCCAGTCTGAAATAGCTACTAGTTACAGATAACCTAATTATTGGAGATTATGAGGACTAGGATGATGAAGAGCTGAACCAAAGCTGATCCTTGGTGCAAATTGCTATGAACCACTGAGAAACACTTGAAATGGGTTCAATCAAATAATAATAATAATTCAGATGCAAGGAAACGCATTTTATAGAACTGCCCTGATGTAGCAAATCTTTAGAAAAGTAGGATATGTGAAATATAACTGGAAAGGATAGGACGAAATAAGGAGAGCAGGTGTGAGTCAGAAAGGCAAAAAAAAGTATCTGCTACTGGAGAAATAATAGTTTAGTGGGGTAAAACCCTTGAGATTCCCACCATGCAATTCAGCATAGTGCCTCCGGATCCTTTAATCTGGCCTTGAGAGTAGGAAAGAATAAAGTGCTTGCTCTCCAGCTATGAATGAACTCTACATAACCCATTTTGTGTTTAATAAATTCCTGCAATGTACATCATTTCCAGCACATTCACTAACTTAACACAATTTTGTCCTGCCGTGATGTGCATCTAAAGTGTTAATGCTTTAAAGAAATCATTGCTATTGCTGCTGCTGCTGGAGTCCAGCAAGCCATGAAATATTTAAAAAGTGAAGTTTTTGTTTCCCCTGGCTGCAGAGCACAGCCCTACAGCTTTAAATATTAAAACAACAACATTTGAAGCATTTGAAACAAGCACAAGAATTCACTGGCACTTGAATGCTCTCCCTCCACCCCCACCCATTGCTGCTACAGAAAACTAATCCTTTTATAATATAATCAAAAGGGAAGAAGACTACTTAGGAATGCAACTGGCCAGTATGTTTTTTGCATTGAAGAAAGATGTCAAAGTGATACTCATCTAAAATGTGCTCAGAATAGCAGCATTCTTACATTCATACTGCTGCAGTTGATGTAGCCACGCATATTTTGCAAAAAAAAGTGGACACAGTTTTGGAATAAATGTGGATGTTAGCTGATACATATAGATACAAATTTACAAATAATAATTATTATTTGTTCGATTTATATAAACCAGCCTTTATCAAAAGATCCCAGGGCAGTGTACAACACATTTTACAGAACATCAGTAATAAAAACATAATGAAAAGCATAATAACAGGCAGCATAATGAAATAATCATAATAACAGTACCCCCCAACACGCCATAGATTATTTAATGGCCAAAGGCCTGGGTAAAGAGGAATGTTTTTGCCTGGTGCCTAAACTCATGTAATGATGGCACCAGGCGAGCCTCTCTGGGGAAAGCAATAATTTAAATAGAAAGCCACAACACCCTAGTGGGAAAGACTGTGGACAGGTGATTTGTACATCTGCTCAGTCTGCTATTTGTGGTCAGTGGATGATAAAGCTATCAGTGGTTACTAGTCATGGTGGCTGTGTTCTGCCTCCATTCTCAGAAGCAGTATGCCTTTGAATACCAGTTTCTGGGAATCACAGGTGAGGAGAGTCCTGCTGCACTTAGCTCCTACTTGCAGGCTTCCCATAGGCATCTGGTTGGCCGTGGTAGGCCTTTGAGCTGATCCAGCAGGGATCTTTTTCTGTTAACTGTTGACAGAAAACTCCCCAAACCCTGCTGCTCCTTATGGATCTTTACCTTTAAGCCAGACTTCAGGACTGGACAGCCCTTCAAACAGAAGACTGTAGGATAGCAGCAAATATTGTTTGCCTGCTTCTGTCTCTCCCAGTTCCACAAAGAGTTCTGCCCTGAGCAAGGCTAGGAAAGGGGCTACTGAACAGAAGCAAGATGGCATCCCATTCAAGCACTGGCTAGTGTACATCCAGTGTGAGAACCTTGTATGCTGCAAGCAGGACGGGAGCATCCCCCTACATCATCCTGATCACATTTTCAGGTAATCACTTGTGCTGATGTAGTTTGATTGTGTTGAATAACTCAACTATCTCCTTCCTTAAGAACATAGAAAGGTGTCTTATAAGGAGTCAGACTACTGGTCCATCTAGCTCAGTGATGTCTACAGTAAAGGGCAGTGGCTGTCCAGGATTTCAGTCAGAGGGTTTCTCCCAGCCCTACGTGGAGATGCTGGGGATTGAACCTGTGACCTTCTGCATGTAAGGTAGATGTTCTGTCCTTGCTACATCCTACATTGGTCTATATCTGCTACTACCACTTTCACTTTTCTCCCACCCTCAAAGCCCAATTGAAGTCAACTGTTGCAGAGATTGCTGGAGTTCCATCTTTGCTAAAATCCAGTTACCAGCAATCCAGTGCCAACAACCTATGATTATGGTATTCTCTGCAGCCAGAATGGACTCAGCTTCACAACCTTTTACTCTTCCTTTTTCCATTAGCTGTTCCATTTTGATGACTGTGTCCTGTTTCATCCCATGCTAACATGACAGTGCGACAGTCTATCTGTTATGGACGTGGTTCAGAAATGCCTTTTCTATTTTGCAGACCTACATTGTCCCCTTGATAAGAGACATGTCTTAAAATACAGGGACATCTGGCAACCTTACACTGGCGGTTTTTTCCAAGTTAAAAAAAAAGCATAACTCAAATTCGATTTTCTCTCTGGTTTGCATAGCTCTGAGCTAAGACACTTTGCACACATTCTGCTGATGAAATTTCTAAGCACTGCTGAATTATGAAGAGTCTCTTTTCTTCTCTTACCCACCCCCCCTGTTCATGTGCACGTGCACACCAGTCAAGAACACATTTTGGAATTGAAGGATATGAAAGCACAGACAGTTTGGGAATATTATTAGCCAGACCTCATTAATTAAATAAGACTAATGATTTATTCATAAATCCAGGACAATGAGAGGACAATGCAGTGCATTTACATTAGAGATGAGCACATACTTTGAGGAAGAATAAAAGGCTTTGAGCCATAAACATTGAAATCCTTGTTTCTAACACTTGAATGTATTGTATGGGCCATTTCCCTGCTTTATTTTATATCTCAAATGAGGAAATTGTTCCGGTAAGGAGTCTGAACGGTTGTTTCTGACCCTCTGGTATATATATATATATATAAACCTCTTAAATAATTGCCTCCTTCTCACTTTTCATTTTTACTTGGAAAATAATTCTTTAAAATATTAAATCAAAATCAAATACAGATCCAAGAAACAAAAGACGGAGCGGTATCAATATTAGGATTTCAAATATAAGCAAGCTGTCACTGGGAGTTTAATCTTAGCCAAGACTTAACTCCAGAACCCACTTATGGACTCAGCCTGAAACATGCAAGTCGAAAACCCAATATTATGATATATGTATTTCTTGCCAAAGATGATAAGCAACCTATCACTTACTAACATATGTTTCTAGACCCTGCTATTCCTAGTTTACATAATTAATATTTGGAATGGAATCAAACTATTCTATGCCAGTTCCCGTTATCAGGGCAAAATATGATCACCCTCTGGGTAGGTTTATGTACCAGTAGGAAGGCAAAAAATGATTATTTTCCAGCTAGGTTTATGTGAGAAGTGCTTTGAGTCTATGCACCACTAGATTTGACAAAGGATACTCTGTCCCTGTATGGTGCCCATTACAAGCCAAAGAGGGACTCAATTCATCCTAAGGTCATTGGATTGGCCCAGGCACCCTATCAACGTCATCACTTTGCATCAGTAGAACAGCAAAGCAAGGGAGTTTACAGTGTTATTTGAGCCAAGTATTTGAGCATCTGAATTTGGTGGCAAGCCCTCCAGGCATGCTGGAAACCCAGGCATCTCTTAATACAGAAGAGAAGATGTGCAGCATTATATAATAATTTAATGCACAACTACCCATTTGTACTTACAAGAGATTAAATGTGTCTCCCACTTTTCCAAAGCAACTTTTCAGCACATGAAATGAGTATGTGTATGTGCAAAAGTGAGCCTAAACAAAGCACCTGTGCGTATGTATGTATGTATGTATGTATGTATAAAGTTACTCTGATCATGTGTTATATTGAATAAGTAAAGATGTTATCTTGAAACAAATAAGTTTTTAAAGTTACAGATATGAGAATTCTTGACATTCTTTGTTTCTTAGCACACTGAATTAAGTAACACCATTCTGTCAGAAGCCAAATTGCAAATTCTCTGAAAGGGTTTATCGTATTCAATATATATTTTATTGATTTATTTACATATTTATTTTGCTGCTTAATAACTAAGGGACCGGGCCCTCTCAGAGTTACTGTAGCGAGAACGCTGGTCTAATTTTCAAATAATAGACATTTTACTTACTAATAGTGGCCCAACATTTGTTTAAAAGGTAACTTCTTTTGTGTTAGCACTTGTTAAAACTAAGTAAGTTGTTGAAGTCTGTAGAGGACACATTGCACCTAGACACTATAGGAATGGTCAAAAAAAATAAAATGTCATATATGTCACTAGGAGGAGAAAGCAAGTTTTTTTCACTGCTGTCCTAGGACCATTGGCAACACATCAGATATACTGAGCCTCCCTTTCCAGGGTGTGGGAAAGGACTCTGGTGCAGCAGAAACAAAGCCTTGTCCCTACCTGCATTTGAGCTCCTGTAGTTCCAAAAACAAAAAGTTGGGGAAAGCCTAGGGTTGTGTTGAGGGAAGACCAGGAAATAGGCTTGGATCCAATGCCTTCTCAGCTGTCTGACACACACTCCAAACCAGGGAGAGTGTTTTGCCATTGGAGTCAATGTCTCCGGTGAATGCACTTGCCATTGTTTCTAATGGGGGGAAACTGCTAAGATGAAGAAATGCAAGAATGTTCCTCCATCTTCTGCCCTGCCAGATCCAGCCAGTATTCAGCTTGGATATGGCTGCCAGGCAGCCCTTGTTTTCAGTAATGCTATCGCCCCCTTGTTCCCAATCTTTACTCACCCATTCTTCTCTGACAGGGAGATGCACACACCGTTTTGTGGATCGCCTCAGGTGCCAAAATGTATTGGATCCACTCTGATCTTAGGAGTGCAGGAGCACAGCCATTCCTCTACTCTTTGTTATCTGATTGGTGCATCTATATGGATTCAGAAACAGGAGGGGGAAATGGGTTGGCTTTATAACCCATTTTAAGCAAATATCTGTTCAGAAGGGTGTACAGAATAAATGGAGTGGACTGTAATTTCATAAGCTCTCTGGATAGAGCACATTCTAAATCCCAGCACAAATCTCTATTAATTATTTCTAATCCATGTAATTATGTTCAGCTCATATCTGATTTTTAAAAATTATTTTGAGCAACAAACTGCAAGCTGCCCTGCTTATGTAATTTCTTATCAGGCAATATCCAAAGAACATTTAAAAAGACAGATGAGGAACTACTTTAAAGTAATGGAGGAAGATAAGAGTATGTTTATATATGATCTACAAAAAAGTTTTTGTGTGGGTGTGAACAAATGAATGAATATGTGTGTGTGATGTATTACAGGTTGCTTGGAAACCTTTGGGTTAACAAGAGATTAACAAGTCTAATAATGGTAAAATAATAGTAATGTGTGAAAATGTATTGTGTGGGTGTTAGGTGTGCATGTGTATGAATGGGTGTGAGTGTGGGGTGCTCCTTCCACTTTTTGCATTGTCTCAATACACTGCTGGCATGTGGTTCCTGGAAGTTTGACCTAGACCCTCAACCTGAAAACGGTGCCCCACCCCTGCTGTAAGACAAAAACATGCATGCCTAAAGCTACCACCATTTTATTGATTCTGCTCTTATGCCTTTAACAGCATTCAGGCACATACAAATTAAGCAGGTGGCACTTTTAATGGCATGGAGATTAGCCGTACCACCCAGCATTTTACGAAGAAAAACAAGGCATGATAATATCCCAATTCCCATACCTAGGATCATGTCCCCAAGGGTCACCCCAACAAATTGATGAAGGCTCTTTTCTGTGTGCTGTTTTTGTAAGGCTGAACAGAAAGTTGTGCGAGTTTACCTCAAAAGGTTTGACGCCAATCCCATTCCCCACCCATTCCAGTTGCTGATAGGATTGTTAGGTGCAAAAGAGGACAGGACCCCTGAGGAAATGTGAGGTAAAAATGTAATCACTAAATAATAAAAGCTCATATGCCAAAATCATTACCTAGCATTGTACATAGAGATACCATTCTGAGACTTAGCTAATGTATGCTTCTCCCACTTCATCATGGCCTTACAACAATCCTGCGAGGTAGCCGAGAGACAGAGGGTGGCCTAAGGTCACCCACTGAGCTCCTTAGCGGAGTGAAAATTCCCCCACTGTACACAATGATTTAGACCTCAGGACTCCCGTCCTCTTTATACCATATAAAGAGCCACTTATACCACATCCACTAAATAATAATAAAAGCTCATTATATTGTATATAGAGATGTTACTACAGAGATAGCATCCCGAGGCCTGGCTGAGGGGCTCTTGGATGTGGTATAAGTGCTGCCCCACCACCAGAGAGGGAGGCCTGCTGGAAAGAGATGGCACTTTCCCTGCCAGAAGTACCATGGCATGTCCACGAAAAAACTTGAATTTAGAATATCGGTGGGTATGAGGCTTTGAGCTTACCTTATTTTTATGAGGTAGATAAGGGTTGGTACATGTGTTTTTCCCCCCCTTTCCAGTAAAACATGTCTGCAGAGCTCTACAGTCTCCCAGGCTGCCTGTACTTCCTCTTCCGAGAGGTTACCTCATGCTGGCCACCATAAATTTAAAGTCCTACCACTTTAAACACTCAAGGTTACCCGCAAAGAATTCTGGCAGCTGTTGTTTGTTAAGAGTGCTGAGAGGTGTTAGGAGACTCCAATTCCTCTCCCAGAGCTGCCGTTGGCAGAGTGGTTTAACAATCAATCCTTTCTTCTCAGGGAACTCTTGAGAATTGGAGCTCTGCGAGGGAACAGAGGCCTTGAGTCCTGACAACTCTCAGTGCCCTTAAAAATCTACAGCTCCCATAATTCCTTGGGGGAAACCATAACTGTTTAAAGTAGTATCACAGTACTTTAAATGTATGGTGTGAATGTGGCCTAAGTTTCCCCTTGAGCTTTACCTGTAGCATAGGCAACCCAGGAAGCCTAAAGAGTGCAGACCACTGCTGCTGAGGTGATTTGTATAATGAAATAACAGACATTCAAACAAAAACCCTCAGCTACTTCAAAAAGTGAGCACAACAAAAATCCCACCCCTGAAAATTTCACTGAATTTTTCACTGATTAATTTTGCATGCTGTTTTGTTTCTTCATGAGGTTCATTCATTTAATTTCAGCAATTTATATGCCATTTAATCACAGCAAATATAAGCGGCAAATATAAGAATCACAAAAATGCATATACTGGATGAAATCAGTTGCAATTAATTATGAAAACAGAAAATTGATGGATAATGGTTGGGGTGGGGGTGGGGAAAATTGTTTTGACACAAAACTACACCCAGCCAAGCAAGCCCTGGAGCTGGTATGGCTAACTGGTTCCTATTCACTGCAATGAGAGGGGAAATAAGGGGGAAAGGAAAAGAGGGGAAGGAAAAGTCACGCTACACATCTCAAGAAGGCCAGAATGGGTTTATGATATGGTATTCCACTGAATCTCCCTTACACACACCACCACCACCACCGCAGGATTTTTAGCAATATTAATAAATATTGCTTAAAAGGTTACAATCTCTCTGCCTATCCATAATTACCCTACTAGTCATATACCCCTCCCCTCTCCAACAGTGGGACCTTTTGCTCCTGCTTGATAGAAAGATACAGTATAAGACAAAGAGTCCAGCAAAGAACCCTAAAGTCTTTATTTTTAGGCCTGTGGTTGATAAGGAGACTAAAGCAACTTAGGCGGGGAAAACAGTGTCAACAGTTCACACAAAGTTTCTTTTCATGTTTAGGAAAAGCCAAGCAAGACTGAAACTATATAACTATGATGGGATTTTTTAAAAGAAGAAATGCACAATAAAGGCAGCCACAACCTATACCTGATACATGGAAGGTCATTTCTAGGAGGTTTTGATGTGTTGGAACTTGAAAACACACACACACACACACACACACACACGAGGCTATATTCATTCTTGCCCAAAGGCAGAGGATGGCATAGTTGCTTGGGGACTGCAATAGTAATTGCTCCTAAGAGGGAAAAGAAAACGTTCCCAATTGCCTTGAAAAGAAAGAAACATCTGAAGGACTCTTCAGGGCCATTCCAAGTTCAACTGAATGAAACCTTTAGCAAAGTGATGCTTTTATCCGAGAGTATTGCTGCAATCAACAGAAATGGACCTAGACGGAGACAAGCCAGGAGGAGAGACCGAGAGATGGCTATTGTGATGGGCATATCAGAACTGGGAGGGGAGGGAAATCAGCAAAAAACTTAAAAGAAAAGTAAAAGTAAAACACCAGGCAGTGAGTTTCTTCTCAGTTGTTCAGCATTTCTGCGCATATGCTACTAGACAACAGAGGAGAAAAGTGTAACACACCATTTATTCATTCATTCTGTGAAACTGGGCTATACTGGTTATTTTGCTACATTGTTGGCTAACGTAATTGAAGTACATATAACAGAAACAGAAAGGGGAAATAAGACTTCTTCAGGGACCCATTAATTTCTTAAGGATAAAGTGTTTGAAGGTTCAAAGGCTTTGTTGAAGCTTATTTTAAATTTAAAATTTTCACTGCCAGGGGATTGATTACTATTCTTGCTTTAGCTTTATCAAACAATAAGTTGATCCCTGTCCTTTCAAAATTTTATGGTACTGCTCTTAGTATATTCAGCTAATTCTTTGTTTTATTTTTTAAAGGGAGGGCTAACTTCTTATAATTATTTCAAGGACAGAATTTGTTTATTTATTTATTTATTTATTTTTAAAATCCCTCTAAACTCTCAAGTTCTAAAAGCTGAGAAGCAATAAGGGCTCCTTCACATGGGGTAGATTCAATACACAGTATATTTGTGCATCGATTTCCTTCTCTGGTACTAATTGTCAGATGCAGTGGCAGACCAAACACATCTAGATCATTTGTAATGTAATAATAATAAACTTCCCACTTGACAAGCGGCAACTGAACATGTGAACTGACTCCAATGAATATATCGGGAGGGGTGGGGGGCTTCAGACATGCAAGTCATCACATGAAAAACATGATTGTGTGCACCCCGGCAGAACAACATTTCTACCCCTTCCCTCCCACCAGTCATCATAGATTTCCAAGTGCTGCTATTTTCACACTTTTCGGCTTCAGTAAATTCTTTTGAACATGTCCAGCAGGTTCCATATGCTCTAAGGCTTTCAGAGCAACCCCTCAAGTGTGCATAATATGGATGTTTTGCTGAAGAGGACAGTCCCATCCATTTTTATGGAGGAAGCAGCTCTTGTGACCTCCAGAGGAGCTCCATACCTGTATTTTGCACCTGCAGCAAGTTGTTAGATCAGGCAGCCTGATCTGAATAATCTTAACGGTGACACTTCTTTCATTATTGGCTAAATGTTGTCTACTTTATCACATCTTGTATAATATGGGGTTTAACTGATAAAGTTAAGTACCAAGGTTTCGCCAGGTGAACATTAGGCATCTGCCATTAAAACGAATGAGAATGGAATGTGCTTAATCTTAGCTGGATTACACTCTAGTTAGTTATAGTTATATATGGTGAGTTATAGATATGCTCAAAAGGTCGTAATTCAGCCGTGTGATCCTATGCATGTCTATTCAGAAGGAAGGCCCACTGGGTTCAACAGGACCTACTCTCACATAGGAGTATACATGATGGCTGCTTAAAGGTTGGATCCAACCTGTCAGTTACACTTATGTCCCACTGAAATAAATGGGATTTAAGGGCAACTAAATTAGGTATGAAAATAATGAGAGCTTAAAAATCTAAAAGAATGTCTGCTTTGGAATTCCCACCACCCTTAGGACTAATAAACAACAAAAATCAATGAGGTTCCAAGTATATCATTGAACCAATTCAAACTTACCAAAAGGACAGCCAAATAGCTTAAGTGTGTGTGTGTGTGTGTGTGTGTGTGTGTGTGTGTGTGTGTGTAGTTTTTGTACTATTTTGTTGTTGTTACATTAAACTATGCAGTTGTCATTTTCTAACATTTTAATGGCTTCTGGATAAATCTTCCTAACTAAATCGCCAAATGTTCCATTAAATAAATATGCATAGAATTTTCTGGCTAATCATCTGTCATCATGAGTTGAAGCCCACAGCTGCTAAGAAAGACATCTAATTGCTGTTTCATCAGGCCTGGCTATTCTATTTACATAATTCTCTTACTGATCTTAATATAGATAGATAGATATATAAAGAAGGATGCTAACGTAATGCCTCATTAAATGTAGAAAGCTAAAGAAACATTTCTAGTCACAGCTGGTGGCTGATGCATATTTTTCTTTTCTTAAAATGTGATGGATCTTTGTGTAAATACATATATAAAGATATGTACATCCATACATGTATATTATGCCTATATCTATGCCTATAAAATATGGGCATGTGGTATTCAAATTGAGAGCTAAATAAACTAGCTCTTTAAATGAGCAAGAGAGATAAAACATGACCAAAAGAAATTCTAATCCATGGCTTTTTCCTTTGATTTTGTGCAGTGTTTTGATTAAAGAGAATGTCAGCTGCAGATAGAATTAAATCCATAGGAATTAATATGTTTTCCTAAAAAGCATATTAATTGCCTTTCTTTTTAAAACAGAACTCTAATCGCAAATTTGATAATACACCTTGTTAGTGCTCCATATGCAAATGTGTTTTAAAACATTATTTATAGATTTGGGATTTTGGAGGTTCTCCTTAAGATCAGGAGAGATTGTTGAAAGTTTCAGTTTATCTGTAAATTTGTACTGCTAGTACTACAGCCAATATAACAGCAGTAGGAGTTAAGACTTGGGAAGTTTTTTTTTTATTTCAACCCCACATCCCAGAGTAAATTAGAACTGGTTTTTGTAAACCACACTACCAGTGTCAATGCTGCTTAGGATATCTGTTTCCTGAGTATCAAGAATGTGCTACAAGAGGGATGGGAAACCTGTGACTCTCAAGATGCTGTTTCAACTCCAACTTCCATCAGCCACAGACAGCATGGATAATGGTCAGGACCACAGCTTCCTCATCACTGCCAGCTGTGGTTCATGGTGGGAGAGGGAAGCTGCACCTGCATTCACTGGGACAGGAATGAGGCAGTGCAAAGTAGGGGGAGCTATGGGTTGGATAGACACCTGCCAGTGATGCCTTGCCTCACCTCATCCCTGTTCTGATGAGCACAGAGTGTTATGTTGAGGTACACAAGACCACTAAACGCCCTTCCTTGGAAACGGGCCCCATAGGTTTCAGTTAAATCTCCCTCGAAATGGAGCATTCTTAGAACTGCAACCTGACACTAAAGTTATTACATGGAAGTCAGTTTCGATGCGGTCAATGGAGATGGTGAACCATAGATCTAAGAAATGAGAAATAATGTAAGTTGATAGGAGAATGGTACAGGGAGCCCAAAAAGACATGTATTACCATAGCAATGTGGCAGAATGATTTAGTATTCTAAACGTGATGAAATCCTCTATTCAGTGCTCTCTTCAGTTGAGGAAACATCCTCAAGGTCATATTTCATGCATATTGCATGCATTTAGTATGCATTGTTTGATGAAATTCAGGATTTTTGTAGGCTGATGAGCCCACACATTTTTTGTTTTACTTTTAACCTGTGGTTCATTTCACAGATTTTGAGATATTTCCCTGCCTAGCTTCCCCCCCCCACTATCTATTTCAAAAATTAACCAGCATTCAAAAATGAAAGTTTTTGAAGGAGGAGAATATTTATAGGGAGGTTATATGCTAAGCAATTGCTGCCCATGATTTCTAGTGCATTTACCCATCAGTTGCCTTATTGTAAAAAGTCGGATTTGAGGTGGTGAAGGGCGAAAGCAGGTTTGTTGCACAAAAGCACCAAATCAACTTATTACATAACGTGAATTTTCTGGTGATTGAATTTCACTTGAAAATAGCCCATAAACTGGAAGCGCCCCTTGTCTCTGAGGTGAGTACTCCTTAGGAAACCACATTTGGTCCTGGGCATCCAGTTTTTGATTCTTCCTATTTATAGAACAGAAATTGTAGGGCTGATAATAAACACTGTCAATTTTCTCAAATGGGCTCTGCTCCAAAACTTCTTTACAGATAATATTTTATAATTAAGTCTGGCACATTTATACTGGGCATTGCTACAAATTGGTTGTGTCTCTCTTACCCGACTCATTTGTTCTCACAATCTCAACCTTGTCTAGATTAATGCTGGCAGATTATTGATCAAGATGATCTGCTGGACAAATCCCAGCTGCTGGAAAGAATCAAGGAGGCAGTAATTTGACTCTAGCAAATCATGGTTGGTTTGTTTAAGCTCTTTGCTTTTCAGTAAACAGCACTTTGTTGATTATGGCTATCTTTTACACAGCTATACTGCGGTGTGCAAAATGCTTTGACTCTCTCCCCTCCCCACCCCACCCCACAAGTTTTGTTCCTGCAATAAAATTCTCTTCATGCCTGGGCTATAATTCAGTGGGTAAGCATGTGCCCAAAGTGGGAGGAGAAAAAGTAGTAGGATGGTTTTGAAGGAAGTGGGATGGTTTCAAAGCAGGGATAAAAAGGAACATAAATAAGAACACGAGGAGAACACTGTTGGAACAGACCAAAGGCCTGTCTAGCTCAGCATCCTGATCTTAGAATGGTCATCTAGATGCTGATGGGGAGCCTGCAAGGTGGACCCAAGTGCAACAAAACTCCCCCCACCCCACTTGTGTTCCCCTTGTATACAAAAGCATCTTGCATCTGACAGTGGGAGAAGTACAGTCATGATGCCCAGTAGCCTTAGGAAGTGGGATTCTACAATGTCTGAAAAGAAGTGATGGTTGTAGATTAATCTGAAAACAAGCAGGGTGGTATCCCTCCCCACTATGATAACTGGTTTAAGCACATTAGCTCTGTGTTGGATGACAGAATATACAACTTATATATGGGAGTTTCATTCTCCTACAATTGGCACCAGGTGAAGACCTTATATTTCCTCAGATCTTTAATGTTTTAACAGCTTTATATTTTCGGTGCTAATTTTGCACTAATTTATTTTCCTCTTTCTTTTTTATATGGGGTTATTGTTTTTTATTTCATACTGCTTGTGCATATGTTGGTTTTTAGATTATGTGTGTTTAGCTGATGTGTATTATATGTAGTTGGCTTGTGCTGTTTGTGAACCATAAGGGTTTTATACATATATACAACTTTTCATTGAAGTCGTTGATAGCACTTTCTATTTCTCAACTGCAGGGAGCCTTAATGAGACCCAACCTACTGATTCATTTTTGGGGTAGCAAAGATCTCATGTAATCTTATCACTTCCTTTCACAGTGGGAATCCATTTATATTTCCCATAGCTTAGAAACTCTGGCATCCATTTTTGGCCTCACGTAAGCATTAAATAGAGAAGGTACCACGTAAACATCTTAGCCACTCAGAACAGCATGTGGATAAGTTTGGTGCTTCAGGGGGCGGCAAGATTTATTCTTTCTCTGCGCAAAGCATTTGGGGCTTCTGCGCTGTCCTTCAGGATTACTTTTCCATTCTGTGGGAAATTATGACATATTCAGTTCCTCCAGGTTGGTTGTTCAGGACGTTTGGGCCATGAAAGAATATCCATGTCAATCTATTAGCCCTCCTCTGGATACCCCCTATTGGGTCAACTTCAAAATGCCCAGCATGCTTCAGCTAGGAAACCAGTCCTTTAAGGTACAGGTGTCACACAGGTAGATTTGTACAACTACTCAGAGAACTGGCCTCCTTGTGATCTCAGCTACCAAAGGAAAACTTGAATAAGCCCTTTTATGCAACCATATTGCACTATTCCTCCAAAATTTTCAAAGCTACTGGATGGGGGGAGACCGTTGCCCTCATTTAACATAGATAAAATGGAAGAAAAAAATGATTTATGCTTTGGGGTTTCCCCGATGTTGTGATATTGAGTACTGTAAAATTCAGGGGGGGGGAAGCAACAAATTGTTCAACAAATAACTCTAGAGCGAAGAAGATCAAGCTTATCAGACTTTACAACATGATTTAATGTCAATGTTAGGCAGACATCAGAAACATGCCATTAAGCTAAGCACTGATTATTCACTGATGTAAGAGCTTGAATTTAATGTCAGTGAAAGGAAACTGAAAATGTTGATGGTCTCCCTTAATATCCTGCTCCTTGTTTTATAAAATGATGCAAGCCCACTGTTTTAATTCATTAAGTGTAATGCAGAAACAAAACCGCACCAAGCCATATTAAAGCAATTAATGAATTATTCAGTTCTGTCTTATGACTTCATGTGTTAATACACACAAAGCCTCTGACCCCCTATAACACGGAGGTTTTAGTGATTAAAGAGTCATCTTGGCATAAATAGGTCAAGAAGAAGAAAAAACTCTGTAGCTTCTTTCCCCATCTAAACTATTTTCCTTAATTATAAAATGCTAGCAAAAGGAAGCAACGCAGATTCCTGAAACCCTATAAACTGCATATAGTCAGGCTCAGCATTCTTGGGATTTTCCAGATGTTGTCATGTTCAGAACTGTACAGTCAGCAGCACCCATTGCGTATTAACAACCAAGGGGTGAATCTTTAAGAGGGGGGAAAAACTCTGAATAATTTAAAATGCCTGAGAAAGAACAAGAAAAGCGAACTCAGTTTGCCTGATATTGAAGGCAGCAAATTCTTATATTTTTCCTCCCAGTTGTCAAGAGTAGAATTATTATTAATTAAATTTCTATTCCGTCCTTCTTCCCAAAAGAGCCTAGGGCAGCAAACACCAAAGTGGTAAAATAACACTATTAAAAGTAAAATAAAAACATATTTAAAACAACTAATAACAATTTAAAGCATCTAAAGACAATTAAAATTATCAAGAGCATCATGCTGGTCTTCTTAAAATAGGGCATGCCAGGGCTTAATGTGGAACACTGCAGTTGTCCTTAATCAACACAATGCTATATGTGAAATCAGTACCTGAAGCTAAAGTAGCCTTTCTTCTCTTACTGCAGTGAAACCAGATCTCATGTTTCTCTCTTGTTGGATGTCTACTAAAAGCTGAATTTCTACAATCAATCCAGGGCAGAGCTGCTGCTGCTGCTGCTTCTTCTTCTTCTTCTTCTTCTTCTTCTTCTTCTTCTTCTTCTTCTTCTTCTTCTTCTTCTTCTTCTTCCTCCTCCTCCTCCTCCTCCTCCTCCTCCTCCTCCTCCTCCTCTTCCAGCCCCATGGTAGTTTAACAAGAACCACAGGAGAATCGGATGAATCCAATTCCGGGCTCTCATACAGACTAACTTATATGTAAAATATTCTATATCTCTGTTCAGGGCTTTTTTCAGCTGGAACTCACTGGAACTCAGTTCCGGTACCTCTTAGGTGGGCACCATGGCCATTCTAAGAGAACGAGGTAGGCGTTCATGGTGAGCTCAGGCACATCTTTTTCTATAAAACTAGCATTCGCTCTGTTGTTCTTTAAATGTTACACTTCCATGCATATTAAAAAATGGAATGGCAGCACATTCCTTAAATTGTGAGGTTCAGGATGTCACAAGTTTGCCACAAACTCTCTTTTTCCAGGGATAGCATAACTAGATATTATGTGCCATAATGATGGTTTTTCAGAAAGTTTACGTGTCAGGAAGGATAGGAATATAAGCTGCTGCCAGACCACTGGTCTATCTTTTACCTCAGTATTGCCAACACTGACTGGCAGTGCCACTCCAGGGTTGCAGAAAGGAGTCTCCCAGCCCTAGCTGGAGATGTAAGAGAGTGAACCTGAGATCTTTTGCATGCGAAGCCCAGGCTTTACTACTGAGCAATTCAACACTATTACTGGATGTTTAGATGTGCTTTGGTATGTTCCCACTCCAGACAGCTAAAGCCCCTGTTTGACATAGAACTTGGCCACTGCACTTTATGCACTGGTAACTTCCAGATTGGATTATTGCAACATGCTTTTATGTGGGGCTGCTCCTGAATATGACGTCAATTGCGACAAAATGCAATTGCTACAAAAGGCAAAGACCAAATAACTGGCCAGGATTCTATTTAGAGCTCACAAAACCTGTTCTAAAACAGCTATACTGGTTGCTAGTTTGTTTCCACACCCAATTCAAGGTGCTCACATTAGTGTTTAAAGCCCTAAACAACTTAGGCCCCAAATATCTGAAAGATTGCTTCCTTCCCTACAAACCCTGGGTGAAGTGTACCTAAGAAACCATAGAATCGTAGAGATTAAGAGTCTTATTCTTTACTGATATGTGGCGCTATTCTTGTACTCTTAATAAAAGTTGTAGATATATGCTTCCTTTGGAAGCAAGCAAGAACAGATCTTTAACTTTATGGACACTTTAAAGGCAGATAGGATAGGATTTTCTTTTGCATTTTATTAAACTTGCACAACTATGCTTATGTGTTAAGATAAGTTATCTTAAGAATTCATTGAAGTTTCCTGTTCTCTCTTCCGCCCTCCAGCAGCCGCTGTGCTCTCTCCTACATTGGTCAGGAAAGTCCCCCAAACATCTGGAGAGGCTTGGTTGGGGGCATGTTGTAGTGGGTTTCAAGGGGATGAGGGGCCTGGAAACTTCTGTGAACTTCCTTAAGTTAACTTTTCATAAGTCTACATCTAGTGGGTTATATTGACAAATTCACATGTCATTACACTGACTTCTAGATGGAAATCTGAATTGGGGGGGGGGGGAATTCTTTGTCCATCACAGTACTCATTTACAGGCACGTCACTTTTCACAAACACAGAATGTATCAAATAAGCCAGCGAGTCATTACTCTCTTATTCTCTTTCACGAGACATTTCATTTGAGGCAAGATAATTGCACTTTCTACTCTTCTCATTAGTAAGCCTCTGCTGATGTTGGCTATTGAATTAATGAGAACAGGTGGCATTTGGTTTTCTTTTTCTTTCTCTTCACCACCCACCCCTTGAGCCTTTCTGAGTGTGTGTGTGTGTGTGTGTGTGTGTGAGAGAGAGAGAGAGAGAGAGAGAGAGAGAGAGAGAGAGAGAGAGAGTCAGTCTACCATTGCTTTGTTAATGGATAATCAGCTCAATTAGTAGAGACTTGACAGGTGCTATGCATGGCTAAATCACCTCCACTTCTTGTAATGAGCAGAAACACACTGTATCTCAGACGTACAAATTATATTACCAATACAAAACTAAAGTGAACAGAGTTTAAAGTGCATGATGGGTGGTGGTATATATGTATACACACACACACAGTTTTTCTGAGGCCCTGCATAGTCAACGTCACAGTTTAAATTAAGCTGTGTACAGTGTAAATGTCAAACATAAACTCCTCACTTCACTGATACTGTAAATATTGTAACCAGAGAAGGCCCTAGTTTAGTGAAAGAGCACATGCTGTGCATGTTGACCATCTGAGATTCATTCCTTGGCATCTACGGTGGAAAGGATGTCACGTATTAAGGGCAGGAAATGAGGCCTTTGAGAGCAATTGCCATTCAAGGCAGTATTTGGCTGGGTGGATCTACTTGTTGAGATGGATTGACAGTCTATAACAGGGGTCCCCAAACTAAGGCCTGCGGGCCGGATAAGGCCCGACGGACTTGTTTATCCAGCCCATGGCGACCCCCGCCGCCCGCTGCCACCGCCTGCTCTTACCAGCGCTGCGCTGCACGGCTTCCCACATTCGGGTCTGAGGAGCACTGGAAATAGCTTGTGCGCATGCACAAGCGTTATTTGCACATGCACACGCATTATTTCCAGTGCACATCCAGGTCAGAGGAGGCCCATGCACATGCGCACAAGCTATTTCCAGTGCTTCTCCGACCCGGAAATAGTGTGTGCGCACGCGTATGGGCACGCGCTCCCCCGTCCTCCGGCCTGCTGTGCGATCGGCGCTGGAGACATCAGCCCGAGGCGTGGTAAGTTTGCTGACCCCTGCTCTATAAGACAGCTTTGTACATTCATATAAATAAGTCACCAACACAGTTCCCATGAACACCATATAATCCAGTCACCTCTCATGAACCCACAAGGCCCTTGGCCCCTATCAGTTTTTCTTTAAATTATGGTATTTTTAATGTTTTTTTTACTGAGTAGAGATTAGTTTAAAGTGAAGAGTTTGCCTCCAGCAACCTATCTTCTGTAATTTCCCAGAATGCCTCTGGGCCCCACTTTGGTCCAGAGGTGAGCAGCAGAAGGCAAAAACTGGAGAAAGAGGAATCTGCAGCCACCTGGATGGAAAATGAGGAAAAGAGAGGAAAACTCCACCAATACCCAGGAAATTGGGGAAAGCAGCGGAAAGTGAGCAATGGGTTGGTGAATGTAACCATCTTGGGCATGAACTTCATCAGTTTGCATTCTCAATTTCATCTGTGAAATGGGTATTTTGTTGTACATTGTGAGGGCAAATATTTGGCATTAGGGGCTCGGGTCCAACCTCTGTCTTTTACTCAGTTCCTTGGGGCAAATTATTTATCCTTTATTACTAGCTAGGCTCCCAGGGCAGCAGTTTTGTGATGCTGCCCACAAAACTTATCAAATTTCCAAACGAAGCTACAGGCCCCAAAGGGTTAAGTAACCCTGGTATAAATATTACTAACATTATTCTATCAATATACTAAGCAAAAATAAAGCAGACTCCTTCTGGTTTTATTTTTCTGAAGTTATATTCATATTTGAGTGATATGAGGTAAATTGTTATTTGGACTTTTGATTAATTGCATTTTAATAATGTGCTTTTACTGTCTTAACTGATGAACTTCTGGGCTAAGTATTACAGAAGCCTGCAGGAACATCCTGAGAAAACTAGGGGACAGGTAAGTGGGGCAGAGTCAGCCAGCTAGTTCTGACTCACTTCCCAAAGTATGGTTGCATTCCATCTTCTTCAAGTGGGCAAGTTATAGCATGAGACCCTGCAGGATAAGCCAGTCTACAGAACTGAGCTCTGTAGTCGGACTTGCCTGGTAAAATATTTTTGGAGCTCTCCAACAGTTCTGTGACATAAAAGCTCACAGTACATTTCAAAGTATCTTTCCCAGATGGGTAAAATGCTAATATAACATATAACAATAAGTACTTCGGCCTGATAATTGGTACCTTGATCCTATACAAAGTCACAAAGAAGAATACAACAGAGTCTTGCTCTTGTGAGACAAGACTATATGACAGGGATGGGAAACCTATGTTATTGTCACGCCGTCCACCCAATGCTCTTGGACACCTATTACCATTAGGTAGCATGACCAATGCTCAGGGATGATGGGCGTTGGAGTCAACATTTGAGGGCCAATATTAGTGACACCTGTGCTAGGTGGTTGTGATTATTAGGCCCAGAGGGCCATTGGTTAACTGGAGGGCCACAAGTTAGCTGACTCTGGCCAACAGGGAGAGAGTCAGGCAGATAATGAATGCTACTCCATTTGCTCACTAGTCATTTGCTTGCATGCTTGGAGGGAGCAGGTTAACGCGCAGAAATAGCAAAGGGAAGATGTCCAAAGGCTTGAAGTTAATAGTGGCCCACTGAAGGGGTGTGGCATTTGCGCAGCGATGCTGGTCATGAAGCTGATCATGCCAACATTTAGCTCTAACATACCACAAGTGTTGACATTCCATGATTATGTCATAAGAGCCCTTGATCAGTCTTGGCCTAGATTTTGAACAGCTACTTCACGATTACACATCAAATGTGTAAGACAGTTTTTCTCTTTGTTTGATAGCTCAGTAGACTGATAGCTCATTAGTACCCCAACAGGCCAACACTCATTCAGCTCAGTAACTCCTCCCAATTTGGGAGAAAGGAAGGATATAAATACATTTACTAATAAAACTAATTTTTCATTCTGTTAAAGCTGTAACACATCACATCTTTCTCTTTCAGAACTGAAAGAGTCTCTTCATATTAGCTTTGCGGTGCTTGCAACACTTTTGGGAGGGGGTATCATTTTATTAACTGCTATCCCTACCAAGTTGATATGTGTGTGTGTGTGTGTGTGTGTGTGTGTGTGCACATATAACAAATCTACATATATGTTTTGTGCTCTTTAACATAAAGTCTTGTCTACAGGACAGATACCAATTTGGAAGAATTTAATCAGGCAATGAAACATGTGTTGTTTATTGAAGACTGAGGTGGGTTATGATAATTCACCACACACAGAGAGAGAAAGCACTTTGGTAACACTACTATTTCAGCCAGAAAGCCCAAAGGTGAAATTCTAGCACTTTCATCCACCCGACCATCAAGTCATCTAAGCAATTACTCAGTTAAAGGAAATGATGTGTAGATACTGTAGGTTGATAAAGTTAAAAGGTGGTTCATTAAAAAATATTTTTCTCCTCCAAGAAATAATCTGCATTTTGAAGTAACTCGAACACAAAGAACAGGAAGAAAGAAGGGAAATATGGGTTTTTTTATCATATCATTTCAAGTTTGATTAAGTTACAGGAAAAAGTAAATGGCATTAGAATATAAAGGAAGCTAATCTATAAAGGAAGTGGGGGGGAAGGTTAAAGAAGTCAACAGTAATTAAATGGTGATTGAAGCTGAAAGAAAATTGATCTGTGTTAGCTGAAGGCCGTTCTTCCCTTTTGGGATGTTATGCATCGGTGAAGAGGGGAAAGAAAGGTTTCTGCTGTTTTGATATGGAAATACATGTCACATCATCTTAGCTTGTGGCACTGTGACTCAGGGCTGCCATGGATTTCTGGTACACTGCTCCTAGTGTCCTATGCATGCTTGGGGGGCATTGTGTGAAGATGAGTTGCTTGAACAAAGACCTGTGAGGTCAAAAGTCATGGGAGCTTGGGAGCTTTGTATGCTGTTTTGTCTCAAGCGTGGGTGAAAAAGAATCACTCTAAACTAGCAGACGGGATAAGAGCAAATCTAACAGATATCTGTCTTGGAACTATGTAACACATACAGCACTAATACAGGGGGTAAAGTTTCCTTTGTTGGTATTTTGTGGTGTCTGCAAGAATACTGGCATGATAAACTCTAGAACAACCCGGTTGTTTTCCCAAACACACTGAAGGCATTTGTTTGATCCATTATGACTGAAATAGTTAGATGATTTCATTCCAAGTAAGAGTTTGGAGCACATCTGAAGCGATGTTAGGATAGAACAGACACTTACTAAAAAACATGCTTGTTAAATTATCTACCTCCATCTCATACATGCCCTTCGGGAATTGAGACAAGATAATCAGAAGAGCCTTGCTAGATCTTATCAAAGGGCCTCTTGTTTACAGTGGTCAGTCAGTGGACAAGTCTTGAGAACCACAAGTAGAAGGATACTCACCAAAGAGGGCTTCCAATCCCTTCCTCCTCTCTCCCATTAAAGCCAATTCTGTCCCCTGAAGAGCTTCTGAACAGTGTGGCATGAAGCAATGAGAGGTTGCTGAAGGAAAGAGAAATTAACCAAAATCAGGTGAGGGCACCTTGCAGGTGCATAAGCCCTGCTCAGCAAAGGGGTGTCTGTCCGATTTTGGTCAATTTGCCCTCCCCTGATAACCCAGTGCCCCAGTCCACACCATGCATCATCTCACAAATGTCAAGGAGGCTCTTTTGAGCCTCCAGACAGACTTTTTGGTGCACACAAGGAGCAGTAGAAAGAGGAGGGGAAAGGAAAGTCCTCTTCCTTGAGTTTCCTTGTGCTTATGGCTCTTGGGACAAAAGACAAAAGCCACTATTTTCCCCGGCCCTTTGAACCACCACCAACCTTCACAGTTGGCTACAGCAGTACTGCGGATGTTTGTCCCTCCCTTTTTACCAGTGACACCAGTATTCCAAACTGTTTACTATGCAGTGGTCTCCTGAAGGTCTTATATAAATGGCAGAAACCCAGGAATTTATTGGCAAAATTTGAGAGTATGGGAGCAGGGATGTGAAATATTGTTTATGCAGCTATGAACTGGGCTGCCTTGAAGCAATTTAGTTTTGTGCAGGGGCACAATAGAATAAAACAAAACACTGTTGTCATTCCCTCAAATGCATGGATTCAAATAGCCTGCTCAGTGCTTTCACAGTTGCACTAAGTCAGTGCAGCCTGCCATCATCAATGGTTCATGCTAGCATAATAATAATGGGAACTTTGCTCTTCTCACTCCCCAGGATCCATCCAGAAAATGCTCTCCTACGGTAAGTGCCTTTTGGAGACCAATTGGGATCTAAAGAAGCGTTTCATTCTTGAAAGAATTATTTTCATTCACAGTGAAACACTCTTGAATTTTACAGATCATCACCAAAAGTGGGGTGGGTGTGGGTGGGTGAGGTTTTTTTTTTTTTTTGTTATTGTTAATAGTTCGTGAAAAATGCCTAAGGAAAATGTGTCCCTAATCCTATTAGCTGACTTAATATAGAATTATTAAAAGCCTTGATATACAGGATTTAACACAATCTTTCTAGCAGGGTGTGATGTAATCTATTTTTGTTCCTCAGCTAGCAGATGGCTTACCTTTAAGTAATTTCCAATATGTTAGGAGATCAAAAGCCATCCTCTCGCCACCGAGGCAGTAATCGCTCCTCTCTGCTGGGGGTTGCTTGGTACTGTGGTGGGGATATGCAAAGGCTGCTGGCATTTCCAAACATAGAAGGCCGACATTTCTTCCGACTTTGAAGTTAATAATCCTTCAGAAGTTGAAAAACTGTGGGATTTTCAAAACGCTTTTAATGTTCTATATGCCATGCGCTAAAAGTAAATATCTGCAAGTAATCACTGAAGGCTGGCACATGGAATTATTTTACAGCACCAACCACTGTAGCCTAATGTGCTCTGTGACAGAGTAAATTGTGTTTGTTTTTTCACATTGATCGTGTTTTTAGGGAAGGAGGAAGACTCCAATCACGTTGTGTAATAAAGTGCCAAGGGTACTGTGTAGGCATACAGTCTCCACTGCAGTGTGAGCAAACTTTCTTTCAAGGAAACCTCAACAAACCTCTTTTGATACACCTTACAGCAGGGTTTTCCAAACTTGGGTCTCTAGCTGTTTTTGGACTACAGTTCTCATCACCCCTGCTGGCAAGGGATGGTGGGAATTGTTGTCCAAAAGCAGCTGGAGACCCAAGTTTGGGAAACCCTACCTTAGAATATGAAGAAGACTGAATATGCCTTGTGGGGATATAAATTGCACATTGCCACTTCCTTAGAGACAGGCAAGGGGAATATTTCTGTATTGATTCCAGGAGGCCTCTCAGCCACTTGTAAAACTGTGGCTATCTGCTTTTCTTAAACCAATTTGAAAAGCTAGTTAGTATTCAGCCAATAGTGGTAGACTTGTTACTTCTGCTCAGTGGTAAAGCACATGCAGAAGTTCAACAACTCAATCCCTGGTGTCTCCAGCTAAAAGCAGCAGGTGATGGGAGAAGACTTTCCTGAGACCCTGGAGAGCTGTTGCCAGTCAGAGTATACAATACTGGCTACATAAACAAATGGCTTGACTCCTGAGTCTTCTGCTTTTTCGTAAACCATATCCATAATGTGAATCTTGGGGATATGTGATTTTCATACTGGAATTGGACAATACAGAAGTCTTGTTTTGCCATCCCTTTTCAATCCAACATTTACAAGTAAGATCCTCAGCAAATTTTGAAGGAGTTCTCCGGCCAGGCAGCCATGCCCTTCCCAGGATGCACCTTTCCATTTATCTCCCTCAATGATCAGTAAGTATTTAATGCCCACTGAGCGTACTCAGTCCTCACTGTGCTGTTTTCCCCCTTAAGTAATCTTTCTGAAATAGGTTGTGCTGGAGAGAACTACTAGTATGGAAATGCCTTTGCAAGTAAGCTTAATTAGGGCCCCATCTGCAGTGCACGTTTAAAGCGGTGTCGTGGCACTTTAAATAGTTATGGCCTCCTCCAAAGAATCCTAGGAACTATAGCTTCTTAAGGGTGCACAGTTAGGAGCCCCCTATTCCCCTCACAGAGCTATAGCTCTCAAGCGTGGTTTAACAGTCAATCCCTCTTTCCAGGAAAGCCTGGGAAATACAGCTCTGAAAGGGGAATAGGAGTCTCCTATCAACTCTCAGCATCCTTCCCAGAATTCTTCAGCAGAGCCCTGATTGTGTAAAATGGCCTTATAATGCAGATAGGTCCTAAGAGAGAAGTTGCCATAGTACAGGTCAAAGACTGTGTGTGCTTCTTATTTGCAGCAAAGGAGCTTCTGCACGGCGCAAAGTAGTCCAAGTTAGCCCACTGATGATCTGTCTGGAGCAATAATTTCGTGGAGCAGATATTCATCAGATGTGTATAAAAAAAATGAGAACTGAATGGTAGATCTGCAAATAGCCCTAGGCAGCAGCCACACATTGGTCACAACATGAGGAAAAATATGCAGGAAAAAGTACAGTAAGATGGTGCACTTTCTCAAGGCCTCTTTTAGCTGAGTGAAAACAATAGCTTGTTTGATGAACATTTGAGTGAAAATTCAATTGGTCCTAGACAGTCACCCCTCCTGCCACCTAGCATGTGGGCTGTTTCTAGTTCTTAATCACTACCCAATTGCACAGACTGAGATTAAATTAAAAAAAAAGAAAGAAAAAAGGTTGCACCTTTCAGATTATCTGGTTTATTGTGGCAAGACAGCTGTGTGTTTTGCCTGGAGCCATTCAACAATGTCATCTCAGTAGCCCATTTGTGGTCAGAGAAATTGGAGAAAAACATTTCAATGTACTTCTCCAAGGATCAGAGAAATTCTCCAAGTGTTTTTCAGGGGGTAGTTGTCACAATTAGCAAAGGCGGTAAAATAGTTTCTTTCTCTTTCTTTCTTTCTTTCTTTCTTTCTTTCTTTCTTTCTTTCTCCCCCCCCCCCCCAAGTAATTTTGTTTGGCTTTGCTGCTGCAATGCTGATGTTAAGCGGCAGTGGCAAAAACTATGCTGGCAGCCTGGCCACCAATTTGCATCTACAATTCCCCAGACCAAGCATTTCAGGGCATTGTTTAATAAAATGTCAGCAATCATACTTCTTCTTTTCTTTTTTTAAGTGTAGAATATTCAGGAAAAAAATATGGCCTTCTTTTTCGAAGGGAGATGAGAAAAGGGGAAACCTCAGAAATTTTCTCAGAAAAAAAAAAGCCTTACAAGAAATTTCAGCTGAACACTAGAAAGGACATAAAAATAATGGGAATGCAAAATAAAAATGTGGTCTCAGTAGCTGGTATTGAAAGGAAATAAGCCTAGAGCACATAATATGTAATGAAGAAGTAGCTTACCTGGCCTGATTTTTGAGATTCCTGCAAGTGACCTTTCATATATAATATGGAAGAACAGGACAATGCTAAATTTACACACAAGCCATCCATCCCATCCAAAGACATCTGGACTTGAAGGACTTGTCAGAATGAATATGAGATGAATCCTGTGTGTCTGTATATATAGAAAAAAGCATAGCACAGCAGTGACTGCACAGCACTTTCTGTATTCCTACTGTGTACAAGGCAAAGATTTTTCAGTTCATACATCATTTACAACTTGCTACAGGGATTCCACAAAGCCGGTACATACCCTTTACACAAAGAAAAGAAAAGAAAGATTCCGGAAAGAAAAGATTCTGAAAGTATGTCTGCTGAATAGGCAGTGAGTGTCAGGGGGTACCTAATGAAATGCAATGCTTGCCAAGAAACGAAATAAATAAGTAAACAATAGTGGCATTTCCACATGCTACTACATGTCCAAAAGATTTCTGCTGAAATTACTTGAAGAAAATATTTATTCCCTCACCAATCAGTGGTATCATTAGCCAGAGGGAGGAAGAGACATTGAAGGATAGATACCTCGTTTCCCACACTCCATCTCCTGATAAATAAGATCCTGTGTGTACCATTTGACCCACACCATTCAAATTGTTATTGGGAAGACACATGTCTAGACATGCTGTAACAAACATTTGATAGCTGTTCTTGGCATCGCTAGTGTTCCTTTTCTGTAAAATGGGACCAATGATGTATATGCAATTAGAGCTCCTATTTTATTTATTTACTTATGACATTTTTGGCCCTTAGGGTCTGAATGTTTTTGTCTGAGGAGATTCTGAGGAGAAGAGATTCAGAGAGAAAAGCAAGACTTGAGGGACTTCTGTGAGCAGAAGTTTTGAGCAAGTCAGAACAGAAAATATCCCCTTCTAAGTTTCTTCCAAAGCTCCCAACTTCCCCTTAGCACAGAAAGAGACCATACATTTGGTAAATTAAAAACAGTTTACTTACAAATTCATGTACTTTTCCATACAATAGCAAAATTGGTAAATGTTTCTAAATTATTTGCACAGAAACACAAAGATGGCTTGCTAAAGCCACACAGTCTGGGCTTGGAGCAAGCAGCCCAGACATATTTACTAGTTGGTTACATGGTGGAAAAGAGCGAGAATAAAGAATTTGGGAACCCTCCCAATGTGACCTAGCTAAGCCAGGGAGAACAGTTTACTCTATGGTCTTAGCCCCTTCATGGAGTAAATAGAGTTAAGCACATTAGTTATATGAGGCTGGCTTATCCCACACAAAACAGGGTGCTCATGTAAAATTAGTAGGTTTCCCCCCAAAAAATGGGACATTTTGAGAACTGGATCCAGCTATGCTCATCCACATGTTTCAGCTCATCCACTCAGGTAGTCAGAGAGTAAAAGCCAGGAGATTTATCAAGGCTCTGGTGGACCACCATGCATGGCTGGAATGTTACATTCTGCTTAGTGGGTCACAAGTTGCATAGGTTTGAGTTCCTACACAGTGAACTGTTAGAAAAGGGGAAGAGGGCTTGTCAAACTTAAGTGTTTAAGAAAGAACTTGGGGAGGGGGCTTGGAGGTTCTTCAAAACCACAATGAGAGTTATAGATTCTTATTTGGAACATAAGCATAAGGAAAGAATTCTGTAGAAAGATTGTAGTGCTTCAAAACTAACAATTGGTTGTGCTACTCCTGTTCTTAATAAAACACATGGATAACTGAAACTGATTTGGCATGCCCCCTGACTACCTATAGTATTTTTCTGGGCACCACTTCTTAAAGACTTACTTCCCCCACCCCACCCCAACTTCAGGGAATTGCAATTTACTACAACTGGAGAGTTGGAGACTGTAGTCATAAGCAAGTTAATAAGTATTACAGTCTGGGTTCAAATGCGTCATGTATAAAATGCCTTCTTTATTTGACAGGACTCCACAGGAATCTCTATATGGTGAACCTTAAACTGAAAACACAACTGTAACTTCATCTGGGCCTGTGTCTGTTTGCACTATAATCTTATGCCTGTTTCAGAATTATTTAACCATCATGGTTCTCAGTTGTCATGATCCTGAACCCTAGAATTATGATTCTGTATAGGAGCAGAGCTGGGGAAGTTGTGGCTCTCCAGATGTTGTTAAACTTGAATGCCTAACAGGCCCAGCCAGCCAAGGCCGATGGTCAAGGATGATGGGAGCTGTAGTCCAGCAACATTTGTGGGGCAAGAGGTTCATGATTTGTTTATCAATGAAACTGAATCACAGTTTTTACATGAGTTCTGTGGAAGTAAAATCAGCAACCTCTTTGGCTCTAGCTCAGGGACAATGGACCAGGCCAGTGGCAGCTGATCCATTACAGCAAATAGGGCACTGTCCCATCAACTTCAATCTGTCCTCAACCAGTACCACCCATCCAATTCAGGAGGTGGCACTGCCTGTTAGCTTCTTACTCTGAAGTCTCAGTGTTGCCCTTATAGAACTCAAAGCATTGTAGTGGAGATTAAATGAGGAGTGGGAGAAAAAGGAGGTATATAAATGCAATAAATAAATAAGATGGGGGCAAATCTAAAATTAGTTGACACTGTTTATCATTGGCTCTGGTTCCACCTCCTGTCTGGGCCCCTAGCTTTCTGCTGCAACAGTCTCAATGAGCACTAGCAGCTACTGGACCACACCAAGGCAAGACAGTAGCCCTTGGAATGTGATTCTGCTGCTGACACACTTCTTTTAAAATGTCCAGCTTTTACAAAGTGTGTTTGTAACCATTATCAATGTGGCCATAAGACAATATGTGTTTTGAAGGGTTCAGGAATTACAAAGTAAACAATAAAAATGCTTTTCTGCAGTAACTATGGTTTCCTTTAGTATTATTATCTTAGACAATCTCTCAATTTTAAAGGAGTAGGAATTGCAAATAAAGGCTTGGAAATTCTAAATCTCCCTGAACAGTGCTGTTATACATTCATGGTTTTTTTTTTTTAAAAAAAATATGGATTGTTCATATTTTAGGAGCTGTTCTGCCCTTAACAAGCAGAAAATTTATTGTGGATGGAATTTGCCCATTTATTGTGTGAAGACAAAAGTGTTTGTATGAATAAACTTTAATCAATTCTGCCTTCACTTTCAGAAATATTTGTAGGCCAGGCATCAAAGAGTGACAGCAACTATGCTTTCAAATGAGAGAAAGCGAAACAGGGTAATACGGGTAAGTTATTTTATAAAAATATAACAGGGTTTATTTCAATAGTTTCCTTTCATGATCTACAATAAGAGCTACATAAGATATGTGTCTTGCAAACTCTTTCATTACACTTGGAAACTATGAAAGGAAATGCCTGAAATCAGTAATCTTCTGATGGAGAACCATTAGCACTCAAAACACTGTGTAGCCCATTGCATACTTGCCAATAAAAGCTTTGCTGCATCCAAACACTTTTTATTGTGTGGAAACCTTCCCTCATTACAAGAATGGGTCTTAGCCATCCGGACTAATTACAGTGGTACCTCGGGTTACATACACTTTAGATTGCATACGCTTCAGGTTACAGACTCTGCTAACCCAGAAATAGTACCTCAGGTTAAGAACTTTGCTTCAGGATGAGAACAGAAATTGTGCTCCAGTGGTGCGGCAGCAGCAGGAGGCCCCATTAGCTAAAGCGGTGCTTCAGGTTAAGAACAGTTTCAGGTTAAGAACAGACCTCTGGAACGAATTAAGTACTTAACCCAAGGTACCACTGTAGAAAAGGGACGCGGGTGGCGCTGTGGGTAAAAGCCTCAGCGCCTAGGGCTTGCCGATCGAAAGGTCGGCGGTTCGAATCCCCGCGGCGGGGTGTGCTCCCGTCGTTCGGTCCCAGCGCCTGCCAACCTAGCAGTTCGCAAGCACCTCCAGGTGCAAGTAGATAAATAGGGACCGCTTACTAGCGGGAAGGTAAACGGCGTTTCCGTGTGCGGCTCTGGCTCACCAGATGCAGCTTTGTCACGCTGACCACGTGACCCGGAAGTGTCTCCGGACAGCGCTGGCCCCCGGCCTATAGAGTGAGATGGGCGCACAACCCCAGAGTCTGTCAAGACTGGCCCGTACGGGCAGGGGTACCTTTACCTTTACCTTTTACCACTGTAGAAGGCTCTCTAATCTGAACTCTCATGTGAATTTAAACATTCTGGCACCTAGGTAAGAGGAGTCTACTAAAGGAGGAACATTTTGTAAAAAAACAACACACAAGTCGGATAACAATATTTAAATACGTGAGATGCAGAAAAAAGGCTGGGCAGGCAGTTGGGCAGGGCTGGTCCTTCTATGAGGTGATCTTCAGGCAATGGATAGTGAGAAATGAACAGATTGTGCACCTCTCCCACCAACTCACTGCCTATAGGCCTGGCCATCCCCCATCACAATTAACTGGTCACCCACCCACTGCCACCACTAGCCAGTGGCTGGCACTGCTGTCTGCCACTCTTTCCTTGCTTCTTCCACCTCCATGCCTACCTACCCATCCAACCGCTTCCACAGACTGTCACTGTGCAGGGGCTCCTGGCCTTGCTCTGAGAAAGACGTTCTTTCTCAGAGCAAGGCATTGTGGGTGAGGTTATCCGACAAGTGCTTATGCCACCACTGATTTGCAGAGTGTTAAAATGCACAGCTTTAAAATAGAGTTTAGCATTTCCTTGCATTTTGAAGCTTAAAGAATTTTTAAATTATATATTTAAGCTGCATTTTTAAAGCTGTGGCAGCACAGGCACTCTTTGCCTCATTCAATGAGCTCTTCATCAGACTGAGACCAGGAGTGAGTTTCATTAACATGTCTCCGCAGCCAGCTGAGCAAACGGAGAAGCGGAGAGCAGGCAAAGGAAGAGAAGAACATTGAGTAGGCAAGCAGGTTGAAAGGAGGCAACAGAAGGTGGGAGGGAGGAGGAAAAGGTGGGGTGGAGGCAGCAGAGAAGGGATGGAGGTGGCTGGGTCAATCTCAGGTAGCAGAATGTCTTGTAGCAGCCCTGCGGTGGTTGGACCTTTGGACAACAAAGTAGTCCTGACTTTGCTGAAGGAGAAAAGGGAGATTGCAGAGAAAGTGAATGAATTATTTACAGATGTCTTCACAGAGGAAGATGCAGGGCAGATCTTTGTACTGGCACTGACTTTCTCAGGAAAAGAGAAACTGACGCAAATGGTTGTGGCAAGGGACAAAGCTGTAGGCCTTACTGACAAATCAAAAATGAATAAATCACCAGGTCCTGATGACACCCACCCAAGAGCTCAAGCACAAAACTGATGATTTAAAAAATGCAACTTGTCTGTAATATCAACTTCCATATCTGAGGAGTGGAAAGGGGCGAATGTAACACCATTTTTAAATAAGGGATTCAAATGAGATTCCAGAAATTATATGACAGTTAGCTTAACACATGTTCTAGGGAAACTAGTGGAAAATATTATTAATGGTAGAATTCTCCTTGTCACAATGCTGTATTAGACAAATTCCTGGAAGATAGGGATTATTAGTGGCACTAGTCATTATGGCTATACATTACCTCCAGGATCAGAGGCAATATGCATCTGAGTACTGACTGACTGGGGCAACAACAGTGAGGCGAAGGATATTGCCCTCATATCCTGATTACAGCCTTCTTGTAGGCATCTGGTTGTCCACTATAAGAAGAGGATGCTGGACTAGATAGGTTTTTGGTCTGATCCAGTATGGCTGTTCTTAAGTACTTAACATCTGGAGGACAGGCTACCACCAATAGCTAGTGTCCTCTATTTGGCTTGATAGGTCACAAACAGTGAAAGCCTAAAAGGCAGTCCTTTCCATGTTTCACCTAAACTGAAGGCAAACTGTGACATCGATTACCTTCATGCAAATCTTGTGCAGACCAAATATTCAAGCAATATTGTGCAGTCATCAGTCATCTCCAATATGGTGATCACTGATCAATGAGCTATCCGATCCTGCTTTAGCCATTGTGATCTCTTGCCAGGATGCCCAACACATACTGCTTACAGCATAAGGCTCCTGCAAGTCACTGATAAACCCAATTAGAGGTTTATTGTATGAGTGTACCTCTTGTTGTTTAGTCCGCAAAACATAAAACTGTAGCCAGGGTACATTTGTGGGAGCTCAATCTGGTGAAATCTGGTGAGAGAACAGGAGGTTATTGTAAAGCTTACAGCCTCACCTTTTGTGTTCTTGAGTAAAGAAGCAGCATGAGGAAGATAAATGGGAGCTTTAGAGACAAGTTAACTGCATGGTATCAGGTCTGTGTGATTTTATGCTGCCATTTCCTCAGGTTGTTGGTATCAGGTTTGCTAATCGGTGATAATTAAGTATTCTCAATGAATTATTGAAAACTCTAAGAAGATATCGTAATATCCACTTAGAATCATACTGCAGGATATCCTCATCTAGGAGTTCCAAGCTTTAGTTACTAATAGAATCAGAAGATCCCTAAAACTGAACTATTTATTTTACATGCTTTGGTTCAGTACTACTATGATATTTTAAAGTACCTATTTTAAACTTTTTTTAAATTGATCATTTCATTTTTTTGTAAACCGCTTAGAGGTTTCCTTACAATCAAGCGATATGTAAATTTCGTTATGATTTCACTCTTACTGTCTAGGGCTTTGCAGTAGGAGTTGGGAACTTTTGGTCCTCCAGGTGTTGAATTACCAATCCCTTCAGCTCCAGCAAGCATGGCCAACAGCCTGGGAAGAGGGGAGTTGTAGTTCAGAAACATCTGGAGGGCCAAAGGTTCCCATACCTGCTTTATGGGGGTCTCATGCAGTGGTCTTTCCCATCACCTGCTCCCTGATGCTTTTAACTGCAGGTGCCAGGTATTGAAAGTGGGACTTTCTGCATGTGAAGCATGTGAAGCATGAGTTCTGCCAATGAGCTATAGTGCTTATCCAGTATATCATTGTCCTGGAAAGCAAACCTAGACATTTACTGCATTACCTGCAACTACTTTCTTGATATTAACTCACTACTACTACTACTACTACTACTACTACTACTACTAGTGTTGTTTTTTTATAGCAGTTTAAATTTGGAAAGTGCATTTTGATCTTTATCTAATTCATCACCATGTGAGAAGGTTCTGTATTATTAACTACAAGCTGGGACTCATGAAAATTTCATGGGTGAACAGGGAAAGCTGGGAATTGACTTCAGAGGATGTGTGTCTAAACTTCCCTCAAGCTATGCAGTGTGTCACAGATGCCCTCGGAGATACCAGGCTACCAGAGTCCTTCTGCAACAAACAAACAAAGGGGGGGGGGGAGATGGGCAAAGTTCAAGGCACCACATATTTTACAACCATTCAGAATTAAAGGAAACTGGTGCAGCTGCAATATGGCACCCTGGAACTCGCAAGCTTTTGCATCCATCTGTGCATGGAAGAGGCCAGGAATTTATTTATAGAATCAGAGCTGGAAGGTGTCTCCAAGGTCAACTAGTCCAAACCACTGCTGATGGATGAAACCCACCAACAAAGCCACCCAGTCACCACTTAAAACCTGTAGGGAAGAATTCGATATAGCACTAAAGTCCCTTAGCAGTGTACTAGATGTGAAGGAAATCAGCCCTGAGTGCTCAGTGAAAGGACAGATCCTGAAGCTGAAGCTCCAATACTTTGGCCACCTCATGAGAACAGGAGACTCCTTGGAAAAGATCCTGATGTTGGGAAAGATGGAGGACACAAGGAAAAGGGGACAACAGAGCACAAGATGGTTGGACAGTGTTGTCGAAGCTACCAACATGAGTTTGACCAAACTGCAGGAGGCAGTGGAAGACAGGGGTGCCTGGCGTGCTCTGGTACACAGGGTCACAAAGAGTCAGACACGACTAAACGACTAAACAGCAACAGATGTGCTAGCAGAATGGCTTGCACGAAAAATGGTTGCTTTCCATATGAACCTACCTGGACCCTGAGATCATCCTCTGAGGTCCTTCTTTGTGGGCTTCATCCAGAGGGTAGCAACATTAGAACAGGCTTTTTCTGCAATGGCTCCTTGTTTGTGGAATGCTCTCCCCAGGAAGGTTCAGCTGGTCCCTTCACTATACCCCTTTAGGCACCTGGCAAAAATGTTTGTCTTCAGCTAAGCCTTTGGCTAATTATCTGATGCCCTTTTAAATGTATTGTGTGGGGGAGGATTTTTGGTTTGGTTTGTTCTTATTTTTATTAGGTATTTTGTGTTTTTATATTGTAATTTTATGTTGTGAACTGCCTTGAGATCTATGGATGTAGGGCAGAATACAAATTTAATAAATTAATAAAATAAAAATAATAAGTGTGTGTGTACACATGCACTCATACACAAAAATGAATGGAGAATATTTTTCTCTGTATTTCAGTCAGTTTGTATAATTGGATATGGGCAGCATGTAATTAATTTGCAACATTTGCATACTGTCAGTACAAAAGGATATAGTTCCTTTATTTGAATTTGCTAGCAAAATATAGGATTGGCTTTAGAAGTGCAAAACTCATGGGGGAAAATAATCTGTTAATATTTCCGTAAATAATTTTCATGCCTTTCTTATATAATTATAAGGGGAAAGAAAGGGGGGGCTTATTCATTCCTTTAATGGAAAGGAGCCAGTCTCAAAAGCTGAATGAGCTTTTATTACTATTGTTCAGCAAAAGACAACAGATGCTGCAACTATCTTTTTTCATGCCAGACTCACAATTTAGATCCGGCAAGGGACTTCTATTGAAATTCTGGAGAGACCTCTGTTCTCAGCAGTGCTGCTGTGCTAAGATTAATATTGGAGTCCATTGGCAGGACAATTCACATTGATGCACTTGATGTGCTTTTCAAAAGCATTCGTTTTAATAAAGAAATACTTATTTTACATAGCTGAGTTAGCAAGTGGTAATTAAAGGTAATCATTCTATTCATTTAGGGTTCCCCCCTCCTCCTTATTCCCCACAACTGAATAATAGGACTGTTGTAAGGCAGAACATTGCCACTGCCCAACATTCTTTTGATAAAGCAACGAAGATTTAAGAAAATTCTGTGATGAAAACAAAGTTGCACTAATTCCAATCTTTCCTTTGCAGCTGTGGTCCAAATTACAGAAGTTTTCCACATACTTAAGATTGAGTCTAATTCACAGCGGGAAAGTTTACCAGTGGCATCTGAAAAATGTGTGATTTTTCTTTCAACATGGTGATTTGTATGACTGTAATTATGATGACTGTGGTCTTTGGGCAAAATACTACCTTTATTGTTACCTGCACGTACTTGCTTGCTCTGTGCACACTCTTGCAGGGCCTTTTGTTGACCAGAAATGCAGAACTGAGGAGCCTTCAACAATATTCAGAGTAGTGTTTTATACAAATGGGCTCTAGAAATTTTCCACCAGAGTAACTGGAGGAACAATTTCACTGAATTTCTTCAAGAGTGAGGGGCAGAGAAATTCTCCAAGTTTGGAGAGGATGGACTCACCATTAGCAGCTGAACTCATTTTCTCTCCTGCCTCCGCCCCCCATGTTTCAGCAGCAACAGTAACTGTGTTGGCAGTCTAGCCCACCATTTTGAATGCCCCAGACCCAACATCATTCCAGGGCACTTGGGAGGCAAGGCAGAGAGAATGGCAGATGACACCAAAAAATGTGGAGTCATTCCCTCTTTGTGAGGAACTCTGGGAATTGTAACTCTGTGAAGAGAATGGAGTCTCCAAACACCTAAAGGGTGTTATCAGCATCCTTAACAAGCTAAATTTGCCAGGATTCTTTTGGAGAAGCCAAGACTGCTTAAAGTGGTATGATACTGATTTAAATGTATAGTGCAGATGGGGCCTAAGTAAGTGCATGGAAGTGGATAGAGTCATGCACTAGAGCAGGCATAGGCAAACTCGGCCCTCCAGATGTTTTTGGACTACAACTCCCATCATCCCTACCTAACAGGACCAGTGGTCAGGGATGATGGGAACTGTAGTCTCAAAACAACTGGAGGGCCGAGTTTGCCTATGCCTGCACTAGAGCGGAGGTGGGGGAACCTATTGCTCTCCAGATGTTGCTGTACTCCAACTCTAAGCATGACCTGACTACTGGCCCAGCTGGATGGTACTTGATGGGAACTGGAGTCCAACAGCATCTGCTTTAGGGGATACTTTCCCTGACATTTAGAGTCATATTTGAAATATGGTGCGGGTGTGAGACCTGTCTAAATATACCCAGTTGGGCATCGCTGTTCGAAAATGTATTCACACAAGCTGTGAAAAAAGAACTGTTCAGACATGCCAGAGGAAACTCCCCAGTGCTGTTAACAGTTCTATAGAATAAATTCAAGTTGCTACGTTGGAGGAAGCTTATGAAGTCTTTCAAGATGAGCCCGTCTTTTGCATCAACTCGCCAGTCAGTTCCTTTCATTATCATTCAAACCCGGAAGGATCATTAGCTGAACACTTACTGGTTCACCTTCACCCTATAAGATACCACTGAATGCTATAAAGAGACAGATAGGGAACAGCTTCTTGAAACTATATCCTTTATTGTCTTTAAGTCAAGGAAGACTCTTGAAAAGAAAAGATTTTTCTGGGATTATCTTGGGAAGCTATATTTTAAAAAGAAGAAGAAGCACACCTTACAGTCTCAGACATGTCGAGCGAGTCTCCAGCTAAGCTATTTTTCATTACATATTAGCAGACCAATGAAATATGTTCAAGGGAGATCACTCGCATTTCTTATCCATCTAAAAGAAGGTGTCACTTAAGTAAAAAAAAAAGATTCTGGAAAGTGTGAAGGGCTTATTCCTTCCTGCATTATGTTAGTAAAAATGAATACTCAAGTCAGATTTTCTTTTTGAAAATTAATATTAAAAAAATGGATGGAGTAAACATTTGATCACACTAACCAAAACTTACCATCTGAAGCCATACAGTCTGGAAACAGGTCTGCCATTTCTTTTATTGTTTGTGAGAGCTATGCTGTTGTCTTTTATCTTCCATAACTAGGGGCTAGTTTTCCTTTGTGTTCCCCCTGAAAAGAAAAAAAGATATTTATTTTGCTAGAATTGACCTAGAATAATGTAGGTGAAAGTGGGGGATGGAATCCTGCGCAGTACAGAATATTGCAGAAGGGAGAATTCTGGTCATCAGTAAATTCAATCCCTACAGCTATAGCAGAAAGAAGGGATACACAATGTGTTGCCCTCCAGATGTTTTTTTTTTACTACAACTCCCTTAATCCCTGGCCATTGGTCATGCTTGCTGGGGCTGATGGAAGCTGGATTCCAGCAACATCTGGAGGATGCCGTGTTGGCTACATTTTTCCCAAAACAACTCCAATCAATGTAACCCTTTATAATTATAATAAAAAATCATACTTATGATTTGCCAAAGAACTTGGAAGAATCCCACACCAATTTCAAATAAATACAGTTCTATTGTTCAGATCTAGCTTCTGACAGATAATAGCTCCTTTCCCCAACCTCAAAGTAGGAAGGGCAAAGTATTCAACCCTCTACTTTGTGCAAATTAGAATAGTTTCAATGAATTTATGAAGATAACTAAACTGCATGCACCCAACCACTTTGACTATAATTGCCCCTTCCCCCTTTTTTTTAAAAAGGTACCATAGAAAGAATTCTACAAAAAACCTCAAGACTCTCTGTGAACATTTTAATTGATGATTACAGCTACTGTTTAGGTTTCAGCCTGATGTGACCATGGACTAGTGGGCTCTACCAGATGGAAAGTAAACCCAACTGTTAAAAGATCTGTACCAGGTGACAAATTACTTTAGAGAGAAAGAGCTTTTGTGTTCAATAACCATTGTGGCATATAGGAAATGTGGGAAATATTTCATTTTTTCAGGTGCCTGCCCTGTTCAGTTTATTCTTCACAGTGGCTATTACAATCCATTATTAGCGATTTGAGCTCATCTTATGGAATGTGATTTCATTAAACCATTTGCTAGCAGAGATGGACTAATATCTCCATGACTCCAGAATCTTCTTCCTTCCTTCCTTTCTTTTACTTCCCTTCTCCAAAAACCCATGTGCAATGTTAGAAATACTACACATAATGTCCCCTTACCAAAATAATAATAATAAAAATAATAATTACAAATGCCCTCCCAATGGGACTTAACTCCAGGATACAGGACAGCAGTCTGAAACTATCCAAACCATTGCACATACATGGGAATGCTATTAATGCATACTTAATACATTAGGGGCAGAGCAAATTAGGATTTTGAAATGTTATTTTTTTATACTGAAGGTCAGATTAGAACTGACATGACATTAAGAGGCAAAAAAGATGGGTGAATAATCATTTGCCCTGACAACTCTCATCTTCCAATCCTTCAATTAAATGAATAGGAGCACTACCTTAAGCAAGTTTACACAGAAGCAAATCCCACCAAATTAAAAACAATTTACTCTCCTGTAGGTGTGCATTGGATTGTAGCCTGTGCAATCTTATACATGTCTACTCATAAGAAAGTCCCATTGACTTAAATGGGGCTTATTCTGGGGAAACGGGTATCCGATTGCAACCTAAGAGTCATCTCAATGCATTTATTTTGTGTTTAATTGAATAAGGTTATGATCATAAGCACAAATCACATGCTAAGGCAGCTCAGCCATTTCAGAAATTCCTTGTGTGAGTTCACAGCACATTCAGTAGTAAAAAGTGCTCTCCGCACCCCTGCCAGTACATCTTTGTGATCCCTGGTGGTCTGCACTACAAGAGTTCACCTGACCCGGTTTAGCCAACGACAGTACATATGATCACAGTTGGAGATGGTATGAAAAGGGTATGGAACAAGCTGTGAGTGGTGCTCCTCAATTAGAGTGCCTTGAAGGTCAAACACTTCAAAAAAAAAAATAAATGTTCCCCTTGTGTCTACAAAAGAGTAGGGCATGCACTCTAGATCTATTATCACCAAGAAGCCAGGGCTGTGTTTTTTTTCTAAATAAAAAAACCTATCACAATCCAATGAACTATGCTGTTGCATACATTGTTTTTGTGTGCTGCTGAAGGAATTTTGTATGCTCTGTTGCATGCATAGAGAATATCTATCCTGCAAGAGCTTTGTGCGCTAGAGATGGTTGCCATAACTACTACCATAGAAAGATGCATTGACAAATTCAGCCCTACAGTGTCTGTGGCTGGCACATTACCTTGTTGAATTATTCAATTAAATGTGATAATGAGAGCTCATTGACATCATTAAATACACAGGTGAATAAAGAATTCACTTTGAAGTACACTATTATCTGAAGCCAATTGTGAGTGAACAAGCAATACTTCTCACTACAGGGTACAGGTTTCGGAGAAGGAAACTGCCTATGCCTACAAAAAAAGAGGGAGGAGTGCTTATGAGGTTGCATTTGCTGTCATCAATTAAGAATATATCAGGTTTTAATTAGATTCTCTCTGTTTACTAAGCTTTCGTTATTGTCCATTTTGAAGAAATAGGAGAAACAACAGGAAATATTCTTGACAAGGTGCAAAAGCAAATCACATCTGCTATCAACTACTTGATTGCTATGTCTGGAAATATTCTATGGCAGCCTTCACCAACCTGGCGCCCTCCAGATGTTTTGGACTACAACTCCCGTTATCCCTGATAATTAACCATGGCGGGTATGGCTGATAGGAACTGTAGTCCAAAACATTTGTACTCCCAGTTGGTGAAGACTGTTCTGTCCTAGCAAAGAGAACCTGGCACAGTTTGCCCTTGGGCTCTGAATGTTGTTTCACCCTTCTACAACCATGAGCAATAATGCTTCAGAATTTGTGTTCACTCTCAGATATAGACAGAGATTTGGTAGAGAAGTTAATCATGTCAATGCAGACAATACTGAGCTAGATGGACTGATGGTCTGAATTATATCAGGCAGCTTCTGGTGCTCTTGCTACCTGGTCTTTTTAACTGGAGGTGTCAGTGTGATTGAACCTGGGATCACTGGCTCCATCTCCAGGGGACCCAGGCATCTACAATTATTTTGCTGTGGGTGCCCAGCCTCTGTCCCTGCCACAGAATTGATCTGCATCATAGGGCAATCCTAAAACCCAGTTATCAACCCTGAAGGAATCATCACCCAGCAGACAGGCTTGGTGATTCAGGACATGCACCCAATGTCTATGCCAAAACCTACTGATATCTGTAATCAACAAAGTTGTGGCCGTTAGATCCCATGCTATTTGTTTTGTCATTATTTCTCATTGACACACCCCATCTCCCAATGGCCTGGGCTCACTGCACCTGGTCCTGCGAAAATTCACACCAAAATGCTGATTAAATTTCACCAATACTTTTTAAAAAATATATAAACTAATAAGGAAATGTGGATAACTTAAGAGAGGAAAAATGAGATAAGCTGACGGAAACTCCCATCCCTAACTTCAACACAGGCCACAGAACCACAGAGCAGCAGGATAGCTTAGAGCAGGCATGGCCAAACTTGGCCCTCCATATGTTTTGAGACTACAACTCCCATCATCCCTAGCTAGCAGGACCAGTGGTCAGGGGTGATAGGAATTGTAGTCCCAAAACATCTGGAGGGCCAAGCTTGGCCATGTCTGGCTTAGACGGCACAGGTCAGTCTGTGTGGCATGCAGAACTCTATTCTTCAACATACTACTGCCTCTGTCTGCCTCACTCCCAGTACCTAACATCTGAGGCAGCTGCCTCAACTCTATCTGATGGTAGGGCTAGACAGTCCTGGAAAATAGATATATGGGCCTCGTTTGTATATGATAAACTAGAATAAACAATAATATTTTTTTATTTATACCCCGCCCTTCCCGGTTCAGAAAACCGGGCTCAGGGCAGCTAACAACAAATTTAAAATACTTAATTGTAGAAGCAGTATAAAATACAGTATAAAAATTAATAACAATAAAATTCAAAGTTCAGAAATCAATTTGGGGGACATCCATCTAATAAGCATTAGATAATCACCAGGGCTAGCTGGCTGAATTAGTCCTACATGTGAACAGACAGGTTGCTTTCTCTGGGAAGAGATGATTTGCCTCCTAGAGCAGTTTTTTATTGGAGAAAGCAAAGCCTCTCTGCTGCTTACTGTAAAGCTAGGTGAACTGGCTACTGAACAGGAGGGGGACTTAAGATATATGCACGGTGACTATAACCTGTGAATCAGTTCTAAATTCAGAGATGCAAATCAAATGCATGAGCTAATTTGGAACTGAAATAGGGAAGCGTTTGACTCAGTACAGAGTCTGGGCTATGCCATGCTTCAATAAAATGTGTCAATAAAAGGACACAAGCATCAATGTGCAGTAATTTATTTCTCCTTGAGAATCAAGTATGGTGTTTGGAATCCTGAATGAGTCACAGTTACTATCCACTTAGTTCTCCTCCAGGATTTTCACAGCTGTACAGCACCCCATGTACAGTGCTGAGCCTCGAGATTCAAACTATTTATATGTGTTTGTAGCTGGGGGGGGGGGGATAGTGCCATCTGTCGCTAATGTGACATTCTGAGTCCAAGGAGAGTAAAATTCAAGGTGTGAAATTTTAAGTTAGTGGAGAAGACTGTGTTGAAATTTCTATTTCAATGGATGGGTAGATAAATTAGATTTAGTTTAAACTGGTTCTGTTGAAACTGTTGCTGAAATAACCTACTTCCTCACTCACTATGCACCAGGATAGAGCATGCAATAATATGGAAACTACTGGGATGTCCCACTGTGCATACAGAAGGTTATAAGATAAAAGTGGCAAGAATTAACTAGAGTCTTCACATTCAATCTTCATTGGCACTTGCATTCTCAGACAGATGTTTTTATGCAGCTTGTGAGACTTAGATACAGATGTAAACATTTAGATGTTGTATGTAACATTTTTCTTTGTCATATATTATAGAAAAAACACTCATGATATTGGCTAGAGAGGTCCCAATGTACAGGAAGGAGCTGCTGTATTCTGAATTACTCTGCAAAAATATCTTAATTCTTTCCATAAAATCTGTGCTAAAGAAGCACTGCAGGTGGTTCTACCATGATGATTCTTTGTAGAACTAAAAGGAGGGGGGAGAGAGAGACTCTCTGTGTTTCAAAGTGCCTTGCCCCACTCTGTGGCTTAGGAACTCCAAGGGACCTTGCTGGATGGCCCATTGGAGCTAGATATAAAAGTTTTCTGGAGGGGATTGCTAGGCACTAGTTCCACAGGCTTTGGGGCTACTATGAGATGTAAAGATGCTGAATATTGTTAACTGGTCTTTTGGTAAGACTGATGCTCACTTTTTGATCTATTTTAAAGGAACTGTTAACGTTATACTGCAGCAATTTTATGTCTTCTATTACCCACACCTCCCTCAGATGGGGCATATGGAGAAGGACCATAGATGCAGAACGCAGGGTCTGGGTGGGTTCATGTGGGGAGAGAAGGTCCTTGAGGTTTTGATGTTCTGAGCTGCCCGAGGCTTTATAGGCAGAAAGCAGCACTTTGAATTGGATCCAGAAACTAACTGATAGCCAAGCCAGTTGTGCCAGAATTGGTGTTATGTGCTTAGGCTAAGTCTAGCCTAAGACCATCTTGCCCTAGTAAGCAAACAGTTTTCAAAGGCAGCCCCATGTGTAACACACTGCCATAATCTAACCTAGAGGTTACCAGAGTATAGACAACAGAAATAGGCTATTCCTGTCCAGGCAGCAGCTTATATGGGCCCCCAGTCAAAGCTTATGGAAGGCACTTTGCACTAATGAATTAACAAGATCCTCAATTGAAAGTAAACGGACCCAGAAGTAAGTGGACCCCCTCCAAAGCTATGCACTTGATGCTTCAGGGGGAGCGCAAGCCCATCCAGAACAGGTTATGTCCCAGTTTATCGGTTCTCATCCAGTCCATTATTGAGGCCAGACATTGGTCTAGTTCAGGGTTTCCCAAACTTGGGTCTCTAGCTGTTTTTATACTACAGTTCCCATCATCCCTGACCACTGGTCCTGCTAGTTAGGTATGATGAGAATTGTAGTCCAACAACAGCTGGAGACCTAAGTTTGGGAAACACTGGTCTAGTTAGTACATCCACTGCCACACCTGCAGATGTGAAAGAAAAACAGAGCTGTGTATCATCAGTATATTGCTGACAGCACACTTCAAAATACTGAATGACCTCACTCAGTGGTCTCATGGAGATAAAATTGAACCCTGTGGCACCCCACACCAAAGGTTCCACAGAGCCAAACATAACTTTCTGAACATGATCGTGTAGAACTGGAATTATTGCAAAGCAGTGGCATCTACTCAGACAGCTGCTCCAGCTGCTTCATGGTATTGAAAGCCACTGAAAGATCAAGGGGGGTGACACAAGGACACAATGCCCAGCTGTCTCTTCTGACAAAGGTCATCATACAGGGTAGCAAAGGCAGTTTCCATACCAAAATTGTACCTAAGTCGATCTAGAAAATCGGTTTCATCCAAGAGAGCCTGTCCCCATGCCTTTAATTTTAAAGATTGCCATGGCCTTGATGGCAAGACAACATTTAATAGAGTATGAAACTAATATCATATTAATTGCTCATTTCTTCAAGGTGCCATAGCATTTTTGTGTGTACAAGTCTCTGTTGTCCATATTGTAACTTTTGATGGTTAAATTGAATCACAACTGCTCCATTTGAGAAATACTGTGCAAAGCATTACATTTTGTTATTTGAAATTTCATATGTACTCCTGGACTTTGGCAAATCAAAGAGCTGAAGTTTATGCTGTGAGAGAATCACAGAATTGTGCATTGGAAGGGTCATCTAGTTCAACCCCCAGGAATCCTTTGCCCAAAGACATACACACACACTTAGACACCATTGTTGCAATGCTGAGTGAGCAACATTTCACTGAGGTTAATCTCAAAAGAATCTTGTGGTATTTTCACAACTGTGCTAAAGTCACCAATTCCATATAACTGCCCATTAAACATGCCTAACTGTGCACCTGAAGCTTAGAATTTACATTATGGATTTTGTTCTTAGAGGCAGCTGCAATCAGGCATATAATTTGCCAACAAATTGCAAACAGAGGGGCAGGGGCGGGGGCAAAGATCGAAGTGTTTTGTTTGTCTTTTAATTGTACCTCCACTCAGCGTTTCCAAACTGAGCCAGAGTAGATTTCTCCTTCTTTTGTAAGGGGTTAACATTTTCATTTCAACAGTGCTGAATACTTACAAGGAAAGTTTGAAATTTCCCAAGGGATGAAAATCCTGTTTTGCACAACCAGCTTTAATCAGACAAACCACACAACAGCCACCCTTCAGTGAGTGCAGTTTGCAACACCAAATGCAGCAAATGGCCTCCTTCCCCCAACTGCAAAAAAATCATTGTTTCAAAGAGCCTGAAGGAGTTAAACCAGCAGCTGAGGTACTAGCTCAGCCTTCATCAGCCTGGGGCATGGGATTACTGGGCTTTCCGTTGCCCTGTACTTGTCTGTATTAGCAGAGACTTTCAATTTAGAGAGTGACCTGATGTCAGACATTCTAATCCACCCAACAGGAACTGTCATGTCTACCTCACCTGGTTGAGCCTCGCTACATAAGCAGATTAGACAGCTGTCATGCACCAACTAGATAGCTCCTCAGACAGAAAGAAATGGCACACTAAACAAAGTCTGAAAGACGCTCACAGTGTATAAGTATTATGTATAGAGACACGCCTGGCCTTCGCTGGTTCGCTCACAAAGGGTGTCCAAATGGTTAAATTAGTTCTACAATAGACAGGAAGCTGAAAAGCAAAATATTCATTGTCCAAAACATCCTGTCTTTAAAAAAAAGCTGAAAATTTTGAATTTTTTGTCTCACATCTGAACAATATTGTGCAAACTGTCTCATTCATGCCATTTCAGCCAGTCTTTCAGCAGACCGTAGCCAGAACAGGATAAAACTGGACACATATATGAGAGTGGAGATTTGCCAAGGCAGCCAGCCAGGTTTTGAAATGGGACTGCAAACACACAGGGATGCAAGGGCTGCCCCTTGATACATTTCAACAGCAATCAAATTAGAGGAAATAGGCACTCCTAGCAATAGCCAGCAACATACCTATACTTGAAGAATTATAAACATTTTTACTGAAGCAAACTGTACAAGAAGCATGTATATAAACTGTTATCAATAGAAATAAATTCCAGCATATAAACAGAGGGGCAACATACAACTCCAGATACGTTTTAGTAGTTTTATGAGTGCTGGACAGCATACAGCAGTGCAGTGGTACATACTGCAAGACAGTATACAACAGCACCTCCAATCAGTGGTGTAGCGGAAGGGGAATTTGGGGGAATGTGCAGTGGGACATTTTTCACAGCAGCAGTGATGACATAATTCACTAGAGTGCCTGTGAAATTTATGGTCCCTCCTTATTCTGGCAAGCGAATAAAGTGATAATAAGTTTCAAAGCAAGTATGAGAATCCATTTGGTTTGCATTTCTTAAAATTCTCCTTTGGAGCAATACTATGACGGCTACGTAACAGCGGGTTTCTGGTTTTCAAAATTTACCACTACACCAGTGTCTCTAATCTTCATATAATCCATTCATCCAAGGTTTCTTTCTTTTCTACTGATCTGTAACTAGAGTCCTATCTAAAACCTCAAAAGGAAAAAGAGACGTCTGGGTAAATGGATGCTGAAACTGGTCCAGAGACTGTAAAACTGTAAGAAGAGTTTTGAGATCAGGAAATTCTAGATATCAATCTTTACTAATCAAAGAAAAAACTGAATATTCAAAAAAACCAAGCATATTTAGACCAATGAAACATGCAGTAGTAAACATGTAAGGAAGGAAACATTATAAAGAGGACTATATAAATGGCACCATTTCTCAGGCTCATGTATTCCTTCCTTCTCTTCCTCCTCCTCTCATGTGCTTAAATTTCCTCTGTCATTGTCAGGACTTGGCCACAGGCTGGACAAACCAGAAAGTGAGACTGAGGAACAAGCCATAAGTCAAGCCTGAAGAATAGCCTGTTAGCAAATTCACTTAAGTAACACATAGTTCAGAGAGAAAAGAAATCGTAATAGCACTTTATTGGGGAACCTGAACAGAGTGTATAATTTGAGGAGAAAGGAAAAGTGAGGTTTTGTCTTTCTTAGCGGGGAGACAGTCACCAAACCTACAGAGGAAAACTCCCTTAGTACTACGCAGCCAATCAGGGCACAAACTGCCTCAGCAAACACCACACCACTCTGCCTGGTTCCTAAATAACACCTCCACTCCCTTGCCCTCTTGGCTAGATAACTTAACACTAACAAAATTAACCCTTAAATTGCACATGGGATAATCTTGGCTATTACATTTCCAGCATAATCAAGGGTACAACAACACATCAGGAGTCAGGAAGACTATGTTATGCAAGCAAGACCCAACAGGAAAGGAAAGCCCTCTTATACTCATTCCTGCCAGGGAGAATCCAACGGCCAGCTTGAATGGATAGAGTCAGCCCGAGGTTACTTCACTCAGAAACTGTCATCTGCAGTTCAGTTCAGCACATTCAACAGCTACATACAGATCCCAAGTTGCTGCTGACGGTCACTTCCTATTAGTTTGTTTTTTTCAGATTGAGCAAAATATAGTTCGTGCTAACCCACAGTTTGTCTCAAAATCAAATTCAGAATCCCATTTCAAATTGTGAGATATGACAGGAAACCGATTTGACATTTATTTATTTATTTACTTACTTACTTACTTACTTACTTACTTACTTACTCCAATAAGTCTACTTTCTTGCAGCCACTTTGAAACAAAGAAGTGTTGACAAAAAGTTGCCTGACGGTAAGCAGGGAGACCCATGCATGTAGCTGGCACAGATCCACAGTGCTTGAAAAGTACTGTATAAAACTGTTGGAAACAGAAGCCAAACTTGACCATGACTAGGAATTACAAGACAGACAATCAGACAGATTTTGCGCAGGAAGTGGTTATGTGCAGGCAGCAGCAAAGCAGAGGAGTGTCCAAACGGTGGCACAGGAAGACAGTAAACATATTGGTAGGTTCAGATGCAGGGGAAAAACCTTCAGAAACCTATTATTTACTATGGGTCATTCCACATACCCAAACTAGTGTGGCGAGATGAGAGTTGAGCTGTTCCATATGCTGAAGCCTTTATGTGATTTCCCCCCTGCCCAGCTAAAAACTTATTTTATATTTAGTGTGCAACCACCAAGTGTTCAATGTTCGCCCTATATTAAAAGCACTCCACTAAATGCCAAGCCTTGTAGTGCCGAAAAGTTACTGATTTTCAAAATATTACAAATTTCCAAATATATACCTTATTTTCTTTGTCTGGAGCTAATAAGTAATGCGAGGCGAATGATTATATCTGTGCAGGGAAACTGCAGAATGAAATTTTCTCACTGAAGCAGTCAGTGAGTCTAGACAGCTGTGTGTTTGTTGTTTTTTCCCCCTCTGCTTGCAACAGAGGGTTTGTTGCCTCAAGGTCTGTGTTACTGGCTCAGTTAAGCATGCTCCAAAGCTTTTGGACCACTGTATATGTGCCGTAATCCCAAACAGGGAAACTTAATTACTGAGAACCGTGATCTGAATGGAAAAAGAAAACAACAGTAGGAAAACAGCCTACAGCAAAATTCATTACCTGTGGATTCGTTGTTAATGTCCTAGCAAACGTGTGCTGCTTAATATTTTATCTCCAGCTACTGCAGTTCTCTTTGCAAGCCCCAGAGAAAATGTGGCATTTTCCCATCAAACTTCCAATATTTTGCATCTAAAGAACAAAGGAATTAGGAACTCCATGGAAACTCATATTTTCTTGCTCTGACCTTTTGTGATAACTGATAACACAAGACTTGAGTTTTGGAGGTTACAATTTACAGCTGCCCTTTCCCATCTTTGAGAAGCACAAAGCAAATGATTTTTGTCTGTGCTGAGGTAAACAAATGCTACTTATGTAGGAAAGGCTTATTGATTTGGCAAGGCCTGGGCCTTTGTTCTGTTACCTGAGTCAAATGAAGGTTGAAGGATATCATCTATTCTGCCTTGTTTTTAATAAAAACAACCATTTTTTAATTAAGGCTGCAGCTTTAAAAGCTTATGCTAGGCTTCATCATGACTTCTCCAGAGTGAGGAATTTTAAGAGAGCCACTTCCTGTTTCTGGTGAGTCCCTAGCTGAAAGCTTAACCAACAGTAACAGCAGCAGGAAATGATGAAAAATCTTGTTAAATTTCCCACAATGCCTCAGAGTGCCCGATGTATTGTTGCTCAAAGAGACTCTGAGACATTTAAATAGCAGCTCTTGGCATAGAGACCCAGGGCAGATGTAAACTTTAGTGTGCCCTTCCAGGGCAATGGGACCCCAACAACCACTCAAAAGTACTGTGTTTTGACACTAGGCCTCAAAAAGACCTGCCTTGGGACTCCTGTGTTCCAGGTCACATTTGGTTATTTCTGGCCAGCTATGTTATAAACCATTAAACAGCATGTCTACTGGTTTTGCATGCCCAAGGCACAAATCTATATTTGCTTAACATTTTTTTTAACTGTTAGTGTCCTACTCATCATTTATTTGTTAGTACATTTTTATCCCCCTGTTACACCAAAGAGCTAAAGATGGCATGCACACACAGTTCTTCTGCTCTGCATTTTATCCTCATAGCAGCCCTGGTGACTATAAATGACTGATCCAAGGTCAGTGACTTACATGGCTGAAGAGATCTTCGTCTCTCCTAGACTCAGCATCATTAGGCAGATTTTGTTTGACTTTCCACTAGACAAAGCCAGTATGAGTTGCAGTCCAACACGGGTTTGGGCGTAATGTTCAACTTTAATGTAGGGGCCACAGGTTTCCCTATCCTGTACTACAGAGATTTTATTGATTTACAGAAACAATTTAAAACTATCTTTTGGACCCGGTGGTTCACAACAATAAAAATACAACCCTCATGCGGTGAAAACTGAGAACCATAAAATCACTTTAAAAATAAACAAACAAAACCCAGCAATGTTGACATACAGTTAAGGACCATTAAAAGCTTGGGGGGGGGGAATAGTCTTGACAGTTAACCAAAAAACAGAGGGGCCAGTTGAACACCTCTTGAGAGGGTACTACCACAGAGAAGGCCCTATTTTATCCTCCTGTTACCTTTGGCACCAGAACACAGAGCAGAGCCTGGAATATCCTTTCAGACTTTCACAGCACCCCATGGTATGAAAACTATAATGAAAACAAAACTCAAATCATTTAACACAATAAATATATAAGAGCAGCATAGTCAAGGAGAAGATCAGAAAGCTCCATTAATGAAAGACCCTTATAAATTACATTAACGTTGAACATTATGCCCAAAAGTGGAGGAGGGAGAGAAGGAATAGGAGGCACAGTGGTCGTACATACTGCCTTTACCCCAACACTGCCATGTGCACTTGTCCCATATGCTCTGCCCCCAATGAGTGTTGATCATACATACAAGCTTTTTTGTAACATCTACACATTGTCAGCTTCAAAATGCCAGCCTGTATTCCCCCTGCCCTCATTTAATCCAGATTTACCCTTTCAAGGGAAAATCTGATGAATCATAAAAGACCTGTTGCCAATGATACATTTTCAATATCTGGATGTGCATTGGGAATGTTAAGCTCCTGCCTGGAAGCACCCAGAGTAATGTTAAAAAGTAATGCCCATAAACAAAATAGCTTTTAACGTGATGGTACATTAAAACAAAATATTAACATCTCTTCTATGGTTTACTTTGCTGGGGCTGCTTCTTTCCTTTCAGACGATAAAAAAATATACTTCCCCAAATCTTTATGCTCTTGAATCATTTTGATCTATTCCTCTTTCTAATGTACAGAAGGCCCTTTTGAATGCAGCTACTTCCAAGAATCTGTTTATGTGGGCCACTTTGTTTTTTAAAAGATGCAGATAAAATTGTGTTTGGTGTTGTTAAGCAGCCTGCTGCAGGGCAAGTGGCTGAACTACATGAGCTGTGGGAGTTCCATCCTAGAATGTGATACCTGAACTGAAGCTGGTTTTCTATAAGGAGGACAAGGGGAAAATAATAATCAGCTGGGCCAGTACTGGGAAAATGGCCAGGCAAGCATCGCCTAGGGGTAAGTAGCCAATCCAGGCAGTGCTGAATTATATCACTGTACTATTAATGCAACTCTGCAGATTCTTTATTGTCTCCTGTTCTAGATCACTCATATTCATTTAGCTTGTATCCCAGTGGTTCAAAAACTGCTTTCCAGTTATGGCACCAGATAGTAGCACACAATTCTCAATGCAGCCCCTTCAGCTTTTTTCATTCCTATGAACTATGCCAGGTGAATTTCAGACAATATATGGGGGCAGAATAAATACACATTTATATGTTTAAAAAACTTATATCCCACTTTTCACCACATGTCTCAAAGTTGCTTAAAAAAGGTAAAGGTAAAGGACGCCTGACAGTTAAGTCCAGTCGCAGACGACTCTGGGGTTGCAGTGCTCATCTCGCTTTACAGGCCGAGAGAGCCAGCGTTTGTCGACAGACAGTTTTTCTGGGTCATGTGGCCTGCATGACTAAGCCGCTTCTGGCACAACGGAAACCAGAGCAGCGCACGGAAACGCCATTTACTTTCCCACTGGAGCAGTACCTATTTATCTACTTGCACTTTTGGCATGCTTTTGAACTGCTAGGTTGGCAGGAGCTGGGACCGAGCAACGGGAGCTCACCCCGTTGCGGGGATTCGAACCGCCAACCTTCTGATTGGCAAGCCCAAGAGGCTCAGTGGTTTAGACCACAGCGCCACCTGCGTTCTCCAAAGTGGCTTACAGAAACAATAAAAATTAAAATTACAGAATTAAATGCACAAATTAAAACATAGGAGAAAAGAGCAGTCAGACAGCATTCATGGCCCAAAGGGTTTTTGAAATAAAAATGTTTTGACCTGGTGCCTAAAACTTGGGAAGGATGGTGCCTAGAACTTGATATCTAATGGTTTTTAAAACAATCTCATAACTATCCAGGGGTTTTAAAGAGAACAGGTTTCAGGTTTCTTTTCTAACAACAAAGGGAACACACTAGACCTGACCCATAAAGTGAAAAAAGGCTTCAGGTGAAAGGGAGGAAAGGGTGAGGTCAGAGAAAACTAATTTTCTTAAATCTGATTGTCATACAATATATTGTCTCCCTCCCAGCAGTCAGAACGCCTGGACTTTCTGTCATTTGATAGCAGTGAGGAGAATTGGATGACTTCATTTCTTTAGCACAAGTCTGGCCTAGGAAGGAAATACACAGATAAATAACTCATGGAATTAATTTGTTCTCCCATTTTACTCTTTCTCACTCTTCTCTGCCTGATACTCAGCAAAATTGTTGCTTTCCTGACTGGTTATCCAACCAGAAACATATACACACACACTTGTGTGTATTCACCTTCTGTAGCTATTAAAGATCCCACAAGCTTGCCCCAGGCGGCTGATTGTATAATTTGTCAGATGAATGGCACCAACTGCTCTTAAGGGCAGTGCACTCGCCTATCTGCCATGGATGGCAATAAATCTCTCCCAGCATCATCAGTCCTCAGGTGGACTTCATCGGATGTAGACATCTTATCAGCTGAGCACAGCCTCTCCTAATGGTGTGATAAATATTCCAGCCTCCGAGTATCACTATCAAGAGATTTAAATCAGACCTAGTACTTATTGCTGCTATTACTACAGAGTTAATGCCAATGACTCTTTCACTTATCTCTTTAACCAGAGATGGTGAATAGCCTTTTTATGTCTCCACTCCTGGTCACTGAAAGCAAAATTCATACAGAAATGGCCTCCTCATGAGCTCAGTGCTGAAATTTCTCAGGTGGGATGCAAAGAGTAGTTTATATCATTTTTCAGATGCAAGTTTCCACAATGAGACCATTTCTAAAAATAAAAATAGTGTCTTTTTTCAAACTATCAGGACTAAACAACAAGAGCACACTATCACATGCACCAACAGTAATTAATTAATTAATTAAGTAAGTAAGTAAGTAAGTAAATCTTTTTCAGTCTGCAAAGTATTTTGCAGTGAATAAATGCTTCTTGTATTATCCCTCTGACATAGGTCATTAACATAAATTCCTTATAGGGGGGAAAATCAAGATACTGTGTTGCAATGAATGATCTATAGTAATGCTGAAAAGAGGATATGTAAGAACCAAACTAGATATGAAGTTTATCACCTACTTGGCAGTGCATACCTGTTTTTTTAATTCAATAGCAAGTGTGGGGAAGGGACATGGAATAGAGGCACTGGGCAGGGGACTTCAACCCTTTTGTCGCTCTTGCAGTCCTGATTGGAATTGCCCCACCCCGGCCTTGCTATTTACAATGGGAGGAAAGCTCTGAGGTAAGTGGGGACAATTCCAATCAGGTCCAAGGCAAGGACAAATCTAAGGTTAATTCTTTATCACCAACCCTGCATTTTCCACAGCTCTTTGCATTTTCTGCTCTGAGCTCCTGTTCTAAAAACCCGGAATAGCCTGTCTAACTCTTCCAGCACCCCCCCACACACACTTCCATTACGTCTGTAGCATCTGATTTTAATCACAGACACTTCGTGCACTTCCAGTTTTAGAAATGGTTTTATTTTATTATTTTTCACACCTACAAATGACATAATGGAACTTTAACCTGCTTATAATATGGTTGAAAAACTGCTCAGTTGTACATCTCTAAGAACTTGCAAGACTCCAGCTAAAAGTACAGAGAACGTAAGGACAATGAGCTGATTTACTTGAGTTACCATTCAATAAGTAATAGAACTGCTGTATGATGTTATTTCCATTTGAGCCCTGAGACCAAAAGCTCCATTCTCGGTCATGTTTTAATATATAATAAAATTTAAGGTGGAGTAAAGCCACTGGGTGAAACTGGGACATGATGGCTTCCATTTTTAGGGCTTGGCTGGAGGCTCTTGGTCTCTGTGCCACACTATTTTGTCACATGCTTCTCAGGCCAAGTTTCCCAGTGGTGGAAAATGAATACAAGTCCTTTTTCTTCTTAATTTAGTTCCTGCGGTCATGTCATTTCGATTTAAGAAAGAATATAAGGTTCTTCCGAAGCCAGTATTACTTAAATACTTGTTTATAAATCAGTTGTTTCACTTTGTGATAAGGGCTGTCTTTGTTAATGAGACTCTATAGGATCACACCATTTGACTACTAGAGTTTCCAGCTGACCCAAAGAGGAAAATAAGAAAGTGTCACATGGATATCATGAGTATTGGAACTAAGCCAAGACACTAAGGGTACATTCAGACATGGGAATTGTTGCATTAGTTTTCTTGGTTATAATGCTAGTGCTTCTTGTCCTGGTTTCTAACATTTCTGTCATATTGCATTATGGAACTGTGGCTCTTTGATCAATATACCACCATGTCATGCTAAAATTAATTCCTAACAATGGACATGGTGTGACACAACAGTAGATGCCATTGAACATATTGCCACTGTTTATGTACATGCATGTTTCTGTTCCCCCTTGATTCACCCCTGAAAATGGCAGGAAAGAACTGCATATGCTGGAATACTGCCTTAAATTTCATCACATGACATGATGCATGAAAACTCTAGGGAAATTACAACAGAAAACTCCTGTGATTTCCCCTGTTTAAAGGTAAAGGGACCCCTGACCATTAGGTCCAGTCGTGGCCGACTCTGGGATTGCGGTACTCATCTCGCTTTATTGGCCAAGGGAGCCGGCGTACAGCTTCTGGGTCATGTGGCCAGCATGACTAAGCCGCTTCTGGCAAACCAGAGCAGCACACGGAAACGCTGTTTACCTTCCTGCCGTAGCGGTACCTATTTATCTACTTGCACTTTGATGTGCTTTCGAACTGCAGGAGCAGGGACCGAGCAACGGGAGCTCACCCCATCACGGAGATTCGAACAGCCGACCTTCTGATTGGCAAGTCCTAGGCTCTGTGGTTTAACTCACAGCGCCAGCCGCATCCCCTTTCCCCTGTTTACAGGGTTGCAAATAGATGTGTTGTTGTTTTTTCTTCTGGAAGCAATTAACACATAAATGAGCACTAAAATTCCACTAGATTTCAATGTGTAAAGCTCAAGGTAAAGCTTAATGAAGTTATTTTTTAGAAAGCCACCCTATTCAGGCTTTCCCTGGTAGTTGAAAAGTTTTGTTTGTTTGTTTGTTTGTTTGCATATTGCATTGCTCAATGCTGTGACTTAGTCAGTGCTTTCTTTCTAAAAAATGTTTAGGGGTACTCTCATTTTGACTCAACAAAATCACCATTTTATAGTTCAAATCGGGGCAAATAAATACAGTAAGGACAAAAGTACAAATCCTGAGTCCCCCCAGAAAAACGCACTAGATTTAGTATTTTACTATATCTCTCAAGTGTTAGCTGTGATTTTACAACTACATTTATTTTCTTGTAAAGGACCTAGACTTTTTTTTTAGTTATATGTTTTATTAATTCCATAAATGTAAAAATAATGGAGTGATGAAGCTAATACCGTATTGAAAATCATGTATATTCTAATTATAAGTTTCTAAAAACCTTTAAACTGGACGCTTAAAAACATGGAATTGATAATATGAATATACCTCCAGTATTTATCATCAATACGATGTGCAGCAGAATTTATTCTCTATCAACCTGTACTGAGATGGCCTGCTGCATTTTTCAAGTGAGCAACAAAAAACATGTATTTTTCCTTCTTGCTTCTTTCTCTCCAACCCCCACCTAGTGCAGACACACATATGCTGCAATGTGGGATTTGAGAAAGTGTTTTTCTGAGCCTATCAGGAACACAGAGTGGGTGTTCCCGCTACCGCCTCCTGTCCATTTGGTTTTCTTCCATCCTTTCTTCTCTGGCCCAATTTCTGCTTTGAATTTAAACTGCACACTTGCAGCCAGATTTTCCGCACCAAGTACCGTCTAATATAATTCTGTGGTTCTGCCAATGCGAGTATAGTACATCACCAACTGAAACTCCCTCAACGCTGCCAGCCTTCCATCCAACACCAAGCTATTGCCAAGCCTTGACAGCATTGGAACCTCAGTTAGGCCTCAACTCCTCTACAAAATATCACTGCTGAGATACTGGATCGTTCATACTGTCTGCTACCTATGTGCACAGTGGCATCATTTTAATGCTTTACAAATATGGTCTTAAGAAATGGGTGTCTTTAAAGTTTTGCCAAGTTTGGGGGTTTTTTGTTCAAAGATCTTATATATCTCTTAGGCTATCACCCTCTACAAGTTTACGTGGGAATAAGCTTTATTGAAAGCACTGAGACCTATTTGCATTGCAGAGTTCTGGTCACTTATTTTAAGAAAATGTTATAAAGATTTGACTAGCAAATATGCAGAGAACGAAATATGCAGAGAACATAATCCAAGCAAGAGCAGAATTGCTTAAAACTGTTTAAAACTCTGTACCTGTACCTGTATTAATATTGTTGTAGTTTAAACATGAGTTTTGTCTCATTTCAGTATCTTCAGTATCACACATGGTCAACTGGATGAGCGGCAGGGCTTTCAAGATAATAGTGCCAAAGCACTGAAATACCTTCCCTGTCGAAGATTCGTCACAGGTTCGCTCTTTGATATATTTTAGACCCAAAGTGAAACTGTTTTTGGTTTCACAGGCTTTTAAGGTTTAGTTCTGCTGCTGCATTTAACTGGATTTTAAATTAATTACTTTTAATTTGTTACACAGGCAGCAACCATTTTGCACGTGACTGCTGACACGCATGTCATTTTTTGGCCCTGGAAGGGGGCGAAACAGGGCAGAACAGGGAAGGGGCAGAACGGGCTTATGTGCGACCACTGGTGCAAGCAATGACCTGGAACGCAACCCCGGTGCAAATGGGGAGCTGCCTATACTCATAAACTTTTTTGTGTGTGTGAAAATACAGTTTATTTTTATTTTGCTGCACTGAACTTATTTCTTGCGACTTGCTGCTTTAGGTGCTCTGTGACCACAAAAGCAAAGTAAAAAAATATTGACTAAAAATGTTTTTTTCCCCAATGTTAGGCAGATCAGTGTACATGATTTAGTTGGATATCGCCCAATAAAAATCTACCAGAAACAAGCCCCATTACCAGATGCAGCTTAGTGCAAAGCTTTGGCTAGCATAGCATTGAAAGGACAGTGGAGAGATGACGAGATCCTAAATAGTCTTCCCCCAATCTTGTGCCCTCTAGGTGTTTTGGACTATAGTTCTCATCAATCCCAGCCAGCATGTCTAGCTAATTTGCATCTGAAGTTCATACCAATGTCTTTCTCTTCCCTCCCATTTGCAGGAAATGTGTGTTGTCTTCCTAAAGAACGGAGCTAGGACTAAGATGGATCTTTGCAATGCTCCAGTTCCTGCACCTTAGTACCTTACTAATGAGATCCCTGGCCTATAAAGGGACTCTAATGCAGGGATGGGGAACTTGTGGTTCTCCAAATGTTGCTGGACTGGGCCTGATGGGAGTCCACAACTGGAGGGCCACAAATAGGTAGCAGGGTACCATGAAACAAGAGGTTAGCCAATAACTTAGGGAAAGGCTTGAACCTTATCCAAGAAGGAACTGGAAAGTGAGTAATATGCATTCACAGCAAAAGGTCACAAGAGAACAGCCAATATGAGTCCAGGCTTTGTCATGGGAAGCTGAGTCACCTGCAACTTAAAAGTTTATTTTTAATAATGTAAGGGATAAATGGATAAATGCAGTTTTATCATTAAATTTCTGATATATTCTCATTTGAGATTTCATACTTTTTAATATTTTCTCATCATCATTAATAGTGAATGTAGGAAATGGGAATGTTTCAAAAAGCTGAAAAACAGAATACAATAGTTTCCCTTTGTACAAGTGAGTCTTTTGATTGTTCTCAGGCAGTTGGCAAATGTAAAGTGTGAACAAGAAAACATTGTATAAAGTTCACAGCAATACCTGGGATGCCACTGTTTTTCTACCTACCACATTTATAGAAAATACTGTATTCATCACCAGTTCAGGCATGCATTTGTTCACATGAAGGTATACAATGCCCAGGACTGTTTGAATATATAAAAAAAGCATTCTTTTATACTGCTACGGGCACTAATTATTTCAAACACTTTTGTTTACCTCTTATTCTTTTACAAATATGGGAGCTGGGACAAAATTGACCAGAGATTCTTACGAAGAAATACAACATAGAAGTACCTCCATAGCCAATGGACAACAATTATGGAAGTTGTGGTCCATAACATCTGGAGGGCACCATATTAGGTACCTGTAACAGATAGCAGACCATGTATACTTTCTTTGTTTGTCCCTGGTTCTAGCCAGGGGTAAAACAGAAGGAGTTTCTTCTATTTATAGTTACATCCCAATCAGTGTAAGGTAAAGTTTTTTAGTAACAATGATTTAACTTTAAAACATTGTTACAATATAACTTTACCTCACAAAATTATGGTCTCTCCGCAATCTTCCTCAGCAGACATATGCACTAGTAGAATGTTTGGGGGTCATATTTGAATCACCCCCGAACCTTTGTGGTAGACTTTTGATTAAAGGGGACAGTCTCTTTTGCCATTGTGAGAGACTTTTAATTTGTCTTTCTTGCCTCCCTTTGCCTTCATCTCTCTCCTAAGATTAAAGCTTTCTATTATAAACATAATTCTTATAAAAGATAAGACTCTCTCCAGTATATCTTTATTAATCCTAGCTAAGATAACATTTTGGAAGCAGACAGGGGGGAAAAAGATTTATAAAGAGAGAGAGAGAAGACAGTTGCAGATCAGCACAGCAGGGACAGAGACTGATACACTGTGGGAAACTGTTAACAAAGAACTCTTAAGTTAAAAGTTACCTTACAAGTGAAATTTTACAATAACGTATGTTAGCCCAACACTCCTTTATGCTTCTTTGAGTGTGCATGTGCCTATGCGAATATTTCCCTTTTCATCCATTATGTAAATCTGTCTTTGGATTTTTCAAATTATATTATCTAGGCCAAATGAATAAAATTTTATTCTTGAAGTACCCCATTGGAATCAATAGATGGAAAAAGTCAGAACTCCATTGCATTTTGTATAGTATCAAAGGATGTTTGAAGCTTGGGACATTCTCCCCCCTACTTTTACACCATGGTCCAGAAAACTCTTCAACTATGCACGCCTACCTATGCCAAACTTTTCAAACCAAATAAATGAACTATGCACGCCTACCTATGCCAAACTTTTCAAACCAGAACACATCCATCTTTCAAAAATTGCAATTCTTTGGATTTTTTTGATGTAGTTTTCCTACCACAAAGTGTGGACAAGAGTGAATAACTTAATAAAAATCAATGTATTAAACTACATTATATTAGTGGGAATGTGCTTGCAAAATGGATTATATTAGGCAAACACATAGAAATAGAAATATATTTGGAGAAATGTACACTAAACTGCATACATGTGGACTTTGTTTTTAACAGGAAAAAAATGATGTGAAAATGGAATGGAATAAACTTAGGTTGGGAAAATTAGAAACTCACAAGAAACTGTGACTGGAGGATTTGTCCATCTCTATTCAATCCTTAATTCATTTATGTAGTAGATACACCTAAACTTTATTATGCCATGTGTCAGTCAAATGACACAGAGAGCCTCCATGCCATTCATTCTTGCCAGCTATTGGAACTAGCATGAAGGCACTCACATAATTTTATAGTCACATATGTTGGGAAGCTAATAAATGTTATGGCAGACCATGTAGAAGTGGTTTGTAGCATCTTCTGTATTGTATTTGTTCAAATTATATTTATTAAATCACACACACAAACTTGCTCCCCAAAGTAGTTCAGGGCTACAAAAAACAAATCAGTGAAACAGCACTTTAAAACAAACACACACATTTTAAAACAATCAAATATCCTCACATCTATTAATTTCTAGGTTGCCAGGAGCATTGTATTTCAGCCATCAAATGTCTGGATGAACAGAAATATTTTAAAGTCTGCTAAATATTAATCATGAGAGTGACAGATCCACCTCACCAGAGAAAGCATGCAATCAATAAGGTCCTGTTGTGAGTCAGGACCAACCAAGCAACACCCAATGGGGCCACCACCAAGGCATTCCCTGCCAATCAAAAGATCTGAGGTGGTTGATATATTAGTTTAGGTACTTATGTCCAAAACCATTATATAACTGTATACTAGTCCTACCACCTTAAATAGGGCCCAGTAGCTCACTAGCAGCCAGTGAAGCACTTTCAGGACCAGTGATGCACAGTCCTGCTCTATTCACCAACCTAGCAGCATTAATTCACCACAAGCTTCAGCTTCCAGACCATCTTCAAGGGCAGCCTCACACAGAGTACACTGCAGTAGTCCAGAAAGGCTGCACAAGGGGACTACAAGATGTAAAACATTTTCCATGAAAGAGCTTACAAACACAGTTCAAGAACTAGGTCTTACAATATTCTTAGATGCAGTGGGGCAAGAGGATGTCCTATATTTTTGCATTCATATTATTATTTTCTATTCTGCACTTTATATTATATGTTCAACAGGCCTGTCTTTTTTATGGACATTGTCATGCTTTGTATACGGAATCCAGAGAACTGTAGTTTACTCATTACAGAGATAACAACTACCAGCACCCTTAATATGCTACAGTTCCCAGGATTCTCTGGAGGGACATTTGCTTTAAACAGCCTGAGGAAGCCACCCCTGGACCAATCGTAAGTAAGATGGCAGGCAGGTGAGGGCTGGCCGACAGCCCTCTGAGGTCAGTGGAGCAGTTCCCTGTTTGCCCTAATAGACCAGTCTCCACTGCTTGCAGCCATGTCTTGAGTGACTCACAAACTATTATGATTCTACCACTAGATGACTGGAATAACATGCAGACCTGAATAATGTCCCTGGAATGCTATGTGCAGTTTTGCCACCACAGCAACCTGAAATAAATGTGATTTATGGGATTATTCCATTTGTAGAATTGCTTCATGTGCTTAGGCAAAACAAATCTGCATTTTGGGGCTAGCCCTTCTGAGGTAGAACACAATTGCCCATCCAGCCAAAATTAAGCACTTTAATTCCCATGATTTCAGTAGGAAGCTAATTCATGTGCTTACACCATTCCCATTGTTATCAACAGGTTTAAATATGCTTAATCTGCCTGAATCGTGCCCCATGTGTTTTTGGCAGGAGTAAAGAAATTATAAATAAATAAAACTCATTTATTTTCATAATGAAAGTACTGAGATAATTAAATAATTCCAGGAGTAATGAAACCTGCTTGATCTGCACTAATCGTGTTGGGCACAACATGCTCTAATCTACACCACAAGCAAAGATTGTAGATACTGTTACATGTTAATACCTAAATTAATCCTCCTTATTGAAGGATAAGATTCCTAGGGAATTTGCTTAATTCATTACTTTAAATTATTCTGGCTTCTCTAGGGGATAGCAATAAATGTGGTTGGTAGACTCCCATCCTTTCATTCCAGTGGGAAGCCATTAAACATTAAATAGTATGATGTTACCCCCAATTGAAATTATTTTAGTTTTGGAAATAAAATTGCAAAAACAAACTCATTATTAAAAGGTTGGGCAAAAAGAATAGTCACGGCTGCAGGAGAAAGAGTATCTTCAAATGGACAGATAAAAGCCAATTTTGAGAATAGATCAGGACAAACATTTTCTTCTTATCTTGTAACTGAAGCAATGATATTTCATGATCTTGGTGGTGCTTTCCTTTCAAGAAGTGCATATAAATCAGTGAGATTAAACAGTTTGAACTACGTACATTGGAATATATGTACTTGGGACTCAATCAGGTCCCCATGTGAACAGACAGCAGTGCTAAGGAGACAGCGATAGTATGTCTAATGCAGAGAAGGCAAAAACAAACAAACAAACAACAAAAAACCAACCAAAAAACCCACACCAAAGCCCTGTAGGGAAAGGACTTGTCCTGCATGAAATGAATTAGAAGTTTCTGCATCTGGAAATACATGGCAATAAATCATGAAAGTAGGGACATCTCCAACACATCATCTAAATGCCCAAGGAACCACGCATCCCTCCTGTTGCATCTTTCCCATCCACACTTATAAAGAAATTGAGCTGCTGTTTCATTTTTTCTATCCTTAATGCAGTGGCAGCTGTTGTGGTGTGGAGCCATCAGCTGGAAGGGGCAGGCAGGGGGCACAGCAGTACAAGGGCAGTGTGGGTGCATCAGTGAGAGCACTGCATTGGCTCTGCCAGTAGGCCCACACAGCCCTGACCTTGCTGCTATCCTGCCTCAACCTGTCCAGGCAAACTGCAACACCACCAGTGTCAGAAGGGTGGTTGCACCACCACACCTTAATAGATTTTTCTATGGTAAAAGAATACAATGGTACCTCAGGTTACAAACGCTTTGGGTTACAAACTCCACTAACCCGGAAATAGTACCTCAGATTTTGCAAGGGAAAGCTGAGTGCAGTCGGACATGCAATCTGAACTTTAAGAAGGCTGATTTCAAAAAGCTTGAGGAACTACTGGGTAAGATCCTATAGTCAAACAAATTCAAAGAGAAGGGAGTCCAATATGGATGGGAGTTTCTTAAAGGTGAAATATTGAAGGCACAAAGGCAGACAATTCAAACACGAAAGAAAAAGTGGGAGGCATCTAAAGAAGCCAGTGTGACTGCATAAGGAGCTTACAGATGAACTAAGATTTAAGGACATTTATAAGAAACGGAAAAGGGAAATCATGAAGGAAGAGTATACATTAGTAGCCAACAGTTGCAGAAGGAAGGTCAGACAGGCCAAAGCTCAGAATGAGCTCAGGCTTGCAAGAGAGGTTAAAAATAATTTTTAAAGGTTTCTTTGGCTATGTTCAAAGCAAAAGGAAGAACAAGCAAGTAGTAGATGCTCTGCATGGAGAAGATAGAGCAATGCTACTGGATGACAGTGAGAAGGTGGAACTAACTACTCAACACCTACTTTGCCTCTGTTTCCACCCAGAAGGAAAGCAGTCCCCAACCTGGTTATAACAGAATAAACGATACAAGGAGGGAACTATAACCAAAGATAGGAAGAGAGGTGGAAAGGGAACACCCAGCTACTTTAAATGAATTCAAATCTCCAGGGCCTGATGAGCTGCACCCAAGGGTTCTAAAGGAACTTGTGAGTGTAATCTCAGAGCCTCTGTCTATAATCTTTGAAAATTCTTTGAGAACAGGTGTGGTCCCTGCAGACTGGAGGCAGGCATATGCTGTCCCCATCATCAAGAGAGTGAAATTTGTCACACTGTACAGTGGTACCTCAGAAGTCGAATGGAATCCATTCCAAAAGTCCATTCAACTTCCAAAACGTTCAGAAACCAAGGTGCAGCCAATTGGAAGCCGCAGAAGCCATGCCAGGTGTTCGAGTTCCAAAGAACGTTCACAAACCAGAACACTCACTTCCAGGTTTGCGGCATCCAGGAGTCAAAACGTTCGACTCGCAAGGTGTTCGGGGTCCAAGGTACGACTTGTATAGCAGTGCTCTCAAAATAGGTAAAACTACTTCCACACTTATGGACTAAGGTGACTGCCTTAAGCAGCAGGTGGTGGGAGGAAATCAATGAAAGCCACTAGCTGTTCCTCCATAGCTCTCCAGGCATTCCAGAACTGTGTATGCCACACAGCCTATCCTAGGCTTGCCTCAGGTGCAGTGACGATGTTATGCCATTTAGTGCCGAAGCAAGATTAAGCTGCTACTCTGATTGGCTTCTGTACATAGAATGGGAAGAGGCACCATCTTGTACTGCAGCACAGGCATCAAAATGTCTTGAGCCAGCCCTGCAAGATAGAATCTTTCGATAGGCAAGAATGCTATGAATGTTTAGGGAGCCAAAGGACTGAAGACCTTTCTGATATATGTAGAGGAAATGGAAGCAAATTAATACATACGGAAGACTACATAGGGAAATAGTAAACATTATATAATATTGTTAAAGTATAATGCAACTTTGTTTCTGATGAAAGCTACTAAATATTATATTGCTGTTTATTTTATGAAAATAATAGAAACTATATAGTATATATTTTTTAAAAAAGAAATTAAATTAAGACAGGCAAGTCCTTTTGCCTGTTAATAAAGTATAGATCATGTTATGCAACGATTAATTACAATATATCATCACTAATAGATCCCTAAAATTATATGCTATGCACATCAAACAAGGGTGTGTTGTGTTGTGGGAACATTAAGGTATTTTAACCTCATGTATTAACAGTATTCATTTCTATTCACATATGAGATCGGAATTCTCTGCAGTTCTTGTTTCATGATTGATCTTTGCAGCATGCATAGATTTCAAGCTGCTGAAATTTATTATTGGCTCTAATTAGAAGCAGCCTTTTATAATTGCTCAGTGGGGCTGTTTGCTTATTCATATAAAAAACACCACCATTCTCCACAAACAAGCTTAGAGCAACATCAGTGATTGGAGATGTTTCTGTTAGAAACACTGATTTTCAGAGTACTTTTAAGAAATTATATTCTAAATTGTATTCCGTGGATTTTCCTCCCAATTTGATTGTGATCTAACCAACAGAGGAGAGGCAACCATGAACATTTCCCACAACCAGCACATTATTCTGGTCCGGAAATCCCTCTGCTTATTCTGTCCTAGCCATGTTGTATCATAGTCCTCAGCCACCCTCAGGGTAATTTCAAGATTTTTCCCAGAGATAACAGTTTGAGATTCATTGTTACTACTTCCTGGCCATATGACTCTTATAGGAATCAGATTCGCCATAGTCGGAGAACTGTATTTCATTTCCAGCATAATCTAATTAAACCAGCAAGTGTGTTGACCAATAAAAATAGTGAAAACATATGGCTCTTAGCTTAGAATGACATTACATTGAACTTATTTGGTTCAACACATCTGTGGGAGACTCTTATCTCACTGTAAAAGAAAGATGTTTATATAGCAGTCATCTTAAATGCATTAACGTCCCCCCTTTTTAGTTTAATATAGTTGCCAGTTTGTTACAGCCACTCTTATATACAGGCTGCTATATTCTTGTATTCTCACTTCAGTGGAAATATTCCAGAATACTGCCAGCCTCATAGTCTGATCCCATGCTCTGTTGTGGTGTCAGCTGAGCAGAGCAACAGACACACAAAAATGTAGTGCTGGTACAAAGGCATGAAAAAATAGAGTTGTCACTTCATTCATTTTCCTCTTGAATGTGAGTGGTTAATCTTGTTTCAAGTGATTATTACTTTTAGTATTTTGATATTGGCTTAATGGATATCTTGGGTTGTATCCAATGTTAGTCATCCTCAGAGTTAACCATTAAAATTCACAGACATAATTAATGTAAAATCTTTAATTTCAATGGGGCTACTCATAGTAAACACTTGTTTTGATTCATTCATTCTTAAAGCAACAATCAATTTATTATGGTCACAAGCCAGAAATACGGACATATGCATTTGTTATGAATTATGTCTCAGGTTTTTTTAAAATTTGCTTTAAAATCTCAGGTTTTCTCTAATTTGCTTTGGGACTTTCTGCAACTGTGGGAAGCAATGGATAAATTTAACTAATTTAACTAATGTAATGGTGCAATCCTAGTCCCACTAACCTGGAAATAAACCTCAATTAATTCAATAAGACTTTCCTCTGAGTAGACATATTTAGGCCTGCACTATACCTTTTCCTACATCTCCCCTTTAGTGATGGTTTACTGTTGTCTTCCACCTTTTTGATTTACAAAAGTGAGGAACTAGCAAAACTGACACAACAGGCAGTGGAGGGAGGGAGGGAAGACATGGGAGGGGGAGAAAGGGATGGAAGGAGCCATATATCAGGTTCCACATATCAAGTTGTAAAATGTGACATCAACTGACTTGCCAGTGCATCAGATACCAACATCCCTGTAGGCAATGTGTGTTCTATGCCTGATGTGGATGGAATAATGCATTATAATTCATTTGATCCTGGGGCTATTCTGCAATTTACAGAAATGTGTATTTGATGGGGCTATACTCCATCAAGAACATATTCCAAGATTGCCTGCCCTCCTCAAAATGCTGCCTGAGTCAGAACAAAAGCCACCCATCTACCCCAAAGTGAATGTACATAATACCCAAAACAGGTCAAGTTATTTTGGCACTGAAGGCAGAAAAGTTCAGAAGCACCTCTCCCTGGAAGTAAAGAAAAAAAACCCCACACACAATAGTAAAATTAGATAGATAACTCTTTTTTTGCAATTTCATTATACCCCAAATCAGCTGCTTGCCTCACTCATGCTTAATTGTAAGGCTAGCTCTGGCAGCTTGGTAGGGATGGGGGAGAAAACTAAGATTAGCAAAACCATGATGTTTCCATATTACAGTCATACCTTGGAAGTCGAACAGAATCTGTCCCAGAAGTCCATTCAACTTCCAAAACATTTGGAAACCAAAGCATGTCTTCTGATTGGCTGCAGGAAGCTCTTACCCACGCTCCCAATGCAACCATGCAGTATTTAAAAAATCATGCCAATGCCAAAGTAGTGGAAGGAATGCAACTCCCCACAAACCCCACAGATGGCATTTTAGTGGGGGCCAAGTGGCAGTGCCACTCTTCAATGCGAGTCAATCTCAGCTCCCAGTCACAGTACCCTCCTGCCACTTTAATGCAATTCCTCAACCAGGGTTGCTCAATGCATAAACATAGATCTAGTTTCCAGTATAAACCTCTTTTTGAACCCCATTCATTGGAAATTATTTTTCCCTGAATTTAAAATGCTAACCTTTCCCCTGACACACATACCAGTACTTCTCATACTTGCCAAGTGCCCCATTTTAAGTGGGGTGACCCCTCTTTTTCTGAAGGCAGCGCTGGCTCTGCCTTTGTACTGGGTTGCCCCGATCTCACGTGGCCTGAGGATGGCGACTGTGGAAGCAGCTGCTGGGGCGATAGCAGCATTCCCTTCCCCACCAACATGGCACCCTTCCGGGACTACAGCTCCCATCAGCCCTCAGAAGAGGGAAGCTAAGGTAAGGTGGGTGGTGGGCAGAGGCAGTGACAAGTGAACAGCAGTGGATGGGCGATGGCAGCAAGTGAGTGAGTGGGCACTCAAAGGGGGTGGCAGATGATGCTGGGGGGGGGTCACACTTTGCCCTACCAAAATATTGGAGGGTATGAGTTCTGTTTACAGACCACAGTTTTCAAAACACAGAGGAGAAAATGGATGCATTTAAAGGATCATTATTTCACATAAAAGGCGGCTGTGCTGCTGGCTCGATACACTAATGAATGGACAAGCAGCCTGCCACCTCGTCCCAGAACATTTCCTGTCAGTTTTAACAGCTTCATGATGACAGACAGATATTTAGTATGGGGAGTTTCCCCCATCGGTGCACCTCCATGCTGGGAAGAGTTGTGCCACTTGACTTGCTGCCCATCACGTAGCTGTTTGACGGCACTGAAATCCTGCCAGAACGAGTTGGCAACCCTCCTGATATATGGCAGGGGAGAAACAGGGAAAGAAATATATGTACTGTATTGGGTGGGAGCTCTGAGAAGGCAACTTATTAAACACGCAAAATCCCTATTAAAGTACCACTGTCTGCACGCAGAGCATACATTCTTGCCAGTTAAAAATAGTTAACAGGCATAGAGTGAGCACACGCAGAGCAAGGAGATATGCCCAACTGAGTAGATCAGTTTATATATTTTAATCCTTCTTAAAACAGGTTTATCTTCCAAAAGAGTCACTCATGCCTTCTTCTTTCCCATGATTTAGCAACCAGAGAGCCTACAGACCCACTGTGCTTAGAAGTGGGCTCTCATTTTTATTTCTAACATTTTTATTTCTAACAAGTCTTCCAGCAGATTTGGAACATTATTCAAGTATAATTTGTATTTGAACTTTACCGTCTTTGATAATGAACACATCTGGGATGAAATTTCAAATCTTGAGTAGCAGTGAAGAGAGCCTTCAAGATCTTTAAGCACAGAGAAAGGCAGATTTGTTGCCTGTAGCATCTGAGAAAAAGTCTATTGATCACTAGCACTTGATATACCCTGACCTAGACTTCCACGAACATGCCAGTGAATAGCTGGTGTTCGTGCATGTCCAAGACATCCCATCTTTTTGAAATGGGGAAGTTCAGCATGAGAGGGGTCTTTAAACTGCAAGTCCAATTAAAACAAATGTTGAACACCTTTTGTGTGAGGGAACAACAAACACACATAGTAAATTACTGGACCCATGGGCAAGATCCCATCCCACAGTGAGTCTACATCTTTACTGTCATTATCACCAGCTGCTACAGTTCCTCTTCCACCTTCTAGCTTGCTAGCCAAGTGATGAACCAGCAGCCTTGGCACCTACTGCTCCTGCTTCTCAATGCCACCGTTGTCTGGGCAAGAATGAGAAACAGGTGAATAAAGAGCCAGTTGCAGTGGTGAACAAAAAGGAGCAGGGTTATTGTTGTTTTAATCAGTGGGCCCTCTGTTGGAATATGTTTGAATATATGAAATTATAAGTTGGGGACACACAAGAAATGAGGGAAGAGGTAAACAACTGGGAAATGCCTCCCATAGCATAAGAGCTGAAATTGCTAATCTCCAGGTCTAGGTGGGCAGTGTTTTGCTCACTGAAGCTCAGCAGCTTAGCATTGGATCACATTTGCCTTATAGCTATGACTGTTGTGGTTCAGGGTTAAATGAGCAGGAAGCTGCTCACCTAGCTCTGAACCTGAGGTGCTCAAAGTGGGGAGAACCTGAGGTGCTCAAAGTGGGGAGAATACCTCCTTCTACACTAGTATGGGATAGATGGGCTGATATACAGTGGTCAATGGTATACAGCTCATGGTATACATTCCCTAACTTGTTTTTTACCCCATTCTATATACAAGATGCTAGTTCTCACTTCTTTGCAACTGAGCAAGTCCTTGGAAGGATAATTTCCTGTCCAGACTCCAGGATACTACAATCTGCTAGGGACTTTAAGCAGGTTGATTTACACACACACCCAGAGGTCCCCACCCTCAGATGACCATCTGTGGCTCCTGGAGGGCAACAAATATGCTCAGTCCTCACCAAACTATCCCCCTGACCTTTAAAATTTCTGAACAAATCTTTTTCTGCACACTTGGGGACTCCCCGAGTATACAGAAATCACTGCTTTGTCTATGGGTGGTCTTGTTTTGTCTATGGGTGGTCACATTTGGTATCAGAAGAAACAAGCTGGGGAGTTGCAAGGAATTATTTGGGGGCAGAGAGGGAAATAACATATTGCAAGACTGCTGAGCTCCTGAGCTAGACGAGCAGCTTATCTAACCCTGAACCTTAGCAGCCTTCATGCTGTCACGCAGTTGCTCTGTCCTGACTGTTCAAGGCTAAGTGAGTAGGAAAAACATGTGTATCTGGCATTGAACCTAAATAACGTAGTGTGGGCTGGGTGATGTATGCTCACTTTGTTCTCCCTGCTGTGTATGGAAAATTTGGACAGAGAAAGCCCATATCCTCAGACCCAAGTTTCATTGCTTTTTACAGAGCACTACTAGGGCTCTAACTCTTTCACAGCTTAAAGAGTCCTTGGAGGAGCTGTTTATTAACATCAGTTGAAGCACTTTTTATATACAATACAGTATTCCTAATTAATTCCTGCCTTTCTTCTAGCCTCAAAGTAGACAGAGCCCTTAAAAGCTTATAGTAGTCTGGATTCATGCATAGGAGTGGGGTGGGGGTTAGCATCAAGAGAGGCGCACCTAGAAATTCCCTTGTTTAGGATACAATAATCTGTTAGGGGTTTCAATATGTATTTATTATTTCATAAAATTTATACACCGCTTGATGGTCAAAAACAACAACCTCACAGTGGTTTTCCGAAGATATAACAGTAGAAGCCAGAAGAATTCGCAACCTTACTTTAAAACATACAAAAAATTAAAATACTAACACAGATTAAAATTACCTCATCTTTCTAAGCATCTGTCTAAACGGCTTGTCTAAATGGGAATGTTTTTAGCAGGCGCCAAAAAGAGTACAGTGAAGGTGCCTGCTTGATCTCAATAGGCAGGGAGTTCCAAAGTTAGGCACACAACAATCACACGCTTACAGATGAAGAACAAGTATTATGTGGCACCTATAGTAGTGCCAATTACACTGATTGAAGTGGTCGAGTGGGCACGTGTGGGCTTAGGCAATATCATAGGTAAGCTGGTCCCACATTGTTAAGGGTTTTATATACTAATAGTAACACCTTGAACCCGGCCCAGTAGCAAATTGGCAACTAGTGCAGATCTCTGGGCACAGGTGTTGCATTTTGACAAGGCCTCACTCCTGTCAGCAATCATGCTACAGCATTCTACACTAGCTGCAGCTTCTGGATCATGTGTGAGGGAAGCCCCACATAGAGCCAATTTCTGCCACTCCTCAAGATGACGCCTTTAATGTTTAGTGCCTCCTGATTCGGACAATAAGACATGCCATTGGTGTTGTGTGTGTGTGTTTCCCCCCTTTTAGAAATACAGTGGTACCTCGGGTTACATACGCTTCAGGTTACATACGCTTCAGGTTACACACTCCGCTAACCCAGAAATAGTGCTTCAGGTTAAGAACAGAAATCGGGCTCTGGCGGCGCGGCGGCAGCAGGAGGCCCCATTAGCTAAAGTGGTGCTTCAGGTTAAGAACAGTTTCAGGTTAAGAACAGACCTCCGGAACGAATTAAGTACTTAACCCGAGGTACCACTATATATATATTACATGTACCATATTTTTCTGTGTATAAGACGAGGTCAATCCCCCCCATTTTTTAAAGTGTAGAACCATGGGCCAATTTACACATGGAATGTAGCAATTAAATATAGAAAAAAATACCGTAACCATAGGGGCAGGGCACACCACTGGGCCTCCGTAGACTGTCTGCCTCCTCCCACTCAGCCCGCCTTACAGCTGGTGGGGAGGCAGCGGGTGGTTCGTTTATTGTGCACAGAGCGGGCCCTGCTCATCCTATACATGGGGGCGTCCAATACATGGGAAAATATGGTACTTTGGCAATCTCCCAAGTATGCAAAACACACTAACTTGTATGTGGAGGGCCCTGTTTTGCTCTCTAGCTGATTGGTACAGGACCACAAAGTTAGATATTAAAAGGAATGTTGTTGACAATGATGATTCCCTTAGCATGTGTGCAGTCCTACTATACTGTATTGTTTACTTAGAAATATCTCACTGAGGGATCTTTTTCAGGTGTTCTCCGCCATATGATACAATACCTACTGAATTACATGGCAGCTTCTTCATATTTTGAGAGCTGTGTGTTCGGGTGTGTGTTTATTTTTTCCACAAAAAACCTCCATACATTCCATACATTAAACATAACCCCCTCCCCTCGTGAGAATAAAGTACAGACGTGAGCCAAATATGCCCTGCCATAACGGGACATGCATTGTTGGGAGGGTGAATGTCAGAAGCAGATTCTGATATGTATGTTATAAAAGCCTATCATATTTCCACAAAACCATTTTCTATTTGCCGCCCATTCCATGCCTTGAACAGTGTAATAAACCATTTGTCTTCAAGCAGACGACTGCAAATTATCCAAACCCTTCCAATTTCGAGTAGTCAATAGATGGACTGCAAGCAGTAGAGATGTAATCTCTACTTTATGCATAAGGGCCTTCAGTTGTTCACCCTTCAAAATGGTTAACAAGGTAAGTTGTGATGTACGGAGTGTTTTGTAATCAAGCTTCTTCTTTGAAAGACTGCAGTCCAAAATGTATTAACAAAAGTACATATACAGTACTGCACAATCCCAATACACCCACAACCCCTCCAGCACAGTGTGGGTGCTCAAGCACTGACCTGATTACATTCTTAACATTTAAGAAATACTATAGGTTTTTAAGGGAAGAATACCGCAAATAAAAGACTCCAGCACAAAAATATGTAATACTCACCATTCTTTTTTTTACCAGTGACCCAACTGGACAATCTTCAACAATCAATGCAATTAGTGGCATTTCATACTTATTTTATTTCAATTATGTTTGCTTTAATCATGTTTATTTTATAACTGAAAGAATAAGGAAACAATTCTTATCCCTATATAAGTATTATGGCTTGATTTTTGTAGCCATTGGCAAAGACATAATTGAAATCAGTGGGGCGGTGCTGGGGCTTAGTAGAACATAGTTCATGCTGTTATTCTGTATAAATCTGTCTTGAAACAAATTTCCTCTTCTGGCAGTTGAACTGTTTACTCTTCCCTCAGGAGGGAAAATGTCTTTCCTTGGCCTCTAGGTTGGATCTTTGCCAGGCTAATAGATGTGTTTAAATGGTGATAAAAAATTCCCTGTTTGGAGAATTTTAACTGAGGGAATCATATCCTGAGGGAGTTTTGACTGAAAAATCATATTCTTCTGTATCAAGGTATACAGATCTTCAAAATGATTAGCACACTGCGATTTGATCCAAGAGGATGTGGTAATTCAACAACCCATTCAGCAGGGATTTGTGTTTGGAGCCAAAATGGAAATAAGTGGGCAATGTCATTTACTTCAAAGCATTAAAAAATGCATGGACTACTTATGGACAGAACTACATACTGAAATAATTTACCCATAGAACAACAATAATGGAGGCAGCAGCAGTGGGGCTTCTGCTTGTTCATCACATAGCTCTCTTTTTATGCAGTAAAATAAAAATCCTAGAGTGGTTTCAGATACTGTATTACGGAGAAAAGTAGGGAAGACTCCAATGCAGCAAGAAGATGAGAAAAACATCTAAGGTACAGTCAATTTTCCTCAATGGGGCTTAGACTGTGGGGCTGCGTCATACAGCAGGGCCTCCTCAGCGACATTACGTCAGCGGAGGAACTCCCTCCCCATGGAGATTTGGTTAGCCTCTACAAGAATGTTCAGGAGACAAATTAAATTGCATTTATTTCAGCTGACCTTCAGCACATTTTCACTCCCCACATACATATGTCTTCCAGCTTCCTGGCTTGTAGCACCTACTTGTAAAAGGAAACATTCACTCTCATTTTGCTCCCTATAACATACATGGGCATGTTTCACTAAATGTAATATACTCGTGTTTATGGAAAATATATTTTTAATAACCACCCTCAGTTTTTCCTTCCTATTTAGTTTGTAGTGCTGGGAATTAACCACGCAAGGAAGGCCATCCATGCAGTAAGGCGAAAGGTCCTGCTGATGAATAGCTGGGTGATTACCATACCCCTCAAATGCCCAAATTAATTTGGAGCATCCTGTATTGGGGGGCTGTGCTCTCACGCAAGAGCACGGCACCCCAAAACATGCAAGATTGATCTTGTCCGAGAGCACAGTGCCCTAAAACGTGCACAGGAACACAACCTGGAAGACGCATGTCCTGGTTTTCGTCCTTGACATGTTGGAAGATATGCATTACTTTTGACAAATAGACTTTGTTCAGGGCTGATGGTATGCACCTTTCAGCAGAAGGAAACAAAATCTGGCTGACAGACCCAGTGGAGGACCTGAAGTCTTGGTTGCAGGTGTGAGGGGTTTGACAGCGAGCCCATTTGGGTTAGGTTGGCCGTTTGGCCATTGGATAAACCAGGCATGGCCAAACTTGGCCCTCCAGATGTTTTGGGACTACAACTCTCATCATCCCAAGCTAACAGGGATGATGGGAATTGTAGTCCCAAAACTTCTGGAGGGCCAAGTTTGGCCATGCCTGGGATAAACCTTAGTCTTGGAAGGAGGTGAGGTTGTAGTCTCTGCCTCCAAATGACAGGGTATTCCACTAAAGACATCTGAGAGAAGTTGCTTCTGTCCATATGACCAGGTGGGAGCTTGGGCCACACCACTCGTCAAGGTAGCAATCCCTACAGGGTCCCCTAATTGATTTAAGTCATAGGACTCCCTCACTGTAGGGTTGATCCAGATTCACTTCTGGCAGGCAGGTCAGAAGTCAATAGTTATGCCCAATACCTTTGCCAAACCTCTTACAGATGTAACTAATAGAGTTTGGATCTTATTTCACCCAATAAGCTGTGTTGTGTTTAGTTCTTCCTATCCAGTTGAGGGGCGGTGGGGGTGTGAGCCTTGGCTCCCATTTCTTTGCTTACATGAGAGACCCTTATCCACAACAAACTTTCTAGATTTCCAAAGCACAAAAAGACTGGCAAAATCTGTTTGCCATCAAGATAAAAGGCTTCAAGGACAGGCTTATTTCTATTATACTCAGTTAACCATTTCCCCAGAAGCCTGTTTTCAAATACAGAAACCTTCCAACTTTAAGAAATATTGGTCTAGTTCTGCACTTATGGGTGAAGAAAGAGACTGAGGAAAATCTTGTTTGTTTTTTAAGAAAGAATTATCTACTTAATAAATTAAAAGCAATTCTTTAGAACAAATTCACCTAAAATAAAGAGGCAAAATAGTTTAAGCAAGATGTTCACAAAACTATGTGCAATTCCAATTCCTGAACAACAACGATAAAAATAATAGATGTGATAACCAGTGGTTGGTTGCAAGAGCTGTATCTGGGTCCAGATAAGGTCATAGAGGGTAGCTGAAATTTTGTCTGAGTGGACACAAAGCATTCAGCTACTGAAGGAAAAGAGGGCAGGCCAAGCCATATTTATAGCATTTCCCCTGCTGCTCACAGAGAAATAAGCTCCAAAGGGAAATGGTTTCCCACCTCTCTGGCTAGAAGGGAGGAAAAGTGGTGATGTGTAAGGGGAAGGCAGCAACACAGGGGGAAAAGGTGAGGACAAGATGATATTGGCACAGGATGACTCTTTTGATGCATGGACATTAGTTATACATATTACAGTAGTTCAATAAAAAGTCACATTTGGGCAATTTATGTGGTTCTACAGATCAGGGGAAACTTGCGTATCTTCTTACCCAATCATACAAGATACTGGCATTTCTCTCTGTTAGCTATAATATTCATCGCAGCATATGGCTATTCTGTGTACAATGTTCTTATTAAATAATACGTAATAGTATATATCTATTTGTATGTATACGTATAACTATACCTATACCTATACCTATACCTATCATCTATCTATCTATCATCTATCATCTATCTATCTTTGATATATAATAAAGAACTGAAACACTCTTCAGGAAGATGTGTATAATACACCAAGCTGCAACTATATTGAACTGACATGTATAACTAGTGCCAGGATGAGGCACTGCCTGGGAATTCCACATATGCCCCCATGACAGAAGAAAGACAGGAGATTCAAAACAAAAAATAAGTTTGTCTCTTTTCATTCAAGATGTAGCAACCATTTTTATAACCTGGTCTTTGCCTTTATCAACATCTTTTCCTTAAAACTGATTAGATACCCAATCCTATGCATTGCATATGTGAATATGTCAATTTCAGTTTCTCCCCATTTTTATTTTTTCCAGTTCAGTTCTCCGCATTTTTACACCAGTTTGTTCATTTACAAGAAAAAATCCTCATCAGCATTTTTCATGTGAATTTCTCCTTCTATGAACATTTTTATGTGCTATTTTTGCCTAGTTGTCACAAAGCAATTCCTGCTAATATAATTCATTTCTGTATTTTATTTTCACTAATATATGTGTTTAGTTGAACACTTTCCCATAGTAAATGCATTTTTGTACACATTGCATGGCCTTGCAAATTTCGGATCAGTGCTAATTTGAAGGATAACTGTGTTTCAGTTCACATATTGTTCTGGGAAAAACAAATCATTAAGCTTGCCTTCAAATGCAAACTGAATCTTCCCCATTCCTCCTTTGGAGTTAATCTCATTGCAGTCTGTTGAGTTTACTTCTCACCCAACAGACATGGAATTGGGCTGCAAATCCTCCACCCCACCTCAAGCCAAATATGTGGACTGGACTCCATCTATGGCAGCCAGAAATGGGAGCTCCATTTTTTGATGTGTCACAGACTTTGTATTCAGAAAAGCTTTTGTTTGTTTGTTAATTAGGACTAACAGAGTTGAGATGTTAAGGAAGAAACCTCTCACAATAATCTATTTTCTGCTGGTAGCAATATACTGGAGCCAGCACTGACAAAAGTCAGAAAAGGCTTTTGGAAATCTAGAACTGGAAGTGTTTGGGTTTCTAATATATATATCTATTCCAGTGTTCAATGAGAGAGAACATAACAAAGTAAAAATTTCAGCTGCACTCTGAAAGGAAAAACTATACTGAGGGAGGGATGAGTGACAGAAACAAGTTGGGGGAGGTGGCAGCTTAATAACGCCCCTGCTGTTTTATCAATATGGCTAAAATAGAGTGGAAGAATCATGTGGTGACAATTTAGAGAGAGAAAGTAAAGGATCCTAGTCACTTTGTTATTGTTGTTGCTGCTGCTCCCATGACTGCAGTAACTGCCAGAAGTAGACAAACAAAGTTTTTCCCACCACTATCTCCATACTAGGGGGGAAAACACTGCATCTACTAAATTTCAGCCATTTAAGCTGGTCTTTAAGACATGAGAGCATTTAAGAAAGCTGCCTTATAGTTAATCTGAGCATCTAGTTCAATATTGTCTTCAATGACTGGCAGCAGTTCTCCAGGGCTGCAGGCAGGAGTCTTTCCCAGCCCTGCCTGGAGATCCCAGGGATTGAACCTGAGACCTGTTGCACGCAAAGCAGATGTTCACTGTGGAGCTATGGCCTTTTTTCACTAACAAAGTCACCAGCAAGGCAGACAACCATAAATGGGTGTGTGAAAAAGGGGTGTGTGGTAAGCTCCATGGAAGTACAGTGGTACCTCGGGTTAAGTACTTAATTCGTTCCGGAGGTCCATTTCTTAACCTGAAACTGTTCTTAACCTGAAGCACCACTTTAGCTAATGGGGCCTCCCGCTGCCGCTGTGCCGCCGGAGCACAATTTCTGTTCTCATCCTGAAGCAAGGTTCTTAACCCGAGGTACTATTTCAGGTCTGTAACCTGAAGCGTATGTAACCTGAAGCGTATGAACCCGAGGTACCACTGTACATAGAAGGCTTACAGAATATGAGAAGGAAGTTTAAGCAACTGCAACCAAGTTTGGGTCCCCTTGTGCCTATTCTATGTCCAGTTTGACATGCTGAAATTTGTCACATTGTGTAGCAGTGCTTCTGAGAGCTGCTATCAAGCCAAAGAATGAATACCAGGAATGTATAGGGAGCTGCATCCCATTGCATGACAGCCAAGAAAATGCACCAGTGAGTTTCCTTTATTTCATCAGTGTAACATTCATCTACTTTAAGCAGACTTTAAGCAGGCGCCATTTATATGTAGCACAACCTCTGTTCTAATCCCTGTGTATTAGTAAAGTTAACTGCCGTTCACTCGGCACCGCTGTTTGCACAGCTGGAAATGTCGGATAGAATGAGTTCATCCTTTCTACAATGAGCTTAAACCTACAACCCAGCAGTGTCTGTCTTGTTTACACCTACCACCATGTTGCATTGTTCACATAAGCGTGACTTGTTTTAATGATGTCGGTGTAACACTGCAGGTGCCTAAATGCCAATAAACCTTGGCTCACTGTTAAACCAAAAAGTCATCATTCAGAATGGATAATGTTAAGCCTTTGAGAAAGATATTGAGCACGGTACTCCTGCGCATAACAGTTAATGATGCATAACATTAAAATATCTGTATTTCCACATCTGAAAGGACCACAGATTCTGTTTGGTGAAAAGCATGTTTCTGTTGACATAATAAATAGGAACCTCAGGATTGGACATGCTGTTATTTTCTTGACAACAACAACAACAAAAAAGGAAAACTAAAAATATTCTAGAGATTTTAAAATATCACTCAGTGATTTGTTGAAATCATATTCAGCAGCATCTGACCCCAGTGTTGCTTGCTGATAAGTAAAATTCTGAGCATGACTCTATTTTAAGGTAAAGATAAAGGTAAAGGTACCCCTGCCCGTACGGGTCAATCGTGACCGACTCTGGGGTTGCGTGCTCATCTCGCTTAAGAGGCCGGGAGCCAGCGCTGTCCGGAGACACTTCCGGGTCACGTGGCCAGCGTGACGAAGCTGCTCTGGCGAGCCAGCACCAGCGCAGCACACGGAAACGCCGTTACCTTCCCGCTATAAAGCGGTACCTATTTATCTACTTGCACTTAGGGGTGCTTTCGAACTGCTAGGTGAGCAGGAGCTGGGACCGGACGATGGGATTCGAACCGCCGACCATACGATCAGCAAGTCCTAGGCACTGAGGTTTTACCCACAACACCACCCGCGTCCTTGTATTTTAAGACACATTACTAAATATGTACATTCCTTGCCTTGGGCAGTGCAAGAGGCAGTTCCATGAACAGCTCAGTTCTATGGATCACTGTTTAGTTTAGCACCACAATTAACTCTGGAGCTCAAATGCAAAATTATATTCCCAGTAAGAATGGCTGGAGCATGTAGGCCAGAAGGGGAGAACCTGTGTCTCTCCAGTTGTGGTTGGACTACAACTCCAATAATCCCTGATTATGATGGCTGGGGCTGATGGTAGTTGGAGTCCAACAGCATCCAGGGGGGCAACAGTTCCTCATTTTGGCCTGAATCTAGGCTGTGTCCTGCTTGCCAGGGCACTCGCCTTCACTTGCTAAATTCATGCTGGTCTCCACCATAAGCGGATTTAGGGCGGCATGACTGCTTCAGCTGCACTGAGCACCAATCCTAGGGGGTGCCACAGGGAGCCAAAACTATGATGTAGTAAATTGGGAAGAATGGAAGTGGGGGTGGGGACACAAAATGTGTCCTCACACAGGATGCTACAGAATTTGAAAGACCAAAGTCCGCCCCTGTGCCCACAAATGTAATTCATAGCAAGCTCCCTGATATCAGGTCAGAATATTTTCCCATTTAGGTCAGTGCTGTACTACCTAATCTGAACTGCAATGGCTCTCCAGGTAAAGGATTTTCATATCACCTACTACATTGTCCTTTTAAATGGAGAGGCCCAAAACTGAACCAGGAAATACCTACATGGAAAACATCTGCTTTACTGATCTGTAGTCCTTTCCCAGTTCATTTGATCTAGAACGCCCATGGTATGTAGCAAAGGATGGCAGACAGCTTGCTTTCTCTTAATTCCTACCTATCTATTACACCACTTCCTTGACTCAGTGGTCACATTTCTCAATCTTTTTAAAAAATCCAAAGGCGGCATGTTAAATTGCAACTGGAAGACAACAGGAAGCAAGTCACAGCAAATGCTGGAGGGAAATGGTAATACATTCTTGGAAAATGCACCAATCACAAGCCAGAGCAACTGAAGTTTCTACTAGCTATCTAGGGCAGCCCCACACTGTGCACTTTACAGTAGTCTAGCTTCAAGGAAATTGTATGTGGAGAGAATGTCTGTGCTGCCCATGTAATGGACCTTTTGAAACCCTCATAGGTCAGGAAATGTTTCAACTTTAATGGTTGTTGCAAAATTAAAATACCATTAGCCTATGCAGCATATATGTTTAAAAAGTCCTGTTCTCTGTATTGCAGATGATTTCAGAATAGAATTATAGAGGCTAGGGAAAGGCTTTTGCTTTTTATAACTCAGAGACTTGCATCCCAAGCCCCTTTTGTGACAATTTCCATACATTCATGTATCATTTTATGGGGGGGAAACAATTGTGTCCTGAGTGTAGTTCTGATATGTAAAATTCCTTTATTCTGCACTATAACTGCACAGGGAGTGTGTCATATGGTTTTTCAGCATGCCTGCAATTAAATGTAAAGTGTTCGCAATATTTTAATGCTTCATAGTTGTGGAAGAGGCATAAGAAAATGGTCTGTGGGGATCCTATATTCGCATTTGAAATATTTTTTTTACTTTCAGGCCTGGTCAGGCTTTATGACTGGTGCATTTTGGAGAATGCAGCGTTCAAGCACTACGCTTTATAATGATTTCTCCTTATGCTATTTATCTCACTTTTCCAGTTGCAGCGCATTTATCCTCACACAGGCAGGAGCATGACAGGAGAGGAACGAAGACGTCAAAAGCGATTCTGCCAAACTAGGGAATAAGGATTCTCTCCTCTCTCTCTCCTTCCCCCCTCACTTGAATGACATTTTTAAGAAAAAGCATAGAAATATTAGCATTCCAATGCAAATTAGACTGTTCATAGCTTTCTGTGCTAAACTGGATCAGTTTTTTTCTGTTGGGGAAAGCTATTCATGAAGAAACTCAGGGAAAGAATGCTCACCATTGGTTTTCTCCTTTGCAACACTACATTCCTTTAAAGTACCCAAATAATATTTTTGCCAGTTTCCTGTTTTACAGTGCAACCACAACCATGTCTACTCATAAATAAGTCCTATCGCATTACCTTTTACCACTTACTGTTTTTTATGCAAACCACAACACAGTAGGTTTTCTCATAACAACTAATTTTTGCTGGCTTGTTGCATCTTTTAGGTGTACACCTAAAATGTACATATAAAAGAATTAGGGGGCAATCCTAACACTACTTAGCTGGGAGCAGTGCTATTTTTTTCTGGAAAAAGCAGTGCCAGCACTCACCATGAACAACTCCCTTGTTCTCTTAGAATGGCAATGGTGCTGGTGTTCAAATAGGGCATCAGAAATATAAACTAAGAGCATTTGTGGATGACTTAGTTACCATCAGCCCCAGCAAACACTGCCAATTGCAAGGGATGATGGGAGTTGTAGTTCAGCAACATCTGGAGGGCCAGCGGTTCCCCATGCTTGTGCTAGGGCAATGAAATTGAAAGAATTGTTTGTTTCTGTGCTTTTGCTAAAGGTTTCAACAACAATAATAGTCCCCTGAAAAACATGTGCTATATTAGTCATAAGTATCTGTCATACTGGAACTCTACTGTAAAATGTCAATATTAGTTGTTTTAATGATGGCTATTACAAGTATCATCTCCTAAAATAGTAATTGTCCTCAACTAAGCACCGTTAACACTTGCCTTGTTTTGCAATTTTTATTTGTTAAAATTTTTTGTAACTTGGTTTGTTAAACTGGCTCCTTGGAATATTGTGCTTATTACTGCATAAATTCAAGTGTATCAGTTCAGGTTAGTTTCAGGCATGGCATCTTTCTTTGGTGGTTTCCCTGCCTGTTATGGTGGGTTTATAAACGTTCACTCCAGGAATACTCTTGACAATGACAATACGTCTTCCCAGATGTAGATTTTGTACCGCTTTGATATAAACCTGCTGAGAATCCTTTAAGACTATGTCTTTTGTCAGAACCACTAACTATGAAAGAGTCCCTGCTTTCTCCATAAAAAAAGAAAGAAAGATACAATGGGATTTTTCACAACTTTCTCCCTATGGAAGGTTTTGTTCTTTAAATATTCAGACAGATTTTTGCTTCCTAACCTATTCTCCAGAGGTGTAGATATTTGCCATTTGCTTCAGAATGAGTACAAGCAAGACCTTTTGACATGCATAGTTGTTCCAGGACTAGAGCTTATGACAAAATGTATTTTTAGAAAATCTAAATGTTATCTTAGTAAAGAGAGAGAGAGAGTATTAAAAACATGAAGCGAGCTTTTGGTCCCTGTCCTATTGCAGTGACTTCTGCAGTCTTAATATGATATATTATATTATGTATCTATTGTATTAGGATGGTCCATAGCTGGAGATGCCAGGGATTGAACCTGGTGCTTAACAACTTGGGTCCAGGATACTTCAAGGACTGCCTAATCTTGTATATCCCTGCCTGATCACTGAGGTCTTTGGGGGAGCCACTGTTAGTGCCCCCCATGGCTCAGATACAGTTGTGTGTTCAGTGTTGCAGGTCCAGTTTTGTGGCACTCCCTTCCAGTTGAGATCAGACAGGCTGTTGAGCTTTTGGTACACATGGAAGACTTTGATTTATTCTTGCAAGCCTTTTAGCCGAAGTTTGATTTTATCATGTTAACCAATTTTTACCTTTTATGTGTGTGTTTTTTCATGTACACCAGCTAGGGATGATTGTACTCAAGTGGTATATAACTTGTTTAAGCAAACAAATTTAAATAACAGGCTTGGGGCTCACCCACAAAGCAGACTCTGCCCCTACCTTCCTTACTCTGCGGTAGATGGGGACTGCATTCTGATGGACCTACGTAGGGCCATTGGCTCAAGGCAGCTTGCTGAGTTTATTTAGCAAATGGTCCTGGTGTGGCTTGAACTGTTTTGCACGTAGGCTCTCATACGAAATTAATAGAATTGATTAGCTACAGTATCTGACGGCTCAGGTTCACGCTAAGCAGGAGAAATGTATAATATTCTAAAAGTCTAAATCCTGAAATGTCACTTCACCACTCTGAGACCAAATAATCTATTCACCGCATTAAGTAGATTGTACAGTGAGCAGCATGATAAGCCGACTTCGTTGTTAGCACAGTAATGAAAGCAACAGACCATGACAAGGTTAATCCCTACCATTAGGAGTTACTCTAACACACCTTGTTGATGGTAATAAAGCCTCTGCACTGTAGTTTATTACGCCTTTTATAAAATAAATGCTTAGCTCTCACCCAAATGTTACCATTGCTGCTCAGTCTCTTTGCAACAGGAGGCCTTCAGGGAGTCTCGGGATCATCCAGCCCAGTCCTAAGTACTGGAAATTAAAACACAACAGTGATTTGTGCTGTTCAAAACATGGACTTTCTTCATTCCTGGGAAGTGTGGTAGGGCTGCTTCCACATTAGGGCCCTTAGCCACTGCTGAGGCATTGCTTCCCTATAATCAGAAGGAGAATGGAAATGTCCCAGCATTTAATATAGCTGTATATTATGCCGTAACATGAGAGACTTATTGGCAAAGAACCTTCTATAATATTTATTCAGAAATAAGGCCTGTTCAGCAAAGGTTAGCCAAGCCAAGATGTTACTTCCAGTGGCCACTGTGAGAATAGGATACAGGACTAGATGGGCCTCAGATCTGAAGCAACAGGGCTATTATTATGCTATCTTTAATTTGAAGCTGCCGTTAATTTGAAGCAGCTACAGGAGAGCTATGAGATTCAGGTGAGGGTCAGATGCCTTGTCAATCCCAGCAGGTATATAAGAGGACAACCCGGCTTTAGCCCTTCCCCCAGTATGTCACACAACCATGCACCCTGGAATGAAAAGAACAGTCAAAGTGCTCATGTGGACTAACCCTAACTCTTAGTAATCTTCTCTTCCCTAGAATTTTCCTGTACTTTGTACTCTCGGTGATATCATGCTTCTAACACACATTACAGTCATACCTCGGGTTACAGACGCTTCAGGTTGCATTTTTTTGGGTTGTGGACCGCCGAAACCCAGAAGTAGCGGAACGGGTTCTTCCTGCTAAATTGTGCTTTGCACATGCACAGACGTGCCAAATCGCAACCTGCACAGCCTGCCCAGCATGTGTATTGTACGCAGATCTGAAAGGGCCACAAAGGGTAAACCACCCAAAAAGGTATGCTGAAGAGTTTGCTAAAACAGTCATAGCAGATACAGCTGTTGTTAGTAACTCAGAGAAGGTTTGGGAACCTTCAAGCTTCCTAGAGGTCCAAAGTTTAACCTCAGAGAGGATGCTGAGCCATAGTTAAATGCCATGAAGGCTGAACCTGATTCCTTAGAGAGGAACAAGACTTGGGAACTAGTTCCAGGCCTGCCCAGGCCACAAAAGGTTTACAAAGTTCAGTTATTGCAAAAGTTTTTCAGTGTTGATTTTATGCATTTTTAAAAAATCACCATGGTATTTAACAATAATACCTTATATCCTTTAGAGGAGAAATCGTGATTTGTAGAATATTAAATACCCATCATCATCCTTGGCTTCACTCAATTTTGTTTATAACACTCTTCCATTTTCTTCTAGTTGTGAGGGTGGGGGATGGGGAGGGGCCTCACAAGTGGAGTAGCCTAGGACCTCTCTGCATCTAAATCCAGCCCTGGTTGTGAGCTACTCAGATTCACATTGCTGTAGCAGGAAGGGTTGAAACACGTCGCCTAGACATAGTTCTGTATGAATCAGCTTAAATATAGATCAGATTCCCTTAAAACATCCTGCCAAGTAGCAAGAAGCCTCTGGCTATAATAGATTTTCTGCTGATTTACACCTGCCTAAATTGAAAGTTGAATCAGGCCTTCCACTCAAATTGTTATCTAAAAGATCTCATGAAAAATTGCCTGATAGCATATCTTCCCAGCCCAAGATGTGGTAAGATATAGCAAATACATACCTAAACGGCCTCGGTCCTGTATACCTGAAGGAGCGTCTCCACCCCCATCATTCAGCCCGGACACTGAGATCCAGCGCCGAGGGCCTTCTGGCGGTTCCCTCATTGCGAGAAGTGAGGCTACAGGGAACCAGACAGAGGGCCTTCTCGGTAGTGGCGCCCGCCCTGTGGAACGCCCTCCCATTAGATGTCAAAGAGATAAATAATTACCTGATATTCAGAAGACATCTTAAGGCAGCCCTGTTCAGGGAAGTTTTTAATATGTAATGCTGTACTGTTTTTAACACTGATTGGGAGCCGCCCAGAGTGGCTGGGGAAACTCAGCCAGATGGGCGGGGTATAAATAATAAATTATTATTATTATTATTATTATAGAAACAAGATACTATTTTGCATAAATGCCCACCATTTCATGCAAGGCATTGTAAGCATTTCATATTCAAACCAACAAGCAGAGGGTTGATAGTGAATGCAAGCAATTATCAAGTGTCCTCAAGAGCAGTCATGGTTTGGGTTTTCCTTGTTTAAAAACAAACACACACGCAAAAAAACTTTCCTTTCTTGATATGGGCTTCACTGTTTCTGCCTCGGAAATTGTTATGCAGGACTTGAGGAGCTGCTGAAAATTTCATGACATTTGTACTTGAAAGGCATAAAAGGTAACAGCATAGGTTTCCGAACATACCTTGGATTAAAACCCATTAGTGTCACAGCATACGTATGATTCACACAGGACTATATTCTAGTGCCTTGTATGATTCATGGCATACTTACTTGTGGCAACATGCAGAGCAGTTAATTACTGTTTTGCAGCAGTGTGTGTGTGTGACACTGATTTTTAGAAAAGGATTTAGGAGCTGTGAGACGGCCAGGTGTGTTCCCCCTTTCCCCCCCTCTGAACAACTCTAATGTATCCAGAAGGAATACACTTGAAAAGTATCCATAATGAGTATTTATTTAGATGTATTTAAAACACACACACCATAATTTCCCTTTCTGTTTTAAAGCTGCACATGTAGGTCTGAGGCATAGCTTTTTATTATTATTCCTGCAACAAGACTTCAATTGTCTGTACATTTGGAAACAATTACGCTGTTTCGTGTGGTAATATTCCGAGGCTATCCCCAGTGTAATTTGAATATCCTATTGGCCGTTTGCAGGGGATTGCACTGAATAAAGGTTTGAGTCACTACAGAATGTTTGAATATTATAATGGAATATATTTATATGTCTACTGCAGATGAGGTAAATGTTTGTTGTAGTCAGTTTTATGGGACTTGAATCCCAACTGCAGACTTACCATTGATGAGTGTAACGTAAGGACTAGCCAGATACATAAAGATGTTCTACCTACACTGTCGGAGGCAGTATGTCTCTGAACAGGTAAAAGGTAAAGGTAAAGGACCATTGGATGGTTAAGTCCAGTCAAACCTGACTACGGGGTGCGGCGCTCATCTCACTTCAGGCCAAGGGAGCAGGCATTTGTCCTCAGCTTTCCGGGTCATGTGGCCAACATGACTAAATCGCTACTGGTGCAACAGAACACCGTGACAAGTGTCAGCGTGCACGGAAATGCCGTTTACCTTTCCGCTGCAGCAGTACCTATTTATCTACTTGCGCTGGTATACTTTTGAACTGCTAAGTTGGCAGAAGCTGGGAGAGAGCAATGGGAGCTCACCCCGTCACGCTGAACTTGAACTGCAGTCGGCAAGTCCAAGAGGCTTAGTGGTTTAGACCACAGCGCTGCCCGCTCTGAATGCCAGTTGCTGGAAATCACAAGCAGGGAGAATGCTATCGTGCTCAAGTCCTGCTTACGGACTTCCTACAGATGCTAGACTGCATGATCCATTGGCATGATCCCACAAGTTCTTATGCTCTTATGAGTAGTTCACATGTCAACTGTACATGTGGCCAACTGTTGTTGTTTTTTTGCTCATGTATAAGTGTATAAGACAAGGGAGAATGCAGCATGGCATGAACAATATTTTTTATGGAACATGGAGCAACAGTGTGCAAAATCACGTTTTGCACTCATGATGACAGACAGGTCAGATGAACCACTGATGAGCAGAATACAATCTAGGCTGAAAAAATAACTAACCCCATGTGCAGCACCTATAATAGTAGCTTTAACTTATATTAGCCCATAGATCATATGTTCAATCATTTACAAGAACAGGAGCTACAAGAAGTTCCAAAATGTTATTACCTTGTGGTGGGGCAAATGTGGTATATGGAACCATTTACTATAATTTGGATCTTTGCTGTATTTGTAAGCAGGAAGAATCCTGGTTGTGTGTTATGGTGATGTAAACTCAGTGGCCTCCTTCAGATGTCGTACTAAAGTATAGCAAGACATAGCCCAAACATGGCCAATATGTGCAGTAGCTAGCTAAGAATTTGTTCAAAATGCAAACTCCCACTGTCCCTGATCCTAGCCGATGCACATTCATCTTCTGTACACAAAATATACATGTACATGTTCCAAAATATAGATTGTGTGAAATGCACCCACACATGTGCAATTTTTATAAGTGATGGGTCAGTACAGATGAACATGTGAAGGTTGTGAGTGATGACAGCAGGTTCAATTCTGACCCCCTTCCTATCCACTTACTGGTTGTCTGAAGAGTGCTTTTGCCTATGGTTAAGAGGTTTGTTATGTGGAGCCCATGCATTTAAAAATGATTCTGTTGAAATTGTTGTTCCATTTTAAACATTATCCATCTTCCCAAAGTTTCAGTCGGTGATTAGTGAAGTCACAAACACACCCCATGCAATAGCAATTTAACTAGATAGCAATGTAACTTCACCATCTAATTCATTCAATTAAACAAAACTTTCAAGCATTGGTTGCATCTGTCCAGAATGTCCAGTATCTCACAGTATCAAGTCCTACAGCAGGTTATGATGAGACTTTTGGAAAGCTGAAGTTGGTGCAGTGAAAAGGCTAGACTGAGGTTCAGTTGCACAAGTTTGCTAGCTCACAGATGAGGATTGTCAATCATAGTGGTGCCCTGAGCAGTCTCTTTCAAAAATGGGAAACATAAATATCTGGGCTTGAAGGGCAAAACGGAGGTGTTGAATTTTCAGAACTTGATAGGAAATGCATTTTAAGTGTTCAGCCTCTTACTCAGCAAAGTAAACAGCTAGCAGATGTCACTCTTTCCAGGTGGTCTAACATCTAGCAATTAGCCAAACCCCCTTTCCCCTTTTAATATAAAGATGATACTCAGAAACTACATACAGATGTGACCTCATGCAAAAGTAAAGGCCTGACTATTCAGATTTAGACAAGAGGCCACCAGTTGAGTTGCTGGTGCTGCCACCTTGAAATATACATGTCAAAGGAGTCGTATAGCATAGGGGGCTGCCTTATACAAGGTCAGTTGACCATGCATTTAGCCTAATATTGATTGCTCACCTGTCCAGTAATGGTCTTCCATATGAAACACCTGCTTTACATGCAGAAGGCCACAGGAACAATCCTGGGCATCTCCAGACAGTGTGGGGAAAGACATCTTTTTGAAATGGGGGGTCACTATCAGTCAGTGTAGACCAGGAATGAGAAAACTGTGGTCCTCCAGATGTTGGTGGACATTGGCTCCCATCGTCCCAGCCATCTTGGTCAGGGAAGCTCACAGTTGTAGTCCATAGGCTCCCCATTTCTGGTATAAACAATACTGAGCTAGATGAATTGGTATTATAAAAAAATATGTCCCTACTACATATTATTTTAACTGGAAAAGCTAGTGGTTGAACTTAGGACCTTTTGCATGCACATCATGTTCTTTGCCACTGATTTTTGGTCCCTCCCAATGACAGGTCCAGCTATCCCATGTTACTAACTGTGGGAGGAAAGAGGATGAAGTGGTTCCTGAACTGTAGAAGACTTCTAAAGATGTGGCCTTTACCCCAGAGATTTAGTTAAGACAATTTCATGCTTCGAAAACATTCATCACATGTTGGAAGCAAGATGGCAACTGAAACAAAAGTCATGTTCCATGTAAGATCAGTCTCAGAAAGTTGGTAAACAGGAGACTTTTTTGCAGAAAGCTTCCATGTACTTAACTCACAGTACTGGGTTTCCAAGTTAGAATCTTTCCATGCTAGAATTTTCCTAGTTATAATCCAACACTCGTGGCTATGCTACACTGCAGAGCAGCCACTACACTGTGCTGGCATAGGATAAGCTGGCATTACCTGAAATTTAGTTGCTTATTTCTGTCTAGGAAATCCTTGTTCCATGGTTCATTTTTGGAACATGTATTTCTCAAGGCTTAAATACTTGTTTTTATCAACTGTTGGAATTTACTCCCTTCCTTCCTTCAGTTTCACAGCAAGTCTTGCCTGAGGCAGCTCGTGTATCTGACTCTTCCAGTTACCTTCTGACTTTGTCCTGGCACTATCAGTCCAAGATTTATGATTAATGGGTATCTGGAAACATAAAAATAAGAAAAATGTCCCCCTCCCCATACATCATTTCATCATCTTGTATCAAGACAAACTTGTTAGTTGTAACCTGTCCATCCCCAAAGCGCCAGCCTGATAACAAAATACTATTACCCCCTTTAACAATAATTATCTACTACTAATTTCAGTCAAGCATTCACAATGATGCTATTGCCAGATCTTCCAGAAGTCTGCACTCAGGATCAAACCACACATTATGTTAATGTGATTTCTGTGAAATAATTTGAAGGTGCCCTGTTTCATAACTTAGATATCCACCCCAAGTATGTAGGGGCACATGGGAAACAAGGTTTAGCACATACCCCCAATCTCACAGTCCCAATGAGAATTGCCTGTGAAATTGTTCTTTGGTTCCATGGAACAGGAACATAAGGAGAACCCTACTTGATCATGCCAAAGTCCAGCATTCTCTTCTCACAGTGACCACCAGATGCCTCCAGGAAGCCCACAAGCAGGACCTGAATGTAACAGCTCCCTCCCCACTTGTGAATCCTAGCAACTGGTTTCAGAAGCAAAGTCATGGCTCCAGTAAAACCATCCAGGACCTATAGCAAGATCTGTCACAGAAGGAAAGGGATTCATAGGTCAGAGGTGAGGAGAATCCAAGAAAGGTGTTTCCAACCCTTTGTTGTTGGACATCACAGAAGAAGATGGGGAACCACACCCTAGCTATGAAACTGAACAAATTATCCAGACTTCAATATTTAATGGAGAATGAAACATACATTTTGAAAAGTTTATATATATATATATATATATATATATATATATATATATATATAATCTGAAAACCATACCTAAATGTGGGGAAATATTAGCTGCAATTGTGTTACAAGTTTGAGGGCATGGGCTGTATGCTGAGACTGTTCAAATTCCTGGATCCAGCAAATGTTAAAATCTAAGCAAGGATTCAAATTCCTGAAATAGCCAGGCTAGATTCTTGGTGTAATAATGGCCTAAATATGGGTTGTTGAGGTAACAAAGCAAGTAGCTCTGTGCCAGAAAACAAACGTGTGGGTCCCAATCCCTCAAATGGCTGGTACTTAGAAAGACAAGGGCCAGAGTTGAGAGTTGTTTGAGCTAGAAACTAAAAGCTGGAAGCAGGCTGAGAAGCCAGAGAGATAGTGCAATGCCTGATTTCTGTTAGAATCCAAGACTGTGGCTATGGAAGAAGCAAGACTCTCTTGAGGAGTTAATGCTGTGAACCCCTCTATGGTAGGGTGTGTGTGTGTGTGTGTGTAAATAAACCAAATAGAATTGTGTCCACTGTACCCCATTCCGAAGGAAGCATGAACCCTGTGTAAGCGCCTAGAACCCCTGGAATCTCACACTACTTGGAGATTCGGATGGCGTGCAACAATAGTGAAAAAGTGGGAACCAAGAAACATTCACTTAGTTCTGCCACATTTTAAAATCACAATGAACTTGTCATATACTAGGCACACCAACTCATGCAGAGACATCTTGATCCATTTTTCAAAAATCCAATAGCTCAAAACCTATTGCAAATGTCTAACGGCTTTGTCTCCTATATAAAATGAAATATGTATCACAAAATAGAACATATGATGCTTCAAGACTCTTTCCCTTGCATAACCCTCTTTTGCCACCATAAATGGTTATCAAATTCCCTTTCAAGACAGGAGCTTCTTCAGGGCAAATGTCAATGATTCAGAAAGACTGTGCTAGAAATACTGGAAGGTTGACATGACAGGTTCTTAATCCCATCACTTCATATAACTTCTAGTGATCTCAGTGGAGGTGCGGCCATTGATCAGTTGGAAATTGTTTGATCCAGGAACAGAGCCAAGTCAAATGAACCCTGTGAACAGGCTGTGTGGAGGCGCTGGGAAGAAGACTGAGTTTAAAGGGCACAAAAATTATGGGATACCTTCCCTAGTGAGGCCCACCATGTGTTGTCTTTGTTGACCTTTTGAAGTTTAATTAAAACTCACCTGTTCTGCTAGGCAGTTGAGAAGATCAGCAGAGATCTAAGATTTCAATGTTGTTGCAGTTGTGTTTAGTGTTGCTGCAGTTGTCTAGTAGTTTTATTGCATTGTTCTTGGGATATTTTACTCTCCCTCTCTTTCTTTAGGGACAATTGAGTCATGAAGCCAGATTTGGTGACACAGTCTAGGTTCCAATAAAAGTTTAGCATTTGTACAGTAATTACCAGCATAAAGCCTATGGAGGGAAGAGAAATCAAAAGTATGTAATTAACATTACAATGTTTCATTAACACACAATAATTCCTCTGCAGGTCATACAATTCACATGCATATTTTATTAAATTGCACACAATTTTTTTATATGTATCTGACCCTCGTCCTCCTGCATGCTTTGAAGATAGAAAGCCAGTGGTATAGCCTATAAGTTTAAAGACATTTAGAAAGAATTGTGGAGTTAAAAGGTACTTTTGATGTTTGTTCTTTCTTTTCTATCACAAGGGCATTCAATACAGCAAAGGAACGTAAGTAGAAAACATTAAGGCTGAAGAAATTTCCATGGCAATCATTCTCATTTAACCCTTTCCAATCATTTAATATAAAGGGCTGGTAGACAGCTATTTGTTTATTAAGGATATAAAAGCAACAATATGAATTTCCCCATCTCATTGCCAACAGATTCTCTGTGTGATGCTTTGGTTCATTTTAATGAGGATTATATCATACTCCGAGAATAGGTCTCTTCAGCTGTTAACTAGATGGAGCCAGATGCATGCTATTGCCTTCCACAGTCCTTGCTAGTGTTTCTGATCAAAGAGGAGAGCAATTAACACTGCCAGCCTCCCAAACTCTTTTGTCCAAATGACCTTTTCATAATAAATGTCCTTGCTTCCAATGATTCATGCAACTAGTCTGGAAGAGTTGTCTATGGAAATAACAGGATAGGTTGTTCAGGAATGAATTGGGACGTGGGCTCTGATCATCAGTGGAGCTTCCAGGTTTGGAGAGAGACTTCTTTGGGCAAGATTCATGTAACATCCTCTGCCTCAATAGGGAAGGTCCACAGCTCAGTGGCAGAGCATCTTCCCTATACAGTGGTGCCTCGCAAGACGAAATTAATCCGTTCCGCAAGTCTCTTCGTCTAGCGGTTTTTTCGTCTTGCGAAGCAACCCTATTAGCGGCTTAGCGGATTAGCACTATTAGCGGTTTAGCGGCTTAGCGGCTATTAAAGGCTTGGCGGTTTAGCGGCTAAAAGGCTATTAGCGGCTTAGCGGCTTAGAAAAAGGGGGGGAGCGGAAAAAAATCGCAAGACTCGCAAGACATTTTCGTCTCGCGAAGCAAGCCCATAGGGAAATTTGTCTTGCGAAGCAACTCAAAAACGGAAAACCCTTTCATCTAGCGGGTTTTCCGTCTTGCGAGGCATTCGTCTTGCGGGGCACCACTGTATTCAGAAGGTCCCAGGTTCAATCCCTGGTATCTCCAGGTAGGACTGGGAATGTCCTGTGTCTACCAATCAGTGTAGACAATACTAAGTTACAATGGTGTATCTCTATTTCTATTTCTATCTCTATCTCTATCTCTATCTCTATCTCTCTATCACCATCATCTATCTACCTCAAATGTCATCTGAAAAAAGCAGAGACATCACCTTGCCGACAAAAATCCATATACCGGTAGTTAAAGCTATGGTTTTCCCAGTAGTGATGTATGGAAGTGAGAGCTGGACCATAAAGAAGGCTGATCGCCGAAGAATTGATGCAGATACCAGCTCTGAGACTGTTTTCTGTTTGTAAGTGCTGCTAACTCATTATTTTAAGCACTGTGTAAGTATTTGCTCTATGGACATTGTATTCTGCCTAGTTTAAACTTAACTTAAGAAAATCCGCAAACAGCCATCCCGAACAATCTCTGTGTGCATGTACTGTGTAATCGAGTTAAGCTTTCCAAAGCTTTAGGAACACTATCAGTTCCTCGTAATGATAATTTTATTTTTTAAAAAAAAATATCAGCAGCAGAGATTCAAAACCTTTGTTAAACCCTTGGTAAACACATGCACAAGGATTGACCACCAAATACAATGTTATAGCAGCCCCAGTATGTACAGCGAACCTCCTTCACCATCGGTAATGCAGTCATTGAAAAGTTAACATCTGTGGCTTAATTATTATTTGAATTTTAATGAACAAGATGAAGTAAATCACTCAGCTTAGCTGCTCGCTTTTTGAAGCAGACTGAGTTCCTGGAAGATAAGAGTGAGATTGTGCTTGTTCAACAGCTTGGCAATACTTGAAGGGGGAGGGTAAAATGCAGGTTTGATGGAATTTAGAACAATTCTACTGCTAATAAAAAAAAAAGTGGGGGATAGTTGTAATTCCTGAATATGAGTTTCAGGCTTAATGAGTTTAGTTTAGTTTTTGCAATGAAGCTTTAATGCAGTTAGACAAAATACCTGCCTGTGTACACATGGCCAAAATCAGCTCCCGAGAAACTAAACATAGAGCTAATGTAAACTATTTCTGTGCTCTATGCATTCCTTAAAAACTCAACAATCACTTAGCTAGCTGGCAGAATATGTGGAAGCAGGGAATATGTACTTTGAATGCTAATCCTATAAGTCAAGGATGAGGATCCTGTGGCCATGCAGATGTGGGACTAGAACTTTCATCTTTCATGACTAGCAGGTATGCTGGCTGGGGTTGGTTGGGAGATGGAATCAATTAACATCTGGAGGGCCACATCTCTGCTGTAGGAGATGCTGAGCAAACACCTTTCAGGCTCTGATCTTTGCTGCTACAGCTCCTGAACACACCACCACCACTGAAACCCTGGGCCAGATATTTTCGATACTGCAGCTTAGAAGTGGCAAGAGCGGTTGTTAAAAATGGAGGGAAGCAGTGCAAGGATGAATGTGGGAAGCAGAGAACCAGGTCAGGTGCAGAGCCCAGGGAAGGAAAGGGTGTGAGGGGGAATCACATTGTGGACTCACTCGCAATGACCCTTCCCCCAGGAGCAAAGCCTAACCTGCAAAGGTGAACAAACTGCACAATAATAATAATACCTTTACTGTATTGTCATTGTACAACCTGTTTACAATTAAATTAAACAAGCCTCCCCACTCCCTGCTCGAACACTCAATCTCTTATTGAACAACACACCACCTCGCAAGTCAATTTCACTATGTTATTTTTCGTTCAACAGCCTAACAGCCCATAGATAGAAGCTATTTTTTAGCCTGTTGGTACGGCTGATTATATTTCTATATCTCCTGCCCGAGGGATTAAATTGGCCACAACCTTATTGATTCCAGGTTGGCTTTGGATCAGGCATTGGGTCTACAGTATAACTCTTTCAGCCCCCTGGTGGAGGGATGATGCATGACAGGATCAAGCATAGTATTAATGGGCCATCCTCCCAACCAGCTGAAGGAAGCTGTATGGCCCGTCTGCCGTACACCTTGGCTTCTGGACAGAGACTTCCATCTAGACCCCTCTAGCAGGGTGCCCTGATATTACACTATTCAGAGATGGGGTGATTCCACCCAATGCCTCATCCATCAAAGTTGTGACTATTGCTATGGGGGAAGGCAAAACCTGCAAATGAGGCCAATCTGTTTTCAGGCAAGTTCCTTCCCAACTCTGAATACAGCAACCATTATAGAACCACAGCAAAGCTGACAACACAAAGACCTAGGAAGGAAAAGGTTAGCATACAAAACTCAAAAGGGGTGGGAAGGGAGGGATGTTATTTAGCCGAATGCAGTCCCTGGGGTCAGACACATCTGATTTTTATGTACTGGGGGTGGGGAGGACCAGAGTGAAACCTGATCTGCTCCCCTCCGTGGCCCCACCCACCTACTATGGCTGAATTGACCCAATATTCAAATAGTTTGGTGGTGGGGAAGGCAATGGAACCAAGCAGCTGTCCTGGGGATTCCCCAACTGCTGGCCACATAGACTCAGCGTGGCTCCCATGGGATCCTGCTGTGAGGGACCACAACAGCCATTCACCCCATACTGGGTAAACAGCCATTTAGGCACATCTGAACTATTGGCCCCTTTTGTTTAATACGACTAGCAGAAAATCTCCAGAGCCACAGGCAGAGGTTTCTTCCGTCAGCCACCCCTCTGGCTGTTTTAAGTGGAAATGTCAGGGATTGAATTTAGAGCTCTTCTGCATACAAGGTATGTACTCTGCCACTGAGCTATGCCCTATCTCTTGACTTGGTGAGGTGAAGTAAAGGCCATGTTTAGAAGCTTGGCGGCTATACAGAGGAATTTCCCATCCTGCATTCATCACCCAATTGCCATGATTGCCATGTGCTCAGGGAATACATATTGGTCCAGACCAGCTCGTGTACTGTGACCATGCACTTCTTTTCATCATGTGAATGTTCCCTTTGAGCATGGCCTGCATATGAAAATAACTCAGTTACAGCATACAAAGGTTCACCAACAAAGAATTCCTTCTAATCCCGCAGAGCCAAAAAATATAGTTGGGGAAACTCATAATTTCTGCCAGCTTTCCTTCCTTCCTTTTTGTTTTTGTTGGAGCTTTGATCCTTCTGGCTATCTAAATTTCACACAGAATACATTAGATATCTTTTTTGTTTGTTTCAAATATCTTTGAAGGAATTGGTACTATGCTGGAACAACTTGCCAATAATATCAAGCAAGCAAGCAAAATAAAAGATAAGAAAGAGATGGCGAAGTTGGCAGGTACCTGGGTAGTAAATGGATTGCTGATGTGGCACATATTTATGACAAAAATGTTGACTTATGCGGCAGAAAATAGAATAAGGTACAATTAGAAAATATTTCAGGGATTTCTTCTTGATATATGCTAGACACCTCCAAACTCAGCCCTCCAGATGTTTTGGGACTACAATTCCCATCTTCCCTGACCACTGGTCCTATAGCTAGGGATGATGGGAGTTGTAGTGCCAAAACATCTGGAGGGCCGAGTTTGGGGATGCCTGATATATGCTAAGCCTGAGTCTGAAGGGGTGTTGCCTTCACCTGTGTGGGTTGTCTTCCCTTTGTCACACAGAAGCAGATATCTAAAACAGCAATTATAAGCAACAGTCAGCTCTTTGCAAAGGGAGGACAAAACACCCAGTCTTCCTTCCAGCCATCCCCAAACTCGGCCCCCCAGATGTTTTGGGACTACAATTCCCTTCATCCCTGACCACTGGTCCTGTTAGCTAGGGATGATAGGAGTTGTAGTCCCAAAACATCTGGGGGGCCGAGTTTGGAGGTGCCTGCTCTACACAGAGTAGAAGGCAGAAGGATTAGCAAGCTGAACCCATATTCTAATCCTAAAGTTACCACATAACAATCAGGATGTCAGGGTGCTGCCTGCCCAGTAAAGCAGAGAGACAGAGAAAAAGCGAGCTTTTCAGTTCCTTTTTATTATTAGAATTTCCAGGACAAAATTCCATCCACACTGTTCATTATCAGACATTGCCTCGAGTGAAGCTCCACCTCCCCTTCTCTGTACAGTACTTCCCTATTCATCACAGTCTTCCTCCCTCTGACAGCGGCTACTAAGTGCCACCAACCTTTGAGGCCTCTTCTCTGCTATTCACAACAAGGGAACGGGTTCTGGGGAACACTGGTGACAGTGTGTCAGTCAGCCGCTGCTCAGGCTCTGTCTGTCCAATGCTACCTGGTTCCTGCGCCTCATCTTCCATTATTTCCCAACTTCTTCCCTCTTCTTCTTCTGGCGTGTGACCTGTGCCAAACCCCTCCTCTAGATCCATACTATCTGCCCCTTCCTTCTATCTGGAAGGCTCCTGGGGAGGTGACCTCCACCATTCCTCTTTATCTGCCCAGTCCCTTTCATTATTTACTTTAAAGGCCCTTCCTTCTCCCCCCCCCCCCATGTATGCATAGTTAGCTATTCGTATTTATTAATTTTATGAACATTTAATAGCAATTACCCACTGTTATAATCAGTATAGATGCAAGTGCCTCCTCTGTTCTGTTGTCTTAAACCATCCTGCAGTTTCTCCCAAGCCTTGACTTTAAGAACAGCAGAAGCAGCTGGAAAGGAAAAAGAGGAGTTCAGGGTTTTATTAATTTTTAATTATGATTGTGTGTCTTTGTTTTTCAGCTTGATCCTTTTACATGGTTTTGTATGTGTTGTGGTATTTTATGCATTGTGACTTGCTGTTATTTAAATTTATTACAGTATAGTAATTATTTATTGTAATTGTTAAGAGTGAGATTCTGTTTAATTATTATTTACTCTTATTTTGAGAATTAATTTTATTGTGTACTATTATATTCTAATGGATTACTGAGTATTACTTTATTTGATATATGTTGTTTCTTTTAAAGTTATGTTTTTATTGTGACTTTTTTGTATTGGATCAGATTGTTATAAGGTGTGTTTGATCTTTGTTGCATACTTTGTTGTATCTTCAGCTTGTAAACTGAGAAAGGCAGCATACAAATTAAAAGTGAAATGAAATGTTCCCTGTTATAGGGCTGGTCAGAAGTCATGTTGCAATAGGAGGCATTTCAACTCATAAAGAGTCTGCTTTCCATTTCTTTTCTGATATTGAAATTCACAAAAACCCTTTAAATCTTTTTGTTTTTCTAATGTTTCTGGGGTGTCGTGTTTTAAAGGTAACATTCTAGGTCTTTACCTTGGCAGCCTCCTATATATTTGCTTGCTTGTTTAAATTTATATTCAAACCTTGGTCCAAAGCAGGCCCTCAGATGTTAAATTCATCTGAATGTCTGGTGTCAAATATTATGAAATACTAAATATAAAAACTACTAAATACAGTCAAATATTAACAGCCAAATATTAGATCCTGAAATCATTGCATAGCAAATAATGTTCAGTTATTTAAAATACTCTGTGTCTCAGTAATTTTGATTGTAATTCTGATTAGTTTCAACCAATTTTCCAATCTTCAGTTTACTGCTATAGTAAATTGAACATGCAGAATTATGTTTTCTGCAGAGAACACTTCTTTTCCTGAATATTAATCATCAATGAGATTTTGTATTTTTTATAAAAAGAAATCCCTTACTTAGTAATGTTTAAAGTGCATTGCTCTTGCAGAACTCTATCATTCCACAGAATGGCCACAAAGGTTTATAAAAAGTGCAAAATATAAATATTTGGGTTTCAATATTTTGATTTCCTGTTCAATTTCAATGTAGCTGTGAACCAAACCATCTACAGTCAAAGAGAAAACAGAACTGGAGTTTGCTGATATTACAGTGTGCCAGGAACAGAAGCTGTTATTGCACGTCTGAAGAATTTTTATATCCCTCTGATAGTTTGTACACCATCTGAATTTTATTAAATTCTCTTTGACCAACCTAGAGCCAAGGTTGGCTTATATATGCAGAGAATCTCAGTGCTAATAAAATAGCTTTTAATGAGGCACAGATGAAAATCAAATGATTGCATAGAGACCTGAAAGACATTTTGGCAAAGTATTTATTATTAACATTGATTGGCAAAATAACTAAGATTTGAGCTAAGAAATTGCAGTCTGCAGTATCTCCAGGTTGCAGTCAGAATATTGACTGACTGTCTTGTGTCAAGGCATTCATAACCCAAGCCTCAGTATTCAGTCTCCTGTATCATGCCATAACTCTAAGCCAAGAGTAACATCCTGGCTCAGTTCTCTGTGCAAAACACAGTAGGAGGTCAGCATTAAAACTGTATGATGAATTTGGCTTTATGTATAATGTCACACTAGTAAAAATTTAGTATTTGGTGGGCTTATTAAACAGTGAGTGTATCACAAGCCAGACACATATATCATCTAATTCAGTCCTCAACATTTCAGAGTTGTGTCTCCCCGTTGCAGAAAAGAAAATACTACTTCATAACAGTTACACTTATAACTAAATACTTTTCCAAACTGAATTTTAAGGTGTGCACATAAGTCTGGTTTCAGTAGAAAATTGTCAGAACCAATGTAGAATTAAACTTGATTTTTAAAACCATGAGGTACATTCAGAAGGCAACTTTAAAAGCCATAGGTCAACAAAATGCATAAATTGCCTTGACGTGGTGGTTTTGAAGGCATTAATAAATTAATAGTGGTGGTAATGTTGCCCTTATTTGAAATGAATTTGTCCAGCTCTGCTCACTACTCTGAGCAAATCACACAGGGCTGATTCATATCTCTACCCAACCAAAGGTCTGGTCTCTGCCTCACCACACACACAAAAACAACACATGAAATGAGGACTTAATGTGCAATTTGTGTGACTGTTCCCCTCTCAACAAAGGGGAGAAAGATCAGGCCTAAGTACATATGGTAGCATTTTACTTTATATCAGGTGTGGAGAACCTTTGACCTTCCAGATATTGCTAAACTACAACTGCTATAATCAAGGCTTGTTGGGAGTGCTGGGAGTTGTAGTTCAGCAACATCTGGAAGGTCAAAGGTTTCCCACCCCCGCTTTGTATATATGCTAAAGTATCACTCCTCCACTGTGCAAAAAAGGATTGATGGTGTGTGTGTGTGTGTGTGTGTGTGTGTGTGTGTGTGTGTGTGTGTGTGTGATTTGTGGATCACTACCTCATCCAACAAATGTGCTTTAGTTCTGCAGTGTAAACATGTCATAGCTCAGAGGGATCTCTTATTGGCTACCTCCAAAAAGTGGCCAGTCTGCTGCCTATCTTCCTCTTTAATGGCTACACACCTCCTCAAATATGATTGGATTCAGGGGGAGATTTAACAGTGGTACAGTATCTGCTTTGAGCATAGGAGTTCTTAGGTTCAATTTCCAGGTAGGGTGAGAATGTCCAATGTCTAAAACTATAGAGAGCTCTGCTGCTCTGTGTGGGCAGCACTGATCTAGATGGAAGAAGGTAACTTCCTATGTTCCTAATACTTTCAATTGGGGGGGGGGGGATGAATATCTTACCCAGGGGAAACAAAAACACTTTTAAAATATGGATTTAATTAGAATGGACTTTTTTACTTGGTGTGTGTATGCTGCCATGATACTAAACTAAGTTTGTAATTTCCCATTAGGTATGGGGGAAATAAGTCCAAAATCATCATGGAATAGTTTCAGAGATTTGCAGAAGACAAAAAAATGAAAATGAAAATGACCTTTACAACTGTCATTGGAACATTTTTTTTTCTTAAATCAGAAGAGCAAGCTCTGACTTTGCCTCTGACAAAAATCAGCAGCAGCAGTGGCTTAAGCCAATACCCTCGAGGGCCAGGATTTGTGGATGCCTCCACAATCCTGACTAAGAACAGCAGGAGGTAGAACAGAATGTAGCTGAATGGTGCCAGCAACCACCTGGTGGGCTGGACTCAGCTGCCTCACTTGGCAGAAAGATCAAGGATTGAAGAGTAGGAGGGAGACAAGAATCCATTGCAGAGAGAGGAAGGAAAATAAATGTCAGGGGTATATGCAAGGAAAAGAAACGAAAGGCAGAGTGATATTTCACGGAGCAAAACACTTTCAATAAAAAAGCTAGTGTTCTTTTCCAAGCCATGGCAACAGCAATGCAAGAACACCCCAAGCAGGATGTTCATAGCTGAAGATTCAGCCCTGACAAAGTATAGTCAGGTGAGGCAAATAGGGCTATGTCCCTGTTTCAGCAGAGCAAAGCAAACTCAACCAAGGCAAGGTGAAGCCAAGTCAAGGTTCAGGCAGGGTAGGAATTGAGGATACAGACAGCACCCTGGACAGCTCTATGGAGCATGTAGGCTGCAGCCTCATAGGAGCAAGGCTCAAATGTTGCTTCAGCAGCAGACAACTCCACCCTGAGCCTTCAACAGAGCTCCAGCTGGGTGGCTAATTCCACCTTCGATGACAGAAGCGTCTTCCATTAAAGACTATCTTGGCTATGAGTCCTGTAAAATTTGCCCCCTGCCTTGCAGGTATTTTTTCACCTGGCCTGGGAGGGCAGAGCCTTGATTGATTCCAGCTACAAAAGCTGATGCTACATATGAGGCCAGAGACCAACTTGGCTGTCTATTAGTGTAGACCCAGGTCATTGAGCCTGAGCCACCACCTGCCATGAACCACCATTGGCAGGACTGGAAACAACAGCAGCAGTTACGTTCTAGGCTTACTATCATATTTTATTCTTTTGCTAATTATGATGTTTTAAATGTGCATTTTATTTTGACTTCTTTAATAATTTTTTTTTTTTAGTTTACAATTTTTGTTAACATTGCTAAGTTAAATGTGCATTCTGTAGTTGACTTTTGCAATGTTTTCTTTTGAAATATTTAAGATAACATTTTAGTTTCTTGTTAACTTTGTTTATTTGAATGTATACTTTATATTTGCCTTTTTTCAGTAATGTTTTGCTGGATTGCTTTATTTGAGGTTTTAATGTGTTGTAAACCACTCTGAGATTTATTGTTAATATAAAGCGGTATAGAAATGAAATGAATAAAAATAATTTAACAGACATTGACTCCAACATCTGCTCAAGTCCTCTGGTGTGGCAGCCTTGGGATCTGGAAATGCAAACTACATGGACTAGAGTGGTGAGGGCAAAATAGGCTCATCATGTGCCAGTGCTTCAGAGATAGTGGAGACTGGTTCTGAGAGAAATCTCCTCTGAATCCATGGCCTCATCCCATAAACATCATAAGAAGCACTGTCCTAAAGTCATATATAAGAAAGTGGAATATATGTGGGTTGAGGGGTAATTAGCAATATCTAAAAGCAAGAACATTTCTGTATTATAATTTGCTGTTTGGGAATGTTTATACAACACAGTATCGGACATGTGGTTTGTTATGCCTGTTTTCAAAAGAGCTGTGCAACGGTTCCTGCAAAAGATTAGGTGTCAAAACAAAATAGTACTTTGGCCTAGGGTTCCTCAGTACCACTTTACAGATTAGATCAGGCTTCCTCAACCTCAGCCCTAGAGATGTTTTTGGCCTACAACTCACATGATCCCTAGCTAGCAGGACCAGTGGTCAGGAATGATGGGAATTGTAGTCTGAAAACATCTGGAGGGCCAAGGCTGAGGAAGCCTGGATTAGATCGTAGTAAAAACCCATGAGAAAGGAATATATGTTTGTTTTTTAAACTGCATATTAAAATCACATTAATTAACAAAATGTTTGTTACGGTATTTGAAATTACACATTACAGCAACAGACTACAATGACTCATGGCCAAGATAAGAAGTATATGTCAAACAATTCAGACAGAAAACTGGCTCACAATTAGTTAATCTAAATGAGCATTTTAGTCTCTCTCTCTCTCTCACACACACACATATATTCAGGCATCAAGGATCGCTTTTTTAAACTTTTCACCCCAAATGCTAGTATTAAAGAAATTCAATAGGGCATGAAGATATTAAACACTGACTCAAATAACAGGAGAGCCTAGATCTGGAACAGTTGCTCCACAATTCTAAGACTGGGAGATGAACGCCACTGGTTTCAATAGAAACTCGAGTTTAAAATGACAGTGTGTGTTTGACAGTTGGGAATGTTGCCCTGTAGCAGTCTCAGAGCAGTGTGATTGTGCTAAATTGCCAAGCTGCTGTGGGTAGCTTACAGATGGTTTACATTCATTCAGCATTTCCTCTCAACTGGGGGTTTACATTGTCATAGAAAACCTTATATTCTTTTACCCACCACTGCCAATGCAAATATACCCTCCTGTAATTTGGATGAACAAGTCTAATAACCAGTTTATCTTTGGTCATCTGTAGGATGGGAGGCTGGCGAGAATGTGCATACCTCTGGACGGCTTTTCTTTTAAAATAAAGGGAATGCCAATACTTGCATCTTTTGCATTCCTTTTTTCCTACAATGATACTTGATGGGTTTGTGGTATTGGGGAAGTGGTGCTGGCATGAATTCTCATAAAACTGATTAGATGGGTGAGTGGGGGATGAGAGTCGAAAAAGAAAGACAAAACCTCATTGGATCTAGGGAACCTTTTCTAACCTGCTCTCTGTCTAATACAGGAAAAACCCAAATAAGAATACTAACTGCAATTTATTTCTGTACTAGCAGCCTTGTACCCAGGGTTGCTCAGGAATTCTAAGAAACCAAAAAATCGGTGCAGAGGTTCCACCTGTCATCTTGCTTCATCTAATTGTATCCAAATGTAGACAAAACCGTGCTTCTTGATCTCAAAAATCACCATGCAATATTTGGTTACAAAAACTTAAGCCATATCCAAATCCATAGGGTAGTATTCAACTAACTTCTACTCAAGAGTAGACTGACACAACGCCATTAATTTCAATGTGTTTGCGCTGAAGAAAAGTTAGTTGACTGTAATCCATAGAGGAGTCAAACAAACAACTTTCCAATGTATATATCAGATTCAGCTGTGTGTTAGTGCTTTCCATCTGTACTAGATTCTCTTATCTTTAGGGTTCCCCCCCTAAATATATTAAGGTTTTCATCTGATGTAAAATAGAAATAGTGCATTCCCTCAGTAGTTATGAGCATTGCATCAGTCACTACTTCCATAAATCCATCAGCTGGGCAGTATAGTCAACCCCACAGGGTTGTTGTTGTTGTTAAATCTATATCCTGTCCTTCCTCGCTTAATGATCCCAGGTGGATTAGAATTAATTATTTAAGAACCACGAAATAATAACAACATTTTAAACCCTAAACATTAAAATTCACAGTAGACATTACCAACAGCTGTTCTTCCAATTGTAAACCAACCTCAGCTCATAACCTCCCCTCCCCATGTCCTGTCCCTGTAGCCTTATTGGAGTTCACCGATTGGGTCTGCGTTGCTCCGGGACAGGAGGAAGGAAGTCAAAATGACACCGAGGTTGGTTAAAAGAAAGAGTTTATTCTGCTCTCCGGATAACAGAAGGCACTTGCGTGATTAGTCCCCAGCAAGTACAAAGAAATGACAAGTTTCATGCAGTATATATATCCTCCAGGCACCCTCTCCCTCCTTCCAACCACGTCAGCTTGTATACGTAGGTTGACATCACATATGTTCCTGCTCCAGCACTCTTAACCATAAAAGGGATTTCCTTCCTGCACTCCTGACCATAAAAGGATATTCCTGTTCCTACTCCTATCTGGAGCAAGAGGTCACTACTTCCGAGAACATGCTCTGGCGTTAGTCCCAGACTTGGGTCTCTGCGTCATTTGCGGTCAGGACATAAGATATGTCTGTGTCTGTTCTACTGGTAAAGTCAAGGCCAGTCTTGCCATCAAACTGATAAGGGAGAGAGCTGTGTTCTTGTTTTGCACTTGCTCAACGGCTAAAGTTTATGCATTTTAGCTAAGGAGAAATGGGGATTTTGGTGCAGTTTAAAAACTGCCTGCACAGTCAGTTTTGGGTTTTGGAAACCCATTCCTTCATCCCTGCCAAAAGCATTTTTAACTGGTGCCTAAAATTGCACAGAGTTTGTGCAAATCACATTTGAGGGTGGGGCTTTTTAGAAGCATGGAGCCATCAATGAGAAAGTCCTTCCCCAGGTCAAAGAACAGCATACTTCATCCAGGGATGGAATCACAAGGTTGTGAAATGGTAGATGTGGAATTCACTGATTTTGAATATGCTTCTTGTGCAAATAAGCTACAGTTCTGAATACCCTTGTTAGGAAGCCACATTGAACTACGTAGGTTTTGTGTCTGAAATAACATACTAGGGATTAGTCAGTAAATTTTATACTTCTCCTTAAAGCAAGATAGCATGCAGCTCAGTTTGTAGATCCTACATGGCTTTTGGAAATCATTTCTAAAGGTTTAGGTTCCAACTGCAGTTATAATGTCTACTTTCTGCTACAGAGTGTCATATTTAGGGCTATTGTTCATATATGAAGAGTTGAACTGAATATGGCACTAGAAGTGAGACTAGCCAGAGAAGTTGAGCACATCAGATTGGAGAAATGGCCATGAACCATGTCTGCAAACTGAGAAACAGGGCAAGCAAAACAACATTTCAGATTGGGCTAACTTTCTCAATATTCAAAAACAATGAATTAAGAATGGGTAAACATATAAAGGGCACATATTCAGATTTCACATCCCCCATATAGTTCATAACTGGCTTTCATTCTACATGTAAAACATGTACAATCCATGCTGTGAGCTTGAAATCTGAAACTTATAGCAGGAAAGCTTTTTAGTGTAAGTACAGATCGATTGATAGCCCTTTATCTTCTGCTGTGACTAATGATAAGCCCAATGAGATAACACTACAATTTCACACTAATCTGCAGGTTGCATTGTTCACTTTGTCACTCATAAATATTTTTGCTTACTATAACTTGAGGAACAACCATTCATTCTCAACATAACCAGTGCAGACCAAAAATAGACTCAGCAAACAAGTCTTCATATTATAATCATCAGCATTGTTTGGGTTTGTGAAATTTTAAAGAGTATGTTAAATGATATGATTCCTTTCAACAGTATTGGTTTTAATATCTATTTCATGGGTACAGTGTTTATTTTGTACCATATGCCATGCTTATTTTTTTAGAAAAGTAGGCGCCGGTACTCACCATAAAGTTGTTACAGTGCCACACTTTTTAACCAAAAAAAGAAAACGAAAACGAAAAAAAGAGGTGCCAGTACACAGCATGAAGTTGTTTCCACACAGCAATTATTTGTTTTAATTTGTGGAGCAAAATTCCAACATGCACCCCCACCCTGCCTGCTGACTGAAGTGGTACGATCGAGGAACCGGAATTTGTGCAGACCAGGCCTAAGCCAAAAGACTTCATGGAAGTGACCCAAACCACAATAAACTTAGCCTCACATGATGCAGCTGCCTACAGTGTATCGTTTTCTTCCTTCCCTGTATAACCAATTCAGAGACTACTGTATTATGCCTCTTGCCTAGCTAAAATGTTAGCACTGTATTATCAACATCCCAGCTTTGGGATGCTGTCCCCAAATAGGCTTCATGCTCACTGCTGCACCAGGCTAAGACATTCTTATTTGTCCAGATAATTAAATTTTAGCCCTACTTTGCAGTTTTTTCATCAATAGTTTTTGCCTCTCAATTTGTTATTCATTATGAAGGTCATGGTTTTTTATTGTATTTGTACACCATCTTGGAACTCGTGGATGAAGGGGATAGAGGGTGGTTTATATATTTTTCAAATAAATATATAACATATTCAGTTTTCCTCAATCTGAACGAATTTGCCCACTGCTTCTGCCTTGCTGTGATAACAGAAGGATTGCTATGTTCTGCACAGCAGAGAATGTCAAGGAAAACCGGAAACATCCTATTAGAAAACTTTCAGGCAATTATGCCATTGCAAAGGCATCTAAATACCTGGTAGTTGTTGTTATTGTTGTTTTTGGTAGCGACGAATCCAGTCCTGGAGAGGAATGACCATTGGGAGTTTCATAAATGAACCATGCATTTCAAGGCCAAAGTTTTAATTATAATTGCCCATTTACAAAGAACCATACTATGCTCTACTATAGCTTTCCAACTTTGGAATGCAAACCATTGGTGCCTATTGTTTTTCAGCCACAATAAATGAGGGCTTCACAGGAAGAAAACAGTTCCCCTTATCTGCTAAAGGCTGGCCTGCAGCATGTAACTATCAGCTGCTAGCATCACAGGGACTGGGAGGTAACCAATAGAATGTGTGAGGAGAGATTAGAATGAATTGTTGATGTTGGTTTTGCCTCATAAACGACAGTCTCTTGCATTTGCAAGTTGGCTGTTTGTTACATTTCTTTTTCCTTCAAAGGCAGTTTTGTCTTATCTGATGCTGAAACTCTTCCATGCAGCTTTGACCGCAGAAGCACGCAAGAAAGAAATCGGTTGGAAATTTGTTCATGTCTACCTCTATGCTTGACATTTCTTCCCTGATAAGGTAGAGCTAAATATTGACTTTTTGGTTAAGTTCAAATTAGCTGTCTGGTCTACAAGCATTGATCGTAACCCATTATCTTTTTCCCATTTTGGGCCTCTGAGCTCAGCTGCCAAAAATGAGAGACAAAGGAATGGCAGGAAGACAATTAATGTGCAGTAAAGATATCACTTTACTAGACAAAGCCACAATTACTGTTGACCTTTGATTTTATTTCCTGTCCATCTTGCATTCCAATAAAGTAATTCATATTTGCCTTGGCTTTCCTTTTCCCAAAGAAAACAATTTCCCTTCTGTCTACATGACAAGAAACCCTCTGCTGTTAATGCTGTTTGATAATAAATACAGGTGCTACCATAAGTACGCAGAATTAAAGTGCAGTGCTTGTGGTGTAAGCTTCAGACTGTTGCTTTACTCTAACCCTATAAGGACTTGGCCTAAAGGGGGAAAGAAGTAAGGGAAGAAGGAAAGCAAATAATGTTATTATATTGCCTTGCAGAAAGTCTGTGACAAGTTCCCAAGAGACCTCCGAGGAAATTAAACATCTGGAGTTGTGATGTCCACCCTGACATGGATTAGAGCAGTTTCAGGCACTGTAGAGGGGTTAAATGAATGTGAATGAGGAGAGACTAGCCCTTCCATTTAGACCCTTGTCCTCTTTCATGGCAAACCTTCTTAAAGAGAAAAGGAAAGGATACATGGTTGCTTCCAGATAACCTGTTTAAATACGCATTCGTCTTGATTTGTTTACACAGTATGTGGGGAGTTCAGATGTCCACTATTTTTGAGAGTTTTTTCTGAATTTTTTTTTTTTTTTGCAGGGATGTTGTTATCTGTCTGTCTGTCTGTTTGTTTGTCTTCTATCCTGCCCTTCCTCCCCAGTGGGTCCAGTGGAAAACATTGGACAACTTTGCGTCTAATAGCAATTGCTATTCCATACTTTCCAAGCATTTTCCTGTCAATTTTTAAATTGCAAAAATTACATGGGGGGGCACTGAATAAATGCAAATGGCACAACCTGCTTTTGCTGGTATGCGATTAAATCCCACCAGGAATTCGCAACCACCTGCAAGTGGTCCATGTCAGTTCTTCTCATGTCCACACCAGTTCCTCTATAGCCAATGAAGTAAGATAATCTGTTCCCTCCGTCAAGCTCAAAGTGAAGGAAGTGGCAGTGAGCTGGCAGAAGTCCAAACAACAGAGTCACCATTGTGCTTGTTGTCATTATGTATACACAAATAGCTAGCATAGCACGAGAGAATCAATTCAACATGTTGGGTATTCTCTCAAGACCACTTGTTAGATAATAACATAAGGAGATTAAACAGTCATCAACACCTCCTCTCTTTTTTGGTCTCAACCTGTAATTAAATAATACCTACCCTGCATTGTAAAATGTGGTTCCTGGCCGATGAAAGAAGCACATTAAGACACTGTCAAAAGTATGTTCAAATACTTTCCCCTGGAAAATGTTAAGGATTCCCAAAGCTCATTCAAGTTTAACACTCTCTCCACCATCAAGTTCTCTTCTATTGCCATGTATTGTGCATAGCACAGAACATGCTTTGGGGGGGGGGCACACCTCTCCTATGTGTATTTATTCCTGAATTCCAAATTAACAAGAAATCAGTGCAAAAGATCTACAGGGTGAAAATGTTATATGGTGCACGTTCCACTCCCCTGCAGAAGGATATTCTGAGCTCAACACAGTTCAACAGGTATTTGTACTGTATTTGTACAACAGGTATTTGTTCAACAGGTATTTGTACTGACCAGATTCCCCAGCCGCATGGATAATAAAATCCTACCTGTACCGTACACTGAATGGAGGAGGATCCACTATCTTCCATCTGGCAACTAATATGCCACCAGCAAAAGCTCTTATCCTCCACAGACTTTTTTCTTTTAGTCATAGAACTATAGAATTGTAGGGATGAAAGGGGACACAAGGATCATCTCATCCGACTCCCTGCAATGCAGGAAACTTTCACCCAACGTGGGGTTCAAACCCACAACCCTGGGATTAAGAGTCTCATGCTCTGCAGACTGAGCTACCAGTTTCACTAATACAAGAGACATGCTGTTTTCTTGGAGGGTGGGGGAGTGGTCTTTGCACAGCTCACTGTTTTACAAGCCCAGGAGGCAGGAAGCAGAACAGGACTACTGCTGGCTGGGAGATGGGCATTCAGTTTAGCCTCCCCAGTCCTTTTCTGCTGCACCTGCAGAACAGCAGCCTACTGGAGGAGCCAAAAGGTTTGGCCAACTAGACCTATCTATGAAGCACAAGAACTTGCCATGGCTATAGCTGGTTTCCAGGAATGACGCCTATTTATCCAGAATGACATTGGGTCACTGCCAGCAAGCCAGCCCCAATACAGGTGACGCTAAAGGGGGTGTGACCCTTTGGAGTATGATGTGGGCATGGACATTCCACCTGGGCTGTTGGTTACGGGATAAGCTTGTTCCCAGGTGAGAGACTGGAGCAGCACTGGGAGGGTAGAGGCTGTGAAACAGGTGGAATACTGTGTCTATGGTGAAAGCATATCCAGTGCGATTGGTGACTATTGGTTGATTTTTCTATTTTATGTCATTTTGATTGATTGTACTGATTGAACTTTTATTGTATATTCATTTGTACTAATATTTTTGGGAGACTTTGGACAAAAAAAAAAGCAATGGCATAAATACAACGGAACATTTACAGCTTTTGTTTATGACACTGGGTTTTTTTTGTTATACAGGCATCAAGGAAGAAGTGTATTTTAAATGTGAGTTGTAACTTTCATGTCAGTGTCAGCAGGCTGGATCCAGAGAAGCTTTTCCGAGGGTCTTTTTCCAGTGGAGGCAGCAGTTATCCCAAGGAGATGACACACTTTTCTCCAATGGAAGATATTCCATTGTAGTAAGTTTCTCTGGATCCAACCCAATGCCAACATTTATATTGTGTTGATTTTTGTAGGTGTGTGTAAAAATAAATTCAAAGTTGTTGTTGTTTTTCAAAAAAGAATGAACATATTTTAAGAACCCTGCAACTGCTTTCTACAGCAATCAATGCTGCATTTGAGAAAGAAATTCCCTGGCCTGGGAAAAATGTTTTCCCACCCAAATGAAATTCCAAGGGTAAGTCCATAAAAGCCAGCATTTTTATACCACTGGTTTTCTAACGTGTGTTTTGTTGCTTCTGTATGTTTTTAGTAGTTTGCCTTTTTAAAATCCTATAATAAGTAATGTAGTTATAAGGCTTAGAACACTATATTTGTATCTGTCATTTCAAAATAATCACCTTCTTCCAGTTGTATGAAAATGCCAAGCTGCTGCTAACATGTCAGAACACTCCAGTTTATAATAGCCTATTTACAGGCTTATATCTTAAACAATAATTCTATCTTCTTTACCACAACCTCACTCATCTTTGAAACTTTAGGAGAAAGAATAATTCGTTTACAGAAATGCCCCACCCCCATTTCTTTCTTTTCTTAAAAGGCAGGATTCCCAAATCCCATTCAATTCCTTTTGGAGGAAGTTAGCATGTGCTTCAGTTTCCCACAGAAATCAATGGAACTTAAGTATGCTTAACACTGGTCAAATGGTATTCTAGTTAAAGCTCTTAGCTACAAATCTAACACAGTTTTCATCACTTAGTATTTTATAGACTCAACAAAGTTCATTGATATTGTTACCTAGTGGTTCCACTTTTTCTTGCATTCTTCCTTGGTCCTTTTGGATGTTTTATATTATTATCAAACTTTTGGGTCAATTTCAATACTTGACAACTTTCAATTCATCTCCAATTTTTGCTTTAAAAGCTTTTTTCTTTATATTGTATCTTCATGCATTAAATGATGTGCTATATGAGGAATGTTTTCTGTAAAAGGTAAAGGTAAAGGTACCCCTGCCCGTACGGGCCAGTCTTGACAGACTCTGGGGTTGTGCGCCCATCTCACTCAAGAGGCCGGGGGCCAGCGCTGTCCGGAGACACTTCCGGGTCACGTGGCCAGCGTGACAAAGCTGCATCTGGCGAGCCAGCGCAGCACACGGAACGCCGTTTACCTTCCCGCTGGTAAGCGGTCCCTATTTATCTACTTGCACCCGGGGGTGCTTTCGAACTGCTAGGTTGGCAGGCGCTGGGACCGAACAACGGGAGCGCACCCCGCCGCGGGGATTCGAACCGCCGACCTTTCGATCGGCAAGCCCTAGGCGCTGAGGCTTTTACCCACAGCGCCACCCGCGTCCCTATGTTTTCTGTAGACTAATCTAAAACATAACTCAGTTTAACTCAGTGAAACAAAAGTTGCTTCAAGATTATGTTTACTGAGTATTCATCCTGATTTTCTGCAACACCGTTTACAGGGAGGCTATACAAGATTGCCAAATACTGAGCATTTGCTTGTGTTTTTGGGAAAGTTATACAATGCTGTGACAATCACTTGTTATCCCTATACAATGCATTTCCCCATCGCTTTCCTTACTCTAAAAAGTCCATGTCTTTTTTGTGTGCCAAAGTCAAATCCACTTTGCTGATATGCAAGTGAATTCCACCCACTCTATAGCAAGTCTGGAAGTTTCCTCAGTATCCCACTCTATGAATGCTTATTCCAAAAGTAAGTCCTTTATTAAGCCTGCAACCCAATAAACAAAAAAATCCCCTATGTATCTACCTTCCATACCCATGCTGGTTTGCTGCCTCCTTAACACTTCTGGGTCATCACTTGAAGCCAAGCAGGCTCACTTTTCATTCTTCTCCAGATGTGACAGTCAAAACACACTCAGAACATCCAAAGATTAGAAACCATAACAACTTATCTGGCCCCACAAAATCACATGCCAAAACTATTGTTCACGCAGAATTGGAGGTGGAAAAGATACTTGGTATCCGCAGTGAATAATATTATCATGCTCAAACTGCAGTTCTCTGCCCAATTTGTGTAATTATAAGGGTGGGGGGACTCAAAATCCTGTAAAATATGAAGGCAAGCCTCAAAAGGAAATCCTTTTAAAACTGTATGACCATTTTTTTACTAGTTCTATTACTGCACAATTCATTAGTTGCACAGCTAATCAGCAGGAGCCATGTATTTTGATTAACTCATCATGATGTACCAGTTATATAAACAGGAAATGGCAATAGATTACATCACTGTGGATATTGCCTAGAGGATTACTTTTAATTCCAGAATTCTTGCAAAATTCAGCTTTCAAAATACAGATAACACACTACACACTATGTGGTCTTGGCTAAGGGTTGTTCATGTGTTCCCAATCACATCCAAATTTTAAGAGGTGTAGCAATCAAGACTGCATTTTTATCCAAAGTGAAGGAAGCAATTATTTGCCCTTCTTCAGCGACAATCCCAAGCAGATTTGCATATGCTGCCTATGCTTGAATGGTTGCAGACTGATTAGACCAGCCTTCCATCCTCCATATTGTTTTAGATGTAACTCCATCAGGCTCCGACAGTATGCTTGCAAACACTGCAGTTGATGGGAATTATAGCCCAAAACATCTGAAGGGAACCAAGCTGGGCAAAGCTAGAATAGACAGTGTTAGCCTAATAAACACAATTCATAGAAAAAAATTTATTGATTTATTTCATAAAATTTATGGTATACACTGCTTGGCTGTAAAACAACAATCTCAAAGCAATTTACAAAAGATACAACGAAAATCAAGAAAAAAATTACAACCCTACTTTAAAACATACAAAAGTTAAAATACTAAAAGAGATTAAGATTGCCCCAATTTTCTAAGCATCTGGAGAGACTATGTTTGATATGGTAATTGAATCCACAGTCACCAACCAACCATGCCGCTGTCATCATTTCACCCTAATCCCTCCCACGAATCCTGCCATTTTATTTGCAATAAGTTTAAACTCCTTTCTCTCCTCCTGCCCCAGTTCAGCGCCATATCACCTACTATTTGTTATCTTATGTCTTTATCCTTTAGATCTGTTATGCATACCTGCTTATATGCTGCACACTGCTACAACTCTCTGGATCCTTCAATTTAATCTCCCTATCTTGTCTCTTAGCTGCTCCTTTATCATGGTGCCACCTTCATGTTACAGATGAAAATGACAGGAGGTCAGCACCAGAGACCAGACTCTCTGAATGCCATACTGAATTTTAAACTGGCAACTTGATTGTGTTCCTTTAGAAACACATCTTAGCTTTTGAAAAGAAAAGAAAAATACGGAGAGGCATCTGCTATATGAAATCCTAACAGTATGCCCACTTTCGAGAAAGTTCCTTTGAAGGAGTCAAATGCATACCATAAAATAGTTATTTCATCAGGTGTGTGGGGTTTTTTGGATCTCTCTCTTTCAGTCATCCTCTCCCCTATTTATACATATATTTTTAATAATATGGAGTTGTGAAGTCTGTTGTCTCCAATGCAAGTGATCTCATTTAAATACATATGCCTTTGCCTTGCATTGTGTGAGCAGCCACGGAGTCCCTGTCCCCGCAAAGCCTGGCCATCTAGGGTATATGAATAAATGGACACCACAACAGTCAGGGATTAAAAGACCACAACTTTATTGATTTCAGAGGTAGGTAGATCTTTGGCATAGGCACTGGGCAGTGCCTAGGAATGGACCTGAGGGAAGACTGCATCCCTCAGGTCCGCTCCCCAAACCCCACCCTCCAGACTGCCACAGAAAGGCCGATTTGGATGGTGGGCTTGGTGGAAGCCCACGCACCTCCGTGGCAGCCAGGGAGGAGTGGCAATGGCCACTTGTCAAATGCGAGGCTCTGCGGGGAGAGGAGGCACTGTGGTGGGCCGCAACTACCACTCACCATGGAGAGAAGTAAGCGGCCATTTCTCACTATATCATATGTGTATCTCCACACATTTGGAATAGCTGTACTCTCATTTGCATCTTCTTCTTTTGGTGGGAATTAGAGGCAGAAAACATTAATAGGATTCTCACATAAGGTAATTAGAACTCAGGACAAAGGCTTTTATAAGCATTCTGGATGTGCTGAGGGGAATTAAAGGGCTGAGCAGATTTTCAAACTATGCCCCACTCTTAGCTCACAGCCCTCCTTTTCTTCCCTTTGGTTTTGCTATAAGTTTTTGACCAGCTTAAAGGTACGCAAATATGATAATGCATTGTCTAGCTTGTCCCTGAAATGAAAGTGTGTTTTTCTGTGTGTGTGTGTGTGTTCCCTCCTTCATGCATTTTCAGTGTTTTCTGCAGAACCTCAAAGCACTAGCGGCCATTGCTTTAGGGATGTTGAAAAGTTTACAGTGAAATAAACACACTGACTATCCAGCCTAATCAGGGTTTTATTGGCTCACAGGCCTTTTACAATCCTGGCAGAGTGCGGCAAAAAGGAAGAAAGGCAGCAGTTCAAAACACAATACATTTAAAAGCAATACAGTATGTGAGTTTTATTTATGACCTCCTGATCCCAGGGAAAGCATGCAGTACGGATCCTGTGTGGTTTAGCAGTCATCTCATGGGGCCAGGAAGCTAGAAAAACTCTGCATTGCCTCTAATGAAGCCAGAAAGTATCTGAAAGAAAGCTGCCACGTTAACCAAGGTAGGTGGCCTGGGCAGTAGAAAATAAAAGTATTTTAAATAGAAAGACATGAAGAAACAAGAGGAGTGGAAGAGTGAAAGAAAGCCATGGTGTTTCAGGACAGAGGCAAGGTAATAAAGGCTTTGCGCCCTCAGAATTACTAATTTTTTTCCTACTTGTTTATGCTACTTTTGAAGAAAAAAGCGTCCCCAAGACTCTTCACAGATACTAAAAGAAAAATTTCAAAATGAATAAGCAAAATAATTTGAAACAAATTCCAATCAGGTAGCCAATTATGACTCAACCTAAGAGAAAGAACCGCATCACCAAGAAAAGCAGGAAACAGCTTTACATAAAATCTGCATGTGTTAATTTATATAGATGCAAATGTAGACATAATTGTTGTAGTTTAAATATAAGTACCATATCCCTCACCATAGTGGGGATGTCTAACCAGGTGACCTGTGTTGTACTCATTCTGCTGGACTTGGACTAGAGTGTTCTTCAAACAGGTAGCCCTTCAAATAGAAGACTGGGCTCTGTGAAGTACAACACAGGGCCAGTCTCAAGCAGGAACAAATCAAAAACATATTTCCATTTGATTCCAATTCTCAAAGTCCTGAAGGAGCAAGAAACAATTTTATCCGTCTATTTTATGTTTTAAAGAGAACAAAGATGAACATAAGCAAACCTCTGAAGGGAATGCAGTTTACAGCTGTAAGAGCCATCGCTGAAAAGGCCCTGCTCCAAATGGAAACCAATTTTGGTTCTCAGAGTTCTTGGAGCAGAGTTTTTGGATACCAAGGAACGAGAGATTAATTTGGGGCACTTACTGGAAATCAGTTTTGTCACCTCTTCCTCCCCAAACCCTGAGACAATGAGCCCAGCCACCTTTTATTCACAGTCGCATAAGCACTACACTACAGCATGGCCATAAACTTGTACGTTCAACCACTGAAATATACACCCAATATGTAGCAATGGAGATTTGTGTTACTGCTTTATGAATGAACACTGTGTTTTATGAATGGACTCTGTATTTTGTGAATTACCTAATAACCAGCAATAGGGAGCTCTAGAATCTGACAGCTAACCAATTGGGTACTACCAAAGAGCGACTCCTATTGCTGAAAGCAGGTGACCAGCAGGGAATGCTTCAGCTCAGCCTTTGCACTGTTGACTGAACACCCCCTGCTGTGCAGATAATGGAAAAAGCTCATAAACTGCATCCCTTCTGGCATCCTGGCCAACTCCATTACGCTGGTGTAAACCCTGGTGCACCAGAAGCACAGAATAGCAGCAAATAAAATCTGCTCATACCTCAGCAACTGATAAGACATGTCAACCAGTTCTTCCAAAGTCTTCCTAAATTATAAAGCTCCAAAATACAGGCCAAAAGAGAGCAGGTCTGGGAAGAGTGAGGCATACAATGGGCAGCACCAGTGAAAATGCCCTGCTCCATGTAACTCCTGCCCTGTCATTTGATAGAGTGCCCACTTGCCCTCCTTCTTGACATGGAATGCTCTCAACTGGAGTCTCCAGGTTCTAGTTGGTTAATTGGTTTGGCAACTACAGGAGAGCTATGATATTCAAGTGAGGGTGGTCAGATGCCTTGTCAATCCCTCCCCCCCCCCCCCAGTTTTTTAAAAATTCATTTTATAACACAACTAAACAACACAAACAGAAAAACAAACAAATTCTTGTCTTATCCTATTTTTTCTAAACATTGTTAGGTGAGCTTCCCCAAGTCCCCCCATCTGATTTTCATTTTATGAGATGCCTTGTCAATCCCAGCAGGTATATAAGAGAACAACCCAGCCTGCCCAGGCCTCCAGCCTGTCCCCAGTACGTCACACAACCATGCACCCAAGAATGAAAAGAACAGTCAAAGTGCCCATGTGGACTAACCCTAACTCTTAGTAATCTGCTCTTCCCTAGAATTTCCGTGTACTTTGTATTCTCAGTGATATCATGCTTCTAATACACAGTACACCTAGGCTGCAATCCTATACTGAAAGTCTCACTGAGCTCAGAGTAACTTAGTTCTGTGTAAGATTGCACTGTAAGTGTCAATCAGTGTCCATTTTTAATGGCAGGCACCAAATCCCTTAGGAAACAGAGAGGATGCCAGTGGCAACTTTAGCTGCCCTTACAAATAAAACAAGAGCACAATCAAATCTAAAGTGACATCACAAGAACCATCCAGATAATTTCCCTTTCAGACGTTTCAGTAAAGGGCTGCAATAAAGACAATAATTATCTAAGAGTAGGAAATGGAGCAGACATAACCCATCTTTCATTCCAGTCTGAAGGCTGCAATTTCGTGGTTGTATTCCGTTCCTAATGCCATGCATTGACTATTAGCAGATTTCCTTCGCAGACTGGATAGAAGTGGATGTGTTTCAAAGAGGCTTCAGGAATGTCCCATATTCCTGGTAGCAATTTTTAGAAGCCTGCTCTTTTGAGTGACTGGCCTTTGAATGTCTTTAAAACAAGACCTGTCAAACAATCTGTGCTAGATCAGTTAAGTGAGTTATAGGGCTGAATGGAATGGTTGGAGACAGACTGCTTGGCCAGAGCCCTTGATCCAGTGCAAGGAATTCAATATCCTGCTCAATATTTGGTAGAGGCATCTTCAAATATGAGTGCTTTTTACACATGACGACATCTTCTTAAGTGGACCAGATATAAAGCGGTTACACAAAGAATCCTGGAGTGTGATCCTGCACTGCACTTCGATTGCCCAAGTACAACATACCGTATTTTTCGCTCTATAACACGCACCAGACCATAACACACACGTAGTTTTTAGAGGAGGAAAACAAGAAAAAAAAATATTCTAAATGAAATAGTGCATAAATAATAATAATAATAATAATAATAATAATAATAATAATAATAATAATTTATTTATACCCCGCCCTCCCCAGCCAAGGCCGGGCTCAGAGCGGCTTACAAGCAATAATAAAAACAAGAAGAATGATTACAACTTAAAAACAAAAATAAAATACAACATTAAAATAATGGAACATTAAAATATTAAAATGTAGCCTCCTTGCAGGAGGAGAAGGAAAAGAAAAAAGAAAGAGAGGGAGGGAGGGAGGGAATCAAATTGGCTCCAAGCCAAAGGCCAGGCGGAACAACTCTGTCTTACAGGCCCTGCGGAAAGAATTCAGATCCTGCAGGGCCCTGGTCTCATGAGACAGAGCGTTGTGGTTCATGCTGTGGCCACAGACATGTGATCTGACAGTGAGTTTGGAGTAGTCCAATGCAAAAATCCTGAGGATCCATGTGGATCCATGCTTTGTAACCACGGAGGGGGGAAGGAAGGGGAACCATGGATCCTCTACTCACGACTGCAGCAGATCCCCCCGCCACCCGCAGGCATTCGCTCCATAACACACACAGACATTTCCCCTTACTTTCTAGGAGGAAAAAAGTGAGTGTTATGGTGCAAAAAATACGGTACTTCTCCTGGCTTGGCACAGCAGATATCATTGACAGTTTTCACCAGCATTCCATATACAGTGGTACCTCGGGTTACATACGCTTCAGGTTACATACGCTTCAGGTTACAGACTCCGCTAACCCAGAAATAGTACCTCAGGTTAAGAACTTTGCTTCAGGATGAGAACAGAAATTGTGCTCTGGAGGCGCGGCAGCAGCGGGAGGCCCCATTAGCTAAAGTGGTGCTTCAGATTAAGAACAGTTTCAGGTTAAGTACGGACCTCCGGAACGAATTAAGTACTTAACCCGAGGTACCACTGTAGATCTGAACAACAGCTGCAACACCTTGCAATTTCATGCTTACATTGAATCCCGAAGGAAAGTCTCCAGAGACCTGACAAGTACCTGTGGAATTTTATGGCTTTTTGAGCGCAGTCCTATGCATGAAGTAGGAATGGGAAATAAATTTGATTTGGTTCACATTTAAAGGTGAACCTACCTAATTTGCATGTTCTGAAACAAGAAGCGAATTAACATACAACTATCCTTCAAAATTCACACTTCTCCAACTTTTGCAACTCAGATCTCCAGGCAACAGAAGCAGCCAAGATGCTATGTTATAGTCTCCCAGTCCCGCCCTCTGAAACAAATCCTGCAGGTAGAAGTGGTATAAACCACTGAGCCTCTTGGACTTGCCAAGTGAAGGTCAGCAGTTCAAATCCGCACAACGGTGTGTCCCAGCTTCTACCAACCTAGCAGTTCGAAAGCATACCAATGAAAGTAGATAAATAGGTACTGCTGCAGCAGGGAAGTAAACAATGTTTCAGCGCACTCGGGCATGCATCACCGTGTGCCAGTAGCTTTAATTTGCTGAAATGAGCTCCACCTCTGTCACTGAGCTGCTGTGATGTCTTGGAACGTTCATAAACATTCTGATGCTTAGTGTCATCAATAAGCTATCAACACAAAGGGCCTAGGAATAAAAGGTATGAAGTTCTATGGACGGGAAGGTAGGAATGACTGGGTGTGTTGAATTTCAAAGGTGAGCTATCATTTCTTAGGAGTGTTTTATGCATCACTTTCTGGTGACTGCATTGTTATAGGAAAGCATGCTTCTTAGTGCTGTGAAAGATGAGAAAAGCTGAGTTTAGAATACAACTCTCAGTGAATTTTCACAGCTTTCTACTTATTATTCTCTTTACCAAGGTACAGTAAAGGTTGCAATATTAAACAGTGGGTACATGGTAGTGGCAGAGAAATACAACATCCCATCCCTTTGACTACACAGAGTAGTCAAAGAGGCTTTTATGGGACTTGTTAGCATCCATGACACAATTTATTTAACCCGCCCTTTATTTGTATTATTTTTTTCCATAGTCAGTTGCACAAAATCAAATTAGAAGAAGCAGTGTCCTTAACTAATCATTGATTCCTATGGTGCCCTCATTGGCTATCTAACACCCACACAGAAGACACTGGCAGCTCTTTGATACATAATTGATATGGCTATTGAAGATCATACGCAATATAAGGGATATTTTTTTTCAAAGTTTTAGGCTTATATGAAGCCAAGGTTCTCTTCTGTATTGAATTTCCTCCTAAGCTGTGATCCATTCAAGCTGCCCTTTTCATACAGCTGAAAGCAGATTTGATTAATATGATTTGTCTGTGTGTGTATGTGAAAATATGGGACGATTAAGGAGTGGTGATGTGGGGAGCCCATGCCCTTTCTCAACATGACATTCTCTAGCATTATACAGAAGACTGTAGAGTCCTCCAATCTTTATAGTATTCCTACTTTCTGCATCTGAAGTGGGGGTGGGATCTATTATCGGGGGGGGGGGTTCATTTTTTTTTTATTTCTTATTACTGTTCCACTATCGTGTCCAGGTCAACAAATCCACAGCTGCCTATTGATTTCACTCAGTAACGAGACAGGAAAGGCCAAGTTTCAAGGAATGGTTTGCAGATTGGCTTTTCTTTGTGTGAGCAGCTTTCTTGTGAGGACCCCTTAGAAAAAAAAAATTAAGATTGCACAGATGTCCTCTGTGCTCAGTGAAGCAAAATACCAAGTCAATAAATTTACAGCCTGACACTTCTGGTAACCAGCTTCTGTCTCCATATACTGCCAGTCATGGAAACAATCTTCAGAAAAAAACTGGTGGTGTGGTGGGAAATAGTTCAGTATTAGTTCAATAGTGTTTTCATCTAGTTCACTGACCTTTTATGCGGCTTGTAATTAGAATGAACGTGTGGATATGGAGGCCCACATCACAGGAAATAGGGCTGCAGCCAGATTTCAAATTATTTATCCTCCAAACTGTGGTTTAGAGGGCTAGAGAAAAGCCCCATTCTTATGTGCATCCTCCTTTCATATGCTCTAGGTAATAGAAAAATTTCTCATTTGTGCAAACCATTGAATCCTAATTGAAAATATGGAGTTTGTGTGAACTGTTCAAAATTAGGCTGTAAACCTGTGTTTATACCGATGCATGCACAGAGAGAGACAAGAAGTAATTTTCTTAATAAACTTTTGTGTATGTCCACATTTGATACCATCTAGTAAAAATATCCTTCTAAAGATGTAAATAGAGCGCTGCAGGATCAGGTCAAAGACCCATCTAGTTCAACATCCTTTTTTCATAATGGCCAACTAGATGCCTACAGCATTCTTCCCACTTGTGATTCCCTAACTACTGGCATTAAGAGGCATATTGCTTCTGACAACAGAGGTGGAACTTAGCCATCATGGTGGGTAGCCACTGATAGTCTTGTTCTCCCTGAATTTGCCTCATCCTCTTTTGGGCCATTACTACACATGTAGTGGGGGAAAACTCCATAGCTTAATTATATGCAGTGTGAAGAAGTACTTTATTTTGTCTGCTCTAAATAGAAGTGCAATGATCGATTACTTACTTACTTACCTACTTAAAATATTATTGTCCTATCCAGGCAGGGAGACCCATTTCTCTTTTAACTACTAGTGATTCTAGCATATTGTAGGAAGCTGCCATACAGATATACACTAAGGGACATTTGCAATACTACTGCAATAAAAACATTGTTTAGAATCTTTTAAATGTGTTGTTGGGTGAAGCAGGGGTTATTTGTTGGTTTTCGTTCTTGTTTTTATTATGTATTTTGTGTTTTTTATCTTGTATTTGTGAACTGCCCTGAGATCTATGGAGTATACAAAATAAATAAATAAACAAACAAATATTCTAATTGTCATATCAATAAATTTTAACCTACATAAGTTAACACGGCACTGTTTGTAGCTCAAGCTGGCATTTGCATGCCATGTTCAGAGAATGAGAAATCTGTGAATGTGGCTTATTAAGCAATGTGTAGCTGTAGAATGGGACGCGGGTGGCGCTGTGGGTTAAACCACAGAGCCTAGGACTTGCCAATCAGAAGGTCGGCAGTTCGAATCCCCACGACGGGGTGAGCTCCCGTTGCTCGGTCCCTGCTCCTGCCAACCTAGCAGTTCGAAAGCACATCAAAGTGCAAGTAGGTACCGCTCCGGCGGAAAGGTAAACGGTGTTTCCATGCATTGCTCTGGTTCACCAGAAGTGGCTTAGTCATGCTGGCCACATGACCCGGAAGCTGTACGCCGGCTCCCTCGGCCAATAAAGCGAGATGAGCGCCGCAACCCCAGAGTCGGTCACGATTGGACCTAATGGTCAAGGGTCCCCTTACCTTTACCTTTAGCCTTAGAATGCAGTTCAATAAAAATCCACTCAACAGAATTAACAATGAGCTCAAAGCAATGTATTTATGACAGACACTGGGCACATTCAGACAAAACACTGGCTGTTAACAATGGCTATTGCACAACCTCTGTGCTAGTACACACAACCCAAGCACTTCTGATTTGTTCTTCCCTTCCTCCCAGCCAGGAAACAAACCATGGGGTGGCTGGCTTGCTTGTGTTACATCTGAACCAGAGCACATGGTTTATTTTTCTGCTGGGAAAAAGGGAGGAGCAATACTTTGATTCCTAAACATGAGTGCCGCTTCAGTTGTAATACAGTGATACCTTGGTCTACAACCATAATCTGTTCCGGAGATCCGGTTGTAAACCAAAACAGGTTGTAACCCAAAGTGTGCTTTCACCAATGGGACCTCCCCAAAAAATATGGGTTGTAATCCCCCCCAAAATGGGTTGTAATCCAAAAAAAGGGACACACAGTTCAGGGTTTGACATGGTTGTAATCCAAAACAGTTGCAAACCAAGGTGCCACTGTACTAAGTTAGTCACTAGCTTCGCCACTAAGTAGGAAGGAAGGAGCGAAGGAGGAATGTGCAGGTTGTGTACCCTGATTATAGTGATTAGGTCCAAATGCAGCTAAATTTACAGTCCTTATTTTGACTACAGGAGATAAGGACTAATATTTGTAACCATGTTAACTACCATCACAGACTTTCAAAGATTATGTATATTAAGAAATATATTTTAAAATCAGCAATTATTCGTATGGAACTACTGTATTGGTATTAATTTCAGCATGAGAGATTCTATATTTTGTTATATATCCTCTTCACTTTCGATGGAAGAAAAGTCATGATATGATGCCACCTTCTGGATGAAATGAGAAGAAAAACTGTTTTTTCCCGCTGCATCTTCATCGGATTTTAAACCTGGAATCTAGATTTAGCCAGATAGATATTTGAAATTTTGCCTCTTGTCATTTAAAATAGTATTTTGATAGATTTGTTAACGTGCACATGCACACAAAAAGCGTAATTATGATAATACTAGGTTTTTTAATAGACTGCATTATTGCTAGCTATGATCTTTTAATTAAATGATATAGCAAAATACATTCTTCATAAACCTTTTTTCCTGTTTCAAAGCCTTAACAATAATTCCTATAAATTCCAGAGTGATTACTGAGTATGAGTTCCACATTTCTACTTAGACAACATAAAATATAACTTTCTTCTGAATTCTCTCTCAAAATGTGCTAGAGTAGAAGGGCATGTGGGGGGGGGGTTGGGGGGGATACATGTGTATTTAATGCAGTGAGCACCAACATACCACATATGTACTGTGTGACTACCATGTGGAGCCCCTTTCAATGCAAATTGAGAAGACCTGCCCCTTATATCATCTGCACTGCAAGAAGATTAGAAGAATGTTCAATTTCCATGCAAGAACATAGACCCAGAAGAACTGGCCATTTGTAGCTTTAAGGAACAGGTCCCATTCTTCCTTGCTATTAACTAACTTCTAAACACTCAGATTTCACAACTGATAAGGTTTTCTGGACAGAAACACTAGATTCAAGATCAGAGATTGCTTTACTTTGCCCTGCAAAAACTATCAAGCAAACAACAATGAATCAGAATGATAGATTAAAAAAATAAATCACACTACATGTGTGGATTGGATTACAAATGGCAGGGTGTCTATGTGATCAACAACTCCCCCCATCCTCAGTGGCCACTGTTAATAACATACTGTAATTTTCATTGTCTATACATTCTGTATTTCTTTTCCTTCTGACCTCATTGTTTACAATCCCTCCCCCAAACATGTATCTGCAACTCAGGACAACACTTGCTGCATCTGATGACATGGACTGCAGCTCACAAAAGCATACGGCATGATAAATTTGTTAGTCTTTAAAGTAGTTAGTCTTGAGTGGTTATTCAACCTGAAGTGGTGCCCATATTTCTGACTCTGTCTATGATTTGATCAAACTCAGCTTTTTATCTGGTAACCCACCATTGATTTTTACTGTTATATGTTATTCTGTATAAAAATTCTATTATAAACACTAAAAACCCACTAAAACACTAAAAAAAAGTGGCTTTGTTGCTTTTGCTGCAATAATCTTAACACAGCTTCCCCTCTGGAAACTATTCCTGCTGGGGATTCCTTTGATTTGGCATTTGTTTTTTGAGATGGCATAATCGCATGCTGTAGATTCTGTAAAGTTTGTAAAAAGTGCTTTTGCGAAAGTATCATAAAGTTACATGGGGTTTGCTACGCTCGTTCACTGCCACAGAATCATAGTTCAGCTCAGCTGAAGAAAACACGGCCATTTAGTTTTCCAGATAGGCTGTGAATGGTTTCAATTACCTGATGTTGCGGTTCAATCCATCAGTATAACACTAAACACATCAAGGCTAGTCATGCCAGTAAAACAGTGGAATGTTTATGGGGAATTCAAGATTATGCTGCTATATTCTCTCCATGTAGCTGGCCATAGCCCTGTGTAAAATTGGGGGGGGGGGGGGGTGTAATACAAGTGTTTGGCCTCAGGAATCTACAAAAATTTAAATAAAAGATGGAGGAAAGTCTAAGATTATGATAATATTTTTAAATTGTGTACAGAGTAGTTTATTATATAGTTCCAGTAATATCAACATTATGTAAGGGAATACTCTGCTGGTTTTGTTTTTACCTTTATTCCAAGCCTGCCAGACTGAATAATCATCACAAGGAATGTTGTAGACCTTCCATGTTTCTTCGTGTTCTTTTATGGGCCTGTAGCAGTCTGAAGAAAAGAACATGCATTGTGTTATATTGAGCTCTTACGTTATGAGGACTAATTTTTAAACTGATGACCCCTTCTCACGATATGGCCACCACACAGATATTGCTTGAAACTCCATTACAACTGAATTTTTATTTCCTTTCATTTTGCATGACTAATAGCTTGGCAGCTGTGAGTGCAAGACATATGTTCCTAGTGTGAGGGATTGTTTAGCTTGTTACGCCTGCAACTGTTCCCTGAATTTGTTTCCAGAAGTCAATAATGAAAGGAAACTCAGCCAGATGTGTAAATATATGCCACTAGTGTTACAGCTCTTCTGCATTTACCCTGGCCAACTCCACTTGCCTTTTGGACACAGAACAGCATTTCATGGTTTACTTTCATGCAAATATCTGAAGGAATTGGGAATCAAATACAGTACAGTGGTACCTCGGGTTAAGAACTTAATTCGTTCTGGAGGTCTATTCTTAACCTGAAACTGCTCTTAACCTGAGGTACCACTTTAGCTAATGGGGTCTCCCACTGTCGCCGTGCCGCCGGCGTGCAACTTCTGTTCTCATCCTGAGGTAAAGTTCTTAACCCGAGGTACTATTTCTGGGTTAGCGGAGTCTGTAACCTGAAGTGTCTGTAACCTGAAGCGTCTGTAACCCGAGGTACCACTGTACCTCAAATGAGGGAACAGCCATATGAATCCACCAGTCTGTCCTCAATAAAGCTAGGGATTATTCTACGGTACTTGCAGAGCTTTTAAACTTCAGATGGCCTGTAGTTTATACTTCCTCTTTGCTTCCCCTGTGTTAAACTTATTGAAGTATTATTTATTTAAAGCATTTGTAACCCAGGCTTCAGCTAAAAAGGCTCCCAGAACAGCCTGCCCACAACCTAAAAAACACGACACAATGGAAAAGGGACAGAGAGGAAAGGGGGTGGGGGGTGGAATCAAACTCAGGTTCCAATTGTTAAACAGTTGTTCTTATAATGACCAGCTTGTGTGATTCAGGAGTAAGAGGTGCCTGATAGAGCTGGGGTTTTAGCAAAAATAAGATAGGATGAACCCTGCTTTCTATTTCTCCCACTGATGCAGTGTGACAAAATGGCTGCTCCCAGGTGACATTTGTAAGGAGAGAAGGCCTGGTGGAGCTTCTTCTGGACAGAATAAGCTGTGCTTTCCATCTCTCCCACTGGAGGAACGGAATCCATCAATAAATACATTTTTTTATTTTTTTTAGTAACATTGTAATCTTAGTTATGTCTGCTTAGATTTAAGTACAGTGGTACCTCTGGTTACGTACTTAATTCGTTCCGGAGGTCTGTCCTTAAACTGAAACTGTTCTTAACCTGAAGCTCGACTTTAGCTAATGGGGCCTCCCGCTGCTGCCGTGCCGCCGCTGTGTGATTTCTGTTCTCATCCTGAAGCAAAGTTCTTAACCCGAGGTACTATTTCTGGGTTATCGGAGTCTGTAACCTGAAGCGTATGTAACCCGAGGTACCACTGTAAATCCCATTCATTCAGTGGGGCTGAATCCCCACAGAATGTATATAGCAGGAGTTCCCAAACCGGTTTGTGAGCTTCATTCGGGTGCTCTGTGGTGTGTCTGTAAACATGCACTTAAAAATCATATAGCATCTAGGACATCATTGCCACAATATGTAGCACAGATAACATCAGACACAATAAGACTATTCATTTATGTTTTGGTCAACGGCGGGGGGGGGGGGGAATCAACAAAGATGTGTGTATATATTCCTCAAAAAAGCCATTACACAATTTTTAGTTGAAAAGAACGATTAAAGGAAAACTGGAATGGGTGGTCATATGGAAAAGAATCTAGTCCTCAGTCAATATGAACAAAGAGAAAAAGGAAAATGTGATACCTAAGGTGAGGGTCCTAACCAACCAGCCAGCTCCTTGCACACTTCAGGCCTAGTCTGCCTATATGAGGTTTCACTTGTATGTTTTGTCAGTCTTCCTTAACAAGGCCTCTTGGAGTTGCCCAAGGACCCCTACAATGTTTGCTGGACTTGCAACTTGACATCGCCTGCTTCCCCTTCAAGCCCTATGCCCTCATAGACCTGGGCAGGGTCATAGCCAAGCATAGTTAGGGTTTTTAAACCAGCTGAAATAACCGTAAATGACCTCAATCCAGAAAATCTAGCAAAGGCCCAAGTAAATACTTTAGAAATCCATGTCAGCTAGACATGACTAAGCCCCAATCTATTGTTTTCAATGGGACACAAGGCTGTTGATGGGGGTGGTGGTTCCCGTCAGGGCAAAAAAACAGCTTCAGGGTGGGTGTTATTTACTTTGGGGCAACACCTTTTACCATGCCATTGTCCTGATACAGCTGCCTTCTCTCCCTCCTTCTTTGCCTCATTCTCTTTTTTCTAACCTATCTGTTGTTTTAATTTGGTAAAAGGAAAAAAGATATGTGGTTAAAATAAAAAGGAGAAGCCTGGATTCCTAGATTCAGGTTTGGAGCAAGTGTTCTTTGGTGAGGGAACCCCAGCAGAGATTTAAAATTACAAAATATGCAGCAAAGCGGAGCACTGAACTATAGGCTGTTTGACCTTTAAAATACAGTACCCCCTTCTAAGTTTCTTCCAAAGTTCCACACTTCCCTTAGCATAGAAAAAGACCATATTTGGTAACTTAAAAATAGTTTACTTACAAGCTCTTCAAAGGACAGATTCATGTGCTTTTTCCACATTGCTGCAAGAAAAGACAGGCAGTATAACTTAGGTTTCAAAATGGTAAATGTTTCTAAATTATTTGTATAGAAACACAAATATGGCTTGCTTAAGCCATGCAGTCTAAGCTTGGAGCATCCAGCTTAGGTCTCCTTACTGGTAGGGTTCACAGGGTGGAATGGGAGAACAAAGAGTTTGTTAATCCTTACTCCCAAGGTGAGGGGAATCTGTCTGCATCCTAAATTGATGTTCTACCAATGAGTTATAGCTTTCCCCCAAGGATGAACAAAATGCTTAGAGGGGAAGAGCATATGATAATGCTCATGTTTTCAATGTTCCTAGGACCGTTTCTTTGGACTGAACTTTCAGGGAAGGCAATTATTTAATTTTACAGCTAGCACCAAACATATAAGCTATGGAAAGACATGTTTATTGCATCTCCGAACATTGGATTATTGTTTTGTTTCAATGCTTCTTGACACAAAAATGACAATAAATTTTATCTTCAAAGTTTGCCCTATAGTGCCCTCAAAGTTATAGCATTAGTTGAATACCAGCCAAGATGTTCGGAGAAGCAGTAATTCACGGAATCAGCACATTTAAATTATTAATGGAACACGTGAGCTGGAAAGATCTGCAAATAAACTGTTACTCTGAGAATCAAATGAATCGCTCACAACTATGAAGGAACAAGAGGGTTGAAAAATACACAATATGTCAAAGTACCAGGAGCAAAGGGACTTGGGGATTCAGGTCAGGTCACCGAGTTCAACTACAAACCATTCTTTGTCTTTTATTCTGAGTATGATTCCTGGTAGGGTCCTTAACATTTCAACAATAACACCATCTCTCTCTCTCTCTCTCTCTCTCTCTCTCTCTCTCTCTCACACACACACACACACACACACACACACACACACACACCCTTGTAAGACCATCTTTAGTAATCTATGAATTCTGGTAATGCCTTTAAATGGAAGTGACATTCCAAGGCAAGTTATTTACTGTCCAATTACAACACAGTTGTAATGTTCACAGTGTCATAGACAAAATTAAAGGAATGAGAATTTAAAATGGGGTGGGGTAGGGGGACCTGTAGCCGTCCCAATGTTGCTGCTCCTATCATTCCTGACCATTGGCCATTCTGGCTGGAAAAATAATTGGAGTTGGAGTCCAGCAACATCTGGAGAGCCACAGGTTATCCACCCCGGGTTTAGAATAATATCACAGCACCATTATATGCTGTTTATTCAGAGACACATCCCACTGGGTTCAGTGGACTTAAACCAGACTACAGTATGTGTATCTAGGATTGCAGCTTTTCCTTCTGCTTTTCCATCATAAAGTTATGAACTATGGCCCTCCCTCCAGTTCTGCTTCTAGTTCACTTCCTGGCATAGGCTTTGACATGAGTCAAACTTTCAGAAAAGGTACAATGGGAAAGTCCTAATAGGATCACCGCTGCAGCAAGTGTGTTTGGATACGCCCAACATCAAAGCAGCAGCATGTTGTGACCATACATATGCTTTCTCTGTAAATCTGTATCAGCCCTCAAATCACAGGTGTCTCAAGGCTTCTTTACATGCAAGATTACCGTATTTTTCGCCCCATAGGGTGCACCGGCCCATAGGGCGCACCTAGGGTTTTTTTTTGGGGGGGGGGATAAAGAAAAAAAATTTATTTCCCCCCCAGGCCCCAGCTTCCCCAGCCCCCAGAACAGGCTGCTCTCCACAAGCCGTGGGAGGGCTCCCCCGGCGTGCGCAGAGCTACCCGAAGCCCGTGCGCGACTACTCAGCGCTCCCCGGCTTTGGGATAGAGGCAGCTCTGCTCAAGCCGTGGGAGGGCTCCCGCGGCTTGCGCAGAGGTACCCGAAGCCCGGGCGCGACTACTCAGTGCGCGCCGGCTTTGGGATAGAGGCAGCTCTGCGCAAGCCGTGGGACAGCTCCCGCGGCTTGCACAGAGCTACCCGAAGCCCTGGCGCGACTGCTCAGCGCACCCAGGCTTCGGGATGCAGGCAGCTCTCCGCAAGCCGTGGGAGCCCAGCGGGAACTCCGGCGGGCTCCCAAGGCTTGCAGATAGCTTCCTGAAGCCTGGAGAGTGAGAGGGGTTGGTGCGCACCGACCCCTCTCGCTCTCCAGGCTTCAGCGAAAGCCTGCATTCGCCCCATAGGACGCACACACATTTCCCCTTCATTTTTGGAGGGGGGAAAGTGCGTCCTATAGGGTGAAAAATATGGTATTTCCTTCACGCATATCGTTCCCACAAAAGAAATAGCATAAATCCTGCATGTAGATCAGGCATGTCCAAATCTAGCCCTCTTTGGAAAAAGTTTGGACACCACTGATGTAGATGATCTGAGCTAACACAGATACATAAGGGCCCTCTAGTGGTACAAAACCTGAGAGAGGAGGCTCCAGTTTAAACAATGATAGCAGGAACATTTAGAGCACTGGGGCAAAGACTGAACATTAGTTCTCCATACACATACATACCATTTCTGCTGCTGTTGGAGCCTTTAGGAACTGCACCAGAATATGTGATAAAGTGGGTGAGCATGTGAAAAGTTATCTGCTGCAGGATCTGTTCTGCCCTAGGGAAAATGAAAGCCCCTAGTTTCCACAGTGGGCGAGTATATTTCTGCAGCCACCACTCACTCTCACTCTCTCTCTCTCTCTCTCTCTCTCTCTCTCTCTCTCTCTCTCTCTCTCTCACACACACACACACACACACACACACCAAAGCAGCAGAAACATCCAGAGTTGGCCCTGCTATTAAGCTGAATGAGGCAGCTGTCTCAGGCGGCAAATGTGGCAAGGTAGGGGATGTGTACAGTTCGTGCCACGTGACCACCTAAGCTAGCCCACTGCCCTCAAGAGCTATGTAAAATGCTGTCCCATTACTAGTTTTGAAGTAAAATTCAACAGCAGTCTGGTTGGCTTTTCTACATGGACTGTAGAAGGAACTACCATCTTTGCCTCAGGCAGCAAAATGCCTTGGGCTGGTCCTGTGGGGCACAGGGGTAGAAACTGAACATCAGCACACATACACTCTTTCTGTTGGAGTACTTGTGCTAGAACAGTGGGGCATGAATCATATGCTGTGTGGTTTGCTGGAGCTGTCCCCCTGACACTGGTGCCACCAATACTTGGATGGGCCTGGGATAGGGCAAGGCAACAGCAAGGTTAGTGCCACATGGGTTCACCAACAGGAGTGTCGCCAGGCAATCTGGTGCATTTGCTGGTGCATCCACACAGCCCCAACCTCACCGCCAGCCTGGCTATATGCTACCAGACACCCCACTATAACTGTGATAAATCTGGTTGCTATTTCCTGTACTTAGCACTCTTATGACTTGGCTGCCAGTAAATATTTATTAATATTCATACCTGACTGCACTTTTCTTTTCTGACTGGGGCTTATGCATTTAGAAGGGGATTTGTTTCCACAATACACTGCATTGAGGATAAAATAAAGGAGCTGCAATAGTATATGTGATATTTTATTGTGTAAATCCTTAGCTTCTAGTATCAATCATATCAGCTTTAAATTAAAAAGTTCCAGAGAACTGTTAAACCTGAAAATAAGCTTGCTTTGGAGGGAAAGGTAATCTTTGATCGCTCCAGTGTTCCCTCTGACATTCTGCATTTAATTTAGTGCGGATAAATGAAATTTTTGCCGAGCTGCATATTTCAACAGCACGATTTTTCCTGAATTTTTAGGGCAAATTATTTTGTGATAAAGTGTTTGCAGGAAGCTACATATCACTGTGAAGGAGATCCCGATATGGTCAGGATTTATTATTAAAAGGCTAGTATGAGACCTTTTAAAGATGCTGAAAGGGCTGGAGGCAGAATGATGCCCCCCTTGCTTTCTGTTCTCAGTTAAAAGTTTGTTTGCCAATACTGAAATAACCCCTCAAAGCATGAGGCCTGGGGCAATGGCACCCATTGCTTTGCAAAATCCATCACTTTTGCTGAATGTATGCTGTTCTGTTCCATTTGGAACGGTTTTGTGTGTTTCGTAATTCTGTAACCTGCCCTGGAATCTTGTGGTGAACGGTGGGTAAAAAAAAAATACTACAAATAAATAATACTTAAATGCAACTGAAATGTATTATCTAGAAGTCTGACAGATTATAGCAAGCAAGAATAGTGATGAATGATATACTCTAAGACAAATGCCAACAGGATTCTCTATGAAAGCAAATTACGTATTTTCAAGTTCGTTTTCAAGATCAGGAGCGTCAATGAGTCAGAAGAGGAGGGAATAGACAGCCTTCTTTAAATCTTCATTTGGTCTATATTGCTGGATATCTGCAAAACCATCTCGCAGAGACAATGCAGAAGTCAGAAAAACTCACGGTCTGTGCAAAAGGCATGCTGCCTAATCTCAAGATACCAGATGTGCTTTCAATTCATCAAAACCATGGCAAATTGACTCTCTGACAAAACAACAAGTGCAGATGTGTTCTTAATCGCCCAAGACTGGCTTGTCTTCAATCATCCAGCATGGATTCTGCATGGATTCCACACTAACTTTATCTCTTCAGCAAAGACAGCAGCAGGGCATTTTTCATAGGTTCAGAGTGTGTAGCTTGGGATTTGTTTACGTTCCAGTTCCTTTGATCTTCCAGCTGCTCCCTGTTCCTTTACTGAATCTCCACAAATTTTCTTTACATACCTGTTTTCACTGTGGAGACTTACTGGCATGAGAAATTTCTCTGCGTGGATCTCTCTCACAGAACACATTGAGCCTGTACGTTGGAACAAACAGCATCAATCAGCTGTGTGGTCCAAGTTTTAACAATTTTCTTTCTCTGTTGTATACTTCCTTTTACAAAATAAGTTTTTTACAGTTAGGGCTGTTTTTTAAATAATAATAATAATAATAATAATAATAATAATAATAATAATAATAATATATTTGTATCCCGCCCTCCCCAGCCAAGGCCGGGCTCAGAGTAGCTAACATCATAAAAACACCACAATATGCATAAAAACAGACATCAATTAATTAAAATAAATCTTAAAATTCATTCAGACAAGTTAAAATCTGGGCAGGTGGCAATTATCAGGTTGGAAATGAGAGTGGTTAATACTTGCCAGGACCAACTGTTTCCACTGATCATACAAGGACCTGTTGGGGGGCCTCCTTCTGCCTTTGTTTTTATACAAAAGAAAGTAAGTCAAACTGCATCCTGCCCAAAGGCCTGGCGGAACAGCTCTGTCTTACAGCTCCTGAGGAAAGATGTCAAATCCCTCAGGGCCCTGGTCTCTTGTGGGAGAGCGTTCCACCAGGCCGGGACCACAACCGAAAAGGCCCTGGCTCTAGTCGAGGCCAGTCTAATTTCCCTGGGGCCCTAAAAATAACAGCACTGACAAAGGACACGTTGAGGACTAGCAAGATGTTGACAAGGGTGCACTGGGGGGAAGGGGACTGAAGTCTGACTCAGGAGAGGGGATAAGTGGTTTGTGGGGACCTGTACCAGCCAGGAGGCTAGAATCAGAGGTATGGGAAGCTTCAGACCTGATGGAAGAGGCACACCAGGCAAATGAAGGGCCGAGTGCTTCCTCACCCTCTCCTGAACCACTATCTTCCAGAACCAGGAGAGAATTGAAGAGGGTGGAGCAGAGGCAGTTTCCACATGGGCATTGTCTCAGGCTGAGTGCATGCAGGCCTTTGGGGGAAGATACATAAACTCGTGGAGGGGAAGTGGTCCCCTGTTGCTGCAACTGCCCCATAATTGAATACCTGGGAATACCTGCCTAGACGCTACACAGGTGTAAGTATTCAGAACTACAGAAGTGGCTGTAAATGTTATCTTTGACAATTAAGATTACAGTACAACTCCCAGCCAGGAAAGTTTTGTTTTTTGTTTTGTTTTTACAGTAACTGGGCACGTTTCCTGGTTAGGGAGATTGGATGTCCAGAATGGTCAAGAGAATATTTGCTTGCAGCCAAACTAAGTATGCAGAGATTTTTGAAATGCAATTTGGTTCAGAAATAGAGGAGTGATAGAGAAGTATCCCCCCCCCCCCGCTCTGCTGTGATTCGGAGGAAAGATGGGGTAGAAAATTTTCTGTGGAAAACATTCCATTTTCAGATATAAATCACCCTAATTAGCATAGGACAAGTTTCCAGAAAAGTTAGCAATTCAAAATTTTCAAGAAAACTGCCACCACTGAGGCATCACTTCTTCCAACTCTTCATCCAGGACTTGTCCAAAGTGCCAGCACAGCAAGCGCTTTCAGCTAACAAATTTACTTCTTCCATCTACTGGAAGCTCTAGAAATGCAAACTTTATGAAATGTGTCAGCAGTGAATTCCATGATGGCAAAAACAAAATAGTTAGAGGGCTCTTTATATAGCTATAGCTATGGCAATTCCAGCTGGTGGCAGATGTCCTTGTCTCATGACTCTTCCAAGTGGGTTTTTTTAAAAAAATATTATTTTTAAGGAACATATGGTGCACACCACAAAATAAATGTGTGGGGGTTTTTTTTCCTAGGGGGAGGTGAAAGCCTCCAGTGGCTTGATTATTACAAAGACTACCAAAAAATAAGTTTTACCTTTGTTAGAGGGGGGCAACCTTGTGCAAACCTTTGTTAGGCTCGAAGCTGTGTTTTGTGTTGTCTCCTTCCATCACCTCAGAAACAAACATGAATAATTAGCATACTTAAAAGAGAGACCATATGCCCAGTATTCCTGCTCTTGGCTTTCAGCTTCATAGCTCCAGCTCTCAACGTTGTTCAGTCCTCTGAGGCACTAGCAATTGGATATAATCCCCTTCTGTGTGTTCCTTGTTGCCGCCAATATCTCCGCTCCCTATAGAACCTTCACAGTTCATTTCCTTCTGGCAAAAGCGGCTCACATTTATTGCTTCTGTAGCTCTGTAGTCCTTATTTAGGAACAGAGGAAAAGAAGAAACTGCCAATCCTGGGAACATCTGCATGTAAAGCAGATGCCCTACCACTGAACTATGGTCTTTCCTCAAAATTACAGGAAGCCTTAAATAAAAGACTTATGTGCCGCTTTTGAGAATAAGCTCTTTCAAAATGGCATGCCATAAAACACTTAAACACAGCTCTGTTTGTACTTCCCAGTTTAGTGTGCCCTTGGTGGCGCACTTAGGTTTGTCTGATGTTTGAAATGGTCCCAGAGCAGCAGTCTAAGAGCTGTAACGAAGTAGTATTAGTCTATGACTATCCAATGCCTACAATAGCCCTGTGGTTACACTTCCATGCAGAGGGCACGAAAAGTGGGCAGTCATGTGCTCCCTAACAGCTCAACATAAAAGGTTGCAATGACCTAGGAGTAAGAAGCTCACTTCTGAATTAAGAATGAATAGATTTGTGCTGGGTTCTGCTGTAACAACACACTTTGTTTTAATGTCTGACCCGCCCCCAAGCCAGCACAGAAATTGTGGTTTGATGGGAACAAAATAGGAACAGAAACCACAGCTTGAAGCTGTTTTACATAACACTGTACCAAATGAGGTTTACCATTTTGTCTGAACTCACAGGCCTCTGACAATCCAGATAGGTCCTTTGTACCATGGAGATGGGAGTCAACTTACGAAGCAAAGCGCTGGGCAGATAGAAAACAAAGATATACGACTCCAAACCATAGCTTTCCTGTTGTATGCCTGTAACTTATATTAGTACAGTGATACCTTGGGTTACATACACTTCAGGTTACATACGCTTCAGGTTACAGACTCCGCTAATCCAGAAATATTACCTCGGGTTAAGAACTTTGCTTCAGGATGAGAACAGAAATCGTGCAGCAGCGGCACAACGGCAGCAGGAGGCCCCATTAGCTAAAGTGGTGCTTCAGGTTAAGAACAGTTTCAGGTTAAGAACAGACCTCCAGAACGAATTAAGTTCTTAACCCGAGGTACCACTGTACAAACCATGGGTTTAGGGTACAGCTCAACCTATCCAAGGAACTTTCTACACATAAATTGTCTTCGAAGAAACTGAAATACAAGTTGTTGTCTTTTTAAAAAAACAACATTGTGAATACATAAATGTATTTAAAATACCAATACACATTGCTTTGCGGTTCCTATAATTATCACACAACAATCACTAAGTCAACATTTACGTCACTCAAGAATTTGACTCGCCATCTCCTTTGAAGTCCTCTAAATGTAGAATCCATGTTTTACAGATTAAGTTTTAAAAAAATAATCACATGACAAATTTCTCATAAGCAAGCAACTCCCCTGCAGAGAAAGAAAACTATGTACATTTTTTTCTAAGGAAAAAACAGTATGAGGACCTCTCTAAGGATTCCAGGGGAGAAGAGTGACTAAGATAAGCTCACTATGATTTGTCTGATGCATCCTGTTTCAAACAAACTTCTGTTTCTTCAAGGATACAATATGAGTTCTAATCACCCACAGGAATATAATTGCTTAGAATTTATAGTCAAAGGGGTTGTTTAAAAAAAGCTTAATAGATTATTTTTTACCACTAAAGGCCAACACATATTATTCCTGACTGTTTTTGCAGCATGGTGCATACTTCATACATACCAGTAATTAGTAGCAGTAAATTGTAGGGTGGGGACGCGGGTGGCGCTGTGGGTAAAAGCCTCAGCGCCTAGGGCTTGCCGATCGCATGGTCGGCGGTTCGAATCCCCGCAGCGGGGTGCGCTCCCGTTGCTCGGTCCCAGCGCATGCCAACCTAGCAGTTCGAAAGCACCCCCGGGTGCAAGTAGATAAATAGGGACCACTTACTGGCGGGAAGGTAAACGGCGTTTCCGTGTGCTGCGCTGGCTCGCCAGATGCAGCTTTGTCACGCTGGCCACGTGACCCGGAAGTGTCTCCGGACAGCGCTGGCCCTCGGCCTCTTGAGTGAGATGGACGCACAACCCTAGAGTCTGTCAAGACTGGCCCGTATGGGCAGGGGTACCTTTACCTTTACCTAAATTGTAGGGTGAATTATTCCCCAAAGACTTCCATCCTTTCATCTTGTGGATGTTTTAACCACAAGAGAGCTTGCCCTTTCTAGCTGTCAATTAGTCATATATATATTTTCCACTTGATAGCTATTGCCACCATTTATCATCTTCATTTTAACTTCCATAGTAACTGTCAAAAGAAGTTCTGGGTTCAACTGAAATTCAAATTCTTCATGGAAATTTCAGTTAATGGGTGGGCTGAATGTAAAGTTGTTGTTTTTTATTTAATTAAATCATGCTCCTCCCTTATAAATTATGTTCCCCCCAAAGACTCTTTTTATCGTCCCATTGATTTATTATTTTAATTCACTCTAAATACCAAAAAGAAAATAGCTGCTATTCTGCCTACCATGTTTCAGTTTCATTTTTGTTCCATATAAAAATTTACAGTTCCTTAAGTGGCCATCAAAGGCAAGGGGGGGTGAGGGGGTGGAATTACATAGAAAAGCAACATTCATTTTAAGTTTAACCTGAGCCAAGAAATACATAGGCAACTCAATACAATGCTCCGTTTAAAAGAGCAGGAAAGAAGCACAATAATTAGTAAAACATATATTTAGCAAAATTAAGTAGTAATGCTTCATTGCTACTGCATCATTTCAGCTATCAGGTTAGAAGGCTCAATGTTTAAATAAATCAATGTAGAAATGTAGCATATCAGGGAGCATATGTAAAGGTATTCCTAGATTTGAAGTGCATCCATTCACCAGATCCTATTAAAACCAACACTTTTGAAAATTTAGAATAGCCACAAATAGTTATTAATTCAAAAAAAGTACTGCAAGGCTAAATTATTTTTAACCTCAATACCATTTATTTATTTCTTCCGTAAGTTTTGCTTTCTGTTTCTTTGGTCACATAAGGCAATAAAAAAATAATAATAAAAAAAAATTATTATGTACATTGTACAGGCAGCAACCATTTTGCACCTGGGTGCAATTTCTGGCCCCTAAACGGGTTGGTGGAGCATGCATAAGTCCATTTGCCTCCATTACCCCCCCACACCCCCATTTGCCCTCTTCTGGGTCCCAAAAGACCCATGCATTGGTGGTCGCACATCAATTAGAGCCGTGCAAAATTGTTGCTGCCTGTAACTTTTCCAATTTTGCTTCATATCGTTGTTTACTTAACGCAAGAATTCCAATCCCATGGATTTGAAAGTTATAGCCTAGCTTTCCCAGCTCATCAATACGGTTACTTATAGTTTTGATGCTTTTGTCCAGAACTAGAGGACTTTTCAGTATTAGATTAATGTTAATATTTGCCTGCAAGAGGCAATCTATTTTATCATTCAGGTTCTGCGGAGAAAGGTATAGAATGCGAAGGTGCTTAAGGACAAACATATCTGCCTCTATTTCAGTGCACCCATGAGACAACAGTTTCTCTTTCACGTTTGCAAGTGTCTTTTTTAGGTATTCATTAGAGAGATCCAGAACATCACCTCCTTGCCCATGCAACAGCGTTAGAAATTCCTTATTGCTCAGACTTAAAGATGACTGCAGAAACTGAACGTTTGCTTTCACTTGCTTGCTGCTCCGTAAGAGGATAAAGACATTTTTAGAAATTATCTGTTTTACAAAGTCATCTGGCTTTTCTCCACCTAGATCTAAATAGATGTCATTCAAGAGGCTTATCATTTGTTTATTGAGCTCTATACTGTTAGAAAACACCCTTGGAACTCTGGTCAGCATGTTGCCAAGATCCTTAGAAGTCAGCCCAATAGAACAAAATAAGGTAATGTTCTTCTGCATGTTTTCATTATTCCCAGAACGGAAAAAGGATTCAGGGGAACGTTTCAGGATTGTTACAATTTCCATGTCGGTCATCAAAATGCTTCGCCAAATTTCCCAGCGTTCTTTCAGAGATTGGTGTGAGCGAGTGATGGCACGTGGATAACGTGAGATTATACTGGCAATGGCTTCTCTGTTAGCCCCTTTTCCTTGCAGAAAAATCTTCAGGCCATCTTCATTGGTGATCTGCCTCTTGAGAACACCAGGCTGTCGTTTTCTTACCATTTTGACATCCACGCCCATACCAGCCAGATTTTTCACTAAAATGTTGTTCTCCTTGTCCAATTCATCACTGGAGCTATCAATCTTAAGGCAAAGAAACCTAGCGGAATCCCCTCTGAATATAATGTCTGTAGACAACTTGATAAGCCAAGGTAAATTCATGTTGAAAAGCAGTTTATTTTTCATGTTCACCAGCCCTCTCATTGCGATGCTAACCAGGCACTGCAAATCTCTGAATAAAATTGTACTTCCAGTCAGTTCAGGATCTTTAAGTAAGAGACAAGGAGAGAGAATTATAATAAACTGTAAGGAAGCATTCATGAACAACCTGTTCATAACTTAATTTGTTTAACACATTTTAAAAGATTTGTATTCATTGTGAGAATGAATTAAATGTTAGCAATCCCTTCCTAGATGGGTTATTATTATTTGTGTGGAGTGCCTATTGTATGGGTTAGAGAACACTCCTTGGTGGAATGAAGGAGTACCAGAGAGAGGCGCATGAAATTCCACCCATCAATTTGCATTTATTAGTACAGAAAGTATTGATCTGATGTCTAGAGATCTCTCCTATTCTGATTAATTCAGGAGGGTTCTAGAAGGCTTTCTTTCTATGTGAAAGAAAAAGGCAGGTTTTTGTTTGGGTTATATACCTTCTGGGAAGCTGAGTACAGCTGGTTTAAATTGGTTGTTATCTTTCTGTCAAGGTTGTGCTGACTATAATAGTAAGATCAGGAGGAGCCTGGGTCCCACTCACATTTTCTTTCTGTCCCTTTGTTCTGGTGTTCTGTATGCTATAGTGTTAAGGCTTGGTCTTATAAGCTTGTAAGTTTTATTGTAAGTGCTGCAGCTAGATTCTTTTTATGAACTGTGCCAATCCTGAACGTATTGGGTTTGTGACCATTATGCTCATTTGCCTTCAGTAGCAGGTAAAGCTCAAGTACAATTGCCTGCGGCCTATTTTGTGGAATCTCTGCTACGTATTTAATTTTTTTCTTCCCCAGTGGAAGAAGCTGGGGCAACACCTTGGGTGAGTCGTAGGTGGGAGATAGCAACCTGGGCGAGAGCCAGATTGCTATCTAGGAGAGTACATCTGTGGATAGATGGATGCTACATGGTTCTGTCGGTGTCTCCTGGTATTTTTGTAGTACATTTTAGTAGAGTGGATAAAGTCTTAGGGTTTGATGATGGCGAGGGAAAAACTGTAAAGAATGGGTGGGTGGTGCATGTATATATGAGTATTGGTGGATGAGTTGAGGGTATGGGAATTAGAAAGGGATGGGTACTGAGTCCTGTATGGTTTGTGTTTACGTAGTTTGAGTGTTTTGGGTAGGGAAATTAGTTGGGAATAGGCATAGGGTATAGCTGGGTGTGAAGAATATGTGAATGCTGAATATCGTAAGTGAGGATGTGCCTTAGCAAGAGGCTGAGAGAAGACGGAAGGGATGGTACTCCTATCAAGGTAGTTATGAGGAAGAAGGTATGGATGGAATAGTGTGAGGTCCAGATGGCTGCAGACTGTGCCCCTTTCTAACCTTCCATCCACCTTAAAGCAACTTAGTGGCCCGGCTACTGAGTAAGTTCTCTTGACTCTTAAGATGTTTTCAAACTGGGCTACTCTGTTTTTGCTTTTGAAGGACTTTATTGTTTCATCCAGTGTTGTAACTTTATCAGTTTCACTGTTTGTATAATTGTGTGCATATATATTTTATCCTGTAAACCGCTTAGAGGCTGTTCTCATATTAAGCGTTATATAAATATATGAAATATCAACAACTTCAGAATGATTATACCTGTCTTGGCGATAAATACTAGCCACACAATTATTATTTTTTACTAGCCTTCTAGTATTTGAGCAAAGGTAGTGGAGGTTTATTTTAAAAATAAATAAATAATGAAATAAACAGCAAATTACATTCAGAGAATTACAAACAGAGAATTACATTCTCAATGCAGAGGAACCAGACTAAGGGCACAGTCCTAACTCCATTACTAATGGGAATTCTTAGTAAAATGGTTCAGATTTAAGTGTATATAAAATTGCAGCCATAAAGTAATACAGTGGAACCTTTGTTCTCGAACTTAATCCACTCTGGGAAGAAGAAGAAGAGTTTGGATTTCATATCCCGCCTTTCACTACCCTTTAAGGAGTCTCAAAGCGGCTAACAATCTCCTTTTCCCTTCCTCCCCCACAACAAACACTCTGTGAGGTGAGTGGGGCTGAGAGACTTCAGAGAAGTGTGACTATCCCAAGGTCACCCAGCAGCTGCATGTGGAGGAGCGGAGACGCGAACCCGGTTCCCCAGATTACGAGTCCACTGCTCTTAACCACTACACCACACTGGGAGTCTGTTCGACTCCTGGTGCAGCTTCTGATTGGCTGCAGGAGTTTCCTGCACTCAAGCAGAAGCCGTGTTGGACATTCGGCTTCCGAAAACGTTCGAAAATCTGAACACTTACTTCCAGGTTTTCAGTGTTCGGGAGCCAAAACGTACAAGTACCAAGGCATTCGAGAACCAAGGTATGAATGTATACAATATTAGTCGTGTTAAGAGTAAACCCACTGAAAACAATGGACATAAGTAACAAAGGGTCTATGGTGCACTCACACTAATGAGATACTTTTAATGAGAAGCAGAGGCGACAAGCAGTTTCCTCTCTCTTTTGCATCCTCCCAAAATGTTCTGCTGTAGTTCACTGCAGATGCACAATTCACACCAGCAAAGAGGAGTCACAGAATTATACATGAGTACGTACCCCCACATTTGGATGCTGGGAAAGACTCTAGCCAACCAACCGTGCGGTGTCCTGACTGCTTCTCCCAATTGCATAGCACTCTCTGTTCATAATCAGGAGCTCACGTTGGGCTTCATTTTCACACAATACATGTGTGGCGTTTGCCTGTTCTTTTGGAAATGTCTGTACAGGGGGAGAGAAAGAGTTAATACGTAGACCAATAGAAAAGCCAGAGGCAGGGCCTACCTGTTTTTAAAAGGCTTAGCCAGAGGTTTTAGTCAGTTGGGAAAGCAGTTGGAAGACAGATGGAAATAGAGAGCATTAGTGCAGTTGGTTCTTGTGTGAGGGGAGGTAGAAGAGACAGGATAAAATAAGACTAAGAGGGTAAAGGGTAACAGCATTTTGAATGCATTTAAAGTTTATTTGTGTTTGCAATAAACTACAATCTTCAATGTTAACTTGAGAACCCAACTGAGACTAAGTGATTTACCGGAGAGAACCTGGCTGTTGGCAGCGGATTAGTGGTGTATGGGTCAATAGTCCGTGAAACGACTGGGGGCTCCGTACGAATGCCACAACATGCTTGCTGGAAGGAGGGTAAAATAAATGATGTTGTAGGTGAGATTAAATGCATAGCCTTGATCCTCACTCAATAATATTAATTCTGTGGTAGTCATATCAGTAGACTGGTTTTTATAAAGTGTTATGCATTAAACTGAGTGGCTACCAGAAAGGAATGTTTTGTTGTGTTCTAAACTGTTGGCTTTGCATGCTTTTATATTATGATATCACATTATAAATGCACTAGGTTACCAGTTATCAATAAGTTTAATTAATACTACTACTAATTGACACTTTAAGTGCAAGACAAACAATATTCAGATACATTAAAATAAATTCCTTAAATTGGAGCTTAGTGGTAGAGCACTTGCTTTGGCACAAAAGGTCATGACTCCCTGCATGTGGAAACAGGGCTGCAAAAGATTGGCTGTGACTCTGGAGATGCTCTACTGAATAATGTACTGAGCTAAATGACCAATGGTCTGACTCTGTATGACAGCTATGTTCCTAAACCGCTTCCCCTGAGGAAAGGCATCATTCCCAAACACTGGATCTTCACCTCATTTACAGCCAGGTTCTGTACATGAGCGTGGCCGGGGATGGGGGGTGAGGGACAGGGGAGGCAGCCCCCTAAATCAAGTAAATAAATAAAAACATTTAACTGACCAATTGCATCGCAGTTAACTCAGTTTCTCCCCACCCCAGCATAATACCTGCTCTCCCCTACGCCCATGGATTTGTACACGTTAACTCAGAAATAAAACCCGGCTTTATTTGGTTACAATTTACAGTACAAAGAGGCAACAGCAGATTTGGGGGCGCGGGGGTGAAGCCGCGGGCGTGCACAGACATCTTCCCTCCAAAAAACAGCTTGCCTCTCACCCCATTGCTGAGACCCTGGGGTGACCTGTAAGAAAGGCATTTTTCCCATAAACAAACGGGGAAATGGGGGTTTCACTTTTGAGTAGACATTAATGTGCAGGACTGCGCTGTCGCGGCGAAATCGGAAACAGGAAAACAAGCCTGAGCCCTAGGTTTGCTTAATGAAATATCAGCTCCCTCGAAATCAACAGCATTTTAATTTACGGCACGGATGGGAGTTTTAGTTTCCTTCAAAAATCTAGCATGAAATACACATTGCCCCTGAAGCGAACCTCCTTTTCTCTTCTTCCCCTCTGCCACCGCCTTCCCTATTTACTAGCCTCAGCTTTGCTAGCCTTGAGCCGCTAAAATCCTGCTTCCCAAAATTTAATCTTCGCGTTCTATGTCTGAGAAACTTTTAAAGGCGTTACAGACAACGCACAAGCGTGGGTTGCAGATACTAGCGTGTTGCTTACCGCCGGCATTTGTGCGCTTCCTTCCTTGGGGAGGCGTGGAAAGTTGCAAACGAAAAAAGCAGAAAGCGGAAAAAGAGCAGGCGCGTGCAGGAGAGGAAAAGCGCGATGGGTGTTTTACTTTTTTAGTGCTGCCATCTAGCAGAGAGGCCTCGACCTGCCTTCCTTTTGCCGAAAAAGCGAACTGCCAGGAGATGGCGGTATTAGATCAGATTCACACGTTCTTTGTTTCACGGTGTTCTCACGTTGCCGCAGGAAAAAGTACAGTACAGGTACTGTAGTGACAAATTAACGCGTTCCTTTCTAATTTGTCATTAGAATCTGTTGATAATCTCGGCCTTCTGAGGTACTGCTTTGGGGCAAAGGAGCTGCTGCTGCTTTTTTAATTTGTCTGTTGGTTGATTGATTGATTGATTGATAGATTGATCTGTTCTATGCAATGGAATGTGTATTGGTCTCCCCAGGCCCACACAGCAGCTTGTTTTAAAATAGGAGATGTTTGGCTATTGCAGGGAAGAGGCGGGCATGCTGGCGTCACGTAGCCATTACACTGCCTCAATTCAGTGAGTTTTAAAATTCAGCAAGTCAGTCTCATTATGATGTGTGTACGTTTCTGCGTTTCCATGCGCTGCTCTGGTTCACCAGAAGCGGCTTCGTCATGCTGGCCACTTGACCCGGAAGCTGTACGCCGGCTCCCTCAGCCAATAAAGCGAGATGAGCGCCGCAACCCCAGAGTCGTCTGTGACTGGACCTAACGGTCAGGGGTCCCTTTATCTTTATGTTTGGGTTCAGAAGCATCATTATCATTATCATTATTATATTTGTACCCTGCCCATCTGACTGGGTTGCCCCAGCCACTCTGGGTGGCTTCCAGCATATACAAAAACATAATAAAACATTAAAAACTTCCCTATACAGGGCTGCCTTTAGATGTATTTATTCTAAAGGTTGTCTACTTACTCATCTCCTTGACATTTGATAGGAGGGTGTTCTGCAGGGTGGGCACCACAACCGAGAAGGCCCTCTGCCTGGTTCTCTGTAACTTCACTTCTCGCAGCGAGGGAACCACCAGAAGACTTCTTCAGAATGCCTTTGAATGCCAATTCCTGATGACAACAACAGGAAAGTGCCTCTGTGCTCATGTCTAGTTTATGGGCTTCCCACTGTGGGAAAATTTGACTGGACAGAACTCAAGTCCAGCACTGTTGTTCTTATGTTCTTTAACTGTCTGCTGTATGTAGAGGAAGTTTTTGTACACAGCAGCATACAGTCAGTTGGGACCTGTAATCTGAAGTGGTTCGGTCACAAATTTACCACTGCAAGGTCCAAGACTGGAGAATTAAGCAGATAAGGAATAAAACAGATAAGGAAGTTTGGTATTGTCATGACTACCCACCAGATCTTTTCAGAAATTTATGTGGTAAGTTTTGAGCAGGACAGAATATTGTCTGTCCTGCTCAAGCAATTGGCGCCTTACCTCTCTCGCCCTGACCTAGCCACTGTGATCCACGCGACGGTCACCTCCAGACTGGATTATTGTAACTCGCTCTACGTGGGGCTGCCCTTGAGACTGACCCAGAAACTCCAACGGGTGCAGAATGCTGCAGCGAGACTCCTTACGGGGTCTTCGCTGCGAGATCACATTCACCCGGTGCTATACCAGCTGCACTGGCTCCCGCTGGAGTACAGGATCAGGTTTAAGGTGCTGGTTTTAACCTTTAAAGCCCTATACAGCCTAGGACCCTCTTACCTACGGGACCGCCTCTCCTGGTATGTCCCACAGAGAAACTTACGGTCTTCAAATAAAAACATCTTGAAGGTCCCAGGCCACAGAGAGGTTAGGCTGGCCTCAACTAGAGCCAGGGCTTTTTCGGCTGTGGCTCCGATCCGGTGGAACACTCTGTCACAAGAGACTAGGGCCCTGCAGGACTTGACATCTTTCCGCAGGGCCTACAAGACAGAGCTGTTCCACCAGGCCTTTGGCCAGGGCACAGCCTGACTCCCTCCCTCGGCAATCTTCGTGGAGCTCTGGCCCAATGGTTGCCAGTGGCTTGATTTGAATTAATTTTATAATGAATGATTTTAGAGTGTTGTTTGTGCTGTACTTGAGCCCGGCTTCGGCTGGGGAGGGCAGGATATAAATAAAATTTATTATTATTATTATTATTATTATTATTATGGAATCCAACAGAGAATGGGGGAAGGATTTGATTAGCATTCAGTCATTCTCGGGAACATTCTTGAAAGGAAGAAGCAGAACCACATCGCCTGGCTGTTACCCTGCAGTTACTGCTGTCAATTTGCCAACATGTGATAGTCCACAATATCAAATATAGATAAAAGATCTGATAGGATGAATAGCATACTGTGCTCCATATCAGTTTCTATGCATGGATTATTCATAAGGGTTACAGGCACATATTCACAATAGAATATTCAAATTTGAAGTGATAATTGCACGGGAGGTATCAAATAAACATCCTTAAAATACTACAGGATGTAATGAAGCATTGCTGTCTTGTCAAGACAATCAATAGTGTTTAGGATTTTTATTTATTTTTTCCCCTGTTGCATGACGCATTGCTCTTTTGCCACACTCCATATGAGGCTTTAGTTGTTCCTGATTAGCTACAAGAAATACAATCAACAGCAAGATGATCCAGACTAATATTTGGATTTTAGCCCTTTCCCATACTCACCCATCCCTGAAGCTTCAGCATGGCTAACAACTAGAAGCAGCTAATAATGCAACTGTTAGGATTTTAATCAATAAAAAAGGCAGCACTAAATAACCACAGTCATCCCTAGGCAAATAATTCTTACTCAGACATAAATATCACCTGCTTCTGTTTTCTTCGTAGAAGATATTCAGACTACTTTTTCGGACCTTCGGATAATATTCAAGGATGAGGAGTAGACAGAGGGCAAGATATAGACTTGGGCACTTGGACCCTTAGATTTGTTTTTCTTAGTCATCATTTCCATGCTGCAAGATAAACAGCTGTGAAAGCTAAGGTTTAGCTCCAAAAGGGTCAAAGGGAAAAAGTAAAAAAATGTGACTGAGCTAATGCATAGCCCTTGCATGAGCCTAAGCTTCTCTATTGATCCAGGCCAAAATTCCAAACTACCTGCGATAACAGAGCCATATATATTACTGAATATCTTATGTTTAATGTTTTGTACATGATTGGAAATATATTAGCTAGGGAAGCAGGGTCAGCTAATTAATTACCAACTGCAGCCTTTCTTCGCGTGTATATCGTCTTTGATATATTACACTTGCAAAATAAATAATTCATCTCACAAACTTTCTCAGTTGTAGGAAGCCTTAATCTTCTTTCCACTTAAAGTGCTGGTACCAGCTGAACAGCAAAACTACAGCATTATTGAATGTTTAATTAAAAGATAAGGCACAATCAAATATGTCCAAAAAAAGATATGTAGAGCTTACGATCTGTCAAACTATAAGCTGCACAACTCTAGGATCCAGGGCACAAAGGGACTTTTCTTCAGGGGGTATGTATTATTGCAATATTACAAGACACCTATGCTTCATGCTTTATTTATAAGTGATTATCTTGATCTCTTTACAACAGGAGAGTGATGTGATGATATATTGGTTGCTTAGGAAACAAGACAGCGTGTGAATTGTGCATGAATGTATATAGAAGGCATTATAAACTTGTTTATATGTGGCTATAAATGTGAATATGAGTGCATGTAGCATACATACTTGTGAGTGTGCATTTATTTGTATGAATTTTTCAGTGAGTTTTGTTGGGATTCGCAGGATACTGGATAAGTCTGCAGGCTTCAACAGGATGATGCAATACTCTGCTGGGTCAGAGTGACTCAGCAGAAGTGTGATTAGTGTGATTGGCTATCACCTGTTTTAAAAGGAAAGCCTGTTTAACAGTGGTGTGGTGGTTGTGCTGTAGTGTGGTGGTGCTGTGGTGGAGAGTATTCATTTGTAAGTACTCTGTATGGACTGTTTCTTTTGTATATAGCCTGTGTATAGCTCACATTAAAAAGGACTGCACTGAAAAACCTGGAACTCTTAATGCTTTGCTGAAAACGCCGCGTGGAATACGCGACAGGGTTATGGGCCCAGCACGCTTCCGCTGCGCAAGAGTACAGGTGGCAGTTATCTAGCCGTGGGTGCTGGAGGTGAGCTGCAGGGATGGAGCAGTCCAGCACTGGCGTGTTGCTGGAGAAGCTGACGGCCACAAACTACAGCACCTGGTCGGTCCGCATGCAACAGTTCCTCAAGCGTGAGGGCCTGTGGAAGGTGGTGGAAGCTCCACCGCAGCCCTCTGAGGAGGATGAAAAGGATGAGAAAGCTTTGGCTACGATCATCCTTGGAGTGGACGACAGCCAGCTAGTCTACGTAGCTGATAAGGTGACGGCAAGTGAGGCGTGGAATGCGCTCAAGGCTGTCCATGTGCGGGAGACAGCTGGCTCACTGATAACACTGACCAGGAGACTGTACCGGTGTCGGAAGAAACCGGGGGACTCACTGGTAAACCACCTGAAATTCCTAACAGGCTGTTTCCAGGAGCTAGCCTTAAGAGGGAGGCCTGTGGGGGAAGAGGACAAAGTCTTTATAGTCCTGAGTTCCCTTGATGACAGCTATGATATGCTGGTCAACTCCCTCGAGTCTGTAGAGACTGATAAGCTGACTCTGGAATACGTAACCGGACGGTTGTATGCAGAGGAGGACAGGCGTGCAGAGCGAAAGATGACCTCAGCCCAGCTGTTGGAGCATCCCAGAGGGAACAACAGCCGGGAAGAGCAGAGGTGTCGGGAGCCGGAGAAACAGCCAGGAGGAGCTGCTGCAGACCAGCCGGTGGTCAACAAAGTAAAAAGGTGTTTTTGCTGCAAGTCCAGTGGACATCTGCTTCGGGACTGCCCAAGAAAACAACAAAAACAGCAGAAGCACAAGAGGCAGCAGAGGGAGTCTACCGCTTGGGTGTCTGTAGATGGTCAAGAAAATGAAGAGCTGTGGGTTCTGGACAGTGGAGCTTCTCAAACCTTTTGTAAAAGAAAAGGACTGCTAACTGATGCTAGGGCTTCAAACAAAAAACATGTAAGTCTTGCTACGGGCCAGAAAGCTAATGTGGTTTGTGAGGGGGAGGTTGTGTTCCCACAGCTGGGACACACATTCAGGAATGTGTTGTGTGTGCCTAGTTTGCAAAACAATCTCCTGAGCATTCCTGACTTGGCAAAAGCAGGCTTTGAAGTAAACTTTGTGGGAGATCAGTGCCAGATAAAGCAAAATGGGGCAGTGTTGGCAAATGCTAACCTTAGAACTAATATGTATGTACTGCAGTGTGAGTCTAAGGTTGCGAATGTGCAAAATGTCCCAACCCATGATATGTGTATTCATCTCCTGCACAGACGTCTGGCTCATGCAAGCTATAAGGTGCTGAACAAAACATTGGAGTTGTGTGGGGGGATGAAAAACATTAAAAGTTGTGATAATTACTTAGACTGCAATATCTGCAAGGAGGTTAAAAGCAGGGCTTGGCCAGTAGCAAGAGCAAGCCAGAGAGAAACCAAAAAACCACTGGAGTTGATTCATGCTGATGTAACTGGTCCTTTTCCACCAAGTGTCTCCCACAACAAGTATTGTTTAATCCTAGTGGATGACTATTCTAGATTTGGCTGGGTCTATCCATTAAAGCAAAAGTCTGACGTTGCCCAAACTTTGAAGTTCTGGGTAAGAAGGGTAGAAAGGCAACTTGGCAAAAAGGTGTGCTCTATTCAGACAGACAGGGGAGGAGAGTTTATGGCAAGCTCCCTAAGAAACTGGTTGCGTTCCCAAGGGATTAAACATAGGCTTACCAATGTGGCGACACCTCAGGAGAACGGGGTAGCAGAGCGTAGGGGAGGTGTCTTGCAGACACAAATGAAAGCATTGTTAGCAGATGCAAATCTTCCAATTAAGTACTGGGCTGAGAGTATTAAGACCGCAAATTATATTGGGAATCGCTTGTGGTCAAGGGTACTAGATGACATACCCTATAAAATTCTCTATAACAAAAGTCCCAGTTTGCAACATTTGAGAATCTTTGGGACAAAGGCATGGGTTGACATACCTGTAAAGAACCGAAGAAAAGGTGGGAAAAGGGCACAGCAGTTGCTGTTTCTTGGGTATGAAAGTGGTACGAAAGCCTATAGGTTTGAAGATGATAAAAATCTTGTGAGTTATAGTCGATCAGCCAGCTTTAATGAGCAAAGAAATTGGCCCAAGATACATGCAAACCTGCTGCCAGAAAAAGTTTTACTGCCGAGCATACCTGATAAGGCAGTTGAAACAAAGCTAAGAATTGGCAGCTCTCCCAGAGAAACTGAAAGGGAGGAGGTAAAGACTGAGCATTTTTCCCCAGCTGCTAGCATGGAGCAGGGGAGAGAAGAAAGTGCAACAGGGACAGGAGGAGGTAAATCTCCAGGGTCAATCCACCCCAAAAGCAGTCCTGAAGGTAGCCCAGGGGGTGAGATTAATGAACCAAGGAGGTCTGCAAGAAGTAATAAAGGTCAACCTCCAGACCGTTATGGGTTCCCAGCCACCATAAACCAGGTTTGTGTAACTGAGCCAGAAAACTTTGAAGAAGTGCAAGAGTTACCTACTCTAGAGAAAGAGGCGTGGTTAAAGGCAATGCAGGCAGAGTATAACTCTCTGCTAAACAACAATGTCTTTGTACCTACAGAATTGCCTGAAGGTAAAAAGCCCATAAGCTGTAAGTGGGTTTTTAAAGTGAAAAAACTGGCTGATGGTAGTTGTCAGAGGAAAGCCAGGTTGGTTGCAAGGGGCTTTACACAAAGGAAAATGATACATTATGATGAAGTGTTTGCCCCAACAGCAAAGGCTGAAACAGTAAAATCAGTTTTAGCAATGGCAAGTCTGAGAGGGTTAAAAGTTAATCATTTTGATGTTGCCTCAGCATATTTAAATGCTCCTATTGACGCCGAGGTGTATTTACAGCAAATACCAGGTTATGAGCTGGAAAAAGACAGCATGGTGTTAAAACTGCAAAGGGCACTATACGGTTTACACCAAAGTGCACGTCTATGGCATGAATGCATAGACACAACTTTGAAAAAGATGGGATTCAAACAAAGCCTGGCTGATTCCTGTTTATATTCAGCAATGGTGCAAGGAAGTGTTTGTTATTTACTTTTGTATGTTGATGATATCTGTCTAATAACAACTGCACAAAAGCAAGTGTCTTGGTTTATAAACAGCCTAGGTAACAAATACAAACTAAAGTATTTGGGAGAGATTCAGAATTACTTAGGAGTAGAGGTTCAGAGAAATGAAAAGGGTGTCTACTCTCTGAGTCAGAAGGGAAAAATCGAAAAGTTACTGAAGACATATGGAATGGAGAGGGCAAATGAGGTTGACACTCCCATAACTACCCAGTACAAAAATGAACCAGAAGGGCAAAAATGTGAGAATGCAACAGCGTTTCATTCTCTGTTGGGTTCTCTGTTATATTTAAGTTGTTGGACAAGACCCGACATAACATTGGCAGTGCACATGTTAAGCCAAAGAAGTGCAGACCCGGCTCAGAGAGATTGGGTAGCACTTAAAAGAATCCTAAGGTATCTGAAAGGCACAAAAGATTACAAACTGGTGCTGGATACAGGATATGATCAGCAAGTGTATGCATACGCTGATGCCAGCTGGGGGGACAGAGAAAATGGAAAGTCTACCACTGGCTATGCCATATATATTGGAAATGCCCTGGTTCAGTGGAAATCCCAGAAACAAACATTTGTTGCCACAAGTACTTGTGAAGCAGAGTACTCAGCCATAAGCGAATGTGTATCACAAATAGAATGGTTTGCTTGCCTAACAAAAGAGCTTGGAATACCTTCTGAAATGCCAATCACTGTGCTAAGTGACAATATGGCTGCACAACAGCTTGCCAACCAACAGAACTTTAAGAGCAAAAGTAAACATATTGTGATAAGATACGGAAATGTGAAAAATGCTTTGGAAAGAAATGTGTTAAAGGTACAGCACTGTAACACAAAATGTAATGTGGCAGATTTGTATACAAAATGTTTGGATGCTCCTAAATTTCGAGACTTAAGAGAATTATTAGGTCTCAAGCCTTTGACTTAAGGAGGAGTGTTGGGATTCGCAGGATACTGGATAAGTCTGCAGGCTTCAACAGGATGATGCAATACTCTGCTGGGTCAGAGTGACTCAGCAGAAGTGTGATTAGTGTGATTGGCTATCACCTGTTTTAAAAGGAAAGCCTGTTTAACAGTGGTGTGGTGGTTGTGCTGTAGTGTGGTGGTGCTGTGGTGGAGAGTATTCATTTGTAAGTACTCTGTATGGACTGTTTCTTTTGTATATAGCCTGTGTATAGCTCACATTAAAAAGGACTGCACTGAAAAACCTGGAACTCTTAATGCTTTGCTGAAAACGCCGCGTGGAATACGCGACAAGTTTCTCATTTACTTGTCATCTGATACATATTGCAGCATCTTGTAAATAAAAGGTTCCTTAGAATAATACTAGTTTTCATTTACAGAGCAATATAAAATGTTCAATGACAAATAAATAACCAGAGGACGAGAGCAGTTTCCATTGTATAACATGAGCTGTCTAATATTCAGAGGTGTAATGTTTTAAAGGGCCTTCCCCAAACAATCATGTTATGTTTTTAATCTGAAAAGTGCATTCAGAAAGATAGTGCAATCAGAATACAGAGATAAAACCAAGTACTAACTATTCAAGACTGCAGTCTTGATTATTTTTTGTACTTTCTTCTCCATTTTCTACTTTATTTCTTCAAAGCACCCTTTTATGAGATTAAACATGAACAATTCTTTCTTGTTTCATTAAAATCTCAGTCTCCCCTCCTAGCCATTTAGTTCTCATTCCCAATCTATAAAGTCTTTTTGTTCCTCTTGCAGCAGAATCTGCAATATAATACTCTCGTCAAGCGTAGGAATAAATAGTGCTGAGGAACAGAACTGAAGGATATATTGGAAACTGAAGGCAACACTGGAAATTTGGTACAAACTAAAGAGTCATAGCTAATGACAGCATTGTAGCTGAATGCACCTTCCATGATTTGTATGAACAAAACTGGAATGTATATGCCTTGATCAGTGAAAGACCAGTCCGTGAACGGTTATGAAGGGTGGCCAGTACAAAAGAGGAAAGGGCTCCTGTCTCTTTAATAGTTGAGTGGGAGAGGGAATTTCAGCTTGCCATGCCCTGTCCTCTTTTGCATCTAATAATACCTTGTGCTGCACCTTGCGATAGAAGAGGTGCATTGGGCCATCTTTTTTGGTTCTTCTAACAGAGAACCTAATACTGCTGTTGCATTTTCAAGATAATCCATACAACTGTGACTAACAGGAAGGCGGTTATTTGTTTGCTTGTTTAATTAGAGCCCCCAAGTCTCTGGATTTTAATCACAAGTCCAGATGAAAGGCTTATAAAAGTTCGTCAAAGGCTGCATGCATTCCGCGGGTTCCGTGTTGCTGAGTCGACACCTGGTATAGCTTAAGGATGAGACTGTCTGTCTGTTCACTTAAGCAGAATATTTAAGGTCAGTAAGCCAAACACACTCCGTATTTCAGCAGAGGCATATGCTCCCCCACCAGAGTCTTTTTGCCCTATTAACCCCATTTTGGAGCACAATTCTTCTTCGCCACACATAGTGTATAGTATACTACCTAAAGGCATTCCTTGTTGCTCCCATGGCAACAGATAAGACCACAGCATACTGCAATACTCAGATGCAAAGCTATGCTTGGCTCTGTTGCGGGATGAATTACAGAGGATAGTTCAGCAAAACAGGGAAAGAACTCATGTAATAAACTGTGGTGAGCGCATAAGAATAAACTGTTCCCCACCTCACCCCCACAATGTTAATAGCAACACTTTATACTTACTTTTAATATATTATCTGACAGCTGGACATTGAAATCACTATGCTATCCTTACAAAGGCAAGGTGAAAAACGCCTACTGCCTTTAATGGAAATAGGAGTAGACCCTGATCAAATAACGCCTGAGGCACAGACACTCTGCAAATATAGGTGTCTGTTTCATTTTCACATTGCTTCAAATATTTTATTCACAGATCTCTTTGCAATTTTTCTTCCTGACAGGCTTTAATCCCATTGATAGGTCACAAGGGTAAAGATGCATATCCTGGAGATAAAAGTCTTGTTTCTTTCTGTCCAGTACACTTAAGGCTGAAGAACCATATTTAAAATCTTAGAATTGTAGATACCTGCAAGATACCTGCACATTTTCATTCTTGTGTTTGATATTATCACTTACAGTTTGTTTTGGTTTTGCCATTTATGAGATCAAGTGGCAATGTGAACCAAGTATAATGTTAACACTGACTGAATACATATTCTAACATGTGTGTGTGTGTGTGTGTGTGTGTGTGTAACTCTGGCCCAGATGCATGCCACCAATATGAAACAGAAATGGATTTCTCTGTTGTCCTTGTGAGCACAACTGTGTGATGCAATTTCAGCAAGAAAATAAATATATGAAAGAGGCCTTTAGGTTTTTTGCATGGGGGAAATTAACATTAATGAAAATTAATTTGTCAGAACAGATGGCCAATGAAGCCATGGTATCAGGATGATCAGAAGGCAGGGAAATTTGCTACTTCTTAATGGAGTCCGGTGCTATGAGGTGTTTCTTGTTGCCTCATTCCACATCTATCATTGCTATGCAATCCATAGCTATCATAGCCTTAGATATACATGACATGTGAAAATGCACATGGCCTCATTTGCAGCATCACTAACTCCTTTCTCACAAAAAAATCTGCCGACAACAGCATTATCCTTGGAGGTATTTCCTGATCTGTAGATGTAATTGACTCAGACTTAATTCCCTAGCTATCCTCCTGTGCTCTCTAGAAGGATCACACTTCTTATGTGATATTAGGAGCTAACTATTTTCAAAGTCAGTATAATTAAGTAAATATATTATGAAACAATCCAGTTTTTAAAATGCCTTTGTCCTTTCTAACCTATCATAGGAAATCAAAGGAAAACATTTTGAGAGAAGGCATTTCATGTTGTACCTTTGGAAACCCAACATGATTCCTTAAAACAAACTAAAAGTGTGCCAAGCAACAATAACTTAATATAATTAGTAATCGGGTGGTTTAAGAGGACTTGCTTCAGAATAGGGTTGATGGCAGCCATGGGTAAAGTGTTGCATGTGAGCCCCATCATATATAAATCCATGTATTGAATGAACCAACTCATTTGTATGCCATAAGCCCACCTGCTTAGGCAATTGGTTAATAGTATGCTAACTGTACTCATGAACGGGGTCACTCACATGAGGCATGATGGCGAGTGAATAAGTGAACAGCAGGCACCAGCTAGAGAGAGTAAGTGAACAGGTGAGCACTCACTGAATGAGTGACCGGACAGGTGCCTTTATGTATCTTTTCCTCTTTCCCACTTAAGCCTTGGTTCATGTTGTGCTAAGAAAATGACGGCTTAGTTTACAGTTCTGTTGGGCAGCTCTACATCAGTATCAGGGGAAGGGCAATTTTTGCTCTGGAATGCCCACATGCTTGTTCTTGCCAAATCATAGCTTAGCAAACTATGCCAAACCATGTGCAAATCTGGTCAGCAAGTGGTCTACAGCCACAGAATGAACTGTCATATAGTTGGATAATGGTCTTATTTAAAAATGTGGGAAGCCAGCCATTTTGTCTGGGGGTTCTGCTTCTCATTCATAATAATAATAATAATAATAATAATAATTTATACCCTGCCCATTTTGCCTAGCCACTCTGGGCGGCTTCCAACAAAATATTAAAAATACAATAAAACATCAGGCATTAAAAACTTCCCTAAACAGGGACCTTCACCCACAAAGTCTTGCTCTGGTGCCACTACTTACAAGGAGTCTGTTGTAAGGTTCTCCATGTCCGTGTCAAACTATTTACAACAGGCACCCCAAATTTGGCCCTCCAGATGTTTTGGGACTACAATTCCCATCATCCCTGACCACTGGTCCTGTTAGCTAGGGATGATGAGAGTTGTGGTCCCAAAACATCTGGAGGGCTGAGTTTGGGGATGCCTGATCTACAACTTTGTTTGGCTCAAGCAGGTGCCTCTCTGAAAGGGATAGTCTGAGAAAGCAGGGTCAGGTGCAGAGTTGGAGAAATTTGATTCAGTTCACATTCAGAGGTGGCATTACCCAGTTTGCACTTTCCTAAACACAACATAAAACTGTACGCAGCCATCCTTCAAAATCAGTGTTCTCTAAATTTTGCAATTTAGTTATCCAGTCAAGAAATTGTGTACAAAAATGGATATGCTAGGGTAAAGTGTGTGTCTAAGTGAAAGTATATTTGTGAAAGTAACAGATATTAGACAAAACTGCACACATAAATGTTTATATTCAGGTAAATTTGCACTAAAGTGCTGATGGATTTTCATGAGAACTTTTAGAGGAAACATTTCCAAACTGATGTGGAAATGTGGAGAACTGTACTTCAGATTAGGAAAATGAGAAACTGAGAAACCAAAGCTGACCGATTTTGTCCATCACTTAGAGTAACCCCTATGCTTGATTTCTAAAAATGAGAGAGATGGCCTCCGCCCAGACTAAAATGACAAGTCTCCACTAGTTTTAACAGTTGCGTAGAAGAGGGAATTTCAGCTACATCTACCAAATTTCCCTCAACTGCACAAAGGTTAAAGAAGCAGGAGCCATGTTTCTCCTTTGCAACAGGGCACCTTTCTCGTTTCAGTCTGGCTTGCAAGTCATGCCCTTTAGCCTGGACGTGCTGGACATTGGATTGGGGGGGGGGCATTCAACGCACTCTGTGCATGTCCATAGACGCCCACATCTACAAGATCCAACAGGCGTCTTAGCGGCAGCTTCCAACCAGTCGCTTCCGCGGAACTGAGCTCTTTAACTCAGAAAGAAACCCTAACGGCTTGCGAAAGGGCCAAGAGTCGGGAAGCCTGCACTATGGCAACCACCTCCCGCCCTGGGACGCGCGACGTCGCGGGAGAAGCAACTCCCTCGAGGGGGTCGCTTTCTGGCAGCTCGGTGGGAAGGAGGAGGCGGAGAAGGAGGCGGCGGCGGCGGCGGCGCGGACGTCACTTTCCCCGGCCGCATGTTTACGTGGAGATGAAGATGGCGGCGCCGGTGGATCCGCCACGGAGTCCCCGGTCCCCGTAGCGCCCTGAGCGCGTCCCGGGTGCCAGAGGAACCGGGGAGGAGGAGCCGCAGAGGGGAGCCGTCCCCTTTGGGCGCCTGGGGGGCGAGCGGCCCCCTTGGCCTTTCCGCCTGGCGCGCAGTAACGCTGTTGTCTCTCCGCGCAGGGGCCATGGAGGACGAGGAGAGGCAGAAGAAGCTGGAGGCCGGTAAAGCGAAGGTGAGAAGGGGCGGGAAGGCGCTGGGCAGCCGCGGGCCAAGTCCGACCCCGGGGGGCTGCCGTCGGGGGAAATGCGCGGCCGCCTCCGGGCTGGATTTAACGGGTGAGAGGAGGTGAAGCTTGCCGGGCCCGCCCCTCTGCTGGCTGTCATGCGTTGCGGACTGAGCGGAATATTAAAGCTCCTCCGGGGGAGAATCGTGCGCCTCCGAGGCGGGCCCTGGCATCCTTCCCGAGCTGCGTTTTTCTTTGTTTGCCGCTTTTCTTTGTGTATGTGCGCGCGCCCTGCGCGGCGTCGATCGCCGCGGGTTTGCTCTTGCTTTTTTATTTTTATTTTTTAACCCACCCTCCCCTTCTTGAAAATGCAGGACCCAGCTCGGAGGAGCCTCCTTCCTATTTGTATGTGTAGTAATGCGATTGGCTCGTGACAGCTGTTGCTGGACAGAAGCGGCCACATGCCTGGAAAATGCCACAGGTGCCAACGAGGAAGGGCTGTGTGTGGCTCTTCTCGTGCCGGATCAGCTGGTCCAAGGGGAGGAAGGGACGTCCCAGGCTTGGCTTGGCTTGGCTTGAATTAATTGCTGCAGGTGTTTAGATCTCGCTTTTCGAATGCATATTCCGGAGGCCTAGTGATATTAAATCAGAAGTACAATAAAGAAAGAGGCACGCACACATACTTGAAAACGTTGTAGACGAAAAGCAGTAGAGTCCAAAATCGAAGAAGATAAACTAAGACTTCATGCATGTTCCCCACATGTGAAACCAGCTATCGGTCATTTGTGCAGCGATCACTACCTCTACCCCTCATGCGTGTAAAGAAGTGGTGTGGAGCTTACATTTGTACACCTGATTTCTCTGATGGTTCAACTGCAGTAGATGGCTGGAATCTAGCCTGTGTCATGTTTGGTGGTGGGATAAATAAACTCAGCGAATAAGTGACATTTGAAATAATAATCAACCCTTAGGGTTTTTTCTGCAGCTTTCATTAGTTATAGCTGAAAAGGGACGTTTCTATGTGTAAAGTGCTTGCTAGTTTGATCTTTATAATGTTTTTGACTTGCATAGTGCTCTAAAACAAGATACTTTTTATCCTTGCAATAAGTACATCACTATTTATCATAATGTAAAAATACATAAAAAGGAGGAGACGTGTTTGGTTTATTCTGACCGCTTGTGTTAGGGCTAGAAACATAATGACTTGCCGAAGTTCTGTTAATGAGCTCTTGGGCTGCAAGGATTTGAATTTTAAACCTCACTTCTTCTTAAAATCTGGAGATGTGCATTAAAAAGTGGAATAAGTGTCATTTTTATTGTATCCTTAGCACCATGATAGATAGGGTTTTTTGGTGCTAATGGGTAACCAATTTGCATTAAACAGATACGCAACTCAAATTGCCTTCACACCATGCTTATAAATAATGTAGCACAATAGAGCTAGTCTGTCACGCTGTAAATCAGGCTACCAATTAATCTGTGAAAGGCCAGCTCTTAATCTGTGAAAGGCCAAAGTGAACAATTTATCCCAAATAACAGAATTTGGAGAGAAAATAGATTTGGATAATGTTAACATTTGCAGTAGTTTTGATATAGAGTACATAATCTAGAGACCCCATCAATGGTGAACACGAAACTCCATTTGACACCGCTGAGTATAAAGAACATATTTGTTTATTAATCTAAGAAATGAATTAATTGTTCTTTGGCCAAAACTTTCAAAATGGACCACAAAAAGTTGAAAACAAATCATAACTATCTAGGTAAAATACACTAAACCAAGAGATTAAGCAGCAATAAAAATCATTTAAAATCAACTAATTTAAAATACTCACCCCTCCCCAGATCAGTAGATACAAAGGGATAGGGTCTGCAACAAGCAAACCTCCTTGGAACTATTGATCAGGATTCCTCTCCTCGCCTGATCTTTTACTTGTGTTTAACTTACACATCAAATTCCTATTCTGTTTTGAAAGTCAGGCAAGCTTTTTATTTAAATTCAGGTTGGAGGAAGAAGCTGATAGAGAAGTTCTCCAAAGTATTATTTTCTGTATTCTCCATGCCCTATTTTCATTTTCTGTAGGAGAATAGAGAGGCAAATGGGTGAGGAGATTGTGATAGCCCTAATGCCCCCCAGTTGTTTTGGACTACATCTCCCATCATCCCTATCATTAGCCATTGGCTGGGGCTGACTCCCAACTATATCTGGAGGACACCAGGTTGAGGAAGGCTGCTCCAGAGCTCTTCCAGCTCTGGCAGGGAGGCTTAGATAAAGCCTGTCTTGACTCATCCTTTGTCCCTCCTAGATCCATCCTTTCTTGGCATCAACACTGGAGGAGAGGTGGATAGCAAGCACCCAGTTTCTCCTTCTGCTCCACCTTGTTTCCCCAATGTACAGCAAAGATAGAAGCTTGCTTCTCAGTCTCCTACCCACACCTGTCATATATAATGTGGCAAGCAGCACATTCTGGTGATCATTTACTTGCTTCTTACAAGAAGTCATCATAAGGGCTTCAACGCATCTTGCCACTCATTTGAATGAATGCATACAAAGCTCCTTAAAGTGGCTATGCATGTTTAGAACAAAGCAAGTAGACTGCAAAAGATCTCCCGCAAAGATACACGCCATAACACATGAACATATAAACACAACACAAAGCAATTGGGGAACCATCATAAGAAGTAATCAGCTAGCCAAGCATAAAGAGAAGGGGGGAAATTAACCTATAATATCTCTCCATAAAGCCCCATGAGTTGCTGGAGGAAGCCAATCATGCTCTTTGACTAAAACAACAAAAGCATTTCACATGAAATAATAATAATAATTATTATTATTTATACCCCGCCCATCTGGCTGAGTTTCCTCAGCCACTCTTTTTCTCCTTGGACTTGCCCCCCCGCCCCCCAATTGACAAGTAAGTTTTTCCATAAGGGCCACCAACTAAATCTGGAATACCACTCTTCCATCAAATCAGCTGTTACTAATGTCCAATTTCGGGCAGATTTTCTTTCTTGACTGGCCTAATGAAGCAGCAGATCTGTCTTCATAAAGTATCCTGACAGCATATATTGTGATCACAGATGATTGCTGTGTAAGAAATGTGTAAAAACACATCCCCTTACAACACAGTCCTATCGAAGTAAGCCCCACTGCCTTAGGCGAGTGAGTGCGAGATTGCAGCATTAAAGACTTTGGCTGAACCATATTTGCATTGTGTGTCTTATGTAGGATCACAAGTAGAAAAGGTTAGACAAGATTTCCAAATTCTTCCTGTAGGAGACAGTATTGTAAGGTCAATCTAGCAGGATTACTGGATGTCACATGTTCTTCCACCTTTCTGGGGAGTGATGTGGACTCTTGAAAGAGATTATAGGTGAGCTGCAGGGCTTCCTTCTGCCCTGACAGATCTGTGCGTGGTAAATTTTGTTGCTGCGTCTGACAGATTGCAAACTTGTACTTGATAAAGAGGTATGCATTATGAGGAACTTTGGGACAGTTCAGCTGTGTTCAGGATACAATGATCTAAGTGATCACTGTGCAGAACCAAGCCGAACCTGAGAATTTCTACACTCTTTTGTCTGTATAATGGTGTCTGTGGGTCCTTCCCCTTTCTATTTGGTTACAGAGAAATAGAGAACCATAGAATATTTGCAAGAATGAACTTGATGGCAGAGCCTCGTGTATATTCTTGCCATACTGCACCATTAAGAGACCTCATCAGTTATTTTTATTGTTGTTTTTCTGTGCTCGCTAACTTCTAGAATGGCCAGAATCCATCTTCACCCCCCAATATATATTCACACACTCGTAGTTTTACTACCTTAGAATTCAGCAGTTGCTCCTTACAGTCTGATTATTTATTTCATGGACTATTTATTAAGCTGGTTTTCATTTCCCAAATCAATGTATTTTCTTATTTTCTGTTCCTTGCCATCTGTAAAGGCAAGTGCAAGGCTGCAGTGATCATCTGTCTTCTTCCTCCCCTTTGTTCCTGTACTAATCCTCATTCCCATGCATAGGTGTGTCTCCCTTTCACTGATCACTGCGTTAAGAGTCTAGCACAACCAGCTGCTGACTGGGTAAACCATCACCAGCAGTTACCTTTATTATTCAAGCCCTGCCAAGTCTTCTGCAGAAGCAGTGACATTCCAAGAAATGAATAGGCAGCTTTAATTAAGCGTTTGGACTTATTATGCATATGGCATATAGGGAGGTCTACATCTCCAAACAATACCAATGGGGAGGGGGCGGTGAATAGTAATCTTGTTTGTAGAACAAAGAAAGGGGCTTGCATGTCTCTGAATCGTAGTAGTGAATAACTACAGCCAATGTAATAGCTGAAATCACAGCACTTGCTCTGTTGTTTGGTGCACTAAAGAAATACAAGAATTTCTTGGTTGTAAACTTCCTATTTTCTTAGAAAGCATATTTCTGGTAGGTGCAGGAAAAATAAATGTCTGATTTTTTGTAATAAACTGTGAGCTGGTTTGGACTAAATCCTAGTTTGGTGAGAATGAGCCTTCTCTCTCTCTCTCTCTCTCTCTCTCTCTCTCTCTCTCTCTCTGTGTGTGTGTGTGTGTGTGTGTGTCTCCCTCTCTCTCCCCCTTGTGTGAGTCTTCCTTCCCACCAGTACAGCTGCAAGGATGAGTTCAGATTATTTTGCTTCAGTTTTTGATTAACCTGAACTTGCCATGCTGTCTGAACCTGGACAAACTGTGGGTAATCTTAACTATGGTTAGTGGAAAGAAGCCAGCTCCAAACCATAGTTAAAAGCTTCATTGTTTCCACTAACTGTAGTTAATATTAATCATCTTGGGCCTTAGATTACATGATTAACTTGCAGTAAATTTAAAATGGGAGTGTTAACTTCTGACTTCATTGTGGCCCTGCTGGAGAAGGAAAGGGGAGCGAGAACTGTGAGAGTCTGAGTGGAGTCTAGGCTTTTTCTCATAATGCTAAAAAGAAAGAAAAAAGAGGTTTGCAGCCATGGTTTGTTTTATACTTGAAGGTCTGTATTAGTGAAGGTGCAAGCGTGTGCAGATTAAGACGAGCCCCATGGTGTGTTCAGTAAGGTTTACTTCCAAGTAAGAGGTCATAGAATTACTTTGCAGTTGAGCAATTCTATACACTTCTAGGTTCCTTCTTCTGCCATGGCAAATGCAGTAGTGAAAAAATATTTTTGGATCATAGAAATTGTACCTTACACACATCTCCCCAGTGGATGAATCCCAGGAATGAAGAATGTGTCTGAAGACATATCTTCAGTGGCTTACACAAACCTGTGACCTAGAGCTGAAAAGCTCTATATCCTATTTCCAATCACTTAAGCTATCCTCTTCTACAGTAATTTCTTTTTAGTGCTCATAGATTGGAAGAGACTAGTAATCCTGTGTTGGTTTATAAGTAAAACCCACATTTAGACACAGAGATTTCTACTTCAGTGGGTGTTGTTTTGTCAAATCCTGCTGCCTTCAATATTTTATACTAATACGGGCTATAAATGCTTTAAATAAATGAGTTAGTGTACACAGGTCAGCCAAAGAAATTATTCTTAACTTTCTGATTTTATTTCATATTACTGTTTAAACAAAATTAACCTTGCTTTTTCTTAATTTTTGTCCTAGTAACTACATCAAAAATAGTTAAATGTCTTGAGCTAATCTTATGCATAGGAGCAACAACAAAGTATACAGTATTAAAATATGTTGGTACTAATTTAAAACAAAACAGTACAATGTAAATTCTAATTTAGATGTCATCACCAAGATATTCTTTCTACTAATTATGCCTGTAAATAAAGGTTTTTTTCTGTGCAAATTAAAACATTGGGATCATTTAATGAATTTAGGAGAATTTACACTTTGTCATCATGATGTTTAAGGTTAAATCTGTATCACACAGTGTCAGTATTAACAATGTCATATTCAAAAACTGTTCCTTTGAGACTGTTGGTCTCTTACAGTAGTTAATAGATTTATTCTTTAAATCACTGAATGGAATCAAGGTCTTAAATCAAGTCTGGACTTTTTCAGTCATCTAATATGTACGGAGTGATTGGTATGTACTGCTTGGAGATTGCAGCAACTGTTGCAGTTCTTGCATACATTTGCTTGTTTATAATTGGCTCCTATATGGAAAACACAGATGGTGTAGACTCTGGCTTTCCATATGTTTTTGGTTGGAGCAAATTGTGTTTAACTAGTAATTTTAAATTCTTATTTAATTATGTGAACTGGAACTATTTTTGTAATAGGTGTCCAGGTTTGTTGTTGTTGTTTTTCTTCGTATTTAATAGATTTATAGCTTGCATTTCCACTATTTAGGTCTTTAAAGTGGCTCACACACATAGTTGAATACCTGAAGAAGTGTGCATGCACACGAAAGCTCATACCAAAAACAAACTTAGTTGGTCTCTAAGGTGCTGCTGGAAGGAATTTTTTTTATTTTGTTTCGACTACGACAGACCAACACGGCTACCTACCTGTAAATAGTTGAATAAAGTTTACTGTCTCGGCATGAGGCTGGCTTCCTCATGTAGGTCTTCCACTTGACAACAAAGCATGGATTGCTATTGTTGAGAAAATGCAATTTTCATTCTTAATTTTCCATTCTCCACCCAACCCAAAATAGTCAGCATTTTGTGCCAGCTGGGCATGCTCAGTTTTTATTGGGTGGTTTTGTGGAGTTAGCAGTTTTTCTATATTAAAAAGTGCTTTTGAAATCTCAGGGTTGCCCCAAGTTGGAGAATTGAATTCGCTATTAGTCTATTCACATGGGACACTGCAACAAAATGCTTCAGATATGTATGTTAACAGGGGCAGAGCTTTCAAAGCCAAGAAACTGCCTGGAGCAAGTGAGCAGGATGGTGCTGGCTGGTGAATGAATGGGCAGGTGCCCTTTTGTCTCAGTTCCTCCATTCTCCATTTCCAGCCACTTCTATCCTCCCACTCACCCAGCTTTTAGTTATAGTTGCGGACCAGAACTGGAATTAGAATGCAGGATGACTGGTTAATCTGGAAGCCCTGTGGCCTTCTCATATTGATATTCATCAGTCCATAGAGATGTCTACGCTTTGTGTCGTTTCTTTAAAAAAATCAACTTATGCATGCAATGGTACTACAGTATTTAGAAGGCGAGCTGACTTTGATTATGATTACCGGTATTCTCTATTTTCTTTGGTCTCAGTTGAATAAATCTAATAATTTGTGAGCTGCATTTTCATAATTTGCTACCATACTAACCATACTATCCATATATTGCAGGGGTAGGGAATGTCTGGCCACCCAGATGTTGTTGTACTCCAACTCACTTCAGCACTAGCCTACATGACCAATGGTGGGAGTTGTTGTTCAGCAACATCTGGAGGACCATATGCTCCCCAACCCTGTTCTGGAGGAGCTTCCAACAGATGGAACGTCTGTATATCCAAACCATAGTTTTGTATGTAATGTTTGTTCTATTCATTTATTTAAAGTTGTGAGAACTGAGCACATAAAAAGCAGCATTAATAATAATCATGGTTCATTAACCAATTAGTTAGAAATTGCAGGAATATTCGGAGTGAACAGAAATGCATCAATTGTATCATCACCAATCTGTGATGAAGTGGTACATCTTTCTCCTTAATCTAAAATACATAATAAATTAGACAGATAAGCACGCTAAGTCACTTAGGATTCTCTTCTATCCTCACAATAAAAGGATTTTCTCCAATGAATATTTTGCTGATTCTCAAGGATTTGGATTAGTCTACAAGAGAACAGAAAACCTGTGGCAGAGATGCATGGCATAGTGTATTCAGATGCTACAAAACAGGATTAAGAGGATTTCAGCAATTTAATTTTTCTTCCCCTTCTGAACCCAAGTCACCCTCTTATAAACTCCTTCCAAAATATGGTGTACACACTTTATCGTGGCCCTTTGTAGTTGAAGATTACAGTATATGAGTTTAAATTCCAGATTTGGCATGGTGTACCAAGCCAAAACATCATAAGACTGCCTGGGAAGGGGGAGAAACATTTTATATAACCGAAAGAGTAATCCAGTCATTTGTTTCTAGCAACAAATTTCTATGATATCTGCTGAATCCTTATTTTATAATTTCTCAAAATTATCTATTATTTTATCTATTATTAGCAGAAAAAGACTGCTCCAGGAACAGTGTTTTAATTGTAGTTTTAATTGCAGCTCAGGACAGCACTAGCCTAGGGTTGCCATACGTCCGGGAACTCCTGGACATGTCCTCTTTTGGGGGTCCTACATGCCCATTCGGGGAGAATTTCACCTTTTAAAGTGAATATCTTAGATTTTGGGTTTAAATTTTTTGTGTGTGTGCACGGACAGGCAGTTCTGGTTCAGGCTCTTGTGTGGGCTGCTTGGGCTCAGTGGCTCTAAAAAAGCTCAACAATGTTTTATCCCCGGATTTTTACCTCTTGAAACATGGCAACCCTACACCAGCCTGTTTTCCAGTCAAGCATTGCCTAACACCCATGAAGATTCACCACTTCCAACATCTCTGTATACTTCTGCTGGAATAGGAAGTGGAGACTCACCTTGCATGAGAGCCTGAACTGAATTGCTAATAAAATGACATGCATTCAGGACCATCTTTTCCCAGGTATACGCAGCTTCTTGTGATCTTCGGAAAAGGCTTTGCTTCACGTCTAGCTAGCTAGGGCATTGCTAGGGATGCTCACTTTTATTTTGTGATACCTGCATTGTAGAATTCAATTAGAGTTCCCCTTTCAAGTCCATAATTGTAGATTTTTAGGTTGCAATATAGGATTCATTTTATACTGGCATTTTAGGTGCAGCATGATTTTGATTTTTTACCTCTGTTGAAATTAAACCAGTACACTTCTCCTTTGCATCTTCTTCACTGCTCTGTGTGAGGGCATTTCCTTCTGTTGACTCTCTGGCCATTATAGCACATGACACTAAACTGTGAATCCGCACTTCTCCCACCTCGCACACAGACAGGAGAAGGACTTTGGCAGAATATGAGAAGGACTTTGGCAGAGTTTAGTTTCACTTTCATAGAATCCCAGTCTAGCAATATGAACCAGAGAACATAGCTAAAAATAAGCACGGGTTTGTTTAACAAGCCAGCTTTGTAATTCATGGTTTGAAGTAAGCATGTTACAAAGCTTATCTATCACAGTTCATTTTAAAACACTATCCCTGGTTTGAACGTAATGCTAGGCTGGGATTTTGTGAAAGTGGAAGTAAACTTCCAAACTGTGTGGAAGGAGCAGTGGATGAAGTGTGTGAGCCTGGTGCTTTGCATAGGCTCGTTCAGGCTCACCCATATGGCACCAAACCATGGTTCAGCATTATGTGCAAATGTGGCCTCACTCTCCCTGTCAGCAGTGGAGTACAACTGCAACTGCATAATGGGGAATGTAGTAATCTAACTAGATTGAGCCCAAACTTTAAAAAAATGCTAATTGACTTTAAAATAGCTAACTTACAGCGTTATATTTTTTTTTGTAATCCTCTAGAAATACTACCCTACCGATGGGAGTGTTGGCAACACCAGTACAGTGGTACCTCGGGTTGCATACGCTTCAGGTTACAGACTCCGCTAACCCAGAAATAGTGTTTCAGGTTAAGAACTTTGCTTCAGGATGAGAACAGAAATCGTGCTCCGGCGGCGCGGCAGCAGCAGGAGGCCCCATTAGCTAAAGTGGTGATTCAGGTTAAGAACAGTTTCAGGTTAAGTACGGACCTCCAGAACGAATTAAGTACTTAACCCGAGGTACCACTGTATAAGATACAGAGGAAGGGGAAGAGGCTGGAGAAGGGGAGAGAATGCAGCTGAAGGACCTTTTCCTGTTCTTCCCATTAGATGCCAAAGGCAATTATCCAGTGCTTGGATAAATCATTGATACTTGGTTATATGAGCACCGATGCTGATAAATAATTCTGTTGTCGTTGGCTTAAAGATACGTCATGCTATCAGGCTAACAATTTACTCCTGCTCATTTGCATTTGAGGAATAAGGTTGTGTACACTCCTATTTAACCTGCTGCCACTGAACTCTCACTGCTGCGTTGGGAAGCAGGGTCCACACAACATTAGCCGCAATCCATATCTATCCAGTATCTGTCCTGTTGTTTCCCATAAAATACTGCGTTTTTATGTGTTTTTCTGCAAACCAACTTTGATCTGAATTGAGAAAATGAACGGGTCTAGCCAGTAATGTATACACAGACATAGTTTGTGTTGCTGTGGAAGCAAATTATCAACCCCATGCTGAATGGAAACTGAACGCTGCTCAGGCAGGGGCTTAAAGTGGTTAAATGTCCAGCAGATGAGTCGTGCCAACTGGACTTGCACCTGTTCCTCACAGCAGACATGAAGTGAAATAATTGCCCAAGCAGTGCTAGGACTGTCAGTAATTTTTCTTGTGACAAGAAGCTGGCATACTTAGTGACATTTCTGATTAACCTGGTGTGTGCCACGTTATAAATTGTGACACGTTATATTCAATATATCACTATTTGTATTGATTCAAGCACATTGCAAACACCTTTCATATTTAGTCTAATAACATTTTAACGTCTTGGTGATATTTGCTCTTTATGCATTGTGGAATATTATTAATAATCGATTCGTAAGGCTGAATTAAATTGATTGCTCTACATATGACCAAGTAACGCTATTCTTTGGGATACTATTTAGCTTCACTGAATTCATTTAAATTTTAATTCCTACTCAGATGCTCTTGAATTGTATATGTGGAAAGGCAGTGAGGTCACACACACCATCCCTCCAACCTGGACTTTCCTCTGTTGAGTAGAAAGATCTGAAGGGGGATTGTAACTGTATTTGGCTGAACACTGTTACTGGCCTCCCTGCAATCAGGAACGCTTCATGATCGAGGCTTCTGATAGTCAAGGACTCTGCATTCAGCTAAACATACTGACAATACCTTCCTAGACCTTCCTGCTCAGCGTGGGATGGGTTGGGTGGAAGGATGAGGCCAGTGTGTGCAAGTCCTGCAGCCCCACCTGAGAAACTATTTAAGAACACATGAATAGTGCTGTAATATAGAAAAAATATCAGTAAAAGAAATATCATTTTAGGCACGTCCAGTTGATTCATGACCATTGACAGGCGGGTCCTTTTGAACCCAAAAGAGGGAGGAATGAGAGAAGGGCGATAGGGAATGGGGTGGAGCAGACTTATGCGCACTCCACTGACACACATGTTGACCTGGAACACAACCCCCATGGAAACGGAGAGTTGCCTGCACTTTTCATATTAGAAATTCGTACCAACGATGCAACTCCTCTACAAATTGTAATACATGCATTTTTAGTTGTTTATACTTTTTTCTTCTGACTAAAACTCAGCTGGTGAGACTTGAGAAAGCAGAATGCAATCTAAATGCATGAAGATTCATAGGAGATTTGACAATCGCTTTAGTGTCTGAATAGTGTTGTGTAATTAAAATCAAATACATAGTGTCTTTTGATTCTGATATTATTCCATAATGGAATATATTACTGTTCCACTAAGTTCTTTCAGTTAAACGGTTAAGATGTAGTTAAATTGATGTTCATGTAGTCTTGGGTCCAAAAAGCTTGCTTTTTAGGCATGCCCAGTCAGATTTTTCACTTTCTCCCCCTTTAAGCCACAGGCCTTTGCATCATATGGCAAACTGCTCTTGCATATCCCCTCAGTTTTAGAAATGGTTTATCATGTGGCATGAAGAACTGCTGTTTGTGAAACATAATCCTGTAGCTCATTTGGGCACATGGAACTAGTTGTGCAGTTCACTGGCTCCCAGCCACTGTAAACGTTTGAGAAATATCGTTGAGGAGGGTCTTTTACAGGATCTCCTTTGTTGACAAGCACTGAATATTTCATCAACATGATACATTTCCCTGTTCTTTTTTGACATACATATAACCATGCTCATACATCATTTAATGATAAACTGATTTACAAAACAATATATTTTCAGATGTGATGTGTGAAACAAATGCCACACATTCAAAATTTTATAGTTTCTGACCAAAAAACCCCCATTATGGTCACTCATCAAAGTGTTCAGTGAGTAAGAAGCCACTCCTTCTCCCTCCTTTGTTTCTGTTCATTGATTGCAGTTACGGAATATATTTCTGTATGGACAAAAAACCACACTGTAATCCATAGGATTTTTTAATGCATGTAAGTGGGCAGATTTGCAGCTTTAAGTAAGTGTTGTATGTCAATATGGGCTGTGTAGAAGGCTAATGGAGCTGAAAGCCATTCTTTCCTCTGCTAAGAAGATAAGGCTCTTGCGCTTTCTATTGTTTACCTGAACTTGATGGGGATAGCAACAAATTAATTGGATAGTTGGAGAATCTCTAGTCAATGTGAGGTGTTGCATTTTTTTGTTTTGTTAGGATACAAATTAAATATTTACTTTCCTTTTTTTAAAAAAAAAAAGTTTGCTAATTTAAAAGTGGAAAAGGCTATGTTAATTGGGTAAGCTAATTAAGCAGCCAAAGGAGAGCAGGAGGGAGGCAAGTGCTAAATACGTAGGTGAACATTTTTGGCTCAGCAAATCTCAAGGTCCTTCTGTGAGTGGAGCAGGAGCAGGAGCCATATGCCTGGTTGTCAGCAGTCTCATCGAGATTCAGAGACTGCAAAGTCCTGCTGGGGAAATGAAATATCTGTACTTGAAGGACAAAAGTAGCTACGTGCTGTGGCTGATTTGCAAGTACTGTTTCTCTTTTGCTAGTGGTATTTGCTGCTAGTTTGAGATTGGCTGATATTTGGAAGAAACAGCTCATGTTCCAGCATACAGCAACTGGGATCTTTTTTTGTCAAAAGTCTGAATCCTTTTTTTTTATTCAGTTGGGAGTTGCGAAGAGCTTGAATGGAGGCCTGGCTTTCTGGACTGGTGAATATCACGAGCACAGCATTCTTGTATTGTATAATCTGCTAATATTGTTTCTTGATATCTGTTTTCCAAAAGGAGCAATACTTTTGCATTTGTTAGTATATGAAGTAGGTGTTTGCTTCTCTGTGTACTTTTATTACATACAAAATAACAAGGTTTGTCACAAAGAAAGGCTTCTTAAGGAACAAAAACGGATGTTGAATAGTTCATGGGGTTTTTAATTTTTAATGCAAAGTAGGAAATTTGTCATTCTCTTACTAGAGCCTATATTTGGTTCCTGCTCAGAAAAATGTATTGTATTGGTTTAGTTGTGAAAATCCATTTCTATCTCATTAAAAGTGTTAAGCTGTGCAAAAGGTATTGACTTACAGTATTTGAATAGCTTACGTACTAATTGGTTTTCAGCTGTTCTTTGTCTGACTCACCTGCGACTTTATGTTCATAGGCATGTTTTGCTACAAGGTAGGGTGTCTGGTCAATTTCTTGCTGCCTTCTGTCACACTATTATGGGATTCCCTTTGATGCTCTGAATTAAGAGGGACTTTATTATTTTAACATTATGACCTGTTTTTAAAAGTTGCATTTTAAACTAACAAAATGGCTTCATAGGATGTTACTAAGTTGATTAATAAAAGCTGTGAGTTTGTGGAAAGGGAGTTCAAAGCAAAAGAACATCACATGCTTTAAAGGCTCAATCTGCTTTTAAATGCAAGTTTACTGGTTTTTAGTTTTTTCTAAGTAGGTATGTCACTTGCTAGTGTGAAGTCTGCAAGTTATATATATTCATCTGATCGTGCTTCATGTTGATGTGCTGATCATATTACACATTGCAGTTGTGATGATGATTTCATACTTTCTATCCAGAGTTACTGTAGTATGTAGAGCATTATAACATTGAGCTTTGTTTTCACCTGCAATGATTCTGAAGGTTTATGCAGAGCATTACTAATCAGTGTCATTTGCAATAAAGAAGAAAACTTTCACTCTAACAGGATTTTCTTTTGTGTTCAGCTTGCACAGTTTAGACAAAGGAAAGCACATTCTGATGGGCAGCATGCACCCAAGAAGCAGAAGAAAAAGAAAAAGGTATCAAACACCAAAGATGAAGAATCGGTACAAGAAGGTCTGGATATTGACCAGTCTCAAGGAGAAGATGCATCCCCCCACAGCTGTCAAAGAGGAGCAGCTGCTGCATCTGACTTTGCCATTGTGAGGACTTTGCACAGTGATGAATTGATCAAGCATGATCAAATATATACCACAGAAGTAAGTGTTTTTGTGAGATTAGAAAAACTAATTTTTATTACCATGCATTTTAAAGTCAGAATGAGGAGGCTATCTCTCTGTTCCACAGTAATGGTCAGTGGTGAAACTTTGCATTTGAATGTGTCCATTAATGTAGTTTCCCATGCACATTTTAAAAACAAAGCGCTATTTGTAACACATACATTTTTCTGTACTTACAACTATAAATAAATTTCTAATCTAATTTGTAAAGGAGGGAAACTGAATGGTTTATGAAGTGCTGATAAATAATCTGCATTTTATTAGATGGAAAATAACTTTAGAACGTAAAAGCATGTAACTGTTTGAAGATTATTCCATGACCTATGCAAAAGAATAATTGATCATAGACTAGTTTGGTATTTGGGGTTCCATTTGTAGTGTTTCATGGTCATATCCTCCAACATCTTGAGTCCCAAAACTGGGACTTGTGTCTTCCCATGTGAGATTATGGAGCCCAAAAGACATACTTTTCTCAGGGTGAGATACTTGTACAAAGTCACACAAGATCATGACACCCAAGATGGTCACCGTGCTCTCACGTGAAGAAATTGGATGCCCTGTTTTGTCCTGGGCAATTCCAGGGTATGCACTGTTATTCATTTGAAATGATGTTGGTAGGCAGGCAGTCTGCTTGCTGTATAAAATATCTCTCACGAGGCCTCTATAGATCATCAAGGCGTATGCAAAAACTCCACCAATGTCCACCAATGTGTAAGAGGCAAAGAAGGCTGTCTATATACGTGGAAAGTCAAGGAGTCAGCCAAGTAACTAGTTACCAGGAATATAACTAAATATAAACTTTAGATGATAAAGCTCCATCATGTTGTCCTCATATTCAGGTTTTTCATAATAGTCTTTGAGGATGACGACATTGAGATATGCAGATTCTCATTAATGTAAGTTTGAATATGAAATTTCCAATTCTCATGAAGCGTAGGCACTATGTGAAGATCTGCTGCTGTCTAGGTTGCCAGTCAGGTAACACATCTATTAATTTTCATTTATGCTTTCCTCAATCTAATGATAGAATTCCTGGAGCAGACTGCCACTTATAGCACATGAATTATGAGTTTTAGAGTATTTCAAATATGGAGCATTCAGATTATTACTTCATGGTGATTGTGCAAGCTAAGAATACTTGTGCTAATTCTTCAAGAAGTGTTGCTACTATAAAGTGTAATTTGCACTCATTCATTTTTCTGATTTTCACTTTAGAACTTGTCTCTACTGTCAAATATTGTAATCATTCACTTAACATCCTTTGAGATGCTATATATAGGGAAATTTAGTACCTCTTCAGGAAAGTGTTTGAGAGTATTATCAGTGTTCTCATCTATCAGTATAGTGATATGAGTTGACCTCAAAGAGCTCTTCTGTATAATCTTTTTGAGATGAAGCAAATTCCAATGCCACAGTCTGGGAAATTGAGAGACATGCAAAGGATGTTCTGGGCTGATGTTTGGGTTTGCGAATGGATGTGAAACTAGGCCTCTTAAAAGAAAGGAATAATGTAGCACAGCTTGTGTTCTTTTGGACTGTCTCACCCAACCAAATAAGCAGACAACTCAGTGATTGGGATTCAAATACCGACTGTACCAAGAGTTTGGGCATGTTCAGTCTCCCCATATGAACCAACAGACCCTGCAGTCATCACCTGAGGCCCTTTGTGTGCCTCCATGAGAGGTCTGGAGGGTGGGAACACAAGAACAGGCCTTTTCTGTGGTGGCTCCCCACTCAGGGAGACTTCTTCCCAGGGAGGCTTGCCTGGTGCTTTTGTTACATATCTTTAGGTGCCAGACAAAAATAATGACGATAATCAGTGGAACTTCTAACTCTCTTTATTTGAACAGGGAAGTTTGGTTTGCTTCATGGAACTCAAGGAGTAGGAAAAAAACCAAAAGAACAGAAGTAATGAAAAGCACTGATATATCAGGCCCATGCAGTATGTATTTTATTTACACCACAGTAAAACAGAATGGGAAGAAAGCCTCAGATAGCTAGATTTCCCTGAATAATGTAGTGGACTGGCACCTTATATGTACAGTACATACCTAACCATGCATGTATTAGATGACTGCATGATAATGTCCTTTCAAAATATACTTTTACATTTTTACATCTCTGAGTAATTGTTCTTTCTTACCATAAGGCTACAGAGGTAGGACAAAGTGAACATTTTTTTAAAAGGAAAAATGATATGCAAAAAGTTGGTTTGGTTTTAGTAAATCTGTAAAATGAAGATTTGCAAGGCAGTCTTTGGGATTTGCCTGTTCTTTCACCCTATCACTTTTTTGCACAGTATTCTGTAAAGCTCAAATCAAGAGGACACAAAAAGGGGTTATATTGTTTTCTTCTTTTAAATATCCATTTGTTACTTGCCTCATTTCTAGAAGAGTTTCCTCTTGAGTTAGCACACTTGGGCACGCAGTTATTTGGATCTCAATCTCTGTGTTTATCTAATGGAATAAATCTAATTTGATCTGTTTGGCTAGGGTTTTAATGTTCAGTTATATTTCTTGGCAGAGCAAATAGCCAGTTGTAGCCAAGCATTATGCCTCAAAGTTGACCTATTTTATTTTTTTAGAACATTTAAAACCAATAACGTGGTTCTCTGTGCAGTCTTGCAATTAGGTTCTATGCTTGTACAGAATGTCCTCAGAAAGTTATAACATTTTGCTTAGGGAGCTGGCACTCCCATGTAGAGAAAATACTGTATACATGCCCCAGGAGTTGGGGTAAGTGCCTTTTTGCTTACTTATTTTCTGACTGTCTTACAACCAAGATTGCTGAGAACTTTCTTGAAGAGTTTTCTTTTTGGGATTCTTCAAATTCCTAGCTTGCCAGCATTCCTTGTAGTCAGGGAGACATTTTCATAACTTTTGCAGTTGTCTCTGTAATAGTCTTAATGAGTGAGTGGAATGAAACTTCTTCTGAGGCTTTAAGACTAGCTTCTGCTCATTATGACTCCTGCTCACTTACCATAATTTACTTTTTGTCATTTCTAAGATGGGTTTCCTCACAGCCAAAATTAAAATAAAATAAAATCTGAAAACAATACAAATGCAGCATAAAAATAAATGGCAGCAGAGGGAAGCTGTGGTGCCAGTGTTAATTTCAGTAACCAAAACAGAGCTGATCATCAAAGAGAACAAGGACAGTTTGCACAGTAATTGGTTGTTTCTGCAGTTTTAATGCATGAGAGGAGCCACTGGAGTTGGACAAGGACCTGTTCCTTGTGGCTATCTAGCAGAGGGGCTTTGACTGGCTGGGTCCAGAGCACGGGCAATGCTTCATTGCATGATGGGATGTTCCCTGCTGCCTTGGAAGAGTTGGTAGTGTGACCACTCCTCAAGAAATTGATCCTGGGCGCCTTGCATTGGAATAACTGCAAATATCCTCCTTTTGGAGAAGTTAGTGGAGAGAATTGTGGTGGGGCAGCTAGCTACAAGCATTCTTGGGTGTCACAGATTATTTAGATCCATTTCCAATCTGGGTTCAGGCCTTGCCATAGGACTGAGACGACCCACCCATGGTCACCCTGATGGTTGCCCTAAAGCGGTGGCCCTTTGTAGAAAGGAGGATGGGGGATGTGACCTTGCTCCTACTTCTTATGCTCTCTACAGCTTTCAGTGCCGATAGCCATGCCATCCTCCTGGACTGGCTCCATGGACTGGGAAGTGGGGGCACCTAAGGGACTGTGAGTCGAGGAAGTAGCGTTGGGAGAGTTCTTTTCAACTGCCTAGAAGTTATGATGTGGCATGCTGCAGAGCACATTCATTCCCAATGACTATACTATTGGGAATGGTCATTAGGAGTTTGGGAGCAAAGTACCGTCAATACATAGATGGCACTCATCTCTGTTTCTCCATCGCATCTGAATCAGGAGAAGCCGTGGAGGTCACAGTGGTGGGGTGGATTAGGGAACGTAAGTTGAGATTGAATCCTGGCAAGATGAAGGCGTCGTGAATGGTACCCGTGTGTAAGAAATTTGTCAATTGCTTATTCTGGACAGGGATGCATTTCCTTTGAAGTAGCAGGAGCAGATAGAGTTTTGGAGGTGTTTTGGATTCAGCTTTGTTATTGGAGGCCCAGATAGCCTCAGTGGCTAGAAGCACCTTCTACCAGCTTCTCCTGGCATGACAGCTATGACCATTGCTGGACTGGGAGAGCTTGACCACAACAATTTAGGCATTGGTGACTGACTTTGTAGGGGTGTGTAGGGGTGTGTGTGTGTGTGTGTGTAGACACACACACACACACACACACACACACGTTCCAGTTCCAAATGGTGTGTGGATTTGGAAGAATCAGTGGAACAAAACAACTAATTGCTATAATCACCATTTAATTAGAGCCTATGCAACATATTTTCTGCAGAGAGCAACAAAGGTCTGTGTACCCAGTTGTCTTCAGATTTGGTAACCCTGCTGTAAAGGACCTTAATTATTGTACAGAACATTGTTAATTCTAGGTGCTCTTAGCAATAATAAATGGTGCTTGTTTATGCCACTTGAAGTAATGACTGTTGCAGTTCCTCTCGTGTTTTGAGTATTGCAGAGTGAAAAGGAAGGATAAAGATTTGGTGCCTGTGGCTGGGGGGGAATTTCTCTTGAGAGGCAGTGGTGTTTGTTATGCTTTTGAAATACTTTTTGGAATCATATAAATAAAAGGATTTGGTTGTTTGAAATGGGTGTGTTTATTTTTGTCCTTTTATTTTTTTATCTTCTTTTAGCTGGAAAGTGAGATTTCCACTACAGCGGATGATTATAGCTCTGAGGTAAGAGCAAAATTGATGCTTCATGTGCTGCAGTGGGTTTTCATACTTGACTGTTTTTCTGTTTAAAGACAACAATAAAATATTTAATAACATTTTGTATTTTTTAAAATGTTGTAAACGATACATTAATGTTTGCTGAGAGAAAGTGAGTCATGTAAAATCTTTAGAAATGAAAAGTAGTTCTATGTTGTGCAGGTATGTAAAAATAAGAAATTAGAACCATGCTGAAATTTGAAAGGGAAATGTTTGTATCACAGCTTGTCGGTTACTGTTGCAACCTGTTATTTCATTATACTTTTTAGTGTTCTGGATATATCATTATTTCCTTTCTATAGCAGATTAAATGCCAAGGTGAGTAAGCTAAAATTATTAACAGGAAAGTTTTTTGGTGAGAAAATGTCTATGAAGGAAACACTCAGCATGAGCAAGACTATAGTGCCAATATTTATTTGCAAACTTGGTCAGCAACTCTGTTCAGTTGCTCATGGAAAAGTCTGTCTGTGTTCAGTGCATATATACAGAGAAATGTAATGTTTCCGATCCCTATAACTATAGTTAAGAGATTAGAATGGGTTGTGGGCTTGCACATTTCCTCCCATCATCTCTTGCTAACCATGATGTAGTGTTACAGCTGCAATGATGCTTCTAGTTTTGTATATATCTTAGATGTTTTATGTATAATGAGCTTCTGATTTATTTAAGTTAAATATATTTAGTTATGACTACCAAATGAACCATTTTCACTTAACAGCTATTACTTCTGTCTTGTTTCATGTACATACCGTGCATATTAAGTGAGAAATATACAGGCTGTGTGTCTGTCTGTGGCAAGCACCAGCAGAGAATAGCAGTGGCTGTTCCATTGTCAAAAAGGCTTTATTTTGCCTCGGTTGTGGCAGTAGTAGTCTAAGGCCTATACTGGCTTGGTGCCAGTACGCCATTGCTTGGAAGAAACCCCAGGCAAGTGCAGACTATGGAAGATTGCTCCCAAACCACTAAATCAAGTGGAGTAAAAAATCCAGATATTCTCACAGAACACTTAGCAGGAGTAGAAAACTCCTAGTAATTATTGCAATTTGATGGTGGACACAAATGTGTAGTTCAAACACGTGTAGTTTTACAGCTAAGGTTTGCAGAAGATACTTGTTCCAAAGTTTATAATCTTAATAATAGCAACTCCATCCCAGCTCCCTAGATCTGCTTCCTCTACTCCCAGATCTATCTCCAATACAAGGTGTGCTTGAAGACTATATATTTGTGTTTTTACAATTCCCAGAACCTGAATATTTTTTGTAAATGGCAGAGATTTAAGAAAACCCATGCCTGTGCATGTGTTAATAAAGTTTGCAGGATTTCACATTATACTAAATCTTTCCCCCTATACCAGTATTCGTTTACAGAATGTGCTACCATCCTATAAACCGGGGTGGAAAACCTATGGCCTTGCAATTGTTGCTGAACACTTAACTTCCATCAGTCCCAGCCTGCTTAACCAATAGTCGATTATGAAAGCTGTAGTCTAGCCAGATCTGGAAGACTACTGGTTTCCCATCTCTGCTATAGAACTATAAAATAGGATAATGGTTTTAAAAAAAGTTCCCATTTTCCTTGTGTTGTTAGCCCTAAGCCAGTGAATTGTTACAGCGTTCCTGTTCATTTGTTGGCTGTCTGCAGGAAGCCTCCAGAACACAAGCCACCCCAAAGCTAACAAAAAGAAAAAACCCCAGCTGTATTTCCAATATCGGCTACTTATAAAGTTTGATTTAGGCTGCAATTCTATGCCCACTTAACTTGGATTAAGTCCTACTGAACTCGGTGAGGTTTATTTATGAGTAGACATGTATAGAATTGGACTGTTTGACAGTTGCATACCTTGAACGGTTTTGTTTTTGCAATGGAAAAACGCAAAAGTGAATACATTTTTGTACTGAGTTCATATAGCCATTGTAACAAAACAGGTGATTCCACCCCCCTGATAAATTATTACTACTATATTGTTTTAGCGGATCCTACCTGGGAGAATCTAGAATGTCAGCAGCAGACATTTTTTTAAAGGAAAATATTATCTGCTTAAAGCACCACCTTTAGCAAAACTGTCCGCCACTTTTAATAATATTAAGCTTTTGCTTAATTACTTGAGTCATGACAAATGTAAAATAATTATTGGAGCCCATGCTTGTGACCAAATAACCCAGCAAGAGTGGAATAGCATTTGTGAGTTTCCTAGAGAGAATCATTTGGAGAATTTACAGCTTCAAGTAAGACTTTTACTGTATTGACATGGGACTAGTTGCTGTTTAAAACTGTGGTATGCTTTCAGAATTTTAGGAGATTGATACATTTTTGGGGCCAGTTATTTACTTAATTTAAAGTAAAAATGTGATACTGACCTCTTGTGGTAGAAGGTGTTACAGTCGTACCTTGGAAGCTGAATGGAATCTGTTACGGAAGTCCGTTCGACTTCCAAAATCTTTGGAAACTAAGGTGCAGCTTCTGATTGGAAGCTGAGCCAGACATTTGGGTTCCAAATAACGTTCACAAACCGGAATACTCACTTCCGGGTTTGCAGCGTTCGGGAGCCAAAATGTTTGACTCGCAAGGCGTTCATCAACCAAGATACGACTGTACTATATTTCATACGTTGAATTGTTTTGTTACTTTTAAGTCTTGAGCATATATTGTATGCTGGATGATATGGTTGCCATACGTCCGGAATTTCCTGAACATATCCAGAATACTGTAGTCAGAAGCAGCATCCGGATGGAAATGGGGGGGGGGGGATGTCCAGGAAAATCCAAATGTATGGCAACCCATGTTGGCAGTGTCTTTTTTGACACCTTCCTTAAAAATAGCTCAAAAACATCAATTGTTTTGTGTTTTTGCCATAAAAGCGAAACAACTTTACTCGCTCTCCCCCCCCCCCAATAAAAAGCTTAACAAATTTTGTGTTGGATTTTCACTTTTTGAAACATGGCAACCCTATATAAAGGAAATGTGTTTCAAGCACGTTTGCCTTAAACTTTTAACTTTCTGTTGTGCATCTATAAGAAACACGCAGAACCATACTGAGAATTACATAGCAGGCTTCCACATGGGAAAGGTAGTGATAGTTTAGGAGGGCTGTGGGATCCTAGGCACCCACATTGGAGTTTAGGAGCACTTTTGTATCCAGAGGCCCCATCTGAACTATACATTTAAAGCAGCATTATACCACTTTAAGCTTTCATGGCTCCCCAGCCCCGAATAATCCTGGGAACCATAGTTTCTTAAGGGTGCTGAGAGTTATTAGGAGACCTCCTCTTTCCTTTCACTGAGCAACAATTCCAGAGTTAGCACATGGGGCAAGTTTCAAGCACCATCCTGCACAGGCGGAAAGTGCTTCTTGAACTCTTGAGGAGAGAAAGAGGCAAAAATGCCTCCCAGAGGCATCACTTTGCAAGGCATGGTAGCCCACTCTGGATAACCTCAGTATTGGGACAAGTTTCTGCATGGAAACGTAGCATCTATTTGTCTGGATTCCAACCGCCCTGAGACCTGCGGATATAGGACGGTATATGAATTCAATAAATAATAATAATATAAAGATGGACCAAGGGTAATATGGGAGGATGGAATTCACATATGAGATGAAAAGGATGGGGAATGTCGTATGCTATGTCCTGACAGGGAATTCATTTATATATTGTACCTTGGAGGGTTTTTTAGAATTGGTATCTGCACATGCTGCAAAAGGTTTAATGCTTTAATGTTTAATTCAAACCACCAGTTTATTTTCAGTAGCGCTTAAGAATTCACATGCTTTCTGTGTGCCTTTACACCGTGGCGAAAATCTTCAGTACAAAATTGTTGAGTTAAAACAAAGTTTTAAGTTGGAACGAGATGACCTGGAATAATAACGGACTAGTTCAGCAGACAAATTCTGCAGCTCTTTTTATTGAACAGTAATGTTAATGACTTCTGTGTTTTGCTGTTCAGCGCTGTAACCATAGACATTAGATTGCAGGTTCCTATATTTTAATAGTGTTCTATTTCTCAGCCCAGAGCCTGGCTTTTTGGGAGTGAATTACTTATTTACTTACCTATTTACTTACTTACTTAGCTTTTATTTATTTTGTAACATTTATACACCGCTTGATTGCAGAAAAAAACTCAAAGCAGTTTACTAAAAAGGTAAAACAATGAAATTATCACTTAAAATTTTACAGCAAAAAGTTAAAACAACAAAAGACTGTAACAAATTGAAACTGTCATCAACTTTCTAAACATCTGCGTAGGTTTGTCTAAATAAGAATGTTTTTAGCAGGTGCCAAAAAGAATACAGTGAAGGTGCTTCATATCAGTAGTGTTGTGGGTGCTAAGATCCCCCCCCCCCCATACACAATATTTTATGGGAATCTTGAGGAAATCATGGCAGAGTATTCTTTTCAAAATCATGTCACTTAAAATTTAGATATTTGGCCCTTTCATGCCCCTTCATTCTCATAAGGCAATAATTAATAGAATTAACTCCCACTGAAACACCAAAAATACATTGATAACTTACTTCTGCCAGCTTTTAAAGTCTGTCTTTTGGTGTATGTATATTACAGAAACTTTGATCTATTTTCTGCTGATCTTACTTTTGGATAGCATATTAATATCATATCATAAAAAGCTGCTACATGGCAAATTGGTATGTAAATCTGAACACTGTGGATTTGGAACCCTATAAATATACAAACTGTTTATCTGAACTGGTTCAGATTTTTGTATGGAAAACATGCCATGGAAAACGGCAGTGTTCTTTGTTATATCTTACTGTCCAAAAAGCTATGGACTTACTGGCTGTATTTGCATAATTTGAGGAAGGAATAAAATATAATCAGGCAAAGCTAGAATCTGAGGCTGTAATCCTGTATATGTTTGTTGAGGAATAAGCCCCTTTGAATTCCATGGGACTTAATTGTGAGTAAATATGTGCAGGGTTGCATTGTAAGTTACAATTTAAATTTATAATGCATCTAGAAATTCTTTTTATACAGGTAAATGGTTGCAGTTTTTTGACAAGAACAGAGGTACCTGCAGACTTTATTAGGGTATAGTATTTAAAATTAAATCATGGCACTCAATACTAAACACACTTGATGCTTTGCATTGGGGAATGTATCAGGATTGCTAACAGAAATTCATTTTCTTGCATGCCATAAAAGTTTACTACCTTATGTAGTTTATACATGTATGCTATTGCTTCTCCAGTAATCTTTGGAAGACAAAATTCAGTTTATAACTGATGTCACAGCAGTGCTGTATTGTTACTGCTCTTCTTGAGCAAATTATACTAACAAAACAGGTTTCCATAGCAATGTGCTAAAGTGCTATCTGATGAGAAGGAAATGTTTTAAGTATCCTCACCTTGAACAAATTTTATAAAATGCTGAGACGCTAAGGAACTTGGATTGGTTTAGGAAGAAGAATTTGGATTTGGAGAGAATTATTCTGAGCTTGGGATACAGCATTCTATAGCACGACTGGAGATGATGGAGAATGAATTGGCTGGAAAACAGCAAGAGATTGAAGAGCTAAACAGAGAGCTAGAAGAAATGAGGGCAGCATATGGTACAGAAGGATTGCAACAGGTATAATTACCTTACGTTGCTTTCTGCATGCTTTGTGGCCGTACACACAGTCCTTCAGTATTGCTTGTCGTAATTCAAAGGCATTGAATGTGAGAGAGAAGAATGTCAGTGGTGTCCATGTTCATTATCATTTTGCTTTATGAAAGAATACCATATGTCGTAACTCTTTCTATCTCTTTTGGTTTTGTGTTCATGAGTTTTGCTCTTGGCTCTGTGAGTTATAGCAGTAGAAACATTGACCCTCTATTGAAAAGACATGGGGTCGCCTGCCCCCCTTGCAGCCTATTTCTGTGTTTTTATTTTTAAAAAGGACAGTGCCAAAATAGCACTTGTTCCTTCTATTAAACAAGAAGAACCTTGTTACCCGAGTTATACTACAAACAGAATGAAATCACCTGCCTAGTTCTTAAGTAAGGAAAATGACTGCTAAAATTGTGTCTGCCCCATATTATTAAAGGTTCTATGTATGTAATGTGTATATGTGACCATAGTCCACATTGGTTTCTCATCTGTCCCTGCCCACGGTATAGATGGGGGTGACCATGGGAACAGCATGGCTGAGCAATCTGCCCAGTCATGGAATTTTTGTGCATCCATACTGGAACAAGATTTCAGACAGCCATGTAGATTCACTGCTGGGTAATTTGCATGCACGCCATGCACATTTAGATAATTTACATGTGTGTCAATGGGCAATGTACACATGTGCATCTGATTTATAGATGCAGATGTATAGAGTGGCTGGGGCAACCCAGTCATACGGGCGGTGTACAAAAAATAAATTATTATAAATTATTATTTGGCCTTTGGCCTGATGCTTCTGTGCATCAGCTGACAGAGGACAGTGCCAACTGCAAACCAAACAAAATCCGGAGGGGAAGTTCTAAATATGTTGAAGAAAAATATTGTGTCTATTTGCAAACCCACTCCATTCCTAAAAATAGTTTTCATAATGTGTTTTGAGTGTGACAAGTCTTTATCAGTGGCAGTAGTCACTACTTGTTTCCCGAGTGAGGAGCTTCTTTATATTAGGGAGAGTGCTTTACAGTCCAAGCTTTCTGTGCAACCCCTTTCCCTTTGTATCCCCCATAATCCCATCCAAAAAACTATTCCAGAAAGTGTAGAGATAACCTGATGCAGCAAGGAGCAGTGGAAGAGGAACCAGGAGATGGGGAGTGTATTCAAGCACTTGGGAGGTGGGACGTGATTCTTTGGTTCTTGACCATTGTTTGTTCTGATAGGCCAGATAATTCTTATTCTTACCAAGCACCTGGTTTTTTAAAAATACCTTAAATCAAGGAAATGGTATGTGCTGCCTTGGCCCCATTGGAGCCAAAAGGTGGGATAAATATTTGATTAAATAAAAATTAATAAATGAACAGCTTTAGTTGTTTCCTGCATTTAATTGAAGCTGCTTTTGGACCAGATAAATTTAGCTTAGTATTGTACCTTGGGCAAAATTGTCAGTTTTTCATGTTAGCTTGTCTTGTTTTTCCTTTGATACTTTGCTGTTAGATTGTATGCGTGAGCATTCATTTGTGCTTTGCATTGTAGAATTGTACATGGAGATTATTTGGATAGGTTGTGAGCTTTTTGCTTGGTTCTGCAATCTTGAGTTATAGGAAATCTCTGAAAGGATTTCACATTTGCAGATTTTTTTTCTAAGAATAGTTTTTAATGAATGAAAAAAGATCTAGATTTTCAAAACACTGTGTACTGCTGTGCTAATTACTTATCTTAGATGCTCCTTTAGACCATACAACCTTTTACCAGTTTGACTCTAGATCTTACCTTGAAGTGTAAGGTCCATCAAGTTTGACAGGAGGAGAGAGGCTTTGGATCTCTCCTGGAGAAGGTTCCAGTCCTTTCCCAAATCCATTACTGTTCAGTCGCCATTACCTTCATCACTGAGGCCATTGGAACTGGCAGAGCAAAGGGTTGCAACAAGGTCTGCTTTATTTCTGCAATTCTGATGGATGTCCAGTTTTTATTAAACAGATACCGGTAGTTCCAAAATCATCTTCTGGGGAAAAGCTTTAGAATGGGGGACGGGAGAGTTCACTTTAAGCCTCTTTAAGAATAGAACTTTTAAAGGACCATCAAATATTGGTACAGAATCAGATATTCGCCTTTTAAAATGTTAATTAGGGAAACAATATTCCTAGTGAATAAATATGTATTCTTTTACACAATTGTACTTGGAAAGCTAGGCTGGAAACACCAGGAGCAGAATGTATCTTTTAGTGTTTCTCCAGAATAGCTGCTGCTGATATGAACCATGTTAATAGTACAATTTCACCTCCTTTAGTTACAAGAATTTGAGGCTGCTATCAAAAAAAGAGACGACATTATCACACAGCTCACTGCTAATCTGCAACAAGCAAGGAAAGAAAAGGATGAAACAATGAGGGAATTTTTGGAATTGACTGAGCAGAGTCAAAAACTGCAAATTCAGTTTCAACATGTAAGTTATTGGTAACAAAATTTATTAGCCTTGAAGGCAGTGCCAAAATACATAAACGGCAATCTGTCTCTTCTTCCATTGAGAAGTCCTGCTTCTGAAGGATCAGTATGATATATTGATGTCTCCCACTGCCCACCCCCCACACTGTGCAGGGATTAGTCCCAGTGAATAAAGTGGGACTTACTTCAGTGCAAACTATTTGCAATTCTGTTAAAGCTAATAAATTTTGTGGGCTTATTTATGAGGTTGTTCTGAAGGTGTGGCCAATAAATTGGCTTGCCTCATCACACTACAGGTTAACTGCTACAGCTTGGCTTATACATTTTGTTCCTTGTAATTTGGGCACTACGGAAAGAGAATGTATATCTGACATAATGCAACCTTTCTTGGGACAAATAATTTTGTCTCATTGCATCCAAGACAGTTTGCTTCACAAAAATGACCCATAAAAATACAGTGGCAGAAAGGCTGAGTGGGCCCATATTGTACTCCAAGCTTGCAGAGAGTAACAACATTAATTCTCTTAGAATACAACGCATGTGCTGCTTTAATGGAAAAGAAATGAAGAATACTAATTGGCTCCAACCACCATATAATTTGATAATTGTTATTCAAGCAGTTGATCTTTAATAAGTAATTCTGTGTATAAGTTGCAGGCAAGTGAAGCTTTAAGGAACACTAGTCATAGCAGCACGGCTGCTGACTTACTGCAAGCAAAACAGCAGATCCTTGCATATCAGCAACAGCTAGAAGAACAGGAGCAGCTATTGAAGAATTATCAAGTGAAAAATGAAGACTTTGAACTGCAAGTTTCCCTTCTGCAGCAGAGAGTCACTGCCTTCGAAACGGTATATTTCTCATTAAGCTTGTGTTTTTTAGAGGCATGTGGTGATGGTTGAAAAGAGATATAATCTCTTTGCATCAAGTGTATAGGATTATCTAATTGTTACAGCATGCAAACACGGGAACACACTGCGTATTTGTGTGAGTGTTATGAAAAAGTGCTTCCTTTTAGAATTATTGAAAGTATTGTTCTAAACCGCTGTGATATATTTCTATGGTACTGCAGTATATAAATAAGTTGACAACTAAATAAACAAATTAAATATATGCAGCCTCAAAAAAACTGAAATGAATTTGGACCTCTTAGAATATCATATATGGAAGATACATTGATGCTATATAAACGGTCAAGAATTTATCAGTTCTTATGCAAGATTTAAATAATTAACAACCATCAAACCAGTGTTGAACTAGATTTTCATGTTTTTGTGTCTTTTTGTAATATATCAATAATACATGTTGTTTGTGGGGGGGGGGGGGATCTTATAAGATAGATGTGATGCGTATAGTCATGCTAGTTAAATTGTGTGTCGCTCCCGATTACATATAAAAAAGTATGGTGGGGACCAAAGGGAGTCTAATGTTTACATTTAAATGGTTGCGTGGGTAGCTGAACCTTCCTCCACCTTACTTTCACACCTCAGATACTATCACTACTGCTATTTTTCCTCCTCCTCCTTCTGCTCCTGCTCCCAATCTGTTCACCATAAGATTCCTAACCTGGGCCATTTCCAGTATGCTTATTCTTAATATTTATTGGTCATTTTCCTCACAAAAGTGACCCAGAGTGAGATATCAAAACAAGTTGGGAGATGATGCAGGGAAAGGATTCTGCTCATTTCTCTCACTTCCCTCTTCCTGAAGTAAATATTAGATTATCTCCCCACCACACACACACACACACACACACAATGGGACAGGCACATGAACAGTTAATGGCTTTAAGTTAAATTTGATAATGTAAAGTAAAAAGAAGCACATTGTACATACAGTAAGCATCTATTTAAAATAATGTGTATATGCTTTGGAAATCACTCTATATGCTGTCCTCAGAACATGCAGAAAATGGGCCATACCACTTGAAATCATTTTGTTTTGTTTTTATAAAGCAGTAAGTCAAATATGGTAATTCAAGAAATAAAGCAACTTATTTCTATTACAGGAAAAATGCAAAACAGAGGAAGATTTTACTAAGAGGAAACTACGGGAAAAGGAAACAGCTATTGAAGAATTGGAGGCAAAAATTTTAGAAGAGGAAGAAAATATATTTATTCTTCAGAAAAAACTGTCAGCTGCTGAGAAATCACTTGAAGAAGTAAAAGAAGAGATCTTGCAAAAGAATCAAGAGATACAGAATGTGAGAGTAGAATTAAGCAGCTCTAAACAAAAGGAAAGGCAATGTTCTGATGAAATAAAGCAATTAATGGGAGCTGTGGAAGAGCTACAAAAGCGATATCACAAAGATAGCCAGCATGACAATGATACTGTAGAAAGAATAGAACTTGAAGCACAAAGGAGACTTGCAGACCTCAGAGCAGAATTGGAGGAAGTTCATGGGCAGCAGATTGTTCAAATGAAGCAAGAGTTGGTTAGGGAACATACAATGGAGATTGAAAAGCTTCTTGCCCAACAAAAAGCAGATATGGAGAGAACGTTGAGTTTACACTCTGGTAATACTAATGAAGACCAGATCCATTTAATGAATATTGCAATTAACGAGTTGAACCTCATGCTTCAGGAAGCTACTTACCAGAAAGAAAAGGTGAGGCAAGATTTATCACAACAGCTTGAAATATTATCCTCAGAAAAGTCTGCTCTGCAAAATAAAGTTGAAGATCTTTGTCAAGAGCTGGACTTTGCAAGAGAGCAAATTCAGAGAGCCAAGCAGACCATAAATGAGAGAGAATCAAAGTTACATGAAGTAGACCAGTTACAAATCACTACTGCAGAACTAAAAGCACAACTTGCTGCAGCATCTGAGATCAGGGAACAATTAGAAGAGAAACATGAGGCAGAAGTTACAAATTACAAAATAAAACTTGAAATGCTAGAAAGAGAAAAGGATGCAGTTTTGGGCAGGATGGCTGAGTCTCAAGAAGCTGAACTAGAGAGACTGAGGACTCATCTTTTGTTCAGTCATGAAGAAGAGCTATCAAAACTTAGAGATGATCTACAGCAAGAGCACAGAATAAACACTGAAAATCTTAAAGATAATATGATTATGCAATCTAAACAGCAGTTGGATGACTTACAAAACGAAATGAGCAAAAAGATGGAAGCTATGCAATTTGAAAATGAAAACTTAATAGCAAAGCAGAATGAGCTCACATTAGAAATATCAAGGCTAAAAGATTTGCAGGAGTCTATTGTAAATTCTAAATCTGAAGAAATGATGCTTCAGATCCAAGACCTCCAGAAAGAGATAGAAGTGCTTAGACTAGGAGAAAAAGAAAAGGGTACACTTGAGCAGGAAGTTCAGGTGTTACAGCTGAAAACAGAATTATTAGAAAAGCAAATGAAAGAACGTGAGGATAGTCTTCAAGAAAAATGTCGCTTACTTGAAACACAAAACAATTTTCTTGAAGACAAAAGCAATGCTCTGAAAGAGAAGCTAAAGAAGTATGCTATAAAGAATACAGAAGAAAGCTTCACTGATGGCATTAGTTCCGAGTCAGAAGAATTTGATTTGCAAAACAGAATAGACAATCTGATAGCAGAAAACGAGAAACTTGTAAAACAAGATATTGAACTTAAAGAAGAGATTGAGAGGCTACAGAATTCCTTTTCATTTGCTGAGCACAATTACCAGGAACTCCAAAAAACCCATGCTTCTCTACTAAAGGGAAAATTGGATTTAGAAGAGAGCAAGGACAAGCGAGAAGCAGAATATGAAGCCAAGCTCCGGGCTTTGACAGAAGAGATCCAACATTTACAAGGAGATACATCAGTTGTACTGAAAAGTCAAAGTACGATTGTTTGTGGTAAGAGAGAGAAGATCCTAAGATCAGAAACATTTGATGTTGAGGAGGTTGTTGAAAAAGACACAACAGAGCTTATGGAAAAGCTTGAGGTCACTCAGCGTGAGAAGCTAGAACTTTCACTGAGACTTTCTGATCTTTCTGAACAATTGAAATTAAAGAGTAGTCAGATATGCCAATTAAATGAAGAAGTTAGATCTCTAAAACAAGATAAAGAGCACATGTCAGTGAAATGTAAAGAACTAGAAGTGCTAGTTAGCCACAGACTGGAAGAGAATATGAACTCATGTGAACATGAGACAAAATACCCCAATGGGGGGCTACAGACAGGCCACCCCAGAGTTTGTGAACACACAGGCTTTGTTCCTGATTCATACAAAGACTACGACAAAGCTATAAGAGAGGAGAAACTGATCGCAAACCAGAGTGTGGTCCATCATGTTCCAGTGGAAGAGACAATTGAACTATCAATATCAGAGCCAGAATCACTGTTGGATAACTTTCACCAAATGAACGATGGGCTAGCAGGAGGCTCTTCATGTTTGAACCATTTGCAAAGTGAAAGCGAGCTTCAGGAGCAGTTGGATATGCTGAAATCTGAACAGGTATTTATGGTAACCCACACAATTAACATTTCCGCTATGCTATGCTCAGCAGCTAATATGTCTCCGTGTAATCCTATGCATATTTACCCATAAAAAAGTCCTACTGAACTCATTAAAAAGAGTGGCTGTGCTTTGAAACTGAGAACGTTCCCTCTAAATCAATCCAGTCACTATGAAGACTAGTAAAGAGTCAGCATTTTCTGGCAAACTTTACAGCCTTGGGGATAAGTGTGATTTGAATTTTTGCAAAGGAAACATGGTTTCTTAGTATGGTACATAGTGAACAATGGGCAGAGAAGTGGGGCTGGGAGCGTGAGAGATGTGGCAATGTTTAGTGAGAACTTTGGTATTCAGGTGTTTTTTTATTTTGCATGATTGATTGAAGTCTTGTAAAATAAGCTCAAATGCTGATTTGCCGATGTTTTGATGCTACGTTTAAAGCCGTTGATTAGAAAAAAATTATTGATACCCTCATACGATGCCCATCTCTACTTAGAGCGATTTAAAACTGCAGATGGAAGCCCAGCGCATTTGCCTGTCTTTGGTTTACTCGGCTCACGTGGACCAAGTGCGCGAATGCATGGAAAATGAAAAGGAGAATGCGCTTTCTGCTCTTAAAGAAGAGCTCCAGTCTCATCATGCGCAAGAACTGAATGAACTTATGAAAAACCAACTAGATCTTCAGAACGTTAAAAATCAAAACATAGGTAAAGTGGTGAAGTGGAGGAAAATTAGTTTGAAGTTTTAAATATGAGGCAGTACTTTTGTATTAGTAGTTGGTTTTAGTTTGGCAGCAGTAGACCATTGCATACATTATTATGGTGCTCATGATGTAGCACGTAAAGCAGGTTTTTGGTGTCTTCTTATTTTAATTTTGTGATTTCTGATTTAACATTTGTATCCGGTTTAAACAGATTGACCTTAAAAAGCAATGCTATAGTTTGTTTGTTTTTTACATAAGATGCTAAGGTATACAAATGCAGAACTCTGACTCCCAATCTGAGGCAGGCATTTGGTTTAGCAAATTCCAACCAGCAGATTATCTCAAGATTTTACTTTGTGCAAAGCGGTTGGTTTAATAATAATAATAATAATAATAATAATAATAATAATAATAATAATTTATTATTTATACCCCGCCCATCTGGCTGGGCTTCCCCAGCCACTCTGGGCGGCTTCCAAAAGAATATTAAAATACTATAATACATCAAACATTAAAAGCTTCCTGAAACAGGGCTGCCTTCAGATGTCTTCTAAAAGCCTGGTAGTAGTTGTTCTCTTTGACATCTGGTGGGAGGGTGTTCCACAGGGAAGGCGCCACTACCGAGAAGGCCCTCTGCCTGGTTCCCTGTAACCCTGTGGTTTATTCTTTCTGCTTCTTCTCATGAGTGAGAAAGGTTATCATGTGGGATTTGGTTGCTCCTTAGGAAATGCCAAACTTCAGAAGAAGTATCTAGGTGCCCAACATTGAGAGGCTTCAATTCATTTCCTGCCTTTGCTTGGAGGCATCTCTATGTTTCTTTGACCCTCCACTGTTGTCTTCTAATTTCACTGGTTGTTGACTGTAATAAATCATTCAACTGATTGCTCTGCTTTGTATTTTAAATTTTATTATAGCGTACAGATAAAACAGACCCAAATATCTGTCTTTATTGTCTCCCTTTCTCAAAATTTTGGAAAGCATTCTAAAATAAATAATTTTCAGTGATGGTTTATCTTCACAGATGAAGAAGGCCAGTCTCCATGGGTGCATCTAGAAAGGCTTAGCAAAACAGTAGCTGAAGAATGTTCTAAGCTCACTCAGGTGAGAAGCATTTTACCACAGGATACTTGCAAATCCTGTGTTCTTTCATCTATTAAAATTAAACCAAAAGTTCTTTTATTGTGTGCACTTGTGGATCCCTACATCTCACATGAGAACGATATGGGCGAATCTCTTAGGATTGTTGAATTGTGGATCTACCTCTTGCTAAATTCTCTTCATGCCCATTTTAGGAGGAAGAATCAAGGTGTTATAATGGTTTTATTGACCTCGTCCTGTTTGCTTGATACAGTCAGATGCAATGGGAATATGTTTAACTTTCTTCCTTTGTTTGTAGTCCCTTTGCAGCGTTCAACTTGAAAATGTTTCACCTGCTGTTGAATCTGGTGCTGGGGAGAGAGAACAATCGAACTCAGTGTTAATATCAAGAGCAGAAGCCCAAGGTAACAAAAAACACAAATCTTACTTTTATAGCCCTGTCTTTTATCTCCTTGGTAGCAGTTGTAAACATAGAAATGCTGCTTTTATATGAGGAGCAACTTGGAGCTGAAGCTAGCACTGGCAGGATCATAGCATGGCTGGAAAAGCTAGAGAAATCTCTTTACCAGAGTTCAGCATGGCAGTGGATGGCACAGGAGCAATTGGAGCAGTGATATTCTGGCAGAATGTTAGCTTTCTAGATTGGATTCAGGAAGCCTTGGAGGCTGTAGCTGTGGGCCAAGGGGCTAGAAAGAGGCTTGAGCAGTCTAAAGGGAGACTCAAGACAGTGGACTTAGGAAAGGGTTCTGTGACCATGAGAATTCTACAGCAAGTTAAAAATTGTTATGGTCCAATGGGAAAAGTAAGCAGCTTGACTCCATGGTAAAATACTTGGGGTGAATCATCAGAGCTGCTTGAGAGAATAAAAAAGAGAGGTGAAACTGAGCCAAGCTCACTGGAAAAGAGGGGATATTAGAATTGGAGGGACAGAAGTCTGAGCTGCAGGACCAACAGCACGGTCGGTCATGGGAATATTTTTTTAAAGTCTCTTTAACATTTAGCAAGTAACTGAAACCAAGTCCAAGATTTTGCTCCATAATACTTTAAAACCTAACAGGGACAGTAAAAACAAAAAATGATATTTAGGAAACAATTTAATGGCTATGGTGTGCTAGGATTATTTCCCCTTTGCAATAAGTTGCTTGTAGAGAATATGCCACATTTGGCTGATTAAAGAGGAGAAAAATCATCATCTGTGGCAAGGTAAAAAGGATATACTACATTTTCCAAGAACATAGCAGTAGAATGCTGTTTAATGTAATGTTTGTAGAAAGAAAAGAAATGAATACACAAGAGCAACACAATAATTGTGTTTAATTGATTCTCTGCCTTTAGCTTTGCAAGGAACCCTGCAAATTCTTCTGAGCAAGATAACAGAAGAGTATCACAGATTACTGGACTATCATTCAAAGTTTGTGAAAGACAGAAAAAAGGTAGGTTGCTTTTTGCTTGTATCCTAGACATTAAGGAGCGAGCCGCTTTTCTGAGTTACACATGCATAACACTGCATTGTAAATATCACTGATGGTAAGGGAAGTACTTATTCCCATAGTGCATAGTTAAACTATGGCACTTGCTTCCAGTGGTGATGGTCACCAGCTTGGATGGCTTTAAGGAGAATGAAACAAGGCAATTAATGGCTAATGCTGATGAATACTACATTATATTTCCGTTTATGGGAGGCAGTATGCCTCTGTATACCAGGTGCTGTGAACCACCTGGGGAAATGTGCTGTTGCACATAGGTGCTGCTTGCGGGATTCTCACAGGAATCTGGTTGACAACTGACAACAGGCTGCTGAGCTAGATGCATCTTCTCTTATGTTATTTAAGGATAGAATATATATTTTTGGAAACTCAATGAGGCTTACTTCTGAGTATACATTCATAGAAATGAAGGCACCCAAGACTGTTGACATAATAACTTAAGCACAACCAAAGAGCTATGAGTTAGATATATATACATTTCAGTGGCAATATAGTTTTATCACAACTTTGAAACTGTCCACATTTATGCAGAATTCAGCAGGATATACAAAAAGTAAAATGTTAGCAGCAATTTTAGAAAGAAAGTTAATGTTCCATGTCTCCCATTTGGTTCTATTTAATTTTCTCCAGCTTGAAGAGCAAGAGGCATCATTTGCAGAATACAATGGAAAAGAAAGCAACTGTCTTCAACAGAGTGTAGAATGTTTACCTACTCCGTCACAGGATCTTGCTGGTAAAGATATACATTTAAAGTCAAATTAGAAGATCTGTGTAATATAAGCAAACAAATCCATTTAAGTCGGTTACAAAGCCACAGACCCTTCCCATATTGGGCAAATCTCAAAATGTACATGGGGTGGGGGGAACATTGAAGAACTTCTAGAGTGAATAAACTTGGCTAGTGCTTTGGGGGTGTGGAATGAAAAAATAACGCTGACAACTCATGTGAAATATGGAGGTACCATTTTGATCTGGGTACTGCATGTATGCTAGTTGAGGAGCAAGAATGGGGAGAAAAGAAAGCTCTCCCCACAACTGAAGACCAGGGGCCACTTTCTTCTGAAGGTACCTCTGTACAACTTGAACTGACCTGAATCTGGGCTTGATTCAGTATCTTTCTACCTTTAGAACATGCCCTGACACTGCTGGTAGTGCTGGCCCATCTTGATGAAGGCCCCACTCAGTTATAATTGTCGGGTTGAGAATCCTGAAAGTCGGATGCTAGTGAGAAGCTCACGTGAATTCCTAAACCCTTTGGAGTGATTGCTAGTACCGCCCCAAACAAATTGTATTCATTGTAAAAGGAAATGTTGCTCTGATATCATTGCTTCCCCACCTCCCCACCCCGGTTGATGATATGTTTAGAATTATTGTTTATGATTTGTTCATACATAGATCTTAAAGTGAGGTCACCCTGTTGGGAAGACATGGATAACTTTAAAACTCGACTTGAAGAACAACATGCTCAGGAAGTGAAGCGCCTCAGATCATATTTCCATCAGCAGTTGAAAGAAACTGAGGAAAGATATACTGCAGAGATAGTCCACTTACAAAGCAGACTCCAAGATGCCAGTGTGGCTTCTGATTGCTTCAGGTACCTATAACAGAGATCACACAAGCAATTTTGTTCCATAGCTAAAAATGAGTTTGCTCCCCACCACCATTTTGGTATATGACGGGGGCGTTTTGCTTTCTCCTCAAGGATTTTCCCATTTGCAACCATATTGTCTTATAAGCAAAAGAAAATGTGATGGTTTCTTCACCTGTATAGGAACAGTGAACAGAGACTGCTGTTGGGAGAATGACAGTGCAGGCTGCCCCCACCACTTCAGACCATGGTTTCTGAATGATTTGTGAAGGGGTGTGTGCCATGACGTGGTTTGTAGAACAAAGGTTTTGCAGGCAGAAAGTCCCAGTTCAGTCTCTGGCATCTCCTGTCTGAAACTCTGCAACCCTTCAATACCACTGCTGAGGACTTGGAAACAACTGGAATCAGATAAACCCAAACTCTGAAAAGTAAATCTTTCCAGTCTAAGATTCACTCAATATCATATTACTATGGTTATTATTTTAAATTTCTTGCCCACCCTTCATCATGAGGTCCTACAGGCCAGGTTACAATTTAAAACTATGATATTCAAATCAGTTTCTAGTAGATTAGGAATAGAATTCCCAGGGGTCCAGGAACACCCTATTCAGGGAAACTACAGGGACATAGAACACTGTTGAACACCAAGGCAGAACATTAGTACATCAAATTCAATGTTGTGCAATGCAAATTGAACACAAATTGTTGTAACCTGCCCTGTGGGACCTCATGGTGAAGGATGGGTAAGAAATTTAAAATAATGATGATGATGATAGTAATAATAATATGATATTGAAAGTCTGGGTTTATCTGACTCCACTTGTTTTCAAATCCTCAGCAGTGGTATTGCTTAGCCTGAGAATCAAGAAGGTACAAGAACATGAGGGAGATAATCATGGTTTCCCTGCTCCACAAAACAGCTGATAACCAGAACAAGTACAATGCCATTACTATCATTGTTGCATGTTGATCATAGAGAAAAGGAGCACTGGGGGAAATTTTAAATATCACTCCTACCCAGACTCTGAGCCTTTAAGAACTGCAGAGTGATAATGAATGAGGCATGAGAGAGATCATCTGCTGCAGGGTGAGTCCTGGCCCTGGGGAAATTGAAAACACCTGGTTTCCAGCTTCCGCAGGATCTAGAGAAACAGCAGGAACATAAAAGCACAAGGGATGTGGCTGAATATCAACAACAAACACCAGTCCCTCCCTCGTGTGTCTTTGCTGCTTGAGCACTAAAGAGCTGTGGCAGAGAGTGTGGATGTGAGAGATCATCTGCAAAGCAGAATGCAGCAGTTGGGATAGCAGGGAAAACCTTCATACTATCAAGCCCCTGGTCTTCTCTAGGTGCCGCAGTATGAGACAAGGATGAGGGTACCATGTACTATTTTAGCATGAAGGGAGGAGACGAGGCAAATATACTAGTGCGCCTCTTCCCGGTAAGAAAGGGGGAATCGGTTTGGTTAACTGGAGGCGCCCTGACAAGCATGTGAGCAGCTTGTTTATAAGGTCCCAACCAGTGTGCTTTTAGGTTTTGGAAACTCCCAGACTTGATACAGATCACCCTTCTGCTATCTTTCAGTGAAATTGTTTAGATACCTCTGACATTTATGTTCTATAGTTGTAAGAAATACGGCTGCCTTTTCATGTACAGTCGTACCTTGGAAGTCAAATGGAATGTGTTCTGGAAGTCCGTTCGACTTCCAAAACGTTTGGAAACCAAATTGCTCCTGCAGCCAATCAGAAGCCATGGAAGCCCCGTCGGGTGTTCGGCTTCCGAAAATAGTTTGCAAACCGCAACAGTCACTTCCAGGTTTGCAGCGTTCAGGAGCGAAAATGTTCGAGAACTCAGCTGCTTGAAAACCAAGGTACGACTGTACTTGCCACTTTTGAGAAACAATGGTGATTATGTTATCTATTAATATTGGATTGCTTTGGAAAGTTTCATTGTATCTGTGACTCTGATGGGTGTTTTCTTTTAACAATGGACACATCTTAGGAGAGGAAATGTCATCTAGTGCTTCACCTTTTAAAAATTTCTTTTTAGTATTTCTGTGGAATCACAGGAAAATGAAGTTAAGCAGAATGGGAAGAACACCAAAAGTAGTCGTCAACAATGTACAGAAAACCCAGAAGAGGTACGGTACTGTAGATTACTCTGGATTTTTTTTCAGCATACTTTTTAGTGTTTACAAATAAGAGATCCTCATCAACATAAACCACACACAAAACTTGTAAACAGATTTCATCTGGGATTAACTGATTTGCAGTGATCGAACTACCTTTAGCATTATTTAAGTAGATTTGGGCCTCTTGAGCAAATGATAACACTGTAAAGTGATTCCATACTTGGTCAGGAGATTCTCCTCACTCTTAACAACTTCTATTTGATTCCGAGATAGAACACTCAGCATGTGTTTCAAAAGGGTAATGTGCTGTGTTAATTCTGCTGCAGCAAAAAAACAGGGCTTTGTGGTATGGGCTGTTATTACCTACAATATGAGATGCAGGATGAGTCACTGCTGAGCCCCTACAAAAACCTGTGCTTTAGCCAGTAAAAGAGCTGCTATTATATTACTTGTAGAAATCAGAGTTGTATACAACTTTGAAAGTCTATGCCTGGCCATCACCTTGCTTCACGCTGAAGGCATAGTTTATAATATGTACAGTTAACCTTTTAGAATAGTCAAAAGTGATTTTCTTTTTTAAAAAAAATCTTTAAAAATGAATACATTTCCTATTTCTGTTTTTTTTTTTTTTTAATGTATATATAGCTCACTAATGACATTGCTGTTACTGAATTTCTGGAAGAACAGTACCAAGAAAAATTACTACAAGAAGTAGCAAAGGTACCATCTTTCTAGGGCAATATATTGGGGCTTAATTCAGAATCATGCGAAAACAAGGTTAAGGAAGGTTTACTATAGTTTGGCATTACATCTAAACTGACAGACAGTGTATATAGGCCAACCAGAGAGCCAACTGCCTGTAAATACAGGAGTGCTGAGCAAACAAGACTGACAAACAGTGTAAAGCATCATTTGAGAGCCAGTGTGGTGTAGTGGTTAAGAGCGGTAGTCACGTAATCTGGGGAACCGGGGTCGTGTCTCCGCTCCTCCACATGCAGCTGCTGGGTGACCTTGGGCCAGTCACACTTCTTTGAAGTCTCTCAGCCCCACTCACCTTACAGAGTGTTTGTTGTGGGGGAGGAAGGGAAAGGAGATTGATAGCTGCTTTGAGACTCCTGAAGGGGAGTGAAAGGCGGGATATCATATCCAAACTCTTCTCTCTTCTTCTTGTGTGGTAGTTTCAAACAGGGTTGGGGAACTTAAGGCTGGGGGGTGGGTTGTCAAATGAATCCCTTCAAGCCTTTCTATTCCACACTTGAGAGTCTCCCAGGGCCATACCCCTCATCAGCCCTGGACTCTCATCACAGCCTTTTGCCTAGCTTGAATGTCTCCTTGAACTGTGATGCCTCGATGAAGGAAGGAGTGATGGTAGTGGGTGATGGAGTGTAGAAACCTCTGGTTTTTGGGTGGCTGAAATGTAGCCAACTGTCCAGACATAAGAGTACCTCCATTACTTCACCCAGATTTGCCTCTGTGTCAGCTGACCACTGGCATGTGATTCCCTGTGCCCCACAAGTTGTCCCTGAGGAAATGCAGCTCATGGTCTTGAAAACTTTCTCCAGACCTGATTCAGACTGTAGTTTGGCTTCTCAACTATGGTTAGCACAGATCATGGTTTGGTATAAACTGAACTGAGTCAAGAAGTACTCCTGTCAGTGCTGTGTGCATTGTGGAATATTTTGAGGAGTACGTCTTGCCTTGTAAGCAAGTCCTTATATAGATATTTCCCTTTGTACTACTTCAGCATTCCTTTAGTTAATTCCTGTTAACCCATGTATATTTCTGCCATTTATCAAATGTCACAAATGATTAAAAATAAAAATAATTTGTTTTGTTGAATACTTGTTTTAATATGTATAATGCAAGCTTAATTTTACGCTGTCACTGATGGAGGGAATGTATCATACATTGATCATATGAAAATCTAAAGTACCTCCTCTCTTTCTCTCACTCTCGATTTGTTATTTATTAAGGTGGTGGTAACCATGAGCGTTGAGTTTGCACAGAAAAATGAACTAGCAAGGATTGCAAATCTAAAGGAAGAAGAAATGTTATCGGTAGTACCAATAGAAACTCAGCAAGAAAATAATTTCACTAGAAAGGATTGTCTTGAAAAATTCGATAGTGCTTCTCTTCTCATTTCGATGCCTAATTATGAAGAATCCAAATCACTTAGCAGAGAGATCAGTGAAGAATGTGGTGAAATTTCATCACTTGAAGGACAATTTCAACCAGATGTTAAGCCTGCTAAAACATTTGGGTTACACAACTTTGATTCAACAATCTCTTCCTTAAATGATAGAGAGCTTATGCAGAATTCATCTCTGGTAAATACAATCAAACATATTTCAAAAAAATTACTTTGAAAATCATAATTTGGTGAATTTTCTTTGTTCCCAGTGCATGGTTAGCAAACCACTCATTCTGTTGTGAACAATAATGCTTGAGAATGGGGGTAGGGTGGATATCCTGTAATTGTGGTGGTTGATATTCAGCTTGTATAGTTCAAACCAGGCTTCCTCAACTTTGGCCCTCCAGATGTTTTTTGGCCTACAACTCCCATGATCCCTAGCTAGCAGGACCAGTGGTCAGGGATGCTGGGAATTGTAGTCTTAAAAAATCTGGAGGGCCAAGGTTGAGGAAGCCTGGTTCAAACAAAATAATGCAAAAAAGGACATAAAAGACTAAAAGTTCACTAAGGTTGCAATCCTGCATGCTTATTTTGGAGTAAGTTTTCTTGAACTTGATGGTGCTTACTTTGAGTATATATCTATAGGACTGCACTGTAAATAACATTTTATTACCATAAATGTTCTTATTAGCAAAGCATGGCTTTAAACTTCTTGAGTTTTAAAATCTGATGTTGGTGGTATACAGGTAATGTAAGGTACATCTATGTAAGATAAAAATTTTACTTCATGGAACTCATGCCATTTTTAATACTTGCCAACAAAAATTACAGATTAAAAATGAAGTTTCAACCTCCAGCGTAGTATCTTCAAGTCAGAGATCATTGTATGAAGAGCGTTTGGAAGATATGCGTCAAGAGCTTGTCCGTCAGCATCAGGAACATCAGCAGGCAACAGAAATATTGAAACAGGGTCACATGAAACAGATGGAGCTGCAGAAAGAAAACCAAGAGATCCTCCTAGCAGAGCTTGATAGGCTTAAAGTACAGTTAGCAGAGGTAATGTGAGCCCTGAGACAGGAACGATCTGGAAATATGGGCAACCCCCCCCCCCAAAAAAAAACCTTCCCCTGCCCATGGTTTTCTATAAGACTTATGACATGCACAAACAGATGCATATTGTTGAAATAAATTAAAAAATTGTCCAGTAGCACCTTAGAGACCAACTAAATTTGTTCTGGGTATAAGCTTTCGTGTGCATGCACACTTCTTCAGATGGTATCTAAAGAATATGCTACCGGACAATTTTTAAATTTATTTCGACTGCTTCAGACCAACACGGCTACCTACCTGAATCTAGATGCATATTGTGTGAAGGATACATTTTTCACTTGTTTGGCTTGAAATTTCCTTTATTACTTTTTTTAAAAAAAAAATACAGATACATTGAGTAGCTTTCTTGTCACTACCAATGCGGTATTGGCAATTCTCATAAACTCAAAGAGCCTTGGGGATATTTCATGAATTGAACAGTGGTCCTTGCCTTTTACAAGCATCAGTTCTGCTGCTGCTGCTGCACTGTACTGAACCTAAGTCATGATTTGGCTTAGTTTGTCGTCCGAATCCAGGCTCATGGTTTAGCTCTCTCTAGGCAACCCGTGAACAGAAATTCAATAGATGTCTTTGATATAAGAATGAAAAGGTTCTACATTTTGCCTGAGATTAAATAATACCACCCCATAAAGAATACAAATAAAGGGGTGTTTGTGTCAATCTTATGGCGGAATTGATTAAGCAGTATGAATACATTTTGTTTGCCAATATATGTTAAAAGCTCTGTGTATGTACAGAGAGAGAGAGAGAGAAAGAAAGAAAGAAAGAAAGAGATATTCTATCCAGACTTGCATTCAGTGGAGTTTTATTTGCATAGAGGAAGGGGAGCTGGGTTCCCCCCGCCCCAATTTCTCCTTTGCCCTTGCAGCCACCTGGAAAGCTACTCCAGAGGGCTACAGAACCCTCAAGAACAGCATAGAAGGTGGATGCAAGGGAAAAGAATACAGTGGTACCTCGGGTTAAGTACTTAATTCGTTCTGGAGGTCCGTTCTTAACCTGAAACTGTTCTTAACCTGAAGCACCGCTTTAGCTAATAGGGCCTCCTGCTGCTGCCGCGCCGCCGGAGCACAATTTCTGTTCTCATCCTGAAGCAAAGTTCTTAACCTGAGGTACTATTTCTGGGTTAGCAGAGTCTGTAACCTGAAGCGTATGTAACCTGAAGCATATGTAACCCGAGGTACCACTGTAATGGGCAAAAATCACTGTGGTCCTCCTGCAGCTGAGAGCGCCCGCTGGGTCTCCGTTCTTTCCATGAATGTAAGTCCAGAGCCAACCCATATACACATAAAAATATTTTTGTGCGTGTACACATGCGCGCACACACACACTAACTACTGAACTGTTTATCTTAGTGTCCTAATTTTAGACTGGGTTTTCTCTTTAATCCTGTGACCAAAGTGAACAGAATTTTTAACGGTGTCATATCTGGGACCCAGCCTTACGATTGTCAGATACAGTATATATCTGATTCCTTTTGTGGTATTTCTAATATGTTAGTGGTGTGCTCTTCTTCTTTTTTTTTTTTTTTAGAGTGACACACTGGATAGTGAAAGCATCATCACAGAAAGAGAACAAATGCTTTTGGAGGAACTAGAAGCACTAAAGGAGCAGCTCCTGCCAGGGAGAGAGAAGCTACCCTGTGAGCTAAAAACCAGTGGTACTCAGACACAGGTAGTGTAGACTCTGGCTGTCTTTAGAAGCTGCGGAATGTAAATGAAGTAGCCTTGCTATTGTTGCCCTTTTCAGCACAGGACGTTTTCCTATTAGGTGTCATATTTACTTAAATGGGGTTTGATTAAACAAGAAGGTGGGGCATAGGCAGCTGACATGATATTGAAAGCAGACTGTAATTTTAATGTTGCTGTAGTAACGCCCAACAAGGAACTAAGAAACTGTTTACTTAGCACAGCAAACTTGATTCTTATAGGCTGTGACTAAACTATTTCAATCTCTAGCTTGAGGTATCTGATAACAGGATAGTTAACTATTACTTAAATCTATATAAAGCTTGTGGATTATGGTGTGGGGTTTTCCCCCCTCCCGTTTTTATAACATGACTGTGAAGCAGAAAGGCGTGCTGATTCCAATATGACGGGATTTTTGTATCTTTTTTCCTCTCTGCCATTGCCAAAACTTACCCAGAGTGAAAATGTAAGTCAGAATGAATCCAAAGAGAAAATTGGTGAAGGTGAAGATGAAGGAAAGCATGAAGAAACTTCTCCTGATATCCTTTCCAAAGAAAGGTATGCTGTTAAGAAGACTGAGATATTTCAGCCTGAGAAACTTTATGCTAACAGCTGGAAGAAATTGCATAACTTTGAGGCTGATAGGTCAATGTCAATGATATGTCAGCACTTTGCTAGCAGTCAAGCTATGTAATGTGACGACAGATCTGTAGATGTTTTCATCTCAAGGCATTGCTTGACTAAAATGAGCCTGGATTGAATCCTTGTCTCTTTTTACTTTGAATGCTTACACATTAAAAACTCAGGGTGGGGTGTTAAAATTTAATTACTGAATTAAATAAGTAGCTGTATTATCACTGGAATTTGTAGTGATCGTTAGTGCCTTGTGCCACATCTATGGCTGTGCTCTATATGCGAAACTGATTTGTCCATATGCATTAAGCTCCATGATATCATTATACCTTTATTCTAACTTACATTTTACAGTTTGGTTTTTTGTAACAGTGATTTTTCTGGTTGACAGATACAAGCTGTGTGATTACAATAAAAAGAACCAAGTAATGTCGCTTGTGGTTTTCTCTGCACGATTCTCAAAGTGGTTTAAAAGTCAATCCCTCTTCCCGAGGAACTCTCAGAACCCTTAAACTACAGTTCTCATGGTTCTTTAGGAGAAGCTGGGACTATTTAAAGTGGTGTAATGTTACTTTAAATGTATAGTGCAGATGGGGCCTTGGTTCTGAGCAAACATGTCCCCAAAGGTGCCCCAAAAATCTCTTAAACATGCATAAGTTGGTGCTCAAAATATCAGTTCTATGCATGATTATTTGGGGTTGGCTCCATTTAACATAGTGGAACTTAATATACACAGGATCAAGTATTTTTTTTTTATCCATCAAAGTACTGTAAGAGCCCTCCTGGATCAGATCAAAGTTTCATCTCATCCAACATCCTGTTATCTTTGGGAGTTGGAACCATTGAGTATGCTAGTAAACCCCTTTGCTTATTGCGCTACCTGGGGGAGTCATTTAGTTCTGATGTTCCCTTATCCATGGCTTTGAATCATTAACTTTATTCATGTGGCAGTAAGTGGTATTTGGTTCAGTTTGAGTTAATACGCCAATCACACAACTTTCTACCGTTTGTTGCTTATTTGGATTTTGTTAAGTTTTGTCTGCATCTTTATACCCTGCATCTAATATTTCTGTTACCGTTGTGTAGCGTGTAATTCTCAATGCACACATTTTGATTGAGTTCGCTTTCTGTTTTCTGTTTCCAGATGTGCCTTGCAGAAAGCTAATAACAGACTGCTGAAGATTCTGTTGGAAGTCGTGAAGACTACTGTAGCTGTAGAAGAAACAATTGGCCGCCATGTTGTAGGACTTCTGGATCGCTCATCTAAATGTCAGTTGCCTTTTAAAAGTCTTGCATGGGAGACCAGAGCTGAGGATTCCACAAAACCAAGCATCTGTGTGGCATACGAAGCAGGTACTTGCAATGAGGCCATGCTCTCTGTTGCTTTTATGTGGAAGCTATTCGGAATCTGTACTGCCAACAACAGGTGTGTTAAGGGAACTCTAAAATTTGGCTCTAAAACTAATTCTGTAATAAGAAACCTACAACTGAGTTTGAATTTATATAGTTTAGGGCTTTAATTTTAATTGGATCTTTTCCATGGAATGGAGTGGGCTCCATGATGCCATTGGTTCCATGGGATGTAAATTTCTATGAACTTAATAGTATCTTGCTGGTTCAGGCCAGTAGTCCATCTCTTCCAGTATCTTCTTCTCACAATGGCCAGCCAGAAGCCTGTGGGAAATCCACAACAGGATCCAAACACAAGAGCATTCTCCCCTTCTGTGGTTTCCAGCAGCTGGTATTCAGAAGCATCACTGCCACCAACTGGGGATGTAGAACACAGCTCTATGTTGAAGGATGTGCTTTTGTACGTCCCAGACAAAGACAGGGAGCTGGATAAACAAAACCCACTACCCCGCTGTGAGAATATTGATATTTGGCTGAAAGAGTGTGTGTGTGTGTGTGTGTGTGTGTGTGTGTGTGTGTGTGTTTGAAGTAGTGTGATTGAACAATATGTTGATTGATGCTCAACATTTTTAATTCTGCAGCAGGTAAATTAACTGTAATCAGGCAACAACTACATCTTAGTACAAGCTTGATGACAACTCCAATCATAGCTGTCAACTTTTCCCTTTTTAAAAGGGAAATTCCCTTATTCCAAATAGGATTCCTTGCAAGAAAAGGGGAAAGTTGGCAGCTATGTGTCTCTTCTGTAAGCAGCAGCAATCTCAAAGTTTGTGCGGAGAGCTTCATTTGCTCAGCTTATTTTCAAGTAGACAGGACATTATGTTCAGCCGTTAATATGGCAACCTGGCTTATCACAGTTTCCTGACCTATTCCATTCCATTGTAAAGATGATATTTCTGCATCAGTGAGGATCTCCACATACTTCTGTGTTGCATTAGCAATAAATAAATAAGTAAAATAGAAAACTGAATGTATATTTAGGCATCAGATGATTATTCATTTCTGATTACCAGTGCTTGAAACTAGATGCTGAAGTAGATTTCCAGACCTTAGTTAAAGAAATCTGGCTGCATTGATGGCTAATTTTAGACATAACACTAAATGCTAGTTAACAAGACCATGGAAGAAAAGGAATAATTTGTGCAGAAGAGGGAGTGTTCCAGGTCATAGCACACTCCCAGTCTCTTAACCATAATTAACAATACTGCAACCAGATGAGACCTTAGTAATGGCTAATCAGACAGTCAAAATAAAACAAGCACACACATTACCAGAAGATGGGAGCACCAGTAGGTCTTAGAACTTTAGAACATGTATCCTTGTCTATATTTACTATGGTACTGTAAACATACAGAGATTGGGAGTTAATGTTAAGCAGTAGAGTATCCTTTGTTACACTTCAGCATTAAAATGTCTTGTGTGAGCATTGTCAGAGATGGAACACTGTAATATGTTGACCAGCGGTCTTACCTCATTCTTAGTTTTACATTATGAGTGCTTTTACAGGGCCACTAAGGAAATGTTCCTACCTACATTATTACTGAAATAAAGTGAAGTTTGTTGAAAAAATGCTTCTGGAAATGAACTGGCATGCTTGGCTGCTGAATATTGAAGCTAAAACGTTTTAAAATTTTAATTAAATGTTTTCTATGTAACTCATGCCGATGAGATTTACAAATTACAGTGAAATAGGACTTATGAAAAATGCTAATGAAGCAATTCCCATAGGTTTTTCCCCTATTTAATAGCCTTTTTAAAAGCCTGGGACTGCTGTGGAATAGGTAGACTGGAGGTTGCCAGCTAGTATCAGCAGTCCTCTTGAAGTTTAGGTGTTTGCAAATTGCTTTGGGGTTCTCTTGTTGTTAACACTATCTCTGTTCTATGGCATTTCTACATTATTTAGTCTTCCTGTGAGAAAGATCATGCTGTCTTTTGCTCTGTTGTTTTTCCTTCTTCTCTCCACTCACTGTGGTCTGCTTGCTCATGTGGCACAATGGTGATATGAAATTTGCACGTTGTGCCTGGTTTCCTAGTGGCAGACTGACCTAGTGCCTCTGGGGGTATATCAACAGGGCCACTTGAAAGAGACCAAGAAAGGAGGTGTGGGAAGAGATTGTGTAATCAAGAAGAAAAACTCAAAAGCCTTTTTTTAAAAAAGAAAAAAGATACTAGGACATTGGAAGAGGGTGACATGGAAGGTTTTTCAGAGAAGGCTCTAACACGTTTGTGAGGATTCAGTTTGCATTTTCCTCAAGAACCCCTGGCTGATCAGCTTTCCTTGTACATAGTGTTTGGAGATGGGGTGACACTGTATTTTTGTTATGATTGGTGTTGCATTGAGAAGAACTGTATATGTTTGGTATGAGAGTTTGAGTAGGTAGATTTAGGCAGATTTAGGTCTGCAAGATTTTTTTTGGTAGGGTGGGGTTGGGAGGAAGAGTAGGAATCTCTCCATTGTCTATTTTACCTGCCTGTGTCTCTCCCTCCCCTTTTCCTAACCCCATAGCACAGGGGTAGGCAAGGTTTACCTTACAAGGTTCACTCCAACAGAGATTACTCCATGGGCCAGATCACGCGATATCCAGCGCCTGCGGAGATGTGATTTATGGCGCTGTGGAAGTGAGTCCCCGCGCTGTGTTGTGCCAGTATGGATGAATGGTTGTTGAAGTTAGTGGAGAAAAAATATTGCTGGCATTTGTTAATAATAATTACTTTTTGTGTGGAAGACAAAATGAATGAACCTGAGACATTTGGGTCTGAAGATTGGGGAAGTATTGCCTAGCAGAAGATAGAACAGCTGGATGTCATCCCAGAGTGAATATTTTATATTTTTTATGTATATAACTGGCAGAAGGAACATCAGAAGTCCTTTTTATCGATTTTTCTTTTTCCTTTCCCCGTTTTTCCTTCTATTCTTTTTTATATCCTTCCTTCTCTCTTTTTTCCTCTTTTGCTTTCCTTGGTGTCCTCTAATCTGGGACATTATTGGAATTATACAAACATGAAGGTGATGGTAGGTTGGTGAATGACCCAGAGTGAGAGGCAGGGAAGGGAAGATCTCCCAAGGTGAGAGACAGGAAGAAGATGGGGAAGCTCCCAGGTGAGAGCTGGGAGGGTCCACCCCTTTCTGTGTAGGACGCAGATTTACCTTTGAGAGACAAAATCTGCGTTTTCTTTTCTCTTTCTCTTTATTTTCTTTTTCTGTTTTTGTTCTTATTTATGTTAGTTTTTTATTGTATTGTATTATGAAAAAGCCTTAATAAAATCTTATGAGAAATAAAAAAGAATTGTGTCTATGCAGGAGAAAAAGCTAGTTTTAGGATCACTCAGGCAGTATTATGTAGTTAATACCGTATTGGCACGAATATAAACTGCACCCGAATATAAGCTGCACATTTAAAAGTCAAGGGGGGGAAAGAAAAAAAGACAATACCCGAATATAAGCTGTTCCCTTCCTAGCCTTGGGGGAGAGGACAGGGAATTACGCGCGGGGCTAGTGCCCCTTCGCTGTGCTCCTGGTGCTATTTGCCCTGTGCTGCATGCTGGATATTTTTTGTAAGGTCACAAATATAAGCCACACTTTAACTTTTCACGGTCAGAATTTGGGGGGAAAGTGCAGCTTATATTCAGGCCAATATGGTATATTGTTTTACCAAATGATTTTGAAACTGTTTTGTGATTGTTGTTTGACATTACCATAGAGCAGGGATAGGCAACCTGGTACTCCTTCTAGTTCTTGGTAGTACCTTAACTACTGGCCGTGCTTGGTGTGGTTGATGGGAGTTGTATTACAACAACTTCCAGCCCTGGACTCCCCATGTCTCATCTATGTTGGCCCTCAGTTAGTCATTTGTTGTAATTCTGCTCTTTGGAGCATAGGTAATGTGTGCAGTGAAATACAAGACTATACTTGCCTTCTTAAACTTGTACTAACTTGTCTCAGTATTTAAAAATAAACACTGATGAACCTTGTCATACTGATTTATAGAGTATAGAATTTAATGACATGACATTTTGTTCGCTACCTGTTTCAGCACGAAGGCTTCTAATTTTTATCACAAAAATGAATTGTTCATTCTGTGAGCAGAAAGAGTAAGAGTGCATCATAGTTAAATATAAAGAAATATAAAGAAATCTGCCCCTTCCATTCTCAATATCTTCCTTAATCCTTGGCTCCAATTACGAACCCCGCTTACTATTTGTTTGTATTTTATTTGTTTGTTTGTTTGTTTGTTTAACTTGCCCTTCGTCACAAGATCCTAGGGTAAGTTATAACAATTAAATATACAATTATAAAAACAAATAAATCTGTTACAGCCATAAAACAAAAAAGCGAGGAAAATAAACAATTCAAAACAATTTCATATATGCCCTCATCACATGGCTCACTCAGTAGAGCCTGAGGCTCTGGATCAGGCACTTCCAACTCCCAAGACATTGCGATCTACTCAAAGTTGTTGAGCTTTTCTTAGGAAGCCAAAGTTGATCGACCAGTAGATTGCAATGTCTTGGGAGTTGGAAGTGCCTGATCCAGATCGACCTGTTGAGTATGCATGGACTAGATGATCCTCTTGGTGCCTCCCAACTCTACAATTCTATGATACTATGATTCTGTATGAAACAATACAAACTTTTAAAAACAATTCCATGTATGCAAACAGTTAAAATAGTTCCAGTACAGATACAGACTGGGATCTCCACTTAAAAGGCTTGATGAAAGAGTATGGTCTTCTGGAGGCACCAAAAGGACAATAGAGACAGGCTGTCTAATATGTGACCAGGGAGGGAGGGGGGCGGATTTCAAAGGGTAGGTGCCATGACACTACAGTAAATGAATTTTAAACAAGAATTATGCTAAAGTTTCTCCAATGTGTGAATTATAAATGCACTCTGATTTAATGATATATTTTTTTAGATTAGAAAAATCGTGTTAGCCATAGTTGGTCTCACCAGATTATTAAGCTTGGTTAAGGAAAAGCAAAAGGCAAGTAAAAGCTTCCAATTCCTCCTGGCCATGTGGGAGTAAAAGAGTCTTATGACTTGACCATGTCACCTGTGGTTGGTTTACTGTGATGGACAAACACAGCCAGTATATGTTATAAGAAATGGTTTGGAATATTAAGTTAAATGCTGTTTCCTTAAATTGACCAACTGTGTCAGCTGAACTCACATAGTTAAAAACATCGGTTCCTATAAAATACCCTCTCTATTTTAAATGGTATATAAGGCCAAAATACACATTTGGTGATAAATTGAGATAGCACAGCTGACTGGAATTTAGTAAGCAACTCTATATAAGGAATATATCTAAGTCATTCATTCTTTTGGTGTAGTATGTCAACCAAGCTAAAAAAATAAATCCCAGTAGATTTGGGGGTTTAATGTCAGAGATGGTTATATAATCAAGGACTTGCTGTGCCTGCAAATAATTATCTACCACTGTGCTTGCACAATAGTACAGAACTGCATGTGGTATTATACAAGAATGCTATATGGTCTGGAACTGAAGACTTTTTCAGATAAGACAAAACTCCAATGCAGAAAGTGCCTCCATGTAAAACTAGGACACCCCGAAAGTTGAGCTTTTTTTAGGAAGACCCAAAATTGGGTCAAATACTAGTAAAACATAACATATAAGCCATATGCAGGCTACCATGATTTGTGTTGGTGCACCTACACAAACATTTGCTATGTAAACATATTGTATTTATTCTTAACTATTGACATTTAATGCAAAATTCTTTGTTCAGGAGCAATCTTAGACTTTCTGAAGCAGCTTACACCGGTGTTGCTGTGGTCTGTGTTTGCCTGAGCTTGAGTCTGGACTAAGGATTCTGAGCCCGTGTTCTGATTTGATACGGGATATCCAATCACAGAACAATTCAGGATTTGGGCCTCTGGCATTGGCCCTTAAACTCTGAGTTATGATTCGCAGCTTGGAAGTTTAGACAGCCAATCACATTGGGAGTGGGAGTCGCCCAAGCCTTCATAAATGTATATAAGCAGTTGCTTTGCCCCTGTTGTCAAGTTCTTTTAGTTCAATAAAGGTTCTTGTTATCCCTGTGTCTTGCCTTGTGGGAACCCACCTACACTTCACTGCCTATCTGTTGACGTAAGGAAAACCAGAGTTCCTGAAGATAAAACGTTGGTTCTGAAACGTGATAAGCTTTGGTAAATGGCACTTGGGGGAACTAGTTTCTCTTGGTTGCATATTTTCTGACTTCAGTTCCTCCCTCCAATTCTGTTGTTTTGGAAACCATGTGATACTCATGTCGAAAAATTCAGGCGTATACAACTGTGTACACATGGATTACGCGCTGTTTCATAGATGGAAATGCTTTGCACGTGTGAATGATATCACATCTGAAGCATCACTTATGAGGAATGACTAAGGGACGCGGGTGGCGCTGTGGGTTAAACCACAGAGCCTAAGGCTTGCCGATCAGAAGGTCGGCGGTTCGAATCCCCACGATGGGGTAAACTCCCGTTGCTCGGTCCCTGCTCCTGCCAACCTAGCAGTTCGAAAGCACGTCAAAGTGAAGTAGATTAATAGGTACCACTCCGGCGGGAAGGTAAACGGCGTTTCCGTACGTTGCTCTGGTTCGCCAGAAGCGGCTTAGTCATGCTGGCCACATGACCCGGAAGCTGTACGCCGGCTTCCTCGGCCAATAAAGCAAGATGAGCGCTGCAACCCCAGAGTCGGTCACGACTAGACCTAATGGTCAGGGGTCCCTTTACCTTTAAGCACGAAAGGGTATCTGGAGACAGTGGCTGTATGTTGACATAATGCTAGGCCACTATTTAGTGCTACAGAAATGGGTCTGTAAGCTTATCTCAACTCTCAGGGATGAGATTGGAAGCTTTTGATTCTGTTTTCAACTATTTTTTTCTCAACTTGAGACCTGTGCTTAGTGGTTTAGGTTTAAGAAAGAAGCCCAGATCATAAGCCATGGTTTGCAGTTGGTTTGTTTCCTTAATCATAATTAAGATTAACCACAGTTTGTCTAGGTTTGGACAGAATAAGTAAGCATAGTTTGTTGCAAATTGAAGCGAAAACCTTCTGATCTCTTTGCAGCTGTGGTATGTACATAAGCCCTCGTGTTTATGCATGTAGCAATACAATAACTTTGGAATACGTCCAAGCCAGGTTAATGTGCCATGACTCTGCTTCCTAAAGGCATGGATGAATAAGAGGGAAAGAGTAGTGCTGTTAAGATGTCAACAGCATAAAAGTTACTGCACAGGAAGAGAGAAATCTCAAGCTTTTACAAAAATTGTGTGATTAATTAAATCTGCATCGAAATACAAAGAAACACCCTCTCATATAAAACTAGTTGTTAGGAGTTGCGGATTTAAAACATAAGTCTTTAATCTGAAAAATTGATTTTAAGATGCTATCATATATTTAGCATAATCTGTCACTTCATGCTTTGTTTGGTTTTATGTACTGTAACTCACTGAGATGCTTCTTGGAGAGGGTGTGTGAATGAAGGCCTTCTTTTGGACTCTTCAAGGAAGGCTTGCTTTTGGGTGTGGTCAGCAACTATAGATAGGTAAAGAAACAGCCGTCTTCATCACTGGTGTAGGGTGAAGCTGTATGTGTAAGCCAGAGGAAAGTAGACAGAACGTATATGTTGCAAAACTATTCTGAACTCGTGACAGGTAAATAAATTGGAAAGATTAGCAAGCTTAAGAACAGGATAGACGGAATGGCAAGGGAAAGTTTGGGATTTGGCTATGTCTGAGCACCAAACGCAACACAGAAAGGATCATATTTGATAAGGTATGGTCCCCCTATATAACCTATGAAATAGAAGTGACATTAATGTAAGACGTCCAGCAACTCGTGCTTATTTATAGAGAGCTTATGTCATGGACTGCTGAAACCTTCATGATGCATTCAATGATTCAGTTATTTTACAGTGTCCCTGTTCAGCTTTTCCTTTGTGAATGATAAAAGCTTGTAACACCCCACAGGTTTCATTGGAATTGGTGTTATTCTACCACAAATTAGCTAAATATTCTATAAAAAAGAAAGAGTAGAGTAGTTGGCCATCCGACATGCATTATTCAGGTTTAATGTTTGTTAGTGCAGTAGATTAGACTGTGCATTATTAACAGTTAGGAATGGAAGGTAGCTTCTGGTGTTGAACCACCTAAAATGGCATCCTTCACTCACAGCTTCTATGAACTAACAGCCAGAATCAAACTGCAAAGGTGTGGAGGAGTGGGAAGTTGTTTTAGGTCTGTTGTCATACTGACACTTTCCCTGTTCACACCAAGGCGTTCACCCCACTGTTGCTATTCAGCCTCCACTTGCATAGACTTGACAGAAACTGAGGCAAAGTCTACATCTCAGCCCCATAAGTATAGCCTGAGGTGAACCAAAGAAAATAATTCTTCCCTCTGTGTTGGCACCACTGTGTGGTACCAGATGGAGGAACAAGCATGATTGTATGAGCTCTTGGCCCACCATTGGCTCAGCTTCCATTAGGACAGGGCATAAACGGGTCCCATGTAATCACAGGAGCTGCCCCCCATACCAATTGTCACAATCTTAGAGCTGTTTGGTTAATAAATAGCTAGAGCCAACACAAGGCTTTAGAAACGTAACTTCAAAATATTTGTAATCCTTTCACAGCCCCTCAGCCACTGGAATACATAAGGGAGATTTACTTCATAATTGTATGTATAAACACTTGAAAAAACATGAGCTGCTTAAAACAAAGGCTAAGTCAGCACAAAACCTGCTGATTTGATGCATGAAAACCTCATAGACCTTAAGAAGTTCAAATGTTCTTGCACATCTGTGTAATTCTATGAAAATAGCATCCTGTATTCTAAAGTAGCTTACTGAAGCACAATACATCCAGCCATACAAGCTCAGCAAAAAATTCCTGTCAGGACTTAGATTATAGGGTATGGTAGATTAATGTGAACTACATGCATTTTCCCTGCGAGGATAAGTTTAAAGGTTTTTTTTTAGTTAGCAACAGTTTTAAAATCTCATGTTACTTAAGGGGGGTTACAAAAGCAAGCAAACCTACAGCCTGCAACCTAAATGACCAAGGGTGCATTTCTGTTTCCATGAAAAGCATGATATAGCTGGAAGACAAGAGTTAAACTGGCAACGGAGTCAGCTTTGCTGAACTACATGGCACTGCTAGACTCTTAACCCACAGCCATTCCTCAGGTCTACAGATACTTGATGCACCTTCTGAAGTTAATGCCCTACCCAGAAGGACTAATAGTGAGGACGTATGGCCAAAGCTGCAAGCTTGGGTGTCCTCTATTTCCTGGGTCAGAGGGGGCATTGTGCAATGGCATGCAGTGTAATGAAGTTGTGGATTGGGCCAGAGTAATATATACCCATTGGACTTTGCACATAGCTTAGAATACGCAGTAACTAATATATCTTTGTAATTGACTGTATCTTTTCTGTAGCTCTGCTTACTGTACTCCAGGTTCTTATTTGTCAGAAGCTAAGCAGGGTCTCTTACCTGGTCAGTACTTAAAGATGGGTGAACTTCAAAGAGCATCCGTTGCGTCCGTAAGTGGTGTCGGTGGCTCAGTACGGGGTTATGCTTCCCCTCGACTCAGCCTTAACCAATGTATTAACATTGACCAAACAGTATCCTGGATGTGCATCTCAAAGGTCCTTTCTACTCTGAGGATATTAAAGCTCCTGCAGTAAATACGCTTTGACACCAGGAGGCCCTTCACCTCCTGATGGAATAGTAACACTTTGCATATTGTAAAAAGGGTGAGCGGTTAAGTCTGTAGAAAGTTTTTGCTTTTGTTTTTTTTTTAAGAAGGGTTTGGAAAGTTTTTAAACTCTTCCTTTCTCCAAATCCATCCTAAATGTTGCGCAATGAGTTGGCCGAAAACATTTGCCAGCAAATCCCTAAGGGAACTGCACGCTGATGGCTCTGAGTTTGAATCCTGCAGGGCATGTAAAGTGCTTTGACATCCTGTGCAGATGAAAGGTGCCATGTGAATGTAAACTTGACACTCATCCAGCTATTCATTCCATTCATATAAAAACTATGTTATTTTATTTTTGTTCATGGAGTGTTGCAGTTTTACGGAATTTTACGTTGGCCTTACGAAAACTATAAAAGGAGATATGTAACAGTAATTCATATTAAGGAAAATATTTCATGGATGTTATAAAAAGTGGTACACCAAGGCTCTGAAAGCCTAAGCAAGATGTGTTGGTGGTGCCTACTTCAATTCATACTGACTAGTTCACCAAAGAGGAGAGGGCACTATAAATTATTCCTATATCTTGCCATGGTCCTGATTCAGACAGAGCTGAGAAAACTGCAGTCCTAAAGGCCTGAGAGAGTGTGCCTGTGCGTTCCCTTCTTGTCTCTTCCTACCCAGCTGCCTCCAGTTCTTCTTTTAATGACAGGTTCACATTGCAACCTAATGGAGAAATTGTGCTTTAGTCCTTGACTATTATTGATGACGTGAAATCATAGATCTGAACCAGGACTTCCTTTTTGCTGCTTTGGACATGAAAGCTCTTGCAAAACTGCTGCTGCTGGCTTCATTACTGACAGTGGATTTTAATTTTAAACTGGAAAATACTGATCAAAACTGAGATCTGAGTAAAAGGCAACATTGGGTAAACACAGAGGCAGGGTGCTGTTTTGTTTTGTTTTAATTTACACTAGTGGTGCAGACACTATATTTCGTTTGCTGGGAAATCTAAGGGAGTAGACTTCCCAGGAGGAGACTTAAGGAGAGATAAAGTTGGCCCCAAGCAGGCCAGTTGAGAGCAGGAATAATTTTTTCCCAACCCATATATCCCTCCATAGAATTGCAGCCCACTTGGTATATCTTTTTAAACAAACAAACACAAAAACAAACCCTGATGTCAACATGAATAGTTCCCTGATTTAATTGCCCAATAGTAATTTATTAAGGGCATAATCTGAACGTTATGGCTCAAAGTGGTACTGAAGTGCAGTCTGCTTACATTCTATATGCTTGCAATGTGCAGCTGCTTATTCCAAACTGGGACACACTAACAGAAGCCAATAAGGTTAGTTTCCAGTTATGTACCCGCTATAAGAGGAATAGACTATAGCATGCTACAAAAATATTTTTCTTCTGTTAGTATCTCCTTTTCTATTGCCTGTTTCTGCTTGCTAACATTCTCTCTACCTTATTTGTGTAACTTTTAGTGCAAAATGTATTTTTTGTTGTTGCTGTGATGTCCTGCTTTTACACTGTAAGTATAGCCATATATTATTATATATGTGTATTTGTACTATTTATTTGATCATAATTCATTCTGTATATATATGAACCTGTTTTACCATTTTTAATACCAAAAAGCTTTACAGGACACCATTATTCATATTATTATTATTATCATTATTATTATTTTTGTGTAGAAAAGGCATCGTCTTCGTATCATGGCAGCGATGTAGAAGGTGATGGCCCTAGCATGTGGTCAGAAGTCACAGATGAAGGCCTTGAACTCTCACAGTACCTCACGGAGCATGGCTTTGCTGGAGTGGAAGTAGACCCCAAAAATGAAGAGCTGGTTTTAAATATCAGTTCTCGACTTCAGGCAGCCGTTAAAAAACTTCTGGAAACAATAAACGAAACCACCAATCAGGTAGCACTCCTTAATTATATCCTTAGTAGATTACAGTGGTTCCCTGGGTTAAGTACTTAATTTGTTCCGGAGGTCTGTTCTTAACCTGAAGCACCACTTTAACTAATGGGGCCTCCTGCTGCTGCCACGCCGCCGGAGCACAATTTCAGTTCTTATCCTGAAGCAAAGTTCTTAACCTGAAGCACTATTTCTGGGTTACCAGAGTCTGTAACCTGAAGCATATGTAACCTGAAGCGAATGTAACCCGAGGTACCACTGTATTGAGGAGCGGGTTGCAAAACGCTATTGGAGACAGTATAGGTTTTGAAAATCTTCTCCCTTTGTATCTCATCCCAAGCTCCACTCCCCCTTCTCCTTGCAACTTATCCCAACCACACCTTCTCCCTTAGACCCCCCCCCCCCCCGCTTATACTCCCTGCCTCGCACTGACATGGTTGCTTTGGCCTTAGCTGCAGAAGTTGAGGAGCAGTGAAGTGGTAGGATGGTTGTTCAACAGCTCCCCTGTGCTGTCCCGACTGTTCCTCAGCTGCCTGCTTGGGGTTCCCATGTTCATCTGCTTACTTCCTTCTCTACTCCAATGCTGCTGAGGCCAAAACAGCAATATCAGTGGGCAGTGGCATGGTTCCTGGGGAGAATGGTTGCTGGGGAGCTGCCCTGGCTTTTCCTCTGTGGCTTGCCTAGGCTACCTGATACCTGTGTTGATCATCTGGGCCACCTGCTCACCTGCACTGTCCCCTGCCTGTTCACTCACTTACATGGGCTGCCCCCTTCTCTATTTCCATCATCCTCAACTGCCAACACTGCTTTTCCTTCTTCACGTTGTAGTTCACAGAGCCATCTGTTGCTGGCCATGCAAACCACAGCATGATGACATCCTTATATATTATATAGTGCTGTAGGATAGTTTTAGAAAAGTAAGCATTAGCATCTCTTTAAAAGGTATCTATAGCCCTGATACCTGTTTGTCTGTTGAGCCAGGTGTATAGATTTTCCACCTCCATCTCCCCTTCTGGTGGTGGTACACCTACAATTGTATATGATTTTTGGGGGATTGTGGTAAGTTTTTCAGATCTTTTGAAGTCTCTGTTATGTTTTCAGAGGTTTCTTTCATTTAAATGTTTAACTGTATTTAAGACAATGACGTAAACAGTTCAAAGTTGTGAGAAGCTAAATCAAATTGTTTGAAAGTTGTTTCTTTGGTTGCCATGACTTTGATCATTCCTTCCTTGGGAGAGCAGATATTTCTCGTTCTGTGGATTTAAACTCTTATAGGCTGGTGTGTGTATCAATTAGTTGAAGGGCCAATTCTTTGGGTACAGGGAAGCTGTGCACAAACATTGTCTAGTACCTCAAAGTGAGGAAGTAAATTGGATTCCTTCAGACGTATACCATCGGTGCCCTCAAAGTGTGGAATGTGTAGTTGTTCCCAGTTTCAACTAGTGTTTATACAATTCTTATTATTTCCAGAAAGATATGTGTATGCCAGTGTAACTTGCAATAGGATTTCATTTGCAATGCAGTCTTTTCAGTGTTGGCTTTCCTAGAAAGCAAATACTTCATTTTAAAAACTAGTGAATCGTAGGATTGAATAGGTCTTGCATCCTAACGTTGTTTCATTGGAATTGTTTCAACCTGCTTATCCTATTGGAAGCCTTTTATCTTTCCATCTCAATATTTTTCTGCAATATTTTGAGTCATTGCACCTAGGTGTTTACCCATCTCTTCTCCCTCTTCCTCAAATACTTTGAACTTTTAGAATGGTGCCATGAATGTGCACACCAAGTTTGAATCCAGTTTTTCAGTGCTGAATATTTCCCTTTCAAAAATAGTCCGTATCAAAAAGGTTAGTTTTGAACCTGAAACCTAGAACGACTTTTGGAAAAAGCAATAAATTGTAGCATGCATAGTTTTAGTACTCAACAAAGAAATCACATTTCTTGCATGCCTCAAAATGGTGCCACATTTGAACTTGGAACCTGCATCATAGTATTATAGCCTCAGTCTGTTAAATGCATTTGAAACGAATCTCTGTGTTCAAATGAGAGCTCTTCCATCCCTCTTAGAAACAGGTGAATGGATCAGATACATCTTAGAATTTGAAATGTACTATTCTATTTCAATGACAAAGCTAGACAGCATCTTAAAAAGCAGAGACATCACCTTGCCAACAAAGGTCCATATAGTTCAAGCTATGGTTTTCCCAGTAGTGATGTATGGAAGTGAAGTAAAGAAGGCTGATCGCCGAAGAATTGATGCTTGTGAATTATGGTGCTGGAGGAGACTCTTGAGAGTCCCATGGACTGCAAGAAGATCAAACCTATCCATTCTTAAGGAAATCAGCCCTGAGCGCTCACTGGAAGGACAGATCCTGAAGCTGAGGCTCCAATACTTTGGCCACCTCATGAGAAGAAAAGACTCCCTGGAAAAGACCCTGATGCTGGGAAAGATTGAGGGCACAAGGAGAAGGGGACGAGATGGTTGGACAGTGTTCTTGAAGCTACCAACATGAGTTTGACCAACATGAGTTTGAGGCAGTGGAAGACAGAAGTGCCTGCCGTGCTCTGGTCCATGGGGTCACGAAGAGTTGGTCACAACTAAACGACTAAACAACAACAACAATTCTATTTCATATCTGTCTATCAAGTTTAATTTTGTCAACTTAGTTTCTCAAGACTCTCTTGCAAGAGAACAAGCAGAAAATGCCCAGCAAGTTAAATGAAAGATTTATTTTCTAATGGACAATAAGTGCATCATTTTACAACTTGCTTCTCCAAAGGATGTAATCAAAATCTTATTCTCCTTTCTATCTTCCCTCATCTCCCTTAAACTTCCAAAGGAACTATGTTGTGATGATAAGGTGATCTTTGTGCCAAAAGAATCTAGAAACAGTATGAATTTGACCTATCATCTAATTCATGGACTTGCACATTGATCCTAATAGAAAGAAAAACCTTGCTAGGAGTATTTTTCAGGCTGTCAACATTAAAGATCTGGAGATGCAACTGTATTTTAGAAATGTTCTTTTTTACAAAGCATTGAAAATAGTCTTTTAGTCTTGAAGCTATTGTTTTATTCCCTTACGAATACAGCTTCTCTTCTCTGACTTGGATTTTGAATCTTGTCGGGCAAGGTTTACTGTGGGTGTGCTAATTCAAATTCCATCGGCTTGTGTACCTGCAGTAAAGAAATTAAGCCACTCCCATTGTCCTGACCTCTTCCTCAACAGAGGCATTGAGAGAGAGTGAGCCTTTCACTTTGCACAGTGAAGTTTTATCTAACGTCAGGAGAATTCTTTCAAGAAAGTAATCAAAGCCAAATAGTATGCCACTTTTTGTATTTTTGACCTCACTGTAGCAGGTGTTTTGTTTTGTTTTTTTTCAATTGACAATTGCTGCAATTTTTTTTGCTGTAATGGATTGATTAACTGCCTGTTGCTTGTCGTTACATGGTCTAATAATGAAGATACCTTGTTCCCTCAATGAATGCCTGCCTCACATTACTAATTCTTTTTGTTTGAAATACCTTTTCGAGTTTGGTTCTGAGGGGGAAAGTCGTAGTTCAGTGAAGTCTGCAAATGTTGACACTTTCTTTTCTTCTCAAGTTGATATTTACCTGGGCTTCTCCTTACTTGCGGGTTACTTATCCGGATGTGAACTGATAGTTCCTGGCTCTCTGCAGCAGTCAGACAACTGGTGAACTTCTCTGCAATTTTTTGTCAGTATATTGAAACCTTTCATAGCTAAGGCAAATAGCCCTATCTGATGAGCGAGGGCAGCAACGTTATTCTCGAATGGATTCCTACCGTACATATTGGGCATCAAATCTATTCAGTGGCTTGAAGTCAGAAAAAAGCGAGGAAGAAGATACATATGAAGTTGAATCTCGTGTGCCTTTACCATATCCTTTTCCTTTCGCCGAAGAGTTGGATGAAAATAACTCTGTAGTTGTCAATACTTCCATTTTTCATTTTAGGCGCAGGAAAAATGAGCATAGAGTAAGAGTTGTTTCCAAAATTTCTTTGCCTACACCCCCTTATTCAGTAAGTATGAAATAACCTGAAGGAATTTTAATCTTGCTGTACACGTGTGTGTGTGTGTGTGTTACATGCTGGCAGAAATGGTAATGGGAAAGTTTTAAACTATATACTGTACTTGATAATATTTTTGTATCTAAAGCAGTTTTTTATTTTGTAAACAAAGCTAATGAAACTTTTTTCTTAAATTATGGACACTACAGTAGAATTGAATTCAGCATGCAGTGCCAGTACTGACATTATAAAGCAGGCACAGATGTAACATATTTGTAGGTATCTGTTATTTTAGTGCTTGCCACTTAAATCTAAGATATGACAGCTGTGTATCTGAGCCATGCTATTATTTAACAATCACATTTATTCTCTTTGTTTATTTGATTTTATTTGATTCCCCCCTCCATGCCTTTCAGTAAAATATATTTGCAAAGTAGCAAAAAGCATACTTTAATAATAAAAAGACCGTTTCCAATGAATGTATGGTTCTGTTTGCACCCAAAGCTGAATGCAACATTGTTATAATAGATAATAGGAGGCACATAACAAAATGAGGATCAAATGTCCACATTGGGCAATGTGTTGCATGTGCTGCTTTAGTAGTGAATAGTTTAATTTGGCCATGCTTCAGTGTAGAGTGGAGAAACAGAAAGTAATGGAAATACTAATGTCACTTTCTAATAAGATATATCAAATGCATACTTAAACTAAGATGCAATGGTATATTCTGCAAAATGCACCTGTGAATTTTTGATAATCCTAAGTATCGTTATCTGCCATGTAATCAAGCATAGAGAAATCTTTAGTACAATTTAAATAACCTTTAGAAATATTATTTTGTGTTTTGGCACAATGTGCTGACTGAGGCTTTGTGCATACTATGCATTTGAAGCATATTTCAAGCACGTGTCTCCCCCCCCCCCCAATCAACTACAGTTTCCTGGATTTTTTTTTGGGGGGGGGGAGACTCCTGTGCTTTAAATGTACGATATGTGCACAGACTTAGGTGACTTGAGACCTGTACTGTGAGGTGTACTTCTATCTCTCTATATATATTGGTATAGTTTTACTGCCTTTAGATTTAGTGATGGGGCTGGGATACCTACATTTCTCCCCTTCCTTGGGATGGTGGTGGAGGAAACTAGAAGTTCTCCATGAGTGCAGCTGTCATCATCCAGACAGCGGTTATTTGGATTTTGAGAGCCCTTCCACACAGCCAAGCCACGTTGCTGGATGAGAAAAAAATTAACCCTAAGTATATACTGCTGCAGGAAGCTTTAGCATTAGAACTCTGTTTGCATGGATTGCTTGACATTTTGCTTGCTGGCCCATGTTTTCATTGTTAACCAGCGACAACCACCTTAGCTTTGTTAACGCTAAAACAGTTGATAAAAATAGAAGAGCTTTTCCCCCTGATAAAGCCATGCTCTATGAGGAATATAGTATTACAAGACACATAATATGTGAACACATTCACCATACTTATAAAAACATGGGTGTGGGTTCTTTCCTTCCCTGCAGTTAAACAAATATGTGTTTTGTCATTTTGTAATTTGAGTAGCACGTGAAATGTCAGCAGCCTTACCTGCCCTTAACAGCTAGACTCTGAACTTTTTCACATGTTAAACTGAGCTAAGAATTTTATTTTTTTACAAATTCTAAGTAAAGTCATGCTATATCCTTACTTACCTTAAGCACATGGCTTGAAAAATATTGTTTCCCCCAAGTCTATACTGTGATTCTGGTCTGATAATTACAGCAGGTGGTTCTTCATCATTTCTCAAAGATTTATTCAAAAGAGACAGGCAGGATTTTTGACTCGGAGCTATTGGTTTTTGAGGTGAATTGCTTTGGGGGGGGGGCAAATGAACTTTTTCAATGTTTGTTTTTTAAAATTATGTTAGTTAAATAGGTGACATTTCCACAAATTAAACAATGGATGGAAAATATACAATGGGAAACAACATCTCCCTTCAAGTACTAATTCATATGTGTTTAAGAGCTTTAGAGCCTAATGAACCTTGCCTATAGGGTTGTTTCTGCTTCATTGTGGTTCTCCGACCTTTGATCTGAGGGAGTTGCACAGTAAATATTACCCTGTAGTATGTCTTGTTGTATTAATTGAGCTTGGTGGAAAACACCAAAGTTTCTTATGAAGTAGAATTATTATTTGCAACATGAAATCCGTTGCTCCACATTCCTTTTCAACCATCCTAATTAGGAACTGTCGTATAAAATTTGTAGCAAAAGCTAATATGTGTAGTATGTGCTGAGGATTCCATTACGTTCTGGAAAGTTTGTAATGAACATTAAAATGAGCCTCTCATAAGTTGACGTAAGCTAGGAAGTGTCAAGTTCCGGCACTTGGACACGGATATGGTCATGTGACACTGATTGATTATACTGCAGTGTGCAGGTATTTACTTATCTTACTGACCATATTGTGTAAGGCCAATAAACCTCTAATTTAGAAGTCTGTAGAAATGAATGAAAGGGCCCGATCCTTTCCAGATTATTTATCGTTCCACAACAATTTCAAGTTTCCAGTATAAGACCTGGTTTTTAAACCATCAAATTTTTAACCTTTTTCATTCTCTTATCGCACAGCTTGAACATGCTAAAGTTACACAGACAGAATTGATGCGAGAGTCCTTTAAACAGGAACAAGAAGCCACTGAATTGCTCAGATGCCAGGAGGAATTGCAAGAGCGACTCGATGGAGAGGTTAAAGCTAGAGAGCAGTTGGCTTTGGAGCTTAGCAAAGCAGAGAGTAAGTAATGATTCATCTGCTGTATAAGGCTTTAAATGTTTAAGGCATAGCAAATCCTCTTCGTTATGTCAGTGTTTGCAGTATTTGCATTCTTCGCCCAAAAAAATTGCCAGAATCATAGAGCAACTGATTTAGTGATCTCTTGAATCCATGTCAAATTTTCAGGTAGTTATGGATAAATTATCCTTCTTTTTCAGCAGTAGAGAAAAGGAAGGTGCAAGCAAATAGAAAACAAAATTAATTCATACCTCTCTGAGAGAAAGGAAAGCAGCCACAATGCGAAACAGACAGACAGAGAGCAGAAATGAAGAATAAAATAAAAAATGAGTATCTTGTGCCAAGGTTAGGGGGAAATAAGGGGGAGAGGATCTTCAGAATCTTCTGCAGTGTATAATCTAACCTCTTTTTTTTCAACCTGTGCTTCAAGTTAAACTACATTAAAGGTTATATCCTAAGACCATCATTATCATTCATTTGTTCTGTAATGAACAGCAGCAGTGTCTTGAGCATTTATTGATGAGAAAATTGCAAAATGAGGGTTTTCATGGTTGGTTCAACTCTGGCGTATTTTATAGACGATGCTTTCATCATTGTAAATATTCTCAATTTGCATGCCACCAGTAGGAGTAATGAGCTCTTTACTCATAATATCACATTTTGTGTATGATTCAGAATCTGTTAAACCTGTATAACAGGATGTCCGTTGCCATAGAAACCTATCACCATTGTACTCGTTCTTTCAATAGACATTAGTGCAGGGTAAGACACAGATTATTTGTGAAAAGTTCTGTTTACTGAGCAAGGCATAAAGGCAAGATTCAAAAACTAGGGCTCAACTTAAAACAACTTTTTTGTTAACTAATTATAAAAAAGTTAAATACAAGGAAAGTCATGTTATAGCTGGTGGATGGCCTCTCTTTTACAGCACTTCAAATTTTCAGCCAGCTCTCCTTTGAAATGCATTTGATCCTAGATTTTGAATGAGCCTTTGAATTAATCAACAGGTGTTTGAGTCATGGGTCAATGATTTAGTTGATAAATCAAAGAGCCAGAATTTGGCAGCACTGAACCATTCACAGAAATCAGCATATGAACCTGTCCTTTAATAGGCTGTACATTGGCATTTAATAAATAAATTCTGACTGATACAAAAATAGATTACTTACATTGTACTAAAAGCCAAATAAATTATTTTAATTTTTGGATAATTGTGCTTTGCTTCTTAAAAAAAATGATGTTTAGAATTGTTCTTTAAAAGTATTCTTTTGTTGCTTATTAGCTGCTTTCTGCAGCACAAAAAAACAAACTGTGTGTTAAAGCTGCAGTCCTAAACTTATTTACTAGAAAATAAGATTAATTGAACTCAGTAGGACTTCCTTCTGAGTAAACGTTGATAGGATTGTGCTAGAAATACCTTTACTTCAGACTATTTATTAACAACAAAACAAACAGTATTCATCAAACTTGCAAAATTTGTCAAAAGAAATCTGTGGAACTGCATTTTTCCTTAAGATAAACACTACTTTCTAATGAGGGTTTGTGATTTACTAATGTGCCCTTGGGCAGTTCTCATGAAATTGCGTGCCATATTTTTTAAAAAAAGATCTGATTCATGACTGCTTCTTGGGAGCAGTATTTACAGCCTCTGACATTACAGCAGCCAACTCCTTTAAATTCTGGTTTTGTCACCTTGATTTTCAAAAAAAGTTACTGCAAACTTTCTCATTTGGTAGAATTCTAATGATGAATGTGCACTCATACAAAAAATTGTCCAAATTATGGCCTTCTGTCCTGTCATCAAGATTTAAAACCCTCTTTACATGTTAAGTAGTGTCTACAGCTCTAAAGTATGTGCACATATACACAATCCTGCTTCACATAGTAATAATAATAATAATAATAATAATAATAATAATGCCTTTATTGTCATTGTACAACCTGTGTACAATAACATTAATTGAGCTTCCCTCCCCCCCAAATACTCAATCTCTTATCGAACAACACACCACCTCACAAGTCAATTTTACTATGTTATTTTCTGTTCAACAGCCAAACAGTCCATGGATAGAAGCTATTTTTTAGCCTGTTGGTATGGCTGTTTATACTTCTATATCTCCTGCCCGAGGAGAGAAGATTAAAGAGGTGATGGCCGGGGTGTGAGTCATCCCTGAGAATTTTTCTCGTTCTCCTAAGGCAACGATCCCTTGCGATGTCATCTAGCGGACTTAAGGGACAGCCCATGATATCATGTGTTGTATTCACCACCCTCTGTAGAGACTTTCTGTCCGCGGCTGTCAGGCCAGCATACCACACTGTGATACAATATGAAAGGACACTTTCTATTGTGGACCAGTAAAAGGAGTTGATCAGTTGTTGTTTAACATTATTCTTTCACAAGACCCTGAGGAAATGGAGTCTCTGTTGGGCCTTTCTGACCAACTAAGTCTCTGTTGGGCCTTTCTGACCACCTGAGTTATGTTGAATAGTATCGAATGGTTTTGTTAATAAAACACACCCATTTCCCCACACGTCCTATGACATGTCCAGTTTGCTTTTCATATGGTAATATCATCCTAGGACAAGTAACCAGATGCATAAGCTATACATTGGTATATCAGTTTGGCTGACATGGGCTGGTAGATCCTGGTGCCACTGTTACTTAAAGAGCAAGTTTATAGGCTTTCAGAAAGTAATGAAAAAGATTGAGATTCAAAGGCAGGCCCAACTTGTTTGATGTACCTAGCATCAACACTCCCACCCCACCACTACCATCAAAAAGCATATCTGTTGTAAAATAAGAGAGAGAGAGAGAGAGAGAGAGAGAGAAGCAAAGGTTGATTTGAGTTGGGGATCAGCTTTTTAAAAGGAAAATATCCACCAGACTAGCATAGCTCCTTGGACATAACTAAAGTATTCCTTTGAATCCTAACCAAGTACAGGAATTCAAATTCTCTCATGTTTACAAGAAATCTAACTCAGTAGAAAATTCAGTGGGACTAAAGTGTGGGAAAGGGCAAATAACGCAGCAAAGTACCGTACTTGGAATGTTTAGCTCTTGTGTTGGTGAAGAGGCAATAAAGTTCTGTAGGTTTGTGTTCCCTCAAAATACCAAGGCTTGCCAAACATGCTTTTTTATGCATAACATACTAAATGGGCTTTCATCTGAGTTGGGTTTTGGTGTGGTACATTATCTACATTTCTATAAATCTTCACGTTATCATTTTAAGGGACTGCTGGCATTGTAGTCTCATAATTCAGGTTTGTTCAACTATGAAACAACCAACTTTAACATGTGAAGACTTGTTGAAGTACCCTTTTATTGATGCATCTAATCTGGGAGCCCATAAATCAACAAATCTTATGCTGGGGGAAATTCAGTGGTTCAAAAAACCCCACATTGGCCTAATTTGCAGTAGTGATGCATTAAACTGTGGCGGGTGACTAATTGCTGGTTAATTATATTTTCCTAAGTATAATAATAGATTCAGTATGAGCATATTGTTAATTATTGTCCCTTTTGAGAACATTGCATTTATCATAACTACACAGACACACGTTATACTAAAGAAACCTTGCCCTCACATGGTAGTTTGGAACGGAACAGTGACCGCTGTTCAGTGAAACGCTAAGCCAGGAATTGTGATTTGTTGCTCCCGCCAGGGGGGATGTGAAGTGGGAGCCATCTGTGCATTCTTGTGTGAATGCAGCCATTGTGTTTGCAATAGGCATTGTAAGGTGTTTGAGACAAAGCCCATTTTGTTGTATACAATATGCAAAACCTTTGAAATAATTAATTAAAGACATTTACTAGTTTTTTAATTCTGTTAAAACAGCTGGAAAAGTAAACGTGTATTTTTAAAAAAATTATGAACAGTTAACAAGTGGGTTAGTATAATTCATACCAATTTAAGACCTACCTATTTTTATGTCTATGAAGTTTTAATACATAATTTCAGGAAGAAATTATTAGTAAAAATTCATCACCCCCAAACACTTTACAGATAAATGAACACCTTGAAGCAACTTTTATTAGTATGTAGTTATGCCCACTAACATAGTAGGGTTCTTTGGAATTTATTGAATTTAAGATCTTTAGGCCTGTTCGGATGGTGTGTTGAATCCCATCATCACCTATGAATGTGTGAACATGACAGTCAAATACACACATGCACGCATTTTACTCAGACATACATGCAGACATACAGTTATGTTGCCACCCCATGAAGAAGCTGTCTCACAAATTTAATTAAATATATGGCACTTTGGGAATGTGAAGCTGAAATTGAAGGCAAAAAATACTCTAGGTTCAATCACATAGGATAAAGCTCTTCCACTTATTTCAACAGCTGTTGATATTCTGGTCAGAGTTGTCAACATGTTTTCTAAAACTTTTCTTTTCTTTGAAATATATGCTTGGAAACCACTGTGGTTAATTTCAGTATTTTTCTTGTTCCTAAAGATCTTATTGATGGCTATGCAGATGAAAAATCACTTCTGGAAGAGCAAATCCAGGAAAAAACAGATGCAATAGACCATCTTGAGCAAGAGCTACTCTGTACAGGTAACAAATTGCAGGAACTAGAGGCTGAGAGACAGCAGCTTCAAGAAGAGAAGGAGTTACTCTTCAGACAAAAGGATGCTATGAAAGCTGATGCAGGACCAGTAGAACAACGTATGTATTCCCCTCAGTCTTCCAAAGATCGTATCTGGTTTTACCACTTACTATTTAGTAGATTTTTCACTTCACTTTTGTAAAACTGGTTGGGAGGGTATGTCTTCCTATCAGGTCAGCTGACCTCTGTGCAACAGTACCTTACATTCTTCGCAAAAGAAACATGAAAAATCCACCAGTTTGCCTTAAGCAGAGAACAAGGGCACCATGCTAAGATGCCTATAGAAATATTTTTTTAAAAAATAGTATTGGTGGGATTAAATCCATCTTGAAACACACACACACACACACACACACACACACACACACACACACACACATATCAATAGATGCCACCTTCCCACTGAGAGAACAATCCAAACTCTTATTATCGCAAGTGGATGTTTCAGTTAAGAGATCATATCAGCTTTCTTTAACAACCCAACTCCTCACCCCAAAGGATTCATGTACCTTTTCTTAGTAACATTTCCAAAAGGATGAAGGCATTTACAATCAGATGGGGAAGCTGAATTGAATCTTCACATGGGTTTATGGTTAGGTCCAGTTAACATACATAAGGAATATTGGGGTGCAATCATGGAATCATATAATTGTAGAGTTGCAAAGAACCCCAAGGGTAATCTAGTCCAACCCAATCAGAATGTTGTTTCAGCTAAAATATATTAGTTATGTTTTCAGCTGCCTCTTCCTTCAGAACAACATTTTACCTTTTAAATTCTGTGAAATAGGGTAGCTTAAATTATTGTATTTACCCAAGGCCACCTAGTGAACTGAGATGGGCTTTCCTTTACCTAAACCCAACATTGTAACTATAACACCACATTTGTCCAAAAAATAGAATATTTAAATGTAACTAGAGAAATACATATAGATATTGAAGAGTGTTCCAATTCACTAGATGATTGCTAGAAACTGATGAGTAGGAAGATTGTGTATAAGTTGATTTTTATATAAAAATACTCATACTGTCTCTTTTCCCCCCACAAAGAAACTGCTCAGGAAGCAAAACCCCTAATTTTTTAAATTTTGTATTCTGTTGTGCTTTTTTTTTTTTTTTGCTGGATAGCTTCTAAAAAGAAGACACAAAGCTTGTTTAATGTGCTTAAGTGTTTGTTCAACTAATATTTGCCTTCATAAAGCAAATTAATGTTTTAATCCTCTTTTCCCCCAGTAAGAGACATCTTATTGAAACAGTGTTTATTGTAAAGAGTACATTGACATGCTAAAGGTGTTAACTTAAGAATATCATCTCTATTCTATAAGGAGCATGTGAAGTTTTAGATTTTTTTTAAAAAAGCCGAAGAAGCAATAATGATCAAAACAGGTAGTTGTGAGTGAATTACGTTTGAATAAACGTATCATGTAAAACTATCAAGATTAGGATGTGGGTTTCTATTTTGCAATAATCTAGTAATCAGTACATTTAATAGCAGGTATGTTACCTGGGCTTTTCAGTGGAACATCTATAGTGTGTTCATGAAACTTTGTGGAAAAATAAATGGATATTCCACATTAAAATAGTAGAAAAACACGTAACTATCGTACTTAACAGATTAATGACACATTTCTTGCATCATCAGGCATTTTCACTGAACTCAGCATTCTGTCTTCAACTTCATTTTTCTTATACAGTATTACACCTTAAGAAAGCTATAGATGGCATGTGAATTACTTTGCTTCTTGTTTTTTTTCTGTTCTCCTAGGCCTAGTAGATGCTGCAGTCGATGCAGCTTCCCAAGCAGGTGTGTTTGTATATTGCATGGCCAATCTTTCATTGGGTGGCAGATTTAACAGCTACTGACACTTGCTAATCATGGTCTCTCTTTGGGCTTTCAGCTTACTGACATTAACTTATACTGGGCTGCAGCTTTGATACTGTGTTTCATACTCACAACTTTCTTTTTGACAGTTGCTCACAATTTCTAAGTGCAATACATTAGTAAAGTGAAGCAGATTCATTTAATAACCATCATCTTAGTCGATTAGTTTGCGAGCACAGGTAGTAGTAATACTTTGCTTTGAAAGCTGCAAATACATTGGTTGATAATACCTTTGCCAAATATGACTTCTGTATTGACATACGATGTTTAAGCAAGCAAGCATGATGTAAGATGATGGTCCCCAAATATTCTGTATTGTGTAATGCAAAATGGCCACTATCTGGTGACTTTTTTCTTTCTTTTTCTTTCATTTATATGATAAAAGATCCTTATCCATAAGTCCATTACTCTGCAGTATTCCTCATTTAAAAAATCAACAAGCATTTTGTGATTGCAGTATCTGTATCTGTTATACTGGTGAATCACATTATAAAGCGTTTATCCTGATATTATTTCTGGCTATACAAAATGTTAGGAGATATGTACATGATGAGCCCAATTCAGTGGGAGTTGACTAAGCATGTCCACTCTGTGTATTGGAAGCCTTAGCTCTGCTGGGAAGAGATCACAATGTACCTCCTGTTCACGTTAATGTAGCCCAAATCCCAGAACGAGTGTTGCCGACACAGCAAGTATCAGTGTCACCAGATAGTCCAATATGGCCTCCAAAATCCAATGTGACTGGAGTGGCATTGGAAGGCAATCTGTTCCAGTAACCCCATGCCACTGTAGGCCGTAAATATGATAGCATTTTCCCACATTGTGAAAAGCATTTTTTTAAAACTGAAGGGCAGGGGATGGGGGAAGTAAGGTGTTTAAACACAACACCGATGACAGAAAATCTCCGTTGCAGGTAAGACATTTCCTTCGCTGTCCTTTCTATAACTCACCAGGTGAAGGTCTATAGTGTTTTCACATTTAAACGTTGTATGTGCCATTTCATGGACCATTTTTTTTGTTTACTTGGATCAGTCCTACTGGATGAGAAGACAGTTGGGTTTTAATGCCATCATACATTTTCCCCAGTACTGAATGAAATATATGCAGTTATGATTTGTTACGGTGACCCATATACGTGATTAATCATTAAAATTGGTGTGTCCTAAAGTAAACTGAGAGTGTTTCAGCTTTCATTCTGGGGTTTTGTATGACTTTTTTGTGATATCTTCCTTCCATACCTCCCTCCTTTTATTGAGAGATACCACATAATTCTGGTAAAACCCAAACCTATTTCCATCCTTTATTATACTATAGCATGAATACATTGTTTTGGGAGTGAATTTGTTCTGATAGGCTAAGGTAACTATTCCTATCCGAAACAACAACTGATGCCTTTATAAAACAGAGTTGCTGGCGGAAACAGAAAAGCTCATGAAGGAAAAAATAGAGGTGCAGCGGCAAGCAGAAAAAGAATATGACTACCTTCAAAAGCAGGTGAAGGCACTGGAAACTGATATAGAGGAGCAAGTCAGCCGATATTTGGAACTGGAGCATGAAAAAAATGCAGAACTGATGGATCTAAGGCAACAAAACCAAGCTCTGGAGAAACAGCTTGAGAAAACAAAAAAATTTCTAGATGTAAGTAAGAGATGGGTTGCAAATCCTGCTAGCCATATATGACAGAATTTTTTAAAAGTGGGAGAGAGACAAAAAGACCATACTCTAATTTAGTTAATACTGTACTGCACATTAAAAAAGCTTTCTGTGCGTTTTTACATTTTGATGCAGATTACTTTTTTTTTAATGCAAATTAAAAATGTAGGTGTTCTTAAAAGGAATGAAGAACAACGTTGATCACAATTTCAGAATTTAAAATTTGTTAAATGTAGACTTGATAATAATAAAAAAATATTTCGGACCTTGAAAAATACTTTAGGAGAGCACATAGCCACACCCTGCCATCTTATGAAACAATGTGTGAGATGTATTTTTCCAGACATGATGAGTAATAGAGAATCATTAGTCATAGTACAGTGGAACCTTGGGTTGCGGACATAATCTGTGACAGAGACACGTCCGCAACTGGCAGCGTTCGCATCCTGAAGCGTTCTGGTACTTCCAGGTTTCCCACGGTCCATAACCCAAAAACATGTAACCTGAAGCATCCATAACATGAGGTATGACTGTATTCTAGAGATGGCCCCAAGTGTTTGTGTATTTATTAAGGTGGCCCATTTGAGTTGATATCTAAAGAGTAGCCTAAAGTACAAGCAAGCACATTAAGCTCTGTGCCAGAAAAAGAATTGCCAGTGCTTTGTCAAGCATCTACAATATTTAGTTTCTGCCTTGGCTGTCTGCAATGGCACTATACTGTGTATAAAAATGTATTGCTATCAGCCCTGCCACAAATCTATATAGACAATCAGGCATGTGCCAAATATCTACCTGCTTTCTTGGGCCCAGTGCCTGTCACATTTTCATAGTCATAAGGAAGATAAGCCATCTGACTACAGTACTTTGATAAAACATCAGTGGTTATGTTCCAACTAGAAAGTTGATTTTCTGTGGACTTCTGCTATTTACTGGTAACAGAGGTGTGTGTGTGTGTGTTATTGATAAAAGCAGAAGCACTGCGGTATCATTACACTCATTTACACAAGATACCATGAGTTAATTTTGAAGTTCATTTGAACATGTTTGCCATAAGAAATATAATGGTTACATTTTCAGGAACAGGCAATTGATAGGGAGCATGAGAGAGATGTTTTCCAGCAAGAGATTGTGAAACTGGAGCACCAGCTTAAGATTCCCCAGAGATTTCAGCCAGTCAATGAACACCAAAACAGAGAGGTAAGATACAGGTTTGTTGGTTTGTTTTACCATAAATACATAAACTGAAATGTTGAAAATGTACAAAAATAAAGTCTTCTGTTTGGACAATTGTCCAAGGTTTCATAATCCTTTGTTTATGACCATGGACAAGTGTCATGACTACATGTTCCTCTGTCACCCTTCCTACCTCCCAATTGCATGCCAGCTTTGGCACAAAGATCTGGTCTCGCAGTAAGCCAGAGTACTTTGTTACAGTCAAACTGGGGAATTCTGTCTTAATGTCAGTTAACAAACCAGAAAAATAAGATTTGAATTAAGCTAAAGGCTGCAATCCTTCACATATTTCCTTCGAACAATTAAGGTCTATTGTATGCAATTGGGCTACACATTATTATAACCACTTATTTGTAGAATTAATAGCCAAAACCACAGGTTTTTTTCAGGTGTGGTTTTTAGTTCATTCATTTCCTAATGATAGTCCCAATGCAGTCAGTCAACACCCTTTACAAAATCAAAGTGAGTTCCAAAGGCCGTATGCAAACTGGGTTGGAGCAGAGGCTCTGTGGGAATCACTGGGAAGATTGAATAAACGATTTCTATTTACTGAACAGGGATAATGAAAGGGAAAACTTAGAATTTTGTAAATTTGCTTTTTATCATTAATACAGAAAGATATGCATCTTTTATGGTTGTTTATCTTTCTTTCTTGAATTAGGGCAGTGTTTTTCCATGTGGCAGACATAGCTGACATAGTTTTAATTTGTGACACATTCCAGGGGTGAAGCGTGTTCACCTGTTTCAATAAAAACAAAACATTTTGAAGCAAGTTTAAAGACTTTTATTGAAGCATAAGCTTTTGTGAACTAGAGCCCACTTTGTCAGGTTCACAGCTAACACCACAGAGAGACTAGATAAAGTGGGGGAAGTGCAAACCGTGGACCCAAAGGTCTATGGGTACAACTGCAGCACAAACATCCTGGTGCTTGCCAGATGTTTTGCACTATAGCTGCCACTAGCCCCAGCAATGGGACTAATCTACAGAGTTATAGCAGTATCTTGGCAAAGGTGGTTCTACGATGTTTCTGTGCAAATCTCAAATTCGTATAAAATAATCACAGCAACCATATCATCTCAGGAAGTAATCGTGGTTTTGCACTCCAGTGTTCTTTCCCCCCTTCAACTGTCTGCCTGCCTGCCTACCTGTGTCTGTCTATATGTTTATCCATACATCAGTCTCTAATCTGGAAGAAGTTGCAGATAACCCTTCATTCATCAGATGAAATAGTCCACCTGTGAAAGCTGAAATAAATCTTTTAAGAGTTCAAGAACTCACTCTTGGGTTTTGTTTAATTTGTGTTTGTGAAACAACATCCTTTTTAATTTGGCAGGCTTGAGCTTCTGCGTAATTTCTGTCTGTTGTACATACAGTTTGAACTGGTAGCTGTCCACCCACTGGGGAGTGTTTTGTTAATTGGTTTTCACTTGCTATCTTTCTTTGGCCAATTACTACTTCTTTCTCAATGAGGTCTTTCTGGCTGCCTCATAACTGAACATTCCATTTCAGTATGCGTGGCGGCCAACATCCTCTCTTTCCTCTCAATGTGCTTTCTCTTGAGTCTTCCATCTTACTTGCCTTTATTCTCTTGGCTTCTGGTTACTAAGTAGCTCCTTGTACCTAAATACTTCAGAGATTGAAAGCTTTCTTCTTACTTCCTCCCTCTTTTTCTCCTACGCAATTTAACTCGGTTAACGTTACAGTAAATTTGTGTTTGAACTTATGACCTACATTAGCATACATCTTCTGGAGCCTTCATCAAACGAGTTCTTCATCCTTAATATTTCAAGAGGTTTGAAATATCGTTCCTGCCTATTGTCACCAGGTTGAGCAGTTAACAAATCACCTCAAAGAAAAAACAGACAAATGCAGTGAGCTTTTGCTCTCTAAGGAGCAACTTCAGAGAGATGTGCAAGAACGGAACGAAGAAATTGAGAAATTAGAGTGCAGAATCAGAGAACTGGAACAAGCTTTAATGATCAGTGCAGACAGTTTGCAAAAGGTATTTTTTTGTGGACAATGTTTTTATATATTTATTATCAACAAGAACATTCAGTTGTTTAATTGTGAATTAAAGAGATGTGATAGCTAATATCCTTACTTTAAAGGTGGAGGAAAGGAAGCAGTTTGGCTCTACAACAATAAGGGGAGAATTGCCCCTTGAAGCACAGTTACAGGCTGAGCAAGAAGCTGTAGACAGGAAAGAAAAAGAGGTAGAGTATCCCTTTCAATTATGCAGATAAGTTAATACTTCATATAATTCATTTCAGTCCAACTTCACAGGATGCAGAGTGTGCAGAGGGTCAGAATAGTCACATGGCTCCATTGTATGAGCCTGGCTTTCTTCTGCGGGCCAGACATGTGGCCTAGATGAAACTGTCCCCCCTGAGTGGAGGTAAGAGGAGCAAAGAGAGCCACATACCACATTCATGGCAAATGTATATGCGACCACATAGCTTGGGAGCCCCAAGGCAAAGGCAGGGCCATGGTATGCTATGGCTGCTGCTGCTTAGATATAAAAAGGTAAAGGTACCCCTGCCCGTACGGGCCAGTCTTGCCAGACTCTAGGGTTGTGCGCCCATCTCACTCTATAGGCTGGGGGCCAGCGCTGTCCGCAGACACTTCCGGGTCACGTGGCCAGCGTGACAAGCTGCATCTGGCGAGCCAGCGCAGCACACGGAACGCCATTTACCTTCCCGCTAGTAAGCGGTCCCTATTTATCTACTTGCACCCGGGGGTGCTTTCGAACTGCTAGGTTGGCAGGCGCTGGGACCGAGCAACGGGAGCGCACCCCGCCGCAGGGATTCGAACCGCCGACCTTTCGATCGGCAAGTCCTAGGCGCTGAGGCTTTAACCCACAGCGCCACCCGCGTCCCTTAGATATAAGCCAGCTCAAATGTTGCTTAGCTCATTGTGGAGGGGAATGATGTCTGGAAGAGGCCAGCACATGCCCTTTTCCAGACCCTGTGACACAACTTGTGGTCTCCCCATACCCAGCCACCTGGTCAGTTTGGATACTTTTAGCCTTGGAGATCACAGTTGCCTCTTAAAAAACCTGAGTCATCTGCAGTTATCCAGCTTCATCACCAGACTTGATGGGTGTTTCGTATTACTATTGAGCCCACTGCAATGTTCTCTGGCCACAGGGTGCTATCACCATCCTGATATAATTGTGGATGCCCATTTAAAATCTCAGGGTGCTGAATGACTGTGCCCTCAGCCACAGACAGATAGCCCCACCAGCTCTTGTAGGTCCTTTGTCACCTTCCTGAAGGAACAACGTCTCTGGAATAATCTTCAGGATGTGTGTAGCCATTGTATATCTAGTGCTATATTGAGAATGAGGGAATAGAAGAAATGAGCTAGCATCCATCCATAATTTTCCACGTTCACTGTAAAATTGAGTATTTTTTAAAAAGACTTTAAAATTAGAAGTTAAATACAAACATTTGTTTCTGAAAATAAGTATGGTCGTAAGATTGCAGAACAGTTTTTATTTTTATGGTTTTTGTTTGTTTAAAATATATTATCCCTTTGCCACTTACCTTGGGTATATAGATCATAAATCTTGAAGAACAATTAGAGCAGTTTCGTGAGGAACTAGAAAACAAAAACGAAGAAGTACAACAGTTGCACATGCAATTAGAAATCCAGCACAAAGAGTCCACTACAAGACAACAAGAACTTGAGCAAGAGAATAAATTTTTCAAGGTAATTATCTGGAAAGGAAATCCGGTATTTCCCACACATCTTCTTCTCTTGAATGAACACATCTGCAAATCATGAGGTTTTAAAACTTTTAATACATAACATCCTGGTTTCTTCTTTTTTAAAAAGAATATATTAATATATATCTGTATATTCATCTTGTAAATGGAAAAGAATGAGAGAAACACAAGTTACATTATTTGCCGCTGTTTTTTTGTCTGTAGGAGGATATGGAAAAAATGGGACTAGCTATCCAGAAACCTGAAGATACTTCTATAAAGGGTCATCATGCAGTTGCTGGAAAATTTGTGCAGATCATACAGGAAAAGGAACAGGAAATAAATGAACTTCATGAACAAATTTCAAAACTGCAACAGCAACTTGAAATTACAACAGATAACAAAGTACATGGTTTTTGGAATCTTTTGTGGGAACTTCTCTTTTCATTGTGAGATGTAAAATCAAGACTTCCGTATAAGCCAAATAGTTTAAGGTGTTAGAACGTGGGTTAGGTCACACTGCATTTAGAAACCCATGTCCTGATTTTCAAAATACAGTTCTCATGAATTCTGCTTTCTCTTGATATATTTATTGAAATATTAATTTCTGTGTAGTGGTAGATAATTGTGCAATTTTAGTCACAATTCCTCTGTAGGATAACTGGAGCAATATAAACATACATAATCTGAGTAGTGATTATCAGGATGCTAATGAAATGTATCATCTCCAGTATAAGTATTTATACAATGGGTTGTACTCTAATGCCATCTGCTGGATTTTGCCTAATTTCTGCCAGAGGTTTACAGAAAAAATACGTTTCATAACTGAAATTGTGATTCTAGAAAGTTGCTGAATTCTTCTTGCAAACTTAGGATAGAGTGTCAGTGTGTGTTTTACAGCAAAACACAAAAGGCAGACCAGTTTTTAATAGTTTTCAGAGTGCTGATGCCAGTTACTGTGAAACAAAGTGCTTCGAAAAGCAAAATCTAGTGAGTCATAATATTTCTCTGTTCCAAGTTATAATAGTATTCCTGCTATTTTCAGGTTTCAAAAGAGAAACTTGTTCTGGATCTCCCCCCCCCCCCTCAATTTCAGGATCCCATATTTCTGTTCCATTCATGACTACATGCCTAAAATCACTACTGCTGCTACTCATATAGATATATTACTTGTTCTTCAAGTTATGTTACGTAGCCAGTCCTCCACACAGCCTCCTTTGCATTAGCAATAGAGAGAATTCACTAGCTTTATTTATATGTCTTTTCAGGAATTGCTATATCTTTTGGAAAGAGGAAGACAATTATTTGTAGTGCTTCCCATAAATCCTGTGATTTTATCTTGTATCATTAAGATGTAAAATATCTAGAGCTTCTGAGTTTTCTGGTTCCATCTAGTTGTTGTTGTTTTTTGTATTTCTTTTGATTTTAAGATTTTTGTGGTGGCTAATAAATGCTTTCTGCATCCTTTGCTGAGAAAGCAAAAAGAAAGAGTTTTACTAGGTGAGGCCAAAGTCCATCCAAAACTCTATTCTTGAAGTTGTTATAAATCAATCACTGTCATCTATTCAAAACCAATATTTCAGCTATTCTACATTGGTCTTTTGAACTCATTCTATTTATACTCCTCTTTCTGTTTCTGACTTTGAATTCCTAGCATTGAAACACTTCCTGAGGTTTCTAAAGCACACCTTCCCCATTTAGCTACTTCTATCTTCCTCTAAATTATTCGTCTGAATAATTTGAATCTTCTTACTTGGTCTTTACACCTTCCCCTGTTTCTTAATAGATTTCTTTTAGATAAAATTCTGGAACAGTCCTTGTATGGTTGGCAACTTATCTCTTGGATCATTTTGCCTTCTTCATAGTAATACACCAGTGAAATAATATGCTTTATTATTTTTATTTTTATTTCTTCTGCTACTTCATAGTGTCCTTCCCCGCCCCCTTACAAAATCTCTTACATCTGTTTTGTAAAGTCATGATTTCACAGCTTTTGAATAGTCCCCAGTTCTTTTTTTCCCTCAGTCAAATGGCTTCTTGCCACAGTGGCTATGTTCTCTCTCACTATTAGAGGCAGTATGCATCTGAATGCATGCCAGGAATCACAAGTGGAGAGAGTGCTATGGGCTTCCCATAGGCATCTGGTTGGCCACTGTGAGAACAAGATGCTGGACTAGGTGGGCTTTTGACCTAACCCAGCATGGCTTTTCTTACGTTGTTAAATGTATCCCACTTTTTTAAAAAAAGAAAAAAGATATGAGGTGTTGATTGTATGAGTTTCTCTTTTTTCCAACCATATATAGTCGTACCTTGGTCTTCGAACAGCTTAGTTCTCAAACGTTTTCGCTCCCGAACGCCGCAAACCTGGAAGTGACTGTTCTGGTTTGCGAACTATTTTTGGAAGCCAAATGTCCCACGGGGCTTCCACTGCTTCCGATTGGCTGCAGGAGCTTCCTGCAGCCAATCATAAGCTGTGCTTTGGTTTCCATACGTTTTGGAAGTCAAACGGACTTCTGGAATGGATTCCGTTTGACTTCCAAGGTATGACGGTACTTAGATAATATAGCAACTTCATCCGTGTAGGAAGATGTGGAAATTACCCTATGATTCTGTAACTTAGGAGACCGATCAGGATCCTTACTTATTCATTTTTTTGTTGTATGTTTGGACTGTGGAAAAGAATGTTAAGTTCTAGTGACTAGGGATATAACGGTGGTTTTGTTGAAATAACCAGCACTCTGGAGAGTTCTTTTTTGCAAATGGCAAATGGGAGTTCAGTAACTAGAATGAAGCTGAGGAGCTGAGATATAGGAATAGTTCTGGCAGAGAAAATATCAGCTGAATTAGAGTTACACAAATTACTCTATAAGCTGCTTGTATATCTGCAGACATAATTGATCAAAAAGCACTATGAAGCGGCTTGGTCCTGCATATAGTCCCTTTGAACACAGTGAATTTTATTTTTTCCAGAACTTGAAACATTTAAGTGGAAAATACTATGAAGTGTATGTTTGAACAAACCAAAATTCTTAAATAACTGTCAGAAACATTTGGTTTTTAAAACTTCCATGCGAAGGTGGATTGATTGGCACTATGCAATCAATCATATATTGATAATATGAGTTGTTGTTTATGTAAGCAAGTTGTTGGAATGAATTCCAGAACTGTCTACCTCTTTTGGATAATTAAATATTTTTTATTTCTTTGACCACCTAGGTGATTGAGGGCAAAAATGAGCACATAAGGGAACTGGAGGCCCAAATAGAATATTTAAAGAGCGATCAGGAACGTGTGAAGCAAAACAGCGAACAGGAACTCGAGCAGCTAAATGACGTTATCGAAAAACTCCAGCAGGAGTTGGCAAATATTGAGCACAAAGTACCTCTGGACTTTTCTTTGACTCAGGAAGATGCAGATAACTTAAAATACCAGCTTGATGTCGTGTTGGCAGAAAAGGAAGCTTTGGTGAAACAAGTGGAAAATAAAGATGTAGAGGTCTCTGTCATGAAGAATGAACTTGAGGAAACAAAATTAAAGATGGGCAAGTTGGAGAAAGAAGTAGATGCATTCAAGAAAGAACATGAGAAAAAGGAAGGAATACACAGAAACATGCAGATGGACAGTGGTGTGGCAGAAATACGAGGATCAAGCCAACTGAAAACTGAAAGTCAGAAGAAAACTAAGATGTTAAAAAATGAAACCCCTCTTGGCTATGAGGAGGAAAATGCCAAAGATTCTTCCAGCACAAAGTTGCAGCAGCTTCAAGAGGCTTTGGAGGAAAAGGATTCAGAGCTAAAGCAACATTGCAATCAGCTCACGGCTTTAAAAGAGCAAGCCCAGGCTGAGTCAGCGGTGCTTAAACAGAAAATAACAGAGCTGGAAGAAACGCTTGAGCAGAAAGTTGCTGCAGCCCTTGTGAGTCAAGCTCAGCTGAAAGCAGTTCTGGAGCAAAGTAAACTTCTCCAAGAAATGCAGGTGGTTTCAGGAGACGCCTTAGAAGCTATAAAAACTATTTCAGCGGAGAAAGGAAACAGCACGCCTGGAGAAGATGCAGGTTCTATATTATCTTCATTATCCAACAAACTTTTGGAAATGGAGAGCCAGCTGGCAGGTGCACAGAGCAGCCTGGAGCTAGAAAAAGCAAAGGTGGAAATTGCACAGAAGGAAGCAAAGGAGAAGGAAGAGAGACTTGCTGAACTTCATCAACTACTAGCAGAAGTAGAAGAAAAGCACAAAAAGGAGAAAGCAAAGAGTTCTAAGCAAGAAAAAACGCTTACTGCTCAGGTTTGTGTGGCCCGAAAATGGCTGCTCATTCTTCTTTTATGGAGTAGGTGACTTTTCCCAAAATATGGGTGAGGTGATGTTGGAAAACACCATATACATGACCAAAAATGTTTCTGCAATAGTTCATCAAGTCTCCTTGCACAATGGGGAGCAGATTTCTCAGTTGTAAGGAAACTTGTATCTTTTCGCATTGCTTATCATGAACTATTGCCAGTTCTAGCAGATTATAATAATACTAGCTGCATAACTGTGCAAGGTAGAAAGAAGCACCCTCCCATCAATATACTTCAGTAAATTCTAAAAGGTCATCCAGTTAAGTATTACTGTTTCTGAGGATGGGTTCCAAAGACCCGCCTGCTGGAAATACTTTGGTTTCCTTTTGTGCCCCAGCCACTGTAGCCAGTAGCAATCTGCAGGATGGAGTGGGAATGAGCTGCTTACCTGGCTTCCCAGTACCTGGGTCTCTTGCTAGTTTCTGAGATGGGGAGGGAACAAGGCAGTGGAGAGGTTTGTGCATTGCAGGCAAGTGGTGGGAGTTCCAGACTGACGGTGCTGCATCACCTGCTATATGCCAGCTTCCCCGCTGCCCGCCAGTAGTGGGCAGTGACCCCATCATTGGGACGCAAGATACGCAACACCACCCTGCTCTGCCCACCAACTACTACTGCTTGTGCCCTTCAAATAACCGCTGCTGAAAATGAGTAGACATTTTCTCTTGCTGATTCAATGAAAGTAGCTTCAGACAAGTTGTAGCACACTCAAAGAAGCACTTTGCTAGGCATGGACTCTTGGAATCGTAGCTTTAGGTTATTCCATTTAATGCCATACTCTTGTGCTCTAAGTGCTAAAGGTAATACTGGCCTGGTATACATGATGTGGTAAGTCAGGCTTCTTCAACCTCGGCCCTCCAGATGTTTTTGGCCTACAACTCCCACGATCCCTAGCTAGCAGGACCAGTGGTCAGGGATGATGGGAATTGTAGTCTCAAAAAACATCTGGAGGGCCGAGGTTGAGGAAGCCTGTGGAAAGCTATGACTCACCACGACCTGCTGAATATGCGCACACCTAACTAGGCCAATATCTGTATTGTAGTACTCAGTGGCCTTTTCAAATGCTTCGGTGGACTTCTTTAATGATCCAGAGCGCTTCAGAGACACCACATCTTAGCTGCATGGTCCTGATTTCATTGGTTAGCAACCTAATGAACTACTTAAAGCTTTGTTACACAGCTTATGTCATGAGGAATCATAATATCAGGGTTGTAGTAGCAAATAGCAAAACATTCATGGGCTTATAGTCACAAAATTGGGGTTTTTTTATACATTGCTGTGCAGGTGGCTAAAGAATTGAGTGAAAACAAAGAAAGAAATATACTGTCTGATGATCCTGAACTAGAGAGAATCAGAGCTGAGTCTGTTGCTGCTAAGGAAGAGCTTAATAGTTACAGAGAAAAGGCAGAAAAACTTAATGAGCAGTTAATGGTAAGAACTGAACATTGCCATAATTATTTCATTTTTGAGCTAATGATTGCTTGTAATATTTTCATAAAAGACTGTTTGGTTGAAGAGTGGTATTCTTATTCTTATATCAATATACACGATGTTTTTCCACATAAATGTTCCCTTCTTTGTTTTTGTGAGTTACATTGTAATGGCCACTGGCTGCCAACAATAAAAGTCCGACTTTTTGACAAGGCCCTAACCACTTCAGATGTTTTAAACTCGATGCTTTGAAAAAGGCATTTGAAACACCTGTAATTCTGATCCGTTTCTAGGTAAAAGAAACAAGTTTACTTCGTCTTGAAGAAGATCTAAGGCAAACCAAAGATAAGCTGGCTGAGGCAGAAGAGAAAATTGAAAATTATGTGAGAAAGGAAAAGTGCATTGAAAAGTCAGAGGGTGTTTGTATCAATAGAAGTGATGCATCATGTCAGACTGACAAAGCTCTGCATATCAACAGCTGCAACCAAACTTCACAGCTCCTTGTCAAAAATGAGGAAATTCAGATTGATTTACAGAATGGGTGTTCTGCAGAGGAAGTTGCAGAAATCATCAAAGAATTCAGTGAAAAAATTGACAAAATGCAGGAGCTACATGCTGCTGAAATAATGGATATGGAGACCCGGCATATCTCGGAATCGGATGCACTAAAAAGAGAGCAGTTTATTGTAGTGCAGGAATTAACGGAGGAATGTAACACTTTGAAGGATGTCATAGAAGCCCTGAGAGATAAAGAGGTGTGTATTATGAATAATGTCACAACACTTCCATTTTCAATAAGAGGGTTTGCAGGATGCCTACAAGGGTGTTGCAGCAGTCATAGCCTCATGGAGTTCTATCACTATCAGATAAATTTCCATAATTTCTCATCAGTCCAGGGGAATCCAGTGATATGTGGGGAAAATGTCCAACCTTTTTCTTGCGGGCTTCCATAGATGGTGCAGATGATGATGTTCTTTTTGTGGCACTCGTGGCTATTAGAAGTGAGCACATATGGTGCTTCTGAAACTAGCACTCTTCATAGGAAATAGCTGCCTTATTTAGGGTTCCCTGGGGATTAATAGGGATAAGAGGAGAGGGAGGGTATAAGGAAAGGGGTCTGGGAGGGCTTTGAAAGGGTTTATGGTAGGACTCGCCATCTGGAGGCCCTTGGGGAACGAATCTGCCCTTGTTGAGGAATACTGATTAGTTCTCCATGGGTGGGATATAAATAATAAATTATTATTATTCTTTTTATAGAAAGGTTGTGGATAGCTTATTGGGACATGAATTGGATTCCCATAAAATGAAGTGCTAGTCAGGGATTTAATGGAATCAACATTTTAAAGTGGGCCTCAAATAATTTTTCCTCTAACTTTCAGTGGCTGGTGTAAATTGGAATGCAGAGATGTTATAAATTGTTGAAAGCAGGCTGAATTTAAGCTGGGAAAGTTGGTTGCTTTTGTGCTGACCTTGTAGATGATAATGAAATGTGGTTGTATTTTAAAAACAACAACAACAACTAGTAGTTGTGCTGGTTGCTTTTGTTATTGTTTTCTGTTCATCAGTTTATTACAGTGAACTCAATCTTGATCTTTAGATTTATTTATTTATTCGAATTTTAGGGGATCCCTGGAATAGCGCAACCCTCATCTTCTAACGCTAGAGATGGATGCTCCAGTGGTAAGAGAACAATGTTTTTTCTCCGCATGCAGATTCAATTCCCACTATCTCCAAATATGGTTGAGAATGTCCCCTGTCTCTTGCTGCGTTTGGCAGTATTTCCCTTTCCAGAAGCCATGCTGATTTGTCCCAATGATTTGCCTGTTTTAGACTCTAGTTCAGACTGGAGCCAAGGAGCATATCTTGTACCAAGCCAAGGATCAGATGCTGTATCAGAAGGAATAGGAGATGAAGGTGAAGAATCAACAGATATTCTTCCAAAGGGAATAAAGGTAAATAAAGGGATTTTATACCAGTATAATCTGGAATCCTTGCAACAACTATTACAGAGATTAGAGGGGAGATGTAGAAACAGAAAAACATACATACTGTTTGAGGAGCCAACATTTCCTCTTGGTTATAGCCATTGCTCTGGGCCAGTTTGAGCATAATGAGGAGAAAATTATAATCTTTCACTTCCATTTTTAAATAAATCACAATTCCCCCTTATTTCCAAATTTGAGGTGTTGTTTTTTTTTTAAAAAAACTATGGTTTCAAAGCAAGTCATAAACTCAAAGAGTAGGGCAAAATGAGGATCTTTGGGTTATTGAAAAGTGATCGCTTCCAATCTCTTCTTTACAGCCATGAAGGTAGGGAGAGAGTGTTCAAGCCCAAGGCACGTGCAAGTTTGAGCACATAGGGGGACAGTGGCTCCCCATTGTCTTTGGTCTGCCCCTTTATCTTTGCATGGCTGATTTGATATGATGTGCTCAGAATGGTAAACAGCAAACAGCATGATTTTATAACAGCTTTTGTCTTCTTTTTTTAACAGGGATTGCTGAGAGCTATTCATCGGGAAGGTGAACAGATTATCTCTCTTTCAGAATCTCCTTATAAGGAAAGTAACGTACATTCCCTTAAACAAGGCCCAGAATTTTGGCTAGAAGAACGTAAGGCTTTCTTGGGCACTGTTTCATCTTTGAAGGATGTAATTGCAAAAATGCAGATTCACAGGGACACTGAGGTAATTATAACCGCAAAACTGCTTAGTCTTCATGGTTTGTACTAGATGCCTTTTTCTTTACGTAGGTTAATGTGAAATATTCATTGTGCATTCTTTGATAGAAGAGGGCTGTGAAGGGCGAAAAATTGACTGCAAGTAAATTTGAGATCCTTGCTAAATCGTATGCAAGTGATTTTTTAAGTTTGGCCATTGCAAGCAGAGATAAGAAAGTACTGATCTAATTCTTGCCATATGTAAATCAATCCTATACAGGTCAACTTAGTAGTGAATCTCATTGTGTTCAGTGGGACTGTATATAGAATTATATAGAATTATATAGAATTACAGCCCAAGTCATGCAAGCTCCAGAGAGCTTGTACACACTCAGCAGGACCTCTGATTTTTCTGCTTTGAACAGTAACCTACCAAAATCACAAGCAGCTTTTCAAATACCTTTGATTCAAAAGTGGCTTTGAAGGCAGAAGAGCCAAGACCAAAATAACAAAAAATAAAGACTAGCCAGTCATATACAAAAGCAATCAAACTGAGAATGTGGTCATATTCTTTGTTACAGTTTTGGTTGGATTTAATTATTATTTTAATTAAGCAAAGGGCAAAAGGGTCAAGAATGACAATGTTTAATGCAGAATCCAGCACAATAGTACTCCTAAAATGAACGGGAGGTTGCAATACGGCTCACCTTCCCTGGCCCTCTAAGCAAAACTAAACCCAACAACAACTATATTGAGAGTTTACTCAGCTTCTCAGTTGTTTACAAAAACTGGACCTAGCACTCACACATATTATTGGAGGCGTCAGGCCCCAGTTGTCACACTTAACACACTGAAGTGCAGTTGTCTCCAGATTCCAAATGTTCTGCTACAACATTTACCACAAGCTTTACTCCAGTCACCACCACAGCTAGCCCAGAATCTGTTCCAGCAATTTGGACCACCTCAAAACATATATGCAGCTTCTTTGAGTATTACTGATGACCACAATAGTATGCATAAGTTAAAAGCCGGATCAATGAAAGTTAACAACAAAAAAGTTTGACGTGATGATATGACTACTTAATTGCATTCATGCCTTTGTAGTTTTATGCAGGATCTGAATCTTCTGAAGGTGTCTCAGATTGGCGAGCTGAACTTCTGTATGCTGTTCAACAAGTGTTTCAAAAAGAAAAGGATGTTCTTCTAGCAGCGTTTCAAATGGAATTGGCTGAAATGGGCATTAGAGATGTAATGGAGATCATGGATCAGTTGGAAAAGAGACTTCAAGAACAGGTAAGACTTACTTATGTATGGCAAAAATTGTGATTCTCTCTTGACAAACTTTTAAATTACTACAGAAGCTCTTCACATTGCGGTTTTAAATCCTAGCAATTGTCTTGCCTGTTGCTCCATAGTCTTGCCTGTCAATCCAGTGTCCAAAAGCTTATTGGGGGAACAATTTATATACTGCTTCATCTGAAAATGCCTTCCATGTTGCTAAGGTTGTTCCCAGAGAGTCAACTCCAAAATTGTAGTTTATAAACTTTTTCCATCTTTGACTGCACACCTATACCTTTGTACCCCCTAAGCTCCATTGAAACTTACTTCTGAGTAGATATATATAGAATTGCACTGCAACAGGAATATTTCCTTCATTTAAAAATGTAAATTGAAAAGCATTCTATAAAGATGTAGTGTCATGCTATTGTGATACCACAATGCTTTTATTTTATAGAAATATAGTTTAAGAAAAGTAGAAGACTTGTTACTGAAGATCACCACACAGAAATGATAAAACTATAAACATTAATAGTTATTACTGATCCCTTGATGAAATCCTGCATGTTTTGCATTATGTGCTCTTCAGCGGCAAACACAATGTTCCGTATAAAATGCTTGAGATGACAATAACTTGCTAAATTGTGATTACTGAAGACACATTTTAGTTAATAATCTGGGTTATTGCTCACTCATTTGGTGTTCTTGTTCGTTCTTTTGTTTCTAATTGATAACAGCACATATTTCAGAGAACTGCTGTGGACTGCATTCAGAATGCGGATAGAAGAAGTCTGTTAATGGAAATCAATTTATTGCGTGCTCAGCTGAACAACAGAAGAACTGATCTAAGGGGAGAACTAGAAATGGAGCCAAAATGTCATGGTAATTTATAAGACTCTGTGTTGCTGTGTATGCTTATATATTCATAAAGGTAAAGGGACCCCTGACCGTTAGGGGTCAACTCTGAGGTTGCGGCGCTCATCTCGCTTTAGTGGTCGAGGGAGCTGGCGTACAGCTACTGGGTCATGTGGCCAGCATGTCTAAGCCGCTTCTGGTGAACCAGAGCAGCGCACGGAAACACTGTTTACCTTGCCGCAGGAGAAACTTGTCTAATGTGGGACAAATTTGAGCCATGCACACAGTTGCTACCGCTTTGAACTGTACCTGCAAGATAGTAGTTGGAGCGCTGTATTTCAAGTGCCATTGGGTCTACCTCATTAGGCACCTTCTCCCTCATTTTACGTCTCGACCTTTGCAACACTTGAGAATCTGGATGACAGACTCTGAAGCACGCATGCCTTGGAGGTGGGTGAGGTGGTGCTTTTCCCCAAAGCCTTTCCCATCTTTGAAGGCTGCTTGCCTAGATGAAGAGGCACAAGGAAAAGCAGAGAATAGACAACAGACTGAGGAGAGGGTGGCTTACTTAATAGGGCAAAATAAAGCCGATATTTGTTTGTGACTAAGAGCAATTCTGAGGCAAGCACAGAGACAGTCACACTAACTAAAGAAATCTAACATACTGATAGGTAAACAGTCACAATACAGTACTGTTTGCCAAAAAGCTTAAGGAAGGAGAAGACTGAAGATGAGAGAGGAATGTCAAGGGTCTGTTCTGAGTGAAGGCATGAAAGGAACTGGCTTCAAGGGAGGGAGAGTCCACAACTTCCTGTGAAGTTACATTGTTTCCTGCCTTTGAGCAATAAGGAGAGCCAAATCCCTCTTGGCGATATCCCAAAGCCATGGAAGAACTGTCTCTTCCTGTTCCTTCAGGCTAATGCTGCCTTTCTTGACATATATGTATGTGTACCTGTTTCTTTGCTACCATTTGTTGAAACGTGTTTTATAAATGGTATATTGGACTTGCTACAGCCATTTGCTCAGGGCGTTTTTTCCGATCATAAAGGATTAGTGTGTATAGTCAGTTACTTATTGTTTGACTGTATATTCTCTAGAATTGTTGGGGTACAACATGGAAGTGCAAATGGAGCTTAGTAATATAAAGGACAAAGCAGCTGAGGTTCAGGAGCAGCTGAATTCTGAGAGGGTGATGGTTGCAGAACTGAAGAATGAACTTGGACAGACTAAACTGGAACTGGAAACTACACTGAAAGCCCAGCATAAGCACTTAAGAGATCTGGAAGCCATCAGGTGAGATTCTCATTGGCTGGGTCCTATAATAAATCTGAAGTTTAATGTCAATATAAATTATATATCCATAAGTTTTTATACAAAGTCAGTTTGACTTCTCTGGTTTTTAATTATAGAAAAAACCAATGACCTCTAACTGTAATAGCTATAATAGCTAATGTGGTATGAGGTTGGTTATTTAATCTGTTTAATTACTTAAATCAGGGCTTATTCACACTGAGCTTTTTCTACTCTTTCCAGGCACAGTCTGTGCTTTAAAGCTCCATGTTTTAGCATCCTTTTTTTCTTTTCTTTTCTTTTTTTCACTCCAGAGCTTTGCCTGCGAAAACCTACTCTTTAAAGGTCAATCAGAGAAAATAGCAATCCACAGATACCTGAATTAACGCTTGCTATGATTGACCACTAAAGAGCGGGTTTACATGGGGAAACATCTGTGGCACAAAAAACCCTGGAAAGAGGGGCAAAAGGTAAGGGTGGATAATCCCTTAGATTGACTTGCCTCGTTTTGCTGACGCTTAAGAAAAAATATTCTACAAGGAACAACATGTTAACTCCACAAACACCAAGGGTTGGGATGATGTCGAATTAGTGGACAAGGAAGGATTCAGTACATCCTAAACAAATGTCCACCCCCCATTACTATTAGGAGGCAAAGATGAAATTGACAACCTAATGTTTCCCTTTTAACATGTAGTTTCACACTTAGTGTCCACACACGTGTGAATAATTTATCCTGTTCTAGTTACTTTCTTGAAAAAGGTTTATAAAGGCAACCTTGTCTTGACTTTTGTCAGAAACGAACTTAAGGGGAAAGCAGCTGAATTAGATTTGCTCAAGGACACCATGGCAAGTGAACAGAAGAAATCAAGAGAGCTTCAATGGGCGTTGGAGAAAGAAAGGGCTAAAATAGAACGCAGTGAAGAAAGAGGAAAAGAAGAGCTTGAGGTAACAGTTCTTGACCCTTAAAACATTCTGAGCGTGCGGAATGTAGTTATACAGAGCTATAGATTTTATCTAACTAAATAATGATGCAGCAAGCAAGGTGTGGAAGTAGAAGCGTTGCACTGACTGACAGTGTGTGGCCTTGTGTGTTTCAGTACCTGAAGCCATATGTTCATCCTTTTAGGGACATGAGAAGCAGTCTTACGCAAAGTCGGACTTTTTATTTGTCCATCTAATTCAGTATTGTCCACTCTAACTAGCAGTAGCTCTTTAGAGTGTCAGGCAGTGGTCTTTTATATTGCTATATCTGAGCCATTTAACTGGTGATGCCTGGAAGTAAGCCCTTGACCTTGTGCATACAAGGAATGTGTTCCAGCATGCTAGTCTCTCCCATGATGGACCGTATACTTCTAATAAGTATGTGAACTATTCCTCCACCTCTTCCTTTTTACCAAGTTTAAATCTACTTGGCTGCCAAATGATGCCTGAGGTTTTTTGATATGCCAGCAGGTGGGAGTCTGAATCCCTTCAAGTTGTCAGAAATAAATTTACATTTCAGCACATTCTCAGTAGGCACCAAAAAGACAGCAGAGGACTTTCTTCTTTTAACAAGACTTTTAAGCTGAGATATTTGCAGGTCTGCATCTGTAATATGTACCTTAATCCTTTTTATTGGAGTCGGGGGGATATTTAATGAAGAGACTCCAGCATTAGGTTAAGCCCTGAATTAGAATCACATCTAGTAAGATCTTCTTCAGCCCCAGTAGTGTCAACATTCAAGTTGTATTTTCAGATTCATTCAGACAGTTGTGTATGATTTTCTTTTTTCCTTTTGGAAGGATTTGAAATATTCCCTTGAAAATGAGAAACAAAAAGTTGCGGAACTGAGTAATCTTTTGGAGCTGGAGAGAGAGCTGTCAACTGATTTGCAAAAGAAGATCCAGTCCCAAGAAACGTTGAATGCAGCCCAGTTGTCCCAGGAGCGCAGCTGTAACTCTGAGCTTCAGGTACTTCTGGAATCTGAGAGATTCAGGGTTCTTGAGATAAACAGTGCCCTAGAAAGGGAGAAAGAGTTTTGTGCCCAGCTTCAGGCAGCTGACCAGAAAAGTCAGGATGGAACTCTTACACCAGCTGAAGAATTACTCCAGGATCTGCAAAAACAACTGGACGAAAAGCATGACTGTATAGTTGCCCTGGTTAGCGAAACTGAGAAATATAAATTGGAAGTTGTGCAATTGAAACAACAGATGGAAAAGGAGAGGCAGGTGCAAAGAAAAGCTCTACAGACTGAGCAAGATGCTAACATCCTGGCACAGAAAAAAGTACACGAATTGGAATCCAAGGTAGAAGATCTTCAGTGGCAGCTTGGGGAGAAGAGACAACAGGTTCATCAGCTGCAATGTGAGGAAAAGAAATTGCAAGAAACAATCCAAGAATTGCAGCAAAGAGAACAGAGAGAAGAGCCGGGAGTAAAAGTGGAAAAAGCAGTATGTCAGAATCTAAATGAGGTATGGTAGCTTTTAGAACATAAAGTTCAAAATTGCAAGTGATTTTAATTGCCCGATAAAATTGGTAATTTCTAGATCATTGAGTCTTAACTGCATGAATCAAAATTGCTTTTCATTGGGGGGAATGAAGGACAATGAAAGCAAAATTTTAGGTATTTCATTAAGCTCTCCTAGCATTTGTCAAAAATTGCTATGGCGAATGCTAATAAATTTCATTAAGATAATTCATGCTCTGCCCTTCCACTGTGCTCAGGGCAGCTTACAAGAAGTTTAAATCTACTAAAAAGGGGAAAAGAAAAGACCAATAAAAGCCAGCAACAGTTACAGATAACAATAGCTCAAAAATAAGTAGGATCGTTTTTAAAAACAGCACCTAAAAGTTTGTGAGGTGCTTAACTTCATCTAAGCCAGTTATACAGTGGTCAAGGATATTTCATATATTGTTATGTAGCTAATGTCCTTGTACATGTTGTATACCTATTTGAAAATTATTTTCTAAATAGCCTTGCGTCATGAAGAATGCAGCTTGAAGCTACTAATAGTTGGGTTGGTTTTTTTTTATGCAGCCTTTATTTAAATGAAATCACCATTTGTTCTTTGTAATTATGCAAATTGGTATATTTTAATGTTACATGTCTAAGATAGTCCTATCAGTCCTTTCATTTAATTCAATAATAGGATTTTGTACTAAATAAGGAAATTCAATCTCTCCCCCCACACTTGCATGTACAGACTACTAGGGATACATCTAATGAGCGAACCAGAAAGTGGGTTTTCCAGCAGAAAATTGGAGGAGTTGAAACAAAAGAATTGTCCTATTCTGCCCTAGTTGGCATAGGAGATGCTACCAAGGAATCTCAAGATCTGCAGATGATTGGACAGAAGCTTATAAGTGTGTCTTCCACATTGAAACATCTGGCTAACAAAGCTGCCCAAAGGTTAGAGTGATTTCTTACTACTGACAATAACTGGATGTTCAGAAACCAATGACTCAGCTTACCCTTTTATTGTTAAGGTGGTCGGCTCTTTTATATTAGCAGCGTGCCACACTTTGGGGGTTGTGGAATTTAATTGACTGTGTTCACTTTGCGACAAAGATCCTCCCTTTGTTTCAGAAGGAGATAACGTGCTTTTGTGATTGACATCAGAAAAGTGCTATCCTTTTGGGGTTAGGTCATTCTGAATGTAAACTTTGGCTACCTACCAATGCCAAAATGTATGAATCGCCTGCTTAAATACGAGGAGGTAAAATATTTTGTTGACTGAGGTGGAGCAGCCCATTCCAAGATGCACAGAGTCGTACATTTTATTCACAGGAGTCCCACTGAAATAAATAAACATGACTAAGTTGGGTCCATTAGTTTCAATAGATCTCCTTTGAGTGCAACTTAGCTAAATACAGTCATGCTTTGGTTCACAAATGCCTTGCGAGTCAAACGTTTTGGCTCCCGAACGCCACAAACCTGAAAGTGAGTGTTCCGGTTTGCGAACATTCTTTGGAACCCTGATGTCCGAGTGGCTCCCGCAACTTCCGGTTGAGTGCAGGAAGCTCCTGCAGCCAATCAGAAGCCGCACCTTGGTTTTTGAACGTTTTTGGAAGTCAAACGGACTTGTGCCGCTAAATTCCAGGGGTAATAACTTTAAAAGTAACAGTTTTCTTCCCTTTCATGATGTCCCAAATAAACTGCCTGAGTTGAAGCGGTTTGTGCAGAAGCAGACCATTATGGGTCCGTGTAGCCCAGGGAGGTTTACCATGGCAGGCAATGACTCTCTGGATCTCATGCAGAAATCATATCCTGTGTTGCTGCCCCATATGCTTTAACTAGAGATGATGGGGATCAAAACCAGGAATGGGACACAGGTGGCGCTGTGGTCTAAACCACTGAGCCTCTTGGGCTTGCTGATTGGAAGGTTGGCAGTTCGGATCCCCACAGTGGAGTGAGCTCCTGTTGCTCTCTCCCAGCTCCTGCCAACCTCGCAGTTCGAAAGCATGCTAGTACAAGTAGATAAATAGGTACTGCTGTGGCAGGAAGGTAAACAGTGTTTCCGTGCGCTCTAGTTTCTGTCACGATGTTCCGTTGTTCCAGAAACGGTTTAGTCATGCTGGCCACATGACCCAGAAATCTGCCTGTGGACAAACACCAGCTCCCTTGGCCTGAAAGCAAGATGAGTGCTGCAACCTCATTGTCGTCATTGACTGGACTTAACTGTCCAGGGGTCCTTTATCCTTTTTTTATATATGAAATAAGTCAGGCATGTCCAAAGTCCGTTTTGGAGGCCTAATCCAGCCCACTGGTCGGTTTAATCCGGTCCCTGTGGCAATCTCCTGGGGTAAAACCCTTAAAAAAGCTCAACAACTGTGGTTGGCTCTCACACTTGTTCACTTCATCAAATCTGGCCCTCTTTGAATAAAGTTTGGACACCCCTGGTATAAGTTAAAGAACAGCTTTCCAGGAGAAAATGGCATAAATTCTTGAATAAAAGTTTTAATCTTCAGGACAGTGATGTAGACCATGAAGATGCCATAGCGTTTAGCCACAGTTTAGATTTGCAATTATTTTGTATTAATTTTATGTTAAAGAATTCTGAAAGCTAGACTACAGAAATGAAAACTAGGTACCAGTTCTTGCATTATGCTACATTTATACCTATATGCATACTGTTACTCTACCTAAATAACAGTTGTTTTTATTTATTCCAGATTACCTTTTGAAAAAGCAGATGATGATGGCTTTGTTGGAATACAAAATAACATTGAAGAAGTTATCTTGCAGTTACAAATGCTGTCTGGCTTGCCCAACCTGGAAGCAGAGGTGAGAGAAATTAGCACTTATTCAAGACATTTCTGATACAAAATGTCATAAGTATGTATGCCTGATAAATTAACGTGTGTATTCAAAACATGCTACATTTTCTGTGAATTCTGTACACATCGTTCTGTGGACATAGGTCCTGTTGAATTCTGCTGAAACTCAGTTTACCCTAGTATGGGACTCTATCCATTAAAAATTATTATTAATTTATTAAAAATATTTATTCCTGCCTTTCTGACTCCATACAGGGAGGTCAAGGTGGCTCCCAAGAGATCAAAATTTAGCAAAATAATAAAATAGGTATATTAATTTGTTTTATTTTGTTACATTGTTTCATGCAAGTTTTTCCAAAGCTGATTTAAAGAACAATTGTGAGTAGTCTTTTCCTGATCTTGTATAATTTAAAAAAAAATTCTTGGGAGCCAAACTGATCTACTCGAAAACTACTTGTTTTTCTATCTAGATAAGTTCAGACTTGCCACCCTCTGCTTCATTGACTGAAAGATTACTAAAACAGAATGCTGAATTGACTGGGTTTGTTAGCAGACTGAGCGAGGAGAAGAACAATCTGAGAAATGCAGTCATGAAACTGGAGGAGGAGCTTAGACGATACCAGCAGAGAGGCGCGTGTGGAGACTCGGTATGTTTCTACCTAATTTGAATATAAATAATCCTTCAGTTCACCTTAAGTACTCCTCCAGATGGACTGAGTCATACATCTCTTAAGCTGAGTGCATTGCAGTTAACTTGCACATTTTTAAACGCATGTTTTCCCAAATTTGGGTCTCCAGCTGTTTTTGGACTACAGTTCCCATCATCCCTGACCTGCTAGCTAGGAATGATGGGAGTTGTAGTCCAACAACAGATGGAGACCCAAGTATGGGAAACCCTGCCCTACTGGAATCAAGACCCATCTCATCACAGGGATGCCTGTTGGCTCTTCCTCTAGGTCACTCCTTTCCGTTGCCAGCTCACCTCTGGGCATAACACCCAGCTTTGTTCCCTCAATGGCTGGGACTAAATAACTTCACCATCCCTGCCCTTACCTTCTCCCACTTCTCCTGTGTCTCCTATATTCTGCTGTCTAGCAGCTGGCCATGCTCCTATCTTTCTCAGACTGTATCATTAAGAGTCCCCTATAGGATTTGAAGCCCTTCTGCCTTGTCTCGGGCAACAAGGTCCAGGAAATGAACCAGATCAATGGCTGCTTTCTCTCCCCCACCCGCCTCTTGCTTGGCTGTGTTTCCATGGGCACCAAATGACCGACCAGCTGAGGAGCTCTCTTGCGTTCTCTCTGCACTCATTAGCTGGCTGGTAAACAATGTTTAGGATCCTAGCAGGTTTAGGAAGCTTGCCCTATACAGAGTCAGACAGTTGGTCTGTATAGCTCATGAGTTTTGTCTATACCTACTGGCAATACCTTCAGGATTTCAGGCAGGGTTCTTTCCCTGCCCTACCTGGAGATGCTGGGGGATTGAGCTTCAGACTTTTTTTGCACACAAAGGAAGATGCTGTACCACCGAGCTACTGTCGTTTGCTGGAGGGGAGATTTAAACTTTTACTCCCCTCCTAGACCTGAGGAAGATGCCTCCCTGAAATTGGTGTTTGCCTTCTTGGTAGCGGTGGACTTAATTCTGCATTTCTTCTGAAATTTCACAAGACTTTCAGACTGTCGCTGAACAATGGAGGAAGTGTCGATACTCTCCTTGCTTCTGAAAGAGAGCTCTGGAACAAAGAGAAATTGATTCTGCAACAGTCCCTGAAGCAGGCCGAAGCAGAGCTGGCCAAACTGAGGGCAGAATTAAGGAATGAGGCTTTTCTGAGAGAACTGGGGTCAGATTCAGAAAATGCTGCTTTAAAGGTAAGAGGCCTTTCATCGCCTGCTGTTTGGACATTTTGTTCTATTGTTAAGAATATTACTTGATTTTTTCTTCTTGCATTAATCTGAGGCAAAATGCTTATTATTGCATTTATATCCCACCTTTTCTCCAAGAAGCTCAAGGTGGCCTTCATCATTCTCTCACTCGCCATTTTATCCTTGTAACAACTCTGTGTGGTAGCTTAGGCTGACAGACTGTGACTGGCCCAAACTCGATTCAAGGCTGTGGAGATTTGAGCCCTGGCCTGTCACATCCTAGTCTGCAAGAGCGGTAGACTCGTAATCTGGTGAACTGGGTTCGCTTCCCCGCTCCTCCACATGCAGCTGCTGGGTGACCTTGGGCCAGTCACACTTCTTTGAAGTCTCTCAGCCCCACTCACCTCACAGAGTGTTTGTTGTGGGGGAGGAAGGGAAAAGAGAATGTTAGCTGCTTTGAGACTCCTTAGGGTAGTGATAAAGCGGGATATCAAATCCAAATTCTTTTTCCTTTCCTTTCCTTTCCTTTCCTTTCCTTTCTTTTGTTTTTCTTCTGATTTTTCCTTCGGATAAATGAAAGGAAAAGGCCATTCTGCACTTGGTTGAAGTTCAGAGGAACAAGATCCTGCATTCAAGTGGAGCCTTTTCGCTTTGCCAGTTAAGGTTGAAGTTGCAGCTCCTCAAACTGCAATACGAACTTCAGGAGCTGCATGGGTAGTGGACAGGGCTGGGGAAGCTGTGGCCCTATCATCTCCAACCATTGGCCATACTGGCTGGGGCTGGTGAGAGTTGTAGTCCAACAAAATTCCCCATTCCTGGCCTAGGATAGGTGGAAAGAATGACCTCCATTCGGACATCAGACATGACAGAGAGTGCTATTTCTTAATACATTTTTTTATTTCCTTTCCTTTCTAGAGAATTTATGGCAGATATCTGAGAGCAGAGAGCTTTCGGAAGGCTCTCATATACCAGAAGAAATATTTGCTGCTCTTATTGGGCGGGTTTCAGGAGTGTGAAGACGCCACCTTATCCCTCCTTGCCAGAATGGGTGGGCAGCCTTCCTACACAGACCTAGAGGTGATCACCCGCCGTTCAAAGAGTTTCACTCGGTTCCGCTCAGCAGTTAGAGTATTAATCGCAATTTCAAGGTATGATACAGGACACTTGTTTTGTATAAAGTGAACCAAATACATGACCTGCATGTGTAAAGAAATAAAATGATGAAAGTAGGTGTCCACTCAATTTAAATCTGAGCCCCTGTGTCACTCCAAAGTTACGCATTACGGACAGAAAACAAATCAAGAGATTCTCTGGCATGTGTTCTACTTGCAGTACCTAAGGAAACATGATTCATTTTTCTCTCCTGAATGTCACTAATTGTACAACTTATTATTTAGTTTATCTATGTTTATATTCACAAAAAACAAGCCTACATTATTTTAAAAATGTATTAGAAAAACAGTGTTGAGGTGCAGTGCTGTGGTCCCTAGAAGTTCATCCCGAGGGACCTATGATCTTTCTCTGAAAGCAGAGAAAGAACTCAATTCCTGGAGGCCTCTTCATGCAGGAACCTTTGTGGCTGTCTCTTCTCCAAAGCTGATCAGGGAGACAGGCCAAGAGGCGGCTTTGAATCCTCAGCTCTCCTGATAAGTGAAAGCACAGCCCCCTCCCTTTGACACTGGGTGGCCTGAGATTGACAGCCCTCCAGATTTGGCACTTCTTTCCCACTGCCATTGGTTTGCTCTGCCCAGCAAGTTGCATTAGCTGATTTAGAGATTGGCTATGTAGACTGTTTCATGTGTCTATGGAGAATTCTAATCCTGTTGTTTGCATCAGAACTGTTTAGACAAGTCTTTCTTTGTTCATTTTCAAATTGCAGAATGAAGTTTCTAGTTCGTCGATGGCACCGAGTAACTGGTTATAGTTTAACAGGCATCAACAGAGATGGTTTTAGCCAGAACACAGGTAAATTTTTTTTTGACAGATTCCCTTTTAAGGCCTGGCAGTCCTAGAGACCAGTGTTTCATTTTTAAGGTTAGCAATGAGATAATTTTTCCCCAATAATTGGGGGAAATGTCCCTCAAAAACCAATTCAGAGAAGAGGGTGTGTGTGTATGTCTGTCATGCATATATAAGGATAGCTTTCTTGAAATCATTTGTTGGTGGTTCTCAGGTGATCTTAAAGTGACCACACCAGTGTTACCATGACCATCTTTTGGAGAGAGAGAAGAGTGTCTATAGTGTTGATTTGAGAAGAGAGTTTTGAACACAATATTTGAATGCTCAGCAAGCAAAGCCCAGAAATTATACTTTGACCTCTTTGGAAAGGCTCAGCTTCTGGGTTGTAAATTAAACAAAGCTTTGCGGGTTTAAGGTGATACTTCTAAGCCCTCATGGCTGCAGCATAGGCTGGAACGGTGACAGCATGATTTGTAAACAAGGCCACCCGCTTCAATGATTTTCACCCATAAGCTACAAGAAACAAGTTCATTAAATGCTGCTGGTGTGCAGAAATGGGAGTCTTTAATTTGCTGCTTCTCTTTAGCAGAAAGTTAATTTGTTTGTTTACATAGGTAATGACCTGCGACCGGATTCCTTCCCTGGTGGTCTGGAGCTCTTTGGAGAACATAGGCATTCATCTTACAGATCTAGATCAGAGCTGGAATCACTTAGATCTCCTCTAAGCTATCAGCATAGGTAAATATCAGTGTTTGTTCTTTACTTGCATGTCTGTGATGGGTTGCTGAAGCAAATTAGCATGTAGCTTCTATTTTCAGAGGTACTGGGTACAAAGCAAGCTAAGAGAGGCTGTCATCTTTATGCCATGTTTTGTGAACTTTGCTGGAAACGGAATGCTGGATCCTGACTTGACCAAGGAAGCCATTCCTCGGGCTGTCATGCATATATAAGGATATAAGGATGAATACTGGCTTACAAGGAGAGAAAATGCCAAAAATGCATGTCCCTTTCTCAAACACTAGAACTGGGTGGGGGGGTTTCAACCAACAAAATGTATTGGTAGTAGAATCGGAGCAATTGAACATATGCTCTCTTGCACCACATAATCAATGAATGGATTTACCTACCACATACTACTGTGGCAAGGGCCAGTGACTTCCATAGCTTTTAAAAGGGATCAGACAAATTCATAAATGGAATCTACACACCCCATTAAAGTCTGTGCACATTTTCAGTACCAGATGCGGGAAGGCAGAATTGACCTTTGCGTCCTGCTTATGGACTTCCCAGTGGCTTGTAATTGGCTACAGTTGGAAACAGGATGACTGGCTAGTTGGACCTTTGATCTGATCAACCCAATACTCCGTGTCAGAATTTAGATTGGAAGCTGCTTGGGGAGGGAGCTGCCCTCTTGTACTCTTGTTATTTTATATAGCATCGTCAGAGTGCCTGGTGCTTCACAGCCAGCAGGGAAGTTATTATGGCTTTTACAGAAGGATCAGCATAAATGCCTGAGGATTGTATATTGACATACCCGTTGCACTTGTTTGGCGTAGTTTCTGTATCGTATCTTTGTATGATTCAGTAATCATGAACAGGGTTTTGCTTATTTTGCAGTATTTGTCGCATTCTACAACCTGAAGGCACTTTACAACACCAGCTGACCTCTTTTGTTGCTTCTCTCTCCATTCTAAGGTACCAGGGCATCCACACCGATTTAAGCCCAGTCTCCCTCGCATGTTCTCAGCTGCAGAATTATGATCCTGACAGGGCTTTAACAGATTATATCAACCGCCTGGAGGCTCTGCAGAGGCGGCTTGGCAGTGTACAGTCAGGTAAACGTTGCTCTTTTGAAATTATTGCACTCCAGTTTGTATTTCTGTAAACAACTGCTGTTCACACCGATCGTTGTGCTAATTTCAGGAAGTCTGTTAGTGTCAAAGCCGCACCACCACCACCCACTAATGTGTTTCATTTTGGCCCACAGCACCTGCTTCATACACTCAACTGCATTCTGGTATCAGAAGATAATCCTTGTGACCTTTTTCACCGCTGGTAGTGATATCAGATGAAATGCCTTTTGCAACTCTGCTGCTGCTGCTGCTGTGCTTTTCGTATGTGTATATTGTGGGACCAACATGAACACAGCTCAATGATTGTATGCAGTTCACCATGCTGGCATCTTCACCAAGACTGGAACTTATGTATATAGGCACTTTTTGTGGACATTTGAAACCGATCATTAAATTTCATGTATATTTGTGGAATGCTAATTTAAACAATTAAATTATTTAAAGTGTATTTATCAGGCGGTTTGAGAGGTTGAAATGTTTATGTCTTGAGATTGCCGAGTGTGTAGCTCCCAAGTGTGCACAACAGTTTCTGATAAGGCTATAAGTGAAGGACTTTTCATGATTTTATCCTATTTGCTACTGGCACTGCAGAGAAAAAATATCACCCGTAGAGACCTATTTTTGTAAAGGTAGAAGTTTTGAATTTTATGGGTATTTTGTCAAAGTACTGAAATAAAGATGATTTCATCCTTTTAAATGTGACTTGTGTTCAAAATTTATTTTGAAACTTTATGTCTGCTGGAAAAAAAACCATTCTTCTGACTAGCTACAAGAATACTGTTTTTAAGGCGCTACAACATTTTTATTGTTACAGGTGGTTCCCCATTTACACGGGGGTTATGTTCCGGGCCCCCACATGCATACATGAAAATGTGCAAAATGGAAAACACCCTGGAGAGTCGTCCTTGCTCAGGAGACCTGCCCCAGTGGTCTCCTCGTGAGTCGGAGGGGAAGCGTCTTCCCTACGCATCAGCTGCCCGCCCAGCTTGTGTGTGCACGATCACGCACAAATAGAATATGGGGAGTTGCTTGTGCATTTGTGGGGAAGGGGGAGAATGTCTGATTCTCAGGTGTGAACAAGTCACCTGGTTGTTCCTCTATTCTACTCCCAGTCCATACTGAGGGCACTACACCCATGAGAGCCTTCTGCTTTCTTCCAAAACTGCTTGCACACCAAGATAAGACACCGTGTAAGTAAAAATGTTCTGCGCTAGTAACATATGATAAAGATCTAAAGTATTAATCTCAACCCAATTGCCTAACTGTAAATTACATTAAAGGTGTCATTTTGGCATTGCCCAATTTAAAAACAAAGGGTTGCATCCAGTGCTTTGCAAGTGGAACTTTGCCACAGGCAGAAAGTCACCTCTGGAAAATAGTAACATCTATGATCTACAGCTCTCATGATTAGTCATCTTTGGCTTAATCAGCATTCCACTAGACGAGGTTTTTTTACAAGTTTAGAGTGAAACTACTGGAGTCAATGAAGCAGGATCTTATTTTTTTATCCCAACATTTTAAAGAAACCAAAATACATTCTCATTAATCCATTTACATTTTAAAAACCTGTGGTTTGTATTTCTAAACCTACCAAAGATTAATAGTTTTCTTTTAAAAGGCACATATATTAGAACACATTCACATTACAGAATCAGAAGTACAGGGTAAGAAATGATAGGAACATAAAAAGCAAACATCCCCACCCCCCACTTAGTACTCCCAATAGCACAAACTTTCCACACTTCTTCACAATACTATAGGCTAGGAACAGCCACTTCTTTTAACTGTCTTCACATAACTTGTACAGAAATGTCCCTTCAGTTCAGCTGCAAGAAGCTATGTAGTGCTGTTTGATCTCCTTTTGTATCTAATGATAGGGTTAGTGGGTGTATGGATCATAGTTGTATAATTTATGGTAGGGAAGTAACCGTCCACCAAATCAAATTCATACAAACGCAGAAGCGTTGACCAAATTGTCTTAATTTGAATATAAGCAAAGTTCTCTCCAATACAACGATGACGACCTAAAAGAAAATTAAAAGTGTCTTTATTTTACATTTGCAAACATTATTGTACCACCAAGAAATTAGATCTGTATAAGGGAGCAATCCTAAATTCCTGGGGGGGGGGCTGAAGGGCCACAGGATGCCACAAAACTGGATGCCTGCAAACAAAACCCACCCATGCGGGTGTAACAAGGTCTGCTTCATGGGGACAAAAACGGGTTGCTGTGGGATAGGCCTTTAACCTGTTGGATCCTCAGTTACTGTTTATTAGCCAAGTGCCTGCATTTTCAAGAGATTAGCTAGAGACACTGATACTCTACTTTTCAAAACATGAGGACCGACAGAGGTGTCCATGCCGCAAATTAATTTTTTTAATTAAAGTCTTTTGCTTGCTTGTTTTTAAATGACTGAAGGTGGCAATGACTGTATCCCTTATTTACAGAACATCTACTACATCCAACTTACCAGCACCAAACGGCACATACGCAAACTTCTCTTTAGCTGCGGGGTTATCTTGGAGATAACGCTCTGGTTTGAAATCTACATTTTCTGTCCAACAATCCTTAAGTCTCTGATTGACAGTGGGAGATACACAAACTTGATGACCAGGTGGAATTGTATACCCAGCAACTGTCTAAAAGCAAGAAAACACTTTTATCAAGTGTACATTCAAATCCAACCCATCAAAAGTTTGGATAGTTGATTTACTAATACTATTCATGTACCACTCATATCATCAACAGAAATGTATTATCACTATCCCAGCTAAGGCAATTCTCTATGTTTGCTCAAGTTGTGGGACATCCAGCCTCCTATAACCAATATGCTTAAGTCTAATTAATGCATTGGGGTTAAGACCATAGCTTAAGCTGTCCTGTTTGGCTTAGCTAGGTCACTCCCCCTCTCACCTTGGGAGGAAGGGATCAAGCCTTTGTTCTTTCCATTCCAGCATGTGAACTCTACCAATAAGGGAGTCTAAGCTAGATGCTCCAAGCTCAGACCACATGGCTTAAGCCAGCCGCCTTGGTGTGTCTATACCAAATAATTTAGAAACACTACTTTAGAACCTAAGTTTTACTACCCCCTATTCTGACTACTGTATGGAAAAGCAGATGAATCTGTCTATTGAAGAGTTTATTAGTAAACCATTTTTTATTTACCAAACGTCTAGTCTTTTTCTGTGTTAAGTGAAGTGGGGAACTTTGGAAGCAACTTAGAATGGAATATTTTAAAGACCCAACAGCACTTTGCTGCGTGTTTTGTGGTCTTAAATCTCTGCTGGGGTTCTTTCACCAAAGAGTACTTATCCCGAACCTGAATCTTGGCATCCAGGGAATTCTCTTTTTGTATACCTAGTATATTTTATTACTTAACCAAAAACCAACGCAAGTATGTTGGGGCCTAAATGCAGAGCTGTTACTTTATACCAGGGTAGTTAACAAAGATGCTGAAATGTCCTTAAGATATTGCTTAGCACATCAGTAATCGGCCAACTGCTGGAAATAATTTAAGGCAAGCAGCAGTCCTGAACTCCTGGAAGAGCAGCAGAGAGGCTATAGGATAGCACAGGGTTTCTTCTCTGCAGTCAGAAAGGGAGGTCCAGCACTAGAGCCTTCCTTGTGGGAGTTAAAAGCTCCACCATAGCCACTCCTCTGCTGTTAGTGCTCCAAGGATGGTATTGAATGGAAAGGGGGCATGTTGTGGAAACCCTTAGTTCCTCTTTTACTTAGAAATCTTCAAACCAGCCACAACCCTACTCCCACCCTCAAGCTGATGTAGTTTGGGAGGGAGATTATTTCCACCCCAACCTTCCACCCTGGCCAGTATAAACACAGCAGGGCTTTGGAAGTAAGCATTAACTCATCTGCCACAAACTCCCTTCTTCTTCAACCCTGTCTCCAAGGACTACTTTGCCCATGTATTAAGTTTTAGGTACTACAACAACCTCAAACATAACTGTGTCTGCCCGGTTACTTTAACTGATGGCATCATTTAGAAGGGGAGAAATCAAGAGGTTAGAACTATTCCACCTTTTGTACTGTTATTTGTCAATAAAAGTAATGTTTGCAACTTCATATTGCTTTTGGAGCGTACCCTTCTGGTCAGTAGTGGCACCTTGACATCACTGCTACCTAGTTAGAAGGGGTGAGGTCAGAGTCACAGTTCACCAGCAGGAGTGAAGAAGAAGCAGCAATGGCAGGAAGGTGGCTCTGCCCCACCACACATTCCACTTACCACCTCATCAAGTATTATTTCTGCTTTAACATATCGCTGAAACAAACAAAGATTCTTACTTGGGGAGTTTTAGCCATCCTCATCATAGTCATTATAGGAGGTCGAAGTCTTAATGTTTCTTTCAAGCAAAGTTCCAGGAAAGTCATATCTTTGAGCTACAAATGAGTAAAAACAAACCTTGTCGGTTTTGTGCATATCTATACGGATAATGTCCTTTAGCGAAAGAAACATAATTTAGCATGAAGCTAAACAGCAGATCATTATCTTCCAGCAGAACTAAAGCAATTTAAAACACATTTTCCTCTATGTAATTGGAGAAAAAGAAACTACGTGTTGGCGTGTAATTTTACATTAGCATCCATAATACTGCTCAATCTTAACTCTGGTCCAAACTAACTCTCATTACACCTAGAATCATAGAATTGTTGGAAGGGACCTTCCCATCCAATCCCCTGCAATGCAGGAATCTTCTTGCCCGAAGTAGAACTTGAACCCATGACCCTAAGATTAAGAGTCACATGCTTTTACTGACTGAGCTAGGGCAAGGGTAGGAACCTCTCTAGCCCAGCGGGCCAGATAATTATCTTCACTCATCCTTATTCTGACCGATGGCAAGTGACCTCTTCTGCCTGCTACTTTACACAAGGCTTTCAAGGAGGTTCCTGAAGATCTGAGAAGCAGCTGATTGTCAGATGTTCAGAAACTCCATTCAAAGAACTGTGGAAAATAGCACTTTTGTAAATGGCTTTGCAGACATTGCCAATCAGTCTTGCCTGCAAGCTCCCTTTCAGCCATGACTCACCTTTACCTGCCCCACACCTGGCATCATATATTACATGCAGGGAAGGTGGACATGGCTTCGCCAAATAGCAAAGCCCCCCAATTTGCCCCCCCCCCCCCAATTTAGGGGATTTAACTTCACTCATAATTAAAAACCAAGAACTAAAAAGCCCTCTAAAAACCTGTTCTCTCAACTAATTCCACCTAAACATTTAAGGAACTTGCATGCATTCACACAGAAATGATTAAAAGGAATTACAGAACTTACAAACCTGGTCATAGCTTAATGAAGGCAAGTCTTCCCCACACACTGCTTTTTGCTCCCCATAACATCGCTCCTGGATTGATTTATCTCTAGCCAAAAAGAAGCCAAGCCAAGTGCTTGTAGTCGAAGATGTGTGCTGACCGGCCAACAGCAGCCCAATAAGCATCCCAGCAATTTCATCATCTGATAGGTAACGGCCATCTCTAGATTTTAAAAACAGACAACACAGGTCATATGTGCCACTTGAACAAGGAAGTCAAAAAACAGATTTCATGGACACAATCCTCTGGGTGGCTGCTGTTGTCCATTTCTGCTAAAACAAATTCAAATTAATTCAAGCAAAATACATAGAATCATTTCAGGATTGCTAGGACAATTTATTAGAAATATTCATACTGTGCCCTTCCACTGCATTTGCAGTGAGGGGCAGGGTTGGCACTGCAAAAAAGCCTGCTCTGCTTCGCATAAGTCAGGCTACTAGTTGCTCTGCTGCTATTTTATCTTCCTGAATAAAAAGTTGTTGGAAACTCAGAGCTGAAAAGACCTTCCTGGAACTAACAGCAACATGTTTGCTACATCACGTACTTGTAGGTAACATCCAGCAGTGTTTGAAGCATATCGTCCTCTCTTGCCAAAGACTTCCGTCGTTTCTGAATTATTTCATAAAAAATGGACTTTATCTTATTGTGGGCTCTATCTCTGCGCCTGAAATTAAAACAATCCATGTAAGTAACAGCGTGTTTAGAAGGGGAAAAAATTTATCTACAGGGTTTGAATTCTACATATCAGTTTCCAATTTCAACACGCATGCATGTTGCCTGCATTGCTCCTTAAAAGGCTGTATCAATTTACACAAACTTAAAAGACTAAATTGACCCTACAATTCTATACAAGAGTGTACTTACTGAGAGGCTAATGCATGGGTAGGCAAACTAAGGCCCAGGGGCCGGATCCGGCCCAATCGCCTTCTAAATCCGGCCTGTGGACGGTCCGGGAATCAGCATCTTTTTACACGTGTGCTTTTATTTAAACTGCATCTCTGGGTTATTAGTGGGGCATAGGAATTTGTTCATTTCCCCCCCAAAATATAGTCTGGCCCCCTACAAGGTCTGAGGGACAGTGGGCCGGCCCCCTGCTGAAAAAGTTTGCTGACCCCTGGGCTAATGTGATACTCCTACCTGAAAGGTGGGACTTTCTTTCAATACCTGACAAACACTGGCATGCTGAGAAACAAGCCACATTCTATTCTAGCACCAACAGTAATGGAGGCTTTGTTTTGGTTTAAATGGAGATTGCTCCCTTCTCATGCTGGTATTTCCCCTTTTGAAAACCAGGGCAAAACTGGCATAGAAAACAGTGGAATTTGGCGGACCTCCATGGGCTGGCAAGGGGCTGCACTGAAGCAGCTCCCACACCACATAAAGAGCAAAGAGGTCCTTAGGCAGGACTGACTCATACGTAGAATGTTGTGGCTATAGATTCGAAAATAAATGCTGTGAAACCAAATTAATATTTAAGCTAAATACTAAGTGTTCTGTTTTAGCAGCACTCAGTAAAGAAACAAAACATCAAGAAGTATAGTAGCGTAAACTGGAATTGAACTGAAACATTAGTGAGTATCTCAGGTTACTGAAACATTAGTTAAGTATCTCAGGTTACAGCACAACATAATTAATGTTAATCCCTGCTCCACCCTGAAGTACAACATCACTAAGACCAATTTAATTGACAGGGTTGCTGTGATGGTGTAACAAAGGAAAGAGAACTGCATAAAAAGCCCATAACTCCTTATGGAGGGCAGGATAAAATCTATAGAATGCATATCTGATTAACTAAATTCCCTGTTCATCACGTTTCTCAGTACCTGAAGCTGGGCAAAGGCAGCCAGCCTGGCAAAAGCCAAGCTGCATGAGAAAATCCCCCATCCAAATCGGCATAGAGCTGTGCTACCTTCTCGTCAAGAATGCTTCTTATCTCCTTCCCATGTAAACAGTGACTTGCTGTCAAAATTATTAGTTCTGAAAGTGCTGTAAACAAGTCTGTGCATAGAGGGAAAGAGTACATTAATGGGAATTCAGTAAATCAGAGGGAGAATTCAGGTTTACCATCAAAATGAACCTCAAAAATAAATGAACACAGTCCATTTTCGCCATGTGTGGCAGAAGCTACTGTTTCTAGATGCTGCAAATGGTTTTTACATGGAAAATAAAATAAAGTAAAAGGCAGCCGTAAAAGTACCTTGTAACCCTGTTATCTTGTGAGTATCTTACCTTTGTCTGTGGGAGAGGTTGTGTGACAGAATTTACTGAAGATTTCTTTTTTAAAAATACATTGTAAGGAATGGGCCAGACGAAATGTGCTGAAGCCAGATTTAGAGTTATCCATCCCACAGGGTTATAAAATCCCATCTAACTTGAGAGCCTACAACCTAGAAACTTCAGACCCATGAGCTACCGGTAAATCCATTCCTGACCACATGCTTTAATGAAATGTGCCATCAGGTTGTTTGAACAGAACTGGTTGCATGTGTATTTTCAGTCCTACATAGGGATGAAATAGCTCAAATTGGATGAAAACATCACACAAGGCTCACATTAATCCTAGAATAGGTTCTGAAAGTACTCCCTTTTCTTTCTTTCTTCTTTGTGTTTTATTTAGATCGGTTTTTGGCCTTGATAAAAAGATATTTGATATTAATCTTTGTATTCTTTTTCAAATTTCAATAAAATATTTTTTAAAAAAAATTAAAGTATACCCTTCAAACAATCATCTCAGGTCATTATAACAAGGAGGAAAAAGCAAAAACAGTCATCCATCACGATGGAGCCAATGAGTAGCCATTCACTACAATTTTTACTCAAGCAACGTGCATAGGGAAAAGCAGGAGGCAAACCTTCCAAACTCCTTTTCCATACCAGCACCAAAGCCTTATGCAAAAATAGGTCTGGAACTGAGCACATAGTGTTATTTTTCCTGCCATTTTTCTTTCATTATTTGTTGCCCATAAGATAGCAACTGGGTATTTTATTTGCCCTGAAGTTATTGATATAGGATTCTATACACCTAAGAAGTTACAAATAATGGATTGCAACCTGATACACCAACGCTTGTTCCAGAATGACCCAGGTCAAATAGAAGCACAACATTTCAACCTATATACTTACTTTTTTCTCCACTTTCCCCCCAAGTTTTAAAATATTCCATAGTTTCTTTTTCAATTATTGGTATATGGCTTTTAAACTGGCTTATGTTCAGCCCGGTTTTAAGCATCTTCTTCTGTTCCAGAAATACCTTTAAAAAGCAAAGAATGCTGTATTTACAAAATATTCAACTTGTATGTTTTAGGCATGAACTAGCAAAAAGGTAAGGTCTTGTTTGCCACTAATTTTAGTAGGAGAAAGTAAGGCACACATGCTCCACTTTCTTCCCACATCAGAATCAGTTTCACTTTGGCTGGCTTGTGCCAATAATACATTATAGAACTAATTGCAAAGATGGCAATTTTTCAGGACATAATAAGACAGACTGTGAAGCATTTACATATGCACAAAAAAACCGTCTTTATCCAAACCTTTTTTTATATAAAATGCCTTCAGGCTAATAACTTCTTTCTGAAGTGAACCATAAGTTAAACCAGGCATAGGCAAACTTGGCCCGCCATATATTTTTGGGACTACAATTCCCATTATCCCTGACCACTGGTCCTGTTAGCTAGGGATGATGGGAGTTGTAGTCCCAAAACATCTGGAGGGTCGAGTTTGCCTATGCTTTAGTTAAACTATAAAGTGATACAATGCACCCTGATAGAGTGTATCAGCAGTCCTGGAGTGGGTATTCAGCTATAAAATTGTACTATCTCCTATTTCATCTTCTTTAATTAGTTTGGCTAATTGTATTAGATTGAATATGGCAACAATACAGTAATTGAAGCTAACTCTGTTGTTTTGTTATTGCAGCAACTTGTTGTGTTCCATATGTATCATGAAAGTACAGTCATACCTCATGTTACGTGCACTTCATGTTACATTCTTTCAGGTTACATCCCGCGATGACCCGGAAGTATCAGAAAGGGTTACTTTCGGGTTTCGCTGCTCGCGCATGGGCAGAAGTGCAAAATGATGTCACGTGCATGCGCAGAAGCGGCAAATCGCAACCTGCGTGTGCGCTGATGCACCGCTGCGGGTTGCGTTCTTTTCATGTTGCGAACGGGCCTCCGGAACGGATCCCGTTCGCAACCAGAGGTACCACTGTAAATAAATTGAAATGGAAATAACACATACTGGGTTGGGTACATCATAAGCTACTCCCTTGCCAAAGACAGGTGTGGTTAGCCGTGAATACACATCTTCTGCATTCAAGTCTTCATTTTTACTGTTGAACAGCAGAGCAGCAGCATCACTACCCAGGAGATATGTAAACGTCTTCCCCACCATTGTGAAGCTAAATACAGGACCGTACTGTGGAGACAAACCGAGAAGGTAGGAAATGAAGGGGCAGGGAACAGAAGCGTACAAGAATGTGACTTTATTATCATACAGCAAAGATAGTGAGAATTTTCACTGAAATCCATAAAATGTATAGTAACTGCTTTAAAAAACATAAATAGCTGTATATAAGAAGCAAAAACAAAAACAAAAATGCATCTACCTAGACATCTACTGTGTCTAGGCTGCAACCTTAGGCACAATATACGGTAACTGTTTCACGAGGTAGTTGGGAGGATAAAATCAGAGTAGGATTACACAGTGCTTTGAGCTTCTTGGAAGGCAGAATATATGTATGTATGTATGTATGTATGTATGTATGTATGTAAATACTTCCAAGTAAACACTTAGACTTGAATTGCACATAATGTTTAAACTTGTTCAAGTAGACAGATGGGCAATGGCCAGACAAAGTAGACAATGGCCAGGGATTCACCAGGCCCACCCAATTATAATTCTACCCCACTCTTCTTCCCATAGAAAAAGTTATACTAACCACATGTAGATTATATGCATCTGTTCATGTCATTTAATATCCAAGGTTATTCATACCCAATGAAACCAGTACTTAGATTCCTTCTATCAATACCCCAAGCATGACTTAGTTGGATATTACCCTATGGTAGCTTTGGTTTTGAAAAGAGTGTTGTTGTTAACCACATCCCTGTTCACTCATTTACTACTAATGTGAATATTGATTTACCGGTAACTTACTGTTATTTTAGTTAAGATTTTGGGCAGACCATTATTATCACTCTGCACCAAATATTAGTCTCAATAGGCTAATATACTCAAATGCATAACCAATCATGAGAAGAACTCAGATCTCGAACCTCCATGATGAACCACAGAAACCCCAACACAAGATGAGGTGAAGCCACTTGGAGGAGGATTTAGGAGCTGATACAGAGAAAGAACTCAAACTGCACTTTTGCATTCTAAAATCTTCTAAAACAGCTTTTCATTTTTTAAAAGTAGCATCAAGGTTCTCATATTTGCATGGGATGCATGGCTGGCCTATGAGACTTCAGTCTTGGAATTTCATTCAGCTGAATATTTGAGCTCAAGGATTCTGAATAGTTGTGTTACTTTGGAGCCCTTACACTTATACCGCAAAATGATTATAGACTCACTTTTTCATAGGCGTTTTCCAAGAATTCGATAGGATTCTTCCCAAATGCAATCGCATGTCCCAAAAAGGGGACGTTCGACGAAATGTAAGGTGGGTAATTCTGAAGAAGAAGAAGAAAGCCTTTTGTTATATAGTTTAGCAAAAAGCAGCTCTCACTAAACTGTTTTCAGCACCGCGACCTAACCAACTGAGCTAACCAGCAAGGCTGGCTCTAAAAAAAAGGATGACAGATATTCAATGCTCCGCTTTGGATGGGAATCAGGAAACAGCACCGCCCCTATGAATCTCCACCTTTTCACCTACACGCATCTATAGAAATTAAAGAAATTAAATCTTTACTCTGATTTCTTTACTCTGATTTCTTCTCTGGAAACAAAACAAAGGCGCTTGAGGAAGGGGGATTTCTGCACAAGCACAGAGGGCCCTTGTTCCTCCTTTGGCTGCCCATTCCAAGGCGGCGGCTGCCTGGGCTTGGATGCAGCTGCTGCAAGGACCCGCCGCTTCCCCTCCCGCTGCCCAGGTTTGCTGCGACCCCAAACTACCGGCACGGGTCCAAGTTCTGCCCACCCAATGCCGCCCCCGCCGCGACCCACCTGGCCGGCGCTGGGCATCTTCTTCTGCCGGGAGCCGAGCTGCAGCAAATATCCCAAGCCGAGGGCGAAAGCGGAGGCGGCCAGCAAGAGGGAGAGCGGGCTCCCAGCAGCCGCCTTCTCCAGTAGGGAGTAGCCCGCTTCCAGCAAGCTCGGCGCCGCCATCATCCTCCCGGCTCTGAGGCACACAGGACCAGGACCGACGGGGACTCGGACGCCGAGAGAAGCCGGGCGGAGGGGCGTGGCCTATCCTCCGCCGGCGGGAGCTGGGCCGATCTCTGCCCATCTGACGAACGCGGCGCGGAGGCCAATCGGCGAGCGCGCCGCCACAGGGTGACCGCGGCGGCGGCGCAGCGGTTGGAGGAGGCGGACGCTGAGGCGCCCTGAGGTAGGGTGAGGCGGGCGTTTTCCCAAACTGTCTCCCATAATAATCTCAACCCCATGATAAGAGGTCGGGGTGCTGCACCTGTGGAGAAAAGGAGACGGAGCCATGCTTAGTAGCCAAAAGGGCACAGGCGGAGGAGCCCCCCCACCCCCACCCGGGTGGCTTATTTCATCTGCAGTCCTGATAAACCTTTCGTCTCTATGCTGTGAGAAGCTTCTATTGATTCTTTCTTTATATATCCAAAACAAAAAAAATTCCTTCCAGTAGCACCTTAAAGACCAACTAAGTTAGTTCTTGGTATGAGCTTTCGTGTGCATGCACACTTCTTCAGATACACTGAAATATATCCAGTCTCTGTTAAGCAGACAGAAGCAGACCAGGCTGTGGGTTTTCTTCTCCTCCAGACCACCGTATTGCTGTTCTGTTATCATGCACAGTGCCACAGCATACAGGAAAATAAAAAGCTTTTTGCATCAAGGTCTATAGAGCTCCTAGACGCAAGAGTCAAACTCTATGCAGTAAAGACCCAGTAAAGAGTCAAGAGTAAAGAGTGTGACATGACTTAGGATGTGTGGGAGAAAATAATGGGAACAGTTCAAAGGCACAGTGGCAAAGATGTTCTTCTGATACAGCCTGTGGTGCAAAGAAATAACCTTGCCCAGTAATTCTAAAGATCTTCATGTACTTATAGAGCTTGCTGTGACGAACACACAGGGCCCCCGGACGTTTGACGGTCTGTTGGCCCTGTGCCACCACTGTGATTGCTTTCTTCCCTGCCACCACCCCGCTTCTCACAGGGACACACGGAGTCCAGACAGTTGTTAACATTAACAAATAATCAAGTTTATTTTTAAATGCAGGAACAAGCGTATGGTTTCAGTTTATTTTTCTCTTGTCAGTTTCTTAATCTTAGTTCCTAACAACTCCAAACTGATTATTCCACCTATCTATCTGACTCAACCTAACAATTCCTCTCACTCTCTCACAATACAACTCTACCAACCCACACCTAATCCTCCTTCTTCAACTCCCAACTCCCAAACCTCAGCTGACCTTCAAAACCTCCCACTCTAACTTTTACTCCCTCCTTGTATTCTCACTAGCCAATCACATCACACCCATTTTAACCCTTTCCTTATAACCCATCTAGGAGGCAAACGCCACACTTGCGTTTCGCAAACAACATTACTTTGACAAACTTGCACAACGCTGTTATGCTTTCGGTACTGATCAGTTGATGTTTGTTTATTAACTTTCATCCAGAGCAACCTAGACTCCCTGTAACTCCTACATCTTTTTAGCCTGGTTATTTAACGTAACATGCTGCTATTATTTTCTGCTGTATACATGTCATGAATGGATTTTGCTTTCTACTTGGTGACCGAAACCCATTATTTGTTGTTTGTGTTGTTTCGTGTGTGTGTGTAAGTAATAAAAAACATGAGAGGAAAATTAATTTTAAAAGCCTGGTTGGAATCAGAGTTAACTGAAAGCAGCAATAGCAATTCATTGAACACAGTAAATTACTGACTCCTGACAAGGTAGTTTTATTCAGCTTATTTTATGTGCCCAAGCAACAGAACTGAAAATACCAATATTATTTGCTCTTTAGAACTTTACCAGTCTTGAACAGAGTTTTAAAGATTTCACTTTGTTGGTCAGGTAATACAGGCCAGCCATAGTTAGTATTCTGATCAACTGGTCTGTCATGGCTGCCGGAGACAGGTTTTGATTTGCAGTTTTCCAGTGGTTCAATGCCTGAGTAACTTTTTCTTCCAACAAAAGAGTCCTAATAGAAAAAAATATACAGAGAAGATGCTTAAACTCCTTCACACAGCAATCCTAACTTTGGGTCACGTGGCCCTGGGGATGATGGTGACACCCACAACCCTGCTGGCTCCTGCAGGTCAGGGTGGCAGGTGGGCAGTCAAGAGTTTTCAGAGGGTGTGCTGTGCCAGCTCAAGATGGCTGCAGCAGAGGGGACCAAACTGGACCCCTCGCTTGTCAGTGGGCCAGATTAGGATCCAGAAAATCCTTGTGTGGCCGTGTTCTGCCCTCACCCAAAAAAAACCAGAGGGGGGCAGCAGCATGCTTAACTCCCAAGCAATCTGCACCATTAGTGGGTACAGGCTTCCACCCAAACCGAACACCTTCCAGGAGCATGAATTGGGGCTTAGGATTGCTCCCTTAAACGGGGAGGTGTATCAGTGAATCTACAAAACATAAAACATAAAAACCAAATGGATGAAATTAGCAGAACCTGTTCCAAGGGAAAAAAAATAAATTTTACGTATCACTAACCTGTCAGTTTCTATTGTTTTGATTACAGTACTGTTAAGCTGGAGTTTTTGACAAAAAAATTCAAAATGTTCAAACGCGATATTGCTAGCAATGGTCTTCAGAACTTTCTCCAAGATTTTTTCTAAAATAAGCAAATCATAAACTTTACAGAACAGCAGTTTCATATGATTTTATGCATGAATCCAAGGAACTTTACTCTTTTAACAACTGGTGGCAGTGTTAATTATATACTTTGATGGGCAGGGAGGATAGAGCCAAAATGCTGGTTTTTTAACATACCTGGAAATGTGTAGAGATAGCTAGCAGTTTGTAAAGGTGGGAAACCTGTAACATTCTAGAGGTTGCTGGATTCCAACTATTAGCCCCGCATTCCCACCAGCATTCTCAAGGTTAATGGGAGTTGTACTCCAAAACAGCTGGAGGGCCACAGACACCTGCCCCTGGTTTATTAACTGTAACAGACAAAACTTTAGGTGGATGCATAGGGAAATTGGATGAGGCCATCTTTTTTGTTAATGCTTGACATTTAACTTCCCTGCATGCACCCACCACATGCTTCTGCTGCTGTGGAATATGCGGGAGTGAAGAAAAGATAGAGACCTCATGGTATGGAGAAGCAAGGAAAGGGCAGGCAACAGTGACCTGGATAGGCAGTGGACAAGATGAGCTGATGGACCACCTTGGGAAGGGACTTACTGAGAGCTGCAAAGTGAAGCTGGCTGTTTTGTGCATTTCTGATAATAGAATGGAAGGTGATCTGGACCCTGTTAGAATAGACATGCCACAGAACAAGGATGGGCAATGAAGTCTAAGAATTCCAGGATTTCAGGAGGCCTGGACAGACCTGTCTTTCTATATTTTGCTCAGGGTATCAGAATACCTTAAGGTGAGCCATGCTGGTTGAGGCTGGTGGGAGCTGCAGTTCAGCAACATCTGGAGGGCCACAGGTTCCCCATCCCTGATCTAAGATCCCTAGTGATGGTGTGAGAAACTTATTTTAATCTTACCATCTCTTTCATCAGCGCTTTCTAAGTAGCGTGTTATGGGGAGCAGTTGCTTGGCTTTACAGACTTCCAGCGGAGGTCTGATCAGAGTATTTTCATCAAAATTTATATCCTTCAGTTCCAGAAGAAGGTGCAGATCGCTAGGCAAATGTAGCATTTTATTTTCTGGCAAAATAAATGGATAATGTTTGCATTATGTTAATCTCGAGCATTTCTGGACACAAACAGGCAACTGTCCCACTTTATAGATAGTACCATTAGCAACTTATGTAAAAGGCTTGTCTCTTTAGGAAGCACCTGGAGGACAAACATCTTGGATGTACACAATCTTCAAGCACAGCAACCACAAAAAAATAACATGTTTTCAAGGTGCATGTTTTCTCTTCAAGAAAATCATAATTTTATAACTTTCCTTCTCATTTTTGTTCTCATCTGCTCTGGCCTGGAAGACCATAACAGGAGCAGAATGCTAGAGTCCTTCAGTTGTACTCCTGCAACTCCTGCATGTAGGTTGATACATAGAGAATGGAATAACACATGCAGCTGGTTGATGGAACATGCACATGTTCCAGTTGAGGAAGCCGTTTGTGTACTCACTATACCTGATCTGATTGGAGTGGAAACTTATTTTTGCGCAGGTACTGCTGACATTGGAACTGGGACTATAGCATTTTATGCCTGAATTTTCTTATGACATTAAACATTTAAATCCTTACCTTTGAGATTCAGGCATTGTAAGTTATGGAGTGTTGAAAAATTCACTGGAAGCTTTTTTAAGCAGTTGTTATTCACTATTAAAGTAACCAAACTTTTTATTTCCCCTAAGCCTTCTGGAATTTCTTGTAATTCATTATGAGATACATCAAGCACTTTTAGGCTGGTCAGCTTTGATATTTCTTCTGAAAGTGATTTCAACTGGGAATAAAAAGTACAAAAGAGTTAAGCAACACACATTTATAAAGAGAGGCTTTTTACATTATTCGGGAAACTCAGTGGCAGAACACATCTTTGCATGCAGAAAGGTCCCAAGGTCACTCCTAGCACTTATTTTTAATTTTATTAAATTTCTATACTGCCTTTCATTGAAGGATCAGAGAGCAGTTTACAATAGAAAAACACAAGAATATGCAACGTAGCATTTCCAGATAGTGCTGAGAGGGGCTGCTGCCTAAAACCCTGATAGATGCTTTCTATTTGTGTGGATGTTACTGAGCTGGATGGAACAAGAGTCTGAGTTGTTATAAGGCAGCTTCCTATGTTCCTATGACTCAAGCCCACAGTGGGTACTGAATGTCTAGTGTGTCAGGTAGATCAGTGCTGGGAAAGTTCATTTTTTAACAAAGAAACTAGTTCTAGTTCAAGTTCAACATGTCCAAAGAGGAAGTAATTCCAGTTCTCATTTGTCCCTTTACAAAATGAACTAGTTCAGTTCGCGTTCGATTCACAGTTTGATTCAAGTTCATCAAAACGATCCCCATTTTAAAAACCCCAGCATTCAGAATGTTACGATCTGCTCTGCTGAAGTATGAAATATACTTGAGAAGACTAAGAAAATACCCCAATGTACACACAGTGGAATGTGAATTGTTTAATTTATTTCCCCCCAACAATTACGGTCTTTAATTTTAAAGCCCTGCAAAGTCTAAAGAGGAAAATGCACATATAATATAATGAACCTGAAGATGAGCTGGAACTTGTTGAAAGTAAGCAATTACAGGAACTATTTTCAGGGGTAGTTCAGCGATTTTAAACTAATTCAGTGAACTTGGTGAAACTGAACTTGCTCATTCTAACCGCTGAGGTAGATATGCAAACTAAGTTCTGGTCAAAGGATGGAACTGTATAATAGCCACCCAGACCAGCAACATAAACTAAAGGTTTCAGGAATATGGTTTGAATAATAAGGGAAGTAGCCCTGGTGCTAATCCCTGCTACAGATTTAATTTTCTTGGCCCCTGATTTCCTTAGCTCCTCAGGACTTTATTGCTCTGCCTTGGTCCAACATGGAACTATGTAAAAAAACACACCACGTTTTCCTGAATTACTTTTGCATGGGGTAACAACAGGCAATAGCTTTTATGAGAGCAGAAAATGACTTGAAAGAGGCATTGCTTCTCATGGATTTGTTCTGTCGCTTTAGCTTTGTTGCCTCCAGTCAAGGATGTTTTTATTTATTTATTTACAAGTATGTAAGCAATACAAAAACATCTGAAACCTGGGTTTACTCAAAGGCAAATGTAGGTTGCGTGTGCACAGCTTGAATGCAGGCTGTGATGAGTCTGAAAAACACATGATGAGTGCAAACTTTGTTACAAAGGACTGGTATACAGTACAAAGTTATGTATAACACAAACTTATATTTTAAATGCCATCTTACCTTCAATCCACTTTTTTGGCACAATATTAATTTCTGCAGCGATGAAAGCTGACATATTTCATTTGGAAATGATGCAAACTGGTTGTTTGACAGATTTAAGTCTTTTAGTTCTTGCATTTGACTAATATCTGAAGGAATGACCTGTATCTTATTTTCTGAAAGATCAAGTACCTTAAGCCAATTTAGCACACACAACTCCCTGGGAAACAAAACGAATCTGTTATGGTGTAACAGCAGAACCCGAAGAGACCTCATTTTTTGAACATTTATTGGAACACTACTTATTTGATTGTTACTTAGGTCTAAGTAGCTTAATTTGGTAAGAGTGCACAAGTATATGTAAAATGAGGGCAGTTTGTTCTTACTAAAATTTAAATGCTGCAGGTTTTTAATTAATGAAATTTCAGTTGTTATTTCTGAAATATAATTTTGGCTGATATTTAGGTGTTTAAGAGCAGTTAGTGCACACAGTCCAACTGGAAACAAGGACAGCTTGTTGCAACTCAAATCAATTCTAATAAGTTCTGTACAGCCTTTTATTTCAACAGGGATGTACATTAAAGCATTTCCTGATATCTCTAAAACTGAAAGGTCTTTAAAGTATGCTATTTGTTCGTCTAAGAAGATCAGTTTATTTCTGCTTATGTAGAGTTCTCTCAGACATTTTAATTTGTACAGATTGGGAGGAAAGATTTTCAGCTGATTATCACTTAGGTTCAGATATTCCAGTTTAGTACACCTGCAAATATTTTCTGTAATATTTTGGAATAAATTTTTTGCAAGACTGAGTTCCCGAAGCTTTTGTAAATTCTCCACTTTATCAGATAGACTTTCCAACTGGTTATCATCCAGTCTCAGTTTTTCTATATTTATCAGTTGAAAGAGCTGTACAGGCAAAAATATAAGCTTGTTGTTATTTAGCGAAAGTTCTTTCAAATTTTTGAGTTCTTTAATTTCTTTTGGTAAACTCTGGATCTGATTATCTGACATACTGAGTTTATATAGATTTGGAAGGTAACAGAGAGCCTTTGGGAATATAGACATTTTATTGGAATTTAAGTACAACATATGCAAACTTTTCATGGTAGTCATTGTGTCTGGCAGAGTTAGTTTATTTCCACTAAGATCCAAAATTTCTAATTTTTCAAGTTTTTCCAAAGCAGCAGGAAACATTTCAATGTTGTTATATCTTAATAAGAGGCACTTAAGTCTTGAAAGTTTCGAAATTCCATCAGGGAGGTATGATATTTGGTTATGACTGAGGTTTAAAGTTCTAAGACTTTGAAGTAGGGAAATTTCAGTAGGTAAAGATGTTAACTGATTTCTTTCTATGGATAATATTTCCAGGTTTGTAAACAATCTTATGTCTCTTGGTATGGTTTTGATTTCATTATTGTTTAAATGCAAATACTTTAACATTTGAATGTCAAAAAGGCCTGAAGGAATTTCAAGCAGCCCTTTAGCATTTAGCTGAACGGTGCCGTCATCAATCATTTCAGACAGCCTCTCTGCTAATCCCATTTCAGGTATCGTAGCATTCTCAAAAGATTGTAATAAACTTCTCCTAGCTCGCCCTTCAAAAAAAGATGAAGGGATTTCACTTAATCCTTCAGCATACAGATAAGCAAGAAGTTCAGCATTAATTGTGTCAGGCGTCAAAATTCCCTCTAGCTTTTTAAGCATTTGCAGTTTCTCTGTGGAACGTGAAATAACCTTTTCAGAAACCTCTAAAGAGCTTTCCATGATTTGTTCCACGAGACACTCCTTGGATACACATGGCTTTTCGTCAGCGGAAATGCTTGTGGACGAAATTATACCTGATTGTAATGCATCTGGTTTCAAATCTGCTTCTGGGGATGGTTTTTTAAGTGTAGTGTCATCAGGACTAGATTCACTCTGATTTCCATCAACTGGACTTGGTAAATCTTCAGTTGCATCAAGATTTTCTAATAATTCCATTATGGCATTTTCAGAAATCACTGGAGAGATTTCAAATACTCCCTCTGGACTTATATTGACCGACTGCTCCACATTTTCTCCCTCTGGACTTAAACTGGCCGACTGCTCCACATTTTCTCCCTCTGGACTGATATTGGGGGGCTGCTCCCCCTCCTTTTCTCCCTCTGGACTGATATTGGGGGGCTGCTCCCCCTCCTTTTCTCCCTCTGGACTTATATTGGGGGGCTGCTCCCCCTCCTTTTCTCCCTCTGGACTGATATTGGGGGGCTGCAACCCCTCATTTTCTCCCTCTGGACTTATATTGGGGGGCTGCTCCCCCTCATTTTCTCCCTCTTGATTTGTGTTGGGGGGCTGCTCCTCTTCATTTGCTCCCTCTGGATTTATATTGGGGGGCTGCTCTTCTTCCCCCCCAGACATGATGGAAGATTTATTCTGGAAAGTATGTGCTCATTCCAGCCTTCTATAGAAAAAGGAAACAGAAACAACAGACAACAGCATGAAAAATGTGCAGTGAATTTAAATATTAAACAATTGAGATCAAGCAGGATTGATGAAATTGTCATATAAAGCGGCAGTGTTTGTGAAACAAATGTGTTAGAAAACATTCCCTTCCTATCTCACCTCTCAGAATTCCCAACTGCCGCTGCGTTTCAAGTGGATGTTCCGTCCCAGCATAATCCTGATTGGCCCATTTCTCTCCTCACACTGAAAAGCAATTCAGCAAGTTCAGTTATGCTTAAGTGTGGCAGATATTTACAATACAGTTTTGCCACTTGTGGGCATAATTGAGAGGATTACCAATTTTGCCAGATCTAAGGAGAAGGGCCACTCAGATGTTGTTGGACTTCAACTCCCATAAGCTGCAGCCAATATGGCCAGTTGTCAGGAATGATGGAAGCTGTAGTCAGCCCAGCAATCTCTGGAGGCCTACAGGCTCCCTACCGCTGCTCCATATATTTCTTCTGCTTTGCTAGCCCACTAAAATTACCTTGGTAGGTGTTGTAGACTTTCAGCGCAGTAATAATCCAAGTATTCTGAATGACTAGCTCAGCCTTATGCTCAGCCTCCATATGTTTTGGGCTACAGTCTCATCAGCCGCTACCAGCTTGGCCAGTGCTCAGGGACGATGGGACCTGTTGTCCAAAACATCTGGCGGTTAAGAGAAATGGAACTAAATGCTTATTTGTGCAACAGAAATGTGGATCACATTGTCTCCAGGATGCTTTAGCATTTTTGGCTTCTTCAGTTTTACAACCTTGTGAGGCAGGCCAGTCTTGTGCTTAATCACAGTTAGCTCCACTACGATCTAACCTTGGTTAAGATTTCAAAGTTTCCCTGAAATCATGCTTTTAATACGTGAAGTTCTGCTTCTGAGATAATCAGCAATGTCTGTTCAGTGTAGACACAAACTGCCATAACTGGGATTAGCTCAGTGCAGGTGCAGTGCTTAATTGTGGCTGCTGTGGTTTCCTTTCTTCTGCAGCCACTCTTAAAGGTAAAGGTAAAGGTAAAGGTAAAGGACCCCTGACAGTTAAGCCTAGGCGCAAATGACTCTGGGGTTGTGGCGCTCATCTCTCTTTACTGGCCGAGGGAGCCGACGGTTGTCCGCAGACAGTTTTCCCGAGTCATGTCGTCGTTTACCTTCCCACTGGAGCGGTACCTATCTACTTGCACTTTGACATACTTTCGAGCTGCTAGGTTGGCAGGAGCAGGGACCGAACAACGGGAGCTCACCCTGTCACGGGGTTTCGAACCACTGACCTTCCGATCGGCAAGCCCTAGGCACAGTGGTTTAGACCACAGCGCCACCCGCATCCACTCTTACATTATACAATAGTTAACCAAAGTGAGTAAGAAAATGTCTGAAGGGGGACAGAGCGTCTTATGAAAAGCTGCTATGAATTCATGGCTCGGTAGAAATTTGAAGTTTTGCATGTCCAGATCATCCTGATTCATGGTTTGACTGCATATATGAAGAGAGCAAGGCATGCTGAATATAGGGAGCACAAGTTTATAATACTTTCTATATCGCATGCATTAGATATCTTAAATTAGGAAGCAGCAAATAGTTGTCAGTTGAATTTTAAGAACTCAGCCAGGATATTATTCCATTAAATTTATTTGAAAATAAATAAGAAAATTCTAATCAAGTAGCTAAAGTTAAACATTACCAGGGCGCGCGTTCTCTCTCTCTCTCTCTCTCTCTCTCTCTCACACACACACACACACACACACACAAACAAACAGAGAAAGAGTCTGTAGCACTGTAGTTTCCTGGTTCTCAAATGAATGCAGGACAACAAAAATGAGTAACAGCTCATTTAGTTGGATATATAAATAGGGAGGCCTGCTTCCATACACACATTCACATTTAGCTGCTTGTTACGTTTGCTGCTCAAGTCCCATTTGAATAATTGTGTGCTGAAGTTAAGTCTTTCAACATTTTTGAAGTTAAGAAATAAGAGGATAATTGTTTGTAAGTATATGCATTTTAGAATACACAAGAGATATTGTAATTATCCATATATTTTCAGACAAGCCAACCCAAATATAATACAACAATGTATGGCTATATATTCAGTGGCACATTGAGATTAATTCCATGCTTTAGTCTGATTCCAGTCATTTAATGAGATACGTTTTTAAATCCTCCTCTCCCTTCCTAGTCTGACAATGTATATGTTGAAATAATAATAATAAATAATAATAATAATAATAATAATAATAATAATAATAATAATAATAATAATTGTCTAGTAGCACCACATAGACCAACTAAGTTTGTTCTGGTATAAGCTTTCGTGTGCACGCACACTTCTTTAGATATACAGATCTGGGACAAAAGATGCTTTATATGAGGTCAGAATATTTATCTTCCGGAGTACTGTCAGAAAAGACACTGACTAGCAGTGGCTTTCCAGGTCTTACGCAGGGATCCTTCACTTCACCTGTGACCCAATCCTTTTAACTAGAGATGCCAGGGACTGAACCTGGGACCTCCTATATGGAAAATATGTTCTGGTTAATATTATGCCTAATTAAGTATTTAATATTTTTTGGTTAATATTATGCCTAATTAAGTATTCAAGCATTTGGAAAATAAACTTAAATTTAGAGACATAATATGGGGAAAACATAAATAAGAAATTGAAACAAGGTGATAATTTGCTGTTTAGAATTTTATAAACCTGGAAAGCAGGAACGGAAGATGTGAGGAAGTTCAAAAGTGAGGAAAGTATGAATACTAAGAATTTGGATTTGATGTTATAATTTCTTTTTTTCCTCTTTTTTGTATGTCTTTTTTCTGTTATTTCTGTTATTTCTGTTTAGTGTATTGTTGGGGATGGGATTATATGTGTTGGGTGATAAATGTAAAAAACTTTGAATAAATATTTATTTTTTTTTTAAAAAAAAGGAAAATATGTTCTGTGCCACAGAACTATGGCCCCTCCACTCTGTTTCGATTACAACCAAAGATTTTACTCAGGCATGAAACAAATAGGAATGCCGTGAATGAAAATGGCAGGCTCAGAAGGATTCTTATGAAAGACTAGTTTTGTCGGAAATTGCCCAGATGAATACTAACAAAAGCATAGAAATGAACAGGCCTACTATCACTAATAATGGTTTAGTCAATCAGACTTTTTCTTTTCGTTTTAAATAAAAAACACACACTAGTTTTCACAAGTCTTTGTACAAAGAATATATTATTTAAAAAACTGTACTTCATAAACATAACAATAAATTAGCAAAACAATTATTTCATAAGTATAAAATGGCAACAAAGTACACAATACTTTAGATTTCATTCAACGAAGTTCTTCCTGCGGTGCAGCTAACTAAATTATGCTTAAAGAAGATACACTGAAATAAATGGACTTGAGTTAATCATGTCCATTTAGTTCAATGGATGGACTCTGTTTGACCAAGCTAGATCTAACCCCCTGACTCTTTCCATGCAATATTCTAAATATATAATAAGATGTTGTTTTTAATGAAATTAGGTTCTAAACAAAGGGGTAATAAAGAAAGTTTTTTGTTGTGTTGGCTTTTTTAAAAAATCAGGCTAGGGAAGTTGCTGGCTTTCTCTTCTGGCTACAGCTATTTGCACTGGATTGAATGCTGCTTTAGAGGTCCCCAGATCTTGTTACTTTTGGGGAGTTTAATTACAGTATAGCCACTTGTTACTAGGCTGACTACTAAATGTTATTTTTCAAGTTTCACTACATTCCTCCAATTATGCTCTACTGCAATAGTTCACACATGCCATGACAGAATAATGTAGTAAAACCTGCAAAGCAATCTTCTGTTCGGTAGCCGAGGTGCAAAATCTTATTTATTGCCCATTTTAAACAAGAATACAGTCGTACCTTGGAAGTTGAACGGAATCCATTCTGGAAGTCCGTTCAAATTCCAAAATGTTCAAAAACCAAAGCGTGGCTTCTGATTGGCTGCACAAAGCTCCTGCAGCCAATCAGAAGCTATGGAAGCTCCGTCGGACGTTCGGCTTCCAAAAATAGTTTGCAAACCGGAGCAGTCACTTCCAGGTTTGCGGCGTTCGGGAGCCAAAATGTTCAAAAACTAAGCTGTTCGAAAACCAAGGTACGGCTGTATAGACTTACAGTGCAATCCTATGCAAGTTTACTCAGAAGTAAGTCCTATTGTGTCCAATGGGGCTTACATCCTATTGTGTTTTCAACTGCTGTTGGTTATATGCACATTTTTTCTTGATGCATGTTATGGTTTTTAAAATAAACCCCCCAACATTATTATAAAAATAACAGATATATTCTATTTTACAAATAAACAAATCAACTCCTGTATGAAGTCCAATAGAGAGCATATTTCATCCTGTACAATTCATATACATGCAAGGCTTTTATTTACAGAAACAAAAAAATGTGCTTAATGTGGCTAATTGCATAATCATTCTCCATTTATTTCAGTTACTTCTTTCACTGGGAACCAGCTGGCTGCTTAATTTCATCAGCAATTTTACAACAAGTCCCGCCTGCAAACAGAAAAAACAAATCAGGGTCATATGACGTATTCTATCTAGTACTTTGTGAGTGGAAGCCCACTTGTGCAAGTGGGCATCCCTGCCCCTCTTCCCCACGCCAGTTCTCTGCATTCCAAAAAACCTGCTGGATAGGAAACTTCCTGGGATGTGGCATGGGAGCTGCAGTGAGAAGAACTCAAAGGATCGTTTTCGGAATTGCAGCCTTAAATGCTCAGTGCAAAGTCAGAACTTCATGTTTTATGTTACTTTTTAGAGCTGGAAGTAATTATTTTTATTGGGCTGCATCCGATGTTGTGAGCAGGTCTGTTTGTATGAGGAGGCTTATTTGTCAGCATCTCCACCCTCCACTTACCCTCTTGAGAAACCTGGGGAGTGGCTGGGGAAACCCAGCCAGATGGGTGGGGTATAAATAAGAACATGATTATTACTATTATTACCTCTCATGAAGGTCAAGGAACCTAGGGCATCATGGGAGTGGGGAATTGCCAAAAACTGGGCAGAAGCAGCTTGTGCAACCTGTGCACCTTCTAATTCGGGATACCTCCCTGTTCTATCTAGCGAATTCTTTTGACTATTTGTGTAAGAACTCATGTCTCTTTGACCTTTACCCTTTTTATAGGAGACACCAGAATCTCATCTTAATTTAATATAGTATAACCTTCATTTAAATATGATGAAAAACCTTAACCTCAGTCCACAGTGCAGGTGGAAAGAATAACTTTGGTTCAGAAATCTGCTTTTATAGAATATTAGTCAAATCAGCCTTCCCCAACCTGGTGCCCTCTCAATGTTTTGGACTACAATTGCCATCCTCCCCTGCTGGCCTGGGACGATGGAAGCTGTAGCCCATGGCACCTGAAGGGCACCAGGTTCGAATAGAGATAACTGCTTGTTAGTGTTGAAAATGTATGCTCAGTGGACTATAAAGAGTGTAAACTAGTTCTAAGCACAGATTTTTAGGGCTCTATGGCAGACATTGAATATTTTTTTAACAGCTGAGTAGTGTTACTTGTTCATCTGCCTAAATCAAACTATTGTGCAGAACTACTAATGCTAGTCCAATCAACAGTATTATTCTCCAGTATTAAGTAAACATAAAGGACCGCTGGACAGTTAAGTCCAGTCAAAGGTGACTATGGGGTGTGGCACTCATCTTGCTTTTCAGGCTAAGGGAGCCAACGTTTGTCCACAGACAGATTTCTGGGTCTTGTGGCCAGCATGACTAAACCGCTACTGCACACAGAGGAACGTGACGAGTGCCAGAGTGCATGGAAATGCCATTTACCTTCCTGCCGCAGCAGTACCTATTTATCTACTTGTGCTGGTATGCTTTCAAACTGCTAGGTTGGCAGAAGCTGGGACAGAGCAACGGGAGCTCACCCCGTTGCATGGATTTGAACTGCCAACCTTCTGATCGGCAAACCCAAGAGGCTCAAGTGGTGTAAACCACAGTGCCACCCGCGTCCCCTCTCCAAAACTAACAGCAATTGATATCTGTCCTAAAATGTAATGGTTAGGCATGCACAGCACCAGGAAAAAAATTGGGGGGTGGGGAGGTGAGGAATGTGTGAAATCAGTAGTTGGCTTACCTGCTTGGTATGGACTATAAAGCTCATTTTGTTTTCCAGACTATGTATTTGAAAACAGCTGTCTCCATCTCCCAGCTGCCACATAAAGCAACCATATCTTAAAGATATGAGCAATGCCTGTCAATATAAAGGAAACAAGCTGAAAAGCCAACATTATCTATAAATTTGACACTAAATAAAAGTGCTTTCCTCACTAAGCTACATATGTGCTCACTGTCTGACATATTCTGTTCTGAATTACAAAAAAATGAAATACTAATATGTTAAATAGAATAACAATATTATTGACATATGCTGTATGAAATATGCACACTTTATGCTTTATGTTCACAGATAGTGTTAAGACTCAAAACTGAAAAACAAAGACTGTACCTTTGTTTCCATATTGAGAAGGTGCAATCCTTTGACATTTACACCTACATACACTCTGATGACTTTATGATTGCTTGAGCTTGCTTTTGTGAATACTTGTCCTGTGAAAAAAGCAGCCCCATAGGTTGGAATCTCCCAGCAGGTCTGCAAAAACATGCGCTGCAGGTGATGCATCTCTTTACTAACGCCTTCACTGGTACTGAGATTCTGCAAATACAAGTTGACATACCCACAAAAGTTGAGATTTTAACTTCCGAAGTCATACCTCATGTTACGGACGCTTCAGGTTACGTGTTTTTTGGTTGCGGACCGCGGGAAACCCGGAAGTACAGTGGTACCTCGGGTTAAGTACTCAAATCGTTCTGGAGGTCCGTTCTTAACCTGGAACTGTTCTTAACCTGAAGCACCACTTTAGCTAATGGGGCCTTCTGCCGCCGCCGCGCTGCTTGAGCACAATTTCTGTTCTCATCCTGAAGCAAAGTTCTTAACCTGAGGTAATATTTCTGGGTTAGCGGAGTCTGTAACCTGAAGCATATGTAACCTGAAGCGCATGTAACCCAAGGTACCACTGTACTGGAACAGGTTACTTCCGGGTTTCGCCGCTCGCACCTGCGCAGAAGCGCTAAATCGCCTGCGCAGGTGCGGCGCTTCAGGATGCGAACGCTGCGGGTTGCGGACGTGCCTCCGCCACGGATTATGTCCGTAACCCAAGGTTCCATTGTATTTGGATCCAGATTCTTTGCACAGGGTGAAATGACAGAAATACTTTGCTTAAGGATACTTTGATATGATTACATATGAATACATACAAGATGGAAAGAAATTCATAACCATGCTGTTGACTTCAATAAGAATTTTTTTTTTTTTGTGGGGGCAGGGGTGATCAGGAAGTTAAAATTCATTTAGCATTTTTGCTAAACCTGGGTTCATGGTTTGATTCTCCAAAATAATCCAGTACCCCTTAGTTTGTTTGGACAGAAACAAACCCTAGCCCAGGTTCAAACATAGTGCTATGCCAAACCATAGCTCAGTTCCTCAGCAGCATATTACCAGTGGAGAGGAAGCAATGGATTCATATTACACCAGAGCTTATTTTAACAATAGTTTAATGTGGCACGCAAAGCTGGTCACTGATAGCAATGACTCAAAAATTAGCCATTAGACCTCTTGGTTGGCATTTTATTTTTGTTGCCCTAACATTTCCAGAAAATAAAGGACATTTTAAATTATTAATGGTGAGAGTCAATTTTACTGTATATAGCCAAAGGCCTTTACAATGGACAACAGAGAATAAAACGAAAACTTTCAGGTTTTCTGACATGTTGCTCAATATTGTACCTTGTATTCATGAAGTATTCGATTTGTCCAGTGAGGTGCCTTGCTTTTTAATTTGGTGATTGGCACTATAGATTTTAAGTTTTCTTCACTGTAAATAAAAACCAAACACGTTTAACCACTTTTATAATATTGAACAGATAAAAAACAAAATCTGTTTGCCCTTTTATCAACAGTTCATGCATGCAAATAGGCTATAATGCACATTATAGCATTCTGATGATCCATCTTGCTGCTCAGGTGATTGGTTAAGTCACCTTTAACTGTATTGGTTATCTATGTAGAAGCGAGGGAGCCCAGAATCAGCCAACATCTCCAATCATGAAGTAGTCTTTTAGACTCTCTTATTTGAATATCTTCATTTTAAAACAAAAAGCATATCAATATTTTAAAATCCACTCACTTTAGGAAGCCTTGCTTGTGCTTTTTGCTTTCATAATTTCCATAGACTATTTGCAGCAGCAGACTTGCAAGTGTTATCAGCTTGGCATCAGGTGACGTATAGAAACCCTTTAATAAATTGTACCTGGCCTCATCAAATAGGATAAGAATAGCCAGTGGATCCTCAATCTATAGCATAGAAAATAAAATGTGTCTATATTAAATTTTTAAACATCATTAGTTCTTATTTGCTCAGTAGCAAAGCAATTAATGTAGTTATTTAAATTTTAAGATCAAGTCGGTTATTTAAAACAAAATAAATTTAAAATAATGTTTAAAAACTTGAACATTAAAAATGCTACATCACAGCTTAGATCTAGCCGCCCACTTAACAACAACAACAACCTGCCCATCTGGCTGGGTTTCCCCAGCCACTCTTATTTATCATAAATAGCCTTCAGATGCTGTTGGGACTACAGATCCCATCACTCCCAGCCAGCATGGTCAGCAGTTGGGGATGATGGGATTTGTAGTCCAGCAAAATATGAAGAGCATCACGTTGGCTTCCCTTGGCCAAGCTGTATTATCTGGAGAATTCAGAAGAACAAACTAAGTGAAATCATTATACTGGACTCTGTCTAGAGATTCAGACGTTGATCCTGAAATTGATATAGCAGAACATAAAAAGCCAACCTTTTTTTCAAGCTCTAAAGGAAGTCTTACATCCCTCCTCAGGAAAAGCTGTGGGGTCTCCCTTTGAGGATCCAAATTTGTCAGTTCAGTGAGTATTTCCGTCCAGTCGCGAACATGCTGCAGAGGCTTGTGATACGGTTTCAGCTGGAGATCTATACAACAAAAGCTCTTTAATTTAAATAAATGCAAACAAGACAATGTCTCAGTGTGCGTATCAAGTATGTGTGAATGCTGTACAGTACCGAGTATGTTTTGAAAGAAGGCAGGATTATAAAAGCAAAATGTCATAAATAGCAATGTTAGATATTTCCTATTGTCCTTTGGCAACTGTTGAAGTTCTTTCAACAATCTTACATGGATTCCCCCTGCAGTTGATATTTGTACTGGACTTGAATGGCACGCACACACGTTTTTATACGTGTGATTGCTCTGCATGTGTCTTTATTGTATTGTATTGCTTTGGGATGTCTCTTGTTACAGTGGTACCCTGGGTTACAGATGCTTCAGGTTACACGATTTCAGGCTGCGCACTGCGCCGAACCCGGAAGTACCGGAACGGGTTACTTCCAGGTTTCTGTGCTCGCGCAGAAGCGCTGAATCATGACCCACGCGTGCGCAGACACAGCGCTGCGGGTTGCAAACGTGCCTCCCGCACGGATCACGTTCACAACCCGAGGTTCCACTGTATTTATGAAGCACATAAAACAACAAGTCAACTGAATATGCATGGTACTGTCAGCATCTTTCCCAACCATGCAAATGCAATGTGGTCTACACCAGTTACCAGTGTCCTAGAAAAATGGATGCACTTAACAAAAAGTGCAAAAGTCAGCTTTTTGTCAGAAAAGACAGAAACACGAAGAGCTCAGTCCTTTTTGTCAGCTTCAGCTAATATACCATCTACAATCGGAGCTAGAGACATAGTTTGCTACTGGTGTTCAGGTGAACTATTTAAACTATTATAATGCATTATACTTGGATCTGTCTTTAAAAGTAGTTTTGAAACTACAGCTGGTCCAAAAGTTGGGCTGCAAGATTATTAACTATGACTGGAAGTTTTGATCATGTTATGCCACTGCTTTGTCAGCTGCACAGGCTCCCACTTGAGTTTCTGGATCCAATTTAAAGTTCTGTTTGTAAACTTTGAAGCTCTTAAAGGCTTGGGAGCAGGTCACGTGAAAGACTGCTTTCTTCAGAACCTCTCCAGAGATCCTGCTTCAAATGAGGAGGGTGGCTGCTAGGGAGAGAGGATGGGCAACCTCCGGCGCATGGGCCAAATTAGGCCTGGAAGGGCCCCTATTTTTTGCCTGAAAGACTGTTCTTCCCCATCCACCCCACACCAGATGTCATCAAGATACCAATTACTTACTAAGATTTTCAGAACAGATCCAGATAGTGAAATACTGTTGTGTCTCTTGAGAAAGACGCATTCCTTCCATTATCTCTTGCACAGTGGTGTTGTTTCCATGTTTCAACTCCACAGAGCGGTATGACCCATCCATTCGATAAATTCGTACCTTCTCATACTAGAGGAAATAAATGAAAACAGGAAATACTGAAACCTTGCCTGGTCCTGGTAGCAAGCCACAATTTGTGGGTGCCAGTACCTTGCCCCCTCCAGTGGAAAAAGGGGAAATATTGGTGTCTAAGCATCCCTGAAATGAGACACATGGTCAAGGATGATCCACTTCTCCAGGTACAAGCTCAGGAGAAGGGGTCAGAGGTCCCTTGTGTCAAGCTCTGCTTCCGAGGCCCATTGCAGCACAGATGACATAGGGGAGCTCATTCAAATGGCATGCTGAACTGGAATTTCGAGACTTGCACTATTGCAAGTTGTTCTGCTGCACAAGAATTTATTCATTATAGAAAGTCCATTAAATAACTCTGGGAAGAAAATATTTGAGAAGGTCTGTGCTGTTAACAAATTGGGTTAAAATGGAAATAATAAATTCTACTCAGCAGCATCTTATGTTTATGGGCTTGCCATAACACCATGTCACTACATATGATATAAATGTAAGTTGCAGAGGGATTATGCTGTGCAGGTTGGCGATGAGGTCAAAGCAAAGCTAGCAAAGCTTGCCCCTGCCACTATACCCATACAGCCTCAACCTCACCACTGTCCTGCCCCATCATGGTAAAGGATGCATCTATCAGGAATGCGTCTATCTATGGCACTGCCCCACCACACCGACTGCTCCTGGATTAATGCTTCCATTTGCTTTTTATTAATATATATACATTGGTTTTTAACAAATACAATAACCAGTAAACACTTCCTTTTGCTTTTAAGGACCTTTTCTAAAATCTGAAAGGTCATTGCATACTTGTTTGTTTGCAGCCTCTTTCAGCAAGTTAGCGGTTTTTGCCCACTCATTTTGTTTGTTCTCTTCACAGACATTCAGTGGGGTTCTTCCTTGTTGATCAGTGATGTGCTACAAACAGAAACAATACAAGATTAAAAACACAGCTTTCTAAATGCAACATAGCAACCTGTCTTATGCTGTGTTAGGCCACTGGTCCACCTGGCTCAGCACTGCTTACACAATGATTGGCAGGGGCCATCCAGTGTTTCAGACACAAGCCTTTCTTTCAAAGGCTTTCAAAAACCCTGGGACCTTCTGCATGCAAATCGTGTGCTCCACAATTAAGCTACAGCCCCTCAAGTTAAGGCTGCAACATCCACCACCCCCTTCTTGGAAAGTACCCTTCACTTATCAGCTGGCATGACTTCACTTCTGAACTGTGTTTTCCCATCCTACCACCAAATAACATAATCATGCCCATGATTAGGAAATGAAGGTTTAAAAGCACTTCCAGATGCAGTGTTCTGTGGGGTGTTCAATGCTCTAAATTAGAGAGCACCACTTGTCTTAAACATTTTCAGGGTACTGTTCAAAGTGCTGACCATGGTGCCAATTCTTCCTAGCACAAACTGCAATGATAGGAATTACTTCTTTGCAATAGGAATTACTTCTCTGAAGTATTTACTGTTGTGTTTCCTGCTCCACAATACTGTCATTCCTTGGACTGACTTCAAGAAACATCTTAATTGTTTTTATTCTTTTGCAAATGGAAGTATGAGCCACTGTTCAAAAGCAGAATTTAATTGTATAAGAAACCATGATTGAAATTACAAATACACCTTACTCTATCAATTTCTGGATGGTTTAGGAGAATCTGTACAATTTCGGCATGCCCACCCCCAGCAGCAAAGTGAAGAGGCGAGCTGAGCTGTCCATTGAGCAAGTTTGGATTGCATTTTCCTTTCTCTAACAACATTCGAGTAGCTTCAACTTTACCATACCTACAGAGAGAACAAATACAAATAAAGGTAAGCTTGCATATGGTCTATGAAATGCTTCCAAAGACACATGTAAGAAACTGCACTTACTTGTTAATTATTTTAGTTCAGTCTAAGTGTCTGAAACACTACCAGCATTCTGGAATGAATTCATGCCCCACAAAAATAATTAGTGTTTGCAATTTAATGAAATTCACTTAGTTGTGGGAGAAGTTACTATTCTAAAATAAATAATTCAATTCAATTTTTTTCAAATAATCTAAGAATATATGAGGGTTCCCCCCCCAAAAAAAATTTACATCCATTTTTAAATTAGCAACTGCTAAGTACATTTTTTGCAGAAAGCCTCTCTTACAGCAGTGGTGCTTTTCATTAAAGCTGGCCCTAGCCACTTAACTGGATTGCCAGTTTCTATAGCATATGCAAAGTTACCACGAAGTCTGGGTTACCTTTGAGCTGCCAGAACCCACTTTCACACTGACCCAATTTGCACCCAATACTAAGCCAAAAGCCATAGCTTAGCACAAATGAACAAACATGGGTACTCAGAAGAAGAAACGGGGCCACTTTGCTCCTTCCCTGGTCTTGCTGCTGTAGCACTACCTGCAACTAAGTTATGGTTTGGCATATACCTGAATCTGCAGCTAAGGTATGGTTTAGCTTATGTCTGAATCTGGACTTGTGGTTTCTCCTGCTCCTACTAAACCACAAGTTATAACCAAGGTGTGTTCTGGCTGCAGTTCATCTAGGAGAAACAAACAACCCTGGGTTTGGACATAATACTAAGCCAAACAATAGCTTAGCCGTGGGTAGTCCAACAGTGGCAGGCCTGGGGGGAGAATGTGACAGTCTCAGCCTTCACTCGTTTATGCTAAACCATGGTTTGGCTTAACATTACATGCAAGCTGGGCAACTAATGTGCAATAATTATTAGAAATTAGCAAAATGCCCATCTTTTTGATGGGGGCAGTCTATGTGCATGCAGGGAAGACTTCTGAGGGACAGTGATACATCAAACTGCGCTTTTCCATGAGTTTCAGTGGAATCTAGGCCTTCCACTATAGGAAATGGAGAGTGGCTTTGTTCCCACCATAAAGTTTCCTCAAGTTCAGCCTGATTAATCTACATGGGGTAAATGGCAGCCGTTCAGTTACATCTGAAAAAAATAACTGCAATTCATTTCAGTGGGGGTCCTATGATCCTAGCATCTGCAGTGAGCTTCACATTTTGCCCTTTCCCAAGTCTGTGCTAGACTACAGATGCTTTACTTTGCCCTCTAAAGCTCAGAGACACAGAGAAGTGAGCAAATCCTCAGCTGCGGAGCCACACCCTTCACCCACATAGCTGCCTTCTATTTCTCAGCTACGTTTGAGCATGACAAAAGCTTGAACACACAGACACACACATAAGCATGAAGACACAAACAGATGGTTTTAATTATGAACAATTCCCTGTTTTGGACTTCAATGCAAGAGTACTCTGCTCACCAGCATGCGTAATGGATGGGTGCCCAATGATCACTGTCCAGCTGGTTGACTGAAAAGTTTTCATTGAGAAGTTGACTCAATAACTCAGAATCTCCTTCACAAGCACTGCGATGAAGAGGGAAATCATCAACCCACTGACGTTCTCTGTGGGGTGGGGAGGGAATTGAGATATATTTCAGTCATGTTATAGAACTGCTTCATCGAAAGCATCCTGTTGCTTTGATCTAAAGAGAAAAGGCACGAGGCAGTAAAGGAGTTGGTTTTCCTCCCACTAATGCAATGTGGGGTGGGGGTGGGGCTGCATTTAAAACCTATTTCTACTTTACAGTCTTAGTACACTGATGGGATATTTCACTTTTAAGAGCCAACACACTTTGAGGGGAAGTTAAAAGGCTGCTCATAGCTTTGACTGTGGTCGTTGCCACTATCCTCTCCAGCAAGGGACCTGAGATCATTACAGAACTTATGCAAACTTACTTTGAGTGACTGTTACATACCCCAAGTATCTAATAAAAATTGGCAAATTCTGAATGCGCCCACCTCGGCATCGGAACTGCAAATGGCAATAAACCAAATGAAAATGGGGAAAACACCAGGGCCAGATGGACTTACTGCAGTTTATTATAAAGTTTCAGGATGCACTTATAGAACCACTTAAGGACACCATTAACAGATTTTTGGTGATGGGAGTAGTTCCAGCTTCACGGAGACATGCATTCATTACTTTAATCCCCAAACAAGACAGCAACTTAAAAAAGACCAAAAATTACAGACCTATTTCATTATTGAATTACAACTACAAACTATTTGCTACAATATTGGCTAATAGATTGAAAAGGACATTGACTGAGTCAGTCCACAGATACCAGGCCAGGTTTTTACCAGACCGACAAATGAAAGAGAATATAAGAAATGTATTTAATTTAATAGAGTACTTGGAAGTAAGAAATGAAAAACAGGCTGCACTAATATTTCTAGATGCGGAAATAATTTATAATGAATTGGAAAAAAATGTTTAAAACTACTTTGTTGGAAATAACCCAGATCATTGCTTTCCCCCCCTAAAAAAATGTTTAGGTGTACTCTCATTTTAACTCAGGAAAATCACCATTTTATAGTTCAAACTGGGGAAAATAAATACAGTAAATGGACAAAAGTACAAAGATTCACAAAATGTTTAGGGATATGTGTACCCCTGTGTACCCCCAGAAAAATTCCTAGGTGTCAGAAAAGGTTATTTATGTATGCAACAACTGCCGCCCATGTTTTGTTAGCCCAAAAATGGAAAGTCTAACTAAAGAGGATTGGCAACTTAAGCTGAAAGAATATGCGGAACTTGCAGATTAAACACATAGAATAAGAGAGCAAGAAGAACATATATTTAATGAAGAGTGGAAAGCATTTATTGAATATATGGAAAATAACTTTATACAGCTGAAAACACTGGCAGCACTAAGATAAGTTCAACAGGGTAAATAATTTTTTTGGGTGGAAAACTGATTTGAATGGTTGTAGGAATGTATATGTAAAATGAACCATGGAAGGATAAGAAGGGAAGTCACTGGATATTTTAAAGTTTGCAAAATGTTTTATTTTGAAATGTAAAACTCAAAGCTTAATAAAAATTATTACTTAAAAAATAGAACTGATGCAAACTTACGAAGGAGTATACTCTACTGAACATAATGTGACTTACTTATGAGTAAACATATTTAGGATTGCCCTGATCCACTCTGGAAGCAATAATGCCTATACAGTTTTTAAATAAATAAATAAGGGTTTGGACTTCAGGGGACAATTCTTTTATAAATAAATGCAAATGAATAAAAATAACACAGTACTTGTCTTCCATGACACTGCTCATGCTGCGTTGCCACTTTTCACGTTTTGGAATTTGTATTTTTGAATAGTCTGGGGCTCCGAGTCCAAAGTATGGATTTATAACCACTTTGTCGACCTGGAAATACCATATAATAAAGAAGAAAAAGGCTCAAATTACACCCTAATGAGCATTAAAAATCTAACCCTCTTACCGTATATACTCGAGTATAAGCCAACTTTTTCAGAACATTTTTCAGAACATACTCGAGGTGGGCGGCAGCGGCGGAGGGACGAGCAGCCCGAAAGGAGCCCTTTCGGGCTGCTTGTTCTTCTTCCTCCGCTGCCGCCACCACCAGGTTTGTGGTGTGGTGAACCGGCTTATACACGAGTCAATAAGTTTTCCCAGTTTTTTTGTGCTAAAATTAGGTGCCTCAGCTTATATTTGGGTCGGCTTATACTCAAGTATATACAGTCAATTAATAATGATCTCCTCTTACTTACCCTATTGGTATACTGAAGATCTGAGCCAAATAAAGGGTTGTAGATGCACATGTCTGCCTTCTCAAGTGCCAGCATTTTACTCTTGATTTCCAATGCTGTGTATCCCATATGAAGTGAGCTCTCTGTCTGCCCAGGTTCAACAGCATATGCAGGGTTTGTAACATTTGTTTTAATCCGCTCCAAGGGAGATGGTCTGAATAAAGCAGGGATTGAATGGGACTGTGAATGCCGCTCTTCTAACCACCTGCAGAACACAACGGGCAAAAACTTTTTAGCATTGTTGCTTTTATTGAAGATTAGCAAATAATTAGCACAGCATAACATAAACACATACCCATAGTAAGTAAGCCGTTAGAGAGATACACTGATACAAACACTTAAGAACAAGTGCTTAGGACCTGCAACTTTTTTTAAAAAAGTAAAACATGATCTGTCTTGAAATATTATGGTATGTAAAATGTTAAGAATACTTTAAAATATTTAATTATTTAGTGTCATTTTCTTTTTATAGACTCAAGGAGTTCTGTTAAAAATGTCTTACTTATCCAAGTAAATTAACATTCTAGCTGTTACTGTAGCAAAGTGAGTACTGGATTCACTGCAGACCCTCATGATGTCTTGTAAGCAGTAGAAAACTGGACATCCAGGACTGTAGGCATATTTTGTATTATCTACAAAGGAGAAGATACTTTTTTAAACAAAAAGGCTGAACAAATCTCGTTTATTCTATTACGCAATTCTGGCCTGGTAACATTACATTTTGTTCTTATACTCCTATGCCCCACAAATTAAATTCCCAAGGCTGCATGGACATCTCATTATTACATTCATCAAAGTACATTATTTTGTTTCTGGAAAAATGCATTTTTCTCCCAATATAAGTTGCAGTGTAACCTTGTTGAATGATGTTCCAAGAGCATTACGGCCTCAATTCTATTCCCACTTACCTGAGAGTAATCCCCACTGAATTCAATGACGCTTGCATCTGTGAATACATGCATAGGATTGCACTGATGGGCACAGACTGAATATAATTTGTGATTTAATCAGCAGTAAGCAACTCCGAGGCCTGACAAACACCAGTGCCTGATGCAGCTTGCCACAATCCTTTCTCTCCCTTTCCCGCTCCTCAACTAATTATCCTCTCTCATCCTCATAAATAAAATGTTTTCCCCCTTTCATTTTGAAAAAGAAGTTCCATTTCTTAAATGCATTCAAGCGTAGCCCTGAGTGGAACTGGTTGGTGTGAAATCGTAGGATTGTGCGATTCACGTACATTTTAAAGGAAATGATATTAACATTTGCTAATTATGTGCAGCTTTAATGTTAACATTTTAATTTTTACCTTTGACTACTGTTGGTACAACAAAAAGGGATGCATCCTTGCCTGCCTTCTCGCCATCAAGAGGGAAAGTCTTCATTAACAGAACTCGTTTTCCTGTATACAATAATAATCCTTTAATTAAATGGCTGAAATTATCCTCCTGTTTCGCAACTGTCTTTCTTGACAGCACGCACTGGGGTACTATCAGCCCTGGCAATTCTCCTGAAATCTCAAGCTGTTGCTGTGACCAAGATTAACGTTCACTAGTTTTGGCTGTTATCAATCAAGACCTGGCATTGCTGGCATAATAGCCAGGCGACTGTGATCCATTTAGTGGGCTGATCCAACTAAATTATACTCAGTATAAGACTCATTGAAATTAAATGGACCTAAGTTAGCCATGCTCATTCATTTTAATAGGCAGGATTCAACTAAACTGTTGCATGCATGGGACTTACTCCCCCCCCCCCCCATGGACCTAAAATCTGCTCTGGAGGGTTGGAGAAAACCCCAGAACAGGTTTAGAAGGTTGGGGGGGGGGAGAGGGAGGGAGGGAAAGTCCCACTGCTTGAGATGACTTAGCTTCCTGCACACATATTCCACTGAGTGATGCATTGAATTCTATTCCCATAGGTGCACTATGAGTACAACTAACATTGGTTTTAACCCTTTGTTAATTGTTAGGCTACAACAGCACACTCTATATGGGGCTGCCTTTGAAGACGGCTTAGAAGCTTCAATTAGTGCAGCCACCCATTTGATTAAGTTTTCTTCTGCTCTTTCCAGGTGTGATTTAAAGCTCCATGTTTGAGCACCCTGGTTTTTTTTTTTGCTTCAGAATTTGTCCTGCAAAAACCGACTCTTTCAAGCTGAATTGCAGCAAGCATCAATCTGTGGAAAACCCGAACTGACATTTGCTCCAATTCAGCTTTAAAATAGTGGGTTTTGAGGCAAGGGGAACCACACTCGGACATGGAGCAAGCATTAAAGTGTGGATCTCTGCCTGGAAAGAGTTGGTTAAAGGTAAGTGTGGATAAGCCCTAAGAGGAGGGAACTGGAGGGAGCTCATTACACCTGGAATATAACAACTGCAGTGACACCCAGTTAGTTTCAAGGCACAGTATGAAGTAGTGATTTTAACTTTTAAATGACCTAGGCTCCAGTTGACTGAGTAAGCACCCTTTTCTGTACCTGTCTCCCCATATTGGGGAGACTTCAAATGAGTGCTTGCTCCAACTTTCTCTTCTTTCTAAGAATAGATTGGCATAGACAAGGAGCAGGCTTTTCCAATACCAGAGCTCTTCTTTCAGAACCTCTCCTTTAGCTGGATAAGAACTTTATTAACTTCGAAAAATAAGTAAAAATCTTCATATTATGACAAGCATTATGCAGAATAATGAAGATTGTTGTTTTAGCTATACTGACTGTCATTGGTTATCAAGCAGAAAATAAATGGGATTAGGGAGACTGACCTGGTTATTTATTTTAGAAAGCAGAAACAGCCATCCTTACCTTTAATACCTTGATTTCCTGGTGAAATTGGTTTGGTGGTTTCTAGTATATAATCCAAGATCTTTTGGGATATATCGCCACCTCCCTGAATTTTAGTTTCCAACAACATTTTTCTTCTTTTTTTCTTGTGTCCTTCGATGGGAACTTCAAGCAACAAAATCTGATGAAAATCAAGGTAAACATTAGTTAATACAAAGATCTGTATTTTGAAAGAATAATAGCACTGTCTAAACAGAGGCTGCCCTTGCACTCGTATACTTAGAATGAGATATACCAATGTGCAAGCTTTACTTTTTAGGCAATGCCATGAGATGTTGTTGTTGTTTAGTCGTTTAGTCGTGTCCGACTCTTCGTGACCCCATGGACCAGAGCACGCCAGGCACCCCTGTCTTCCACCGCCTCCCGCAGTTTGGTAGATGATGAGATGTAGATAATGGTAAAAAAAATGTTTAGGCTCATGATGCATTTTTATTTTTTTTGTATTCAAAATACTGTAAGGTCCATTTCTGCATTGAATTTCCTGAATAAAAAGAAATATCAGGAATCTTAAAAAAAATCTGTACAGTATTTAAATTGTGTCTCCAAACAAGATCCTTTATGGATGTACCACAGAATTACCTGCTGCTATTTTGGAAATAAAAAGGGATAAATAGGTACCGCTCCGGCGGGAAGGTAAACGGCATTTCTGTGCACTGCTCTGGTTCGCCAGAAGCAGCTTAGTCATACTGGCCACATGACCCGGAAGCTGTACGCCAATAAAGCGAGATGAGTGCCGCAACTCCAGAGTCGGCTATGACTGGACCTTTACCTTTACCTTTATTTTGGAAATACAGTATTATTTCATTATTCTTTGACCACATGCATTTCAATAACATAATTTTGTTTTTTGTATTATTAAGTCAATACTTATTCTGATGCAAATTCATGCATTTGCTTAAGCTTTTGAATTTCAAAATCCCTCTGTACAAAATGAAAATGTTCACAATCACGATTAACATGCTATTGCATTCATTGAATGGCTATTTAATAAATAAAGCATTAAGAGAGACTGGTGAAAATTCAAAATATGAGGAATTGAATGAAATTATTCTGTAAAATAAGCCCATACCTTCTTAATGTTGAAAGAGAACTGGGAGAAAGGAGATTTGCTCTGCGTATTTCAAGACATTTACTCTAGACTAGTTGATTATCTTAAATGTGCTGTGGCAAGCTTTCACCTTGTGTGCTTCCCCCTCTCCCCTTCTCCTATGCAGCTGGGGCAGAGATGTTTGCAAGCTTTTGCTTTTGTGGTTAGTTAACTGTGGTTTGTTATGTTGCCTGGATCAACAAACTCAGTTAACTATAACTCTGTTGAGCATAACATGAATGTTGACTGTGTGAATGCCACATAATTTGCTCTGTGATAATCTTTTATTGGTAAAAAATTTGCTAGCTTGGCTAAACACATAACAACAAAATAGAATTTAAGCAATATTACTACACATCCTTCTGTTAGGGTGTTTTGTAACTGCATCACTTCCCCACAATATTCTGAGGAGTATCTCTGAGATATTAAGCAGCAGTATGATCTAGCTGTACATTGTGGTTATTGTAACAATTGAGAAATATTTAATAGCAACTTACATGGTGACAGAATCACCCTGCACCTATCATATGATGGCATTAAAAGGCAAAAGTGAAATGATGAAATGGGGCTATGAGGAACTATTTTCTTACGCAGAAGATACGTTACTATAGGAAATTCAATCACTAACGTCAGATTACTTCCTGAGTTTCTGTCTGTACCTAGGACTAGGATGTTATTCTCACTGATGCTACACCTTAATTTATACGTTCTTTTAAATGTATTCATGGGAGAAGGGTTACTGTTTTGTTTCAATTATGCATTTTGTGTTTTTATTTTTATGTTGTGAGCCACCCTGTGATCCTTGGATGAAGGGCAGTATACAAATTTTAAAAACAACAATTTCCTACAATAAAAAACCCTCCCATTTAATGCATTTTCAACACCTCCTAACAAATAATAATGATTTTACCTCATATGATTTAGCACGATATTCACGAGAATTCAGGCTTGCAGCGTTCTTTGGACGGATTACAGCTACGTATGCTTCAGTTATTACCTCTGGGTTGCCCATGGTTTGTTAATATATCTATTTTAGTGAAAAAATAATCAGAAACCAAAGATTTTATCTGAGAAAACAAGTTTTTTTTAAAGGAAACAACTGCCACAGATGTTTTCCCCAATTTAAAGTATGCTAGTAATTTTCTTTCTCTCCCTCTCTATCCTCCCTGAATAAAGAAAGGAAATCTTCATTTTGCTTTGAGCATTTTGAGGACTGTTCTGAAAATTCAAAATAATTTATAATGAAGCCACTGCTTAAATATTAGAAGCGTGAAATTTGTAAAGATTGTATGGTGACAAACAGTTCAACCCACAGCCCATTTAAACTGAGCATTAATCCTAAACAGAGAAACTTTGGGCACAGTCACCACTAGCCACTTGGCAAAACCAAGCAGCTGCCCCGGAGCCCATAGATAATCCAAACATATCCCTAATTCACCTTCTGGGTCTTTATGAGATTAGTAATAAAGGAGGATTAAGGACTGGGAAAGTCAGCAAAATGAATCCTATTGCAGGAGCAAGGATCTTATGGGAGAGGCAGCATTGAAAATGTATTGTTTGGGGTTGGCCTATGACATTCTGTGCTCATGGGCAAAGGACAAGATGCTGCCTCCTTCCTGTTCCATATACAGAAGCAGACTGAACTGCCAGTTGATTGTTGCTTCAACATGGATAGCATCTTCTACAGCACTTAGTAGCAGGCTAGTTTAGGAAGGCTAGAATAGCCAGTGCAACATGCACAGCTCTGTCCTCCAACAGAAGGAAATGTGGAATGGGTAAGGGAAAACAGCTAAAAGAGTGCCCACCCACTTATGTCCCAGCACCTGCCACCTAAGGCAGTCACCTTGTTCTGCCTAATGGTAGGACCGGCCCTGAGAAAAACAAATGCATAGGTCCAACCCAGATTCCCACATACATACATATCTGGCCATACCCTATATGTTAATTATTCTGAGATAATTACCATTCCTTGATTTCATGTCACTCCATTAGTAAGAATGTGCTAAAAATATAATCAAATCTAATCCTTTTATCACCTTAATAGTGAATACAACATATGTCTGATATTCAGAACTGCTCTGTGAAATAATGCCAGTCCTGGTCCCATGTTCAGAATCATTACTTTGGAATAATAATAATTATAGATAATAATTTTATTTTTTATACCGCACCCCATCTGGCTGGGTTTCCCCAGCTACTCTGGGCAGCTTACAGCACATATAAAAACACAGTAAAACATCAAACATTAAAAAGTTCCCAAAATAATAATAATTCTGATGCCAATGGAAGCCATACATTGTCAAGAACCATTTAACTTCCTCAGTTATGAGTTGGACAGACTGGTAACGGCTGAGTAAGTGCCACCAACCTGTGCATGTTTGTTTTTAAGTGAATGATATTATTGCATTCATCAGACTCCAATGGCAAAAGATTTGCAGACTGACACCCCTGTTAAACTGCTGCAGCAAAATAAATAAATGGGTATTGTGGTACATTAAAAGATTTGTTGCGCCATAAGCTTCCACAGACTATAGCTCTAACCCACAAAAAATTATAGTGCAATAAATCTCCCAATCTGTTAAACTGCCCAATAAACCCTAATTTCCCTGTCCTTTAGACTCCCAAGTAGATCAACTTTGCTTCGACGGTACCACTTTAAGGCTGCTGCGGGTGTGGGTTCCCATATTTGAATAAATAGCTCAACCTAAGAAAAGAACAACAATAAAAAATAAAGACTTCCTGAGTATCAGGGTCCAGTCCAGCTTTTCATCCTGGGCGGGCTGCTTTCCTATGTGCAAGAAGCATTTTGTTTCCTCCCGCAGGAGAGCATTCCCACAGGCAGTCCCTCACCTGCAACCTGGCCCCGGTGCAGCAGGGGTCCTTTACCACGGAACGCAGCCGGTGGCTCTCAAGATTCCTCGCAGGCGAGGGGACTTGATTCCAAAGCAGTGCTGTCGTTTTCTGAGAGCGGACGAATCTGAGGCAGAGAGAATTACAGTACATAGGCGCGGGGGAAGAAGGAGACGCCGCCGACTCCGAATTGTGGAGCGTCGACGACTTTTTTTGTGTGGGGGGGGGGGCAAGCCTCGCTTTCCCTTACCGCCGCGCAGCCTTGAAAGGGGTCTCTTCCTCCGGGGAGTAAGATGCGCATCGCCCTCCCCCCTGCCCCACCCCGGGGTTCCTCTCTCGCTCTCCTCCGGGGCTCCGCCCAGCTTCCCTCCCCCGTGAGCCGGCAGCAGATCCGCTTCCCGTGCGGCTCCGAGCGCCGATGAGGTTCCGGGTCGGAGGCCCGACCGCTTGTTGCCGCCGCTGTGTTGTTGGCCGCCGGAGGAGGAGGAGCAGCAGCAGCAGCAGCAGCAGCCTCGGCTTTCTCCCTTCTTCTCCTCCTCCTCCTCCTTCGTGTGGAGATGCCGCAGCTGCCACGAGATGCCTGGGCTTGAGACGCTGGGGCCGTGAGGGGAGCGGGCCTCTCGCGAGGTCTGGAGCGCGAAAGGGGCTTTTCTGAAGGGCCCTGCGAGACGTGGTGCAGCAGCCGGACGGACGGAGAAGCTTTTCGGGAGAGTTCCGCCGCCGAAGCCGAACAAAGGGGGTTGAGAACGGCGCGCGAGCCGAGAGAAAGGCGGGCGGGGGGCCCTTGCCAGCGCTTGCCCTCGCGCACGCGCACCCCTCTCTCACCGCCACCCGGCTCGGGTCTCTAGCGGGGGGGGGGGGGCGCCTTTCCGTACCTCTGAGGGGGAAAAGAGGGGGTTGAACGGCCGCTTCTGGCCCCGCTGCCCCTCGCGGGCTTGTCGGGAGGGACGAGGTGAGGAGCGGGGAAGCGGAGTGGCGGCGCCTTAAGAGGGAAAGGGGCAGCGGATAACTACTCCCAGCCGTCGCCGGGCGGATGGATGGAGGCACCGGCAAGCCGGCGAGGAGCGACCCTGTGAGGAACCGGTGAGTCGGAGGTGTGTGTGTGTGTCTTTATGTTGCCACGGGGAGGGTCCCTTTCGTGACTCTCTAGTTTTTGGGTGCTTAAAAAATATATATATCGAGGGAGCAGTCGAATGGCACCCCAAAAAAATAAAATTAAAAAGAGGGTTTCAGTCAGGCATCGGTTTCCCTTTTGCTTTGTTGAGGGTGTATAAAGGGGAGTTGCACGTAACTTGACATCGTCCTTCGGGAAGGGGGTCGAGGGCATCCGCAGAAATGTGCCTTTCGGGATATGGGGGGCTGTTTTGGGAGACAAGGGTGGCCGGCGCCAAAGCCAGTTCAGGAGGTTTGGCTTTGACTAGAGAGCGGAGAGGGGGCGGCGGCTTTCGGACCTTCGTTTAATACCTCCATAATAGCTCTCCATATTTGGAAATCCCGAGTTGTTAATGGTTGGGTGGGTTTGTTGCCTCTTCTCTCATCCTGCCCCAACCCGCTTAGTGTATGTTTATGGGTAAGATCGGGTTGGTGGTGGTGGTGGTGGTTTTTTCCACATTTTTCATTCAGATTCACCGTTAAGTCCTGCGGTGCCCGGCCCTCCTTTTCAGCACTCTGAAATTATAGGCAGGAGACAGATTTCTGGAGCAAATAGCGCTGAGTACAAGGGTGTGGCCGTGTGTGTGTGTGTGTGTATAAAAAAATTAAAGAGAGGAGGAGAGACAGATGCACAAAATTAGATTACACATCCGGGCTTACTACTATGCATTCAGATAGTTTATAATCAGTGAAGGCCACTTAATGTCATCAGCAGGGATCAATTGGCAAAGTTTTTTTCTGGCCTGTACCACTTCATGTAGCTAGTGTGGTTGTGTTTTTTGAATGTATCCCGTGGAGAGAAAGATCCCTGCTTTCAGACAATTAACCTGGTAGGAAATTGATTCTGACTAGTCTTCTCTTTGCTGGGTTTTCCCTCCCACGCTAGAAAGTCATTATGAAGGGGAGGGGCGGTATTCAAACAAACACACACAGCCACAACAGGAAGTGGTACAGGCCAGAAAAATCTTCTTTGTTTAATTCAGTTGATAGTACAAGCAGAATAGAATACAAATTTCAGCCAGGATCACTTGACAATGTAAGGCTTACCATTAACGTGTTAGAGCCTAGTCATATGTTACACGTGCATATGTAACAAAAGGCTAGCAGCTGCTTTTCCTAAAAAGAAACAGCATTGGGAGGGGGATCCGGACCAGTGATGCAGTAGATGGGTGTGAGGGGAAGGATGAAACATCTTTCCACTGCTTCTATATTTGAAATCCCTCTTCCAAAGCTGCTTTTCTTTACGACAAGTAGCCACCTGGTTTTTGTTGGGGATCTATGTCATGTGTAGTTAGAACCTTGCTTTTGAAACAATTAGAAGGACTTTGCAATATAATTGGTGATTTTATGAAGCAGGGTACATGGTAAACCTCTGCTAACTTTTCCTTATAAGAGAATATAATAAATTGGACAAGGACTGCTTAGATCTTGGGACAGATTTTTTTGGAAGATGTTCCACTTCTGGAAAAGTTGCAGTCTGATTTTAAAATCAAAGCCAAACAATAACTGCAGAAAACTAGCTGTTGTGTAAGTAGAGATTTTAGGAGGCATGCACATTCTTTTGAGGTGGAATGTAGTATTTACTTGAGGAATTGTGGGACATTGCACTGTTTGAACACAATCTATTCAGTTGGTAGAAAATGTGCAGTGCTAGTACTGTAATGCATATAATCCCTTGAGGGTTAAACCACCATGCCCCCGCAACAATCCTAACCTAGCACCCTTGGACAGCTTCTCTGGTGCCTACTAAGCCCCTCCCCCGTGCCCCCTTTTTTTGTAAATTTGAGTTTTTTTGGTTGGGAGGTGTTGACTAATTTTTTGGTCTGTTTTGTTTGATGGGGGTGTAGGCGTTTTGGCTGGGACAGGGTTCTTCTCATCAGCAGTTCATCTTCTGTGAAATGGGTTTTTGGTTTTTTTGGGTACTCATGACAATTTCTTAATTTCCACAGTAGCTCCTGGTTCCAGAATGGTTGAACCCCTTGTGTAGCTTCACCATATAGTATATGAAGAAATCACTTGCATTCATCTTGTTTGTTTCCTTTGGCTTCAAAGCAAGTGACTTTGAATTTAAACATTCAGTACAGTGGTACCTCTGGTTACGTACTTAATTTGTTCCGGAGGTCTGTTCTTAACCTGAAGCACCACTTTAGCCAATGGGGCCTCCTGCTGCTGCTGCGCGATTTCTGTTCTCATCCTGAAGCAAAATTCTTAACCCGAGGTACTACTTCTGGGTTAGCGGAGTCTGTAACCTGAAGCATATGTAACCCGAGGTACCACTGTACATTAAAGTAGGACTCTGGAAAAGTGTGGCTTTCCATATGCTGCTTGATTCCAATGCCTATCAGGCCCAGCCTGCACCACCAATAGTCAGGAATGGGTGTTGTACTCCAGCATCTGGAGGGCCACAGTCTTCCCATCTCTGGTTTAACAGAAACTTTTAGCTAAATTTGCTATTGGAAAATTTCCATTTGATATAGGTCAATTGTGTAATGTCTGTCTGCCAGTAAATAAACAACTACGGTACTTGCATGCTGTTCTTTTCAAAGTGGAATATTAGTCTAATTTACTTTTGTACAAAGGAATTCATTTTTACATAGTATTTCTTGCTTAATTGTGAACAGTAAAATGTGTAATATAAATAAATATTTAAAATGAAAATTACCTCATTCTTAACTATTATTGCCTGTTTTAAGATATTACATTGTACAGAAGGTGAAAAGTCATTCTATAGTGAATACTTTCTATGCCTGCCCCACAAAAGCTATGTCTTAATCTGTTAGGCTTTAAGGTACAACAGAACTCATTGTTTTTACTATTGCAGACTAATATAACTTCCCCTCTGGAATTTGATATAATAAAGCTTATTAAGAAGTTGTCATATTAATATTTATTCCAATATATTGTCCTGACTACCTGGGAGAAAGTGAAACATGCCATTTTGTATAGAGCATACTGTATGTCTATTTCCCTCCACCTAGTTTCACTTAGTAATGTGTTAGTTTTAACTCATCCTATCTCTGAAAGTCCATTGTGAGTGATTCTAATGTATTACTATCTTTTTTAAAAAATAAATAAATCCCTTGGTTTATAAAGATACATATTCATCTATAACCATTAAAATTTTGTCTATCTGCATCATTCTGTTTATCTGTGTTAAGAAACACTGAGAGACGCTGGTACTTAATAGGTACAACTTTCCCCTTCAATAGTCTGTTGGGATAGATAATTATCAAAGCAATTGGAATTCAGAGGGTCTGAATTACCCAGTTCATACACTTGGGAGAATCTTCTCTGTTACAGAAGTCAGTCATATGACACAGCATGCTCTCAGACAGGGTATTGTTTAGAGTAGAAGCACATGAGTATAGTGCAATACTTCTGACAAATACAGCTTACTTGTGGTATTATAGCTCATCTGTGAACATTCTGGTATGGAGAAAGCTGATAACTTTCTTTTTCTATAATTGTAAGCTGAACTACTGAACTCTGATCATTTGTGCTAACTATTATGAATGCATCACTTAGCATTTTTTTACAATATCTAATTTAATACAACTACAGTACTGAAGACCTAAAACTTACTGTATTTCTAGTACTTCTAGAATGCTGACATATTCAAGCAGATCTTCTGGCTATCAGCTTTTGGTCAAGTTAAGTGTCTTTCCAAAGGATAAACGGTGCGACAGGTGAGGCTATGGCCCTCCAATTGTTGTACAACTCTCTGGCCATTGGGCATACAGACCTAGGCTGATGGAAATTGTAGTCCAAAATATCTGGAGGGCATGAGGTTGAGGGAAGGCTGAATGATACTATTAATTTGTTCTAAATTTGATATGATTGTACTAAAGGTAAATTTATAAGATGATATTTTAAGCCTTTAATGCTTTCTCTGTGGTGCAGTCTGGATTAGTATAAGTTAAGCCTTCATTAATACTGAAGATAAATTTCTTTATAGAATTGCTGTTTGTTCTGTGTAGTGCTTTGTGTATTGAGGGTTGTTTTTGTTTCTAGAAGCCGCCTAATATCACTCAATTGAAAAATGATTTGAGTACCTTGTCAGGTCATGTAAAATATATATAATAAGGTGTGGACAATTAGACTGGCATAATTCTGTATTGTAGACTTGCCAGTTGTAGAACTAGTATTTGATAGTAACAGAAAACAGAACTGTTCTAATGGTAGAAACCTGGTCCAAGAGAAGATTGTACTTCTCACATGTTTAACAGGATACCAAGCCAAAGAAAAAAGAACCTAGGAAACTGCCTTATACTGTATTGACCCGGACCATTGATCCATCTAGCTCAGTATTGGCTACAGTGACTCGCAGCAGCTCACCAGGGTTTCAGACAGGATTGTCTCCCAACCCTACCTGGAGATGCCAGATATTGAACCTGAGACTCCTCCCCACAGCAAATGTAATTGGCAGTGGTAGTCCTAATTCCTGGATACTTGTGCTACCTATCTTTTTAAAATATCTTTGCATCTGGGACATGGGCAAAATTCACATATGGGGGGTGGGTTTCATTTATTTAAAAAGAACCTGAGGGCAAAGTGCTTCTGAAGAAACACACAACAAATACAGAGGACCTTTCCTTTGGGAAGGGAAAGCTCCCTTGCTTTTATGGGAAATGAGAAACTTGCCGTATGTCTTGTCTTCAGCATACCTGCTTATGATGCAGATGGTTCCAACTTACATTGTGCTTCTTTAGAGGTGACCTGGTTGAGCAATTGGTTTGACTGAGCAGGGAGAAGTTCACACTCAAGTTCTCTTGCACACACTGGGAGGCCTACACATACAGTAGATCCCCCGGATACGAACTTAATTTGCCCTAGGGGGTCCGTACTTACCCCAAAAAGTCCATATCCAGAGGACCACTTCTGCACGCACGTGTGGTGCAATAGAGCGCTTCTAAGCATGCGCGCGGGGCGAAACCCAGAAGTATACCCGAATTTAACGTAACCCGAGGTACCACTGTACAGTCTTTCTAAATGCAACATGCATTTAGTGGTGTAAACTACTTTCATAATTTCCAAGTGGCAAACTGTGTACGGTGTGTTTGTATCTGTAGCACAAAGCTTTCACAGTGAACATGTGGTGCTTGAAGTATATATGTACACTATGATAGCTCATCACATACATACTCATACATACATCACATACATACTCATAGAATAAGCTGTTCAGTTAGAATTTCTGGCTTCAGCAAAATTCAGGAATCCAATCAGCTAGCTCCTAACTATAGACATATGATTTGATTATTGCGTATGTGTACTTGTATAATGTTGCTTCTTGAACCATGATATTTTCGGAGATGTCTGTACTTGAACAGCATGTGGTCAGTAAAAGTAGTTGGACTGTGTGATTTAATCAGGGAGAGAGCAGAAACTTTCTGGAGAAACAGATAGGTAGCCGTGTTGGTCTGCCATAGTCAAAACAAAAAAAAAATTCCTTCCAGTAGCACCTTAAAGACCAACTAAGTTAGTTCTTGGTATGAGCTTTCGTGTGCATGCACACTTCTTCAGATACCTGAAGAAGGTATCTGAAGAAGTGTGCATGCACACGAAAGCTCATACCAAGAACTAACTTAGTTGGTCTTTAAGGTGCTACTGGAAGGAATTTTTTTTGTTTTTTCTGGAGAAAGTTGTAGAGCAAGGAGTGCCTGCTTACAAGAGGGGTGCATGCAAGTGTAAATGCGTATTGGATGATATCATCCAATAAAAAGAAATGCTGCCTTTTGCCTAAAAACATTCTTGATTATATGGAATCATAGTCAACCAATAATTGATCAGTATCCTATCTTAGCTCCTTTGGCATTTTGCGATAGATATCTTTTAAGGTATCTTACTTTTAATAGGAAAGTAGATCCAAAGGAGTTAAGTTGTCCTAGATCGTGCATCTCTTGTGTAATAATGAAACAGCAGTTCATAGTCTTAACTCTTTCCATGTGTCTGGTATTTCTGTCCCTGTGTTGGGGTTGGCATCTATGTCAATATACAATTTTAGTTGGCTAGAAAGACTATGCCTCTCCTACCTACCTTGTCTCCTATGCTGATTACTACAGTACTTTCCCGTGTGTGAATGACTGGTTGTGGAATTGCTCAAAGAAGGAAACAAAGTTGCTTCCCTGCTTTCTTTGAGCGTGATCTACTCAGCTACACTCCTGTCCTTACTTCCCATTTGGCTTCCAGCATTCAATCTCCTGTATATTTGGCAACTCAGTAGTTTGGAGCTTTGCATTTAGAAGGAACCTCCTGCCTCACTTACAGCACTTGATAAGGCTTCCTGCCTAGTGATGAGCCAAATAAGTGAGGTGAGTGAAAGAACATATTCAGAATTTGCTTTTAATACCCCCATTCCATGAGTGCTATTAAATCTTCATTTCTTGGGTATCTGAGTTCTATAATGGGAAGGAAACAAATAGCAGTAATAACTTCCTCGTGCTATGAAAGCATTGAATAGCATCATTAGGTGTATAATCATTGACTAAAGAGGCTTGTACAGATAAACATAAGCATCCATTTCCACTAACTCAGAATGCGCTCAATCCAATACCATCAGTTCCCACTGCAGTAAGTGCCACCTTCATTTCCTCCAAAATTTGCTGCCAGGACAAATCCTTGTTGTGAATGTTCTGTTACTCCTTGGTATCTGAAATGTTTGTCTGGAAAATCCCAGGCACCTGGGTACCTCATATATCACCAGCTAAACATTGTGATATATCAATTTCTGAAATAAGAAAGGAATTACGTAGAGGTGAACAGGACAATGTCCTGGCAACTGCTACTACTTAAGGGTCTAAAACTGATAAATGATGATATTATCAATCACCTCATGGTTGCTTTCAGCAGCAGGCAAGCCCAAATGCATCTAAATGAGACTTTTGGTTTTGGGCTTGGCTACCAAAGTACACGGGTGGTGCTGTGGGTTGAACCACAGAGCCTAGGGCTTGCTGATCAGAGGGTTGGCAGTTAAAATCCCCAAGATGGGGTGAGCTCCCATTGCTTGGTCTTCTGCTGCCAACCTAGCAGTTTGAAAGCACATCAAAGTGCTAGTAGGTAAATAGGTACCGCTCCGGCGGGAAGGTAAACAGAGTTTCTATGTGCTACTCTGGTTTGCCAGAAGCGGCTTAGTCATGATGGCCACATGACCCGGAAGCTGTACGCCGGCTCCCTCGGCCAATAAAGTGAGATGAGCGCCACAAACCCAGAGTCATGTGCGACTGGACCTAATGGTCAGGGGTCCCTTTACCTTTTACCAAAGTACAGTGATGAGTCATAGTGAATACAAATAATCTGGGACTGCCAGCAGACCTACTAGGCGGCAGCAGAATCAACAATGGCAAGGGGAGGCAGAAGCAACAGCAGCCTGGCAGTAGTGGCACAATAATCAGCAGCCTGTGAAGCCTCATCATGGCAGAAGCAGCGGCAGCCTGCGAGGCCTTGTTGTGGTGGCGGCAGTAGTGGGGGCCTGCAAGTGGTGGCCTGCTTAACAGGTGCTTAGCAATTAGTAACGTATCTGTACAAAGGCGGTTTTCAATTATTTAAAATAAATTCTCTTTAGAGTTACTTGGAAATGCTTCCTTATATGTGAGACTGCTGTCTTCTGAAGGGAGAATACTGCAGCCAGTAGCTCGGTTCCACCACTATTCTTAACTTCCCCAGTGACACTGCTTGGCAACTGCAACAGAGACACAACTTGATGTTAATGCTTGCTGGGGAATGTATATTGTGGTTGCTTAGTAGCTCAAATCTTTCCTCCACCTCCTGGGCCCAACAAAGTAGCTAAGTCATCTTTGTTGTTTGAAGACAAGTATTTTCTAATTATCAGTTGACTTTAATTATCCTATTTATATGCTAACAGTTGTGATTTGCATTGGATCATGCAATACTCATGTATTTCAGTTGAAATCTTGTAATGTGTGTGATAAATGCAGGTATATGGAATGTTCATTATTTTAGTCCTGGACATGTGTATGGGAAACATTTATATAGTTATGTTGGTATGATTCTAATATTGTAATACTAAGAAAGCACGTTGATCTTGATTACATTTTTAAGATTACTGGTGATGATTGTTCAGTGCATAGATGGAGCGTCTCCACCTCCATCGTCTAGCCTAGACACTGAGATCCAGCTCCAAAAGCCTTCTGGCAGTTCCCCCACTGCAAGAAGTGAAGTTACAGGGAACCAGGCAGAGGGTCTTCTCAGTAGTGGGGCCAACCTTTGGAATGCCTTCCCATCAGATAGCAAACAGATAAATAACTATATGGCTTTTAGAAGATGTCGGAAGGCAACCCTGTACAGATGGGCAGCATATAAATAATAAAATTATTATTATTTATTATTTGATTTAGGTAACATATAGCACAAATATATAATGTGCTCAGATCAACTTCTGATAGATTTCCTTCAAGCGTTTCCCCTTTAGAGAAGATAATTGGCTATGGGAGACATTGCCAAGGTTTTAATCTATCCAGATATAAAACCACAAGATCTCCACTGCCTTATGACTTGCTGGAGCTGCCAACTGAACTCCCAAGTCTCTGGCTTTGCAACTTCAGCTCATCATCCCTCTTGATCTCCCATGCCTTTTAATCCAAGTAACATAGCCCAGGTGAGCTAAACAATGTGGGAGGAGGCAACAGGCAACTCTTGAGGGTGTCCAGACAGTATATATATTCAACTATTAAGTCTATTTAATTGGAGTATGGAAAGAAAAGAGAAACGAGTGTATGCACAATCAAAAGACAAAAGCAAAACACTGAACCACAATATTGGTCTATCTTGTCTTGTGTTGGGGATCCTGTGGAAGTCTAGATCAGTGTTTCCCAACCTTGTGCCTCCAGCTGTTTTTGAACTACAACTCCCATCATCCCTGACTAGCAAGACCAGTGGCAAGGGATGATGGGAATTGTAGTCCAAAAACAGCTGGAGGCACAAGGTTGGGAAACACTGGTCTAGATGTAGCTGAACTAACACTTGCATCATTCCTGACCATTGGCCATAGTGATTAAGGCTGTTGGGTGTTGAGGTCAGTAGCATCTGGAGGGCTATGGGTACCCCATCTCAGATTTAGTCATATACTAGACAACCGAATATACCCAGGACTTACACACTTAGGGCTATTGCAGCTGGTCTCCTCTGGAAATGTTTATGGGCATATTCCATGTTTTATGCTGTTTAATCAGGGTGATCCAATCCAAATCTTAATCGGGGGGGGGGGGGTCATGATTGACAGCTAGAGAGCAAGGAATTCTCTCAGGGACAGGAAATTAGCTTACACAAGCGATCACCTCTATAAAATAAGAAGTTAAGCTTTTCCTACCATGCAGCAAAGTTAAGTCAAGTGGATGATGGCTTGTTTGTGGCAGGCCACATGAGAATCATAGAACTGTAGAGTTGGAAGGGACACCAAAGGATCATCTAGTGAAATCCATGAAATCTGCTATTACAGCCAACTTTCTGGACGATGTAAAGTATCACCCAAGGTTATTTTAGGAAGTCATGAAATTTATTGTGTCTGAGCTGGAAAACTGATCACCAGCTATCATTGGTGCAAAGAAGGACCAAAGGTGCTATATGTGTAAAGAAAAGGTTGGTTCACTTCTTGGCTTAAATGTATAATTGTTTGACATTGGCATATTGATTGGCATAATGTTGTAAAATAGAGTGAGGACTACATTTTGGGTTGTATCTTATATTTAGTCGTGCTCAGAGTGGACCCATTGAAATAAATGGACATTAATGAACTTAGGTTCATTCATTTCAGTGGGTCTACTCTGAGTAAAACTTAGTTGCCTGCAACCCTTTGACCTGGAGCTGTTTAGCCAACATAATCTACATGTAAAAAAAATCAGAAGTTTATTGTTTCAGAAAAAGGTCTGCAAGGAAAAATACCTGATAGTTGTTGAGATTTTCATATGGGCTGTGTAGGAATATGAGATACTTAGAGACTTTTTCTCCTCAGAAGGAAGTATAAGAATCAGCTTTGAGAAAGACTGTTCTTGGACTCCTTCTCTCAAATTCTTAAATATCTTTAAGACTTCAGATTGTTTATAAATAATCGTGGACTTTGGATAGATAGCAATGCTTTCTTTTAAAATTGTGTTCTTCGCTTTGTAGTTCTTTTAATATTTTGAAATGGTGTCTTTCATTTGTATTTGACTTATGTTTTGAAATGAAGTGTCTTTAAGTGGCATAACAAAAAAAATTCCTTCCAGTAGCACCTTAAAGACCAACTAAGTTAGTTCTTGGTATGAGCTTTCGTGTGCATGCACACTTCTTCAGATGTGTATCTGAAGAAGTGTGCATGCACACGAAAGCTCATACCAAGAACTAACTTAAGGTAAAGGTAAAGGTACCCCTGCCCGTACGGGCCAGTCTTGACAGACTCTAGGGTTGTGCGCCCATCTCACTCAAGAGGCCGGGGGCCAGTGCTGTCCGGAGACACTTCCGGGTCACGTGGCCAGCGTGACAAAGCTGCATCTGGCGAGCCAGAGCCGCACACGGAACACCGTTTACCTTCCCGCTAGTAAGCGGTCCCTATTTATCTACTTGCACCCGGGGGTGCTTTCGAATCGCTAGGTTGGCAGGCGCTGGGACTGAACAACGGGAGCGCACCCCGCCACGGGGATTCGAACCACCGACCTTTCGATCGGCAAGCCCTAGGCGTTGAGGCTTTTACCCACAGCGCCACCCGCTTAAACTTAGTTGGTCTTTAAGGTGCTACCTTAGTTGGTCTTTAAGGTGCTACTGGAAGGAATTTTTTTTGTTTTGACTATGGCAGACCAACACGGCTACCTATCTGTAACTTTAAGTGGCATGTGCTGGTTAAATTGCTTCATTGTTAAAGGAATATAAATGAATGTCTTTAGGAGAGCAATAATGTCTGTTTGCCTAGTAGCATTTATAAAATTATCATAATGCTAATTCTTGGAAAGTATAACACAACCAGGGGTTTTTTCTAATCACATGCTGTAATTAGATATATCTTTTGATCCTTCATGGAAAGTATAAATGGATTTCTGTCCTTCTCCTGGGCTTTTTTATTGAGAAAAAATAGTATTCATGGCTAAGATGTGCACAGTTGTCAAAACCAAAGATCTGCAAACACAATGGTACTAACAGATCTTCATTTCAGTTGTTCTCCCATTGTTAAGACACTAGAACTGGGGGTCATCCGTTAGAGCTGAATGGTGAAAAATACAAGGAAGACAAATGGGAACACTTTTTCGCATAGTACATACCGTATTTTTCGCTCTATAACACGCACCTGACCATAACACGCACATCGTTTTTAGAGGAGGAAAACAAGGAAAAAAATTCTGAATGAAACAGTGGATGTATCATTTTTGTGCTTCATGCTGTGGCCACAGACATGTGATCTGATGGTGAATTTGGGGTAGCTCAATGCAAAGATCCTGAGGATCCATGTGGATCCATGCTTTTTAACCACATTTTTGCACCATTGCAGCCCCAGGCAACAGTGGGTGTGTGATTTTTGGGGGGCAGGCTGCTATGTGATCTGATGGTGAATTTGGGGTGGCCCAATGCAAAGATCCTGAGGATCCATGTGGATCCATGCTTTTTAACCACATTTTTGCACCATTGCAGCCCCAGGCAACAGTGGGTGTGTGATTTTAGGGGGGCAGGCTGCTATGTGATCTGATGGTGAATTTGGGGTGGCCCAATGCAAAGATCCTGAGGATCCATGTGGATCCATGCTTTGTAACTACATTTTAAGTGGGGAGTGAAGGAAAAACACAGAAGGGACAAGAGAGCGGTGTGCAGAGAAGCAGCTGGCTAAGAAAGCAGGAGAGGGATTTAACAGGAGGGAGGAAAAAAAGGCAAAAGTTTCCACAAACCGAAGCCAGCTTTCTCTCTCCTCCTGCATGTTTTCTGGCTGCCTGCGAGGAGCACGGAGAGGAATTAGAAGGAAAGACCTCTGCTTTCCCCTCTGCTTGCCTGGAGGGGAGGGGATTTGCCTGCTCTTTGTTCCGTTTGAGCAAACACAGCAACAAAACAGAGGAGGGTGGGCAGTAAGACCCTGAGGCAGAATGCAGGAAAGCAACCACTTCCTCTTTTCAGGTTTCCCTTCTCCGACACAACGCGCTTTGATTTTTGCTGATTTTTGTTCCTGCACTCCTCTAATCGGCTCCAGGGACCCCCCCCCCCACATTCGCTCCATAACACGCACAGACATTTCCCCTTCCTTTTTAGGAGAAAAAATCTGCGTGTAATAGAGAGAAAAATACGGTAGTTAAAACTATGGAAAACACTGACACAGGATATGCTCATAGCTTCCAACTTACATGGCTTTAAAGGAGAGTAGAAAAATTCATGGGCAAGGAAGACTATCAGTGGCTGCTAGGCATGATACTTACACAATACTTAGAGGATCCATGGAACCATGCCACTGAACACCAGTTCCAGGGAATAAAAGGGAGAGATGACTATGAGCTTCTAGTAGGCATTGGGTTGTCCAGTGAGAGAAGCAGAATGCTGGACTAAATAGCCATTCAGTAATACTATATAATTAGGCTTGACTTAAATTGACACTTACTACCTAGTAACACCATCCCAAATTAATCCCTGCCCTTGTTAAATTAAAGACTAGCATGTTTCTCTTTACTTTAGCTCTCTGCCTACCCAGGAACCTTTGTGTTTTGTTTCAACTTCGGGACACATCTAGGTTACAAGGCAGGCTTTCTGAGAAAAGAAAACCCTTCTTCTGATGTCATGGTAAAAGCAAATGATTCATCATGGGTGGCCTGTCCTCCTGTCAAAATGGCATTTGGGGTTGGGAACATTCAGGATCCGGCCTATTGGTCGGATCTAGCTCCCTGTCCCTCGTTTTAGAAGTGTTTATATAAACATGCCCTTAAAGATGTGGATTCTTAGTATCCATGTCATTCTTTTCTCCTTCAGCTATTCCTTCCTTTACCCGTGCCTGCCTTTTGCTTCCCTTTGCAAAGTTTATTATGAGTGATAGGTTAACTACCCCTATTTTCCATAATCTAATCGGCATGTTATGATAATCTTCTTCCTGGTTTGCATCTTCCATTCCATAGACATATCTTCTCCTTCCTGTGTCTTTATTTACTTCTGCATGAAATCTGCTTTAAGACTAGTTCTTTGAACCAAATATATTTAGATTGCTTCTACAACATTATATATTGAAAATTCCAGATTTTTTTTATTGTATTAATGATTTGGGCTTGTAATAATAATTAAACACTTTTAGCACAATTCATAGGTAAGTCACACAGCTGAATCTAAATAATTTATACATTAAAGTAGAATCAACAAATGTTTGGGTAATGCATTCAGGTATCAGTTCTAGTTTGCAGTCTCAGCATGTCAGCACTGTAGAGTATTGAATTGGCATGTTCATCTCCACAGCTGGTTGTTCGCCCAGCCGAGCTAGCAACTACTATAGGTTTTCGCTAGCAGACGCTTGTCTTATAAACATCACCATGTCTCTACAGATTGTCACTGGTGGCTATGCTGGGAATATTAGCTTCCATTACTCATGCCTGCATGCCTTTACCAGGCCAACAGTCTATGGCTTGTATCCAATGCTTGTCCTACCCAGAGTAAACCCACTGAAATTAATGAACCTAGGGCCAGCAGTGTAGCATTCACTGATTGGCTATCTGGTGCTGTTGTGTTGTCACACTGGCCCTGATATCTCTGACTGACTTGAACACAAAGACAGTAAGAAGAACCCTGTTCTAAAATGGGGTGGGATGTGTTGAAGCGCTTCTTTGAACAGGAGCAAAATGGCACAAAACTATTACTTTTGACGAATATTTCAGGTCCATGAAAGCGCCTGTTTAATGCTGAGAATAGTTGTTCATGAAAATTCCCAGTAAAGACTTGAGCTGAGTGCATCAGCATGGTAAATTTATCTGCTGTTCCACACAAGTATGATATAAAAGTTACTGGGAAATATTCCCCAGTGATTGGATTAAGGAAAATTTGTAGATCAGATGCACATGATTTACCTTAATGTATAATGGAGTTTAAATAATTTTCCTATCCCCAGGCTTTCTTCAAATCCCAATTCTTTCCTAGAGTTTTTTATTTACTAACAAAAATTTTGTTTGAGATTTGTCTTGTACCACTGCAGGATGAGGTTGACGGAAATGTTATTATTATGCAGTTTCCACTGATTTGGGTCCAAAGTGTATATCTGGAAATGTTTTACCAAGTTTATGTAGTAAAGATGTTAATGGTTTTACAGAGCACAAGTTAAAACTATGTAGAACTAGATAGTTGAAGGAATCTTAGTGTTTTCAAATAAGGACAGTATAAATGCTTCTTAGATTGTAATTTGCCTAAAGGGTTGATTAATTTTAGGCAAATTCCTAGTATAGCTTCTTCAACCCAATTTGCAATGCTATTTGCTTGTTTCAGAATTTAAAAGATGTTGTTGACCTCCACACCAAGTGTTTGAAGGGGGGCAGAAGAAGCACCACCCCACTAAGAACAACATGGGAAATACAACTACTAAATTCCGCAAAGCACTTATAAATGGAGATGAAAATTTGGCCTGCCAAATATATGAGAGCAACCCTCAACTAAAAGAATCTCTGGACCCTAATATTTCCTATGGAGAACCCTACCAGCATAACACTCCATTACATTATGCTGCCAGGCATGGGATGAACCGAATATTGGGGTGAGTATTGTTGCTTTGTTCATAGTGTTTCTAGATGTGCTAAGTGACATATCATGTGCTTTGATATCATCATAATCTAATGTAGTACTACCTTTTGATGTACAAGTTCAATATTTTGCCATGGAAAACCTCTTTACACTGGCTCCAGTTCCAATATGCACATATGCTCCAGAATAGTTCTAAGATGAGGGCATGCATGTTTGATTTCTTATCCTCATAGCCCTAAAAGGTTGCTGAAGACCTTGGTGGTATTTACTTTCAGCTCAGGAGTTGCTCTATGTAGGCCAGTGTTCAAATGAACATAACTCTGCTTCTTTCTTTTCTATGGAAAAGTCGGAGTTAGTACAAGAACACTGTATTGTGCAAGTGTTTGTAAAATAAAGACTGCAGTGATATGGTGCTCGCTCTACTTGCAATTTTGAGAAAGGGATGAAGCTTTCATCTTTAAGTGGTGGAAGGCAGCGCTTCAAGAGCTGCAATGTTTCTGCTGTGCCAAATATTTGGAAAAGAGAGGAAAGGTAGTTTTTTTAAGCATCAATCCTCTGTTTCTGGAATTGCAGTTGATCTTCCCTGTGGCAGATGCTTCTGGAACAAACAAGATCTAATTAAACCAGACTGATTATTAAATAATATAAATTCTTCAGTGTATGCCTTATAGTGTATGGCCCTTTGGTTTAACATTTTTTATTACACATCAATTCTATTTGTGGCTACCAGGAAGCTACAGGCTATTAATATTATCAGGAGTATCTTAAGAAAACAGCTTCCTGTATTTATAAACACTGGTACAGAGCAGTTTAAAACAAAGATACACATCATCCTGATTCAGTGAGTCATAAAGCAATATTAGATTATGCAGTATATTATCAAATAGTCATTACAGGGCTGCATTTTTAAATGACAATATGAGAAGATCTAATATAATAACGCCAACAACATTGAGTAGGATTTCTGACAGGCTTCATCAAATAGGATGTATAGAAACAAGGAAAGTCTTCCGGCTACAGAATAGCCCATTCATTTAAAAGTTTGCAGATGAGAAGATGCCTCTCTTTTGCATTTGTATTGTATTAAAACTATGATAAATGTATTAGAAGTACTGTTTTGGCCTGAATATAAACCACACTTTTTTTCCAAATTCTGACCGTGAAAAATTAAAGTACAGCTTAAATTTGCGACCTAACAAAAATGGGCTTTTACAATATCGCTTCCGAAATAGACATACAGTAAAACAGAATAGGTGTGAGTGCCTATGGAATTTTAAGGGAGTGGCTTATATTCGAGTATTGTCTTTTTTTCCTTTTCCCCCCTTGAATTTTAAAGGTGCAGCTTATATTCAGGTCAATACAGTTTTTATAAATGTATTAGAAGTATGATAAATACTTTTAGTGGGGCAGGGGAGCTGAAAAAGAATTCACATCTGGCAACCAATGTACATGGGCAGATGAGTCTAAAAAGCCCAGGACACAAATTTCCATGGCCCTCTAGCAGCTATGGTGGTTCACTTACCAGAAGTGATTATTAGTGTTAACTCTGGAAGTGTATATTCGATTCTGACCAAACTAAGCCTCCTAGGAGATTTCCAGTTTATATATGATTTTCCTCAATCTTTACTGTATCTTTACTGTACCTTTATTTCCCATGTCATTATAAAAATCTGCTTCTTATTTACTGCTTTATTTCTTTACTTTCTCTGTATAGAACTTTTCTTTTTGTAAGAGATGGCAACCCAAATAAACGAAATGTGCACAATGAGACCTCTATGCACTTGCTTTGCATGGGGCCTCAGATTATGATATCGGACGGAGCTCTTCAGCCTCGATTGACACGGCCCTTTGAAGATGATTTCAGAAGAGCAGATTGTCTGCAGATGATCCTGAAATGGAAAGGAGCAAAACTTGACCAAGGAGAATATGAAAGAGCAGCCATTGACGCCGTTGATAATAAAAGAAATACACCTTTACACTATGCTGCTGCCTCAGGAATGAAGACCTGTGTAGAGGTAAAATTCATATAAATAGTAATCAAAGTAATGATGGAGCATACACTTGTTTCAAAAAACTGAAGCTCTACTTTAAGGGCATTTAATATTGTATCTAAAAATATATAAATGGCAAAAAGAAGTGACATCATCTTATTCAGTGCGTACTGAATAAATTTATTATATTTATATCCTTACTTTCTTTCATGGTGAAACATAAGACAGTGTACATTGTATTCCCTGATGGTGTTTCATTCATGCACTGACCAGATCCTGTGCATGTGCCAATACCAGTTATTATGCTAAAAAAACAACCCACCTCCTATTTATTTATTTTTATCACTTGCTTTGGGGAGTATTGCTTTTGAATGTTGTGTTTAAGTGCAAACTGTTAAATTCCCAATGAGACAAACAAATTCCCAATGAGATATTTGAAATTTATTGTATATTCCAGTTAATTGACTGTTCTTAATACAGTGTTGCATGCCAAAAAAAAAGCTTAGTCTTCCATATCAGCAGTTCGCAAATATTTTATTAAAGGGAATAACATTTTTTTCATATTTGACCTTGTCCTGTTGCTCACCTGAAAGTTATCTCCACGAGCCCCTTAAACTTCAAACATAAGTAGGACTCACTGCTTGAAAATGTAATAGTCCATTTGTGTATTGAAAGAAGTTTCACCATGGTATATTCACCAGAGCTATTTGCAGTGCAGCTGCTTAAATAATTGCTCAAGTTACATTCCTTCCAGGTGCTACCACCCACTTGATCTGTTTTTTAGGCTTGCCTTAATTTGTCAGTGGAATCTTGCAGAGTGACCAGTCAAGTTCTATACACTTGCGTAGGTACTTTGACATAAACAGCTGCTGCTGTTGATGCAAACTCTTCCTTACTTTCTTGCCAGTGTTTATTTGCAGGAAAGCCAGACACAGTGTTGTACCAGTCAGTGATAGATCAGAAAGACCTTTGAATTGTCACAAAAGGACTTGTAGGGGCTGTTCCCTTGCAATGCTTGGAAAGGAGCAATTGCTGTCAGAAGCTGTTGTACTGGAAATTGTAGTGTATGCTCAGTTTGAGGGACCATCTGCCTGATCTTTTGCCAGAATTACCATCATGGAAACAGGCTGTTAAATTAGTTTAATATGGGCTTTGAAATACTAGTTCATATCAACTTAATACCAATTTACAACTTTCACCAAATAAGCTTCTATAACTTATAAAACCACTTAAAACTGTTTTAAGTATATATGTATAAACATTTAAAAATAAAATGACACTTTGTACTAATCCCAATTTAAAAAGAAGTTTGCTCTTTCATAAATTCACCATAAATTCATATGGTTGAGGAGCAGCAGATGAGAGCAAGATGTTCTACGCAAATGCCTCATCACATGGTGGGGAATTGTATGAGCCAGGGTTATCAATGGACTTGTAACAGAATGGAAAACGAAAGATGTGTAAGATAATAAAGGGGAGAAATTGGAAACCAGGGGTGGGGGGAAGTCTAGAAGGGATGAATAAGTAAGTAATTTGGATGCTAAATTGATAAATTATTGAAAATTGAAAATAAAATATGGGGGGGGGGGAGAGAAAAAAAGAATTGCATGAGCCAAGCCTCCATGCAATCAGAATCAGAATTCATTCATCTGGAGCGGCTGGTCTAGTTTGCCTATACTGTAATGCTGAACTAGGATACAGCTGAGATCCAGCACCAAGGGCCTTCTGGTAGTTCCCACACTGCGAGAAGTAAAGTTACAGGGAACCAGGCAGAGTGCCTTATCGGTAGTGGTACCCACCCTGTGGAATGCCCTCCCATCAGATGTCAAAGAGATGAGTTATTATATATATTTTAGGAGACATCTGAAGGCAGCCCTGTATAGGGCTTTTTAAGGTTTAATGTTTTACTATGTTTTTATATATATGTACATGAACCTCTGTCTCCAATAGGTCCCCTCTCCTCCCATATGGCTAGGAGAAATAACAAATAACAACCCATAATTCAGTTTCACTTTCCGAAACTTGACTTGTGGTTTAAAATATTATAGCAATTGCAGACAAGCCAGCTTCAAACCATGGGTTGTGAAGGTGACTTGCTTAACATCCTCTAATTTATTTTAAAGCAAAATTTCTCGTTTGTACGTAATGACATGACAAAAATCTGGGAATGCAGATATGAATCCTGATTTTGTCCTTCTCCTAACTATGTGGGAAGACAAGAGAGTACTCAGGCACAAGGCATCATTCAGGCTCATGCACCTAATACAAAATATGGTTTAGCATTATGTGTGAACCAGCCCACTAATTCACATTTAGACGTTTTCTGTGTTTTGGGTGGAAAGGAATTGTAATACTTATCCACTACACAAAACTCTGCACTTGACTTGAGGAATGTAAGAAACTGGGGCATGGTGAACATAACTACCAGACTATCTGAGAAAAGTCTATGAATATTGACAGCATGTTACAGTGTTCTAATCCTTGAATAGCTCTTGGCTGTTTCTCCACTAATTGTAATGTGCCTGTTTTTATTGGAGAGGAAGGGGAAGTATAAATACATGTTTTCGAAATCATGAAGGTTTGATTGTCAAGTGAAAAATGAGACATTTCTGAAATCTTCTAGAATTAGCATATTGATAAACAGTTCTTTGTATGCATTATTTCTTTCTATTACAGTCAAATTAGCCCTTTCAAAGCAGACCTGCATTTTACTAATGTTTGGCCAACATTCTCAAGCTGGGTTGATTTCTTTATATCAGTTCTGTTGCTTTATATCTAGAAAAAGAATATTCTCAGTGATTCCCTCCCCAAAGTGAACAACTTGAAAAGAGAGCAGGAAAGGGACTAATGTTCGTGTGTGTGATAGGAACATAATTTGGGGAGATTGCCATTTTTGCCTAAGACAGGAAAATACACACAGATGCCCCATATCTGAAAATTACAGAAAAAATAAATAATGTGCATGAAATCTTGTAGGCTCAGTGATCTAATTCTAAACTCTGATGCCATGTGCAGAGTTGCCGTTCAAAAGGGTTTTTGTGTGTGGCGCTGTGGGTAAAAGCCTCAGTGCCTAGGACTTGCTGAACGAAAGGTCGGCGGTTCGAATCCCCGCGGCGGGGTGCGCTCCCGTTGTTCGGTCCCAGCGCCTGCCAACCTAGCAGTTCGAAAGCACTCCCAGGTGCAAGTAGATAAATAGGTACCGCTTACTAGCGGGAAGGTAAACGGCGTTTCCGTGTGCGGCTCTGGCTCGCCAGAGCAGCGATGTCACGCTGGCCACGTGACCCGGAAGTGTCTCCGGACAGCGCTGGCCCCCGGCCTCTTGAGTGAGATGGGCGCACAACCCTAGAGTCTGGCAAGACTGGCCCGTACAGGCAGGGGTACCTTTACCTTTATCAGCAATCAGTTGTTGCTTCAATATGCTTGTCTTTTGTGAATGAGTATGGTGGAACATTAACCTAGTATTTATATTGTGGAATTTTTAGTATTACTTGTTGATCTTTTCAAATATTTCTAAGCTTTAAGTGTTCGCTAAAGGATAACAATCTCACTATGTACCCTCCTTTATTCTGAGGGGTGTCTATATTTCTGCTGAAAAGGAACTTAGCCAAAGTTATACTCTGAGTAGACCCATTGAAATTAATGGACATAACAAACCTAGTTTCAGTTATTTCAGTGGATCTACTCTGAGTTGTACTTTGTTGGATGTAACCTATAATCTTCCCTGGGTTCACATGTCTGGTTTAGTTCTCTTTGTTCAGCATTCTTCCATTCTGCATAAATCGTTGGCGACAAATTTCGAGTGAAAAAGAATTTCCAAGGATTTGTATTAAAATTAGCTCTTAAAATGGTTTGCATTAACTTGCAGCTTCTGGTAAAACATGGTGGAGACTTGTTTGCTGAAAATGAAAATAAAGATACTCCATGTGACTGTGCAGAGAAGCAGCACCATAAAGAATTGGCACTCAATCTAGAATCCCAGATGGTGTTCTCACGAGATCCTGAAGCTGAAAGCATTGAAGCAGAATATGCTGCTTTGGACAAAAGAGAGGTAAAATAAAATTTGTAATTGGTTACTCTGACGTGAGATGTGCATACTTGGGAAAAGGACTATCTAAAGCTCTTGAGTTGTTACTTTTTACCAGCTCCTTTTTTATTCATCCATTTGGGCTAGTATTGTCTGTTCTAATTAGCAATAGCTTATTTGTACAGCAGAGCTCTTTTACAGCACCTGGCACATCATATTTTCCTCCATCCTGCTTCCTTCATCATGACAAAAAGGAATGACTGAACATGAGATCCTGCAGTATTCGAAGTTTGAAGGTTATTTGATTTTTCACAGTTGGAGGAGGTCTTGCATCCAAATAACTGCACGATCTCCTGTTCAGCTGTTTACCTTATCACATAATGATTGGAAAAGAGCACAGAAATCCAAAACTCAGTTCCATTCTTTCCCAAGAAAAAATCCAGGGAGGATAGCTTTTAAAAACAGACCCTATGCTTTTTTATATACGAGTATCAAATTTAAGATGTAACTAAACCCAATAAAAGCACTGTAAAATCCTATTTATTTCAGTAACAAAGTTATGCATCTCTCTGTGTCTCATTCAAATTGCATAGCTAACTTGGGCAATTTTTTTTTAGTTTATAAAAGACTAATACATACCCTTGTTAATGTTGGAATACTGCCAGGGAGACATTGTCCATCATGACTCCACGTCGTCTCCGGACGTCCATCGATCTCCCGTAGACACGCAGTATCAGCAATTAGCGACACGAGCTCCAGAAATAGCTTGCCACATTCCAGAGCTGATGCACGCTCTATCATCAGATAATGCACAGCGAAAGATGCACGCAGGAGAGTATTATTTACAAGTTTATTCAGCGTTGGTCAGAACAAAGAAAAACATGACTGCCTGCTTCAGTGTTCAGGCACAGAGAGAGAAACGAAAGCAAAGACAAAACATAAACTTCCTGTGAACAGGAAATACGCAGACTCTGTGACTCACAAAGCCTGCTCCCTTTTAAGGTGGAACGGAAATATCCTAACATCCTCCCCCTTTCCGTGTAACCTGTAGTACCTGTGGTTCAACTCAATTGCAACCTTTGTATGTAAACCTTAAGTTGTTCTCTGTTAACAACCTTAGACAACAGATCAGCAGGAATTTCATTTCCTGCCATGTAGGACACCTGAATGAGTCCTTTCTGAATACACTCTCTTGCACGATGTAGCTTAATCTGCAAGTACTTGGTTCTTTGCTTGCACTCTCCGGGTTCAGCAAAGCCAAACAGGATATATTGTCTTGATACACTTGTATAGGACATTTCACAGAAACTCTGATGTCCTTAAACAGTTGCATCAACCATTCACAATCCATGAGTGAAAATGACAGAGCATTGAGTTCTGCTTCACAGGAACTTAGGCTTACTGTTGTCTGCTTTTTGCACAACCAGTCAAACAGACAGTGGTTGTACATGTAGCATACTCCAGAAGTGCTTATACCATCCGTGGTGTCACTTCCAAAACTTGCATCTGCAAAGATTTCAAGACCTCCAGTCTTCTGACTGGTGAACCTCAGCCTGTAGTGCAAAGTCCCTTTCAAATAGCGGGCTATGCGCTTCAGAGCTTTCCAATCCTGAACAGTAGGATTGTTAGCATGTCTGCTAAGCAGGTTAGTGCTTACAGCTATGTCAGGTCTTGAGCATCTAGCAATGAAATTCAACTTGCCTAGAATGCATCTATACAGCGTTGTGTCAGAAAACGCTTCAGCAGTACTATCTACCTGGTAACCTGTCACCATCGGTGTGTGTGCTGGGTTTGCATCAACCAAATTCAACCTGGTTAATACATCAGCAATTTTCTGTGTTTGGTGTACCAGAAAATTACCTTCTTGGTCCTTCTCCACCTGCAGAGAAAGATAGTTGGATACCTCACCAAGATCCTTCATGTCAAAGTGCTCCTTCAGCTGAGCTAGGGTGCTTTGGTACAAAGCCTGATTCTTCCAAAACATCAGAAGATCATCAACAAAACATAAACAATACAGTTTGTTTTGCCCCTCCTCCTTGACAAACACACACGGATCAGCCTTGCCCTGGTGAAAACCTAGAGAAAGCAATGTCTCAGTGAGTTTTGTATTCCGACACCTGGCACTCTGCTTGAGACCATATAAGGATTTCCGCAGCTTACAGACCATTCCCTTCTGTATCTGCATTCCATCAGGTGGAAGCATATACAGCTCCTCCCCCAAAATTCCGTACAAAAAAGCTGTATTAATGTCGTGATGGGAAACGTGCAGTTTCTCCTCTGCAGCAATCTTGAGCATCAGTCGAATGCTCTCATACTTGACGGTGGGTGAGTAGGTCTCGTGGTAATCCTGTCCTGGTACCTGTGAAAAACCTCTGGCAACCAATCTGGCTTTGTGTCTGACAACCTTGCCATTCTGGTCTGTCTTGGCCTTGAAGACCCATTTGCTGCCAACCAGTCTCATCCCTGGGACTACCGGTACCAGTTCCCAAGTTTGGTTCCTATTCAAGGAATCAACTTCAGCCTTCATGGCATTAAGCCAAGGCTCAGCATCTTTAGAGGTTAACTCCTAAACCTCTTTGAAGCTTGAAGGTTCCCACACCTTCTCTGAGCTACTAAGAACAGCAGTTGCCGTCTTAGCAAACTCATCAGCAAATCTCTTTGGAGGTCTGCCTTTGGTCGCCCTTTCAGATCTGCGTACTAGACGCAAGTCTTCTTGACTCATCTCCTCCTTCTTAGGAGAAAAATGACCAATGGTGAACAGTGGTTCTTCCAGTTCATTGTCAGACGCATCAGATGGTCTGACTGACGCCTTTGCGCTCTTGTAGTCTGCTGTGTCACCACTGTCGCTGACATCAGCAGCAGCGCCGCCCACTGAGCTGGAATCCAAACTCTGATCATCATCATCATCATCCTCAGCTTCCTCAGCATCATCTGCTTTTTTCACATCACCTTCATCTTCCTCTAGGTAACTCTGGAAAATTCCCACATTTCCCCCCACTTAGGATTGTACTCAACACTCTTTGTGAACTTAATGGACTTAGAATCAGTCATCCATACTCTGTATGCACCTTTTTCGTACCCCATGAACAAACCATGTGCCCCACACTTCCCAAGCTTGTTGCTCTGTGGGGTGTGTACCCACATATCAGAACCAAAGATTCTCATGTGCTTGACGTGAGGTTTCTTACCAAACATCTTCTCATAGGGAGTACAACCAATAGGTGATGACAATCTGCGATTATAAGTGCAAACAAAAGTTGACAGAGCCCCCAATACTTCTCAGGGAGATTGGCATCATGCAGCAAAGTCTGATTTACTCGCTCCGCAAGCCCATTCATCCATGGCAATCTAGGCGTTGACAAGTCATGCTGGATTCCCTTCTCAGTCAGGAAAGCTTCAAACTGCTGAGAAGTGAATTCCCCGCCTCGATCAGTAAAGAGACAGCCGATACGTTTACTGTGAACATTCTCCAACCAAGCACAGAATGCCTTGAACCTAGGAAACGCTTGCGATTTCTGCTCGAGCATAAACACATGAATGTACCTGGAAAAAGAATCAATTAGAACCATGAAGTACCTTGTTCCACCCAAAGAGGGCGCATGTGGACCAACCAGGTCTGCGTGGACTAGCTGGTAGGGTTTGGAAGCCTGCCTGCTAGACTCCTTGCCTTTTGGAGCAACCTTCACCTTGTTCTCTGCACAAGATACACATTTCATGTGAAACTTACAGGGTTTGATGTTCAAACCCTGAACCAACTCAGGCATCTTAGCCAGTGCCTGCCAAGACATGTGACAAAATCTTCTGTGTGCTTCATGAATGCATCCTGCATGAAGAACTTTGTTAGTTTGTGCAACACAACAAGAATCAACATTAGACACAGCAATAGCACCATTGTCATCATAAGTTATACAGAACAAACCATCTATAAACTTTGCATGCAAAATGTCCTCTTTGCCTTTCCTGATGACACAGACGCACCTCTTGAAGGAAATCTCAAAGTCACGCCCAGTGAGTTGTGGGTCACTGAGCAAATTGTCTGCAGCACCTGGAACATAAAGTATACCTTTGATGGTAGTGTGCAGACTTGCCAGTTTCACAGTCCCTTCTCCTGCAATTCGCAACGTCTTTCCATCTGCCAGGTGGATCTCACCATCTTGAGGCTTGGAGATAAAAAGATGCTTATCTTTTGCCAGATGGCGGGTGCATCCAGAATCTACAATAAATCTGGCCTTGGCCTTTGGAGCAGCTTTTGCAGCAAGCAAAACCTTGTTTTCCACTAGCGTGGGCTTTTGCTGCTTGCCCCCCTGCTCCTGGCCATCAAACTTGCCTTTAGCCTTTGGTGAAGCTGTGCCAGCAAACAAAGCCTTGTTTTCCACTGGCGTGGGCTCTTCACCCCCCTTCTGCTTCGGGCCATCTGCAGGCATCTGTCTCTGTTTACTTCTGGCCTTCCGGTATCTGTGAGGATGACCTTGGCTCCCATGAGAAACAGAGCTCTGAGCTGCCGACTCCTTGGCTCCCCCTGGAGGCTGGAATGCTGCCTGGGATGACATCACAGTCAGCTCCCCCTGCAGCTTGCAACTGGTGCCCTCAGCATCCCTGCATTCACTCACATTCTGGGAAACAGCCAGGACCTCCGACGCAGTCAAACTCTGGGCTGGGATGATTGGCAGATGGGCTACTTTCAAAGCATTCCACATCTGACGTGCTGTAGTGTTGCCAGCTAGCGTAGTAATTTCCTCCAGAGAGACGGACAAGACTATTACGTCTATGGCCCTTAAATTTTGGGCCTTCCATCTATCTGTCAGAGGAACTGGAGGGGCTTCACACACAGTATGCCACACTCCAAACTGTCGTAGTAAACTCTCACACCACACAGCCCAGGTCTCATAATTGTGCCCATTTAGCTTTGGGCACTGAGCAGCTTCAGAAGCTTGGAAAAACTCCATTCCAGTTCTTTACTTGAGCCGTGAATCATATTCACTTCAAAGACTCCTTATCTTGGCAGCTCATAAATCTTGAGTTCTGCTTGGCTCGACTCCCAGGCCAATTAGCCGGCCGGAGTTCAAAGAGACTTCGCCGCGGCAACGAAAAGCCTCACTTTCACTTTTCCCCCACATACCTTCACAGTCTCTTTCGCAGTCTTACTCTCCTGTAAGTGCCGTGAATCTGGGCCCATAACCTGTTGTTGGGATACTGCCAGGGAGACATAGTCCATCATGACTCCATGTTGTCTCCGGACGTCCATCGATCTCCCGTAGACACGCAGTATCAGCAATTAGCGACACGAGCTCCAGAAATAGCTTGCCACATTCCAGAGCTGATGCACGCTCTATCATCAGATAATGCACAGCGAAAGATGCACGCAGGAGAGTATTATTTACAAGTTTATTCAGCGTTGGTCAGAACAAAGAAAAACATGACTGCCTGCTTCAGTGTTCAGGCACAGAGAGAGAAATGAAAGCAAGGACAAAACATAAACTTCCTGTGAGCAGGAAATACGCAGACTCTGTGACTCACAAAGCCTGCTCCCTTTTAAGGTGGAACGGAAATATCCTAACAGTTAAGTGGGAACCTGTTTAGCATTAAATGTAGTCTATGCATGTGCTAATGTGACAGAACCTTCCCTCCGCCATTCTGATCCCATCCTGTGAAGCAATTCTTGGTTGACTGTTGAGACAATGTGTAAGGAAAGTGTTATTTAATATATACATGGGCTGATGTGATTTAGGGTTTTGTCAAAATAAGCACTTCAGATTGCCCCGAGAGAAGCCAATACACACTCTAGAATATTACGAGAACAACCAGGGGCCCACCACTGTCAATAGGAAATTAAAGACTTCTAAATTAAAGACTTATTTCTACTGCTACTTTGCTTTTCTGTTTCCTTTCACAGCCGTATGAAGGACTAAGACCTCAGGACCTGCGAAGGCTCAAAGATATGCTGATAGTAGAATCTGCTGACATGCTTCAGGCTCCATTGTTTACTGCAGAAGCTCTGCTGCGAGCCCATGGTAATCAGGAAACTATATAACATTCAGACAATTTTAATATCAAATCTTGACCAAATGTATTAACATTTCCTATATGTAAATATGTGCTTTCATAATAAAAAGAATAGTGTACTATAAATGAAAACGGATAGACTGTCAGGAACCTTGGCCAGGAATGATGGGATCAACAGCCTCTGGATGGCCACAGGTTGGCTACCTGCAGTGATTTTAATCATAAATATAATCATAAGCAGACACATCATCACCAAATCATTTCCATGTTCCTTTTTAACACTTTCTGGTTTTATTTTAAGACTGGGACAGGGAGAAGTTACTTGAAGCTTGGATGTCTAATCCTGAGAACTGCTGCCAACGTTCAGGTGTTCAGATGCCAACTCCACCTCCTAGTGGGTATAATGCCTGGGACACACTTCCTTCACCAAGAACTCCTCGGACAACTCGCTCTTCTATCACCTCCCCAGATGAAATCAGCCTCTCGCCAGGGGACATTGAGACAACTATGGTATGAAGAGTGATCTATACTGGTGTGGGAGTGTGTGTGTGTGTGTGTGTGTGTGTGCGCATCCCCAAAAATGTTTAATTCTTGTGATAACTTACTGCTTCTGGAACAAGAATATATTTTGTGTGAATAATTGTTATAAAGGAATTGGTTGGAAGTTTAAAAGTTGCACTCCTGCAACATTTCTGGACTGCAAAAAATCTATTACTGATTTTTCAGCTATATGATTTTTCCAGCATATAAAAGAATCAGATGTTGATTTGCCTTAATATGTTTTGTTAAATTTGGTATTTTGCCACTCTTGTCTACAAGAGAAAAACGTTTTTCCTACTGATTTGTGTTTTCAGGTAGTTTGAAGGGTATTGTGCTCACACTGTGAAGCAAGATGACTCCTTAGTGGTGGTAAAAGGTTCCATTCCACTTTGTCCAGAACTAGGTTGCTATCAACATTCTCCACGAACGGTTTGCCTTTTTTGCATTAAGTCCCAACTTCTCCTTTGGTGGCAGCATTAGTTTCCTGATGACCATTACAGCAGCTTGGCAAGCCAAGGAGTCATTCCCTTTTCAAGTGATTTTATGGCCCTCTCTTCTTAATGCTAGAGGCAAAGTCTTCTCCTTCCCATAAGTGTGGACTTCCATTAGATAACAATAATAATACTGGGCAACAAATCAACTGACCAATACTTGAGTAAACATATGCACAAAGGTATCCTATGAAGGCCTATGTTTGCTATGTATAGTGTATCACTCAACATACTCAGTTTAAAACAATTTTAAAATGTACTCAGTTATTGCCATCAGTAAGAGTATGGCTATGATCCAAAGAGCTATTAAGCACTCCTAAGAGCTTACATATGTCTTTCTTAAACATATTTTCTTTCAACTGCAATCTCCTTGCCATATCAGAAACTTTAAAAAAATGCATTAGTTTCAAATATGGTTTGCAACATTGCATGACGGGTGCTGTTTGAGAAATAGAAGCTCCTCAAACCTCTATTAGACATGCAGAAACAGTATTGTTGTGCCTTGGATCCCAGCCTGTACTGTGAAGAGAGGGAAAGAGAGAGGTGCCAGAAAGGAAATCTTCATTTAGCAATTTTAAAACGACATTGGATTAACTGTCTCTTTGTGCTCTCCACATCTGTGTGAATGACAGTGTAAAGGGTTTTGTTCCATCTCTGGTGGAACCACTGTAAGATGGTTGAGAGATGACAGTTTGTGTAAGAAATTGAAGTTGTTAAGTTGTTGTGCATTCTGTAGCTCAGATTGCATGAAATTATATAAAGTGTATGTTGGAAAATTGAAATTGCTGCAGTGTGTTGTGTGGAAATTTCTAGATTTTTCACTTCTGTTATATTTTGTTTCTTAAGCATACTTAAACTCTCTCTGCCCTGCTTCGTGTCATTTTCCCCAACTTAGGAAACAACATTCTCTTTGTCTGCATTTTAAAGGTCAACCCACTAATACCCAGATAGATTATACGGAACCTCACTATGTAGGTTTGTTTGCACCAGTCTATAAGATCAACACAGCTTTAATATACGAAAGGTCTTTTATAATTATTGGAAAAGCTCTTTTGAAAAACAGTCTCTCTTTTTTAAAGATTCTACAGCAGTAACTGCAGCGGGAACAGATTTGTGCGCAATGATCAAGATACTTCTTTTTTTAAAAAAAGAAAAGAGTAGACTAGGTTGTTTCAATATTTACTTTGTTGTCATAGTTAGATTGTCATTTATCTGATTTTATCCTAATTATTTAAATGAGGCACCACAAGGATTTTATTGTACGTGTGTGTGTTATAGCATATATGTTGTGTATCACTATTATTAATGTACAGTGAAGGTTTTGTACCACCCCTACTGAAATGGGAGGAAAAGTTAGGAGAAGTTGTTGGCAAATGTTATCCTTTGTGTTGAACTGAGGACCAAATTAAATGCGATGTTATATTTGTCCTTGTATTTTATGTACAGGTTTTTAAAAATGCAAATAGCAGCAGCTGGTGAGAGGTGATAATTCCTGGGAACAAAGCAGGCATGCAGGGATAATTTAACCCTTTCTCCCCTGATGTGGACCTGAGGGGGGGAAATTCCTCTGAAACTGGTGTAGGCTTTGGAGGAAATTACCCATTGATGTCAATGAAGGAACTGACATTCCCGCCCAATAGGGATTTTCCTCAGTACAGCAGGAAAGGCTTAAATTATTGCTCCACACCTACTATGTTTCCAGTAATTATCAGCTTCTCCAGCTGATGCTATTTATATACATTTTTACAGGGGCACAAAAGGGCAGCCTATAAACGTTCCTATAAATAAAAGATGTGTTTAATATTGCTCGCGTGAGCTGACTTGTAAAAGAATCATATAGAGTTGCTATTTCTCACCTTCACAAATCAGACATCATTATCTGCATATTTAATAGAGATTCCCGCCCCCCAACCTGTGATTGACTCGTGTGCGGCTGCTTATATGTGTGGCGCCAGGAAATAAATAGATTAAACCAAGAAATGGTGGGAAAGAGCTGGAGAGCCCTTGTGGCTCAAGAGGAGACCCTCCACAGAGCCCAAAAATGACTTCAGTGAGGGTGGAGGAAGCTCCAAAGAAACCAGAGGCACAGTGGAACTTTGTTTAGGCTGCTCAGCCTCCCTTCCCAGCAGCTGATGCCAGCATCCTCCAGCTTCCAGCCAGCCCCAGAGCTTCAACTCTAGTTGAAGAAAGAGAGCTGGAGAACAGGAAAAAGGGGCATTTAGAGGTGCTCCCCACTTAACACGATGGTGGTGACACAGATGGTGTCTGATTTGTGGAGGTGAAAAATAGCAACTCTATATATGAATCAGCTCACGAGAGCAATGCTAAACACATCTTTGCATTTATTTTATTAATAGAAACGTTTATATGCTGTCCTTTCATGCCACTGTATGTGTATCTCATCAGCTGGGGGTAAATTAGCAGTAACATAACACAAATTGTTTGGGGAACATTCCCCTTCCACATGCTAAATTCTAGTGTATTTGGGGGTAATAAAATCCATTTGGGTTGTTTCAGAAGAATGGCAAATAAGTTTGCTTCTCTGAATCAGTTTGTTTGAGAAAATGAATCAGTTTGATTGAGAAAATGATGGGACCATTCTGTGGCAAGGACCGAGACCAACATGCTAGTGGTGGCAGGGCCAAAAGCAGAAGTGGGTGGAGCAGGAAATGTTAATTTACATTCTAGCAAGGCAATAACGCACTATGAGGGTGGGAAACAATGTTTGTAGGAGATGTGGCATGTGGAGAAGAGTTATCTATTGGGAGAGTGTGTGACTTGGTGAGAAACTTGAGAGCCAATAGAGAGTCCTGGAGGACTGTGTTGGGCCCCTGGGCATGAGGTTCTCCATTCCTGCTCTGTGGTGCAGTAGATTGTGATATTGCCATAGCAGAGAAACCCAGCCACTAGCTGAACAGTATAAGAAAACAAGGTGTCGGGTGACTTTTTTGCAGTATGGAATACTTCTATTGCTTATAGTAACAAAAGCAATTTTGTGATATTGCCCCCTACACTCCTTTCTCAAATCTGGGGGGCAGGGACAACACTTATATCACAGGATCAAATTTTGTTTGTCCCTCTTTATTACATGGGCTCTGAAGACAAAAAAAAAAACCAAAAAAACTCCAGATGTAAAATTCAGTTGGTAGCCCTGAGATTCTTTTTTCATTCCAGGCACTTTCTGTGCACTGCAGGTGTAATTTTACTCCCAGACATCTAGGTTTGGATTAATATGCCTTAATTACATTATTTCCAAGTAGTGCTTTATTTCTGAACAAATATGAGGTGTAAGTGACTAACCAATGGATATTTTTGTTACGTTGACAATTGTCCAACTTGGCATGTTGGCATCACAACGGGCCCACTCAAGTGATCAATTAACTTAAAAAAAACACAAAACACTTTTCTAAAACATACTGTTTAAGTTTTATTTATTTTTTTTAAAAAAAGGCTGTACAGGCTACAGGTTAATCATCCCTATTATATAGTATTTGAAATATTTTTTTAAAATAATTTTATTCTTTTATCTACAGTGTGAAATTTGCATGTGTAACATTTCTGTATTTGAAGACCCAGTAGATATGCCTTGTGGACATGAGTTCTGTAGAGCATGCTGGGAAGCGTAAGTATATATTTAGGCATTTTTATATAAAAATTGTCTCTACTGGGGGGGGGATTATCCTACTTAGTAAACTAGTAGTAATATGTCTTTATTTATTTTTAATGTTGGTTTGTTCATGTCCCTAGGATTCTATTCCAAAGACAATTTAATTTCCATTTTAGATGCTGGCTGTCGTTAAAAATTAGAGTTGCCCTAGAATGGAAACATTTAAAAAAATTAAGCAAAGATTGTGTGTCTTCTGTCTTTGCTCTAGTATGAGCCTGAAGTGGATTTGAAGCTTATGAAATATTAAAGCTACTGGGCACAAAGCGGGGAATGTGGAAGTCACAGTATTTACTATGATGATGTCTGTTCCAACCCAACAATTCTATGATTTTGCGATGTGCCTCAGAACCACTTTCTGGGACATTTTGCAGCCCTTGCAGGACCAGTTCTGTTTCTGTAATCCAAAGGATCCTAAGGAGTTGACTGTCCCTTATAAAGTCTGACTTAGCTGAGAAAAGAAGCCTAAGGAGAAAATCTGGACATAAAGTGATCTGGCCATGAGATGCTGTTATCTTGTATTATTAAAGTTAAACATAATGCAGTTCCATCATGCATGTGGGGAGAGTTTCTTTGGACAGAAACCCTATCCACCTTAGCATGGGGAGAGTATCTAAGTCACAGCTACTAAGTCAGTTTCTATTCTAGTTTTTCCTTGAGACAAAAATTGCAGACACACAGTTCATTCTGTCAGCTTTCCGTGACCAAAATATTCCACTTCTTAATGTGATATGGTACTTTTTGATTCATGCTATGCACCCCACACAAATCAGTAAAGGGCTGCTAAAAGTAAACTGTTTCAATATATTTTAGATCATTCCTTTTGATACTCCACTGTGTGCCCACATGCTCAGAGGCTTCCCTGTTATGTTCAGTATTGTAGAATGCTCTGTGAGTTGCTGACTCAGAGCCTTCCCGAATACCTTGCAGAGCTTGTAAGGTAGTCATAATCTCTCTTTACTTACCTGCGAGGTTTAGGCATTAATAGATTGATTTTTGCTCCCTAATTTTGGTGGAGTTAATATTTCCTGCTCAAACCTGATGAACATTTTAACAGATTTTTGAATATGAAGATTCAAGAGGGTGAAGCCCACAATATTTTTTGCCCAGCGTATGATTGCTTCCAGCTTGTTCCAGTGGAGATCATCGAAAGTGTGGTTTCCAAGGAGATGGATAAACGCTACCTACAATTTGACATTAAGGTAAACTGCCAGCGGCATGTGTCTAAAGTATCCATCTGAGATGATTATTCTGACGTCATTAAAAATACTCTTAGAAAGAAATGCATCTAGTATTATAGACAACTATTTCAAGAAATATTATGATTTGTTTTTTGTTTTGCTAAATACAAATTATAACAAATGTTTTCCTGATAGCTGTTGCCCAAAGTGATGGTAGCTTAATGGGAGAAAGGTCACACTTTCACTTAGCCGCTATCTTTATTCAAGCCAAAAAGATCCTGACCCAGTAAAAAGAAAGAAAGAAAAAAGTATGAACTATTGCAAACCTTTTTCGTGAGTCAACATACCTCTTAAATGTACCAGTTGTTGCTCCTCAAATGATTAAACAGTTTGTAATTTTTTCAACCCACCACATCTGACACTTCAGTCACATTGCATCTAAGTACTACAAGTAGTTTTCCCATTAGTATTCAGCCCCAATTGAGATATAGTAATATTGCTCTCCGTAGCTAAATTTATTCCCCAATTCTACATGTTACAATCTTACTAGGAAGAGTTAGGCCCTCACAGTGCACCAGTGCCTGTAACTTAATGCTCCACTAATTTCCTATTTGGAGGTGGGGGGTGGAGAGAAAAGTAGGTGGGAACAGGAATCTTTTCCTCCCCCCCCCCGCCCCAAGACCTCGCTCTCCGCCTTTCAGACATTCCTTATTAATTTGTAGATTGTGCCAGATCGAGCTTTGTAAGCTTTTGCATAAAAAAATACATGAATGTTCCAAATAGAGTTCTTTGGCTGAGCTTTACATGTTGCTATAGCAAATAACTAAAATTGTATAATGGATAAAATTATTATCTTTTATAGCTATTTTAAGGCCTACACCTGTTCTAAACTGCAGAGTTTTGCACCATCAAATTGAGCTTTGTATCAGTTAGAAGGTCCTGATCGAAAATGGCAACTAATTTCTATTTCCTTTTGTTTTCAGGCCTTTGTTGAAAATAATCCTTCTATTAAATGGTGTCCTACACCAGCTTGTGAGAGAGCGGTCAGGCTAACAAGGCAAGGGTCAAATACAACAGGTTCAGAAGCACTTAGTTTCCCACTGCTAAGAGCTCCCGCTGTGGACTGTGGGAAAGGGCATCTCTTCTGCTGGTTAGTAATGCTTTCTTGTACATGATTTAAACATGATTGCTGATCTTTTAAAAAAATTGAAACAGTGCCGTACAGTCCATGTACGAGCATTAAAATAATTACCGTTTGTGGGAAATTCATCTTTGGTTTCATATAGATCTTTGTGCTCACATTGTGAAATCCTATTCTGAATTTTTCATTTCTCTCTTCATATTCAGACTCTTAAACCGATAAGCATTTTATCTGCTCAAAAGCACTTTTTGGTCTTTTAAAATTCAAGATTACATTGATTGGGGGTATAAATCTTTTGCAAAAAGAGTATAGTTCAGTTAAATAATAATGGAATATAAGCAAATTGATCCTCTCAGGGTGAGCTAAGTATACATAGTCCTGCTTTTTCGGGGCGGGGTGTGGATAATTTTTTTCTCTGCGTATATGAGATATATATTTATATATAGACTTCTATTCTAACATAAATTCAGAGGTGAAGGAGCACCCAAAGCTGCTTTTTTTATTTCTAATGTGACAGAATGTTATATTTTCCTTTCTACATTTTTTTTTCTTTTCGCTCTGGCGTTTGTGGCGTTTCACTTAACAAAAAGCATTTTAGAAGATTCTTCATCATTAGATCTAGAGAAAATTCCTTGCATCCTGTACTATATCAGGCTCCTCCATAAACCTATAATTCTGAAATGATGCTATTTTTAGTTGTTCTGTTTTTTGTATGTTGGATGTGTGGCAGATGTCTGAAGCTATTTTGTTGTATTTCCCGTAAAAAAAGAGCGAGTCGTGACCAATCTGGAAATCATATTGACACATCTACACCCAGGCACCATCTGGAAACGATGCATCTTCTGCTCCAGAAATTTGATTGCTTCTTTGAAAACTAGAAACAATAATGAAATAAGCTCATGGGGTTGTCCTCTGTAGAAATCTCAGTTCCTGATTTTAGTCCCTATTCAATTAAAGGACAGGTGGAGTAGAGATGATATATTCAGTGACTGTCCCTATTTTTGACAAATGCATGTTCTCAGTCAGAAAATAGTGCTTAATTAAGTGACATTTACCCTAGTTACAGAAGACACTTCCTTTTTAAGCTGTTAAAGGTTGTGACAGATATTCTGTTATCTTTATAAAGCACTTCAACAATTTATAACGTTATTGCAATATTAATGCCAGAGCCCTTTCAAAAACCCTCCATCTCTTGTCCAGCTTGAAATTTGCTGTTAGGCAGTACACATGGTGACAGCCTCCCATCTGATATAGTGTGGCCTAGTGTCAAAGCGAGATTGAGTCAAAATGCCTATTTCTGACCATTGCAATGCCTCTCCTCCCAGCACTTGCAGCCCTAAAATGTCTGAGTCACTAGCCTACTTTTATAAGTACATCTTCCTGTGCCAGCTGGAGTCTGGAAGGAGACTGACTGCTGTCTTCCTTCAGCTCTGCATGGATCTCTAAAGCGTCTAAGAAATTAAAAATGACAAAATGCTGCATGAGAGATCCTCACATTCTGCCACTATGAAGTGTTTGAGGAAAAGATAAACATACATAGTAATGTTGTTCTACACATACACATGACTCAGAAAGCCTTGAGCAGGATTTGAGAATCTTGATTCATAGTGGTTTGGTCTGTATTCATAAAAGAATGCAATTCTGTGTGAGAGAGAAAGAGACAGAAGAGAGTACTGTTAATATAAATCAATACTCAACTCAAGACTTAGTGGATTGCTAAATCGAATCATAACTCCAATCAACAGTTTAAATTACATAAGGGAGACTTCAAAGTGCACTTTGCAATTATGCACCTAAATTCCGCTGCAAGTTATTGAGGTTTATATATTTTATGTCATTTATGCCTTGGGGTATTGTTTATGATTTGTTCTTCTGTATTGCTATCAGCTTTGGAATATCTAGTCATGTTAGCAAAACATATTATCTGATTTTTTTTCTTCCCAAATTAAGAACTAGTATTCTTGAATCCACAGTAAATAATAATTAATAACAATAATAATAATAATAATAAAGAGTGAGTTTAATCTTCAGCTTATTAAAGCCTTGGATCAATTTTTCAGGGAGTGTTTAGGTGAAGCCCATGAACCCTGTGACTGTGAAACATGGAAGAACTGGCTGCAGAAGATAACAGAAATGAAACCGGAAGAGCGTAAGAATGGCCATTATGGTATTTTTGTTAATTTGTAGAAATTCTGTGTTATTATTTATTACAGTATATTAAATTATGATTTGCACAATGGGCAGCTTGGCCTCCTAAGGGGAGTGTGGGCAAGAGTAAGGGTTATAGCTTAGTGGTAGCACAGCTGCTTTGTGTGCAGAAGGTCTGAGGTTCAATCCCTGTTATCCCCAGGTAGGACTGGGGGAAAACCCAGCCTGTATCTCTGGAGAGCCATTGCTCGTTTGCATGGGAAATGGTGAGCTAGATAGACGTCTCCTAAGTCAGATGATGTAAGTGATGCAGAGAAACTAGTATCTCAAACCTGCCTTAAAATGAAATGGCATTAATAATGCACAGGTAAACAGCAAATAATTTGAACTGAATTATGACAGGTTGGACAGAGTTCCCTGTTGTGTATAATTGTACATTTCCATCTTTGGGGAAGCTGAGCTTCAAAACTGAGAGCATTGAGTTTAAGTTTTTGAGAATGTAGACTTAAAATCCATAGTCACACGAAACAACATTCTTTACTCTGACCTCTGACACTTGACGTATTCCTGTGATTGTAATTTATTATAAACTGTTTCTAATGTTGTATTTTAAATTGTTGTGATCTGCCCTGGGACCTTAGGGTAAAGGGCAGGTGTTTAATAATAATGATGAAATAAACATGATGTAGACTTTGTTGATTAGGGTACAAGTAATTTCTAAGAAATTGAGGGAATTTAAAAATAAAATGTAAGGGGAATGCAACATTTCAATTACTCCTTATTAATCTGCAAAATATACTGTTCCTTGCTGGGAGTTGCAGTGTTTAGTACGCTTTAATTTTGTGGGATGTTTTATGGAAATAACAGCTTGTTTATAATTAGTGGGCAAACTTATAAAGAGATATTGCAAAAGCTTGCAGTGAAAATGTGTGTGCATCTAACCTTTGGACTGTGCATTATTTTTAGCATTTGTTGTGGATATTTGTAGTACCAGTCCCATAACACTGGTTTATGAAGAAATTTGAAAATCTTTTTCACCCTATAATAAGTGCTCAGGATGAGTTACAGTGTATTTAAAAATAGCCTAATTACATACTTGGAAAATTTAGAAAATGCAATGATGAACTTGCTATTAACACACTATTACATGTACAAAACCTTAACGTTATTTTTTCTTTTTCACAGTTGTGGGCGTTAGTGAGGCTTATGAAGATGCTGCCAACTGCTTATGGTTACTCACAAATTCTAAACCATGTGCCAATTGCAAATCCCCAATTCAGAAGAACGAAGGCTGCAATCATATGCAGTGTGCAAAAGTAAGCAAAGAGTCAAAATAATGCTACAGTTTATATAAATATAAGTAGAAATGTTTACTTCATGCAATGTCTTAAAAAGTCCACAATATCCACTCTGGTGATCAGTATTTTGTTTGTTTTTCTCATGAAATTTTATTGAAGCTTTTTCATAAAACAACACAATAAAAACAAACTAATCTGATAAAGAGAAAAAGAAAATGCAAAGTCTTCTCTCAAAGGTAAATCTTAAACCTTGTCTCACACAGAAAGGGGTGGACCTTCCAGCTCTCACCTTGGGAGCTTCCCTTTCTTCTCCCAGCCTCCCTGCTGATCGGTATTTTGCTTTATCAAAAGAACTGCCTTTGTGTTGATTGCTTGATGGTGTGAGAAAGTAGTTTTTCTTGCAGTCTTCACTTTTTTTAACAGGTAACATCCATAGCACCCTCAGTTCTTTTTGACAAGAAGCATTATCTGATGTATTAATTTATCTATTTCGGGTTGTATCCCATGTTAGTCATACTCAGAGTAGACCCACTGAAATTCATGTACCCAAGTTAATTTAAGTAGGTCTACTCTCAGTTAAACCACAGAGCCTAGGACTTGCCAATCAGAAGGTCGGTGGTTCAAATCCCCACGACGGGGTGAGCTCCCGTTGCTCAGTCCCTGCTCCTGCCAACCTAGCAGTTCAAAAGCACGTCAAAGTGCAAGTAGATAAATAGGTACCGCTCCGGCGGGAAGGTAAATGGTGTTTCCGTGTGCTGCTCTGGTTCGCCAGAAGCGGCTTAGTCATGTTGGCCACATGACCCAGAAGCTATATGCCGGCTCCTCGGCCAATAAAGCGAGATGAGCGCCACAACCCCAGAGTCGGTCACGACTGGACCTAATGGTCAGGGGTCCCTTTACCCTTTACCTTTACTCTCAGTAAAACTTAGTTGGCTACGAACCTTCATTATTAAATTCCTATCATGCACTTTCCTCTCCAAACAGAGATGTTTCAAGCAGCTAACAAAAACAGATCTAAAAATTATATAATCATTTAAAATTCAGCAATATAACAAAATAGCATACAGCATTAAAACAGCATATAAACCAGAGCTGCCATAATTTAAAAAAAAATGCATTGCAGTCTAATCAGCAGTAAATTCAGAAAACCTGTTGAAAAAGATATGTCTTCGGATGTTGAAGGCAATGGAAGGCACAAGAGATTCTCATCATCTTAAAGAACTGGCTGATTCATTTGAGAGGAGGTAGTCCTTCAAGTATACTGGACTCAGGTATATAGGCCTTTAAAAGTGCAGGCATACCTCAGAGATACCACAGGTTCGAATATCACAATAAAGCAAGTCACATAATTTATTTGGTTTCCCAGTACACATAAAAGTTATGTTTACACTATACTGTAGTCTTTTAAGCCAGGCCCACTAGCTGCAGGGGCAGTAGGGGAAAAATCCACCTACAGCCCTTTGAAGCAGACAGGCTGCCTGCAGCTACACTGCATCCTCATAATGAACAATATCTGCAAAGCATAGTAAAGTGAAATGAAACAAAACGAGGTATTCCTGTAATGATTAGCACCTAAAATTGCACTTGGAAACCAACAAGCATCCACTGCCTCTGATACTGTTGCATACGTAGTTGCACAATCCCAATATTTGGCACTGGTCAAGATTTTGGCAACAGCAGTCTGCACTAACAGAACTGTATGCAGGCCACTTAACCATAGAACTATGGGGGTTGCATTGAGATAATCCTCTGAATCATGTTCCACTTAGGGTCAAGCTAGACATGGAGTTTTAATTGTGTGAATGCAGTTAACACACACATTTTTTGTTATGTAAATAGCAGACATGGAGAAACCAATTCCAATAGACCCTTTGAATAACTGTGATGAAAACACAAATTGCTGTTGTTTTTAACATTCTAGGTCTCCTTTCAAATCTTTTAACAGAATTGGTTTAAGAAATTAGCTCTCTTTTTCCTTTTCAAGTGTAAATATGACTTCTGTTGGATTTGCCTTGAAGAATGGAAGAAGCATAGTTCTTCCACTGGAGGTTATTACAGATGTACTCGCTATGAAGTCATTCAACATGTAGAGGAACAGTCTAAGGAAATGACAGCAGAGGTAAGAAGCTAACAAATACTGAGGAGGTACAGAAGGGTGATTATCTTTGCCTTTCTTCTTAAGCTTTTTAATTTGTGCAATTCATTTGATTTTTAAACTTCAGGTATTTCACTGCTAACCAGAGTAGGGTCCAAAAATATGTTCACCTTGGCCGTCACACCTCCCTCTTCTAGCATTCATTTCTCATCTCCAACTTCACACTGTGCTTCAGAAAGACTTGGAGGCACAGCATAAAGTTGGACATAATCTCCACTTCTCCCCTGAGCCTGAAATTTGCACAAGAGGCAGAGGGTGTCATTTACTCTGTGCTTTGGAGACAATGCAATCCTGTGCATGCTTATTTAGAAAATGGTAAATCGCATTGTGTTCACTGGAGCTTGCTGCCAGAAACATATACAGGTGGTACCTTCGTTCTCAAACTTAATCCATTCCGGAAGTCTGTTCCAAAACTAAGGTGCGCTTTTTCATAGAAAGTAATGCAAAATGGATTAATCCGTTCCAAACTTTTAAAAACAACCCCTAAAACTGCAATTTAACACGAGACCATTGATCCATAAAATAAAAGCAATAAACAATGTACTGCAGTCACACAATCAATCAATCAATCAGTAGCTGAACTAGGTTCCACACAGTCACAAAAGCAAAACAAAAAAGCTGCAAAAACAAAAATGCAAAATAAATAGCAAAAAACGACAGACCTCGGCGTAACACTCAAAACGGAAGTGTGGCACTCAAAAAGGAAGCATAACACTCAAAATGGAGCACGTTCAGCTTCTGAAAAAAGTTCGCAAACCAGAACACTTACTTCCAGGTTTGTAGTTTTTGGGTTCCAAGTTGTTTGAGTACCAAGGTATTTGAGAACCAAGGTTCCACTGTACATAGGATTGGTACCTGTTTTCTAAAGTAGAGCACAAGGTCCTATCAACCATCAATGGTTTCGTTATATAGTAAAATTCATGTTAAATTGCTGTTTTAGGGGTTGTTTTTAAAAGTCTGGAACGGATTAAACCATTTTACTTTCTATGGGAAAGCACACTTTGGTTTTGGAACGCTTTGGTTTTGGAATGGACTTCCGGAATGGGTTAAGTTTGAGAACCAAGGTACCACTGTACAGGAAATGCCTAAGAAACTTCCTAAAGTTTGGAACCCTTTGGGGTTTGTTTTTTAAATGTTTAGGTCTGCTTCACACTTTCTGGCTCCCATCCCATTATGGCCTTGGTAGCATAAGGATTTGTAGTTCAACATGCAAAGCCAGCAAATATATCTACCATTGCCTTGCTACAGAGCTGCGTACATGGCCACTGCAATTTCCCTGGTTAGGGAACCATCTTTTAGAGCCACTGTGATGCATATGGCAGTGGTCCTTTATACAACTCCCACGTGGAGCCACCAGTGTATGTACTTGATGCCCCTGTACAGGTGTGACCTAGCTGCAAGGCTGCTGGTAGCTCAACAGGCTCCCAAGAGCTTGATGTACTTCAAGAAAGCAGCATCTTCACCTCACCAATACCTTGCATGCCCCTGCTGTGAAACTTCTGAGGGCTGCCTCAGAATGGCAGAAGGAGGGGTGCACAAGGGAAAGCAGCGGAAATTGGCTGGGTGGAATGTTACCCACCAAAGGATACAACGTAAGGCAGGAAAAAACTGGCTTAGGAGTTTGACTTAATAACGCCAAAGTGCAGTTTGACTTGTGAGATGTGTTAAGGTATATTTCCAGCTGGCTGATTTGTTCATACAGTATGCATCACTATGCTGCTTGTGAATAAAGCTCTATTATTCACATTTTAAATGGTTGATTGCCCATTTCCCTTTGCTCATAAATGTTACATTAAGATAAAACTAGCAAGTCGTTAATTTTTTTTATCTTTCTTTCCCGTAATTATTTTCTAGGCTGAAAAGAAACACAAACGATTTCAAGAACTTGATAGATTTATGCACTATTACACAAGGTTTAAGAACCATGAGCTCAGTTACCAAGTACGGTTGGAAATAGTTCTATAAAATTATTTTCCAGCTTTATTAGTTCAAAACAGTGTTTTTCACTTTTTAAAATTTTATCTTACTTTTAGTTAGAACAGCGCCTTCTAAAAACAGCCAAAGAAAAGATGGAACAACTGAGTAGAGCTCTTAGTGGACGTAAGTGTGCTGAGTTTATGTGATACATTCGGGTGCTCAGAATAATGTGTGTACACCAAAGCCTTTCAAAATCCAATTTATTTCTGGCCACTGCTTTTGTCCTTATCAAACTGAGCATTTGTGTGGCTTGATTTACTTTGATTAATGGGTGAACGAACAATATATTGCAGTATATGACATGTGCTTTATGTCTTCTAATCTAAATAAAGATATATTTTCTGCAATACCAGCTAGTATCTTCCCCAATCTACTTGTCATGCTGTTCCTCTCTGATACCAATCTGTTGCTTCCTTTTCTTCATTTATCTGTGCTGATGCTGAAAAGCAACAAGAAACTTTAGTTTCATGTAGGATCTCTTCTCTTGGGGGAGTTAGTTCCTACCCAGCTTTTCCATCCTTGGCTATTCAGATCTGTCTCTTCTCTTGCACATGTTCTGATTTTAGTAGATGGTGTTCTATATGACATGGTTTTTCTCCTGTGAGTATAAGATGTCCTCACATGGGACTGCAACTGCCCCTAGCAACTGAAAGCAGGAACACGAGACGCTTCTGCATCTTACCCAGGGATCAGCAACCTTTTTCAGCTGTGGGCCGCTCCACCGTCCCTCAGACCATGTGGTGGGCCAGACTATATTTTGGGGGGGTGGGTGGGTGGACGAATTCCTATGCCCCACAAATAACCCAGAGATGCATTTTAAGTAAAAGGACACATTCTACTCATGTAAAAACACGCTGCTTCCTGGACCGTCCTTGAGCCAGCTTGAGAAGGCGATTGGGCCGCATCCGGCCCCCAGGCCTTAGGTTGCCTACCCCTGATCTTACTTGATCTGAAGCCCTAAGTTCCTTCCTGCATTTGCTTGAAGTGGTCTTTAGAGTGCACTGTCCATCTTCTCTGTGTGCTCATGCTTGTATTTTGTAATTTCAGTGGGACTTCAATGTGAATTTCTTTTAATTTGGACTAATGTGACTATAGGGGACGCGGGTGGCGCTGTGGGTAAAACCTCAGTGCCTAGGACTTGCCGATCACATGGTCGGCGGTTCGAATCCCCACGGCGGGATGCGCTCCCGTCGTTCGGTCCCAGCGCCTGCCAACCTAGCAGTTCGAAAGCACCCCCGGGTGCAAGTAGATAAATAGGGACCGCTTACCAGTGGGAAGGTAAACGGCGTTCCGTGTGCTGCACTGGCTCGCCAGATGCAGCTTGTCACGCTGGCCACGTGACCCAGAAGTGTCTGCGGACAGCGCTGGCTCCCGGCCTATAGAGTGAGATGAGCGCACAACCCTAGAGTCTGGCAAGACTGGCCCGTACCGGCAGGGGTACCTTTACCTTTACCTTTAATGTGACTATGCCGTCTTGTGAATGCAGAAATCTGAATGCAGTCAAACAATGGACATAGAGCTTTTTCTGTTGAAAGCTAGATTAGGATTTGAAAAACAATTTTGATTTTGCACAAAACATTATACTCTGTTTAGAATAAGTTCTGCTGTTGCTGAAATAGTCATCACATCAGCAAATGGGAAACAAAATACTCTTTGCAATGCCTGGATTTCTCTTGCAGCTGAAGGAGGTTGTCCAGATACCACATTCATTGAAGATGCAGTACAAGAACTCCTCAAAACTCGTCGCATCCTGAAGTGTTCTTACCCATATGGATTCTTTCTAGAGCCAAAAAGCACAAAAAAAGAAATATTCGAACTTATGCAGGTAAAGGAGGCCCTTGTGTTAGTGGCTTCTGTGATTAATTTTTTACAGCTGACTAGTATATATTGAATTGATATTTTCTAGTAATTCTTACTTGCTTCTCAGTAACTTCCTCTAGATTTGCATTCTTAAGAGCACAACTCAAAAGATTAAGCAGATATGTACCGTATCCTATTGGCTTCAATGAAGAAGTGTTAGGGTGAAATACTATGCATACTTACCTGGGAGTAAGTTTTATTGAACTTACTTGGGTTTCCTTTTGAGTGGGTATGTATAGTTGTACTATTAATTCTCCCATGGAAATCAAGGATCCTTAAAAGTGCCTTTAGAGTGTCATATTGTTGTTTTCCATTTTAGAAGTCGTAAGACTGTGTACCAATGAACAACAAAACATTTGGTCTTAGTGTAATGTGTGCTAAAAATGTCCTGCTCTAATTCCTCTCATTCTTCTGAGCAAAGATGGCATAGATAGGATGTCTGGCAGGCATTAAAATTTTATGGAACCCTTCTGGAAGTCCAGCTCCCCCCCCCCCTTCTCTCTCTCTCTCTCTCTCTCTCTCTGTGTGTGTGTGTGTGTGTGTGTGTGTGTGTGTGTGTGATCATGATCTTACCACTCTGGGAAGAAAGCCAGAGGTCCATTCTGACTTGTTGGCTTAGGGCACCTAGAGCAGATGCTGCAAAACTCAAAAGCTTCTTCCCAATTTACTTTCAGGTTTGCTCCACTTGATAAGGAGCTACTTCAGTGATCTTTTCCCCCCAAAACAACCCACTTTAGTGTATTTTCAGGGTGGTGACCAGGGCAGCCTTCTCCTTTACAAAGCTCTTAAAAAATTGAGGCTCCCTTTGGGCAGTGCACATTACTGCAGTTGCGTACTCTGTGAATGCAGCTGTCACTTGAGGTCCACTTAGTGGTTGAAGGCAAAATTGCTGCTCAAAAGAGAAGGGCCCTTCACAGGGGCCACCCTGTTTTTTATTTTGCCTTCACCAAATCCTGTTTTTTATTTTGCCTTCACCAAATTGCTTCCCGTTCTACCCTTTGCCACTCTGTATTTGGTTCAGGCTTTTAGTTTAGCTCTTATTAATAATTTCTTTGTGTGCCTGTCCTGTTCAAAAATAGTTTTACATTCCCCCCCTACACTCTCCCAGCCTCAGCTGCAGAGGGAAAAACTACCGTATTTTTTGCTCTATAACACGCACCAGACCATAACACGCACATAATTTTTAGAGGAGGAAAACAAGAAAAAAAATATTCTAAACGAAATAGTGGATATATGATTTTTGTGGTTCATGCTGTGGCCACAGACATGTGATCTGACAGTGAGTTTGGAGTAGCCCAATGCAAAAATCCTGAGGATCCATGTGGATCCATGCTTTGTAACCACGGAGGAGGGAAGGAAGGGGAACCATGGATCCTCTGCTCACGACTGCAGCAGATCCCCCCCGCCACCCGCAGGCATTCGCTCCATAACACGCACAGACATTTCCCCTTACTTTCTAGGAGGAAAAAAGCGAGTGTTATGGTGCAAAAAATACGGTACTTTTTCTCCTTGCCCTCATGATAGGGCAGAACTACTTCAAAGCATCCCAGTCTACCCAAGTGGGACCCTGTCGTCTCTGATCTTATTCTGGATGAGGATGAACGGAGAGGGGAATGTGAGGTGGAGGAACCTGACTATTATAATCTCTTTCAGTACTTTCACTATCTGCTCCTCCTGTGTAAATTGGTGGTGGCTCTGGATCTGATGCCCACCCCTTCAACTTCCAGGGCAGCTGCTTTATGTCTGAACTTTTTGCCCAAGACCAGAGTGGTAAAATTAACTGTGTTAATTAACACTGTAACTGAGTTGGATACACAAAGGCATGTGGCCAATGCCAACAAGTATGATGTGTCGAAGCCTTCAGTCATGGCTTGGGCTGCCTGAGTCTGCTTTCTGCATTCATGGTACAGTTTGCCTGAGCTTTTTAGTCATTACTGTTATTTTTTATTTAGAAGTTGGTATTATTGCTTGTTAGTTACTGTTGGCTGTCACTCTCCTCTGTTCTGTTTCTACTTCCTTGGCTTGTCATAATAGAAAATTGAAGTTTTGAAGATTCTCTTTTGAGAAGTAATTCTGCCTTTGACCACTAGGTGGTGGTCAAGTCCCACTTGGGGTCCACCACTCTGCATGCATAGAAATCCTGTTTCCAGGCAAGAACCCAAATGGTCTTTTCTGCCACCCTGTTAGAGTTAGCCACCTGTATGCAATTCTCTCCCAAAATTGGTTCAGCTTAGGCAAGTCCCACTGTTTCCTGGCTTACTCCTGCAGGCCAGCCAGAGAACAGAACATTGGGCATTTACCATTAATGTTCCTTCCAGGGGTTATACAGGAGGAAGCCAGTTCCATCACTGACTCAGGTAGGTGAGTGGGTCATCTTTCATTCACTTAAAACTCACCAGTCCTTACATCCTTGTATTCCAGCCATGCTCCCTAAGGAGGGAATTTTATTTTTCTTCAAACTTTTTCTTTCAGGCTGAACATGTTATGCTCCAAGTCCAGCTTGGTTATGAGCAGAACTAGGGTAGAGCCTCAGGAATCAGAATAACCAAAACTATGCAATGTGATCCACCCTGTACTAGGCACCATTAACCCACTTTTCCCTGGTTTGTTCTTTCTTGTCCCCATGGAAATAACATGCGCAGCAAGTATCCAGAGTTATGGTTTCTTGTCCTGTAAAGAATTTACATGAGTATTTATTTTCTGATATAGACAGATCTTGAGATGGTCACTGAGGATCTTGCTCAGAAAGTGAACAGGCCTTACCTTCGTACTCCGCGTCATAAAATTATCCGTGCAGCCTGCCTTGTACAGCAGAAGAGGCAAGAGTTCTTGGCCTCTGTGGCCCGAGGAGTTGCTCCTGCAGATTCCCCAGAAGCTCCAAGGCGCAGGTAACCTAATAATAACAAAGATCTGTATGGCCAAAGAGGTTCACCTGACAGCCACTCGGCTTGGTAAGCCTGCCTTGAAAACTCCTCTGCTTAGCCTTCAAGTTGTAGTGCAGGTAGTCCTGGTAGGTCTGCTTTGCGGAATTCATTTTTTAAAATCTATTATTGATGCTTCACCACTTCCCACCTAACAGTTTTAAAGGGGCAGCGTTGGGGGGGTGTTGGGGACACAGACATGTGCTTGTGGCCAGAATTGTAACAAGGGAAAGATTTATACATCTGCTAGCTGGACTGAGGTGTGTATGTGCAGTGCTGCTCCTCTGAAATAAAATGCAGGAATAACTTTTTTAAAACACCTCAGCTTACTCTTGTAAGCTTCTGGCTGGCAAAAGTTTTTTTCTTGACTGCTGAACTTTTTACATGGATATAGTAGCATTGTCGGTAACAAGGACTAGCAAGTTCCCCGTGGCGTTTGAGAAAGGATGCTCCAACTGCACTGCACAAAAGGAGGCGGTTTTGAGGGAAGGACACAAATGTTAACACCATTGCCCTTGAAGTAAAATTCCAGAAAGGTTGCACAGGACAGCCCTTGAAGCTGATCAAATGAACACATTCATTTTTGTACTCATTTTGTTGGAGGGGGGTGTTCACAATTTATTCTAGTCTTCTTTAACAAATTCTGTTTAATTTATAGCTTTGCTGGTGGAACATGGGATTGGGAATATTTAGGATTTGCATCCCCCGAGGTAATTTTTTGTCACTTTTAATTAAAATGTGTATTATTATGGAAATTAAGATGGAATTTCACTTTGCATGATTAGCTTCCTGATGTTGTTGCAAACTGCACCAAGGTTTACAAGGTCTGGATGAGCTTTCTATTTTTGCTGCTTTACAATAGAAGGAAATATATTTAATTTTATATCTCATGGTAGATATACAAGGTGGCTTACAACATGGCACCCTAATCCTCTAGCTCTGCTTCAGCTGTGTCAACTGTCTCAGCTAAAGTAGCATTCTATCTACGCCTGTTTGATATGGGAGAGGCATCTTGCTCCATGCTCCTGGTATGCCCCACAGAGGACCTTAAGGTCCATGAACATAGTTTAGAGGTCCCAGGCCCTAAGGAAGTTAGATTATTCTCCACCAGGGCCAGGGCCTTCAGTGATGGCTCCAACCTGGTGGAATGCTGTGTCATGAGAGCACGGCCCTGCAGGATTTAACCTTCTTCCACAGGGCCTGTAAGACAGAGCTATTCCGCCTGGCTTTCAACTTGAACTTAGCCTGATCTTTTATTCCCCTTCCTTCCCCCTCCCCTTTTTATGAAGATTATCCGCTCTGGGATCCCACAGCTAATTCTCCCCTGGTCTCCATGCTGGCCCAAATAGGTCTAATTTAGCCTGCTAGCCCACGTGATCATCTAATGTTTACTGGATGGATTTTCCCCCTAAATTGATTTTTCAATTCTGAATTTATTGTTATTCACGTTTTATACCATATTTTATGCTATTTTTGTTGCATCAATTAAGTGTTTTAAATTTGTCGTTAGCTGCCCTGGGCCCGGTTTTTGAACCGGGAAGGGTGGGGTATAAATAAAATTATTATTATTATTATTATTATTATTATTATTATTATTATTATTATTATTATTCCTCCTCCTAAGGGAAGGTCCTACACTCCTCCTCCTCATTGCCAAGGGACTAAACCATGAATAAAGTTTCTATGGGCCTAGAGGATCCATGCCAGTTCTGTAACACGAAATACCTTTCTGTTCCTCATTCTGAGTTGGCTCTTTAATCAAGGCCAGCGATCAGTAAAGATCTATATTAGTCTGGTGCTGGCACACTGTTTTTAATTTCCCTCCCTTTTTCATTCCTCCCACCTGTATGTATTTAAGCATTTTCCATTTCAGGGAAATGCAAATGTATGTGAGTGCAGGCTTGTACTAGTAGTGAGACACAGGCATCTAACCAGAGATGTATATCTCTTTAAACTTTATACAAAATTTGTCATCAGCTGCAAAACACGCCAGGAAAAAATAAGTATACTACTTAAAACCACACCAGATTGATCTGAATAGGTTAATTTTACATTTTGTTCCTTTTGCAGCCTCTGTTCCTGCCTCAAGTATGAAAATCCCTGAGTTAGATAGGTTTTCTACACCTAGTGTGTGATGTTTGGGGTTTTTTGTAAGATCCACACATTTCTGCATATTTCCTTTTCTATTGTTGCTGAACAGCAGTATGCTTGTAAGAATATAGCTTGCTTCTTATAGGCAAATGAACTTGCTTGCTTTTCCCAGTTCTTCCTATAATACTTGGTTCCCAATAATTCCCAATAATAATTATAAAAATGACCCCTAAAAATCCTAGCCCCATTGAATTCAATAGGACTTCTTTTTTATCAAATATGTCTTTATTTCATTTTGTTACATAAGTAGAGAAAGCAGATACAAACCTGAAAAAGGACAGATAGAACAAGAAAAATTATAAAAGGGAATAAATAAAAGAGAAAATTAAATGAGCTACAAATACCTAGCACCCACACACCTTATTGGAGAAAACACCTGCAAACTAAAATTGTAAAATGTCATACAAGTATTATATGAGATATACCAAGAACCATGGGCAATCGCTGTCCTGTCCTGTCTCAAAAAATGTAGTTTGGAAAGTCTTTTCCACAGTAACAGTACACCGAGGTGACATTCTTACGGAGGTTTCTAGTGAACATTGGAAAACGCTCTCTTGCTTTATTTGGCATTAAAAACTCTAACATGTTGTGCTTAGCTTCAATCTCATCTGCCATTCTGTTGTTCATTCAAAAAAAATGTAGCAATGCTTTTATCCCAAACAATCATGCCCTCAGTAAATGAAACTCAGTCTGTTTCTTGTTAATGCCTGTTGGTTTTCAACAAGAATCTCCCAGTTCTGCAAAGAGGAACTTAGTTCAGCAAGCCACACAAGACAAACTGTTTTTTAATATTACCGGGGGGGACATGGCAGGAACGCATGCTTAAATAAAGTTATACATTCTGTTTAGCCATGATTCTTAACAATTGATTTTCTTGGATAATTTAATGAAACATATTTCAGCAAAGTGTGATTCTTGATAGATGCTTTGCAGATACTTTGAGCAGCTGTGAGAAAGCTACATGTTGATAGAGAAAAGTAAATCTTTGAATTGGTGCAAAGCTATACTCTTGGAATTCTTTTTGAAAATAAATTCACCAGGCACAGGATTATTGCATATTAGACTACTTTACTGTGCAAAAATTAGCTAATGTAAATAGACTTGGCCTTCTTTTTTTAAGGCAATGTTTTGGCTGATGTATAAAACTCATATATCAGTGTTCAAACTGTATGCAAATAGCTTTTCAGAATTTCTGAAAACCTAACAGTTCAGCCCCACAGAAGTAAGTCCTATTGAATTCAGAAGGGCTTACTTTCAGGTAAATGGGGATAGACTTGCAGCCTAAATATACTAACATTTAAGTCCATTGCTGCATTAATCCTAGTTATGCAGTCTTTATTGATTGATTGATTGATTGATTGATTGATTGATTGATTGATTGAATCAGGTTCAAGACTTGGCTTTAAAATTAGCCTTGATTGCTCCATTCCTGAAGCTTGCGAGAAACTTCCTTCTTTGTTTTCCTATTACAAAGTTGTAGTATTTGATATCTGAAAGCACTGATATTGCCACAAACCTTTTTGCCCATAACGGAAACAATTTTTTATTTATCCAGCTTGTTATATCAAAGCAGTGATAACCAATAGAGAACATGAGCATCTGATTAACACATAATTCCCTGTACTGTACTTTTTACTGTACTTTATTGATAAGCACCCTTTTCCATTACCTAAATCTTGTTTTCTATACTAGCCTCTTATACCCACGCCTAACTTTATAAAACACCCCAAGTGCATCCTTAACATTTTAAGCATTGCTGAAATGGATGCAGATAAGCCAGTGTTTTTGCCTGAGTATGAGCCAATTGTAAAATTCATCAATATAATACACAAACTTTTGGGGAAAAGCAATTAAACAGTAAGTATAAAAATGCATAATTAAATATTTTATATAAGATAAATATGCCTTGGTATTCTTGCAGTAAGATTTGCAAGCAGTTCAGCAGCAGCTTTATATAGTCTTGTTAGTTTAATTTAGTAGTTTGTGTAATCTGTCCAATTTTTCTTTTGAAAAAGCTTGCATGGTATAGGCTGCTATTTACTTTTATGAAAACAAGTGATTTTATAATGCATAAAATCACAGGCACTCTTTTTTTTTTCTTTAAATGTGCTGTTTGTTATGCCCAAAACTATTATTGCATGCTCCCCTGTATTTTGTAACGTTTGGTTTATGCAGGAATATGCTGAATTTCAGTATCGGAGGAGGCACAGACAGCGTCGACGTGGAGACATGCACAGCCTGCTTAGTAATGCTCCAGATCCCGATGACCCCAGTGAAAGCACATTAGGTGAGACTTGTATAGAAGGTCTCTTTACTTTTTTGCTAACGATATTCCTTCTTTTTAAAGAGGAATTCTGTATAATTATAGATTGTAGTTTATTTTCAGTGAAGCGATTTGTTAGTGTTTGATTAGCAAGCCTTAAATGCCAAAATAAATCATGTGTAGCCTAACTGAATGTGGTTTGGAGTATCTGGTGACGAGGTTTCTCAGTAAAATTAAGGGATAAACTTTCTTTTCTTGAACAGATACTCAAGAACCAGGTAGTAACAGAAGACATGGTAATTCCATGGTGAGTTCAGCTTCCATGAGTATTCTTCACAGCTCTTCTCTTCATGACTATACTCCTGTTAGTCACTCTGAAAACCAAGATTCTCTGCAGGTATATTCCTTTGTGCCTTTCCCTTTTCTTTTCTTTTCTTTTCTTTCCTTTCCTGTATCTGTATCTTGCATGCCTCTGCTTTTAGTTAGCTAATTTGTCAGCTAACTCTGGTTGTCAATAATTTGAACACCTAAGCTTCTAAACAGGTTTAATTAGAAGTACCATGAATTTATATGGGACTCGTGTCTCAGTTAGCATCTTTTGGACATTAGTTTCACACCAAAAATATTAGCTTAAATTAAGTATTATGAAATTGTATTCTCTTGAATGCATAAATTTAATTTCTTCTTGGAAATTGGAAGCAATTTAGGGGGGAAACGCTGCTCTAAGTATATGATTGTAGATGTATGTATATAGATATAAATATATTGCATTTATTCTGAAAATTATTCTAATCTCTCTCTTAGGCTTTAAGCTCCTTGGATGAAGATGACCCAAACATTCTGCTTGCTATTCAGTTATCATTGCAAGAATCTGGTTTAGTTATTGATGAAACCAGAGACTTTCTAACCAATGAAGCTTCCTTAGGAGCAATAGGTACTTCATTGCCTACAAGGCTGGACTCTGGTCCCATAAGTATAGATAATCCACGCGCTGCTCTAAGTAGCTCTGAACTTCTAGAACTTGGTGATAGTCTGATGAAACTAAGTGCAGACAGTGATCCATTTTCAACTGACCATCTTAGTTCTCACACCTTCAGTGATGCAAGAAGTGGCCTGTATTCAACATCTAGTGAAGCTGATTCAAGTAGCCAAGATCCTAATATAAATGAAAATCTCCTTGGGAACATTATGGCCTGGTTCCATGACATGAATCCTCAAAGTATTGCACTCATTCCTTCAGCAAGTACGGAAACCGATGATGATTCACAGCAACCCAGTACTGAAGAGGGGTCATTGGAGCAACCACATGTTCCTGATGCAAGACAGGACCCTCTGGAGGAGCATGCACTTTTTGAGGATTCGCTCAAAAATGAAGGTAGAAGCACCCAGACAGAAGAGAGTGGTGCTGTTGGGAATGTTATTACAGGAGAAGCAGTACCACCAAGTGGGGACTCAGCTGGGGAGGCAGCTAGCCAAGTGGATGCTTCAGGAGATGTTTCAAGTCAAATATCTCAGAGCTCAACTGAGTGGAATGAACATGTACATTTGGTGTGAACACAAACAAGCCTGAACACAGAAATTGATTATGGAGCCAAAATGGCTAGGCAGTTGCCAGCGGTACACTATGTGGAGTAAGCATTCTGGAGACTTTGGCCCGCATAAGCAGAGTGTGGTTGTTTATCCGTGGTGTGGAGATGGAATATATAGGAATTCCCTTTAAGTTCTTTACGATGGTTATGTGAACCTTTCAGGGAATTTCCATTGCATTTGACAGTGTTTTCTGTTCACTTTGAAGAGAGAGAAATAGTTTGTACTCCACATTCCTAATACAATGCAGCATCTATTTAGCCTTAGGCTGGTGATCCTTAACTTGAAAGTGTGGATTAAAGGCTCACTGAGTATTTGAATTATTGATTCTATGAAACCATTCTCTCCTCTTTTCCCCTTATTTGAATTGTCTTCTAACAAACCAGTGTTTAGCAGTATTTTTTATACCTTGCTTTTTCATTGCCTTTCCCCAACTAATCTTTAACCTGCAGTGTGAATTGAGGTATACAATACTTCTCTTCAGTGCTGCTTCACAAACCAAGGAGTGGATATTCTTTTCTAATTAAAATTGTTTTTTTTTAATGTCTATTTACAGTACAGATGTGCCAAACTGTAAATAGCAAACAACTTCAACACAAAAAGTATGCAGTATTGCTGTTTTAAAGCGCACCTATAATTATTAGTGATAGAAGGACCACTTGAAAGAAATGCTTTTCCAAATTTAACTGGCATTTATTGCCATGGTGACTGCATTAACATAAGCTGTACCTTAAGTTAATTAAGCCTAATTCTACTGTTAAGAACAGTTATTTTAAATAGTTGATTTAGCAGCAGCTATGCTGTATTGAAAAGACACTTTAATGGAAGTGCAATCATATGCCTTTTGTTTTCATAATTAACAATACATTTTATGCACAGTGCAGTTGCTTTTAATGATAATTATAAAATAAAGAAGTTTGAAATTTCTTGACATTAGAGGCAGTCCCACAATAAAGATTTAATATTACATATTACATGCAACATGTTACCGTGCCTTTGCCTAACTCAAATAGATAGTTGCCACAGTTGAATGAGTAGTTATCTGTTCTGGAGTTACTATGCTATGAAGTGCAAAAGCCTCCATAAAAACCACTCATGGCCTTGCCTTTCCGGTAAATAATGACACAGCGTAAAATTCTTCCCTATACAGGTGTGGTGCTAACACATAGAAGGATCCCCATACAAATCAGCTGAGCCCCATTTCCCCCTCCCAGCATGCATGCCATGGCAGTTCAGGCTGCACCAGATCTGTGGGTGCTTCATCTATCTCCAGCCAAGCCCTCCTGCTCACTACAGTTCAAGTTGTGCGATCTGACTTCTGCATCTTGAGCAGAGATAGCCTGAGAGTGGAATAGGGGTAGGGTGCCACCAGGGCGTGCATTCTGAAAGGGAGGGGAGAAACGGGGTTCATTAGAAAAGCCCCTCTGTGCAGATCCCTCTATGCAGACACTGTGCCCACATTGGGAAGTATCATACCCTAAATGCTCAAAAGTTTTTATATAAATAATGAAAACACTACTGTGTATTCTTTCAATTGCACAATATTCGTTTGGTGTGTGGTTGCTGTTTAATGTAAAAGGAAGAAAAAAAATTACCTTCCCTAGTGGTGTCCTACTGTGAAGAAAATTCTTGTTGAGATTGGCTTAAAAGCATCAAGACCTCATTGTAAGTTACAGTGATGCAGTTTGTAATTTTAACTAGAAGAAATTGTTTAAATTACTGTTTTGCTTGCATATAATCGAATCCTAGGATAACACAAGGAAAATAGGTGAAATGTTCCATTTTTATGTTTGACGATATGAGAGATCTGCTGATGTCTGATATAAAGGTTTCTCACTACTGACTGTGTATAGTAAAGTATTATGATGGGAAATAAGGTTGTATGTATATTGATTACTGTGAGTTACAAGAAAAAGTATTTTAACTCTTTCATTTAAAGATTACTGTTGGAATCTTGCAGTCCCTGTGGCTCATAATACTAAATAACTACATATTAATTATTTACTCCAAAATTAAAAAAATAAATCTGTTTCTTCTAGAAGTTTATTTAGAAGGAATAGTTCGCTGCTCTGTTCACTGTATTCTGTAGATCCATTACATTTTCTAGCTTGGCTTCTAACTGCCCTATCCTGAAGGTATTGATGTTGAAACCCTGTTTTCAGCCTTGAGAAACTATTTAAACAGCTGTCTGGTATAAAATCTTCTTAACCAAAAATAGGACTTGAAGATTCTATCCTCATTAATTGGTTTTAAACTGAAATTAATTTGAGACGCACATACAGCATCCTTGAGTTATAATTTCCAAATAGGACGATCCTCACACAGATTTTGTGTATTGCATTAAGATGTCTTGCAAAGCTAAGAGAAGATATGTACAAGTGCTCTCTGTGACGAATAGTGAAGTTTGTGGGTTCTGGTTTTATTGTAATTTGGTTTAGATTGTGCAGTATACACCATTGTTCCTGTGTTGACTTTATTCTGAGCATGAAATTTAGCATATTAAATTTGTATTTTCTTGGTACTTATTTAAATTTAAGACCACCCCAGTAATTGAATTTGCAATTCAGAAAGAAAGTTTGGCAAGCCTATTTTGTAAACCAATTAATTTTGTAATGTAAAAATAATAATCTTGAAAATGCTATTTGCACTTTCATAGTCTATACTTGATACATTCCCACTTTATATACAGTAGGATATTACAACCATGTAGATGTTTGGCCAAATGAATGCTGTTAATAATATGTAAAATTCTTTGATTAAACATTTATTACTTAATCTAATTTCATTTTGTCTCATTAATTTTAATTCTCTTTAACAAATAGTGGATTGGAGCCAAAGAACTGGGAATAGAAAGAAAATAACATCTGGTCCTATTCTGCAAGCGTTCTACATTGCTACTAAACCAATCTAATAAAGCAATCAATATGCTTGCACAAGCTCTTGTGGAAGAGCATCTGTTGATTTAGTTTCACTTAAGTACTTTTGGATCCAACCTACTATTACATATTTAAAGTGCCATGTAACATTAAGTAAGTACTGTGTGCAGAGATACTTAAAAAGATAATAATGAAGCAAGGTATCTACCTAAGTAGCTGAACTGCATGGAGTTTTAAATAATTGGGTTATTTGATATAGTTAACTTTAAAGCTATGGAAAGGGAAAATTATAGGGTGTGTGTGTGTAAAGACAAATAAGTCCAGTACATCAGTAGGTGTATACAGCTCACCAATCTGGTTAGCTTGATTCTGTTGATACAAGGCGAGCGCATGTGGTCATTGCTTAATCAGTTTACATATTGAACAGAAAGTCTAAGTAAGTAGACACATCCCTGATCTAGCCAGGAATCAGGGTAGCAAAAATACATAAAGAAATAGCTGCTACATGCACAGTTCTCCAACCTGTTAAAAGTTCAAAAATATCACCAATCAGCTGTTCAGGATGGGAATCAGGACTGAATTTAGTCCTCACTTTTCCCTCATCACCAAACAGTTGGTTAAAGTAGCTTACTGGGCTACATGTTTGCATTGTTGGATTAGAACTAGCGAGAACAACTGGCCCAATGTGTAGAGCCCTTCTGTTCAGAGCTTCATGTGCTGCATTCTCAAGTGGGCATTAGGGCACCACCAGTGTGAATTGTAGACCTCTACTCTTGAAAATGGGGTGCGGGTGGCGCTGTGCTCTAAACCACTGAGCCATGGGCTTGCCAATCAAATGGTCGGCGGGTCAGATCCCCGCAACGTGGTGAGCTCCCATTGCTTGGTCCCAGCTCCTGCCAACCTAGCAGTTCAAAAGCACCCCAAAAAGTGCAAGTAGATTAATAGGTACCGCTTTGGCGGGAAGGTAAATGGCATTTCTGTGTGCTGCTCTGGTGTCGCTGGCCACATGACCTAGAAAAACTGACTGCGGAGCAGACAAACGCCAGCTCCCTCGGCCTGTAAAGCGAGATGAGCGCCACAACCCCAGAGTCGTTCGCGACTGGATTTAACTGTCAGGGGTCCCTTTACCTTTTATCCTTGAAAAAGCCAACGGGGGACTGCCCTCTACAGGAAAAGGATCCCACATCCAAAAAAAGGATGACGTTTTCTGCCTCTTCAAGTGATAACAGTACCCACCTGCTGGTATCCTAGTACCCACTCAGTAACACCCTTCAATGGTACCTTCCATTTCCAGGTTTTCTCTCCGAAACAGCATCCCGTGCCTACAGAGAATACTCATTGGCCTGTTTCAGGTTTTCCCCATTTGGGGTTTCTGGTGGTGTGGTAGAAATATGCTCAATCCCAGCCAGCCATCACAACTCCATTTTCAATAAGGGGCCCACTCAACATCTCACACCATTACATTATAGGGCTGGTTGTTTTTCTAAAGATATTTTGAGTACCTGCAAATCCTGAGGTTGCCCAGAGTCTGATGGTACATCGCTCGTGCAGTGGTGTTTCAGTTTTGGCTACATAAGTATGAGCATAGGAATAGTCAAATTGGACATTAATAGGTTCATATTAAATTTTGAAGTTGATCTGTGTCTTTGAGGAGAAGGTCTTTGAATACTTCATACAGAATTTTGATATCCCATTTAAAATGTACATGCAAGAAATTTAGTGAATTTATACCCTTAAACAAACATTTACCTATTGTTCACTCTAAAAAAAAAAATGTTTGTTTAGCTAGCCGATAGTTTTGCTTCCTCAACATATTTCATGACTGCGGAGCAGACAAACGCCAGCTCCCTCGGCCATATTTCATGATGCTTTTAAAACAATCCCCCCCCCCCCAAGCAATGCTCTTCAGACTCTTAGGCTACTTCTAAAACAATCCCCTTTATTTATGTGCTTCTCACTTCCTCCAACCAACAAATTGCAATAAAAATAAAAAGAAAGAAAAGATGTCAATGTAGATGTTCAGTACTGCAAAAATATACTCATTAGGATTCAGACGATACTGGTCCCTCTTTCCGATCATTAGTTGTGTGTCCACCAAGAGATACTTTTTAAAAAAGAAAAAAAAGTCAGTGTATGCTGTCATTTTAATTTTTTTTATCCTAAATAACGGCTCTCTTGAAAGCAAATACCTAGCAGAATAGTACACATTGTTAACCTACTACTCATTGTATCCCTCTAGCCAGTTTCTGATCTTCCTGTATGGGAAAGATAGGTCTCCTTATTAATGTCTTATCTAGGAATAACAGAAGCCACTTCAAGTTGCAGAAGTCATTGTTGGCATTTAAAAAAGAAGTGAAATTAGCATGTAGAGTGTGTTTGCTCATAATACAGGATTGGATCCCAGAATGAATTAGTTGAACCCGTCCTGTTGAAATCAGTAGGACAAGTTGGTAAAGATTTTAATGGGAACTAAATGTGATTCACCATTCCACTCTTTGCAACGCTATAAACATGAAAGTAAAATCCCACCCATACATATGCTCACTGGCTTTTTATCTTGGATATCTCTGATATCACTCCAAAACAGGGATCAATTTCATTCTAGAAACTCAAGACAGTTTATTTTGGCATTAAGTGTTTAAGATCTGATTTCAATTAAAGATTCTTCAGTAAACACCATTTTAAACAAACTAATAGATACATAACCATCCACACCTTGTGGCCCTGTTCAGATATCATTTGAACCATGGTTTTATATGACTGAATGAGCCACAGTAAGCATCAGGCTTGAATATTTTCCCTCCCCTCCCCTTTGCATATGAGAAGAGGGGGAAAGAGTGAAATATTCTGTTTTCACTTTAGAACAAACACTGCTTCCTTGTTACATATCAATTTGGAACTGTGGCTTTTACTCACTAGTTAAACAAGGACCAAAACATGCCTTCAATTTCAAACGTGGATAGAACAAACTTTGGTTCTCTGCTTTTATACATAATAGGGAACTGCAGTCTGGTCTAAAGTGAAAGCTTTCACTCTCTTCTCATAAACAAATGAGAACAGAATAGGAGCAGACAAGAATGAGGCTCACCTCAGGTCATTTCCTATAATTTAACTGATTTAGCATCTGAACCATGGTCCCAAGAGTCTTGTCGTCAACTCAGTGATTCAGAGGAAAATCAGTCACAAATATAGCTTCCCCACCCTGGTCATAGTTAATGCTATGAGTAAAAGTAAGATTTTTGTTTCTCACATACAGAGCATCTCAGTCGATTCAGCCTTCAGTTCCTTTAAGACTTACTATGCTAAAAATTAGTGTTCCAACAGCAGCATGTACTATTCGTAACCACTGCAAATACAGAGTTTACAGTTAGCAGTATGCAAAACCAAGAGAACCGATTAGCACATTGGTATTCGCACTGTTACTGTGAAATAGGAAAATGCTAGTAGCAGCAGATGCCAGGGTTGTCAAGGCTGGCACAGAACACAGAGCAAGGTACAGACCCACTTATTTTGCAAGTGGGTGGGTATCAAGAGTGAACAAGTGAAGGCATGTGCCGCCTGAGGCAAACAGGAAGGTGTCAAGCCACCACACCTGCCCACAAAATCTGACTGGTGTTATTCAGCTGCGACAGCCAGGGGTGGGCAGCACATCTGCAGGGGAACCACCCCATGGGACTCCTCTGCACAAAGTGGCTGCTTTTGATTTGCCTAATGGTTGGGCAGGACCTGCGTCTGTGCTTGCTAGCTTCCTGCCTGGATTCTCTGTCCTGGGTCAAAGACCATTTCAGGCCTATCCAGTGGGCCATTCAACCTCACCAGAGAATGAAGGAAACTTAATCTAATTTCATATGGCCCTTGGCCTAATTTCAACAGCATTCCGCAAGAAATCTGTTCATATCTTTGGCAGGAGCCACCTATCCTTCACCTTGTAAACCGCTGGGTGAAGAGAGGAAGGATGGAAGAAATATGGTCCCTCCCAGCAGTCTTTGTCTTTGTATTTGCCCTCAAGGCTTTCCCCAACATAGAATCATATTACATCGCCAACCAAGTCTGCCACATAATCCCATATATTTTAGAAGACGAAACATTGGGTCCATTTGGAGAAAGACGCCACTGAAAACACCCCCACAACAGCATCCCCATTTCTCCAAAACAAAACAAAGAGAATCCCCACAACACTAAACAGGTTCATACAGTGCATGGTATAAAAAAGTAGGCAAACTGCCCCCAGCCCCACTAACATCCCCCCCCCCCGGCTCACCACCCACTACTCAACATGCAGCACAAAATGTCCAAACCAAAGGTCTACACTATAAGACTTCTAGAGAAAAACTTGAACAAAGACAAGCTGATACAAGAAATACAAACTAGGCTAATGCACTAAATTCCCTGGCTAATGCACTAGCTGAAGTTTCTGAACCGTCTTTGGAGGCAGCCCTATGTGTAACACATTGCAGTAATCTCACCTAGAGGTTACCAGAGCATAGACAGCAGAGGTTAGGCTACCCCTGTCCAGATAAGGGTGCAGCAGCCTGAGGGTGATGAACACAGAAATGGAGAACTGAGATGGAAAGGGAATTCCTCCAGGTGAAGGTAGGAAATAATGAGGGAAGAGCTGCCTACTTCCCCAGAACGGATTGTGATTCTCACATTCAGGCACAATGTGGACCAAGATCCTACCTGAAGACCCTTCCAAGGTAAGAACAAAGCCTGATTGGGCAGAATCAAAAGCACTTGCAGTATAATTCGGAGGGAAAGTCTAGCGCACAAGAATTAATGTACCTGAGTCGTCTTTAAACTTTGGTGAGGGGGGAACCAATACTGGGAAAGAGGAAAATGAAACAAGCTTGGAGGAGATGCAGACAATAAAACGCAAAAGGGTTATTTACTTCAAAAAGGAAAATGTTTTACTTACCATTGATTGCAGGATAGCACAAAAACATCCATAAATAAGCAAGACTAAATACAAAATTAGCAGTATTCCTGATGTGATTGTAAGGTCACACTAAAGAAAAAGAAGAGAGGTATGAGCACTTCCTGCCATGCAGATATGATAAGAACAGAAATTGGTGAATGGGGAGGTTCTCCACCCAACCCATAGAATAGACATTCACCAAGGAATATCAGGTGTTAATACATTTTCTTACCCTATCTTGCAAAGTATCTCAAGGGATATAGCTCGATACTTATTTGTACTGTATAACATTATTATTGTTTATAAAACCCGGTAAAAAAAAAAACTTTCAGCATGGAAAAAACACACCAAAGTGGATGGAATAAGGGAGCACATTCCAACAGCAGAAAAATCCCTCTGTTTCAGAAGTCTGTTGATGCTTTTAATATGGCATACACGCGGTTACTATTAATTAATATGCTAGTGTCTAGATAAGATGAAGTAGCCATACTTCAGAAAACTACTTTTAAGAGCCAATGCACTTAAAATTACATCTAGCCTTTCAGTGTTATGAGATACAAAATACAGAGAACCATATTATCTGATCAAATTGGAGTTCCTGAACTGCAACAAGGTCAGATAACCACAGAAAAAATGAGCTGCAAGCAATTTTTTCTGTCTTTCTTTCACAACTGAAATTTGGCCCCTTCTGTGTTACTCCCTTTCCACAATTTAAGAAGGATATTGACAAGCTGGAACATGTGCAGAGGAGGGTGACCAAGATGATTAAGAGTTTGGAAACCTAAACATGTGAGGAACGTTTAAGGGAGTTGGGTAGTTGAGAAAACAGCAGAGATATGATAGCCATCTTTCCATATCTTAAAGGGCTGTCATATGCAAGATGGCACTGACTTGTTTTGTCCAGCTCTGGAGGTAGGACCCGAACCAATGGATTCAAGTTACAGGAAAGGAGATTCCGACTAAACATCACAAAGAAATTTCTAATTAAACAGAACAGGCTCCCACGAGAGGTGGTGGACTCTCCTTCCTTGGAGGTTTTTAAGCAGAGTTTGGAAAGACATCTGTCATGGATGCTTTAGTAGAGATTTCTGCATTGTAGGCGTTGGACTAGATGATATTTGGAGAGCCTTACAACTCTACAATTTTATGATTCTATGTGAGCATTAGCTATAACTCTAATAAAGATAAGAATGTATGTATCCAAAATCTTACTAATGGAGCAATTAATAAACTCATTTAGACCACATATAAGCAGCTATGCTGTGGCATACAAACAATTACAGTGGTACCTCCGGTTGCGGACGGGATCCGTTCTGGAGCTCCGGTCGGATCCCGAGGTTTCTGCAACTGGAGGCACCACTTCTGTGCACACACACACTGCAGTAGAGCAATAACGCAGAAATATACTTCCGGGTTTGCCGCTTACGTATCCCGAAGTTTATGTAACCAGAGGGATACATAAGTGGAGGTACGACTGTATACTCTAGCATCACTATTATGCTTTTGTCAACATGCCAACACAGAAATTAATAAATATATACATACATACAGTGCTTTTTTCTTGGGGGGGGGGAGGGATACAGGGGTATGCATACCCCTAAGCATTTTGTGAATCTAAGTTTGGCCACATTGAGGGGCAGTATTTCAATATGAGTAGGAAAATGAGAGAACCCTAAACATTTTTTTTAGAAAAAAGCACTACACACACACTCACACACACTGTAGCCAAGACCGTTGTACATCAAACAAGCTTGCTTGTCAAGAAAAAATAAAACAAATAGCGAGAGAAATAAAAAAGAAATGCAAGATGGCTTATGAATGAGAAAAGGGGCAGTACTGTCTAGCAAAGGAAAAGAAAAGAAAAACTAAAGTACAGTGACCAGATTAAAAGAAAATATATCATTTACAGTGTCATTTCAAAAATGTAAAAACAAAGCACTTCCCAATAAATTTGTTTTATTATTATCTATAGCATTTCTCTCATATTTATGCTTTACCATTAAAATAGTATTACAGGTTTTCCTTAACCAATCAGTTACAGTAGGGGGAGTTTTATTTTTCAATTTTTGTGCAATACACTGTTTTGCTGTTGTTAGTAGTGTAGTAATCAGCTGTAAATTGGTATTCATTTACTTCAGAATAAAGAATCAAAAGGAGAGTTATTTTAGGATTTCTTGGAACATCATAGCCTCTACTTGATTCCAGCCCAAATATTTTAATCTGGGCTGTAGGCAAAAAATAAATAAATTCAATGACCACTGATATATATTGGAGAGAATGATATATGTTCCTAAGTGTCAATTTGTGTTACTGATCTTTCTCAGTATTCTTTCATTATGCCAAAATATCACACACTGATGACATTTTTCAGATGACAGAACAAACCTATTTTTAATTCTGAATTAGCGATTAATTTATCAAATAGTGGGTCAAGACAGTTAATAAATGATTGCTTACTTTTTTCTGAAGAGTAAAAGCGGCAAGTCCAAATGTCACCGACGCAGTGGCACCAACTGACCACATAACTGCATCAGCATCAAAGAAACTAAATGCCAAGTAAAGATAACTGTTAATGTGAAACGTGATATGCCTAATTACACCAGTACAGCCAATTCAATTTATTGACCAACTACTTACGCTGCAATTGATCCAAGCAACATACCCTCACAAATTGTCTAAAAATAAAAAATAGAAATAATTATATGCAAGTGGAAACACATTATTATTATAGCATAACATCCTCTCCATTTATTCAGCCTAGGAGGTTCTCCAATAGTGTACAGAATTCAGTGTATAGAATTCCCCTACCTTGCTATTTCCCAACCAACAAACCTAGACGCTTAATGGGGGATCCATATGGGGATGGGGTTGTTATTGTAATAGTTGCTGTAGCAACTTTGTAAAACACATAATGTGGCAACTTTGCCACATAAAACTGAAGAGTATAACAAAGGAACTTTTAATACTGTGTGGGTTTTGCTACAACTTATCCCAAAACAGTTATCTTAGGTTTCAGTATTGTATTGGTGCTCCTCAGAAACCCTTCATTCCATGCACCAGTTCAAAAAACAACTTTAGTTCCAACTAACCTTACAGTTAACTTCATACAGTAGCACAGTGCCTGAGCAATTTCCAGTCCAGAGGGCAATCCCATCTGCAGAAGCCTTGAACTATATCCAGCTGATTTAAACGTAATTTACTTCTAAGTACATGTCTTTAGAAGGGAATGTTAGTCTTCTCTGAAAGGTGTTTCTTACTGGGAATTAGGATGCACTCAAGTGGGATTACGTTCTTCCCATTGCTCAAAAGCAGAAAATGCTGTCGCACCAAAGGAAGTTGTCTAGTTCTCCTGCCCTGGAATCTGTGCTTGCATCTGTCTAAGCATCTGCCTATGCTGCCTAACGCTAACTGTGAATAAGACAAAAACATCTCAGCTTTTACTTTTCCCTGGCAAAGGGGCATAGAACCTGACAAATATCTTACCACAGTACTTTGCTAGAGAACCCATATGCAACCCAGTGCAGGGTGACCTAAATACTGTTGAGTACCTGTTGCAATAGTTAGGGAACTAGAAGTTAATGTGAATCACCTGCACCTAAGTCAATGCAGCAAGCAGGCAATCAGCTTTGGCAGAAATTGAATGCTTAAATGGGAGGAACCTGTGTTGCTTATATTTGCCTTTGGAAGCCAGATCTAAGGAAACCCTGTGAAGCTTCTGCCATTGGGGAAAAGACTATATGCTTCCATACGATCCACAGAAGCTAAGGAGAGCTTTTGCTACTGTCTTGATGCTTTCTATGTGTTTGCTCACTAAAACAACAAAATTAAGTAAACACCCTAAAGTTTCCTGGCTATGCACCTGAAGTACAATCTGACTGCTGGAATAGATTTATGTGCTCCCTATCCTGCAATCAGAGGTGAAATAACATTCATAATGGACAATGAATTTGGGTAACAACCCGCCCGAATACTATGAAATCGTCAAGTTATCTGTGAAAGAAACATCTCCAGCTAGGTGAAAGAAAACTTCTCAAACTTTTGTGCACTGCAAGAACCTGTGCAGCACCAGCACTATCTCAACATTTAAACTGCTGCATAAAGGGACTGAAGAGACGGGCAAAAAGTTGGAGGATTCTTCTCCCCCTTAATTAGGAGACATAGAAAGAAGCACCTTCCTGTCCTGGGTTCTATTTTTTAAAAAGTCTTCAAAAACTCTCCAAAAGGACTACCTGTCAAAGAAAGGAATAAAAGTAAAATTATATTACATTTAAAGTACACATTACATTTGTTACTGAACTGCCAATCTGTTGGCAGAAAAACAGTATAGCATCTAAGTTTGTATCTATCATCCTGTGCAAATCTTAAGTCACATTACTCTTTTTTTTTTTTAACAGAGAATTAAGCCCTACAGAAGGTGCATATTCTAGATTTTCCTTAAACCCATGAACTGGGCTAAGTTGGTTAGAGCATGGGGCTGATAACACCAAGGTGGCAAGTTTGATCCCTATATGGGATCCTGCAGGGGACTGGACTAGGTAATCCCCAGGGTCCCTTCCAACTCTACAATTCTATGATTCTATTAAATCCTGATGAAAAATAGAAGAGGTAAGGGCAAAAATGAGCTTCATTAAACAATATTGCTGAAATAGGTTCCTCTAAATCTGACCCATTGCTCCATTATCCATCCTCAATATCCTGATGGATACAATAGGCTGTCAATCTGCAAATTGTATATGATGAAGTCTGGCTAGTTTCAATTGGGAAGGGGAAACCCAAATTTGTGTTTGACCTCTAGCCACAGGGTAAGAATTCATATGAGCCCCTGCGGTACAACTTAAATTCAGGGCACCCTTGGGAAACAACAGACTTTGCCATGTGGGACTACTTTGGCTTTAATGCATTCTGAATGGCAGGTTGACGAAACAGCAAGTTAAGCTGACAGATCAGAAAGCAAAGCTTCTTCTGTTTAAGTATATCTGCATCAAGCTTAGCAGAGCAGAGGTAGAAAGTTGATGCCCAGTAAAGGTAAAAGGACCCCTGGACGGTTAAGTCCAGTCAAAGGCAACTATGGGGTTGTGGCGCTCATCTCACTTTCAGGCCAAGGGCGTGAGCATTTGTCCGCAGACAGCTTTCTGGGTCATGTGGCCAGCAAGACTAAACCGCTTCTGGCACAACAGAATATTGTGACTGAAACCAGAGCACGTTTACCTTCCCGCCACAGCGGTACCTATTTATCTACTTGCACTGGTGTGCTTTCGAACTGCTAGGTTGGCAGGAGCTGGGACAGAGCAACGGGAGCTCACTCCATCACGGGGATTTGAATCGCCAACCTTCTGACAGGGAAGCCAAGAGGCTCACTGGTGCCCAGTATCAATACATTGGTCTTGGGGTGGTGATTCATCAAAGCCCCCAAAAATCTGCCCCAAGGGAGAAGCAGAATTGAACAATACCTACAGGGCTAGAGCTGGTTCAAGCACCTCTTCCTCTTCTGATAAACCCTCCTAATACCTCTGTCCTGCTAATGCCTGGTGAAAACTAAGAACAGGTGTTCTGTGGAGTCCCGCTGCATACTCTGGTTTGCCCATCTACCAGGTCTTTTGCATACCAGATCCGATGCTGGCACTGCAGCAGTCACTGTGGAGATGTGATCAGGCCTCTGGGAGTCCGGAACCTCTGCCTTCTCCTGCCTGCACCTCTTTTGCTACAGCAGGACAATTTAGGCCATGTCTGGGAATGTCACTATTGGACTCAAAATGACGATCATGATCATGTGCACCAAGTGGATGAGAAGCAGCCAATTGAAAACATCTGTTTTTCACTCTGGCAGTGTACATTCTCATGCTCACAGAGCAGGAGGCCAGAGAGGGAGGCACACTGCTTTAGAAGAAAAGGCAGTGCCTCCTTTTTTTGAGGCATTTGACTTATTACCTAATTATGCTTACTATGAAAGGAAGCAATGAGGGACAGAGAAAAGGAGATGGGAAAGGTAAGCAGACAACTGAAAAACAAACAGATTTCCCCCCCTTTTTCTTATTTTCCTTTAATAAAAAGGAAATTAACAGTAAGAACACCAAATGGGAGAACACCGACAGAAGACACTGCTTGAACTGGCAGGCCCTGGGGAAATAACACAAGTTGAAAGGCAAAAACCACTTCAGATCAAGGTAGTCCAAATAAATATATTAATTCTGTATATTAAATAATATTAACTATATTGCAAGCACTTTAATTTATGATGTGGACATTTAATTCAGTGTGTGGCCCATGGGTTCTGTGTCAAAGTACTCTTGCGGCCCACTTGGTCTGAGAAGTTGAACCGCCCTGCATCAGAAGCAGTAGCCAAGGGAACAGGGAATGCTGGGATGGGCTTCTTTGAGTGAAGGCAGAAAACAAAACTGATACTTCAAGGGAGGGGGGCTGGACATCTTCCTTTGGAGTAACAATGTCTCCTGCCTTTGAGCACTAGAAGGAACACAATTGACTTGGATGCATCCTAATTCCCAAGAGAGAATCACAGTTTCACAGCCCAATGAAATGGAACAGCTGGGCTGCAATATGACTCTAGCCCAGAGCTTTCCCAACTTTTTGAGCCAATGGGCATGTTTAGAAATTTGAGAAAATGATGCAGGGGTGCCAGTCACAAAATGGCTGTGGTGCAGTGCATAGCGTAGCAAAAGGTGGCCATTATATCTGAAAGAGTAGAAAAACAGATATACCAACAAAAATGGTGCAGATAAGCCTCACCCAGAAGTCCTCTCCTATCAATGGGGGAAAGACACATCAGTCACCACCACATTTACGAAGAGAAGCTCCCTCATGCTTCGTGGATTTTTTTAAGGGAACATTTGCAGAGAATTTTCATGGGTGCCATAGGAGGTATGTGTGGGCACCCGAGCACCCATGGGCGCCATTTGGGTGAACTTTGTCCTAGAAGGCTGGAGAGCTCACAACAAATGGACAAAGCTGCAAATAAAGTGTGCATAATAAACTTGTGCTTCCTCTCTTACACCATACATACTTCCTACCTTCTTCTTGGTAAGCCAAATTCTAGATTGCACAACATGTAACAGGTTGAGAGAGAGCCTGTCTAGGGCAGCAATGTTACAATTTGTACAATAAACCAGGGTTCTTTGACCCTGAGTCCCGAGGTGTGGGGGACTTTCATATAACCAACAGGCTTAACTCTAATTAATTCATGAGTCAGTTGAGACCATAGAGTAAGTTGTCCTGTCAGGCTTAGCTAGGTCCTTCTCCATCACCTTGGGAGGAATAGCTATCAAGCCTTTGTTCTTCCCATTCGACCATGTGAACCCTAACAGTAAGGATGTCTAAGCTGAATGCTCCAAGACTTAAGCAAGCAATGTTTGTGTTTCTATACAAATAATTTATAAATATTTACCACTTTAGAATCGAAGTTTTACTACCTGTCTTTTCTCAACGGTGCATGAAAAAGCACACGATTCCGACTTTTGGAAAGTTTGTAAGTACACCATTTTTAAGTTACCAAATGTGTGGTTGCTTTCTGGGCTAAGGGAAGTATTGAACTTTGGAAGGGGATATTTTAAAGGTCTAACAGCCTATCTTCCCACACTATACTTTGATTTATATTGTGTGATTTTAAATCTCTGCTGGGGCTCTTACCAAAGAGTACTTGCCCCAAACCTGGATCTTGCCATCCAGGGATTTCTCCTTTTTATTATTTACCGTACTTATTATTTTCCCTTTTACCAAATTCAAACAGCAAAATGTTGTTAGACTACAACTGCCATAATCCCTGGCCATTTACTAAACTGGCTGGGAATGATGGGAGCTGTATAATAACTTATGGGGATCCAAGGTTTAAGAACACTGCCCTAAACAGAACACTGCCTTCAAAAAATACTTACAAATATTAACAACATAATGACGTCCAGTGGAAATCGCCTGCGGGCTTGATCACAGCAGGCTATTGTAATAGCCAGCAACATGATTAATGGTCTAAAAACAAAAAAAAAAGCAAATGTTACAGTTTTGCATGGCAAAATGCTCTAATTGCTACTGAAGAGCTTAAATTAAGTTACAAGAAAAATTAACTTAAAACTGCATATTTTCTTGAAAGCATGTTGATGTACATAGATGTTCAGTCTGTTTGCATACATAATTGATACTACAAATAACATTTTTCATTGTTTACATACACTGATTTTATAAAACATGTTTGTAAAAAAATAATATACTCTATTGTAATTATTAAGAGATTAGATTTTATTTCATTGGCAGCTACATGCACTATACTTACAACATGGTATAGCAAAACCATGGGCGTCTTCGTACCCATATTTTAAGGTATTTCCTGGCCAAAAAACCAAGCAAAAAGCAGTTACAGAAAGGATCCCAATGCAGAGAACTGGTAGTTTATTATTTATTCTAACACACAATTTCTACACTCACGATATTTCATAACAGCATTTAAAACAAAGCTAAAACATAATATATTTGATATAAGAAATATATCAAATTAGAAGCAACCTTAGTCAATGATATTATAGTCTAAATCAGGCATAGGCAAACTTGGCCCTCCAGATGTTTTGGGACTACAACTCCCGTCGTCCCTAGCTAACAGGACCAGTGGTCAGGGATGATGGGAGTTGTAGTCCCAAAACATCTGGAGGGCCGAGTTTGCCTATGCTTGGTCTAAATGGTTGTCCTTTCAATGTGACTAATTTCTATGAAAGGTTGGGGGCTTTCAATACACAGCTCTCCTGACCTGGGCTCAGGGGTGGCACATCCCGTTTGACTGCTTGAGACAAAGCAGGAAGTGCCTCTCTGACAGAGGTGGCAGAGGTGAGAGGAATGCCTGCGAGGATGTAGCCTTGGGGGCCTCCACCAGCTGAGGCAGCTGCTTCACTGGACCTCGGGGGGAGGCTGAATGATACACATTTTCTTTTTGTGAGATGTTATGGCTGGAGACACTCAGCACTAATATATTGTGACATGCCACCCCAATCTCCACAGCAGTGTGAGATTCCAGGGGTTCCTAGCACACTTTACCCAGGGTCCGTGTTTCCTTTTGGAAATGAGGCACAATGGAGACTGTGGTGTCTTTATGATATAGGATTTATTCACACACATATGCAACCTGAGCCTATGGTGGAGGGGTTCCCAGCATTAGCACTCCCAAAGGGTCTTGCTTTTCCCATAACTGCAGCAGCCTTGTATTTAAACAGACCCCAGCCATGGCTCTAACTCTCAGCAGCTTGCTGTGTTGAACAGACTGCAATTGTTCTCTCCTAGGTCAAATTCCAGCCACTCCAATCCTAAACTCTACTCTCTATTGCCTTCCAAAATGAAGTCTGAGCAGAGGGAGGGCCTTGCCATCTGGCACAGCCTTTGCCGTCCTAATGACATTCCTAATGGCTCATTACCTTCCCTTTGATTTTGGTTAATTGCTCACCTCCCAGGCAATTTCCTGAATTTAGGAAGGTGATTTGGCCTGTATTTTAAGATTTTATTAATCCTGTGTCTGGCAACTTTAACACTCTGTGCACTGATTATATTCTAACACCTATTAGGAATTTTGGGGATTTTGGCACCCACAATTCATAACAATATATTTTATTAGAAAACTGATACACTGCTTTCTTCAAAGAAAGCAGTAACTCCTGTAAATATCCCTGTTAATAAAAAGATGTCACAACACTTTATTGCTTAACCACAGTGCAGGAGAACGAGGGGGGGGGGGCTTTATGAAATCCATAAGTTCAGCCCTTTAGCCAAACCCCTCTAGCTCCCCTGTAATTCAAGAACTAAACATGGCTGGATCTGGACAGCCAGCCAAACAAAGGAATACAGAACCGGAGAGCAGGCTGCCCTTCTCAGCCACAGTCACAGTCACAGAAAGATCTGACAAACAGATCCAGGCAGCTGTGTGAGGTGAGATGGGACTGAACAGAAGTAGATGGTAAAATCATGGCTGCCATGTAGCCTCTTAACATAATAGCTGGGGGCATCATAAAAGGTATGGAATACCTCCCCCCCCCCCCCCAATAGAAGCAGTGGTTAAGATACCAAGTTTTGCCACAATAGAACAAACATGCAGCTCACCATGTTGCATCTTAAATTAATCGAAACTGTGATTACTTAGCTATACTTACCAGTAGACGAACGTGCAAATTATACCAAGGGTCAAGCCCAGCTGAAGTGTAGACATAAGATATAATTTCCTGTAGAAAACTAGGGAAATGGTACAGGTTATATGGGGAGGGGAGAAGAATGGATTAATCCATGGGTGTAGCCAGGATTTTTGTTAGACTTTGTCGGGGGGGGGGGGGGGCAGAACCGACGTGATTGGTCAGTTAGTTTAGTACTGTATTTATATTGTTTTACTTGATTATTGTTTTAATTGATTGGGGGGGGGGGCAGCTACGCCCATGGATTAACCTAATCTGGTTTTGATAAGGAAGGAACCCAGAAGACCATGGAGCTATTTTAATGGCTTGTCTGGCTGTTTTTAAATATTTTATTAACATTTGCATGCTTTCCCATTACTTCTCAATAAGTATCTGAAAGATTTTCAAAACTTCAAAACTAGCATTTATTTAGTTTTTTAAAAATCCCAGATATTAAAAACACTACTCCAAGGAGACAAAAGGTACACGTTCTGTGTATTTTACTAAGTTAAGGAGTCCGTATGCATCTGGAATTATACATGCAGTATTAATCATTTATGAATGGGCAACAATTACAAATAAATGAAGCAGTGAAACCCAGGATTAACTACCCATGTGCTGAACATGGACTCAGGCCCTTCCTACCTATTGGAATAAATAGAGTGCATCTGTGATTTTCCATGGTTCTAAGACACTTTCACATATATGTGGTAGTACTCTTGAACAGTGTGGGTCAAATGTTTCCTGCTGTGCCACCACCTTTCACCCTCACCTCATCCAAATGGAGAAGACATTATATACTGTATAATGCCAATATCATAGAATCATAGAACTGTAGAGTTGGCAGGGATCCTGAGGATAATCTAACCCAACCCCTTGCAATGCAGGAATATGCAGCTGTCTCATACAAATATATTGTATTAAAGAGAGCAATCCAAAATCCCAGCCAGGAACAGCAGATCAACAGCTGCATCCAAAGCATTGCCGCTTGTGCCAGACAGAATGAAAAGGGCGGGAGGGGGCAGTGACTGCCTACTTTTGCAGGCTGCAAATAAGGCCCCTTTCTGGGAAATGGACTAGCTTTAGAGGCAGTAGCTCAAACAACCGTTCCTATAACACCCTGTCTGGGGGGCTTATCATAGAATTGTAGAGTTGGCAACCCCATGCAATGCAGGAATCTAAACTAAAGCAAAATGATGCAGACTTCTACCTTATCCTAATCCAGTGCAGATCAGGGGTTAGCACGACTGTTCTTACCTTTAAAAAAATCTATTCCAAAAGAATCGGTTCCTCAGCATCAACTATATTGTACCAGCCAATGGTCTTGACCACTTCAAGTTAAATTTTCAACTAAAATTTCCATTATGCAAATTGCATTGAAATAGTGAAATTGAAAGTATTTTTTCCAGTACAATAAAAACCTACACAGATCTGTTATCTGTTTAAGAATCTCCTATTAAAGGGCCTAATCCATTCTATTTCTAACATATTACTGCAGTTTAGCATCCTTATTGTTTTTTAACTGTTCAGTTAAGTTTACCAGAATCTATTATTGAAATATCTATTATCTTAGAATGCCAATTCTAATCTAAAGGGGAGAAAGGCAAAAGGGATCTATTAATAGAATTACATATATTCTATGCCTGACCAACAATGCAAGCAATTACTTTGCGCTCCTTCCTGTACTCTCTCATCGTAAGTCCTTGGACAGAAACTGTTGTCACTTACCTGTGCAGACAGCTCTGTCAGAAAATGGACCTTCTTCCTCAACGGCTGTCATGGGTCGCCGTCTTTTATGTGATGACCGTGCACCTCTTGGACGCCTGTGTTGTGACCGAGATGATTTTGCTCTTCTTACTTTTGCTCGATGCTCCTCGAGAACAGGGGAAGGTTCTTCAACAGTACTTTCCTGATTACTAGAAGGTGGAGGTTCGGTCTCTGCAAGCAGTATTACTGAGTTTGTAACTTGTGGAGAATCTTCACCAGAATGTTGGTATTTGAGGCATAGTATGTCTCCACATACTATGCCAGATGCAGCTTGTCACGCTGGCCACGTGACCCGGAAGTGTCTTCGGACAGCGCTGGCTCCCGGCCTCTAGAGTGAGATGAGCGCACAACCCTAGAGTCTGTCAAGACTGGCCCGTACGGGCAGGGGTACCTTTACCTTTACCTTTATGTCTCCACAAAAAGCTTACTGGTAGATTATTCTCCATCTTGGAGAATAAATATATTTGTGGATAAATTTGTGGATAATTTTTGGATAAATATATTTGAGTTACACCTTCAGATTAATACCAAGAAACTTTCTAGTCAGTGGTTTTTGCAAGTGAAGCACAATGCCAAGCTCATCTACTTTGAATTCAATGGGGCTTGTTCTCTAATAAATGTGTTGAGGATGATAGTCTTAAAAATAGAAGAAAGCTGTAGAAAAGCACTGGGAAATATGTGGCCTTCCAGATGTTTGACTCCCATTGGCCATTTTGGCTGGGTGTTGGAGTCCAACAATGTCCGGAGGGTCACAAATTCCTCACCTGCTTTAGAACGAAGTGGTGACGTAGGGGGTGACAACTTTCCTTTATATTATTGTTAAAATACCAGCCACACTGAGAGGACTACCATAAAAGAAACTACAGGAAACTACTGTTGAACAAAACGTATCATATCCTTCATTTTTAGTGCACTCTTATATTGTTTTGTGGACTACCTAGGCCTAGAGGACTTTGTTGAATAAACCAACTGTGAACCTAGAGAACAGTGGCTAGAAGTACTTCCTTGTTGATCAGGCAAGAACAAAGGGCCAGGTTCCTGATATTTATTTCTTACCTAACCATTTGAATGTGCTTGCCTATCAAAAAGCTCAACCACAAACAATGCCCTGTGTGCATTTAGGTCCATAGGGCTCATCGCCTAGAGTCTATCCTCAGTTCCTGATATATGCCTGGTATATTCCGGGTCAGCAACCTCTGACATCTGCCCATAACACTACAGTTGTACCTTGGGTTAAGAACTTAATTTGTTCTTAACCCGAAACTGTTCTTAACCTGAAACTGTTCTTAACCTGAGGTACCACTTTAGCTAATGGGGCCTCCCGCTGCCGCCATGCCGCTACCGCACGATCTCTGTTCTCATCCTGAAGCAAAGTTCTTAACCTGAGGTACTATTTCTGGGTTAGCGGAGTCTGTAACCTGAAGCGTCTGTAACCTGAAGCATCTGTAACCCGAGGTACCACTGTATATTTAATACTCCTACTCCTTTCACCACAATACCTTGCAGACAGGTATTGGGAAGATAGCCAGCTATCAAAGCTGTTCACCTCTCAAGGAACTAACCCGGCTTTGCATGCTGTGCTTGCCCTCAGGCTGTATTGGCTGTCATGGTCCAGCCAGTCAGGTCCTGCTCCCACAGCTGCCCAAAATATGTGTGGAAGTCTGGAACTCAGCCCATATAATCCTCTTTATAGTGTTTCCACAGCCCAATGGTGTATAGGAAGTTATTAAAAGAGCCTCCCTTTCTCTCAATGGGTCACAGTCTTCTACACACAATATATATATATATATATCTCATATAAGTTGTGACAAAAATTAAGACTACAGAAACTAGGCACTGCTTATATCTTGTTCTAAAGGAGATACTCCAAGGAAGATGAAAAAAAAAATCCCCAAGTCAATCTGGACAGCATGAAAAAAAATCATTCCTGGCTTTCCATAGCATGACCCACTATAAACTGAGATAATCCTGAAACAAAGGAGGGTAGGCTTCATCACCTGCCTGCACAGAATGCAGCCAAACTGATTTGGGAGAAGCCATCTCTAGGCATCCCAGTCCCACAAACCTCACTGTCAAATCTCGTAAGGGCTGCAAATCCAGATCTCACAGGATCTTGGGCTCATGCTCTTGTGACCCCCATGACTGCAGAGACTGCGGAGACTGGCTATAACATCTATGAACATCTCCCAGAAACATGGCTAACTGGGAGGGACTGTCAGCCATCTCCTCCAGACTTTCTTACATATTTCCCTTATCATTACTATTAGGAGACTTACCCATTTTTTCACTTTAGATCATAACACCCTTGCGCAATAGCCTTGTGTAACCACTTCTCGTTCAGAGGGCTTCTGAAGCTAAGGGATTAAGGTAATGAAGAAGAATAAAACTTTTTATCGAGTTAAAAATATGTTCTCTGTTTACATAGTTCCATAAAACTATATTTCTATAGCTAGTTTTTTAGGATTTCCTATGGAGACCCTGCATTAAAACTGATCTAAAAATGGCTCTCCAGGGAATATCCTTCCTTGTCATCTAAAACTTATCTAAATCTGAATCCAAATAGTTAGAGAAGAGACTGATACAAAATATGGCAACTTGTCATTAGAGGTAAAGGTACCACTACTGTTAAGTAGTTTACTTTCTAACAATGAACAAAAGGGAAGAAAAAAGCTCTGCAGGCAAGGGGTGACATAACTGGGCTCCTGAGCCCCACAGGGGTGCCGGAGAAAGACTGTAGTTGGTCAAGGAAGCTGTGGGCTCAAAAAGGTTGAAAACCTCTGCTTTAATGGACTGGCACTATTAAAAGGTAAGGCAGCATTACCTACCAAAGATATAAACTAATACTCTGTGATAACTTAGTAAGGACACTATGGCAACAAGGCATCCAGAAGTTTCAAGAAACAGAATTCTAAAAGTGACAGTTGGCAAAAGTGAGCTCAAGAGGATAGCACAATAATAGATGAGAGGGAGACAAGACTGGCCCCTTTCACCACTTGCTATGGCCATACCCCTGTGACCCCAAGTTAATTCATTTATTTTTAAATTCAAAACATCCCCCTCATCCAAATGAGCTCTAAGGCAGTTTACAATAGGCATTGGAGTGGGGAAACTGTCTCTAACTTTTTCAGTTGTCTACATTAATGTACAGAGTATGGGAAACAAGAAAGGCAAATTTGAGCTCTTAATACAGGATCTAACAGGCATTATGGAAACCTGGTGGGGTGGGACTCATGACTGGAATGTAGAAACTGAAGGGTATCACCTATTCAAAAGGAATAGACCAAAAGGAAAGGAAAGGGTATGTACACTTGTGAAGAGATACATAACTTGGAGCATGGAAGGCAGATTGAGAGTATAAGGGTAAAAATGATAGAACACCGGTGACCTTACTGTGTGTGTCTGCTATAGACCTCCAGGCCAGACTGAAGGCTTGGATGATACCTTCCTAGAGTAGATTACCAAACATTCAAAAAAGGAGAGAGATAGTAGACATGGGAGACTTCAACTTCCCCGATACCTGTTGGAACTCAAGCTCTGCCAAGAATGTAAGGTCCAACAAGTTCCTCCATTGCCTCACTGATAATTTGATGCCCCAGAAGGTGCAAGAAGTAACAAGCTTATCACCTATCTTGGACCAGGTCCTTACCACGAGGGATGAACTGATTGCTGAAGTAGAAGTACTGGGAACCTTGGGAGGAAGTAATCACAGGTTTCATTATACAGAGGCAATGAAAGCTGGGTGTAGTCAGACTTGCACTCAGGACTTTATGAAGGCTGATTTCAAAATGTTTAAGGCACTACTGGGTGAGATTCCATGGTCAGAAATACTCAAAGAGAAGGAAATCCAAAATGGATGGGAGTTTCTTAAAGGTGAAATATTGAAGGCACAAATGCAGACAATTCCAACAAGAAATAAAAGTGGGAGGCAACTAAAGAAACCAGTGTGGCTGCATAAGGAGCTTGCAGATGAGCTGAAATGTAAGGTCATCCTGTATAAGAAAAAGGAAAAGGGGGAAATCATGAAGGAAGAGTATACATGAGCAGCCAACAGCTGCAGGAGGAAAGGCAGGCAGGCTAAAGCTCAGAATGAGCTCAGGCTTGCAAGAGAGGTTAAAAAGAATTTTTTAAAATTGTTTCTTCAGCTATGCTCAAAGCAAGAGGCAGAAGAAGCACGTACTAGGTCCTCTGCATGGAGAAGACAGAGAAATGCTATTAGATGACAGAGAGGAGGAACTGCCCAACACCTACTTTGTCTCTGTCTTCACCCAAAAGGAAAGCAGTGCCCAACCTGATGATAACAGAATAAACAATGCAAGGAGGGAGCAGCAGCCCAAGATAGGAAAAGAGGTGGTAAGGGAACACCTAGCTACCTTTTAGTGAGCATGTTATTGATACACATTCAAGATGACTTGCTTCATTTTAAGTAACTTTTTTTTTTTCATTTCATGTACTATATTACCTCCCTTCATACTCTTTTTGTGGGTGAATTTTGAGTTTATGGCAACCTTGGATTCTGAAGGTCATTACTGAACTACACAATACTGTAGTATGAGTTTTCAGTTCTGTCCTTAAAGCAGATAGGTGTCAGAGGGAGGGGTATTATTGGTTGTGACGGTGTCTTATTTCAGTTTTGTAGGTTGCTTTATACATTTTCACTGCAGTCTTTGGGTCCTTGTGATGGTATGGTAGGAGGTCCAGGAGACCTCTAATTCAGAGTGAACACTATTAGAAGGAAATTAACTTGTAGCTGTTGGTTTTAGTGATTAGTAATGTTGCTTTTAGTTCTGTGTACCGTGTATTTTATATTGTAAACTGCTCTGTTTATTACAGAAGAGGAATGGAGCCTACAAACATAAATCCCCATGTTTTACACACACACCCCCAACAAAATCTTATCCTTAACTTTCTTCAGCTGCTTTCTTGTGATAGGTACAAGTTTCCCTAAGAATTTTTTAGAAATACAGCTTCTATGCAGCACTTTGTCGTCCATTCCACCCACCAGCCACTCAATAAACGGGGGGGGGGGGGGATTATGAGTAAGCAAGATTCAGATGGCCCATAAATTTAGTATAATTTCACCTGCTGCTTTTCGAGGCCGGCCTTTATCACATCCCTCTCCCGCTGTTGAGCATTTTTAATATACTGCTCCAACTGTATGCATACTACATTATTTGCCCCCTACTTTATAACTTCCCTAGGCTAGACGAGGTTAGCCGGTTATCCTTGGGCCCGAGAAAGAGCTAGTTTCGTGTCTGCTCGGCTGACTACAGCCGACCTCAAGGGTGACTCAAGGCATTGGGGCTCCCGAGGAGGACCACGATATACCGCCCGTGTGTTCCCCGCAAAACCGGCCACCTCGCCCTGGGTCTCCAGTCGGCCTGAGGGCGGGAAGCCCCGGCTTTCCTCGTTTGTCTCTCCCCCTCAGGCCATGCAGCCTAGTGGGCAGCCAGCAGAGGGCAGAGGCCCCTCTTTTGCGGCGCTTCCCTTCCCGGCCGCTCTGCTCTGCCCCCCGCCGCTTCCTCAGCCGCTCCGCTTCCACGCACAACATCCGTCGTGGCGAGCGGGCTCGCAGCCGGAGGCCGAGCGAGCGAGCGGTCCCCCGGCGCCAAGATGCCGCTGGGCCTGAAGCCGACGTGCAGCGTGTGCCGCACCACCTCCTCGTCCATGTGGAAGAAAGGCGGCCAGGGCGAGATCCTTTGCAACAACTGCACGGGCCGCCCAGGGCCTCCCGGGTCCGCCGGAGCCGCCTACGCCACCACCTCGGCGGCCGCGCAGCACAGCAACGGCGGCAGCGGCGGAGGGAGCGGCGGCGGGAAGCAGGTGAGGCCGCTTTCGGGCTGCGGCGGGTCCCTTGAGCGCTCTTGGGGAGCAGGGCCCGCCGGCGGAGCAAGTGGGCCTCCTCGGTCGCCCTTCCTGCGCTGGCCCCTCCAAGCCACCCTCCCCAGAAGAGGCCATTGAACAAAAGGAGGGAGAGCTCGGTCTAAAGAGCATCCCCACTGCAGCAGGGGGTTGGACTAGATGACCCCCGTGGTCCCTCCCAGCGCTACAATTCTAGGTCTAGGTCAGCTGTGCGACATCGGACCTCTGTGGGTCACGTCGCGTTTTTTTCGTTATGCTTCAGATCTATTTTCCGTACTTCCCGGCGCCGCCCAGCTTTTAAGGTTAATAGGCATTGCAAGGATAAAAGTTCAACAACTTTCAAGCTTACGGTGCACATTCAAACTTAACCTGATCCGAGTTGTGCCTCTAACTCAGGGGTGGTGCAACTAGTGCACATGCTACCTTTCGGGAGAGAGAGAGAGATGGGTGTGTGTGTGTGTGTGTGTGTGTGTGTGTGTGAAGAAACTGGTAACGAGTGGCGTTCTGGTGTTTCTGTGATTTGTGCGTGATTTATATTACGGTAACTGCGTAGGTGAGTATAATACATGAGCTAAGGTATATGTTGGGACTGGAAATGTGTTTGGGTTGTTGGAAGTGAATGGTGATTAGATAAGAGTTTGAAAGGGAGTTTGAATGCTGTTGGGAGGCAGTTGAGAAGTGAGTTGGGTTTTGGGAAGTGGGTGGTTAATTGGAGTGAGAGTTGGAAATGGAGAGTTTTGATGGTAGCAGGGTTGGTTTACTAGAGCAGGATCAATATTGTTAACTAGCTACGTTTTTATATGAGAAAATAGTAACAAATGATACCAAACCGATACCATATGCTTCTGAACCCTGTGATCATCAAACCCTTATTTGTTTTTTTAATAAGCGCCGTATTGCACCACATGCCTCTTGACTGGTTATGTCAGAGATGAGAACTATTCATAATATTGTGTCTGGTGTGGAAACAAGAAGGAAAATTCAGAAATACCTATCAGAAACCCAGTTTTCTTACAAAGAATGGTGCGGTGGTACAGGGGAGCTGAGGGGAGTGCCAGAACACCACATATCTTAGGCATGAAACTAGCCTACTCTCAGATAATTCTATATTGGTTTGCAGCCTTAGGCTGAGATCCTGGGCTCACTTATCTGGGAATAAATCCCATTGAATATAGTGGGAATTTTGAGTAAACATGCATAGGACTGTGCTGTAAATTCTGCTATGATTTGAAATTATTTCTGAGTTGCTGAAACTCTCTAGATTGATACCCATTCTTTCATTGTATACTGTGTTAGTTTTATGATGTTAGCCGCCCTGAGCCCGGCTCCGGCTGGGGAGGATGGGGTACAAATAAAATTATTATTATTATTAGCTACCCTGTGGAAATTTTTTTGAACAACAGTGTTTAAGCACTTGAAACAAATAAAAATATTTCTGTTGAAATTAGCGGTATGTACTTTTTTAGTAAATGTGTTTAGAATAGGTGTTTCATCTCTTTCTGGCCTGGGGAAAGTGGGTCCTACTGTGTCCCCCTGCCCTATGAATAACTATATATATATGTCTTGTTGTATATTTGATCATGTATATACTAATGAATTGATACTATTTCTTACTTTTGTACACTAGAGTAAGCAAGAGATTCACAGAAGATCTGCTCGATTAAGAAACACAAAATACAAGTCTGCTCCAGCTGCTGAAAAGAAAGTTTCCACTAAAGGAAAAGGGAGAAGGCATATTTTTAAGTTGAAAAATGTAAGGTGATTATGGACTCCAGCTACAGTTGAGCACTTTCTAAATTAAAGCAGTGTGGCAGGTGCTGTACTAAAAATAGTAAGGTTTACAAAAGGCTGCACCAAATATAAATGTTTTCCTACATGCTTATCAAATTATATACAACTTTGCTACATTAGTATTGCTTTCCTGAAGAACCATGAGTATTCATCACATAAGACTATGCATATTATTGCATTGAAATAGATGTATTTAGTATGCTTCAGCTCATACTTGTTGAGCATAATGTGCAAAATGACTCTTGAGCGATGTCTTAAAAGACTTTTTCATTTGTGTATAATATCAATATTCTATGCATTTCTGAATGTGAAATCCTTCTTGGTTAAAACATGTAACAAATATACGGTAGATGTATTTTGTCAAAGCTTACTGATACTTAAGCTATTAATTTCTTGATGTTTTCATATATAGTGGTCCAAAGATTATCAATTTTTCATCCAAATCTCATTTACAAAAAATGCATTATATTTTTATTTTGACACTGTTACGTTATTTGTGCAGTTTAATCATTATAACCTTCCTTTTTCAGCCCATCAAAGCTCCAGAGTCTGTAGCTACCATTATTACAGCAGAATCTATCTTCCATAAGGTATGTTATTAGAAGTTTATGAACATAGAAGTGTTTCAAAAGTTAATAAATCTTTAAATGAGTACTTGGTAAGAAAATATATTGGACTGTGACTCAAACATACAGTATGTATTTAGTGTTTTTGCAGTAGCACTATAAATCTGCACTGTAATTTGCATTTTACCTGTACATTGTTACTGAAGTTTCCTAAACGCATAACTTGCTAAGGATGCTAGCATGTTCATGACTGACTGAACTGAGACTTTCTGGTGTAGTTCATACTCTTCAAGAACAAAGTAGTTGATATTTTCAAATTGATAAACTCCATTAGTTACTATCAAATCGTTTGCTATGACATAGCTTGAAACTGTTATATATTTATTTATGTTACTGTATTGAAACTCTAACTTACTTATTTGGAGCAGCTTGACAGCCATTTTATCAATATCCTTATCTGTCTCTAAAAAGATATGAAAATACTATTTTTATTTATTTTAACATATTTATATGTTTTTAAACCACATTAAATCAGCATTATTGCCGTAGAAGTGCAGACTAAAACTCTGAACAGCCATATTTTAGGGGAAGGAGAAAAATGATGCAGGCACGTTGTTTCAATCCTGTTTGTTGTCAGGGAACACTGAAATTTCCCTTAAACTTAGTACTGTGGCCTCACTGAAGGGAAAATGCAAATATGGCTTTCTGCAACTGCAACGTGGGGGAAACGGATAATGTACATAGACTAGCAGGGGACCAACAAGGGAAGAAGGATAAGAGCCTGGGGAGCGGTGGTGGGACAACCATGAGGGAGAAGACTGGGAAGAGGAGGGGTTGGAAGCTGAGGAGGTAACAGGGCTTTGTGAGCTGGGAGAACCTGTGGCAGAGAGAAGTTCAGAATCCAAGTCAGAGGCTGAAGCCGAAGCTGGCAAGTGGGAGGATGGAGGCCAATAGAGATGAGGCAGGCTGGTGAAGGGTCAAGGGTGTGCCCCCACCCTGCTGCAACAAGCTCCCCTTCCCCCATATCCCAGAACTAGAAGAGGGTTGAAACAGGCGGAGCGGTGACTCTTAATTGCTTGGGAAAAGCCCTGGAGAGGAGGGGACTTAGATGGTTGTGGGGAGGCAGGGACTTCCAGTCTTGGCAATTGATTTAATGGGGTAAGACCTACTGGGGATGAGCTGTTGTACTTGTTAGGCCTGACACTCAACAAGAACGGTATCTTCACAGACTTGGTTAATAACGAGTTATCTCTGGTGTGACTACTGGCCAGCTCACTCTGTTGACACCGAAGCAGAAACTATTATCAGTTTAGCTTTTTTACAAATTAATTCTAATGATCTATATCTTTTCTAGGGAGTTTACTATCAGATTGGAGATGTTGTTTCAGTGATTGATGAGCAGGATGGTAAAACATACTATGCTCAGATTAGAGGGTTTATTCAAGACCAATACTGCGAAAAAAGTGCAGCTTTAACATGGCTCATTCCTACTGCAGCTAGCCCCAAAGACTGTTTTGACCCTGCAACTTACATAATAGGTAAGTTCCAAGGCCCAAAATGTTAAAATTCTACCTGTCCTGACAAAGCAGAAAGTGCTACATGTGATATAACTCCAGAGTCCTAGGTTTCTTTTTATCCTGTAGTACAAGCTAGTTAAGCAGCATTGCCTTTAGACTTGCTCATGAATTGCAGTTCTGGCAGAGATGTATATTTGTGTTGTAAATGAAGTTCAGAGTTGTATATTTGACAGCAACATGTTCTCCTGGGAAGAGTGCTGATGTTGGAGTGTCTTTCTCAGTAGAAATCAATAGTACCACTAGATAAAACTGTCTCCTAGCTACTTTCGGCGGGGATAAGTTGCTATGGACACACAAGGTCCTCTACACATGTGAACCTTCTCTTCTTAGGCCCAAAGAAACTGGGCTGGAGGGCAACATGCCTGCTACAGAGATGCAACATGCTGAATGCATGCCCCTCTTCCATCATCATCAATAGTATGGTTACACAGCCCCAAGCTGTGCAAGTCCTTCCTTTCCCCTGCTGTTTGTTAGTAGTGTTGGTATTGATCTAAAACCAGCTGAAATTCTTTCCTAGGAGGAGCGAGATACCAGGTATCCTTGTGTTGCTGCATTTTATACAATTCTGTGTTTTGCCCTTACTTTGGAGGATGGAGGACTTCGTATTAGATTCTCCCATCTAATGTTTTTTGGAGAACACTGCAGGCCCAGCTTGCATAGCTTTATTTCCTGCATAGAGCTATATCCATGCTGGGGAAAGTACCTGTCTTGCTAGTGATACTTTAGGAGAAATATGACAATGGCCAACTGGATGTACCATAAAGCTCCAAGTGGGGGGATAACCAACTAACTTTTTCATTTTTTAATTTAAGGGCCAGAAGAAGATCTTCCAAGAAAAATTGAGTACTTAGAGTTTGTTTGTCATGCGCCTTCAGAATATTTCAAATCTCAGTCCTCTCCTTTCCCTACCATTCCTACTAGACCAGAAAAAGGTTATATCTGGACTCACGTTGGACCTACCCCAGCAATTTCTATCAAGGAAACTGTTGCCAGCAGCTTGTAGTGTGTCTTGCTCTTGAGAGACTCCTTTTTATGTATATTAATTTTCACAAATGTTTATGTTTTAGTATATCCAGCTAGGCCTATGAGTGACTTTTATTTATTATTTAAATTTGGGTGCCTTTTTCAAAATCAAAATTTCTTCACGTTATTTGAAACTTGTTTTTCTTCTCCTCTGTCAAAAGTAACTTCTCACATGCTTGTTGAGTCTAGTGAGAAGCTGTACATTTTGTATTTGTTAGTATTGCTTTATACAAAAATAAAGTTATTGACTACCTTTCTTCACAAAAAAGCCTGTTGTCACTATCACTGTGAAAAACTTGTGTATCTGTGTGTTCATTTACAAAAACCATTGCATCTAGTAAATAGAACTTAAGTTCAGTTACTGTCGTGATGGGAAGGCATAATTGCAGGTGTTCATTTCCTCCCCCAAATTACTATATGCCAGGGATGGGGAGCTTGCAGTTGTTATAGTACAAAATACATGGAGTCCTACTCCTATCAGCCGCAACCAGCATGGCCAGTGGTCAGGGCTAATGGGAGTTTTAGTTCAACACCATCTGGATTGTCGCAAGATCCCTATCCTTGTTCTTTGCCCAAATAAACAAATTTTACTACAAGATTATGCTGTTAATTTTCTGAAACTACAAGAGTTTCAACTGAGCAGACTTTTAAATAGCTGCTTGCCAAAGGTTCATAAGAATTGTCTTACTTTGTGCCAGGTAAGATGTAAAGGGAGTAAACACTGTTAAGAGAGGGGGCAAGTACAGCCATATTGAAATACATAAATAAATCTTCATTGGAGAGAGGATATTTTAACCACCACTAGTTGCTGTTATCCTTTTCCTGTGAAAGATGCTTAAGCATATGTTTGCTAGGCTATGTATATTCTCTTAAACAATTATCATGGATCTGTTTCAGTCTAACTTCAGACTTCCATTTGACCCCAAAACTACTAGGATGACCTATGCTAGCACAACAATATAGTGATCCACACAATTCTCCTTGGCTTCTCAGTAATAAATACTATCAACCATGGTATCGTTTTTACACCCCCTAGTTAGTGTAGGAACTGGTGGCACCATGCTTCAAGTGAGTCCATTCCTATGTAGCTGAGCAGGCCATTTCAAAATTAATTTGGGAGCGGGGGACTACTGCCCCATAATACTTGCACTTTCATGCTTAGCAATTCTATCTTTGGGGAGCCTTTCAACACCTACCCAAGGAAGCTATTGCATGCAATGTACTGATGACATCAAGCTCTACTTTCCCTTTCAATAACAGATAAAATGGTGGAAAATGTCGTGTCTAAAGTCCATATTACATCACTTTAGAATGTATGTGGAAGATGATTGATAAATAACAATAAACTGAACCACAATAGGAATTTGGTTGATAACTGATCCATCTGGAAAAGGATGGGGTTTTACCTGTTCTAGGCAAGTGGTACTCCCTCTTAAGTATCAGGTTTGCAGCCTGGATTTGCTGTTAGATCTGGTGCAAGTTCTAGGCATCTATGCAGCACTTCCTTAAAATTTCAGGCTTATTTCCCAAATGCAGTTGGGATCTACCTTTCCTCTATCCAAGGTGTAACACCTACAGAAAAAAATAGGCAAGGTATGCATATTGCTATACTGCCCTAGAGCCAAAGTACCGTATTTTTCGCACGATTGGACGCACCGGACCATAGGACGCACCTAGTTTTTTGGGGGGGAAATAAAGGAAAAAATTTTCCCCTTTATTTCCCCCCCCAAAAGCAGGTCAGGGAAACCGAACCAGGTCGAGGAACAGCGGGATAGTGGCGCTGCGCCTCCCTGCTGTCCCCAAGCTTGTGGGGCTGGCCGATGTCTGTCCGGCGGGCGGGGAGCTCTGCTTCAGGGCGCCCCACCCGCCAGGCAGCAGGCTGCTATCCGCAGCGTGGGGAGCCCTGTGGGGAATTCCTGCAAGGCTCCCCACTCTGCGGATGTATGCCTGGCGCGAGGGGTGCTCTGCTTCAGGGCGCCCCACCCGCCAGGCAGCAGGCTGCTATCCGCAGTGTGGGGAGCCCTGTGGGGAATTCCTGCAAGGCTCCCCACACTGCGGATGTGTTCCCGAAGCGCCTGGAGCTCTGCTTTCAGGGCGCCCGGCGCTCCGGGAAGCAGGCTGCTATCCGCAGCCTAGACACGGCTAGCGGAGCGCTAATCCCGAAGCCCCAAGCTTCGGGATTAGCGCGGCGCTTCGCTAGCCCTGGGAGAGCCCCGCGACGTCGCGGGGCTCTCCCAGGGCTAGCGAGACCTTGCCGGCACCCAGAAGCTTGGGGCGCGCTGAGCTCCGCACGCCCCAAGCTTCGGGATTAATGCAGCGCTCCGCTAGCCGTGGGAGAGCTGGGTCTCCCACGGCTAGCGGATAGCTTCCTGAAGCCTGGAGAGCGAGAGGGGTCGGTGCGCACCGACCCCTCTCACTCTCCAGGCTTCAGCGAAAGCCTGCATTCGCTCCATAGGACGCACACACATTTTCCCTTGCTTTTTAGGAGGGAAAAAGTGCGTCCTATGGTGCGAAAAATACGGTAAATTCTGCTCTTGTCCTTGCACAGCTGAAGTAGAACAAACATTGGGCAACAGCAGTTGTGGCTTCAGGTACTAACCAAAATCCTAGTTCTATTCTGGCCTGTAATTTAAACTGCAGCAATAAAAAATCCAGGGTTTTCTTTTATATAATCACAATGATTTAAAAGCTAGTAGCTATGAAAACAGCCCACCTCATCAGTGACAACGTATGTAAACTGTATTGGATCTTAAATTACACAAATATCCGCGCTCCTTTCCCAATCAGCACAACCAAGCATATGTTTTAAAAAAATATTTATGTTAAGAGTGCAAAACTTATCTGAGAGTGCAAGGATTTTGCAAGAATGATATGCAACAGCAAAATGTACAAATAAACCCTTTTCAGCAACAGAATGAAAACAAGATTTAGACACTTTCTTAGAAAGCAGTTACAGTGATAACACCCATATAGAAAACCCAAGCTTCTTTGTTTTAGATTACTTTCTGTGCATTATAAAAACAGTCTGTGAGTTGGCAACTAGTTATTAACAGCCAATTATCAACTGAGTCAACATTTTCTAATGTATTTACATACAAAGTATATAGCTTTTTGGACCAATGTTTAGAATCATAGAATTGTAGAGTTGGGATCCTGAAGATCATCTAAGTCCAGCTCCCTACAATGCAGGAATACGCAACCATTCCATACAGTGATTGAACATACAACCTTGGCGTTATCAATGCCACACTCTAACCAACTGAGCTATCCATTGCCCTATATGAACCAAGAGATATATGCAAGATAAGGTGCAAGATTCAGCTCTACTCTGCAGATTGTCCATGTTCAAAGCATCAGTCACATGCTTGACCTGAATATTAATGAAATTCAAATACTTGAAAATAAGATGGTGGTGTGACCTAATTTGAATTCTATAAAGGGGGAGAGGAGGAGGAGGAGAAAGTTTCAACTCTGTGCATATAGTTTAAGCATGGTCAATAATACAGTATCCTGGGGACAAATGGGAGGTGCTGAACCTCTCCCTCCTCCAATGATGCTTCCCTTGCACCTTTCCCACCTATTTTTGTCCTAACAGGGGTTACACCTTTAGCCTTGAAATTCTTCTAGGGGAAAAACAGCTGGGTAGAAGTCACTGTTGCATCTAATTTGGCCCATAGTGTTCTGAGGAACAGAACTAAGTATTCCAATGAGGAGAATATAGGACAGAAAGTCTGCCAGGTTGCAAATAAGTAGAATCTCCATAGTCAAATTAGTAACCATAGGTTACAACAAAATGTTAATGCCTGCCTGCCATACGAAACAAAACAAAGGGGAGTCAGAGTTACAGTAAATATACCGTATTTTTCGCTCTATAACACGCACCTGACCATAACACGCACGTAGTTTTTAGAGGAGGAAAGCAAGAAAAAAATATTCTAAACAAAACAGTGGATGTATGATTTTTGTGGTTCATGCTGTGGCCACAAACGTGATCTGACGGTGAGTTTGGGGTAGCCCAATGCAAAAATCCTGTGGATCCATGTGGATCCATGCTTTGTAACCACGTTTTTGCACCATTGCAGCCCCATGAAACAGTGGGTGCGTGATTTTTTTGGTGCAGGCTGTAGCCATGGACATTTTATGTGATCTGATGGTGAACCTGGGGTGACCCAGTGCAAAAATCCTGAGGATCCATGTGGATCCGTGCTTTGTAACCACGTTTTAAGTAGGGAGGGAAGGAAAAGCATTCAAGGGACAAGGAGCATGCGTGGGGTGTGTAGAGAAGGATGTGGCTAATGATGCAGGCAAGCGGTTAAAGGGGAGAAGGAACACGCGTTGGGTGTGTAGAGAAGGATGTGGCTAATGATGCAGGAGAGGGATTTAAGGGGAGAAGGAACACGCATGGGGTGTGTAGAGAAGGATGTGGCTAATGATGCAGGCGAGCGGTTAAAGGGGAGAAGGAACACGCGTGGGGTGGGTGGAGAAGGATGTGGCTAATGATGCAGGAGAGGGATTTAAGGGGAGAAGGAACACGCATGGGGTGTGTAGAGAAGGATGTGGCTAATGATGCAGGCGAGCGGTTAAAGGGGAGAAGGAACACGCGTGGGGTGGGTGGAGAAGGATGTGGCTAATGATGCAGGAGAGGGATTTAAGGGGAGAAGGAACACGCATGGGGTGTGTAGAGAAGGATGTGGCTAATGATGCAGGAGAGGGATTTAAGGGGAGAAGGAACACGCGTGGGGTGTGTAGAGAAGGATGTGGCTAATGATGCAGGAGAGGGATTTAAGGGGAGAAGGAACACGCGTGGGGTGTGTAGAGAAGGATGTGGCTAATGATGCAGGCGAGCGGTTAAAGGGGAGAAGGAACACGCGTGGGGTGGGTGGAGAAGGATGTGGCTAATGATGCAGGAGAGGGATTTAAGGGGAGAAGGAACACGCTTGGGGTGTGTGGAAAAGGATGTGGCTAATGATGCAGGAGAGGGATTTAAGGGGAGAAGGAGCTCGAGTGGGGTGTGTGGAAAAGGAGCTTTTCGGCGAGCTGAGAGGGGAGGGGGGAGGGAAAGAGCACTGTTGCTTTAAAGGAGCCAACCAGACAGCAGCCACTTACAACAGTGTAAGCAGCTCCTTTCCTCTCCCACTTTGCTCCTTCTCTCCCTCTTTGCTGCTTTACGCAGCTAATGGCGAATCCCCTGCAACCCAAGTCCTGCTCAGCGGATCAGCTGAGACGCTGGGAGAATCGTAATTTCCCTCTCTCCCTCATCCCGTGCCCTCCTGTCCCCAGCAGCCTTTTTAAAAACTTTTTTACTGGTTTTCACTGCGCTCGTGGCTCAGAGCCCTCCTGTGCCCCGCCGTCCCTCTGCAGCCTCATTGCTCCGTTTAGAGAGCGTTGCTAGCTGAGGCTGCAGCAGCTGTTGCTGGCTACGCGGCGCTTTTCCGGCTCCCTATGGCTCCCGTCTGTTCCTCCTCGCGTGTAAGCGGCTGCTGCCCGCTTTGCTGCCATGGCTCTCCTTCCCTCCCTCCCTCCTCGGCTCCTCCCCCTCCTCCTGGCTGTAAAGCAAGCAAAGCTTGCTTTGCTTGACTGACGGCAGCCATGGATCCAGTCGAGTGCATTCGCTCCTTAACACGCACAGGCATTTTCCCTTACTTTCTAGGAGCAAAAAAGTGCGTGTTTTGGAGCGAAAATTACGGTAAATATGCCATGCTTTGTTTTAGCATTCAGGTTCTTAGAAGACAGATATTTTCTTCAAGTGTGAATATCCTTCTGAGACATCATCCACTGATGTATTTATGTAGTTGGCTGAAGTTTCATCATCTAATTCAATATGCTCGTTTTCTTCATGAGATGAAGCTATAGGTTCATCTATTTTATCACGTAGCATTTGCTGAAGTCTCTGAATACCTACAAAAAGGAAGCAACATAAACATTTTAAAGGCATAAGATATTTCCTAAATGTCTGCTTGTATGCAGTACAGAACATATTGTAAGGCTGTATATATTCCTTGATGGCTTGAAAGTCTATGACAGTGCATATAGCTGAGTGAAGGATGAGAAAGGAGAAAGAGATCAGATAACCCTTTTATAGAATTGAAACTTACACAGGTAGATTCTGTCTATAGAATCTGAGAAGACCAGCCTAAACCATCCAGGTTCGTAACAGCAAAAGGCTTTCCCAGGACTAATGAGCAGCTTTTCACCAAGAATTTTCCACCATAAATCCATTTCAGCTTCAAATGTCTGTGACTTTAAGAACTAAGAGAAAACAAAGATACACGTTAACTAAATGCCACATTAGCAAACAAAGCACTTGACCTCCCCACCCGCAAAAGAACCAAAAGATCAGGTTTATCAAAGCATCTTTTGAGTTCAATTGAAGCCTTGGTGCTCTATTATTTTTCTTGCTTAGCCAATTACTCAAAATATTATTTAGGACCAGATGCTGCACCATTTATTTATTGTTTATCATGTTATGATTTAATTCAGTGGTTTTCAACCGGTGTGCCACAGCATGCTGGGGCACCTTAAATGATGGTCAGGTGTACTGCGGGTAGCACCAGCCTCCGTCCCTCCTTCCTCTGATGGTTTAGGCACTTAACTATGTCCAAAATTAATGAAGAGTACTTTTTTTCAAAAGCCTCTTTTAAGGGTGCAGGGTGGGGAGCTCCAAGCCCTTATCTTATCAATAATGAAAACCTGGTGCACTTTGAGACTGGGCACGTACAAGGGGCAGGGGACTGGTCCAGTCGCAGACCAGAAGTGCCGGATAGCATTGGGATGATGCATTTTTCCGAATGGGTTTGCTCATAAGCCTATGATCTCTCAATGTCTCGCTGGAAGTCCTATTTTGAATACAAAGCCCGGCAGGAAGGAAGGAGCTCACAAGACCAGCCACAATACAGCCAACTGTATTTATGTCCTTTAATCCACCCTCCCTGAGCCCTCCAGGTCCTCCACGTACTTTTCTGAAGTCAGCCCACACATATAATCCTCCTGAGCTTTTAAAAACAGGTATTCCTATCTCTGCAAGACCATCCACAAGAATGTTCTGTGCTTCCTTAAGTCTTCTTTTATTGGTTGGGAAAAACACATTATCCAGCCATTCTGCCAAAATAAGAGCACAAATCAGACCACACTGTTTCCCCCCCTCTTTGTATTATTCAGTCTTAGTAGTACTTTGACAAATTAAGGGGTAGGGAACTTTGGGAACAGCAGGCACTCTGTTAAAGGGATCCTGCATGGCAAATGTAAAGTGTAAAAAGTAGCTTATGTGATTGAGAGGGTTTTTGTTTGCATTGTTATGAAGTTAAGAAAATTCTTATTCCAGGTCAGACTATTTGTTCATCCAACCCAGCATTGTCTACTGTAACTGGCAGTGGTTTTCAAGGAGAGAGGCGTTTCACATCACCAGCTAAACGAGTTAACTAATCTGGAAATTCTGTTTTGCTGTCATCAGTCCTAATAGTTAATGATGGCAAGGTAACCACAGGCAAGGCAAAGCAAGATGAGACAGGTTCTGTACAGAACTTGTTCCCTGGTTGCTCAGATGGACCCAACACCAATTCAGCCACTTTACACGAACTTCAACAATATATCTAATAAATGAAAATGTAGTTCATAAACAATTTGAAACTGTGGAATAAAGCTGGCTAGATCATGGTCTGGCCAGGCACAGAGAAAAAAACAGAGCTGGATTTTCCTGGTCTGCAGTAACTATATAGTGTGAGGACTGGTGTTCATTACTTGGAATCAGGGCCATGTATGTTTGTGCACTTTCAAGTTTGCTAACCTCTGTCACGAAGGATCTGGGTGAGAACATATTGCACTGGTCCAGGACAACCATGGAAAACAGCCAGCTGATTAACTGCTTTCCTGACCTCATTATTTCTGGTGTATAATACTCCAACTCTGATGCCACACATGCCAAAATCCTTGAAAGGGAAGGGGGGAAAGTTTGTAATTAAAAAGTCTCTCTAAAATGTTAATTTGTACACAAAGCACATTTCTATCCAAATTAGCATTATCCAATGAAGACTAAATAATTTCTGATTCTTGTAATAAAATATAATTTATCAAGTTTCAAAGCACTTAACATTCTATACAAAAAGTTTTAAAGTTCATTTACGTATTAAGAAACAAAAGCAGAATAATTGATTTGATTTGCATAAAGTATTTCATTAGGTTAGAATTTTTGGCTGAAACCCATATGATGATCCCTGAAGTCTAGTTTTAGATTTCCAGTGTGGTAGAACAAGTGAAATTATAAACAATATGTGGCACTTGCATCCACACAGGGTCCTGGTTGTTTACAGCCAACCTTACTTGGCCCTCTCAAACCCCCTATTTTTGTAGCAAGCAAGAGAATGTCACCTGTCACTGGTTGCTAGAGTTAACCAAATCAACATGTAGTTGCAGCTCCCACATGGTGAGAGATTATAAATGGATATTCTGCAGCCTAAGCAATCAGAAGCCACCCTAAGGCTGCAATCTATTTATTTTGGAGTAGAATTTACATCGAAATAAACACCCATAAGGTTTGCACTGCACTGCAAGTCATATCCTAAACTATGGAAGAGCATAAAGTAGTTCATAGTCTACTGGCCAGCTTCTGGTGAGCCACCTAGTTGCCTGATAGTTCTTGGGATAGTTGCAAATGATACTGAGTTTATAACAGAATACCATCTTCCACTAATGGGTAGACCTGCTGTGCAACTGTGGCAGAGGCAAACATTATAATCTATTATTACACTGTAGGTTTTAAGTTCTCACATCAAAATTTATTTGGAACAATGAATTGGGTAGATGGAAGAATTTGACAGTTTCAAGAATTCAAGTACATTTTGAAGAAAAATTGATAACAAATATTTCTAACCTACCTTACTAAATCCCCACATAAAGTGTGTCCGGTCTGGATCTGGTAAACTAAAGAGAAAGATTTCAAGATAATTAATGTCTTACATTTATTTGGGGTGGGGAATCAACACTTTTCAGTTATAAGGACAATGGCAATTTACCCCGACCCAGCAAAATATTGGAGATATAGAAATCCATAGCACAGACAGCACATGTTCTGTACTCTCCAGAGAAATGAATGCAAATCCCTGTGTGCATGTGCATTGAAGTACATACAGATATCTGGATCAAGGAAGTCCTAATTATGGTCTATTTATTATTTATGTTTTCACCCCAACCTTCCTCCAAAGGAGCCCAAGATGGAGGGCACTGGATGGCAGTCTCCCCCCCCCCACGCTAAAGAAGGTATAATTCACTTGCCACATGAAGGAATACAGTCAATAGTCCCGCTCCTTCAGCATGTGGACAACAGGGTGCAGATGTATTTCGCCATAATTTTATACTTTTCTGCTACCCTTGTGATGGCTGCAACCCTGCTGCACTGGGTACATTACTTGCCAAGCAGGCTCTCTCTTACTTCACCAATGACCAGTTGCTACTCAGCTCCACCCCACTCTCCTCAAAGCATGCAACATATGTAAAAGTCCAGAAAGGAACTTGACACTAGATACTTCCAAGTGAGACATGGAAGAATTTTGGCTTGCACTAAGTGACCTAACATGTTACAGCATGCATGCACACTGGGCAGAGTTACAACAGACCTGTATGAGGAGCTCCCTGGCATGCGGAGGAAGCAGAAGAGCTACAATAGTAGTTAGCATTAAATTCACATATGAGCGATGGTCTGCTTAGTCCTAAATCAATTGACATGTAGGATTTTGTCAGAGAATGGCAAGACAAAAAAAGTCTACCAACCCTTGAAAATCATACATATGCTACCACTTCACCGATAATTACTTTGAAATAATAATTTATGCATACAGTAACTGGTAGATTATGTGTGCATGTATAAACAAACAGAAGAGATTTGCTATGTTACTCAACTAAAAAGCTGACATTATTTTTTTTCTAAAAAAGCAACAGGAAGGTACACTCACCTCTCCAAGCTAAGAATGCTTGTGAATGTGGTATCACCATATACAGACAGCATATAAATTTCATCCATTATTACATGTAATTTATGTCTATATAAAGAAAGAGACACACACAAGTCGTTAAAGTGTGTGTGTGTGTGTGTGTGTGTGTGTGTGTGTGTGTGTGTGTATATATATATGCATTCATTACTGCAATTGCTGCTTAGCAAATTCCTTAGAAATCTGCATATTCTATATTCAATTCAGTTATTATTATTATTAATTAAATATGTTTACTGCCCTTCATCCGAAGATGAAAGGGAAGTTCACAAAATAAAAATACAAAATGAAAACATAAAATACATAATAAAACAAAAACAAAAGCAACCAATAACTCTCATCCCACAGACACATTTAAAAGGCCATAGAATGTTAATCAGCCACAGGCCTGGTTGAAGAGAAGCGTTTTTGCCTGGCATCCAAAGATATGTAATGAAGGTCCCAGGCGAGCCTCCTTGGGGAGAGCATTCCACAAACAGGGAGCCACTGCAGAAAAGTGTTTCAGTGTTGCCACCCTCCAACCCTCTTGTGGAAGAGGCACCCAAAGAGCTGCTACTTAATATAAAGCAAAATGTTTTTAAAAACTGAACAGTGATATATAAAAGCGAGAAGTTAAGAACCAAGGATCCATATGTAATATATTGCACAATTAAGACATAAAGGCCAGAAAACACACACCACACAGCTTATTATATATGCATGCACAAGCCAGAAAACACATCAAACTGAATTCTTATTCCCAATATTAGCAGGCATTCAGAAGTATATGACTGACAGAAAGATGCTTAAATATCACAAAAGTATAAGTAACCAATTAAAGTTTATTATTATTATTTTTTGTAAAAAATTAAAAACATCAGATTCTTAGTTTTCAACTTCAGACGCAGACTGCATCCCCAAGTCTCATGCAGTGTCATGCTGAAGTGAAAAGAACTGTGCCATGTTTTGAGGCTTACTAAATATGTAATAACCACTTTAGTTAGAATCATAGAGTTGGAAAGGACCACAAGAGTCATGTGGCCCAACTCACTGCTATGCAGGAATCTTTTGCCCAACATGGGGCTCAAGCCCACGACCCTAAGATGAAGAGTCTAATGTTCTACTGACTGAGCTAGTTGTTACCTTCATTAGAAATAAGCCACATTTTAAAAAATTAATCCACTTCATGTAGATTGGTGGGGAGCAAATGGAACAAGCAAGGAGGATGGCGTCCTTTCGCAGATAAACTAAGTAGGAGGAAGTGTCACTGAACATAGTGAGACTTATGTCCAAGTAAGCGTACATAGGATTTCAGAGTAAGCATTACAAGAATGTGGCCAAGGATAAAAAATAGACATTACGGGGAAGTATGAGAAAATGTATTGAAATTTAAAGGAAACATTAGGGATCCTTCTTTGAGAAAGATAAAAATAATTTATTAATTTATGTTCCATATAGAATTCTATAGACTGGATGGACAAGTTACAGATTACAAGGACGCTTCATTTCATAAATTGGTTCAAACTTACTTTTCAAATCAACATATGTATCCCTATTAAACACTCTTACCACTACTTATTTTGGTAATTACCAGTTCTCATATTTATGACATATGTTTTAAAGAATCAATATAGTCAGGCTTTACGTGTACAGGAAATTTTTTTTAGAGGCACATAAAGCCATCTCCACCATAGTTATACATTCAGAAACTAAGTTTGCCAATTTAAGAATTCTAATGTTTTTCCACGCTACTAATAACCATAGATGACTATTACCATAAATGAATTTTCTGAACAAACCTTCTTATGGCCATATGCCAAATGAACTAAGGAAATTACCAAAATAACTTTCAAAACTAACATACTGCATCATAGAAAATTAAAAACCCAAACAAATAGCGCTAGGACTCAAACCTGTGTGCAAAGTCTAGACATTCTTTCAGTAACTGTGCTGGGTAAATGTCCCCTAATGGATTGTGAGGGTTGATCAGGATTAAAGCTCTGACTCTGATGCCCTGAAAAAAGAAAAACTGATAGTCGGGGACGCCATCATGACGTCAAACAAAGGAGTAGCGAGTCTGCAAAATTGCCATCCTTTCATAAAGTGCCAAGTATTGAAGTTTCTTGACTGAATATGAGCATATATATTCCTTTATAACCCTAAAACATATCCCAGTATCACATTTTCATGGCATCACATTTCATTTTCATCACAGCATGGCATTTTGTTATTTAGTTATGATTTTAAATTTCATCTGCTATAATTCAAATGACTAAATTTACAAAACTACAGATTTGATGTAATATATTAAATGATTGTTTTCTTGAAGAAATGTATATATAACACTAGTGTATAGAAAGACTGTAAAATTAGGATTCTTTTTAAACTAATGGTACTAAAACATGTTTAAATGGAAATATATTCAGGAAGGAAATAAACTTTCTTATGACCAAATTATTATGTAAATTCTGTAATTTCAGCGTAACTAAAACATACAGGGTTAGGTCTAGACTGTCATGCTTAGAGCAGACCTACTGAAATAGTACTTACATTAGTCATGACTAACTTAAGTCTTGTAGATTTTGATAGGTCTACTGCAAGCATGACAGTTGAATCCCATCCACTATTTTCAGTACATTTTCTCCTGTGAAAAGATTCTGCCACCTAGTAGCTTCAAGCTACTTAAGAAAAAACCAAGAAACAACAGCAGAAAAGATGAACTACTTTGGAAATCAAGGGAAGTAACTAAAGCAGTTTGTAAAAGGTAAGTATTAAGTTTAATATGAATTGCTCCATTTATTACTTGCAAATATTTAATGGGCTCACATAAGAACAGGAAATATATAATTTAGGATTCTAGTTTCATTCTTGAAAATGATGCATTAAAATGACATGACAACCTGCTTTTGGCCAAGTTGTGCACACGGGGGGAAAAAGCAGATTTATCAATTTACATTTCTAATAGGATATATTTCACTAAAAAGTTGACAAGGAAGTATTGAACCGAAAGCACAATAGTTGGAGTTTAGTAAAAAATATTCCTACCTGTTCTATGGCTCTCTGATGTGCAGTTTCTAATTTTTCAACAGTTAACTGAAATGGTCGACTTTCTTCATTAGTCACCTGCATAAACATTTCAAAAGGTGTTCAAAGACAGAAATTCAGTAAAACAATGCAATCTGCTCAGAATACCTATTTATTTTCACAAAGTGTTGGTGCTGACCTTTAAAGCCCTAAACGGCCTCGGTCCAGGATACCTAAAGGAGCGTCTCCACCCCCATCGTTCTGCCCGGACACTGAGGTCCAGCACCGAGGGCCTTCTGGCCGTTCACTCGCTGCGAGAAGTGAAGTTACAGGGAACCAGGCAGAGGGCCTTCTCAGTAGTGGCACCTGCCCTGTGGAACACCCTCCCACCAGATGTCAAAGAGAAAAACAACTACCAGACTTTTAGAAGACATCTGAAAGCAGCCCTGTTTAGGGAAGCTTTTAATGTTTAATAGACTATTATAATTAAAAATTCTGTTGGAAGCCGCCCAGAGTGGCTGGGGAAACCCAGCCAGATGGGTGGGGTATGAATAATAAATTTATTATTATTATTATTAATTTAATTTGAGGGGGGAAACAGCAAAATGAACAAGCAAGTAATGGTGGATGTGGCTTAAACACTGATTGAGCTTTCTTTTCCTTGTTTGTTGGGATGAACTCAATGCAGATACGCCCTTTTCAACTTGTTCTGGAGGAGGTAAAAGGGAGTTCAATAAACTCTATGATTCTTTGAGGATGCTTGGATCAAGGGCAGTGGTGACATTATGTAATCCCAGGAAACTGTTACTCTCTGAAAATGATGATTAATGAAGAGATAGACACACACACACTCACTCTAAAAAGACTGAGGAAAACAGTCAAGACTTCTGTAGGACAGTTTGTTGCCACCTCTGCTATATACACACTTGTGTATGAGACAACATCCACAGTAAACTTATTTGCCAAAACATATAGCACAGTCATACAAGAAGGGACATGTCTACAGTTTGGTTTCCATAGTCAGTAGTAGTTTTGTTGCTTGGGCTTTATATAATTGTGTTCATACATAGACAACATATCAGTATTTATAAGAAAGGAAATATTTAGTAAATATTTACCTCACTGAACAAGGGCACATGGATAGGTTGCATTCCACCATACAGCCACACTTTGGAGTTTATTCCACCATAATATGGAGTAGGAATCAGATACCCATCTATAAAAAGAATAAATAATGAAGGTTTACTTTCTTTTTAAACAAAGAATTTTACTAGTTTGTTAAAAAACAATGATAATTTATTTTGCCTTCATCTTACACACATCTTTAGACTACTACTTTCAAAATCTTTGTACATAATTACTGTGCTGCCAGAATTGGGGGAAAAAACATTGTGTGAACCACTTGCAGGTCTGTGCTATTCCTAAATGAATACTCTTACTAGCATACTAAAAAAAGTGACACAAATTTCACAGTAGAGGTTTTATCCCATTCCACATATAATTTTATTGCCATTAACCAATTGTTAAGACTCTACTATAATATATATAGCTACTTAGAAAGGGGGGTGCAGACCAATAGTTTCATTCTGCTAGCATGTACTTCACATCATTTAAACTATTTTTAGCTTACTCAAAGGGCACATAAAATAAAGCAATGAAGCAGTTTATTTTCTACATGATTTAGCCCCGGCTTCCTCAACTTCGGCCCTCCAGATGTTTTGAGACTACAATTCCCATCATCCCTGACCACTGGTCCTGCTAGCTAGGGATCATGGGAGTTGTAGGCCAAAAACGTCTGGAGGGCCGAGGTTGAGGAAGCCTGATTTAGCCATTATCAGCAGAGTGAACAAGATTTTATACCTTCTTTAAGATGTTCAGGCACTAATTACCACTAAATGACTGCTACAATATGTGATACATATACATACAATATGTGATACATATTCATGCCCCCTTACCTCCAGGATCACATAACACAGTTGACAGCGTAGCAAAGACGGCACAGCAGCCATTCAGAACTATAAACTAGAAACAGAAGACAAAATAGAAAGATACAATTAACAAAACTACAAAAGCAGCTAAATTTATTTTAAGAAATTAAAGACAAGTCTAAGGCAAGGATATCATACCCAAGTGTAGCAACTCAAACCAAATTAAAAAATGAACCACTGTAACTTCAAAACAATCAACCCTTAATTCCTCTTGTATATGTGAATTCTATTGGCTGGTATCCAATCAGTCATTGAAAAGTTTTGTTGAGATATAATGTAATTGAAATTATGGGTTCAGTGGTCTATAATATATGATATAAACACAGACCAGCAAAATATCAATTAATTATGTACCATTTTGTAGCTCTGATTTCCAAGTGGTTGCCTAGGTGTATGTCCCTGGCAATGACCATCTAAGATGGCATTGAAGTGAGTAGGATATGTTGTTTGCAGAGTCAATGTTTGAGAAGTGTGCTATGTTTGACCTCCTCATTTTACAGAGATAATCCAAGCACTAAATTTAGCAATCTGCCACTTTTTAAAAGTGTAAAGAAGTCACCTGATTTCAGTTGATCCATTCTGAGTATCACTTAGTTCAAGGGTGAGGAACCTCTAGCCCATTGGCTTTATTAGGCCTGACATGGATCCTAATTTGGCCCATAAGGCCATTTCCCCCAAATCATGTTCACCTGCTCCACATCCGATACCATGTGATATCAGCTGTGCAGCAGCCAATCCAAAAATGGGACCCTTAAAATGCACTCCTGGCATTGGCAAGGGAGGCTGGCTTTCACTGTCAATCAGCTGACATTTCATGACCGTGCTAGAGGAATCCTCAAAAGAGGAGGGCCTGGTACTCCCTGGAGGGAATCGCACAGACGTTCAGGCGGGGTCAGACAGCGCCAAGGCTGAAGCAGGACTATCAGGCAATGCAACATCCCAGCAGCTGCTATCTCCTATATATAGAGGGCCTGAGTTGAGAGGCAGTAGCTGAGTCACCTCCAACCCTCAGAGAGCAGTGAAAGATGAAAGGGCAGGACCAAGCAGTCCGCCTGAAAGCCAATACCTCCTTGAGAATGATAAGTTACTTGTGAGGAGCTGCTTCCTCATGAGTAGACCCAACACTACTGAGAGTTCAATAGCTGAGAGCAACAGCAGTGCCTAGGGTGGGACTTAGCAGGCTCTTGGATAAAAGCCTTTAGTTGCTTGCGAAAGCTACAGGAACAATGTCCTTATTCTAGCTTCTTGCTGAAGCTGTGCAATGAGACTCTGTGTGTGGTGTTTTGAAGTCCTGACGATCATCATCTGAGGGCAGTGTGATGTCAGGTGATTGACAGGTGGGTAGTCAAATGTAAATGGCAGGGGAAGTAAGAATTTGGTTCATTAGCTGGATATTAGATATCGCCCAATATTTTCAAACTATGTGCCTTGTTTCTGAATGTATCAAAGTTGAGTGTCATTATTTGAAGACAAATGGGTATCTTAAGCAAAGTTATGAGAGCTCCCTCTGATAAATTTCTTTTAGGTACTGGCTTTAACATAAAATTTTATCTGCAATAACAACCTGATAATTCTCAGTGTTGCAGAGTTTCCAAAATGATTTAAAAGTGATAACTTTTGCTATACCCTCATTTCAGATCTTATTAAAGATTCAGCAAACTTTCATAAAATTAAAGGAAAGGAAAGCAATGTGGTTCCTTACATGATCTGGATCTAGTGCTGTTGGAGCTTTTGCATATTCCGTAAGAAACTTTGCAATTTCTTCTCTAAAACTAAAGTTTAAAATTAACACAGTCAGAAAATTTGCATCAACATATTCATATATAAAGTTAGTTCTGGCACAACTTTAACTTTGAATTAGTCTTTTTATTCAATTCAATTGAAATTTTGCTACTGATTTCTTTAGAAGCATAGAACTTATTTTAAAAGTAAATATATGTAGAGGATCACATATTTTAAATTGCCCCTTTTCTGAAACTTGATTTTGGACTGAGTCCAGAAATCTGAATTCTAGAACTATTAAACACTGTAAATTGAAGGCAGCTATACCAAACAATTGCACGAAAGAACATTCATTTACGTACAATTGAACCTATTTCTATTAAATGTGTTCAAACAACAACTAGACATTTATGCAGTGTTATAAGCAGTCTCCAAGCACTAACACTACTGCATCAAAAGAAAATATGTCTAAGCCACAACCATTTATTTTAAGAGGAACTCTACAGAATAGCTTAAATCTCCTGCACAATGTCAATTTTAGTTGTTGAAATGTTTAACTGGAACTAGAAAAACAGGTAGCTGTTATAAAAAATAGATTGAAATGCTAAGCAATTTTTGTTACCTTTTAATGCCTTGTATATCTGAATACTGAAGTAAGTGAGGTTCCAGATAAGCCATGTCAGGTTTTACGAGCTGTCATTTTTTAAAAAAGAGACAATTAAAGTTTTTAATTATATGACAGGTAGTTAGATTCACACATTGCTATTTATATTTCCCACAGTTCATCAATTTTTTTCGAGTTAAGCTGTCTTAGCTGATCTTGGATGAAAACCAATCCATTTCTCAGAGCTGGGTCTGATTTTGGCTCCTCAGCTGCACTAGCCTGGAGCCATAACAGCAAAGGATATCACAGCCCCTCCTCACTTTCTGTCCTGGTTGGAGTAAACCAACAAGATGCAGGGGCGATTTGCCACTCTGACCTGCTGTCCCAGTCCATGGCTTAGGCTTGTTTTGCTTGCACACTACATAGGTAATGTTATTAAACACAGTGCTTGATTATTCATAAGAAATTATCATGACCACTAATTAGTACTACCTACTGATCACAATTTCAAAACTAAGTTGCGCAATTCATGTGGGAAGCCAAACTTACCCTTTCCTGTATTAAATCAAAGCAAAGCTTGTTCTCACTTGTTCCAAAATTCAAAATGCCCTGAAAATAGGAATGACAATTTAGATAGCTACCACCATTAATGGGTTGGTTTTTTAAAAACATTTTCTGTTTACTTTTTCCATGAACCCTCTTGGTCAGAAAACTAAACCTAGTGTCTAAAGGACAGTATGAAAATAAACCGCCACCATTATATATTTTTTCCACTATATAAACAAAGGAGCAACAACTTCATACTCTCTTTAAGGCACCTTCCTACAGGTATGTTCCCAACTTAACCACCATTTCTGCTTCTTAAGGACTGAAGTCTTCTAGAAATAGATTAAATTAACAGGTATTATTTTCAAATATATTTAACTTCACATTTTAATATCTGTACAACCACTTTGTTTTTAAAAAACAGGTCTCTGGAAAGGACAAGAGTCTCTTACATAAGAGTACAGACAGCAACTATGTTCACACTCAGCTGTTCTACTGATCAGACTGCAGAAGTTGGAAGCAGCAGCACCAACAACATACTTCTAGTAAGGAGATTTCAGGTCAGAGGATAATGTAACTCTCCCATGCTGGAGCAAACCAGATTAAACTACTTCTGCTTGGAGCCAGCTGGCACTTTGCCATTGGAGCCTAGACTGAAAAGCAGCAGTACAATTTCTGCTGCCACAATTTCTCCCCTCTCCTCCAAAATATCCCCTCTGCTACATTGTATGCAATGAACTGCATCCTTCGCTCCTGAAGGCTGTTGCAAAACTCTGACCCAAGGTTTGGAAGCTTCGTATCTGCACAGTCTTTAAGATTGCCTCACTTCCACACCTTCTTCCATACAGTGTTTTATTACCACACCTCTTTCTCCACATCCCCTTGTTTTTTTCTGCAACCCTCACACACATCATTTCCAAGTGTTTCTGCTCCCCTTAACTTTTCTTCCATGCCCCCCTCCTCCACAGCACAACCATTGGTGCTCAGCTTTCGGTATTCATTCTTGTGTTGGATGGGGGTGGGGATTTCACATTGTTAGCTGACTTTTAGTGTATTTTTTAGTCTTAGATTTGGGATTCCCTTTTGGCTGTGTGAAGTGATAGAAGTTTAATAAAATAAACCAAGCCATTTCTTCACTCAGACTCAAAACTTCTCATCTCCATCTCCATTCTACTTCAGCTCATCTTCCCACTATCCCCAACCAAAGGAGTGCCAAATGCCAACTTGAATAAAAACATTTTTTGGGGGGAGGGGAGGTAAGCCCTGGCCTGCGTAATTGATCACAAGGCGTGTACACACCATTTGAATGGTAATGCCCATCAACTTTGCCCCCCCCCCAATATTTTATGGGGGGGGGGGAGAGACTTTGGCCTCTAAGATTTGGCTTCTACGAGTCCAGCCAAGCTTCTCTTTCTGGTCCTCCAGACTTTCCCCAGTCATACACCCCTCAGCAGTTACGCTTCACACCCTCCTTGACTGCTTTTGCCTGGCTAGAATATCTCCTTCAACTCTGATAACGCCTGCTGCTTGCATGAGTGTAGGAAATGTGTATGAGTGTGCATGGAAATTAGTTTTTTTTAATTACTATTGTTATTTACTGATTAAAGCTCAAATTTACATCAGTTGCCCCACCCACTTATGCCTCCGACCCCATTCACCACCAGCAAGTGCCCCCCCCCCCCCCGCTTTCCCATAATAAGTGGTAGATCATGGGCTTTGCATGCGGAAGGTTCCAGATTCAATCCCCAGCATCTGCGGGTAGGGCTGGGAGAGACTCCTACCCCAAACTCCAGGGAGCTGCTGCCTGTCAGTGCTGACAATACTGAGCTTGATAGACTCAACTGCCTGTCTCTATATAAGGCAATTTCCGATGAAATTGCGCGCCTTTTCCAGGCGTTGGGCTGAAAAAGGTTGCCCTACCACAATACCGTCCCATTTAAAAAACCCACCCACCCACAAAAGCCTCTGTTCTCACACTCTTGTCACAAGGACTTGACTTGACCCACCCATGGCTCCATGTTTTATACCCTGCGCCCTATTTCCTCAATACACTAGCAGAGAAGCCTCCCGCCCCCCCACACGTCCTGCCCCACCAGCGGCTTCTTTTACACCCCCCTTGCAAAAACCACCGACTCTCTCTCTCTCACACACACACCTGAGGGTTGTGAGCGGCGTCGAACGGATCTCGCACGTACATGTCGAAGCCCTTCTGCAGCAGCCCCTTTGCGCTGCCGGCAATGCCGGCTCCCCGAGCTGAAAGCCCTAGATCAGGCGCCGCCGCCGCCGCCGCCGCCGCCTCGCCGTCCGCCATGGCGCCGCCGCGCGCGGGGAAAGCGGCAGAGTCCGCCCGCCGCCGCCTTGCGCTGAGGGAGCGGAAGGAAAAGAGGCAGCGAGACGCGAAGGGAGGAGCAGCGAATGCCGGGAAAGGGCGGTGAAGACGTGTCTCCTCAGCCGGTGCGAACGGAATTGAAGGGTGCGCTTTTGGGGAGCCGGTAATATAGTGGTTAGTCACAGGCGGAGCCACAGGACACACACACACACACACACACACACACACACACACACACACACACACACACACAAGTGCCCCCCTCAAAAAACAAGGAGCTCATCCCTACTTGCCCCTCCTCATTTCTGAACTCCTTTTTATCATTTTTATTACATTTTCTGTTTTACTGTTTAGAATACTCATTTAAACATCCTTAAAATATCAATTACTTCCCTTCTTCTCTTTCCATGGTTCATTTTGCATATCGTAAACCCCTGCATATGTTACATAAACTAAACCATTTACTATTCCGTTATTACATCCATCCAAACTTATTTGCACTTATTTGATTTATCTTAATGCTGCCAACGTTTTTCATTTCTGAACTCCTGTCATTATACTGTGTTTTTTTCTTTCTTTCTCTAGAACTATAATTTGCCCCTCCTGTGACTCACCCCCATCTCTCCATGGGATCCAGAAGCTGAGCTGGTGACGGTGACCAGAGCTGCAGTTTCTCCCTCAGAGGACTGACTAGATAGGGATTTGTCTTATTTCTCTTTTGGAGCTGTTAAAAGCCCTCTTCAGGCAATATCGCCCAGGCAAGGAGTGGGGATGTGTCTTTAGCCCAGCCCCCTGAAGTAAAGCAACCCAGTTACCATAATCTGCCGAAGTTTTAGGGGAGGGTAGTACCTCTGGTGGGGGACACATGTGCTCCTTCGGTGGTAGTTTGTCCACCTTTGTTCCCCCATCCTGCACTCAGCTCCCACCTGTGGCTCCTAGAAGATGTCAGTGTGTGACAGCAGCCACATCCCAAGAACAGTAAACTGGCTGGCTGAACCAGGCGAGTGAGTTAGGGACTTCCCCTGCATGCAAAGACAGGCTCTGGCCGATTGAGCGGATAGGACTAATAGTGGGTCTAACGGTCAAGAAGGTGGTTTCTGCATGTGCCGTAGAGGGAAGTGAGGGGCAGATGGGGCTAGCCAACCTAGGAAGGTAGCCCACCGAGGAGAAGGAGAACTCTGAACCTAAACCTCCGCTTTGTGGGATATTTTTGGGAGAAGAAAGGGCTAAGGAGTAAATCCTACAGAAATCCGGAGTGGAGTCCCTAAGGCGGTTGGATGGCACCTTGTACACTGCCTTCTGGCAACTCCTGCAGCCAAGCAGGTGCCCAACATATTGCTCTGCTTTCCTTTGGGCCACACCAGCGAGGCTGAGAGTGGGGTCTTGTCATTTGGGCAGCCTAGGGCCTCCATACACACTGCGTAGGCTTGCACACAAAGGAGGTCACTTCAGTGCTGATAATGCAGCAGTTTGACTTCACCCTCAAGAGACACCCTCCATTGTCTCTCAAGACAAAACAGATGGCAACAACTGAGAATGGGAATAGTGTAATTCATAGTCCATGTTTTATGTATGTCTGCCAGCAATTAACTTAATGCAAAAGTCCATCCCACCTACCTTCAGTTCTTGATCAATATAAAAGGTGTGTAGAGAATAATATTTTTTGGTTGGTTACTTCGGTGTGTTTGTTTCTTTCCTGCTGCCTGTTTTGTTGTTAATATTAATTGCATTTAAATACCACCTTTTTCTCCAGGTTCTCCTCCTTCTCATTTAATCTCCACAATAACCCTGCGAGGTAGGTTAGTCTGAGAGGCAGTGACTGGCCCAAGGTCACCCAGTGACCCTCCTGGCTAGGTATAGCACTCAGGCTTTTCTTTACATGCTTCACTCAGCAGAATGAACATCTCAAGTTCCTGACCTACTGCCTTGGATTGGTAATGATGAATTTTATTCTCACTCAAGATGCTAGGAACTTAGAACACGTGTTTTACAACTAGGTGGACTGGAGGAAGAAGTTAGGTGGCGGCTTGGGACCAAACTGCCTAAAAGTGTGCCTTATCCATTATCAACCAGGTGGAGGGGCAGGATAGAAACTCAATAAATAAATCCATCTCAGATCCTACAAGTGGCAGGTAAGGCCTTGGTGGTGTACTAGTGGGGAGTACCCACTTGATATTGTCCTTTTCCATGGTGGTTCCCCATTTGTGAGATGTGCCTATTAAAAAATAGGACACTAAACAGGCATAGGAATGCATGCCTAAGAGCCTTGTTTCACTTTCTAAGAAAGAGAGTTTTACAGACAACTGTTGTCAGGTCAGAGCCATTTTTCTTTTATGTTAAAGCAAATTGAAATAGACAATATTATACAATAGAAGCTAGGTCCAGACAACAATGCTGCAACTGCTAATTCCTCTTCTCAAATTGTATTCATAATTGACGTGCATAAGATTGCTCTGCTTACTCAGAAGTAAGATCCACTGAGACTTACTCCTGGGCAACGGTGTAAGATTGTTGTTGCTACCTTGAGAAAATTGGATTAACAGAAAATAAAATGGTTACATTTCAGATAACTGTATGCATGCATCTAAAACTCTGAAATTCTTATTGTTCTTGTGTTTTTTATACTACTCCACATCAAATAGAGAACGTTTATTTATGGAAGAAATACACAAAGTTAAAATGAATACCCTGAAACAAAAACCAACACAATATTCTGGTTACATATTTACTTTACTGTAAATGGGAAAAAACCTGTGACTGAAATTTCCCCAGACAGAATTTATGGGCAGGTCATCTATCCCTCAATGTGACTGCGTCTACCCGTGTTCACTCTCTTTCAAGGAATCTTAAGATCTATTCCAGCTGGAGCAAGCCACTGTTTTTTTTTGTTTTTTTTTTTGCGAGGTCAGTCAAGGATAATTGCTATGTGTAAACAGACATCTATCCTACAGACAGACTGTTATCTAATAGCAAGCTAATACCATATAATGCTTGCATAATAGCCTAGGAAAGATTATGCTAGGAAAAGTCATAGGCGTTCGGAAAGAATCTACCCTGTGAAAAGAAAAGATACCATATTCTTATCGGTACATAAACACTTGTTAACACAAAGAAGTATCAAATCACTTTTTCTTCAAACATTTATTGAGAGCAGCTTTCTCGATTTGTTTGCTTCTGTCTTCACTTTGGATTAGGAACTTGATCTGATAACAATATAATCAAAGCAGAAAACAGCTTCCATTACTTTAGCTACTTGTATGCTAATACTGCATGGAAGTTTCTCTGACTGAAGAAGCATGCAGTCACATTTTTCTTTAAAAGTGAAATATTAACATAAAGTACCCTCTTCTTGGCATTTTGATAAAAGCTGTAAAAAAAATAATGCGCTGTATTTTTATATTGTAAACAGCACTGTGATCGTACGATGGTGGTATAGAAATTTAATAAACAACACATATTATTGCTGGGTTTTTTTATTGTATTGTTGTCCCCATAATCAGAGAATAACTAAACACAAGACATAGTGGGTGTCAATAAATTAAGGTTTATTCAGAGTAGATCTATTTAAAGTAATGAATGTGTTAGGTCTACTTTAAGTAAAAATTGTTTGAATAGCACCCAGTGCCTTCAAACCTGAATCCTCCTAAGTAACATATTTCCAATAAAATATACTTCAGCTAGTATTTAGGAATTGGTCAATGACTGACAGTTGTGTAAAATAAATCTGACAAAACTGCATCATCAACTGTTCTTCAGATTTATTAATGACTGAATAAAATGTGACTGGGGTATATTTCTTCTCATGGGAACATCTCATGCTACAGCCAATTGTGACTAAGGTACTATAATCTGATGTAGCTGAGACTGCAGTATGTGTCTAGTTCTTTTGAAAACACTTACACTGCTGGCTGATCCATTCACCTAGCTTACCCTCTGGAAAAATGTTAAGGGATTGGGCGGGGGGGGGGGGGGGGGAGAGAGAGAGAAAGGCAAGATCTGTCCTGCCACCTGGGTGTGTTTCAGGCATGCAAGTCCCGAAGGTGACTGGGTCTTGAAGCAACATTCCAACATCCCTTAAGTGTATGTCCAAGTGGGGAACACAGAGCTCATCCCTGATTACCCCTGGGATGGATCCTGCCCAATGCCCCAACCACCACAGGAGGGCCCATCATACCCGTTGCCAAACAAAGGCAGCTATAATTGATCTTAACAAGCCAGGTTAAGATCCTGTAGTCAGATGTCATTGCAGAATGCTGTTTTCAGCTACAAGAAGTGGAAACTAAGTTACTGTAATTTGATAGATTTAAGACCATAGTAGGTTACTACATTTTAGAAGCAGTTATATGGCATTATGTAAATTAAACACTTGCTGATACTGCCAGACATGGTTATAGTATATATACTGGTTCATATAACAGTTTGGGTTACATCAAAGGAAGGTCCTGATGCTACTACTATTCAGAATAGTTTGACATCTGCTTATTGCTAAAATGGTAATTCCAGATACTAATCCACAAAGTGCAAATTTGAGAGTTTATATGCTTCTAAAACCATTATTTTCTGAAATAATTATGGGAAGGTTACTCAAGGTCTGTTGGATAGGTCAACTGAGAAGACCACCTGACAACTCATATGCTGTTAGGTCAGTGAAAGGAAATATATATTGGGTTGTCAGCAGGTACAGTCTGAAATAAATGCTGAGAAACTGAATTAAGGTTTTAACATACCACATGGGCAGAGTGTGATACTATGATACTGAGATGGGTTAGTAACGGAGTGCTGATCTGCTGTTGCTTCAGATACAGATGAATTCTGATATTTGCAGAGGAGGGCAGCCAAGATGATAAAGGCTCTGGAAACCAAGTCTTATGAGGAATGCTTGAGGGAGTTGGGTATATTTAGCCTGGGAAAGAGGAGACTGATATGGTAGCCATCTTCAAATATCTAAAGGGCTGTTGCATGGAAGGTGGAGCAAACTTGGTTTTTTTTCTGCTCTGGAGGCTAGAACCTGAACCAATGGATTCAAGTCATAAGGAGATTCCTACTAAACATCAAGAAGAACTTTTTGACAGTAAGAGCTGTTTGATGATGCAATTCCCTTGGGAGGTTGGAGGCCATCTCTTAGGGATTCTTTAGCTGTGATTGCTGCATTACAGGGGGTTGGACTAGATGATTCCTGGGGGAACTTCCAACTCTACAACTCTATGATTAGTGGTGTTTGCCAGTCTGGGGCTGATGGGAGCTGTAGTAAAAAACATATGGAAGACACCAGGTTGGCAAAGATCAGTAATAAACAGAAGTAATTGGCTCCCTATTTATAAAAAGATACTGTCTCTGCTTACATCATGTGGAGCTACAACAACTATTGCTGTCCCAAGGGACACTGACACCACAACCATTCTTTTTGAATGTCTAAAAGACTAAATATAAACTGTTAATCCTTTAGAGATTGTATGAAATGAAAACCAGGGCACCTCCCACAGGCCACACTGAAGACATATCAGTGTAATGGGAAAAATGGGAACAATCTGATAAATATTCTAAGCACTTGAAGCTGACCTAGGTTGCAGAACAGTGTTAGATGGCGGCTTAAAATTCTTTGTAAATTCTGGAAACAAATAATGGGATTCTCTGTACAACACCACGCCTAAGCATAGATAAATCCAATTGAATTGGTAGCATCATCTTGCGAAGCACCTTCTCTCTAGCATATTACTTGCATAAAGAAAGCCAGGAGTAGAAAGGTGGTCACACTGGGTGCTACCCCAAGAATACATGATGCACATCTCCTTTTCCTCTTGAAGATAATGGTAACTTAATTCTGATACTGACAACATGGATTCTATAAGCCTACTATGAACAGGAAGGGTGAATATGACTTCATACAGTTTTATATTTAGTTTCGGTGTGGTGGCTATCAGAATTGAAGCCAGCTAGAGCTCTAGGCAGTCCAAGATGATAGCTTAATCTAAATAGGAAATTAAAACAACTTAAAACACAAGGCAGCCAATAATATCTCAAATATTTTATTATAGGTTTGTAAGAGGACATAATCTGAAAACTAAAATTATGTAAAACAGTTTTGAAACAATTAATTTTAAAGAAATCTATTATTTGTCATTTCAGCATTAACATAGCTGCAGGTATATATTTTAATATGATTTAATAATGGAAATACTTTACTTAAAAAATTATTTTGGGATAATCACCATAAACGCATTAAACAGCAATTAAGCTAATGTCACTTTTTGTCCTGGTTTGAAAGTTGCTCCACTGGGCACTTTCCTCTTTGGATTGCGAAAATTATCGTAGCTAAAAAACAACAATAGTAGTGCATTACCACCAGATCTATGCTTTGTAAGAAAATTATTCAGGTGAAATCTAAAGAAGGCCAAATTCTAAGTAAAACCAGAAATACCTAAGAGGCTTCTTTGGCAAAAACATTTAAAAGTAGCAGTTAACATTTGTATTAGCATTCTTCAACTCCCTCTTCACCATTCAGGAAAACTAACAAACAATAAACAAATTCATTATAGTTAAATAAGAATTTTAAAGTAATAACACAAATAACCTATAACTAAGAAAATGTTTAACGTCCACAGAAAACTTTTTTACAACATTTGTTAACAATCAGTGGCAAGCTTCGGCAGACTTCTCTTGGAAGCAGAAGCAGCTGGCAAGCCAATGTGGCATAGTGGTTAGAGTGCTGAACTAGGACCTGGGTGATCAGGGTTCAAGTTCCCACTTGGCCATGGAGCTTACTGGGTCACCTTGGGCCAGTCACTGTCTCTCAGTCTAATCTACCTCTCAGGGTTGTTGTGGGGGATAAATGAGGAGAACTGTGTATGCCACCCTAAGCTCCTCAGAGGAAAAAAGGTGTGATATAAATGCAATCAATCAATCAATCAGTCAGTCAGTCAACAGTACAAATTGCTGCCACTACTAAGGGCAACTGAGGGAGATGATAAGCATATTCCTGGACATCACAATGAGGAACTGGAAGCAGGAGCTGTGAGGCTGGAATCATACAGCAGCACAGCTGCTGGCAGGTCAACATGACCATGACTTCAATAATCATCCCTGCTTAAAAAGGTATTTCAAACATTTTACAGTGATAGCAAATGGTGCCCACACTGACGGAAGATATTTCAAGCAATTTCCCCTCCCTTTTGCAGCCCCACCCTACAAATCTGTTTCAGAGGTTCCTCTAGCACCACCATCCCCAAGCAGATTTGGGGGGTGGGCAGCCTCCCCTTTCTGCTGATGAAAGTCTTCTGTCAGTGGACAGAACACCAACTGGATACAACCTTTAGGGCCCACCATTGAAAAGGAATTTAAAAGCACTTTCATATGCATTTGATAGAAAATCTCCAGCCATTTTAGACGAGTGCCTATCAGTAATCTCTAAGATAATAAAACTTATGTTTCAGGCTTTGGTAGCGCAGCCTCTAGGGCTCCATGTACCAGCTTCTTTCTCATACAATTTCACTGAAACCTCTCGCCACACTACACTTCAGTAAAGTCTTCAGGATGTGTAGACACCTTAAGACAGAAAATGGTATCTGTGTGGCAATAGACTAATAACAGCAACTGTTCCAGAACACGTGTGAGCATATTTTTAATATTAATAAATAATTTGTGTGATTTCCTTGACACAAGGTACTTACAGTTCAGTAAAATTATTCCAGTCGTCTTGACTAATAGATGGCTTTGTGTTTCCAAGTGCAGTTATCAGGTGAAGCTGAGTAATGCTTAAAGTGTTCTTGCTGGGTACTGATGATGGAGGAGTGACTTCCTCCTGGAAAAAAAATCACATTAAGGGAAAGTACTATAAAATACTGTATTTCACTCCCTGATATTGACAATGGCCCAGTTCATAAGTTGGGGCTAACTTTGATTTGCAGTAACCATAGACTACAGACCAGACTACAGTGTATACACTTACGTATACAGGCAAACCATGATTTAAGCTGTGCTTTTTCTTCCCTGCCTTCCCCAATAGGCTATCCTTTCTGCAGGTAAATTGGCATGTGTTGCTTAGTTACTATTGTTTGGCAACCCTACGCAGTGTGTGTGTGTGGGGGGGGGGGGAGATAGTGAAGTCAAGGAACCTCCAGCACAACTGACAACAGGCCAATTATGCAATGATTCTGTCTGCAGAGATCTCCGCTCCATGGCATGGTGACCTGAAGAGGAAGCGCAACAAGTGTAATCACGGTTTGTCAATCAGAAAATAACACCAAACCACAGTTTGCAGAAACCAATCTGGATGTCCTGACTAACCATAGTTAAGGTCTGTAATCTACAGTTTGATGTATGTCTTAACTGAGCCAGTGAGTTTGTCTGAATGTTTCAGGACATTCTCTAAGGCTATGCTTCTTTTGAAATGGCAAAACTTTGCAGTAGTTACTATTACTACTTCTACAACAGAACATTTCTAAAGATCAAAAGAATTAACAAAAAAATGTCTTCCATACCCCGTTTTTGCTTCTGTAGTTGGCCTTGATCGCATTGATTTCAGCCCTGAGTTGCTCTATCTGTTCTTGATTAAGTTCTTGATAACCTTCCTGTAAGGCTGTTCTTAGAATTGGGGGCTGGTAGGATACTAAATCCTTCAGAGAGATGCTAGCTAAATCATGATTTATGGAGTTTGGTCCCGAGAAACACTGAGAACTCTGTAGAGACAAGTGGGTGATGTAACATAATACCATTATTATTATAGTCAGCAATTTTGTGGTTACGGTTACTAATATTTCAGTAATGTTTTTCACAACAACAGTTTCATTACCAAAATTATTTATCAAACAATATAAGCTTTAGGAAGTATTATGTTGATCAACTTATTAGTAATATGAAAGTTTAAGTATGAGTATGTTTCATTTCTAAATACTGTGCATTCATAGGGGATTCTCCCTGGATCAATTCTCATGGGGGTGGGACAGGTCCTCATTGTTTTCCCAAAAAGACAAGGACTTGTTGCTGCTTTTGGTCAAGGAAGAATGAGTTCATATTTTAAGTTTATGTTACTCAGAATTTATATCTGTCACCCAGTACTGGCATAGATTGAATTAGCACTGTTTCTCCCCAATTACATTTAGATGCTAGAATGTTTACAGCATCAATTAAGCAAAAGCAGCCAGCTACCATTTCTGAAGCAGTTCCATTGCCGAGCTCTGATTCATAGGAGCTGCCAAAGTAAAGACGATAGATGTTGGACCTTGGATCTTCTGGAAGCAGCTCACACATCTCAAGAGAAACTAGAGATTGCTCCAAGCCTCCTTCTCCATCTCCAGCAGAATCATCTGATCCACTGCTTTGATTTAAGAAAACCATCGATGATAGACTGAGATCGCTATCTGAGCTAGAACCTATTTCCTGCGGATGGAAATTAACAAAATTAGAATTTCCAACTCTGTAGCACTTCCCTCATTCTGGATGTCTGTGTGGCTCTTTATCTTCTGGTCTTCTGGCAGGGAAGAGCTAGCAGTGTGCTGAAGTTAGCAGTGTGCTCAGGACTGCAATACATCAAGGACCACATCTCACCATATGAACCAAATCAGGACCCTCATCTTCTGAGGCCCTTCTTCGTGTGCCTGCCCCACAAGACGTTGGGTGGCAACACAAGAATGGTCTCTTCTGTGGTGGCTCCCTGTTTGTGGAATGCTCTCCTTAGGGAGGCTGATCTGGTGCTTTCATTACATATCTTTAGGCACCAGGCAGAAACATTCTTCTTCTCTCAGGTTTTTGGCTGATTAAACAATCTATGGCCTTTTAAACTGGGGGGTTATTGTTTTGTTTATTACGTTATGTGATTTTGTGTTTTTTAAATTGTAAACTGCCCTGTGATCCTCGGTATATAAATTTGCTGTTCAAATAAAAGCAGTTATAAATCCTTAGGCACGCTAAAATTCAGATCTTTGGATCTCATCGTACAACAATATCACAAATCGCTGCACATCACCTTAACATTTCTAGGCACCACTCTTGAAAAGCCAAATTACAGTGGTACCTCGGGTTACAAATGCTTCAGGCTACAAACGCTTCAGGTTACAGACTCCGCTAACCCGGAAGTAGTACCTCGGGTTAAGAACTTTGCTTCAGGATGAGAACAGAAATCGTGCGGCGGCAGCAGCGCGGCAGCAGCTCGGAGGCCCCATTAGCTAAAGAACAGTTTCAGGTTAAGAATGGACCTCCAGAACGAATTAAGTTCTTAACCAGAGGTACCACTGTAATTGGAATATTAAGTATTTTAGTGCCCAGGTTACCAGTTTCAGATTGTGGCCAAGCTACTGGACTTCCTGCACTTTAAGATCTGCTTTGGCGTCTCCCCTGGTATGCCCATCCCCTAGATTGCTAAAATGAGTGGCCACAAGGGAAAGAATCTTCCTATGGACCTGTATCAAATTTCTATGTCTCAGGGTTTCCAGAAGGCCATGAAGAACACTCTTTCTCAACTGGCCTTCCAAAGCATGATGGTTTGGTTGAGTTGCATTATTTTTGGCCCTGTTAAAAAATAAATAAATGGAATGTTGATGAGTTTTAGTTTTAAGTCTGAAATGTTATATTACTGTATTTCCTTCGGATATTTGGAATGCAAGTCATTTGGGATTTGTTATTTGCCTGGAAAAGCAGCCTAAAATTATTAGTGAGAAATAATTTTACCATTCAAAAATGTTATGAGTAGCAAACTCTTAAGGATTTTTAAGGAAATCCTTTAAATTTCAGTGCACTTACCTGGGGCAAGGTTGAACCAAAATTAGCATGCACGGCCTCCAATTGTGCATTATACAGTAAAGCTTTTAGGTCTGCTCCTGTGAAATGTTCTGTTTTTTCTGCCAAATGCTGAAAATCCACATCATGTGCCAGAGGGAGAGAATGACTCAGTGCTCTTAAAATTTCCAGTCGGGAAGCCTAAGGAAATTAGAAGTAACCCTGTTAATAAAATACTGATTTCTTGCCCTTAGACAGTACTTAATGTTTTGTTTTTCAGACTTCTGTGTATTTTTCCAATAAGGAAAAGGGCACTGGAGAAGGTAAAACAACATGTGGAAGGACCCAGTGATGTAAACATTATTTTGAATTTTCTATACATTTTCACGCATCTCTTCTCAACCATAAAGGACTTGCAACTTGCTTTTTATAATAGCACGATGAGATTCTTTGGAAGCCAGATTCTGTACCCACTGCCACATTCTTATCTTCTTTTTAACACACCTGTAGATCATAGAATACACACACCAATGCCTACAGTCGACAGCATCAAACCTAAGATGAGAAAGGCCTGAGAGAAATCATTAGACTATACAAGATCATTGCCTTGACATAGAATTCTACCACCACCAATCTAATGAAAAAATAAAATAGAATCAAACTTGAATCTGTTTCAAAACGACTTCATCTTTTGTTCATGGAAACTCAGCCATCAAAAGCATGGAATGGACATTAATCCACATAGAAGTGAGTCTTCCTTTCAATATTTGGTACAGTGTTTTGCTTCTTACCTGATCAGGATGTGGACAATACAGACACTTATCCAATCGGCCTGGTCTCAACAGAGCAGGGTCAATCAAATCAGGGCGACTAGTGGCCGCTAGTACATAAACTCCTTAGAAAAAGAAAGAGACTTTATTAATAAAATGCCACCTTAACCTTTTCCTGGAAGAAACAGAGATGATTTGATCATTACCTTCTAAGCCTTCTACTCCATCTAGTTGAGTCAGCAGTTGATTAACAACGCGGTCAGTTACACCAGTGTTATCATGACCTCTTCGAGGAGCGAGGGAATCAAATTCATCAAAGAAAAGTATGCAAGGCTTGGCTGCCTGTGCTCTGCAATAAATACAACACAATTAGGACAAAAGGAATAAACTGACCCTGCCAAGATTGGACATGTGATATCAGCAAGTCTTGTTATTTCACACCTCCCCAACTTACACTTACTAAGCCTGTTTCTTCTCCACATTACAAATCCAGCATCTATTTTCAGCACTACTTCCAAAACCAGAATCTATCAGCAACACCATAAATCTGGATCTAACCTGTTAAATACATCTCGAACTGCTTGTTCACTTGCTCCAATGTATTTGCTGAGCAGTTCTGGTCCCTGTAAAAAAAAAAAAAGAGAGAAAGAGAAAAATACTCTCTGCAACCTGAGCTATTTAATTAATCAATACTTATAAAGTAAAGTGTATAAACTGTGGCATAACAAAGTACTGTTTGGGCTATGGCAATTACAGACTGTTTAAAAACATTACAAAATATAGGTTTCCAAAGGAACATACCTTGAACATGAGACTGGTCCAGTAGTTTCTACTTATGGTCTACTCTACTGGGATCACATTAACACTGCTTGTTAAAGAGCAGGCAGGCAGGGGGAGGGGGAGAACAAACACACACAAGGACAGAAAGGAATTGAAACCCATTAAGTAGTGTGCCCAAAAAAAATCTATGGCAAAAATGAAGCTACTTTGCCCAAGGGTTTAAGGTTTAAGGTTGCTGTTTGGACTGTGTTGATTTGGACTGTAGAAAGTTGGACTATTTTCTTTAGGCTAAATACCATGGGTCATAATCCAGATGTGTTCATATGCCATATGTATGTGTGCATCACAAACAAATAAATTTACTAAAACATATGAGAGCTTCTGAAAGACAAACTGTAGCATATAATTTTTATCACCTTATTGGATTCTGACTTATGGAACACATCTTTGTATTTTCAGTTACTGCAATAAATCCTGAAAATCTTACATTCTTACCAATAAATCTTACATTCTTACCTTGATGCTGATAAAATTCATTCCACTTTCTCGGGCAACTACACCTGCTAACAAAGTTTTCCCTGTTCCTGGAGCCCCATATAGTAAGATTCCTCTTCTTTGTCGTATGGGCAGGTTTGCAAATAATTCTGGATACTGAAAACATATGAAGTCTTTAGAAATTGCGTCTGCTTTAAAAAGTATATGATCCCTTAATAACACCTGTTTAAGAACCTCTGAGCAGGGTAGCTAAGTGTGAAAAATTGGATTCAGTATGCTGAAGAGGCCAGAGATCGTCTTGGAAGTCTCTTAGTGCAGACTGAGGTCATGGATCCTGAGTTTCCATAGCCACCACCCACTATGAACCACCACTGGCAGGAGAGGCAGCAACAGCAGCAGATATGTTCTATGCTTATTGATAATGTTTTATTATCTTGCTTTAAATGTGTATTTTATATTGGACTTTCTTTAGCAATGTTTTCTTTTGAAATGTTTAAGATTATTATTTTTTGTTAACTTTGCTGTGTTAAATGTGCACTCTGTCACTGACCACTTTTGTCATGTTTTGTTTGAAACCTTTAAGGTAATATTTTAATATCCTGTTAATTACGTTGCTTTGAGTGTATACTTGACTTTCTTCAGTAATGTTTTAAATCAGTAATGCTTTATTCTGGACTGTTTTCTTTGATGTGTCAATGCAGATTGTAAATCGCTTTGAGATTTTTTTTTCTTTAAAAATATTACCGTAAGTGGTATAGAAATGAAATGAATAATAATAATAATTCATAACCCTAACCCTATTATTATTCATGTAGTTCCATAATTACTATTATGATATGCAGCATAATATCAATTTTGGCAAAATCCATATCTGTGGTGGAACCAATGAGTCACCATAACATCTCTATGCTTATTTTGAAATGCGACTAAATGCATCTATATATAGACTAACATTTGCATGAGTGTTTTATCATCCACAGGTGTTGGGTGTTTTTCTGCATTTCCAGGCTTCAGTTTAGTCTGCTGGGGCATGAGCATTATGAAACAGTCCAATAATGATCAAAGAGCCATATACATATTATTGATATAAAGGTAAAGATACCCCTGACTGTTAGGTCCAGTTGCGGACGACTCTGGGGTTGCGGTGCTCATCTCGCTTTACTGGCTGAGGAAGCCGGCGTTTGTCCGCAGACAGTCTTTCCGGGTCATGTGGCCAGCATGACTAAGCCGCTTCTGGCGAAACCAGAGCAGCACACGGAAACGCCTTTTACCTTCCCACCGGAGTGGTACCTAGTTATCTACTTGCACTTTGACGTGCTTTTGAACTGCTAGGTTGGCAGGAGCTGGGACCAAACAATGGGAGCTCACCCTGTTGTGGGGATTTGAACCACCGACCTTCCGATCGGCAAGCCCTAGGCTCGGTGGTTTAGACCACAGCGCCACCTGCATCCCTATTTTTGTCTATTATTAATATAGACAAAAATAAAACACACAGAGTTTTATTTCTGTGGTCATGTTCATAACTACTTCAAATGTGGTGTGTACGGATCCCTACACATATAGTGGTATACCTTCTCTACCTCATATTGACATGTTGGCTATAACAAGAAATAGTCTGCGTTCATAGAGTCCAAAGAATGCCCCATTAAACTGGAATATTTGGCACACATAAAAAGTATGCATTTTTTCACTGTGCCTGATGCAAGGCAGCTGAAGATAAGGAAAATACACCCCTAGCAGCCACCGATGAAGAGGGGTGCCATTATTAACCTGGCCTCCTGGGAGCAGCACCACTGCCATGTACCAGAACGTGGCAGGATGATGCAGGACACCTGATTGGCTTCACTGATGTGCCCACACTGTCCTGCACTGTCCCTGGGTCTGGCTGTCATGCTGCTTACAGGATGTCAGGTCTGTAGCACCGCTGCTCCCTGCTGGCAACTCCAGATAACTGCCTCCCACACTGTGCATGATCTGAGGTAGCTAAGCCACCCAGGCTTCTTTGTGAACCTTCCTGTCTTAAGAATCCTCAGCTGTTGCATCTTCATTCTTTCCTCAGCTCTGCGCATAACCGTCAGGGATAATCTTCTAGTTTATGCCCTTTAACATACCGTTGCTGAGAAGCTGTACCATTCTCCTCTCCAGCTTCTGCAAACTTACATATGAATGAGAAATGGCTGTACTATGGGTGCATATTTGTCCATTTTGGTATAAGAAGCTGTCACCCCCTCAAGCCAGAACCATCAAAGGTCTGTGTTCCTACAAACACCTACCAATGGCAGACACAACTGTAAGAGAAAAGTACCTTGGCAGGCAATTGGATAGTATCTATAAGCACTTGCTGTATCTCCTTGAGGCCACCAATTCTATCCCAGCCAAACTCCTGAGGCTTATGGAGGTTAACGTTTCTCAAAGATGTTGGGGTAAAACCTTCTAAAGCTTTTTGGAAGTCTGATGTTGACAGAATCAAATCTGTTAAAATGGATAAACACATTCACTTTATGATTTTTTTACACCGAAATATTACATTATATTATACACAATTTTTTCTGAATACGTCATAAAATTATTATACATACCTTCTTTTTTACACGTTCCTTTGGTAGAAACACATGAGTGTACAGCACGTTCAACTAACATTGTCAGATCTCTAGCTACAAATCCTTCTGTTTCCTTTGCAATTAGATGGAGATCAAGATTACAAAACTTGTCTATATTGGAGTCAAGTTTATTTTTTATTATGGAATGAAGTATTTCACATCTTTGTCCCTGGAAAAAAAATACTGTAAATTTATCTGTAGCCTAACTTCAAAGAATTGAAGAAAAATAAGAAGACTGGCCAAATTTCAAATTAATTAAAACGGACAGATTCTGAAGAAATAATAAAATGCAGATCTGTGCATTCAACATACAGTATCACATTTTATACCAAGATCTTAAACAAAATTACTGGGAATTAGATTGCATGGTTTTAAGATGCTTTGATTAAAACATAATTTATTGCTTTTACCTGATTTGGAGCCTGGATATGTTGGAAACATTGAAATATGTGAATTCCTTGAGCAGAAATCATGGAAGAATGAAGTGACTGCTCAGATAGGCTTGTGGCAATGAGTGCGATCAAACTGTGCATGGAAATAACTTCTTTTATCATATCTGTCAAAACTAGGAACAGAAATGCAAATCAATTCAAACTTCATGGATTGATGGCCATATAAAATAGCAGCTACCTCTCAATTTTAGTGTTACAGAAACAGCATCTTCTTTTATTTGGGTGCATTGTCTGTTCCAATAAAGTTCCAGAAGCTTGAAATTTTCTTTGTATCAGCTGTTAATAACCTAACAAAGCACATTCCCACACTGTATCCAGAAGTATTACAGCACAAGCATATACCTATCTACTCATAAGTAAGTCTCCTGGAATTCAATAGGTTTACTTCCATATAAAGAATTACAGCTTTAATATACAAGAGCAAATCATAACCTTAACCATAACATTGTACCAAATGCTGAATATATTGTTGATAACCTGCAAATACAGATACACTATGTAGAGTTGTGCTGATTACTAAGACTTTGCAAGTGCTGGATTATGCTGTTTCTTTCAAAAACATTCAAAAGCTAAAGATCAATATTACTTGGTCCAGGGCACATTCCCAGAGGTGGCTCTTCTTTTTAGCCCGGGGGCTGCATGGCAGCAGTGGGTGTAGCAAAAAGAACAGCCATGGCCATTGCATACTCTTTCACACACATATGAGAGCACATCTAAAAACAAGCAACAGAGCTCCCCATTCTGCAGTTGATCCGTGCAGATCAAGAGGAGCAGGGAATGTGGTTTTCTCCACATTGCGTGGAAAATTCATTTCAAAGTTTAAAATATTGCTAGCTTTCATGAAGCTATGAACAACACATTGTGATCTATTCAGGACCTTGCAAAGGTCAGATGTTTCCAATCACAGGACAGTTAAAGCAAAAACAACTCAGTAATGGTTGGTAAACCATTACCATGAGCAAGGCGAGTACTCTGGACAGCTTCAGGACTGTTCTCATGCTCCGGAGCAAGGGGTACTCCAACTATGTGATCAAGGTCATCTAGCAAAACAACAGATGGTTGTTTCCATCCTGCCTCTAGAAAAACTTCTTCCAGTTTTTTCCGTATGTTTTCTAATCTCTTTCCTGAAAAACAAATATAGTGATTAGAACGACACAGAAGAAAAATGTGCCAACTTCCAATACAATCTATGATTTGGCAAGATTATGGGTCAGAGACTAGCTTGTATATGACATTTTCATTATACCAAGAGGTCTTAAAATTACCCTATTGTGGACCTCCTTTAAGATATTTCCTATCTTCTATCTGCTGAACATATAAGGAAAGCTGGTGCAGAATAATATAATTCACTAGTCTGAATCACTCTGCTGCCATAAACTCACAGAATGGTCACAGGCAAGCCATTCTCTCAGCCTCAGTCCTCCATCAGCAATATGTGATGAATACACTAGCCTATTTTACATAAATAAATAAAATAAAGTGAGTTCAGTGGGACTTTTCACCAGTTAAGTGTGCACAGGACTGCATCTTAATTGACACAAAATGAAGTAGTACAAACATCAGAGACATAATACATAATAATATAAATAGATCACATATTTCAAACTGGGGTGAGGTGGGCAGAGGAAAGAGGGAAGAAAGGCCCAGACAATATTCTTGATGCTGCTTTTGAAATAGATTTTTTAAAACAGGAAGGTTCTGGCTCCTACCTGCTTATGTGACCAATCTAATAACAGCAAGGCCTAAAATGTGAATATTAAACCAGTGGGGTGGGACTCAGGGTTTGGGCATAAGACCCAAGTTCAAACGTACTGGGTGGCTACAGAGAAGACACATTTTCAATATAGCCCAAACTCTTACCAGTTGTTGCTATGATAAACAAAAACACTAGGAATAGTATTTATTTAATTATATGTGTTAGTTGCTTTTCTCACAAAATGACCCAAAGCAACTTACATTAAAACCAAATAAAGAACTTCCAATAAAAATCTAAAAACAAAGCTGAACAGATAAAACAGATCAGGACTTGCTGATCTCACCCAACTAAAAGGGGCCACAATGCCGCCATTAAGAAAAAAGTATTCACCTGGTGCCCAAAAACAGGTAAGGGTGGCGCTAGGCATGTCTCCCTGGGTAGAGCAGACCACAAGCTGGGAGTCACTGAAAAGGTCTGATCTAATTAACTTGGTAACTTACCCTTTTAGTTTAATTGTATTCTGAACATCCTACAAGAAGGGAGACAGTTGTATCCATTACCTCTTAAAGCTTTGCAGTCAACTACTTCCACATGGGCATCCAGTCTATCAAATGCTTCTTTGCAGATGGCTTTTGCTAAAGTTGTCTTGCCACTTCCCTGTAAAATAAATCAGGGCTAAAAACTCCTAAAATAATACCCAGATTGAAAAACTATCAAAGTTTGCTACTATGGTTTTCTATTTCTGTAATATTTAACCTGATGGTGTAAAATCATGAAAATTCAAAGCAATCTGTTCAAGTCTACCAGATCCAATGTTTATTTATAGCCCTTGGAAAAACAAAGGGGCTATGTGCACATTTTGCTTTCTTCATCTCTATCTAGGGGTAAGGGGAAAGTGATCCAAGGGTGGAGGGAGAGAAGCATGCAGATGGAGGAATTTCCATGGCACTCTCTCAAAATTCTAAATGTACTCACATGCTCAGAAAGATTGACAACCACTTGAATTGAACTAATGATAAAACCCAGAATTTATTGGGTGCTAAAACAGAGAAATGTAAAAGTTTTACCTTTGCTCCAGTAATCAGGATACCTCCACTGCATAGCCCTGCAGATATGGGAGCTAGCTTTTGAGACAGTGGTCGTTTCAAAAGGCTGTGAGATACATGCTTCAAAGAAGATACTGCTAAATTATCAACTCCTCTGCAATGGAAATGTTAACAGAATTGAGTGCCCTCTCAATGTACTGTAGTCAAATTAAATCGTATAAAATTAAAAGCTTGGCTATTTTAGAGTACTCTCTGTCTTGATTATTTATAGAACTGTAGCCAATGACCCAGTTGCAATATTTGCTACTGTACTGCACACACTGGCGGCAACTGCAGAATAATGTCTGCCATTAAGAATGTCAAACATTCATTTTGAAAAAGTTTCCATGTATGTGAAGAAATAATCCTGCATACGACTTCACTATTTGCTGCACCCCATTTTATGTGTGTTCAGATAGACCAACCACACCAGCAAAACCTGTATTAGAGGGCACAGGTGTGCCAAATACTTGCCCAATTTCTGAGTCATGAGATTAGAACTATATGTGTGTTTAAATCTTGACAGTACTCTACGGCTAATCTAATGTTCTCTTTAGCTACGACGTTATTGACATCTAAAATGCTTCATATTTATATTACACATTTAATATTTATTTTTGCACAGCTTTTTATTGATTTTTTTATTCTAATTTGTGATAGTATTAAAATGTCTCACCCCAAACAGTTCAGGCCAAACCATGGAAGAAGCTGCTCACAAGAAGATTGTGCACCACTGCCATTGGCTACTGAGGTCACAGGATGTACCAGAACCTACACAAAAGAAGACAGTCACTGTTTAGAAGTGAGGGTGCCTTTTTAGAACATGCTGTCTCTCTCTCTCTCTCTCTCTCTCTCTGTGTGTGTGTGTGTGTGTGTGTGTGTGTGTGTGTGTGTGTGTTTGTGGATGAGTAGAGAAATACTGAATACATACGCCAATAAAATTCAGAATGGGATTTTACTGTAAGAAATCACATAGAAGAAACTTGTCTCCCAAGAAGCTCAGGATTGTAGTGGGTTTGTCCTTTGGATAAATAGCCAAATAGTATCTAATTACTAGACTACATTTAAAATACCAAGTGATTTTCAGATTTCCTTGTATTCCAAGTCCATCCAGACTCTATGGCAGCCTTCCCCAACCCAATACTCTCCAGAAGTTTTGAACTACAACTCCCAGCAGTCCCATTCAGCATGGCCAATGGTCAAGGGCAGTAGGACCTGTAGTCCAAAACATCTGGTTGGTTAGTAGAAGCAGGAAAGCTGCTGTACAGTTTTCACTCCATCAATTCTACAATGAAAATTAAAGTTGTCATTACAATATAGAAAACTGAAAATTAGAAAACAATAAACACACTTCAAAAATCAGGAAGTGAGAGAACTACAAGCTTGCTTTGGAAGATGGGGGCAGGTTGCTGCAAAACCTTTCCTTAATGTTCTAAGGGAACTTGAATTTATCATCCAATTATGTTCATTGTGACTGAATTTATGAACAGATTATCACAAGAGTCTCCTCTCCTGCAATGCTTCATGTACAATGAGTCAAAAACCAAAACGAATACGAAAGATACCCTAATAAACAGAATTGTACTGTTGATATAATTTAAGTTATTGGATACCTGAAATAAGTGATATTTACTTGCATATTTGTCTTCTGCAACAAGCTGGGACTCAGGATGTAAGTATTTTTTGCCGTCTCCTCTTCAGAAGTAATGACACTGAGGACAAAGTCCTCCATACCTTTCAAAACATAATGGACACATCAATTTGCGTCTGATACAAAATAGTAAATTTTAATACCTTGTAGATCTTGTATTATACACTGGTAAACCCTAGCTCATGCAAAAGGGTTTCAATGTGTATGTAAGTATTTTTGTGGCTAAAAGCTTTGATTACACTTTGATTCACTGGCAAAGACCCATTTAATGGTTGACCATAGGTGAGAGTATGGATCTTTATTTATTGGAAGCACCTTTATTTAAACATAATAGTTAAGTCAAAAAAATTCCTTCCAGTAGCACCTTAAAGACCAACTAAGTTACAGTGGTGCCTCGCAAGACGAAATTAATTCGTTCCGCAAGTTTTTTCTTCTTGCGAGTTTTTCGTCTTGCGATGCACGGTTTCCCATAGGAATGCATTGAAAATCAATTAATGCGTTCCTAGGGAAACCGACTTCAGACCAGGTCCGGGGACAGTCTGTCCCCCGACCTCTTCTGAAGGCTGGGGGGGGGGGGGGGACAAGGGCTTTTCTTCCCACCCCCAGCATTTTAAAAAACCCCGGGACAGCGGAGGGCTTCTCCGCTGTCCGGGGCGATTTAAAAGCCCCTGGGAAGGCAGGCAGGGGGGACAAAGACATTTGCCCCCCGCCCTCCTTCAGAAGAGGTCCAGGACCTCTTCTGAAGGCTGGCGGGGGCGAAAGTCTTTGCTCCCCCCTGCCTGCCTTCAAAAGCTGTCCGGCCAAGGCTTCGCGGACCTCTCCACAAGCAGCGGCAGCGCTGCCACTGCTTGCGGAGAGTTGCCGGCATGCCGAAGCCTGCGCGCGCTGAGATCCTGCCTTCAAAAGCCGTCCGGGATAGCGGGAAGCGCTTCCCTGCTATCCCGGACTGCTTTTAAAATGCTGGCGGTGGGGAGCAAAGCCTTTTGGCCCCCGCCAGCCTTCCTGGACCTCTTCTGAAGGCCGGAGGGGGGGGAAAGGCTTTGCTCCCCACCGCTAGCATTTAAAAGAGGTCCCCGGAGATTTCCCTATGGGTTTCGTCTTGCGAAGCAAGCCCATAGGGAAATTCGTTTTGCGAAGCGCCTCCAAAACGGAAAACCCTTTCGTCTAGCGGGTTTTCCGTCTTGCGAGGCGTTCGTCTTGCGGGGTACCACTGTAGTTCTTGGTATGAGCTTTCGTGTGCATGCACACTTCTTCAGATACTGTGTGTATCTGAAGAAGTGTGCATGCACACGAAAGCTCATACCAAGAACTAACTTAGTTGGTCTTTAAGGTGCTACTGGAAGGAATTTTTTTGTTTTGACTATGGCAGACCAACACGGCTACCTATCTGTAACTGGAATAATAGTTAAGTAACAGATTGAAAAGACAATGATAAATAACTAATGATTTTTAAAAAATCAAATATATTTTCATAATTGGGTAGAAATATATTCACAATCACTGCTAAGGGCAGTTCAGCTTACCATCTTTAAGCGCTAATTGTATATCATTCGTGCCTGCTATTAGCAAGGGAAGTTTGCTATAATCCTCTATCCACAAATTAAAGGCATTTTTTATTTCATTGTCACTGATATCTTTATTCTAAAATGAAGAAAAGATGAGAAGCATTGTTAGTTCAGTAAATATTCCTAACACTTTCACACAATGAACATTTGCTCATTCAAGTATACAAGGGTCAGAAGTCCTAAGAACTGAGGCAAGTCATTATCTGAGGATTTACTAGTGGCCCCAGTTTTATCCAAATTATGATTATCTTCTTTATTATTTCCTAAGGAAAAATCTATACTGAAAAAAGAGTTTAAATATTTAATTTTATAGTGTTCAAGCTCTTAATTGTATATGCAATAACCATTTTAGTTCACTTGTGACATTACTGCTCCTCAACAGTCTAAATCAGGGGTTAGCAACCTTTTTCAGCTGTGGGCCGGTCCACCATCCCTCAGACCATGTGGTGGGCCAGGCTGTATTTTGGGGGGAAAAATAAGAACCATGCCCCACAAATAACCCAGAGATGCATTTTAAATAAAAGCACACCTTTTACTCATGTAAATACACAAGGCAGGCCCCACAAATAACCCAGAGATGCATTTTAAATAAAAGGACACATTCTACTCATGTAAAAACATGCTGATTCCTGGACCGTCCGCGGGCCAGATTTAGAAGGTGACTGGGCTGCTTCCAGCCCCTGGGCCTTAGGTTGCCTACCCCTGGTCTAAATAAACTCCTTATATTCTTATGAAGAACCGGTAACCATAGGTTGATAATGCCTTTGGAATAAATTGTCTCAAATAATAGCATAATGCAATATGAATTTCACCAACTTGGAAAGACACATGGAAGCAGCTTAACAAATAATTACAGTCAAGAATGCAAACTCACTAAAGATTTTTTGGGATACAATCTAATAGATGAGGGAATTTTAGGATCCAAGTTCACTGATGTGATTCTGACAGCTGAATGCATTTCTATGTGTAGTCTCTCTCTCAACCCTTCTGGTATCTGAAATAAAGTTAAGAAAAACAAGAAATATGAAAGAATAAATGCTGAAGCCTATTCTACACATTTCACACTTCAAAGGTATATCCACCAGTGTTGTACTCGAAGTTTGTATAACTTAAGAATGACTTAATTTTTTAAGATTTCAAATGTACCTGAAGATTTCAAATACCTTGACTGTCCATCAAATGTAATTTAAGCCTCCTCAGTTTCAGTTAGTAAGGGAGTATAATGATTTCAATTAAATAAAACAAACCAGACAAGTATATTTTTAAAAAAGAAATGGTTTGAAACTGTATGTTGGGCTCCACCCAGAGTGGCTGGGGCAACCCAGTCAGATGGGTGAGGTACAAATAAATTATGAATTATTATTGTTGTTGTTGTTATTATTATTATTATTTTCAGAATAGATCCTATCGAAGTTAATGGAACTATTATAAGACAATTGTGGCTTGGAGATGGTACCACTGTGATCCTGTGGACACTTCTTTATAAATAATCCACTATAATCTGTAGATCTTATTTCCAAGTAACCATTTTAAAAAATGTAATATTAAGCAACGATTCAACACTTGACTTAAAATCTTTAATCTTCTGTAGGCTTCTGAAATTGGACTAACCCAAACTCTTCCGACATGCAGTTGTTCCATGTTGTTATTACATATTATAGCACTCTTTAGATCCTCAAATCCATTCCATATTATTTGTACAATAGATATCTCATTGGATTCTTGACTTTTACTAGGGCCGGATTGCTTTTTGTCTTCTCCATTGATCATCTGTTTTTCTTTCTTTGACATTACATTCTGCTTTGACTCTTGATGCTGCTGTCTTGGAGAGAGCAGTGTAGTGATTTTCCCGTAAGACACTTTAATATTAGCTTCTAAAGCAGGGAATTCTAGATTCCATGGAAATACATGAATGGCGTTGCATTTCTGAAACGTACATGTTGCCAATGTATTTTGCACACTGGGGGGCTGAATCTGGCATACTCTGAAAACAGAATCCATGTGAATCAAGTTTAGCAGCCCATCTTTGGCAGCATTCAGTTCACCTGTGTCACGAGAAGCCTCCTGTTCTTTGTCAGAGGAGAAAATGTTCCCAATTAAATTCCATATGTTTGGCAGGACACTTGCAGTTAATGACGCCTTTGCATCTGGCTTAGGCTCTTGGACGCCCGTATTTAAATTAGTTTCTTTGGCACATGATTCCTTAGTTGTTGCTCTTGGATCCAACTTGGTTTTAGGAACATTGTCCTGTAAGATGTCACTTTTTGTGGAAGGCAGCATGGTGGAACTTGCTTCATACTGACGTACTTTGGGGCGTATGAAAAGCTCTGTACGAGCTTCCAGTCTCCCGTAAAGAGCAGCAGGTTTTAGAGTAACTGGAATTAAAGAGGGGCAAGTTAATACATATGCCACCTTACAATTATTCCTGCAAAGTTGTAGGAAGACTTGCATGAACACTTACCAATCTGGATATAAATACAAGTGTGTTGTTCAACCCACACTGGGAAGACAGCTTTGGGAAACACTATTCGAATTTGGTCAAGAAGATGGCTTTCAAGTGAGAAAGCATGCAGCTCCTACAATACATTGCAGAAGGTTAGAAAACATTTCATATTAGAACTCAATTGTGTTTCATAATGAAATTTGTATACTAAACTGGATCTGAACCATAAGGAAAACAACAAGAGGAAACACTCAGAAAAAACATTAGAAGGTGGGGGGAGTGGGAGAGGACAGGAGTGAAGAACACCACCCTGTTTAAAAGCATTAGGAGAGCTAAATAATTTAAATTTCTGTATTACCAGGATCTCCCAATCATCTGCTGAGAGGGGTTCCACTTCTACTTGCTGACAGGACAAGACTTGAGAACAGGGCTCGAGGAAGATCTGCCAGACAATAAACCTTTTTGAAAAAATACTCTCAATATATTTACATAAACAATGCAGTGGAGATGAAGTGAGTCATGGAGTTGCTGACGATGGGGATGAACCACAAGCACTTGCATGTAACCAAATTGCATTATAAGTTTTTCACCATTTATTGTTCAGCAGTATTGCTTGTTCCCCTTGGAAAATCAACAAACCATTTCCCAGCTTTCCTTTAAAAAGCAGTTTGCGACTTGGTTCAGGACATTGTCAAATGCTAAAAGGTTGGATAGAAGACACTTTTACATGTTCATGTTCATGAAACAATCAACTCACTAAATATGAACAAATCACCCTGATATAGAACAGCTGTAATTCATGCATGGAAGCAGCTCTCAATGTTATATATTTATTGATTAGGTCCTGTAGAAATAAGTACATGCTGTGCCAGGCAAGGTAAGGGGAATCCCAGCTTTTAGAACCAGGGGTTGTGCTGGTTTTAAACAAGTACTTTCAAACAAGCTTTCAAACAAGCACTTTCAGTTCTGATAAACTTTTGGGGAGAGGGAAGGCTGATTCCAGTCACTGGTTTCCCATCACAGATCGTAACTGGCAAAACTAGCAGTACTCTCCATCTGTCATTGAGATCTTTGCACACAGCTGCCTTTGCACAGCTGAATACAAAGAACCTGAAACTGGGGCCTGCATATTTTGCAGATACAAAGCAAACAAAAATGTACAAATGAATATGTCAGAGACTGCCTCCCGGTCTCAGCTCACAGAAGACCAACGCTAGCCATTAGAACTGTACAGAAGTCTTTATTGACATTTAGTTTCCATTTTCAAGCACTAGCGTGCGTCTCTACGTCTAGACCCTAGACCAGCGAAGCCTCGTCTGAGTCTCCGCCCCCTGTACACCAGCTTAAGACTCTAGCCTTACTCCACCTTCTACGTTTCTCCTTCCTCCTCTGGGTCCTACTACCCCCCTGGGTGCCTTCCTTCCTGGATGCCTCGGAAGCGGACCCTTCGGACTCCTCCCCTTCTCTCCGGCGGGCTTTGGGACCCGGCTCTCTCTCCGGACTGCCCATTGCGCCCCCCTCCTGTACATTTGAACTTGGCGCGCGCGCGCTGCCCCTGACCTTCCTTTTGACCGTTACCTCGCTCTCTGATGCAGGCGTGGCTAACCCTGACTCCTGTCCTTCCGCTGACGGAAGGCTGCCTGCTGCCGATGTTTGGGACTCCTCCCCCTTACTGCTCTCCGGTGGGGAAGCTGGTCCCGATTTCCAGCTGCTGCTCTCTGAGTCCCCTCTGGCCCCTGAACCCCTGACATCCATCCCCCCCTCGAAGCCCCCCCTTCCCCCCTCCCCTCCTTCCGGTGCGGGTACTGGGTGCTCCGTCGTAGCGGGGGTGCTTGCAGGATACAGTTCGTCCCCCATGTACTCGTCAACGTCGCTCTCCTCTGCTTCCATCTCTCTGTCTTCGTGCTCGAACCCCACGTTGTCCCCCAACACGTCCATGTCCGTCTCGCCCCTCTCCCCCTCTTCGGGTGGTCCCATCCAAGGACCCCTCAGCCACTTCCTGCGCCACTGCTCCTCTGGTTGATCGTCCCACCAATACGAGTGGTCTGAGGCAGACCCCGGTGGCGAACCCACCTGGGAGCTGGGGACTGGTGCCTGTTCCTCGTCCGAGTCGAACCCCAGGAATGTGCTGGCTGAAAGAGTGGGTGTGAAAAGCCAGTCGTCGAAATACTCTGCTGGCATGGGCCTGTGCGGGAAGAGGGCATGAAACTCCTCTTTGAGCAGCGGTTCCTCCAAGGCATAGTCCGGTACCCAGCTGTTGGCACTGGCCGGGGTACCCTCTCTGGCTAGGAAATATTCTACTCCCTCTTCCCCCCATCTGGAGTCCAAAATCTCTGTGACCTCATTGATGTGTCCCCTCCTAGGCGACCCCCTCACTCTGGGCCCTTCACTGCTCTGGTCTGGTGCTGTGTCTGGCTCCTGAAACCTATGAGGTGCTTTGTAGGGCGTGAGCACCGATCTATGGAACACCGGATGCATTCTGGAACCCTCCGGAAGAGCCAACCGGAAGGCCACTGGATTGACCTGCGCCTGGACTTGGTAAGGTCCTAGCTGCTTATGTCCTAGCTTCTTCTTAGCTAATGATCTGGTCGGCACTGCTTGCGCTGCTAACCAGACCCAGTCACCCACCTGTATGTCTTCCCCAACTCTTCTGTGTCTGTCGGCCTGCACCTTGTATGCGTGCTTTGCTAGTTCTAACTGCCTCCTGAGCTGTTCGTGGACCTCCTGCTTCCGCTGCCTGTGGCTCCCCCTCCCCCACTCTCTCTAAACCCGGGAAGGTTCTGGGATGCCTCCCGTTGTTGGCGAAGAACGGCGTCACCCCCGTCGACACGTGCTTCGTATTGTTGTAAGCGAACTCGGCGAGCGGCAGGTAGTCCACCCATGTCGTGGGCTGCTGGTTGGCGTAGCATCTTAGGTACTGCTGCATGACGGCGTTGACCCTCTCCGCTTGTCCGTTGGTCTGTGGGTGTCTCGCCGACGCCAAATTGACTTTGACGTTCAGAATGCCCATCAGCTTCTGCCAGAAGTTCGAGATGAACTGTCGCCCCCGGTCGGAGAGAATAGACCGTGGCAGACCGTGGACTTTGAACACGTGGTCTATGAACAGTTTGGCGGTCTGCTCTGCCGTGGCTACCTTCGCACACGGAATGAAGTGTGCCATCTTAGTAAACATGTCCACCACCACTAGCACTGCTGTCTTTCCCCTCGAGCTGGGCAGATCCGTGACGAAGTCCAGAGCCACCCTCTCCCACGGTTCAGACGGTGTCTGCAGCGATTCCAGCAGTCCCGCCGGCGGTCTGTGAACTGACTTGGCCCTTTGGCAGGTGTCACATCTCGAGACGTAATCCGCTACTTCCCCCCGCATCTTGGGCCACCAAAAGTCTCTGGCTACGAGTTCGACAGTCTTTTCTTTGCCAAAATGCCCTGCGGTGGGAGCGTCGTGTAGCTGCTGCAGGACCCTTGCGCGGAGGTCGTCTCCCGGCACGTAGAGTGCTCCCTTGTGGAGGAGCAACCCATCGCGTATCTGGAACTCGTCGGCCCTCGCTGTGCCCCTGTGCACCTCCTCCATCTTGGCCTGTGCGAAGGGGTCTTCCCGCAGCGCGCGACGTACGGCGTCCAGGTCCACGGTTGCCGACGCGCATGCCCACGCTTCCGGTGCGAAAATGTGCTTGGCCGCCGACGGTGCCGCCTCCTCCAGGTATTGCGGCTTTCTGGGCAATGCATCCGCCATCACGTTGTTGTCGCCTGGGATGTACTCTATCTTGAAGTCGAAGTCCGCGAAGAACTCTGCCCATCTAATGTGTCTCTGGTTGAGGAACCTAGCCGTGCGCCAGTACTCCAGATTCTTGTGGTCCGTGTGGACCTGCACTGTATGTCTGGCTCCGATGAGGAAGTGCCTCCATGCCTTGAATGCTGCATGTATGGCTAGCAACTCCCTGTCCCAGATAGTGTAATTCTGCTCCGACTTGCTGAGCTTCCTCGAGTAGAAGGCGCACGGCCTCCAGTCCCCCTGCTGGTCTTGTTGCAACAGGACAGCTCCCACGGCTCTGTCTGAGGCGTCTGTCTCCACCCTCATGGGTCTGCTGGGATTCACATGCAGCAGCTGCTCTTCGGACGCGAAGAGACGCTTGAGTTTCTGAAAGGACTGCTCCGCTTGCTCCGTCCAGATGAATTTCTTCTTCTTGGAGCTGAGTGTGTCGGTGATGGCCGCTGTCTGCATGGCAAATCCCTTGATGAACTTGCGGTAAAAGTTGGCAAAGCCGACAAACCGCTGGACTTCCTTCCGATTGCGTGGGCTTTTCCAGTCCAAAACTGCGCGAACCTTGGCGCTGTCCATGGCGAGCCCCTTGTCCGACAACTTGTAGCCCAGGAAATCCACCTCCGTCACGTCGAACTGGCACTTCTCCAGCTTGGCGTACAGCCTGTGCTCCTTCAGTCTCTGCAGAACTTCCCTGACATCCCTCTCGTGCGCCTCTCGCGATTCTGAAAAAATCAGGATGTCGTCCAGGAAGCATACGCACTTCTTGTAAAGGAGCCCCGCCAGCACGTGATGCATAAAGGCTTGGAAAGTGTGAGAGCCATTTTGTAATCCGAAGGGCATAACTCTGTATTCGTAGGTGCCCAGTGGCGTGAACATGGCCGTCTTCCACTCGTCGCCGTCGCGCATGCGAATCAGGTTGTACGCGCCACGTAGATCCAGCTTGGTGAAAACGCGTCCTTTCCGCACCGTCGCGAGCAGGTCGTCTATCTTGGGCATGGGGAAAGCTGAGGGCTTGGTTTTCGAATTTAAGATTCTGAAGTCCACCACCAGCCTCCGTTGGGGCGTGTCCCGCTTCTTCACAAAGAATACGGGACTGCCTCCCACCGCTTTCGACTCCCGGATGAAACCCCGCTTCAAATTGTGATCTATGAACTCCCTGAGTTCTTGCAGTTCATCCTCAGACATGGAATACAGTTTCCCAGTTGGCAGCGTCGCCCCCGGCAGGAGGTCAATCTGGCAATCATAGGGTCTGTGAGGGGGTAGCTTGTCCGCCTCCTTCTCGCAGAATACCTCCAAAAACTCCGCATACTTGAGGGGTACTGCTTGCAGCGTGCCCAACTGTAACTGCGGGTCCTCCTCTTCCCCTTCCGGGCTGGGTATAATGCAGTGTTCTGCACAGTAGGAGGAGCCAAAAGTCAGTTGGCGCTGGTACCACGCCAATGCTGGGCTGTGTCTGTGCAGCCAACTCATGCCTAATACTATAGGCGTGTCGGACAGTTGGGTGACATTGAAACTGATGACTTCCCGGTGATTCCCAATTTGCATCACCATAGGCGGCGTCTGCTGCACCACCTGCCCCCCTAGCAGTTCCCTGCCATCCACCGTGACAACCTTCAGGGGCAGTGTGGCTGGCAGTAATGCTACGTTGTGTTGTTGAATGAACTCCAATCCTATAAAGTCTGCGTTACTGCCAGAGTCAATTGTAATAGGCACTTCTAAGGTGAGTCCATTGGGCAGCTGAAGCGATGCGGTTAGCTGCACCACTGGCTTGGGCGGGAGGGGGTCTGTGGGCTGCAAAATCTCTGGGGACTTCCTCACTGACTCGTCTGGCTGGGCCCCAGTGCCTCCTCTTCCAGCCAGACTTGGTCGTTTCCCTGCTGTGGTGCTCTCTGCTGAGTTGTTTCCAATACTGTCACTGAAGCTGCAGTGTGCTTGAAAATCCTCTGGGGACACTCTTTCGCCATGTGCTCTGCACTCTCACATATATAACACTTCCTGTTCCTTCTAGGCAGCTTCGATTTTACTGCTCCCGGCGTTAAGGCTCTGGTAGCTGAGTGAGCCCTAGCACCGCCAATCTCCATCTGCTCCTCGCCCCCTCCCTGTGGAGGCGTGGACTGCGCACGCGCTGCCTCTCTGGGCAAGAGGGAGGGCACTCTCGCTGGTGAGCGTCCCCAACGCCCTTCTTCTTTGCTCCACGGGCGTTCTTCCTGCCTCACCCCAATAGACAACGCTCTTTCAACCACTTGTTGAGTGGTTGTGGGTCTCTCTCCCCTTGCCATCTCATCCTTGATCTGTGCATTCAGACCCTCCCAAAAAAGGTCTCTAACCGGCGGAGAATCCTTATCCCAATTCAGCGCGTTGACCAATGCAAAAAACCGGGAATGATACTGCCTTACGCTGGCTTTCCCTTGTCTTAGCCCAAATATGTCCCTCCGGGCAATGTCAAGGTCTATTTTGGATAAGAAACAGGAGTCCATCGCCTTAATGAACGCATCTGCGCTTTGGAGCGCTGGATCCTTATCCCTCCACAGGTTGCGCAGCCATGCTTTCGCGTCCCCATGCAAATGAGACAAAATAAACCCCACTTTCTCCCGCTCATCTCTAAAGTCTCTTTCCAGCAGCTGCAGCGCAAACAGCACATCTGCTCGGAAATTGGGGTACTGCTGCAAATTCCCATCAAAATGAGATACAATGCTGCCTCCTCTCTTCCCCAAACCGATCCCCTCGGATCTGGGTACTGGGATCCCCTGCTTTACAAGCCCTTCCAACCTGGCTTGAAGATCTCTGCAGGCAGCTGCCGCTTCTTCCTCTCTCTTCCTGGAAGCGATTATTTCAGCGTTGAGTAGTGTCACCGCTTCTTGCAGGGAAGCTATTTTCTGTTCTGTAGTCATATTGCCTGACTCTTGTGAGCTCGCAAGGCACCAGTCTTCTACCCTCCCTGCCTCGCTTCCTTAGCGATGCTTGAGGCGAAGAAAACCGATGATACGTCAGACGAGGCTTACTGTCAGAGACTGCCTCCCGGTCTCAGCTCACAGAAGACCAACGCTAGCCATTACAACTGTACAGAAGTCTTTATTGACATTTAGTTTCCATTTTCAAGCACTAGCGTGCGTCTCTACGTCTAGACCCTAGACCAGCGAAGCCTCGTCTGAGTCTCCGCCCCCTGTACACCAGCTTAAGACTCTAGCCTTACTCCACCTTCTACGTTTCTCCTTCCTCCTCTGGGTCCTACTACCCCCCTGGGTGCCTTCCTTCCTGGATGCCTCGGAAGCGGACCCTTCGGACTCCTCCCCTTCTCTCCGGCGGGCTTTGGGACCCGGCTCTCTCTCCGGACTGCCCATTGCGCCCCCCTCCTGTACATTTGAACTTGGCGCGCGCGCGCTGCCCCTGACCTTCCTTTTGACCGTTACCTCGCTCTCTGATGCAGGCGTGGCTAACCCTGACTCCTGTCCTTCCGCTGACGGAAGGCTGCCTGCTGCCGATGTTTGGGACTCCTCCCCCTTACTGCTCTCCGGTGGGGAAGCTGGTCCCGATTTCCAGCTGCTGCTCTCTGAGTCCCCTCTGGCCCCTGAACCCCTGACAGAATAGAAGCCATAGAAAAAGACTCATTTCAAAAGTTACTTGCTCTATATTTTTGTCCCATTTTCAGTATTACCCTAAATGTTAAACACCAGCTCCTGCAATTCAGGTTTGTGAACCCTTATTTGCAAAAGCTTTACTAAAAACAATTTTGACATTACTCAGTAGACAGATGGAGACCAATGATTATGAAATATATTTGCCTAGTTTAATATTGTAGTCCAGGCAAGAAAATAAAAGTCGACATTCCAAACCTGTTGCCCATCTTTGATGCCAAGTTTCTCTGCAAGTTGTCTGTTCATTTCTACAACATTTCCAGCATGCTGACCACAATGTCTGATTTCTGTCCAGCCCAAGAAAACAGGCTGATTGCCCCAAGACGCTTTCACAGCTTGATCCTGTTAATGCCACAGAAAACAGATAGATGTTAAATAGCATAGCAGCCCGTAGTACCCATAATTCTTTTTCCAGCTATCTATATGTGAGAGCGCAAATAGCATCAAGAATTATTCAGCAAAGGGAAACTTTATTTGACACATTTCTGTACAGAATTCTTATTTACAGGATATTAATCTTGTAGAAAACATACATTATTTTGGAACACTAACGTGATTAGTGTATCTTTTATGTTCGAGCAAATAAGTAAATGCAAGAGCTGTTTGACAGTGGAACAGACTTCCATGACAGCTGGCGGACTCTCCGTCCTTGGAGATTTTTAAGAGGTTGTATGGCTATCTGTCATGTATGATTTAGTTGAGATTCCTGCATTGCAGGGGGTTGGACTAGATGACCCTCAGGGTACCTTCCAACCATACAATTCTATGATAAAAAATTGATTTTTGGGGAATGCTAATGAAATTAGTGCAGTCCTGTGTTTGATTGGATGCATGTGCTGAGCTTTTCTATGAATGGGCTCCCTCATCTACTTCAATTGAGAAAACGACCCATGTGTCCAAAGAGATGTCTACAAAGACAGTCAGATCCCTCTACTGAAACAAATGGAAGAATTGCTGTGGTTGGTGGAGTTCCACAAACTCTGAAGACTTTGTACCCAACTGTTGAACCAGGCCAACAGTCTTGCAGTTTGTAAACTCATCATGTAGAAATTCCAAATGCTTTTCAGCCCTTATTTCATACGAACATGTACGTTTTATACAAGGATTCCCAACACCAATATACTGCAATGGCAAAACACCTAACAATGTTGCAGGAGGTGTTAATGACAGGAGAACATTATGAAACTGTGCCTTCATCTACAAAGATGTATGTACAGTTCAATTCAGGGGTGGGGAACATGAGACTCTTTGCCTAATTTTATGCAAGTGGGAGGTGACTGGAGAAAAGAAGGGTGGATGGGGTGGCAGGAAGAGAGGGAGATAAAATGGACGGAGTGATGGAGTAGGGGAACCCTCTGCAAGTGAACAGTTCAGACCTCTGGCAAGGGTAATATATATGGGGAAGAAAGATGTTACAGAGGCCACTAACAGGCAACAGTGAAGCTTAACAAGCCTGACCAATATCCTCCATGAATCAAGGGTGTACCACTGAAAGTGCATTAGTTACCCATGTTTTATATCTTTTTTGGCTACTATTGATTTTAATAATCTTTTAAACTGTTTTTATTGAGAACACTTATTTAGACACAGAAAGCATATTTTTGTTCCTTTATGAAGCAAGCAGATAAATTCAATAATTTGAGTTTTTAATTAATTTCAATGTGAGTAGTCCATTTCAAGAATATCTGCAAGATGGAATGGAAAAATCATTTCACATAATTCTTCTTTGCACTGAAGTTAAGACTTCGTCCCACTAGTGTTACCAGGACCCTTACAGAAGAGCACCTCCTAATTTGATGCAGTAGCTGCTGTACCCTATATAAGGTAAAGGGGGGGGGGTTCAACCCGTGTGCGCATGTCTGTGAAAGAGAGCAACAGTGTCAGATATGGGACACCTGTTCCTTTACAAACTGTGGGAAGCTAAAGAAAGGATGGCAGGTTCTCTCACGCCTAAAAGCTGCAGTGGCGACATAATGAGCGTGACATAACAAGAACCTTTAATTTTGTGTTCTTCTACCTTCTGCCCTGCGAATAAAGTCTCTCACAGGCCCCATTGTATCCTGAACCCAGTCACCTGAGAACCACACCCCACAGCGCCAAGAGGATCCCCCCGAGCCCCCCATTCCCCACTGCTGCCATAGCAACGGGACGCCAGGACGCTGGCAAGGCTGACGAGAAAGAAAGGGGGCGACTGAACGTCGCCAGAAGACGACGAGGAGAGCAAACGTGGGAACGAGACGGCTGCCCACGTTACCATAGCGACATGACATGGGGGGGGGGGGAGGCTGGCTGAGGAGATAGAAAAGGCCCTCAGAGAAACGAGCCAGGGCGAATTCCCACGATCCTCTCTGCCCGGATAAAGCCGCCCTCCCCCGCGTTTTCCTGTACCTGCTGCAGACGGAGGCTGGAAGCCAAGCTAGGCGGCAGGTGCAGGAAGCAGTCCCGGGCGCCGCTCAAGGAGACGCTCGCCGTGGCTGCCCCGGGGCCTCCCACCCCCCACATGGCAGGTGCCGGCCCTGCGACCGCGCGGAGCCCCGTGCGGCTCGCGCTAAAGGCCGCAGGACATGTACTTGCTGCTGCCGCCGCCGCTGTTCCTTCCTGCTTCTCGAGCGGCCCACCCTCTTTGCCCGCTCGCTGTGATTGGCTGAAGCGGTTCGGCCCCTTGTTTTGTTTCCTGGTTCGGTTCAGCTTTCACCCGCTAACCTCAGCCTTCCAATGAGAGCGCGTTATACCTGATTTAGCTCTACCGGATTGGTTGTTTTTGTGGGAGGGGGGCGGGGAGACGGCGGGAGGAAGACGAGTGGCGTTTGGAATGTGCGACAGGGGAGGGAGGGCGAGGCGGGTGACGGGAAGATGGCGGCGGCCGGTGACCAGAGCGGCGGAGGCGAAGTCGGCGGCGTCTATCAGCACCACGCGCAGCAATCGATCTGTGCCTCGCGCGCCAAATATCGCGAGGGGCGCAGGCCACGCGCGGTGAAGGTAAAGGGGGGGGGGGACTTGGGCCCGCCTGCCTGCGTGTGTTTGCGCAGCTCCCTTCCCCTTGTCTTCTGGCATCCTCCCTCTGGAAGGCGGTAGCTAACACAAATGACCGACAAAAATCAGTTGGAAACAGTGGGAGATCTCTAAGCGGCTGCAGGCAATCTAGGGGGGCGCGTTGGGTGCTAGTTGACAGGACTGGACTTTGCTGAAATAAACGCAAGCCCCATAACTACACCGCAAATAAAGCAAGGGATGGATCCTGAGAGAATGTCAACGAACCACGTTGCCAGGAGGAAATGGCCTGCCGAATGAGACCGAATTCCCTTCAGCATCTTATTGAAAGCAGTAATGCTTCTGAATATCAGTTGCTGGAAACCACAGGAGGGGACGAGTGCCCTTTGTGATCGAATCCTGCCTGTGGGTTTCTCACAAGCATCTGGTTGGTCAACTGAACAGGATGCTGGACCAGATGGGCCGCTGGCCAGATCCAGCAGGCTCTTGTTATTTTTGTATGTTTCTCCTAATGTCCAGCCGAATGCTCATGAGAGCCGCAAGAAAGGCATGTAGCTTTTCCTCCTCCAGTGACTGCTGTTTATTGATATACAATCAAATGAATAGATTTATTTCGGTCACTGACCAGAGTGCTTATTGATAGACAGTGCTGCCTCTGAGTGTGGAGGCTCCATTTAGCTCTCATGGCTAAATGAAGAAGACACTCATACAGCTGTTTTCTGTGAAATTGTCTAATCTCCTTTTCAAGGGAATTAGGGAGTAATTCTAGCTCCCATAGATATAGATTGTGCTGGTGGTTGACCACCTTCTGTAGTAGCCCCTCCTTTGGAATTCTTAGTGTATAGCAAATACTTTGCTTTATGAAAATACTTCTTTGCCAGAAGAGCGATTTGTTACTTGCAGCTTGGCTGTCTTTCTTTAGAAGCAATTGTGTACTGATAGGATTATTTTCTTTAATTGTCAAATCTAAATTCAAGTATAGGTGATGCTGTTTCTCCCTACATAGATGATTCTGTATCTGTATATGATGAATAAACTGTGGCAAATGCAGTCCTCCAAAGAGGGGTATTTTAGGATTGGCATATATTTGTTGAGATGTTTTATTGTACTTTTATGCTGAGGGTTGGATATAAGCTCACTTCAGTGTTACATTTTCCTAGTATTCTAGGAACTCTCAACTGTAAGACATAACTAAATTATCCTGATTATGCATTCTTGCTTAAGAAAGTAAGTATTATCTTGGATCAGAAAAAGGTACCGTGTTCTTTTCAAGAATCTCTGCATCAGATATCCATTGACATTCCCCCACTGTAACTTGCTTCAGGGGAGTTGCAAAAAATGCCACACATGCACAAAAGTTAGAAGAACATAAGTGCCCTACTGGATTAAAGGTAAAGGACACCTGACAGTTAAGTCCAGTCACGAACGACTCTAGGGTTGCAGCTCTCATCTCGCTTTACTGGCCGAGAGAGCTGCCGTTTGTCCGCAGAGTTTTTCTGGGTCATGTGACCAGCATGACTAAGCCGCTTCTGGCAAAGCCAGAGCAGCGCACGGAAATGCCATTTACCTTCCTGCCGGAGCGGTACCTATTTATCTACTTGCACTTTGACATGCTTTCGAACTGCTATGTTGGCAGGAGCTGGGACCGAGCAACAGGAGCTCACTCCATTGCGGGGATTCGAAGCGCCGACCTTCCAATTGGCAAGCCCTAGGCTCAGTGGTTTAGACCACAGCGCCACCCGCAGATTAGCCAAAGCCTAAATAGTCCAGCATCCTGGCTGCTCCCCACAGTTGCCAACCAATTATGCCTATGGGAAGTCCAAAAGCAGCACATATGATCCATAAGGTGACATATAACCACCATGACCTTTGTAATTCTATAGTTGGTGAAATATTTTCAATTTCTGGGTGAACAAGGGCTATCCTAAGGATACTTGCCAAGTAATTAATTTATTAAAATACCTATTTATTTACATCATTTGTATACTGACCAATAATTAACATTTGTTCAAATATTATATAACCAATTTAGGGTAGTTTCAGCTAAAAAAATGAGGCTTGTTCTTAATATCTTGGTTACAGTAGGCAACCATTATTAAATGAACACGCTCTGCTTCTCCTGTATAGCGCTCATACTAATTGAGTTGCTTTACATTAGAGCTGTCTATGGATGATTGAGTTCAGAATAGTATAACACTTAAAAGCATATTTTAACAAGCAGGTACATGAGATTGTAACTGAGGCAAAAAATATTAATGTGGCTGTGGTTTTTCAGGTTTATACCATCAACTTAGAATCTCGATATTTGCTAATACAAGGTGTGCCTGCCCTGGGTGTTATGAAGGAATTAGTTGAGCAATTTGCATTGTATGGAACCATTGAAGAATATAACCCACTAGATGACTATCCAGCAGAAGAGTTTACAGAAGTTTACCTGATCAAGTTCCAAAAAATACAGAGTGCAAGGTATTTGTAATTTTTCAAAAATAGCCCATCTTCCTTTCCCCCACGACCCTATAGTAACTCAGTGTTGACTTTTTTGTTAAGTAATATTTGTGTGTAAGTTAAATGGATTTTTGTGATGCCATAACTGAACTTTGTTTTAGGATCAAACAGATTTTAAAATGTTTGCTGCTGTAACTGGATAGTGTTTAATGTCTGACTTAACTTTCATCTTTGTTAGGATAGCCAAAAGAAAACTGGATGAACGGAGTTTCTTTGGCAGTTTGCTGCATGTGTGCTATGCTCCAGAATTTGAGACTATACAGGAGACTAGAGAGAAACTACAAGACAGGAGGAAGTATATAGCAAAAGCAACTAGTAGCAAAGGTTTGTGTCTGTATACTTCTCTAAAATTAAATGTCTTCGGTTTGTATGCTTAGTTAAATTTGAATTCATTCTGTATTACTCCAAATCCACCACAGTATGCTGTGCTACAAGGAAAGAGTAGAGGCAAACAGCATGACCAGTGCCAGAGATACCTGCAGGATGCAATTTGAATAATAGTTTATTAAAACAATTGTTTGCCTTTAACAGATGTATAAAGCTGTTAGACTACAAGCATACTAGCCATCAGTCTGACAGAACTATTGCTCAATTGTCATATATAAAATATGAAGGAAACCCTATCCACTGGCTACTTAGTCTAGTAGAAACATGTTTTGACTCTCTTGTACTTAGCCGTTATTACGATTTAATTTATATCCTACTCTTCCTCCTAAAGAGTGTAGGGTGGCAAGCACCAACTTTATAAAACAAACCTGGCTCTTTCATTGCGATTTGTTCCAGGGTAAACTCAGGGCCAAACTAATATGATATTTAACACACCTTTGCATTTAACATGAATTTTTTTGAACTGTAAATTGGTGCCACATGCCTCTTCCCCCACAAGCAGGATTAAGTCCACAATAGGTGGAAAGTTTAAACAGTTTTTCTCCTTGGCGGTGTTTGTGGCAACACCTCTACTTTGGGAGGAACATTTCCATTTTGCCAATGAAAATTTTTAAGAATTAGCATAGTAGTTAAAACTAGTACTTGTCCTCTCTAAAATATGAACATTGAATTGTGCCTTCAGTGGCACAACGGGTCAGTGCATCTGGTTTTTAACCAGAAGGTTGGTGGTTTGAGCCCATCCAGGGTCGCTGTGAGCAGGATTTCTGCATTGCAGAAGATTTAACTAAATGAACCCTTGGGAACCCTTCCAACTCCTATGATTCTAATACAAATGCCAGTATTAAAGTCAAATTATTCCACTGTAGCACAGTTGTACTCAAAAGTATTTTTGTGTAAAAATATTAGGTAGTCAAAATGTTAACGGCTTGTGTTTTATGTTTAAGATCAACTGCAGGTAAAGAATTCCAGTATAAGTTTTCAGAAGGCTGTGCAGCTAGATGCTTCTGGATCTTGTACATCTCAGGCAGCCACTAGTAACTGGAATCAATCTGTACATCTTGGTCATCCTCAGCAATCATCCTACTATGAATTGCCACTGAGAAGTGTAACATCTCCTTTAGGACAGCAATGTCAGAGTATGTTAGCAGCACCTCGGAATGTTAGTGACTGTGCTGAAGCAGCTGAGTGTTCAGGCCAGAGGACGCTAATGGCTCAGGGCTTGCAGCAAGGAGTTCACAATACATTAACCCACTGCGACCCGCAAAGAAAGGTTCCTTGTACTAATGGACTTGGCAGATTTATGCCTCGAACAACTCAGCTGCAGGAACGAAAGAGGAGACGAGATGAAGACAACAAACTTGCCCTTTTTGGAAAAGACATTAATAGTGAAGAAATAATTATTGGTCCAAGGTTACCAGAAACACCTAAAATAGACCTGGAGGATGAGTCATTGAACACCTCAGCAAACTTGATTCGTAATAAACTAAAGGAGGTATGCTATATTTTCAAAATATGTGGTCTGTAGTTCTGAAATTGGATAGCAGTTGTTTATTTAAGGTGATAAGCTGCTCTTCTATGTCTTATGTTGATTTCTTAAGCATAGCTACTTGAGAGAGGAATGAAGGACAAAGGTGACTCATATTCTTCTTGCATTAGAGAACTTTCATTTAAGTTGACTATTTGTGTTACTAGCTTGCTGGCACTTCTTGTTTATGGCTGTAGATTGGTCTAAAAATTATTAGCAAAAACAATGTTTCTTCGTATCCTAGGGGACCTTCTTTATTTTGGTTCTAAAAATAATTAGTGACACAATTTGTAGGGTGAAATGTAAATCGAGAAATAGCTGCAAGTCATTAGAAAAATTGCTTATTTGACTCCCTGCTGTACAGCTAGTTCAGTTAACTGTCTGGAAGATCTAGCTAGAGTAACTGCTTAATGAATAATTAAAATGTACTAAGTTTAGTTTCCTCTTTCCATATTAGGTTGTGGTTCCTGTTCAGACTCCAGTTCAAACTCCAGATCTATCTGGTGGAATATCAGTGAATAGTCAAGCAAAGCCAACATTAAAGCAAAGACGACGAATATAGTTCTTACTAGAAAGTATGGCTTGATCTGGCATAATTAAAGTATTTTTGTACATTTTATTTAATAAACTTAGCAATTATGCTGAAATTCAACTAAAATGTACCTTGTTCCATTGTTTTTGTAGTCCTTATGAATGTATTGCTTCACAAGAATGTAGACACATCAAAATATTTTCCATTAATGTCTTACTGGTTTTTCTAGCAAGTATATTGAAATGAAGGCATTATGAAAATAGAGGAAAAGGTATAGAGAAAAATATTTCTGACTTGCCTTTACTTAAAAAGATTAATGGTATCCTTTTCAAGGACATTCACATAGTATAAGTCATTTGTAGAGCTACAGATCGGGACTATCTTGGAATGCTTGTGATTCAAATGCCATTCTGCACTGTAAAGTAAAATGAGAATGTTTTTTAAAATAAGTATTTATTATATGATTAGTCTTATACAATATAAAATACCTCTGAAGCTTAAAACATTAACACTATACTTTAACAGTAATTTTTTAATACTTTCCTCTTATATCAAGGAATCTTTATTATGCCTTTATTGTGCATGCCCCAGTGGGATTTCTGCTCCTTCCAATGTGAACAGCAAACTCCCATGTCATATCACAACTTGTTCTCGAGGCTCCCATCAATTAAAAAACAACAGTTTTTTCGTGTTACAGTGGTACCTCTGGTTGCGAACAGGATCTGTTCTGGAGCCCCGTTCGCAACATGAGCAGAACGCAACCCATGTCTGCGGGTCGTGATTCGCTGCTTCTGCACATGTGCGTGACTTCATTTTGAGCGTCTGCACATGTGTGAGCGGTGAAACCTGGAAGTAACCCATTCCGTTACTTCTGGGTCGCCGCGGGATGCAACGTGAAAAGATGTAACCTGAACTGAACATAACAACTATGACTGTACTTGGGAGTTTCTAGGCTTGTGCTTCTGAAAACACCCATAACCAAACTTCTTTCTATCCTGATTTTTCACTTTTTAAAAAAATAAATAAATACTGTATTTTGACATGTAGCCCTATGCCATGGCCAAGTATGACCCCCAAGGCACCTCAACAGAAAGGTGTTAACAGTGTTTGCAAACTGTTTAACAGTTTGTAGAAATGTGAACATGTTCTTCAGGCTCCATACAACTTGCTCTGGGACAGCATTTATTAAGTTTTTATCTAAGTACAGTGTGGTATTTTTGGCAGGAAATTGGAGGCATTTCTGTTTCTTTTGAATCACTGCCCAGAGCCCAGCAGTAGTCCCAAACTGCAAACTTGGTTCTTTGGGGGGGGGGGAGTGCAACCCTATCAAGAACTAGTTGTAGACTTCCATCCATGGTGGTTAGTGTCCCACCCTCAACGCCTCTGAGAATCATTGTCACCACAGCTACATTCCACCTGTGTCAAACCTGGTCAGCCAAACCACCCAGAATGACACTATGGTTTATGATATTGCAAGCCTCTGAGGTTGCAGAGAACTGATAAAGCTGTGCCCCTCCCCCTTATATTCAGAAGAAGGAAGGCTGTTCTTCCCAAAACTAGGAAGAAAAACTTTGGAATGGATCCAAATAACCAGCGTTATCCAATACTGCCTGGAGCTGTCCAGCTGTCACGTGCACCACCACCTTGCCCAAGAACAGAATATTTAAAACAAGGTGGTAGTTCTCCCAAAAAAATTGGCTATTTAAAAGGGGAGCCTACTAGTGCCTCTTGAAGGGCAGCAGGAACCATATCATCTCAAGGAGACATTCACTACCTCTACACACCCAGCGCACGTCTGGCAGATCTCAATAATCAGGAAAGGCAAATGCCTAGTAAACAGTTTCTCCAAGCAGATTGTGTCAGCATATTGCACAAGCTGAAGGGTATCCGTAACAACATGACTAGGCAGCCCACAAGCTTCACCTGCCTCTGATTGTATCAACTCTGGCATTTATAGATTGCATAAATACCTTTATATCAGGTAAGCATGGTCCAAATGCTTCTAAAAGGAGGTTTTCATCTCTCACAGCGTTTTCGAAATCCGCATAAGAGAGTTTGCCGTCATGGTCATAGTCCTGCAAAAGCAGGTATTTTTAGTTAATTCAGTTGCATTTAGGATGCACATACATTTAACTGAGTAAGCCTCATTGAACCCAATGGGCTTATTTTGAGTAGAGATACAAATGCACTGTCAGCTTGCTAGCATAGTATAATGAAATGCTTTTGGCTACTATTGTATATGTTTCTCTGCCTTGCTGATGCCTTTAGAAGTATTTTGCTCCAATTCTTGCAAGCACTTTAACCTGGTATTGCCAATTAGTATACTCAGGAGAGTATACTGAATTATCTTTTTAGGTATTCTTGGAGAGATTGAATCAATTTGTGCTTCTTTTTCATCTGTAAAAATGTGGGTGCAGAGCTTCTCTTACCATAAACCAATAGTTCATATGAGCACATTATAGATACGAGCACAAAAGCTACAAAAGCATGAGAAACTATATATTTACATTACAATACTTGCCATTTTCTTCAAGGTAATTTCTACTAAATCTTTAATTCCTTCATCAGGATCTTCTTCCGATGGCTGCTTTAGCAGGCTGTTCTTCAGCATATGAAACATTTCCTCCCGTGAAATATATCCATCACTGTTCATGTCATAGACCTCAAAACAATCTTTGGAAAGGACAAATGATTTAATGTAAAGCAGGCATACATATCAAATAAAGCACTTTTACATAATGAGAGAACTTAGCTGATACTAGGTTATATTTAAAGTAAGTAAACCAAGAACTGCTCTGTTGAAGCCAATTTTTAGACATTTTGTGGAATTCCCCTCCCCCCAAATAAGCTGCTGCATTTTTATAGTCAAATATCATATATTGGCTTTAAATCAACCTAACTCTATACACCCCCAAGCTAGACACTTACTTCCTGTTTATTCATACATTTACTTTTCTTTTGCATTTCCTGCAGGACCACCTACCTTTTGTGAAATGTGTGTGTGTGTGTGTGTGTGTGTGTGTGTGTGTGTGTGAGTGAGAGAGAGAGAGAGAGAATATGAAGTGAATCCTAAGACTGATAACAGGAAACATTTTATCTACGTGCCTTATATATTCAGATACAATACCAGATTTTGGAAAGCATATTATTTGAAAACAAACTCAGTATTACAGTAGACTGGCCATTCCCAAAATGATATATACTCTATGGTAGTGAAGGCAGTATAGTTTGTGATGGAATACATGACAACAAGTACTTTGTAAAAACAGCTGCAGAAGGAGTGGCTATAAGAGCAGCCTTCTCATTCTTACCTAAAGGACCTAAACTACAAACTAGGATGGTTCATAAGATCTGGGTTCACAGTCAGGGAATTTTGTAGTGTTGGAATTAAACAGAGACGATATGGGTTCAAATCCCTATTCAAAAACAAAATGTCTCGATATTTCCCCCCATTGATTTAAAGGATTGATTCTTATTGTTTTGTTGTACTGTATTCTCTTGTTATGATGCAAATAACAACATTGTGAAGCAATGTTGGTTCACAGCTGGAAAATGGATCATCATATAAACTAAATTAAACTTAGGGCCTGTCCTAAGTTTAATTTGGCCTCATATACTTACAGGGTTTTCAACAATAAAAGCACAAGACTGATGAACCACATATGCCACCTGAGCACTTTGAAAGAAAGGCGGGATAAAAATGTAGTAAAATGAGTGATGAAACATTCCTATTTTTAAAAGTAAATTGCTCGCATACTTTAGCAATACACTTGTCATTTAAATTGCCTTAGATTTTAAGACTAGCGTAAAAACCTGCTAATGGTACGGAAACCTTACATTTTATTTTTTCTTCCAGAGTCCCCCGAAGAAATATTGATAAACCTTCTACCCATTCTGTTACACTGACACAGCTGTCATTGTCTTTATCAAAAGCACGGAACACTGAAAGGAGAAGAAAAGTTATGGTATATTTCAAAATACTGTAAATTATTTGCAGCAAAGTAATCGCTCACGACTGGACCTAATGGTCCTTTACCTCTCTTCAATCGCTCACCCAATGTCTTTGTGTCTTACAAACTATATGGTTCAAATACACAAGAATTCCTTTAGAAACTTCAAAACAATTCTTCATCCACAAGTTCTTTGGACCCAGAGGAACTTTAGATTTGTAGCTCTCAAAAAAACAGCTTCCCCTTTCATATAGCTAATTGTATTTGAAACGGAGGGGTTTTTCAAAAGCAGCTTCTGATGTGGCATACAGAGGAGGGGAGGGGGTCTTTTGTTCAAAAGAAAAACAAATCCTACAGGGCCCATGACCTCTTTGTAAACCTAAAGTAGCATTTGGATCCAAGTCATAATGCTGGAACAATTCTGTGTCACCAAGTGGGAGTTTTAAAAACACGGTTATGTAATTTAGTAACCATAGCTTCTGATGACATTTTAACAGCTGTAGTGTACTTTACACTTTAACTGCTACTCATCTAAATTGCCTCATTAGAGCAACAGAAATGTTCTTGTCATGCTACACAATGCTGCACAGAGCAAGGACTTAGACATACACTGACTACTGCTCAAAATGAGTTAGTATAATGTGTCTAATGCAAATATCTCCACTATTCTATGCCAATAAACTGATACTGGGGGAAGATTGCTACTTTGAACAGACATTTTCAGCAAATTAGAAAAAGCTGAATTATTGCAAGTTAATGTTTGGAGGAACAGTTAAGAACTATAACTTGAAGCGATTGTTCTTGAGCTTGCATTTCCATCCTCCCATTTCTTTTTCTTTGTGTGCCATATCTTTTTGAATTGTGAGGTTTGGCTTTGTACCAATTTATTTTAAATAGCTCTTATGGTCTTGTTGGCTAAAGGGCAGGGTATAAATGCCTTATGCTGTTGGCAACCATCTGTCTCAGGAGACAATGGAGGAGTGTGCCTTTGGAGGTAAAGTCAAACGGTTGGAAGGTTACAGTGCCTGCTGTAGCTATAGAGACCATTACAGGAGAGACATGTTTTGTTGCAGCTGGGACAGATGAAGGTGTCTGGTTGTGCTGCTGCAGACGCACCATGGTGTTTCTTCTCTCTGTGTTCCTCCCAGCGGCCATTCCTCATCTGGCCATTGCTAGGGATGCATCACCTGACTCCAGGCACTTTCATCTGCAAAGGATTCCCACACAGCAGGGTTGATGTTGCCAGCCTTCATGTTACATTTGCAGACATCTTTGTAACACACAGTTGGTCTGTCAACAGGCATGGTGCCTGAAATCAGCTCCCTGTAGAGCATGTCCTTTGGGATCCTGCCATCTTCCATTCTGTGGACATGACCAAGCCAGCACAGATGTCTCTGAGACAGGAGTGTGAACACGCTGAGAATGTGGGCTTTGGAGAGCACATCTTTGTTTGAAACTCTGTCCTGTCTTGTGATATCCCAAAATTTTCCTGACACAGCACATGTGGAAGGTGTTGAGGCATCGCTTCTGATGGTTGTAAATTGCTGTGGGCTAAACCACAGAGCCTAGGGCTTGCTGATCAGAAGGTCGGCGGTTCGAATCCCCGGGACGGGATGAGCTCCCGTTGCTCGATCCCTGCTCCTGCCAACCTAGCAGTTCGAAAGCACGTCAAAGTGCAAATAGATAAATAGGTACTGCTCCGGCGTGAAGGTAAACGGCGCTTTCGTGCGCTGCCCTGGTTTGCCAGAAGCGGCTTAGTCATGCTGGCCACATGACCCAGAAGCTGTACGCCGGCTCCCTCAGCCAATAAAGCGAGATGAGCACCACAACCCCAGAGTCGGTCATGACTGGACCTAATGGTCAGGGGTCCCTTTACCTTTACCACTTCCATAAAGCAGCATGCTCAACATGCAAGCCTGGCAGATTTTCATCTTGGTATTGAACGTGTCACATTCTCCCACACCCTTTGGGAGAGGTGAGCCTCACATGCATACATAAATACTGCACTGTCCAGAAAGATCAACTCCTCTCTTCCCTCCCCACCAAACTAGACTCGAAATAAGTTAGAATATTCTTTGTAACCCTAATTGTTGGAGTGGGGGTGGGGAATGTGCATGCGAGTGGCAGTGGAGCATGCAAGCATGCACAATTGCAGTGAATGTGAAGCATGTGTGCATCAATGACTGCAGTGTATGTTGTGCCCACAATAGCTTCTCCCAAATGTTCCCCCACTGTCCCAAAAAGGATGGTGGTCCCCGAGCTACATAGCAACTTGTATAGCAATATCTGTATTGGTGCCATTTTTTAGTTGCTCAAAAACCACATTATAAATGGCAAACACAAACAGTACTCCCAGTACCTACCTATTACTCATGCATATTCATGGGTTGTTATTAGTAACAAACAGTAAAGCATTTAATGTAATACCAGAACAATTATTATCATGTGTCCTATTGATGTTGTGAATAACTATAGGGTACTGGAATAGAAATGTTTTCAAAACTATGCGAGATGCTATTTTAATAGATGTTTTACATATATCACAATTTTGCAAGAATTTATATAATCTCACCTCTATCCATAATCATGTCATCTGTCATACCAAATGTGACATGCAGGATATTTCGAAAGGAGTTACGATCCAAACCAACAGCAGCATGCCGGTCGCTGGGTTCCACCCCCAAATTGTTGAAAAGCTTTATAAGACATTCCACTTCAAATTTATTGACTATGAAATAAAATAGAAGTTATGGCAATAAGCAAGTGGTAAAAAAGGAAAAATCTCCACAATATTTATAGCCTGTTCTGGTATGCTTTCCCCAGGAAGTCTTGTCCAGGGTGGAATCCTTTTGGCATCAGATACAGACCTTTTAATTTGCTCAGGCCTCTTTGACATTGCAGATCTTTCTGAGTAGGCATGTCTAGGATTGTGCGGTATATCTTCATAACAACAGTACATTTATTGAAAGGGGTTCAGTCACAACCTGGTCTTTAGCATGGTTTTGAAATTTAGTTACAACTCTTGGGTAGCTGCAATGTGGCAGACAACATGTTTTTATATACACACACACAAACAACTCTACCCCACTTTCCCTCCCGAAGGAGATATTGAAAGCAGCTAACAAAGCATAACAAAAACCCCACAATACCGCTTAAAACACTAAATATATACCAAACACAATTCAAGAGGGGGGAAAAAGCATTAAAGATAGGGGTTAAAAATAGGGATCTCAGAGCCAAAAGATTTTAAAAAGCCATAAAACCGAAAGCTTGTTTAAAAAGAAAAGGCTTCAGACACCAGGGGAATTGAGCTGAAAGAGAAATAGGATCTAACCTTGCAAGACAAGACATTCTGCCTACAGGGCACTGTGTTGTCACCAAATGCACCTCAAAAAGCAAGAGAACACATTCACCTGGGAGGAGACCCATGTTGATATGGTGACAAATTAAAAAGAACAGCACACAATGGGCATTGGAAAACATGGGCTCCTCTGAGCAACCAAAGGAATACACTGGATTTCTAGCTCCATGGTGGAATCCTGTGCATGTCTACTCAGAAGTTATCAATGGGGAAAACACCCAAGGTAGAATTGCAACCTGAAAAAGAAATTTTGGGGTTGCTGAATGCTGCCTTTCTTGGGAGTTGCTGAAACTGGCTTACCAGCCAATGTTGAGGGCCATATCCTACACAGCTAAAACTATGTGTGGACCTTGGGGTATGCTTTCATTATTGCATTTCTACGCTGCCTTCCTCTGTGGAGGTCAGCGGGGCCCTGCTTTATCCGCTCAACAACACCCCTGTGGGGTAGGTTAGGTCATGCGAGCTACCTAACAGGGCGCACCCACGAACACGCGTGTCAACCGGGGCTCCCTGGTGGCCTCGCTCCGACGCTGAACGACTGACCGCGTGTAAAAAGCGTAAGGGCAAATGCTGCGGGGGCAGCCATTTTTAAAAACAATTTTTTGGCGGGAGTGGGGAAGGGAAGGCCCGCCTGCCACTCACAGTGCCTCGCGGTTCTGCACAGCGACTCGGCGAGCTTCTGCTGCTTCTTCCTGTTCATCTCGGGGCTCCTCGGGCGACCGCGGACGCCACAAGCCTCCACGCGGTGGCCGTGGCAACAGAGGCTCCGCCCGGCCGGCCGCTCCCGACGCGAGAGGCCCAATGCAAGGCGGCGGGCGCTCCCGACCCTCTTAAGGCTCTCTTTAGGCTGGCAACGTTTGCCGCCCTGGGGCTCGCCCTTCCCTCGGTCACTCTGCTCCTTGTTTATGGCGCTTTTAGGGTCCGAAGTGAACCAAGGAGGAATAGCCCGAGGGAAGGAAACTCAGTGCTTGGCTGGCTTGGTTACCGTGGGGACTATGGACATTGAATAAAATAAACTGGAGGAGGGAGAATATATGGCACGGCATATATAGCGCCAGACCGACATCCCCGCCCCAGACCCTCGTTACCCGCCCCACTGATTTGTATGGGGCTAGGATTAAGCTGTAATTAAGACCCCCCAAAAAGAGCAAGTAACTTTGTCCTTTGGAGCCAGCTGCGCCCACCATTCTTTCTACTTAGCTGCTGACGAAATCCTGCATGTTTCAATGATGCTTTCATGTGCAGGGATCCCCAGGTCTAAATGCTCACCTGTAACAATTCACTTTCCACCGATATCTAAAGCTGGTGTGAGCCTAGGTGCGACTCAGCATGATTTTGGCCAGATGTATTGGGCTCATTTTTAGTTTGCAGGTTTTGGGAACGCACCTTACAGTACAGAGTCTAGAACTGTGGTTCCCAACGCCCCACAGGGTGGCAATTTGATTTTAAAGGGGGGCAATTAGAGAATGTGTTATTAACAGTGGATGGCCTTTTAGGCGTTCTCTATGTGTGAACATGAGTTCACTTTTTCAATAATAAGAATTATATGTCACGGGGGGGGGGGGGGGTGTGCTTCAGGATTTTAGAGATGCTTAGGTGGGGCATGGCCAAAAAAAGGTTAGGAACCACTGGTCTAGAATCTCTGTTCATTCTGCCCTATGGCTAGAAATGAAACACTGTTTTCCAAGGAAGCTGTGCAGTATTACTGTTATCTTCAAAGAATTCAATGATAAACTTCCAAGTAATCCTCATGCTACACATAGTTATCTGAAAAGTAATCTGTGTATAGCCTACACCAGTTTTAGACAGCCCAAGATCACTTAACGTATGTATGGCTTTGAGTCAAAAGGAACTTAGGATTTCCCACAGGATAGTACATCCCACCATAGTACTGGACGCCATCTTGACAGCAATTTGCTTTTTTAAAAAACTTCTGCACCACAAGAAGCTGGTGGGAGGAGGTATCCAATCTTCAGACCCACTGCTTTTTCTCCCTGTGTTCTGAAAAGGCTAACAAAACAGGCTTTCTGAGAACAATAGTAACAATTTACTTTCTACCTTTGCAGTGACACAAATTAATACAATGGAAGCTCGGGTTGCAGATGTAATCTGTGACGGAGGCACGTCCGCAACCCGCAGCGTTCGTAACCTGCAGCGCCGTGTCTGCTCACGTGTGTGACGCGATTTGGTGCTTCTGGGCATGTGCAAGCAGTGAAACCCGGAAGTAACCCTTTCTGGTACTTCCGGGTTTCCCGCGGTCTGTAACTGGAAAACGTGTAACCTGAAGCGTCTGTAACCCGAGGTATCACTGTATCTGCTTAACAGGCAGCTGAAGAAGCAAGCATTACTCAATCTTACGGCTGGTCCCTATGGAGAGGCAAATTTATATAGCTCATTGCGGCTATTCCTGTTACCATAGCATGCATATGGTGCTACACTTTATTTCTGGGGGGGGGGGGAAACCAATACAGTTGTTTGGACACACTCTGCCTCTCCCTATTTCCAGTCCACTTGTCTTGACACACACAGAGACAATGCAGAAATGAATAATTTTTTCAAACATTATCTTTACTATGTGTCTGGCAGTAATTTTGAATACCAAGACATAGTTGCATAACAGGTCTGCCACGGAACTTGTGTAGAGTAAAATCAGCTTCAATATGAAGCTGTTGGATATCATTCCCTCAGCTTTTTACATGCTAAATATCTTCAGCAAGTGTGCATTTAAAACATAGGCATGGATGCAATAAAAATCTGTAAGTAATGCTGCATGTGAAACATAATTAATTTCTTAAAAAATCCCATCGATTACAACTGTATTTCTCTATTGGTTAATTTAAAAATGGGACAAAATCATACAGAACATTAATTCTAAATACCTTAATGACAACACAAATAATAATAATAAATGCAACAGTGTTTGCTGGGGGGGGGGGAGAGAAATCAATTAACTCAATGCCACCTCAAATAATGTTAAGTACTCAGTATTATTTTGATTCAACAGGGGTAAAATCCTCACTTTTGGGGTGTCAGCTATGCCACTTTAGGCTGGTGTTTTCTTGCTTATCCCAGCAGCATGTGCTACAGGTTCCGAATAAACCAAGGACCAGACTAGATGGGAACAGACAAATCGCATTTGTTCGCGTGCCTGTTCATGCATAAAAAGGTAGGGAGAGGAGGGTAGGGTCTTTTTTAAACAGCAAAAGTTGGGGGTAGCCTCTCTTCCCACCCACCCCACCCTCCTGTGTCACCTCTCCAAGTTTTGTTGCTCTATGCACCATTCCCCCGGCTCAGCTCCAATACCAGAAGTGAGCCAGACAAGGGGGGGGGGGCAATGAAGCACAACTGAGAAGGCTGCCACATTTCAGCTCTCCTCAGTCACATGTGGTTTTTGTTATAAAAATTAGACACTCCACACTATTATACGTGAATGGGGTGGCCATGTAAATTAACAAAAGCGACTGCCCCCAGTCGCATCTAGCTTTTCCGTAACCAGTCATCAACACAACTGCTCTTCTGCGGGTCCTATTTAGTTTTCACAGGGAAAGGTCTTCTCGGTGGAATCTACCCCATATTCAGAAAGAAAAATGGCTGCTTAAAGTACCCTTGGAAGCACAGCAACAGCATCAGCAAACACTGGTGCTGCTTGCAAGGATTCAAAATAAGCTGTCTGATCCAAGAGAACACAAACATCCATCCCCCCCCCACTTTAAAAAAAAGAGAGAGCAAAATTATGATACATACACACAAACTGACATTTGTACAGGTTACTGACATATTCCTGTTTCAAAAAATGGCATCAGTAGTAATGAAATGTCACAGGAGTTGCTATGCTGTGTTCATCTTTGATAATGAATTTTGCATATTTGTAAAAAAATATAATGAAAATTTAACCACCCGTTCAAAAATAAAAACACCCAAGTTCATTGTTTGCTTTATGGGAAGAGGTGCACAGGCAGGGTGTCCCGTCCGTAAGGGCTGGCCCAGTCATTACAGTAAACGGCTGATCTACATGCACAGTTGTTTACGTGTGTGAATCGGGGCCTTCCATTAAAATGCAGGGTGACCCATGGGTGCAGGGTGCACATACAAAGACCCTGGAATGGGCAAACCCTTTTCTTGTATCAACCCTATTTTGCACTGCTGTTACATCATTAAGCCATGTGCAGGGCTTATTTCAAAACATTTAACGCCAGTCACCGGGGCCGAGGGGAGTGGGGAATACTACATATATTTAAGCATCAGGCAACAACAATGGCTATTTCCAGCCCAACTGCACTGGGCAAGCTGAAAGTTTAGAATATTGTTAATACACAAGAGAACTCATGCAGTTTGGTAAAGTTTTGTCGTAATTTTCACAGTTGCAGTTCTCTCTAGTCTCATTGCACTTTTGATAAGAAGGTGTTGGGGGGGAAGAGAGTCTTGACTGAAGTTATTCTGAGTAAGAGCTTGAGCTGGCCGTCTTCTTTTTTTTCTTTTTGCCATGTTTCTTGTGCTTCTTCCGTTTTTTTGTTTTATCCTTTAAGAAAATGTAAAATATCATGAACGGTCACAGGATACTGCAGTCGATTCGCTCAGATATAGGCCCCGACTAAGCATATGTGTTTTCAAAGGAAGGATTAACCAAAACTATTCTGAAATTAAACCAAATAGAGAGTAACACCCACTAAGCAAAACAGTGTTTGAGGCCCCAGTGTCAAACCTGGGCATATCAAATAAGCTGGAGAAAAATCTAGCTAAAAATCCAGGCGATGTTGTTTGGAAACCTTTTGCCAAGCAAGCACAGTTGGCAGCACTGTCTTTAATGGTCTGATTCAATGCAAATTCATTGTTTAGGTCCTTATTTCTGTGCCATATACAAAGTCAGGATAAGTAGGATATAAAGCAATGCAGCCAGTCAGGTGATTGCCACCCTCAGCTCATTGGGGAGAAAGGGGAGGGATGTAAATTTAATAAATCAATAAATAAAATTCTGCTCTCATTTATGCCAAAATGCTTACGTCAGAGAAACTCCAGGAGGAGTTTGTGCCAACACATATTTATGCAAGTCTTAAATTTAAAATCAGTTTTTGTTGGAGGTTATTTGATAAGCAGGAAAATGCTTACATTTTTCTCTTTTTCTTCACTGGTTTTCTTCTTTTTTGCTGGTACCTACGTGGAGAGGAGCAGAGTAATATTTTCAAATATGCTGAAATACACATACAACAGCAAAATACCAATATTGTCTAGTACTGCTGTGGAGAAATAACATTTCCTGTTCTCTCAAATATGCAGAAATCTTCATTTTTCCAGCTATAAAGTATGCTATCCTGTACACAGCTTCACAATTCTTACTTTTTTTTCAGGTATGGTGTGTGTGTGGCAATTAAAAAGCTTCCACAGAGGCCCATACTAGGAACATCCAGGTGGGAAGGATGTCCTGCTCATATGATTTATTCATTCACATTCACCTGGAATGGCACATATGACAAAATAGCTCCCATATCTCTGAAGGGACAAGTTGAACAGGATGTTTATTTGCTAAATTCATTTGTTTTTACATTAGCTTTTGGCTTTATAGGCATACCAACCTCCTCTGTGTGTTCTGATTCTGATGAGGACTCTGTCGATAACATGCCATCCCCATGATCTGCTTTTTTCCTTTTCCTTTCAAGACTTTTGGTATCCTATGAAAGATAAAAGCCACATTTTGTGTACTGAACAATCAGAGGAATATACAGTGGTACCTCGGGTTACAAACACCTCGGGTTACAAACACTTTGGGTTACAGACTCGCTAACCCGGAAGCAGTACCTTGGGTTAAGAACTTTACCTCAGGATGAGAACAGAAATCGCGCACTGCAGCATGGCGGCAGCAGAAGGCCCCATTAGCTAAAGTGGTACCTCAGGTTAAGAACAGTTTCAGGTTAAGAACAGACCTCTGCAACGAATTAAGTTCGTAACCAGAGGTACCACTGTATTACGAACAACTGGCTTAAAATTCATTTGAACATTTATTCAAGGGCAACGAGACTTTAAGCTAAAAATTAAAAGTTAAAACCTGAGAGGACAAAATGCATTCATGTATTCATAGCAGTGACCAGAGGAGGAATGACCGTTGGGAGGAGCGCAGAGAGAAGAAGCGCCATGGTGCATCTGCAGCAGCACAACTGGACACCTTTGTCTGCCCCAGCTGCAACAAAACATGTCTCTTCCATATCGGTCTACAGCCCCAGGAGGAGCTGCAACCTTCTAACAGCTTGGCTTCACCCCCAAAGGCGCATTCCTCTGTTGTCTCCTGAGACAGATAGATGCTAGGCAGTATAAGAAACCTGAAAGTTGCTTTATACAAATAAAGGTGCATAATAACTAGCCATTTTGATAAGTAATGGCAGAAATTCACTGACGAGAAGTGAGAATTGCACCACAATTTTCAGAAAAAGCCCAGCCCATTAGGACGCTCATTGACATTCATGGTTCAGAAAAGTTTGCCCTGTTTGTCCAAGTCTTATTTCCAACAGCGAAAGAAGCACTTATGAAAATCTGGATAATCAAATTCCAGCTGACAAGTGCTCTGAATAGAGACACTGAGCTTCTACATGAACCCTAAGTCTTGAGGTAGTTGTTGTTGTTTTACAATTTATGAAAGTATTTTACCTTTTCTCTTTCATTGTCTTCCTTTGCCCTTTTATTTTTTAAGCTGTCCTAAATAAAGAGATGAAAAGTAGTTATGGTATAAAAGATAGCCCTTGTGCTGTCAGTGGTTATAAAATCAATGCTACCTGAAGTCTAAACATTTCCTATGATGAGAAATATGACTCTTGCACAGTTAACAATTTATTGGTACTCTGGAAGATGGATGCTCATAACAAAGCTTCCAGTCCTGCAGAAACAGCTGCTGTATTATTCTTACAGTATGGGGTAAGGCTGTTCTTAGTTGGTCAGCAACTACATTTGCCAGTAGGTGAATCTAGACAAAAGGACAGAAGGGAACGGCACACTCCCTGTGACATGCTATCACACACCCACAACACGCCACCCACCCACTTCTAACTGATCTTGGAAATATCACTCTATGGAAAACAAAAACCAGGGATATTAAGATCTGATGAAGCGGAATCAAGTCCACAAATATTATTTTTTTGCTATCATGAACTATTTGTCTTTAAGGTGCCATGAGATTCTACGAAGTTTTAAGGTATCTTCAGTAGCAATGTGTATGGTGGGGCACTAGGATCTCCCACCAATCCGCTTCTCTCGCCAGTGCCACCACATGGCACCATCTTCACTGCTACTCCACCCCAGCACCATCCAGGTTAACAGTAGCAACGCCACCAAGTGCTGGGCGGGCGGCTCTGTACCACTACTCACACCGCTACTGGGTATCTTAGGAAAATGTCAAGGTGACTAATACAATAGGACACTTTACCTTGCCGTCCGAGTCAGAATCTGAACTAGAGTTTTCAGATGATTTCCGTGAGGAGCGGTGCTTCTTCTTTCTTCTCTTTTTCCCTTGTTTCTTATCCTAGCCACAAATATTTTAAGAAAACGGTTTGATTTTGTTCACGGCAAATCGTTATCTAAGCATTGAGCTTGGATCATTTGGGCATCGACTGTACTGCTACACAAGGACGGCTGAAGCTTACACAGGCAACCTGATTTTTAGTCATCAAGATTAAATCCAATGGCTTTCTTTGTCCAACCAAACACTACAGTTCTTGCCTCGTTGACTCAAGTTTAAACATCCAGAAGGTCATTAGCATAATCTTTCAGTGAAAAATTAAAAGGACAGATGCAGCCCATAAAAGTACACTGATAGCTGCATAAACACCGGTTTAAAAATCCATACATGTCTAAAGTCCCATTGAGTTCAATGGGGATTTGCTCCCAGATTAGTGGATATAATATTGTATCGACAGTATCAGTACAAAAAGATACATATTCAGCTCAGACTAACTTGAACTATTAATGTACTGTACTAATTATTGCAGCTCAGCTAGTTTGGATCCTGTTTTTCTTACTTTGCAAAACCTTGAAGGGTTCTGCTGGAACCCTTACCAGAGACTTTCCCCAGCACAGTGATTTGATGTTTTGTCTACTAATGCTAATCATTTTATTGTTGTTCTGGCTGCTGTTTTTTTAAATATTTAGTTGGATCACTTGTCTCTGGAAACCATGGAGTGGATTGGTCTCAGTTTCCATTCAGAGTGCTTAAGCTTTTAAAACTCCCTTGATGCCTTTTTGCATTTCTCTTTGTTGAACAACAACACTGAACACATTGTTTTAGCCAAGGGCTCGCTTTGTACATCACAATTCCACTCTGTGACAAGCCAAACTGAGGCCAGAACTACACTTTGCGTGGCCATCTTGTGTACTGAAGAGCTCAACAACCAGTTCTTTTCTGCCAGGGAGCACAAGGAGGAGGTGATCTGCAACAAAGAAGCTGGAAGCAGAGGAGAGGGTGCCTACCCCTCAACATCTTTCCACTAAGATTCCTCCAACCTACTTTTCACACAGCTGGGTAGCGATATCCACATTTCTATCTTATACAGGACTGGAACCTAGGTTAGGGGGGGGGAGGCAGGTTGCAGGAGACAAACAGCAGGTGGAGAAAGGTAAACACCCACTCCAGTAATTGCCTTCTCTTCTGCAAATTACCCCACCTGATGCTACTTTGCAGACAAGAAGCAGTCACTGGGGCTTTAATACATGAGATGGCTGCCTAATACACAGTTTTGGCCTGCACAGTGTTAATAAGGCCACAGCCTTTTAAGCTTTTGCAGCACTCCTTCTTGCCATCTTCAGAAGAACAATGCATGCTAAACATTTAATCCTGCAACGATGCTTAGAGCTCATTACATTTAGGCACACCAATACTTTAAGGGCCCTCAACAGCTTAATCAATGCACTGCCTCGAGGTAACATTTTCATCTCTTCCACACACAGAATGCTCATTTTTGCTGGCTGTTTATTTAACAGCCTGTTTCTGCTCTTCCATGTAAAAATAACATAAGTAGTTTTGAATTGGGGGGAAAAGCAAGAAGTCTCTTACACCCACATGCTAAACACAATAGTCATTCCCTTTGAAGGAGCGCCACAGGCTTTTTACTGACTTTATTGAGCTGTAGCTCCCTCTCACCACCTCTGATGGGTGAGTTTGCAAAGCCCCTACCATGTTATCTAATTGAGATGAGCTTGGAGAAGACTAAGGAAGGACTTGGCAGAGTCAATAGAAGACCCTCCCCAAAGATGGATGAAATAGATGAGATCTACTTCTGAATAATGGCTGGGAGCCCACAACCTATGCATGGCAACAACTGAGCTTCTCCCTTCTAACCCAAAATTCAGGAGCCTGTTAAGTATCCTGACTAACTCCTTTCCTATGGGCATGGTTATCTGTAGGTTTTCATTAACAGATTTGACTACATTTTCTTTCCTCTATTCAAAAGTGCAAGGGCCTGCAATATAGCATAGGCTTCCGCATGAGGGAGGGGAAGGGAAAGAGGCAAAATTATTGATTTTCTCCTTTGCACTGCAGCCTCCACTCCCATTCCTTCAATGTAGTTCCAGATAGTCTGGAGCAGGTTTCCAGGGGCTGCAGGAGAAATGGTCAGAAATCCTTCCACCACCCAGTCACTTGTACCAGCAGGAGCATCCCATATGTAGTATCCCATGTACAAGAACTCAATCCAAGCCAATGTACTTAGGATGAGGGTGTAGAAGACTTGAAGAAAAAAAACCTGTTCCTGACAAGGTTGCCTTCCTCCTGATCAAAACGACACACACTGGAGTTTTTATTTTCCCCTACATTCGAATGCAAACATATCAAAATAATTGAGATGAAAAGGGGGAACTGGCACAATTTCACAGAAAGGGACAGTTTCAGTTAACAGCATTCTTACCTCATCTTCAAAATCAGAAGAACTACTGGAAGAATCAGAGCTTGATGAGGAAGAGGAAGATGGAGACAACTTGACCAAAGACAACAAAACGTAAATTTGTGAGATGCAGAATTTGTTAGATAAATGCAAAAATGAACAGCCCAAGAAGATGGCCCCTACAATTACTCTCTTGACTGCTAAACACTGATATTAGGATACATTCTTTAACTAAAGATGCGTCATTTGGGTTTAAAGCCAAGATGAGGTATTAACAACACATAAAACAGCCTTCAAAAACATTTTTTCCCCTTTAAACCAGCTTTCCTGTACAATGGAACTCCAGATACTGTTGGACAAATGCCCATAATCCCCAGCCAGCAAAGCTAATTGTCAGGGGTGATGAGATAGGTATATGATCTAAAAACACCTGGGGACTCAAGGTTGGAGAAGAATGCCTTGCACCTGTTTACTTAACTCCCTTAAGTTAAAATGTAGATCAACTTGTACATTGGGGAAAAACACCCTGAAATCTTTGCTCACCCTACTGGATTTCTTCTTCTCCTTTTTCTTCTTCTAAAAGGAAATAAATGAATCTAGAATTAGTATGTCCATGTGTGTGTGTCACCGATGAAATTAGGGTTCTACATTCAGTGATGTGTTCTTTGGTAGGAGTTGCATTGCCGCACTGCCAAACAGCAAAGGCTATCCAAAGATCCAGACCCCATTGCCCTTGCATAAATATGCTAAAGCTGTTTTACCTCTTTCTTCCTTGAAGTGCTCTCACTTCCACTTAACAATTTCTCCCGGTGTTTCTCGAGTTCTTTTTTCCAGTTCTGAAAAAAAAACACACAAAAACATTGGAAGTAATCAGTTGTAATTTCACGCCTTCAACAAATAAGCATCTACTCAAAGCCATGGATACGCGAAGGCTATTGATGGGGAATTTGCAGTGAAAGATGTGTTAAGATTGTTGCTGGAAGAACTGCACAGAATTCTCTGGGACATTTATTGTGGTTGAAACTTCCACGGAGCAGGGTCTGCTCCATAAAGTGGTCTCGAGTCCATGAAAGCGTAGGCCACAATACATTTGTTAAGGTGCAACCCTAGATGCCTCTGTTCAGGCGTAAGTCTCATTTAGTTCACTGGGACTTACAGGTATAGGGTACCCACATACCTGAGTGGAAGTCCTAATGAACTCAGCAGGACTTATGCCTGAGTAGATGTGCACAGAATTGCACTCTTAGTCTTTGAGATGCCACAAGAATCTTTGTCATTTAAAATGGTATGGTATGTCAGGCCTTGAATTATTTTTTTTAAAAAACCCCCACAAATATGATAAAAAACCCCCACAAATATGATAAAAAAGAAGCATAACAAAATAGTAAAACCTTAAAAAAACTCTAACTAACCATAAAGCAACAAAAATAACCAGCATTTTCTCTTAACAATATCAACAATACTAGCATTATATTATTAAAGGGGTTGGGGCAGTCTGGAGCATATTCAGCCTTTCTCTCTCCTGAATATTTTTCTTAAAAAGTTGCTCTCACAAACTTTTAAAGCTATATTATTAAGAACTTGGAGAAAGTTACATAGCGTTCCACCCATCCTAAGAAATGTTGAACATCTAAATCCATTGGTGTCACTAATAAGTCTTCATTCTCCAAAAGGTCATTATTCTAGTGTAAAAAAGCAAGGCTTTGTCCTCACATACTGGGCTACAGCGGCTGTTCCTAGGAATGCGTATCTATAAGTGCTATGCCTGTTAACCTCCCTTTGCTCTTCCCTTTCTCCTTGGTTTTTAAGGCTTCTGGCAAGAATTTTATGTTTGCTGGTAGTGATCGCTCCTTCGTGGGCACTATGTTCCCGTAGCACAATGGCTCCTAATAGCTTTGTCAGAGTTATCTGAATACATTTCAAAGGTATTTCAAGGTCTGACAGAGCTTTCCATTTTAGCTCTTGCTGAGCAGAACAACCTGCAGTTTTCACAGTGGAAGCTTGCAAAATGGAGGCCTTACAAATTAGATGTTATCATTTCCTGGGGAGGGGGAAACAGCATTTAGCAATAATATTGGATTGGCAAGGGATGAGATAAGCAACAGTTCCTATCACTCTGCTACAGTTTTAAAGTAATACAGTAAAAGGGCAGGCAGATGGCTGGGGTGGGATAACAAGACAATTTCATTATGCTTCTGAGAGTAGAGCAGGAGGGAAAAAATCTTAAGTAATCTATCTACATAAAGTTAAACCAATAACAAACCTCATTCATCCTTTCTTCAAATTCTGCTAAGGCTTTGGAACCCTTCTTCTTCTTTTCTAGTTGTTCTTTTACTTCTTCCCTTTAACGCAAACAAAACAATATAGAGCCCTGATTTATTAAAATCTTCAAGGCAGCCAGTTGTAAATTCACCATATCTGATACAACAGGCTTGGACCCTAGTTAAGTTAACTTAAGGAAGTTGATGACCCCTGAAAATCTTCTCCAGAAGGTAGTGTTGGTGGGGAGGAAATCCTGAAAAAATATGGGATGGGGCACTGTGAATGGCAGGAGGGAGGTGGCCATGGGAAAGTTACCTTTCATGAATTTCCTTTTGTTAACTTACGTTATGATCCAAGATATCTATCTATCTATCTATCTATCTATCTATCTATCTATCTATCTATCATCTATCTATCTATCTATCTATCTATCTATCTATCTATCTATCTATCATCTATCTATCATCTATCTATCTATCTATCTATCTATCTATCTATCTATCTATCTATCATCTATCTAGTCTGGGCAACTGCCTTCAAGCCAAAACCTACTGAGGCTACTTAGATCATACACCCCAAACTCTGCCCTCCAGATGTTTTGGGACTACAATTCCCATCATCCCTGACCACTGGTTCTGTTAGCCAGGGATGATGGGAGTTGTAGTTCCAAGACATCGGGAGGGCAGAGTTTGGGGATGTATGACTTAGATGCAAGTAATTATTCTGTGGGATTCACTTGGCCTATTATTGGCTGCACTGGCATGTGATAATAAACTATACTTTGTCCCTGCTCCTCTTTTGGTACGACCACAATAAGGAGCTTGGGAGCATTTGCTTCTACCTTCAACTAACTGTAGTCTGTTGTTATGTCTGAACCAAAACAAACTGTGATTACTCTAAACTTTAGTCTGTCTGAAAAAGTCGTTTTCGTAGTTAACATACTTGAATTGTTTGGATAAACCATAGTTAAAACCAACCTAACACTTGGCTATGGTTAAGAGTTACATGCAAACCAGGTGATGGCCTTCAGAACTGAAGTCCCATTCTCCTTCACAACAAAAGGGCTCTGGAAAAGGAGGAAAGTCATTATGGCCATACATACCATGTTGGTCTTGGTCTGTTCAAATAGTCTTGTATGGTAGGTCCTGAAGATGGAGCAGGACCTCGTGATCTAGCCATCGCTATGGGATTCATATAAGCCTGAAAGATTACAAAGCGATAAATTTAAAGTCATTCCACTTTGCTGACATTAAAATAGCACCCCAACCTCCTACTTATAGAGAGAAATGAAAGCATTTTAAATTAAACAACAACAGTCTTCTTCAGGCAGCTAGCAGATTCTTAGAAGACAAGTGCACAGACTTCCTTATGGGTTGATTTTGCTGTTTTGTCTTTTGTGACAAAATTCTGAGGGGGGAACCAATGCTTTATTTTCCAAGTCCAGTTGCTCTCTGACTATCAAAGAGTGTTGATTTTTAAATGGAACACATAACAAGCACTAAATAGTCATTCATTTTGCCTTTTCTCTCTGTAGTCTCATTTTCTGGCAGAAGCTGTGTACACTCAGCCTCTGGAAATCATTCTGTTCAAGAAACACTGGCACACAACCAAGGCTGTAGAAATTAGTGATAATATTTATAGCCTGGGCAAATTTTGAGAGCACCATACAACTCAGTAGCACTGAACATTTGGCCCACAGAAGTCCCTTATTTATCCTCACAACAAGCTGTAATATAGGTCTTTATTATTCTCATCATGGAAAGGTTCTAACTTGCTTTGGGCTACTGAAGGACAGAGTGGCTTGGTTCAGACATAACCCAGTTTTATTCTCTGCCCCCTGCAATGCTCCATTCTCCTCTCCCCTTCCCTTTTCTTTTCACTCTTGCCCCATAAGTCAATACTTGAAGGGCTTTTAAAACCACAGTTTCACATTACATCCAAACCGGAAAACTGTGATTGAAGGAACCCTGTAAGTATTTAATTATGGTGCAAAAGAGAAGGAGAAGGGATGAGGAAGTGTTCTGACACAAAGCTAATTCTGAGTTTGGTTTACAACAAGAATGGACAGGTTTCAAGCTTGCAGGATCTACTGGATCATGCCTCAACAACAGAACATCTGCTTTGCACGCAAAAGGTCCCAAGTTTAATCCCTGGCATCTCCAGGCTGGGCAGAGAGAGACTCTTGTCTGAAACCTGGAGAGTCACTGCAAATCAGTGTAGACAAGACTGAGCAACATGGACCAAAGGTCTGAATTGGAATAACACAGCTTCCTAGGATTTCTACTTCGTTTTTTGCTAGCCCCTCGAGTGCCACCAACTGGATCCTGGTACAAAAGACCTTTCACTAAGAATTAAAAAATTCTGAGCCAGCCCAAGAATTGATTTTGAGTACCAGAACAAAAATAACCCTGAAACTTTCTGTATTTCAGCAATATAATTTTGAGTTACCTCAGCAGCAGGTATTTCCTCTTCACCATTTTCTGGTTTAAGTTTTACAGCCCCAATGACCATACGGCAGACTACTGCATGGACAAGCCCTTCCAGTGGTTCTCAACCTGTGGGTCCCCAGATGTTGTTGGACCACAACTCCCATCATCCCTCATCTTTAGCCTTGCTAGCTAGGGGTGATGGGACTTGCAGTCCCAAAACATCTGGGGACCCACAGGTTGAGAAAGGCTGCCAGAGTTTTTGCATTTGGACAGTGCCTAACTTGTACAAAATTAGAAATCAATTAAGATTGCCATGTTCTTCCTATGCCCCAAATCACATATATAGCTCTAACACAGCCCCTTAAAGGATAATAAAATAATAATAATAATAATAATAATAATAATAATAATAATAGTAATAATAGTAATAATATCATCATGAGCAAAAATAATAAAAAATGCACAGTAAAGAGGATGTCTGGAGGGAGCCTTAGTTACTTGTATCGAACAACTTCTAGAGGTCTGTACAAGTAAGGCCAGACATTCTCTTTACTGTGTATTTATTATTATTTGTGCTCACGATGATACCCTACTTTCAACATTCTTTGCATATGCAATAGCTTTGGGGTAGACATAATGCTTCATTTCCAAATAGCGCACCTCCCTTGCTTCCTGTTGAAATCCTGTAATTTTTTTATACCACAAGTGTTCCAGTGTGTTTGTTGCCTGCTTTTGTTGCACTATAGTGCAAGAGTGCTTCTCCAGATGGTAATAAAGCAGTACCAGTGGGGAAGCATTTCCAAACAGCTAATGAAGTGGAATGATGTGCTGACGGTCTTGTATAAATCCCCCACAAATACACCTTATTGTGTCAATGACAGGTTTCAGAATACTGTACACCTGCAAAAAACAACAACCCTGGAGGGGGCCTTTCAGCATCAAATCTCAGAAAGAAACCTGAGCTTGCTTACAGCTATCTGCCTTTACCCAACAAAGGAATTCTATTTAGCAGAGATCACTAAAACCTCCTTCCTCCCCAGGCGCTTCAGAACATTTCTATGCTAATGCACAAAGTGCGACCGTTCACATTTCCAATCTGTGCTAATAGCAATGAATGGCCTTGGTGCAACTTGAATACAATTATTATTTTTTTGCTTAGGACAGCTGCAGATATCATTTAGTCATTCCTGCTTTGCCTTTAGGTTTACTTGGCCAGCCTCAAAACATCAAAACCCTATACCCATATGGTGAAAAAGCACACCAAAGAAAGCACCGGAATTACGTATTCAAACAGGATCACAAAAGTGGAAGTGTAAACATCAGAGGGACTAGGAAACAGGGTCGCAGTCCTTACGCAAAGTCGCAAAATGCCCGGTACGGTTAAGTTCCTGCCACATTGCAATTAGATCTGCACGCCCAACAGATCCCCTGGCTGCCACCTGCTACTTGCAGGAGGAAATCATGTTTTTTTAACCTACGTACTTCAGAGACACTCCAAGTCCAATGGGGCGCAGAAAGGTCCTACGATCCCCATTAGGGTATAAATAAATATATATTTTAATGACCGCCTCCCCATCCCGGATTCCCCAACCGGGGGGTGGAGAAAGAAAGACCTGCCGTGTGCATGTCTGGCACAGTCCATCCCAACATCAGGTCCCCCCCCCCCAATAAACTTCTTAGGGGATCGCCAAACCATAACAACCTGCCTCCCCTCCGCCCTGCACCCCAAGTCTTTGACTCCCGGGTCCAGCATCCCCACCCAGTCCAGGAGGAGCCGCCGCGGGGCCTCCTTCCAGAGCCTCGCCGCCCCCAAGAGGCCTCCCCTCCAGCGCGGCGCGACTTACTCACCACCCGGTTATCCCTTTTGCCCATGGCGTGCAAAAAAACCTGCGGCGCCCGGCGCCCGATCAGAACCGCACCGGCCTAGCTGAGCTCCCTTTCTCCGCTACCCGTCAAGTTGTTGGTTTTTTTTCTTAACCATCGAAACGCTACCGAGCATGCTCAGTGGCACTCCGAGCATGCTCAGTGGCAGGCCTCGAAGCGCCCCTGCCCTTCCTTCCTTGCCCACACTCGGGAGTCGGGTTGCAAAAGCGCGCTGCTGGGAATGGGTGGACGAGTTCGGCGTGTCTGGATGAGGGACTTGGGAGGCTCGCGGGTCGCGGTGCAGCAGGAATTGCTCTCCCGCTTGCACTTGTGAGCAAAGACCGATTCTGCAAGCGAAAACAGCAGTCTGGTTTGGAAAGGGGTGTCTGTAAAGGTGCATAAAAAGAGCCTCAGATTGAGGCAGGGTCAGGCCGCGTCACATTTGTGCGGTGCATTTACCTTTCGTCAGAAAGAACTATTTGCAAGAGAGGGGATGGCGGGCGGGCGTGGGAGAAAGGGAGCATGAAGGAAAAAATATATGGAATAATGCAAGTGCTTAAGGGAGAGGAGGAAACACACTCTCCTCCCTCCTATCCGCTTAAGGTGTTCCTCGCCCCCACCCACTTAAGGGATTTCCACATTGCAGCCCCCTCGCTTGCGCTTCATGCACCCGATTGTGTCCATACCCCAATATGGGGTACAAATCTGGGTGCTGCCGTCAGGATACATCTCCAGGTCTTGGAAAAACACACTCCCTGTTGCAGCGTCTGGGGGGAAGAGTTTGAGAGGGCCTGCAGCGACTGCAGAGCAAGCCAGCGGGGTCTTCCCTTAAGAGGGACCCAGGCAACATAGGCTAGCCTTCTCCCAACCTGCTGCTCTCCCCATGTTTTAGGCTAGAGCAGGGGTCAGCAAACCTTTTCAGCAGGGGGCCGTTCCACTGTCCCTCAGACCTTGTGGACTATTTTGGGGGGGGGGGGGGAATATATGAATGAATTCCTATGCCTCACAAATAACCCAGAGATGCATTTTAAATAAAAGCACGCATTCTACTCGTGTAAAAACACGCTGATTCCCGGACTGTCCGTTGGCTGGATTTAGAAGGCAATTAGGCCAGATCCGGCCCCTGGGCCTTAGTTTGCCTTCCCGTGGGCTAGGCTCTTGTCAGTCGCAGCCCGCAGGCCCCTCTGGAGGCTGCAAGCCTAGCAATACTGTATGCATGGAGTAAAAAGTACAGCCAGAGGAATGATTTGGAAGCTGCAAACTGCAAATTGGCAGGGGATAGGGATGTCTGCAGAGACGAGTAAAATAAGTAGGGCCTATCAAAGGCAGCCTTTGCTGCCTGAGCCAAATGAAAAGATGAGGCCTCTCTGCCCCCTCCCCCTTTCCATATGGGAAAAAACAAAACTGATCAGATTGACAGTTTGAATCTTACTTCAAAACTGACAACGGAAGTGTTTTTCCACTGCCTCTGAGGACAACAGGCCAGCTTAGGGCACCTACAGTAGGCCACAATCCCTCTAAAAACTTGGGCACATCCACACCATAACTTTAAATCTCTGTGATACCACTTTAAATAGTCAGGGCTTCCCCCAAAGAATTCTGTAGGTTCTTAAGGGTGCTGAGAGTTGTTGGGGGTCCCCAGTTTCCCCACAGAACTACAGTTCTCTGAGTTCCCTGTGAATTGGATCTCTGTGAGGGGAATAAAGGTAAAGGGAAAGGGAACCCCTGACCATTAGGTCCAGTTGTGGCCGACTCTGGGGTTGCGGTGCTCATCTCGCTTTATTGGTCGAGGGAGCCGGCGTACAGCTTCCAGGTCATGTGGCCAGCATGACTAAGCCGCTTCTGGCAAACCAGAGCAGCGCACGGAAACGCCGTTTACCTTCCCGCCGGAGCGGTACCTATTTATCTACTTGCACTTTGACATGCTTTCGAACTGCTAGGTTGGCAGGAGCAGGGACTGAGTAACGGGAGCTCACCCCGTTGCGGAGATTCGAACCGCCGACCTTCTGATCGGCAAGTCCTAGGCTCTGCGATTTAACCCACAGCGCCACCCGCGTCCGTGTGAGGGGAATAGGGGTCTCCTAACAACTCTCAGCACCCTTAAAAAACTACAGCTCCCAGAAATGTTTGAGAGGAGTCCATGGCTGTTTAAAGTGGTGTCAGATAGATTCAAATGTATGGTGTGTGTGCGTGCCTGCTCACCACCATATTATATTGGCCGTCCAAATCGGTACGAATGTTCATTGCAATATAACCAGTGCTTTTCTTCTAGGGAAAAAAGTGTCGGTACTGTGTACCCTTGAGTACCCCCAGAAAAAAGCACTGCATTCATCCCATAAACAAATCAGAATGAATGCTCAGTAAACACTGGGTGTAGTATAAACACTGTGAAAGCTTTGCACACTCAAATTGGGATGAATGCTGAACAAACAGGTGGTCTGGAGGAGTCCATAGTGTATTATGTAAACCCGACTGCTACTGTTTGTAACTCTTTGATGTAACTGGATATTGGAAAACTAGAACATATAAAAGGAGTATGAGATATATCATGATGATGTTTTTCAGTGTATGTGCAATGACCCAAAGAAGATCAGAACAAGCTCAATGAGAAGCACAAACCATTTTAACCAGCAGTGAGTAAGCACATGGAATTCACACATTTTTGAAAAGAAAACTGTAGTCTGGGTAGGCTTGAGAGTGTCTAGGGAAATTGATTTTAAAACCAGATGTGGCTGAAGTACTAAGTATGAACAGTGAACTCATGTTGCTAGGTCAAGAGTGGGGTGTCAAGCACGAGGGAAGTCTTTCTAACTGGCTCTCCTCTCTTCAGGTCATGTCCCTCACAGGCCTTCCTTGAATGCTTTTGTCAGCCTGCAATGTGTCCTTAAAACATAGCTGTCAAGCATCCCTTATTTGGCGGGACAGTCCCTTATCCCAGCGCCATGTCCCGCTGCTGTCCCTTATTGATGATGTCCCTTAAATTTCCCGGGTTTCAAAGGAAGCAGCTCCTCTCCCTCCCTCCCTGCCAGCCAGGGAGGAGGGAGGCGCCAGCTGTGTTGCTTGGCTGTGTTGCTCACCCAATAAGGAGTCTAAGAACGACTGGGGGGTGGAGCTCGCATGCCTTGTGCCGATCAAATCGGCCGTGTTGCCTGGGGACTCGCCTTTGCTCAGCGCTTCCCAGCGGAGTGGTGACGGTGGTTTTCCTTGCTGCATCCCCTTTGCTGGGTTGCTGCGCTATGGGAACCACCGCTTGAGGCTTTGTTTGGCTGCTGGTTGACTAAAATCCCTTATTTTGGCTGCTGATCCCTTATTTTCGAGGCTGCTGGTCCCTTATTTTCAAATCTGTAAGTTGACAGCTACGCCTTAAAATGTGATAATACATATTGCTTTCCTGAATGGAAGGTGAATGTGTGTGTGTGTGTTCAAACTTCTGGCCTTTACAGGGGTGGAACGTAGTCTACTGTACAAAGGAAAGAGTCATTTCCACTGCTGTACCCATTTTTGTCTCTGGTCTCTCCTTCCACTGGCATGTGGCCTCCAGAAAGTTGCTTATGAGGCATGCAGGCCTCAGGCTGAAAAAGGCTCCCTCCTGCTGAAAGTCATGCAGCTTTCAGTTAGTTAAACATTTAACTGTGTGGGATGAAATCGTACATGGGAGTTTTACATACAGTGCCTTGGCTAGGATAGTCTAGTTATTCGTGTCAATTGCTACAGTTCCACTGACTCATATCTAATGGTTTTCATTAGCTGCAGCAGCACAGAGACGTGAGCTGTTGCACATGAAATAAGCTTGCCACATGAAAACAACGGTCAGGCTCTGCCTGCTTGCAATTGAAAAGCATTAGCTGGCAATTATTTCTCCACACGTTGCACCAAGAATCTCAAGTTTAACCTTTCCATCTTTAAGATTTTTCTCAGGAGGCTGTGAATATCTCTCACAAGGAGACACATGCCGGCTCTGTGACCTCCCCATTGTATCCCATGCACTGCTGAGGCTCATAGGGTCACTCACTTCATTTGTTTACACAAGATGAGCACCAGGCTCACAATTTTTAAACTGGTGCTCACCCTTGTTCAGATCATATTCTAAAATTATCTAGGTGAGGGCCAGGGAACCTGTGGTTCTCCAGATGTTTTCAAGTGGAGGTAGGATGGCCATCTGTCATGGATGCTTCAGTTGAGATTCCTGCATTGCAGGGGAAGGACTAGATGATACTCTGGGGTCACTTCCAACTCTACAGTTCTATTTTGCTGGACTATGGCTCCCATCATCCCTGACCATCAGGCATGCTGGCTGAGGCTGATGGGAGTTGGAGTCCGGCAAGTTCACCATACTTGCATCTAGATTCTGGTGTCCCCTCCCCCCAGCTGTCAGGAAATTTCTCTGGTTTTTTTTAAGAGATACCATGTTGAAGACCACATTTATATTACATTGCTTTTAGTTTAGACAGATTGCACTAAAGTTGATAGGGAGCATCTACTAGTGAAAAATAACAATAATAATAAATCACAGGAACCAGATGATGTTAATCTGTTTTTTTTTTAAACACCATAACATTGTACACCAAGGCTTTTATAAATTCACAGGTATTTCAGATTTTAAAACAGCATCCCTTACAAAAAGATGTCTCTCAGAATATGATGAGTCCCTGCTGCATTGCAGAGTTACAGGAAATTATTCAGGGCATCAAGTTCAAAGTACACTTAATATTTGTTTGAGAATGACCCAAAAACTCCCAATTTGACACTTGCTAGTTTAACACCCCCCCCTTAATTTACAATGATTAGTATCTTGGTAAAGAATATCACAAAAATAAAGATAAAACCATTTAACAGCAAATCTCACCATAATATGTTCCCCCAACCATGCGCCTATACAAGGATACACATAATGAATCAGTATTTTGGTAGGCATGAACTCTTGCAACTGAGCCTAAACCATGAAAATGGTACTTTTGAAATACAGACTTTTATATCCAGATGCCAATATTTACTTCTAGCTCTGTGGCTTTCATTTATGGTTCAGCAATTAGGTTGCCAGCATTTTAACCAGCGGCTTGATCTACAAGCATTAGCCAGTGATAATGTTCATCTCAGTGCTGAGAAAGGGGTCATTTGCTGATTTCAGCAAATCATGCCACTAATAAAGAAACGGGAGCAGGCTAGTCAAAGCTTTTGTGGTAAGCTGGCAATCCTATCAATAAACACAGAATACTTTGTAAGTCATAGTGAAGAGAACATAACAAGAGCCTGGTGGATCAGGCCAGTGGCCCATTTAGTCCAGCATCCTTTTCCCACAGGTGCCTGTGGGAAGCCTGTAAACAGGATCCAAGCACAACGGCCCTCTCTCCTTCTGTTACAAAAACCTTCATGTACAATGATACCTAAGGCTTACTCTAATGACAAGAAATCAGTGAAACGGCTTTAGGTACCCGTCACTGACTAGTTTCTAGTGACAATGTCAAACCAAAACACAGAAAATAAATCAATCTCTTTTCTTCTAATTTTAATTTCCAGCACGATCCTTTTCCACTCTACTGTTCTACGTGTACATTTCGCTTTACCAAAACTTTCAAGTTTACATACATTAAAAAAAAACAAACAAACAAATGAGACCTAAAAAATACTACGTCCAATAAGCTTTCTCTCTTCAGTTGCAAAATGCAAATATTATACTATGCGGCTCACTCAGATTATGTACTTTATATCCTGTCTAACATTTAGTCCCTACAATCAGATTAGCAGCTTGCATATCTAAAACATTTTAAGGCAACCTATATTGTAAAAGCACAGACCTTCTACACTTGCAGCTACTGACACGTTCCCTAAAAAGGCTAGTAATATACTACACTTGTTTTTAACTCTGAGAAGCCAATAGTAGTATCCGTTTTAGTAAAGAAAAGCACACATCATTTAAAATAGCAATCATTTACATTGCAGATAAAATAACTTGGATATAAATGTCCATCTTTTCAACAAATGTTGACCCCAACAATTGGGTCCAAGTGCTGTTACTAACCATGTGTCCTCACTGCATCAGTCAGTTACGAACCAGGAACCTGAGACTGCAAATACTCCCTTGCAATTGTAAACACACTTATTCCCAAGTAAATCTCATTGGTTTCAATGGAAGATGTTGAAGAGCAACTATGCTTAGGGTCGAGACCCTGAAACTGTCGTCTTGAAATGACTTGCACTGCAATGATCCTGTAGAAAAGTCAGTTGACTTCAAGAAATGTAAATGAAACTACTCAGGGATAAATGGGTTGAGGATTGAGATTTTATTCTATTCCTGTAACAGCCCAAGCCAGCTGAGCCAGAGGAATTGACTTTAGTAGGATGATTTGTAGCCCCGTCACCAATATTTGCATTGGCATATCTGTCTGCCAAAAATGGATACAGCTGCATTTTGTATCATGGTACTTGGGATGCTCAATCGACAACATTTATTTGGGTAAGTAAGTATTTTAGGATCACTCCATTAGTCTAACTGAAGCATGGGAACTCTACATGCACACAGACTCTTATCAGTTCGCCTTAATAGGATAGCCCAGTGCTGCTCACATCTATTCAAGTGAATGGGGAGATCCATTTACATGGGAGCTCTGCTTACACATCTGAGCACCCAGAGTTTAGAACCAGGGGACACAGTCCATAATCTAAAGACCGGCGTGTGCAGAACCTTCCCGTTCTCTTCCATGAAGGGATCCATGCATGGACAGGAGATTCTTGTCGTGTACAGAGTGATCTCCTTGTGCTTAGATGTGAAACTCCATGACCATGAAGTTCTAGACTTCCATTAGAACCATTGGATTAAGGCTATTGCATAGAATTACGATTACGATGGAGCTGTACTTGGGACCACAGCTGAAACCAACTGAAGCATTTAGCTTAATTGCAGGCGACCAATTATACCGCTCTTGTATATTTGCATGTTCAGGCCCTAGGACTGAAGGAATATTAACTTGTGAGGAAATAAAAATACATGACTATATAATAATAATAATAAAAACTACTCAATGGCACATGTACAAATGAAAACGTGTTCTGATTCTAAGAGAATGCACCATATTCCCCACATTCTGGATTTCAAGTTATAAAACAGGTCTTTGAAGCGATGATTTTTACATATATATATAATATTATATGAATGCTCAAGTTCTCAGGGCAAATTCTGCCCCAGGCACCAACCTTCTGTGTTTACACAGTGAACCCACAGACACACAGCCTTTCACACAACTCTCTTTAGCAGGAGGGGGGGATATTATAACAGGGTCTAAACAGCAGGCGGCTGAGGTGGAATGCAGGTGTTCCCCACCATATACGCTATTCTGTCATCAATATGTGGCAAGAGCAAAGGTGTAATGGCTGAAGGGGAAGGCATTTTAGGTAGACCACTACAATGTGGCACTGAGGGACACAGCATGAGATGCAGAGTCAAGGAGAACAGATTATTACCGATGGTTCTTCAGGAAGGCCACGCCAAATATGTGGAGAAAATGGGGACCTCAGTTGGTATTTGATCTTGCTAAGGTGAACACATCATTCCAAAATAAAAAGCAGTGCTGGATCAGAAGAATAAAAAGTGGAAAGACTGTGACCTTCCACATGTTGCTGGACAAATGTGAGTTGGAGCCTGACAACATCTGGAGAGCAACCCCTGTCCTAGTAGATCTAAAGAGCATGGGATAAATCATTATTATTTAAAAATGCAAGCCCCCCGCCATATAAATTCAGCCCTCCTGAATGGTACTATGTGATTACCAGTCAGTGGCAACAGGATTTGTAAGGAGGCCACTTTGCAGGGTGGCGAGTCAGGGCCTTGGTCTCTCTGCTGCTGACTCCACCGTCCAAGTGGGCCTCCAAGGCTTAGGCAGGGCTTTAAGTGCTTTCCTTTTTAGCCAGGAGAACAATTTGTTAGGAACTTACAAAGGTGCCTTATTCTGCTTTAGACCATTAGCCCATCTAGCCCAGGATGGTCTACTCTGGCAGGCAGCTGCTCTGCAGGTTCTTAGGCAGACTCTTTCTTGTTCAACCACCTACGGTTCTTTCAAATGAAGATACCCGAGACTGAATTTGAGACCTTCTGCATGCAACGTGTTGCCTCTACTGCTGCACCAATACTCATTTTGCTGTATATCAGAACCTAACAGGGTATACTGTTAGCATCTGGGCTCTGAACAAGGTGTGAAGGGGTGGGAGGCTGTGGCCCTCCAGATATTGTTGCACTTGAACTCCAATCAGTCCCAGCCAGCATGGCCAATAGTTAGGAAAGCAACATCTGGAGGGTGACAGGTTCCTTTCCCTCGCTCCAGGGAAAACAGGATTTTCTCCTGCAAATGCAAAAACCAGGTTAATGAGAGAACTGAACACCTTATGTGTTTCAGGTTTGACCTGAAATGGCTTTGGACAAGCTCATTCTAAAGTGCCTTATGAAAACGCTTGAAATGCTGAACAGCACCAGTCAAGACTATTCATTGGTACCTTCCATTAACTTATACATTGTGCTAGACACAGTGCAAGTAGGTTTAAAAACATAACCTACAGGTGAGCCTAATCATGCATACTCCCAGGTGAGGGAGGGTTAGAACTGCAGCCTTGATCTAGGATGCCATTATGCTTTTACAGCAAGGAAAAATGAACCCCTCTGTATGAAAGTTGCAACACACAAATTGTATTAATATGGAAGTGTCCCTGGGTTTTGATTCCATGTTGTGAAATACTTCAAGTTATCATGTCACACCGTGCAAGAAAGGTAAATTGCTATGGAATTACTTTTGTTACTAGATCCAGAGCTTATATAAAAAAATAGTTTGAACAAGTCATGCCCATGGATTCAGTCATATGGTTTTTGCATTTATTGCCTTAGAAATACAGCTGCTCTGCAGGTTCTTAGGCAGACTCTTTCCTTCTTCAACCACCTATGATTCTTTCAAATGAAGATACCCAAGACTGAATTTGGGACCTTCTGCATGCAGTACAGAAATACAGTCTTTTTTCCCTTAGCACCACAATTTCCCATAGCCTTAGCATCCGTTAATCATTAGCTTTCAACACTTACTAAAATCCTGCTCTACCCTAATGAAGGTTTACCCAAGGTTTTTGCTTACTTGGCTACTTTTAAGTTTTTATAAATGAGTTCCTCCAAAGTTATATTTACATCTAGGTCAATGACCACAATCCGGGAGTTCTTGTATGCTTGCTTGGACATGCATGGCTCCCCTCACTCCTCCTTTACCTCTTCTGCTAATTGTCAAGAATTAACTGAACTAATTTCCCAAAGTGTGCACTGGTGCCCCTTGTGGCGACCCACTGGAAGAGATAGAAATCATGTTTGGAGACAATAGCACCCCACTGCATGCAAGAGGTGCCGTATGTATCGAGCTAACTGCTGGATAAATCCCCTCGAGGAAAAGCAACCCAAATGCATTGGGAACAAGTGATTAAGTAATAAATGCAGCTTGTCTGCACAATACCTTGTGTGTTTCTCATTATTGTACTTGGGGAAGAGCCATAGCTCAGTGGTGGAGAGTCTGCTTTGTTCCAATCTCCAGCGTCTCCCAAGGATGGCTGGAACAGACCATTGTCTGAAATGCATAAAGGCACTGCTGAGTCAGTGTAGGCAATACAGAGCTGGATGCACCAATGGTCTGACTCAGAATAAGGCAGCTGTCCATGCTGGCGACCCTCCTTTCCTTGCTCTTGTGGTGAGTCAATTTTTCTCTTCCAAGGTCCCAGCATGGGTCCTTGCAGGCAGCCCATCAGTTCCTCCTGACCCTCATTGCTTTCAGTTGCTTCCTGGTCAGGGCTCTCTTTGATTTGACAACAACCAAATTCTGGCTCTGCTATGTGGCTTTGTAGCTCTCCTCCTAAGGCAATTTGTGTCACTATTCTTGGGTCTCTCTGCCTGCCAGTCTTCTAGCTTCCTCATCTGCCTGCCTTTCTTTTTACTTGTTGCTCCTACCCAATCTTGCCCAGTCTTCTTCAGGTGAACTGTTCCCCAAACTATGCTCAGCTATACCTCTGCTGTGCTACATTTCTATGGCTCTTGCTTTCTACATTCTGCCTAGGCCCTCCTATGGGATTTGCCCCAGTGCACCATCACAACTCTAGCCTCAGTCATGATGGGACTTCTGCTTTCATTTGCCCACATGCTTGGCTACCCATAGCTCAGTACTAACAGGACATGCACAATGCTGTTTTTGCATAAACAGGTTATGTCATTTCCCTGCACGACCTCCATGCACTTTTCTACATTATGTTGTTCACAATATAAATACTAAGAGGCGTGGCTTCGTGCTAGTGTGAGGAACACTTTTTGAAACACCCTGACCCTAAGCACAGTACTTGGAGGGGTTTCAGTGGGTTGTAGTTGTGCTTAGGATGAATTACCAAATTCAGTAGCAGGAATAGCAAGTGACCACTACAGAGCAAAATCTCAAAAAAGTGTGAGGATTTACCTCTCCTGAAGTCATGACAAAGCCAGCAGTTCTCATTGATTCATAAAAGAGGACCTTTGCAATTGTCTGAACACCACTGGTTCAGAGCAAATGAATAAAAATAGCAAAAAGGTACATTGCTGGGAATTTGCAACTTAAGCATTCATGGACAAGAACCTGTAATCGTAGGGTACCCCAAGAATAGTCTTTCCCCTACATTTTGATAAAAGTGGGTTGGACAGAAGTAGCCATTTTGCAAAGAGCCCTTTGCTGTCAATGAAAGTTTGGAATGTTATATGCTAGGAAACTGCTGAACCTCACTGAACTGCTGATTCTCACTGAACCACACATTTGCAAGCATTTGTGGCAATGTGCTGAACAATATTATGAACAAGGGAAGTTGGCAACATTGGGCAGAATGCAGAGGGAACGAGCAACACAAGCACAGAGTTATGTGCTAAAATCTTATTATGACTAAGGTACTCACCCATTCTCTAGGTATACCTACTGTGGACAATGTCCACTGCCTTCCAAAGCTCTGGTCTCAACATTGTATCTCTACAGATCTAGAATACCTGAAATTATGTCCCAATACCAGTCAATGAAATTGAGTGGGGTGGGATGGAACTAATTAACACCCTGTCCAAAAGCAGAATATGAGAGAACATCTGACAGAAAGTACTGGTAGAGAATTTCTAATCCACATATTGTACTAGCGAATCTCATCCAAACTTCAGTTCAAACAGAACGATACTAATTAGAAAGGTTTCACATAGCAGACACCGCAAAAGCACTGCGTGCTTTTGTATTCACTTTCATTTAACACAGCAAACATAGTTAAAATGCCTGACCTTTTAAAGCATAATGTACATTTTATGACCGGTATGTATCTATATAGAAGTCCTGATAATGTTTGTAAGTTTGCAGGGAGACATTATCTTTTAACTAGAAAACTATCACAGCATATCTAATTATTCCACCTTTTAAAATAGGCATTGTTTCTAGCAGCCAAGAGATTTGTCCTTTGTACAAATAAAACATTATTCTAAAACAAGTATCTCATATAAATATAGAAAAGGAGCACAATACATTAGGCAACACGACAATAGATTTTGGCAAATGAAAATGCAGGTGGACAATCCAAACAAGGCTGATCTATGATACCAAACAAAGCAAAGGGCCAGTCTGTGACTTCTGCTAACCCAAGCAGCTGAACTAAATGATATGAGAGCTTCAGGGTATTACCTTCCAATGGGGCAGAGGATGTTGGTGTACAGTACAACATATCCTAGGGCTTTATGCCTCGGATTGCACACTGCACATGCTTAAGTAGTCAGAGCCTGTGTTGACCTATCCCACCTGCATGGCAAATGGCAAGAACCATGTAGCTGATGCAGTATCCCACAAAATTCATTGAACGGTCTGGGTTCACAGGGATGTCCTATCCTGCAAAATATTTTTCTTTTCCCACAGAAGACTCCTCCTGAACACCCGGTTTGGTGCTCTAGATCCCAATCCAGAGAGCTGTGTTTGGTGGGCTTGGCGTGTACAGCAAGGGCCGATTCCTTTCCATCTCATCACAACTGCCTGAAAAACTGATCCTCAGACACCAGGGAACCTTCCAGTGCAGCATAAGGAACTGCTGCCAGAAGTGGGAAAAGCAAGGAGTCCCATTGGTCACCCCAAGCCCTTGTGCGTTCTAGAGGGGCTCTCTGGATTGGGGCCAAAGATTTTAACTGGAGGCAGGAGAGCTTCCTATGCAAAGGTGCCCTAAGCATTTATAGTTCCATTCCTGTGCTGAATGAACAGATATGCACAAAGATACATATCCTAAAGCTTACGGAGGTCCATAACTTACATTTTGTGGCACCTGGTGTCGGGGGGTGGGGAACACACTTTTAAAGGGGATAGTCAAACAAAAATATAAGCAGCTGAATGACAGGATTAATATGCCAGTAACCGGGGGTACACTGGGAAGTATGGAAAGGTTCCTTTTCTAATCAGGGACCCAGGAAACAGCTTTATACCAGGTCAGGCTATTTGTCTATTTAGCCTGCTCCCATCTATGTTGGCTGGCAGTGTTCTCCATAGTTGCCAGAGACTGAACCAGAGACTCTCCATACGGAAAGATCGTGCTCTGAGCTGTGGTGTCTCCCCAATCCTCTCTTGGGCAGCTTGGTTACACCTCAAACATGGCAGCAATTTGGGTAGACTAGAAAGAGACTGAGGTTTGCGACTGGTCACGCAAGGTGCTTTTGCATCTATGAACTGTGAGATGTTGGGACTTGGCATGACCTAAAGTCATGACGTCGCTATGCCCCGTGACTACCATAAATCAACTATCAGCACGTTAAGTTTTAGTGACATGCTGTTATGGATACTATGACAAATGGATGATTTCAGCTTCTGGAAATTAACTTTTAGATGTGTTGTTAAGTGGCAGAAAACTTCCATAGCATAGCATTCTTTTTTTTTTACAGTGCACCCCCAATAGTCCTTCCCAGATGCAGGTGTACTTCGATTATGGAAAAATTACAGGTCCTGGAAAGTGCTAATTTGGGCTGTATGTATCTTCTTTCAGAGATAAGAAAAACAGTATCATAGAGATAGTGGCAATCATGGCTACATACATTGATTGATTTTTGTAAAAGGTGTTTTGATCATAGACCTTTGGCTTATAGGAACATAAAAAAGGGATGCTTCCTTCAAAATTCTGGAAATGTGCACCACCTAGTGGCAGCACTCAGAATAATTTCACACTTCGCCAATTGCATCAGAGGGGCATATGAAAGCATAGTTTGGTCCTGTGAGCTTAATTTTTTATAGTTCTGAATGCCATCTGTATGGGGCAGGGAGTGATCAGGCCTACAGTGGGGATTTTTTTTTACTCCTTTACTCTTGCAATGTGATATTGAGTAAAATCAAAACCCCACCACACAGTTGTTGTTTGTGCCAATAGCACCTTCCCTTGTGCCCGAAAAAGCAACGGGGGCTGGGAGGGCAATTTTAGTCAGGATCACACCATGGGATTTTGGTGGTAGAAAAGGGTCATCCCCTCCCCTTGCTCTGACTGGGCATCTACGTGCCCACTACTTAAAGACTAGGAAAATTAAGCATGCAAAGTGAAGCTACACACTGCACCTAAAGCAAACCTTTTGTGCCATGCGATGCTCAGGGCACACCCAAAAGAAAGCTTTCGGTACACTTCAGTTGAGGCTTTAGGGCAAAGGATGAGCAGCAGCACCTGGGGGGAAAGTCCACTGTGTTGGAGAACTTTTGCACACCAACATCCTTCCATTTCCCTGCTGCTGCATGGAGAATGCACCAGAAAATGTTGGAGGAATCTCCTACAAGTGAACATGCAAGGACAGAAGAGAGTGGCTGATACAGTTCAGGGCCAAATTACAAGTGACCTTACCAGCATAGTTCTGCCCTTGAGTATAGGTCCTCATTTCCAGTGCTGGCCTCCCTATTCTGATTGGCAACCAAGAATGGGGCTAGTGGGCTTTAACCCTATGTGCTCTCATTCTGATCTGGATCGGGCTTCCCTGCACTTGTAATTTGCATTGCAAAGAAAGGTCCCATTTAAACAGATTTTTTTGTGGGGAGAGCCCCAATCCTGTTTGGTAATGCAAAGGGTTAAAGCCACCTGTCCCCATGCTGGAGGGGTCTAATACTGGTCAGCCTGTCCCCTGGGAGAAAACTGCACCCAAGGACAGAACTACTCAGTTGTCCCATAGATTTCGGCCCCCAGTAAATTGAAACGACAAAAACAAAAACAAAAGGATGGGTTAGCACAGCAATAATTATTGTATGTGTTAACAGTACTAGCCATCAGTTATTTCCAACAGCACCTATCCCTCTGGTTGTCGCTGTTGTTACAGCTGTAACACATTTGGGCAGTATTTCCCTAGAGTTACATCTGGATCACTACAGTAGAACCAGGCTAGGAGTACATCTTTCTCTCGTGGATTAAAAATATTTCATCAAAACCATACTACAAAAATAAATTTTCTTTTTAAAATTCTATTTTTAAAAAAAAAAAAACAAAAACCCTTAAAACTAAAATATATACAAAATTTAATGTAACATTTAAAGTATTTGTGATAAGGCAGCTAGGTGAATTACTGAATAAAGCTGGCTGGCATGTTTGGCAGAGAAAGCATAGCAAAGCGATCAATCTAAACGGTGATTCAGAAGGCCTCCTCCTGCTTCACGGTGTAGAAAAATAAAATATCCTAAATTACATGAAATGTAAAGGATCTGAGGTTGATATGCAGGGACAATTCGTGCACTCCAGTGCCTGAGGTTTATTGTGGGTAAGGTGTTCAGTGTTTGTATGTTAAGCAATGCTGTAGCGAGCACTTGCCTCCTAACAACACAATCCTATGCATGCTTCCTCGGAAGTCAGTCCCATTGTGCTCAATGTAGCTTACTCCCAGGAAAAAGCACCCAGGATTGCATCCTTGCACTATAACCCTATACCTGTCAGTTCAAAAGTAAGTCCCACTGAGTTCAATGAATCTTACTTCCAGGTAAGTGACAATAGGATTGTGAAGTCAGATTTGTTCTCCGAAGACAGGGAAAACATTTCAGCACGTGCTTTTCATTGTTCACTGAAAATAATATGGAGGTAATACTAAAGGAACACTTGGTTTTTCGTATACCCATTTAAACACGTTAACTGGGCATGATAGATGTCGGAAATGTATCACTGCTGAAGATGTACAGCAGTATCATGAAAGGATGAATAAAGAGGTTACACTTTGCGATGACTGACATAATAACATTAGCAGACTAGAGAAGTGATCCTTACATTCTTTTTTTTAAAAGAAACTCCACCTTTTCCCTTTTCCATATGTGCACAATCTTGTTAATAATACCCTTGTGCATTAAGCTAGAGACACAAGTTATTATGAGTAGCAACAAAATGCTGTAATTATCATCTCATGTTTCCTATCAGGGAAGGACATTCCTGTGTGATTACAATAGCCAGATGTGTTTGTACACATTTCTCTTAACTGCAGGCTGTATAGAGGTTCAGTATTTTCAATGTCATTCTTTTAAATATTGCTTTTAAGGAAGTAATTTTCTGAAATCATTTTTTTAAGCAAAGCAAACAGACTATCACCGTTAACTCCAAAGGAGTAACCGAATCAGACTTCAGCACCTAGACACCGAGGTTAAGTCAGGTTTTGGTAGTGAGACTGGATTTCTCTAATCCACGACGGCACCATTCAATGTAAGGAAGAAGAAAATGGCAGCAAAAACTGGTCAGCAGCTTCTCTTCACCTGGTGATCCTCAGGTCAACTAAACAAACATCAAGCCACAGAGGGAGTCATTGGAAACCTTGACTCTTGCATTTGCTTTGATGAAGGCAACTTGGCCATTTTCCGAGGAGAAGCAGGTCATCATCCCGAAGAAGCACTCAGACAACACATAGAGCCTCTGGGGAATAACCTTCAGTCAGACAGCTATGGTTTTTTTACCCTCAACGGTGACCTTATCATCTACATTTTGTTCATCTGTAAGTCGGACCTCAAGCAGCCTTATGGTGTAGTCATCTCAGTGGAGTTTTGAAGGGATGACAAATCAGAGTCTGTATTCTCCTTGCATTTCTCCAGATCATGAAAATAAGGGTGAGATAAGGCATCGTAAGCTGATATTCTCTTTGTGGGGTTGAATGCCAAGCATTTCTGTATGTAGGGAAAATGAGACAATTACAAATTAGAAGGCAATGTGGAGTCTGAGACAACAGCAAGGCTCATCTTATGATAGGTAAAAGGTAAAGGTACCCCTGCCCGTACGGGCCAGTCTTGACAGACTCTAGGGTTGTGCGCCCATCTCACTCAAGAGGCCGGGGGCCAGCGCTGTCCGGAGACACTTCCGGGTCACGTGGCCAGCGTGACATCGCTGCTCTGGCGAGCCAGAGCCACACACGGAAACGCCGTTTACCTTCCCGCTAGTAAGCGGTCCCTATTTATCTACTTGCACCCGGGAGTGCTTTCGAACTGCTAGGTTGGCAGGCGCTGGGACCGAGCGACGGGAGCGCACCCTGCCGTGGGGATTCAAACCGCCGACCTTTCGATCGGCAAGCCCTAGGCGCTGAGGCTTTTACCCACAGCGCCACCCGCGTCCCCATCTTATGATACTGTCCCTTAAAAGCTTAGCAAAGAATGGCAGCAGTTCCTTTATTCCGATTCAAGGAAAATAATGGGAAAACTGAGGTTTTCTGCCCTTGCTTCCAACCCAGCCACAGTACACCATGAGGGAGAGAAAAAACACTATAATTATTAATATCCAAAATGAGCAGAAAAGATTTTGACACACTTCATTTATGGATATTTTTAAAAAGTTATAATCAGAGGTTCTGACACTTGCACCCATCATCACTACTCCTATTAATTTCATATACAGTGGTACCTCGGGTTAAAGACGCTTCAGGTTACAGACTCCGCTAACCCAGAAATAGTACCTCAGGTTAAGAACTTTGCTTCAGGATGAGAACAGGAATCGTGCTCTGGCGGCGTGGCAGCAGCTGGAGGCCCCATTAGCTAAAGTGGTACCTCAGGTTAAGAACAGTTTCAGGTTAATAACGGACCTCCAGAACAAATTAAGTTTTTAACCCGAGGTATAAAGCATATTGCTTTTTGTTTGGGTCACGTGATACTGGCAGCAGCTTGCTTCTAAAGCTTCAGTGGAGCAGAAACTTACAAGCAGCAAGTCTTTGCCTAGTTCATCGATATCCGTTACGAAAAGCTCAATGGGCTGCGGATCTCTAGCAGGAAAAGCATTCCTTGGGAGGGCAACGTCACTGGGCCAGTCCTCTTCTTTGGGAAGCCCAATTGCACTGCAAGGAAGAAAGAATCAGGCATTTAACTCCAAGAAAAGCACCACTACTTACTGCTTCATTCACACCCCTGCGCTTCTGATGACATATCTCACCCACTTGAAAAATGCACTTTGTGCCACACCCTGGCACTATCCCCCTAAAGCACACTTCCCCCAAACTGGTGCCATCGCTGATGCAGCTGATGCTAATCATGTGAGATCTCGCACACTCAGCAAGACCTCACACGATTTCAGCTGATGCCGGCACCGCTTCTGTGCTGGAGCAGGTGGGGTGTCCGCAGGGCTGTCGCCTTGGGGGCTTCTGCTGCCTGAAGCAGCTGATTCAGTCTTCCTAGTGACTGAGCCAGCTGTGCCCCCCCCCAAATCCTCCACCCCTCCACTCCCAAAGTTAAAAAAGCAAAAGCCAATTAGAATTCAATGGGGATCACTCCAAGGCTAGTGGGTTAGGACTGCAGCTAGAAAAACCTCAATGTATCAGGATATATCAGAGTTTACTTATGATCACTGTTCTTATTTTTCAGTGGCATTGCAGCTTATGGTCACATAAGGGGAAATGTACAGGTGTCTGTACCCAAAGAGATTAGAATCCAAAACAGACAATGTTGAAAAACAACTGAGAGAGAGAAGAATGGGAGATCCAGGCCGGGGAATGTAGGCAAATGCAGTTACACATACTGTACCTAAAAGTTTGATTGCAGCTGGGAATTAAGTGGACAAGGCAGAAGATTTAAAAAAACAGGGCTGCAGGCAGAAAGGGAAGCAGGGGTCCCTGATGGACGCCTCATTGAGATACTTAGCTGTCATTTCATACCAGATTATAAGCAAAACTGGCATTTGCAATTGAGTTTAGTATTCCTTTGAGGCACAAAGCCACGTGGAAGGCTGGGAAACAAGAAGGAAATGTTTGTGTTGCGCCACAAGGCGGCAGCACTGCTCTAGTTTCCCAGGAACCGTTCTTTTAGTGAGCATGTCTAGTGAAGCTGTTACTGTATCTCAAGGTGGAACATTCTGCAGGTGTCAGGAGTACTGATTTTGGCTACCCAATAACCACAAGGCACAGGATAACCTTGCAGATCCTGCCTAGTGCTGAAGACCTCCCATAAGCAGGTTGATTTTGTTGTGGCCGTTGTGCAAACTCATGAGTCTTGCATGCATGGTTTACTAGCAAATTAAACGTACAGTCAGAAATAAAAAAAAATAGCTTTCAACTTCCTCTGTTGCAACTGTCTTTATCATAGCAGCTTTATTTATGTCAGTTTTTTAAAAAAAATCAAACCTACACTAATGCAGAATTTCCCCCGTGATATTTAAAATTCCTCCACAAGGTAATATAAAAACACCCCGGGATGGCACATAACATCAACTGAATGTCCTTATAACAGGATTAGCCGAGAGGCAAAAGAAGCACAGGAAAAAACCAGAGGATACAAAACACACTAGATGCTGGTATCTTATTAAAGCCCAGCCCGGAGGAGAGAGGCGGCCTGGGCGGCCCAGGTGAACTGCTGGGAGGTTTTGAACGGGATATGTGAAAATAACTAAAAATGAAATCAATACAAAATGAAACAAAACTATAACCACAATTAATGGGAGAGGAAAGGTTGTATTCAATGCATTTTCCCCACCAGAAATGTCACAAATAGTTTGCATTGGTCCTACTCAGAGTAGATCCTTTAAAATCCATAGGCACAGCTAACAGGGTCATTAATTCCAGTAGGTATTTCATTATTTTTATTTCATTATTTTATTTATTGAATTTATATACCACCATATACCCGCAGGTGTCAGGCTGGTTTACAGAAAAAAAATATTCTCTGAATAAAACTTAATTGAATACAACCCCAATACTTTTTCAGTTTATTATTTTATTTTTCAGTAGAGGTTGAGCAGGTTTACCATATAAAGGCTTAAGTATTTGCATATACATTAACTGTGGATGCCTAGTGATGCCATTATTTATTATTTGTTTTCTTCTTCCCTCTCCATTCTTCTCCCCTTTTGTGTTGTATTTCACATTCCTATTAAGATTTGAGTTTTTGGACGGTGACTGTCCTATCTTTTTTTCTTTCATTCATTCACACACACACACACACACACACACACACACACACACACTGCCTAATAATAAGAATACTTATTAGCACTTTTCATCATAACATAATGTATTTTTTTAGGTGACTGAGTTACTTCAGCTTCCCACAACTGCTGTTTTTCATTATCACACTCCCAGGACTGACATACATGATGGCAGCTACATGCATGTATCCCCGAAGTGTGGGGCAATGCAAGATTATGCAGTCAGCATATAGATAGCATGCTGTAAAGTTTCTTACAGATACACAAAACACATGACCTAACTACAATTCATGTAAATATATATGAATCAACACCTTGAGAACTAGTTACAAATAAATAAAAAATATAGGAGTAAATAGTGATGACCAGTGATGTGGGCAGGACACCTTTCCAGCGCTTACTTCTCCACAGAAAAATTCCATGTTTCCTAAGTTCATTAGTCACAATGAATGGCTGTCAAATGCAAATACAGTATAAAGTGAGGTTGGCCATTTCTAATTATTTTGCTACACTTACTAAATGCAAGTAACGCCAACATACTAAATCAGAATACACTCTAGGGGATCTGATAATTTTTTCTGATGCAAACTGAACATTTTCCCATGCAAATTTCCCTATACAAATTATCCTAATGTGCATTCTAATTTCCCACTCAAATTTCCCCAGAAAACCAACATCACTGATGATGTCAACACCGATTGCAATGGAAATTGCTTCCACTCGAATGTGCTCAGGACCGCAGCCCTGGTATTTTTACAACGCTTCTCCTAGGTGCTCAACGCATTTGGTTGTTCAGCTGCCCTTCTGCCCATGTATGAGAAAACAAAAGGTATGGGAAAGCAGCAGATGGGTGGAGGGATGGTCCTTCATCACAACAGGAAGTTGGGTCAGACAGCCTTTTGGTCCAGCCCAGCCCTAGGATTCTATAATCCCGAATGAACTTTACAATTACCCTGGGAATTACAGCGACCACTCCTACTTGCTGCCTCTTGAACTACTTGGTGCACTTCCCTTGGTTCTATAAGCAACATCACAAAAAGAGCAATGAGAGGCGAGGCAGAAATGGCTCTCGCTTAAAACATTGCAGGAAACTGTAGGGTAAGGAGTTGAAACAGCACAGAAAGAATTACACAACAGTTTGTCTCGAGGAGGTGGATATATACAACCAAAATGGAAGCTCTGTTTCCTCTCACATATCCCATTGCAAAGAGAAAGGAGCTGCTTCTTACCTTATGCTTTGCTTTATCTCTTTTTATGCATTGCACCTATGTAAGCATAGCATTTCCATGGATAACATACTCCAAGGATGGGCAGGCTTTAGACTTGCAGAATCTACTCCCCCCCGCTAGAATCCCAACCAGACTCGAGTGCTAAAAGCACTTAGAATTAAATTATTCGGAGTCCAGAAATTTGTTTTGAGCACCAGAACTGAACCAAGGGCACAGTCCTTCTGTACAGAATTCTATTCCTCTTTAGAAAGCTGGGAGTACTAATTTGTTGCCGCCATTACTATTTACTTATTTAAAAGGTTTCTGCACTGCCCTTGATTAAAATGATCCCAGAGTGAGGTACAATATAAAAGGAATGCATAATCAAACCTAGGTTATATAAATCAATATAACATTAAAACATCAACATCAATATTTGTTAAACAGCTCCGATTCAGGAACCCTTGTCAACATACTTCAAAGCACCCAGAGATCTCCCACTTAGAGCCTGATCTATCTTCTGCCCATTCCTGGTCCTACTCCAGTCCGCAGAAAACAAATCGTGATGTATGTGCCCACTCGGAGATGCAAGCAGCATCTTTGTGCTATCAATTAGATTTTTGGGACTGCCAGTTGTGGAAACAGGAAAGTGCTACTAAGCTTATTCTGAAGCAAGAGAAATGCTAGAAATAGTAAAGTACAGCTGGAACAGAGACTTGGCCATTTCCCTGCCGCTGCAAGAAGACTTGCAATAATGAATGTCTTGTGGCTGCTCAAGTTGGCATAGCATTTTCTCTTTCGGATTCATGGGGAAATTCTTTTCCACACAGGTAATTGCACCCACTAGAAACAAATAGAAAAAGCTGTTTTCTGGCTGCTCAGCCATGTCCTGGCTCATTTCCCCCACCAGAAATGTCATAAATAATTTGTATTCTTTATTTTTTTAAAAAAAGGATTGCAGCCATGCTTCTTATGCCATGAAAAAATGCACAGTGCACATATCAAAGCATTCTTTATCTAGTAAAGCCATATATAAATGAACTGAAGGGATCATTCCCAGCGCCAAAAAGACCAAACCACTGAGGGCTGACTTTTTCTAGACTGCGCAGGAAAAGCTATTCAGGGGCATGACAAATTAGCCATGCTGATGAGTCATATACAGTGGGGCAGAGCACACAGGAAATGGAAGCCAACTTGGTAAAGACAAAAACCAGCTATTGAAATCGTGTTGTCCAAAATAAAAATCTCCAGAAACAGATATGATACAGTTTTAAAATTGGACAGTGATAAGTTTGGCAAAAGCACTGTTTGACTCTTTTCTAAAAAGCTCTTTGAAAAAGTGGCTTTTCAGAACTGAATAAATTAGTCTGGAGAAAATAATATTTCCTTTCCTTGCCGTGATCTTCCAAAGGTGTAGGGAACCTTTGGCTCGCTAGATGTTTCTGAATTACAATTCCCATCACCCCTGGCTATTGGCCATGCTTGCCTAGGGCTGATGGGAGTTGTAATTGAGCTGCCCAACCATATGCCCATGGGAAGCCAAAAAGCCAGCAACAAAAGGCCATAAGTGTCCCAGCATTCTTCCATTTGTATACTCCAGCAACAAGCATCCAGAAGCATGCTGCCTATGGTACTGGAGGTAAAATCTAGCCATCATGACCAGCAGCCATTGCTAGCCTTAAAAGGTAGAGGTACCCCTGACCATTAGGTCCAGTCGCGGATGACTCTGGGGTTGTGCACTCATCTCGTTCTATAGGCCGAGGGAGCCAGCGTTTGTCCGCAGACAGCTTCTGGGTCATGTGGCCAGCATGAGTAAGCCGCTTCTGGTGAACCAGAGCAGCGCACGGAAATGCCGTTTACCTTCCGGCCGGAGCAGTACCTATTTATCTACTTGCACTTGATGTGCTTTCGAACTGCTAGGTGGGCAGGAGCTGGGACTGAACAACGGGAGCTCACCCTGTTGCGAGGATTCGAACTGCCGACCTTCTGATCCGCAAGTGGTCTGTGGTTTAGACCACAGCACCACCCGCATCCATTAGTAGCCTTATCCCCCTGCAAATCTGAAGGCATTCAAGCCAGTTACTGTCACTATATCTTGCAGCAGCTGCTTTCCATAGTTTAGCCATGTACTAGATGAAAAGAATGTCCTTTTATCTGCCTTGAATGTTCTAACATTCAGTTTTGTTGAATGGACCCCTGGTTCTACTATTATGAGCTCTCTATCCAATTCCTCAATACCATGCATTGTTTTATGCTAAATAAATAATCAATAAATTCAGATATCTCCTATTATGTCCCCCTTTACTTACCTTTCTCTAAACTAAAGCGCCCCAACATACTGTAGCCTTCTCAATATACTGGAATATTGCTGACAGAATATACAGAATAGCGCTTAAATAAAAATGTTACTAAACTGTCAACAGTAAGAAATAAAAAATGTAAAACTGAGGTTGGGAAGAATATGAGCACAGTAAAGAGGAGGAGCTTTTTCTCCCTTTCACCCTCTTTCTTCAATGCATTCAGTGGGCATCTACCCATCTGATGCATGCTGTAGAATTCTGCTGCATGTCTGGATCTGGAGCATTTATGTTTTAACTTTTAAAATATCCTGTGTTTATGTTATGTATGAGCCACTCTTTTTTATTTTTAAAGATTTCCAGTGATATATCGCCACCCTGGGCTCTTTTGGGAGGAAAGGTGGGATATAAATTCAATAAACAAATCCCCAACAACCCAGGCTTCCTTGCTTGATGGTTAAAAACAACCATCAGTCATGTTGCCTGGGCTGGTGCACATTCTAGTAAGAAAGAATACATAAAAATGAGCATAAGAAACAGAAAGGAGAGAACGAAGAAGTCAGTGCTTAGAGGCTTGGACACTAATGCCTAGCAGAAGCTTAAGCTCCCTGTTAATACAGTGTTTGTTTTTATTCTCCATCCTGAGTTTGCCGAGCATCACTTCTCTACCGTTCATGTCTGCAGTTCATGCATGCAGCCGCTCTTCAAGACTGATGATGACCTATGCTATCCATAGCTTGGTCATTCTTCCACAGCTGAAGAAAGGGTTTCCTAAAAAGTGTGTTAAAAAGTGATCGGGAAGTCTTTCTTTTCATTTCTGCAGGTTGTTGTGCCAAACAACGGAGAACTCTAAGTAGCAGACTAGAGCAGAAGCTACTTGCCATTCAATCCCAATTTTTAAAACACTATACTGACTTAACTAGGGGAAACAAATAGAATTAGGATTTTAAAATATGTATCATAAAATAAAGTCCCATTTTGACTACAATGGTATCAAGCAGCGGACCACTGCAGTGCCAAAGGGGATTAATTTAATTTAATTATTAAAATTGTATCTTGCCCTTTCTCCCAAAGGAGCCCAGAATTTCTATTATTCAATAGGAGCAATCCTCCGTAAACTGTCCCAAGACTGGGTACTCCAGTGCCAGTTGCTGCAGTGGTACAAACTATTATCTGCACATAAAGCAGTGATGGGGAACCTGTAGCCTTCCAGATGTACTCGGGCTCTTCACTTTCCCAACCCCTGACTACTGGTCAGGCTGGCTAGGACTGATAGGAACTGGAGTCCAGCAACTTCTGGATGGCCGGAAGTTTCTCATCCCTTATATGATGTATGCACAGGAGACGGCCTGGCTACAAGGGATGAAGGACCAGCCAGTATGCAGCTACCCATCTACCCATCTTTGCAGGCCAACTGGCTCACATCAATTTAAGTGTGGAGATGGGGGAATTCCTTCAGGCTTACAATTTAAAAAGGCAATGAACACAAGGTAAGGAGAATGGATGGGAAAGGAAGAGAAAGGAGACCACATCACAGCTATGCCATAGAATGAAACAAAAGCAAAGAGATTTGATGGATGATCCAGTGCTGCCTCTGCATAGCAGGTTAGGGTACACCTAGAAAAGAAATACACTGTACAAAAATTCCTGAAATTGTAAGGCACTAGGGGGAAGCCTTGCCAGTTTATGAAATTAAAAAGCAAGAAGACTCAATACAATTGTAGGATGAACATTTGATTCCAGAATTGTGGCACTTCTCATGGAACACAGACATGGAAGAGGCTGCTAACATGTTTGTTCTTAAAAAAATGAAATAATAGAATTTCACTAAGTGGGGAGGGGGATTTGCATTGCTGTCACCAACATCATTAAAGACAATAGGCAACAGGCGCTGGTGACATTCCTGTAGTGACCTTCTATAGAGCAGTCAATCTGAAGAAAGGGATTTGCCCCTCCTATAAAAAAGGCATATCTAGTGCTTGGAAAGTAACACAGAAGTTTTATTTAGAAGGGCAGTATCTGGACTCGGTAACAGATGAATGATTCCTGTGCACTTATTGCACTAAAAATTAATTATGTGAAAAAAAATGCAGGAAGCTATTACTTACTCAAAGATTTTTCCTAGCTGATCAACATCCGAGTTTCCACGAAAAAGTGCCCTGAAAAGAAAAACAGAAACACCTTCTGTAATTGAAGTAATTTTTTTAAACATCCTTCATCTAGCTTTCCTATGTATTTCTCCCAGTCTTGGCTGCTTTAGCTTCTTCAGTGTCTGACCAACCAAAAGAATACATTTTGAAATCCATCCCACATATGCTACCTGCGGGGTTTGTTGGACCCTTCTGACAGTTCCGTTGCTTCCCATCACTTGGAGACTGTAAAAATCAATGCTCACTGAGAGAGAAAAAGCTGGTTGCTAGAATCCACTCTTCCCAAACCATTTCCAACATAATATTTTTCTCCCAAGTGAGAGCTGAAAAGTCTTTTTAAAAAGAAGCTCTATGCGTGTCTCATAAGACTAAAACAAATGCTTTGGGTTTAATAGTGCCACTGACAGCAACTCCATAAGTTGTGCATTTGAAATGAGTAGAGCTACATTCCATGTACAAGCCAATGTCAGGGCTATTCCTTATCCAAACAATAGAAACAAAATTAATTGTGAATATGAATTCTGCAACAAGGAAGCCACATGCATTAAAGGTAGAAAGCCTATTTTTGCAAGCCTTATACTTAGTTCCTTAAGAATGACTCATCCTGAGCCAGGCATGAGTATCAAAGCATTTTCAACAGATTAACTCATTGGAAACCACCTCACAGCATGACAAAATCCACCAAGTATGTACAATAGGAAAGGGAAACTAGTGTTTAGGAGAAAAACAAGACCTCCCATTTCTAATCCAAATACACTACGGAGAGCCACGTGGGACCCTCTAGAACTGCCAATACAGCAGCCTCAAATTCTGGGCTGGAAGCCAGAGATGAAAACCAAGAGAAATAACTTCCAAACACAAATATCTGGATTCTGTCATTGTTAGTACAGTATAGCCAGCTAAGATGGTAGCTGCCTCTCGTGATGTTCTTACTTTCTCCACAATCCAGCATCAAATATTTTCGAAATAGCGTTGCAAATTCACTCATATCACCCAATTAAAATGTCTGCTTGCGGTCGTCAACTTTCCAATATTTTTGTCACCTTCAAGGAAATGACAGGAACTCCATAACAGCATTCTTTTTTTTTTTTAAACCCACCACAGTCCAATGACTATGTAAGCAACTCACTACAGAATTGTAAGATGGAAGAATTTATAACATTTTTATTGAGGAACAACTGCTTTTATTTGCCAAGATGTGTGTGGTTCTATTCTGTGGTCTGTAAAAAAAATTCCAGGTTACGAAGAGGGTGAATTAGACAGGCAGCAGTGGGGTTGGCTTTTCTCTATTTTTATTTCCCCCTCCCTCCGTGAACAGCTGTCTGATCCGGACATTCTCACCCCAGGACCAGAGGTCTCAATACTGCTTGCCTTGGTTCCTGCCCCACCGTCAGACACCCTGCCAATCACCCCCCAGGGCCACAGGATTAGAGGAGGTGACACTCCAGGCAGGAGCTTCAATGCCACCAGCAAAGTGCTCAACTAGCTACTTGAGAGATGGGAGAAGCATGTGTAAGTCAAGTCCTGACAAAGAACCAGGAAGGGGTGGAACCTCCAGCTCCTCTGATAAGCTCTCAGTCTGAACAGGTTTATTACTGAAGCAACAGCTCCAAGCTCAACCTTCCTGAACTGTGGAAACCAACAGCAACACAATGAGGAATGATGGTAATATGACATCGGAAACAAAACAAAACAAACAGCAAAACACAGTTTTCTTAACTAGCTCTGAGGAAGACATCTTTGGGATCAGCTGCTACCTGACCTTAAACTGGTAATGCCTAGAATTGAACCTGGAACATTCTGCATGCAAAGCATGGGCTCTACCATTGAGCTATGGCCCCTCTCTACTGGATTAGTCTAGCCTCCATAAAAACAATGTTAAAATTGAATATTTAAAACTGAAACCTCCCATTATGGGGAGGAACCACCAAGCAGAAACAGATGTACCAGACAAGGGGAAATCATATTTTCCCAGCAAACTGCAGCTTATATCCTGGGAACATGTGATTTCCCTAGAACTGATACGCTTACTGAATGCGGGTGTCTGGATCTTCCACAAAATTAAATAATGACAGCACAATGTCAAATACCCTAGTTTGCTTTCCAGTAGAAGGTCTTTGTGTTTTGACCCCAGGGAGTCCAAATGGCAGGCAAGGAACTAGCAGATGTCACAGCCCCAAAGTGAGATAATCTCACAAAATCCCTCTCTAATGTTGCTTGGGCTCTCCTCAGTTCTGTTTTTGTGCTGTACACAAAAATGCAAAAAATGCAAAAATTGGAAAGCACCCTGCAGAATACCTGTAAACAATAATTGGCTGAAATGTGAGGGATTGCTTTGAAAATAAAATCCTCAATATTTTCAGCATCTTGAGATACAGCCTCGTTTTTACAGCTCTAAACCAACCATGGGGAAATTTTTTCACAAGCCACAGCTGACAGCACTGCATAATTTGGACCCATTTTGAGTTAAAAGGTAAAGGTAAAGGTACCCCTGCCTGTGCGGGCCAGTCTTGCCAGACTCTAGGGTTGTGCACTCATCTCACTCTAGAGGCCGGGAGCCAGCGCTGTCCGCAGACACTTCCGGGTCACGTGGCCAGCGTGACGAAGCTGCATCTGGCGAGCCAGCGCAGCACACGGAACACCGTTTACCTTCCCGCTGGTAAGCAGTCCCTATTTATCTACTTGCACCCGAAGGTGCTTTCGAACTGCTAGGTTGGCAGGCGCTGGGACCAAACGACGGGAGCGCACCCCGCCGCGGGGATTCGAACCACCAACCTTTCGATCGGCAAGTCCTAGGCGCTGAGGCTTTAACCCACAGCGCCACCCGCGTCCCCTCCATTTTGAGTTACTTCTAGTCAAATGCAAGCTCCTGTAATGAGCTCTGCTTGGCTCCAGGCTGTCTCTCTGTGAGCATGAAACTTCTCAGTGTGGTCAGATACTTCTTCCTCTTCTTTCCTTTCAGTTACTATGTCTGTGCAAGTGGATGTGAGACACAGTGCAGGAGGAAGTTCATCTGAATGTCGCTATTAAGCATGATTACAAGCAAACGTTATTTCCTTACCAAAAATAAAAAAGAATGACTCGGCCACAGCTAGATGGGGGGAAACTTCTATTGAACGTGTGCTTACTTCTAGAAATAGGCCTACCATTTTGTAGGTGTCAATATGAGTTTAATCTGAAATGGCACAAAAAATTGCCACAACATCCAGCACACTGAAATGGCAGGAATCTGATAGTGTTAAGTTTGCATCTGAGCCCAATGTGACCAAGTCCAATTGCAGTCGAGCACAAAGCTGGAAAGTATCATAGAATTACGGTTAGAAGTTGACCCCCAAGGATACAACCCTTTGCAATGCAGGAATCACAACTGAAGAATCCCTGGCAGGTGGTCATTCAACCTCTGTTCAAAAACCACTAATGAAGTTCACCACTCCACCACCTCCCAAGCTGGTTTCTTGCTTCTAATGTCTTTAAAGATTTTTGGTTTTGGTGGTGGTTATGTTTTCAGTGATGTGCTTCCAAAAGTCAAATGAACAAGGCCTGCTAACCAAATCCCATTAGGTAAATTTCCTTGGCAGACATGGCTATTGGCACAACCCTGGCTGTAAGGCATAAACGTATAGGTAAACAGCCAAAACAACCTTCTCAATGCCAGGACCCTTCTTATAGATTGTGGAACATTATGTTATCACCCAGAAATGAAGGATTATATATCTGTTACAGATAAATGTCCAAACAGCAGAAACTGTCTATGATCCCATTTGCATCTGGAGAATGTCTGAAATTATGGACTCCACATAGCCTAGTGTAGGTCTGCACTTTGGACATTCAACAGATGCATGAACAATTGTCACCCTTCCTTTGCGATTGGCTACAGCCTTCACATGTTACTGCAAACGTTTAAAAACATTCACTGTTAAGATATACACTTTATGTTTGCCTTTCCCCCTACATATACATGTATAAGCGGAAGTAGAGTTTATAGCCAGATGAGCTGTTGCTGGAACAGGAAAGAGTTGTCTGAGATACTATTATCCAGAATAAAGTGAATGTTGATACATACCCATGAGGCATACATGCACAATCTCTTTCTGAAGCATGATTTATAAATAATAACAACATAGTGCATAGTCCAGAAAGCTACCTCAGAAAGCCATATGTAAAAAAGCTTGGAAGTATCCAGTGGGATTCTTGATCCTTCCCTGTGAGTTTCAAGAGAGGACTACAGAACAGCTTCAAGCTCAAGAAATACAAGACTCACTGGGGTGCAAAGCCGAGTTATTACTGAGTTATTTCCATAGAAAAACAGATATTGGAGCCATTTAATAAAGGGAGGTGGTTGGAAGATACATTCCAAATCAGGGATGAACCATGCTGCCTGGAGCTGATGAGAGGTGGAGTTCCATAGCCTCTGGAGGGCACCATGTTAGGACTCGTCCATGCTTCTGCTTGTCCTGTGCCTAGAACCACTTGTCCCATGCTTTCTAAGCATGGTTCCAAGTGGTTTTTCCCTTCCCCCAAGAAACCTGCTCTTTAGTGCTAAATCAGAACCAACAGCAATCTGGTGAAAACTCAATTGCTGTTTGTTTCGATTCAGCACTAAACCACAGGTTTTCTCCGGGGAAAGTGGTGGGGCAATTGTGGGTGTGGATGAGCCCCCTAGTTACATCTGGACAAATTTTAAATAGCTGCAGATCTGCAAAGGCTCTGGTTTCAAGATTAAACCTCTTCATGAGACCCACATACTCAAAGGACTGTCTTGCCACACATGCTCCATATGAGGCTATACATCTATTAAGATGGGGGTGGTAGCCCTGAGCACTGTCTGATCATTACAACTGTAGCTGGGGGAAAGGCTTTTTCTATGTGGAGTGTCAGACCCTGGAATGCACTGAGGTAAGAAAGCCCGTTTTTTGCAAGATTTTGGAAAGGGTGCAATACATTTTTATGTCAACAGACAAGCGACTGACTGATTCTAAGTTGCTATTCTGGCTCAGCTGTGTTCTATTTAATTTTAGTTTTGCTCTTTGATTTATACTGTTCTCATGCATATAGTTTGTATTCTTTCTTGAGCACTCTGAGCTGTTGAAAAAAAGTGGCTTATAAAAAAAAATAGAGACAGACAGACAGAAAGGTTGATTCACATGGTCAGATGTGAATCAAATCCGTCTCACTGGGTCACTCCAGTGTTTTGTTTGGCTTGTTCTTAGTTCAATTTATACTCTGGTGTGCTAGAAAATGTACAAATCTCGCTGCGTGCTGACTGGTAAGTGGAGAAGCTAATGGAGCAATCAAACGACGGCTTTACTGGGCATCCATTTTATAAGGAAACATTTGGGTTCTTAGCTCTCATTCTGCCATTTGCAAAGGGTCATATGATTTGTTCTAGAGAGATCAGTGTGGGAAGCTGGGAGGTGACAAAGAATACAGACACTGTATTTTTATGTCAACCCTTTCAGTAGGTAATGAACCTTGAAACAAGATAAGGAATCCATGAAGATTATAGTCAAGTCTGCTTAGATTCCGCTTCCCTTCTAAGGGGGAAAAACCTTTTTTTAAAAAAATCAAAGAGTGAGATTACACACCTTGGCCATTATCCAAATGAGCTATTTACATGCGCGATAAGGAATCTTGTAAAGCTGAAACTTGCTTTGTAGTTTTACTGGTGCAGCTCCTGGAGGCCGATGCAAAAAGCTGTGATTCGGTTTTCAAATCTTGTTTGCCTTTTCACTAGGTAATATGGAAAAGAATATGCACCTGTGGTTCCCTTACAAGTATGCAGTGACTCTTCTGCATTGCGACCTCATTGGGAAGGGATGGGGAACATGTGGTTCTCTGGATGTTGCTGAACCCCAGCTCCCCTCATCCGTGACCACAAGGCCCTACTGGCTGGACTCCAACAACATGTGGAAGACCCCAGGTCCCCCATCCCAGTCACTGTGCTACTCTGTCGCAGCAAAGCAACCAAGAGTCTTGGTGAGCAGTTTGTGCCAAACTGTGTTGATCCCTACATTAGTTAGGACTGTTTGTTCTTTTGGCCTTACAGAGATGAGCAAAATTTTAAAGGTTTGGAACTTTTCACAAAGAAGAACTTCACTTTACTATGTAGCGCTTCTTTTACCAGCTGACACTCCACAAACTCTGGCTGGTCAGAGAAGTCCAGAATTCTAAGAATTAGCTGGAAACAACAACAACAACAACATTAGAGGTTCCTTTTGGATGGTTAGAGGAAAAAGAAGCACAATTAAAACAGAAACAATTCAGAAATGAAACGTAATGTAAAATTCTACAGATGATCAAAATATGACCTCCATTCTAATTCAATATGTTAGCCAATGTGGCTACTCACCAGATGTTGTGGACTATAACTCGTGTTAGCCCAAGAAACTACTATCTTATATTTGGGTTCTCCTATTTCACTTGCAATCTGATCATGGGTAAGAACCATTTAACATCAGCATTAAGTGAATATGATGACAGCTGTTTTCCTCTTTCACTTGGAAAATGTGCTGTACATCACCCAATGATTCTCAGATAACCATGTGAACTGCTTCTTTTGAAAACAGGGCCAGTCCAAGACATTTAGCTACATAATGCAAAGGGCATGAAGGTGCCTCCCGTTCCATGCGCAAAGGCCAATGTTATTTCAAAACTGGCAATGGGACAGTATTCAGGTTATCTGAATGGTCATTTGTGGAAAGGGATCTGGAATGACCATTTCATAAATTTAAGTCTTCAACCACTGATCAGTTCACTGATCAAAACATACTTGTAACAGCAGAAGAGGGGGTGCCAATTTACTATGGAGGGGTAGTTGAATAGGAGGCTGTCAGAGTGATGTATAGTCCCACCAGTTGTATATTAAGACCATTCCTTTCTAACATACTAGAATGTTTTTTATTTAAAAACACCTAGTTCTACCTTCCAAGTTTGAGACATATTTGCTTTGGGCCTCACCAACTGAAAATATTTCTAATCAGACTGCTATGATGGGAAACCTTTGAACAGCAAATGTTTAATGCCAGTAGGTCAGTTTCTCATGGAATAAACTTTGCTTAACCAAACATACTCCTACTTGTATCAGCTGAAAGCCTTTGCACACATGAATGAAAGCATGAAGGAAGTTAACTCTTACCTACTTGAGGCCTTTCTAACACCAGAGCAAAAAGCAAATAGAAAAAAAGAAAGAAACAAAAGCAGTCAACTTATTGGTTACCTCAAATGTTACAAGTACCTTGTAGAAGAACAATTAACACCATCTTCTGTTTCTATCACTAAAACACCGGTTTTTGAAAAATAGAATTAAAAACTGTGCTAAATGCTTTATAAGCAGCAATGAATCATGGATTAAGCCACACATGCTGGGACAATACAACACAGAATCTTTGGGGAAAGGTTTCAAACTCCCCAGGGCATTCCCAGCCCTACTCAGAGATGCCTGGGATTGAACCTGGGACCTTCAGCATGAAAAGCAGATGCTCTACCACTGCGCTATGGTTCTTCCCCTTTAAAGGCAAATGTTGTCCACGTAACCCTTAAAAAACCAAAATGGTCTCTTGGGTTTGTCTACTGTACTTTTTATTAAGGGGGTTGAGAATGCCCTTTTGCTGCCTGAAACACACAGAATCCAACTGGTCTGGCAACAGAATCTTAATTGTATGCTGGTAATGGGGTAGCATCCTCCATCAACAGCACTGATCTTTCCTTATTCTCTACTACTTCCTTTAAAAAATATATGAATTTTGCCACGAAACAAAAATAATGTAACCTAATTTAAACAGGCATAGCTTGAGTAACAGTGTGAATGCCGGATTTGGTTTTCCACTCATGTACGTTTTTAATTTGCCCAGCTTGTTGATCAAGGTATACTTGGTACCACCTCTGTGGCTTATATCAAGTGATAATTAATGGCTCACAGTGTGGCCTGCACTTATAGTTAAAAACTAGATAAAGCAAACGTTTGAAATTATATGTAATGGAATATGGACGATTAGCAAAGGGCTTCAGAAGAAGGTTAGACTTTCAAAACAATAAAAGCATCGGAAACCGTTACAACACTAAATACCATGCTATTATGCAGCACAAGGTGAAATTTCAACTTTTATACCAGCTGTCTGGGTTTTGGCATAAAAGCCATGAAAGCAAGATGAGGTAAAATATATAATTTGGAGCAGCTGCTTTGCCTTATCAAAGCTTACTAAAAACGTGCAGAAGAAATTAAGAGCTCTCGTGACAGCAGACAGAAAATTGATATTTTGTTCATAGTATATACCATAGCGATTTGAGCTCAAAACAATACAATATACAGTATTCATCAGGAAGGACTAGGCAAATGTGTTGAGTTCATCCAGTTTGGCTGCTCTGATTTAACTAAATCAGTTTGTTTGACAAAATTACATGGAGTCTGATTTCACATCAAAATTATGAAGTACTTTGTTATTGTCTTATATTGAAACATGCATACAGGCAGTGACCATTTTGCACACATCCGGTGGGACCCGGAAGGGGGCAGAACAGGCAGGCTTATGCATGCTCCATTGAGGGGGGGGGGGGAGGAATGGAACCCCCATGCAAAATGGTCACGGCTGCTTGTACATGTTTTTAAAAATACTCCTTAAATATACCTGAAGTGCCTCAAGAAATAATGAGTTAAAGGGTGGAAATAATGTTAAGTTATTTACATGCCTCTATATGTATTTGAAAAACCAAGTGATTTTCATCTAAGGGCTAAACAGGAGCCACCTGTTTTCAAGATGCTACTTCATCCTTCCTTCATTCTCTTTTCCATATGCCTTCGATCTGCTGGCTGTTGCTTTTCTTTTAAGCCTGAGCACAAGGCATTGTTATGAGTGTTAACTAATGTGTCAGGCACTCTGAAAGTAATGCATAATGATGATCTCAATATATAGGCAGTTTTATTTGCGAGACGCACAGCAAGATAAGAATAGCTCGTCGCTGAGCATTAACATACATTCTGACCTGGTCATGATGACCAGCTTGCTGTCATGGAAAAAGGAAAAAACCTGCTCCAGACAACTATGTCTGGATAATAGTCTATTATCATGGAGCTCAAGCACACCATGGTAAGATAACTGGTCAATGCAAGAAATTCTGAACCAGAGAAGCCCCAATGTGTCCAAGCCTCTCGATGAGGACCTTGAGTGAAGGTGAGCCCAATACCCCTCAATGTAATTGGTTCCATTCTTGAACTGCTCTTGCCATCAATAAATTTCTCCTAAGGTTCAACCAATCTACCCTCTAAGAAGGTTAAATGAGTCCTCTGGATTAGGCCAATGGCCCATCTAGTCCTGCTCTCATAGTGGCCAACCCAATGTCTACGGGAAGCCCAGAAGCAGGGCGTGAGTGCAACAGCACACTCCCAACTTGTGATTGCCAGCCACTGGCATTCAGAGGCAGAACACAGCCATCGTGGTTAGTAGCTTAAGCCCATAGAATGATGAACTTAAGTCCACATATCTAGTCATGAACTATGGACCAGCAGAGAATAAAACATATGCCCTAGGGGGAAAGGTTATAGCTCAGTAGCTGAACACATGTAAATAACTGGCATTTCCAGGTAGGCTTGGAACAGTCTCCATGCCTAAGTTCCTGGAGAAACACTGCCAGTAAGTGTAGACAATACGTACTGTGATAGGTGGATCCATAGTTTGACTCAGTAAAAGGGAGCTTCCTATATCACTCTTCTGAAACATTCAATTTCAGTCCTCTCTTTTCCCCACCATCTGCCTCCATCTGCTTTGGAATATTGTGAGTTACTCCTAGATTCCACAAAAGGGTCTGCAATAACACTGATCTACAGGCTATAAAATGTTCTCACAGTCCCTCTGGCTGAAACGATGTGGCGTCTACAGAGGTAGCCAGTATCAAAGGAGCTGTGATGTGCTTATGAACTGGAAAAAATATATAATTCTTTAAACGTCTAAACAGCATCAGATCCCACACTGTGCTCCCTCTCATTCCCTTTGAGCAAATCTGGCTCAGGATTGTAATTACTTGGTACAAGATGGCAAAATATTTCAGAGTTGTGTTATGTTTTTGCCTCGGCTGTCAATGTCCCGCTGTCCTATCTTTTTTCAGATATCTATTTGATTTTCCACATGCCTGAATGTCTATTAACCTTATGCTTTAAAATAATTTTAAAATGAATAAAACAAAAAGCCTTGATGAGCACAGAGGGAGTTGCTAAGACAAATCTGATAAAAGGGGGCAAACTAGTAGATAGATTTATACCTATAAATATAAAATTGCCTCCTTTAACCTATGTAAACTACTTTTTTGTTTAGAAAAACTAAACACAAAGGTGCATTTTGAAATATCTTCAGTTTGAATTAAATGATCCCAAAGTGGGAACAATATTCTGCACTCCTGTCTGGAATTTGAAACTATTTTGTTGGCAGCTTCTTGTAAACTGGAGAACTATATATACATTTTCATTACTATACTGGATAAAGTAAGTATCTTTGACATACAAAGTGTCAAAATATACAAAGCTTTATCTTTTTAAGTAGGTTAAATTTCACTCCAAACCTAAGCCCATTCACATGGAAGTAAGCCTCATTGATTTTAGTGAAGTTTACAGATTCTAAGCAAGTGTAGTTGAGACTGCAGACTTATTTTCATTTGTTATTTTCAATATAACTTCCTTCAACAAAACAGCTCTTAATGCACACAACAAATTTATCTCCCGCTGAGCTTCAGAAAGGTAGGTTTTCTCAAAAGATCTTAATAGAATCTAACAGTGCAATCCTACACACATTTACTCAAATGTAAGTTCCACTGAATTCCTTGGGACGCCCTACCAGGTAAGTGGGTATAATATTGCAGCCACATATAAAGGAACTGAACTCAATGGATGAAATGGCCATTTTCCCATGAAGCTGCCATTCATTCCAATAGAATTTGTGCAGAGTAACTTCCTAGCGGATTGCCGTAAATTTATACTTAACAAACAACCAATTGGAGCTTTGAAAACAACAACTCTTCTTTACAAAGATCAAGGCTATCAGTTGAGGATTTTGTTTTGTTTGTTTATTCATTAAATTTGTATACTGCCCTTCATCCACAGATTTCAGGGTAGTTCACAACATAAAAATACAAGCTAAAATTAACAAAATACATAAAAAGAACATGACCAAAAACAAATGAATAACCCCCCCCCTTGCTCACCACTTCTCGCAAACACATTTATTTATTTATTTATGTATGTATGTATGTATGTATGTATGTATGTTACAACTCTCCTGCTCTCACAAAAGGTTTGATGCTGCATCATTTCTAGCAAATGCTGCCTTTGTGCTTAGCAACACAACTGAATTCTGTCACTGCTTTGCGTTTGTTTAAAATATCTCTCTCTCAAAAAAAAATCATCCTGTCTGCCAAGCTGGCGTTCCCCCTCCCCTCTTTGCTTTTGTTAGGGCAAGTAACAGTTTTTGGTTTCTATGGTTTATCAACGGTTTCCTTTGCCCATCATATCTACTATTGTGACAAAGCCTGGCATGATTGGGAGCCTGAAGAAAAAAACCACAACTGAATAAGCCTGGCATCCACTTCAACACCCCTCTCCAACCACAGACAGATACAGTTACTGGATTTGACTAACGGTTATCAATCAGCTCAACTGTAGGCCCTTGGGAAGATAACAAGCCAAAAAACAGAAGGAAGAAGGAAACTAATACGAAATATTTTTCAGTTGTTTATATAATGAAATGGAATTATTAGCCTCATGGAACTCTTTTCTAACTCCTAAATGTTTCACACAATAGATCTGGTTCCTCAGGGGAACACCACACATTATGACAGCTATAGGAAGTGTTAGTGTTTCCTGCAAATACATAAAATGTGGACATCATATATATGCGTACACGTATCTTTAATCACCCATTCAGCTGCATCTAAGAAACCTTGTTGAACTAAGCTGTTTAGAAGGTAACATTGTCCACACATAACAGATTTGCTGAGGAAAGCACCAGTTAAACACCAAGATTGTATTTAAATGTTTATCGCTATGAATGAGAGCATATCCCGCAGACATGTCAGACGTGCAATTCTGAAGGAAGAACAAGAGTAGATCAATGAGTTGAAGCAAAAATAACGAAAGACGAAAGGGTGCACTTTTCCCAAACATGCTCAAATGGAAATAGGACAGATTCAAACAAACAGTTGAAGAGATTAAGCCCCATGGGATGATTTATTTGGGAAGATGACTGTTTGACCCATCACAGACATATGACAAGAGGTTTACCACCTGTTTGTTCACCACCCCACGTTTTATGAGGTGGTAAACTAAAGCTCAGCCATGTGCTGTGCCAGAGTATTCACATGAAAAGTAAACATGACCCAATACCGAGACACAACTCTCATGGTGCCTTCACCACCTCAGCCAACACCAAACTTTTCAGCTGAAGCTGCCCCTTCATCCCAATGATTTCACTGCAGCTTACTTAAGTTTATATATTTATCTATTTCATTTATGAAGCACTTCCCATAAACCATCCTGAAGTAATTTAACAATAAAATCATCTACAGTGAAACATATAAAAACACAGTTTGTAGGCAACTGCAGATTAGAGAGCAGGCTAAAAGATCTTCACTTAAACGAGACAATCCCTCACTTGAAAGAGAATGATCTTCAATAGGCAGCCAAAAAATAAAGACAGTGTCCGTCTGGTATACGGTGTGAGAAAGGTCTAAAGGATAGGCGCTGCCACACTAAAAGTCTAGTTCCAACATTTTATGGAATGGCCTTCATGATGAGGTGGTATCTGCAGGAGACCCTCTTCTGCAGAGCACAGGAATTGATTTGATATAAAAGGGATAGGACAGTATTTTAGGTATCCTGGATCCAAGCGGCATAAGGGTGAATTCAGCTTGGTAGTTAATTGACAGGCATTTCAAGTTTTTCAGCAATGGCAGAACCTGATGGTGACATTCTGCCCTTGTGAGTAGATGACCCACTAAATTTTGCACTAGCTGCAGTTTCTGGGACAACCTTATGGGTAGCCCCACAAAGAAAGCATCAAGTTAACCTACGTTAAATGCACTCAGGTGTGAGGTATAATTTTTGTAGTGAAACACAAGACAAAAGTTGTACTGTGTTTTTACTCTTTTTTAGCTCTGGGAGCTGCCCAGAGTGGCTGGGGCAACCCAGTCAGATGTGTGGCATATAAATAATAAAATATTACCATTATCATTCCTGGAGCTAAGAAAAAGAACAAAATAATGTCCCAATTTATCTGGTTGGTTTTTGTAAAATATGCATAGCAGAAAAATGTAAATACAAGGGGATCCCACCATTTCCCTATTAATTCAGAGAAAAAGTAGCCATTTTAATATTCTAAATCAGTATCTATACCGACTTCAGATCTCATTTTGCTACTACTGACCCAAAATCTCTTGTAACTGAGTTGGACCTGGTGCTATCCATTTTCAAAACTATTTTAGTAAAAGTAAGAAAAATTTAACCAAGAGATGTTTCCAAACGTTCACTACAGTATAGATTATCTACACTAGAAGAGCAACCCTTCTCTTGAGAAACATCTAGATTTTATTTTTTTCTGCATTTAAGCTCATCCCCCAACCCTTTGTTCTATCTTTCATGGGCATATAGATGCATTGGAGGCTTCTAGTACTTTCAAGCTAGTCCTGGTCTGAATTTTAATTCACCACTGGACAGGTGGCCAGCCTATTAGATTGGTTATTTCAGCTTTTCTTCTGGAGTCTTGGACTCATACCATCAAGGCTGAATGAACACAGGCCTCTAATTTAACCCAGTGACCTCTCAATGTAACAGAATAACAATGACAGCTTGAATCATGCTTCCCTACCAGACAAAAGGGCAGCAAGGCATACAGGTCTGCTGAAAAGCGATATTTTTTATTCCAAGTCTTTGCCCCAGGATGCACAAACAGGGCTAAAAGCAAGGTGTTTCAACTTCAGAATATAATTTGAATGCAGCAGAAATTTAATGCTTTCTGGATAGCTTATGGAGAAACATTTGTCTGTTAGCATCCAATATATCAAAATAGTGCGGGCTTCATATAAACGCATATATGAGGTTCCTTTGTTATTGCTATGACATTGACTACTCTCAGCCGGTCACCAAGCTCCTACTATTCCCGAACCTTTAAGAGTTATGATAAATAAACTACTCTGGGAAATTAGGCTCTGAGAAATTGCCAGCACAAACTTGCTACGCTAGAGTATTTCTGTCATGGTGTATGCCGAAAGTAACATACATAGCAGCCCATCTATGTGTAAGGAGGAGGCCTGCACACCTGGTTTCACCTGGAGAAGCTCTACAGACATGCTGACAGATTGGGGGGGGGGGCACGTCAGCAACATGTGCCAGTTATGGGGTGAGGCCACACCACCTTCTCATGTATTCTTTCAGTTCATGTGGTAGTCATCTCACTAAAGAAAAGCCTTCCTGATTGGCTGAGCAAGGCATAAATACCAAACCCTGACCTTTTGTTCAATGCCTAGTCAATGGAGTACAGTGGTACCTCGGGTTAAGTACTTAATTTGTTCCGGAGGTCCGTTCTTAACCTGAAACTGTTCTTAACCTGAAGCACCACTTTAGCTAATGGGGCCTCCTGCTGCCGCCGTGCCACCGGAGCCCAATTTCTGTACTTATCCTGAAGCAAAGTTCTTAACCTGAAGCACTATTTCTGGGTTAGCGGAGTGTATAGCCTGAAGCGTATGTAACCTGAAGCGTATGTAACCCGAGGTACCACTGTACAGTAGAACCTCGAGTTGTGGACGTAATCCATCCCAGAGGCATGTCTGCAACTAGAAGCATTCGCATCCAGAAGCGCTGCGTCTGCGCATGCGCATGGTGCGAATTAGGACTTCTGAGCATGCGCGAGCGGCGAACCCAGAAGTAACCCATTCTGGTACTTCCGGGTTGCCACAGGACGCAACTTGAAAAGATGTAGCCTGGAGCGGACGCAACATGAGGCATGACTGTATTTCTTTCCCCAGTTTCTAATTCTCCCTGCATACCTTTGCCTTCTCCTCCCCTCCAGTCTCTTCTCATATCAAGCTTCTCTTTGCCTCATTCTCATTCCTGCTTCTGAACTGCCTTCTTGGCAACCTGCTTTTTAGCTCTGCCAGTTCTCTCTCCTCATTGGCCCTATATTCCCTAAAACCAGGGGTGTGGTGCCACTGACCTGGTGGCCCTCAAGGCCTCTCTATCTGGCCCTCAGGACTGTCCCCAGGCCACACCCTTCACACCTTCCTTCAGTGTTTATGCCCGTCTGGCTAGAGGTATTTGTTGCTTTACCCACTTTTGCTTCAGGCCCCGCCCACTACAGACATGTGACCTCTAGACGACTACTCAGATGGAAATGCAGCCCCTGGTCTGTAAAAGGTTCCCCACACCTCCCCTAGACCATTTTTTTAGTTAAAAAAAAAAAGGTCTTTTTTGCCTGATGTGGACACAATGCAGTTCTGGAGTTTGACCATTTAGCATTAAGAGAACATTAAAATGGCTTTCAAAATGTGGCAAAAGAGCAAGTCCCTCATGCATTGGCCCTCTTGAGAATACGCAGTTCTACAGAAATTCTTTTCCCACCAAAAATGGCTTCAACAGCAGCATACCAAACAGTGGGAAAGTACAGAAGAACAAAGCCACACCTGAAATCCTTTAAATAATGTGTACAATGAGGAGATGAGAAAAAGAAAGTATAAGTCACCATGATAATAAAACAAACAAATTCAGTTTGTTTCAATGTTGACCCAACAGGCAAACTTCCATCCTAAAATAACTAGTCAAAAGCAGCTCACGATAAAGCTAACAGAAGTAAGAGTTGCATTTAAATAGCCACTTCAGAAACAATCCATGGGTGTTTGCAAAACTTCACAGTTTTTTGATACTAAGACTATAATATTGCCAGCTTTTCGTTTTTGTTTTCCTGCAACGTGCCTTTAGAGAAATAACACATCTTAGGCCATAGCTATTGCAAAACTATATAAATACAACAATCCGAGTTGAAAATATTCAATGCGGTACTGTGACAATGTCTGTATATCAAATAGTTAACAATGAAGTTGTAGATTACCAGGGTATGAACGTGGTTGGTAGCTGCCCAGTCAACTGCACTTCTATTTATTTCAACCATTTTCTCCTTGGTTTTAAGACCAGGATTGTAAAACTATTTCTGGAAGCTCCAGAAGATAGCCTATTTTTATCTAACTCTGTTTCACATACAAACATTTGCACTCAAGCCTACTTTGAAATCAGAAAGTTTTACTTTATTTTTTTAAAAAGGAAAGCAGACTATCCCTAAATTAACCTTACAAATGTTGAATCAATTATTGAGTTAATCAGATTGATTCACCAAAAATATTTTGATCAACTAAAGAGGTACCATCAATTAATCAGATAACATATTTTTTTTTTTAAAAATGATGATCATTATTTTTAATATAAAAGCTTTTAAAAAGTACAGATGGCAGCAACCAAGAAACATTTACCCTCCTCTCACTCAAATGAGTGAATGCTCCATTTAAGATGGTACCTGCTGCAGCAAACAATAACAAAAGGATCCCTCCACAAAAATTACAGTTTTATTCACATGCAACATATGGTCAATGATCACCATCACCTGGGAGGTGTTATGTAGCATTTGTGGAAAGGACTTTACTTGTGCTAGACTAAACTGTGCACAGACTTGGCTGGCAGTTGTTTTCAGTGGGCTTAATCCTAGCAGATTTGTAGTAAGAACAGATGAAAGTTTCCCCAATCAGATGCACAGTGTATTTCTTCCACTACAGAGTAATTAAAGAGCCACTATATATTTTTAAAAAGGGAATATTGCCTAATCAAAAGTTGGGGTTTCCAATCAAAAGAGAGCCCTGCCATTTCTTTTTCAAGATATTAAAAATTTTGTTCCATGCGGGGGAAAACGATCTCCTAAAGCCAGTTGTGGCACCTTCAATATTCTTTCTAGAGTTCTACAAAGGTCCCCTTTATCAACATCTCAGCAATCTGGATTTACATATACCAAGAACAAAACAATGGGCAGGAACAATGCTGTAACAGAACGAAAACTTTAAAACAGATCTTCAAAACTCAGGGCTGGAACCAGGTTTGATAGGGCAGTGGGCCCCCCGCTTTGCTGCTGCCACTGCCCACTGCCCCACCTATTCCCCCTGCCACTACCACACGTCTTGCCTCCTCCCCCTCCACTTCAACTTCCCCGCCTTGTTTTGCTGCCATATTTGAGTCAGCTGCAATTGTGTTTTCTCTCCCTCTTCCCTGCCTTGCAGGCATTCTGGGTGAAGCAGCCTGGAGAGTTTCTGTGCCGTGGTCGAGGCTAGAAATGTTTAAGATTAGAAAAAGCTTAGTTCTAACAACCTTTCTAGCCACTGCGGCAAACTACTCTCCTGACCACCTCGCCCAGAATGTCTCACTCTGATAAAACACCCTTTAGCCCTCCTTTATAGACACTAAAGCAAGGCATGGAGCCTCAATGAGCAGGTGGACAGGGAGCAGCAGTAATGAGAACTGGCCAAGTATCATGAGTTACCGTATTTTTCGCTCTATAAGATGCACCAGACGATAAGCACCTAGTTTTTGGAGGAGGTAAACAAGAAACAAATTATTCTGAATCCCAGAAGCCAGAACAGCAAGAGGGATCTGGCTTCTGGGATAGCCTCTTGCTGTTCTGGCTTCTGGGATAGCTGCGCAGCCTGCACTCGCTCCATAAGACGCACACACATTCTCCCTTACTTTTTAGGAGGGAAAAAGTGTATCTTATAGAGTGAAAAATATGGTAAGCTAGTCCACTGCCTGAAACCCTCATGGCTGCATTCACCACCAGCTTCTTTATTTCCAACATGTGCTTGTCAGGTACGGGGCCACAGGCATTGAATATGAGGAAGACAGACATGGCCGTAGCAGCCTAACCCAGCACATCTCTTTACAAATGGGCCTTTACAAATGTAAAGATTTTAAAATGGGATGCCAGCAACAGCTGTGGCAAATCCTTAGCATTTGTCCCACCACGGTTAAAAAAATTAAATCATTTCTTACTTTCGACGGAACATTTCTGCAAATATGCAGCCAACGCTCCAAAGATCGACTGGCGTTGCATAACTGGATTGAAGCAAAACTTCAGGAGCTCTGTACCATAGAGTGACAACCTGCAAAACAAAAAGCAGAGTGGGATTCAGCAAAATGAATATATCTGAAAGAATATGTGTGATAATTACCAGGAGAAGGAAAAGACTCCTTTGCTTTACTGTGCTGGGCTACTGGCTAAAACAAAAATGCATTGCTGGACTGGAGACTTTCAGTGGCTCGTAGCTCTTTCATTTTTATAAGTGCTGAGTTCTAGGTGCTATTTATTTATTTTATATATTTCAAAAAAACATTTATATACTGCTTTATATTGCATGTATCCAAAGCCGTTTACAAATATAAAAACATATAAAACCAGCAAAACAAAACTATACAGTAATTACAAAATTTAAATGAAAATACCATCTGCCACGTGACAGACAAGTTAATATTGGTGAGGACAGACTTGGGTGAACAGATATGTTTTTAGTTTTCTGGGCAGTTAAAATTAAAACAACATTGTTATAAATTTATAAATGGAAAAACTTGGAAATAAAGTTTGTTATGTGAGATATACCAACACTTAAAGCTACTAGGGTGAAAAGGAAACTATTATCGGAGCTTTAGAGAATGTACTGCTAAGATTTAGAAATGAATGCTAAAAGCAGCCTTCTTATTATAATAATGATATGAGCTTTCTGGAAGACTCCTCCTCTCACCCACATCAGCTTAATTTGCTGGTCAGACCCACCTGAAATCAGAATAAACATACAGAACATATATAAAATGGACATGTTGAAGGGATAAATGAGGGGAGTTCAAGGATATTTACACAAGTGGTCAAATTAGTTAAAAGCCCTTTCAGCACTTTGATCTTACAACATCTGTTTTAGGAAGAATTCAATAAATTAAGGGCAAAAGAAAGCTGAGACTGTTGAACTTTTGACATAAATGACCATCTAAACTGGTGTTGCAACAGCAGGATGGTGTAACTATAATCCCATTCACTTTCTGAGCTTGGAAGGTGTTAAATTAGTAATTCTTTAGGATGATTCAAATGACTCTTTCATGCATGAGACTCCTTGGTAAACTTGTGTTAGCTCTCTGAGCAGGCACACAGCCACTGAGCCACAGCATTCAGCTTTTGTCACATGACTGAAGTGGTGTTACACAGTGGCCTATGCCCACAACTGGTTCACACTAGGGATGGGAGAGAAATTCAGCCCAGTTCACTTTTACATGCACACCTACCTAATTTGCCCCCACTCAAACAAAATGCAAACCAAAAGGCAGCCATTCCAAAATTCACACTTCTCCAAATTTTGCAATGTACTTCTCCAGCTTAGCTATGTGTACAAAACCCCATATACTAGGGTTTTATTCCATATAAAAATGCATATATTCATGAAATACAAAATACAAAAATGCATTATACTGTATTAGCAAAATTGCATAAAAATGTGTATCGGGGGGGACGGACACTGAAATGCTGAAGTTCCAAGAGGAATTTTGCTTAAAAGAAATCACAAACTGACGTGGAAATCCGGAGAATTGAACTTCAGACTGGAAAAACAAGAAACTGGGAGGAACCAAAACTGACAGATTTGCTTATCCCTTATGGTTTGCTTATTCCCTTTATTGTTTTCAGGGAAGAAGCAGAAAAAATGGTGGAATGAATGTTATACTAGTTGATGTATCACAAACTTTTGTGGCAGTCATGCTGCACCCCTTTTCTGTGGGAGGAAGTTCACAGTAAGCAGTTACACTTTGAGTACTTTCTTCTTGTTAGCATATACAGTCGTACCTTGGTTGTCGAACGCCTTGGCACTCGTACATTCTGGCTCCTGAACAATCGAAACCCGGAAGTGAGTGTTCCGGTTTTCGAACGTTCTTTGGAAAGCTGAACGTCCGATGCGGCTTCCGCTATTGTTTCCGGCGTGCCTGCACAATTGGGAGTCCATTGGAAGCTGCGCCTTGGTTCCCGAACGTTTTGGAAGTCGAATGGACTTCCGGGACGCATTCCGTTCTAAAACCAAGGTATCACTGTATGTATTTTCGAATGTGCTTCTTTTTAAAGAAAAGGGGGGAAGGTGCAGCTGTGATTTCTGTTTCTACAGTCTTCCCATGTTATTGTCACAACACTCATGTGAGCTACAATCACGTCCCAGTTGTATAGTATTCCATCTATGCAAACAGATTCCATGGGAGGCGTGTGTGTGTCTTGCTACAGAGAGCAGCCATGATAATGTTCACAGTACTGAAGAAGAAAAACACTCAAAAGCAAGTTTGGGGGCCCTCAGGCCCACAAGCTGAGTGTGGCTCTCTAGCAGACTAGGTAGATTCCTGAGAGCTAAATAGGCTCTACCTAGGCACCTCCCCTCTACCTCCTCAGGCCATATTCCCAGAATGCACCACTCACTGGTCCTGTTTCACATCCTCAGTTCTGGCTGGATGGAATGCATCCTTGAACTGTGATAATTTTAAAACAGTTCACAAAACGGGATGTGAACGGAAAAGTTCTGTAGTTTTTCACCAGTGATGTCATGGGCATCAGCCTTAAGATGCCAAAGACATTTGCACACCTTCATTCCACACAGCAATTCCTGTTGCCAGCATGAAACTTTGCGGGGGGGGGGGGGGAGGGGGAGAGCATTTCCCAGAAACCAGTGCTGTAATTTGAATGTCAGGATATGTAATTTCCTTTCTTTTAGAAGCATTACCTGAAAAGAGATAAAACCCCGGAAAGGCCTTGCATTGCAAGCTTGCTCTTCCTTGTATTTTATGTATTTAAATACATGTTATAAGGTGGGTAATGGATTAGAGAAGTGGGGAGGCAAAAATTATTAATTTAGAAATTGCACAAAATTTTTACAGGGAAAGAGCAGGTTGCATTTCAATCATCAGATTTGCCGTGCTTCAGTGTAATTTTTCAGTGTGGAGGGGTCTCTCAGGGTGTGTAATCTGTATGTTAAGAATGGTAAAATGTTTCCGCTTGCCTTCAAGGAACTTGCATGCAAAGAATAACCACAGGATATTTTTCTCACTTAAAAAAACAACCCAAACAACTCTGAGAGATGCAGCGAATCTGCAGTGACTGATTCATGAAGATCATTTCCCTCTGCCTCATCCCTTTTTCACCAGAGAAACCAAATAAATATTTGCGGACATTCCATTCACAGAAACAGATAAGCAGAAATGGAAATTATTCTGAAGGCAGGATATGGTGAGCTCAACACCAGAGCAGAACTTCCTCTTCTGCATTGGTTTTATTTCTATTTTTCACTTACAAAAGTGTTTGCTTAGGTAAGCCAGAAAAGAGGGATGTTTCATCTCTAAAAGAAAACAATGGCATTGCATCATTATGGGTATGTAGAAGTGCCCTTGAGTGCTACGACATGCTGAAGGAAGGACAAACCAGGTCCCCTCCTAAGAATAAGATCTGTTTTTAAATAGTAATATAGTTGTACCTTGGATCTTGAATGGCTTGGCTCCTGAACAAATCGGCTCCCCAACGATCGAAACCCGGAAGTGAGTGTTTTCGAACTATTTTTGGAAGCCGAACGTCCGATGGGGCTTCCGTGGCTTCCAATTGGCTGCAGGAGCTTCCTGCAGCCAATCAAAAGCTGTGCTTTGGTTTTCGAACATTTTGGAAGTGGAACGGACTTCTGGAATGGATTTCGTTCGACTTCCAAGGTATGACTGTACAGACTTAACTATATAGGTAATGCAGAGCCAAATGGCAAGGTTGACAATAGCACAATCATATACCTAGATGCTCAATGGAGCTTATTCCCTAAGTAGGGGTGTTTAGTATAGCAGACTAAAGGTGCAATCTAGTTCTGCTGGAGTCAGTAGAAACTCTCTTATTAGCTTCTTGGGATCTCAGCTGCAATCAAAATGGTTAATCAATTTTTTTCTGTGCCTTCTCTCTGTGGTACGAGTTTGCATTGTAACATAAACCCAAAGCTTTAGGCTTTAACATTACCCAAAACAGAGTGTTGACGTATCTGGTTAGCATGTTTAATTCATCACGATTCCATTTAATTCATGGTTAGATTAGAGAGAGAATAATGCAAAAGTTAGGGACGCGGGTGGCGCTGTGGGTAAAAGCCTCAGCGCCTAGGGCTTTGCCGATCGAAAGGTCGGCGGCTCGAATCCCCACGGCGGGGTGCGCTCCCGCTGCTCGGTCCCAGCGCCTGCCAACCTAGCAGTTTGAAAGCACCCCCGGGTGCAAGTAGATAAATAGGGACCGCTTACCAGCGGGAAGGTAAACGGCGTTCCGTGTGCTGCGCTGGCTCGCCAGATGCAGCTTTGTCACGCTGGCCACGTGACCCGGAAGTGTCTCCGGACAGCACTGGCCCCCGGCCTCTTAAGTGAGATGGGCGCACAACCCCAGAGTCTGTCAAGACTGGCCCGTACGGGCAGGGGTACCTTTACCTTTACCTTTAATGCAAAAGTGTGACACCAGGCATTTGGCACTGAAAAGAGTATTTGGGGAATACCTCCATTTAATGTACGGCAATTTCATATATCACAAACATAAAAAATAAAAGCAAATCAAAAGGATTTCCACATACAGTTATCCAGTTGTTCCACAACTGCTAATCAACAACTGATCTACCAAATCATGATCATGGTGCTGATAACACCAAGGTTGCAGGTCTGATCCTGTATGGGACAGCTGCATATTCCTGCCCTGCAGAGGTTTGGACTAGATGATTCTAAGTGTCCCTTCCAACTCTGCAATTCTATAATTCTTTATGATTCCTCTATGATGCAATTATCTTGCTGGTTTTTTTAACAAATGAAAGGGCTCTATACAAAGAATAAGACCAAAACAAAGAACAGAGGCGTGGATTCTTTCTTGGTTTACGCTTCTTCCTTCACTGATGTGTTTGTTAATGCTGTACCTGATTTCATGTTATGAGAAGATAGCCAGCACTGTAAGACTTTGTACGCTCAAAAGGAACATTTTGTGTCTTGTCAACTGCTCTTGACCTTTAGGGAGGATAGTGCATTCATGCAGTTAGTCTATATGGTTCGGGGCTCTTTGAAGAATGAATTCATTCATAAAGATAGCCTTGTACATAAAGTAGACTCTAGTCCAATGCTGTGCCTGCAGGGAACCTGTGGCTCTTCAGATGTTGTAGGATTAAAGGTCTCATCAGCCTAGTCAGTATGCCCAATGGTCAATGATAATAGTGGGTGGGGGCACATCAGCATCAATAGACACCTGGCATCTTGCTAATCTCAAGTTCAATTATACTTCTACTTGAGAAAAGATAATTTGCAAGGGTTTGTAAGACAGCAATCCTAAACATTCTTACTAGGGGGAAAGTACCATTAAACTCAGCAGTATTTATCTGAACAACTATGTTCAGATTTTCACTAATAAGACTAAAATTACTATACTTGACAGTTTGCTTTTCTCACCTCTCTGGGATATGGAAAACCTGTATATTTCCCTAACTGTTCCTTGCACCATCTTCACCACAGCAACTAAGTTCTAGGACTTTTTAACAAAACTAAAATAATTGTTTCTGAACTTGGTAACTTTCACTTCAAACAATGTTATTAGAAAGGAAACCATATTTTCTAATTATTAGTTTGTGAAGGCAATCCCACCCCTGACACTACTTTTGATTCTATGGGGCATAAATTACTTTTACGGTTCAGTGTGTGTGAATTATTTTTTCAACTGTATTTTCTTATTGTCTTCCACAGCACTTCCAATTTAATAAGCACAGTTTTATGTGCTGCATTAGAACATCTGAATCTTGAAAAGGAAAGAAAAATTGAACAGCTATGAGAGTTAAATATAAGAACTGTTTGTTTCCTTTGATGGTTTAACCAAAACACTAATCAGAACTTTATGCTATATTTCTAGGAAGAACCACATCCCTAGAATGTTGGTGCTGTTCTAAAGCATTTCTAGGTATCTCAATGCACATGAACATGTGTATATATAAACACTAGCGGAAGGCACTTCATCTCGATATAGTGATTTTTTTCATCAAGTCTCATGCATTACGCATGTGTATGCAATTGTTACTAGACAGAACTGCAGTTTAAATTTTCTAACCAAGCCCTGATTACATAAGTAAGACTACCAGTATATTTCATTTCTCATTTATAGAAAATCTAACCATTTTTAATAGGAATGGATATATATATATATATATATATATATATATACCTGTACCCGTGAAAATCTACGAAAGCATATATATATATATATATATATATATATATATATATATATATATATGTGAGAAAGCCCATTAAGCAACTATATATAGTTCATTCACGTTTCTTTCTTTTCTGTGGTGTGGAATTACCATGATAACTCTTCGTAGCAGAGAGGTTACTTCTTGAGGTCTTCGTGAGAAAGGGCACCCTACGGGAAATTTGAGGGGAGAAGTATGCATTCAAATAGCTTTCACAGTTTACTCTGCATGAGGCAAGTATATTTACCTTGGCATTCCTTGCAATCAGTGGTATGCGGTGCAATGGATAGTATTAGGTTAGTAATACGGACTTCATCTAGATGATGAACTGGTGCAGGTCACAATATAGTGAAGTTGGGGGTGGCCAGATGCAAAACAGGAGACGGCATTCCCTATTTTACACAAGTAGCCAAGGGCAGGTGCCCTGCTCTATTTTTGCATCTGGCCACCCTAAAGCCCACATGGCACTGGTCACCAAAGATTTCTCTTGCTAGAACCAAGAGCGAGCAAGCAGATAGGATCAAGTACACTGGTTGGCCAAAGCATAGCTAGGCCTCACTTTCTCATGTTTATTCTTGACCACACAAGCTTCATTTCTGAGGGATCCCATCTCTGTTGCCTTTTCAGCACATACTGAAGACAGGACTTTTAAAATAGACATGTTCTGCATTGAAATTGTTGTTAGATGTTTGATCGCTTGTGTGTTTGATGCCATGTGCTCCTTTGGAAGGAAAGGCAGGATATAAATCTAATCAAATTTAATCACCATCTTCTGCATCTTCAGCTAGATTTTCATTTTCTTTTAAAAAAAACCCATACTCTCGTGCTTTAACAGTAGACTGATCTACAGACATTGGTAGATGATAATGCATTCTATCTAAAGCCACAGAAGCAGGCCAACACATTTATTTCTGGTCCGCTGTCAAGCCTATCTGAAGCTGTAACACCCACAGCCAACTGTTAGATACCACATACTAATTCCAAGCATGCCTTAGAGACCTTATTGGTTGATCTTCTAAGTATTTTGGAAAGTGGTTTGTCTGTCTGTCCATCCAGATGCTTCTTGAGATATTATCAGCATATGTGGCATGACAGTTCCCAAGAAGGAAGAGTTGGTTTTGCCTATGTTTGAATACTGTTTAACACCATTTTGAATCAAGATGATAGACCTAAAAGTTCCAAACTGAACCAACAGTCGCCAAATTTAGCAGAATGGTTCCCAAGATTGAGAAGCACAACTGAGGAGTCATGCACAGCCATATAAACTATCAAACCACACTATTCATTTACAAACAAACAAGTTTTAAAATTAACAGATCAACAAAGACAATGAACAAATTATGAGGGAAAAGTTGGAATCCTAAAATTTAAAAACCCACAAGCTTCACTTCCTGACTCCCCAAATTTTAGTCAAATCATAGCTTCCCTCTAGTCTTTTAAAAACAGTAACAGACAAAAATTGGATTAAATTAGTTTTAATTTGGCATTGATGTGCTATAAATTTGGAAAATGAATAAAAATTAATTGGCAAAAAAGTAAAAACAGTAACAGAAAGTAAGGGGCCAGGCCGCATCTGGCCTTCCTTCTAATTAAAATCCTGAAGAAATTTCCCATCACAGCTTCTGATATGTCTAAAATTCAAGTTGCAACCATTGTACTTGAAATTAAAACCTGTTTAGCTACGTCCGGAGCAGGCTTGTTTATTATGCATTTCGGAAAAGCACCTTCTCTTCACATGCTGAAGGGTCAATGACAAAAAGGCAATGCCAAAGAATGTTCAAGGTAATAAGCGCTTTCATGTTTCTAGTTCTCATGTCCGAGAGCATAACATCCAGCTAAAGGGCAGCAAGATAAGAATGATATTGCTAGTTACTAACAAACACCAGATAAAAAGGGCTCTTATGGCTACTGATAAAGTGACAGCATTCTACACATTCCTCCAAGTTGAGGAAGTTTTCGAGAAAGGCAGCTATGTTACATGCGAAGCACCACGAAACAAGCCTATCTCTGTGCTTTCAAATTCCAGCATAGCGATGGCACATTTCTCTCCCTTTCCCCCACAACCCCATCTCTTCCCCTGGAACAGAAGTGTTCTCGGGACATGCAGAAATAACTCTGGTGTGTTGCAGTTTCCACTAAAACCTGTAACCATGTAGGACAGAGGAGTTCTTTAGAGCGCCCTGGCTGCAAGCCAATGTTTACAATCCCCTGGGTGGGAAATGCAGGGTCAAAGGCTCTCGATGGCAGGCTCCACAAGCCTTTGCTGTTGCCGCCAATGACCTTCTGCCTCTGTTTTCAAAGTAGCTCCCTTGTTAACCCTTTGGAGACTGTGGGCACAAGAGCTTTAGGAAGGAAATGCCTTCCCGCGGAATCACAGTTGCCCCCTTCCGGGCATAAACCTGTCAGGCTGTGGCAGCCGTGGAATGCTGGGATAAGAGTAGACTCCCAGCAGACTATCAGGGTCACAGGAGAGAGCTCCCTTTCTCTCCTCCCAAAAGGTCACTCAAGCCAGAGGTAGACGGGCAACACACTCCCTCTTTCCCCCCCTCTGTTTGCCACAAAGCGTGAAGGTTCTCCCAAGAGCAAACAATGGACTTTAGATTACAGGGTTGTGAAACAGCATACTGAGTCTGCAGGAGAGAAGGAAGCATCCAATTTAGGAAGAAATGCTTTCTTCCTGCCTAGCCAATGAGCACTGCTGGAACTGGTGGTGGTGATTCCTCCTCCTGGCATATTCTCACTAAAGGAATTGGTCTTGAAATTAAAGACAGACTGAAGCAAAAAGGGAGGATTCAACACAGAGAGGAGTTAGGTGCACCTCACAGATTTCAGTTTCTCCTTTTTTGGATAAGCAAAGCAGAGCAAACAAGTCACCCTTCTATTCCCAGTTTGCCTTACACATCTGCTGATTGCTTTCCTCAAACGTTTACGAAATTTTACTTGCTAACCAAACTTGATGCATGTTCTGCAACCTTTCCCAACTACAAAACTTGATGGGCACATTAATTTATAAAGCAATCTAACTTCTACAGCCTCCATGCTGTGGCTTCCTCCCACACCTGCCCAGCCCCTACAATCCCCCTGCATGTACGGCTGCAAGGGTTGCCAATGTTTGGCTGCAGTGAGTTTTCCTAAAATTTAAACTTCCAAGCCAGCTATAGCTTCACCTGTTAGATGCCTGCCTGCCATGCTGCTCTTAAAGATATTTGAAGCCCTGCAAGGAAAAGACTGGCAGTCTTTACCCCTGCTTGGCTCTTCCCCCTTCCCAACTTCTACCGCACACTTTCCCAATGGTGTTTCATCATTCAAGGTTAGCATAGGAGTATGAAAGGAAGAAATGAAACGAAATGAAAGGCTTAGCAGGCAAGCACTTGCAAAAACAGCCGTTCCTTGCAGCAATCTAGATGGGACAGGACCAATACCTTGTGATACTTGTTTGTGATTTCAACCACCCAAGTAAGTAACATCTCATAATCACGAAGCCCACTTTTCCAAAATGTTTTGCCCATTACCTTTCCTTGGTGACAGCCAGAGTTTTGTTACGGAGGTTGCTGGCTAAATGCTCAGGTGGCTGATGTTTCTTCAGTGGGAGCTGATATGGAAAGAGAGCCGGTGAGGTGTAGAAGTCAGAGTGTGGACTAGGACCTGAGAGACCAGAGTTCAAATCCCCGCTCAACCATGAAGCTCATTGGGTAGTCCTGGGCCTGTCACAGTCTCTCAGACTAACCTACCCCAAAGGGTTGCTGTGAGGATAAAATGGAGGGGCGGAGGAGGACCATACATTCCACCTTAAGCTCCCTGGAGGAAATGTGGGCTATTAATATAATAATAAACAAAATAACCAGAAATGACTCAGGAGCATCGGAAGCGTTTCACAGAGCGGACAATGAGCTGACCTCATCTTTGCATATTATGTTCCTGTTTTCTCTTCCTTCTCCCTGCTTTATTTTGTACAAGCCTTTTGGACTGTAAGTAATTCTATATTTTTTTCTTTTCTTTTTTCTAAATTTTATGTACACTGCAATGTTAAGCGTTTTAACATTTTACAATTAGGGTTTAGGAAAATACCCACAATCCTGAGAGAGAAAATCAGAAGACCTGACAGCTCTGATTTGGGCAAACTATCATCTAAGGTGTCTGAACTGGGTGCCATAGACCAGAAAAGGCTGGCAGAGCAATCCTATACAGTAAGCCCCTCTCAATATAGAAAGACTTAAAAAAAAGGTAAAGGACCGCTGACAGTTAAGTCCAATCACAAACAACTCTGGGGTTGCAGCGCTCATCTCGCTTTACTGGCCGAGGGAGCTGACATTTGTCCACAGACAGTTTTTCTGGGTCATGTGGCCAGCATGACTAAGCCGCTTCTGGTGAAACCAGAGCAGTGCACGGAAACACCGTTTACCTTCCTGCCGGAGCGGTACCTATTTATCTACTTACTTGTGAGCAAACCTGCGTAGATTTTCACTGCTACTATGATGGAAAGAGGAAACTACAGGCACTCAAGGAATGTAGGAACGTAAGAAGCTGTCGTTTATATGGAGTCAGACCATTAGATCCATCCCTGCTCAGTATTGTCTACACAGACAGGCAGCTGCTCTCCAGGGTTTCAGACGGGAATCTCTCCCACTTCTACCTGGTAGATGCTGTAACCTAGGACTTTCTAAATGCAAGGCAGATGCTCCACCACTAAGCTACAAACATTCTCCAACAGTGGTTCTTAAAAGGCAGCCCCCTACGCAGCATGGCAAGCAGAATGAAAAGGAGGGGGCTCTCAAAAAGCAGTATGTGTTACAGTATGGGAGTCTCCCATTCAAAGGGCGGAGTTTGCAACCATTATACAGGGATGCTGAAGCTCCTTGGCAATGCCGAAAGCAGCTCCTTGGATCCTAGCCTGACTTCTGAGGGCCGGATACTCCTGGAGGCTACTAAATCTGGCAACTTTAACATGCAGTCCGAGGCGTAGGTCGATGACGTCTTTACGCCTACGCATTTTATATGGTACCCTTAAGACTCTTAACCTTTGGTTTCTGTTCTTTCAATTTCTCTGGGGTTTGTTTGTTTTTTGCAGTTTAACAGCGTATTTCGAATTAGTTGTTGTGGTTTCCTTCAGCGTCTTCCCCACAACAACAGCAAATCATTTTGGCTCCCAGTTTTCTTGCTATGATTACTGCCAGGGGTGGTGGTGATAGGGCTATTGTGAATAATCACTCAGCATACTGTAAAACTCCCCTGTTTAACAAAGAGTCAATTGCTTAATGATTAGGAATAAAGAACAGAACAGAAAAGGTTATATCAGTTTCTTCACTTCCTATTTTTATCCCAAGCAACTATGTTAAGTCACTGGTCTTTTCATTACATCAGCTAGCTCTAAATTCTTTCACTTCATTGATGGGTTTTAAAAAGGCAGCATTCATTGCATCTGTGTGTCCCCTAAAGGCAGCTGTTGCTGTGAAGTCTTGCATTTTTTTGCATCTGCCCCCAACCCTTAATATTACACAAATATCAAAACACTCCAAGCAGCTCCAGGTGTCCCTTTACCAAATTTTTCATGTGCCACAGACGGTCTTTTATCGATTGCAACAAAATCTATCTATCTCTATATATACATGCAGCTAACAACTGATGTGCTCCATACACAGCATATAGTTAACACTGCACAACTGAAGCCAAAATATACACAGCTAAAAGGAATGTTACAGGGGGCCTCTCTCTTACCGAACAAAGCAGTCTCAGTTTGGCTCTTTTTCTCTAGCACTACCACATCCGCACATCGTTAGCTGGAAAATTCCAGATATATGCTGTAATTTTTTGTGCTCCCCCCCTGCTCTTCAATGTCCAGATGCCATTACCCCACCCCTCCCCTCCCCTCCTTCCTTATCTGTCCCTGCTAGTTTGGTTCTTTGCCAGCTGTGGTCAACAATTAATACAACCAAAGTTTTTGGGGGGGTGGGTGGGGGGTGTAGAGAGGTGGAAATAGAGAACACCCCTTGGCAACTGGCACGGCCTCACAGGAAATACCAAATAAAAACTTTTATTATGTATTGTTTAACCATTTTGTTTGCCTGTAGGCCACCCTGCTATTGGTGCAATTTAGCAAAGCATGCTCCGTCTGGATGAGCTGCGCGCAGACTCTTTGTTTCCAGAATCTGTCACGCACAATCATTGCTTCAGCATGTGGCCTACTAAAGAAAGCGGAGAAGCAGCATGGCAGGCCTCCAGCCCCCCGAGTTCCTTTTCATTAGCCAACTAGTGACCAAATGTTAAAACGGATGAGTAACCTTTTAATATTCATGTAATTAATTTACTTTCCTCCCTTTAATTATGGAAGTCCTGACATGAAAAGCCATGGGGGGAAAGCACCAGCAGCAAAGGACCAGAGGGGAGGGGACTGAGGGAGCTCTCTCTGCACCCCTCCCCACCCTGCACCTCCATCCGCTCTCTCTTTGGGATACGGAATGGACCACAGATTGCCATTATGCATGGCTGCAAGCAGAGCTAAACAGTAGGGGAAATTCCAGGGCTTATAAATATGTCTGTAACATTCTCTTGAATGTATTAATTAGTCTGGTATTTTAAATAGATTCCCCACCCCTCCCCCCATGTTTCCCCTCCCCCATGCTCCAGATATAATAGCAATGGGAGATTAAAAACTCTTTTCATCAACATGCAATTACAACATATACTTCCTCTTCTTAATCAGCCGGCTAATCTACTGACGCATACAGCCATTCCCTCTCCCCCAGGATCCAACAACAAACCAGGCTCACTCTTCATTCGCTTCACTTGCTACCAAGCTATGACTGATGTGTAAAACCAGTTAGTATGACAATCCCACGCCATTTTCTGGACACTTGAGCAATTGCCGTAGTTTCCAAATCCCCCACTGTTAAGGCCATGCAATATGGGCATAACGCTAGTAGTATTACTACAAAATATACGTATAAAGTTTGTTCTTGGCTTACTGAATGTGGCTAGTTTGAAGGAAACAAATCACAAGCCTAGGTTTAGGCAACATGACAAGCCAGACCATTACACATTTCCTGGTAGCAGAGGGAGCAGTGGTGGTCCAATATTTCAGTAACATCCACCACCAGCCCGCTGCTTGCTCACATTAAACCATGGTTTATTTTAACTATGCTTTAATGTGACATGCAAACCAGGTCAGAGTAACTAGTATTATTTTATTAGTCCCATTTTGTTTTTGTCTCTCCCTGCCCTACCTGGAGATGCCAGGGATTGAACCTGAAACCTTTTGCATGCGAGGCAAACACTCTACCACTCAGCTACAGCCCTTCCCACTCTCTGTGCCATCTTATGTAGTTCATATATTTCAGATACATCAAAAGCACCAGAATTGTTCATGCAATGAACAGAAATCTGGGATCTAAATCACAGAGCTAAAAGAAGACCCCGTATTTCACACATGCACGGAAAGGGGATGGGAATGCAGCAACATCAATGTAAAAGACAGGAGCAAAGTGCACAAACAATGGAAATTTTTTCACGGGTTCCCACTTGTCTTTACCTATTAGGAATGTCTTGTGGTTGGCTTTAAAAAAAAATCATTGAGATGGAAAAGTTCCTTGTTGGACACCTACCTTCAGTAATGCGTAGAACAAAGGTATGTCATCTGTGACATTAATTGCTAATCCAGGCTATAATATTTCACATATTCACTGGGAAAGAATTTCAGCTATGCAGTAAACCAAGCAGCAGGGATATAAAAAGAAAATCGAATGCCTTATGATCAATTAGGAAACTGAATACACCCCCCCCACACACACCTAGGCTAAGGGAACCTGGATGCCAAAGAGAGATCCAAGGAGACAAAACATTTAAATTTAGGGCTACCATGGCAAATCAATACTCCATTCCTTCTCCTCTTGTGCCTGTGATTATTAAGGTTTTCCTTTTAAAACTGCACCACTTCCTCCTCTCTTCTGAGAGGCCAAATGCTCTGTATATTCAAATCTATGCCTAAGCACTGGTGCAGTTATGGAGGTCAGGCTACGCATATGTAAACGTCATTTGTAGTGATTTCAACAACAACAAAAAATCAGTGGGAACTTTCCTAGATCTCAATCCAGCTGGTGATATCCCTATGTAGAAAGATGATTCTACAATCTGATTAGTTTAAATCAGAAATAGCAAAGGGCCTTGTAGGGGAAAGCACTCTAGTCGCCGGGATCTGAACGCATTGGGGAGTTGAGGTAAGATGTCCATATCCAGTCGAAGTCAAATGATGACTATGGCTGTCCAACAGTAACCCAAATCACATTTAGAAAGGATGGGAAAGGCAAGAACAGCTATTGGTTTGCAGTCTTCTACTGTGCTTGTAGCTTTCAGAAAGTTACTCCATTGAGAATGGTTGCAAATATACAATCTGTTCAATGCTAAGCTTGCTTGGTGAGGCAGGTTTGCTTGCTCTTGGCAACTATGCCAACCTTTGTATGGTAAATGCTGGTGTTACAAAATGAAAGGCAATTCAGGAAGCTCAGATAAAGTTCAGGTAATGTTTACACTGGTTATAAAAATCTGGAAACAATGCAGAGATTCAAAAGAAGCATTCTTTGCTGCTGTTTCTGTTTTGTTTTGTTTTAATACGGCCTTTAAACTTGGCCAAAGGTAAACTCTACCCTAACTCTTGACTTGTACTGAGCTGAAACCATCTTATGTTAATATACCACAGTTCGCTTTCTTGACTAAAAGACCAACAATAAAAAAATTATTTAAATATATTAGGAACAGGAAACCGGCTAAGGGAGGCAGTTGGCCCTTTGGACAACAAGGGAGTCAAAGGTGTCCAAAAGGGGGGAAAGGAGACTGAAGAGAAGCTGAATGAATCCTTTGTGTCTGTCTTCAATGTAGAAGATGTAGGGTGGAAGTTTAATGTGAATTAACATATTCATTAGGGGAAATAACTATTTATCAAAGTATTCAGTATATATTTTATTTTCTCACTCTTTTGATATTTAGAATGTTTACTTAGGAAGATCCATTCAGGATAATTGTCTGAAATAGTAAATTAATTTCTGCAGATTCTTGCATCATATGACTCCTAATCTATACAGCTGAAGGGCTTTGGGGTGTCTCAGAGTTCTGATGCTAGTGCTGCAAAACGAAGTAGATCTGTATTTTTCTAAGAACTTCTGAATACCACAGCTTCAGTGAGAGAGCATACATTTTGCAGGTTCAATCCCTGGTATCTCTAGGTAGGGATGGGGAAGACTCCTGCCTGAACCACCTCTACAGCACTGTACTCTGACTTGAAATAAGGCTGCTTCCTATGGTCCGGATTCTCGTATTTTTATTTATTTATTACATTTTCATACTGCCCTATGCACGTAGACCTCAGGGCAGTTCACAACATAAAATATAAAAAAAACAAAATGCATAATAAAAATAAGAACAGAAACAAACCAATGATCCCCCTTCCACAGCACATTTAAAAGGGCATTGGATGTCAATCAGCCAAAGACCTGGTTAAAGAGGAACGTTTTTGCCTGGCGCCTAAAGGTGTATAATGAAGGCCAGTGGAACTTCCTTGGGGAGAGCATTCCACAAAAGGGGGTGGAAAAAATTATTATTATTATTATTATTATTATTATTAATTTTCGATTTCTATTTCCAAATATAAATATAAATCACGTCTCTCAAACGTGATTATATCAAGACAATAATGCTATATATGGCTTTTTAATTCCACACTTTTGATGTGAAACATTTAGCTTTACACAGTGCGCAGGACTCTCCAAAGCCTTCCCACTCCTAATGGCATTAATTGCAAACTGAGCTTTCTTTCACAGTCTAGTAGAAACTAGCTTTCTGGAACTAGGATCTGTACAGACTTTGGTCCATTTAACAAGGTCAGACTGTTTATTCTCGACCAAATTCTTTCCCACTGTAAAAAGGTACTTTTAAATGCCACATTCCATAGCCAGTGCCAGTAAGTCACTGAAGCATATTTTCCCACAAGAACTGATACGATGGATGGGACTCTACTTATTTAAAATTTCTACCGTTCGAATTACATAAGGTAAAGATAGCTTGTAATGAAACAAATTGTTTAACACTATCCAGGCCTTTGTTGCATTGAAGTTTCAGATTGGGTATTCGTTAACCATAGCAGTGCCATACAAATATAGCAAATGGTACAGTATATGTTCAGTAAAGGAGAGTGAAGTCACACATGAGATGAAAAATACAGTTGAATAGACATATATTAACTATATATGTTAATATATGAACTCTACTGCTGATTATATGAACGTGATTGTATACTGCTGATCTTAGGAATCTGAGAAGCCTCCAAATATAACTGGACTCAGCTGTCCCAGCCAGCATGACCACTGATCAGGGATGTTAAATAGTTTTAGTCCAGCAACATCTGGAGGGCCATAGCTTCTCTGATTTATTAATAAGAGTAAACATGTAGAATATGTAGATGGTTCAGCGTATGGCCTGAAGGCACGTGAGGCCACCACCCTGTTGAAGCTATGCAAGACAGGGTCTGGTCAGTATTCGGATAGGTTAAGAACCTGGGAACCACATACACCCCCCCCCACCGAGTTCCACAATGGAAGAAAGGCACAATATGAATGTATAAAAATAAATAAATAAAAGGCTATCCCTTTGGCGCTGTGGGTAAAAGCCTCAGCGCCTAGGGCTTGCCGATCGAAAGGTCGGCGGTTCGAATCCCCGTGGCGGGGTGCGCTCCCGTTGTTCGGTCCCAGCGCCTGCCAACCTAGCAGTTCGAAAGCACTCTTGGGTGCAAGTAGATAAATAGGGACCGCTTACTAGCGGGAAGGTAAACGGCGTTTCCTTGTGCAGCTCTGGCTCGCCAGAGCAGCGATGTCACGCTGGCCACGTGACCCGGAAGTGTCTCCGGACAGCGCTGGCCCCCGGCCTCTTGAGTGAGATGGGCGCACAACCCTAGAGTCTGTCAAGACTGGCCCGTACGGGCAGGGGTACCTTTACCTTTTACCTTTAATTATGTTGGTGACCCTTTCTGGCAGGGTACTTGTTCCATGACAGGCTGACTGAGGCTGATGTCAGTTGTAGTTCAACAATATCAGGAGTCCCAAAGGCTCCCCATTCTTGGAATAAAATAGCATGTAAACCAAACTGTCATTGAAACAAACGTCTGATTATATCAACATTGTGGCTTTAGATAAACTGGGTAAACTGGGCTTTACCTCCCCCCCCCCCCCAAATAAATTACTTAGCTCACTGCATTCATTGCAATTTTTGGTGCCATTTCTACTATACCCCCGAATGAAGCAACCTATCATGTCCATTTGCACCATATCAAGTCAAGCCATCGGTCTATCCTGTGTAGCACAATCAAATCCAATTGGCAGAAGCTCTCCAAAGATTTGAACAGTTCCCGCCTCTTCTAATCAAAGCTTTCCCAAGAGCCAGCACCAACACTTGCAGAACAGTTTAACTCCACATGACACTGAATACTTGTCCCCACTGTTCTGCTTCTGAGAACAAGCCCAGATGTTCAACATAGGACTATCAATTGCTCCGATTTCCTAGCTCCGGGACTGGTATTCTCTACATAAACATGTGTCGATTTATTCTGAGGCTTCCATTCATTTATCAGAGGAAGCATCAAGGGATTACAAATGACAGAAATATGCCCAGAAGGTTTACCTGCCAAAAGAATGCTTTACTATTTGGGAAGTAATCATTGCAGCTAAAATACTTTGAAGTTATCGGTTTGCAGCACCCAGTCAACTAGGCTGGATCAGTTCTTTATGCTGCCTTACTTTCACGGCTCTTTCTGTTCCACTAGAGGAGTTCCTTTGTAGTCAGAGAATGAGGATGTATCTTGGGAAAGAACTGATACTTCAAGAAATAATTCTTTATCTGGCCTCAATATACTGCACCGCTGTAGGAAATGACAGAGAGTTCACATGTCGACTGATCATAATGATAACCCTGACAGGGGACTTTCTATAACTTCATTATGTGCACAGCTCCTAGAACATGAGGTACCCAGTCCTGTATAGAAACATCTGTTAAGTGACTCCCAAATTGTTCGCTCTCAAGGTGAAGAACAGAAGCGAAGACTCTAAACTCTGGGGAGAAGAGTTTAGGTTAAACATTAGGAAGAGCTTCCTGATGATTTAGATAAGCTCAGCAATGTGAAGTCATTTTCTTTGGACAGTTTGGACAGATATCTGCAAGGGAACCATTAGCTGGAAAATGATAATGATTTAGAGCAGGAGGTTGGACTAGATGACCTATTAGGTGCTACCTACAGTTCTATTATATCAGTGTTTCCCAAACTTGGGTCTCCAACTGCTTTTGGACTACAACTCCCATCATCCTTAGCTAGCAAGACCAGTGGTCAGGGATGATGGGGATTGTAGTCCAAAAAAAGCTGCAGGCCCAAGGTTAGGAAACACTGTACTATACTATGAATGGAGATTGTAGGCATCGGCTGTCTCAATGTGCAACTAAACCACAGGATCCATGTGGCACACAGGAGCCCTCGTAAGGTTTGGAGCAGTGTCAGCAGTGTAATGTTCTATATCATTGTTCCCAACTGCTGTTGGAAGTCTGGATGCAAGTCAGCTGGCTGAGAGAGGTTTGCATGGGTTAAGAGAGATAAGATTTCCAGCTTCCTATCTCTGTACCTTTATCTCTATGCAGACCACTTTAGCTCTTTGATGACCAGCAAGTCTTAGGTTGCATCCTGTTTACAATTTCCTGCTCCTCCTCACACTCTTTCTCTGGACCTTGAGGCAAGCGGTCAGTTTGGATTTGTCTTCTGAGAATAAAGGGATAAGCATAGCTTTCTTCATTTCTCCAACCAGATAGGCAGCTAGGACTACAGAATGCTTTCCTATCAAGAGTGTACTTCCTTTAGTAAACATAAGCTTTCTTATTTTATACCAAAGCCTTAGTCTGAATACCTTTCAACTAAAGGTATGCTCCAGGCAAGGGTTCATTTAACTAAAGTCAACTTCTGCTGCAGCAGACAAACTCCACATGCCAACATATATACCTGGACCTGACCTTGTTTATTTAAGAAGCAGAATGTAGCTATAAGCTAGGGGTATTCTTTATCATTTGCATATAGTGTTAAGGCCACTTCTGTAATAAGACCCTGCCATATGGGATGTCCAGGAAGAACTGTAGCTCAGTGATGAAGCATCTCCTTTGCATGCATGAGGTAGGGTGAGGAGAGACTCCCAGTTTGAAATCCAGGAGAGCCACTGCCAATGAGTTAGATGGGCTAATGGTGTGACTCAGTATAGGGCAGCTTTCATATGTTCCTTTGCGCCTCTGGAGCAGCCCTTTAAGATTACTAGGAAGCTTAAGCTTCAGATCTGCTACAAATTCTCTTGCACATTTTAGAACTGTAAGGTTTGCTTGAGAGGCAGGCGGGTTTTTTTGCTCATGCTTGGAGAGCACAATCTTTTTTAAAAAACTGAAAATGGGACACATAGTGGACCGTTTTTATTTTTAAATTCTTGTTTGACTAATATGATGACCCAAATATCACTACAAGACCAAGGAAATAATATCTGATCATCTCATATTTTTCCTACTCCAATGCCATAAACAAATGGCAATTAATTGATGCACAACCAGGTTACAAATAGTCATGTAAACAAGCTCATGGTGCCATATTTTATTTTTCTCCCTCTTGTGAACTCTACTCACATTGCCTGCTGAGCAAAGCAGCAACTGCTACATTATCTTTTAAGAAACTCGCAGACCTCCTTCTAAGCACTATCAAGATGTGATTCAGAAGGGGAGGAAAAATGCCAACTGTACTATACCTCCTGTGTAATGTGCAGTCACTGCATATTAAAACAGTTTAATGAAGTAGGAAAAGATTAAAAAAAGCATAATATTCAGGCAAATCCACCTTTGTATATCGTCTTGGAATGTCAATCAGGCTTTGATTCTTTGTACACTGGACTTTTCATGAACTTACTTCCACGGAAACAAGTACAGGACTGAGCAGTCAGATTCAGCAATTTGTAGGAATAATTTACCACCCTGCAGTAATGGCAATCGCTTCAGATAAAGTTCAACTGTAACGCTTCTCAAATAGTAACACCTATCTTTTGCTTTATTTAGTTGTTCTAAAATAACGACCAAAGAACATCTATGCAAAACTAAATCCTGAAATTAGATTTAAAGAAAGAACACATTGAAACTTACCACAGATGTAAGAGCCATTTGAAAACTGTAGATCCTTGCAAGGCCAAAGTCGGCTAATTTTATCTGCCCGTTGCTGGTGACTAGAATGTTTTGCGGTTTCAGATCACGGTGGACCACTCTGTGCGAATGCAGAAAATCAAGCCCTCGTAGGAGTTGAAACATCATGTCCTAAGGGTAAGCAATTGAGAGTTTTGATGAGAAACAAAGTATGTCATTTTTGCACAGCTTAAATATATACACAGGGCACCCAATATATACACTTAGGATATATATACAATAGGTAAGCCCCATTTAAGGTAGTGAGCCTTACTCCTGAATAAACATGCACATGGTTCTGATAAGTGTACCTATGCTTGTGTACCTAGATACACAAACAGCCCTCTTAATGCACATTTTTATCATCATCAACATCATTAATTCTGTTGGGAGCTGCCCAGAGTGCCTGGGGAATAAATAATAAATTATTATTATTATATGTTTGCAGGAAAGTGCTGCAATGGGGAGCCTTGTGTATTCATGGAGGCTTTCCATGGAATAAAGACCCTGGAAGATCAAGAGTCCCATTCATATGGGAAACATCTAGATACACAAAGCTTCCTGCTGCAGAAATTTGCTGTAAACACATGAAGTGGCCAGAGGACTCACGCAGCTCCAGGGGCTCCCCCTCCTCTCCCGTAGTCCCACTCTACCTCATAAATCAACAGGAATTACATTAGTAAGACTAACTTTTCATATAGGGTGGATTATGAGCAAGCTGATAAACATAAGTCTCTATGTTATTAGAATTTGCACAACAGAAATAGGCTATTAACATTTGACAATTAAAAGCATGTAGTTAGTAAATAATATATTGCAGGTTTTGGTGTCCTCGGGTGTCTTCCCGTGTAAAAGTTGGGGTGTCTAGGCGACGTTTCGACGAGGTCTCACTCGTCATCTTCAGGCTGGTGCTTTCGGCTTCTTGTTACTGGAACAGAGCAGGATCTCAGTGTTTGAGTTCCTATAAATACTGTTGAGGAGGTGTGGTGTATAGCCTCCAATGTTCTGGGCAGAGAGGAAGTTCCCAGGCTAGTGTGCCTTTTCTTCTTTTGTTCCTTAATTACTTGAGGGATATCTTGAGTGATTTCTTGAGTGATATCCTGAGTACCACTTAGGTGGGTCATTAGGTGTGGATTAGTTGCTAAAGCCTTTGTGTCTTGACCTCTTGAACTTTGTGAAGAGTTTTTCTGAGAAGATGGCTGTACTGCACTTAGTTGTGCTCTGGCTTGGCTTCGTGTATAGGGGCGAGCTGTGGTTTTGTGGCCTGTGCCAGCCAGATCTGTGTGGGGATTGCAGGGGGGTGCAGCATCCGGAGGTGCCACCATGGTTTGGCTACTGGATGGTGTCTGTAATTTATCTGTGGAGAGGGTCTGGGTTTGGGTCTGGTGTGGTTGATTGGTGATGGCGTTCTGTGTGCCTCTGGATCTGGTGTCAGTTTTTGTGGGGAGGGCTAATTTCCAGATGTCTGGCAAGCGGGATGTGTCGTCACGCTTGTTCATGTTGTGAGGGTGTTTCTCTATCTCGATGGCTTCCATGATTATTCTCTTGTGGTGATGTTCCATGTTAAAGAGCAATTTGGAATCTGCAAAATTAATTTCGTGTCCTGTTTCTTTCATGTGTTGGAAAAGAGAGGAAGTTTTTTCTTCTTTTTTGACGGCATTCTTGTGTTCTGCAATACGTGCATTTATTCGTCTGTTTGTTTGTCCAATGTACGTGGCTGGGCAAACCATGGTGGCACCTCCGGATGCTGCACCCCCCTGCAATCCCCACACAGATCTGGCTGGCACAGGCCACAAAACCACAGCTCGCCCCTATACACGAAGCCAAGCCAGAGCACAACTAAGTGCAGTACAGCCATCTTCTCAGAAAAACTCTTCACAAAGTTCAAGAGGTCAAGACACAAAGGCTTTAGCAACTAATCCACACCTAATGACCCACCTAAGTGGTACTCAGGATATCACTCAAGAAATCACTCAAGATATCCCTCAAGTAATTAAGGAACAAAAGAAGAAAAGGCACACTAGCCTGGGAACTTCCTCTCTGCCCAGAACATTGGAGGCTATACACCACACCTCCTCAACAGTATTTATAGGAACTCAAACACTGAGATCCTGCTCTGTTCCAGTAACAAGAAGCCGAAAGCACCAGCCTGAAGATGACGAGTGAGACCTCGTCGAAACGTCGCCTAGACACCCCAACTTTTACACGGGAAGACACCCGAGGACACCAAAACCTGCATTCCTGTACCCGTGAAAATCTACGAAAGTAAATAATATATTATTTATACACCATTCTTCTACTCATAAAGCACCCAGAACAGTTTTTTAACATGAGGAATCATAAAACCAAAAAGATTTATTAAAAACCTGATGCAAATTTCTTGAGAGCAGTGCCTTGAAAAGGTGCCGTCTCCTGTATTCACACCTGCAGAGTTCACAAGACTTAAATGCAAGGGTGACAGGGGTGTTTGGCACAGTCACAAGACCTTTGACCTGCAAGCTCTCAAGGCTTTTGAGCCTCCTTAATCAATTTCACATTCAAAATGCATTATCTAATCCAAGAGTGTGGAACCTGCGGTCTTTCAGATGCTGTTGCAGTAGAACTCCAATCATCCCTGGCCACTGAGAATGCCAGCTGGGGCTGATGGGAGTCCAGCATCTGGAGTCACTGGATTCCCACATCTGCTTTAATCCAACATGATAATTTACACACACGACATTTAATTGCTCAACCAAAGGGTTGAGTTTTGTAGCATTTTTTAAAAAAAAATGAATCGGATCACTATAACGACCAATAAATATTAAAATCTGAACCAAAGCAACACAGAATATTCACAGATATTTGGTGATCATGTTTACTGCTTCTGTCTTTTACATGTTCAAATGCATACAAATGGGGGGAAATGCACCTGTTTTGTCACCTGTACCATTCCATAAGTCTCCATCTACAATTCTACATTTTAGTTTCTTTTCATAACACTAAAAATGTGATGGTTGGCAGGTAAAAGACCCTGTGTGAGAGGCAGAGAAAGGAAGATATCCCAGGATAGGAGACTGGGAGAGGAAAGGAAAGCTCCCAGATGAGAGCTCGGAGAGTTGTATGAGACAAAGGTTAACTATGCCAAGGTCATTCTGAATACTAATTTCTACATATTCTATTTCAACATGAATTGTTGTGGGAATGGTGATATAAGCTCACCAATCTCACACAGTGAAAAATTCTTATGAATTCACTTTTGACAGTTGACAGGGTATGTTAAGGAGCTAGTTCTCAAGCTTTACCCTTGATACTCTTTCCAGGAAAATATACAGGCCACTCCAAACCGATGAGATTTAAAAAAAAGGAGAACATGGTGATGATCTTACCATGCCAAAATTGAATGTGAGCATCAGCCATGATATGACATATTATCTTCATCCTGCCAGATGACTACCAGGCCATTCACCAAAAGATTTTAGTGAATCTTTCTTAAGCCTGCTGAAAGGAAATTTAGGAATCTCCTAGTTACTTATCATTTCCAGAGGTCTTCCTGAATAATAAATACTTGTTTTAAAACAGTAAATGTGATCATGAGAACTGTACATTTATTAAAGCTCCTGAACTAAGTAGTACTGCAAACAGGCACATTTCTGGGAATGAAATACAGAGTAGTGTGTTTTTATTGGCCGTGCATCTCGAGCCAACCCACTCAGTACTCTGTATCCTGTCTACTGATTCCGAACTGCAGCTCACAGGCTGCAATCCTACGTACACTTACCTAGGAGTAAGTCACACTGAACTAATGGGACTAGTTCTGAACAGACACACATAGGATTGCCGTCAGTCATCGATTTGGCTCTATACAGTCGAAATTAACACCTCAATGAAGGGTTAAAGTATGGCAGATGTTGATAGCAGGCTCTCCTCACCAACAGGAAAGACACATGGCTATGGGGCCCAGATCTGGGTTTCTCTTTCCTAACAGCTGTTTGTGGACAGCAGCTAATTGTATCCACTTGTTTAACCTCAGGGATAATGTCTAGAGGGGACAAAGTGCCACAAGCACACTTTTTTCAACGGTCATTTCCTCTCTGGTGTAACTTGCATGACAGCATGTGACAAGCAGAAATTAATGGTGGCACTGCTGTGCCAATACCTCTTGAATTGCTTTGACAGTGGCTGCAGGCTGCCTGCTTGGCCACCCAGCCAAGACCTCACATGAAACATGGCAAGGGGCCCACAGCTCTATTCACTAACAAGACAGCTGGTCAGTGATTAGGAAGCTGAAACAATGCACCAAGGGGGGAGGGGAAAAAACATTTGCAAGCAGCTTCAGATCAGGAGATCAAGTTTACTCAAATAAGAGCATCTGAATGTTTCACCACCTCCTTACTCTGCATATTAAGGTTGACTAGGGAGACACAATTTTTGTAAGACAACTCCGGCAGAAATTCAACGAGGCATTTGAATTATGAAAATAGACTTGGGGACTGATCTTAGTCGCAGTATACTTACCCATGTGCAAACCTTACAACCTTCTTATATGGAACACCTTTCTGTGACGTCTAACTTGCTCAGACCAGAGGTTCTCAAACTCTGCAATCTAAGACCTAGAAGAATCTGCTTAGGGCTGCTCTACTATTATGACAGTTACATTCAAGATAGGTTGTTATAGGTAAGTACACATTTGTGGTCCCTTGGGCTTGGGCTGAACTTATTTTTTTCAGGGATTAGGTTCCTGGGAAACTGAGAAAGGTCATGCAATAAAACAGCTTGTTCTTCACTGTCCCTGAATAAAGTAATATAGAGTTGACTGGGAGAAATTAAGTAACCACTGTTTCTACAAAACCACACCTACTTCCCATGAGTCCATGCTAAAGCCACATGATGGAGGGGCGAAGATGAACCTTTGTCCACAAATGCGTTCTGGTAACTTTTTGCTCCCTGGCACCGTACATTTCTCCCAATGTATGGACCAGAGGAAGAGTTCTCTGTTCTTCCTCTGCCCATCCCATTATGAGAGGAAAACAGGTGGGCCAGAAAGCAGGAGAAAAGCTAATTCTTTCTGTGCATCAACTCCTTGGAAAGTATGGGGGAAGAAACATCATAGAGGGGAAGAGGGAGTCTGCCACATTGGAATACTTTGTGGAGCTCAGTGGAGAACACTTGCTTTTCATGGAGAAGGTTCTAGGCTCAATATCCAGCATCTCTAGGTAGGGCTTAAACATACCTGTCTTAAACCCAGAAGAGCCACTGCCAGTCAGTGTAGAGTTGACAATACTGAGCTAACTGGACCAAAGGTCTGGCTTGGTATAAGGCAGTTGACTTTATATGACGTTGATATATTCACTGTGTCAAAAATCTAAAAGATTTTTCACAGTTCTGCCAGTCTAACTAGGAATGCACATGGGACCTTCTGCATGCTGCCCCACTGGACTGTGGGACATCCCCAAGAAATATAGAGGGTACATTTGTCAAGGGTAAGCTTGGTAAGAGGAACAGGAATCCAACTAGCAAGTTTTTTTTTCCGAGTGAGGAGGAAGTTGTGGCAAATATAAACTGCCCTGTAATCCTCAGATGAAGGGTGGTATAGAAATGTATTAAATGTATTAAATAAATAATACATTTCCAGACGTAGAATAAGTGTTAAGGTCGGTATACTGCACCAACTTTCAACACAACTTTCAAATTCAGAAGAAAAAAGCGCAAAATAATTTGAGCTTGCCCTAGGAACTGATCAATAGAATGAAACCTTAAAAGATGAAAAAAGCAAGTTTTCAAACAATGTATTATTTTCAAAATAAAATACCATTGTGCCAAAGAAATCTTGATGGTGGTAAGCAATTGGGGCTTTCTCCTGCTACCAATGAAGCTCACACAGAATGAATTCAGAGGGTTAATTTAGATATTGCTCAGTTCAGCAAACAACTTTAAACAAACTGAAGTGCCTCTGCTACACCAGGGCCTAAGTAACCTTTCATTTACTCATGCCAATTAAGGGGGGGGGGACCCCAACAACAACCCACCAATCAGAGAACCCACCACACTAAAGTATGCACTGTTGCAAAATGCCACTCAATGAATTGGAAGCAAACTGGAAAGCAAATGAAAGAGGCTAGGAATCACCATCAAAAGAGTGCTGTTCTCTTTTGTGCCTTAGATATACTAAACAGTATTATTTACTGTGTGCCCTGCAAACTAGTGAGCAGCTGGGTGTAACACATTTCCATGCCATGTAACCTCTCCTTATGCAGAACCAGAAGAAAAGAGATCTCTCTGCTATGCCGTTCCGGTGGCAAAAGGAAAAGACAAGATGATGACTTTCCAGCTCATTGCACTTTTATAACATTCTCATCAATCACTGTGAGGTGGGTCTTTCTTGTTCTTGCTGGAGAAATGCTCTTGGTTTGCTGTTCACAATGCAGAATGACTTCACTAAATAGCTCATCAGGGTCACCTTCATCAGTTTCGTGTGTGGGGAGGACCCATAAAATTTAAGGCCTCCAGTTTGTTGCATGAGGAGGGTCCACTTACTTAATTTTGATTGCAGGCTTGTGGCTTCAAGTTTTTCTCAAGCTGTGTCTGCGCTGACAAACCTCGCCACAGCTCATATTCAGGGACTATGTGGACCTGTGCTTTTGCAATTGTACTGCCTAAGCGCAAGTGGTACAATTCACCATCCTGAATAATTTTATCTCTCTCTTCCTTTAAAACAAAAATAAAAATGCCCTTTGCTAGCTCTGAAGAAGGAAAATGTGAACAAGTATAAACTGATGCATGAAGGGGCAAAAAAACTTTATTTCATGTATAGGTGGTGACCATTTAGGTAAGTCCAATTCACACGTGATCACTGATTCATGGGTCCTTTTGGATCTGGAAGAAGACATAATGGGGATGAAACAGGGCATGCTTATATGCACTATGTGGGGGCCGGGAACAGAATCCCCACGTGAAATGGTCGCTTGCTTGCTCATGGGGTCTGAACTGGCAGTGATTGGCCAGGACCAAGACCTTGGGTTGTAGTGGATAGCTCAATGAAGATGCCGACCCATTGTGCGGCAGCAGTGAAAAAAGCAAATTCCATGCTAGGAATCACTATGCAGGAACTGAAAATAAAAAAGGTACTCAAAATGATCAAGGGGATGGAGAAACTTCCCAATTTGGAAAGGTTTCCACATCTGAGGCTTTTCATTTTAGGGAAAAGGCGAGGAAGAGGCAATATGACTAGAACTCCTGGGCACCCAAAGAATCTGGAAGTTGGAAGAGTCAGGACAGACAAAAGAAGCACTTATTCAGGCAGCGCTCAGCTAACAGAGGAACTAGTTCCCACAGGAAGCAGTCATGGCTACCAACTTGGATGGCTTTGGACAAATTTGTGGAGGATAAGGCTATCAACATCTACTAGCCATGATGGCTGTGCTCTGCCTCTGCATCGGAGGCAGTGATGCTGGGTCTGACCCAGCAGGGTGATTATATTCATTGTCCACTTGGCTCAGAACTGCCTACAATAACTGGCAGTAGTGCTCCAGGATTTCACGCAGGAGACTTCCCCAGCCAGAGGTTGAACCTGGAAACTTTTGCATGCAAAGCAGATGCTCTACTACTGACCGACAGTCTTTCCATTAACTTAAAAGTAGAAGCACAAGAAAACACATGATAGGAAAGCAAGTTAGCCAATGAAGAAAATGATAAAATGCTCAAAATACAATTGCCACCTGTTCTCATGAACTAACAATTTCTTTCTGACTGTTCAGATATTTTTTGGATGCTCCAGAAAGAGACTGGGTTTGCTTTTTTTACAACCTTCCCGGGAAGTATGCTACCCTTTGCAGTTTTTGTTTACTGCAGCCAACAGGATGTCTTTGCTCTTCTAGAGGTACATTATGGCCTGTGCACATCAAATCAGTAAAAGTTCCATGATTGTACAGAAAAAAATGAGGCCAGTTTGCAAAATCCATGCAATTCACCACTCCAGGCCAAAATTGGCACTGCTTCGCCTGGAGAACTTTGGATCATAATCCAAAAACGTAATTTACTGCTTTGTGTGCTTTGGAAGGGATTACTACAACACAGCTGTAGTAATCACCCAGCCCACTGTGAATGCGACAATATGAGTGGGCTGGTTTTGGAGATGGGAGAGGTCTGAGTCTAGCCTTGTTGGTCCTGCCCTTTGCCCCCGATCTCCTCTGCTGCCTTGCAAGCTCATACCAACAGATTTGAGAACTTTGGAACCAGAACTTACACATGAATAGAGCTGCACTGGCCATTGTGGATTAATGCAAAAGTGCCTTGCACAGCAGTTTCAGAGCTTTGGAAATCAGCCCAGCCAAACCACCTTCCTCCAGGCTAATATTCTGTACTATATATGTGTGTTGAGGACTATATCCAATAACATGTCTGGTTTGGAGCTGGTTGTCTGCATAACTAAGCTACTCGGGACTAGCCTTTCCCAAGGGAATTCTCAGGGCATTGTGCTCCCTGAAGCTTTCTCAGACTGCAAGATAAACTGGAAGATGTGCAAGTCCACCCTGGCTGACTAACAAATTTGAGAAGATGGCATACAGCAAGTTGCTCTCCGCCTGCCTTATGAGACTCAGGCAGAGATGGAGGATTACACGTTAACAGGTCAAGTTTGGAACATTTGTGCATCCAATCTTTGGGACCTCTAGATCAACTGGCCTGAACTCCTTCCCAGTCCTATGCCTTGAGGTTTTTTTAACGGCGATGCTGAGCTTGAACCTGGGGCATCTTGCATGTAAATCATTATTCTCTTTCTTTCCAATTGTTAGGTACTGAGTGCTGATACTTATGTAACCAAAATGGCACCACCTTTGACCAGACACTGAAATCCAGCTCTGAGGGCTTTCTGGTGGTTTCCTCAATGTAAAAAGTGAGGTTACAGGGAACCAGGCAGAGAGCTTTCTCTGTAGTTGCACCTGTCCTGTGGAAAGCCCTTCTGTCAGATGTTAAGGAAATAAACAACTATCTGACTTTTAGAAGACATCTGACATAGAAGAGTTTGATGCTTTGTTGTGTTTGATGTTTTAATTTGTTGGAAGCTGCCCAGAGTGGTTGAGGTAACCCAGTGCAGGCCTGCAGGAACCCCAAGTTTTGCAGAAGTACAACAAATCCTTTTTTTAAAAATAAAAGAAACCCAAAAGAGGCCAATGGAGACTGATCATGCTTTGTGGTCATGGAATGCTGGATGTGTGTAAAAAACGGAGGGGAGGAGGAACATCCACCTTTTAACTGAGTTGCAAGGTTCAGAAGATTCTCAAATAATGTTGTACTTTAGATTTCCCTGATCAATTATAGCCTATGACCCAATTCATATCCTTACATCACTGGTAGAGAGCCAAAGCAGTGTGACTCCACCTATACCATCTTAGTAATGTATGAAGTGTGTCATGTGGACAGGGGCCATGCCCCTGCAGGCCAGCAAAACTGGTGTGGGGATTATTCATGTGCCTAGCCCTATCACCATGACCCACTTCCACTAGCTCTTTTCACACTACAGCCCTGCTACATTGTTTTCACATTAGTCCTACACCACGGAAGACCTGTGCAGAGAAGGCCCCAGTGTTACCAGGGCATCATGAGAGCAGCCATGCCTCAGATGGTAATATATGAACTGGGTCTTACTGTTTTTGCACTGCCTTTTGATGTTCTTGCCCTTGTTCCTCATTGTCAATTCCGATCTTCCTTGCAAACATCTTCCCTTCAGTGCTGACGGAAAGCCCCCTTGGAAACAACTATGTGATTTCTGTTCCTTGCACAGCACCTTGCAGAATCTTGGTATCAAATCAATCTTTAACACCCTTGCAAAAGTATGAGTTCAAATGTGGATGTGGCATTGCTGGCTGCAAAGCCGCCTCTCTATCTGCTGCTCCTCTTTTGCTGAAACTGCACCACTACGAAGTCAAGTCTGCTATGTACCTTCCTTGATATATGGGGAAGGAAGAGGAACTTCAAGGAATCCCATCCTCCTGGTGCCAGGGCATTGGTTTTAATCATGGTGGTAACTCAGCAAAGAACACCCGAAGATAATAAAACACATATTTAGAGATGGTTTGACTTCCCACAAGTCTTTTTTTTTTCCTTTCAACATCTCCTGTTTTAGTCTGTGTTGCTTCTCATTGAATGACAGGCCTGTGTAAGTCATACTTCAGTAATCTGAAGCATATGGCTCGTAGCTCACTGTTGTTTTTCTTATAGTTTCAGAATTAGTCTTTCCAATTTAAAATACATGAAAGACATCTGTATGCTCTTTCATTAAACTCCTTTTTATATTTATAACATCCTATGCATTCTTTTGGAATGTTTTCTATTGAACTGTGGAGTCCAGGCTTGGGCGGCAGCTATTTCCTTTGTATCACAGAGGGAGGAGTGCTATTAGAATAGACCTCCATCTCTCTCTTACAAACACAACACAATATATTCTTTGCTTATCCAAACAGGGATGTCTTGGGTTAATTTCAAACGAAATAATATTTTATGTGGATTCATACTTCAGCCCACACACCCTCTCATTCCAGCAGCTCTCTGACCCCCACTTCCACCCCCCCCACCTCCCTCCTGCAATAAAAATGGATGGAAAACTCCTTGGAATCTCCATTAATGGCTGTAACATAACATTCTGAAGCCTTTTGAGATTTCTAAATTGCAGCTGCACAGCAGAACTGTCCTACTGCAAAACAAATGGTATGTATTTTGTCTGCCGAATTTATTGCACCAAGTATGCTGAGATGGATTACATATAGCATCAGCTATGTTGGTCAAAATGGCATTCAGTGCTAGTCAAAATGTAAATCTAGGGCACATTTCATGTGAAAAGGAATAAGAGCAATTTTTCGGGAGTAAGTGAAATAAAATACTTGGAACATATTAACAATATTCTTGATTCTATGCATTTATGCGAGCATATCTACCTGTATACCATCAAAATGTCCATTTAACACCAATCCACTACCTTTTTTGTGTGTGGGGGGGTACAGTGCTAACAAAGCTAAGCATTTTTGTGCTACTTCAGTATTACAGTGGGGGCACTGGATTTCTGATGCAATTTAACTAAGGCAAGGTTGACATGTCGTTTGGCTAAATTAAAATCTCAGCTCAATACATGTTGGCCTGGATTGCACATACAGACACACAAACACTCCACTTGTGTGCATTCCACTTCTGTGCAACAGCATTTACGTGTGCTGCTGCCAAATGCATATTTTTTTGGAACCAGGAAATGGTGCCAAGAGAGCCACGAAAAGAGCAGGAGAGAACTGGAGGGAAACAGTTTGCGTGGTCGCTCCAAGTGTCTTGCCACCCCCACTCACTCACCCTCCTTGGCTTTTTTCTTCCTGCCAGTATGGAGGGGGGACTCCATGCCTCTGACCACCCACCTGCCCATTCTTCCCTCGCTTGCGGCCATTTTGTTCCTCTTCCTTGCCACCCCACAAGCATGCAGCCACGTTATTTCTTGGGGATGGGGGAGAAACTAGATAAGGGAACTGTCTCCGTAAACTTCCAAGACTAACAGGGAGAGCACCAAGAGGCTGCACAGTGGTGATGGGCACTGGGAGCCACTGACCCACCATTCAACTTTCCAATCACTGGAGGCAGGCTGGGCAGGTGGGTGCACATGTGCAAGGGCACATCACCGCCCGGGAATGCAAGTGGGATGGGTGGGATCTGCCGAGAGAGGTACGCTTCCCAGCCTCTCTCAACAGTGCCCTCCCCACTTTATGTGATTTCCCATATATGCACAGAGTCTGGGAATATAAAGTCTGTGTAAGTAGGGAGATGCCTTTCATGCTAAACAATGATTTAGCATTATGCGCAGAAGCCTGTATGAGACTGAGCAAAGCCTCTTCCTTCCACAATATTCAGTTTCACTTTTGTCATGTATAAATCAGGAATCACAGTTTACAATAGACTCCATTTAGTTGCAAAACAAGCCAACTTCAAATCATGGGTTATGAAGCTGGCATGCTTAACAAACCAGAGTTTATTTTAAATCACAATGATCTTGATCCATTGTCACTAACCCCCCCCCCCAAAAAAAAACCCCTAACAGCAGATCTGTATCACCAGAAACATCATTTGATTCTACGGTCCTGAGAGTACAGCGCTTTAGAGGGTAGATGTGACAAGTGCATGTTTGATTAAAAATCCCTGCCCCTGAAATATTCATAGAATCAGAGTCATCTAGTCCAACTCCCTGCAATGTAATAGTATTATGACAAGAAAGACTCTGTGTGTAGTCTGGAGAGCTGGCCCTATCATTAGGCAGAATGAAGAAGCTATCTCAGATGACAGATGTTGGGACGGGAAGTGGCAGTAAGGTGTGCAGAGCTGTGTGGTTTCCCTAAATTGGCCCGCGGCCCTCAGAGGCAGTATGAATATTGTCCTATTGACAGTGTTGCCAGTGTTAATGTCAGAGTTGACAGCCAGTCTGGTTGCCTTCTGTACACTGCATGTGGAATTGGGGAGGGATACTAGGGAGCAAAATAAACCTTTGGATGGCTCTGGTATGGAGTTTAAATATATAGGGAAAGCATTCAAATATTTAGCCTCTGACCTTCCTGCCTTCTGGAGTAATGCAATTCCAGGAGGGCTATACTATATGCTCCCCCTGCCCAAATGTGTAGATATCTCTTAGATTCTGTAATATCAGATCCGCTTTACTGAAGTGAAAATAATCTTATCAGGTAAGTATCTAAAGGATTAAGCACCCAAACAGTGCATCTCTGTTATTTCACTCATGTCTTCATTCGTAGTTTTCTGTTTGCTGGCAGCAACACTCTAACTTTCCCATAATGTGTACTTTGTTTGAGTTTATTTTAAAAATGGGGAAAACTCTCAAAATAAAGGCAGTTCTATGCATACTGATTTGAAACCTGAAGAACCAGAAACTGGACTGGCATGCTGATTATCAGAAATGGTGACGAAGAGAGAGGGAAAAGTTGTGAAAATGTGTGCAAACGTAGGAAGAAACAAAGTGGAGAATCTCTGTTCTGTATATGTGGTTCTTTGGTGTTGTCGTCTTCAAAGAATGAGAACCAAAGTTAAGCACCTCCACATCTGTCTGATTTCAATAGGAGAGTTAAGTATATTCTTTACTTAACTGTTTAGGGGGGGATGATGAAATTCATAACTGGAAAAGATGTTTGCTTGGGTTTTCTTAGTCTCTTCCCAATAGCCTCCAAAAGAGCTTGCATGGATTTGAAAAGAAACAATAACTGTCCCGGGATATTGCTATATTTTTGTAAGTGCAAGGATTTCATTTTTTTTCACATATGGAAATTGCATTATTCCTGACTGATCATTAAAGGTTTTTGCAAAGACACAAAAAAAATATGAGTTACATAATATGGTATCCTTGATTTCAGAATCCTATAGCTCCTTACTAATCTGCAAATAGCTATCACAGGTCCTTAATGATGTCTTGTGCTTGATTCTGAAATTTTGATTTGACAAACCTATGGAATATAAGTGGAGATTTCCCATGCACCCCCTGCAGACAGGAGGTGAAGGTATTTTCAAATTAGCATATGATCGCCACAACTATGTGGGTTAAATTATGCAAGGCTGTTTGGTGCAGGCTCTCATCTTAGAGAAGGTTAGTGACAATTTGATCTCATTAACTTAAGTATCACTGATTTCAGTAAAATTCACTTCCAATTAAGCCTATAAGTAGGATTGAATGCTAACAATCCAATGCTGTTTACAGGCAACTCCCATTTTAGGTGTGAGAAATATGCGTGCGATTGTGCACAGCAACGAACCTGGAAGTGACCAGAAACATCCTAAAGACATCACTGAAACATCACTAAAAGGGCAGAACGGGGGTGGAAAGGGGCGTTTGCAATATTTTTCAGTGGGTTTCTGATTTCATGCAAGCACACAATGACCCAGAACGCAACCCCCATCTAAATTGGGGGCTGCCTGTACTTGGAACGAAGTCTTATTCATTTCAGTGGGGCTTATTTCCTGTAGCTTTAGCATGGCAGAAAAGGACTTTGTTGCTTCTGCAAAGTGTCTACCAGATTGTTGGCACTTAATTAAGCAGCAGTAGAATTAAAAGTAAAAATAGAATTAGTAACAAAACACATTCACTATGTTTTTCAAATGGGCAAATGTAAAATATCCATGTACTTTTCAGGAAATAATGATTTTTATATTTATATACAATGACTTCACTTTTTGCTAAAATCTAGCAACGCTCATGATTTTAAAACTCTGGGGTTCCTCAGCTTTTGTTTATTTCACTGTTATTTATATATATCTGTCCTGGAGTTTTTCACCTTGTGCATTGTGCCAATACTCAAATATGATCAACTGATTATGAGCATCAGTGACAGATGGCAAATGGCTCTTGCCTCAACACTGAAAACTGACATTCTCAGAGAAGCCAGATCTTCACAGTAATTGATTCTTTGTCATGCAATGATGTCATGTGTTGCCTGTTTTATGGACAGAATGGAAAATGCAAAGCATACAGAATGGGCAACAGACGCGCAGTCCATTCCACTTAGACTGTGCAAACCTCACAATGGACAGCTGCCGAAATGGGGTAAAATATGGCAAGCATTCTTTAGAGATGGCAATAACTAGCAGCCTGGTCCCATGCCCTATTGCACAGTTATAGTGGAGCACAGCATCCACCACTGAGTATATCATTAAAGATAGTACCCATTGCTCAAACATGGCATGCTGGCTTTACTTTTTTTATAGCAGATGTATATGTAATGACCATATCTAGTAGATGTCAAAGGATTTCCAATTTGTTTCCAGATACAATTCAAGGTCCTAGGCTTTGACTTATGAAGTTCTAAGTGACCTATAATCAGTGTCTGAAGGATGTTCTCTCCTATATCGACATGCAAATTCTTTAAGATCTCAAGTCCTACCCTGAGCATTCCTATCTTCAGAGGCTGAGTTGTACTTGGGGCAGAGCCTTTTTTGTAGTGGCACCCCCTCCTAAATAAATATTTGCCTAGTGCCTACTTTTTATCATTTAGACATTGAGTGTTGCCTGTTTTTTCTTTCAAGCTTTTAGTTAAGGACATGATAATTTGTTGCTGGCAGCTCTTGTGTATTCATCGTTTCAGTGTATTTCTTATATTAACTGCAAGCCACCATGAGCATTTTGCAGAAAGATTAAAATATTTAAAATAGCAAATAAATAACAAAATCATATAAATATATGAAGCTGCTTGACGCTGAGTCAGACCATTGCTCCATATAGTTTACTACTGGGTACAATAGGATTAGCTAACATTGTGCTCTCCAGCTATCGCTGGACTACAATTCCTATCACCCTCTGCAACCATGACCAAAGATCTGGTATGATGAAAATTGCAGACCACCAACATTTGAATGATAGCACTTTGGCTACCCCAATCAACTGGCAGCAACTTTCCAAAAAGCAGTTCCCTACTCTTTCTGGACCTACCTGAGATGCCATTGGCCGCAAAACATGAGCTCTACTGCCGAGCTATGGTACTTTACTAGAGGCTGATAATAAATACAGAGGCCCAGTTCAGATGTGAACCATGGTTTGCTGGTACAAGCACAAGCAATGGGAAGCCTCAGGCTCATAAACACTTTTCTCCCCTTTCCCCATATGTACCCAGCCTTTAGATACAAGGGGGGGGGGGATGACTAGAAGCTTCTGATTATGATTTACAACTAACTGTAGTTTGTGATTTTAGCTGAACACTGCAAACTGGTTTATTCAAACCACTTGTTCTCAACCCAGGAGCTGAAACTACGATGAAGAGCATTTTTTTATAATTAATCATAAATTATTTTTTTAAGAACCAATGCCTGTGAATTTGAGACAGAGGTAATTAATTTAATCTCCTCTAAATAGAAGTTGTCCTGAAAATGCTTCCGCTGTATGTTTGTCTTTAGCATATTATTCCATAAAATTATGTACAAACCTCCCCTACCCTTCTTTGATACCTTTATAGTTTCGCTAGGCACACCAGGCTCTGGAACTTTATTCAAATAAGTGGTCAAGTCTTGATCAACATGTTCAAACACCAGTGTTAGTTTCGTCTCTCGGTCTGTTCGGGATGCTGTGCATACATCGAACAACCTAAGAAAGGGGAAAAACACATAAATGCTAAGTAAATGGGTGGAAACCAGCAAAAGATTAGTGTTTGAAACTGAGATATGAAAACTAGGATCTAAATGGCACCTTAAACCTAGATTATGGGCGCAAAACCAAATGTCTAGGCATTTTTTTTATATATAATACAAAGCTGAAAATGAACTGCAGCTAAAATATAATGTTCATTTATCACATTGTCTTGTCCTTCCCCTGCCCACCCCCTAATATTCTTAAGAGGGTCTCTTCTCCAGTCTTCGGAGTAGCTGGAAGTTGGAAGGCAGAAAAAGGTCCTCTCATCCTTCAACTCTGCAGTTTTAATATGAAATCTTAGCCACAGTACTGCGCCCAGAGCTCAGAAGCTGCTCACACTAATGATATTCCCGGTCACAAAATGTGCCTAGAACAATGGGAGTTTCGAACACTGCAAAGGAGTCCTTTGAAATAACTTTCATTTATTATGAAACATGACATGCAGAAAGATCCTGCTGAATCTGGGTACCAAACACACAGATATCTAGCAAGAGGTATTCTGAGGCATACGGCCACTGATTCTGGAAGCAGAATCTTCTTCTTTGGTGATCACTCGTAGCAGAGTAAGATTGTCTTCCAAGAACACGGTCTTAACAGTGAGTCTGTAAGTGCCTGTGGAGGCCAATTCTGGATCTACATGTCCTTCCACAGTGGAAGCACAAATTACCTTGAGAGTCTTTAAACCTCTTTTGTTGACCACCAGCATTACGCTTTCCATTTTAAAGTTCAGAATAGAGTAGTTGCTTTGGAAGATGATAATCAGGCAAGTTCCCCTGCATTCCCAAGTTATAGGTAAATTTTTTTCGGAGACACTGTTGCTGAAATCTTTCAAGGAGTTGAAGATGGCGCTTATAAGTCGCCCATGTTTCACAAGCATACAGTAAGCTTGGTAGTACAATAGCTTTGTAAACAAGCATTTTGGTTTCCCTGTGAATGTTCTAGTCCTCAAACATTCTGCACTTCAATTGGGAGAAAGCTGCACTTGCAGAGCTCAGGCAATACTAGATTTCAACATCAATGTTGGCCCTTGTGGAAAGATAACTGCTGAGGTAGGAGAAGTGATTGACACTTTCCAACGTTACACCATTGAGTTGGATTTGTGGCGCTGCAGAGGGGTTGTTTTGTGCTTGTTGCTGCAGCACTTTGGTGTTTTGGATGTTGAGTGATAGGACAAGCTTTTCGTAAGATTCTGCGAAAGCTTACACATTGTCATCAGCATACTGAAGCTCTATGACGGAAGTTACGGTAACCTTACTCTTTGCTTTCAGCCTACTCAGATTAAAGATCTTTCCATCTGTTCGATATATGATTTCTACTCTGGTGGGAAGTTTCCCTTCGACAAAGTGTAGGATCATGGCAATGAAAATAATAGATGAATACAGCCATTGCGACTAGCAGCCACTGAGTCTTATCCTCCCTGAATTTGTCTAATCCCCTTTTAACGCAATCCAAGACAACAGCCATCACTACATATTGTAGGAGACAATTACATAGTTTAACTGTCTGCTATGTAAAGAAGTACTTTTGTGTGTTCCAATATTCACTTTCATTGGATGACCCCACATATATCCATCCACTTTATCCACATCATGTATAATAGTATGCACCTTTATCATGCCCCTCTTTACTAATTTCTCCCCCCATCCAAATACTGTAGGCTTTCCTCATTGGGGAGTTGTTGCTCCAGGTCCTTGAGCACTTTGCTTGCTCTTCTCTGTGCAGCTATTGGTATGTTCAAAGGGAAAGGGAGGTGTATCAAGCAGTTTGCCCCCATCATCACCCTTTCCAAGAAGCATAAACTATGGAGAAAGGGAAGATCCAGTGAAAGCAGCAATTTACTTTTCCAAACTCGGTACATACCTCACAGCTGAATCTGCCCTAGACACGCACTCTTTCTAGGCTCCACTTTCAACTGCTTCCTACCAACTTTAATTTCTCTCTTGAAGATACCATCTGCCCCTTGTAAGTAAGTTGTGTATTCTATAATACCAGAGAGGTCACAATGCAGTTAAGAAAAATATAGTTAAGAAAAATGCTTTGCCTTTGTCTAGAACTTTTTCATCTTCAGATATCAAAGGAAGTTTGCAAATTGGGTAAGCATTAATATCCCAAAGAACAAAGAGCCGAACCAACCTGTAAGTGGAAGCACAGTAATCTTTCAGTTAAGATTCTGATCTGCCATTTCAGAGATTACCTGGGCTAAGCAGAGAAGCCCCAATTAACCCAGAGCTGAATGGGGCTTGCACTAGCTTACAGGCTTCAGCCACATTCATTTTCAAGTTAAAGGAAAATTGGAAGATGAGTTCCTGAAGTACTTCTACCTTGCAGTAGACAAAGAGTCAACAGAGAAATAACTAAAGGGTGAATTTAAATATCTGTTAATTTTTTTAAGCAATGTAATATTTTTATTGTACAGATGATGCTTTATAACATGGTATCTTCTAGCAAATCCAGTGAGAGATGCTAGACTTCAGCGAAGCTAGCTCAGGTAGCTTGATGAATGACAGGAACATAGTTGCACTACATATATTTTAAAAGTACAGAAAAAGAACTGGTATAGAATAATGGCTTGCAATTATACTGGGTTTGTCCGTGTGTCTGTCTAGATGTAGCGGTAGCTAGATTACCTGTGAATGTAGCTGCTCACGCAAAATGCCTACTTGTGAATTCACCGTAGTTTGGGAGGAGGGGACTCATGGAACTGTGGTGGAGCAGAAACAATCCATGCATGAACTCTCCCTTCCAGCATGAAACTGTTTACATGACTCAGTGACCATCACCATGTGAAAGGTCCTTTGCATCTTCTCTGCCATGGCTTATGTATTATCTGGCCTTGGAAACTAGTGCACTAAAAGTAGATATGTGTCTACCGCTGCAGTCACAAAAATGAATTATGAAGCCTTTACCAAATCCATTTTTTAAAAATTCTAATAGATTAGGCATCTCTTGGAAACTGAGAAGTGGTAGGCTTATCATGCAAAGAGAAAACCCCACACACTGAGAAATAAAGGTACCAACCCATTCTGCCTCACCCTAACGGTAAAAAGGTAAAGGTACCCCTGCCCGTACGGGCCAGTCTTGACAGACTCTAGGGTTGTGCGCCCATCTCACTTAAGAGGCCAGGGGCCAGCGCTGTCCTGAGACACTTCCGGGTCACGTGGCCAGTGTGACAAAGCTGCATCTGGCGAGCCAGAGCCGCACACGGAAACGCCGTTTACCTTCCCGCCAGTAAGCGGTCCCTATTTATCTACTTACACCCGGGGGTGCTTTCGAACTGCTAGGTTGGCAGGCGCTGGGACCGAGCGACGGGAGCGCACCCCGCCGCGGGGATTCGAACCGCCGACCTTTCGATCAGCAAGCCCTAGGCACTGAGGCTTTTACCCACAGCGCCACCCACGTCCCTAACGGTACATCTATACAAATTCTAAGTAGCCTAGAACAGTTTCAAATCTTGTGTCCTTGCCCGTAGTATAAATATGCCAATTTAAAGTTATTTCTTTATCAGTCTTTCATGCAACAAAAACCTTCCTCAGACACAAGGACAGGTTCCAGTTGTGTACTTGCAGCGGCGTTTTCCTACATAGGTAAAACAGCCGTTTTCAAGGATCAAAATAAGAATAGGCAAATTCATGGAGGAAAAAAGCACTCTGAGTCATGATGGCTATGTGCCATGTCTGGTATCAGAGGCAGTATGTCTCTGAACACTATTTGCTGGGGGTCGTGAGCAAGAGGCTGCTACTGTGCTCATGCCTTTTGTCTGATCCTGCAGAGATCTTCTTAGATTCAGTTAGGTAAGGAACATGGACGGAGTGCCTTTGCATAGCAGGACCACTATGGGCTGAAGTCACTAGTTAAATTTAAATTCCCTGAAATTTGTCAGGAGTTAATAATTTGCAATATATTTATATAAATCATGTATCACAGTAAACAAACATAGAGGAGCCAGGCAGGTATGAGATCTGAACATAAACATTGGAAAATATTTCCAACTGTATGTTTCTGTTAAACAACATTTACTTAATTTTTAAACACCTTTTTTGCCAAGTATTTAATACATTGGCAAAGCTACTCTTTCACCTAATGCAGTATTTTTAAAAAGATTCCTCTGTGTAGAATGTGAACACCATCAATATTCTGCACATTTCTTCTAGAGGTCAATCAAATACTTACAGCTGCCAGGTCCCTTGGCTGTAAAGGGTTTTGCACCTCTGGCTCCTGACTGTATAGTGCTAGTGATTTGGGGGTTGGTGGCATCGTTACTGTTTTCATTCATTTATTTTTGTTGTGCATTCTGTTTCATCATATAATGTTGTCATGATGAATTATCTTGGGAAATACACAACTGGAAAAGTGGTATAAGTTTAATTAACAAGTAACATTAAACTACAATATGTTTTAACATCTTGCCCAAGTTACTTGGCTTGATATTATTATTCTACCCATGTCCATGGCAAGCAAGTGGAGGATGATTCGTTCTGGCCAAGTTTCTGTGGCTGGGTTCTTTTAGTGACTGATCAACCTCCCTGTCAAACTGAGTATTTTGAGTACTCACTGCAGAATCTGAGTGCGTAGGACAGGCTAAAAATCCAAGGGCACAATCCACCAGGGTCCTCTCCAGTACAGAGAGCACTGCTAAGGAACAGGACTTCAATGAGATCTGCATGAGATAATTCCCTGGCATATTTGTATGCACCTAGCAAACAAATATGGAGTAGAACTCAAGAGTTGTTACAAAGCTTATTTGAAATCCAAATATCTATTTTACTTTCTGGAAAGTGTGAGGAGGGCTTTTAATTTATTTGTTTTGTTACATTTTTAATCCACGCTATACACAATTCATCAGAAATAAATAATGGGCCACTTTCCCCAAAGTCTCAGAGAAATAAATATGTTTTTCACTGTCCATGGAAAGAATGTGATTGGGGGCAGGTGGCAGCAGCCACAATTCAGTGGGGAGGGAATTCATGACTGGGATTCCAAAACTGCCCTGGAGAAAGTTACCACTAGACAGGCCATGCTACCAGGTTGCAGAATGATGGCAACCACAATTTGTTCATAAATTCTATGAGACACTTTGAAAGCACAAATATTATACATATCAATATTTCATTATATCAAGCAATTGGTATCCAGGGATGATGATGATGATTATTTTTTTTATTATTATTATTGATAATTTATATGCAGCCCATCTGACTGGGTTGCCCCAGCCACTCTGGGCAGCTTCTAACAAAGTATAAAACCACAGTAAAACATCAAACAATAAAAACTTCCCATTACAGCTATTTGCTTTATTTTAATTTCTTTTCTTTTTTTTACTGAACTGTATAATATATTTTTTAAACAAAATGTGGGTATCTGCCTTGATATTTTGAGATCCAAATAATTCAATGCCATGCCTTAGGAATACCATTTAAAGCTACCCACATGTGAATCTGTTGGAACAAGTTTGTCAATTCAAACTGTCAGGTTCTGAGTTACAGATAGGTAGCCGTGTTGGTCTGCCATAGTCAAAACAAACACAAAAAAAATTCCTTCCAGTAGCACCTTAAAGACCAACTAAGTTAGTTCTTGGTATGAGCTTTCGTGTGCATGCACACTTCTTCAGATACCCGGTGGTAGTTGGTGGTCAGTGTTCTGTTGGGAGGGTGGTTGTTGTTCTCCAGTGGGTTGAGAGGTGTTGTGTTGTGAAGTTGTTGCTTGTTCTGCTTTGTCTTGTTGTTGTATGTGTTGAAAATACTCCTTCAGGCGTAAACGGCGGAAAAATGCTTCCAAGTCCCCGCAGAACTGAATCATGTGTGGGGATTTGGCAGGGCAGAATGACAGTCCACGTGAAAGGACAGTCCACGTGAAAGTATCTGAAGAAGTGTGCATGCACACGAAAGCTCATACCAAGAACTAACTTAGTTGGTCTTTAAGGTGCTACTGGAAGGAATTTTTTTTGTTTTGTTTTGTCAGGTTCTGAGTACAAGAGGACTGTTATAATTGTGTATAGTCGTACCTTGGATCCTGAACTCCCTGGAACTCAGACGTTTTGGCTCCCAAACGTCGCAAACACGGAAGTGATTGTTCCGGTTTGCGAACGCTCTTTTGGAACCTGAACATCCGACAGTGATTCTGCGGCTTCTGATTGGCTTCAGGAGCTTCCTGCAGCCAATCAGGAGCCGCAATTTGATTTTTGAACATTTTGGAAGTCAAACGGACTTCCGGAACGGGGGGGGGGGGGGGAGAGCAGGATCATTTCCACTGGTGCCCAATGAACGTGTTTTAAAAACCAAAGAACATAAGGTAAGCCTGCTGGATCAGGTCAACAGCCCACCTAGTCCAGCATCCTGTTCTCACAGTGGCTGACCAGATGCCTGTGGGAAGTCTGCAAGCTGGACATGAGTGCAAGAGCACTATGCCCACCTGTGATTCCCACCAGCTGGTATTCAGAGTAATAATGCCTCTGTATATGTACCTACATGTATTTTCTACATGCATTCAGAACAACATCTAGAAGACTTTAGATATGCATATCTAAAGCATGGTTTCTAATTGCATTTATACAGAGCATATGGAGGTATAGTTTGTTTGTACATGAATAGGCTCTTTTAATAGCGATGCTGAATGGGGAGGAGAGGGGAGGGGTAGCAGGTGTGACTCCACTTCCCAAGTGCATGCATTCAGTGTACAATATTGTAACATATTCAAAATCCTAACTCCCTCTGTTCAAGACAAAGGAATGCACACCTGCAGATCTTCTGAATAGCTTTTTCTTGACAAAGGGCTTATGCGGAGCTCAAAGACTCTCAGTAGGGCTACCTAGTGTTCCACAACCAAGATAAAATTATATAATTTGTTTTAATACAGTTTAAGCTGCAACACTATGCCCACTTTCTCAGCAATACAATGTGGGTCAATGGAGAGCCATGTGCATCAGGTTGTTAGTCTCATAGAATTCAACAAGTTCATTTAAATCAAAGTACTTAATCCCAACCAGGATGTAGATTGGAAGGTAAAACAATTAAAGCTTGGTCTTGTCATTGTGGAATTATGCACACATTAGGCTTTTGTTCTCATTTACTCCAGAGTACTAGCCATCAGCATCTGCCCACAGCAAAATAGAGTTCTCAGTTACTTCAAGCCTCTCCTTAGAGAGTGTGTAATAAGTGTGTAGCTACCTAATTACAAATGGAGTTGTTGGTTCTACATACAGCAACAGGGCAACATGTACACAAATCCTGAAGTTTCACTCCTTCACAAAACACATTTTAGGAACACATCAGTCTGTCTCCCAGGCATTAGTTCCCTAGGACAAATATATGGTGTAGGTTAGCCAATCACAAATATAGCCAGCAACTGTTCCCATAGACACAGAAGCACTTCTAGCAGCTGCATTAGTGGGAGTTGTTACATGCCAATATGCATGGTTAACCAGTTCACACAATATGGTTATCCATGGGAGTGCCAACCTGTGCGTGCAGCCATTGTATATAATTTGTGTGCAAAGAAGCTATGTGTACCCAATCCTAAGACTATATTACGGATTTAGCTGTATTAACATGAATGCCCTCTCCCAAGTAACTATAGTTCTAGGGATTCAATTATCAATTAATCAGTTTATTACAGTCATAGACCAGCAGTCAGAGAATAGAATATTAAGTGGATAAAAAACAAAACTGATAATTAAAACAGATAAAAACTAAAAACAAATAAAAACATTCAGTAAAACAGACAATTAAAACAATGTACAACAATGAATTTAGACACACTGTGAAACAATAAACTATCCCAGGGAGTTGACTCAGAGTCACCCATGGAACCGGGTTTGGGGATTTTCATGCCGGACTATTTTGAGTTGGGCGATGGTCTGTGTCTACCGATTTGCACACAGAATCTGGCGACCATCCAGGTCGTCTTCTGGTCTTTGCCTAACAGCAAAAGGTCAAATTTTTGCTTTTGCGGGAGGTCGGCGAGCCTCACCAGGAGGGGATCAATGAACTTACTGCGTGCCTCTTCGTAAAAGGGACATTTAAAGAATAAGTGTTCTAGGCTTCCTATCTCTCTCAATGGACAGGTGCAAAGTCTCTGGGCATAGGGGACTTTTCTAAAGGCTCCATCCAGGACCGGCGAGGGAAGAGCCACGCTTCTGGCAAGTGTAAAGGCCCTTCTTGCATTTCTAGATATGAGAAAGGAGAGATATGCTGCCGGTGCGGCTATGTATCTCTCGATTTCTCCAATTCTATAGTCGGGGCACCTTGCGCAGTCCTGTTGTCTCTCAGTATCTAATATTCTTTGCCTGACCGTGGCTTTTGCCTGGTGCAAGCCCAGACTTAGAAAAGCTTGAGGGGCAAAACCCAGTTTCTGGAGGGTGTTCAGAACTGCAGTCTGCCAGCCTGACTAGAATTGGTAGCAGAGGATCAGTGGGGCTATCCCTCGGGGGAGCAGATTCAATGTCAGCCATTTGTATATAGATGTTAAGCAAATGCTAGCCTCCACTCTCATCATCCCCGTTTCCAATCTCACCCATGCGTTTGAGACACATCTGGGGACTTGGAGGAGAGCTCTAAGAAATCTAGATTGAACTCTCTCAAGGGGGGAGAAAGCAGAGGAAGGCAGACCCAAAAAGGAACCATACAGGAGTTGTGCCAAAGTTTTGGCCTTGTATAATTTTAGAGCTGCGGGGACAAAGAAGCCCCCTTGTGCTCTGAAGAATTTAAGAATACAATTTGCAGTTTTATCAGCTGAACTCCTGATGGAGTTTATGTGTAGTTCTAGGGATCTTTAAGCACAACACTTTGTCCAAAGTACACTTGCTAGGATTCTCCGGGAGATACCAGGTTTAAAACTGGTTTAAAACTGTAGTAGGTATACCCAGTGTCAGCACCTCTGAATTAACAATAGTGGGAAGAACATTCTGAAGATCTTGAAATATTTTGAAGACAGTAAACTGAACAAGTACCCTTTACCCTTCTGTCCCTAATTGAGCATAAATATCTACAACTGCAGCCACAAATGCTATCTAAACTGAGCACCTTTAAGTAGAACATGTATTAGGCCTTAATACTACAAAACAACTTCAAGCAATGTCTCTGCCAAATATTTCTGGAAGAAGCAGACAACTCCATGAGAAACACCCTCTTGCTTGGGTAAGAATTCTTTATTACAAACTGTATCCTTTTTATATCCACTGTGAAAATCATACAGATGTGTTTCCATAACAGTTGCCTACTATGTTAAGAATAATGAGTTACTCAAAAGTACTTCTGGGTTGCCCCTCCTACCCACCCATTTTCTGCTTATTATAACTTTGTAACAAGCCAGAACATGTGAAAAACTTGCTTCAAAAGGCTACATTATGTGCAGGTATAATAAAGAGAAATGCATCCAAATTAATACATGATTTGCCTACTGAATGCCGTAAATACAACCTATTGTATGTTTTCATTCTTTACAACGATTAAAATTAAGAAAGGCAAGAGAAACATCAAGGAGAAATGTTGGGTTCCCAGCTGCAGTCCCTCTTCCTCTCTCCCTTTCTACCTGCCCCTTTGCCATTTCCTTGGCAGTGGCAAGGAACTATCAGCATTACCAATAAGGCATCACCTGTGGCCTCAAGTTTTTAGGAGTCTAAAGATCTCTGGAGGGAAAGAAAGGCTCTGTGCAAAAATGCACCCAGTCTGTTCCAGAAACAATTCACCAGGCAGGTAAGGAAGAGTTGTGGCAACATCCTAGCAGGTGGGCAGCTGCTGCTTACGGGGAGGGATACAGGTAGGGGGCCTGTTGGTGCAGTGCAAAAGCATTGGTGGAGTCAGTCTGGCACTCCTGCCAGTGTGTCTGCACTGTGCTGACCTTTCGTGCCCCTCTTCCTCCAATTAAGCAGTAGCAATCTACCTACCAGGAAACTAGCATAGCAGCTCCATCCCACCTGACCAGAGGCTTCTGGCCTCCTCTCTCTTGTTTTTCAACTCCATTTGGTACTGGTGGCTGTTTTTGAGACAAAACTATTTGCATGCCACTGAGCTAAAACAATATTCTGGGGAAACTGATCTGTACATCCCGGGTAAGTCACATCATACAGTGGTTTTGAGACTGTGCTACTTTATACTATAGATGAGGGACTGCTTGTCTGAATACCCCCTATGTAAACAAACAAACAAACAAAAAACAAAACAAAACCCCAATCTTCCTGCATATGGAATATAAGCAAATCAGGAGGAAGTCTGGGGTAGAGCTATTTTTGCATGGCCAGCAAGATGTTGATTTAGTGGACCATTTAAACATGCAGTGCCTCACTTGACACAGAACAGTATCAGAAACTTGGTAATGTGCAGAACAGCTCTGAGCCAATTCTCACATGTATGTTCATCACCCTACCTGCAGAACCAAGAAATGACTTGCACCCATGAACAAACCATCATCGTCTATTTACCACACAGGAGTTTCAGACCATCCAGTATTAACATATCCCAGTGGTGTCACGTTCACACATTCAGCTGCTAGTCATCAACTGCTGAGTAATCAAATGATGAGAACGCAATAGGTATGCATGGAGGCGTGAACAAGGTAATATACAGGTGATGGCACTGAACTAGCAAGGAAGTTGTTATATTGCATCTTATTGGGCAGCAGAGGGTTCATAGGATGAGGTCTGGACAGATTATGCTCTTTGTTTTATTCCTATGTCAGCATGCACACAAGCGAGTTCTTTTGAAAATGAAGTAAACAGCTCAGGATCAAGGCCAACCCAGTAAGGTCAGCCTGGGCAATCTTTCAGTACACAGTTTTGCCTTTGGGCATCTCCACAGTACTGATTCCTCTAGTCCTAGACTTTTTTTGAGGTGTCATTGTCCTGACTGCCAAATTCTACCGTGGTTTGGGGATGGAGACAAATGTCTGGTAGGGACTAGGCTGAAACCACCAAACAAAATTTTGACTTCCACAGCTTGTGCCCAAGAGTTATAAAGGCCAGTGCCTCATTAACACACCATGTCACCAGCCCTGTAAAAGGTCTCATTGTTAGGCATCAAGGAAACAGCGCCCAATAATGTGTTCTTTCCATCCCTCCCTTCTTGCTTTTTCAGTACATCACTCTTTCCCAGACATGCTAACCCTTCTTAATCATTTTTGTCTGGAGGTATATTTCTTTCTTTCTTTTTAATAGTTTAAAGAGAAGCATGCCTAGTGAGATGTCACTATAGCCAACACTTTATCCTAGGAGGCAGCTGGACCTATTCAATGAACAATAATAATTACAGCACACATCTACTTTTCTGCTCAGATGTCTTCTTCAATTGATTGACCAGGCACAAACTGTGAATCGAGGGATGTCTGAGGAATTCATTCTTTGCAAATTGTTATATGAAATGACTCGACCCACGCTTCCCAGTTAATGCATAGATCAGAAATTAGCTATCCTAAAGATTTCATACATCTCCAGATGTTATCAGCAGTTATAAACTAATAAAAATACACATTTAAATACTCATTTTGAGAGAAAATATATAGTACATACATATTTAAATATTGAGTTTTGGATAAGATGAATTCACAGCGCAATTCTGTATTTTTCAACTCATAAGTTAAGTTCAGCTGAGTTCACTGGGGAGAGTCTCAAGGGAAGAATTAGAAACCTTCCTGCCCGGCCTGCGATTCCTCACCCCTGGAGTTATGACTTCTTTAAGAAAGATGAATTTTGAGGACAAAGAGTTGGTACTACAGGGAAATTCTGGGAACCAGGCATAAGCTCCTGCAAAGAACAGTGGGCGGGGTCATTAGACTATGGTCCTATACATACTTACCAGGAACTGGAAGTAAGTCCCACTGAAATAACTGGGATGTACTTCTGAGTAAACATGTCGCACTGAACTGTGAGGCAGCAGACCTTTAGGTAACTGAGGGGGATAGAGCTGGAAGAATGAAGAAAATGGGGCAAGATATGCACTGAAGGGCTTTTGATATTCATAGATGAGTTATGGCTGGCACAACCATCTATACGGCAGCTAGGCAAAGCCTCCATACGTGGAAGACACATCAATTGATATCAATAAACATTACATCCTATTTAAGATTGACAGTGGCAAGCAAGTTTTACTGTATCTTAAGTGAGAAATTAATTTGCAGCTTGTTTCAAAAAGCCATGGCTTAGTGAAGTGATGAAATGTTGTCTCAAAGGGTAGGAGCAAAACCATGGTTGCTAATGAGGGAACATCTAGTCGCAGAAGCATTATTAATGCACAAGAAAAATTAAGTTCTATGGCAGCTTTTGATTATGTACTGTAATCAAAATACAACTTTTGCACAGAATCACTAGCATTGCTTGGATAAAATAATTTGTTTTTCTTATGGAAGCACTGAACTACAGAAAGGATAATACTTAATTTGTAAAATAGAGTCAAATAAGGAAACTTCCAATGATGAATGTGTTGTTCTGAATATCCTGAAGAAGCAACTCTTTACCCTGTCCTTTAACACTTGGCAGATTTTTAGGAAACACCCTGTTATCCCAATTGTAAATTGTTTTAACTGATTTTAATATTGCATATTTATACTGCCCTGGGCGGACCAAAAATCCAATAAATTAATAACTCAAAGTCTCTAACAAGGCTACAGCAGAAATAATGCTGCCCTCCCAACTTTGTAACCTTGCCGTCAAATACAGAATTACTTTTTTTGCAATTGTGATAACTTTCTGAAACGTATTAAAATCACTTCTACATTATAAACCATTTGAATCACAAATGTGCAGTGTGTCTACCCTCTGCATCTTTTGTTGACTTTTTTTTAAAATAGCGCTTCCTAATTTCCCATAATTAATTTCTTTAATCTCAAACTCTTCCTCCTCCAGTTCACTAAGTTCATTTTATTTGGAAATAAAATCAGGCAGCTTCTCTCTGATAACTCTGATAGTTAATCATATGTGTGGGGATAAAATAAAATAAACTGCCTTTTAATCTTGCTTTTTAAAAGTAAATTTTGAAGTGAGATTTCTGATGCAGTGCTTTGACAAATGGGCTATCCAAAAAAAAGGTAGGACTTTACTCTGTGTGTGTGTGTGTTTATCTTCCCACAATTTTTAATTTCAAATTTTGAAGTGGAGCATTACAAAGTATCTCTGCTCTTGTTGAAACTTTCAAACTGATCTTAATTTGCTGGGGTTCCCCTCCTGCCCGAGAGAAAGTACATTTGTTAACTTAATCTGCTTTCTGAAAGTTTTTTTTTAAAAAGCAGGGTTTAGTGTAGACATAAAATAAAATAAAAACTCCACTTAAACTGTTCTATCATTTAGTTCATTTGTGTCACTTTCTGTAATTTCCCCCAATATCTTATTACCAGTAAGTACTTTCCAAACTCCTACTGCCAGGCAAAAATGAAAGCACTATTAGTTAAGAAATGATTGAGGTGGCTTGCTCTAATCAAATTAAACCAGCCAAATGTTCCTTTCAAAGGTAACTGTCTACTCAGCAGCTGTATGCAAACTACCAGATCAAATGTGGAGGGGGGGGGGAATAAAGATGCAAAATCCTCCCCCCTCTTTCCAGAACTCCCATTTACACTATAAGTCTAGCTTGAAAGATTGAGAGAAACAAAACCCATGCGCAGGGAAATGCATTCACACAACACTTGGAGAAGAAATGTGCTAGTCTGGGAAACATTAAAGCTGACACAGCCAGTATATATCATGATTATTCTGAGAGGGGAATTCCTCAGAAATATTAAACAGCAACAGATACTTTGAGTCATTACCCAAGTTTCATCTGTAGAGTTTCATCTACATATGTTAAAACTACCCAATACTTCATGGCAAGAAAATATATATATCCCATTTTAAAGCAAGTCTTTTCATTCTGCTGAGGTTAGATTAACAAGCTTCAAATAAAGTGATAATAACTCATTTTATATCTTCAATAAACAAACATGGGGAATGCCTACAACAACATGGGCACACCAAAATCTGTTTTCTTTTCCTATTGTTCTCTTTTCAGCAGCCCCACCTTCTCTAGGAATTATAGAATTGTATTATAAAGCTAAAAATGACTATTTAAAACTGTGTGACTTTCTGATCATAACCTACATGCACACTTGGTTATATTAGTCAGGTTCCTTCCCAAATTAGTTGACTCAGTTTTTCAGTGGAAACTCCAGGATCAACAAAAGAGTTTACAAGAATTAAAGGTCTACGTGTGCCCTTTAACTTTTATTAGAAATGACTTCTGCTGTGGTAACTTCACTGACAATGACAAGTGAACATTTATTTACTAAAATTTATATACCACTTCATTGTAAGAAAAATAACCCACTGTCCACTCAGAGTAGCCCTTTGGGGTCCCAGAGGCCTCACATGTCTCTTTCCCATCACCTGCTATCTAATTACTGCATCTGAATAAGCCAGGTATTGATCCTGGTAACTTCTGCGTGCAAAGCTTTTGCTCTGCCACTGAGATTAAGTCCCTTCCGGTTTAGGCCTGATCCCCTAAAATCCAACTCCCAGCCATACTATCATGCAGAGGGCTCATGATAAATCCTGTCCCTGGAAATTGTCAGAAATTATACTTTCCGTGGCATGATAAAAATGGGATTTTGTGCTCTTCTGTTACTTGGCACAGATCTGACAGTCCAACATAAGATGGTGTATGATAATTTGGGAAATATATATTTATCTCTTCTAAAATCAGGAAAATATTTGTGTGTTGCCAAGTACACTAATATATGTAAAAGTCTCACTGGCCTTGTTTCTCATATAATGGTAAACCATAGTTAATAGTTTACTGTGAATCCCTAGCTCTTGGTCACTTGTTTCCATCCTACTGTTCAACCATGGAACAGACTCCCATGAGAGGTAGTGGACTCTCTTTGCTTTGAGGTTTATAAACAGAGGCTGGGTGGCCATCTTTCATATATGGTCTAGCTGAAATTCTTGCATTTCGGGGAGTTGGACGAGATGACCTTTGGATACCTTCCAACTCTACAATTCTATTATACTATGCTCATGCTCAGAGAAAATAAACCATGACCCTTGGCTTAGCATTATGTCTGAACCAGGCTTCTGGTTGCTTTTACTCCCAAAGAACCAGGATCTGTAGCCAAGATTTGCTCTTGCCTTAATCATGGTTTGTTGGAGCAAAACAAACCACAATCTCTGTCTCAGTTGTAATGCTAAGCAAGGGATTGTACTTTGTTTCCTCTGCACGCTAGCAAAGAGGAGACAAAACAGCCTTGAAAGGTGTGTTAACAGCAAATAACAATTAGCTCTGGTTTACCCTGACATGCAAACTGGACCAATGAAGACATTGGCACCAATTCACTTGTAAACGCTGTATAGCAGAAATGATCTTAATATCAATGTAGTTATTTATATTTATTTGTATGCAGCTAATATGTCAGTCTACCACTTTTATGAAAAAACTTATTGTACGTCAGGAACTATGGCAGTTAATTGAGAAGCATTTTGAGTTTTGGCCATATGAATATTTCCTTTTAAAACCTTTTTCTCAGAGGAAAACTTAAAACCACACTACACCATTCTCCATGGAAACTGACAAAACATTTTTTCCTATAAATAGCAAGTGCTTTTCAGCTCAAATGTATAGCACTTCAAAATGTTACCAATGCTTATTTCATTACAACATTATTGCTATTATAATATGGAACATATTTATTGAATAATTTATCTAAGCAAAGGAATGTCTTCTTTCGGTTCAGGAAAACGCTATATATTAATTACATATGACTCTTGTGCGTTTCTAAGCCCATATGTATAATATTTCAAAACCACTTGTTCATCATTGCATCAAAATGTGTAGAGTTTACGTAGAGAACACAAAGTAAAGCACACATATGTTTTGCTGACAAATGGAGTTCTAAAAATGCACCAAGAGTAATGATCATTCTTAATTCTAAGAAAGCTTGCTAGTCATTTGGGAGGCACTACAGTCCTATAGTGATACAGACAGATGATCCTGCACACAGCAGTGTCAAATTTCTTTTACTGTAAATGACCATCCTAAATACCCTTAAACCCCAAAAGATAAAAGGCTCTGATTTGCTACTCTTTCTTGGGCTATGTCAAGGAATTTACTGTCCTGGACTGCCTGTATATATTATGGGAATGTAAAGCAGGCAAAAGGTAAAGGTAAAGGACCCCTGGATGGTTAAGTCGAGTCAAAAGCAACTACGGGGTACAGCGCTCATCTTGCTTTCAGGCCGAGGGAGCTGGTGTTTGTCCACAGACAACTTTCCTGGTCTTGTGGCCAGCATGACTAAACCGCTTCTGGTGCCAACGGGACACAGTGACGGAAGCCTGAGAGCACGGAAATGCCGTTTACCTTCCTGCCACAGCGGTACCTATTTATCTACTTGCACTGGCATGCATTCAAACTGCTAAGTTGGCAGAAACTGGGACAGAGCAACGGGAGCTCACTCCATCGTGTGGATTCGAACGTGCAAGAGGCTCATTGCCTTGTTGCAACTTATTTAGGGAGTATAGGGTTAACTAGCTATGTATTCAGGCATCTGCTATTGCATGTGTGCAGGACACAGCAACTATCCTTGAGGTAGGGGGGAAAGTTTCTTTGCGCAAGCATAAATCCCTGCACTAATGGAACATTTTACCTACTGCTACATTAGATACAACCCAATAGAATTATCATTATAATATAAATGTCCATGCTCACTGCTGTGCATTTAACATGTGGAAGAAATGTTGACTGTATGAAAGAAGTTGTCTTCAAAAGGCACAAGATCACATGAAAGAACTGCTTTGGATCCAAGATGACAGTGAAACCTTGCTATGGGGTCTTATGAACAACACTGAATTGGCATAAAAATCAGTCCACGTGTGCTACAACAGGAACCATAAGGAATTCAAAGTTCAACAGCTGTGCAGGCAGGGGTAGGAAAACCTACCACAGTAACAATTAACTTCAAAAAAGAGAACACCACAAAATGCAGACATTAGTTAGAAGATAATTAAAGGGACAGACAAAAAACAGCCATGCCACTTAAGATGCTCACAACAAATGTCTTTCTCCTAATGTTAAAAGACAAAAGGCAATCCCAGAAGGAGCCATCATAGCTAAATTTTAAGAGGTCAATAATGTTATTCTGTTTGTTTGTTTATTTACACTGTTCAACTAACTAGACTTCCACAGCAGCTATATATGCCGTTCAAGGTATTCTGATCAAGGCTCCAGGCAGAAAGAAGAAATACTGTCAGCTTCTTCCCCATACAGCAAGGTGCTAACGACCATCTAAAAAGGGATGTCAAATATTGGTTAGGAATATAAATGATGAGCTTGGAAGTCCCTAGTGCAAATGTCAGCTCAGCTGCTGTCTCTTAGACTTAGCCTCAGACGGTCTACAGTAAGGGAATAATTATGGTGACCATACAGAGTTGTTGCAATAATTATATGTGAACTGCTTTGAGCACTTAGGAAAATCTCTCTCTAGCTCTCCATAAATATATAAATAATACACATATTTGGGAGGCAGAGAAAACACTTATCTTCATATCTTCATGTCTCCTGTGCTCTTCCAATTATGCTTTATGTAATTTTTTTTCTGTTTATTGTTTGGTGCCTGATTCTTCACAGAATATCCTCTAAGGATCAAATGAGAGTCTTCAAGAATCCCTGCCAATCTACATCACAAAGGTCATCACTTTTGAGTGCGCCTCCTGAACAGTCCCTTTTTTGGGTCATTTTTTTGGTGTGTGTTATCGTTTCATGTATTTAAAACAGAAACGAATGGTACCTATTGAGTCCTGAGGGGTTTGGCACATTAACCTGTCAGGCACCAGCAACACCCAACCTCAAAGCAAAACTTTAACCAGTATGTATGCCAAGACCTGCCCACCTATTTCAGAAGTCTGGTGTGGCTTGACAGGAACAGTGAGAGAAGTTGTGTCATCATTCAGACAAAGCCATACCGCAAGGCAGCTTTGTCAACCTGGCACCCTCCAGATGGTTTAGACTGCAACTCCCTTCAGCTTCAGGTTGTGAAAGCTTCTGTATGGTCATCACACCATGTGGAAAGTGGTTGGTGATGATAGTGAGAGGCCATCATTGGATGGGAGAGGTCCAACCATGTTGCTGGCACACCTGACAGGAAACAATATGGTTCGCAAGAGCTCTGTAAAACCATTTTCTTCAGCTCCTGTGGCATTTTTTTTTTTTTTTTTGAAAGTTGCACAAAGAATAGGAGCAATACTTTTTGGCCTCCCTAGAGGTTGTATTCCCATGTTTTAGGAGACATTGTTAGTTATACAATATCTCATGTAGTCTGATTCATGATTTTGGAGCTGAAGCTAATTTTCCGAAATTGGTGCCTTGTGAGTTAACAAACAAAAAAGGAAAAAGATAGGTTGTTTTCCCAAAAAAGAAATTGTGCACCAAGTGTTTTTGTGAGCTTAGAAATCACTGCTTTCATCACACATAACTAATTTTACTAGAGATAGCTACATATACCAGCATTTTGGGCTGCTTCCTAAGCAACAAGCACAGAGCTCAGATTACTGCATTCTAGTATGGCTTTTTTGTGTACCCAAAGCTTAGAGAATAACTCCTTAAAACATTTAACACGATATTTCTAGGAGAAAACAAAGTTCCAAGAGTCAAGTGGAGGGGAAACTACAAACATAGGTATTATCTGCCTATAGAACTTGAAGACACTGAACACTTTAAACTTTCAGTGACTACCTTTAATTGAAATGCAAATTACGATTTTTGCTATGACCTATGGTCCAAACAAATAAATTCTCCATTGAAAATGTAGCAATTTAGCTTAAAATATCCCAGTTCTGAGTCATATTCTATAAATGCAGATTCTAGTATATGCAAGCTAATGGAGCTGAATGCAACAAGTATAATCAGAAGAATTCTTACAGATGCATTACAGCAGGAAATACTCCTAATTTTACACACAGGAATTTCCTGAATCCAATATGTCATTTATTCCTGGCAAAGTCTCTCCTTTGTCTACGTATACTTCATGTTTTCCGCAAGCAGAGCAGCAGTAACTTACATAACTAGTGGACATATTTGTGCCAGATTTATCTACTGTGCACAATAAAGGCTAATTAAGCATTTCATCTTCTCATTTGAACTCTGGGCTGGATATACTAAGTTTATCTTACTAAATACATTTGAAATGTCAAGATTCTTAAAAAACAAAACACAGTAAGATGTGCTTATGTCCATGGTATGCCAAACAGACATTTAGACAAAAGACTGATTGGTTTTCTATGTAGGGGAAAGGTGAAACACAGAACATTTACACCCGGACAATTCTTTCCAAGGGAGCTCATAGTGCTCTAAACTGCAGATTCTGTTGCAAATGTTTCTAGGGTCAGATTGATTACGTAAGGCTGCTTATGTTCTGCACGTACCTAGACGATAGTGTTTGGCATTTAGGAAAGCTATATGAAAGAGCATTTCTTCAAGATCCTGCGCAGAGAGCTTTATTAGTCCTGCTACCTGAGGTTCTTCCAGGAATTAAAACATGGGTGTTCGTTCTGTGCCTTATCTTGGTGAAGTGATCTTGTTGATGTAGTTAACATCTGTAGTCCAAAGCTCCATGATCTGCAAAGGGACCTGGGGATGCAGCACTTTCACCCTAGCAGGGCCATCAGATTGAGGATTATGGCAAGGACATGGAGACTCAGGCCTCATTTGATTATTTGAAAGGGCAATCTGGTATTTAAGTTAATGGCTAAAATCTAAAAGATATATAACAAAATAAGAGGATTATAAAGTTATCTAAAATAAGAGAACACCCAAAACTTAGTTGGATATTATGCTATATGATCCAAACAGGGTTGCCCAAAATTGGGTCTCCAGCAGTTTTTATGACTACAACTCCCATCATGCCTAGCTAGCAGGGCCAGTGGCCAGGAATGATGGGACCTGTAGTACAAAATAACAGCTGGAGACCCAAGTTTGGGAAACCCTGATCTAAAGATATGGAAGATAGAGGGTAATAGAGAATGACACAAGTTGTTGCAATATGTTTTCTCTTCTTTATTTTATTGTTAGTGAAGATTAATGATACAACCCTGAGATACCTCCTCACAAATAGGCCTCATAATCAATTAGTTTTAAGATGATGGGCCTTCTAAACTTTGTTTTAGAAGAAATAAACATTCAGCCTTCTAAACTGTTACAATATTAATTTGATTGAGTGTTGGTCATTTATTTTGTATTTTATGATTTTATTTTTTAAGATGTTTCAATTATTTTTTTGTATGCCACTATAATATTTTTGGTCATTCAAAGGTATTACTATAAATAAATTGTATGCAGTCACTGTACAAGGCCTTTAAATATGTCAATTTTACAGTTTCTGGGTAGTTTAAGAATAAATGGTATTACAAATAACCAACAGAGTTTGTTAGGAGGAAGTCATATGAGACCAACACAGTTTCTTTATTTAAATAAAGAAGTGGTTTAGTAGAAAAAGATGCTAATTGTATTTGGATTTCAGCAAGACTTTTAACTTCCTACAAAAGCTTGATATATATGAGTATAAGGTAGATGAACAGTTAGTTGAAAACTGCACTCAGAAAGTAATAATTAACAGGTTTTAACTAGATTGTACTCTACTGAAATAAATGGAGTTTGATCAGCAGCAGTACTGGGTGGGATGAAATTATCTTTTGCACAAAATAATCCCATCCACCATCTTAAACAAACTACAGTTTACCCAGTCATCCTAATGACAAGACAGATCTTTCACTGTATCTAAAAAAGGCAGAAAATAAGGGTTTTCAAACCTACTTGACTTTGCACATATAAAATTACTTTGTAAACACAAATGTTACTGTTTATCTTAATGGATTCCAAAATAACACACTCAATGTGAAGATTTATAATGGATTAATTATATACTTGAGAGTTGCTTAGAAGATGTCACAAAAACTCCCAAACCTGATTCTTTCCAAATTCTATCATGATTCTTGGTATGTACGGGCACGATTTTCTATGATTAATCACCATTCAGACTTGAACCTCACATTATCACATATCTAACATGTTACTCATCTGAAGAAATGTATGATTAAAAGTACTGAGACTACACCCATGAAAGTGGTCAACGAGTCCTCTTCCCCAGCTATCACAATTACCAGCAAGAACACAATGAAAATAATGTAGATTTGAACACACAAGACTGTCTGCTTGCTGACAGGCAGTCTTGCACTGTTTTGAACAAAACTAAACTAAAGTTGTCATGTATCAGAGCAGCAATAATGAAAATGAGTCAGTTCTATTTTCTGACTTCTCCCACAATAAACAAACTTCAGAGTGATGAAGAACAAGAATTGCTGACAGAAATGGGACTACCACTGTGGACTAACAAGTAATGGCTCCTTTGGGAAGAAGGACGGAGTATGAATTTATTTTTAAAAATTAAAAAGTAATGTACTTCCAGGCCACATACAGCTGAGTTCTATACCATTTGTCAATCAATTGAGGTTCTGTTTCACTAGATGGCTTGTGTCCAACATACTTGCCAGACCACCACCTATCCCATGACCGACCATGATTTTAAGGTATGCTTTAGACTGATCCTTAGGCACACTGAGACATGAAGGGCAAGTCTGAGCCTCTTTTGGAAATGTTTTTTTTTTTAAATCAGGCAGAGATTTTGGTGGCCTGAATTAAGGTTGCAGCTGAGCAAGATTTCAACCTTTAATATTTTTATTTACATGTTCATTTTGAATTTTACATATTACTTTCAACATTTTAAGCATTAGAAAGCTACTTAACCAAGAACAAATTCTGAGCTTTCTAAAATTGCAGAATTTTCCTGCCTAGTATAAAAGATTCTTATTGCCACATAGGCAGTGTTTAGTAGCGCTAAAATAGCACCAGTTTTTACTAGGCACAACTAATACCCAGGACAAAAGAGCTTCTCTCTTTCTATTCTTCCTTTTTTTGTGCTGAAAAAGACCACAGCTTACATGTGGCTCCATGCCCATCCACTCAAATACTTAAGTCACACACCTATGCCTCTGGAGATGGATGTTTGAATGCGTGGGAGGCAGAGCTCAAGAAAAGGTGGGTTAGGCAGGTTGGCAAAACATACACTTGAGCAAACTTCAAATTCATTTCAGACAACTATTCTAGTGCTCAATCAAGCCACATACCCCAAACATGATGCTCAGAACACCCAAAGTGTATAACTGGGATACAGTTGGCCATATGCCTTGCCACCCCCACCCCCCGCACCTTCCTCACCTGACCACGTTGGGATGCTCAAATGTTTCCAGATGCTTCAATACAGCCACCTCACGAATGGTGGAAAGTGGCATCCCCTCTTCGCTTGTCTGCACCCGTACCCTCTTCAGTGCTACAAAACGTCCACCATTCTTCAGGTCCCGGGCCTTGAACACCTTCCCATAGGCTCCTTCACCAATCTCAGCTACACATTCATATTGTTGATCAGCTAGGGTCATGCTGTCCTTCTCCATGGTGACACCACTTTCCTTCTTCCCCAGTTTCTTTCTGTGGTGTTTCAGGTGCTGTGGCTGTTGCCCTTGTTCCCTATGTGCAAATCAGTCCTTAGTTGTTATTGGAACAGGGTGTCCAGATATTTTGACAGATGGACCAGCCTGCAGGATGGTTCTTGCACCCTTCCAGAACTGTAGTAATGCCCACGTGAGCCTTCTTGCTTAGCCAGTGGCAATTATATGGTAGTCTTTGGAATCATTATCTTTGTAAAGCTAATGAGATCTAAGGGACAAAAAAACAACCACCAAAGAGAACATAATTAGTATTAGGAGTATCTCTCCACCGGCTTCCATAATAGAATATTGCCATTAAACACTTTGTGTGCACATTTAGTTGGCATATGTAATACAACTGGCTTGCACACATTTAAGTGAAATGAGCCCTTTCAACAGTGCAATTACAAGAGGCAATGGGATGCAGATCAAGGGGACAGAATATTTGTGCTCTGTGAACTGAATTAAGTTAAATGTTACACTTGGACTTTATTATAAAAATTAAGAAATGTGCATTCTGCAGTTCATTCAGAATAATTTAGTCTGGTTCCAGAAATAAACAACCATCATTAAAAACATGGCAGGTAAAGCAGCAGCAGATTAAAAAACAAGCACAGCAAAATGGCAGAAAACTCACAAATCAAAGGCACATTGAAACAAACAAGTATTCCATACATAGCAAAAATAAAATAAAAATAAAAATGAAAAGAAAGATAGCCTGACAGATCTCCATAGGAATTTATTCCACAGTCTTGGTGCACCAATTAAAACACCCTGTCAGGAGTGCCTGCTTGTCTGACCTCAAGTAAGAAACTGGCATGTTATTTAAAACAACTGGTAGTGTTAGGCAGGTTTGGGGAGGTATGTGTGTCTCATTAGGTCTTCATCTGATAATAGAAGACATAAAGAATCCTAGACATATTTCTGTGCTTCAGCAGATGCAGCTGCCTGCTAACAAAATGTTCTCTTGCAAATAAGTTTTTTAAAAAGTTTTTCCATGTTGTACAATGCTATGCTAGGGAGAAATTCCCGTCCTTGCCCTAAACCTGTGGGTTGGCTGAATGGCACAGAATGTATTGCATGGCTAGGAGGCAACTAAACATGCTTGTCTGGATAAGCGGTAGTTCCTGGTTCCATAAAGATAAACCATGGTTAGCTGAAAATGGAAGAAAATGTTTCTAACCTCCTCCACGCAGCTAAATCTAGATGGGGAGCGATGATGTACAAGTTCAAGGCTAACTGGGGTTTGCTGTTATAACTGAATTCACAGGCAACCAACAAAGCACAGTTAGGGTCACTGCTCTGCCTCAGGGGGACTGTCCAGCAATGACCAGAACACCAAGTCAGGGGCTACAGTGCTACCAGATAAGGAGCCAGACAAAGTTCCTGGGACTAAGCCAAATGTTGGTGATCAGATCATTAAACCTGGTAAACAGGTGCCCATTGAAAGAGCTCCCCAAAGCATCTGGTCTGAGGAACCAAGTGCCCCCCACAGTATCACACAAGACCAATGGTGCAATATATTTTTGCTGGTTCAAAAACATTCTTATATTAAGAAACATGCCAAGTGGGAGGCCATGGAAAGCTGGAGAAGTGTCTGTCTTTATGCTAGAGTTGGCCCTTTAAGAGACTCTGTTTTCCACAAGGCGACAATGACCTTTTATCCACACTCTCCGTGTCCAAGCAGATTTTTTCAAGGAAAGCTCTGGGGTGAATAAAAGAGTACTTAGACACAGAGCTTTAAAGCATGGCCTGAGCCTGGAAAGCGTGGGGCAAAATTTTAAGTGTTGATAAGCCCTTAGCTATGATGGAGTGGACTGCTGCTTCCAACCCTTGTTGGATGGAGGAGTTGCTCACTAGGAGCTATCCGTGGTGCTGCAACAACCAACCTGTGTTGCTGTCTTTCCCAATGGACACCTCCCAAGTTCTGACCTGATAGAAAATTAAACAGGAAAGCACCACTAAACCATGGTTTGCCTATTATACGCCTGAAAGTTGAAACCAAAATGTGGGTTTCCTGCTACATCCAAGCCAAGTCACAAACACAAATCAGCAATAAATATACAAAAATATATTTAATACACCAGGAAAAACAATGGCACAAGCTGTACCCTTAAAACCCCAAAGGTTTGATGAAATAAAAAATTTAAAAAGTCCACCTAGCCTTTAACAAACAAAGAGAGAGACCTCTTGGAATTCAGGTCCAGGGTCACTACAGAAAAAAAGAAAACAAACCTGTTTCTTGTGAAATACAACCTACCATCCAGAATGGACAGAACCTGGATGGCTTCATCTGCAGGTTTCAATTCTCAAGGGACAACACACGGAATAAGACACTTCCTGGGATAATCAGAATACTGTTTTAGGGCTTTACAGGGCAAAACCGTCACCTTAAATTGGACTAAGAAACAAATTGGTAGCTGCCTAGTGCCTCATGCCAGCTAAAGTTTCTGAAACATCTTCAAGGGTAGACCCATGTAATCTAATCAGCAAGTCGGTATAACATGCATGACAAGTGTCCAGATCCACCAACATGTACTCAGACTAAATAGAAAGGAGCTGGGCTTAGATTTAGTCTGAGACCATTTCAGCAACTGCTTGCACAGCTGGCAGTACTTGACAAAATCTTTAGGACACATGGCTCACAATGACCATGAGTGCTTAAATTCTGAACATGCATTATTAACTAGGCGGATATAAAGTTTCATTTTCTGAATCATGCAATTGATTTTTCATTGCTGATACAACCCCTCATCCCATTTACTGGTACAGCCATCTCACAAAAGCCTGTACCAGTAAAGCCTGAGTTTTACATTAGTATTATGCTCTTTCAGATTAGGTAATATATAACCGCTGTAGTTCCATTTATTGGATTGAAACTGAATATAATATTTTGTTAATTTTATCATTTGTGGCTAAAAATGGAGCACAATCCAAGCAACGTTAAGCACAGTTAAATCTTACTGCTTTAAGTGGGAGAAATTTAATCATGGCAGAGCGTTTAACATTCCCACTGCAGCCTGCAAGACTTTTAATGCTGTATCTTGCCCTATTATGATAAACATTCAGTAATCCTTTTTGGATCCTCCTCTGGATTCATCTAAAAAATAATAATTTTTTTATGTAAACCACTCAGAGATTTTTATATATATTAAGTGGTATATTTTTTTATACAAATACATTTCAAAACTTGTTAATGCATATTTGGAGGAGGACTGGATCATTTCTAAATGAAAAAATATGATAAAATTATGGAAGCCAGATAGTAGTACAGATAGATAGATTTCTGTTCTTTCTCGTCCCTCAACCAAATTAAGATTAAGAAGGAAAAATGAAAACCAAGAGGTCACTTTGCTTGACCAAAGTAATCCAGCAAAGCTGTAGCAACAGCAGGCCAAGTCTCTAATCTCTTAATTTAAGAGTTGTTATGCAAGATCAATGCTTAATTATGACTAGCTACAGCAAACCCATCTTTCAAGTAATGAATAGCAACAAATTTGCCTACATACAGATCACAACTTTCCTTTATTTTCAAATACTAATGATTAACCAAAGCATAACCAAGTATCAAATATTATTCATAACAGCCAATCTTAATCTTATCATGAAGGAGCCATTTTGAAAAACAATTATTTGCATTCATTTTTAATGTAGCAATTCTCAGACTGTTGGCAACAGGTTACAATGGCCAACATTTTACAAATAAATTAAAAAACAGAAATCAAAGCAGTCAGTTTTGGAAGACAAATTAGACAAAACTAATGAAGGTTGGCAATAAAACCACAACTTAGAAAAATATATACAGCAAGACTTTAGCATTACTTTTCCAATGTTCTTGGGTTATGCAGCTGAGTTTTTTTCATCAAGTGTATATCTGCCTCTCCTGTTTTGCTCCTGGACTCTTAGAACCCACCAGCCTCGAAGACCCTGGGTAAGCTTTCCCCCTGGTTTTTCCCAACACTGGCCCTGCCTTTCACCTCCCTACCAGAATTCTCTGCTTCTGGATCTACTAACTGGTGTGTCCCTTGTCCTTCAGCTACTTTTCCTCTAATCTTGTTTTCACTCTTTTCTCCATACAGCCTTCCTCGCAGATCTGCTTGCCTTTGTCATTTGTGCTAAAATACACAGCTTTCTTTTTAAGTATTGTACAACTTCGCAAGTCTGTATTTCACACAAGTTTCTCCTTCCCTCAACCTTCTACATCCTCCATCTAGTCTACCCTACCTTCTGGGCTCTCTCTAACTTTTTGCCTTCTTCTATCATTGGTTCTCTTCTCATTTTGTTTCCTTCCCACCTTTCACCTTCCCCTCCTAGCACCCATGAGTTGCCAAAAGATCCTGCCTCCATGTAATGGATGTGGTCTTCCTTCCCCCCAATGTAGGCTTTCATTTCCCATATTTTAAGCTCAACTGACAGCACTTGGTTGCTAACAACTTATTAAACAATTCAAAGGTTTATGAAGAGTCCATGACATCACAGCAGCTTATCCAATAGCTAAATGGCACATTTTAGTTGATTAGGAGGATCAAGTTAAAATCAAGTGTGTCTTCTTTGGAACTTTAGGTAAAACACTCAAATTTATATCATAGAAATATCTCTGTCCTGATTTTAGCTTCAAGTGAATTCACAGCACTTCTATTTTAATCAACAGAATAGATGTTTCATTATTCCTTCCAATTTTGATGATATGGAGCTCCTGCCACCCTCCATTTGTTGTATGTAGACACCTACTGCGTAAATGCCACATGTTCTACCAAAAACAATTCTGGGAATTGTAATTTTATGAGCGTCTGAGGATTTTGGTTACAGGTCTTTAGGCTTCCACTAACTTCACTGAACTAAAATTCCCAGAATTCTTGGAAATAAGAATGATCAAGTTTATAATGTGGACATGCACTGTCATGCCTTGTTCTATAGAGATGTCATCAGTGTGCTAGAAGGGGAAGAGAAAAACTAGAACTGTGATTCTACATATTCTTATCTAAGAATTAACCCTAATGTAAACAGTGGGATGCTTCTGAGTGAACATGCATAGAATTGGGCTACAAGTGTCACAAACTGGGGAGGGACAGAAACATAGAAGAGGAACTCGCCATGTCCAGTTCAACTACTTTTTCAAAATATATTCCAGAACAGGGTGAGGCATATGTTAAATTTTCACAAGGCCATGCTAAGAGCATTTTGCGAATTGTATGAAGCATCCATCTGTACCATGAGATGAAAGGGAACTTGGTGAAGTGAAGGAAGGTTAAGAATAAGAACATAAGATGAGCCTACTAGACAAGCCAATGGCTCATCTAGTCCAGCTTTCTGTTCTCAAAATGGCCCATCAGATGCCTGTGGGAAGCCTGTAAATAAGACATGAGTGCAATAGCACTCAGCCCACCTTCCATTCTCAGCAACTGGTATTGAGAGGCAAGATGCCTCTGACAGAGGATGCAGAACATAGCCATCATGGCTAGTAGCCGTTGACACCTACTAGAACTACAACAATGTTAATTGATATGAAGCTAGATGAAGATGCAAACAGTTCTAAGAACTAGGCAGATGCTACGCATCGTGAAATGAGTAGAGAACACATAAAGATGGATATTTATATCTTATCATGGTGTGTTATAGAGCCTTAAGTAACCAGCAGTTCAGGACTCCTTATAGAACTCCAGTAAGGCACAGAATGTATGTAACAGCGGTTTAACATGTTGCAGAATGGACATATAGGCTCATGAGAGAACTCAGCTGAATGAACCAGATTATTGGGTAGTTCTCCCATTGCACTAACAGCACGGCAGTTGCCACTTATCAGTGCCCACATTTTAGACTTGTTCACATATTGGTTTGTGGTAGGGATAACTATTATCTCCGGAGAAACGACATTGGTTTTTTTCTGGTGCTCACAATATTTTGCTTACGAATGTTTGTGATAACGTTAGTGGTGTCAGTGTCTGAAAGTCTTATACCCAAATGGCTGTGACCATTCAGCGGACCATTCATCTCTTGAGAAAGACAAGAGATAAGTAACAACTACCAATTGCTGTCTACTCATAGACATAAAGATCAATGTGAACAAAAACACTTAGCAAGACAGAACGATTACCATAAAATACCCGGATGTTTAGGTGTTTGCTTCAACATTTTCCTTCTCTCTTCCCAGTACAATATTGATGAGTAGTATCAGTTATGTCTGGAGCATGGCTAATACCTCATCTATAAGTCATTTACCTGTTAGTGACTGCATAAGAAGGCATACTCTATATTCTCTATATTTCAAAAGCTCACTTAGTAGAAAATTACTAATCACTTTCACCAACTTTTTATCCAAACTAAAACAATCACATTCAGGTTGGATTTATTTAGAAAAATCATATTTACATTTACTCACCAATTCTCACACATGGATGAGAACCAGCACACAACATAAATGCGTTTATTGAAATAACTGATATATTTATCCTAGTTGGTACCTGTACTGAATTGATTTTATGTATGTTCTGTTGTTTTAAAATGTATGTATGTGTGTGTATGTGTGATTTCATACATGCAATTTTTTTAACTTTTTATATATGTATCTGTTTCATATATATTTCCATTATGTTGTAAATTGCTTTGCGAAGCAATTCATACATTAAATAAATTGTCTTCCTCATCATCTTGGCAGTGAAGTCAAGCATGATTTAAATTGTGTTGGGAACAAAACTGTTATTATTCTGAAAACTGGTCTTTAGAATGCTTAAATAGTGGTAAAGAGGATGGCATGCTAATTTTAGTCTTCACAGGTAACCAGAACAGATCAATACAAAATTAAGACTGTGGTAACTATAGACACCATATTTCTGTTCTGAAATGCAATTATTTGACATTGTTTTTTAAAACCTTCAATTGTGTGATATAGTTCTTATTTTGACATATTATTTTAGCCCTACATTATCACTTCTGTTTGGGAGATATGAAGCTGCCTTATGCCAGGTCAAAATACTTGTCCAACTAGCCCAATATTGTCTACTTTGGCAGGCAGCAGCTTTCCAGAGTCTCAAGCAGAAGTCTTTCCCATCACCTGCTACCTCTTTTTAAAACTTGAGACGCCAGAGATTGAATCTGGGACTTTCCACATGAAAAGCATGTGCACTACCACTGAGCTATGGTCCTCTGTGAAAATAGTTTTCTTGCATTTCACATGTGCATGTAATTTCATTTTTAGTAACATACGAGTTATATGACATTCGAAGACCATGTAACTGTGTGCGCGCGCATATGTCCGACCTCTGGCTGAGTTCTATTACCCGAGCTTCGGAAACATCTGAGTAACAATGACAACAGTTATTCTAGAGTAACTGCTCTATGGCAGCCTTAGAGCAATCTCACATGCGGCATGTGTAAAAGCACCTTTGAGCCTATATTTTGCTATTTGTCTAAATGCATCCATGTTTCTAAGGTGGATGCAAAACAGAAGCCTTTTTCAACCTGAATGCACATTCTTGCCAAAGTACATTTTACATCTGCATCACACGTGCAAGAAACAAAAAACAAACAAAAAAACCCCAACTCAAGACTTAGATATGAAAATTATTTTTAGAGCATATGCCAGAAACATCGAATAACTGAGTACTGTCAGCAGTAGAGCTTAAATTTGAAATGGTAGGTGTACACTTCACATTATGCCTTCCTTGAGCCAGTTCAGGCATTATAGAGGCCAGCTAACTAGTTAGTAACTGCCCAGAGAAATAAGTCCAGCCATGTGAACAAGGTACCATCTAGCAAAGGCAGATCACAGTGGCTGCTTACATTATCCCTCCCCCTCCAATTTATGGAAGTAACTGCTATGACCACCTGCGCCATTTTCAGATGGGAATGCCAAAGAAAGGGAAAAAAGCCTGTTGAACAGTAACATTTTGACAACCCATCCCATAAACCTTTGGCCTATTGTGGCTATTTTATAGTGAGGCACAGGGACCCATGTGCATGTTAAACGCCTCTCTCTCTCTGTTATTCCCAAGTTATTTATTTACATTTATATCCCACTTTTCCTCCCACCACGGAACTTTCCATGCTACCTCCTATCGAGGACACCCTTTTAGCTTCCAAGCAAGGTTGGCTGCTGCCTCGTTTACCTTCACACCATGCCCTGCTGGGCTTGAAATTGAGGTCCCGGCATTCTGACACGCACACACACACACATATATAGATATATATATACCATTTTTAAAAATAAAATAAAATAAAAAAACCTGAGGTGGACAAAACGAATAGCGCCGCGTGCCCAGCAAAGCGAAAAGTGGCGACTGCAGAGGCGGCCGGTGGGGAGGGGAAGGGAAAAAGCTCCACGTGCCCCCGAGCGAGCGAAGAAGAGGATCCTCTGAGGGAAGCGCCTCGTCAGCCAATAGAAAGAGAGAACGGCCCGGGGGAGGGCGGGGCCGCTGGGTGCCTCTGGGATGGAGGTCGCCCCCAACCGACCAGGCGGCCTCTGCCTGCGTGTCTGTGTGAGGTCGGGAACGCGGGGCGCGCGGGGAGAGGGCTGTGTGTGGGGGGTCGCCAGGGGGCGGGGCCTGCGGCTACACCGCCGCGCCTGCCTGCCTGCCAGCCTGAGGCGAAGGAGCCCGCAAGCCCCGGAGAAGACTGGCTGCAAGGGAGGTGCGCGAGAAGCCGCTACCGGAGGCTGCAAACGGGCCGGTTGGCAGTGGAAAGTTACCGGTCTCGTATAAGAAACGCACATCCCGGGGGGGGGACGGCGGGTTGTTACTTTCCTCCCTCCGAGCTCCTTTTCGAGCTCGGTTAACATCGCAACTTGCCCCCCTCCCAAGTCACATGAAGAATGCATGCGCGAGCCTGGTGCCCTGCGTGCTCGCCCGGCCGCTTTGCAATTGCACGGCAAAGGCAGGCGAGCCCCTCTTCCCTGAACATTTCGTACTGCAACGCCCCCCCCCCCCACTAACTGGGGGAATCGGGAGGGGTGGGGGTGGCCGAGTATGCGTGGTAAGCGATTTCCACAAGAACAACGCCTCCCCGGGCAGGCGGGCGGGCAGCCCCCACCCCCAAAATACTCAGACCAGGATCAAGACTCTCCAGAATGCCCGCATGAGTCCTCATTCACCCACCCACATCCATGCATGCGCGCACACACACCCGCCCTTCGTGGCATTTCATAGAAAACGTGCTCGAGGACCACCCCAAAGCAGCTCCCTTATACAGCATGCACGCAATGGGAGAAAGGCAGAATAAGTTTTTCCCCCCTCTCCGGGATGGGTGGGTGGGCTCGATCCGGCACAATCTGCAAATTAATAAGGAATGTCTGAAAGGCGGAGAGCGAGATCTTGGGGCGGGGGGGGGAGAGGAAAAGATTCCTGTTCCCACCCACTTTTCTCTCCACCCCCCACCCCCAAATAGAAAATTAGTGGAGCATTAAGTTACAGGGTCTACACAGGAGAGCACATGGGCACTTTCCAAAGTACCTGATATTGCTCTGGAACTGCCTCGGTCTTCAGAGGAAAACTCCCACCTAAAGTGATCTCCAGGAGAGCTGAGCTTTAAAAAAAAAAAAAAAAAGGAAAAAGGGAGGGGGTGAAAGAATGAATAAGAAAAGAAAACAAGAAAAGATGGGGGAGAGGTTTCCCTCCCCCTCGTTTTTCCTTAAATAATCAGCATCTCATAAGAATGATGGGTCCAAGCAGCGGCACCGAACCGGATTCGAAGCGTTCACATGGTGATGGTGGCTGAGGTTGCAGGCTCAGGTCTCAGCAGGCACCGTGGCGGGGCCACACAGGTAGTCGCAGCGTCTCCTCTGGGGCTCTGCCTCTGCCCTGAGTTCGCATCTTCCTGCAAGCGGTAGGGCAGGCTGCACCTTAATGCACAGAGGACCTCGCCTCCTCCCCCCTCCCTTGGGGGGGGGAGAAGAAGGAGAGAGAGGCTTGTGCTAACTATTCTGGGGCTGATCAAAGCCTTGCAGCGATCAGTCTCCCGAGAGTGCGGGGCTCTTACACCAGCTCTCCACGCTGCCTGCCTGCTGCCACTCTTTTCCTGCCGCCGCTTCTCTCTCTCTCTCTCTCTCTCTCTCTCTCTCTCTCTCTCTCTCTCTCTCTCTCTCTCTCTGCTCCTGTGCTCAGTCTGTGCTCAGTCTGGGAGTAGCAGCAGCAGCAGGAGTAGAAGAGTTTCCCCCCACCTCGCCTCCACTTTTTTCCCCCCTCCGTTTCCCACGCTGGCTGAATGTGACTTGACCCCGTTTCAAAAAAGTTTGACATAGTGCTTCAACATTTCCGCATTCCTCCCCGACTACAAAGGCAGCGGCCGCCTCCTTCTGCTTTCTGTCTCTGCTCTCTGTCTTCACACTCAATGAAATCCTTCATGTGCTCGCTGCCAAAAGCAGTCACATACCGCAAGGGTCGCAGCAGCCAGCGCAACGGCCAGGAGCAGGCGCCCCGGGGCAGGGGCAGCCCGGGGGGAAGAGGAGGCAGGCAGCCCTCCGCCGCGGGGAGGAGCGCGGGCGGAGGTAGCCCGACACGCTTGCGCTGCTCGCTGTGCTCGGGGCTGCGCAAATGCAAAAAAACCCACGTTATTTATTGTCATTATTATTCCCTGGTGCTCGGCGCTGTACAGGCGCGATTATGCGATTACTGCTATATTATTAGTAATATTACTACCGAGTGTTCACTGCTGTACAACTGACAGAATTATTATTATTATTGTTATTATTATTATTATTACTACTACTACTACTATTACTTTTATATTACATTATTTATTATTATTATTATTACTATTATTATTTCAAAGTACCTTGTACAGCACAAATATTATTGTTGCTGCTTCAATGCAAATATTGCTGCTTTTAGTATTATTAGTCCCCAGTGCTCAGGGCTGTACAAATGCAAACTTTATTATTATTATCGTCATTGCTTGTGGGAGCTTGGTGCTGCACAAATGTGAAAATATTACTATTCATTTATTATAATTGCTACCAAGTGCTCAGCGCTGTACAGTTATTATGATTACTGCTCCGGAGTGCTCCATATGGTACAAATGCATAAAAAATAAAAAGATTGTTGTTGCTATCATGGTTAGCATATATTATAATCATCACTGGTATTAATTTGGTACCTTTTGTATTAATTTGATGGTCATAGCTGCTGTGAGAATAGTTTGCTATTATGAAGCAGGGACTTTCAGGCTCAACTCACATCTCACCTCAGATATTAACTCATTAGGTGCCCCAGATTCTACCAATCTGCAATATGGGGATAATTAATATTGACCTATGTATGGCTGCTGTAAGGATTTCTGAAATAATGTATGTGGAAACTCTATGAATGCATTTCATTTTTTTCTTTATTGCGGATGCACATAATCCACCCCATAAATCAGCCTCCAGTGTATTCTAATGATATTGATAGTAACCACAACAATTACCATTCTGGGGGACATAGAAAGACAGAACAATACCATTATATACACTTATTTGGAAGTAAGCCCTAATGCCCTCAGTAGCACTTTCTTCTGAGTAAACATGCATAGGCTCATGCTGTATAGTTACAATCCTGTAGACTTACTTAAGAGTAAATCCCAATGAGCTCCATGAGGCATATTTTCAAATAAACATGCATAAAATTGGAAAACATAATATTATGTGGATACAATTTGGAAAATATTTTATTCCCAGGTGAATAATGGAACAGGTAAGTAGTCTTTATATTCCTATTCTGAGGAATAGGAACTCTTTCATGGCCAGCTTGTTCATGCAAGGGGAAAGGAAAGAAATTTGTTTCTTGAAGTGCCAATTTGCAAGCAAATTTTGCCTGCTGTTTTTCACCATGTAATAATAAGAATAAAAAAAGAATAAACATGGATTTCTGCATTTAAATGGGCTCTGAACTGCTGATACAAACATTTCTGATTCTCCCAAAATAATTTTCGGAACCCATAAATTAATGTAACTTATTTGGAGAGCTGCAAAAACAGAGATAAAGTTCCATGCAGGAAAACAGCACTTAAAACGTGTGACATTGCACAATGAGTTTTGGTGCTGCAACATGAGAACAAATAGAGCCATGTGCACTTTTTCATGTTACAATATATACATAAAGTATTTCCCCATGTAGGAAAACTGTCCTGTGGCTGTAGAATGCCATAGATGTTATTCGCTGCAGAGGCTAGAAGACATAATGCATGTCCTACAATTATGTCAAAAAAATAATAATGTGCTAAAGTTTTTGTATCATTTTTGAAGCATTGTGGGAGATATGTTGGTGGTGGTAGAACCCGAAGGGCCATCATCCAGAGCCAAGTACAAAATAGTAGCTAAGACAAGGATGAGGAAACTCTGGCCACCATAAGCTGTTGGACTCCAACTGCCAATGGGGCAATCCAGTCAGATTGGCAGCATATAAATACTATTGTTATTATTATTGTTATGGCTGGTGAGAGGTTGAGTCCAACAACATCTGAATGACATCACATTCTCTAACCCTAATTATACTGTGCCAAGTTCTTAAAAGCAGAAATAAACATTTTGAATGACAGAGGTGGTGATATTATATTAAATTTGTTATTAATGTACAGCAAAAAAACTGAATCTTTATAGAATAATAATCCAAGCTCTCCACATTACACATTAAAATCTACTTCAATAGTTTTATTTGAACAAAGAAAAAACCCCAACCTCATAAAAAATAGACTGATGCTCTTGCAAAATTATGCTGCTTGTTAAGGCATAAAGTGAGCTTTGGATGTGTAACGACAATGATCCACTGATGCCCCAAAGATTTGTGAAACTACAGTTCTGACCCCTGAGAACCACCATGGTTTAGTGGTAGAGAATATACTACATATGTGGAAGGTCCCAAGTTCAATCCTTGGTATCTCTAGTTAAAAGGACCAAGTGGTTTTATTTACTTATTTTTGCTTTTATATTTCACATTTCCTCCAAGGTGTTCAAGATGGCATACATGGCAGCTTCCCCTCTCCATGTAGACAATGCTTGACTGATGGATTTGGTATAAGGCAGCTACCTAGGTTCCTAACTCGGTAAATGATGTTTGCAATTCATTTATGGAAAATCACCTTGAGGAGGCAATTAACTGGATAACAGACGTGCCAACTATAACCTTCAGTTGTTGCTTATAAGCTCCCAGAGGCATCTTTGGCTAGTGGTAGAGGAAACAAGAGGCTGGAATCCACCTCTGTGCGCAAGCAGAAAGCACTTCCATACATGCACAGGGATATTTCCTTGACATGTTCCATTGGGTGATGCTCTGGGGAAAGCCCAGCTTTGGGTGGGTGTGGGGGTGTGGTTGTGGGTGTGTTCACATTGCTGCAGCTCGGAGGGAGAGGTCCCTGCGCATAACCACGACACTGGAATGCTTTGAAATTCTAGACTAGACTTTTAAATACTAAACAAGATAGAGTAGAATGGATCCAGCATGACCATTTTCATGTTCTTACAAGGTCTAGGGGCATCATTTGGGGGAGGGGGCCATAGCTCATTGGTAGAGCATCTGCTTTGCTACACAAGATCCCTGTTTCAATCCCTCTGCATCACTGGGAAGGGTTGGGTAAGACTCCTGTTTGAAATCCTGGAAGTTTATTGCCAATCATTGCAAACAGTACTGAGCTTCATAAACCAGTGATTTAACTCAGTATAGTAGCTTCCTTAGTTAATCCCCACATTGCTGCATAACACAACCATAGGTGCATAACACATTCCTTGCATAAGCATGATTTCCAGTCCTGTATGCACCATGCACATAATTTTTAAAATTCATTTTCACTGCAGTGTTCTATGTAAGCCTCACAGCTCAACACTACACTTCACTGGGGAGCAAGGAATCTTCTGCCATGTGTCTCTTTTCTTATAGCCTTCCATGTCCCACAATCAACCTCCACCCCACTCGTCAGTTTAATAGTTGTCTATAAGGGTAATTTATTGGATACTCTTAAATTTATTTATTTTTAAATAGGGTGTTACTGTATTCTAACTATAAACTGTTTTGTAGCATTATGCTTCTAAATTAAACCAGCATGTCAACAGCAGGCAGTGCTCTCGGAAGTCCCCGTGACTTAAATCCTATTTAATAATAGTAGTTAAGAATCTTTTGGCCAAGTTGCCAAACAAAAAGAGGTTCATTGTGAGCACAGGAAGGTGTGTTTTCCACATGTAAAGCCTTCCATCTGCATTCCAGCGAGTATACTGTCATCCTGTATGTGGCAATAGACATCTAACTCCCATTAACACCAGCCGACTTTCCCTTGCATGGAGATAATAATACATCCCTTAAGGCTTTTCTTTAATACCTTTTAATCCATCTGGTAAATGCAATGCAGATATGTGAAAACTGAATCTATGGAAAAAGAACTGAGGATGCAGAAATTGTAAAGGCATTCCAAGTACAAAAATAAATTGCATATTATATATAAAGGTAAAGGGACCCCTGACCATTAGGTCCAGTCGTGACAGACTCTGGGGTTGCGGCGCTCATTTCGCTTTATTGGCCAAGGGAGCCGGCGTACAGCTTCAGGGTCATGTGGCCAGCATGACTAAACCGCTTCTGGCGAACCAGAGCAGCGCACGGAAACACTGTTTACCTTCCCGCTGGAGCGGTACCTATTTATCTACTTGCACTTTGACATGCTTTCGAACTGCTAGGTTGGCAGGAGCTGGGACCAAACAACGGGAGCTAACCCCGTCGCGGGGATTCGAACCGCCGACCTTCTGATCGGCAAGTCCTAGGCTCTGTGGTTTAACCCACAGCGCCACCCGCGTCCCGATATATTATATATAGAATGCTATAAAAACCTGTGACCATCTGGGTGGGTGATTCAGTAATTATATAATACCTATTAATGATGTCCATCAAGGCTTCATTATGAAGACCACCATCATAAGAGTTGACAGCGCACTAAAGGGCAACAGCACAGTCAAGAAATGAAATTCATGTTGTCAAATCATAGAAAGGGGGCTTCTGAATCAAAGATGCTGATGCACTGAAATGTAATACACACAGGTGGTTCCATCTGCACAAACTCTTGAGATGTAGACAGAGAGGTCAAAGATGGATGCTCTTTGCAACTGTGTTTGGAAGTAGCGCCTGGACATTGCCTCTGAGTTCAAAATAAATGTACTGTGCATTGCTGAGGTAGGTGGGTGGCCCTTCTGAGTTTGCATTTGCAAGTTCTTGGACATTTGGAACAGTCATTGAACCCTACAGAAGTTTCCCACTTGTAGTAAAAGGCAATATAATGGTTCCAGGACCAACCTAAGTAATTTCGATGCTTGAGGCAGAGCAGCAAATGTCTGCCCCCAACCCACTAGCCGAGATGCATAGTAATAAGGCTAAAGTTATCATATCACCTAAGGAAAATAACAAACATCCTACAAACAGCTCTCCTTTCCTGAGAGTAAAAAGCAAATAGCAATAAATTAAATAACTTCATGACATCCCAGATCAGTTGCCTGATGGCAGTTCCCTCAATCTGCCCAATAGTAGAACCTGCCTATTATCAGTTCTCCAGCTTTTTTTTTTGGGGGGGGGGTTGACAGGATGAGATCCATAACGTGTAGTTGACTAGAAGCTTAGGTAGAACATAAATGCTAAGGCTACAGGAGCAAGGACTTCAGGGTACTCTGGAAGTTGGCTCAACACCTGTTTTTCCAGGTCCAGCTGGTTCACCAGCTATGACCCCTTTTGGACAGAAATGACTTGGCCACTGTACTCCGCCAACTTCCAGATTGGTTTATTACGATGTGCTGAGGCTGCCCTTGAAGATGACTCAGAAACTTCAACAGATCTGAAATGCAGCAGCTAGATTACTGGCTGGGGTTCCATTTAAATATCATATCCTCCATGTTTTAAAATTGCTGCATTGGTTGCCAGTTCACATCTGGTGCCAATTCAAGGTGCTCACATTAGTGTTTAAAGCTTTAAACGATTTAGGCTCCAGATATCCAAAAGACTGCCTCCTTCCTTAGAGATCAGCAGATGACTAACTGTCCTCAAAAGCTCAGGGTAGTGATGGCTCAGGAGAGTATTCTTAGTAGCAGCACCGAAGTAGTGAAACTCCTCCCTCCATAGGTGTCTTCACTTTATACTTTAAAAGTGAATGATACAGCTTTTTATCCAGGCCTTTGACAGCTGAGACGTACTATATTTTTAGGACCCGCTCAATTTTTGTGATTAAGTTGTGTAAACTGTTTTTAATGTTGTATTTTTAAGAGTTGCGACCCACCCTGGGACCTTAAGGTGAAGGCAGAGGGGCGATAAATAAAACCATCATCATTATTAACAAAAACAATGGTCCAGGAAATCTCTGCTTGTGGGTAGCAGGGAGCACGGGAAGTCCATGTAGAATTGGGAACCGCTGATGTAGACCATTTCACCAACAATTGCTGGCTGAGTTCAAGATCAGCAAAGAGTCTTGTGGGACCATAAAAGCTACAAGATAAATGTTATTTATAACTGATGGCTCTCAAAGCTCACCTTGAATGGGGGGCAAGGGGGAACAGAGGAGGAGGGGAAGGCACTGCTGGCTTCCTTTTCAAGCAACCTTGTGGCTAAACAGTCTATTTTGGGATCCCATACCCTCCAAGATTTCTCCGATGGAAATAGGGACATCTTTTCCATAATGATAATTTTACTATTTATACCCCACACATCTTAATGGGTTGCCCCAGCACTCTGGACAGCTTCCAACATATATAAAAACATAATAAAACATTAAACAGTAAAAAAAACAACAACAAACCAACCTTCCCTATACAGGATTGCCTTCAAATGGCTCAGGGGTTGGATAACTCCATACCTTCCAACATTTCTCCAATGAAAGCAGAAGGAAAATTGGGACAGGATGGCTTTTCTAAATCAGGGACGTCCCTGGAAAATAGCTGACTTTCTTACTGTCATAGCCTGGAAAGAATCCCTCCCTCTCTGCTTCTTCATGCAGGGGAGGAAAAGAAAACTTTGTCATCTAAACCCACAGTACCCAAACATATATGGAATGAACAAACTGCCACCTACTTCGCTGCCTGTAATAATTTTCTGTTATTTTTGCATAATTGTCTAGTAATGAACTGGTGGAATGAGAATAACTCTTAGGGAAGAGATGTTGTTCTCCCCTTTAGAAAAAACGAGATGGAGATATTTAGAATTTTCCTTCAATGTATGGTTTATTAGATGTCTCAACAGTAAAAGCTCAGTCTCAATCCACTTTCAAATTCTGCATGAAACAGGCTATTTATGCTGGGCGTTTAATGACATGGTGACAATCTCCTGAATTTTATGGCAGGCAGGTAATATATACTTAACATATAGTAATTTTTACAGTCTGATGTTTGACTTAATCTATGGGCTACTTATCTACAACCACAGACATCAAATGCACATGGCATGAATGTCCATGCATTTATATATTATATTCCTGCTCTTTGGAACAGGCAGGCAACACAAATAGCTTCAGTGATGAAGAGACTTAAACTTCAGTGGTGGAAATTTAGCTCTCTGTCCCCCGTTATTCCATAAACCGAAGCCCTTACTGCCCTCTCTGCATTTGAGTAGGTGAATCTATCTATTTCAGTTTCTTATCTTTCCAGTTTCCAGTTCTCCACATTAGTTTGCAATTAAAAAGAAAGCTCCTAATGAAAATTCATACACATTTTTGTGTATTCCCCCCCAGTATACACATTTGTGTATGCAATTTTGCTTAATATACACATTTTTGCCATGTACTTTCACCTACTATTTCACCTGCTCACGTTAGTCCCAAAAATATAAGCATTCTTATGTACACTTTAGTATGTGCATGGGGGGGGGGGGGGGGAGAGAGAACTGCATTGCGAAATTCAGAGGAGGGCAAATTTCAAAAGATGCCTGTTTTGATTCACATATTGTTTCAAAAATTGTGAATTAGGTATAATTTTTTTAAGGGTAAACTGAATCCAATCACCCCTGTCTCTAGCCAGTACACTATTCAAAGCAACATCCGAATACTTATTTGGACATATGGAGAGCATATACTGACATACATCCTGCCATCACAATTTAATCCCAATTTACATTTCCTAAGGAAAATCTATTGCCTAGTAACTCATTTGCAATATCTGAATGACCCTTTACAATATTAACCCCCTCACCTTGCAGTGGTACCATGAGGGCAGGACATGGGAGCATAAATCAAGGATTCTACTTAGTAAAATGAACAGGTTGGTCCCCCAATTTAACAATGCTTTGAAGTGAGTGAAACAATATACATTACTCTATAAAGAGTGGGGTGTGTGAGAGAGAAACTAAAACCATTGTGTAGCATCTAAAATTATTAAATCGCACCTCTGTAAATCAAGCCTCTATCTAGTTTCCAATGAATACAATAATGGCTGATTTTTGCTCTTCTTCAGGCTTCATCCACACCAACATTTAAAGTACTATTATACCACTTGAACAGTTCTGAAGTATCTCAGGAAATGTAGTTTGGGTGCTGAGAGTTTTTAGAAGACCCCTATTCCTCTGACAGAGCTACAATTCTCAAAGCTCCCCAAGAAGAGGGATTGTTTGTTAAACAACTCTGCAAACCTTAGCTTTCTGAGGGGAATAAAGGTCTCCTAACAACTCCCAGCATCCTTAACCAACTACAGTTGCCAGGGATTTTTTGGGGGATGGAGGGGAGCCATGACTATTTAAACTAGTTTAATACTGCTTTAAATGTACAGTGCAGATGTGACCTCAGTGTTGTCACCCCCCCTTTGGCCTCAGCATTCTATTTTGAAAGGGATCTCCAAAGGATTTGGTTTGCAAAAATAAGATCAAAATGAGGAATAGCACGAAGAACAATTCAGTCTCAAACCAATTTATTAACATAAATTAAATATGGGCTTCCAAAGGATTTACATGTCAGTGTGCGAGGGCAGAGCTTGGAGCACTGCCCTCTCAAACAAACATTTTAATCTGTAGTAACCCAGTCCTTGAACGCTCTTAGCCTTTATGAGTAACCATACTACTTTAACACCTGCCACTTAGAACATGATATCATTGCAGTTAACTGCTAAATGACAGGTGTTCCTGGATCTCTTGTGCTTTCCTTGCTTAGGATACAATGGAAACTTATAAATTTGCAGGGTGTGGAGGTGGAATTACTATCATGGCCTTTAACTGTTCCAAACCAATCTGTGTGTTTTTTCAAACTGGGCTCCACAGACCTCTCAGGGTTTACCAAGGTTCCATGATGGTAAAATCTGGTATGGGATATAGAGTTCCAGCTTGTCAGCTATCACTAATAATCTCTCACATTGTGCAGTTAGCAGAAGAACAGTGAACAAACTCTTCTGGCCCTGTTTAGGGGCGCATGCCTCTCACTTACATATTCATTCATTTCCTTACAACACTTAAATATATTCTGCCAAAGTACTTGAGGTAGCTTTCATTTTATAATAAGTTTGCAGTTTTAAGGGGCATGATTCCAAAGGAAAACAGAACTGGGAAGAAAAAGGAACAGAATCCTATCCAGGTATATAAACCCTGTCACGGTGTTGAAGAAAGAAAATAACAGGAGTATTAGGTGAAATGGTCACAGCAGAGGCATCCTGGGAAGGGAGGAGCCAAATGGCAGTAGGTCCTAGCTGAGCCAATGGAGAGGTCCTTGCTTACTTCGGCTTTTCCTCAAATGGAGCCAGGTAGAATGGATGCTGATGCAAACAGTTCTCAGAGGGGAGGGGCCACACAGTAGCAGGTCCTTGCTGATGTCTGGTGTAGCTAGGTAGAATGAAGAATGGTGGTTTGGGGCTGTTCTCAGAGTTGACATGCATGGTTCACTTAATACTGGGAATTTAGATTTAGGAGACTCGAGCCAGTGTTGCAAGTTCTCATTTCTGTTTCTTTACCAAAGTGTCCTAAAATGTTTCTACTACGTACAAATGTTTAGAAAATGTCTGTTTTGCTCGAATCAGAAATGTGTGCTCCTGCTCTTGTCATATTATGCTTACAATAAGAGTCACCAATAAACCAGTGGGTCAAAGGCAGCTTATAAATTGGGGTTAGAGCACATAAAGCTCCAAATATGATTTCTAAACATCCCATTTGGTGATGTTGCCAAAAAAACAAAAAACAAAAACTGAATGTCCTTGAGTGGTGATTCTTTTGTTTCCTCTTATATTTTAAGCACTTACCGGTACATCCTTTTCAAGTATGATATATCTCTCCTAGTTTATCCTTGATTTTGAAAATCACACAAAAGTTCAGGGGTAGTTACTGTGAAACCAACAGAACTATACATACACAAACATTATTTAAATCATATATACCAGTAATGACTTCAATTATTTGAGTACATACATAGCCTAAACAGCATACCTTACATAGCCTAAACAGCAGCATTCACAAACAAGAGGGAGGTAACTGTATGCTCATTAAAACCCTAATGTTTTGCAGCTTTTTTTAAAAAAAAGCAGGATTGAGAAACTAATCAAGAAACTAGTCTTCCTAACAAATGAATTCGCACAGAGCATGATTAATGGAGATGGAATGACGACTGTCTCTCAAGAGATGGGAAATGGAAAACCAAGGTGGACAGGGAACAGAATGGAATTTTCCACAAGGATGTATGGCTGATGGGCTGGAACGCTGAATAGTAGCATCATACATTGCAACATTCTGTTGCAGGTCTCACATTTATTTTATTTTGTTATTGTCCTGCTCTACCATAGGTTTCCTTTCCGGCAGCCTCCAATTCCAGAGGCTGAGCAGGCCTATGCCCACAATTCTGTAAAATCTGGTACTTCTACCTCATTTGTTGGGGCTTGATGTGCGTTAACCTAGGAGATTGATGTTCAAATCTTCATTTGGCCACAAGGCTCACTGAAGGACCCTGGACTAGCCACTTTCAGCCTAACCTACTCCACAATGTTGTTGTGAAAATGATTATATACACAGGGAGAACATATATAAACGTTGGAAAAAGAGCGGAATATAAATGTAATAAGGAATCGGCACCCAACAGATGAAGGTCAATAATGGGCATAATTTGTAAAGGTAAAGGTAAAGGTACCCCTGCCCGTACGGGCCAGTCTTGCCAGACTCTAGGGTTGTGCGCTCATCTCACTCTATAGGCCGGGAGCCAGTGCTGTCCGCAGACACTTCCGGGTCACGTGGCCAGCGTGACATCGCTGCTCTGGCAAGCCAGCGCAGCACACGGAACACCGTTTACCTTCCCGCTAGAAAGCGGTCCCTATTTATCTACTTGCACCCGAAGGTGCTTTCGAACTGCTAGGTTGGCAGGCGCTGGGACCAAACGACAGGAGCGCACCCCGCCACAGGGATTCGAACCGCCGACCTTTTGATCGGCAAGTCCTAGGTGCTGAGGCTTTAACCCACAGCGCCACCTGCGTCCCTGGGCATAATTTGAGTAGTTGGCAAATGTGGTTTTAACTGAAAAATCAAGTCAATGTTCTTTAGGGAGCAAATATGGAGGCAAATCCTGCCTGTGTTTTTTTTTTTTTCATCTTGCGCTGCTAGGCGATCTTAGGGATGAAATCTGCTTTGGTCAAATAGTAAGCAAATCCATCTTCCTAACCTGCAGGAGAACTTTTGTCCTCCTCTGAATTGTCAAATGGCGACAAAGACATCCTACTAGTTGGCTTCCAGACTGCTTGTCTCCTGCTGTGAGGAACTGAAATCCATGCTGTCAGTCCAGTGGGGGGATTCCAAACACAATGATGGCAAGAGGAGACATTGGTTGACAAAAACGTTAGGGCTACCTCTCTGCCGAGAAAACCATGAAATAGAGGCTGAAAGGGACTTTTCTCTCTCTTCAGCTCCTTCTCCATCCTGGCCCCCAATGCCTAACTAACTATGCACTATAGAGGAGGGGGAAATGCTTACAGTTTAAATGAGAGTCTCTCCCAAGCATTAAATGGTTGTCAGCCACTATTCTTTCATTTTAAGATGTGCATATTCCTGAGTTCAATGTACTGGGAGGGAGTTCAAGAGGGGGTAAAGACCCACCTGCAGTTGATAAGAGCCTTATTACCTCCCCCCCACACCGCAAAATATCACTTTGCGTTCCATTATTCAAAGCTCTTTCTATACCCTGACTAATTATTCCAGCATTGTATTGGTCTAATAATTGCGTGCCATAAGAACCCCACTCCAAAACCTCTTGTTTATTATCTACACCACAGCAAATATTCTAGCAGGCAAACAGGAAATATACAAAGGGACCGTTCAGGTTTCCCTTTTGCAATCGCCCTCTGTATTCGCATGTATATTTCCAGGAACATTAGAAGCTACATTGGGTCAAACCACTGGTTATCTAGCTCCTTATTGTTTGCTGAAGCTCTCCAGGATTTCAGATGGGATATTTCCAGCCCTGTCTGGAGCTGCCAGGGACTGAACCTGAGACCTTCTGGATGCAAAGCAGCTGCCCTATGACTTTTCATATGTGTCACATATTGCCACAAATCACTTCAAAGCGGCAGCTCTGCCAGCAATAAAGGAGATTTTCTGATGCCCAATGTGACCATGTCCTTCCAATTAATGAGCAAATTCTGCATAAGCTGATTAGATTCCTCGATGTCTCTCGCGGTTTCTAATGCAAGATGTTAACCAGGTGCCCCCATTCAGTCAGTTTGACATCTCACAGGCTTGATCATATCTTATTACTCTGGCTATCACATGGCCATTTCTGCTAATTAGGTAACATTTTAGGGGATTATAAACGTTTGGGAAGGCATAGTGGGCATTCCCTACCCCCCAGTTTCTATTTGGTGCTATTTAGAGAAACAAGGGAAGAAAATCTACCACAATACATGCACCTTCAGATTGCTAACGATAAATGCAATAACCATAACTCTTTCTCAAAGCTAACAGGTGTACAATCCCAGAATGGATCTGTGTTTACTTTTAGGAACACCTGCTGATTTCTAATTTTTTTTTAATCCTTTAATTAATGTTTAGAACAGATACGTCTTTTGTGCATTTCCTTGGCTTCTTAATTTCTTTAATCATATGCTCAAAGCACATGTAAATCCAGAGAAGCAGCATATCTGTCAGCTTTGTAGTTATTGTTTTATCATTTCTCCTTATCTTTACAAGTTAGATGGTGTTTCATTGCACTTTCAACTGTTTTCCTGCATCTGCGCTAAGGGTGGCTGATTAGGCGGTGCCAAAACTTGCATGTGTCCTTTAAAATACAAAACAAATAAATAAAAATCAGGTTGTATTTTCACTGCAGACAAATTTCTGTTTTCAGAACAGCTGCTAGTTTAATGATATGTTAGGAGTACCTTTGATTCTTTATATAAATTACTCCCATTTCGAGGCTCAAATGGCTTCCTTAGAGACCAATTGCATTTTCTAAACCACTGAATGAGCTCTTTATAACAGGTAAGGTGATAGTTGGTCGTTATTATTCGGCAGATTTCTGCTAGCTTGAAAGCATGCAAAATTTTGAGCCACACAAAACTCTTGAATCAAGGAAAGCTAGAGAACATGTGGGCACTGCTGGGCACCCACAATCTGGCGCCCAAGTTGGTGCCCCTGGATGTTGGCGACTGCCAGGTGATCCCATTTATCCTTTGGTGTGGTTGTTTAGTTTTTTAGTCATGTCCGACTCTTTGTGACCCCATGGACCAGAGCATGCCAGGCACTCCTGTCTTCCACTGCCTCCCGCAGTTTGGTCAAACTCATGCTGGTAGCTTCGAGAACACTATCCAACCATCTCGTCCTCTGTCGTCCCCTTCTCCTTGTGCCCTCCATCTTTCCCAACATCAGGGTCTTTTCCAGGGAGACTTCTCTTCTCATGAGGTGGCCAAAGTACTGGAGCCTCAGCTTCATGATCTGTCCTTCCAGTGAGCACTCAGGGATGATTTCCTTAAGAATGGATAGGTTTGATCTTCTTGCAGTCCATGGGACTCTCAAGAGTCTCCTCCAGCACCATAATTCAAAAGCATCAATTCTTTGGCGATCAGCCTTCTTTATGGTCCAGCTTTCACTTCCATACATCACTACTGGCATTTACCATTATGACCTGATAAATGCATCTAGTTTCTGTGGATCAAATTTTCACCAAGCAGGAGTGTGAAACCTTAGTCTTGGGAGGCAAATGTGACCTCCAGGCCTCACTGTCTTGTCCTTGGGATTCTCCTCAGGCCATACCCTTCCCAGACACACAAACTTTCCCAAGTCACACCTTCTGGTTTGCACCCTCCTCATGTGTTTTTGCGTGGCTCTAGTGTTTCTGAGATAATGCTTCATGCTTGCCTGGATAGAGGATAGAGAGCGGCATGTGTAGAAATGAGCCTGCGGTACAAAGGTAAAGTTAGCATTCATTTCTCTGGCCACATTTGCTTCTGGCCCCTGTGAGGCTTTTCCCAGAAGGGAATGTGGTCCTTCAGCTGAGAAAGGTTATCCACTGCTGTGTTAAAGGTACCAGAGAAGGCTGAGCTGGCTGAGCAGAGAGAATAGCTGGAAATCCAATATATTGAGCATTGCACAGTTTTGATAAGGCCATCTTGTTTCTAAATATTCACCACTGATGCATCAATAGAATGCTTTTGGTTCATAGGTATGGGTTGAAAAAAAGCTGATGCACTAACTAATGTAGTCTGAGTCATTATACCAACACTATAATTCCAGAACTGTTCTTTTTCAACACATTCATTACAAAGTTTATGAGCAAAACATCATCCCTGGTTTCCTTTTTAATATTTTTTTTTTAAGTATTGAGCATTTAGGAAATGGTTATACTGAATCATCCAAGCACTTCGACCATAGCAAAAATGAAAGAAATTGACTGCACTGCACTTTGCAAAAGCAACATGTGTTTCTGAAACTAGTGTTATTTCAACATTTTATGGATTGTCATGAAAACGTGAATTGTGACATGGAACATGAGAAATTTAAGACTTTATGGGCTAACCCCCACAAACTTAATTGAAAACTCCCTATAAGATGTTAAAATGTATGTCTGTAGCTTGAGTTAAAATAAGGATACAATTATTTCTGGCTGCTCAGTTTGGTTTTGTAGAAATTAGCAATTTAAAATATTGCAGATATATATTATATTCATATATGCTGTGTTACTTGGGCTGTCAGCTGCTGTTCTGTAAATGTATCAAACATTACAAGGAATTAGAGGGTCATTATATGCATCTTTATGTGATGGAGTGATGCCTGACTTAAGCAGTCAGTAGTGTGCACACTCCTGAAAAAAACAAAAAACACTGAATCCTAGGGTTTATAAGTACCACCCAGTTTCAAATACAGTGAAACCTCTACTTACAACCATAATCTGTTCCGGAGGTCTGGTCATAACTAGAAACGTACATAAGTAGAGGTGCAATTTTCCATAGAAAGTAATGGAAAAGTGAATTGATCCGTTCTAGACGATGAGAAACACCTCCTAAAACAGCAATTTAACGTGGATTTTACTCTCCAACAAGACCATAGATCCATAAACCTAAGGCAATAATAATGTACTGTACTATAAAATAAATAAGACAGTATTGTAGATGAAAAAAATTAACATTTTTTCTTACGTGCACTGAGGGTGGGTGGGCTTACCTGGCTACAAGCTGGGGGTGGGGCAAGGGTCAGTAAAGAGCTGATTCACTTTGGCCAGGGTCACTTTTTTTTCTTGCCAGGCTAGGTTCTTCTCTGGTTAGTTCCTTGGTGGGGTTTGGGGCTGCAGTGCGCCCTGCTGTGCCTCTTGCAGGTGGCACCTCTTCCACAGCTTCGGGGGTGGGATGGGGGCCCTCTCCCCGGCAGCAGAGGCCTCAGCGCTTCCCTGCAGCCAGCGGGGTGATCTCCAGGCTGCTGGCAAGGCCTCTGTTCATATCTAGAGGAAAGTTCATAAGTCGAAGCACCTACTGAAGGTCGTAACTGGAATCATACGTAAGTAGAGCCGTATGTAAGTTGAGGTTCCACTGTACCCCTTTTGGGGGTAAGGTGGGGCAGTGGGTGGTGGCCAAGCAGTTACCAGAATTCCTGGAGGAGACAAATTACTTGGATCTCTTTCAGTTTGGGTTCAGGCATGGTTCAGGCAGTAGCCCAACCAAGCAATCATGGTTATATGCTGGTAGGTAGAGCAATGACCAGCAGGAGGGCTGTCCAGCCATCTCAAGGAGGTCAACACAAAATCTGAGGCCTACATGCTTAGCAGCAATGGAGCTGCCTGGCAGGCAGTTGGTACTAGGAGCTGGTTTGTAAAGTTATTACACCACCAGCAGCTGAGGGTTTATTCTACATATGATGTATTCACTGCGATCTTATGGACTGCCCTTCATTGAATAGATCACAGGGCAGTTCACAAAACATCACATCAAAAATCACCTATCAGTAAAGACCAATATACAAATTTTTAAAACTGACACAGCAACAGAACTGAAACTTCAAATCTGAAAAATACAACAGCAGTACATTATAGCAAAATATCAAATCAAGCACTCAACTTTCACCCAAGACAGTGAACAAATGCATTTTGACCAGGTGTTGGAAGCCTGAGACTGCAAGGAGGGACAGGTTGTACCTCCAAGGGGTGCGGAATTCCATGATAAAGGGCATCACTACAGAGAAGACCCTATTCCATTTCACCACACAGCAAGTTGTACCCGCTGAATACCACCCCCCAGCTGATTTCAGGGCCCAGGCCAGTTGATATGAAAAGAGGTTCCATCAAGTACTTGGTTGGGCACTATTCAGAACCCCTGGCCTACCTGGCAGCAAGTCAGTATGTCAAGGCCAAAGTCCAAATCCAGGGGCCAAACCGCACAAGCACACTCCAAAGGTGAAGAAACGCAATCCAAGTAGCCAAGTCTGAAGGCCAGCCATCAGGATACAGTGTATAATCAAACCCAAAGCACAGTCCCAGAGGTCCAGGAGCATCCAAGCCAAGGCCCATCAACACGGGCAGTAGAGCAGACACAGCGCCTCACCTCTGCTTCCCTTTTGTACTTTGCCTGCTGATTGCAACAACTGGGCTTGATGAGATATATGACCCTCACCTGTTCCAAGCCTACTCCAGCAGAGGAATCACATCCACCCTTCCTGATATAGAGAGCCCCACCTGGCCAGCTAGGGAGCTGGGTTGTGGATCCTTGCCTGCCTCAGCCTCATAGAGTGCCATTCCCTGTGCCTCCAAGCCTGCCATGTTCTCTGTCACCCCTGTGAGTACTTCCTCCCCCATCCCCTACTTGCCCCAGTCACCCCTTGCTGGGATCTTCTTCCTCCCTCCCTTCATTCTGGCAGTTCATGGCAGGCATTAAGTCATTCAAATGGCTGTGTGTGTTTCTTTGTTTCATTGGCATGTTGGTGTGGTTCTAATGAAACATTGTGAGCCCCTTAGAGAGTTGTCAAACACAATTCTCTGCATGTTTACTCAGAAGTAGACCTGACTGTGTTGGGTGGAGTGTACTCCCTTGTAAATGAAGCAATGCGGTAAATAGAGGGGTCAATGCGTTGAGTATCTGTGCCACAAGCTTAGCACTCAGGACAAAGACTAGAGGCTGACTGTCAAAGTATTAAAATTTTATACTGTGGGTTGGCTCTAGACTTCGAGTCCTATTTAAAGTAGACCCACTGAAAATCAACAGGACTTAAGACAGTTATTATTAACTTAAGCCCCATTGATTTCAATGGGTCTTCTCTAAATTCTGGATCCAAGCCATTATATGTATTACAGCCTGATTAAGGAAGAAAGGCTAAAAATAACATGTAATTATCTGCTTGTTATTTCTAGACACCCAAACTGCAGAGGTTTTGTCCGGGCTAAGCAGATTATCTTTGCTTTTCCCCTCTGGAATGCATGTAAAACGGTTCTTGGGTGGGCCCTGTTCTTCAGGACCGGCTCCAGTGCAAAATTCCCTGCAGCCCGGCCACTTGCCTTCCAAAATCAACAGTCAAAATGTCCTTTTATTCCATACCATCTCCACCTAGTCCTTCACAGGCTCTGAATGCCATTCTGTACACAAAGGTCTCCTTGAGTAAAGAAACTCCACCTGGATTGCCACATCCCAAAAAGGGGATGCAGTCTGCAACACCTAGGAGATTTCAGCAAACAGCAAAACCATTCCAACTTAATCTTTGATGCAATGCTTGGAATGCAAGAAGCCACTATGATGCCTCTTGTCTGTGTCTCGCAGAATCCTTTCTTTTCTCTGAGAAAAGCAGACCCTGGGAACTAGGCCAGATGCCTGCCACTTACTCTAAATTGATTAGACACTTTGCGATTAAAACCCCTCAAAACAGCAACACCGGGATGTGGCCGTGTTCACACCCAGGCACAGAATACTGTATCACATTGTTTTCTTATCTCTGATTCGTTAATATGCACCCTCCACCATCCATGTCCACCCATTTCTGCTTAGAAGGCAAAATCAATAAGTGCACCCTCTTGGCCAAGTATTTACAAAGGTTCCCTTCTATGTTTGTGGTTATTTAAGATTCTGGATTAAGAGGCAAGGTCTTTGGGGTTGGACATGATCCAGCTCCTGGCAAGGTACAGAGAATAGTTTCGTGCCCAGTACTGAAGACTAGGTTCTCCAAAGTAGTGCTCTTCAACTTCTGATCTCCAAATAACATTTGACTACAACTCCCATCATCCCCAACCACCTTAACCTGAGAACCCATAGTCAGAGAACACTGCTCTAAAGAACTGCTTCTTCCCATGTAAATCTGCCCAATGAAGAACAATTGGAGAGGCATTCCTATGGTTCTGAACATCAGAACTATTGTTGCTTGGGATGCTGGAGACAGCCTTCTCATTGGCTCAGACTAGGCTGTGGAAATCCCTGCCTAGGGAGACCTGTCCCCTACCTTGGATGGTTTTGCTTTTACCAACCCATCATGTTATTTTGACAGGCATTTGGCCCATCAAGCTGTTGATGTCCCCTTAATGCCTCCTGAGTTTTCTGTGACATTTTTTGCTGCGATTCCCATCTTAAGTGGTCTACGTAGATCATTTTCTAAACGTTTGATTGATTGTCTTTACATTTTACGCTGGAGTGTTTCTTTTGAAACAGAAAGGCATGAAATAAATTTCCAAATTAAAAAAAATCTGTATAGACTGATATGGGACGTGGGTGGCGCTGTGGGTTAAACCACAGAGCCTAGGACTTGCTGATCAGAAGGTCGGCGGTTCGAATCCCCACGACGGGGTGAGCTCCCGTTGCTCGGTCCCTGCTCCTGCCAACCTAGCAGTTCGAAAGCACGTCAAAGTGCAAGTAGATAAATAGGTACTGCTCCAGCGGGAAGGTAAACGGCATTTCCATGCGCTGCTCTGGTTCACCAGAAGCAGCTTAGTCATGCTGGCCACATGACCAGAAGCTGTACGCCGGCTCCCTCGGCCAATAAAGCAAGATGAGTGCTGCAACCCCAGAGTCGGCCACAACTGGACCTAAATGGTCAGGGGTCCCTTTACCTTTATATACACTGATACCAGGAAGGAACAACTGTGTGTATCTGCCTGGATCCAGTTCCATGACGCAGTCACCCACCCAAATGCCTTGGGATGCCAGCATAGTGTAATATGTAGTGTGTTGGACTAGGGGCCTGTCCTACTTGCTGCACTCCAGATTCAGATTCATTGCATCCATAGGAATTTGCATTCCATGAGCCAGACCATTGATCAATCTAGTTCAGGGTTTTGTCTACACTGACTGGCAGAGGCTCTCCAAGGTTCCAAGTAGGGAGTATCTACCAGCCTTTATCTACCAGACGCTGAAGATTGAACCTGGGACCTTCTGCATGAAGAGCAGATGCTCTGCCACTGAGCTATGGCCCTTCCCAAGCACACTTTGATTGCCATGAGGACTCCTTGTATTTCCGTTGTCCCTAAATAGTGCCTGCTCACTGTTACATCACTACATCAAAGGGCTTATTAAAGGAATTGGACAAACATTCCTTAGTCAACTGTGAAGCATTTCTGTGGCTGGAAAAAAAAGTGTTTGAATGAAAAGGAACATAGCCTTAATTTACACATCAACAAGTAAAACAGGTTTTTGTCCAGGATTCACTGTGTGGCATTTATTACTTCAGCAGTAACTGATACTCCAACTGTCACAGTATTGTATTGTCACAGCTGTGAGGATGTGGTAATACTGGGTGACAACTAACTGCCCTTTTCCCCCTCTCCAGTTTTCACTTTTTATAATGTTACTGTGCGAATGGATTTGTGTACGTGACTGGAAAAACAACATATCTGTATTCAAAACGTGGCTGCATTTGTCTCTTGAGGTGCGTCAAACCTCTTTGGTTGTTTTTACTGCAAGTGACTGACACAGCTACCTTTCTGGACAGTTTATATTTTTCAAAAGCAGTGTCTTTTTTTTTTAAAGAGCAGGTCAAACATGCAAGCAGTTACCTTGGTTCCAACGAAAAATAAGAATGTATGTATAAATAATACTGCACAAGTAATGAGACTTCCAGATAGGTATCAGTGAGGAAATAATGACTCATGCTCAGAGGCGCTGGTCTTCAAACTGCTTTGCTGGCACAAGATCCATCACTGCAACCTTAGGAAGCAAGAAAAGAGGCCCTTAAAAAAAATCTACAGTGGTTTCAACAGGCCCACAACCCACCTATTAACTGGTCACAATAAACTCGCTCCCTCCAACCAACTAACACTCTGCAAGGATCAGATTATGGATAGCCTCATTGTGGATACTGTCCAAGTTGTGAGAGGTGAAGCAAGCACTGCGACAGAAAGGCAGAGCCAAGAAACACACCAAAACCAGGAAGGCCTTATTGCTCATCCAGCATCGCAGCCAAAACAGGAAGCCTTTTCTATGTCTCAGAGAGCCCAATAGCCAGCCTGGGTGGGTGGAGCCAGTCCAGGGCTGGAGCATGTTAGCTCACCACATGGGGCAGCTGTATACAGAAGAGAATATTTCCTGGGACTAGCCCCAGGATATCTGGACAGAGATACATGGAAGGGGCCAAAGGCTCCCATCTTACCCTGTGGCACATGGCCAGGTACATGGGAGCTGTACTTTTGTATGGGGAACTGGAGGAAAGGCATGGTGAACTGCCCTAAGATTTTTGGGTGAAGGGTGATAGCCAAATTTGATGATGATGATGATGATAATAATAATAATAATAATGTAATAATAATAGGTGGCTAATGAAACTGAGCCTGGCCACTCTTGGAGCCGACTCATGTGTTCTGAAAAAAAAATATGCTTGCACTTCTACTATCAAGATTTCGGAAATTTTGGCGTTGGGAAGACTTTGGCGTTTATATGACAAAATGTATCTATTCAGGAGCATCACCACTCAACTTCAAATTCAGGAAAAGCTTAATAATAAAACCTGATACACTTGGCTACAATCCCACCAAATACAGCACTTCTTATCAATATCCAAAGTCAAGAAGCAGGCTATTGGGTCATTGACTATGTTTTGAAAGTATAACACAACAAAAATACATTATTGAACAAGTGAGACTGGACAAATAACTGGCCAACCACTTAAGCCAGATCCTCCATCTTTGGAGCAGGGAAAGCTGATTTGCACAAGGAACTCTTGGAATTTTTCTTTGTTGCAGCCAAAATAACCATTGGTAAACATTAAATAACTTGATGGAGAAGTGGTACCAACAATTATGGCTGATTGCACTAACGGAAAATGATTAAAGCAGAAGAAGCTGAATGACAGTCAAAAACTGTTCTTAATGAATGCTGGCATTATTGTTATTATTATGTGTTTATTTATAACCTGTCTTTTTCCCTCACAGGACTCAAGGCAGCTTACAGATAAAAACAGGAAGCTCCAGAAAAACAGGAAAAAAACCCACCATTAAAAAATAATTAAACATTGGTAAAGTCAAAACTATTTGCATATGTAAAATCTGCTTAAAAAATACAAATAATTACAATAAAAACAGCACGCTACTAGCCCTTTAATTAAAAGCAGTCAGTTCCCAAAAGCCTGTTGGAACAAAAAAGTCTTCATCTGCTGGTAGACGGACAGCAAGGAGGGAGCCAGTCTAGCTTCTCTGGGGAGGGAATTCCAGAGTCTGAGAGCAGCCACCAAGAAGGCCCTCTTCTGCATTCCCACAAAGCATGCCTGTGAGGGTTGCGGGACCTCCCCCAAGATCTCAAAATCTGGGCAGGTTCATATATGGGAATATGTTATTTCAGATATCTTGGACCTAAGCCATATTGCTTTTGCTTTATTGCATAGATTTCACATGAAGAACACGGTTGGCAATCTACATCAACACATGGTGAGGACTTTAGTTGACTTTCTTCGTTGTTAAGTGATAGGACTGTGTTGCTCCGTTTCACGTAGAGAAGTTTATATTCTTGAACAACTGATTGTCTTGAAATGGTACCCATTCATTCTGTTTTGTTTGTTATTGTTATCTAAGGAAAAATTAAATTACACACACACAGCGCTTTTTTCTGGGGGGACACAGGGGGACACATACCCCTAAACATTTTGTGAATCTAATGGGTGAAGAAACAAAAAAATAATTAAATTTTAGTTTCTTCTCTAGCATGGTGAATTGTCAGTTCCGTTGAATAGCATGGTGAATCATCGGTTCCATTGCTACCCCCGATGGCGGCCTCATTTCCTGTCACGGTGTTTCCTGACTCTCAAACGGAAGCAAGCACTTAATGTGTGAAGTAGGAATTGGAATCTAGCATGGTGATTGATCAGTTCGTTGTTACCGCCTCTGATGGGGGCTTTATTTCCTTTCCCAGTGTTTCCTGAGTCTCAGACGGAAGTGAGCGTTTAATGTGTGAAGCAGTGTGGAATGTGGATGTGTGGTGGTTATTTCCCCCAATTTGAACTATAAAATGGTCATTTTCTTGAGTCAAAATGAGATTACCCCTAAACATTTTTTTAGAAAAAGCACTGCACACACACACACACACACACACACACACACCTACCTGCCGCAGTTGGATCTTTGAATGTTTCCCCTTGTGAATATATCCCTGCTTGTGGAAAGCTGGCATACCAAGGACAAGCGGATCTTAGTCTGATAGGCATGCAAATGTACAATTTCCTCACCTGCGATCTGAAGTGGTGCCACCGCAGGAGAAAAAGGATCAGCCTAGTAACAAAGTGTTACGTAAACAACCACAGGAGATTACACAAATTATGAAATTGTTTTATTGAGGAATCATGAAACATGGATTGTTTTGATATGTCAAGATTTTGCCTGAGAATCACAGACTGAGCTGCGTGATAAAGTGACAATAAAACCTGTCATAAAAGCATATTTTGACAGAGTTTTAGTGTTTGATTATTCTGCAGTTGCCTCCATATTTTGTTTGCCTTGGGTTTAGAACTGCTGCTTGCAGCATTAATGGGATTGTTTTATTGCATTATTGCTGTATATATATTGGTATTTTGTTGTAAGCTGCCCTGAGTGCGAATGTAGACGAGTTGGGTTATCATCGCTATCATTATCTTTATTTAAAAGATCTGATCATGCTTTTGCGATAAAGCGATGCTGCAGGAAAGCTGTGCCTTGACAGGAGAAATTCCATTAAAAGGGTGCAGCAGGGAAGGGCAACTCACCTGAGGATATATAGACAAAACAGTATGACTGGGTTTCAGTATTAGAGTAGGAAGTTCCAAAAAGCGCAGTAAGGTGGTACAGAGTTGAAAGCAGAAGATGGATTGTAATAGCCAGGTTTAGGTTTAACATGAGAGAGTTGTCACAGAATGAAATTAGGGTGCCAGTTCCATGCAGGAGTTATTTAGCAATCCCATGTTGTTACACCTGTTGGCTAAACATCTGTTTGTTTGGCTGATTGCCAGCGAATAACCTCAGATGGGACGCAGGTGGCGCTGTGGGTAAAAACCTCAGTGCCTAGGGCTTGCTGATCGAAAGGTCGGCGGTTCAAATCCCCGCGGCGGGGTGCGCTCCCGTTGTTCGGTCCCAGCGCCTGCCAACCTAGCAGTTCGAAAGCACCCCCAGGTGCAAGTAGATAAATAGGGACCGCTTACTAGCGGGAAGGTAAATGGCGTTCCGTGTGCTGCGCTGGCTTGCCAGATACAGCTTTGTCACGCTGGCCACGTGACCCGGAAGTGTCTCCGGACAGCGCTGGCCCCCGGCCTCTTGAGTGAGATGGGCGCACAACCCCAGAGTCTGTCAAGACTGGCCCGTATGGGCAGGGGTACCTTTACCTTTTAACCTCAGATGATCAATTGATGTTTCACAGTTGGGAGCTAATGATAGGAAGCTTTTGATAGCTAGGCATCTCTCTCTCTCTCTCTCTCTCTCTCTCTCTCTCTCTCTCTCTCTCTCTCTCTCTCTCACACACACACACACACACACACACACACAGTTACTTTTGGAAAGCAACACCCATTGGAGCCTCAAGAAGGCAGCCTTCTTCCAGCTAAGGGAAGGGAAGAGGGATAGAGGCGCAATAATCTTGTTTCACAGCACTGCTGGGTGTGTGTGTGTTTTGGTGTTCCCCTTCCTACAGTGAAAGACTATCACCCTGCCCCCTACAGGAAGTGGGGGGACGACGCAAGTTTGCAGCTCTATTTCTGTACAGCTGTTGGCGGACAACTCCCCTAGTGTCCAGATCAGGCATAACCATTATCGACACAAGGCAAGAGGCAATTCCCAGATGTGCTCCCCAGCTTCCTCTGCCTATCTTGTAGAGCAAACTCTATAACACACTGGCCACAAACAGCTGGCTTCCTGCAGGAGCAGCCCCATGGGCAAAGTGACCAATGAGTAAAAACTCACCCATCCACCTACAGCAATCATAAAACCTCCCACCAACTTCCCCCACCCGCATCCCCACCCTCCATGGAAGCGCATAGGTTTTGTAAACCGATGTTCTTTTTGGGGTGTCATTCAGATGCTGTTGGACTCCAATTCCTATCAGCCCCAGCGAGCATGGCCAATGTTCAGGGATGATGGGTGTTGTAGTATAACATCTGGACTGCAATGAGAAGTTCTGAGGGGCAGCTCTGTGATGTTTCGTTCCTTTGGATGACATAGAACTGGAGACAAATTTGTGGTTTTTGTAGCATTTGCTTTAATTATAAATGCAAAGCATAGTGGAGGCCAACAGACAGCTTGTTTAGATCCACCCTGCAAAAACTCAGTTTGTTCTGTGTGCTTCTTTTCTTTGAAACTGCGAGTTTCTTTTTACAATCATGAACCCCTGCAGGTGCTTTGGGACTACAGTTCCCATCATCCCTGACCACTGGTCCTGTTAACTAGGGACGATGGGAATTGTAGTCCCAAAACATCTGGAGGGCCGAGTTTGCCTAAATCACACAATCTCTGTTTTTTATGATTGTGGAGAGCATTTTTCAACATTTATTTTAAAGCAAAGGTAATTGGACCCCGATCCCGTTTTCCTTCCAACACTGCTAGTACCCTGCCCCAAAGGAGGCAGTTAAAGAACTGTAAACTCTGCTACAGCTCTGATGCCTCAGCTTCAGCCTGGACTGCCTAGACAGGATAGGCATCCCAGAAGGCAATTCACCACCCTTAAGTGCTGGTGCTGAAGATGGACCATGGGCACAGGTGTTCTCTGGGGCAGGCCATGACCTGATTTTCGCCTACAGTGAGAAAATTCTACCTGTGATTTGGAAAGCGAGCTGTGAGTTGAACCCTGGCCAACCCACGCTCCAAGCGTGGTGATGTGTGACCACATGGGCTCAGTGTGGCATGTGCAGTGAGCATCGCTGCATGGAAATAACGTGGAAGTTAAAGAATGCAGAAGTTAATTGTTATGTATTGAGTTGAATAGGATCCAAAATGCAGCAGTCTGATTGGTCCTAGAACAATAGGATTCAGAATGCAGCAGTCTGATTGGCCCTAGAACAATAGGATTCGGATTGCAGCAGTCTGATTGGTCCTAGAACAATAGGATCCAGAATGCAGCAGTCTGATTGGTCCACAGGAGCCACCCAATCCAGCTCCAGGTGGAAGTGAATCCGCAACAGGTGAATCCTGGAACTAGCTAATCACATGGGGCCCATTGTGTAAATAATGTATATAAAGCAGATATCCTGGGGGAATTTCCATTCCTCCTCACCACTATGAGCTGAATAAAGAGCATGAAATCCACTCTCGACTCCAAGTGAAATATTTCATTAATAAACACCTTGAGTGTCTTCTTTTATATTGTGCTAATGAACTCCTCCCTCCTGCTCCAAGCTGGAGGATATAGCGATTGACGTTTCCGGGGCCGAAGACATGTCGTCCTTCCCCACCTCCCTTTCTGCCACCACGGATGGAACCAGCACATGTGCCTCAGAGGCTGGGGGGAAAAGGGCGACTTCCCTGCTATGAAACATGCAGGAACAGAGACCAGAAGCTCAAAGTACGGGGTGCACAGAGCCTGTTCCCGCAGTTCCCACAATTAAAGTGAAATCCATCCTTGCAACAAGTGCATGCCTGGAGGTGCCTGGGCTTGGCGAGGGAGAGGTGGATTGCTGTGCTGCTGCTGTGTGTCAGGATGAAGGAGTTGTGAGAACCTCTTGCAGCATGCACCCCCCCCCCAAAGGAGTGTTGCCAATCCCCCAATGTTAAATGGAATGTGTACTTACAATGTCTACGCTTAGAGGTCCCCAGGCCTAGAGAGAGGGAGTGGCTGGGTGGGAGGAGGAAGATGCACTTGAAATCCCACTCAGGAGCTATTTTTGGAGTGGTTCAGAAGTGGGCGTGGGGATTTGGGTTTTCCGCAGATTCCCTTTTGCTTCAGTTCTGCAGGAGGCAGGGAAGCAGCAGGAAGAAAAACAAAATACTGCATCAATTCAAAATACTAGAAATCCCGTGACAAATGAAATCGTGGATGGGTCTATTATAGACACACAGTATTTTGTGAAAGGTTAAGTCGGAATGACGATAACAAGCACACTGTGTTTGTACCCGCAGATTCCTGATTGGAGGTCATTTCAGTATAGCTACCCCTGCAATAGCCTCTTGCAAATGCAGGGGAAGTGAGCCACATACAAGACCCTGTTTCTGCATGCACTCGGTTCTGCATTACACTCACTTCTTATGGACCATTGTCTACAAGTACGCTATCAAGTTCAGGAAGGAAATAACATCACAGGCAGATGTCATTTTAAAACCAAAGCGCTTTATCTCTGTCAGATGTTGTTTGTTTGTTTTTCCTATCCCATTTCTCAACCTGAGTTTTTGAGGTGGTTCATGGCAATATCTTAAATAGCAACTGAACAGCAGCAAAACACAGCAACAACAAAGCACACTTGCAGAAATGCATCCAAACCCAGGAAGGAAAAACACTGGAAGTCCCAAGTTCTATTCTGTGAAGAGCTGCATGCTTAACTGGTGCCTAAAAGGCCATCAAGGAAGGTCCTAGGCAGAGAGCATTCCACAACTGAGGTGCCACAACTGAAAAGGCCCTGGCTTTAGTTGCCACCTAATTCCTAAACTGGTGCTGTTTTAGCAGGGTCTCCAAAGAAGATATAACTAAGCAAGTTCATATGGCAGCAGGCTGTCTTAATTACCTAGATTCCAAGGTTTTTTGAGGTTCATCCAGCATAATTAGGTGCATTATACACAAAGAAACTCTATAGAAAAATCTGTGACATCTCCAAACCTCCAACTATGGACTCAAAGGGTCTTCAGTGCTGTGGGGTTCTCTTGTCTTCAGAACAAGAACCTTGGTGGGCTCTTTATTTGGATGTATTCAGAACTCTTCTCATCACTAGAGCCCTTTTCGAGATCTGTTTTCTTAAGCAGTCTTGCTTCTGTCATCAGGTGTGCATGTAGCCTCTTCCTTCCTTCAGTTAATCCAGGCTTCCTCAACCTCGGCCCTCCAGATGTTTTTGGCCTACAACTCCCATGATCCCTAGCTAGCAGAGCCAGTGGTCAGGAATGATGGGAACTCAAAACATCTGGAGGGCTGAGGTTAGAATCATAGAATTGGAATAGACCACAAGGGCCATCGAGTCCAACCCCCTGCCAAGCAGGAAACACCATCAGAGCACTCCTGACATATGGTTGTCAAGCCTCTGCTTAAAGACCTCCAAAGAAGGAGACTCCACCACACTCCTTGGCAGCAAATTCCACTGTCGAACAGCTCTTACTGTCAGGAAGTTCTTCCTAATGTTTAGGTGGAATCTTCTTTCTTGTAGTTTGGATCCATTGCTCCGTGTCCGCGTCTCTGGAGCAGCAGAAAACAACCTTTCTCCCTCCTCTATATGACATCTTTTTATATATTTGAACATGGCTGATTAATCCTTTCATTCCTCCACATTTTATTTGTATGCTTCTTTTGGATTGCGGCTTACAATACGGAAAGATTTTGTTGTTGTTGTTGTTTAGTCATTTAGTCGTGTCCGACTCTTCGTGACCCCATGGACCAGAGCACGCCAGGCACCTCTGTCCTCCACTACCTCCCGCAGTTTGGTCAAAACGGAAAGATTTACAGAATTACAAATATAACAAAAGTAGTAAATGAAACACATCAAAAGTATACAACAAAACAGAACCATTTCCACGTAAATAATAAACCACAATAGGATCTAAAAATGATGACACAAAAAATTAATATCAATAACAGCAACAACCCCCCTAAACAATACTCCAACCCAAGAGTCTGCTCAGCAGCCTCAGCTTTTGTAGCTGGAGTCAGTCAGGGCCCCTCCCTGATCAGGTGGAGAAAAGGTCAGCAAGGCAGGAAGCAGGTCTTCCAGGACTCTCAGCCAAGATGGTCCCACCTTGTCTCACCACTGTGGCAGCTAGCCATGGAAATGCTGCTTTTTCCCTTCCTTTCACATGGTGTTCCAAAATGCTGTGTCAAGGCTTGCCCATCGCTTTGCTCTTTTCTTTTTCAGTGACTCCTTCTCCGTTTTTGCTCTTCTCTAAATGTGCCACCACCACACCTTCATCTTCTAGCTGGTCAAGGTGCTCCTTTGGGGAAGGGCCATAGCTCAGCAGCAGATCATCTGCTTTGCCTGCAGAAGGCCCCAGGTTCAATCCTGGTCCTCTCCAGGTAGGCCTCGCAAGTCCATGTGAGGTAAGGTAGGATAAGATAAAGTCCAGCTTTCAGGCTGAGGGAGCCGGCGTTTGTCCACAGACAGCTTTCCAGGTCATGGGGCCAGCTTGACTAAACCACTTCTGGCGTAACGGACAGAAGCCAGAGCACACAGAAACACTGTTTACCTTCCTGCACCAGCGGTACCTATTTATCTACTTGCACTGGCATGCTTTCAAACTGCTAGGTTGGCAGAAGCTGGGACAGAGCAACGGGAGCTCACCCCACCATGGGGATTCAAACCGTCGGCCTTCTAATCAGCAAGCCCAAGAGGCTCCGTAGTTGAGACTACAGCGCCACCTGCTCCCTCACGCAAGTCCATGTAGACAATACAGTGGTACTTCGGGTTAAGAACTTAATTCGTTCCAGAGGTCCGTTCTTAACCTGAAACTGTTCTTAACCTGAGGTACCACTTTAGCTAATGGGGCCTCCCGCTGCTGCTACACCGCCACCGTGCAATTTCTGTTCTTATTCTAAAGCAAAGTTTTTAACCCGAGGTACTATTTCTGGGTTAGTGGAGTCTGTAACCTGAAGCATCTGCAACCTGAAGCATCTGTAACCGGAGGTACCACTGTACTGAATGAGATGGACCAGTGGTCTGACTTGGTTTAAAGCAGATTCCTACAGACCTATGATACAGAGTTTCTTCTCCAGCGGGGTTATCTTGCCCAGTCTGCTTGGCTCACCTCTACAGGTGACCATTGGATTGACAACATGAGTGGGGAGCTGCTGCTGCTGCACCAGCCACTCCTGACACTATCCATGAAAATCTACGAGACCAGAGACTAGCATTAACTGTCAGGATATATGTGTTTCTTCTCATTGTCCAGGAAAATTTATTTTTAACTACTGGAATGGATATAATATGTAGTATAGGAAATTTGGGATGTATTTAGCAAATGCCTTTGCAGCAGCAAAGGGGCTGAAGCTGTTGATGCTTACTTTATTTCCTGAAGCAATAATTTTTAACAATGTGTTCCATCTCTGGATGACACCAGCATATTTATAGTGTTGCTCATTTAGGGGAAATAAGACTCATGAGAATCGTTTTGAATCTGGCTTCCAGAACGTTTGCCAATATTTTGAAGTCTACAGAGCCATTATATTAAAGCCAAAAGTTATTAGTTGCCGTGATTATCTGGTTTAGAAGAACAAGTACTACCTTTGTGCTGGATACTTGGAATACATTGGTCCGAGCCAGGAGCTGTATTTGCTTTGCTTTGTTTTAAGGAATGGCTATTAATATTTGTTTGCATTTTTTGATTGATGCTTTCATTTATTTCCATGAAATCTGTGTTAACGACATGGACAGATTGCTTCAGTGTTACCATCAAGGCAAGTCTCTGTACAGGAAGCCCAGGGTCCAACTTGACCAAATGACTAGGAGTGCCCTCAAATGCAAGATACCTGGCTTACCACTTTTTGACGTGACATTACTATCTGTCCCTGAAAGAGGAATAGGTCCAGAGTTTACAATTACCTAAGTGCACTGTGGAGACCTAAGCTACATGTTTCAAAAATCCAAACTCTACAGCCTTTTCTACAACTCCCATCAGACCCAGCCAGCATGGATATGATGTAGTCCAAAATATCTTTAAGGCACTAGATTGGGGAAGGATGCATTAGACAGAAACAACTGCTTATCAATAGCAGTGCAAAACTTTGGCAGGCACAAACAGTATTGAAAGTGGGATTGCATGTAACCACCCCAACAACATCACAAGCACGAAGAATCACAAATGCAGAATTAAAAGGAGGGGCCCAAAGTTCTTCAGCGGCTGGAATAAGGGATTACCTTGGAAAGAATAATTTGATTTTTTTTAAAAAGGGAGCTTTTGGAAAGAAACCACCTGTCTTTTCTGGCAAGACATGAGATTCAACTGCAAAAATAACGCAGCTTTAATTATTTCAACTGAGTGGGCTAGCAGCAACCCATAATTCTTTTCATAATTGGGGGGAAAATGTAACTTTTTTTTTTTTGACATCATCAGAGTGTTGCTTTGGATACAAATTCAAACATAAATAGCTTAGGTGGAATTCAACTAAATTTTGCTCAGACCTGTTGAAATAAGTGGTGGGTTCGCTGGATCATCCACACATCATTCTGCTTTATTAGTTCTGTGATGCTTCACCAGCGTTAATTGAATTATTGCCAACTGGAGAGGCATTCTTGCACTATAGCACTACAAAAGTGAAACACAAGCCAGAATATTTGTGGAATAAAAAGCTACGGGATTTTAAAAGGTTTTTACAGGATGCGCACTGATGGGAAGCAAAGTAGTGTGTCCACTTTTGTAGGTGCAAACAATATTGAAAGTGGAATCACATATAACCACCCTGATACCATCATGAATACAAATGATCACAAACGTCTGTATAGGTCCAGTGCCTCTGATACTAATACGTCACCCCCCCTTTTTTTTGTTCCTGGCTGGCTAATTGCAAAGGGTCTTGTAGGCTATTGGTAGGGGGGATCTGACTTTGACTACAAAAGATGCTGAAACTGGGGGAGGCGATTCCCTCATGCTTGGAAGCAGCTTATTTGGTGTAGAAAAGAAAAGAAAAAGGGAACTGTATTGTAATTATGTCATCTAATAATACACTCTTTAAAAGTTTTAAGTGAGTCACATGTCTCCACCATTCCATCCAGCTCCTTAAATATAGCTATTTGGTTTGGCTTTGGGGCAAAAAAAGTCAGCCAAGATGGTGTTGTTAACATGTAAAGATTTCTTCAGCACAGCATTAGCAGCAGGGACTCAGTAGGAACATACAATATACTTAGATATCACAGAGATTAGCAGTTTTGCTGCACCATCACAATTCATCAGGTTAACAGAGAGAATAATAAAAATTTGTGTGTGTAATAAGCTGCACAATAAGGTCAGCATCCTAATTTATTAAGCATTCATAAATGTCTATCGTAGCTCTTTGAATGTGTTCATAGTTCATACTGTCATTTTTTCTACTTCAGATGTTCAGTGTGTCAGTGCCATAGCTTATGTACCAGCTATGCAGCAGGGTTGGGGGACTGGAAGGAAGTGGAGTAGCTGAAGAGGAAACCCTCCGCACTGCAACCTTTCGTTGCAGCTCCAGCATATCTTTCCTATTTCTGTTCTGTTCTGTTCTGAACTTACTGGTGGAAACAGAATTCTCAAGATTGCCTCTTCCATTGCAACTGACCTTTCCTTGCCATTCTTTTTATCTAACGCCAGCCTCTGAAGCAGAAATATTTCAGAAGGAAATGCGACATGGAAGCCCTAGGAATGCCTTCCATGCAACGTAATTAGAAATGGACTGCAAAAGTACAAATTGCTGGGGAAATAATTATCTGAAACACTTTGAAGCACTGTTAGAGGAGCAAAACCTTCTTATCAGTAAGCGGCATGAGCATAAGTTTAAGGATACTAATAATAGCATCACTTTTCCTCTTCTGGAGTAAAAATCACCTTAATGAATTTTAGCAACCTCCTTTTCATTTATATGCCAGTGCTGCTGTCCATTTTAAGTTTGCGATTTAGATATTTCACTTTAGGGTACCCAAATGCTCTATGTGGTTCAGAAACTGAAGTTACTACAGAATGCAAATGCAGGTCTTTTCACTGGGGGACACACACACTGCAAACATATACGGTACTATATTATCCACCCGCTGGATGCCAGTTCATTTCCAAACCCAATTCAAGGTGTTGGTGTTGACCGATAAAGTTCTGCATGCCTTCAGTCCCTGGTATTGAAAAGAATACCTAGTCCCATCCATCTGTTGCCATGTTGCAAGGTCATCTGCTAAACTGTCAACACTCTCTGCAGGTCCTCCCTCCCTCCAGCCATCAGGTGGGTACTAAGGAGGTGCCCTTTTGACTATGACACTCCCTTTGTAGAATTCCTTCCCTACAGAGGGAATAAAGAATGACGTAGGTACCTGGTGTCTACTTCATTCTTTATTACACTTGCTTGGTCTTGGGGACAAAGCCTTCAAACTAAGTTCTTATTCTTAGAGTCTTCTCCTCCAAGGCCTTTCAGATACTCCTTTGACTTATTATATGCTGTTAGTTTTATTTGCATTTTTTTTTAAAAAAAATACTTTTAGTGTAATCTGCCCTGGGATAATGTTTTTCAAATGATGGGCAGCATGTAAATAAACAAACAATCCCCAAATAAAATTATTCTTAGATTTGTCCAACTCATTCAATAGATGCTTCAGTTTCTTCTTGATCACTGTTTTCTCAGCGACATAACAAGTTTTCATTCCTGGTGTCTGTGTATTAGGAAAGAAAGCTGCGCGTACACAACAGCACAGTAATTACACAAAGACAGCATGAAATAATTATGTGAGGTCTTAAAAATTCTCATAGTATTGGTTTCAAGAGTGTTTTGTATGCCTGACACGTATTGAGAATCAAAACAATATGCCAGCCGAAATGGGACGGCCCTGTACTGAGAAACCGGTTCTCCCCACCCCCCCACCCCGGTTTTATGCTATTAAAATGTGTAATAAAAGGTTTCCCCCCTCGCTTTAATGAAAGCCAAATGTCAGCAACAGTAATTAGAATGTTTGCAGTGAAGTAAGGTTTTAGATCTTCAGCAGAGCGATGCCCTTCAGGTTTTGATTAATTATGGCCAAGCCACACAAGAGGCTGTTCCTGGAACCACCCACTGGAAAATCCTAGAAGCATCTTCCATGGTCCTTCTGCTCACATTCCTTTCTTATAAACTGCATACATATTATAGGGGAAATAACCTCTCTTGGGGGAAAAATGTGCCTTACATGATATAGAAATAAGAGAAGTATAAAACAAAGATCTGTTTCAGACTGTGAGGGAGGTTTTGATTTCTGCTTTACTTTTTTTGTGCCTTCTCCACTTACTTTGTTTCCAAGAACAGCTTCAGTACCCAACAGCTGGTCCTGGAAAACTTCGTTTTAATTTCACTATACCTAGAACCCTTGCAAAGGTTCCAAAGAGCAGGGGAGAAACTGAGAAGCTTCCTCCTGGCCTTCGTAGCAAGTGGAGGGAAGTCCCTTTAATGGTTGAGGTGAAACTGTTAACAGGTTAAAAATTCCTTTCCAGGTTTCACGTCTTATCTTTGCAGCATTTGAGATGGGGACTAGAGAATGCACGGTATCATGTTTAAACTCAAAAAACAGGCTGTAAAGAGCAGCTGTGAAACAGCCCCCCCTCAAAGTCCTTTACAGCTAGCGGACCTCCAGAAGACCTATTGAGTGAGCATACATCCTGATACATCCTGAACAAAGCGTACGTGGAAGTTTGACAGACTTTCCTGAGCATTTATTCCAATTTATCTGTGCATTGGTTATACAACAATGAGCATCCATCATGAATTCATCCTCCTTTGCTTGTGGGATGTTTATACACACTCCCATTAGTAATTTGTTCACCCCTAACACTTTCCAAATTGCAAAAAGGGGTTGTTTTCCCCCAAAGGTGGATTTGTTGTGCTAAGGTGACATAGCCTTTTAATGTACATTAAGTACCAAGTTGAATCTCCTTCAACATAGTGACACCCCTAGTTGGGGGAAACCTCCTCGCTGAGGATTTAAAAAACACACAAAACAAAACAAAAAAACCTGAGTTGGGAAAAGTGAAATTGTAGAGGTGAAATTGTAGAAACATTTGTCAATTTGGCAATTTCACAGCTTTTCTTAGCAGACTTTGCACCCAGTTTGCAGAACTTAAGTCAGATGATACACATTATCTCAGTAGTGAAACTGCTAAGGCTGGTTTAGGAGGAGACTTTCCAATGTAAAGATGAAACTGATGGGAGTTTCAAATTCCTTGCCAATTTAATCATTACACTGAACTAGAGGTAGGCAGAAAGACTACCCATCTCACTGCTGCTCCTTGCCAACTTTGTACACAAATCCCCAAGTTTTTCAACTATGTGATGCATAGCCTATTCTGCTTTGGTCAAACTTCACTTGAAAGGCTGTGTTCAATTCTGAGGGCCAGTTTAAGAAGAGTACTCTTCATCAGGGCATCCCGGTTTTGGGAGCCATGGGCGCGTTTTGAGGCTCTATGATCTCATGCAGAGTCATATCCCAGATCCTAAGGTAAAAATGTTGGAGGGTTTGCAGAACATAACCAGTAGTATATGTATCTCTTGTTCACATAAAGCATGTTCCTCTTACTTTAAAGTAAGAAATGGTCACAGAAATGTCTCATTACTTTAACACAAAAAAAATTCCTTCCAGTAGCACCTTAAAGACCAACTAAGTTCTTGGTATGAGCTTTCGTGTGCATGCACACTTCTTCAGATACAGAAGTGTGAAGAAGTGTGAAGTGTGAAGAAGTGTGCATGCACATGAAAGCTCATACCAAGAACTAACTTAGTTGGTCTTTAAGGTGCTACTGGAAGGAATTTTTTTTGTTTTGACTATGGCAGACCAACACGGCTACCTATCTGTACTTTAACACAGTGGTTCCCAAACATTTTTTGGGCCATTGCCCCTGTTAAGTTGTGGGTGAACATATCAGACGACACAGCAATTCTTCAAACAGCTCTTGTTTATTCACAGGCCAGAACTGAACTGAACTGAAGGGTTCAGCCAGCCTGCTTATATAGAGCTCCACTAGGATGCAACAGTAACCATTTTCTGTAACTATCCAATCACGGAACGTCACTTTCGATCCCTTATTTGCATATGTAGACCTGAGCTATCTACAGTATCCCCCTGCTGGCCCAGGGTGAGACCTTCAGTACATAACAGCCCCCTTGGTTCCATAAACGCATCCCCAGTGGGCCCTACCCTATGAAAATCATTATTCAGAATTATGGTTTGCACGACCTACTAAGGAAGATAACTCGATAAAATTCAAAACAGTAACAATTAATTGCACATGTATTCAAAATGCAATTAAAACTATAATTAATTCAACAAAATTGATGAACTTGGTCCATTGACATCAACTTCTAAAAGTCTGATCGTCAGTTACAGCTCCAGCACCCTCCTGACACCCCCTTGCCTCTAAGTGCCTCCTCTAGCTAATCCCACCCCCCCAACCTCCACATATTCATGTGCCGGGAGATGGCTTTACCAGTTACGAAGTCTATGATACACAACAGCATATTTTAAAAATCAAGGATTCCAACAAGGAAAAAAAGCCACCCTGAAACATAAAGACAAGCCAAATGCTGCAACCAAAATCTGCTTGTACTTTTAAGAATCTGATTTAGCAACAGCTTGAGTGGAGCAGATCCAAAGGTTACACCATCTGCAGGGCCTCAAATCCAAGATTAAGCTTGTAGGCCTGTCAGCCAAGAAGACACGATTAATTCTTAGCTTCATGACACAAAAAAATGTTAAAGTGGGAGTATTTTTGTTTTGTTTTGTTTTGCTAACTTCACGTCCAGAAATGTTTTCCTCTTAACGTAAGTCTTCTAAGCTCTGATGGGGCTGCATGATATTTACTGCCTGTCAAAAGTGTCAGTTATATTCTTGCAGACCTTAGCACTAGCGGGAACAGCACAAAAAATACTGGGATGCCCCATGGCATCGTGGCTGAAAAGAAATTACTGTATAAAATGCCAATGACAAGGTCTTTACTTGTCTATAAGGCTCTGGGCTGAGGTGTCACCTAGCCAATTTGGTATAACTAGGCGGTGTTGCTACAGTGGCAGAAGGGGGAAGGCATTTATGCAGCAGAAAAGAGCTTTAAAAGAAAAGCCCTCTTCCTTTCAGCTCAATCCATAAATCAAATAAACAGGAGAACATGAACAAGAATTGGCAGTTCCTATTAATACGTTGATTTTTTTCCAGAGATAACTGCACGGGGCCATATTTAAGAACGGTATATAATATTAGGCAATTAAAGAAAGCAGTCCATACTATATCTGTTGGGCAAGTAACAAAACATCCTTAACAGTGAGTGAGCAAAATGCAAGAAGGGGTGTGTTTTTTTGTATGTTTAAAGTAGGGTATTGTCTTTCCTCACATGTGAGGCGGGGTGTGTGTGTGTCTTATTGTCTGTTGAGGGGCTGGAGGTTGCATGCTTGACCCTGCAGTCCCCTCCCCGCCCCCCGCTATTTTGCATTCTAATGCTATATTTGCATATAGTACATCACAATTACTCTCTCTGTGGGATTATAGGTGAAAACATTTTTAAAAGAAATGGGAAATTGAGAAAGATGTGTATACGGTTGGGAACTGTGGGGTCCATGCATGAAGGTGAGGAGAGGAACAATGCCATGGACCATATCTCCAGACTACAAGTATCTCTTGATTGTGTGATTTCCCATATGCATGAGTCCGATGCAGATCCAATGTAATCTGTGCCCCGATTGCAGCTGGAATCCAATACGGGAATGACTTTCAGTTAGCCTCATATCTTAGGAATTTGTCCGTACCCACCTATCGGCATTTATTTACCAAAGCTAGATTAAATGTATTTCCATCGGAAGTTCTAAATGGCAGGCTGAGAGGCATCCCCTACCAGAACAGGCTTTGTTTATGTTCCCAGGACGTCAACTGCATGAGCCATATCCTACTCCATTGTGGGCAGTATGAGCAAGCAAGGGATCAACTGATCAAACCCTTACTAGCAAATTTGCTGGGAAAATCTGAAGCCTCCCATATTAAATACCTTCTGGAGGATAGGTCAAATGATATTACACTGACCGTGGCAAAGTTTCTTTCGGAGGTCGCAAGAAACAAAAACCATCACGCTCTAGACATAACAAAATGACTACCTCGGTCTCTTTTGCCTGTTGTTTCATTCTTTTAACTATATCTTGTTTTGAAACTGTTTTGTGGGTCTATGGACCGCAATAAAGATATTTGATTTGATATGCATGAGTCTTGTTTATACGGTCTGCCAATCTGCACTATTAGCAAAGTACAGTGGTGCCTCGCAAGATGAAAAGAATCCGTTCCGCGAGTCTCTTCGTCTTGCGGTTTTTTCGTCTTGTGAAGCAAGCCCATTAGCGGCTTAGCGGATTAGCGCTATTAGCGTCTTAGCGGATCAGCTGATAAGCGGCTTAGCGGCTTAGCGGATCAGCTGATAAGCAGCTTAGCGGCTTAGCAGATCAGCTGTTAAGCGGCTTAGCAGATCAGCTGATAAGCGGCTTAGCGATCAGCTGTTAGACGGCTTAGCGGCTTAGCGGATCAGCTGTTAAGCGGCTTAGCGGCTTGGTGGATCAGCTGATAAGCGGCTTAGTGGCTTGGGAAAGGGGGGGGGGGCGGAAAAAAACCCTGCAGGAACTCGCAAGACATTTTCGTCTTGCGAAGCAAGCCCATAGGAAATTTGTTTTGCGAAGCACCTCCAAAACGGAAAACCCTTTCGTCTAGCGGGTTTTCCGTCTTGCGAGGCATTCGTCTTGCAGGGCACCACTGTACTTTTCTGCCTTTTTTGTTCTGTTTTGTTCACTCCCTACTGGACACAGCTGACACATTGTTTACAGGTGAACCGAATGGCAACATTACCCTCAGAATTTGTTGGAGACTGGAGGGTTGTACGATCTGGCCGTCTAGCTAGATACCTCACAAGAAGCATGGCTATCAAATTTAACCCTTGCCCCCTTTTAATTTGCCTGCTTAGAATCCTTGGTACCCTTAACATTCCTTTCTTAAAGAAATCCATGTGTTGAAATCTGCAATCTTCTGATCAAAATAAAGGTTAATAGTACTTAAATGGAGTTAAACAGATTGGGAATGTGTATTCTCTGATTCACTGCAAAAACAAAAATAGGGGGAACAACAGGGAAATAGGAAGGTGACAATAGGCAGATGTAAAAATAATAATGACAAACACGATGAAACAGATGTTCATATTGTAAGAGTATGCTGCTTCTTTCATATGGTGTTTTATTTTAAGGATTTATAAATTTTTGCATTCTTTCTCAGTAACGTTCTCCATATACACTCCTCAAAAAGACATCTACATCTCTCTTTCCTCTTCAGTTTATTTAATTTAGGACTTCCACCCTTTGATGAGGAGCAGCATTTGATTTTTATTTCTCCACATTTTGTTTTGGTCTGAGGAAAAAGGGAAGTAGAACTTTAAAAAGTAAAAGAGAAACTCCATGAAATTTTATCAAGCATGAAATGGCGTTTAAGCAAAACAGGCGGATTGCTGAAGCAAATGCTTCAGTTAGGAAGGAAATGCCATTGACTTTATTACAGCTGCCTAATGTTTTCCACGAACTGCAGAAAATAATTCATTGTATCTTAGTGACCTACAATAACAGCTGACTGCTTGCACTTGGTGGAAATGTGATTTGTGCCTACATTTTTTTTCTTTTTTAACTATTTCAAGTTTCAGCATTTGGGCCTGCAGAGTTTCAGGAATTCCCTTTGCATTTAGTGAGAAGACTTGGTGCGAACCATGTGGCTGAGAATTGGCCTTTGGTGAACAAGGCTGTGTATTTCAATGGAACGTTCTTTTTGCTGACTCGGGAATATCTCGGTGTGGTCTCGTTTTGCTACACCTTTTGCAATGCACTGGAAATGTACCCTTTTTCTTTTCTGTACTGCCATATTGTTGTATCCTCCACTTAACTGTGCAGTATTTGTAATGCGGCATTTCTAGAAAATACACACACACATAATAAGTCAAAGGTATCATAGTGCACTGATATTCTGTGAAGTTCAAGTAAATACACCCAGAGTGTCTCAGTCTGGCAAACAGGTAGCAAACAGAAGAAGACATGCTTGACATAAGCATCATGTGAATGCAAGAAGAGCCTGCTGGATGAGGCTAATGGTCCATCTAGTCCAGCGTCCTGTTCTCACAGTGGCCAACCCAGATGCCTTTGAGAAACCTCCATGAAGAACATGAATGCAACAACACTCTGCCTACCTGACTACATTATTACATGAGCACTGTTCCACAGCATTTGATATTTTCATTTACATACATCCATTCAATACAAGATGGGTTTATGAAGCAATTCTATATCCTCCCACCACGCTGACAAAGAATTCTACAAAACAGTAGTCAATATCCGGAATCACTGTTCAGTGTTGGACATCGTATTTGCTGAATACACAAAGCTTCACAGCTTGTCTTTCATCATACGAAGTCTGGTACCTCACTTCATTTAAAGATTTTCAGAGACTTTGTGACTAAAGTCAGGGAAGTTTTTAATATTTAATGCTGTACTGTTTTTAACATTTGATTGGGAGCCGCCCAGAGTGGCTGGGGAAACTCAGCCAGATGGGCGGGGTATAAATAATAAATTATTATTATTATTATTATTATTATTATTATTATTATTATTATTATTAAGATTTCATTTTGTACTTGTTAAGGTTTGAATGAATTCTATAAAGATTGTCTATTGCGTATGTACATGGTCATCGTGCTGCCTAGATATTGCTGACGTTATCTTTGCAACACAGGGGTTTGTTTGATTACTACTTACTACCTGCAACTCCCAGGAACTTATATTCAGAGCCATGCTGGCTGTGATGGTGGACCTAGAACCTAGTCATCGTGGCTAGAGTTATCATTAACAGCCCTGTCCTCCACAGAGTTTAACCCCCCTCTTAAAGCCACCCAAGCTGGTGGCCATCATTGCCTCCCAAGGGAGCAGGTTCCATAATTTAACTAGGTGCTGCATGAAGTATAGTACTTCCTTCCATCTGTTCTGGATCTGCCAACAATCAGCTTCCATAGATGCCCACAGGTTCTAGTTATGAAGAAGAGTTTGGATTTGATATCCCGCTTTATCACTACCCGAAGGAGTCTCAAAGCGGCTAACATTCTCCTTTCCCTTCCTCCCCCATAACAATCACTCTGTGAGGTGAGTGGGGCTGAGAGACTTCAGAGAAGTGTGACTGGCCCAAGGTCACCCAGCAGCTGCATGGGGAGGAGCGGAGACGCGAACCCAGTTCACCAGATTACGAGTCTACCGCTCTTAACCACTACACCATACTGGCTCTCATGAGAAAAGGAGAAAAACTCGGTATGTGAGGCAGCATGCACACCATACATATTGTTAGGAAGGTTGTGTGGCGCACCCCCCCCCCCAATCTCTGCCGAGCAGTAGCAAGATCACAAGGGTTCCAGGAGCTCACCCAGGGTTGTGTTTGCATTGGGAATCAAGACACGATGGAGACTGCTGTGTTTTTTAAGAAGTATTGTTTACACTGGAAGCTTTCAATGGAGGAAAGTGCAGAGTTTACAGCATTCACATCTCAACAGGGGCTTGTCCCCCCCAGAGCAGTGCAGCATTGGAGTTCAAGGCATCCTACACACCTTTCCTGTGCCCCTGTCCCAGCCTGTCAATATGGTTCTGCCCCGCATGGTCTCTGCCTTGAATTCTGCCCCTTCCTTTCTCCTTCCCAAGAACCTTTGCTAAGCAGGTCCTTCTCTTCTCCAAATGTCTCTGTTTTAAAAGGGACACATTTTTTGCTGTGTGACAACACACACACACACACACACACACACACACACACACACACGAGTCCCGGTAATCTTGGCAACCCTCGTTTTTTCACAGATCCAAGGAATCTTTCACAGATCCAAGGAATCTTTCTTTGATATGTTGATGACTGACCATTGTTTCTCAATGGCTTGCACCCAGCTAGCCCAGCCTGGCTAGTTTGCATAGGGTAAACCCAGGAATTTCCGTGTTTGGCAGAGTTCAGGAGAACTGCTGCAGCTGCTTGTACTTTCCCTTTAATACCCCCCCCCCCCCGGTATTAGTAAAATTACTAACATTCACTAACTTCCCAGAATTATGAGCACCTTTGCACCCCTAGACTCTGGCACCCCAGATCTATAACAATGTAAAACACATGTAAAACACATGACCTCTGTCAAAAAATACCAGAAATTGTAGGGGTTGGGTGCTGGGAATTGTAGCTCTGTGAGGGGTAAAGTACAGTTCCCAGGATTCTTTGGGGGGAAGTCATGTGCTTTAAATGAATGCTGTGTGACCTCCATGTGCAGCAATAGTGTATATTCAATAACAAATGTAGAAAGCAACCAAATAAATGTGTACCACACGTAATAAGGGGATGACAAAAGCACCTTAAAGACACAACAGTTGTAGCACTTTTGTAAAGCCAGAGTTCAAAATAGTATACCATTGTTTTACACTTAGCTGCTTGTTGTACATATTCACCATGTGTTACAAATTACTAGTGGTATGATGGCAACTGCTTGGAATGGGAATTTCATTTATTGTGTGTCCCTGTTGGGGACTAAGCACAAAACAGGAACCCCAGAAATGCAATTGTTTTCTGCAGTCTTAAATGTATTGAGCAGAGTGGGGAACTTGTAGCCCTCCAGTTGCTGCTTGACAACTCCCATGATAGAAATAATAGAATTGTAGAGTTGGAAGGGATCCTGACGATCATCTAGTCCAACCCCCTGCAATGCAGGAATATGCAGCTGTCCCTTATGGGGATTGAACCTGCAACCTTGGCATTATCAGAACCATGCTCTAACCAACTAAGCTATCCAGGCTGACCCCTGACCCTTGGCTATTCTGATGGGAGCTGGAGCCCATTAACATCCGGAGGACTGATCTGTACAATGGTTTGCAATACTTGTGGTGTTTTAAATAAATAAATAAATATAATATAAAAACCGTATGGAGGGCCACAGGTTTCCCACTCCTAGTTAGACTAATAGGGTTCCATTGAGTTCAGTGAGACTACTCTGATGTCTCATCTATCTCCTGAGAAATCTCTAAGTGGGACAAGAAGCTACAGTAAGAACTGGATATGGAACAAATGATTGGTTCAAAATTGGGAAAGGAGTACGACAAGGCTGTATATTGTCTCCCTGCTTATTTAACTTATATGCAGAATTCATCATGTGAAAGGCTGGACTGGATGAATCCCAAACTGGAATTAAGATTGCTGGAAGAAATATCAACAACCTCAGATATGCAGATGACACAACCTTGATGGCAGAAAGTGAGGAGGAATTAAAGAACCTTTTAATGAGGGTGAAAGAGGAGAGCACAAAATATGGTCGGAGGCTCAACATCAAAAAAACTAAGATCATGGCCACTGGTCCCATCATCTCCTGGCAAATAGAAGGAGAAGAAATGGAGGCAGTGAGAGATTTTACTTTCTTGCGTTCCATGATCACTGTAGATGGTGACAGCAGGCACAAAATTAAAAAAACGCCTGCTTCTTGGGAGAAAAGCAATGACCAACCTAGACAGCATCTTAAAAAGCAGAGACATCGCCTTGCCGATAAAGGTCTGTATTGTTAAAGCTATGGTTTTCCCAGTAGTGATGTATGGAAGTGAGAGCTGGACCATAAAGAAGGCTGATCGCCGAAGAATTGATGCTTTTGAATTATGGTGCTGGAGGAGACTCTTGAGAGTCCCATGGACTGCAAGAAGATCAAACCTATCCATTCTTAAGGAAATCAGCCCTGAGTGCTCACTGGAAGGACAGATCGTGAAGCTGAGGCTCCAGTACTTTGGCCACCTCATGAGAAGAGAAGACTCCCTGGAAAAGACCCTGATGCTGGAAAAGATTGAGGGCACAAGGAGAAGGGGACAACAGAGGGCGAGACTGCGGGAGGCAGTAGAAGACAGGAGTGCCTGGCGTGCTCTGGTCCATGGGGTCACGAACAGTTGGACACGACTAAATGACTAAGCAACAACAACAACACTCTGATGTAGAAGAGCTGAAGTGTAAAAACTAAAATGATTTCCAGAATGGAAAAAAAAAGGAGAAGTGCCATCTCATTTTCTTTTGGCTCAATAAATGCTAAGCATCACACTAAGTATCTTGGAAGAAGTCTTTTATCTACCCTTATATGGAATGCAGGCCAACAATGGAAAATCTCTAGATAAGGAATGCGTCATGCCACACTAAGCTTATGTAGTGCAAAGTTTAGCTTAGAAGAAGCATAATAGGCAATCCTCTTTTTTTCTCCTGCTTAATATGAAAGGAAATCACAAGGCCTGTGGATTTAAGGTGGATGCATGTGAATTTAATGCCCACGAAAAGACTGTTGATTTGTGGTATGTGAATTTTTAACACTGCAAAAAGAAGCGAATGTCAACACTCCCATTTTTTTCACTTTCACATTCTTCAATGAATTATACAGGCATACAGGAATGCAAAGCTTGCTATACATGTTCAGACCATCTTGTCTTCAGTCATGTACCCAACAGTAGCCAGAATCAGATTCTTTTGAATGTAAAACACCCACCAATGACTATTATGCAATTGCATGCCTCGTTCACAGCCATATTTAGTTGTTGGCTTCTCTCCAGAAGCATTTGTGTTGAAGGTGGAGATGCCCTAAAAGAGTTTATACTAGTCGAGTTAAACAGAAGACATTTCTGTGATTCATAGACAAATAGTTAAACCCTTTCAATGAACAAATCCTATCAAGCTATTGGGCCTTGGGAGTCTTGTAGTAGCAGGTTCCATGCACCTTAAGAAACCACATTTCCCCCCATTGATATGAAGCTTCCACACCACAACAGAGAGCTATATTACCACACAATCCTAATCAGTCTACTCCGAAGGAAATCCTGCTATATTCAGTGGGGCTTTCCCCCAAGTAAGTGGAGGGAGGATTGCTTCCTCAGTTTCTAGAATTAAACAAAAGCCACAATCCAAAGCACACACATAATCCAGAGTCCCTTTCAGACATTTTCCAAGCATGCAGTAGACGTGTGGAGCTGGGTGTAGTGAGAGCACTCATGCTGTCCCCATCCCCCATTCTCTGCTGACCCCACTTCACTCGTCAGCCTGCAGCCATAAGTCTGAAAGGGGGTACTCAAGGCATGTACAGCTCTACACACATAGGCACCCATTTTCAGTATTTTGGCTCTATGCAGAGAAGTCAGAGGTGAGTGGCAGCCCTGCTCATGCTCCTCCACATATTCACTCTATTTTAATTTATTTATGAAATCAGAATTCAGTTACAAATCTCTTCTGGAATGTGTCTCTGTGTGTGTCTGTGTAGGCACCAATGGTTCAACAGGGAGGGGGCCTGGAAGGGAGTTTCATAAAGTTGGGCCCACAATACTGAACTCACAGCTCCTGGTGGAGAGGAGCCATGCATCCAAGCCATGGGGGACCAGCAACAGCGACTCCTTCAAAGATCTCAGTGATTGGGCAGGGATATAAAGGAGCGAGCGGCTCTGGAGGTATCTTGGACCCACGCTGTTAAGGGTCTTGTAATTTGATACAAGAACAATATGTGCAGAAAAGGTCTGAAGGGTTTCTTCTTCTTCTGGTAAACAATGCCGTTTCCTGCAATGCAATTTAGAGATGCTTATCAGTGCCCTACATCAACGTTGTTTTTCTTCCCAAACTTGCTGTGCAGGGTACCTTGTATGGATTCCCTGCATACTACAGGGGGATTGTAAGGTTCACACTCAGTTCACATGGAGTACTAGCTGGGAAACGTGGGCACTTCACCTTCCACCCTATGTGAAGCGAGAGGCAGAACCTACCTGTGAACTGCGGGCAAAGTCTCTTTCAGGAATGCTTTCCCTCCATTCTCAGTGCAGATATCTTCCATGATACTGTATCTTTCTAAGGTACCCAAGGTGTACCAGAAGGCAGTGTGAAAATATCTGCATTAGACAACTTAAGTACCAACTAATTTCTTATATCCCTTTCCAATCAATGAGGTCTTTGGGGGAACCATTGTTAGTTGTTCCACATGGCTCATATCCACAAGGAGCCACACATCCAGTATTGTGGGCTCAATGTTGTGAAAACTCCCTCCCAGCTGAGACCAGCCAGGCCCCCTCCCTGTTGAACTTTTGGCACTTAATGAAAACTTATTTTATTTCAGCAGACATTTAAAGTTAAGTATTTCTGATTTTATGGTTATTTCTAATTGATATTTTTTTTTACTGCATTTCTTTTTTAATCACACACTGGACACCCCTTAAAAATGATTAAGTTATATATAAATTGTTGAAATAAAAGGATAGGGACAGGCTGTGGGCAAAGTAGATAAGAATTCCTAACTAATCTTCTCAGCAACGTTTGATTTTGAGTTCTTGATATCTGAATACATGCAAAATCTTTCTATCGTTCTTTGTTTGTTTGTTTGTTTTGATCAGCATGTGTGACACAGCTATCTTGGTACGAAACCATTTATGATGGATGCCAAATCCCTAGCACTTGTTGATACTTCTTCTTTGAGCTACTTCCTGTTCCACTTCATAGTTTGACACTGTCATTGCTGTGAAAGCTACACCTGAACAAGATCATTATATATCAGCTTCTATCATCTCTACTTTGTCCCTTGTTGGTGCAAAGCACTTTCTCAGAACTGAGCTTATGAGCCATCTGCTCCCTTGCCGAGAGTCTGATGCTGGCTGTTAAATTTCTCCAGTACCAGTGCAGAGAAGTTTACCATACTTTGATGACAGTCAAAAGGCAGGACGTTTCTGCCAAAAGGAATTTCAAAAAGTCGTGGCTTTAGAACCGCAAACTATCTCTCAGAAGGCTGCCTTTTATGTGGAGCAAAGGTTTAATGCTTAATCACCTGCCAGTGAGCATAGTATCTAAATATTGTCTATCACACCGGTATATGACAGTCCCTTATTTATATTTGGACTCTATCCATGCAGACATTCCTGGAACGGTTATAGGCAGTGGTTATTTTCTCTTTATTTCATATAAAAGACTGCTCTGTATATATATCTTGCTGGAATTTGTGCAGGAAAACGATCCCTAGAATGGTGAGACAGCTCAGCTGCAAATTGATCCTGAACCAGTTCCAGAGTTTCCACAACACTAAGCGCTGGAGCCAGGCGAGAGTCCAGAGAAGAATCTTTCCTTCTGACTGGCCAGGAAGCCCAGCCGCAGCCATTAAAAAAAAAAAAGGTGAATTAAATGCATTCCAGTGGTTGGCATCTCAGCCCATGCTTGCCAGGCACACCCACTCTGTGGCTCTGGGTACTGGCTGCAGTTCTAGAACATAGTGAGGATAAGGCCAAATAACCACTAACCATAAAAGTCGGAGCCAAGTTACCGTATATGGTCAAGTGCCAATTTGCTTGTGCTCCTGAAATATGGCATTTTACATAGGGATTGTTCTTATTTATGCAATCCAAACAACCTCTTGCAGAGATATGTTCATATTTGTCAATGCAGCATACCGTGTGTGTGTGTGTGTGTGTGTGTGTGTGTGTGTGTGTGTGTGTGGAGGTGGGGGGTTGATGGAAGCAAAGCTACTTGTGCAGACAAGCAGGCACACCTTATAGCACTTTAAAGGATCTATAACTTCAGTTCATGTCTTCCTCCTTTCAGAAAAAGAGACAACTCTTCGAGGAAGTTCCACACACCGGGGTCGTGATCCAAATCAGTTTTCGAAAGAAATGCTTACAGAGTTTTCTTACGGTTTTCCAATGAATGCATTAATTTCTCAGAAATTCTGTATTGGAGCTATTTCCCCCACCCTTATATCTTTGAGCCCCCCTCAGTTTTGTTATGCTTCAATTTGCCCACATTCCCATTTAAAAATAATAATGTTTTTTTATCCTACTCTCACAAGCGCTTCCTTGCTGCTCGTAGATCTGCATTGTCTGCAGATTAGATTACTTTGTTGCCCACTCTTTCACATTTATGAAAGCTTGGGCATCGCTGGACCCAGCAAAACACAGCTGGCACGGACACTGGGAAAAGATCCCACATCCAGCTGCAGCATATAGCTTGGCTTACTTGTTTGAGCCATCTGTTTAAAACATTAGCTGTCCCCATCTGTCTGTAGCTGTACACATTTAAGAGAATTATGTGAGGCTGTCCAGAGAAGGGTAACTGATGATTTACCTTGGGACAAGGAATTGTTCACAACAACTAAGGTAAGTCTTAACAACAACAACAACAACAACAACAACAACAACAACAACAACAACAACATTTATACCCCACCCATCAGGCTGCTTTTCCCCAGCCACTCTGGGCAGCTTATAGCACATTAAAAAATTGTAAAACATTAGTCATTAAAATTTTCCTGATACAGGGTTGCCTTACCAGAAAGAAGTCGTTTCATCCATTCACAACCTGTTTGGGGTTAGTTGCTCTTTTTTAAAAAGATATAGAAATGGATATAAGAAAATGAATCCTCTCTCAAATCTGCCTGGTTAAGAGGACCTAATGATAAAGCTGGACTTGTTGATCTCAGATGCCCCTACACCTCCGAAAAGATTGAGCATTTGGTCTAATTCAGGGGTGCCAACCTTTTTGGGCCAGGCGTCACTTTTGGAATTTTGAAAAGTGTTGGGGGCACCAGTCACAAAATAACTGTTATATGTAGCATAACACATAATGGCTGCCATGGGTGTATGGCATAACACAAACTTCTAAAAGAGAAGAAAAAGTGACAGGAACACAACATGGTGTGTGCATCTCTCTCCCCCCCTCCCATCTTGTGCATTGTGATTTTCTTGAGGGAATCTTTTACCAATACCTTTTGCAGGTGTCATAAGAGGCTGTTCTGGCCCCATGGGCACCAGGTTGGTGGCGCTGGTCTCATATTTCCAGATGGTATTTAGGATCATCCTATATCCACTTAAGCTACTTTTTTTAAAAAAAGAGGGGGGGAAATGTGCTATAATTCCGCAAAGCATGAATACATACTTAGATTTCTTAACTATTAAGGCATGACTAATATGTGTTAAGTTATGCCAGACATGCATTGCTAGATCAGATCAAGATCTAGCAATCCAGCATTATTTGCAAAAAAAAAATCTCCACAATCAGCTGACATTAGTTCTTCGCTAGAAATTGGCCAGCAAGCTAGTTGTTGACCACAGTCTCTGTTTTAATCATTCCCATTATAGGTGGCCTCAACTGGAATTTTACTTGTGTGGGTAGGTGGACATCTGCTGCCTTTAGAAAAATAAACCCCATGGAACAGAAAAATCCTACGCAACCTGAGAAAGCAAGCCCAGCTCTCTGGGTAACCCCATTTTGCCTGGACGAGCCCTTTCGCTCATTATTCAAACCTTTCACAGGCTGCAAAATAGGCCAAATCACCTCTTGCCTCATGGGAAGCCATAAAAATGATACTTTTGGCCATCAAGTCTTGAGCAATGGTAAGTGGAGTACAACTAAGGAGCCTCCTGCTATGCCACCAACAGCAGAATAAATCCAACCATGTCTCTTTAATACCTAGGCAATGAAAGAGGGGGCATGTGTTCCCACAGGATTGCCATACCTGCTGTATCTAGCAATTTGGCACAGGAGGATCCTTGCAGTTTTAACAATGCTACTATAGGAGGCAGCGAAGGGAGCAATGCCCACACAAGGTGGCTTTCATCATATATATTAAACTGACATATATATATATATATATATATATATATATGCAGGTTTTGGTGTCCTCGGGTATCTTCCCGTGTAAAAGTTGGGGTGTCTAGGCGACGTTTCGACGAGGTCTCACTCGTCATCTTCAGGCTGGTGCTTTCGGCTTCTTGTTACTGGAACAGAGCAGGATCTCAGTGTTTGAGTTCCTATAAATACTGTTGAGGAGGTATGGTCTGGGCAGAGAGGAAGTTCCCAGGCTAGTGTGCCTTTTCTTCTTTTGTTCCTTAATTGCTTGAGGGATATCTTGAGTGATTTCTTGAGTGATATCCTGAGTACCACTTAGGTGGGTCATTAGGTGTGGATTAGTTGCTAAAGCCTTTGTGTCTTGACCTCTTGAACTTTGTGAAGAGTTTTTCTGAGAAGATGGGTGTACTACATTTAGTTGTGCTCTGGCTTGGCTTCGTGTATAGGGGCGAGCTGTGGTTTTGTGGCCTGTGCCAGCCAGATCTGTGTAGGGATTGCAGGGGGGTGCAGCATCCGGAGGTGCCACCATGGTTTGGCTACTGGATGGTGTCTGTAATTTATCTGTGGAGAGGGTCTGGGTTTGGGTCTGGTGTGGTTGATTGGTGATGGCGTTCTGTGTGCCTCTGGATCTGGTGTCAGTTTTTGTGGGGAGGGCTAATTTCCAGATGTCTGGCAAGCGGGATGTGTCGTCACGCTTGTTCATGTTGTGAGGGTGTTTCTCTATCTCGATGGCTTCCATGATTATTCTCTTGTGGTGATGTTCCATGTTAGAGAGCAATTTGGAATCTGCAAAATTAATTTCGTGTCCTGTTTCTTTCATGTGTTGGAAGAGAGAGGAAGTTTTTTCTTCTTTTTTGACGGCATTCTTGTGTTCTGCGATACGTGCATTTATTCGTCTGTTTGTTTGTCCAATGTACGTGGCTGGGCAGACTTTGCAGGGTATTTCATAGACCCCTTGGTTTTCCAACTGGATTTTATCCTTGGGGTTTCTGAGGATATTGGCTATTTTTTGGTTGGCGCAAAAGGCTGTTTTGATATTGTGTTTATGGAGGATTTTGCTAATTTTATCTGTAGTGCCCTTGATATAAGGAAGGAGGGCCATGCCATTGTTTTCTTCTGTGTCTTGGTTTTTGGGGGGTGTTTCTTTTTGGATTAGCTTCGTAACCCTGTTTTGCTGGTATCCATTGGCAATTAACACATTTGAGAGATTCTGTAACTCAGTTGTCAAGTGGTCTTTGTCAGCCAGGCGTTTGGTTCTGGAGATGAGAGTCTTGGCTACGGAGTTTATTTGTGCAGGGTGGTGGTGTGATTGTGCATGTAAGTAGCGGTTGGTGTGTGTTTTTTTCCGGTAGATAGTGTGTCCTAGGGAGCCATCAGGTTTTTTGTAGATTAGGACGTCAAGAAAGGGAAGTTGGTTGTTGGCTTCTATTTCCATAGTGAATTGTATTTTGGGGTGTAGGCTGTTGAGATGTGTGAGGAAGCTGTCCAGTTTTTCCTTCCCGTGTGGCCAAATTACAAAGGTGTCGTCAACATATCTGAGCCAAAGTTTGGGTTTGTGTTCTGACTTGTCTAAAGCATTGGTTTCAAAGTGTTCCATGTACAGGTTTGCGATGACCGGTGAGAGGGGTGATCCCATAGGTGCTCCTTCTATCTGTTTGTATCTTTGTCCATTGTGGATGAAGTACGTGTTGGTTAGGCAGTGGTTGGTCAGGTCCAAGATGTATTCGGGGGGATTGTATTTGTTTTGAATGGCTGTCAAGGCTTCATTAATGGGCACTTGTGTGAAGAGAGATACAACATCGAAGCTCACAAGTAGGTCATTGGGATGTAGGTTTTGCCTCTTTATTGTTTCTATGAACTGGAAGGAGTTTGGAACGTGTGAAGAGATGGATTCTGCATAGGGCTGGAGTTGCTTGGCGAGAAATTTAGCGAGATTTTGTAGAGGTGAGCCTATGGAGCTGACTATTGGTCTGAGTGGTGTTCCTTCTTTGTGTATCTTGGGGAGGCCGTAGAGTTTGGGGCATCTGGATGATTTTTCTCTGGGGATGATTCTTAGCTGGATTTCTTCACTGATAGGAGAGGCTTTTATTTTGGATTTGGTGGTTTTTTCCAGGTAGGTGGTGGGATCTGTTTTTATAGGTTGGTAGGTAGGGTCTTGGAGTAGATTTGATAGTTTTGCTTGGTAGTCCGATGTGTTCATCACAACAGTGGCATTACCTTTGTCTGCTGGGAGAATGATTATGTTGTTGTCTTTCCTCAGGTTGGTGAGTGCTTTCTGTTCTTCTTTGTGTAAATTGCTTCTGGGTGGTTTGCTGGAGCAGAGGATGTTGGTGACTTCAAGTCTGATTTTATTGGCTTCATCTGGGTTGATTTTGGTTAGGCTAGCTTCGACTCCGCATATGATGTTTTCCGTGGGGATGCGTCTCGGGGCGACTGCAAAGTTGAAACCTTTGGAGAGTACTTTGGTTTCAGTTGAGGTGAGGATCCTGTCTGATATGTTATGTACTGTTTGTTTCATGGGTTGTTGTGGAGGGTGGCTGGGCTTCTGGCGTTTCTCTAGTTTGTGGAGTTTGTTGGTATGTGTGTCTGTCTTATGTGAGGTCTCCGTTTCAGCTCTCCAGACGGCTAGTTGTTTGCATTTGTCCCAGAGTGCAGGGTGGATTTTGTTACAGAGTTTGAGGTGAAGAGTGAGCAGATCTTTGTTGGTTTGGTTTAGTAGGTATCTTTTCTTGTGTAGTTCGTTTCTGATTAGGGATAGTTCAGTTCGTTTCAGGATCCTTTCGGTAGCTGGGGTTTTAGAGTGGAATTTAAGTTGGAAGCTTGTGGGAATTAAGTTGTTGTCTCGGCAGTTGCGTAGGAACAAGAGATCACATAAGATGGTGGCTCTTCGGATTTCTAGTTTCTCGTAGGTTCTTGTCAGCTGGAAGGTTTCCTCCTCTATGAAATACCCTGCAAAGTCTGCCCAGCCACGTACATTGGACAAACAAACAGACGAATAAATGCACGTATCGCAGAACACAAGAATGCCGTCAAAAAAGAAGAAAAAACTTCCTCTCTCTTCCAACACATGAAAGAAACAGGACACGAAATTAATTTTGCAGATTCCAAATTGCTCTCTAACATGGAACATCACCACAAGAGAATAATCATGGAAGCCATCGAGATAGAGAAACACCCTCACAACATGAACAAGCGTGACGACACATCCCGCTTGCCAGACATCTGGAAATTAGCCCTCCCCACAAAAACTGACACCAGATCCAGAGGCACACAGAACGCCATCACCAATCAACCACACCAGACCCAAACCCAGACCCTCTCCACAGATAAATTACAGACACCATCCAGTAGCCAAACCATGGTGGCACCTCCGGATGCTGCACCCCCCTGCAATCCCTACACAGATCTGGCTGGCACAGGCCACAAAACCACAGCTCGCCCCTATACACGAAGCCAAGCCAGAGCACAACTAAATGTAGTACACCCATCTTCTCAGAAAAACTCTTCACAAAGTTCAAGAGGTCAAGACACAAAGGCTTTAGCAACTAATCCACACCTAATGACCCACCTAAGTGGTACTCAGGATATCACTCAAGAAATCACTCAAGATATCCCTCAAGCAATTAAGGAACAAAAGAAGAAAAGGCACACTAGCCTGGGAACTTCCTCTCTGCCCAGACCATACCTCCTCAACAGTATTTATAGGAACTCAAACACTGAGATCCTGCTCTGTTCCAGTAACAAGAAGCCGAAAGCACCAGCCTGAAGATGACGAGTGAGACCTCGTCGAAACGTCGCCTAGACACCCCAACTTTTACACGGGAAGATACCCGAGGACACCAAAACCTGCATTCCTGTACCCGTGAAAATCTACGAAAGCATATATATATATATATATATATATATATATATATATATATATATAAAATCACCATAAAATTCATGGGGGGTAAAAAGAATACCAGTACGCCCACATACACTTGATCTTAGCCAAAAGGCCGAGAAGCAATACCATTAAATACCAGAATACCAGTAAAATTACAGTACTCAGCCCAGGATAGTATGATGACAGCAAATGTAATCCTGTGTATTGTGGGATTCCTATAATCTTATTAAAAAATAAATAAATCCCCAAACCTGGGCTGGACACCATTATGAGCAAAAAGGCCAACTTGGTAGCTATCCTACAAAATAAATAGGCATTAAGTCAGGCTTCCTCAACCTCAGCCCTCCAGATGTTTTGAGACTGCAATTCCCATCATCCCTGACCACTGGTCCTGCTAGCTAGGCATCATGGGAGTTGTAGGCGAAAAACATCTGGAGAGGCGAGGTTGAGGAAGCCTGCATTAAGTAATACAAGTCTGAGGAGAAGTGAAGCTGTTGTGTACCTCTGTTGCTTAAAATTCAGGAAGGAAATTTAGGAAGATCTCCTCAAAACCAGGATTTCTTAATTTCAACCAGTTGCACCTAACGAGTGGCAGTTTCCCCTCATAACCAGTGCTACAAACTTCCAACTCAGACCCAACCCTCCAGTGAGAAGCTCTCCAAAGATGTTTCTCCTGATATTCCCTCAGGCAAGGGTAAGTCCCTACAGCTGAGCCCAGCTGCATTCCTCTCATGGCTGAGATCGCTGGCAGTCCCACTAGTGAGGAAACACAGCTGTGGTAATTCCAGTCTTCAACAGAGAACATGTTAACCCTTGATTAGACTCAACACCTTGCCGAGGGGAAAAGCGACCCTAACTACTTGGCTTCTCAATAGTTTGACACCTTGTATTTATTTGCTGAAGTATTTGCCTGTCTCTTCAGATTCCTGGTGAAAGCATGTTCTTCAAAAATAGCTCTAGGCCACACGTCTGCAACAGTTCCTTCCTGCAGCGGAACAGAGCTGCGAAAGACGACAGATCAGCTATACCTTTAATAGTTATGCAGAAGCTGGATTTTCTGCAGGTGTACTTATATACCATTGCTAAAGGTATAGGAACCCTGTCCTCCTTGGCATGCATCTGCCCAGCCTGTTTAGCTGTGGCCTCTTTTGTTTTCTTGGGCTTCCTGCTGTCTACAGCCAGTGCCAGATTTATGTATAAGCTAAACAAGCTATAGCTTAGGGCCCCACTCTCTTGGGGTTCCCCAAAAATTTAAAGAAAAAACCTGGATGTAGATTTCCAAAATATAAGATAAAAAACAAATAAAATAAAACCTACATACAGCAACAGTGTTTTGTGTTGCGTACGCACCTATAATATAAACAATGGGCCCCGCCTGCTGGCCTGTTCCCTAAAATATCACAATTACTTTGATAAAATACATATTTTGTTATTTGCAAATGGCTTTAGATACCTATTAGGTCCATAAATTACCATATAACATATATTCAACACAAAAAAACAGTGACAATTTGTTGTTGACAAAGGACAGCTGGACATATAAAGGGCCCCATTACCTTCAGTAGCTTAGCCTCATCAAACCTAAACCCGGCCCTGTCTACAGCTGTAGATATTCAGCACAATAAGCCTGCAGCTTACGCACATGTAACTTGTGCACATTCAGCTTTATGCTCTTGGCAAAGAAATTAAAAGAAATTAAAAAGGGGTAGAAAAGGGGTGGAGTTCGGGGGGGGGGAAATGACTTTAGCAGTTCCACCTGCCATTGCACCCAATGTGTTTTGACTATACACGGTTTTGGTTTTAGGCGCAATCCCTGGAACGTAACCCCAGTGTAAATTGTGGGCTTACTGTACGGTATGATGAGTTGAAGCTGAAGAACTTTATTTTCTGCTGAAACTCCAAAGCCTCTCTGATCAGCACCACCTTGTGGTCCCTGGGCTTATTCACAGCAGAAGTTACTCTGAAGAAGGAACATGTTCTGTTTTTGTTTGTTATATCTTCTGGAGTCTTCAAGTAGCTGAGATATTACAGTTAAATTACAGTGCAGAATGGCCATGGTTGGCAACAGAGAATAATTTTACAGATTCAGCACTTTGCATTATCTAAAGCAAAATGTTTTTCTTTTGAATCAGTTTAACTTTCTTTTTTGAGTGGACATATATTCTTCTGTTCTGAGGTTATAAGATCCTCGACCTTTTCATCATGCAACTAGCATGAATGATCACATGACTGAGAATGAGTGACAGGGCCTTCTCAGTGGTGGTGCTTCTTAGCCTTCCTTTTCTGTTATCTTTCAGACAGAAACAGAATACATTTTTATTTAAGCACATCAATAATGCATAGTTCTACTGCAGTTGTAGCCATTTTAATTGCTGCTTTTTGTGTTTTTAATTCTCTGGTTTCAATATTGTATGCTTATTCTTCAATAGTTTCATTTAAGCACTTTTCTCTTTAGACATTATAACCCAACCCCACAGGTAGCATTTTGTAAGGTTGAGCAGTATTAAAACTGCACCCTGTCTCCATTGCCTTTTAGGACCTGGAGGGGAGAGCTGGAGCATTGTGGAGGCCCATTGGGCAGTTTAGAACTCGGAAAATTGGGAAATGGAGTTGGGAAAACCAGTTGATGAGGGAGGTTTGAGGAAGAGACATATGATAGCTGATGCCAAATACCCAGTTATCCTATAACTCCTTGTTGGTGAAGATTAGGAGGCTGCTGTTGACTGGGTTAGACTAAGAGGCTACTCTTTGTAAACGTCTTTCCACGAAAAGGTTACACCATCATTTTTTGTTTGCTTGTTTGGTTAATAATAATATTAATAATAATATTAATAATAATATTAATAATAATAATAATTTATTATTTGTACCCCACCCATCTGGCTGGGTTTCCCGAGCCACTCTGGGCGGCTTCCACAAAAACCAAAAATACACTAAAATATCACACATTAAAAACTTCCCTGAACAGGGCTGCCTTAAGGTGTCTTCTGAATGTCAGGTAGTTGTTTATCGCTTTGACATCTGATGGGAGGGCATTCCACAGGGAGGGCGCCACTACCGAGAAGGCCCTCTGCCTGGTTCCCTGTAGCTTTGCTTCTCGCAATGAGGGAACCACCAGAAGGCCCTCAGCGCTGGACCTCAGCGTCCGGGCAGAACGATGGGGGTGGAGACGCTCCTTCAGGTATACTGGCCGAGGCCGTTTAGGGCTTTAAAGGTCAACATCAGCACTTTGAATTGTGCTCGGAAACATACTGGGAGCCAATGTAGGTCTTTCAAGACGGGTGTTATGTGGTCTCGGCGGCCGCCCCCAGTCACCAGTTTAGCTGCCGCATTCTGGATCAGTTGTAGTTTCCGGGTCACCTTCAAAGGTAGCCCCACGTAGAGTGCATTGCAGTAGTCCAAGCGGGAGATAACTAGAGCATGCACCACTCTGGCGAGACAGTCCGCAGGCAGGTAGGGTCTCAGGCTGCGTACCAGGTGGAGTTGGTAGACAGCTGCCCTGGATACAGAATTGACCTGCACCTCCATGGACAGCTGGGAGTCCAAAATGACTCCCAGGCTGTGCACCTGGTCCTTCAGGGGCACACTTACCCCATTCAGGGTAAACTATCCAAGCAGCCAGAAGTACAACTGGAGGAGCTTTGGGGTTAGAGGCAGATTGTTCCCAACTGTTGGGCATGTTACAAGTTTTTTTTTTTACTGGGGTGGAGGTTTACAGAATTTGGCTTAAAGTAAAAGCCATTTAGAGGATGGTGTAAGTCTCTCAAGTCTTTAGAAACTGTCATCAGGCACATTTAAGACCCCAGTGTAAATATAATAATATCCTTTTAATAAACAGTATTTGTTATTAGTTCATCCTGTGGCCAGTGTTGGTGTGTATATCCCACTTTGGTATATCTCAAATTGAAGCTTCTAGAAGGCTTTAATAAGGGAACAGTGCCATTGGAAACGGGTCACATTGAGGAGCTCTAATTTATGTGGCAAGGAGTTACATAGTGCAAATACCTAAACTTGTGTTTATAAAAAGTGAGATGAGACAAGGGGAACCAATTTACCTATAGATCATAGTAGCAGAGGGATTTGTATTTCCCCATACACAGAAATTGAGAGATGTTAAGGGATGAAGAAAGACGCCCTGTTTCCCCTCCCCAAACAAAGTATTTGAACTATATGCACAATTTACTGCAGCCTGTTTTGTTATTGAAGATTCAGTGACCCTTGCTCATTAGATTATGATTATACACATTTATTTTAGAATGCATTTACATTAGAATATAAAACACTAAGAGTCCAGCAAATGGCTTTATGCAGGTTTAGTCTGGATGATCCTTGAAGTTATGATTCTATGAAGACATATATGAACATGGTTAACAAGAAAGAAAAGTGACTGAAATATTAAAAATGCCATAAATAATAGTGTAATACTGACACCTACAGGATAGGTGTCATTACCTAGGTGTTTGCTGCATTGGACAGTGTGGCGGTCTAAACCTACACACGTTTATTCACCAATATTAAGTCGTCCGCAAAGGCTTTTAGTTTGAAGGACCGTTTTCCCAGTAATATCCCTTTAATTTCTTCTTCCCTTCCTATTTCCAAATTTAGTATTTCTAGTGTTAGTACAAATAATAGAGGAGAGAGGGGACAGTCTTGCCTCGTTCCTTTTTCTATAGAGAAATGCATTGTTTTTTCATTGTTTATGATTAAGTTGTCTTTTTGTTTTTCATAAATGGCTTTTATACCCCTGGCATAGCATCCCCCCATTTCAGATGTTGATAACCTTTTTAAGGAATTTCCAAGATAGATTATTCGATAACCTATACAACGTTTCTTCAGATGATAGCCGTACTATAGGCAGTGGGTTTACATACATGCCCTATACGTGAAACATTGAAGCCTTAGATGGCAAAAGCTGCCCAAAGAGGCCAAATCTATTTTGGAGGAGCAACATTATCTGCCAGAATAAGAGATCTGAGCAATGTCAGGATTAATACAAGTGAGCTTTAGTCCTCATATTAGTTCAGTTTTATACCCCTGGCATAGCAGGTATGTTTATCAATCTGTGATTGGGTTTATATATGAAAAGGCATTTAAAAAAACAGGGCGGGGGGGGGGGCAAATGGTGGAGAAGAATGTGACTTGCAACCAAATGTTGCAATGTGTTCAAAAATTCCAGCCACTCCATTCCATTCTCTCTTCCCTCTGGTTTCTTCCAGCAGTCAGTCACAAGTTAAATTCTGTGTCCATTGACCATGCTCAGTCCTCACTGGGCTGTTTTGTGCCTCTTCTTAAGGTTCGCCTGCACCCAAAAGATTTTTGTACTACTTTTACATGCCTCTTATGTGTGAATGGTGCTGTTTTGGCTACATGAGGATCACCACTTAGATAATGAGTTTGCTAATAGTATAGTATATGGGCTAATTAGGGATGGACAATTCTCAATTTTGTTTCCTCTCAGTTTCTAATTTTTCTAGTCTTAAATTCACTCCACATTTCTGCATCAGCTTGTGAATTTTTTTTAATGCAAATTCATTAGAATTTTAGTGCAAATTTCCTCCCAATATACACATTTTGGTATGCAGTTTTGCACGATGTTGACATTTTTAAAAGCAATTCCCCCCGTATAATGCATTTGATATGTTATTTTCACACTTTCCCCGATATGCACATTTATGAATACAGAACATTATTTGGCAGAAGAACTGCAGCACAAAATTCAGAGAAGTACAAATTACAAATGACAACTATGTTTCAGTTCATGTATTGTTTTGGAAACTACAAATTAGGTAGGTTCACATTAAAATCCTAACCATATCGAATTTCTCCCACCCTCCTATGGGTGGTACAGCTCTGTCATTCAGCTCATACCAATTTAGGATTTATCTTCATCTCTTAATCATCCCTATCAAATACCTTTCCATTTTCCTTTGGTAACATCCAAGGAAATATATTCTATGACATTCTTGGTCAGCTGAACCAGTGCTGAACTTCTCTTTGTTGTCCTGGGACACACCATTCTCTTATAGGCTTTCCGTGTTCACGGTTCAGGTGACCCCCCAAATATTTCATTAATCCAGCAGATTATAATATAAAAATCAGACCACCAAGATCAAGTTCTTATTTTATATAGATAGATAGATGATAGATAGATAGATAGATAGCTATAATACTATTGATGAATGGAATGTTATTTCTTACAACAAAAGAGAACACAATTTAAATGCTATTTACCCTTTTTTTTCTCTGCTTCATTTTCAAAAGAAAACTAAGTACCGTAGGTACCAACCAACAATAAAATTAATAATTAAAAAAGTGACCAGAAAAGCAGAATATATCAGAAGCAAGCAGATAAATAGCATAGCCAAAAAGAAAAAGAAAAGCTGTTCTGAATATACATGCACTAGTAAAATTTAGTTGGATACAACCAAATATATTCAATTACTATATCTGGTGTTAGGATAAAATGCCATGTGTCTCTTGCTGCTATAGACAAAGGAGAGGTCAAATTAAATTTACAGTACTGTACAACAGAATGTATTTTCAAAGAGGGTTAAATAATTTCTATGTCACAGGCTATCAAGCCTCCAATGGAAAACCCCAAGTAAAAAGATACTCTTTCTACACTCCGACCACTCTTCAGCTGGCCTAAGAAAACAGGTCGTGCTGGTATTCTGATGTCTTCATCAATACCGTAATCGACATAGACGATATTATCTTCAGCCTTCCCATTCAGCCGAAGCAAAAGATGTTTGGCGTCCTCTGTTTTCCATATCTCTCCACTCTGCCACAGGCAACTCAGCTCATCATTCATCTTTTGCCTTGACTTGCCCCTATTCTTAGCAGTAACAGACTGATCAATTTTTCCTTTGTGAATAAATTTGCTCAGGTTGCTTCCTTTTCCAAGGTAGAAAAATGCTATAGGTTGTTTGGAACGGCACATTTGCCAGTACTGCCCATTAAATGCCTTCTTCAGAGAATTGAGGTATTTTCCCATTTGATTGGAATCTTTATCGAATTGCTTTTGATTTTCAGGCCAGAATAATAAAGATGCCAAGAAGTATGGTTCTGGGAATCGATAATCTAGACCTACTGACTGTAAAATTGTTTTAAGCTGTTCTTTCAGTTCTAGAAAAGATGGTACCATCTTGGATTTTGGATTGAGGCAATGGAGAACAATGTTGGCCAAGATAAAATTCAGTTTGTACCTCTGCAAAGATTTGCTAGAGCTCTGATCAAGCAAAAGTGTATACTGTTTCACTATGTCCTCAATTTTGCTTATAGCATTTTCATGATTGCTGAGATGTTCCAAAATTCCAGAAAACTTGTCAGCTTTGGAAGCTTCTAAACACTTTCTATAATTTTCCACCTGCAAAGATGAACTCAGTTTTGAGTTCATTAGCCAGTCTGAATCAGAGTGGCAAAATGTTTCTGCATATTTTTTGAAAAATTCTTGAACCTTTCTCCGTATTTTGAGCTCCACGATTTCTTTTTCTGGATTTTTTGGCTTCAAAAAAACAAAGTAGTTCTCGAAAAAATCAAATGCTTTTTTCAAATTTGTGTGCAGATTACTTAGATAACTAGCATATTCTTCCAGTGTCAATCTGTATTCTTCATTCTCTGTATCACCTGGGACTTTTGGAATACCCCCATTTCCTGACAAAAACTGTATTATGTGTTTTCTAGAGAGTTCATCTTTTTTGTTGAACAGAGGTATGGATTCAATCATTTCTATAGCATATAGACCAGTTTCTATTTCTCCAAGGTAACCAGATGTATTATATGTTTCATATCTTCTCTTGTATTTTATACTCTGAAAACATTCTTTTTCACTGTCTTTATTTTCTGTTTGTTCTTGAGATTCTTTAAATGCCTCTGAGGCACACTTTGCAAGATTCAACAAACGTTTCAGAATTTCAACAGTTATAGATTTCTCTGCATTTTCTTCTAGGCAATGCTTTATTTCACTTTTATAAACTTGACCCAAAGTGTCTGATATATATGAGTTGTTAGGGGCACCTTTTTTAGCTTTTCTAGCCCACTCTAGTGCACGATTAAAGTTTTTCTCCTTGATGTAGAAATGCCTTGCTAAGGCTTGGCTGATAAATACATTTTTACTAAATCTACAGGTTGCCTCAGTCAACACCGTTTCAACTTCAACACTCCTCTCTCCTTTTTGAATTGCTTCAATTAATGGAGAAAACAAAGTGTCTGCGTCATCTCCATGTTCCTTTCGGTGCCTTATAAGCAGCATGCTTTGAACATCCTGCTGAAGTTTGTCTCTCCCTATGCCCATGTCATAAAATAAATTCTCTCTTAACAACAACAGTGTAATCTTACTTTTTGTTAGTTTGTAAGTTTGTTTAAATTCCTCTAAGCATTGTCCAGCAATCAATGAATGACTAATACGTACCCCTTTGTATCGCCCACGTTCCTGCACTTCAGTCTGTATTATAATGTTGGAGCAGTTTCCCATCTTGTCATCCAGGTTTTCTGTACCCCAGTAAGCCTTTTTAGTACTTATTCCCAAAAATTCCTCACATTGTGATACTGAAATTGTGGACTCAGTGACGTAAGAATTTAACAGTGCCAGAAAGGAAATAAGTCGAGTTTGCTTACTGCTAACATCCAAACCTTTTAGAGTGTTCTTAACTACATTCTCTATGTACTGCTGGTCAAAATTTCTTTTCATAATCATAAATGAGTAAAAATCTTCAGGATGATCATACTGCTCTTCAATTTCTTTCAGTTTTTCCTCAAAAGCCCTTTGTTCTTTCGGACTTAGTTTTTGTTTCAGTGCAATACTGTTCAAGCTGTTGCTTTTTGAGCTTTCCCCAGGATTCTGGGATCTCATGCAATTTAAGATTATAACTATAGGATTTTCATATTGAATACCCTTTTCTGCTATGGCAGACTGCATAGCATGCTGTAGAAGGTAAACATTTTCTTGCTCTTCAAAGTCATCTACAAGTAGCAGTACTGGTAAATAATCAAACTTGTTTGATGTCCCATATGTAAGTAACGTGGTCAATTGTGTTGCAATTTCTGCAAAATCAACTGTTTTATTTTTCAGAACAGCACATCTAAATTTCTTTCTCAGTTCCCAGAGAATATGCATGGCTAAAGTAGTACCACCACAACCCGGATGATGATAAAGGTTTATAATTTTTGTGGGCGACTGTTTAGGAGACTGAGATCCTCTTTCAATCAGATCTTCAAGCGTTTCATATGCATCCCGTTTAATAAAAGGTAAACAGTAGTTTTCAGAGGAGAAATAGAAATTCCACCAAGACACTTTCCCACCACGATAAAAATGCTCTTCTTGGGATTTTTTAAATTCATAAAATTTTTCTTTGTTTTTCTCAATTTCTGTGTCCTTGCATTCATTTTCACATAGTATTTCCAGTGCAGTCATAAAGTCTTCTTCTTTCTTTGAGAGAATTGTAAAGGAACCCCCCTTTGATGGCAAAAGTCTCTGAGAAGTTTGGGTCACTGATTTTAGTTTTTGGATAGTACCATTCACCATTGGTAGGCTCAATTGAGATATGCACCTATCTGCTAGTGTGTCTGATTCAATAAATCTGGCTCGCAGGAGATCTCTCCAGCAAGGGTATGTTTGTGCCCCAATACATATACACAGCATATCATCAAGTCCATTAAGTTCTTGATAAAAGGCACAGAAAGCTTCTATCATGGGATCACCTGGATCTTCCACTTTTGACAGCATGAGAAACACTACCAAAAATTTTCCTCTTTGCATTATATCTGGATGGGATAGAAATGAGATCAGTTTCCTAACCTCAGCTGCCTTCTGCTGCTGCCAGAGTTTAGGACTCAAGGGTTGATATGCTTCACTGTTCAAGTCTGACCTACCGTTGCAGAAAATCCAACTTGGCTGCTGATAGAGATTAAGTTCTTCAATTGTTTCAGAAGTTGAATTCCCAGGCTTCTGGTACTGCTTTGGAAAATGAAGGTTTGCAGCTCTGTCTTCTCTGAATGCTTTGACGACACCATTGCTTGCTGATTCTGGATCAAACTCTAGAACAGCAAATAACTTTATTTCCTGCAAGAAGTTTATATGCTGTGTCTGATGTGGATGACATTTGTTTGTGACTAAAATATACCAGTCATAATGGGAGTTATCTAGTAAGTCTCTGTTGCCTGTGAGCAAGCTCACCAGCTTACGACCTTCCCCATCTATATTCCTCCTTTTTTCTCCATGTTTTTCCTCAGCTTCTTTTCTGTCCTCTGCTAATTTCTCCAGTTTGACCAAAAATGATTTATGTTCTGTTTTATCATTAGATTTTAAGAGGTTTTTGGAAGATGCACCATCTCTTATAAACAAACATGGATCCCATTTTTTAGTCTTAAAACTGTAGTTCTTAGTAGGGAAATATTTAGATAGGCAACTAGAGTACTTTGGAACCACATCAATTTCAATAACAAATGTTTCTGATTGGATGCTGTTTTGTTGCAATACTTCCACAAACCGAGGTTTCCTAATGCAATCTTTTGCAACACCAATGACAGCATCTCCAAAGTATTTGTTTATTAACTCAAAATAGCTAATATATTTCTCTTTATTTTGAACTTTTACTCCAATAATTTCTCCATGTGGCTTGTCCCGGACTCCCAAGTGGATAGTACCATTGGTGCGGGAGTTCATGCATGCTGCAGCAAATCTGAAAACCTCATTGCAAAATTTCATCTTCATATCCTCCTCTGTTGCATTTTCTGTATTTGTAAAGAGTTTAAATTCATGGACTGGATCAATAAGATTGAGGGGACCTGTTTCAGGTATATGAAGGACATAATGTTGAATATAACGATGGCTAATGTGAAACTCATCAAAAGGGTAGGGGAGACATGTTTGTCTAGTTGGAACCTGGTTATTTCCATTTCCTTGGTGAGCCATATCTTTTCTTCTTTCTTCAACTACAGATTCTGGTGGCTCAGTGGATTTAGATCTTGCAAACGCTGGTGACGCATCAGCACTGGCTGAATTCCCTTTGCTATTTTCTTTCATTGCACCTGCATCTTCACTTTTAATTGAAGAGTCTGTATCAAAAGGCCTTGCACTACATTCTTGTCCAGAAGAACTGCTAGGGCTTTCACCTGGAACATCCTTTTTCCCCAGTGCATGCATTATTTGGCAAGCTGGGCCATGGGTTATACCCATTTCTGTGAGGTCTTGCTTGGTTAAAAGCTTCAAAATGGCGCCTGTCACATCTTGATGAAGAAGGATGTCGCCATGTTTCTCCTCAAGCTTAAGTTCATTTGTCACCCATTGTTTTACGTGTTCCTTAGTCCAGTCCTCAATTATTTCAGGCAATTCTAGCTGGTTGCTTTTCTTGATGTTTTTAGCCCTTTTAAGAAAAAAAAATAAGCAATATACCGTGTTAATGAAAACAAACCTTTTCTTTCTACACTACATTCAACATTTTGCAAACACCCCTTCATCTGCATCAGTGTTATTTAACTTTGATTCTCTTCATGTGAATGGACTATACTGCCCATCATCCTGGAGATGAATAGAGTTGTCCAATCTTTAGGGACCCAAGGTCAAAGAACACTGTTCTACACAATCCTGTCCTATGTCTTGCACCACACATCTAAAAAGATTTAAATGGATAGGCTTCTATTTAGTGGGAAGGAAGTTTACATTTTGGAGATCAGACTCAGATTTTTCAGTGAAGTTAATTTGAAAACCCTGATGTTTAAATCTCGTTATAACAAAGGGTTGCCATATTTCAAAAAGTGGAAATCCAGACACAAAAGTTGTTGAGCAAAGTTTATGAGTTATGTCCAGGAAATTTCAGATGTATGGCAAAGCCTCTCCTCCTTCCAGAGGGGAGGGATTGTGAGCGGGAGACGATTCCCACGTCACGCAGGGGGCATTCTGCCCCCTGCCCTCTCATCATCACTGGCGTGCCACGCCTCCCAGGTGGGCATCCAATTGGGTGCCACCGCGGGGGCGTGGTTTAGCTGCTCAAATGTGGCCACACCAGTTCTACCTGCCATTGCGCTTCAGATTTTCCATGAGTCACCCACCCACCACTCCCTTTAGGGCGTAGCTTCTTGCTCGACCTTGCTATGGACCCATGGTTGGTTGCCCAGGGGGCCCGGTAGGAGTTTTTTCCAATTGGCAAATTGGCACCAGCCTCTTGGCTTTTTTCGCCTACCTCGTAGCAATCGTCACAACTTTCTTGGTATTTGGCGGTTAGGCATTGGAATGTGTTGGTGTATGGAAGGGCAAGGTGTGGCCATCACCTACCGCTTCACTTATGGGTATTCCGTTAAAGGAATCCGGCGGTCGTGGATCCTGTCCGATGCCCTGTGTGGCGGGAGGCCATGGCACAACCCTCAGTGACATCAGGGGAGAGCTTATAGTTGTATTTGCATCAACAGGCTCCCCCTACTGGTGGTTAACCCCTCATCAGACTCACCCCTCTCCGAGTGGGTGGAGTCAAATTTGCTGTGGTCCAATGCCTAAGCCAATACCTTCTCACATGCTGTAATAATAAAGTTGTGGCCTTTTCTTGCCCATTAACCTTATATACTGTGTCCACGTGTCTTCATTCCCCCAAAGCGGGGATCGGGTCCTCGAATCACAACCCTATATAACCTCCCAAATCACTTGCTATATTTTTGTTCATTTTAATTCAGCTTACCTTTTCTTCCCCATATTTGAGTTCTTCTGTCAGTGTGCTGTCTAGTTGGTCTTCTTTATTAAAATGACATCTGAAAGCCAGAAAACCAAAACCAAGAAACATTTACTCATTTTCAAATAGCATGGCTGCTGCATAATTTAATTAAGGAGAAATAATACAAGATATAGAAGATAATCAAGCCCTTACTTTATTTGGCTTAGGAATATGTCCATCCACCTCCACGTTAATTAAAAATAAAATAAACTTCCTATGTTTACATGGGCCTTCCACTGATTGTCATTTACCACTAATGGAATGTTAGTGAAAAAAGGTGAGATGTGAGAAAATAATGAATCAGAAGACAGGAAAATGTAGAGATCTAGAGGAATCAAAAATACTGCATCTCATGGTTAGAAGTCACTTGCTTTCTTTTGCTTAATTTTATTTTTGCTGAACTCTATTTCCCCCCAATATATTTTTGTTTGGTCCAAGTCCTTTGGAACCCAGTTTGCCTTTTTGCCTTTGTTTTAGAGAAGGGATTTCTTGCTTTGAGCATATTCCACCCTCAGATTTGTTCTTAGCCATTTTCTCTGAGTCAGCCTTTTAAGGCCAGATATTTGACTCATTCTGTGCTATAAATCAATGCATTTTTATTTTACATTCTGTTTATTCCCTTGCACAGCTTAGACCATTCCAATTTTAAACATTTCCCCTCAATTTTTACCTGAAATGATTTCCCATTTGGACCATTCTGGGTCCCCTATTACACTAGATCAGAGGTTCTCAATCTTTTTCTTTTCTTTTTTTTACTCCATGGCTCCCTTGAGCAACTACATTCTTTCTATGGTTCCCCTGTGGAATACTTGGTAAAAACTTGTGTTGTTTCATCATTTAGTGGTTTTGCCTATGATTTCTTTTCAAGGCTTAAAATTTAAGCAGTAGAGTCATTTATTGCCCTACTAAATGTTGCTTTTGTAAGTTGGGGAAAAATGAAAACAAATTTTCTTAATAATAATAATAATATAATTTGGAAAAAATATACCAAATATAATTCACTATTTTGCAGCAGCCAACATACTTTGCAATTCTTAATCTAAATTTGGTCATTCTCGCAACCATCTTGTGATGGTTCGGAGCAGGGACAGTGGAGAGTGGACTTGCTGCAGGCTGCTCAGTCAGTTTCATGAAATTTGATTCTAGGAGTCTTGTATTCAGACTACACATTGCCCACTTCCCTATACCATATTGTGACCTAGAGCACAGATTACAACCACTATGGTTTGCTGATCGGAAGAAGCGCAGTTTGAATCCCCATGATGGAGTGAGCTCCCTTTGCTCTGTCCCAGCTCCTGCCAACCTAGCAGTTCGAAAGCATGCCAGTGCAAGTAGATAAATAGGTACCGCTCCAGCGGGAAGGTAAACAGTGTTTCTGTGCGCTCTGGTTTCCGTCATGGTGTTCCATTGTGCCAGAAGTGGTTTAGTGATGCTGGCCACATGACCTGGAAAACTGTCTGTGGACAAACGCCGGCTCCCTCAGCCTGAAAGCGAAATGAGTGCCGCATCCCCATAGTCACCTTTGACTGGACTTAACCACCCAGGGGTCCTTTACCTTTTATATTTTTACTTTGTTAAAGTTGCCAAACAGGCTTCCAATGGAGTCCAAGACAAAATGCTAGAAAATCACTCTCACTCTCTCCTCCCTTTCCTCCCCCCACCCAGTTTTTTGTTTTTTAATGTGAACCACCGTCTTGGTTGTCATTTTTGGGCATTATATCTGCAAAGATGGAAGTAATTTCCTCCCCAGAAATCCTGCAGCAATTTCCAATCAGAAAAGTGCACTTTGAAAAGCGGAAAATCATCTCAAACCAAAGGGATGCTTTTGCATTCTCCCCTCCCTCACTGATTGTTCTCAAAATTGTGGGGCGCAGCCTGGGCCCCTTAGAGTTGGTGCCTATACACCAACCCTAAACTCTCCCCGGCAGCTTCCAACTTGAGCACGATCTACCTGCACGTGACCACACAGACATGCAGTGCCTGGCACTGGCAGAGGAACGGGGGTGCAGAGGGAGTGGACCACCCCCGGCACCACTATTCCAGTAGGGTGCCATTGTGGCGTCCCTGACATGCACTGCGCACCACCTGTGTGCCGGGCGCCATGCCCCCACAGGCAGCGTGCCATGCCCCCAGAACGTGCGCCACACCCCTTTGGTAGGTGCACCACACCCTCGTGGGTGGCATGCCACACCCCCGGGCATGCATTGCACCCCAGGGCGTGCCAGCCATGCCCCTGCCTGCTCTCTACCCCTGGTAGTGGAGCATGCAGCTTCGCCACTGATGCCTGGAACCTGGAATTGGGGAGCATGTGTCTCAGCCCATTCTGACATTCATTCACACGTTCATCTGGCATATTGTGATCCGCTACAATTAATCTATTTTGCACAAATCTTTCTTCCTCTGCTATGTGGAAATGTAATCTGTAATGTGGAAATACACACCTCATACTTCACAGTAGACATGCATATTTTAGTCACCTATGGATATTTACAAATCAGCTGCCTTGCCTGTGTGATCTCTTCCAACGTTAACAAATTTCCAGAGGAGCAATCCTGTTATTCTGTAGCAAAACCAAGCAAGTGCCTTGCGGCACCTTAACAACAAAGTTGATGAAGTAATCACAAGTAATCACAAAGCTGTGATTCAAAGTGTTTCTAGTCAGCGATAACTCTTAATTGAATCCAATGAGACTTACATTCGCACCTTGGTTCTCGAACGAAATCCGTTCCAGAAGTCCGTTCGACTTCCAAAAACTTTTGAAAACCAAGGTGCGGCTTCTGATTGCCTGCAGGAACTTCCTGCACTCAATCGGAAGCTGTGGAAGCAGGGTCAGATATTTGGGTTCCAAAGAACATTCACAAACTGGAACACTCATTTCTGGGTTTGCGGTGTTCGGGAGCCAAACGTTTGAGTTGCAACGCTTTCGACAACCAAGGTACAACTGTACTCTTAGGATGCAATTCTAAACCCACTGATGTACAGTGGTACCTCTGGATACGAACGGGATCTGTTCTGGAGCACCGTTCGCATCCAGAGCAGAACGCAACCCGCTTTTGTGCATCTGTGTCTGCACGGATCACGATTCGCCACTTCCGCGCATGCGCGTGACGTCATTTTGAGTGTCAGCACATGCGGCGAAACCTGGAAGTAACCCATTCCGTTACTTCCGGGTCGCCGCGGAGCACAACCCGAAAACGCTCAACCCGAAACTACTTCAACCCGAGGCATGACTATATGTCTAATTTTTTCAATAAGAGTTAGAAAATCTGACACATCGGACTGTATGATGTCACATCCTCTAAACTTTTGTGGTGGGAGAAAGAACTTCTTACGTTGCTATTGTGAATAACAGTTACAGAATACATCGTACCAAGCATTCACACGGTCCTCCCAAGCTTTTAAAGATTAAGTAAAAGAGAGGGAGAGAAAATGGTTGATAAAGTACTCATTTGTTTCCCAGTTTAAGGACCTTCACTGGGTTGATGAAGGTTGATTTTTGGTCTGACTGACAATCTATGTTTGCTCTGGGTGTGTGTGCACACCACACCAAAGCTGTTTTGCATTAAGGTGTACCACACCTATCGAAAACTCTCAGCTTCTCATACCAATATGTGTGGATTGGCTACATCCCAAAAATAGACCGATATTGGAGATTAGTATTCAGAGATTCAGGGACGCGGGTGGCGCTGTGGGTAAAAGCCTCAGCGCCTAGGGCTTGCCGATCGAAAGGTCGGTGGTTCGAATCCCCGCGGCGGGGTGCGCTCCCGTTGTTCGGTCCCAGCGCCTGCCAACCTAGCAGTTCCAAAGCACCCCCGGGTGCAAGTAGATAAATAGGGACCGCTTACTAGCGGGAAGGTAAACAGCGTTCCGTGTGCGGCTCTGGCTCGCCAGAGCAGCGATGTCACGCTGGCCACGTGACCCGGAAGTGTCTCCGGACAGCGCTGGCCCCCGGCCTCTTGAGTGAGATGGGCGCACAACCCTAGAGTCTGTCAAGACTGGCCCGTACGGGCAGGGGTACCTTTACCTTTTTATTCAGAGATTCTGACTAAAAAGGTTCAAATCTCACATAACTCCTGTCTCTCACTCTCACATACATCTCTCTGTCTCTCTCTGCCCCTATACAGGCAAAAGAAGTCGCCGCTATTCTCCCTCCAATTTGGCTGCCAGCCTGACACCCATTGCCGCCAATGACGTTTTTTGCCCTGGTGGTGAGCTGGTGGTCCCTGCCTCATGCAGTTCTGGGTGACTTGGGTCAATTGGCCAGTCACAATATGTAGCACCTAACCAGAGATGTACATCATAGACAGTGTGGTTTAGCTGTTAGAGTGGTGGACTGGGACAGAGGAGACCCAGGTTCATATCCTCACTCAGCTACAAATCTCACTAGGTGATTTTGAGTCAGTCACTATCTCAGAGCCTGACCCACCTCACAGGGCTGTTGTGAATATAAAATATGGGGGTGCAGGGGCAGGGGAAACAATGTATGGATTTGTAATAGATCCTATTAAAAACACATTTCGATCCATTAATAAATATTAATTGTGACTGCAAGGCTAACATGGGAGAAAACTGAACTTCATAGAACTTACTTCTGAGTAGACATACATAGAATTGCACTCAGAGATTAATGCTTACCGTTATCTTGAAGTGCTCAGGCTTTCCAACTATTTTAACTGAAGAGCTGCAGTTCTGGGAAACGAAACAAAAACGAAAGCAATTATGGGTGTGACACTTTCCATCTCAACTCTGTATGTTTTTCACCAATTTAATTTATCATTTTTTTTACTTTGTTTTGCACTGCTCAGACTATTCCTTATTTTAAAAGTGAAAAGGGTGTTTTAAAAATACTTGGAAACTACTTAATTAATTTTCGGAAGGGGAGAAAAATGCAGGCAGCTATCTAGCTCTATTACAGAGGGAGAAAACAATTTTAAAAATCCACAGTTACTTGAATACTTAATACTTTTTCTGAACACCAAAGTTTTCAGTTTGGTTTCTTAGAACTAATTTAATAAAGGTTAGACATAATACTGAGTTGCTGCAATAAGTATTTATCCTAGAAAACACAACTATCCTATAAAAGAACTCTTTCACAAAGACAGTCCGATGCCCCATAAATTTATTTCCATATAGTACAAAGGATGCAATCATTTTAATATCACTTTTCTTTGGCTTTTGAGGAAGTATATCTCATCAGTCTTCATCTCTATATTAAATCACTTACCAAGATAGTTATGCAGACTCCATGCCACAAATGCAGGATAAATACATTTTGTTCAGTCAGAGAAACCCAAATATCTCTGTTCTTGGTTCTTCTGTTAGTTGCTTCTTCTGTTAGTTGCAAGAGACAAGCACATCTACAAAATCACTTTGCAAGGGACTAAGAAGCAGGGTTTTTTTTGCCAACTCCTGTCACATGATCTGCAAGTAGCAACGAGGCAAGTTGGCTTAAAAAAAACAAAAAAACACTTCCTCAACCATTGTTATTCAGTGAGTAATATGTACAGTAACACCCATTGAAAGCATCACATAAGTACCAGATAATTTTACTGACCTATCTTTGAAAGCTTCTGATATGGGGTATGTGTTTCTATCTCTGAAATCAATATAATGTTAGGGATACATGTATGAACTTTTATGGCTCAAGCTCATCCACATTCTAAGACCATGCAGGCACAACAAGGGATCATTTTCAAGATACCACATCTATGTCAGGAGCTTTTCAGATGCAGATAGAAATTTATATTTATTTATTTTATCATTTTAGATAATCTAAAGATGAGAGAATCTCTCACCTTCAGTTTCTTTTCTCATTTTCCCCATCTTAACTTCAGTTCCCCACATTTCCACATCAGCTTTTGTATTTACTTATTTTTTAAAGTCATTTTGAAAATTCATCAGAATTTCTCTTAATGTGCAAGTTTGTATGCAATTTTGCCTAATATACACATTTTTGCAAAGCATTTTCCCCAATAGAAGACGTCTGTACGTTATTTTTGCTAATAGATGTGTGGTCCATGGGGCTGGGGGGGGGACCCGGGCTTCCTTGCCAGCCCCAACCTGCTATTTGGGGCTGGGGGAAAGCAGCGCTTCCCCCCACCGCCAGCCCCACAAGCTCGGGGGGGAAGCGGGAAGGCTGTGCGCAGCTTTTGCGCTGCTCCCCAACCTGGTCTTTGAGGCTGGCGGTGAGGGAAAGCAGCGCTTCCCCCCACCGCCAGCCCCACAAGCTCAGGGGGGGCAGCGCAAAGGCTGCGCGCAGCCTTCCCTGCCGCTTCGCTGAAGGGGCGCTGTGCAGAGAGGGGAGAATTTTTTTTCTTGTTCTCCCCCTCTAAAACAAGGTGCGTCTTATGGTTGGGTGCGTCATATAGAGCGAAAAATACGGTATATTCTTTTTTGTACACATTAATTGGCTGGAAAACTTCACTGCAAAATTCAGAGAAGTGTGAATTTTGAAGGGTGCCTATGTTTCGGTTTGTGTGTTGTTTTGGAAAGTGTGAACAAAGCAAATTCTCTTTTAAATGCAAATGTAATCAATTCTGCCCCCCCATCCCTATTTATTACACAAACTTCTTGAGTGTTTTCCAACTAAAACCAAGCTCTCAAAGTGACCTTTGACATACAGTTTTAAAATAGCTGAATAAAACTACTATAAAATACAGATCAAAGCAATAATGCAAGACAAATAGTAAAATTAAACAGACTGCAGTGGAAACTCACATGACTGATTGGCTGCGAAAAGCTTCTGCGTGTAGGAGTCCTTTCCCCTGACCATGGAGTGAAGGTCACAAAGGGTGTTGTTGGGAAATTGGTGCTGCCCCATGCTCTCACTACCCTACATCTGAGAAAGTAGGAATACAGAGCAAAGTCACAAGGCTGGCTGGTGGCAAGACTGGCCAAAGGCAACCAGTATACCTGAAGGAGCGTCTCCACCTCCATCGTTCAGCCCGGACACTGAGGTCCAGCGCCAAGGGCCTTCTGGCGGTTCCCTCACTGCGAGAACTGAGGTTACAGGGAACCAGGCAGGGGGCCTTCTCGGCAGTGGCGCTTGCCCAATGGAACACCCTGCCATTAGATGTCAAAGAAATAAACAACCAGCTTACTTTTAGAAGACATCTGAAGGCAGCCCTGTCTAGGGAAGCTTTTAATGTTTGATGTTTTATCGTGTTTTAATAATCTGTTGGAAGCTGCCCAGAGTTGCTGGGGAAACCCCGCCAGATGGGCAGGGTATAAATAGTAATCATCATCATAATAATCAATACCTCTAAATAAGTCCCTTGCTCCAACAACAGTTGAGAGCACATTGAGGCCTTTTAGGGACGTGGGTGGCGCTGTGGGTAAAACCACAGTGCCTAGGACTTGCCGATCGTATGGTCGGTGGTTCGAATCCCCGCGGCGGGGTGAGCTCCCGTCCTTCGGTCCCAGCTCCTGCCCACCTAGCAGTTTGAAAGCACCCTTAAAATGCAAGTAGATAAATAGGTACCGCTTTATAGCGGGAAGGTAAACGGCGTTCCGTGTGCTGCGCTGGTGCAGGCTCGCCAGAGCAGCGATGTCACACTGGCCATGTGACCCGGAATTGTCTGCGGACGGCGGCGGCTCCCGGCCTCTAGAGTGAGATGAGCGCAGAACCCTAGAGTCTGTCAAGACTGGCCTGTATGGGCAGGGGTACCTTTACCTTTAAGCCCCGTCTCCAGACTACTTCCTCGGGGCACCATCCCCATGTAGAATAACCTTAAAGGGGCGGCCTGTTAAAGACTGGCATTCCCCCTCTGCTGCATGGTCACCCTCGTGGTGCACTCCCTGCGCCACTGGACTGACGTGTAATAATAATAATAATAATAATAATAATAATAATAATAATAAAAATTATTATTTAGACCCTGCCCATCTGGCTGGGTTTCTCCAGCCACTATGGGCGGCTTCCAACAAAAAAACTAAAATACAATAACCTATTAAACACTGAAAGCTTCCCTAAACAGGGCTGCCTTCAGATGTCTTCTGAAAGTTTGGTAGTTATTTTTCTCTTTGACATCTGGTGGGAGGCCGTTCCACAGGGTGGGTGCCACTACCGAGAAAGCCCTCTGCCTGGTTCCCTGTAACTTGGCTTCACGTGTCCGGGGTGAATGATGGGGGTGGAGACGTTCCTTCAGGTATACTGGACCAAGGCTGTTTAGGGCTTTAAAGGTCAGCGCCAACACTTTGAATTGTGCTCGGAAACATACTGGGCGCCAGTGTAGGTCTTTCAAGACCCGTGTTATATGGTCTCGGCGGCCGCTCCCAGCCACCAGTCTAGCTGCCGTGTAGTGGGAGGCATCTGGTTCCTAAGGGGAAGGTTCCTGTGAGGGTCTGGGTTCTGGCCCTACAAAGCCTGGTGTTTGGGGAGGATCCCTGGGGGCTACTGTCCCCAAGCATCAGATGCAATGATCTCCCAGTCTTCAGCTCTGAGCCATGTACCTGACCTGCAGCCTCCAACTCTGTCAAGATTGCAGCTACCCCACCACAGCATGTGCCACCTGTGGCAGCTGCCCACACTGCTTAGCGGTAGGGTTCATTCTTCCAGAGGCAATGTAATCCAAAATTGGACCCAACAGAGGCTTGACTTATACTCAGTGGATTGGTTAACTGTTAATCACATTAAACATATTAGCTCGGTGTGTGTGTATGTGGAATGTTTAGGAACCTGTATATGTCAGTATATGTCTACAGGTTAAAGCAAGTATGCATGAATTATCATTTCCTGAAACAGAAAGGGATACACGTGTAAATATTTGCCAATAACAGAGGCCACATTGACTGATATGAGGTGATCTGTTAAGTACTTGGGTCCCAAATCATTTAAGAGTTTATATGTCAGCATTGACATCTTAAATTGAGCTTGATAACCAGTAGGTAGCCAGTGCAGATCCTGCAGAATAGGTATTATATGACTCTAATAATAATAATATTTATGCCCCGCCCATGATGGCGAAGGTGGTTCTGTTAGATTGCGAACCAACTGAAAGAGTCTCCTGCTGCTGTTTTCTGCAGATGCCATAGAGGCGGCGAAGAAAGTCCTCTTCGCCATCACTTCACCACTTGGTAGCCTCGACGTTAAGCTCTAAACCGTTTCCGGTCCGATTCATAATGAATTTTCTGCCACTGGCGCTCTAGCCGTCTCAGTGATTGTTTCATCACCCTCAGCTCGGGGAAAACTACGGGGCTCCATGCAATCGGAGAGGGTGCTTCAGAGCCAGTCAATAGCCCTGGTTAACTCTGCATTCCAGCAGGACACCAGGGAATCAGCTGAAAGGCCATCAACATGGGATAAAACATCCCCTACCAATCTTTGGAAACCATTTGGATCCATTAAATGGCAGGGCGGACCATCTGAATCGGTCTCACCTCCCTGCAGAGGGGAAGGGTCGTGGAGAAGTCCAGTTGCACCAGGAAGCAATCCGACCATGGCACTTCTTTTGTTTCACTTTTACTTAGTGTCAGATCACCCACATCCATAGAGGTAAACACCAGGTCTAAGGCATATCCCTGACTATGAGTTGGGCCAAACTTATTCAGGGACAGCCCCATGGAGGCCATGCTTTCCACAAAGTCCTGAGCGGCCCCTTGTAAGGGCGTGTCGGCATGGATGCTAAAATCCCCTAGGAAAACCAAACTAGGTATCTCCAGGAAAACATCCGCCACAATCTAAAGCAGCTCGGGCAGGGAATCTTTGGTGCAGCGGGGAGGTCGGTACACCAAAAGGAATCCTGTACTGCCCCTATTGCCCAGCTTCCAGAACATGCACTCAGAAAACTGGGTCTTCCCAATAGGATGCCTGGTGTCAGCTAATGACTTCCTTAGAAATCACTGCAACCCCCCCGCTTGCTGCCCATATGACCTGGGTTGCTGTGCATAATAGAAACCTGGTGGACAAGGAGCGGCGAGAACAGGCCCATCTGCTTCATCCAACCAAGTCTCTGTTACACATGCTAGGTCAAGTCCTCCATCAACGATCAAGTCGTGGATGGCAGTGGTCTTATGAATCATTGACCTGGCATTGCACAGCAGCACCTTCAGGTCATGTGGGTCTTCATTGCTGATTCCAGTATCCTTCCAGTCAAGACCAGACCCAGAGGCAGGGATAGTCCTCAAACAACAACTCAACCTGCCTCCTCAGTAATGACATGGTCTGGTCTTAACATAACTCCTTCTCCTGCCCGTGATCACTGAGATCTGGTGTCCCAGTGCATCCCCCCCATGGAACCTGCCCCAGCCATTCTGTTGGCTGGGGCCCACTCCCAGGCAGCCCTGACCCTCTCCCCTTCAGAACAGAATATGTTCTACAAACTATACAATAAACCAATAAAACAGTAAGGTAAAGGTAAAGGTACCCCTGCCCGTACGGGCCAGTCTTGACAGACTCTAGGGTTGTGCGCCCATCTCACTCAAGAGGCCGGGGGCCAGCGCTGTCCGGAGACACTTCCGGGTCACGTGGCCAGCGTGACATCACTGCTCTGGCGAGCCAGAGCCACACACGGAAACGCCGTTTACCTTCCCGCTAGTAAGCGGTTCCTATTTATCTACTTGCACTCGGAGGTGCTTTCGAACTGCTAGGTTGGCAGGCGCTGGGACCGAACAACGGGAACGCACCCCGCCGCGGGGATTCGAACCGCCGACCTTTTGATCGGCAAGCCCTAGGCGCTGAGGCTTTTACCCACAGCGCCACCCGCGTCCCAATAAAACAGTAGCAGCTAATTAAAAAAAGAAAAACGAACAAAAAATTACAGTTATACTAAAATTAAACTGATCCCAAGCTGTTTATCCCACGCCCAAAAGAACAAAACAAACACAAAAACAAAATTTAAAATACCACAGATTAAAAACTATTTTAAAACATTTAGGACTCACAGCAGGGCAATGTCCCTCCAGCCTCTCAGGAGTCTCTTATGCTGAGCAGGGTGAGTCTGCTCCCCGCCTCCTAGTCCAGGGGCAAAGGGCCTTGCAGGGAGTGGACTTCACACTCACAGCAGGGGACAGAGAAACCTGTGAACTCTTTTGTCTGCTGCATTCTGCATTAGTGGAAGTTTCTGGATTGTCTTCAAGGGTAGCCAGCCCTACATAGAGTGCATTAGAGTAAGCTAAATGCAAGGTTGCAAGAGTGGATATTACTATAGTAAGGCTATCCTAATCCATGAGTGGCCATTGCTGATGAATCGGTCATTTGTTGCTAAGTCAGTCTTTTCAGCTTCTGAGTGCTGTCAAAATGTTAGCCTGACCTGTTTGCGTGTCATGGAAGATTAAGTGGCTTTAAAATGCACTTTCTTTTTATTCACGGCATACCTTTGTGCATTAATCCTGGGTGTTGGTTTTCTGAAATCATATCATCATAACCTATTCATATACTTGGTTTCGTTTCTGTGGAAATCAAAACTCAAGAGTTGTTTCGTTTTCTAACGAGCTGTGATAACATTTCCCATTTTATACAATAACTGGGGGTCTGCCCTGCACAGATCCTTTCAACCTTGGGCACTGGAGGTTGAAAGAACATGGTAAGTAATTCTTCTGAAAAAAACACCAGAAGAGCCTGCTGAATGATGCCGATGGCCCATTATGGTCCAGCCCCCTATTCTCACAGCGGCCAACCAGATACTTGTAGGGAATTCCTCGAGAAGGATCTGAGCACAAGAGTGTGCTCCCCTCCTGTGGTTTCCAGCAGCTGTGGAGGCAGCGCATAGCCATTATGACTAGTAACCATTGAAAGCCGTCTTTGTGAATTTGTCCAATCCTCTTTAAAGCCATAATAATAATAATAATAATAATAATAATTTATTTTTTAAACCCGGCCATCTGGCTGGGTTTCCCAGCCACTCTGGGCGGCTTCCAACAAAATATTAAAATACCATAATACATCAAACATTAAAAGCTTCCCTAAACAGGGCTGCCTTCAGATGTCTTCTAAAAGTTTGGTAGTTATTTTTCTCTTTGACATCTGGTGGGAGGGTGTTCCACAGGGCGGGCGCCACTACCGAGAAGGCCCTCTGCCTGGTTCCTTGTAACTTGGTTTCTTGCAGTGAGGGAACCTCAGTGTCCGGGCAGAGCGATGGAGGTGGAGACGCTCCTTCAGGTATACTGGGCCGAAGCCATTTAGGGCTTTAACACTTTGAATTGTGCTCAGAAAAGTACTGAGAGCCAGTGTAGGTCTTTCAAGACCGGTGTTATATGGTCTCAGCTGCTCCCAGTCACCAGTCTAGCTGCCACATTCTGGATTAGCTGTAATTCACCTTCAAAGGTAGCCCCACACAGAGCACATTGCAGTAGTCCAAGCAAGAGATAACTAGAGCATGCACCACTCTGGCGAGACAGTTTGCAGGCAGGTAGGGTCTCAGCTAGCGTACCAGATAGAGCTGATAGAGCTGATAAACAGCTGATAAACAGCTACCCTGGACACAGAATTGAACTGTGCCTCCATGGACAGCTGTGAGTCCAGAATGACTCCCAGGCTGTGCACCTGGTCCTTCAGGGACACAATTACCTCATTCAGGACCAGGGAGTCCTCCACACCCGCCCGCCTCTTGTCCCCCCAAAACAGTACTTCTGTCTTGTCAGGATTCAACCTCAATCTGTTAGCTGCCATCCAAGTAGGTGGACATTGCTGTCTCCTGTGGGAGCAAGTTCCAAAGTTTAACAATATGCTGTGTGAAGAAGTACTCTCTTATATCTGTTCTGAATCTTCCAATATTCAGTTTCATTGGATGGCCATGAATTCGAGTGTTCATGCCATGCCATGCCAGGCATAATTTTATAAACTTCTATCGTGTTGCCTCTTACATGCAGCTTATAGGGTTTTCTGTTTTAACACTGGCATGTTGGAGTAGTGTATCAATCCTACCAGAGCACATAACATGAAGAAAAACCAAAGCAACGAAAGTTATCCAGTTCACAGAAAAGAAAACAAAGAGGTCCAAACAGTTGTGATTATTTTAACTAGAGTGCCAAGCAACCACCTGTGTGGTTTCAAGCAAGGCAGCAAAAGAATCCATTTTTAAAATTCAAAATCTCATCAAATTTATTACATAAATTCGTCATAACATATTAAACTTGTTACATATTGAATTCAACATGTGCTTTAACAATATTGAACATCACAAAAGTATCTGATTGTCACTGCAAAGTTTAATTAAGCTTTCAGCAAAACCCATCCAGATTCTGTCTATAATAAAGTTTTGGGTGTTTGTTTTTCTCTCATTAGTACCACATTTTGGCTGCATTTAGATATCTTCTCTGGGTGTGCAGACTCTGGTGTGGCTGCAGGAGGCAGATAAGAAGTTTCTGCTACCATTTTAGTTTAACTGTCATTGAACTCCTACAGTTTCCAAATTCCTTCTTGCGGCCATGGCAGAAGAGAACAGAGATGCACAAGCTTCTTAATATTTTTAATTTTAATTTGTCTAGTGTGTACTGTTCTTGCAGTAGTTACCATATAGGGGAATGATTTTTTTCGTCTCTGCGAAATCATGTTTATGGTGAAGAGGCACAGTAACAAAGGGGAGAATTTATTTGGGGGCTTGAACTCACACCCCATCTCTGCATCGCACCGAGGGTCAAAACAGACTCCAGATTATTCCTACAGTAGCTGCATGCTCCCCTTGACCCAGATCAGAACTGTGGTGAAAAAAAAGAGTTAAAGTCTCTTCCTTCCATGTGAGGGTACTGGGGGGGGCGGGGCTATGACTGCTATTTACTTTATAAAAAGATACTAAAATATGGATTAGTAATTACATAAATAATGTCATGCCTGCTTTTGTCCCTGTTTGTAGCCTTGGGCAAATCACCTTTCTTCTCCTAACCCAGGTTTCTCCATGGCTAATACGTAGGGCTTCCAAGATGGAAGGGAAGATATGGCTGAGAATGGTTTAGGGTTAGGATGCAAAGGATTTGTAGTACCTTCTCCTTTAGGAGGCCCGAGCCATCACTGAATACATATACATACGCACATACATACATATTTACAGTATTGAAATATAGCAGTCACAGCGAATCACTTTATACATTATTTCAGTTGCAATGTTCACTTAATGCAATGTTCACTGACTTTAGAAATAGCAGGTATTTGCTAACAAACACCTATCATGCTGCTAACATATACTTATTTATCATTATTTACAGTACAGGCTGATGTAAAATCTTAAGGGCACATTCATCTTAGTGTTCTTTTTTAAAAAACAAAAACAAGCATTAGAGATCCTTCTCATTGGGCACAGATGGCAGCAATCCAATATTTTAGAATACAGTAATGGAATAGCCAACACTTAGACATTTCATTGTTGGATTTGTAACTTTTACAGTCTAAATTGTAATCAGCAGCTGTAAGCAATATATAATTTAAACAAGGCTAATATATATATATATAAAACATTAGAAATGTGCAAAGAAGCTTATTAAACTTGAGATGGCATTGTCATTAGAAGGGACAGGTCGATCCTTTCCCATGCTGTGGCATTTGTTGCTTCTTCTATTTCCAAAAACAGATTTCATCCCTATGCTTTCATTTTCTTTTCATGTGCCTCTAGGAGGGGAAAAAAAATCAAACTCATATTGAGTCACAGTTCCTGGTTGAGAAGACTGTGTGTAGAGCTTTTAAACTTCATTCCATAAACAATACCAACAAATTCCAGAGGGGCAGTGTCTTGCAGCAAAACAAACACCACAAAGCGGTGTCTTAAGATATCACAGGATATCCTCATTGCAAACATTTCCTGAAGCATTGCAAACTGTTGCACACTCAAGTCATGCATACGCAGAATATAAATGTGATAAAGTCCTCCGTGCTGTAAGCTTATAGCATGACACAGATGGAGTAATGTTTGGAGAGGTAAAAAACCAAACCCAAACCCACCATTTGTAAAATATATGTAAGAGAGAGCTCTCTGGAATGAAAATCACTGTCATCCAGATGTTTCTTCATATTTTCTGCTAAATTTTATTTACTGTAATTCTTAACAATTCCCAGAATGGAAACCATTTTAGTGAGTTGTGTCTGATGAAATGGATTAAAGGTTAAAGGTAAATTAATTATTCTGATTTTTGTAAAGGTACCCCTGCCCGTACGAGCCAGTCTTGACAGACTCTGGGGTTGTGCGCCCATCTCACTTAAGAGGCCGGGGGCCAGCGCTGTCCGGAGACACTTCCGGGTCACGTGGCCAGCGTGACAAAGCTGCATCTGGCGAGCCAGCGCAGCACACGGAAACGCCGTTTACCTTCCCGCCAGTAAGCGGTCCCTATTTATCTACTTGCACCTGGGGGTGCTTTCGAACTGCTAGGTTGGCAGGCGCTGGGACCGAGCAACGGGAGCGCACCCCGCCGCGGGGATTTGAACCGCCGACCTTTCGATCGGCAAGCCCTAGGCGCTGAGGCTTTTACCCACAGCGCCACCCGCGTCCCTGATGAAATGGATTATAGTCCATTAAAGCATATGCCATAATAAATTTGTTAGTCTTTAAGGCACCACAAGACTTTGTTATAATTCTGATGGTTTTAATTATTCTGATTTTTGTATTTCCCTTCTTGGAAATACCCAATGGCATTAAAACGCCAGGCTATATGTTTTTTAATAGATTGATTGACTGATATAAAATAAAATCATGATTAACAGATTACAATTATTATAATATTGGAATTATTGTGAAAACAATAAATATTGGGGGGTGGGGGGTGGGACAAATTTTGTCCTTGTTCAGGGCACCATATTACTAAAGTCCACCCCTGCCAGGCAGTCTCATTGTACAACCTGGTTGACAAATTAGGTTTGCGCAACTTACTCTTGACGTTCTTGATATTGTTCAGGAATGTGCCGAATAACTTCATAAACTGTTCCATTAAAATCCTGGCCTTGTGCAGTATCAGAGACAGAAACTGACCAACTTGACACCTGAAAGGAGGAAATAATGTTTTTCTCTGAGCAAGATAGGCAAAACTAACATGGAAGCCTAAAACAGAGCCAGTGAGATGTAGGCCTTATTTGCACAAGAGGGTCAACCAATCAATGGTTTATGGTCTCCTAGAGAGGAATTTGTACCCATTTTGTTCCTCCCCGGCCCTTATAGCACAGGACAGTGTGGTGCAGCAGCTGCTAAGCCAATGTTTGGCTTAATGCAGGCTTCCTCAACCTTGGCCCTCCAGATGTTTTTGGCCTACAACTCCCATGATCCCTAGCTAGCAGGACGAGTGGTCAGGGATGATGGGAATTGTAGTCTCTAAACATCTGGAGGGCCGAGGTTGAGGAAGCCTGGCTTAATGTGTTGTCTGGCTATAGATTGTAGTGAGGGAGGACAGGCCTTTTTTATTTATTTATTTATTCAAAAAATACATATCCCGTTTTTTCACCATCTAGATCTCAAAGTGGCAAAAGGTGACAAAAATATACAACATGCCATGTTTAAGACATAAATTTAAAATTCAGAAATTTAAGCATGAGAAAAGAAATGTTCAGAGAAGCATTTATAATGCAAATAGCATCCTGAAATATGATATTAACTAGGCATTTGAAACTCCACAGGGCCTGTCTGACTTCTAGTTGGAGGGAGTTGGGTTCATAACACCAAAGGCACAGCTTCATGTTGACATGAATTGGCCTTTCAAAAGCTGGCGAATCTGTTCCCGGATCTAGACTGGCCTCAGATCTAACATCCTTTTTGAGCAGGATGAATTCTGGTCTGTGCACATTCTGGTCTGCAGTTACTCAGTGTGACTTGAAGTTCTTAAGATTGAGGAAGTAGAATGAAGAAGAAACAGCAAAGGAAACAGACAGGGTCCTGTGTGTGATGTGGGCATCCGTTCATTTATTTTTTGGGCAAGGTGAGTTTTCATCTATATACATTAAAGCACTCTGTAGCATTATTTCATTCATTGGTACCGGTACCATCCCTTTCTTCCAAGTATCTTAAGGCAGCACATACGGTATTATTTCTTCCTCTGTTTTATCTTCGCAAAAAAATGCACACCACCCTATTGTGAAACAGGCTAGGGTGAGAGAGGGAAACTGGCCCTACGGCAGCCAGTGAGCTTTATAGCTCTGTGGGGATTTGAACATGAATTTCTGGAGTCCTAGTCCAAAACTCCTACCACCATGTCAGACTGGCCTTATAGTGTAGCTTTTCAGTGCCACTAAAAGCTCAGAAGATTTGGGAAGTAGTTATCACACTCAGAATGAAGAAGTAACAATGGAGGACACAGACCATAACACAAGAGTCAGATTCAGAGTTGCTAAAATGAACCGCCTTCCTTCTTTATGAATATATCTATATTTCTGCTTTTAGAAGCCTTTAAACCAAGGGCTATTTCTGTTTTGTAATACTGCCGGCAAAATGGCTTTTCATGGCTATCCATGCTGCAGAGATATAAGCACTTACCCTTGAAATTCCTGCAGCGTCGGGAAAGGCAACAAATTCATATATTCCAAAATCATCTAGCGCGTTTTCATGCCCTAAAAGTGCCGATATTTAAATAAAGAGAAAGTAATAATTATGGACAATTGTGTTCCACCTCAGGTTCAGTCTCAGGTTCAGTATGAGAGTGTGTGATTTGCAGAAGTGGGGCGCCATTTTGGCACCCTAGAGGACCCCATCTTTATCTTCCCCTGTGGGCCAACTTTGGCGGGTGGTTGTAACCACTCACCTGTCGATAATCTGACATCGTAATAACTGGGAGCAGGATTAAACTTTCTGTTCCTCAGATAAAGAACAGGAGGCTAAATTCTGCTCCCTGCAGGAGTTGACTATACCTACCAGTTCATCCTTGCCAAACAGGCAAAACACCTACACACACTCTTAACAAAACAACAACACCACAGATGCTAAAAATCAAGCAAGCCCTGCTCAAAGCAGGCAATCCACCTCCACTGAGGGAGGGGCAAGAAGGCCTTGGCAGGCACCAAATGGGGTTCTAAGGGCAACATGGTGCCCGTGGGCTCCACATTGGGAATTCCAGGTGAATGTTTATGGCGAAAATAGGAGGTTCATGGTGCAATTTAGATGAGAAAAGCAGCAAGTAACCCCCAACTCCCAATTGTAGCACTATCCCACTGCAGTTTGCTCCCCCTTCCTTCCAAGATACTGCTTTTAAGAAAAGACTTGGAAACCTAATCATTATCTAACTTGTCGTTTTGCTGTCTTCCTCTCTTTGATTCTTTTGAAAGCTTCTAAAGTGGTCTATTTCCATTTAACTCTTTATACCATATATTACCTGAAATAGTTTGTGCTTTTCTGTAATCTGCTTCAGGCCTGAAACATTAAACAGAAATACAATTATTTGAAATTCAGTGCGGAATTGTAGGCAGCAAAAAGATGCTGCGCCCCCCCCCCCATTCTTTTAAAAGCATTGTGTGGACAAATGATAATTAAGTTTTCTACCTGGTCTGCAGCTTCTGCTGTAGAACTGAAAAAGAGACAAAGAACAATCAACCCTTTTTGTTATGGTTTACAGAAGCTTTGAATTTATTCCGGCGTTAATTTAACATACCTTTATGAGGCTGGAATCTTTTCCATAACGCTAGAAGGAACATTGATACTATCAAAAATAAGGAAATTCCACATATTATTCCTAGTGGAGACAAATATTTTTCTCTTTGAGCCAGCTGCTCCAGTCCTGCGTCAGAGAAGAACAGAAGTTGATATTTGATTTGCAGTTATCATTCTGGCCAGGCCTATAATGCAAAACATTGCACACAGCAGTGCTTTGGAGCTAGAGCATCAACACTGGTTCAAATAGTGTAAATATCCCCAAAATTGCTTCTTCCACTCTAGTGTCTGCATGCCACCAGTGGAAAATAATTCTTAAATACGATTTAACTGGCCCTGAAACTTATCGTTTCTTCTTCTGACTTCACTTGCGTTGCAGAGAAGAGCAGAAAATTATTGAAGTCCTTTATTTGGCCTGGTTTCTGTGTGGATCAAGTTCAAGAGTTTGTGGGTAATGTGATGACAGTAGGAACAAATGTGTTCTGTGAACATGTCCACGGGGCCATGATGGCTGCTGCCCATTGGGGTTGGCCAGTGTGGCGTTCGTACGGCGCCCCCAGTCGTCTCACGGACTACTGACCCGTACACCACTAATCTGCTGCCACCAACCAGGTCCTCCCCGGTAAATCACTTAGTCTCAGTCAGGTTCTTAAGTTAACAAAGAAGAGTGTAAAGGTAAAGGTAAAGGTAAAGGGACCCCTGACCATTAGGTCCAGTCACGGACGACTCTGGGGTTGCGGCGCTCATCTCACTTTCAGGCCAAGGGAGCTGGTGTTTGTCTGCAAACAGCTTCCAGGTCATGTGGCCAGCATGACTAAGCTGCTTCTGGCGAACCAGTGCAGCGCACAGAAATGCCGTTTACCTTCCCACAGGAGCGGTACCTATTTATCTACTTGCACTTTGACGTGCTTTCGAACTGCTAGGTTGGCAGGAGCTGGTACCGAGCAACGGGAGCTCACCCCGTCGCAGGGATTGTTACTCTTTACCTTCTTAGTCTTATTTTATCCTGTCTCTAACTCTTCTACCTCCCCTCACACAAGAACCAACTGCATTAACTGTCTCTCTATTTCCAACTGTCTGCCAATTGCTTTTCCAACTGCCTTTCCCAACCAACCAAATGGTTGAAGTTTTTAAATTTTAGAGGCTTAATTTATGTTTTTGCATATTGCATATTTTATTGTTGTCAGTTGCTTTGACACCTACATGGTGGAAAGTGGGGTTCAGATTTTTAAATAAGGAGTGCATTCATGGTGAAATATGAAGGCGGGTGGGAGAGACTAGACATCACTGCAACCTGATTCTGTGCAGATAGGTGTGCTTAGGCATATGCCATAATTTGCATATAATCAGGCTGCCACTGTCAGTCAGCAGTAACGAGACCCAAACTGTGGAATCAAATGTAATGGATTTTTAGATGAAATATAATTTGTAGACAGTTTCCTTTTTGGTAGTGTCGATTCACAAGATGGATACTGGATTTGCTTTTGTTCTGGGTTGAGCCAGGAATGAAAATAGGCTATTTTCTACAAACCTGTTATGCTCTGCTTTCATTATTTTAAAATATCTCACCTTTCAATGTTGGAACTGTTCCTCATGGGTTGCACTTGCTGTGGCTGCATGCGGCCGCTAGAGGGCACTCACACCTCGTTCTCATTACTTCTGGCTTCGCTTGTATGACAAGCGAAAATTCGTATTAACATCTTAGAACTGCCCCAGAGTGTCTTGTTGAGGGCGCGCCTCCCTCCTTCAAATCTCCAACCTCCTAACTTCCCTTGCTTTGGCACTGGGGGCAACCATCAGCCTAGGAGAAAGCCAGCCCAGATTATCTGTGATCTGGATCCACGTTTGCCAGCTGCCTTGCAGGCTGTTGCAGTGCGATGCACCCTTCAAAATGAATGCACCCACAACAGCTTTGTGACGCTTGCCTAACAATGCAGCTGATGTTGCTTCATTTGCTGCTTTTCATATCTAACAGCTGTTGGCACAGTTGGGGAGGGTTACACAGAGAAGATGGGTTTGTTTAAGAAAAAAATGTGTGTTTCTTCAATCCAGTCATATAGTTGAAGTTGTTAGATACTTCGGTTCATAGTTTAGCTAAACATTATACTTTCAGATAGGATTTGCTCTATGCTTCACCTATATTTTCACTGGAGCTGTTTAGCAGTTCAGAATTAAAAAGTATTATTTCTTTAGTTAGAAGGGTTGGGTAAGTAGGTTAACTGATTATATTCCTTTGTGCAAGGAAATCTACTTCCCAGGTAGGAGACCAAATTAATTATATATTTATCGGCATCTTCCTAGAATTTCAGCCCACTTCTTATAGGGGTTGCCATATTTCAGACATTTTCTCGATTTCCACCTGGACACTGCTGCCGACTGCAGTATTCCAGATATGTCTGGGGAAATCTGGACATACGGCAACCCTAATTTCTTATCATGCTCACTTCACACGTTGTATCTTCCTTAGGGACGGAAGAATCTGCTCATTTTAGTTTCTAATTTGTCCAATCTTAAATTCCTGGTTTTCCGCATTTCCACATCAGTTTCTGAATTTATTTCAAGAAGTCATCATGAAAATTGACCAGGATTTTAGTACGAATTCCTATTCATGGGCACAATTTTGCCTGCAACCTTGCCTAACAAACACATTTTTCCAAAGCATATTTCCTCTTATATTTATATTTCTCCTAATATAATGGATTTTTGTATGCATTTTCAGCAATATATCCATTTTAATGCACATTTTACCTCAGTATATGCATTTTTGTTCACATGTACCTGTCCTCCCACCCCATAGAATTACAGCTCCAAGGAGACAGGTAAATAGCATTAAACCATGTTAACAACACCCACATCACCCACAATACATTGAGGAACAGAGATGAGACAAATGTTACTTCTGTGGACATAGGAATTTTAGAGCAAAAATTGAACTGTAACTCAGAGCACATGTTCAGCATCACATCTGATTATCTCCCTTTAGCTTTTTTGATATATGGAATGATGCCAAACCCTAAAGACTGTTGACTGGCGCATGGGGGAAATCAGGGAAGAACCCTGGCACATGAAATTTCTAAAAATCTTTGCAAAATCAGTGTTTTTATTGTGTGTGTGTGTGGGGGGGGTGGTAATGTGAAATTTGTCATCAAGTTAAACATATATACATAGATTAGAGGAATAAAGGGTGTGTCTTAGATGTAGGTTACTTCCACTTTTGCTTTGTTAAATATTGTTATTCCTACCAGCAATTCAACACTGACAGTTTTCAGACATTTACTGCTTATGTTTCTCTGCTTCTAGCCATATTTTTGTGTGAAGTTCTACATTTATATCCCGTATTTTCTCCAAGGAGCTGATCCCACCCCCATATTATTCTTGCAATGGTCCTGTGATGTAGGTTATGCTTGGAGGACCCAAGGGGAGGAGAGGTTGTGATGTCACAGATACTGGCTAGTCAGCGCAGTGCGCTGTTGTCTTTGCTGCATAACCACAGAACCAGTTTTCCCTGAGCTAGATTCTGGACAGGAATCAGTATGAATGTTAACAACATGAAGAATGCAGTTTTAGACTGCAGCATCTGCTCCATCCCCCTTTTCTTCTTTCTTTCTTTAAAAAATATTTTATGTATATCTGTACATACCCCAAATATACGCTTTTGTAACAAGACACATGAGTCGGCCCTTTGCCGAGTGCCAGTTCATGTTATAGTTGTCTCTCAGAGTCTGTCTTTAGTTAAATATATATAATCCCATATCTCACTAAGAGCAAATAAGAGGGAGATAAGCTGTAGCCATGGCTTCGCAAAATTGCAAACGAATTTGAGCAACTACTCTTAGTAATGGTACAATGATACACCCTAGAATAGATTAAAAACTTCCATTTTTGGGACTGATAATAGGGTCGAGAAACTTTACAACAATCCAAGAGTAGCCAGCATCCAGATTGAGTGTGGCCATACTCCAGGAGAAGCTGTAGAAAATTAATTTACAATTGCACATCTGACACCCCCCCCCCCCCAATTCTTCAGGGATAATGAGGAATGGAGGAACCCTCCTGTGGAGGGTCACATGAGCTCTAGATGTGAAGGCAGTGGTGGCATCCAGACAACCTGCTTACTGAGCATTCATCCTGATTCGTTTGCCCAAAATTTGTGGGGAGGTTAGACGACGCCAGCTATTTATTGAGCGTTCATTCCAATTTGTTTACAGAGAGTTTATGTCATGTTGCCTCAAAGCAAGGCTCACCCCACACTTTCTAGTGCATTTCTCCATCATTTTATTTATCACAATAAACAAAGTTCCTTTTTTTTTGAGGGGGAGGGAAGTGGGTTTTGTTGCACAAGAGCTACCAATCAACTTTAATTTAACCTGAATTTGCTGGTATGTGATTGAATCCCACCCCAAAATAGCAACAGTCTGGAAGTGACCCCTTAGTTCATCTCCCTGCAGGAGAAATCTCAATGTTGTGTGGGCCACCTGGAAGAAGGCCTTTGCCCCTCTGGCCATTTTGCCACTCAAAATTCCTCCTACTGCTTTCACACACAGGGGAAATACATAGGGGTATCCACATCTTCCCACTCCTCCACAGATTTCCCTTCCGTATGTAGAAGAGAAGAAAATTGGTGTGTGTGTGTGTGTGTGTGTGTGTGTGAATTTTGAGAGGAAAACAGCCACGAAGGGAAAGTGTTAAGCAACATTCTCCCCTGCCTCCAGCCCACCCTTCCTCCATTGAAACTGACAGCTGCCAATGGCTGCATTGGGAAGGGGGAAGCCAGGAGGAAGACATTCACAGTTAAACTTTCTGTCTACTTTGGGAGCTTTAGTTCAGAGTGAAGCGTTGGCCTATTACTGGGGAAAAGTGGCCCTCACAGATAGTCAGTCTTCTTCTTCCACTCTTCTGGTGTAATGTGCAAAAGTTAATACAGTGATCAACTGGCCCCCAGAGATCTGAATCCACCCAAGAGTTCTACAGATGACCTGGTGACTCCATGTGTTTTAAATCTTTTGCATATACAACCCACCACATGTTTCCTTGTTCAGTATTTTCTAAATGGAGCTTCGATTCCTTAGTTCAGGAAAGTTGCACTTGAGATCGGTCATAAGACTGGCAGTTCTAAATGGTTCTCTAAGCAGAAGCAGAAGCCAACGTGGTACGGGGTATATATTCCCACGTGCTTCCTATATTTATGACTAATTTATTTTAGTCGTTTGAGGCCTCGTTTTGCAAGATAAGGAACCATAAACTGTTGCCTCCTTTTACAAGTCTGATAATATTGACACCATAGAAACCAATAACACCATTAGTCACAAACTGTAAAACTCTGAAGGTCACGAGTTAGACATTACAGAACTCAATGTTAATTGTGATTTATATCCTTAGACAAAATATGCTTATTAATTTCATCCTGAAATTATGTACCTTCATTCTGAAGGTACATAAACTGGTCAAGGGGACGTGGCCGCCAGTTGCTGCAACTGCTCCGTAAAGTCCAGAGCTATAGAAGCGACTGTGCTATATTTGACAACAACTACCTGCCATGTGCATTCCTTTGGCTGGGAAGCATCCTTGACATCAAAGCATCCTTTAGTAACAGCTCTGAAGTTCCTGCCTGGCTCGCCATCCCCTCTGCTCCTATGGCCCTGGTGGGGTGGAGTGGAGTGGATCTGAGAGCTGCCAGGTACTTAGGCAGCCGGTGTAGGAACCTCTGGTCCAAAGGCAGGAAAGTCTAGGTCTGATTGCTCCTCAGGACCATTAGCAGCAGGGAGATTATCCAAATTTCCTTGCTTCTCATCTGAGGAGACCTTAGATTTGAGGTCTGGGGCAAAACCGAACCCTGACACCTACTTTGTGTTATAAGGTGGGGAACATTTCGTCCTCCAGATGTTACCACGCTACAGATCCCTCCTCTCTGGTATGTATGGCTAAGTATGGTCTCCTCAGGCGAAGTCCAATCCAGCAGATCTCCATGGTGATCCGGTGATCCTAAGGAGCCATCAGGCCTGGGCATGCCTGCCTCAATTAAAAAACCCTTTTAGAAAGATCCTTAGCCCCACCCCCTGATTTGTTCCAGGGCTGTATCTGGTTTGGGCAGGAACAGGGTGAATAATCCTGATCTGGGGGCTACATATTGGGGCCACAGACAGATCAGGGGGTCCCTGCAAAATCCCAGTGAAATCCTCTCTAACCAGCGCAGTTAGATCTCTCTAACACAAACTAGATTGGCTATCTTGCCACAAGTTCCTGCTGGTTTCTTCTTTATTTTCATAGCACTTATAAGCAACAAATATTGGTTTGATGTGAAGCAAACCCAATGTTATGTAATTGTATATATGAGCTCAGTTTTTAAATAGTATGAGTTAACTAAGATATGATTGGCAATATATTCTTAAAAGTGTAAATAGAAAATAGAAAATGTACAGATCTGCATTTTGCAGGTTTTGCTAGCTTTTCAGATCTTACCATAAACTGTAATATTGGTGCTTTTATTATCCTATTCAATTGAGTCCTATTTTACTTCCATGAATAGGAAATATGTAATTTTACGCAACGCAAAACCTTTGATTATGTTTTTCTTTCCTAGGCGTCATTTAAAAAAACCTGAATAGGTTTCACTGTAAAATTGTAACCTATTTTCCTTTCAGTGTGTTTGAAAACACAGAACTTTCATCTGTGATTATATTAAATCCCTTTGTACAATAAGCAGCTGCTGACCGTATTTATCTTAAGCATAAAGGCTCAGGTCTTTGTGTTGTCAAAGCCAAACAAGCTTGTGAAATGCCCTGTAAGGCAACATCTGAATAACTTGAGTTTACATTAATGTAATGGCAATGTGAAAAAGATATATGCTTAATAACAGGGCAGCATGTAAGAGTTATCCTCATTCTAACAAATCTTTTTTTCTATATAAAAATGGGGGGCAGGGAAAGAGACAGAACTTGTGCAATTTTACACAATGCATTTTAAACATTTATTAACGAATTAATAAAGAAAAAATATTTCTGTAACTATACAGATCAGCTATAATCTGATAGGAAAGAATTTACCTTAGCAGTTTTCTTGTTTAACGCACCATATGGGTCAACTTTGGAGTAATCTCCTTGGGGTCAATGGGACTCTCTCCCTCCCAGGTAAGTGTGCATAGTATTGTAGCCTTGTTGATTCTTATTTATTTATCCGCTTATATCCCACCAGAAGAGCAGCTTACATGGATCTCATTTGGTCTCTCTCTGACATACTAGTAAGTTATAATAATAATAATAATAATAATAATAATAATAATAATAATAATAATAATTTATTATTTGTACCCCGCCCATCTGGCTGGGTTTCCCCAGCCACTCTGGGCGGCTTCCAACAAAAATTCCACATCCTCCAAACATCAATAAGGTTCATTGAGTGCTCCTAGTACAAGAATGGGGAACTTCCAGCTCTCCATACATTGTTGGACTACAGGTCTCATCAGCCTTAGCTAGCATGGCCTTTGAACAGAGATCCTGGGAGCTGGAGTCCAACAACACCGGGAGAGCCACAAATCCCCCACTCCTATCCTAGACCATTCTGTGCCAAATAGTACGAAAGAAGAGGTTGCTTGATTTATCAATGCTGCCTATATTTAGGCTTCTGGAGTATGAATGGGAAACTCTTAAGTCTCCTCATGATCTGGATAGGCATATACCAATAACTGCATTAAGCTACTGTGATGTTCAAGGGCCGGAATGTAGTTACACTGCAGCCGTCATGGGCAGGTAGAATAACAGCAATGTTGGCTCTACTGTTTCCTTGTCAACTTTGGCTCAAGTGTTTCATTCACAGCTGAATTACCTAACATACCATTTACCTCTACGCCAGGAACAGAACGCGTATTAAAGGCCAACAACACTAGTTTGGATAAGGAGTGGAGAAAAGAGGAAAATTTCAGAGATCACCCTTGATTTCTTCCTATATAGGTTCCCTTTCATGTCATTCTTTAGTAAGTAAATATAGTTATATTGATTGATCCTACAACATAAATTAGTCACTGCATCAGTGTTGTTTTTTGTGCTAAAGATGCCGAACCTTTCATAAAGGGCACATCTATCTATAAACTTTGGTCTCATTTGTACCTGTTGAATTACAATGCTCTCCTCTGCGGAAACCACAAAATTTCACTTCTCAGGACCCCTTTGGTGATAGGGAACTATGATTAAACAAGTTTGGTGACGCTTTCCTTTCTGTCTCTAAGATATTGGCTGGCTGAGTTTTCAGACTGTGGCTTGGAAGTTTTGTACAAACCTTGTAGGTTGACATGCGAGCATTCATTCTTACCTTTTGGCATCATAATCACAAATATGTGGGTTTCTTTCCACTTCCCAGTCTTGTTGTTGAGAGCTCTGCACCTGTATTCTTCTGTTTTCTGCGTCACCTTCTCAGATACAACTTCCAGGGACCTTCCGTACTTAATGAGGCGCGTGGAGTTGTCAGCCCTCTGGGTCCATGAATAAAAAATATTTGGTGGGTTGGAATCTGCTGAGCAGTAAAGCTGGACTGCTTCCCCTTTGTTAAACGTAAAATAATCCCCTAACTTCTGGCCGTTGTCAGAATTTATGGTAAGTCCATAGGGCCCATCTGTGTGAATATAACAATTAAAGAAAGAGAATATAAACTTAACAGAGAAACATGACAAATGACTGTTATGTCAGATCTTCCAACTGCAATATTTCTCTTTCACATGCTGTTATTTCTAGCTGTATCTTAAATCCATATAAAGATGATCTTTGGATTCATTGCATTTTAAACTTTCTTTCTATTCTGAGTCCTCTTTTGCATGAACCGCTAAACTGTGATTTAGTTTTATGAGGATGAGCCACCGTGAGACACTGGCTTTCAACCACCCCTTCTCTCCTCTGTGGAGGCTGTGAGGAAGAGAGCAGACATTTCTGATTAACCATAGTTTAGCTTTACCGCCTAACCCTAAACTGTTAAACTATGGTTTGTTGAAACAATACAGTTTCTTAAGCCATAAATTGAAACTGTCCTGTTTCAAGTTAAGATGGAAAATGCGCCTCCCCACAAATGTAGCTATTAACAGGAAAAAAGACCTACGAAAAGCTACTTCTATTGGTGTATTTAATGTCATATCTAGGTTGGACCTCATTCCACCCAGACAATAACATAGCTCTCATAAGGGGTTGCTTGCAAGCCAAATCCAAAAAAACGAGGGCATTGGTTTTTTCCTCTAAAAAGTATTGAGTTACCATAAGCATATGTACAAATCAGGACTACTGTCACATTCAAATTGCAAAACTCTTTCAATCATCCTGCTTGCTCTGGTTTCAGCCCCCAGGGTGCCAGGGAGATGTGACCTGAATTCCATCTACCAAAGACAACTTCGCTGCCCATTAAACAAGCATCTTTCGCTACAACACTATAGCAAAGCTGGGATAAATGCCCATTTCTTCATTTTACACAACAGAACAGTGGATCTAAAACCACAAAAACTTGTATGAACCTTGCACAGGGTGAAACACAAGGGTGAAACTCCTCTATTTACATATCAAGGTAAATTACATAAGATGTCTATTTACAGGGGGAGGAGAGAGATAAATTAGTTCTGGAATAACTCTAGGGTAAATAGAGTTTATGGTGCGTGCATCTGGGTTTTTATTTACTGAACAATTGCGCTGTAGACCTAGGAGATGCACCCTAGCCAATCAACCAAGGATTCCTTACTTCTTCATATGACTCTGTCTTCCAGAGGCACCAGCTTGTGAGGGCGATTGCGGAGGGTGGGGAAACGTTGTGCGTGACGTCAGGACATTGGGAGGAGCTGGGGTCAGAGCCAAATGCAGCAGTTGCACAGTTTCAATGGCTGCTCCTCTGCCTCCTCTTGGTGCCGCCACCAGTGAGAGGTTGCTTCAACCCTCATTCCCCTCCATGGCAGGAGAAGGAGGAGAAGCTGGCCACTGGAGCAGTGACATTGGGGGCAGCCTCCCCCCAAAATATAGGGCCCCCCCCCAAAAGGGCTTAGCCCCCTGGAGCTGGCATGCTTGCTATCTTCAAAGGACAAACATGAGCTGATGAGGCCATATGTATCAAAGCAACCATATTGTCAGGGACTGTGGCTGAACTGAAAACTACCTGGGCTTGGTTTGGAGCTAATGACCCGGTGCACTTAAGCTTCGGAGCCTTCTTTGGGCATGGGAGGAAATGAGGATATGCAAATGGGGCTCCTGAAATTGGCAGGAGGTCTGCAGCTTCTGGATTTGCTGAGTTTGGTATAAATACAAGCAACCCGACATCCTTTCCTGGTCCAGCCTGCTCAATCTCAGGTATCAGATAGGAACAAGAGGGCATTTGTTCTCCAGTTACCCTGGATCTTCAGGGCAGAATGAAGCCAGCACATGTATGTGCTTGCACATAGGTGTTCAGACAGCTAGGTAAAAGGTAAAGGACCCCTGGATGGTTAAGTCCAGTCAAAGGCAACTATGGGGTTGCGGTGCTCATCTCGCTTTCAGGCCGAGGGAGCCGGTGTTTGTCCACAGACAGCTTTCCGGGTCATGTGGCCAACATGACTAAACCACTTTTGGCACAACAGAACACCGTGACAGAAACAAGAGTGCATGGAAACACCATTTACCTTCCTGCCACAGAGGTACCTATTTATCTACTTGCACTGGTGTGCTTTTGAACTGCTAGGTTGGCAGGAGCTGGGACAGAGCAACGGAAGCTCACCCTGTCATGGGGATTCGAACCGCCAACCTTCTGATCAGCAAGCCCAAGAGGCCCAGTGGTTTAGACCACAGCGCCACCTGTATCAGCTAGAGAAAGGGTTAGTCAGCACCAGGAAATGGGAGAGTCTGTGGTAGAACAGGGTGCTACCATGGGGCCACCATCTTACAGCAAACGTACTGCTATCTATGTAAGTGGGAAAGTTGCTCCTCCTTCTGGCCCCATCTTGTGCAGTGTAGAAAGAGATAACTTTTGCAAGATCTGCTATTTTGTGGGCAGTTCCAGAACTCAATGAAAGTAAAGCCCAGGTTGCCTACTGAACTAAAACAAATGCCTCATCACACTCGCCACACAATTTAACCTTGTTTCTACTTTTACTTTATAAAATGGTTTTGCACAGTTACCAACATAGAGCCAATGGCAAGCAAGAGTAAAGGTCTTCCTGTAATAGCACAGAGGCCACCCTTACCTGAAGTGATCTCATCTACCAAATTCTCCTTTCAAGTCATATAATTCAATATGAACTTTATCATTAGCACAGTAAAAAAAAGGCTGTTTGCCAGCTACCAGTTCTCCCAATAAGAAGCCAGTCCTGGCTCCAGGGTCCACATATACCATATGCCATTGCTGCCAGGAGAACTGCAGTAATAATAAAGGTCACTCACAGTAAATACTTGCCATCTGCTCAGAAACAAGATGGATAAGAGTTTCGTGGTGACAGGAGCCAATTGGTCATATTCCCACTGAGACGTAAATCGTTGCTAAGAAGCGGTGATTTATTATTTTACAAGTCATTTAGTAAATAGCATTTACGGAGTCAAAAGGAAAGGTTCCCTCTTTGGAGAACGGCATCGGAAAAGCGGTAGCCCTGCCAGAGAAGAATGATTCTGAAAATGTCCTTTAAAAGCTAGAAGTATTTCATCTAAAAATAAAATAAAATGTTTTTAGAAGATTAAATAAAAATAAAAATCAGTACTACTCCTGGTCTGTTTGGTTTGTTTGCTAATTGCAAAACAAATGTAAAGGTAGGTCCAGTCTTGGCTGACTCTGGGGTTGCGGCACTCATCTTGCTCTATTGGCCGAGGGAGCTGGCATACATGTGGCCAGCATGACTTTGCCGCTTCTAGCGAACCAGAGCAGCACTTGGAAACGCCATTTACCTTCCCGCCGGAGCGGTACCTATTTATCTACTTGCACTTTGACGTAGTTTCGAACTGCCAGGTTGGCAGGAGCAGGGACCGAGCAACAGGAGCTCACCCCATCGTGGGGATTCGAACCGCCAACCTTCTGATTGGCAAGCCCTAGGCTCTGTGGTTTAACCCACAGCGCCACCTGCAAAACAAATATACTAAAAGCCAATTGTACTTTCGTACGGAAATCGCTTAGTGCAGAACTAGGAAGGACAGATTGGCCTTCATGACCAAATACTGCATAACCAAAGCTAAATAGAAGGTTCACATTGGTGCTCAACACTGTTACAAAACACCTATTATGGAAAGCCTCAAATTAGCACCAATGGTTGTAGTAGTAATGGACACTGCAGTGTGCTGCATGGTATCAAGTCTTATACCACTTTGAAAGTTCTAGCTCCGCCCCTCCGCAAATCCTGGGAACTGCAGTCTGAGCTACAGTTCCCAGAATCCTTAACAAACTATGGTTCCCAGGATTCTCAGGGGAGAGAAGCCATAAATGGCATGGATGTGGCTAGGATGGAAAGAAGCATTCAGTCAATCCAAATCCCATCATATATATGTGATGCTTATGACTCATTCAGAGCTGTGACAGGAAGATGAGCCAAGGAGTCTGGCAAAAGCTAGTTGGTGCAGACCTTTAAAGCCCTAAACGGCTTCAGCCCTGTATACCTGAAGGAGTGTCTCCACCCCATTACTCAGCCCAGACACTGAGGTCTTCCTCTGAGGGTCTTCTGCTGGTTCCCTCACTGCGAGAAGTGAGTTACAGGGAACCAGGAAAAGGGCCTTCTTGGTAGTGGCACCCGCCCTGTGGAAAGCCCTTTCTTCAAATGTCAAGGAGATAAAGTATTACACAACTTTTAGAAGACACCTGAAGGCAGCCCTGTATTAGGTAGTTTTAAATGCTTGATGTGTTTAGTATATTTTCAGATATGCTGTAAGCTGCCCAGAGTGGCTGGGGAAACCCAGCCAGATGGGCGAGGTATAAATAATAAAATTTATTATTATTCCTATTATTAGTTGACGTGTGGTATTAGGAAGCCCATGGTGATGGCCAGGTAACCTTAGGGGCAGGAAGGATGAGTGAGGAGGTGCTGCCAGGATTTCACATACTTATTTCATACTTTCCAGTAATATCTGAGGGTGGTCCCAAGAAGAACACTATTAATATCTTGCAAAGTTTTATGACTAGAAGTACTTGATCTGGATCTATTTAAACATTCATATTTGTTTAGGTCTACCTACAAAATGGCTTTCTGAAGGCCTGCTCACCTTGTTGCTGAATATGAACAAAAGGCTCTGTTTATTGGTGTTTTAAATGATCCATGGTTATAGCCTGCTGTTATAGGTCGTCTGTGGTGATGGTACCTTCACCAAAACAGTTCTTCATATCTGTCAAACTAATGAATGGTGTCCAAAGGCAAACATCAGCTGCTAGCTCCCTATACTCAACGTTTACAAGAAGAATTTTGGAAGATTTCTCAAACTACCTGTGGTGAGAGCACAGATGCATTGAGTAATTTTTCAGTTATTATTTCCAAAATTATTATATTTAAATTCATTTCTAATCGTATTTGCAGATTAGGCAATCCCACTGTCTGTAATGGCAACCATTTTACATCAACATGACTGTTAATTCTTCACAGCAACTTGATTTTTATGGGCAGTGAGTGAGTTTATTATATTTATGGTTATACTTCTGCTTAGAATGTTTATCGATCAGGTATTAGTGTGTATTTTAATTTTATATGTAGTTTCATCACGCCATTAAGGCATATTAGCCAAGAGACAAAATTCATTGTGACAAATTGTTGGGATGCTTTATTGAACCACCAAAGGAGACCAGTATGCTTGAACTGTATTTGGTCTTTGGTACAGATTATTGCTTCTTTACTTTTGTATTAAAGTGGTTTAGATCTCCTCAAATGAGCAGTAATTGTTCACATAATTCTCACTTCTGTCCCTGCCCATTTTGTTGCTAGTGTTTAGTTTTGGGTTTTATACACCTTAATTTTGGTTCCTGTAAATGACATTTCCATATTTTGGCTCATAAGGTAGTTCTTCTCTTGGAAGTATACCCACCATGTTTTCTCAACTTCCATCATTTCATCTCTAAACCCCATATTTACTTAATGTCACCAGTTTTTGACATGCTTCCAACACCTTCCGAGTCAACAAAGCTTCTTTCAAGAGTGGATCAAGTAAACCGGTTTGCTTACAGCTTGGTTAAACAAAGTTATCCTTTATCTTGTCGGTCAAATCATTCCAGATTCCAAAATACTGCATATAATTAACACATATAACTAACCTAGCATGGAACAGCCATAATTTTGATCTAGTTTCTAGTTGTATCCATTCAGATGGGTGACATTTTGTTGGGAGCTGCCCAGTATCCATCAGTTGGATGGATTATTTTTTTTTATTTATTATTATTATTATTATTATTATTATTATTATTATTATTATTATTATTATTATCTGCATGGACAAAGAGACAGGTGAAACATTGGTTTTCTAACCATTCTGTACTTCAATTCTCTTTAGCCTTACCTGGAACAGGCCTTCTGTCATAATGAGAAGGTGCCATCATGAGAGCTCGAAAGGCAGACTAGGGTTTGCATTCAGATGGGAGGAATATTGTATTAGTTTCCCCGATTATACATGTTAGTGCTTCTGTCCTGTTTTCTAATATTCCTTTCACACTACAGTACCTGTTGTGCTACGGAAATGTAACTTTTTGACTGCTATACAAGCATGTCGTGTTAAATTTCATTCACACCTGTGGGTACAGTGTGACACTACAGTGAACGTTGTTGGACAACGTTGCTGCTCCCCTACTCTTTCTGCACATGTGCGATTCTGTTCCTCAGTGATTCACTCATGAACATGGTTGGAAAGAACTGTATGTTGCTGTACTGCCCCAAATGTTGACACTTTACTCCTATAATTTTCTGGGTTAGTGGAGGAAACAGAATAAACTTCTATGTGAATGCAGCCCAGGGCTGCAGACAACCATGGTTCAAACCGTCACTCAGTCACAAAGGTTGTGGGCTGCGGATAGCCACTCTCTAGCCTACCTCACAGGGCTGGTGTGAGGTTAAAAAGGGGAGGGTGGGTGTCATGTATATGTCCTTCAGCTGCTTGGAGGATGCTGTATGTGGGATATAAATGTGCCAGCTAGACTGGTGACTGGGAGTGGCCACCGAGACCACATAACACCGGTCTTGAAAAACCTACATTGGCTCCAAGTACGTTTCTGAGCACAATTCAAAGTGTTGGTGCTGACCTTTAAAGCCCTAAAGGGCCTCGGTACAGTATATCTGAAGGAGCGTCTCCACTCCCATCGTTTTGCCCGGACACTGAGGTCCAGCGCCGAGGGCCTTCTGGCAGTTCCCTCACTGCAAGAAGCCAAGTTACAGGGAACTAGGCAGAGGGCCTTCTCGGTAGTGATGCCCTCCCTATGGAATGCCCTCCCACCAGATGTCAAAGAGAACAACAACTACCAGACTTTTAGAAGACAATTGAAGGCAGCCCTGTTTAGGGAAGCTTTTAATGTTTGAGGTATTACGGTATTTTAATATTTTGTTGGAAGCCGCCCAGAGTGGCTGGGGAAGCCCAGGCAGATGGGCGGGGTATAAATAAAATATTATTATTATTATTAAATTATTATAAACAAATAATCTAATGGCAAAGAGCTACCATTTGTCCACTATCACTCTTAATTCCCCACCACAACCTCATTCTTTCAATTCAGCTACTATATGCAACATATGGTCTCCATTATATGCTACTCACAATATATCGTTGGCACGATCACGTCACTCTCCATTGCGCTGACTGGGTTTTCTGCTAAACAGCTGTAATTCCCAATGGCTTCTTTGACGACAGGGACAATCCGAAGCGTGCTGTTGTTTGCTGACAAGGAATAGATAGTGCCAGCTTCAATGGGATTTCCATTTTTCAACCACTGGTAAGCGACCCGTGTGCCTTCCTCCACAGTGCAGTTCAAAGTAATGTTCCCACTGTTCTCCACGACTCCAGCAAAGGGTTCAATGTATATGACTGGCTTTGTGACAGGAACTGCAATATAAAAGATCTTTGAAGTTAGGGTCAATGTATTTTAACCAAGGATTGGGTAACTTTTGGCCCTCTAGATGTTGCTAGAACCTCCTCCCAGAGTCCCCTGGCAGCATGGCCAGTGGGTATACAATTTATTTGCTGAATAATTTAGGAACCGGGGGGAAACTGCTTGACTTCCCTCCACCCATGTGGGGGCACTGGCGGGGGGAGCACACTGCACCGGGTACCATTTGGGGAAAGGGTGCCATCGCAGCTGCCCTCCAAAAGTGCACCGCACCATCCCAGGATGTGCGCCACATGCCACGCAACCTTGGGATGTGCGCCAGCCACGCCCCCGCCTGTTCTCTGCTCCGGGGGCTGCAGCATGTTGCTCCGCCACTGTGGGGGGGAATACCACATGAGGGGAGTCCTGGGGCCAGGTGGGCTAATCCCAAACCTGCCATTAACAAGCACCACAGGTGTGCTCCCTGCTCCCTGCATACATTGTAGAAATTTGTGCAGCCCCACCTCCCACTGCAGCAGGTGGCAGAAATACTTCCCAGCGATCCATGCATTCACACAATGTGGGAAAGTGCTCTCCCTGAGTATAAATGTATGCAAGTAGAGCTCCTCTATGTGTGTGTGCAGCCTTTAGCCCAATTGGAGTCCCCCTCCTTGTATGGGAGAGCTTTGCCCATATCCATTAGTAGCTGGGCAGAGCCATTTCACCCTGTCTGAACACACTTCTCCCGATAACAAAGAATTTCTGCCATTTGCACCAGTAAATGTGGCCACCATGCACAACAGCAAGGAGTGGGCAAATCTCTCTTTTTTGGTTTCTCTCATTTTTTTCAATCTACATTCAGTATTCCACATCAGTGAGCAGTGCTTCAAAGTCCACATGAAAATTCACCAGCATTTTGCAAACTTCTCCTAATCTATGTTTCTCTGTGTGTGGTTTTGTCTAATATACTTTTTTTTTTGCGAAGTGTAATTTCCCTGCTATTCAAGGTACCCATGTCTGAGCCCTTTTTGTTCGTGAAAACCTGCTCTTTGAAGCTCAGTCGGAGCAAACATCAATCTGTGGAAAACCCAAATTGACATTTGCTCCAATTCAGCTTTAAAGAGCAGGATTTCTGAAGGAGGAGCAAAAGAACAACAACAACAACAACAACAACTGCACACTCAGACATGAAGCATTAAAATGTGGCCTTTTGCCTGGAAAGAGCAGTGCAAAAAGTAAGGGTGGATAAGCCCAAAGTCTGCCACATAAAGTAAAATAGTGGGAATGAGCTAGTTAAGTGTCTGAGGTGGTAGAATGAATGGTACGATTTTATACACCTGGGGTGTGTGTGTCTGTGTGTGTGTGTGTGTGTGTGTGTGTGTGTGTAATATTGCTGAATGCTGTCCTGTGAATTTCTGCCCCCCCTCCCCAAAATACAACATTAATTGCAGAGGATTAGAACCTTTTCCACTGATGTACAGAGTTCCCCATTTCTCCTTTCAGGAATTCATCCCCTTGTGGGTAACATTTAAAACAGGACTTTCATATTTGCAGTCCAACTTGTCACAGTCTGTTCAGCAAGATAAAGCTTTCGGCCATCTTATTCTGCTTACCTGTAACAGAACAAGGCCTCATCCAGGTATGCGCTTTAAAGCTCTGTGTCTGAGCGCTTTGTTGTTGTCGTCCTGGGTGCTTTCCCTTTGAAAACCCACTCTCTACCTCTGAATCAGAGCAAACACCAATCCACGGAAAACCTGAATTGCCATTTGTTCCGAGTCAGAGTCAAAGAGTGGGATTTCTGGGGGAAAGTGGCGGTGAGGGAGGAAGTGCTTAGACACAGAGTAGTCCTGTATCTAGAAAGTATGGAAAGGTTAAGTGTGGATGAGCCCTTAGACAGAATGCAATTTATTGAATCCTGGTGTGATTCAAAACACCTTTGCTGGAATTAAGACTAAATAGCAGTCTTGCCATAGTTGCAGTTGTATTTGGGGAATCTGGGCTCAACAAAACATGCTGTAGAAGATAAGGATCTCTTGCACAATCTTGGTTGTTGGTGGGGCATGCTCTGTCGCTGCCCGCATGCGAACCCCCCCCCCCCGCCACTGGTACCACAGGCGCTGGCGGGGCTTGCTATGCTGGTACTAGAAGGGCCCACAGAAAAGAGTCAAATAGCCCCCTTCCCCAGAGCACAGTGTGCTGCCAATTGTACCCTCAATGGCTGCTATTAATACATTTTAAACCATCTCATAGGAGATGGCCACAGAACCTCTATGTAGCATTTTGGTTGAACCTTTAGATTCCAACATTTTATATTACTTACCATCCACGGTAACTTGAACCTTTGCACTTGCAGGTATCGTTCGGTTTCCATCGATATTGATTTTGATAATATAATTGCCTTCATCGCTGAAGTTCAGAGATCTTATCTGCAAGGATGCATTTGGAGGCTTAAGTGCAATTTTGTGCCTATATTCCAAGTCTGGAACTACTGAGTGATTTACCAAGCAGCCAATCAGAAATATGGGGGTTGTTGGTGGCTTCTCAAACAGCCATATTATCTGGATATTGGAAACTGTAATGTTGAAATTGTAGTCAACTGGGAGAGTGAGGGACTGCCCTTTAATACCACGGATGGTATGTGATGGGACTGTCAACTTCAAGGCAGAACAAATACCTGCAGGGGGAAAGAAATTTTGAAAATGAGAAAAGATTATAATTTGCAATGCAAATAGGCCACAAACAATAGTTGTGTGTCGAGGACCCCCACCCCTGAATAAAAACACGTTCACACATCATTTTTGTTTTAGTTTTTGGCATAATTTTGGCCACAACTTTATTGAATAACAGGATGTGAGCGGTTGCCTAGGCATTGGTTAGCGACTATGTGTTCCCACTTGGAGGTAGGAACAGTGCTGACAACCACACCTGTGCAGAAGTCAGTAAGGGTAAGCAATTTTGGGGATAGAATAAAGCTGGGTGCCAAGCTCTCCCCTATTCCCAAATGTTCCCAGGGGCTCTTGCGTGGCCCTAGCCCTTTGCCAGGGATACGGACAAAAGCATGGCGAGCCCCTGGATTCCTTTAACGGAATACCCTTGCAGCAGCAGCATTGGAAGGGCAGGCACAGCTAACCACATCCCCTCCACCAACCAAAAATTAACCAATGCCTAACCATGTGGGTGGCGCTGTGGGTTAAACCACAAAGCCTAGGACTTGCCAATCAGAAGGTTGGCGGTTCAAATCCCCGTGACAGAGTGAGCTCCCGTTGCTCGGTCCCAGCTCCTGCCAACCTAGCAGTTCGAAAGCACGTCAAAGTGCAAGTAGATAAATTGGTACTGCTCCGGTGGGAAGGTAAACGCCGTTTCCGTGTGCTGCTCTGGTTCACCAGAACCGGCTTAGTCCTGCTGGCCACATGACCCGGAAGCTGTACGCCAGCTCCCTTGGCCAATAAAGCGAGATGAGCACCGCAACCCCCGAGTCGGCCATGACTGGACCTAATGGTCAGGGGTCCCTTTACCCTTTTAACCACAACCTTACAAGTTGTGACGATTTGGTACGCAGTAGGCAAAACCCAAATGGCACCAGCCGATCAGCCAAATGGTAAAATTCCTACCAGGCCCCTGCTCCAAAGCAGACGACCCCATGACAGGCATAGCAAGGTCAGCGCAAACAAACCCTAAATAAAGGCTGGGTGTGCGGGTAATCAGATGTGCGCAGCGAAAAGAGGAAGCTCAATGCTGCGCACAGGGACCTATATAGCACCCCCGTCAATCAAATAAAATTGCAACAATCAATTTTCCCCAGCAACATAGGAGGTGCCCCATCAAATTTGTGGCCATCCAGCAACAGGGGATGTCATGGTTGCTCCCACCGCAACATGTGCTCTCTATGAAGGAGAACCCTTTATGTGCCACTGTGGTAAGAGACAGCCCTTCTCAAAAACTTTCTGGGAGTAAAATTAGTATGTCAAATTTTAAATAGCTTTGGAATCTTCTTGATGTCAGCATTTCTCACTTCAACTCTTCACCCCATGTTTAAACACAGCAATTGATTTTATCATTTACTACTTAATAAGCCTGCTATAGCCAGAATACATGGAAATACAATGAGAAGGAACCATGGCCTGTAGCAACCATTTATGTGATCATCCTGACACTTAAGACTTATTCACTCATTGCTCATACTTTAGCCTGGTTCATGGGTAGGCTGCTACCATGATCCCTTGGAGCAAAATCAGCAGTTCACATTAAGATTTACAGGCATCTGTGTGTCGCTACTTCCACACTGGAAATTTACTCTGAAATAACCATGCTTTGCTCATTCACTTTTTTTTTACAGTGCATCGACACGATGCTTTTGCCTTTTGGTTTCTCTTCCCACCCATCCCGATTTAAAAAAGATTCCTTAAAAAATAATAATCCTTAATGGGCAGTAAGGGCTAATAATTACTTTTAAGCGCAAACTCTGTACAGTGGTACCTTGGGTTAAGTACTTAATTTGTTCCGGAGGTCTGTTCTTAACCTGAAACTGTTCTTAATCTGAAGCACCACTTTAGCTAATGGGGCCTCCCGCTGCTGCCGCACCGCCGGAGCACGATTTCTGTTCTCATCCTGAAGCAAAGTTCTTAACCCGAGGTATTATTTCTGGGTTAGTGGAGTCTGTAACCTGAAGCTTATGTAACCTGAAGCGTATGTAACCCGAGGTACCACTGTATTCTATTTATCTGATTTGCATTTTGTTGTTGTAATTTTACTGTATTATGGAAATTTTTTAATTTAATTTTTGTGTAATTTCTCCAGGTATATATGGTCTATGGCATGGCTCTTCCTGCATAAAGTCATTTCCTTCCATATGGTCTGTCATACACTCTTCCCTTTCTGAGTAGCATTGTCTCTATATCCATTTATTTTCTCTCCGCCCCCCTTCAATTGCAGAAGGTAGGGAAATGTGGCCAGGGGACGGGGGCGGGGAATACTATTTAATCCTATCCCCACTAACAGTGATCCTGATGAATAATGCCCCTGTGTGTCACACGGGAGCTGGGGAAAGGGGACCTGCCCATTTAAATGGAAGCTTAGTTGCTATTCCAAGCCAGCTGAAAGCAGGACAATGGTTGGGTGCTTCTATAAAGTCCATGTATGAAAGTACCCTGAGTACGCCTGCTTCTTGGGAAGTCGATACAGGACTGCAGAATATGGGCCAATAATATATACAACCATAAGATACGTTTCTATGTAGCTTCTCTTGCTTGTGAAACCTGCCCTGTTTACAGACATGGAAAATGTCCAAGCAAAAAGGAACCCTTTTGTTTTTGCTGTCAAAAAGGGTGGAGTTGCCTCCAGGGGATGTAAATTTGTTCTGTATGAATATGACCTGATGATTTATTCAGGTATAATCACTATGGGAGAACTTCTGCAAAGCCAGAAGGAAGCAGGAATTAAGGAAGTTGCTGATATACAACAAATCCTCCTTGTTTGGTCTGTTTATTTGCTATGGGAACAGTGTTGGGATTTAAAATTTGGTCCAAGTATCACCTCAGAGGCAACCTTGTGAGCTGCGCTGGGAAGGAAGGTAAACTGTCTCAAAATAATAAGAAAAATACAAGTACAAATATTTAATTAGTGCCTGGCACGATCGTGTTTTAACTAGATACCGCCGATAACTAAGCCCATTTGCAGCACTACATGAACTAAGAAAGAGTTGAGCTGTCTTACTTCCCCCGTATTTCTGTGGACTTTTCTCTGGTAATTGATTTCAGAGGTTCCAGCTCAGTTCTTATAACGGACACAAGGCTGTAATCCTGAGCTCACTAGCGAATAACATTGAACTCAAGTGGAATTGCTTCTGAGCAAAGCTGCTGAAAATTGCTAGCTAAGAAAGACTGATTGCCTGCCATTATTCAAAGACCCCTAGCCCCCTCTCAGAACTACAATTCCCAGAGTTCCCTGGGACTTTTAAAATACTCTGAGAATTTTAACCATCTCAGCACTAGATCTCCCAGAATTCTTTGGGAGAAGCTACGGCTGTCAAAGTTGTATAAGAGCACTTAAAACATATGGTGTGAATGTGGCTTAAGTCTGCAAATTTCTGGGGTGCACTAGCACCAGCTTCTCTCTCTGCCATTTTTTTAAAAAAACATAAGTTTAATAGAACTGCAGTTGCTCTACTAAACCTTCATTTGTTTCCACAAACCACAGGAACACCAGAATCCTGAACAGGAAATATAAAATAGTGAAATTAATTCAGCTCATTGTCAAAGGCACCCTAGCACTATAGAGTGACAAAAGCAGGACCAAAAATCCCAAACACCATTTGTAGTATGAAATGTTACATGATTTCAGCAAGAAGCTACAGACCATGCACAGATTGCCGCAGACGCTGTGTGAACCGTGACTGTCCAGATCATTTTGAAGGCTCAAATAGACTTGAATGAGGGAGTGTGCTTGACCACCCCATACCACCAATAGCACAAATTCATCCTGAATGCACGTTTGAAAAATCATCTAGAGAAGTCCAGGGTGAAACTGATCGAAGCCAGAGAGGTCAGATTTCAAAATCATGGAAGGGAGGTTAACTTTAAATCTGTCTCCTGCCCCCAAAAGTCAAGAGTTGGCAGATCTGTTAAACACAACCATGTTTCACTTTTGAAAGGCTACAGTTTCAGGCTACAGTTTCATCCTTAGTGTATTATTCCTTCCAGACAAGGGAGGATTTCTGTGGCCAGGTGTTATTTGACAGTCGTTCCCTCTGCACAAGGAACGTAGTCCTGTGCATCTTCTGTATAGCTGGTGCAAAACAGGAGTGGAGACAACAGGCAATAAGCTTTCTAAGCAAACCGCTCCCTTCCTTGGCTCAGGTTATCTCTTCAAGGCCGTTTATGTGTATTGGATATAAACAGGCTAGGTTTCTCCAAAGTGACCTCCAACTAGAGCGTAGGCTGCATTTTGCTTCTATATCCGGCTTTAAGTATTAGTAAGCACAACACCACCCTTGTTGACTGGAAACATCCTGCAGCTTTTTCTGTTTAAATAAAAACCGTGACATCATATTTTGAGTTTAATGCATAAACTTAAGATCTCCGTGGGAAGATTTCCTTGTCTTTTTCAAAAATAAGTACAGGTCGCATTCTGATCCTAAAAGCTTAATTCTCTAGTGATCTATATGCAGTGCTTTTTTTTTCTTTTTAAAAAATGTTTAGGGGTACTCTCATTTTGACTCAAGAAAATCACCATTTTATAGTTCAAATCGGGAAAAGTAAATACAGTAAATGGACAAAAGTACAAAGATTTACAAAATGTTTAGGGGTATGCGTACCCCTGCCCCCCCCGAAAAAAGCCCTGTTTATATGCTTATGAGCATATAGTGGTAGCTCGGGTTAAGTACTTAATTCGTTCCGGAGGTCCATACTTAACCTGAAATTGTTCTTAACCTGAAGCACCACTTTAGCTAATGGGGCCTCCCGCTGCCACCACGCCACCGGAGCACAATTTCTGTTCTCATCCTGAAGCAAAGTTCTTAACCTGAAGCACTATTTCTGGGTTAGCGGAGTCTGTAACCTGAAGCGTATGTAACCCGAGGTACCACTGTTGTTCCAAGCCAAGTAAAGCAGAATGCTTTACCATTAGAATGGTAGTGTTTTACAGTACAATCCTACACACAACTGCTCAGAAGCCGCACTAAGCTCAGTCTGGCTCCCATTTTCCACAGGACACAATTTAACAGCAGCAGTAAGTCAGCTCTTCATTAATAGAGCCAGGAATTCAAACACTCTGTACCAGTCTCTGTAGAAGAAAATACCTGGCAAGAAACAACTTTCCTCCATAGCACATCTAGGGGATGAGCCTGCCTAAATCACACCTTTAAGATCCACACACCCCAAGGAAATTTGGTGACTATTTAGCCACCCCTGATTTAGCAGCTCTGCTTTTTTGCGATGGGCAGCTGCATCTTCCTGTAGTCTATCTGTAGTTTTCTGCACACATTTCAAAATTCTGGTTTTAACCCATAAAGCCCCTGAAATAACTGAAACAATCTCGTATTCCCATCTGACCCCGAGCCCCTCTCCTCTTTATCATCTCTGCACTGGTTTAAAGGATCTTATACTGAACCTTGGTGGCAGTAAAAACCCCAGTCGTTTGTAATTTAGTTTAAAAGGATGAAGTAAAGAACCTGTGCATAGCTGAAAATGGATGGGTGGTGGGACAATTTTGCACAAGGTGGGGTCAGCTAGGGTGAGGTGTTTTCTGACAATTGAGTTAAGAGGGCAGAAATCTTGATCAATCAGAATTATGTCCTCTTCTTTTTCTCCTAACTCCAGCGAAGACTGATGTTTCTTATTCTGATACGCTCCATACAAAGAAGGCCACTTTGCATGTTTTTCTACATTCCCCCCCACCAGTTTTTTGTGTGTGGCAGCAACCATTTCCTCTTCTGCAATGCCTGGAATAATGTTTGGTCTGGGACATTATGGAGGATGCAAAATGGTGGACAGGCTGTTGCTGCTTCTTGAGCGGCAGCAACAAAACAAAACTTGGGAAGTGGGATTTGTTGTGCCATGGGCCATTGTCACAGCAAATGGTAAGCCTGAGGAACTGTTGGAGATCCCCGCTCCCCTACAAAAAATTGTGAGATGGTTTCACTCCAGTTTCTCTGTCCACAAAGTGGAAAATTCTCATTGTTATTTGTGCACAGCTCTCGTTATTTGGAAGAAGTTTATAAAAGTTTATAAAACTGAGAATTTTGGTGGCATGGTATGCTTCCTCCCCTTCTGCTCCCTGTTCTACATCTAGTACAACACATATTGGACGTGAAATCAATTAAATTATTACAAATCATAGCAAGATAAAATGTGCTAAATGTGTCATCTTTTGAAACCAAAACATCACAAATGGGATCAAGTTTGCAGTTTTTAATGGACTACATCAGACCTCACATGAGAAATGAAAGTAAAAAGCCAATTTAATCGCAATGTATAAAAGTACATAAAATAGCCATAAAATTTATTTCATTCACAAGCACTGCAACTTTTTAAAAGTTCATTAATAATGATAATAAACATATTATCTTGCTGAATGCCCATCTTATTAATTTTTGTGTGTGGTGTTTTATGAAAAGCCATTCATTTTTAATGCTAAGTATACTTTTCTTTATACAAAAACCATAATGTCTTAGGCAGAAGGATCTATTGATAATACTGGGCCATTACATATGGAAAACTGAAAAGGAAACAACCTTATTTGCATGACGTATTTTTCAAAAAGGCAGTGAGAATAATTGATACCTCAAATTTTCCTGCTGCTTTTCTAAGGCTCCACGAAAGATTCCGTATTACAGCACAGCCCACTCAGAAGTAAGATCCACTGCATTCAGTGGGGCTTACTCCCAGGTAAGTGGGTATAGGATTGCAGCCTTCCAGAGTGAAAACACCAAGATTGTCCCAACACTACCCACTGCAGTTAGTATCTACCTACCTACCTACCTACCCTTCTATATATTTCCAGTTTTTCTGTACAAATCATATATGTTTGTAGGATAAAAAAAAATCCACATGGTTTGAAAACTGACAGTTCCTGGTTGTTTTATAATGGTAAAGTTACTAAAGTTAAAAGCATTCAAAAGTATGGAACTGAAACAAAACCTTACACCTGGATTAAATATGTATCAGAAGAAGAAGAAATTTGAGATCTTACCTAAAAGCAGAACACAGATTTTGCATTGCAAGTCACAAAATGTGGTGCTAAAGGGCTCCATGAAAGCATCCTGTCTCATGCAAGCAGCCCTTTCTCTCTGGTGTGCATGTGAAGCCAGAGTTTGGTCCAGCAGCCGTGGGCCTTATTTGCTAGGGAAATCAGCAGTGAGTTTATCAGCCCCTACCCTGGCTTGCCTTAGGTGATTTGAATATGTGTATACAAAAGGCAGAGGGAGTGGGAACACCTGTTGGATTAGTGTTCGACATCTTCATTGCCTGTGACCCTAAGTTCCCCGCTCCGGTTATATTCACAGCAAACACAGAGCATGATAAATGGGGCATACAGAATGAATCACTCAACACTGATAAAAAATAAATGAGCCCAGAGCGGCACGCAGGTTACATTCACCTTCCTACAGCTGACAGCTAAACAGCTACCTGGAGGAATAACGTTTTGACTTGTGCATGCTCGTAAGTGTTAGAAATGGAAGTGTTTTGCCAGTTAGCTAGCTTATTCTCTTCAGAAATGGTCGGATATAATTGTTCCCCACGATATTATATAATAAACCTGCATGAAATCAGTTCTTAGCCCCAAAGGGGCTGTGTGTGTGCGTGTGCAGAAAGTATTCCTTTTAAACACATACTATGGTTCATCTCTGTGCCAGCTCTGCGACATCATTATTCACTATAATATTAGATAATAAATGTTCTAGATCGGTTCTTAGTCCAAAGGGGGACCATGGAAGATTAATGTTAAAATATATGTGCCTCTTTCTATATTCCTATAGTTATCCTTGCGCAAAGAATTCTTGCTACAACTTGTACCCGGACAGTCTACTCAACATGCAAGATCTTCTTTGGGACCGTCAAGCCTAAAGTCAAGGGATATCTGCCCTGAACAAAGTACTATAGCAGGAATAAAAGTAATAGGAGATCAGCTTTCGGAAGAAATGTCGTTTTGGCCGGCGGGAGGCGCCGTTGCTTTGCACGGCAAGCCCAGCACCTTTGCGCTTCGCTGTGCCCGTCTCCCTCGCCCTCCGCCGCAACCTCAGAATTACAAGTTTGCGTGTTTGCTTTGGTCCCCTTTTGGTCTCTCACGAGGCGGAAGTGACAGCTGTCAACCCACCAAAAATGGAGTAATTTGGGATTTAACGGTAGCTGTGATTGAGTCAGCCTTTGCGCAGCAGCAGCAAAGAAGGTCGCCATTTTTCTAACGCAATTTCATGCGATTTTATCTAAGAAAAGCAAGACTTTGACGTGAAACTGCATTCTGGATTAGGGTTGGGAGGAATTAGAGTGAGTAATTTAAACAGATTTGCTGCAGTCTGAAGTTTGTTTGTTTTTTGTACAGGGAATTTGTTACTGCAAGGCAACCCAAGCTCAGCTCCATCTCTGACCCGAAATATTAAACGTGATAAATATTAAACATTTCAGGGGCCCCACCCCAATAGGAGGATAGTGGAGTGTGTTGTCAGAAGCAAGGCATTTTAATACGTTTAAACGAGAAAACAAACAAGCCCTGCTGTCCAGCTGCATCTACTAAAATCCCTATTGTTTTCTAGGGTCACCATTCATTTAACGTCGGGGGGCAGAGACAGGCAGGAAGAAACCAGGAAGTTCCGTCTCCGTGTATCGGATTGCCCCTCTAACTGTTCCTATCTCTATGCAGCTTCCTCCCTCCTGGAACGTCTACTCTTCGAGGTGAGCGGAGAGACGTCCCGCTGAGCGTGATGGGAGTTGTAGTGTATTTGTAGTGTCTTCAGGTCCAGAGTGTGGGAAGGAGCGTGTCCTTCCTGGACTACCGATCCCATAATCCAATAGGGAAGCGAAAGAGCGTATCACGTGATGTACAAAATGGCTTCCCTGTGTCGGAGAGAGCGGAGCGCGATGGGTGACAGGAGCTTGTGAAGCGGCCGGCGCTGCGTTGCCATGCAGAAGATCAAGTCTCTGATGACCCGACAGGTACCGCCGGGAGGGCAAGCGGGTCGGGGAGCGGAGGTTTTGCACGGGCGGCGAGGAAGGGGCGGGAAAGAGCGGAGCCGGCGGTGCCAAGGGCGGGTGGTGGGAGGGTCTCCGCGTCGTGGGAGCGGGGTCTTTGCGGTTGTAGGACAAGGCCAGAATCCCCGCAACTGAAAGGAAGGCTTTGGACGCGGGCGGCATTTGGGTGATAGGAATAAGCGGCAGGGTGGCCATGTGAATGTGTCGCATAAAGAAAGACACGGGAAACCTTTAAAATACACGCGCCACAATTTCTGTGCGTGTTTTTTCCTCTGTTGTCTTTTTAATGGGACTTGCTCCTTATAAATGCCTATAAGGTGGTAGCCTCACTGGATTGTGATGAATTTTCCTAGGGAAATTTCAGCCTCTTTAGGGGTGTAAGGGAGGGGGAAGGCAGGAATTCGCAAGCATACAAGTGTCGAGTTTTCTTAGGGCTTCGGAGAGGGCAGGGGATCTTTTCCAGTAAGGATGAACAGGGATGGGAACTTGCCATGCATTGGCGTTGTATCCATTGCTAGTCACATCCAGAGTAGGTTGAAGAGCATGATGACTAAGGCCGTTCAGTTTCAAGTGGGTCTACGTCTGCTTTGAGTAAAAAATAGCTAGGTACTCTCCATTGCTTTCTTTGTGGGGAGAAGGATTTCTGAATGAATGGGACACATTGTGGGAAGGAGTTGGTGAATGAAGGAGATAGCATGGGCTTTCCTGAAAGAAAGGGGGAGCTACCACCTTCTGGGCTGTCCACATTTTTTCCTTAATGCATGCTTCCCAAATCCTTAGGCTTAGGGACTGACCTGATCTTCAGATACATTTTCTGTTATCCATGTGGACTGTGGGTTGGTCGGTTTGAGGTTTTCTCCCATCCATTGAATTCTATGGGTAATGTAATGGTATTGGTGTTTGGGAGCCATATATACTTGTCAATCTCTTTTTCTGTGCTTGATGACAGAAGGAGACATATGTTATCTGTGCAAGTAAAGCTGCCTTTAGGACCTACCAAGCTGGTGAACTCATACAATGAGGTTGTAGGTTTTCTGGGGGAGTGTAGCACAGTATGGGGAAACAGAGATATCCGTAAACTTTGTAAAACAGATGCTATTGTTTTTATGGTAATTTGTTTCATGTGAGGTAGGTTTTTCTATAAAGGCACGATAAACATTAGAGGAAACCTCTTCTCAGGAGTGTGTGTGGACTGGGCTACATTGATCAACTTGCACAATATAATGCTCTGAAGGGATTGCAACTGCCCAATGATTTGGTCCCGGAAAGATCCCAGTTGAAAAAGCATAGAGCTATGCTTGCTTGGTGAAGCATGAGAGAAACATGTGGAATATCTCTGTGTGTCCACTCCTGATTTTGCTATTAAAGGGATGACATAGTATGTCCTCAGTACTTCATTGGATTAGGCTGCTCTTATTTTGCTTCTCAAAGTATATTGCTTTTCATATATATTTTAAATATATATATTAAATTTAAATACTGTGGAGTTAGACAGTATAATTTATTTCAGTAAATGTTTCTTTGTTCCTTGGGATCGGCCATTATTATATCTATTTTGTTAATGATTTGCTTTACACAGGCATCCCAAAACAATTTGCAATATAATAAAAACATATAAAAAACAGTTAAACCATGGAATATGTAAAACAATTAAATTTACAGTTTAAAGCAATTATAGCACATAAGATATTTTCAGATCCAATGTGGTTGAGGTACAACTGTTCACAACTGGGATCCAAAGCCGGGGATGGGTGGTAAGGTGGCTTTCAGCTGCAGGGGAGGAGCAATACGGATGGGTTGTGGCAACCTTCTGCCCCGAAAATGGACCAAGGAGTCATTAGTGGGACTGATAGAATGAAAATGGGGAGCTCCAGATTGAAAGCAGAGGGGAAAACAAATCAGACGCTTGTTTTATCCAGAGCTGCTGGAAGCTGGGAATGCCGCAGCACTGAACTCAGGTGAATCATAGAACTGTAGATGAGAAAGGGACCCCACGGATCATCAAGTCCAACCCCCGTAGTGCAGAAATCAAGTTATTTTCCTGCACAGTGCCAGTAAATCAACCTTCACAAGCCTGGTGCCCACTGGTTGTTTGACCACCAGTCCCAGCTAGAATGGCTGTGCTGGCAGGGGCTGATGTGAGTTGTAGTCCAAAACGTTCGGAGGGCATCAGGTTGGCAATGGCTGCAATAAATAGCTGACACACACACACTGTCCTTCAAACTTATTCGTGGGTAATAATAATAATAATTTTTTAATTTATACCCTGCCCTCTCCAGCCAGAGCCGGGCTCAGGGCGGCTAACACCAGTAAAATTACAGTAAAAACATAATGGGGTGGGCGAATTTAAAATACAGGTTAAAATGCAATTTAAAATGCAGCCTCATTTTAAAAGTAGCCCATAAATCAAAACCATAAGGGGAGGGAAACATAAGGGTCAGACTGAGTCCAAACCAAAGTATTTCTGAAGTATTTCTGTGGAGATTGCGGACTGTATTACATAAACTGTCTTTTCCTCCCTTAAGGGTCTGAAAAGTCCTCAGGAGAGTATTCATGATCTGAGCCCCCTGGAGAACTTCAGAATTCCAAGCAAGGTATGGTGATATACTGTATATTCTAGTAGGTACTGTGAACTATCATAGTTTCTGTAATTTTTTGTTCTCTTGTACTTGTGAATCGCTTCTTATTCAAATGGCAATGTTAACTTATCGCATTAATGGTTTGCAGTGGTGGCCTGTGGGCAGAATCTAGCCTGTGGGAGGCTGCTAGCAGGCCCTGGTGTGCTTTGTGAGTCTTGGTTGTGTTTCCCACCATTTTGGAGCAAGGCCATGCTATTGCCTGTTGCATTCTTTCTGATCGGTTTCATGCCAACTGAGCTCAGCAAGAGCTAAACTGGGGTGGAAAAGAGGAAGCAAACAGGGGGAATCGTGCGGTTTCTGGGCAACCATTCAAAGTCTCTCTTCTCGCTTCTGGGCTAGCAGGAAGTATTAGAAGATGTTTGGGTAGTTGCCCCTTATCCCTTCTGCCCCCTTGCCTATTTTCCATTGTCTACACTATGATGTATATCTCTGGTGGGTTGTGGAAGCCAGTGAAACAAGTTTCCCTATTAACTTAAAGGATGCATTTTTTAGTCACTGGTAGCCTCTTTGAACTGTACATGCTTTATTTCTTATAATATTTCAGCAAAAGATACCTCTTTCAATTTAAGAGACGGGTTTTTGCTGTTGTCATTGTTTTGTGGTTCTCTTGGGCTTTGTGTCATTGTGTTGATGAGCAGCGAGCTGTCTTTAAAAAAAGATGTCCTTTAAACCGAGGACAGCGTATTCTCAGTTGTTGTTTTTTGTGTGCTCTGCCTCAGAGCTTGCAACAAACCACACCATACACTTGATGAATGAATAAACCTTCTGTGGCTGTTCATTCAAAGAAGGAAGTTAGATTAGGCAGGAATAGGACAGGAGGGGATGTTTCTTTTCAAATGTATCTCTCCCTGCCGCACAATACTGAGATCATTAGTGTATAGCCTTCTTCCATCCCCCACATTGAGAGATTATGGGATGCATAGGATTTTCTTTGTTTTGGCACCCAATTGGGTGACACTCTGTCTTTTAAGCATCAGGGGAAGATTGCTTTATTTGCTCAGAGCTTTTGGAGCTCCAGTTTTTAGATCTTGATCTTTTGATTCTGTATTATGCAGAGGCTGCTTTAGTGCTCCTAGTCTCTGAATCATTTGATATTTATTTTTATTCTTATGTGAGTTGCTTAGAAGGTCCGTGGATTATTGTGTGCGATACAAGTCTGTGCAGTCAATGCAAATAGATCCCTGATTCTATTTTTGATTTTTTTTCGTGGGAGGAACAGAGGTTTCGCCTTTGCTTTATTCAATTGCTGCTTATTCAAGGTGTGTGTTTGTGTGCAGTTTTACTTCTAAAATAATTTTTATTTGATTTTACAATATTAAAAATATAATAATACCACAACACATCCACAATTAAAAGATTCCTCCGAATCTTTGGACTTCCCACCTTCCCCTGCATGGTTTCTGTTGCATCTTTTTTTTCTACCGCATCTTTTTTTCAATAATCCATTTTTTTTATAGCTCCTTTATGACCATATCTCTTGTTACATGACAAGTGTTCTTGGAATCCTGCTAGTGTTTTCAACTGCTTACAGTGGACTCCAAGATAAAATTATAAAATTTTCCCTATTCCTTATTAAAGTTTTGATCTTCCTGGTTCCTGAGCTTTCTGGTCAGTTTTGCCATTTCAGCATAGTCCAACAATTTAATTTGCCATTCTTCTCTGGTAGGGACTTTATCTTCTTTCCATCTCTGGGCTGTGTGTGCAGTTTTCTAGCCAGTCATGCCCACTTCCAAAATACAGTGGTACCTCAGATTAAGTACTTAATTCGTTCCCGGAGGTCCGTTCTTAACCTGAAACTGTTCTTAACCTGAAGCACCGCTTTAGCTAATGGGGCCTCCTGCTGCCGCCGCGCCGCCGGAGCCCGATTTCTGTTCTTATCCTGAAGCAAAGTTCTTACCCTGAAGCACTATTTTTGGTTTAGCGGAGTGTGTAACCTGAAGTGTATGTAACCCGAGGTACCACTGTACTCCACTGTTTTTCCATCTCCCAACAGGCACTCTACATTCTATGGTCACTTAGCAGGATCAGTTCCCCTCCGCCTTCAAGGTTTTTGTTTGTTTGTTTCTGTTTCTGTGAAAAGGATTCTTCCAAGCATGTTGATACGTCCTTTTTGATTCTCAGTGGGTCTGTTTTGGCTACAGCCCTGTTGGCACTCACCACCCATGTTGGCACTTAGAAGAATATGCAGTTTCTTTGGCTGTACCGTTGTGTGAGAAAATCTTCATGCCTGCCTGTGCAGAAATGAATACCTGAGTGAGCAAGGAAGGACACAGTTCAGTGGTAGGGTACATGGTGTGCCATGCATATTCAAGGTCTCATGTTCACTCTCCAGTGAGGACGACTGCGAAAGGTAGCTCTGTCTGAAATCTTGGGAAGCTGCTGTGAATTTTAATGAGCAGTAATGTGGTAGATGAACCACTGCCCTGACTGGGTATAATTTCTAAGTAGTCTGCGACTCCTTTAAAAAGGACATTCTGATACTCACTCCACTCTTCCCTGAAATCAACAAGCAATTACCAGATAATGCAGAATTTTGCTGGATCGCTGGATGCTGGTTTTTGCTGTCACCAGTTTTGATTTAGTATAAGTCTCATATATAGACTGTACATTTGTTTCATATATTTTTACCTGCTTCTAATTTTTTTTTTTAAAAAAAGGCTCCCAAAGCATTGTGCAACAATCGGGAATAAGACAGGTATTGCCCTCAGGTTTAGTAGCTAAAATGCATGACGTGAAAGGCAAAAGGATTGGGAGGGAGGAGGAAAAAACTAAACTCAGCCACTACTTCTAATTACAGTGTTCTTATTAGTGCTCTTCCCTGCAAGAAGGGCCCTGTAGCTAGTCCTTCTCTTGCTGATGGATGGGGCTAGGTTGGTCTCCCCATTTTTCGCATTGTTTTCCTGGTTTTTTTCTTTATGTCTTTTGGTGTACATATGCTATAGAGCCTGATATAGTTCCATGACCACACATTAAAATGTCATCATGATATCATTATGATAAAAAATGAGCTAAATCCTCTTTGGACTGTAGTAATTTGGGACAGTGTGGCGCTGTGGGTAAAACCTCAGCGCCTAGGACCTGCCGATCGCATGGTTGGTGGTTCAAATCCCCGCGGCGGGGTGCGCTCCCGTCGTTCGGTCCCAGCGCCTGCCAACCTAACAGTTTGAAAGCACACCCGGGTGCAAGTAGATAAAGAGGGACCGCTTACCAGCGGGAAGGTAAATGGCGTTCCGTGTGCTGTGCTGGCTCGCCAGATGCAGCTTGTCACACTGGCCACATGGCCCGGAAGTGTCTGCGGACAGTGCTGGCTCCCGGCCTATAGAGTGAGATGAGCGCACAACCCTAGAGTCTGGCAAGACTGGCCCGTATGGGCAGGGGTACCTTTACCTTTTTATAAAGAGCACAATTGTATTAATGGCTTCAGCCAGAAAAGAGAGAACCTTAACGGAAATTAAGGGGACTTTCCAAGAAAGCTTGAGCAAGAGTTTTTACTGTCTTTAATCCTCAAGGAATGGGAAGGACCTCCAGATGTTGCTAAAACTACAACTCCCATCATGTCTGATCTTTTTGAAAAGAAGGGCCATAGCAGAGTAATAGAGTATCTGCTTTGTAGGTTCAATCTCCAGCATCTTCAGGTAGAACTGGGAGAGATATCCCTGCCCGAAATCTCGGAGAGCTTCTGCCAGTCAGTGTAGACAGTACTGAGTCAGATGGACCAACAGTCTGACTCCTAGGTTCTGTGCCCCATTGGCCAGAGTCCACCAGCAGAAGGCAACTCCTCTCCGGCTCCTTGAATGTACACACAAATATGTTACCCCTGGATTGCTGGGCCTCTGTGTCCTTAACTTGTGATGGTGATGGTGGCTGGTTAGAATACGGAGCATAAGGCTTGTTACCATCCATTTGCACAAGAATGCTCCTTAGGCTTTATCACACATTTGTTGTAGCAACTCATTTGAACATTATCAAAGGACAGCTGGAGGCAGGTTGAGGAAGTAGCTTGGCGAAAACCCTTTGTTTTGTTGTTCCTTCATGCTAGTTAGGAATGTGGTTTGGGTAGTTGGGCTACGTTTGTTGTGTGGCCTTTAGTTAAAGAGGATGAGGCATGCAGAATTAAAAAAGAAACTCTGGAGGCTGTCCAGATTTAAAATCAACTTCCTTCCTACCTTCCTTCCTTCCTCAGCTTTTCATACCTTTAATTTCAGAATTCTGCCTTGCTCATCATTGGGTGATCTATTTTTCCCATCTACTTTTTTGTATGTGTGGTAGTGGTTTATCTATCACTTTTTATGTTATAGGATTGGACATCCTTTGTGGGGTTTTTTTAAAAAAAAATTGTAAAGAAAATGCACAGGACTGGATTGACAGGAAAATGTGTTAACTTAATCACCTGTTGGTTCTCGCTTTGGAGGACTTAGGAAATATGGATTTGTTAGGCAAATAAAAAGCACTATGAGGTCACCAGTTTAGTTTTTTTAATTCAGAAAACCGTAAGTCTTCTGGCCATACCAACAACGTCCTCCTGGGCAGAACGTGCAGACATTGCTAATCCACCCAGATGGTATCACCACTTCAAGCAAGTGTTCTTGTCTGTAAATCACAGTTTCCCAGCAGTTGGATTGCTAATTGTAGTTGATGGGGGGAAAGCCTCAGCTATTCTTGCTTCAGCAAGCATGACCCCTGTTAATTCTTTTCTTTTCATGGGTTTCATGAGTGTTGTTGTTGTTGTTGTTTTTGTACCAGTCCGATAGTATCCATGGCAGGTTCACCGAGTCCACACTGTCTGTTGGACAATACTGACATCTTAGGATCTTTGAAGTCCATAGGCTTTCTGTGCTGAGAAAGCTGTTTTGAAAGAAGAATTATCAGCAAGTTGCCTGCAGAGTTTTGGAATTTGATCTCATTTGATCCCTGCTCCCTGAATGGGCTTAAAAGACATACCCACATTGATACTGTCGGTTTTAATTGTGTGTTTTTTGAGTACACTGGTTTTAATAGGACCGTGTAATGCTGGGAATTCCTTTTCGTAGCTTACACTGCTTTTAGTTATATTCTGTGCTTGAAATTGTTATGGTATGGTGGTGTTCTTTATGGGGTTTAAAAATTGTGTTGTGATGAAAAACTCCTTTGTAAAACTCATGTTTGAGTTTTAAACAAAAAATCAGTAAAAACTGTTGCCACCAGCTTCCGACATCTTTGCTTACTGCTAACTCTTTTACCAAAAACAGGTATAGGCAAATTTTTGCCCCTCCAGATGTTGCTGACCTGCAGCTTCCATCAGCTCCAGCAAGCATGGCCAATAATTAGAGATAGTGGGAATTGTAGTTCAGGAAAATCTGGAGACCTGTCTGTGTACCCAAGGAAGCTGGTGTTCAGAATCCCTGAGGATTGTTAATTAAATGCTTGCAGAGTTCGTTTAGATCAGAGGCAACCCTGCAAATCATAATGACTGTTTTGTTTACCTGCTCACCCATGAGGGTGTTAATATGTTGAGACATGAAAAAGCTAGTAATTAACACAGGAAAAAAGTGAGTCACTTTCATGAGTAGGCTGGGGACTGTGGAGGTACCGTAATTCAGTAGGATGGAAATCCACAACGGTGCTTTGAGGCTGAGCAGGAACGCAGCAGAAGGCATACCTGTGCCATCGTTGATGGATCAGTCTTCTAGGATAACTTCTTACCTTCCTTGCTGAAAGGCTTGGTTTATGCTTGGGACTGTGTAGACTCCCCATGATTTCACCTAGCCATCTTCAGAGCTGGGATGGGGAACAGGGATGCAGGGATCTTGTGCCCAACCTGGGGCTCAAACCCACAACCCTAAGGAAGAGTCTCAACTCCTATAATTTATGACCCTTGGCCATGCCGACTGCGGCTGATGGGAACTGGAGAGCAACAACACCATTCTCCCACCCCTGATGTAGGGAAAGGTCAGGTGCATCCAGCAGCATTCACAGCAGTTGATGCATCTGTGTGCATTCTCACAATTCTGAAGTTGCACATCATTCCGCTACCCTAAGATCTCTATCGCAAAGGCAAAACGACTCTAAGGGACTTAGAAATTGAGAGGATCTCTGTTACAGTACATGTGGGTACAGAAGGGGCTTCTGAGAATGGGACGAGGTAGCCCTGATGGTTCTTGAAGTGACACACAATTTTGGGGTTGCCTGTCCTTGGAAACATTGGCAGGCTCCAGTAGCTTGAGGGCCTAAAATAGTCAAACAGGCTCACTCAGTTGGACCTGGTGAATTATTCTTGTGTGATCCAGGGTACCATTTTTTTTAAAAAAATTGTGCCTGTGTTGACTTTCTAATCCCTAGGTTTATTAGGAAGCCCACAAGAATACCACACTTATTGTTTGGGTCATAATGCTGTACCTCAGAAGGCAGATATTTTCCGCTCTCCCCAGCTCTCTCTCTTAGGAAGAAATCAACTTATTGTCATTGCACATGTTTTATTGTTCTTGTCTCACTTTGAAGGCATTAAATAGTTTTTGTTAACATGTTTTAACATGTTTATATTAAATTCAGATTTCTTTTTAAACCAAAGGGGGGAAATACTTTTAAAACAAATAAAATCTAAATCTAATTACAGTGGTACCTCGCGTTACATACGCTTCAGGTTACAGACTCCGCTAATCCAGAAATAGTGCTTCAGGTTAAGAACTTTGCTTCAGGATGAGAACAGAAATTGGGCTCCGGTGGCGTGGCAGCAGCAGGAGGCCCCATTAGCTAAAGTGGTGCTTCAGGTTAAGAACAGTTTCAGGTTAAGAACGGACCTCCGGAACGAATTAAGTACTTAACCCGAGGTACCACTGTAATAGTAAAAAACAAAAAACAAAATCCACCATAAAACAAATTTGTATCTACCTCAGTCACTGGTGGATACATTTTATTAGCCACACTGAAGAACCCCTGGGTGATACTTGGTTGGTTTTAGAAGGTGGCATTTTTTGTATCCTTTTGCCAGAATCAAGTGGATTTATTCATGGGCTATTGTTAAATTTGGGCGCACTTGTAGGATCTGTGGTCCATGGATTTTCACTCCACCAGATTTTTGAAAAACATATTAGGAGTTGCTACCGTGGAGCTATGTAGAAGCTTCCGTTCTGCAAAGTTGAACATCACCTTTTCTTTGTGTTAACAAACCAAAATATTAGCATTGCTTTTTGAAACTGCAATTTCATAGATCGTCCACAAGGTGGCACATTAATATAACTAATTGAGACAGCCAAAGTCTGAACCTGCACTCAGAATGTTTCAGAGGAGTATGTGTGTTTTAATTCCTGAAATTTTAGATGATGCATAAAAAGTAGATTCACATACCAGTTGGCAATTATTTGAATTTGCTCTCCTGTTTTTATGTCTAGCGATGTGTAGTTGAATCAAAAGCACTTCTAAATCTTAACTCCCCCGCAATCAAGTTAAGCCCCCATTTCTTTGCAAATTCACCACTTGAATAGTTACAGTTCATTTAATTGTCCTCCTGGGCAATTTGCTGCTCAGTGTTTTCAGGGAGGGCGGACCATCCTGCTTGGCCCCATTTTTCTATTCTCCTCTGCCCCTCCTGCTTCTTATCTTTCCCTCCTTCTGCTAAGACCAGCCTCTCAGTCTTGACTCTGGTAGGCAGCATGAGAAAAGAGAGGTGCCTTCATGTTTCCTGACCAAGGATCAGGGAGAGGAGAAAATGAGATGTGTCAACAGCCTTCCATTCAACAAAGAACGTGTCTGGTTTCCTGGGGTTTAGAAATACAGTGGTACCTTGGGTTAAGTACTTACCGGTAATTTGTTCTGGAGGTCTGTTCTTAACCTGAAACTGTTCTTAACCTGAAGCACCACTTTAGCTAATGGGGCCTCCTGCTGCTGCCATGCTGCCAGAGCACGATTTCTGTTCTCATCCTGAAGCAAAGTTCTTAACCTGAGGTAATATTTCTGGGTTAGCGGAGTCTGTAACCTGAAGCGTATGTAACCTGAGGTTCCACTGTAACTTCTGAGCTGTTTTGGCACAAGTAAATTTTGAGAGTTTTCTTGTTTCTGGGGTTTAGAAATGTAGTTTCCCCTGTTTAATCCTATTGAGGTATCTCCTGCAGACTCTCTATGGTATAAGAGAACATGTTGTTAGGCCAATACCGTGAACTCTGTTGTTCGCGCTAACATCAACGCACAAGGCTGCAAAACAGGCAGTTGCATCTGCAGTTGGTCTGCAGTTAAGACTTCGGTCTCAGGTGGGAAGTGAAAGGATTCAAATAGGAAAGAGAAAGAGAAATTGTATAAGCGCAGTCTCCAACAACAGGAAAGTTACATTGGCATTGGACCTTTGTGGCCCAATTTATTATGATGGATGGATGGGTGTGCAAGCACTTTCGTTTACAAAATAGCAATGCCTTTGCACCCACTTGTTAACAGTAGGGAGGGAGATTATTTTGGGTTTGGAGGTGTTTTGTTTTGCTGCTTTGGACGGAGCTGCATTTTCCATACCACCCGATGCCAGTGTTCATGTTAGTGGGAGCAGAGCACTCTGTGAGTTTGTACACTGCTTTTTTCCTTCTTTCCCTCCCATTGTGAATCCCTTGCTTTACAAAATCCCCTGCTTTTAAAAAAGTAGCAGCATGTAAATCTTGTTCAAGACCTCTTTTATTGTTCTTTTCAACTTCTCTTTTCTGTTCTGGTAAGGATCCAATTGACTCTCTAATTTGCTCTTTATATTTTTGACTTCCTATATAGGAGTCTTGTAATACATAGAATGGTCACGCCTTTCCATTTTGGTGCAAATGTTGAGGTTTTAGTGGCTTAGTTCGTGTTTAACTTCCATGTGTTATTTAGTGTGAATGTGCAAATGGGCATATTCTCAGAGAGGAGATTGCGTCCTCCTTTTTCCTCTGGTTCTGCTGCCACCATGCTATTTTTTGAGGCCGTTAATAGGACAAACCTTAACTGCAGCTTAGGTTCAGATATAAGGCTAAGTGGAACCATGACTTGGCTTACCGTATCATCACAGTAGCAAGAGAAAAATCAGACACAATCTTGATGCATACTGGGACAAAAATAAAGAAATCTTAATTTCACATCTATTCTCATGGGATCTGAACTGGTGCTGACTGACCAGGAATGAGATCTTGGGGTTATAGTGGATAGCTTGATCTTTTGCAGTGTTCAGCAGCTGCAAAGAAGGAGGCAAATTCCATGCTAGGGATCATTAGGAAAGGAACTGAAAATAAAACTGCCAATATAATGCCATTATAGGGTGTGTCTGCATTTGGAATATTCTGTACTGGCCACCTCACTTCAAAAAGAAAATGCTGAAGTTGGAAGAAGTTCAGAATAGGGCAACCAAAATGACCAAGGAGGTGGAGCCTCTCTCCCCTGTGGTTTGCTTAGTGTTACATGTGAACTGGTCGTTGTGCGATTGCTGCTTTCTGTCTATTTCTTGATTGGTTTCTCTTTGGTTAAGCTGTTAATTAGTCATGCACGGTGAGCTCAAGTTGAGAAATTAATGGAATAGCTTTTAGAGCAGTCAAATTAATGTTTTATGCAATCGTACTGTGATGATTAGACTAGAGAAAATCTTATTTTTTTATTTCAGGCAGAGGTCTATTAAATATTCAGGTACTGTTAATTAATTCTGAGATGTTGTAGAACTATTATTCTGTTTTCAAGTAACATGTTGGATGTGTTCTGCAGCTGTGTGAAATTGAAAAGTGACAAATTAAATATCTCATAAAATATATTAAAACTATCCGCTAGCAACTTTACTGTTGCTCGGCGTAGAGGCTGCCGTACTAATGAGATATATAATTGCATGTGTAGGTGCACGGCCACATAATGATAGTGTTAGGAGCTGCTGAAATCAGCCCTCCGTGTTCTGCTGGAAGATTAGCAGAATATCCCACTGTTTCATTTTGCCTTAATAGAGCAGGTCTGTTTTTCTTAGGACAACAGAGAGCAGCAAATGTAGGGTCCCCCTTTCCCCCCATTGCTATTCATCACCATCATCAAACCTTTATTGGCATCACATACAAACACTCATAATAAATAGGCCAGTGCGATCTCGTCGCCATTTCAACAGTACAGTCATTTGCCAAAGGGAAGAAAAGGAGAGCAATCTATTTCATCTCTGTGGGTCTCCAGCAAGGGCAGGATCATCTAGCGTACTTTGGTGACAAAAAAAATCAAATAGAGGAATTTAGCTACTGTCTTGGTGAGCTCCTGGTCTCTCCCCTGTAATAAGAAGCGTATAACCTCTGTCTCTGGTTTCCATGTTGGAATACATAGATGGTCTAGAAATTGTTGGCGGAGATCATCATACATTTTACATTTAAGGGTCATGTGAGCTAGAGTTTCCACCAGGTGGGCATCGCATGGGCAGATCCTATCTCCTTCTGCCATACCCGCAAACCTACCCCAAAGGAGGTTAGAAGGATTAGAATTGAACCTAGCCAGCGAAAAAGCCCTTCTTTCTTGCGGATTAAACAAAAATTGTAAATAATTAAGGTTAAATTCTTGCGCCCAAGAGAGTTGAAAATAAAGAGGGGAACATGGTTTTTCCACAGCTGAGATTAGTTCCTGGCGATCTATGTCCCACAGCCTAGTTTTTAACATGGCCTTGGCGACTGGGAAAGCCGCAGCACCCAGGAGATCCTCTGAAAGCCCGAGTTGCCGTATCGTTGTGCCAAACAGTTGTAGCCCTGGGGAAGGGAAGGAGTCTGACAGAACTTTGCTAAGTAAAGTATCTTTGTCCACTGAAAAACAAATGTTTAACCAGCATAAAAGAAAACTCGTCCAGGCAACTGTCTCTAGCTTATGTTGGCCTCCCTCTAAACACAGGGCTGCGTAAGGTACGCAGTGTGGGACAGCGAAAATCTTTTTCCCCCTTTGCTATTAGAAGGGGAGGAAGATTGGTTTGGACAACCTGTGGCTTAGGTGGTCGATGGTGCCACCTCAAGTTTCACTTGTTTGGTCTGGCAACCATTTAGAGAGTGTGAGAGAGACATTTGTTACATGCCCTAGTGAAGTGGGGCCACGTTGCTTCTGGGTCTGCCTCTGAGGAACCTCAACTGTCAGGGGAAACCCGGTTTCCTCCAATGGCAGTGACAGATTTGCTCACAAACTAAGCAAGCTACATTTTAGGGCCTCAGATTGTGAGGCATCTCTTAATGCAGAACAGTTTAAGTTTCAAGTTTTGCATAATTGGTTAAAAATTATAGAATAATACGCGTGCTGTGTGTGTGTGTGTAAAGCTATGAGGTCTAAACTTGATATGCTTTAGGGTTGTGACATGTCTTAATCTGGTCTTAATTTGCCAGTAGGCGTAGTGAAGGTTTACAGAATAACATTCTGCATTGTGGGGAAAAAAGTAGCAACATTTCGCCAAGACGAAGTGTCGAAAAGTTTTTCTTTATTCAAAACATAAGAAAATACAGTTCCTATTTGCTGCATACCTAATCCTCTGTCCTAGTTTGTATTGCGAATATCCTTTGGAAGGCGAAATTGCGTTGGCGGTACATCACTGTCCAATGTATAACACTTTATTTGAACCTATTGTGTGTTTAAGGAGGAACTTAGAGAGCTCCGGGAACAACCAACTGATCCTCAGGCTCAGCAAGAATTAATTAACAGCATTGAAGAAGTCTATTTTTCCAGTGATTCCTTTGACATTGTTAAGTATGAGTTGGAGGTAAGAGAATTATTTGGATTAGAATGACAAAGATTTCTGATGTACACACACATGCTGGGCTTCATAGTACCAAATCTGCTTTTGTTTTAATGTTCAAAATAAATTTATCTGTCCTTTTGTTGTTTTGGTAGAACTCCTCCAAAGCCCACTAACACCCATGGTGCTGATGCTGGGTGGGTGTTGTCCCAGTGCTCATTGGGCCTTTTAAATAATTCTCCAATTGTGTAACGTTTATATCAGGGGATTTAATTGGATTTTATTTATGCTTTACCTGCAGAAGCTGCCTCCTGTTCTTAGTCTTCAAGAACTGGAAGAATACAGAGACAAACTCAAGCAACAGCAAGCTGCTGTGAGTCGGAACTGCTTTCTCTCCCCTTCTCTCCAATCCCTTCAATGAGAGCCACATAAACTTCTCTCTTTTTTGTTGTTGTTAGTACTAAAAAAAAGAGAGACGGCTTTAACACGACCTCTGAAAACAATGCCACATATTTTGGTGCAGACCTGTAAATTTTAATTGAAGCAAGGGCCGCTGTCTACCACTTTTCTATCCGAGTTTAGCTGCTGTCTGGTCCTTAGCTTGTGCTCCAATCCTTGCTCTCTTTCCTCCTTCTTCAGATACTCTTACGTGTCCCTTCTTGCTTCAAGGGCAGCCTCTAGTACCCCTGTATCGGTCTATGTCATAGCATGGGACCGCCTTCTTCAACCTGGTGTCTTCCAGAGGTTCTTCGACTCCAGCTCCCATAATTCCAGACCATTGGCCATGTTGAACAGGAGTTTGGAACTTGAAGAATATATGTTGCACACCAGGTTGAGAAATGTTGGCGTAGGCCCTGCATGTAGAAGGTTCCATAGTCAATCCCTGGTATGCCCAATTGAAAGAGACCTCAGATAACTGTTGCTTGTGGTATAAGGACTAGTAATCTTGCTTCGTATAAGACAGCTTTGTGTGTTTTTATGTTGAAGCAAAATCTAAAGTTCAGGGTGGGAGAAGGCAGACTCTGATTGTGTTGCACTTTGTTTCTATGGGGTTGGATCCAGACTTCTCAACAGTAGTGGTCCACATATGGGACACTCCTGTTGGAGAAATGGTGGCAGGATAATGTGACTTTTGCTGATTTCCCATCCCACTTCCCATGCCCCCTAAAAATCTGCTCTGGAAAGACGGGGGTCCCTTCATCTGGCACGCGGGGGCAACAGGGGAAAGGAGGAATCAGGAATTTGCCTCCACGCCACCTTTCCTCCATTGCGAACCTCCTTTGGCTCTCCCTTCCACAAAGGGCAGCAATCCTGTCGTTCACAGAAGGGCAATCTCTAGATCCAACTTCTGGTGTAGTATGAACAATTGTTTTTCACATGGTTCCTTAACTGGTTGGGTGGGGAACCTTTTGGATGTTGCTGAACTACACATCCCATGAGCCCCAGCAAGCGTGACCAATGGTGTGGGATGATTAGGTTTGTAGTTCATCAACATCTGGAGGGCCAATCCGAACTAGCCAGTTCGGATTAGCTAGCTATTCTGCATCTCTTATAGGTTTGGGCTTGGCCTACTTGGGTGGACTAGTTTATGTTATTTAAGGCATCCATTGAATTGTGCAAGCATGGGACACACACACACACACACACACACACACACACACGGGGGAAGAGGGTTTCCAGTTCTCTTGAGGCTGCACATTATAATCTGGATGGTATGGGCAAATTTGCAGATGTTAATGCTTTTTAAGGCAAAGAATCCAGTGTCGTGACTTGTGTGTCTCTTCTAGTACCACAGATTATGGCTTAACTACGCTTATTTTGTTCTTTGCTGGCTGAGTACCAGGTGCACTAGCATTGCATTTACTGGAACTCAGAAGTAGTGGAAAGAGGAAAAAACATACAGCGCATTAAAAGAAAAGTAATAAATTAACATTGGTACACAAATAGTCATTGCTGCATTCCGTAAATTGCTTTTAGGATGGCATCTCTGCCACAAATGTGGATTTATTTAAATCTCTTTTATAGATGAATCATATATGATTATATATTAATGGCAAGGTAAAATGACTATATTAAGCTTCATTGTTGTATGTCTCTCAATTTTTATTCAAGAGTATCTTTCAATTTGAAATGGGGTGGGAGGTTAATTTAGATTCTGCTACTGGTTTCCAACGAGAGCCTGTAAGTTCTCATGTATTTGCTTTGTATATGGCCATCATTTTTGGAGTGTTTATCATTTTTTACATGCAAATATTTTAATGTAGATATAATCTAATGTTGTGGAGGACTTACTGAAATTTTTTGAAGAGGTTCTAAGTGCTTCCTGTCAACCTGCTCTTTTAAAATAGTACCCTGCTTATATCTGCTGCTTCCTAACTTGAATGTTTTCTTTAAGGTATCTAAAAAAGTTGCAGACTTGATACTTGAAAAACAACCTTCATATGTCAAGGTAAATTAATGAAATCCACTGTGTGCTTGTTTATTATTTTTAAGTAAGTGAGGAGAGTGCTGCTGCACTCAGGACCTGGCTGTGGTCTTCCTGTAGGCATATGGCTGCCACTATGAGACCAGGATGCTGCCCTGTGCTGGGCTATTGGCCTGATCCAGCAGCCCTATTTTCTTATTTTCCTGTCTCATGAACTTAATATATTATTTATGGTTTCTGAAAAAGCAAATGCTTTTTTCTCTCATTTAGAGATTTCCAGTATTACCAAAAAAATAAAAAAATAAAAATGGATCCCAAACTGTGCAGTGTGAAATGTGATTTTATTCTCAGAATGACAAGTCTATAAATTGTAGAGCTTAACTCCATGGAGGTCATAATCTTTCAAAGCTTCAATGTGAGCCAAATGCTTTATGTGTGTTCAGAATTGTACTGTGAGTCATCTTGGTGCCTACATGGACCTAAACCAAGATATTATACCAATACACAGCTCTTTACTTACTATGATGTTCAATTTTTATTTTAACTTTTTTTTTAAAAAAATGGACTGAATGTAAATTAACGGTACATTTTGTAAGAGGGCATCTCCTTTTAAGCCAATTGCTTTGTATCCTTGGAGAAATAAATTGCTGCTTTTGTATTTCTGCAGGAGCTTGAACGAGTTACATCCTTACAGACTAGCCTCCAATTAGCTGCTGTTATTTGCACAAATGGAAGACGGTATAGTGCACCCTTTTACTGATGCTTGTTTTGCTTTACAAAATGAAAAAAGTATCATTTTAAAGTAGTTTTTCTAGCTGCATTTACTTTTGCTGCTACTTTCCTTTAGCTATATATTTCAGGTTTAGACAAAAATAGGCAATTTAAAACTTCACCTCTTGCGAATATCTTTATTGGCTACATTTATTAGCTACAAGCTAGTAAACATTTTTGCAGGCTAGTAACTTCTGTGTGCTTACTTACAAGGCTGACTTTAGACATTGTGCCAGATCAAAGTTAATCGTCCTTAACCCTGTTTTGGTGTGATAACTGAATCGAGAGTTTGCCTCTGTTTGGATCCACTCCAATCTGGGTTCAGACCTAGGTACTGAACGGAAACAGCCTTTGTTACCCTGATGGATGATATACCAGGGAATGCATGGGAGGGAAGGTTAGTGTTCTCCTGGACATCTCAGTAGCTTTTGATACCATTGTATGCTTCTGGGGTGGGTTTAGGGGGGCACTGTTTTATGGCGACTCTTCCTACATAAATGGTTATTCTCAAAGGACAGTGTTAGGTGATGTTTCCTCCACCTGTGGCCATTGGACTGCCTTTGGAGACTTTTTGAAAATAGTGTTTAAAGCTGGTTCAGAACATGGTTGCCACCACCCTGATGGGATGGAGACATTCAGATTCTGTCACACACTTACTGGACCAGTTGCAGGTGCCTATCGGAACCCAATTTAAGGTGCTGCTTTGGGATCAAGCTATTTTGTTGACCATTAGCACCATACTAGTTGCCCACACATTGTGATCAAAAACAGATGCTCTCCTCATATGTCCACCTCCTGGATCAGTGAGATTAGTGGCCACAAGGCACGGGACCTTTCGTGGAAGCCCCGTTGCTTTGGATCTTCCAGCCAACTGATCTGCTCTGGTTTCCCATGCTTCAGGCCTTTCAGAAAGCCCTAAAGCAGGCTTCCTCAAACTCGGCCCTCCAGACGTTTTTGGCCTACAACTCCCATGATCCCTAGCTAGCAGGACCAGTGGTCAGGGATGATGGGAATTGTAGCCTCAAAACATCTGGAGGGCCAAGTTTGAGGAAGCCTGCCCTAAAGGCATACCTTTTCTGAGTAGCTGATTCATTATTGAGGTTTTACGGTCTGTATTGTGGTTTGTCATTGGTATGAAAAGTGTGTTAATTGGCTGGCTGAGGATTTTTACTGGGTATTCTTTGTGTGGGGAGTGATTTGATGATATGTTGCAAGCCTCCTCGGATGGGCAGTGAGTGGAATTAGTATAAATAAAGCAATATTTTGCAAATATTGTTTGAAGGGTGTGTGAAGAGATTCCTTTGCCTTTGGGGCAGATGTGTGCTTGCAGATGTGTGTGTTTTATAATTCTTTTCTATGCATTGTTTATTAGTACTGGTCTTTGCTTTAGAACACAGACTTAGCACAGCATTGCCCATTTTTATACACAAGCCTTATTGTATTCCATGAGAGTTACCCTTTCATTTTGAAAAAATCTTATTTGACTTCTGCAGACATCTGAGCTCAGCAAAAGAGGGTTTTACTCAAGCCAGCTTGGGCCTTCTTGCCAATCAACGAAAACGCCAGTTGCTGATGGGGCTGCTAAAATCTCTGAGAACGATAAAAACCCTGGTATGAGCAGAGTTTCATGTTTTCAACTATAGAAATCATTTCTCTAGTGTGCTGTGCAGTGACCTCTCCCTCCTTTTAATTTCCAGCAACAAACGGATGTCCGCTTAAGTGAAATGTTAGAGGTAAGGATATAACCGGACTATAATTTAATTGTAATTGAAAGGAATGTCTTTTTGTTCACATGCATTCTAACCGTATTAGGGGCTGTCATCTTGGCCCATCTGTGGGCTATAACTCCCTTTGAAGACCGAGGCCAGGCCTTGACTGCTCTTGTATGCTCCTGTGTTGCATCGGCTGTCTTAATTGTGAATCCTACTTTTAAGAAGAACCAATCACAGATTAGGCTTACGTGGGAGAGAGGTGAAATTGTTACTATTTTATAAATGTTCAGCAGCCTCCCGGGATGTGGACTACTTACCCCTCCTGTGTCTGAAGGCCAGTAGTTAGTTTGTGCTTTGTGTAATCAACGTGGGTGGTGCTGTGGGTTAAACCACAGAGCCTAGGACTTGCTGATCAGAAGGTCGGCAGTTTGAATCCCCATGACGGGGTGAGCTCCCAATGCTCGGTCCCTGCTCCTGCCAACCTAGCAGTTCGAAAGCACGTCAAAGTGCAAATAGATCAATAGGTACCCCTCCAGCAGGAAGGTAAACGGCGTTTCTGTGCGCTGCTCTGGTTCGCCAGAAGAGGCTTAGTCCTGCTGGCCACATGACCCAGAAGCTGTACGCCGGCTCCCTCGGCCAATAAAGCGAGATGAGTGCCGCAAACCCAGAGTCGGCCACGACTGGACCTAATGGTCAGGGGTCCCTTTGCCTTTACTTTTAATCACCCACAGCAAGCCATAGAATTGTAGAGTTGGAAGGGACCCTGAGGGTTATCTAGTCCAGCCCTCTGCAGTGCAGGATAGAATTACAGAATCATAACGGGAAGGAACCTTGAGGGTCATCTGGTCCAACCCCCTGCAGTGCAGGGACCTTTTTGCCCGACATGGGGCTCGAACCCATAACCTTCGAGATTAAGAGCCTCATGCTCTACCAACTGATCTACACTGTTGGGTTGCAAAGACTGGAAGCATCACACACAGATCAGAAAGCCTTCTTTCAGGAAATGCAATGCTCACAGGTTTTTTTCTTTAATAAACTCAGTGTCAGTGTTGTTGAGTTCTTATTCTACGTCTTATTTCCCACAGGAGGAGGATTACCCTGGGGCTATCCAGCTCTGCCTGGAATGCCAGAAAGCAGCTAGCACTTTCAAACACTACAGTTGCATCAGGTAACGCAACAGGCGTCTTCCAGAGTTGATTTTTGTCCTTCAGGCACACAGGGACAACAAGTGTGTGATTCTTTAGGGAACGACTCGCAAATTATAATTTGCTGGGCCCCAGCACTGGAGATTTATTTCCCAACTTGGAAAAACAAGTTTTGGTGTGTGTGTGGGGTGTGTGTGTGTGTTTGTTTTTAAAAGGCCTGTAAAGTGCAATTAACTTTTTGTATAATTTCCTGACTTGCTGCACATAGCGGCTGCTGATAATGAAAGCGCCACATGGCTGAACGGTTTCGCAAGGTAGCACTTTCTTTTTAACATGAACTGATTGCCACTGAAGGCTAAAAAGTGGTGCTGTATAGTGTGTTCATTTTGGTATCTGTGTACAGCTGCAATCCCAAACACATATAACCTAGATGCAGTTGGATTTGCATCGGAGGCTGCATACACACCGTAAATTTAAAACACATTTAAAGCAATGGATTCAGTGCAGGATCCAGATTTAGTACTGATCTGGGCCCACAGATTGGGGTGTGTATGTGTGTCTGTGCATGCGTGTGTACCAGCCCTAGAATCTAACAAATTACTCTATTTCCAAATCTTAGTACTTTTTGGTTTCTAAGAATCCCCAGGCTGTCCAGTAGAAAGTTGCTCATCTGTTGGCCGTGCATATGGCCACTTCTTAATCTACCATAATTACATTTTGCATGATGATTCCTAAGATCAAGGAGCAGGGAAGTGCTGGGAGGTGGCAGTGCTTAGAAGTGCTGTTTCCCAGCTTCCCAGGTGTTCTGATTGCTGGTGCTGGATAGAATGTTTTTGGAGCCACCCCAAAATGTTAGGGCTCAGCGTTGGGATGAGAGAGCGGCAAATGTTCATCCAAGTGGCAAGAGGTGGGCATAGTCTGGGCAACAATTGTGCAGGTGTGCCAAATGCTTCTTGCATATTTACAAATAAAAATTCCTAGCCGATTGCCTTGGCACACCATTAATCTTTTGTACCTCTTTGTACATGTGTCTGTGTATTTAGGCTAGACTCTGTGTAATTAAAATAAATGCACAGCAGCCTTATTAATCTTGCAGGCATTCAAATGCGTAAAACTATACATCATTGATGGGTTTGCTAGTGACATTTGTATATTGATGCTGCTTAATTATTGAACAGGTGTTCAGTTTCATTTCATTGTACTTCAGGTTAGCGGGAGAAGTGAAAAATATTGGCAGAGTCAAAAGTGCAAGCCCAGTCCACTGAGAAAAGCCCCAGTTTAGCTAATTAAGTGGAGAAGAGAGGCCAGGATCCTGTCCCTTCCAGTTGCTTGTCTGGCCCAACTGCCAATCAGGCTGTAGGACTCCTTTTGCAGCATCTGGTTGCTGATGGAAAGGGGGAACAAAGGCCCTTAAGCTCTGGCCTTCTCGCATCCATCTATATTTTCTATTTCTTATGGAACAATCTAAACTTCTCCCTCCCTGTCTACTGGAGCTTTACAGATCTACAGCGCTTCCACGCAGGTGGGGTGAAGGAAGCAAATCACAGTGCTGTGATCAGGCCTGAATTGGGCTTGATGCCATCACAGAATCCAATGAATCTTGGGCCACCTCTGTCCCACACCTGGAAAGCCCTGTTTGGGAGCTTTCTGCTGGGAGGGTATCATGTAGGCAGCACTTTCGGCCATCCAGTAGGCAGGAGAAGGGGGAGCTCCCCACTAGCAGAGTGATGCTGCTGTTACTTTGCAGGTAGTAGCAGATGGATGCCTCTGCCCGGCCCAATCCTGCTCTGCCGGCCGCATTTTTCAATAGGTTTTCTATTGCAAAAATGAGAAAAGCAGAATATAAGAATAATTTAAAAAATGAAATCAGTTAAGTTAAACAATATTATTATAAATATGTTGTCTCAGACATGTCTCTCGAAGTGTATTGTGATTTATTTATTCTTTAAGTAAATACTGAAATTAGATATATCCATAATTGGAGTTTCTTTAATATTCTTGATTGTACTTTTTGCTGCTTTTTCCATGCTGGCACGATATTGCTCCCTTTTGTTTCATGCCAGATTAAGGCAGGCAAGGATACAAACAGGGCCCTCTTAATATGCCTTAATTAATTGGCTGAATAAAATGAATGCCACGAATTAACATGTTGGCACAGTTAATTGCGTATTTGAAAGATCAAATTGTTATGCCCAGGGATTGTTATATTTCATTTTGTCGCGCGTTATGGATTTGAGCTGTGCGCTGTGGAATTCTGTCAATTTGCTCTTGATATGAACAAAGCGAATTTGAGGTATATCACTCCCCTCCGCTATAATACACGATGCACCAAAGAAACAATTTGTCTGGAAAATAATCAGCTCTAGATGGAATGAATTATTCTCACAGGGTCTATATGTGAAAAGCCCGGTGTGGAAAAGAGTGGCAAGAACAAAAGGAGGCTTGTAAAATAAGCTTTCTTTTCTTTTGTTCCTCCTCCTGACTATATTTCCCCCACTATCAGAGATGGATCAAGTATTTTTAAAAAAAAATTTTTTTGGATTGTATATGTTTTGCATTCAAGAGGACCCTAAGCTGGCTAAATGGATACTGCGTTCTGGTTGTACTATGCCAGAAGCAGAGGAAATGAATGTTTTTAGAAGACATCTGAAGGCAGCCCTGTTTAGGGAAGCTTTTAATGTTTAATAGACTATTATATTTTAATATTCTGTTGAAAGCTGCCCAGAGTGGCTGGGGAAACCCAGCCAGATGGGTGGGGTATAAATTGTTATTATTATTATTATTATTATTATTATTATTATTATTATTATTATTATTTGTTTCCCGTGACTTTCACTATGCCTGCACCCAGCAAATACTCAGATATGTGTCCTGCAGTCCTCTGTGATGGCGCAGGGTGCCTTTCCCTTAGTGGGGGTGGGGTGTGTGCCAGCCATAGTCAGTGGTAGCATGCAGCAACACTCATAGACTATTTCTGTCATGGTTTGTCTCCTGTATGAATTCAAGACCCAACCCAGCCTTTCAGGAAGTTACAGGGCCACAGTAGGGAAGAAAACCTCCCCAGAGCTCCACCTGCTTACCGTTCAAAGGCGCCTCTTCTCCCTCTGGTGTGCCAACATTGCTTGAAGGTTTTTGCATTTCAGTACCATTCCTCCCTGGAGCATGAGAACTAAGACCTCCTCTAACAGTAGTGCTGCTCCATAGGTAGAAGAAGTGCCTTTGTAAGGTAAAGCATATAAGACTATGGAAGAGCCAAGGCCATCTAGCAGCAAAGTCTCATCAGAGGGAAAAGAGGTGTCTGATTTTGCCAGCGGCTGGCACCCAACATGGTGCTCATAGGCTGTGGGTTCACCGCCTAGAGCAGAGCTTTCCAAACTGTGTGCCGCGACACGTTAAGTGTGTCGGCTGCAGCGTGTAGATGTGTCATGCGAATGCTCTCCTTGGGCTGGAAAGAGGTTAGTTTAACCTCTGGTTTGCTAGTAAAACTGAGTTACTGTATCACGAAATGATGCAAGTCTAAAAAGTGTGGCACCAACATGAAATGTTTTGAAAGCTCTGATCTCGAGGATAAGGCTCTTTTCTACCCTCCAGTGTTGGAGGCATCATACCTCTGAATATCAGTTGCTGGCAATCACGAGTGAAGAGAGTGCTGTTGAACTCTGGTGCCATAGGTGCCTGGTTGGCTGGCTGCTGTCTTTGGCCTCATCCAGCAAGGTTCTTTTTACTATGAAGTATTGATATATGTAGCACATTATAGTGCTGCTTTAAGACGTTTCTTTGGGGGTGGGTTGTCTTACAAAATATTGAATGACCACCCAGGATTTCTCGTTGTACCTTTACTCATTAATTCATGCATGCATGCATGTAACAAATTAACCAAAAAGTGCAATGTACAGAGCGCAAGTATTACAATTCAGCATAAAATTCAGCACGCACACTTTAAAAAGACATCCATATTTGATTGCTTTTGCTGTTTAAACCTATAAAATACACAGTGCTCATTAACCGCGAGGCATCATTTCAGTGCATGTGGCTTAGCTGTGTTGCAAAATTAAGCTATTTTGCAATGCCTTCCTTAGTGCATAATTGTGATCATGAAGCTTAAAGGGGGTGGAGATAAATAACTGGGTTTTATAATAATACTTTTATTATTTCCTTTCCCTGATTTAGTTTTGTCATGCAATGCAAGACTAGATGTGAGGAAAATTGCAATCTGGAAAATCCATCAGCTTTTGGTAGATTTCTGTTCAGGGTCTGAGCAAATGTCAAAATTTTGTCACAGAATGAAAGATTCTAAGATTCAGAGAGGATTCTTGGGGTTTGCATGGGGCACACGGAAGTCTTTTCCATTTGGAACAGTTTCATGTGTTTTATAATTGCAATAGCTTTATTTGTTTCTAAAGCTGCATGTTTTATTATTGTAAGTAGTTCTGGGACCATAAGGTGAAGGGTGGGTAAGAAATCTTATATAAAAATAAATAATCTGCCCACTTGAGCATGGACACTTCTGTGTCTAATGGCCTTCAGAGATGATTTGAGGATAATAGATCTCTTTTAGAGATGTGGTTTTGGCGGGTGGCGGGGTGTGTGTCTCTTCAGTCATCTTACAGCATTGCTGGCAGAAACTCTATTCTATAAAAGATCTGCCCAATTGCACTCATGTACCACAACATTCATCACAGCCCAAAACACTTGTATAACTTGTTGGCTTAGTTCTAAATGATCTAATGTTGGACTTTATTGTTTCGCAGTGAATTGAATTCAAAACTACAGGACACTTTGGAGCAAATTGAGGTGAGAATGCAGTCTATTGATTTTTTTGACGGAGTGAATACCTTGGCTAAGGGGCGCTTCATCTGTTCAGATGATTATATTGCATTTTGCTTTCTTATGATACATGAATGTCTCTATGTAAATCATATATTTTCAATCTGTATAGCTATTTCATTTTACTGAATATTCATGACTTGACATTTTAGGAGCAGTTAGATGTCGCGCTTTCCAAAATCTGCAAGAACTTTGACATCAGCCACTATACCAAGGTGCAGCAGGCTTACAGACTACTTGGGAAAACGCAGGTGAGCATTTTCTGTTTGTTGTTACATCTTGCTTATGAATCAGGCTAGCTTGTCTTAATCACGTGAGCTATCTGCTTTGGTGGCGAAAAGTGCTTATAATGTAAAAACAACCAAAATTTTCAAATACATTCTCTGCAAACTCAGTACTATCTAACAGATTATAGGCAGGTTGCTTCTGTCGATAGTGATGGAATATATACAGACCCTGGGAGTAAATAAAATAAAAGCACGACTGAAAGAAAATCAGTTCTCAGTAAATGATTACTCCCTTAGTGGGCTCATCCCTGGTTTGTTCGGCAGTTGAACCACCCAAGATGGATGCCTTGCACATGCACATATCTGCTGTTAACTATAGCTAGCCTTGCATCCAGTGCTCCGCAGTTGGAAATATTAATGTTTATGGCACATGCTCACTAGTTCTCTGGCTGGCAGACAGAATATCTCTGGGCAAGAATGCTCAGGGTGTCTTGTGTTGGCAACCAAGCCTGGCTGGCTTTTGCTCAGTGGCAGTGGCTTGCCAATCACTGACTGCACATTTATTCTTTTCCTTCAGTCCGTTTCTTGGGTCTGCTTTCCTTAAAGGACCTCTCCATTTGTTGAGCCCTGTTTTGGGGGGAAATATGATAATTGTGTGTTTGACTAGACCACAAGAGGATTTACTGTTCTCTAGTTCACATTTGCAATAATCTTTTATAGTCCATTCATTTCCTTATCTACGGCTCATCTGATTTCCAGCTGCATTATTAAGCCTTGGGTGTTTTCTTTTGTAAGGCTTATAGGCCCCTGCCTCACACATACAAACAGCCCACTAAAGGGTACTTTTCAAAATTACACCTGCTCTGCCACTTCCAGGTCCAGTGTTACTCCTTCTCTTTACATTTTGCTTCAGCGGAGGCTGTGTGGGGTAAGAGGAAGAGAAGATTTATATCTCCGCCGATCCATAATAAGAGCAATTAAAATTTGCAATAAGCAAAAACAAACTCACAACTAAAATTTTGCCCCGCGAAACAAACAGACCGCAAAGCAGAAACAGGCTATAGCTCCGGTTAAAACCACGCTAAGTCACAATAACCCAAAACACTATTAAAATCCTGGCAGAATAAAAAAGATATTCACCTGATGCCAAGAAGGTGGCAGGCCAGCCTCTCTGCAGAGGCTGTTTCATAGTCTGGTGGTGCCACCACTAGAAAGGCCCTCCTCCTCTCCTTTGTAGCCTCACTTTGCTTGGTGGGAGACACCCATGCCAGGACCTCTGTTGATAAGAATTGGGTAGACATGAGTGGGGGGGAGGTGATCTTTCTTTTAATCAGGTCCCAAACCATTTAAAGCCAGCAGTTTAAATGGGGCTTGGGAGATTACTGGGGGCCAGTGCAACTGGTAAAGCGTTGCTCAGTCCCGGTTAATAGTCTTTTGGCTCTGTTTCGAACCAACCACAGTTTCTGAGCCATTTTTAAAGGCAATCCTACATACAATACAAAGCAATAGCCTAAAAGTTACTAGAGTATGGGCAAATGTGTCTAAGTTATCTCCAACTAAGTACAGTGGTACCTCGGGTTACATATGCTTCAGGTTACATACGCTTCAGGTTACAGACTCCACTAACCCAGAAATATTACCTCGGGTTAAGAATTTTGCTTCAGGACGAGAACAGAAATCTTGCTCCAGCAGCATGGCGGCAGCAGGAGGCCCCATTAGCTAAAGTGGTGCTTCAGGTTAAGAACAGTTTCAGGTTATGAACGGACCTCCAGAACGAATTAAGTACTTAACCCGAGGTACCACTGTATGGTCATTGCTGCCTTATCATCTGAAGCTGAAAAGCCACTAAGTGCCACGGAAGCTACTTGAGTGTCTGAAGGCTGTTGCCTAGAATGACAGTCTGTGACTTAAGGGCTTTCCATTATGCATTAATGACTCTCCCCATCCTTTCTCTTCAGACAGCCATGGACCAACTGCACATGCACTTTACTCAAGCCATCCACAACACTGTATTCCAAGTTGTTCTCGGTTACGTAGAGCTGTGTGCGGGAAACACAGACACCAAGTTTCAGAAGCTTCAGTACAAGGACCTGTGCATGGTACGTAGTCGTATAAAGGCTTGGGACATTTTGTGTTTGCATGTATAGGCCACGTTCGAAGGGAAAAAAATGGCAAGGAATTTCTAGCAATTCTGAAATTCAGAAGCATAATGTTTCTCACCATGAAGGTAGAATATAGTTATTGGGATTAGTAGCCAATGGGAGCGTTTTAAATGCTTCATTGTCGTGGGGGATTTGGTGGGGATCATGGCTGGAAGGGAAGTGTTAACCCTTCCTTTCCTGTGCACTGACCCACCCTGGAAATGGCCCTTCTGCACAGCAATTAGTTGGGAAATAAAGTCAATGGGAGCTTTTAAGCTTTTAAGAAAGCCTAATGGATGGGTGGCGGAGGGACCCCCTGGGGGCAGTGGGTGGGGAGATTTTATCAAATACTTTTTTTCTCTAGACTTGGGTAGCTCTGCTGCATGAACGCATCTTATCCATTAAAAACAGTGTGTGAGAAGAATATTGTGGTGTGAATTCACTCCTAGCAGCCTTTCCGTGAAAAGAATGGTTTATATACCAAATCAGCATCCTAGCTTATTTTGGACACTTCAAAATAATTCTTTCTTTCACTGAAGTGTTTAAAATGTTGCGCCTCCTTAATTTATTTAGCTTTATTGGCAGGACTGGAAGAACACTTCAAGTTTTTGAGTGCCAAAAACCATGGCGTTTTTTAGATCAATGGTGTATTTAAAGCCCTGTTAATTGTTATGTACAATCTCTTGGCAAATTGGAAGTGTTCTTGAATGCGTTTAGGCTCTTCTGCCTCTTAACCAATACAAAATTAACTAATACTTTAAACTAAATTATTGGCATGTGCACTTGCCCATTTCGTTTGTTACTGAAAGCGAACAGTTTTTTGTTTTATTTGCAGTCCATGGGGCATTCCACAGCTTGAAAGGGGGAAAGTGTGTGTGTGTGTGTGTGTGTGTGTGTGTGTGTGTGTTTAAAAAAATCTAGGGGATGGGGTGGTTTCCCTCATTCTGTATTATTCTTTTCATTGTGTGTGACATCTACTACTACTACTACTAATAATAATAATATAATAATAGTAATAATAATTATTATTTATTTATACCCCGCCCATCTGGCTGAGTCTCCCCAGCCACTCTAGGCGGCTCCCAATCAAACGTTAAAAACAGTACAGCATTTAAAAACAGTACAGCATATATGCCATATTGTACAGATGTTGTATGTGTGTATTTGTCATATTCCTTCTGCATACAAATTTTGCATTTCACAAAACTTAGAATGAAGAAAAACACAGATCTTGCTTGTATGTTCCTTAGCACATCACGTCAGACAGTTACATTCCTTGCCTTGCTGACCTCTGCAAAGCCCTGTGGGAGGTCATGCTCAGTTACTATCGAACCATGGAGTGGCATGAAAAATACGATCACGGTGAACCTCCTTCGTCTTCTGGTAGGAACTGGTTATGCTATCTGAATGTATTATCTGAATAAAATATGTATTTTGAGTTAGTTTCAGAATGTGAAAAATGTAGGCGGGGTTGTATGAACAATAGGACAAAAGCTCTTCCAATATCCATCAGGGAAACAGTAAGATTTGGAATAGGGAACCTGTATAAAATGCTATTTATGATTTTTTTTTGTAAAAGAAAATTGTTAGGTACAGTTGATCTCTCTCAACCTACTATTTCAGGAGCTTGAGGGATTTTGCAGTTGTTACCTAATGAAGCATTATAATAGTGAATATCTAGCCTGTGTGAAAGCTTAGAAACTGAAATCCTAAACAAACTTTTTAGGGAGTAATCCTCCTGGAGACAATGAGAATTACTTCTGAACAGTTCTATTTTTCTAGAAAAAGAGGTGCCGGAACTCACCATGAACGCCTTCCTTGTTCTCTTAGAATGGCAATGGTGCCCACCTGAGAGGTGCTGGAACTGAGTTCCAGTGAGTTCCGGTTGAAAAAAAGCTCTGCTTCTGAGTAAGCACACAAAAGGATTGTGCGGCACACCTTATTAGAGCATTATTGTTATTATTACTACTTTTTATGCCTTTGCTATGGAGGAACAATGCGTTGGGGGGGGGGGGACGGACACTGTGTGTGTGGTGCATGTTGAGTGGGCCTGCTATCATCACCTCACTGCCCAGATCAGCCAGTCTTGGTTAATGCCCTTCATTTTAGGTCAGTGTGGCGGCATTGTCTCTGCCACATTATGGGATTTGGGGTGTGGGCTTGCTATTATTGTTGTAGAGTGTGAAGTGAGGCTAAAGGATGTGAAATTTTGTCTCACATTAAAATAAAGTGCACACGTGCGCACACACACAGAGTGAATCCCCCTCCCTTGTCAGATTACATGTAAAACACATACATTATTTTCCAGATGGAAGCAACGTCATGGGTGCTGAGGAGACCAATTTTGACCGCAGCTACGTGAAAAAGAAATTGGAACATGGACTTTCGCGAATATGGCAGGTTTGTTTTAAATTGGCAAAATGCTTTCTACCCCCCAGCAAATGCTCGTTTTTGAAAAACATTAATTGGACTTTTAGGAAAGAATGTAAAAAACCCTCATTATCTCTGGTTGTTCATAGCATCAGAGAAAAATAGGTTCGTTTCTGTCGCATAGTTTCATGTTCTTAAAATTGAGTTTAAAGAGCATGAAATGATGAAAACGTCATTTCTCTTGAATGGACAGTAGATAGAACATTCTTTGGGAAAGAATGTTTCTCTTGTTGCACTCCATTTCCCACTGCCTCCCTCTGGTTTTCTGTTTCCCCCACCCCAAACAGTACCCCTCCAAACCTTAGGATTCCCCAAGCCTCATGACACCTCCCCTCTTGTTCATGGATGTTTTGCCTTATAAAATGTAGTGGTAGCAATGTGATTGCAAAACCGGTTAGATGTAGACTATATGGAGGCTGCAAGTTCTTCACAAATTAGAAGTAACTTTGAATAAATAACTTTAACCCACTCCTCAAGTGTTGGTTATTTGATTTGTTTAGATCCAGGACTGAGTATCCCTCGAAAGGTTTCAGCCATTTATCATAGGTAGCAAATACATCAAATACTATGATGGCATCTGCTTTATCATAGAGTTGGAAGATAGCTCAAGGATCATCTTAACTATGCTATATCCCCAGTAGGTGGGTGTCCAACCTTCTAGGGCAATCTGCTCCACTGTTGAACAGTGCATAGTGTCAGGAAGTTGCGCCAAACATTTCGTCTAAATCCCTTTTCTTATCTTTTGAACCTGTGGGATTTGGGCCTATTGCTCTGGAGCAGCAGAAACAAATTTGCTCTGTCATCTATGTGACAACTCTTCAGATCCTTGAAGACGCCTATCATATTGCCTCTTAACCATATCTTCCGTAGGCTAAGCATACCCAATTTCAATACGTTTGATTTTCTGCAGGATGTCCAGCTGAAAGTGAAGACCTATTTGCTTGGCACAGACATGTCTAACTTCAAATACGATGACTTCATCTTCGTCCTGGATATTGTCAGCAGGTATTTTCAGGGGCCATTTGTTCTGATAAAGAGACAAAGTGGAAGTTAACACAACAAAGCTTTTTGTGTGCGCGTTGAATTCTAAGAGTTTTTTTTCAAATATTGTTTGGTTGCGGCAGGCAGCATAAGTCATAGCATGGCTGTTTCTTCACTTCTGTGCTATTTAAAATTGCTTCACTGATTAACTGGACTGGTTTTTCCAAAATCTGAGTCATTCTTGGTGTACTTTAAACCAGCCTTGCTGGGGCTGATTGCAGTTCTAGTCCAAAAGCCTCTGGCGGGCGCTAGGTTAGGAAATGCCGAAATAAACTTACGTACATTGCTTTACTTTGAGGAAACTGCATCTGCTTTATGTTCCAAATATTCTGATTTAAATCAGACCACTATGTTTTAGGAGAATCAAATGCCTTAATGTGCATTGGAGCAATCTTAGTGTCTACTAGCCTTAGGTCTCATCTGCACCAGACCAGTAGGAGTCTTAACTGCATGTCTGTCTTTGAGGATCCTTCACCATTTTATGTTTAATCTGCTGAGAAAATTGTAGAAGTTCCTTGACTGAAATATAGCTTCCAGAGTTGAAGGAATGAGGGTTGCTTTATACAGACAGATGGCCCACAGTATGAAAAGAGGATGCAGGCCGTTCTATGTGGGCTTCTCTTTCAACAGTGCCTACCTGTAGTTGAAATGAATACTCTAATTCTTGACTTGAATGTATAATCAGAAAATCCTCTTCCATAGGCTGATGCAGGTTGGTGAAGAGTTTTGTGGCAGCAAGTCGGAGGTTTTGCAAGAATCCATTAGAAAACAAAGTGTGAATTATTTCAAGAACTATCACAGGTAAGAGCTACAATAGTAGGCTAGTTGTTGTAGGAGGTCGATGTCCCTTTCAAGTTTTCAAGTCGTTAAGTGCTGACCATAAATGCAAAACGTTTTATGTTTGCAAAATGAATGCTCTGTATAAAATGTTTAAATTTTATCAATGTTCTTTCTGAAAACTTTATTTTACAAGGTGCATAGTACAGTAAGCCTGCAACTTAAGTGGGGGCTTGCGTTCCATGGATCGTGCCTAAAGCCAAGATCATGTATAGTCAAAATGCATTGGGCTCATTGGCAGGTGGGATTGCCAAAGTCATTTTTCTCAGAACTCCACCATCTGTCTGTCTATCTATCTATCTATCTATCTATCTATCTATCTATCTATCTATCTATTTGCCACACACATAAAGCTGAATGCACACAAGTTAAATGTGTGCAAGTTGCAGGCTTACTGTAGTTTACTTCAATGCATTGGTGTTATGGGGACATATTTTCAGTAACATTTCCCGTAAATTCCTGTCTCGTGCCTGGTTCCCAGCTACTGTTTTCACTACATAGAAGCAAGGCTAGATTTGCCACAGGGACGGAGGAAGATGCCTTATACCAGGGCAGGCTGTTTGACCACCTGTGCACCTGTGTTGTCTAATCCAACTTGCAGGAGCACATCAGGGTCTCAGGTGGAGGTCTTCCATGTCACCTGCTCTTTGATGGGGAACCTTTGGCCCTCCAGATGTTGCTGAATGGAAACAGTTCCCATCAGCCCAAGCCACCATGGCCAGTGGCCAGGAATGATGAGAATGGTACTTCAGCAACTCCAGAGGGCCACAGGTTTCCTACACCTACAACTGGAGATGACTGAGACTCAACTGGGGACTTTCTTCATTTGGTCTGCCATTTGAGCTATTGTCTATTGCAGGGAGAGCTAGCACTGTGCCCTCCAGGTGTCCATGGACTCCTAGCTCACATAATCTCTTGACTGTTGCCCATGTCGGCCATGATGGGAACTGAAGTCCAACAACATCTGGAGGGCACCACATTGTGTACCCTGGTCTACTTTAAATATGTCGCTGCTTAAGTCTCTAAATGCTTGCTTCAGAGAATACTGCCTTGTATTTTCAAACACATAACAGAAAATATAGGGAGAATATTGTGACTGTTGAATATACAGGGTTTGGCAATTGCTGCCAAAAGGTAATTTTAAAATATTTATCATTGTTTTTGCATAGGCTATTGAGGAAGAAACTTGATCCATTTCAGTGCTTTTACCTACTGGGTAATAATTTGCACTGACGGTGATTGTTGCGTACTGATGTTGAATGGGTGCTGTAGAGATTTGATTGGCTAATGTTGTCTACAAAGCCCTTTGAAGATGTAGCAATTTCCATTAGACTGTAAAAATATTGTATGTGTATTAGAGCCTGAATCACCTAAAGCTTTCAGGAGTTTTAGGCTTTTGACTTCAAGTGGATACGGCTCTTACTCCTCATTGTGTGCTTCAATTAAGAACCGTTAGATACTTTTGTAGATGCATTAGTTCATAAGAGCTACCTAGCTGGTAGCTCTTTAAAGAGCATTGTCTTTGATTTGTTCATCTTGACATATGTAGACAGGTGAGCTATAGATACAGTGATGCCATCAAAAAGCTGTAATATAGAGATGCCATTAAGAACATTGATTTATATAACCTATGACATAGACTGAATGTATTAAGCAATTTTATTGGGAGGTAGCATTATTTTTGAGAATAAGTGTTTGAGTGCTGGGGGTGACAATTGACAACCTTACTCATAAAGGACCTTTCAGGTAAGAGTGGCTCAGGGATTCAGAAGGAAGGAACTGGTAGATTTGCCTCTGCGATTTGGGAACTCAAGTAATACATGCCTTTTGGAAACAGAGCATGCTTTGTTGCCAAGTCTACACTACATTACTGGAAACACAAGTGTACACATATCACCAGCTAAAGTCTGATTTCTCCAGATCTTGGACTTAGGTTTGTGGCACACCATGGGAATGTTGCCTTGCATAGTGGTTAGAAAGGGGCAAGTCCCATTTTGGATTAAAACAGAGGTTACCTTTATTACAATGTAAATCTCTTACATTAAATCGCTTTTGAAATAGAAGGCCACTTACAAAGCATAAAAATAGTAAACCAGTGCATAATATATGCAAGGAGTTCATAGGCATTGCTCTGCCTGGACCAACAGATTGACTTCTGGAAAGAGAGAGAGCGAGAAGCAGAAGAGCTGAAAAGCTCATAATGCTCTGTTTTAAAACGCAGAGTTAGAGTAGGAACAAACTTCCTGGGATTCAGAGTGATTAAGATCATTAGAGCTGTTATCTTGTTGGCCACCAAAACAAAGCCTCTTCTAGATACCTGTTGAATTGCACTTGTTGATTGATGGGCACTTTCAATAGTTCCTGGTAAAAAGACATGTGATTATGTCATACCCTTTGAAAATTGTGTTTCCCTTCCCCACCCTTTTTAGCCAAATGAGAAGGATATCAATTAACTCAAAGCACGTTTCTCCTTGCAATATATGAACAGTGGTGAACATGTTAGCAAAGCTTATGCTGTTTTATTTAAGCAGTGTTTTTTATCGATTGCCTGGAAAGCACTGGCAATTAATGTTTCTTTTTCAGACTCAAGACTTGGTTTTTAAAGCTTTGATCTTGTCTGAGAATATTTCATTGCCGCCAATCCCCCCCCCCCCCATTTTTCTTGAATTCTTGGCATGACTGTTTAGATGTGAGGAAAAAGAACTTCTGGAAACAGAACAAAATGTGCATTTGTGCTTTTGCATCATACAAAGGAAATATAGGGAACTGTGACTTTTAATCTGGTTTTGTAAGAGACTGGCTAGGTTTGCATGCTTTCTGGGTGACAACGTGCCTGTCACCCAGAAAAGGGTTGCTTTTAAAAGTCTGGTACAGATTAATCTGTTTTGCATTACTTTCGATGGGAAAGCTTGCCTTGGTTTTGGAACGCTTTGGCTTTGGAACAGACTTCTGGAACGGATCACGTTTGAGAACCAAGGTACCACTGTACTAAATTTTCCCAGTTCTGACCATTGGTACACAATTGGTACATATTTTTATTGCAGAGGATTTACTACTCTTTTCATCACTCTACCCAGGGAGGGCTTGTGTAGGTGTTTCCTTTGTTGTTGTTGCTTAAGCTTCATGGAAACATGGATAGGAAACAGTTTATCTCACCCCTCAGTCCTTTCCTTCTCATTTGGCTCCTAGGTGGCTGCAAGAGATCCGTTTTGGAGAACCATGTAGTAGAGACGTGATTAGCTCATTAACGGAGGATCGTTAAAGAATAGCAGAATTTGATTTAGTGGAACTGCAGCTAGGTTCTTAATTTCTCAATATAGTTGACTTGTTACACCCTTTGCCTTTGCTGACACTAAACTTTGTTTTAGAACCCGCCTCGAAGAACTGCGAATGTTCTTGGAGAACGAGACGTGGGAGCTTTGTCCTGTGAAATCAAGCTTCAGCATATTACAGCTTCATGTAAGTCCTAGCCATGTTAAAAAGCAGGAATGGGACGAATGCTTAACATAAATGGTTAAGGCTACTTTGGCCAAGACAGTTGAAGGGTTTGCCGCTATCTTGACTTTCACTGTACATTTGCAGTGACTGTGTTGTGCTAGGGAAACAAAACACAATGCGGTGATACCTTAAAGCACCGTATGCATTTTGTATTCAGAATGGAAGGACCAAATTTTAAAGGAAGTTCTTGGATGTGCAAGGTGTTTTTCACTTGCCAATAAGCTCTTTTGCACCTTGTGCTGTAAAACGACATGAGAAAGATAAAAATAAATCCAAATGCGATGTTTTGCTTGCACTACAGATTGTATGCGTTGTCTTGCACAAATGGAAGCATGACAGCTGTTGTGGAGCCTACCTGTTAACAGCAGTGTGTGAACTTGGGGGCAAGGTATATATGTGGGAGTGGTCTTTTTGTTAACTGGATTCAGCCCTTCTGCTGCCTTTGGACATCATTCCAAGCAATTGTTTAGTTTGATAAGAACAAGCTGCAGTGAACCTTGCATGTATTCCTCCTCTAGTGTGACTGTGAGGACTGGAAGTTATCACTTCTGATGGAAGCTTAGCACAGTTCAGCATGTTATACAAACCTAAACTATGTGTAATGTTAACTATGGCTTTTTTAAACAAGCAAGCTTCATAGCCAGTGTTTTGAATTTGGCTTGTTTAAGATGAACCACAGTTAAGGTGAACCATAGTTCACCTGGGAAAAGCCATGGTTTTCCCAGTAGTGATGTATGGAAGTGAGAGCTGGACCATAAGAAAGGCTGATCGCCGAAGAATTGATGCTTTTGAATTATGGTCTGGAGGAGACTCTTGAGAGTCCCATGGACTGCAAGAAGATCAAATGCATCCATTCTTAAGGAAATCAGCCCTGAGTGGTCACTGGAAGGACAGATCGTGAAGCTGAGGCTCCAATACTTTGGCCACCTCATGAGAAGAGAAGACTCCCTGGAAAAGACCCTGATGTTGGGAAAGATTGAGGGCACAAGGAGAAGGGGGCGACAGAGGACAAGATGGTTGGACAGTGTTCTCAAAGCTACAAACATGAGTCTGACCAAACTGCGGGAGGCAGTGGAAGACAGGAGTGCCTGGCGTGCTCTGGTCCATGGAGTCACGAAGAGTCGGACACGACTAAACGACTAAACAACAACAATAGTTTGTCAAGTCTGGATGATGGGACAAGCTGTGATCAAACTGGAAGCAAAAGCTTCCAAACTTGCAGTTGCAGTGGAGCAATATAGGGAACATAAGGGTAACAGCGGCTCGTTCTTGTTATGCTAAACAATGGTTTTGCATGATGTCCGAATAGAGTCTTTAATCAACATTTGTGCATCCCATGCTATTTCCAGCATTCAAGGTAGTGAGAAAACCAGATGTTATGATAAAAAGAAAATTTGTTAAAATTCACTTTTAGCAGCCATTTATATTGATTGATTTTTAAGCAACTGTAAATGCAGAGGCATTGTAATTCTCATAATTTGCTTTTTAAAAAGTCTGCTGTAACGTAATTCATCACAATGCTTCACTAATGAACTTAATATGTGTTTTGAAAGTCTTTCATTTCCAAGCTGCAGGGGGTGTTTTGCCTGAAGTAATTGGGCAAGTATGTTAGAATTAGACAAGCATCAAATTAATGGTTACATTTGCAGTCTTTAAAAAAAAAATGAAAGAAGGAAAGTCATGTTAGCTGAAAGACAAACACCACAGTGCTTGTCAAGAAACCGCTCCTTTATTATGTGGATCAATATTTAAACTGCATGGCAGAGCCTATAAATCACCTGTTTTGTGTTAATAGGAATTTAAGTTCATGGCACAGTCCCGTTCCCCTTCTGTGTCGCCAAGCAAGCAGCCTGCTTCAGAAATAGAAAGAACCATAACTCTGTTTGAGCAGTACTGTAATGGAGGGAATCCCTTTGAAATCCAAGCCAACAACAGAGATGATGAGACTGAGGATGTGCTGGCTTCCAATGGGGTAAGGGAACACTTTGATGAGCTCTTAGTACTATGTGAGACATGGTATTTCTAACTAATTTTCAAAATGGAGATTGCAAAGTAATAATACTTCAAACAGGGAATTCCCTGTCGACATGCCTGGTGTTACTGTAGAAATCTTGATTCAGGACAGCTCAGTTGATAGAGCACAAGAATCTCAAATGTCAAGGTTGTGAGTTTGAGCCCCACATTGGGCAAAAAGATTCCTGCATTACAGAGGGTTGGTCTGGGTGACCCTTGTGGTCCCTTCCAACTTTACAAGTCTATGGTTCCATGTTGGGAATCATAGCATCCTGGTTAATTAACACAAATGCTCCTAGACGCACCTGCCCACCTGTAAGAACCTAGTTAGAACCTTGGTCTATGAGGGAGATTGGGGTGACAAAATAGCAGAGCAGTGGCCTCTCAGGACTATTTTGGGGGTCTATCTTCCAGGACAGACTGGATTCACTCTGTAACGCAAACTCCAGGTCGGGAGTGGGTCATGACTAAATCTGTTGAAACTTGCATTCAGTTGATTAGATTATTTACTTGTGCTTTGGTTGACCTAGACTCTCTGTATAAAATTAAAAACACATTTCTCCTCCTCTGTGGTACTTAGGATTTGTATACCTGTGTGAACACTTTGTGCACCCGATGAAGTGAGCTCTGATCCATGAAAGCTTATGCCACTATGACTTTGTTAGGCTTTAGGGCTGCATAAGACTCTCTGTTGTTATTGCTGCTACAGACTAAAAAACTGGCCTGTTGGAATCTGGCCCTGTTTACATATGCATCTTGTCTAAAGCAGCCGATAGCTGAAGGGCAAATGAGCCTCTGCCACATAAATCCCATAGTGGTGGTTTAATTTTTTTCTTGTACAGTTCCTAATGAATTAATATTCAGATTCATGGTCACTGTCAAGGATTGGCCTTTCTGTTGCTACAATGCAAGTCGCGTTGTGTTTTCCTATAAGTAACTGATTGGTCCTACTATCATCACGGAACTGACACATTCTCAGATCACTAGGGGGCGCAATTCTCACATATACCAGCAACCGGCTATGACTTTCTGTAAGTTGTAGTACTGGTATATATTTTCTGCAACCTTGTTTTGGATTGCCCATACTGAGTTCTATTCTATATATTATGGAGGCTGACATATGTAGTTCTGCAAGGCTTGCCGTTTCACCTTGTTTTGGGTGCATCCCCACTCTCCAGCATCTAGATAATTAGTGAATTATCAGGCTGTCATGAAAATGAATTTGTAAAGGGCTCTTTCTTTCTTTCTTTCTTTCTGTTTTGTGTTCTCTGTGACACTTAGGATACAGAACATTCTGTGAGGAAGGAACTAGAACGCTGAAGAAAATGAGTTATATGCATATTTTCCTCAAATTTGGTTGGGCAGTTGTTAGATCTGCAGACATTAAAAAATGAGTTTTCTTAATCTTACATGTGGCTTTAATTTCTTGGGCAGCACTTAGCAAATATTTTAAATTATGGTGGTTTGCAATTTATTATCATTTTGCAGCCTCTTATATTCGGATCAAACGTTTAGTTGCATTGTTTCTCTTACTTAACTGAAAGCTGCTGTTGGTAGTGGTTCAGCGTTCAGCATTTTTCTTCCAAACAATTTATCACAATTATGCTTGTTTTGCTTAGATTTCTCGTCTGTCCCACCCTGTGGCTTATTCAATGCAGTGGGCCCACCACTTATGTGAGGGTTCAGTTCTAGGAGCTCTCGTGAAAAGGCAAAATCGTGCAAAGTCAGGAATCCCTGGAATCGCCCCCTACCCCCATGAGGCAGAAGGCTGATTACCGGGGTCTAGTGAGGTCATCAGAGGGACCCATGATATTCCATGGGCTTTCCCATGACCTTCCCAGACTGTGGTAAGTGAGGAGGCACCTTTCTTACCGGCCTCTAGGACACTCTCAGAGCCCTCACGCCCCCTTCCTAGAGTCTGGTAAGAAAGGCACCGCCATGCTTGCTGGGCTTAGGGAAGATGGTGGGAGGGCTCTGGAATGCTGCTAGAGCCCTCCTCTCTTCCCGAAGCCGGTAAGAAGAACCCACTGGGACCCAGTATGTGTGTGTGGTGGGTGTGTGAATAAATCGGGAGTAGAGAAGACTGGGTTTTCCCAGCTCTCCATTTAGTTATTTAATCCCCCACAATTGTAAGTTTACAATTGTGTAAATAAAGTGAGTGTAAGTTTCAGGCTGTCTGTCTATTTAACATCTATCTATCTATCTATCATCTATCTATCTATCTATCTATCTATCATCTATCTATCTATCTATCATCTATCTATCTATCTATCTATCTAATCATCTATCTATCTATCATCTATCTATCATCTATCTATCTATCTATCTATCATCTATCTATCATCTATCTATCTATATCTATCATCTATCTATCTATCATCTATCTATCTATCTATCATCTATCATCTATCATCTGTCTATCTATCTATCTATCTATCTATCTATCTATCTATCTATCTATCTATCTATCAGAACTGAATCTGACCAGTCCAGATATTATTTGCTGTGTAAAAAAACCTATAGTACTGTAGTTGTCTTTTTTTTTTTTAAATAAGTTTTTTGTCTGGTGAGCAAGGTATCTGCCATTCACCAGGGAAAGAATGACAGGAACAGTATCTTAACTTCAAACAACGTTGCTCCGTGTATGGAATTAAAGTCTAAGGACCACTGAGGCGTTTTATCTGCCTTCTGAGTTATTGCACAGGAGCTGAAAGCACTTACGGTTTATTTTGATAGTATGAATCGGATGAGCAGGAAAAGAGTGCCTATCAAGAGTATGACAGCGATAGCGACGTTCCTGAAGAACTGAAGAGAGACTATGTTGATGAACAGACTGGAGATGCTCCAGTAAAAAGGTACCTTGAACACACATTTCATAACTTATTTTTTCTGATATGCTTAAGCATAAACATATATACTGTCAAATCATCCTTAGTGGGACTTCGAAAGCCACCCCCCCCCATGCATATCTTAAGGTAACTCTTTCTACATCCATTTGTCTAGCGAGGAACACTCCCTACCTGCTGCTCCCACCATGCTTGTATGTGCCACGAAAGCCTCTGCGTAGTGCAGAGTATTCTGTTCTAGGGTGCCATCTGTTTAAAAGCAAGGATGCGTCATCTGCGACACTCGTGTTGTTTTTGGACTCCAGCTCCCATCAGCCTCAGCCAGCATGGCCAGTTGTCAGGGATGATGGGAGTTGGAGTCCAGCAGCATCTGGGATAGCCACAGGATAGCCATCCTTGGTTTAAAAAGAGAATTGCCTAGGCCTGTTAGTTGTTAACCATGTACCTGTGTAAACAGCGAGCACGCAAGCTTCTGTAGCTGCTCTTGGCAGTGATGGGCAAGTGATCGTTAAGCAAAGCTAATCTGCTATTACTGATCTTCTCACTAGGGAACCCTTGATAGTCAACTGAGGAACTCCAGAACACTGTTTGGAAAACCACTGTTTGACGTTCATGCTTTTTATCAGCCACCTTGGACGTTTTTAAACTGTTACAGGAAAAAGCCCCACATCTGGTTGTGACCTGCCTTTGTTCTGGAGGTGGTGGTGGTACCCAAAGCAGAGCATCTGACTATGTCTAGAGCAGCCAGGTTCATATAGGAGCAGGCAGTCCTTCTCCTAGCAATGGCCACCAGCTTGGATGGGTTTAAAAAAAACAATTCATGGAGGATAAAAGGTTGTCAAAGGCTCCTAAATCTTTGTGTTCTACCGCCACTGTCGGAGGGAGTATGCGTCTGAATTTCAATTGCTTGGAAACTGCAGGAGGCGAGAGCACTGTTGGACTCAGGTTCGGCTTGCTGGTTTCCCATAGGCATCTGGGTTGGCCACTGTGAGAGCAGGATGTGAACAGGTGTGCCACTCACCTGATCCAATAGGGCTCTTCTGGTGTTCTTTGATTAGAGAAGGTGGAGATCTAAAATGGGTGGAAGCTGCACAACTCCGTTTAGCATCTTACAAGGCAGATGAGTAACAACGTGGAGGCAAATGAATGCTACTTTGGGAATGAGAAAATAGATCTTTGCAAATGGAGGCGTTAGCGTTACAGCTTTTACATCCATATGATCTTCATAGCTAAAAAGTCAGCAAGAGCTTTGCTTGGCCTTTGTAGCTCTGATAATTATTCCATGAAGAAATTAAAATGCTGCACGCTCCAGCTAAAATAAAGCCATTTATCATTTTAAGCGCTTGGGCTAAGACCTTTTTTTTCATCCTTTTGTTAATTGGCAAAATTGAAATTAGGCATGACTTCAGTATGACTTAATTACTAAGGGTATGAGGTGATAAATGTATTCCTGTTGTAGAGGATAGATAAACAGGTGTGGAAGCCCGAGGCTACTAGGAAGCGATACTCTGTTCTGACTAAAGGAGCCATCTCTTATTTTATTCTCTCAAAATGAAAGTAACATTTTACCTAACTCCCAGTACTTCTTAATTCCAGTCAAAGCCTTGCCATTATTGGGCCAGCCATATCCACCCCGAATGCAAATTTTTTGGAAGGATGCTTAAGCCCCTTCATTTCTAGATCTGGGCTAGAGCAGTGTTTCCCAACCTTGGGCCTCCAGCTGTTTTTGGACTACAACTCCCATCATCCCTAGCTAGCAAGACCAGTGGTCAGGGATGATGGGAATTGTAGTTCAAAAACAGCTGGAGGCCCAAGGTTGGGAAACACTGGGCTAGAGAACTTGTTTTAGCCTGAAGGGCCGCATTTCCTTCTGGGCAGCTTTCCAAGGGGCCGCATGGCAGTGTGTTTACTTACAAAACATTACTATGCTCTGCTCCTTTAGTGACAAGAACAAAATATAAGCGGAACATTAACTTCCCCATCTGCGTGGTCCATGTCTGTGCACTTATACCTAATAATTTTTCTACCTAGTATTTCTCGAGAAACTTTGAGAAGCAGGAAGCGATCAGATTATTGCCTCAGTAAGGTGAACGCTCCCATTTTGACCAACACTACACTGAATGTAATAAGACTTGTTGGTAAGTGAAATGGTTTCTTGCTTTCTTAATACAACCTGCATGTTTTATCAGCGTGTGTGTGTTTTATATTTAGAATTGCCTAGCTTTTAAAACTTTATAGCAGGAGTGTCGTGGTCTCATCTTTGAATAGGTCTGAGTTTGTTGCCGCTGCCGTTGCTGTTATATTTTTGTTACCAAAAAATACAAAAATTACAATGTGAAACAAAATGATAAAAGATTGCAAGATAATTTATCATGAAGGGATGCTGCAGTATATTTACAAGAGAAAAGCACGACAAAAGCACACCAGGAGGGGAGAAATAGTTATAACTATTAATTCAAAGAATGGAATATGCTTCATTACAAAAATAGCTTCATGAAAATATTCCTATTTAGCAATCCACCACATTATCTTACAACATTTTCACAGGTGTGTGCAATCAGTCCCTAGCTATTGTTTAATGTAATTAACTGGGGGTTCTCAGGCAGTCGATGTCTCCTTATAATGCTCCTCCTTTTTCCACCACCCTTTTTAGTTTCATTATCTCTCAGCTGCTCCCATATTTTAGCTGGTTTTCTGTAGTCTTTCCAGTGTCTGGCATATAATATCCACGCTGCTTGGAGTATATCTGGCACGTGTTCAACTTTCTTTATTTTCCTAAGAGGCAACATGATAGAAGTGTATAAAATTATGTGTTGTATAGAGAAAGTGGATAGAGTGCATTCCCCTCCCCATCTCTTATAACAATAGAACTCAAGGACATCCCATGGATTCAGGACAGACAAAAGGAAGTACTTCTTTGCACAGAGCCTAGATCAGTGATGGCCAAACTTGGCCCTCCAGCTGTTTTGGGACTACAACTCCCATCATCCCTAGCTAACAGGTCCAGTGGCCAGGGATGATGGGAATTGTAGTCCCAAAACAGCTGGAGGGCCGAGTTTGGCCATCACTGGCCTAGATAAAGTATGGAATTCTTTCCCACAAGAAGCAGCGATGGCTGCCAACTCAGATGGCTTCAATCAGGGATGCCAAGTTGAATAAAACATGGAGCCGAGGCAGGTAAGTCCCGCCCCACATAACCACATAATTGATCATATGATGCGGCACACAGACACCATTTGAATGGCAATGCCCATCAACTTGGGGAGGAAACCCCCTCAAATGTTTTATTTGGGGGGCCGAAGGGACCCAGGCCCCTAGGAGTTGGCTCCTATGGCTTCAGTAGAAGATTAGACAAGTTCATGGAGGGTGCCTACAAACCCTCGTGCCTGTATGCTGTCTCCATACCAGATGCAGTGTGCTTCTGAGCAGCAGTTGCTGGAATCAGATGGGAGAGCAGGTCCTGCTTCCAGGCTTCCCATAGGCATCTGGTTGGCCACTGAGAACAAGATGATGGGCTAGACTGGCCACTGGCCTGAGCTAGCAGAGCTCTTCTTGTGTTCTTGTGGATGTAAGGTTTTATTTAACAGGCAGCGATGTGTCAGACATGCTGTAATTTGGTTACAACGCCCACTACTTAATGTTAGCTAGGATGCAAACCTCGGAGAATACTTGTACTGAGCCAACGTGCGTGCCCACAAATGTGCTTTGCCACTGACTGGTGTAACAGAAAGCCCTTCGGTGTTTGGGGGCTTTTTATTGCCTTTTACGATGCTTAGAACAAAAAGTTATCACACGAAGTCATTACCTTAATCTACAATGTAGGTAAATGGATTTTCATCTGATGGACACGAGGGAATGTAATTGAATTGTGTTGTGTGGAACCTCATTTCCATGCATCCTTGCCAGCAATCTTGTTCTCCCCATGCTGTTACCTGAAACTTCGTTAGACTCTGGGAAAACATTGCCTTTGTGAGCATGACCTACGCACTCTGAGCTCTTCTGGGATGCTGCAGTAATAATTCGATAAATATTGCTCAATATTTCTTGGCCAAATGCATAGTATCTTTCGCTGAACTAATAAGACTGTTGACACATATGGTTGAAGAACATGCAGAATTGCCGACTAATTTGGCAAAGATTATGTTGTTCATTACTTACAAGCCAGAAATGTGAGGAAAGATTTTTGTGCCTGAACTCCCAGTTCTTTGGTTGTTCTTTATTTCCTTCCTTCATAGCTTCTTTAAAGGATATCCCTAGCTAGGTTGGCCATTATGGGGTAGAACTGGCCATATGCAAGTGTATTTAGGGAATATTGAAAGAATGCATTATCTAAAGCACAGATGAGAAAGTGTTGTCTCTCAGATCAATGACCTGGAGCATGGAAGGCAGATAGAAAGTATATGGGTAAAAATTGTGGTAGAGGGAAACATCAGTGACCTTACTGTGTGTGTCTGCTATGGATCTCCAAGTCAGACTGAAGACTTGGATGATGCCTTCCTAGAGCAGAATACCAAACATTCAAAAAGGAGAAATATAGTAGTCATGGGAGACTTCAACTGAGTTTTGTAAGCAGAGGTTGGATGGCCATCTGTTATCTTTAGTTGAGATTCCTTCATTGTAGGGAGTTGAACTAGATGACTCTCAGGGTCTCTACAATTCTGTGATTCTATCCCTGAACTTTATATGCCTTAATAGGCTCTTTGGACTGCAGCCATGGTACCTAAATAAAGAATAGTGGCTATGCAAAAGTTATTTGTTGAAACTAACCCTACCATGAAATATTTTGCTATGTCAGTGTTCTAAAGGTGGGGGAAGGGGTTAAAAATGCTTTTCCCTATTCTGTATTTGATAATTACTAATTGGCATGTCCGTTGTGCTTTTGTTGCACAAAAAGTCTTGTAGAATCTATATATCCTTTCAATAACCCTGTGAGACACGTTAGGGTAAGAAATTGTAAAACTGGGCTTTTCATGCATTATCCAACTCCAGCATGAAAGGAAATTTCTAGGTGAAGATATGCAAAGAGTAAAAAGCATGGATATCCTTTTTTTAAAAAAAAAGCATGAAAAAGGCAGTGAACACTGACTTAGAAATCTGGGGTGCTTTGAGGTTTTTAAAAACTGCTTTGAGCTTTTGTGTTTTTGGGTTGTTGTTTTTACAATCAAGCAGTAAATTGCAATGAAAATAAATAAATCAATCTTGCATGGGCCACTTCGATTTTTCTTGAAGCTATATTGCAATTTAATAACACCTTGAGTAACACCTCTAAGATATTACTATATGGTTCATTATGTGTTCTGCTGCTTGATTTCTCACACAAAACATAAAGCAGAAATACATTTCTGTTATCTCTTTTTCTGCCAGACTTTAAGGGCAGACTTGGATGACTCCTCTATAATCTATTTGAGATAAGGTTAATGTGAGCTATTGCCCCCTCCCCTTGATGGTTCCAGCTTGTGAGAGCTGGAAAAGACGTCTTGCAGTGAACCATCGTGTAATGGAAATTTTAACTGTGATAATCATAACTGTAGGATTCTATGCTATGTAAGAATTACCCAAGGCCATGTAAGCCCTGTTACTGTGAGAGCCTATCATGAAATTATTCTAAACGCGTCCATAAGCACTTGACAAATTATATAGTAAACCGAAAACATAAAAGTTGCAGGCTTTTAAATATTAAAAAGTAACTCACCCCATATAGTTTTGCCTGGAAGTCTTAATATCACACTTGTTTTAGAATCCAGATTGCCAAGAAATATGTGCCAATGGCAAACAATTTGTCAAAAAAGCGTGTAGTTGATTGCATCTTTGTAAAAGTCTGGTTTCACTGCAAGTGCTGCTCATAATGTTCTTCCCTCCCCTTCTAGTTATTCTAGGGGATTTTTTTTGGGGGGGGGGACACTGCTGATGGTCCTGTTGGTGACTTTTCTGGTGGTTCCTTTTCAAAATACCTGTTTAGTGCAAAGAAAAAAAAAAGGTTGTCTACTAGGTTTATAGGAGAGAGTTTAAAAATTGGCATTATCTTATGGAAGGAATGAAGAAGAAATGTTCCTGGAGCCTGAACAGTGTCAAGATGCAGAATGATGTAGTGATAGAGAAATGTTCTTGGCATCTAAGGGAGAAAAGATTTTACAGGGGCAAGATTTAGGGAAGAGTTCCTTGTCTTCCTCATAGACTCTTAAGTTCTATCTTCTAGCCTTTCTGTTAAGTAGATGTTCTTATTGAGATGTTTGGAAAATCCAGGCCCATGGGATTATCTTGGGTGTTATTGGAATCGTTGACATACATATCAGTTACCGACAGCTTCAGATGTTATTTCTCTCCATAAATGTGATCGGTAACATTGGGACTCCTCCCGGCTGCAAGGATGGGCAACCCCAGAGAAAAAGGGGGAATGAGCAGAATTTAAGGAAATGTTCAAAACTACCAAGGCTTAGAAGGATGTTTGTAATCGAGGGACATAAAATCATTAGGGCATTTCATTGCAGTTTTCATTGCAGATTTAATGCTATTTCATGGGCTAGTTCAATGTATTATAATAAATGAGATACTGCCTTAAGCTAAAAACGGTGTTACGGTATTTTTTCCATAAGCGTGCTTAAACTTTCCGGGTTCTGATTTTGCAAGGTTGATTATCATTACCTCTATTTCTGATGTCCAGGCTGTGATTGCCACTTTTTATGTAGGCGCCACCCACTTCCAAGAGGAGAGGTATTAGCAGGCCTTTGCAATTTGCAGAAGTGCAAAACAACAATAGCAGCAGCAGTATTAGAAATAAAACCAAAGTGGGGGAACCACAAAACAGCCCAGTGAGAATTGAGAGTGCTCCGTGGCTCTTTAATACTGATTGACAGCTGAGGGGCTGGAATCCTGAGCAGGGAAGTGCTTCACACTGCCAACACTTTGTTGCGTGGCAAGGTTGCCCTAACTATGCCAGTTTGCAACATTCCACCACACATCTAGGCTGTGCACACAACCATATGTTTAAAGCACACCCTTCCTACCCCCTAAAAAAGAATCCTAGGAACTGTAGTTTGTGAAAAGTGCATGTCTAAAATGCACGTCTAAAATGTGTGTCACCAACATGAAAAGTTTAGAAAGCTCTGGTTTAGATCCTAACCTATGGTGACCTTTGCTTTCAGTTATGTTAGGAAATAGCTGCTATTCTATCCAATATTGGGGGGGGGGGCAATATTGCAGAATGGGCAGGCCCAGCATGGATCGTTTATTGTATTTTCATGGGATGCACACAGAGACTCAGTCCTCTAGCATCCACTCGCACACACCTTGCCAACCACCAGTACAGTATGGGCATTTCACTAATAATAAGTATGTATAAAAGCTGGTTTGACATCAGCGTGGCATGGAAAGTTGAACTTTTTGTGGTGTTCGTTTTTGTCTTTGAAGGCAAATACATGCAGATGATGAACATCTTGAAGCCCATTGCATTTGATGTGATCCACTTCATGTCCCAGCTTTTTGACTACTACATGTATGCAATATATATGTTTTTTGGCCGAAATGACACGGTAAGTAAATATTGCCGTTTAATCAGTGTGTGTGTGCATGCATGGTGAAGGGGAATAGTATAAGGGGGTAGCGATAGCTGGAATATTAATTTGCAATTCTAGAAGTGTAAATGGTATAAGGTCTGTGCGAGGGTTTACACCTATCTCTGCTTCCCAGATGTCATAGAGAAAGAAATGTTGTTATGAGGAAACAATCTGAGGATTACGGGAAAAATTGGTTTCTGGTTTGTGATATTGTGAGAGAGAAGATGGGGGTTTCGCTAGAATAATTCATTTTGTTCAGCTAATTGCTTTTCAGATATGATGTTCCTTTAATTTGGAGGCTCTCTCAAAATGTCATAACAAGACCAAGGAAAGAAACCCTCATAAAAAACCCATAACAACAACAACCCTACACAAGCTTGCCCACAGGCAGACTAATAAGAGGAATTTGGATGAGACATGCAGGGTAGTGGCTGTGTGGTAATAATAAGGACTGAGTAAGCTGCAGTTCCAATGGAAATCAATGGCATGTGAGTGCCAAGCGGTACTGGGATATGCTGCTGTTTTGCTTACAGTGACTGAAAGAGTATAAAGGAGGGAGGAGGCTCCTCAAGGCCTCTTGCTCCTTTTAAGATAACACTAGGAGAAGAATATAGGGAGGTGCCCACTCTACCCTTCAAATCTGAAGGCACCTTGCAGCATTGAGAAACTAGGTGTTAAATAGCTGGATACATTTCACACATGCCACAGATCATTTGTTTATTCATTTATAACTTGCAAATCTGAAAGGTATGTTCAGAATATTAGTACTAAGGAACAATATTTTCCATGTTGCAAGAATCCCAGAAGCAATGCATATACTAGAATCAAGTGCCCCACGAGCTTTAACAGGATGGGATCCTAAATCAGTCATTTATTTGCTTGACAGATCCACACATGGTTCCAAATTGTCTAGGGCTGTTCTTTTGGCAGGAGTAATAACATTGAGATTTGGTTGTTTACAGAGATGAACAGCAAATAGTTTTTTTAACACTGACTTGATTTTCATTGGCTGTTTCTGCTGCTCTTTCTTTAATCCCCCCCCCCCCCCCGCTTTGCACCTCCTGTTTGCATTTTAAAGCTTTTACCCAGTTCTACACTTTCCACATCTAGCAGAGAACAACACAGTGCTAGGCAGGTAAATGCGCAAGAGTTGGCTTTTTGAACATTGTGTTTCCTACTGTAGTGTTCCTTATTGTTTGGCTTTTTGAAGAGCAGTTCCCATGGGAAACATACAGCTTATGAAAAGGGTCTATGAATTTAATTTAGCCTTCTTGTAAAGATGAAATGATAATCTAGCATCTCTGAAGACCTCAAACAACTTTGCTAATAATAATAATAATAATAATAATAATAATAATAATAATAATAATAATAATAATTAATAATAAATAATTTGGTATGCCCTTTAGGCCAGTAGAATAAAAGAATGATAGAATTGTAGTGTGGGAGGGGACCCTGAGGGCCATAGAGTGCAACCCCCCTCCTACAATAAGCTGCCTGTGTTGGGGATACCATTGAGTAGGGTCAACCCCACTAAATTGAAAAGGAAATGTTTTTGAACCTTTGAAGACATTAATAATTTTATTGTAAACTTCTCTAAGTGAAAGTCTGTCATCTCAGCCCACACACTGCAGATGTGTGTGCTATAAAGATTGCCTTAAGTGTTCTTCCATATTCAGTTGCCCATGTAACAGTGACATGCTATTTAAAATATTCAGCCTTTTCCATCATTCAAGCCCATTTGTCTACTTCAAGCCACTTACCCAGTGGGACATAAGTGGGAGTAACTTGGCCAATGCACAGGTACATTAGCTTGAGTGGCTTTTGAATGATAGTTAAGGTCTGTTCTGTTGAATCCGAAGCAAAGGAGTGTCTTCCTGAACTGACAAATGTATTCCTGGTGTGAAACACATACCCATATTTTGACAATATGGTTGAAGTTGAGCCTTGAAATGCATGTATGTTTCTTAGTTCTCACGCTATAGTTTTGTCAACTGAGCAGCTCTGTCTGGGTCTCTTATAATTCCCACTGAATTTAAAATGTGGTAAGTTGCAACACGATGAGCTAGTATTATTCATTCCTATAATGGAATGGCTTTGGGTCTTTGTGAATCATGACACTGGAACATTTTCTGCTTGATTCATAATCACAAATGTTTGTGTAGGTGTAACTTCACTGAATCTTTTCAAAAGGAAATCTTCCTTATGTAACTAGTTATCTTAGAGCACAAAGGTAATTGCTACTAAATAGCAAGTACAGTTCTTCATTCTGATTTACATTAAATTCGTTCTTCATGTGGCAAAGGTGTCTGGTGCCGTTTGATGCCATTCTCACAAAGAATACAAAGCACATGGCTTCCCAAAGTGCAATATAAAGTATTCTGGAAAAAAATTATCCCCTAATACAGTGGATAATTCATGTGTCCGGTATGAATTGTGTGTGGTCGTTGTAGTGTATGAAACTTAGTTTTTCTTTTTATATGAGTGCAATGTTGAGTGTGTTGCTGCTGCCTTCCCTCCCCATCCCACCTCTTTTTCCATTTTTTATTTTGATTGAAATACCATGTCATGCTGAGCTTTTATCCAATGTGGCAATGGAATGTAGGCAAACGGGAAAATTCCTTTGGATTATTTGTATGCTATCCAAATTGTGTTGCTTAGAATTACCTCTTACTTCCAGTTTGAAACGACAGGACTGGGACTCAGCAGCAGCCGGCTTCGAACCACACTCAACAGAATACAGGAGAGCCTGATTGATCTGGTAAGTTGTAGGACTTTGAGTAATTGAAATGGAAAAGTAATAGGAATTTCTGCTTTGCAGTGGTTGCTGTACCAGATGTACACCATCCTGAGTAATTGCACTAAATACGTTAAAAGGTAAAGGTAAAGGTAACCCTGCCCGTACGGGCCAGTCGTGACCGACTCTGGGGTTGCGTGCTCATCTCGCTTAAGAGGCCAGGAGCCAGCGCTGTTCAAAGACACTTCCGGGTCACGTGGCCAGCGTGACGAAGCTGCTCTGGCGAGCCAGCACCAGCGCAGCACACGGAAACGCCGTTTACCTTCCCGCTACAAAGCGGTACCTATTTATCTACTTGCACTTAGGGGTGCCTTCGAACTGCTAGGTGGGCAGGAGCTGGGACCGAACGACGGGAGCTCACCCCGCCGCGGGGATTCGAACCGCCGACCTTACGATCAGCAAGTCCTAGGCACTGAGGTTTTACCCACAGCGCCACCCGCGTCCCTTAAATCTATGTTAAATCTATGTTAGATTACAACAACACATGGTTTGTGGAGATGGCTCTGAAGACGGTTTGGAAACTTCAGCTGGTGCAGAGTTCAGCAGCCAGGAAGACGGCTTGAGCATATTACACCAATCCTGGCTTGACTGCCCTGGCTGCCAGTTAGGCCCTCTTGTTGGTTCCTCTTGACCCATACCACTGGGTGATCCGCAATAATGAAGAAACTTGGAAATTTGGCAAAGTTGATGCCTATGTATATTTCAAAAACAGCATGAGACTGTCTGTGGTGAAGAGGTGGTGGTTGAAAACTTACAATGATAATTGGGATTTTATCCTATATTTCATACCCCTACCTCAGCAAAGCCATCAAGATGTCTTTTAAAGATGGAAAGCTTAAAAAAACATGCATTCAACAAGATCTTCCCTTTAGGAATCACTGCCTGTTTTTTCACAGCAATTGCATTACCTGTGAATCCTTCTGTCTCAACAGTCCTCCAGAAGATACCCATCCTTTGGGGCCTAAGGTTTCAGCAATTGGCCATAGCACCTTTAGTGATTATAAGCTTGGAGAGACCAAACATGAGACAGTTCAGTTCTCGCTCTCTGTGCTTCATGATGTGATACCCACATTAATTGGTATCAGTGATGTGAAATAAAGCCTAATGATTTTAACTCGGGTACCTTCACAGAATCACATTAGTAGGAACCATCAGTCCAGAAGTTTTTTCTGTTTCCAGTTCCCCACGTTGTTACAAAAGGTCCCTGACCCCCTGGAACAACTATGTGTGTATGGGGGGGGGGTGGAACTCCAGGGGCCCCTGGAGCATGGGGTTCTGCAGGATCAATTGATGGAAATTGCCTCCCCTCCCCCTTTCTCCAGTGGAGAATCGCAGGCATTTGTTCCAAACTCAGTGCACTATGTTTTATTAATAATAGAAGGTCTGGTCTCAAGTGTGATTATAAAAGCTGTATGGTACAGTACTAAAATGGCTACCCAAAAGTCAGTCTAACCACTTTTGCCTTGCCATCTATCTCTCGTCCTCTGAGAGCATGTTAGCTGCCAGTGGAAATATTTGATAGATGTTGATTTATTTGTGTGCCTCTTTTTATAGCCAAACACCAACATAATTTGGCTGTTGTTGTTTTTAGCTAAGACATTATTCATACCACCGTGATACACTGCATCTCTTTTATGTCAGCAGCTGGTTTAAATGGGTCTCCTCCTTCCAGGAAGAATTGAATCTACTGTATAAGAACCACTGTTTATCCTGTCAACTGTTGAAAGAATGTAAAAGCACATATCCCTAATAAGTAATGTGGTACCAATTCTGTGTACATATTCTGCAATGGAATTAAATAGGCAGGTTAAATTTGAAATACTTTATTGTCACTTGTACAACTTGTATACAGTGAGATTACACGAGCACCCTCCACTCAGCTCTCTTAGTCTTAATTCCCCTCGTTTACTGACGCACACCCACCAAACCCGAAAGTCAGTTGCTCTGTTGTTATCTTTTCATTTAGCAGCCTAACAGCCCACGGATAGAAGCTGTTCTTTACCCTGTTGGTGAGATTAATCATGCTTCTATATCTTCTGCCTTAGGGCAGGAGATCAAGAAAGTGCCGGCCAGGGTACTCTCCTGAGGCAGCGTTCTTCTGCTATTTCATCCAGTGGATTCACGGGACAGCCCATAATATCCTGTGCTGTATTCACTACCCTCTGTAGGCACTTCCTATCAGATGATGTCAAACCAGCATACCACACTGTGATGCAGTATGAAAGGACACTTTCTATTGTTGACCGGTAGAAGATCATCAGATGTTGATTGACATTGTTCTTCCGCAAGACTCTGAGGAGATGGAGTCTCTGTTGGGCTTTCTTAACCACCTGGGTTGTATTTATTTTCCAAGTAAGGTCTTCACTGAGATAAACTCCTATGAATTTAAAGGAGTTTATCACAGTGAAGACCTTACTTGGAAAATAAATACAACCCAGGTGGTTAAGAAATGAAGCTCCTTCTGGAAGGGGAAACCGCAAATGCAACTGATCAATAAAACCAGGCAAATGCTTCTTTCCTCAGTGGAGAGGGTGACAAATTATTTACCAGCTCTGGTGCACTGCTCTTTGCTTTCAATAGACTGGTACTAGGGAACAGAACAAGTTCCTGGTTCAAGCACCATAGAGCTGCTGGCAGCCTTGGTTTGGCTCTATCTGTATTAATTGGGAGATCATTTTGATATAGTTTCCCCCCCTCTATGGGTGTGGTTTCATAATAAACCCAGGTATGGACAGACACATATAGAAAACACATTGGAATTGGAAAACCAAGGTGGATTCTCCAGGAAGGATATGTAACCATGTATGCTAGATTCCTGATAGCTCCTGCTCACAGATACCTTCTGTGAAACCCATGTGATAAAAGTGCTTTGTAAAGCACCACAAGAGTCCATAAACTTCTATATGGGGGAAGCTGTGGCTTCCTTTTTCCGGAGAGGGTTCTGTGTTTAATCCCTGGTGTCTCTATTCAAGTAACTTGGGTTATGTGAGCAAAGTTTCCTTCCATTTCATCCCACAGTTTCTGGGGGGTGATCACCTTCACTATGCATGCTGATTCATTACCCGTCCCTTCCAAAACTGAGCTTGGTAACAGCCACTGAGTTGTAGCTCAGTACATCTGGAGGGCAGTAGGTTGTGGAAGGCAGGTCTAAAAGGTACTCACCAAGGTGGTTTTTGTTTTTTGTTTTACTTTCCACAGTATATTTAATCTATATATTGTGTTTCAGCCTAGGTACAGTTTTATTTCTGAGACCGAACAAAAATGAGAGCAGTTAATATGTAAGCGGAGGAGCTTGTCAGAGCAATGGGATTTCCAGGGGTAGAAACAGAAAGATGGACCTTAGTTTTTTCTGTATGTGAGAGAAAATCTTATTTGTTTTTCATTTAGTTTGTTTTTCGCTACAGTGAACTTATGCTGTACATGCTTAATGGGGGGAACTGCTCTTACAAGATCAGAATTGGAAACCTTTCCCCATAAAGTCTAAAGGAAATGAAAGATCAGAAAACCTATCAAAATTGACAGCGTTCAAATTTAAGAATCCAGAGCTGCTAACTAGGTCCATCTTAAACCTGGGCGAGTAAAAATGTCTTAAGTAGTGACAGATGTTCATCAGGGATGTGACTGTTCATGCCACCAGGGCAAGGGAATTTTCAAAACCAAGGCATTACTACAGAGAAGGCTGCACAATGAGCCATGTTTGCCAAGGGGTAACAAGTTGGACTATCAAGCCATTCCTAAAGTATTTGCTGCTATATTTCTCCATGTGTACACTGTACATGTGTGTGTGTGGGGGGGGTGAGTGTCTTCCCTGTTCCCAGTTTCTGTGTCTCTCCAGCATTGGCATTTGCATGTTCAGCAGACCATCAGGAAGCAGAGTCTATGTGCACCTGTAGGTTCTCCCTTCTGACAGTTTCCTGAATGCACCAGAGTTGAGGGTAGCAGAAGGCTTAACGACCCCATTTGCACATAATGGTAAGCCAAACCATGGCTTAGGGGGAGCCAAGCACATATGCAGGTTCCTGCATTGAAGGTGGTAAGTTCTGAGGTCCTCCCTTGGTTCTGCTGCCACCACAGCATCTATGACTAAGCCATGACTTGGCTTACTGTTGCATCTATACCCAGGCAGCTCATGGCTTGTTTGCTTCAGATAAACTTCGAGTGGTAAACTAAAAATAATCTTTGGTTTATTGGCTTGTGGTTCTAGGCACACGGGTGGTGCTGTGGGTTAAACCACAGAGCCTAGGACTTGCGTAGGACAGAAGGTCGGCAGTTCAAATCCCCGTGACAGGGTGAGCTCCCGTTGCTCGGTCCCTGCTGCCGCCAACCTAGCAGTTCAAAAGCATGTCAAAGTGCAAGTAGATCAATAAGTATCGTTCTGGCGGGAAGGTAAACGGCGTTTCCCTGCGCTGCTCTGGTTCGCCAGAAGCGGCTTAGTCATGCTGGCCACATGACCCGGAAGCTGTCTGCGGACAAACACCAGCTCCCTTGGCCAATAAAGCGAGATGAGCGCCGCAACCCCAGAGTCGGCCACGACTGGACATAATGGTCAGGGATCCCTTATCTTTACCTTAGTAGATTCTAAGCTGTTCTCTGTAACAGATTTTTTAAAAACAGGAAAGTTACCACTGACACTTTACAACTCTCTAGGAAAGATTTGTGCATATAAAATGCCGTGATCCTTTATTCTTTCTATTCCTTAATTTTCTGAGAAATCTTGCATTGGCAATGACGTCTAGCTATTACCTTTTTGACCAACTGTATTTTGGATGGCTTCCTGCTCAGTGTTGACTGTGAATTGCTCCATTAACTTTAATAAGACTAATTTTGCTTTTAAGTTAGGCAAATTCTTGATCAATTTTGTCAGTGGCAAAAAAGTAATGAGTTGCATCAAACAAAAGCAATTTTGGATCCTGTTACATTTAGATTTGAGGGAGTCTGGCATACTCTTTATGAATTAAGATAACTCTAAGGTCATCTGTTCACAGGAAAAGGATTGAGAATTTAATTCTAAATACAGATAATGATAAGGGGGCCTAATTCTTTTAATGCACCTTCTAAAAAAGTGGAAAATAGGTAATTAAACCCCCTCTGGTGTCACTTCACCTCCTAAGCTGTTCATGTGAATATCTTCTTCCCTCTCCCACATTGGAGAAAGACTTCAGTTTTTTATTTCAGTTTTAATTTCTTACTCACATTTCACCATGGGGTCCCAGGACAGGTTATAGCAATTAAAAACTACAACACTGAAACTATTTAAAACAAATTATACTCACAAAGGTAGGGTAGATCTGAAAAATATGTATCTCGGGTGTCAGAGGCTAGGGACATTTAATAGAGGTGCCAGAAGCATCTCTGGGGAGCGAATTTCACAGCTTATGGGCTACCACAGAGAGTTCCCCCTCCTGAGACACCACCTTGAACTACTATGGGCAGTAGAACTACCAAGAGTCCTTCTCCCCAGGGGGTCTGAAGGGAAGGAGGTGGTATTTTCAGATATTGGGGGCTAAATTATTTAGAGTTTGAACCCCAAAATGAGCACCTAGAAATTGACCTGGAAACTAACTGGCAACCATTCTTCAGTGTATCTGAAGAAGTGTGCATGCACACGAAAGCTCATACCAAGAACTAACTTAGTTGGTCTTTAAGGTGCTACTGGAAGGAATTTTTTTTGTTTTGACTATGGCAGACCATCTGTAACTGGCAACCATTAGTTGCATCAGTAATATAGCTGCTACATTTTGAACTAGGTGAAGTTTCCGAGTCAGAAGGAGCAGCCGAAGTTTTTTGGTAGCAGATTCCAGAAATGTAAATGGCGGCTTGATGCATCAAGTCCAGTCATTTAGATATTTGAGTTTTATATTGAACAATTGGTTCTCCTAGAAACAGCAGCAACTGTTTAAACACCAATTTGTCAGTTTCCAAAAAAATACTTAGCAAAGAATGACAACTGGAGATCATTGTGTTGAAGATTTTGTCTTAGTTCAGTTATTCCATGAGGCCAAGCTCTGGAGAAATGGCCAGAATCTCATTTGGAAATCTTGCAGGGTGAACTTTTGAGGGAGGAAAGTAGGACATGTCTGCTGTTCTCGGAGCTAAACTTGGGATGCCATCTATCGCAACCAGAGTTGAAAATAAGTTAAATGGATGGTAACATCCTTTCAAGCTATGCCGGATGGAAAATGAAGGGTGGAGTGCTGGGCACAGAGATGTCAAAATAAACTGGCAATTGTAACTGTTGAAGGGTTTTTGGTGTTAGGCCATTCATTGTTGTGACCTGACGGAATGGGTTTCTGGCAGTGATGTCCACAAACATAGTTATGGCTATGAATAGCATGTATTTCTTGTGGTGATGTTGCAAGTTTAAGAAAGATCACACCAGGGCACATTACCTTCAAATACTGGCCTTCCTTATGTAGGCCTTTTATGGATTTTAAGTAAGACCATAGTAGATACAGTGGTACCTTGGGTTACAAACACCTCGGGTTACAAATACTTCGGGTTACAGACTCCGCTAATCCGGAAGTAGTACCTCGGGTTAAGAACTTTGCCCCAGGATGAGAACAGAAATCGCGTGCCAGTGACATGGCGGCAACAGGAGGCCCCATTAGCTAAAGTGGTACCTCAGGTTAAGAACGGACCTCCGGAACAAATTAAGTTCATAACCAGAGGTACCACTGTATCTTGAAGGGATGACTGCTGGTATTCCAATGCAGGAGTGAAAATGTTTGTCGTTGCTGCAGCCAAATCGAATATACTACTAATTACTTTATTTATTTTACCCATTATATGTCGATCCATTGAAAAAATCTGGTTGCCTGTTCTGTCTCAGTATTTGAGTTAAACACCACAAGATGCTGTGATTGAGATACTAATAATAAATTGTTTTTATAACTTACATGGTGGTGGTGTTTGTACCAAATGTGTTCCCCTACAAACTAATTATTTTAACGATTGAGCTTAATTGATTAGCATATGTAGCCATCATGACGGATACGAATTTTTCATTACATTTTAAATTTCATTTTTAACCATGGTCAGTTGTATTGCTTTTAGCATATATAGTAGAGCGCTTGATGGGTTAGTCTATCTGCAAGTACTTTGGTGTTCAAAAGAAAGGCAGAGTGTTGTGCTCCTCCTAGTTTCAATACCTCTGGTTTATAAAGATAATTGAAAGCTCCTCTATACTGAGTCAGACCATTTGCCAAGCCAGCTCAGTGTTGCCCATGTTGACTGGTTGCGGCTCTCCAGCATTTTAGACAAAGGTCTCTCACACCCCTACCTAGAGACGTTGGGTTTTGAACCTGGGACCTTCTGTGTTCAGGACTGGTGCTCTGCTAATGGCCTTTCCCTTTACGTAGCAGAGCCAGGAAGGACTTCTGCTGGAGACTTTTGAGCAGCATAGGCTGAGCCAGTAGGATGCTGCCCTGCCAACTGCAGTCTGCCCTCAAGCAGCCTCTGCCTACCTGCCTTCTTTATTACAACCACTCCATGGGGTGGGACTGGCAGTTAGCTTCTTCCTCCTTAGCGCTCAGTTTAGTGTTGCCTTTGTAGAACTCAACAGGGAGGAGGCAAAGCTAGAATTAGTGTCAGCTCCGCCAGTCATTTGGCTCTGGCGCCACCTACTGTTGGTCTCCCTGCTTTCCAGTTCACCAGTGCCAGTGGACACCAGCCGCCATTGCCTTTTAGAGCTGTTTCTAGTTAGAATAAACAGTACTGTACTAGACTATCTAACAGTTTGACTTGGTTTCAGGTACTGTTATAGGTTGCAATGGCAGTGGGAGAATTTAAACCCAGACTGATTATGTGGCCTTTATTTTACCCACCAGGTTTGTTTTGTGTGTTAAATTGGACACTAGTCAGTATATAGGTAAAAAGCTCTTGCTATTCCCAGTTGTGTCTTCAAACTTAGGCTATATTGTTCTCAGTGGAGTCCTTATGAAACCGTATCTTTTTTCTTTCTTTCTCATCGATTGTTTTACATTAAACTGAAAGACAACTTTTAGGACTGATAGTAGAAAAAGGGCACATTTGGTTTTGCAAAATTGCTCTTGCCCAGGGGAAGCATTGGTTAGTAAATAAAGCTTTAATTAACATCATCCATCACCATGAAGGGTGAGATATTAGTTCCTGTACTTGTGCTTGTATATTTTGATGGCTCTGCACTGAAGTGCATGCAGATAACTCCTTTGAGGAGGCAGATGTAAATTTTTAGATTTTTGAGGCTGAATATAATTATACTTTAGAAAAGTAGCAGTCTCCTTTTCCTATTTAGCGGGAAGAATTGTTGAAGAGTAATGTATATCTTTTGTCATCTACTTGACAAAACAGGAAGTGGACTAATGAAAACTTTGTGTTATTGTTTCATTGACTAATACTTAGCTGCTAGTATGTACCTTTGAACTTTTGGGGACTGACTTCTGAGTGAAGTTTCAGAAGATTGTGCTACTCATTAATTTTTGTTACGGCTAGTTTATGTGCCAGTTGGATATGACCCTAGTTTTATGGATTTATTAAGGTAGAATTTTCTTTGACTTCCAGGAACCTTAAAAGAATTCTCAATTCTCATGTAACCTTAAATAGGTTACTGCATTCTCTGGTATAAGTCAGAGAAAACCCACATTATGATTTCTTACTCCAAGAGTTTGTAGAAGTTGCTGAATATTTCTCCCGGGCTTTACGACTGGGAGGTATAAAAGGAAAGTAGTGGTTGTTGTAATTTAGAAACACTTCATTACAAGAAACATTAGGATAGGAGTTTAAAGATGATTGCTGCAAAATGGTGTAAGGTATGTGAAGTCTGGCTCGCTGTAGAAGCTCCAGCAGAAAACTAGCTGCTGTCCTCACTACTAATTAATAAAAATGCTATGTTGGTTGCAAGATAAAAATTAGGTATAAAAGGAGAATTCCAAAATCCAAGTTTGAGACAAGTACTCTTTGGTGAGAACCCCAGCAGAGATTTAAAATCACTAAATTATTGATATAGGAACTCAAGAGGGGCTTGTAAGAGCCATGCGGTCCTAAACTGGAGCAGCCAGCTCAGATCTCCTCACACATTCAGCTTCTCAGGTAGAATGAAGGGGAACAAGGTCTTGATTACCTAGTCTCTCTTAAGGTGAGCTAAGCCTGGCAGGACAGCTTACTCCATGGCACAACCCCTTCCTTCATGCATTAATTAAACAAATCCCACAAAAGCTTGTCTCATGCTGTTGAACCCAAACTTATTAGAAGGAATCTTTCATATTAACATCCATCTTTGTAATTCAGTGCGAGTGGAGGCCTGCTGCTTTAAAAAAGAACCCTGGGAAATCTAGGATGTGGACACATAACTTGAGTAACCCAAACTGGGAGTGGATTTGTATACTTGGAATCCAGTTTGTGAGACCAGTAGTTGGCTCAACTTGCATCTCAGTTATTTTCAGTATGGTTGAGTAGATTAACAATTTCTATCTCAGGTGAGTACAGTAATCTGTCTGGGCCTCCACTGTTAGGTTTTATTGTTTGTGAATGGTTAGTTCCAGACTTCTTGGATTTTACCACTTGTTTCACAATGTATGTTAAAGAAAGATGGCATCATATTCCTAGATGGTGTGTGTGTGTGTGTGTGTGTGTGTGTGTGTGTGTGTGTGTGTGTAGTACAAATACCGCTAAATGTGAAAAGGAGCTCTTCATCAAGTTTGTTCCTGTGGCCAGTGGTGAAAATTGCATACTCCAAAAGCCTTTGTAACGTACCAGTCAATGATCTGTCTACTTCCTTTCTCATTACAAGGAGTGATACAGTACAAAAGCTGCTGAGACTTGATGCTTTTTCAACCTGAATGGCACCTGTAAACCTGACAGTTGCTCAAAGGTCCTTCTTGTTTTCCTGCTCAATGAAGGAGAAAATGAAAGAAGGAAATGTCACTCTTTTGAAAGTGGGAAACACTTGAGACAGAAAATCTCCCCCACCTCATTTTGTGTGTGTGTTTTTTAAAGGCACAAATGCTAGCTGTATAATGAAAGGCTTTTTGCAACGCCTACTTGCTTTTTGCTATCTCAAAAGTAAAAACCTTTCTCAGTGTATTGTAGAAGCATGGAACGATACCCTAAAGAAGCAAAATGTCATTAAGGGTCAGGCAGTCTGTATATGCTCTCGACATATTGGGTCAATGGGTTATGTTTGTTCAGGAATTTTATGTCTCTGGATGCTAGAAGCCTGCCTTTGTTCTTTTTTTATTCTATATCAAATCAATTTGTCACTTTGGAGCACTTTGTTTGGACTGTACTGAATGTTCTCCTCTTTCAGTTTGGGGGGGGGGTCCAAAAGCTTGCTTTCAGAGGACCAATATACTTCTGGAAAGAATCCTAAATTCTGTGGATGTTAATCTCCTCTGCCCCCACCCACCCCATATTTTTCACTCCCATTGCTCTGCTGCTATTCTGGCAACTCCTCCCATCCACACACCATATTGCCATCACCTTCTGTTAGTCACATGGGCAATCCTAATCTCAACTCATCATAAATAGGACGATTTCATGACACTACATAGCCAATGAGATCCGGCTACGTGCTGATGTCACTGAAGACAGGCAAAGCCATTAACCTCAATCCCAATAGATGGACACTTTTGCCTCATTTCAATGCAGCCATAAAAAATACTGAGAGCGGGGGGGGGGGGGGCTTTTCAATGCTGGTGAAAATATCCACGAACAGTTGGGTGCTCTGATTTAATGTAGTTTATTTGCCACTGTCTTCTTGACTCATCTATGGCTTTAAAATTGCAAAACTGCTGTACCCCAAGCAAAGCAGACCTTTGGAAAGTTTGTTTTCTATCACAGTCCCTGTATAGTTAGACTGAAAGCCCTGTCTTCATGAATGCTATGCAACTTCTTCTTTATTCATAGACTCCCCTGCTGCCATGGGTGGCATGAATGGCATTCTGCGCTGCATGGGGCCTCTTCAACTGATGTAGTGCCTGCATTCTGCCCACCAACAGTGAATTAGGACAGGAGCAGCAAAGTTGGCATTTCTCTGGGTAGCAGAGCCTCATTCAGAGCAGCCCCTGATGCAAGGAAAGGCCCTGCAGAGAGGGGGAGGGAGATTCTTGGCTTTCCTATCAATGCAGCCCAAGAGAACCTTCCTGGGAAATCATTGAACATTGCCTGTTGTGCTCTAGCAAGTCCTTTCCCATGGACAACACAGGCAAGAAGACAAAGGCATCTCAAAGAAGCTAGGCAGACCTTGAAGTCATCTTAGTAGCTGACAATTCTCTGCTGAATTGTGGCCAATTCCCAGAGACAAAATGGTTGTGGGATATCTTCGGGAGAAGAAAAGACTCAGGCGTAAACCCTTCTCAAACCCGGATGGATGGTGCCTTGTACACCTCCTTCTGGTAACTCCTGCAGCCCAGCTGGTGCCAAACATATTGCTCTGCTTCCTTTGGACCACATCAGTGAGGCCAAGAGGACCTCCATGCACACTGCCCACGCTTGCGCCCTCGGAAGGTCACTTTGGTGCTGCTAACATCTGTTAGACTTCACCTCTGGAGGTGCCCTCCATTGTCTCTCGAGACAGACAGATGCTGACAACAGCAAGATTGAGCTACTCATTCTGATATAAAGTTTCAGAGTTTAGGAAAAGGACCATAGACTTAGTGGTAGAACATCTTTTTTATGCAGAAGGTCCTAGGGTCAATTCCAGATAGGACTAGGAAGCAACCCTTAATGAAATTCTGGAGAGCCGCTTCCAATCAGTATATCAACTAAATATACAGCTGTAAGGCAGCTTCCTAGGTTCCTGAGATAGGTGGGTCAAACAGGGAAAATTGGAGGTGTCTCAAGAATCCTTTTGGGTTTCTAATGGAAGATACCTTACTAAAATCAAATATTAACAAAAGAAGTTTGTATATGACAGTGGGACACTCGAGATGGCCCTGCAATGCAAATTGAGAGGAGTTGGGTGAAGTTGGTAGGAAAGGCTAACATGCCAATTCTTTTCCACAATCCAAGCACATGCTACAGTCTCTGTTGTGAGGGGTGGGGGGTAAGAAAGTAGCCCACACTGCCATTTGGAACAGTCCCACTTGCAGCATCTGAATTTGCCACAGGTAAAAATGGCCCACTTTAAATTTTCGTTTTAATACATTATTCCAGTCATCACACACTTCTTCCTCAGTGTAATTTGAAGCAGTCAATAGATTGAAGGTCAAAATTGTAATTCTGGTCATGGAGAATCATATCAAAGAAATTGGTTTTTTTAAAGAATTTCAATCTTCTGTTTCTTTGTTTCATAATGGATTTTCAATTTTTCTTTTTAAATGCTTTTGTTATGCATTAGCAGTCAAAAAATTATTGTGCTGTGATTTGTTGCTCACTCAAAAGGTGTTTCACTCATGAACCACATTTCACTTTTAATATATAAATAGGTTTCTGGCTTAAAAGTTTACTGATGTGGAATAGACAGAGTTGTCTTTGAGCTCAAACTGCTTGGCCCCTTCTCCACAGTAACAACCCCTTTGACCCAAACACCTTGTTTGTTTGTTATTCTCCTTGCAAACTCTTGATGTCTTATTCTTTAATGTTGTTTTTATAGGGCACAGCTTTCCATCTTTTTAATGTTCAGGGGAGACAACACAGCAATGCATTTGATGAGGTGCTTGCTGTAATATAAATACTTTGACAAAGTGCAGTTGTTAAGAGAAGGTGCACATATTTTATGACCGAAGAAAAGTCTGGACGTTAAAAACATTTAGATCTTCAGGTCCATTTATTGTTGTTGCAAATCTGCAGAGTTTTGCTTGGTTTGCAAGATTTCACTTCATTGATGCTAGAGCGTATCCCTGTGTTTTAGTACTTGGTGTCTTAAGTTTTGCACTAGCATATGCCATTGCTTGCTAAGTGGCACTAATATTCAGCTGTTAGAACTATGCCATCCATAGGCAGCATTGGGAATAAGATCTCACCTCTTCCATTTTTACAATCACTCTGCCTCTCCCTGTAGGGTTCCCAAATGTCGCTGGCACTTTATCCCTGTTTTTGAAATGTGGTTAGTAGATTGGCCACTTGGTGAAACTCTGATCACATTCTCACTCATGACAAAGTGAAATAACTCACAGGTGACCACACAAATAAGTAGCGGCTACAATGCTTTTTTCTGGGGGGGACGGACACAGGGGTATGCATACACCTAAACATTTTGTGAATCTTTGTACTTTTGTCCATTTACTGTATTTATTTTCCCCGATTTGAACTATAAAATGGTGGTTTTCTTGAGTCAAAGTGAGAGTACCCATAAACATTATTTTAGAAAAAAAGCACTGAGCGGCTATATCCTCCATTCATCGATGTATTTCACTGTAGAAATTCAATGGGAGTTTGAAGTATAGTATTGAATGAGCTGTCCAAAGAAAACGTTGCTGTTTGTTTGTTTGTTTGTTTGTTTGTTTGTTTGTTTGTTTGTTTGTTTGTTTGTTTTAAAAAAGAAACCCATTGAGCTAGTGCAGGCAATTGTAACTTTAAACAGCCATTTGAATCCCAGCCTCAGTCATTCTGTATAATCAAAATAGTGGTTGAAATATGTATCTGCTTGACACTTGCTATCCAGTAGTGTATCTAGAAAATAGTCCCTCTTGGAGCTTTAAATATGATCTAGGTTTCCATTTTATTGTGGATGTGGACAGAAAATGACTTTATCAAAACTTAAAGGTAAAGGTAAAGGTACCCCTGCCCGTACGGGCCAGTCTTGACAGACTCTAGGGTTGTGCGCCCATCTCACTCAAGAGGCCGGGGGCCAGCGCTGTCCGGAGACACTTCCGGGTCACGTGGCCAGCGTGACGAAGCTGCTCTGGCGAGCCAGAGCCGCACACGGAAACGCCGTTTACCTTCCCGCTAGTAAGCGGTCCCTATTTATCTACTTGCACCCGGGGGTGCTTTCGAACTGCTAGGTTGGCAGGCGCTGGGACCGAGCAACGGGAGCGCACCCCGCCGCGGGGTTATCAAAACTTACTATGCTGTAAATCATTCAGATTAATTTTTGGGTTATATATCCCTGTTCCAAATACTGTGAGAGAGCATTATTTATTTGTTGCCTATGTTTCTCTTCCCTCTAATCTTGGTGGTTTCATATAACTTACTTATAGTAATTGATTCTTTCCTAAAACTTTGTGCATTTTATTTGCTTGGAGCAAGGAGAAACCCACAGAGAATTCTCGTACATGATGAATCTCTTCCGCTGTGAGGGATGAATGCATTCCAGTCAGGTTTCTCTTCTAGGTAGTCATTTGAATAACATGAAGGCGAGGCTTCATCAGAAACAGACTTCCCTGCTGAATAAAGCCAGAAGGCCATTGCTTTAAAAAACACCCCCCAAACCCCCACATTTTTGTGTATATATGCAGTGTTTGTGAGATTTAACAAAATCATAGCTTAGTAAATGGATTCCTCGATTATCCACAAAACAGCTGCAGGGTTGAAGGTGAGTAGTATAAAGTTCCTGAATGAACATGTTAATTTTGCTACCCTTGAGGACGAAGAGCTGTCTTATTAATAATGCTTCTCAAATCTCAGGCTTCCCGGCCTTTAGAAGCCCATTGAAGTGTGTGGGTTCTTGTGGTCAGATTATCTGCCTCCTGGATTCTTAAATTTCAGCAATAGCGTGGTTTAGTCCCCAGAGGACCCTGTGTTTCAGCTAGATAGAAACGAGACGTGCCAGTTTCCATTGCCTGAATACCTTAGGTTGTGTTCATCATGTTTCAATAACTCTGATGCCTGTCTTCCTTGCTTTCCTTCCTCCCTCCCTCCCTCCCTCCCTCTCTCCCCCATACCCCCTGCAGGAGGTCTCCTCTGATGCTGCTGGAACGCTGACTGCTGTTGAAGAAAGAAAGGAGAAGGTTCCAACCCCCCATCTCAGCCACCTTGTCGTCTTGACATCAGGCAGCACTTTATATGGCTTGGCAGAGAGAGTGGTCGCCACAGAATCCTTGTGCGTTGACTGTCAAATCGTGTTTCTTTCTAATTATTACGATGGACACTTGCAGATTAGTTTTTAGATTCATCCTCCGATTGTTGAACCACTTCAAGTGGGGTCTTTGTGGTATTAGCTTTCTGCCATTGTCTATGACGCTTTGTGCATGATAACAGCATAAATCGCTTGGGGTTAAACGAGGGATTCATGGTTCAGACTATACTAATATATCCTGAATCCCATATTTCTCTGTCTGTGGCAATGCTTAAAATGGATGCATTCCCAGCTTTTCTGCACCCTTTTGACTTAAAAATGTATCTTGTTTTTAAGATCAATATTAGATCAACTCTTTTGGCCCGCTGGGTAGCGCTGGACCGCAGCCTCCTGAGAGCCACTCCATATCAGACAACATACTCGCTTGAACTTCTCCAGCTATATTCAGTTGCCTGGTTGCATTGCCAACTGCTTTGTTTCACCATGTTCTGTTGTTTACATTTTTGTCTGTGTTCGTGCTCATAGCAAACAGAGCGTTTTAATTCAGAAATAATTTGTTAACACTTTGTAACAGAGACAAAGCGTTGGTGCCATTGGGAGATTTCTTACAGAGATATGTGGTTCGTAAAATTAGTGAGCAAGAGTTAAAAAAATTGAGCCCCCTTAGCCTAGGCCTCCCTAGTCTAGCATCCTCTTTGCGTCAGGGGCAAACCAGGTCCTTAAGAGATAGCGGTGTGCAGGACGCAGAAGGCCTCTCTTGCTGTTGTTCCCTAGCAATTACTACTATTTGGAAGCATATTATCACTGAAGCTGGGTGGGGGGTGTTCATATGGCCATCATGACTAATAGCCACTGGTCGGCATATGCTTCATGAATTTGACTAATTCCCTTTTAAAGCCGTTAAAGCTAGAAGTCATAAAAAAAAATATTGGGAGTTGCATCTGCAGGATACGACGTAGACAGGGATCTGGTCCAAAAGGCTCTTGTATTATCTTCTGGAGGCAATGCAACTTTTTCTAATATTTGTACCGAGGTCACAATGGATTTTTCTCTTTTGTTTCTCAGAGTGTTTTTAGCTGAGCAGTTTGAGTTCCTCCAGTCTCATCTTGATGCTGTAATGCCTCCAGCCAAGAAACCTTTTCTTCAGCAGTTCTATTCGCAGGTCAGGATTCTGCACACATCCACTGTTTTTATTTGTTAAGGGTGGAATTCATTGATTTCTCCTGAATGGCTATATCGCCTGCATGACACAGTGATGTGTTGTGCAGTTCATCTGAAGTTTTCCTGTACCATAGGAAGAAAACGCTGTTAATTACACCAGATTCTCCTTGCGTTCCAGACGGTTTCAACAGCCAGTGAACTCCGTAAGCCTATATACTGGATTGTAGCTGCTAAAGCAATTGATTACGAACAGATGCTGCTGCTAATGGCAAATGTGAAATGGGATGTGAAAGAAATCATGTCACAACACAACATTTATGTAGATTCTCTTTTAAAGGTGAGTATCTCTTTTCTTGCATTGCATTTTAATGGCCTAACAAAGACAGAAATCATTTCTGTTGGTGCCTTCTTATATATCCCGTGCAACACATTCTCAGCTGGATGTTTTGCTCTAACCAATTTTTTGTTCGCGTTGCTAGAGCTAAAAATATTTGTTTTCCCATTATTAAAGCTGAAGACTGGTGGGTAGCATGCCAGCAGTGAGAGTAGGAGACCTGCTGGAGTTCAATTCGGGTCATGAGTTGGGATATATCATTAACAAAGAGCATTATGGGACTCTCTTAGCTGGAAATATGAAAAGCCCGTCACAAGAGACCACAAATATAGAAGGAAAGCCAAGCTTAATTTAATTAATTGTTGATGGTGCCAGAATCTGGTCAGATTGACCTTGAGGAGTAATCGTCTGCAATTACCTTCCCTCTTTTCGTTTCCATTATGAGTTTTATGTCTATCTGCTAAAGACTATCAGTGTTCCCAGACTTACCTGTAAGCGTTAGTCCTTCACTGGTACAATCATAAGCAGAAGTAAGTCCCACTTTACTGCCAAGTGAGTGTGCCTAGGATGGTAGCCTTTGTCTTCTGTTGTCCTTACATTTCCTGGACAAGAATAACAGACTTGGGGATACAGTGGTGCCTCGCAAGACGAAATTAATTCGTTCCGCAAGTTTTTTCTTCTTGCGAGTTTTTCGTCTTGCGAAGCATGGTTTCCCATAGGAATGCATTGAAAATCAATTAATGCGTTCCTATGGAAACCGCTTGCCAGGCTGGCGGTGCGGAGAAGGGCTTTTCTCCCCACCGCAAGCCTTCAGGACAGGTACGGGAATAGAGGGGAAGGGGCGCAGCGCTTCTCCTCTGTTCCCGGGGCTTGCGGTGGGAGGAGGGTTTTTCCTCCCCACCGCCAACATTCAGAACAGCATTCTGAATGTTGGCGGTGGGAAGGAAAACCCTCCTCCCACCGCAAGTCTTCAGGACAGCTATCCGAAGGCTGGCGCGGGGAGAAGGTCTCTCCGCCCCACCGCCAGCCTTCGGAGGAGGTCCGAGGACAGTGGGGAAGAGGCGCTGCGCTTCCCCGCTGTCCCGGAGATTTCCCTATGGGCTTTCGTCTTGCGAAGGAAGCCCATAGGGAAATTCGTTTTGCGAAGCGCCTCCAAAACGGAAAACCCTTTCGTCTAGCGGGTTTTCCGTCTTGCGAGGCGTTCGTCTTGCGGGGCACCACTGTATGTGAATTAATTTTATCCAATCACCAAATTATATATTTTTATGAATTCCATTTGTAGGCTACTATTCCGTACTAATTCTTCCCAGTTTTAATCCTTAATTGAGACTAACTTTTTCCTTAGTAAGTCACACTTCACGCAGGCCGACTATAATAAAAATGTGTTTAGTATGTGTTGCATGTAGTGTATTTTATGAGTTTATATTTGTATTCTTTAGGGATGGACAAATCTTGCCAATTCTGATTCAGTAATAAGTTGAATTTACTGGATTGGATACTCCATATCCATGCTTGTGAAGTATCACTGGAGCTGTAGATCCCATGAGCTGTATGGTCTAGGATACTCCCACATATGTGCAGGGTAGTACAGTGTAAACCAGGTTCTTGCCACACACCCAGCTGGACTATTTAATTGCTCCAAAACTATGGAAGCTACAATATGAAAAGTGGTGGCATGCCCTGGAGTGCACTAGAAGCATCAGCACATACTAGCCTAGGTTGAGTTAGGTAAGCCTCCATGCAGAAAGCTCCAGATTCAATCCTTGGCATCACCAGTTAAAGTATCAGGTGACATGAAAGACCCACCTCCTACCTGAGACCCTGCAAAGCCTTATGCCAATCAGAGCAGACCTAGCTGGACCAATGGGCTGACCAAGGATAAAGTAGCAGCGTGAACACAATTCATGCCATATGAACATTCTATGAACATTCCCCGTGTTCCAAAAGCACATCTAATTCAGCTATAGAATTTTAGATGATAGGGGAGTTTAGTGGCAACCCTCATAATAACCATAAATGCGATGAAGTATAATCCATTTTCTCTCCATTTTGTATCATTGTGATTTGTGCCTCCCTTTCCTCCCTCTATATAAATGAGCTTTCATGTCTAGATAGGTATGTTTTGTATGTATTGCCACCACTGACTAATATTCCCTTTATGTTTTATTAGGAATTTGAACAGTTTAACAGACAGCTGAATGAGGTTTCTAAGAGAGTTCGTATTCCATTGCCAGTGTCAAATATTCTTTGGGAGCATTGTATACGACTAGCTAACAGAACTATTGTAGAAGGGTAAGTGGATTATGACACCTTTTCTAATTTTTTTGTGGGTCCCTCTCCCTGCCTTGTAGCACATGGTTCAACCCTGCTCTTTTCTTGTAAAACCACCAACCTTCTGATCAGCAAGCCCTAGGCTCTGTGGTTTAACCCACAGCGCCACCCGCGTCCCTCTAATTTATCACTACAGAAGTATTAATATCACCTTTGGCTGTTTAGGTGCACCCCATACTTGTTCCCTAGATTCAAATTCAGACCATTCAATTTCCAAACCAATTGCCATCTTGAAAGGCAAGAGAAGAGTATTTACAAGTGACGTGAGAGTTGTCCCTTTAGTCCTCTGTAAATACATCAGTCTCCAATAGCAGCTTGATATCTTTACTGCGTTCTGCGGCAATTTGCCCACAAAGATGAGGACGTCAGAGTAGTTACCGCGCAACCACGACTGCACACTTATCTGTTGCTTGTCTGTCTTAGTTACGCAAATGTCAAAAAGTGTAGCAATGAGGGGCGTGCCTTGATGCAACTGGACTTTCAGCAATTTTTAATGAAGCTGGAGAAACTCACGGATATTAGACCTATTCCGGATAAGGAATTTGTTGAAACCTACATCAAGGCTTATTATTTGACTGAAAATGACATGGAACGCTGGATCAAGGAGCACAGGGTAAGACATGGATTTTTAGTTCCTCTCATTGGGTAGGAATTGTGGGGAATATCCTTGAGGCAACAGTGGAGGCCATGTAATTTAAGCAGAGGTGGCTGGCAAGGAAAGCGATAAACTTGCTCTCCTCCCCATCCACTTGCTCTGAAGTCACTTGCCCCATGATAAAAAGGCCCGTGAGAGAGAGAGAATATTGCAGCTGAATGGAGCCCTTGGCTTATTTCCCTCATGTCATTACAATCACATGAGGGAGAATAGGGGGGCACACTGGCAAGCCCCACCCTCTTCCGGCGCATTACAGGCCCCATATTGAGAGCTGAAGGGCATTTGATTGGAGTTAGGAGCCTCTACTTTTTGTCACAGCAAATGTTGGAAATCATATGGGGATCCCTGGTTTAGAAAAAATGTGCTGGGGGGGGGGGGGACGACGACTTCCCAGCACTTTCTTGGCAGTGTTTGTAATCACATGAGAGGGAAGATTTCCAAATAGGGTTTAAATCTTTTAAGGAAGAGTATAGGCTCCCAGGCTGATATGAGTCCCTAAAGAAGGGTCTGACAACTGAAATGGGTTGGGCTCATTTCAAGAAGCTATTTTCCTAGCATAATGGAGGTGCGTGTCTCTCCCCCCACCCCCTATCCTGGCTTCTGTGTTTTTCCCTTTCTTTTTGATTGGTGCTTTTCCATTCTGTAACAGTCTGTTCCCTGTACTGCTTCCTTTCTGCTTAATATACTAAGTTTAGAAGGCCCATTAGGAACAGTTCTTGATTATTTCTGCGGTTGGTTGCATCATTAAGGAATTGACCCATAACTTTGGCGTTGTTGTATAAGAAAGCAATGAGAATAATACATCAGTCAGAAAAACAACTGCTTTCTCATTTTCTGGTTATTTATCCTATAACTATTTTTATACCTTGTTTTACTATACACATGAAAGCTTATAGATATTAAACTATTAAATCAATTTATTTTAAAATCATGAAAGTTAGAATAGATCACTGTAAGCCTGTAGATTCATAAACTGCCCTGGGAACTTAATTACATGGGTGGTATGTAAATGCAGTACTGAATAAATTAAGGGACTAAAACGTTCTCCAAGTACCTTCCATAAAAAGCAATCTCTCTTCTGTTACTTGTAGGTTTAGGATTTATCAGATCTAAACAATATCCATGATGCCACGGCTGTTAAGTTCTTTGGGTGCTCTAATGCAGTCCTACCTTGGAAGTTGAACAGAATCTTTTCTGGAAGTCTGTTCGACTTCCTAAATGTTTGACTTCCAAACCACGGCTTCTGATTGGCTGCAGGAAGCTCCTGCAGCCAATCGGAAGCTGCGGAAGCCCTGTCGGACGTCCAGCTTCTGAAAGAATGTTCAAAAACTGGAACAATCGCTTCCATATCTATATGCTAGGTTGTCCAAGGCTGGCCTAAGTAGACTTAAATGAGTCCCAATCATGTTATGCTCTATTGATGATGCGCTATAATTGTAGCACAATAGCTGTGAGCTCGTAAGAGATTTTGGGTGGTAATAGGCTGGGAAGGAGTCCATATGCTTGCACCAAAGGAAACCTGGAAACAAAGTGAATTGGATGTATCAGAGCTGTGCTTAACTTTTCTCACTCAACGAGACATCTGAGGCACACAGTGCGCAAACCCACCAAAGGTCACCAATTAATCATCCAGAGCAAAAGGGGGAGAAAATGTATTGGCAGATTATTTTCTTTTAACATTGGATAATAACTCCCTACCTAACTCTCAGCGACTTCTTCCACAAATCTTGTTTCAGCCTCTTTATCCATCCAAATAGTCTGCATTGGAACTTACATAGCTCTGCTAAATGTGAGCCTTTTTTAAAAGTGCTATTTTTGTACACTCCTCATTCTGAGACTATTGCAGCTTCTAAACAGTGAAGTTAGAATCCTAGTTATTCTCACCATACATTGGTTGGAACGGTGCATGGTTGCATTTTTATTATTATTATTTTTAAAAACTTGCAAATGTTGCACTGAGTCAGTAATCCTGGATTGCTCTCAATCTGGCTAGACATTTACTTTTCTTGGATGAGCGTAAACCCACTTTGAGAGCATTTCCACCCTTCTCCCTTACCCAAGAGAAATGTTAAAAGCTTTACCTCTGTTAAATAATCACTCAAATGTTCTGGCAGTGTCTAAAGCAAGAGAGAGCTCTGTTTAAACAGGCAGCTGTGCCCTGGCACATTTCTGTGTTTTTGTAAGAGTTAACAATTATCCTTCTTAAAACACTATTTAAGAAATGTGTTCATCTTTTGATCAGGTACAATATTGCTGAATTCCCCCCCTCAAATCCTTTTAGGTAAAGCTAAATTGGAACTGTGAGCAGAAGCACTAAAAACAGATTTGCCGAAACAGTGTTGTTTTCTTAGTATCTGCTTTCATGGTTGTTTTCAGTCTTAGCCAGTTTCGCATATTTTTCCCCGAAGAATGGAAAATAAATTTTAAGTGCCTTAAGATGTTTAAATATTCACAGAACTGCATCCCATCCAACGCTTGACTAAAACTGTAAGCATTTCCCCGTGATAATCTGCCGTACTTGTTGCAAAACACCCTTCTAAGCTTCACAACCACAAATAATAGCCACATGTGTGGCTTTGAATATTTCTCCAGAAAGTGACAGGTTCTGCCTTGGTGCATTTTCTTCCTTTTCTTTTTCTTTTAGCAATACGTTTCTTATTTTCTGGGCAGTGTCATTCCGCTTGCTTGAAACTAAAATGTGATTTGCTTTCTTTGCCCAGGAGTATTCTGCCAAGCAGTTGACTAATCTGGTGAATGTTTGTCTGGGGACCCACATCAACAAAAAAGCACGACAAAAACTGTTAGCAGCTATTGACGACATTGATAGGCCTAAAAGATAATAGGAGAGAGATTGCAGGGTTTTTGTTTTGTTTTTTTAACCAATGAAGAGAACGAGGGTATCTCTAACGGACTACTGATGGAGTTTGGTTAAATGGGGAAAATGTGTGCTGTATTCCTATTGACTTTGAAGGCACTTTGAATCAGTGCGGTGGGCTTTTCAAATGCAATTTTTATACTGTCTTTTCTGTTTCTTCTGTTGTCAGGAAGGCACCGTTGTACCATTTTGGCTGTATATTTTCCTTAATTGTGTACTATATGGCTAATCAAAATTAGAAGGAAACAAGCTGAGATATTAATATATTTAGTTGGTGTTTTTTTGTGCGGTTTTTTTTTTTTTGTCTTTTTGTAAAAGGGCTGCTAATTCAGTAGTTCACCCTTCTTTGCTCAGAAGGCGGTTATGAACCCATATAAAGAGAACTTTGTTCAGAGTCTTCAGATTATGAATTGTGCATGTCCTTTAAGAGTGTGCATCAGCAAAATATTACTGTAATGTTTAAGCTCATTGCCTTTTTATTTCCTTGCAAATGTAAGTTCATTTCAGAATGAAATCTGTCTTGTCAAAGGAATTGACCACAAATTATGGGAAAGTAATAAATATTGTACACTAATGCATGGGCTTGTGGAATCTCTTTCTAGTAGCTTACTTTTTTCCCACCCTTCATCATGGATGATCTCAAAGGGGTGTGTGTGTGTGCAGCATTTAAAATTACATAAATGGCATTTAAACAACAATACTTGGAACAGTACAGAATCAATCCATTGTCCCCATACCATTGCACAGATCCGTGTTCCCAGATTATTCAAATGCCTAGAAGAAAAGGAAGGTGACAATGCCAGCTGGATCCCAAGGGGTTGTCATTCCACCATCAAAACGCCATTGCTGACACTCCAGGGTGTGTGAGATCCCAGGATCCCGCTCAGTAATAGAATTTCAAGAAGGCTATTCCAAGCATTACTTTATGCTCCCTAGGAAACTCTACTTCTTAGGAGATAACTCTTTTCAGCAGCATATATAAAATCTGAGACTCAATATATTTTAAAAAATTATCCATCCTCATATTAAAACTTCTGTGGGCAATGATTTTGATCTCTGCCATCTTCATCTATTCAATCGCCATGTGAAGAATTCATACAGGAGGTGAAGCTGAGCTTTGGTGAATCCATAACATTTATCTGGAATTCAAGGAAGAAAGTGACTAGTGAGGAATAGACCTCACTTTCTCTTGGCAAAATTGCCCTCGCAAAGCAGATTCTTTTTCTCAGCTCCAGCACAATGCATTTCACGCAGAGCGAACAACTGAACCAAAGAAAGGAAACAAAATAATGATTGGATCTGTGAAAAATAAAGTTTGCCTTGAATTTGGACCTCTGGATATTAATGTTGCCATTAGAGATGGACATCTGTCTGTGCTTTTATGTACGTTGAGGGCTACTGCTCACATTGAGCGATGCTTGAAATAATTCACTTTCTTGGGTCATTGCATACTGCAATTGTATTCCTGTTTGTATCAAGAAGGCAGCACTTTTTCTTATAGCAGTGCTTGTTTCAATATAATGTGGTACCTGTTATCAATTTCTATAAAGGAGAAAGCATTTATTAAACTGCTGTGGGCCACTGAATAGTAACAACAACAATGTGCATTAATATTCCTCTTCATGCAAGTAATAATGCTGTTTTTCATAGCTAGGGGACTCTCTAGGGACACAGCTTATCAACAGGTTGTAAACAGCAGCATATGGGAATATTTAAGAGTTAGATTTTGGCAGAAGCAGACATCAAATCACTAACCAAATACCAGGTTTACTGGGCTACAAGACACGTGTGTGTGTGTGTGTGTGTGTGTGTGTGTGGTCAAACCTGCAATAACATCTGCTTTATGTTTCTTAGCTTTGTTGTATATCTCTTTACAGCAGGTGTGGGGAAGCTGTGGGCCTATAGAGATTTGACTACATCACCTCTGATCATTTACTATGCTGGCTGGGGTTGATGGAAAAGACATCAGCCTACATAGGAGCAAACTCCTAGGGACTGAGGTCCCTTTGCCCCCCCCCCAAAATATATTTGAGGGGGCCAGCCACCCCACCACCCCAGTTAATGGGCATTGCCATGCAAATGGTATCCACCACGTCTTGTGATCAATTATGTGGGGCAAGGCTTACCTGCCCCATCCCCAGTATTTTATTCAAGTTGGCACCGCTGTCAGCCTATAACATTCTTCCATGCCAGTCCATGTGTTGGTTGGGTTTGCCAGAGTAGCATATTGGTTCAGCGTGTGACTTACAAACTGGAATGTTCCTGTTTTTCCACTTCCACTGCACCACACATTTGGTTGAGCTACTTCAGCATCTGTCGTCGTGGGAATACTACGGACTTACTTTGTAGCCTTTCCTTAATGATTACTGGCCTAATTTAGATGAAACTCGCTTCGGAATAAAGGCAGGAAGAGAGCATCACATTAGTGGCACAGCTGTTAGGCAAAGGAGGCACATAGATTCAGATCGGCTGCCCATCTCTTGCAAGTGAGTAGAAAGAATGAAGGGGGGTTCCTGAACTGAACTCTATTTCACTAAGAGAGTTGCTTGGGGCTGTAAAAACTTAGGTGTGCTGCAGCAGCAAAAAAATAATGCCCTAATCAGTTTTTATTGAGAATCTTGGACGTTTTCCCCTCAATGAAAGAGCTTCCGTGAAGTTCATGGGAACAATAGGGGAAGGGCCTTAGCGTAGTGACAGAGCATCTGTTTTGCATGCAAAAGGCCCCATGTTCAATTCTTGGCATCCCCTGGTAGCACTTGGGAATGTCTTGGAGCTAACACTCCCCCCCCCCCATTGATCTTCCCTTCTACTACACCACTAATGGTGGTGCTGTGGGTTAAAACCACAGAGCCTAGGACTTACCAATCAGAAGGTAAGCGGTTCGAATCCCTGTGACGGGGTGAGCTCCCGTTGCTTGGTCCCTGCTCCTGCCAACATAGCAGTTTGAAAGCACGTCAAAGTGCAAGTAGATAAATAGGTACCCCTCCAGCGGGAAGTTAAACGGCCTTTCCATGTGCTGCTCTGGTTCGCCAAAAGCGGCTTAGTCATGCTGGCCACATGACCCGGAAGCCGGCTCCCTTGGCCAATAAAGCGAGATGAGTGCCATAACCCCAGAGTCGGTCATGACTGGACCTAATGGTCAGGGGGCCCTTTACCTTTACTTTTTACACCACTAATGGAGCGAAGGACGAAAAGGACGGGAATTCTGGTCATATCTACTTCTGAGTGAATATGCTTAGGAAGAGGCACTATGTGGTTGCTTTTTGTTGTTGCAATTTCTTTGGTGTGTTTGCCTGCCGGCTTAAAATTGAGCTGTGGCTCATTTCAACTTCTTTTCGCTTGTTCTTTATTATTATTATTATGTAAGGATAGAAATAACATCACCTCTGTGAATTAGCTTGACCGCTGAGTTGCTCCATAGTCCTCAGCTGCCAACACTGGCTGGTATGTTTAAGGTAAGCCAAATGATTCAACTGCTGCCAAAACTTTTTTTGCGGTTCTTTCTTCAAGCTAGCAGAACTGTCAGTAGAAATATCTTTCTTTGAACTGTAGAATTTGGAGACCCACCACCACTATACATATATATATATTCAAGCTGTTTGCAAAGTCCTTTTTCTGGGAACTGGTTTATTTTAGGGCCTTAATATTGATTGGCATTGTGTGGCAGCCAGTGTATTTGGCCATAATTCTGTGAAAAGCACATACACAAGAACATATGTTGATCAGGTCTATTGGGCAGTGGTGATGATTTGGATTTTGTTGCAGGCAACATTACAGCACTAAGGCTATAATTTTGTTTTACTCTCTGACGTTACAGTGCTCAAAATCTATACACATCTTTAAAACAAAAGGCCTATATTTAACCAGCATTACCCAACACGGATGAAGTAGAGGTGGATAGGATCTGCCACCTTGAGAATTCGAAAACATTCAACTGATGAGTTGGAATCTGCATGCTCTTCTGAATAATTTTTCAGACCAGTGCTTTTTTCCTTAAAAAAAAAATGTATGGAGGGACTCTAATTTTCCTACTTATATTGAAATACTGCCCCTCAATGAAGCCAAACCTAGATTCACAAAATGTTTAGGGATATGTGTATCCCTGCCTCCCCCCAGAAAAAAAAGCACTGGTTCAGACTGGTGAGTTTCCACCTTGGAGCCAGTTGCCAACCTCTCCTTCTTGAGCAAGGCTCTTAAGCAGGTAGTTGTGGACCAGATCCAGGCGCTCTTGGAGGAAACTTGCTTTCTAGAGCCACTGCAACTGGGGTTTAGGCTCACTTTTCCCACAGAAACTGCTTTGGTTGCCCTGTATGTTGACCTCTGTCGGGAGGGGGGGGGGGAATGTGACCTTGTTAATTCTCCTCAGCGTTTCTCGATACCATCAACAACGGTATCCTTCTAGAGTGGCTGTCCGAGTTAAGGGTGGGTGGCATCACTTTCCAGTGCTTCCATTCTTATGCGGATGGTCATTTCCAGAGGGTGGGGCAAAATGGTTTGAGCATATAATCCACTGCGCCACATATTCGGTCGAGCTACTTCAGCATGCCACTTCAAAGTGCTGGTTTTGACTTATAAAGCCTTAAAGGTTCAGGACCACAATACCTCAACGACCACCTCACCCCATATGAACCAACCAGGATCCTGCAATCATCATCGGAGGTCCTTCTTTGTGTGCCTCCTCCACATGAGAAGGGGCCTTTTCTGTGGTGGCTCCCTGCTTGAGGAATGCTATCCCCAGGGAGCCTTCATTACGTATCTTTTTTGTGCCAGGCAAAAAGATTCCTCTTCTCCCAGGCATTTGGCTAATTAAACAATTGATGGCCTTTTAAATTGTGTACGGGGGAACAGGGTCTATGTTAGGTATTTGTGTGTTTTTATATTGTAAATCCATGGATGAAGCATGGTATAGAAAATTAATTAATAATGATGATTTGCAGGACCTATGCTAGGCAACGTGTCGCGTGCAGAGACGTCAAAGCTGCCTTCTGCAGAGATCAGCTGCCTTATTGAACTGCTCACAGAGAATTCTGATGTACAGCTGGTCCAGCAGAGTGGAACTTGCCACTCATCAGCTGATGGGCAGTGATTTCAAAGCGGCTTTCTGGACACTTTGGCTGCTGATGGGGTTTGGCCAGCTCAGCAAAGTGCAAAGCATAGGGCTGGCAAAGCTGCTTTCTGCCAAGATCAACTGTGCAATTGAATTCATCTGATGGCCAGTGACTTCAATCCTGCTTTTATGCAGGGATTAGTTGGATGATCTAGTTGCCCGTGGGAAACCTGGTCACACAGCTGATCCAGAAGTGTCTCTGCCTGTCCAACACCTGATACCTGGGGCTGGTTGGTCCTGGTTGAGGAAAATGGCCTTGTCCGCCCCCCCCCCCCACCTTATCCATTAAAACAATTGCCGCAGGCTAACATGTTCAGAAGTTGAAATTACTTCCTCTGGCCCTCTGACTTTGGCATTTGTGCTCAGTTAATCTGGCTCAATGAGCAACAGAATTGCTCAGAATTAAGTAGATGGCTCAAGCGGATTCAAATGCCTGGTGTGCATGTCCTCATTTCATCAGGGCTAATTTTTGCATTAGCTGCATCTTAAAGAAGCAAATTATCTGCATTATTATAACCATCTTCCTGAGCCCTAATGAATCACTGTCAGGGTTTGAATTGGGTTTTTTTAAAAAGCCAGATGCTGTGCCAGCATGGAATCAACAGGATCGGCCGAAAGTCCGAAGGGAAAAGGGAAGAAGGAACTCAGTTCATGGCTGCATCCAGGAGAGGCTGAAGGGGCCTCCCATCGCGAGTGTTGTTCCAGACTCAGAACACTTACACCTTCATCAGGTCTGACTGGAACCAACACCAGGAAGGTACACCCCGGAACATTTTGGGAAAGATTCATCTCTTTCAGGCAGGGCCTGAAACATCTCATCACTTCCACAGATTTTCATTCTTTACTTCGTGTAAATCATGCCCATCTAAGTGTAGGTAAACAACAAGAAAAGCAGAAGTACTCTGAAAAGTGCAAAAGGGAAACACACACACACGAGCTTTAAGATAAATCCTTTTAAAAGCGAAAAACAATAAACCCTAACTCTTTCAACAATAATTGAGGTGGGTATGATTGTAAGGTCATTTTCAGAATGGCATATGTAGTGTCTCCCTCTGCTCCTCTCGAAAAACCACAGCTCTGAATGATTATATGTGATTGAGAGAAGCTGTTCGTGCCGCGTCGTCGGATGAAAATGGCCAATTTGCTTTTGGGCCACGTGGGGGGAGGTTTAAATTTTTGCCTTGCTATTACGTGTTCCAAGAGCAGGGTAACCTGAAGTCTGACAAATTTCTTTTATTTTGTTGCCTGAAAATGTACATCAGCTCATGGTCAGAGTAGGGGAGGGGGAGGAGAATGAATCTATGATAAAATGTATTTTTCAGATGATGATGATGAAATTCACCTCTCTTCTTTCTTTCACTTCTAATTAATTTAGCAATAGCAAAATCAGGTTTTCAACCAGTCCAGAATTCAGTTTGGGTGCATCTTTATCTTCCGTAGCAAATAATTAAAGATTATTTTAAACTGACACCCCACTTGGGACTCAGTAAAGCTTCTACCCCTCCTGAAGACTTTATTTATTTAAAACACACACACCCACACACCCACACACACACACACACACACACACACACACACCCCTGTGAAGCTAGAATGGGAGGAATACTTTTCCTTCAGTATTTTCTCTTTGCAACTTGCTTCTTTTCACCATTTTATGTCCAGGCTAAACAAACTCAGCTTCTTCAACCTTTCCTCACAGGTCTTGCTTTCCAGGCCCCTCCAAACCCTTTTCACCCTTCTCTTGGCATATTCCACTTTGCCAGTGAGTTAGTTTTATTGTAACCCAGCAGCACCCAGTGCCAGTTCAGGAGGACCCTCAATGCCACCCCCACGCCGCTGAACACAATGAGATGGCCTTTGGAGAAAGGTATTTATGGGACCGTGCTTCCAATCTCAGATTTCCCCCCCAGTGCTGGCTCTACATTTAATTTTTTTTGCCAAAGGAGGCAAAAGTCTGCACTGATGGCTCCCTCTCTTGCAAGTTCATATCTGCCCTGCCGCCACCCACAGAAGAAGCGGACAAAAGTTTCCTTCTCTGGGGCCAGCAGGGGACAAACAAAAGTTTTTCTCCACTCCCAGTTTCCTTCTGATGGATAATGAAGGGAAGAAAATCACCACAGAGAGATGCAGGTTTGTGTCCCCTCACCATCACACACCAAGAGGAAGATTCCTTAAGGCAAATCCTCAAATGATTAACTTCCTTATATCTGAATTATAAGCTTTGCCATTACACCGTTCTGTGGCAGCCTCCTAAACCTGCTGCCCAGCAGAGGTTTGGGACTATAACTCCCATCAGCCACACTAAGCTGAAGCTGTTGGGAGTTTTAGTCCTTCTTTGGGACACCTGGTTGGAGAAGGCTGTTCTACACAGGGCAGTTTGGGGGGGGGGGGAACGCTGTAGAGTGCCCTGCCTAAAGTAATGCATTGGGCTTGTTTTTCATTAAAGACAAGGGCCCTCTCTGTGGCAGCAGTGTGCCTGTGGAATGCCTTCCCTCTGAGAGGCAGCTGGGTGGAGCTTGGAGAACAGCTGCTGGGAATTGCAAGTGGAAAGAGCCTTGTTGCGCCCAGGTCCTACTTGGGGGAGTTCCGTAGGTATCTGCATTGTGAGAACAGGATGCTGGACTAGATAGGACTTTGGCCAGATCCAGCTGGACTCTTATGTGCTTACATAGCTGACGCTGACCTTATTGACTTTTTGATACCGGATTAAAACACATCTCTTTTCCCAGGTTTATGTTTGGGCTTTGATGTAACACTGCCTTTTGCTGACTGAGGATCTGCCTGTACTAAAATTAAGACAAGTGCTTTTTGTCTGTGTGACAATATTCATTACTAGAGAGTATAGGTGCCTCTTTTTCTGCTGCTCATGTCAGCCATTTTCTACTGTCACCAATGGCACTTTTATCAAATAATGAGTACCGGCACCTCATTTTTTACCAGAAGAAAAAGAAAAGCACTGACTTAAAATGTTTATATCATGGTTTTCATTTTTAAAAAAATTGATTTTGGTACATTTGATTGTTTTATTCCTGTTATGATGGAACTCACCCTGGTATTGATGATTGATTGAAGGACATGCTAGGAATCAGCCGAATGAATTTCTCCACACACCCACACATAGCTCGTTCCATTTTCCTGCAATTTTATCTTGTCACAGGGAGCCTTTCTTTTAAAAGGATGCTAAAATGCCACACTGTGAGATGGAATCCTTTGGAACACACCCTATGAATGTTAGCTGGAGACATGAATGCCTGGTGTCTGCCTAACAATGCCACAAACATTATTATATTCCCTCTCCAACTTTTCCTGCTTCTCTCTCTTTCTCACCATCTCATTTCATTTTGTTCTCTTGTTCTTTCCCTCTTCTATCTATTCCCTTTTTCATTTATCCCAGTGATATAATGTGATATTGGTGTGTGTGTGTGTGTGTGTGTGTGTGTGTGTGTGCTCAATGCAGCACACCACTTTGGTTGAAATACAATACAGTCCTTGCACATCGTGGAGAGATCTGCTGGGTTCTGAGGCAGGTGAGACAGAGCACATTTTCACAGCCCAGCTATCCACAAAGTCTTTTTCTATCAGCACTTGGAACAGCCTGGCTGGAAATAGTTCTAAGTCGCTCCTGTTATTCCTCCTTTCCCGTCCCCTACTTTGTCTCTTTCAAAAGTTTGTGCCGGCTGTGATTTTGGAAGGGTTGCTCTGAGGCTGGAAGACCAGGCTCTCTTTTCTCAGCAGCATTGCACACAGTGGGTAGTTTGAAGAAGATTATGCCATAAAGAGTAGAATAAAACGCTGCACTTAAAAGAGTTCAGGAGATGAACCACCTTGTACTCGGTTCAGGTGCTAAGCGTGCTTTGCTTTGATACCGGCATTTCAGCTGAATTTTCTTTCAGTGAGACTCACAACCAGAGGATTTACACTAGGCAATTCTTAAGACTACAGTTCCCACCCACTGAAGTGAAAAAGCAGCACAATGGGACCTGACTGGTACCCACAAATAATCTACTAAAGGGAAGACCTAGATGAGAAAATGTTGCGGTCTATAACTTCTGACTAATGCCACTCAGATGTATCATTCACAATCTATAGGAGGGCTAGAGAACTGATACCCTTCCATGTGTCATTGGACTACAGCTTTCATCATCGCTGACCATTGGTCACGCTGACAGAGTTGAAGTCCAACAGCAATTGGAAGGAATTTCTGATCTACAGCTCATATTGGACAATGACACTTGCCTCTCACAGGCCTTGAGTGGTAGGCCTCTTGGTGCTTACAGACAGTCCCCAAACTTAAAGCAGTCACTCAACCAGCAACAACAGGGCAGATAACAAAGACATAAACGCAGGGACCAGGCCCTGCAACAAACCCATGTGTCAACTTTCCCCATGTCTACTCAGGCTTATCTGTTGCAACCTAAACAATAGGCCTCTTCAGCTGTTCCTCTGACCTAGGAATACAATATCTGAGAGAAAGGAAGCAGGGATGAGTGTCCTAGCTCTGACCTCATCCCCACCACCTTCGGTGAGCAGAAGGATGACTGTGTAATATGAGGGATATACATGGAAAATTAGAGTTGTGCATTGTGCACAGAGTCTACATGAGTACATGCAATCTCTCTACTTCAGACAATCTGCCTTCAAGTCTTGGAAGAGTAACAGTAATGAAGATGGGCAGAATTTGCACACCTGATGAGTGGAACATCTCATAATGTGATGGAAGTGTTCTCCAGGTGGTGGTATGCACTGAACACACCTGCTGGGCACGGTGTTCTGCAGTGCAGAAGCAGCATCTCTTGTGGATAAGGTAACACACAGGCAGCAGTCCCTTGGTTTCTTGTATCTCTTTCCACGCTACTCACCAAGAGACTATACACATAGGCACACTGTCTCTATACCGTATTTTTCGCACCATAGGACGCACTTTTTCCCTCCCAAAAAGCAAGGGAAAATGTGTGTGCGTCCTATGGAGCGAATGCAGGCTTTCGCTGAAGCCTGGAGAGTGAGAGGGGTCGGTGCGCACCGACCCCTCTCGCTCTCCAGGCTTCAGGAAGCTATCCGCTAGCCGTGGGAGACCCAGCTCTCCCACGGCTAGCGGACCGCTGCGCTAATCCAGAAGTTTGGGGCGTGCAGAGCACAGCGCGCCCCAAGCTTCTGGGTGCCGGCAAGGTCTCGCTAGCCCTGGGAGAGCCCCGCGACGTTGCGTGGCTCTCCCAGGGCTAGCGAAGCGCCGCGCTAATCCCGAAGCTTGGGGCGCGCGGAGCTCAGCGCGCCCCAAGCTTCTGGGTGCCGGCAAGGTCTCGCTAGCCCTGGGAGAGCCCCGCGACGTTGCGTGGCTCTCCCAGGGCTAGCGAAGCGCCGCGCTAATCCCGAAGCTTGGGGCTTCGGGATTAGCGCTCCGCTCAGCCTGCTTCCCGGAGCGCCAGGCGCCCTGAAAGCAGAGCTCCAGGCGCTTCGGGAACACATCCGCAGCATGGGGAGCCTTGCAGGAATTCCCCACAGGGCTCCCCACGCTGCGGATAGCAGCCTGCTGCCTGGCGGGTGGGGCGCCCTGAAGCAGAGCGCCCCTCGCGCCAGGCAGACATCCGCAGAGTGGGGAACCTTGCAGGAGTTCCCGACAAGGCTCCCCACGCTGCGGATAGCAGCCTGCTGCCTGGCGGGTGGGGCGCCCTGAAGCAGAGCGCCCCTCGCGCCAGGCATACATCCGCAGAGTGGGGAGCCTTGCAGGAGTTCCCGACAAGGCTCCCCACGCTGCGGATAGCAGCCTGCTGCCTGGCGGGTGGGGCGCCCTGAAGCAGAGCGCCCCTCGCGCCAGGCACACATCCGCAGAGTGGGGAGGCTTGCAGGAGTTCCCGACAAGGCTCCCCACGCTGCGGATAGCAGCCTGCTGCCTGGCGGGTGGGGCGCCCTGAAGCAGAGCGCCCCTCGCGCCAGGCATACATCCGCAGAGTGGGGAACCTTGCAGGAGTTCCCCACAGGGCTCCCCACGCTGCGGATAGCAGCCTGCTGCCTGGCGGGTGGGGCGCCCTGAAGCAGAGCTCCCCGCCCGCCAGACAGACATCGGCCAGCCCCACAAGCTTGGGGGACAGCAGGGAGGCGCAGCGCCACTATCCCGCTGTTCCTCGACCTGGTTCGGTTTCCCTGACCTGCTTTTGGGGGGGAAATAAAGGGGAAATTTTTTTCCTTTATTTCCCCCCCAAAAAACTAGGTGCGTCCTATGGTCCGGTGCGTCCAATCGTGCGAAAAATACGGTAATTCACTGTCTGAGAATTACAATCCTATGAGTACAAGAGGCTGAACAATCTGCACTTCATTCTACACATGTATGTACATAGAGATCTGGCATCATCACTGTAAAGCCAATGGAAGATTTCCCAGGGAGTCTTCTAGTTATTGGAGTCTCCCAATAAGTTGATTCTGCCAGAGTAGCATATAATTGAAATTGCTAGAATTGTGCCAGTGGAAGCTTCTCATTCAAGGGCTGCTGAGATGGAGGATGTGAGCACTAGTTTCCGTTTAATGCTCTCCTAGTCCCTCTGCTCCCCAGACTCCCGCTATGGTACATGTCAAATTATTATCTACATATAAATGGACATATATCCATTAACACTAATTCGCTTCCTGCCCTCCGCCCTATTTTTCCATATATTTATTTGGCTGTACTCTCAGTAAATAAACCACAGAACATTAAAATATATTATTCTAATCCTGGTCTGGTCCCAGATCTTGTTGGATCTCAAAAGATGGAAATGTGAAGGAAGACTCTAGTGGAACCGAGGGTGGCAAGGGAACCCCAATCAGAACAGAAGGTACGAGATTATTGGTCTAAGTGGTTGCTATAGTTCTTGAATGAAATAAGGACATCACACATAGTTAAGGTGCAGTTATATTTGGACTAGCTAAGACCGTCCTAACCCTGGGTCTCCAGATGTTGTTGGACTACAACTACCATCAGCCTCATGGCCAATGATCAAGAATGATGAGAATTATAGCTCACCAACAAATGGATATCATACTACTTCCCTATGGTCTTTTCCCAGGTGGAAAAGGCATGGACCACCATTTTGTTTGGCTTCTGCTTAGCAATAACAGCTGATCACACTCCACATCTCCAGTTTAGCAGGTGCCCTTAACACCAACATATAGGGTAAACTGAGAGAGAGAGAGAGAGAGAGAGAGAGAGAGAGAGAGAGAGAGAGAGAGAGCTGTGCATTTCATCAGCATTTTGCAGACCAGATGTTTATAGCCAACCAGAAGAAAAGTCTAAATGAAATATGCACCACATAAACAACACACGTTACATGCTACGCACATTACTCATAATGCAAAGCCCAGTAAATGAAATAATTAAGGTGCAGGAATCATGTAATGTCAGTGTTCTAAACATGAAATAAAGCACAAAGGCCACAAACGAAATTGAATTTGGAACACACTGAAAATGATTCCCTCTGTCTTACGACATTATCACTTTAGCACTGTCAATGTGCTGTTTGTGGTTTGAACCAAAAGGTATTTTTAGCAAAATATAGATATATCTGTCTTTTGCTGTGTCCCCCCCTACTGCCCCCGCCGAAGTTTCCCTTCACAAATGAATCAATTCTTCCACTGTAGCAGAACAGAGAAAACCTTTGAGATGGCTCTGGAAAAAAATGCACTTGTTGGCAAGAGGATGCAGAAGCAAACAAAATGACCTGGGGGGGGGGGGAATCTGAGTAACTCATTATGCCAGCAATCCATTTTTCCAACCAAAGCCTCCTATTGGCTTTAATAAGGCTGCCCTGCGATGATTGTCACTTTCAGAAAGCTGAAATTCACAATCCAAACATCCAAATCGACCATTTCCCACATCTTGATGAAAATAAGTCTAGCACAAGCTTCACAATTTTCCATTTGAACTGTAAGCACATTATTTGGATTCTGCAAGTCTAATGAACTTACTTCCATACAAATGTGGAAACAGAAGTTTATATTGGTCCATATACCGTATTTTTCGCTCTATAAGATGCACTTTCCCCCTCCTAAAAAGTAAGGGGAAATGTGTGTGTGTCTTATGGAGCGAATGAAGGTGGGAGACTCTGCTCAGTGCTCTCTTTAAAGAGCCTTCTCCCTCCTTGGGGAAAAGCCCTCAAGAGCCGCACACATGCTCCACACGCTCTTTAAAGGGAGTGCGGCTCTTGGGGGAGCCTTAGCCACACGCAGCCTCTCCTGGGCAACAGGAGCCTTCATCCCACTGCCGGGGAGAGGCTGCAAACGGCTATCCCAGAAGCCAGGGAGCTGAGCTGCGATCCCACTTGCTGTCCTGGCTTCTGGGATTCAGAATATTTTTTTTCTTGTTTTTCTCCTCCAAAAACTAGGTGCGTCTTATGGTCTGGTGCGTCTTATGGAGCGAAAAATACGGGTAAACCTGTGGGGAAAGGTTGCACCATTTGGGATGTTTTAGTTTAGAGAAAAAGTTTAAATTTTAAAGTAAGTCCATTATGTAGCATATCATATTAAAGCCCATGAAGTTCTGAAGAGATTGGTGTTTTTAGTTTTGACGTAGCTCAATGCTGGCCTGAGCCTTTAAGGTTTTTCTGTAGCCTGACAAAGCCAAAATGGTTGTGTGGTTTTTTTTGGGAAATTTCAAACCCTCAAAGCCAAAAATGTGATGAGATGAAAAACTAAAATTTTAGATTTAAACTTCTATTGGAAGGCAATTAACATAATTATTGACATAAATTATAAAACTTACATAATTTCACCACAATGGGTAGTGAGACAAATAATGTAGTTTTTGATGGCAGATGACCTGCAGCAGAACAGAACCAACACAACATCTGACAAATACAGAGTAGAAGAGAAAATGATGCCTTCACAGTAAGAGTCAAAGACCCACTTTTCAATATAGTAAGATTATATCTCCCCTGTGGGTGAAATCTAAATTACATCTTGTCCTCAAGGCAATCACCGTTTTTTTGTTATGTAAGTTTGTTAGTAGCCCACAATGGGTGCAGAGCTATTGCAATTAGATAACTAAGCTAATACAACTCATGAGTCATGAATTCTGACACTTAGAATTTCTAGGTTAAGGGATTACTGATAATTTGGCCAGGAATTTTTAATTGCACCAGCAGGTCCTCTGGTTGCCATAATTAAAAGCGTTCTCTCCCTGCTTTAGCCAAATAATTGCTGCAAGAACCACAGGTTGTGGTTACGTGCACTGCCCAGCTGATTCCTGGACGTGCTATCGTAGGACCAACATGAAGAACGGAACGGCTCCTGCCATTATTATATGCACACATGACTTTTTTGAGCAACTGTGTTTCACAGCAACTGCTTGAGAGATGAGGTCACGCAGTTGAAAGTAATGAATCGTGCAAAACAAATGCAGATGGCTGCAGTCATGTTTTATAGTCTCTTGCAACTTAATTTGAAGTGTTCACCCGTTGGGGAGCCTTTTGTTATTTGAAAAAGGTTTAACTGCAAATGATAAGACTGATAAATCTATGGAGATTGCGGGGGGAGGGGGGGGGAATGTCTCAGTGCTAAGGGATGACTGGTTGAGTGAACAAAATGGAAGACGATGAGTTTGTACATAGAGAGAAAACATTATCTAGAGCAGCCTTTCCCAACCTTGGCTTCCCAGGTGTGGTTGGATTATGATTCACTTCATTCCAGCCCCATGGCCATGCTGGTTGTACTTCAACCACATATGGGGACCTAAGGTTGGGAAAGGTTAATGTGGAACAAGAATAGGCCCCTTTGAGCCTGAGGGTCACATTTACCCTTGGGCACCCTTTGGAGATGGGCACATGATAGCAAAGGTGTGGCTAAAAGTGGGTGTGGCTACCCCTTATTCTCACACTCAGAGGCACACAAGCCCTACCCTCCTCCTGAGTTGCACCCCCTGGATTGCTTTGGAGACAGACCCAGGGCAGGGGGCGTTGTTCTCAGGTTGGTACAAGCAGGACACATGGCCTGATCTGGGGCCCAGCGGCCACAAATAGAGGCCACGGGGTGGAATAATCCTGCTGATATTACTATACCAAACTGCCTCTCATTCCGATTTTTCTATACCTGGATCTCTCTAGTACTGTTAGTACATATCATGAAATTGTTTATGTATTGTTACTTTTTTCAGCCGCATATTATCTTCTCTTATCAATCTTTTATTGTATAGAAACCAAGTTGGGATTTTATTATGATAAAAGCAGTACATAAGAGAATCTAATAAGGAAACAATACACACTGTGTCCATTTTTTATTTCCCCCCCACTACTGCCAAAATTGGTAGGGTCCTGGGGCCTCCAAATGCTTCGTTGGAGGGTCCAGATCAGGCCAGAGTTTAGCTACCTCTGCATAGATGATAAAAAGGCAAGGCATGATTCTGAACTCATCTATATTTTATATTCAAAGCAGTATCACACCACTTTAAACAGCCATGGCGTCATGAACTGGCAGGACACCGAGGAAGGTGAAGAGGATCCTAGCGAGGGGTGTAGCCAGGATTGGTACCCACTGGGACAAGCTGAAGATGGGGAGGGGAGGCAGGGGGCTTAGGAGGTACTCAGTGGACATCAGATAATGTCAAAGTGGCAGTAGACACATCACCCGAAGTGGAGGTGCAGGTGCTCCCTTCTCTGCCAACATGATGGGCTCTGAGGCATTGTGAACAGCAGGAAGTGCACTTTAAGAGGCTGAGGCAAGCAAGAGAGCCCAGCCCAGCTTACTGTCAGGTGAAGATAATGGGACTCCTTAGGTTCAGGAAGAGGCTTGTGGTCACTCAGCTGGATTGAGCTCAGGGCAGGTGAGGATCACATGCTTCGTTAAGGCGAGAGGCACAGCATCTCAGCTGGAGCAAGCTCAGGTGCCTCAAACAAGATTGGGAGGGAGAGGGGAAGCAAAGCAAGGCAGAGACTCTTTGTCTGCTCAACTTCTGCACTTGATGGACTACGACTTCACTGTTTCGGGAGCTCCACCAGACTGTGACCCTCGGATTCCAACACTGGATCTTCTTCAGAGACAGGAACCCGGCCTTAAGGTTTGACTTTGAATCTTCCTCCTTGCATTGCACCTGAATCTGTGTTTGACCATTGGACTGTATGACTCATTGTTTTTTATTTTCCCTCCTCCCTGCTCTTTAATCAATTATTGTTGTTATCTGTAAGCTGCCTTGGGTCCCATCGGGGAAATATATATAAACTAAAACTAAAACTGACTTCAGGAGCTGTCATGTTGACGGTTTGGTTGCCAGGTGGCTTTTGTGGCCTGTGAAAAGTACTAAGCTCTGTTCAAACTGTTATAGCACTCTTCCATTCGAGTGTTTGACATTTTGAGACAGCTTGGCAGAAAGATATTAACACTTATTGAGAAGGCTGTGAAGGTGGCAAGGCAAGGTTTTGCTTTGTGAATTTGTGGTGTTAGATCACACTCCTTGTGTCGCATAAAAAAGGCAGAGGCAGATAACATGGGCAAATGATGTGTGTGTATGTGTACACACACACACACACACACAGACACACACACACCCCTTTCAGCCTCCAATCCATGTTTCAGAAATGAAAGTGCAGCGAGGGAGGGAGGAGCAAAATGACTTGATCTGAGGACTTATCCATAATTCCTCATGTCCTGCTGCTCCCCCCTCCACTCCCACCCTGAGGAATAGCACTCTTTAGCATTCAATCAGTTCAACCAGCAATTTGAGTTTTCTCCGGATTGATGTTTGTTCTGGTATAGCACTAAAGAACAGGTTTGCCTAGGGAAAGGAATGGGGCAAGAAGGAAACTGCTAGGATCTGTGTTTTCTAGCCGCGGGACAAACGGATGTGTAGGAGAGCTGTGACTTGCACTTCTGTCTTCCTGGATCATGTGCAGGTCAGGATGCAATTGTGTGGCTCTAAACTGCCTGTTAGAGTTCTGTGAGGAGGTCTGAGGGCTGTAGCTTTCCTCCTAGCCACTAAGGGCACTCAGAAAATGCAGCTGGAGCCATGCCACCCTCAGGGCTGAACATTCTCCTTCAATCTGGAAGTGGCAGGATGTGGTGGCGCCCTCCATCTCTCTGAGATACTTAGTATAGACAAGAACATGGCTGCTCCTGTGATTCAGAAGATGGTTGGCTCTCCAGATATTGACTAGGAGTAGTGGGGGCATCGGGGTGTGTGCTTGTGGTGTTGCTCACCTGGCTTCTTAATGCTGTACATTGCTGCTGGTTCCCAAAGGGGGCAGGGGCAAAACAGTGGGGAGCGGCAGTGGCAGACCCAATTGGACTCTTCCAAGGCTGGATCCTGCACTGAACAATGAGTGGAAATAGATGACTACTGAAATCCCTTCCACTCTAAAATTCTATGAGGCTGCTCACGGGAGGAGGGGACTGGAGTGAGAAAGAAGGGAAACAGCTCTTGTATTCTGGGCTTGTGTTTGTTCTTCTCACAACTCAGGTGTTTATGGGAACCACTGCCCAGAAAGGAGAGCTGAAGGGAGAGAGCCAAAGGGATCTTGACTGTGGCTCTCAGCCGTGGATCAGCCATCAGATGAGCAATCCTTCTTGTCCCTAAAGTTTAAAGAGCTCTGGTTCTGGTTGGGTGTGGCTCTTTTGGGTGTGGCCCTTCCAATTATAGAGTTGGGAAGGACCATGAGGACTGTCTAGTCCAGGGTTTCCCAACCTTGGGTCTCCAGCTGTTTTTGGACTACAACTCCCACCATCCCTGACCACTGGTCCTGCTAGCTAGGGATGATGGGAGTTGTAGTTCAACCGCCTGCAATGCAGGAATCTTTTGCCCAATGTGGGGCTCAAACCCACATCCCTGAGATTAAGAGTCTCATGCTCTACTGACTGAGCTATCTCTTACGTGAATTCTGCATTTTAAACTGTTGACTTTGATTGTATATTTGTTTTTGGTTGTAGTGTATGCCCTTCAGGATTGAATTCTTATTTTGATTGTGCACAGTGCTGTGTTCACTGATGGCCCTACGTAAATAAATGCTAATAGCAATAATAACAAATCAGTTGCTTGGTTTACATAAAATAAGTATGTGTCCCTTTCCCTTCAACACATGTTGGAAGATGGTCTTGGCATCTAAATTTATAGAGAACATCATCTCGAACCACACATTAATGAATATCTATGAAAAAAGAATAAAGAGTGGTCTCTTATCCAATAATTCTCCATTCCTGTGAGGGTAGGGATCAATAGAAAAATAATGGGATATATATTGGATGCAGGGGATGTGTGGAGCTGCTCAGCATATTCTCAGAGGCGTAAGTGTCCGTGCCCTGGCTTTATCTACTGCCATGATAAGGTCCACTGTTTGTATTCTGCTATCAATAAAGGGAAGGAACAGATGGGGAAGTCAGTAGCGGCACCAGGCTTTGCTTGCCATACACATATGTTTCAGACGGAAAGGGAGGAAAAGCTTGAAAGAGCAAAGTGGAGCCTTGTACAGCACCAGAGATAATGCAGGGCCAATGCCGTCGTGTCTGCCTAGTGCTCCAACAAAGGAGGAGATGCACTGTGCCAAACTCTCAGACCTCAGAGCTATTGTGTTTGCCAGTGCTCAGTGTAGCAGCAGGGAGAATCCGCCCCTACCCAGTGTGGTTTGACTTCCAATTTTAGCACAATTCCCAATTTGCATCTGCAGCCTGCATCAGATTAGACGACTTTGGCAATCAAACTTTGCAGGCGGCTACCGGGAGAAGCAGTAACAAAACCGGTCCCAGCTTTGACCCTTGTTTATTCATTGAAAACATTTGCGTCACTCAAAACATTTTGAGTCTTGCCTTTCAACCCAAAGGTCTCTGAAGTGATTTGCAAAATAAAACATGAAATAGAAACTGCAGTCAGGCGGCACAAGTCATTCACGATGGAATCATGCAATACGATGAAAAGATGAGCCTGCTGGTTCAGACCAAAGGTCGATGGAGTCCAGGATCCTATTCTCACTGTGGTCATTCAGATGAATGCCTGTGGGAAGCAGAACTAGAGTGCAAGATCACTCTCCTCACCTGAGATTCCCAGTGACTGTTATCTGAAGGTGCACTGCCTGCAACCATGTAGGTAGAAGATGGCAATTAGCCATTGAAGAAGAGAAGAAGAAGAGGAGTATTTTACCTGAAGGAGTCGCAAAGCAGCTAACATTCTCCTTTCCCTTCCTCCCCCACAACAAACACTCTGTGAGGTGAGTGGGGCTGAGAGACTTCAGAGAAGTGTGACTAGCCCAAGGTCACCCAGCAGCTGTGTGTGGAGGAGTGGGGAAGCAAACCCGGTTCACCAGATTACGAGGCTACCGCTCTTAACCACTACACCACACTGGCTCTCCTTTGACTGACATCCTCCATGCCATTAAATGACAGAATGGGCTGCATTGGTGTGAGCTTCCTTATCTGGGAGACCATTATTTCAACGTGGCTACTCTGAGCATGATAGAGCGATATTTTAAAGGAAAGTGTTGTTCATAAATATTTAAATAATAAAAACAAGGATTTGTATATCCATATGTTCAGCTCCAGCTCCAAGTTTCCCATGATTTAGACCAGGGATGGGGAATCTGGGGCCTCTATATGTTGTGAGTCTCCAGTGATCAGCAATGGGAGCTTGTAGTCTGACAGTGTTTGAAAGGACACAAACTTTTAAGCTGTGTCTAAGAAACTCTTCGGGCGTCCTACAGACTGTAAGAATTTTGCCCATATTGCTGTAGGTTTGTGTAGTTAAAATGAATTAAAGGGTTCTGTCACCTTCATGCCACCTTCATGCAACAAATCCACTTTAAGAAAGAATAGGACTTTCTGTGATTCTTTTGGAAAGTGACACAGGGAAATGTATTGAAAAGTATGTGGGTGATTAATGATTAACAGGAAGGCAAATCAGGATGAAGGCTCAGTATCATCTAAATGCCTGGCAAACAAATCAGAACAAATGGTCAATACAGACTGGATGTAACCTAGGCTTCCTCAACCTCGGCCCTCCAGATGTTTTGAGACTACAATTCCCAGCATCCCTGACCACTGGTCCTGCTAGCTAGGGATCATGGGAGTTGTAGGCCAAAAACATCTGGAGGGCGAAAGTGGCAGAAGGACATCTCCAAGTTTGTCTGGCAGGGCAAAAAGCCCCGAATAAAGTTTAAAATACTAACTGACTCGAAAGAAAGAGGGGGGTTTGCCCTGCCAGACTTGAGGTTGTATTATGAATCTGCAGCCTTCTGTTGGTTGAAGGATTGGTTTTTGTTGGAGAACACTGATGTCCTAGATCTGGAAGGGTTTGATAATGCTTTTGGTTGGCATGCATATTTGTGGTACGACAAGGTTAAAGTTCATAAATTGTTCAAAAACCATATTGTCAGAAGAGCAATATTTATGGTCTGGATGAAATACAAAGACTTACTAGAGGGTAAGACCCCGAGGTGGCTATCACCGGTGGAGGCCAAGGCTCGAAAAAGACTCAATATGGAGGCCTATTGGCCGAAATATTGGGAAATAATTGAAAAAACTGGAGATAATTGGAGGTTGCAGAGCCAGGAGAAATTAAAAAATAAGGTGCGAGACTGGCTACATTATGCTCAAATTCAAGAGGTTTTTAAAATTGATAAAAAAGTTGGTTTCCAGGTGGAAAAATCGAAATTAGAGACGGAACTGTTAGAACCAAAAACTAAAATACTTTCGAGAATGTATAACTTGCTGCTTAAATGGAACACACAGGATGAGACAGTCAAATCCGCCATGATAAAGTGGGCACAGGACATTGGGCACAACATTATGTTTGAGGACTGGGAAAGGTTATGGAACACCGGAATGAAGTTCACGGCATGTAATGCCTTGAAGGAAAACATTATGAAAATGATATACCGGTGGTACATGACCCCAGTCAAGCTTGCTAAGATATATCACTTGTCTGATAACAAATGTTGGAAATGTAAAGAGGCGGAAGGGACATTCTTTCATCTCTGGTGGACCTGCCCAAAAGTGAAGGCCTTCTGGGAAGTGATTTACAATGAGTTAAAAAAGGTATTTAGATATACCTTTCCCAAGAAACCAGAGGCCTTCCTCCTGGGCATGGTGGACCAGAAGGTGTCAAAGAAGGATAGATCTCTGTTTATGTATGCTACTACAGCAGCAAGAATTCTCATCGCAAAATATTGGAAGACACCAGATTTACCCACGTTGGAGGAATGGCAGACGCAGTTGATGGACTACATGGAATTGGCTGAAATGACTGGCAGAATCCGAGATTTGGGAGAGGAAATAATGGAGGAGGATTGAAAAAAATTTAAGGACTATTTGCAAAAACAATGTAAGTTGTATGAATGTTAAGAATGTGTACGATTAGGAAACTTTTGCTTCAGCAACTTGAATAGGTGAATTGGAAACTAAGTTATAAGAAAGACGAAGTGGACAATATGAAATAACTATACTATGTTTATTTTTAAGGTACAAATAAAGGGGATACAGCATTTTGAATTTAGAAACATAGTATTTGAAAGATACAGCAAGATATGAAATAAGGTAACAAATTGCTGATGTTTTAATTGCAAGGAACGCAGGGCTCGGAAGATGTGGGGAAGTCCGGTTAGAATGGTAAAAAGATTCTGGAAAGTTGGTTTTTATGTATTTCTTTTTTCTTGTACTTTCACTCTTTATTCTTTATTCTGTAAATTTCTGACTGTTCGAAAGAAAACCTAATAAAAAATATTTTTAAAAAAAACCAAAAACATCTGGAGGGCTGAGGTTGAGGAAGCCCGAATAACCTAACATCCACATAAGCTTTGTGTGAGCAGAGCAAGATGAATATTCAATAAATAAGTTTTCTGCAGGACCCTCAATAGCATATAATTTTACTCCCCAAGTTTTTCCTTATTTGTTCTGAGGAAGGGACTGAATAAATGGTGGGTGTTTGATTTCTCAGTGAGAGGACCTGCCATACCATTACCCTGAGCTGGAATTCCTACATACCCCCATCCCATGGCTGCTTTTTCTGAAGAAAGAGTGGTCAGTTTCAAGCATGCTTTGAAAGAGAATATGTGTAAAGTAGTTTTTATAATGTGGGAGTGTGGGACACAATTTAAACAGCTCAATTTAAAAGTTTCTGGTTGGACACTTCTTCTGATTAGCCACTATGATACAGATGCAAAAAGAAAGAAACTTCTGAGCTAGATGATGCCCATTCCATCTTCTTCACTTCACTGGATTTCAGTCTGGAAAGTATTTAATATAGCTTGTGCAACCAGACAAAATCAGCTTTTCAATCCACAAGGAAATTCTTTACCTTCCTCCCACAAAAGTGTCAATTTATGGCACAAAGGTTTTAGAACTTGATTGTGCTGTTACAAATTCCCTGACTTCTGAGTTTCAAATTAGATTCACCGTAAAAATAATTCACCGTAAGAGGTGGTCAACATTGTTGTTGATACAACATCCATATTTAGTACATTCGTTTCCTTTGTGAGAGGTCCTTACATTTCTAACATTATTATATTTAGCAGCACAATCCAGTTTGGCTATACATTATTCTATTTTTAGTTTTGCTGATGAAAAGCAAGGCAACTTTATGTCAGTTTCTGAATAGCATTTGAATAAGCAGCTGTTTAGGAAGCAGAAATGAAAATCGGCAAGGAGCACTTGTTTCCTTTTTTAGATATTAGGACTAGAATACTGAAGGCATGAAATCGATACCTTCCTTTTCTTACTTGATACCACAGGACAGGGTTGGAGAACCTCTGGGTCCTAATTTGGCCAACCAGGCTGTTTTCCCCAAACCACACCCACCTGACACCATATGTTGCCACTCTGCCCCTGTTGGGAAGGCAGTTCTGCAGTTCTGCCCTACTACATGGGTGCAACAGTTTGGTGGTATCAACTCCTAGAGCATCCATCATGTATCATAAGGTGGTTGGGGAGGTTGTAGGTCTGATTTTTATACCACATAATGGCTTGAATGACAGCTGTCACCCAGGGTGGGGGTGAGGTCCACAGGTTCTGCATCATTGGTTCATGCAATAGGAAGTTTATGTTTAAAATGTATATATTTTTTCTTGTTCTGCCATTGGAAGCTACTTTACCAACAAAGCAGCCCCTCAATTTTTTTTGAATAAGTAAATATATATATATGAGGCAGAACAATTGACAAAACTTCAATATTTGGTAGTTGGCATTCTGACTTTAAAAGTTGCAGAAGTATTCTCTTGATCAAAACCAACTGAGATTTGCTTCATCCCCTCTGAGCAGTTAAGTAAGTTAAAAATTCTTGGTCCCTTCAAAATGCCATGCAAAAATGAAATTAGTAATGATTTGTCTGTTATTGCCATTCCAACCTTGAGAAATTTATTTATTTAGGGAACGAATATTTGCTAGAGTATGCAGTTCTGCAATATTGCTTGCTTCTTTCTGGCTGATTATTACACAGAATTTCTCCCACAAACAATAGGCGGTATATGTTGCTTCTACTTCTCATTTCACTTAATAGATTTTGACGGTAAAAGGGTGGATGCATTTTAACATTGTGAAGCTTCATAAAAATTTCTGTGTGCTCTGAATTCAGCTCTTGTGGGGCAACTCAGAAAGGCGGGTTGCTTGCTGTATTTTGGTGAGACAGCCAGCAATGTGTTGGGTGGAGTTAGGTGCAGGATTGATACTGGACTAGGAAGGCTGTCCATATTCTTCTCTGCTACACTGTTTAAGACCTTGACCTGAGTCCAGGCCAAGTGCAAAGATGCAGATGCTGTTGACACAGGATGCTGGTAACACCATCCATTTCTGTTTGGTGCCCTAGCCTAGGAGGAGACTACTGAGACTGTAATGACATTGCCAGAGAGCCCAGTCTCCAGAGATGGAGTGCACTAGGACAGATGACTCCAGGCCACTTACAGCAATATTGAAATCATTATTGTTACAGCACAGAGAATAAACTTTTTGGGTCATCTGCTTGAGGATTAGATATTGGACCTGGACCAGAGGATGAGCTGTGTTTTGCAATTTTAGAAGCTATGTGACTTGGCTGCTCAGCTTTTTTGCTTTTTTTCACATGGTCTGTGGTATTTTGTGTAGTGACTTTGCAGTTGTTTTTATTGATTAGTTTAGTGATGATCTATTGTAATCGCTGGGAGTGATTTTCTGTTAAATTCTGATCTGTTGATAGTTTGAGAATTAATTTTGTCATTTAATATTCTATTTGAATTGGATTACTGAATATTACTTTAATTGGCTCAAGTTGTTTATGTTGATTGTCAAATTTTCCATTATGACTTGTTTTGTGTTGGATCGGATTGTTATAGGATGTGCATTCTTTTGTTGTATATTTTGCCATTTCTGTGGCTTGTAGACAGCCTTCTGTTTACAATGCAGAAAGGCGGTATACAAATTATAAATGCAGATGAAAAGAAACATACTACAAAGGCGCAATGCAACTATTTCTATACCTTGTTCTGAGGTGTGGTTTTTTTTAACCATGGCTCTATTTTTCTCTACTATGTACCCACAATCATTGTGGATGGAGGATTTGACCTGGCATGTGTGACAGAGACCTGGTTGGAGGAAGCAGATGGGCCTGTCCTTGCCGCTGCTTGCCCACCAGGTTTCTCTTACGCACAGCAACCCAGGTCATGTGGGCGGGGAGGGGGGGTTGCAGTGATTTTTAGGAAGTCACTAGCTTGCACCAGGCGTCCTACTGGGAAGATCCAGTTCTCTGAGTGCATGTTCTGGAAGTTGGGCAATAGGGGCAGTACAGGATTCCTTTTGGTGTACCGACCTCCCCGCTGCACCAAGGATTCCCTGTCCGAGCTGCTTTAGGTCGTGGCAGATTTTCTCCTGGAGACATCTAGTTTGGTTGTCCTAGGGGATTTTAACATCCATGTCGACACGACCTTACAAGGGGCTGCTCGGGACATCGTGGAAAGCATGGCCTCCACGGGGCTGTCCCTGAATAAGTTTCGCCCAACTCATAGTCATGGACATGCCTTAGATCTGGTATTCACCTCTAGTGACGTGGGTGATCTGACACTAAGTAAAAGTGAAACAAAAGAAGTGCCATGATCAGATCACTTCCTGGTGCAACTGGACTTCTCCGCAACCCTTCCCCTCTGCAGGGAGGTGGGACCAATTCGGATGGTCCGTCCCCGCCACTTAATGGATCCAAATGGTTTCCAGAGAGTGGTAGGGGATGCCTTATCCCATGTTGATGGCCTTTCAGCTGATTCCCTGGTGGCCCGCTGGAATGCGGAGCTAACCAGGGCTATCGACTGTCTGGCTCCGAAGCGCCCTCTCCGATTGCATGGAGCCCGGACAGCCCCGTGGTTTTCTTCGAAGCTGAGGGCGATGAAACAATCGCTGAGACAGCTAGAGCGTCGGTGGCAGAAAACTCACTCCGAATCTGACCGGACACAGGTTAGAGCTCAACGTCGAGCCTACCAAGTGGCGATAGCGACGGCGAAGAAGACTTTCTTCACCGCCTCTATTGCATGTGCAGAAAATAGTAGCAGGAGACTCTTTCAGGTGGTTCGCAATTTAACGGAACCACCTTTAGCACCGGGGCCTTGTAAAGACCCCAAGATCTCCTGCAACGATTTTGCAAAGTTTTTTGCAGATAAAATCACTCATATTCGGAAGGAGCTAGACACCACCGTGGGAGCAAGGCTGGGGCGGGAGAGTGCTAGAGCTCTGTCTGGTCAAGTTGCATGGAATCAATTTCAATCCGTTACCCCCGAGGATGTGGACAGGCTGCTTGAACACGTGAAACCAACCACCTGTCTCCTTGATCCTTGCCCATCCTGGCTGATAAAAGCAAGCCGGGAAGGGCTGGGCGATGGGCTCTGCGAGGTGGTGAATGCTTCCCTCTGTGAGGGAACACTCCCAGATCCGCTGAAAGAGGCGGTCGTTAAACCACTTCTTAAAAAACCATCTTTAGACCCGGCCAGTATGGCCAACTATCGCCCAGTCTCAAATCTTCGATTCTTGGGCAAGGTGATTGAGCGCGTGGTTGCTGAACAACTCCAGGCACGCCTGGAGGATGCGGACCATTTGGATCCCTTCCAATCGGGGTTCAGGCCTCATCATGGGACTGAAACTGCCTTGGTCACGCTGGTTGATGATCTCCGGCGAGCTAGGGACAAAGGTGAGAGTTGTTTCCTAGTTCTGCTGGATCTCTCAGCGGCCTTTGATACAATCGACCATAACATCCTTCTGGACCGTCTAGAGGGGCTGGGAGCTGGGGGCACTGTCATGCAGTGGTTTCGCTCCTTCCTCCTGGGCTGTGTTCAGAAAGTGGTGGTGGGGGATGAGTGGTCAGACCCCTGGGCCCTCACTTGTGGGGTGCCTCAGGGTTCTGTCCTCTCCCCCATGCTTTTTAACATCTATATGAAGCCGCTGGGAGAGATCATCAGGGGGTTTGGACTGGGTGTCCATCAATATGCAGATGATACCCAGCTCTACCTCTCTTTTAAATCAGAACCAGTGAAGGCAGTGAAGGTCCTGTGTGAGTGCCTGGAGGCGGTTGGAGGATGGATGGCGGCTAATGGATTGAAGTTGAATCCTGACAAGACAGAAGTACTGTTTTTGGGAGACAGGGGGCGGGCTCGTGTGGAGGACTCCCTGGTCCTGAATAGGGTAACTGTGCCCCTGAAGGACCAGGTGCGCAGCCTGGGAGTCATTTTGGACTCACAGCTGTCCATGGAGGCGCAGGTCAATTCTGTATCCAGGGCAGCTGTGTACCAACTCCACCTGGTATGCAGGCTGAGACCCTACCTGCCCGCGGACTGTCTCGCCAGAGTGGTGCATGCTCTAGTTATCTCCCGCTTGGACTACTGCAATGCACTCTACGTGGGGCTACCTTTGAAGGTGACTCGGAAACTACAACTAATCCAGAATGCGGCAGCTAGACTGGTGACTGGGGGCGGCCGCCGAGACCACATAACACCAGTCTTGAAAGACCTACATTGGCTCCCAGTACGTTTCCGAGCACAATTCAAAGTGCTGGTGTTGACCTTTAAAGCCCTAAACGGCCTCGGCCCAGTATACCTGAAGGAGCGTCTCCACCCCCATCGTTCTGCCCGGACGCTGAGGTCCAGCGCCGAGGGCCTTCTGGTGGTTCCCTCATTGCGAGAAGCAAAGCTACAGGGAACCAGGCAGAGGGCCTTCTGGGTAGTGGCGCCCGCCCTGTGGAACGCCCTCCCATCAGATGTCAAAGCGATAAATAACTACCTGACATTCAGAAGACATCTTAAGGCAGCCCTGTTCAGGGAAGTTTTTAATCTGTGATATTTTACTGTATCTTTGGTTTCTATGGAAGCCGCCCAGAGTGGCTGGGGAAACCCAGCCAGATGGGCGGGGTACAAATAATAAAAAATTATTATTATTATTATTATAAAAGCTATTCAAATAGATGCTGATTAAACAGCCTACAAAGTTTGCTATCAGTTATGTTTGTTTTGGTATTGCAAGCGGGTATATTTTGATGGAATCCCAGCAACCTGGTTTGTTGAGACATAGCAAAAACATTTCAGCCTCCTTGAGATGGTGGGGTTGGAAGTGGGGATGAGTATGCTAGCTCCACCCCCTTGTTGCCATTCTGTTTACCCTCCCTGAGTTGGAGGCCAACCTTGCAAGGTGGGGATCTTGCTGTGCTTTGAGAGGCTCCCTGACCATTTCAAAACCTTGGTTCCAATAGGAGAAGATGGTGTGTTCACAGCTAGCAGAGGGCAGTAGTCCTCCTCTTTAAAGTGTTGGCTGTTTCTCCTGAAATGTGTGTGTGTGTGTGTGTGTGTGTCGGTGGCATAACACAAGATGGCTGTAACAGCGGGCTTCTTATAGCACAAAATGGAGGAGCAGCATGGTTGACTTTGTGACCTCATGACTTCATGATTATCAGAAGCACCTGATTAGTCAGACTAGGGACTAGATGGAGCCTTGGCCTTATCTCTCTACAGGGCTTTTCTTACAGGACACTTCATTTTGTTAGTGGGCTAGTGATGGAGGTTCTCTAGCCATCCAAGACATTTTGCTGAAAAACAAGATGGTGCCCTTCAAACTGGATGTCAGCACTGGTGATAGGAAGGAGTCCTTCACAACACTTGAAGGCTCACTCAGGGAATGTAGGGCAGGCAGTGTGGCACACAACTCTTCCCTCCAAAATCTTGTTGCCACTCTCAGCTCTGGCACCTGGCACCTGAGGCACCTGCCTTAGTATGTCTGATGGATTAGTTCAATTACATAATTTGAATACGCTGCTAATGCAATGGAGTAGCAAATTTAACTGTCAGCAATTAACATTTCCCATTGTACAAAACCACCAACATTTTGACAGGATAAAAGTAGAGCAGTTAATTAATAAGAATAAAAAACCCCTGGTTGATATAAACAAAAGGAACATTATTATAATTAATTTTAACAGACTGAATGTCAGCTTCTCAAGCTCAGTAACCTTGGAAATTTATTGTTTTATGCAGTGCAGATGTATTTTATCAGCCTGCTCAATACTAAGGTTATAAAATCATTTGCTCTTGCAATATTGACATGATGTACAACTAACTCAGAGTCCAGAGACACCCAATTAACATCTATATCCATTTTGTGTGAATACATATTTCATTATGCTCTTGGTTTATGAATGACTGTAGAATATGCCCAATGTATCTTTTTTGCTTAACAGGTGATCATTGCAGAAATGTTATACAGGGACTCAAAAAATGAAAGAAAAAAGGAATGCATTTTTTATTCTGTTTATTTGTCTCACCAACAATGCCCACCCTTTCCATTGCATTTTATGCATTAGACAACTTTGTATTTGGTAGCTATTTTTGAAAAAAAATACAATAAAAAGCCTGAAAAAGATGATTTTATAAACTTCTACCATGCCACCTCTTCCTCACCTTTTCTCAAAAATAGACGTTCCAAATGTTGCAACCTTTCCCCACAGAAGAGTTGCAGTATAGGATACAGCTGTACTTTCGATTTTCAGTCCCCATATTTCAGGCTCTTTGCCACAGGATTGGCCAATAAAAGGAGGAACGAATATGGGAGACAGAATGTATTTATGGGATTCCCCTTTTCAGCAATATCCCCACATTGTACACAATGGCTTGGACTCTAAGATAAATAAACTTAAGGAAACATATGGAAAGAGTTGACCCCCATTTCCCCACACCTGCAAAAGTCTCACAACAGAATCAGGGGACATTCTTCCTGAACAACATAGGATGGGGTGGGGACAGGAAACTCTTCTTCTGTGAACTTCGTCTTGCATCCTAAGTCTGATTTAAGGCAAATCTTCCATCCCACTGTTAGGGCTCCGAATAGTGTGTTGTTGAGGTAGGGGGATAAGGGAGAGACCCAGCAGAGGGCACCAGTAATTTATAAGGTTGGGTGCTGCCCACAAGGCAGGAGTTGGAGAAGAGTCAGGGCAGTCTGAGAAGGAGGAAGGTGCGCAGGAAGTGGTGGAAGAAGCAGCTGTTCTGGTGACAGACGGGTCAATAGATTCCCCACCTTCCTCGACCATGCAGGCAACTTCCACGCAGGAGATGTCTCAGGTTGTGAGTGTGCAACCCATTAGTACAGGCTTCCTCAGACTTGGCCCTCCAGATGTTTTTGGCCCACAGCTCCCATAATCCCTAGCTAGCAGGACCAGTGGACAGGGATGGTGGGAATTGTAGTCTCAAAACATCTGGAGGGCCGAGTTTGAGGAAGCCTGCATTATTATATAAGCAGGTAGAGGAGCGAGCTCTCACTGTTGCTGCAATTGCATTGCGGGGCACAGATGTGAGGGACAACTGCCTAGTGGCTGGAATGTGTGTGTGTGCGCGTGCACACAGAAGGAATTGTTGTAAGTGCTTTTGTCAATAAAGACTTAACTATCAGGCAAATGCCTTTCTTAGCTGGGGTGAGCTAGGGCACCCACACATTGTCCAGAAGGGACTCTGATCTGTGTGTATTTGTGTTTGCAGGTGACTGCAAAGAAAGGAAGGGACGGAATACTTTCATTTTCTAAACTTCCTTATGTTTGCTTATCTTACAATATAAGCCATTGTGTATTTGTGCACTATGGTGCAAAGCTTAGTTCGACAGCATTTAAATGAGCACTCCAGTTATACAAGAGTTCAGATCCTACTGGTGTCCATGACTGAACTATTGAGATTTGGTGTTCCAACAGTGCAAACCTGACCAACCTCTTTGGTGTAGGTCTATTGTCCTTCCCAACTGAGTTTATTTTGCACATTCTCAGTGTTATTACCGTTAACTTTACGACCTGGGGTCCCAGGGCACCCTAATGCAATATGATACATTGATAATGAAGAACATATTATGTAAGCATGAGGTATTTCATCTTACTGTATAGTCTACAAGACTGCACCCAGCATTAAAGGTTTATAAGATGAAGAGTTTTGGCGATGGTAACCTTCAGAAGTAGCTTTTGATATAGAACAGATCTATTGTACAAAAAATAATAATAATAATCTTCAGAAGTATCTTTCGTAATATGAACAAAGTTCAATGAGTAGAATGAGCTGATGAATCACAAAGCTGAACATTGTTCCATACAAAAACATGGCAATATAATAAATTCCCAATGATATAATACACTGTGTGAATAATTCCGTACAGATACCGTATGTTACAAGTTTCAGGACTTTTATGCGTTATGTACATTTCTGTTTCAATAGCCCATTTTTTTGCACTAAGAAAAGTTATATAACTACTGTACCGATATGCTAAATCTCAATAAGGATAAAAGGGATGAGAAGTATAACATTCCCAGTAAAGGTGATCTGAATTTTTAAACTGTTTCTCGGTTTTGTTCACTACAGCCTAGCAAAGTTAGGAATAAAGTTTAAGAAAATGATCTTGTTGGTAAAAAACAAACAAAAAAACCCACTTCCTATTATTTGATGCAGCTCAAGCAAATCTGGTCCCATTCTGTGATGTATGATGTAATTATGCATTTAATGAATCTGACAGGCTATATTTTCTTCACCAAGCCAGCCACTAAATTGAATTTCAACCTCAGTGACTTGAATCTTTGTAGATCTGATGTTTTCTGGTCACCAGTATCTCAATCTAACAATTCTAGTGCCAAGGCAAGAATGAATTTTAAAAATGCAAGCATATAGTTTATTATATACTTTGCATGCACAACTGGTTGATAATTTACTGGAGAGAAACTATGACATCAGATGGAACATACTTTATGGCCACGATCCAACCAAAGTTACACATTTTAAAATCTCACTGATTTCTATGGAAGGAGACTTAGACTGCAATCTTATACACATTTACCTAGGGGTAAGTCCTATTGAACATAGAGGAGTTGACATTACCAATCATATATAGATTGCATTGTTATGGATATACCTAAATGACTTCTGTTGAAATAAATGGGATTTCAATAACATTGGTTGGATTATCTGGTTTCTTTTACCTCAAAGCCTCTGCAGAATCTCCCTTTTCTTCTTTCTTCAAAGAAAAGGTGTAGTCTAACAAATTGCACACATTCAGCTGTTCAGGACACAGTCTGCATAGGGTTGTGACTACAAATTTACAATATGCAGAAATGTTTCTGTGAATTTTTGTTCAAGTCGGTTCATCATGGCCTGGTATTGTTCACTGCAGTTCTATTCACTGCAGATCACAGAAATGAGACAACTTATAAATACCCTCCTATCACTTGATTAACATTTGGCAATCTAATGCCTGCCAGTACACTTTGTACTGCGCATGTTAAATGAGATTGTGTGGGAGGGCTGTGCAAAATGTTCCACATGGGCCGGAGGAGCATCAACTCCCATCCTGTGTGTAGAAGCTTATGGCCAATGGTTAGGGGTGATGGGAGTTGTAGTCCAAAACATTTAGAGGGCCTCAGGTTGTAGAGTCATAGAATTGTAGCGTTGGAAGGGCTCCTAAGGGTCCTCTAGTCCAGTGTTTCCCAACCTTGTGCCTCCAGCTGTTTTTGGCCTACAATTCCCATCATCCCTTGCCACTGGTCTTGCTAGTCAGGGATGATGGGAGTTGTAGGCCAAAAACATCTGGAGGCACAAGGTTGGGAAACACTGCAGTCTAGTCCAACCTCCTGCAGTGCAGGAGGAGAGGCTGACTTAGAGCCACAAAACAGCTTTAGAACCCTCAAAACACTTCCTTGTGAATAGAATTTACCTTTAAAGTTGCCTGAGAGATTTGGGCCATTTGCTGAATACTGAAAAATAATCAGTAATACTCTCTCATCAAACACTCGGGAGCAATACAACTACCTTGTGTTCTCTTTAGGACAGTGAGTGTAATGTTAGGCTTAAGTAGATCAAACAATGTTAAAATGCCAAGGCTAATGGGTGGGATTAGCCAGCTTTTCTGGCTGGTCCCTGGGACCCTTCCCAGAACATGCCCCTTCTCCAGGCTGGACCCCTGTTTTTTGCTCTCCTCATAAGAGAGTTGCTTCAAATTGTGAGGGGAATTGTGATGGTGTTGGCTATCATGGGGAACAACACATGTTCCCGCCTACCTTGCCTAACCCTCCAAAGACTGCATAATGGAACTGCTTCCTGAAGAACTCTGGGGAGAGTTTTCTTGCTATTGGGTTTGAGTAATTTAATACAGTCATATCTCGGGTTGAATATGCTTCAGGTTGAGCGCTTTCGGGTTGCGCTCCGCGGTGACCCGGAAATAACGGAATGCGTTACTTCTGGGTTTTGCCACTCGCGCATGCGCAGATGCTCAAAATGACGTCACGCGCATGCACGGAAGTGGTGAATCGCGACACGCAGACGCGCAGTCACGGGTTGCATTTGCTTCAGGATGTGAACAGGGCTCCGGAACGGATCCCGTTTGCATCCTGAGGTACCACTGTAATGTGTTTGGGGAGAGGAGCAGTTACTAGGTACTAAGGTCATCAGCTTCGGGACTACTTTTGGATGTGAAGGTGGGTATTCTTATCTGACCTTGCTAATCACTTAAATGTTGGTATATGCTAAATCAAGTGTTAATATAATAATATTATTTATTTTATGGATCCAGTTATCTCAATAATTCAGATTTTGGCTTTTTATCGGAAGTGCTTTGAACATGAATGTATAACTAAATTTACTGGGACTGAAATGCTTTTGACTGGCTTGAATGGGTCCTTTAACCGTAATAATGCCTCTTGCTTGTCTGATGCTGGAGGGAGAGATGGGATGTGGGTGTAGAAACCTCTGACTTTTGCATGTCCACAGGAAAAGAAATGCAGAATTGGACAACCCACTAAATTCTTCTCCCTCCAATATGGTTCTTTCATTTGAGTGTGTGTGTGTGTGTGTGTGTGTGTGTGTGTTTTTAGAAGCCACATTGAACTGCCATGTGCAATGAGGTATGAATGGGGTCCAAAAGTTTAAGGCCCTAGTGGACAACCCCCTCTATGTATTCCTTATCCTTAAGAGTTATGACTTCATTAGCAAAATAAATGATGAATATTTAGAAGCAACTGTAAAATTGTAAGTATTTAGAAGCTCAGAAGTATCAATTTTAAAAAGGAAAAAAAACTAATTTTGAAGTACATTTCACAGTTTATTTGTAGAGAAAAATTGTTCCCTATATCTGCTGGACTGAAAAATATGGCTGACAATTTCCCAATAAATGATTAATATCAAGCAACCAGTATATGGAATGCTGAACAAAGTCTTTTGGGTCCACTCATTATACTCTGACAGAACCGTCTGTTTCTTAGGCAATGTAGTCTTTTTGAATGCTTGTGGCACAATAAATATTTTACCTTCATTTCTGACTGTGCTTGATGTCAGAATAATACTGCATGAAATCCTCTTGAGACAGTGAGGATTTAAATATAATGGAATGATTCCTATTGTTTTGCTCTAAACGCAAAAAATCTTTAAGATTTTTTTACTTAAATTCAAAGAACAAACTCTTTCCAGGATGCTGAGAAATAGTTCATGTTTATGGTTCCAAGGTTGAGTGTAAAAAGAAAGTATCTAATGTAATAGCTGTTAACCATCTCCTATACGCTTTCAGCTCAGCTTGGAGAACAAAGATCCATGTATAGAAACAATGGCATCTCCCAGGTTGTCATGGGACAGCTAATGGATGGTTGTTGTTTTTATGAGTGCATCCCTCATTTCATATGGTCAAGTTCTGAAACTAGTGAAATTCCATGCTTCTCACTGGCTAGCTCTAGCCTTGGACCTATTGGCCTTTAAGAGTACTAGAGCCATCTGCCACATCTGTTTCTTTAGACTCAAGCTGTTGCCATCTGTTGCTTGTATATGCACCTGACTGTGCACACTTTTGCAGTCGCCTTGAAGTCTCCTCCTCCTTGTACAAATAGGAAGTCCTTCATTCGTAAGCTAAGCAGACGTCTCTCCAGATTTTAATGCAACAAGTTCAGAGTCTTCTATATACTTTCCATTAAACTGTTCACTGTTGGAGTCGTGGTGGTATGGATAAATTGGAACCTCCGTGATGGAAGTGGCTGTGTAGGAGGTAGATCGCGTAGAACAATGTTCTCGCCGTCTTTGACCCCACTGGGTCTTATACTGCATCCATTGCCTCTTCAAAGCTCCTTGGACCTGCAGATATAAGACAATAGAGTTTAGGCTAGTGCAATAGAAGATAAGGGGGTAATCTGAATTGATTCTAACACAGTGGCTGATAAATCTTGCCTTCCCTCTAAAAAACCAGCTGGCATGGTGGCTACTTTCATTGGGGGTATAACTGCAAAAGGTGATGGTGAAATTAGGTGAGATCCAAAGAACTGGCATGCCAGTGCAGTCCTAACGCTCCTGTTAGTCCAGGGACCCTCCAGAATGCTGTGGGAAGGGGTACTGGGAACGGCAGAAGTTGACAACCCACTTTATGTGTGAGCAGAAATGCCTCCCATTCATGCATGGGGCTTTCTGGATCCAGTCCATTGTATATATTCCATACAGTATTCCATATACTCACAGTGTATGCTTTAAAAAAAGGATTAAATGAGCCTGCTTAGCTTTTCATAAATGGGGATCTTGCTGCTGAAGATCAGGTCTGGCATCAGCTTTTGGCTTTCATGGGCAGAGGCCCTGCACTCTTGAGTTCTTTGGATGTGCACTGAGGCTGCTACAGGTAGACTTGAGTGCTATGTTTTTATGGTCATCACCATCCCCCCCCCCTTACAATGTACTGGCTGTTGGTCCAGTCAATTGTGGAGAACATAAAATGGCATTGACAAGAATGTGGTCTCACAAGAGGTTTGCTATTCCTTAGTTAAATAAGTTTTGACAGTATGAACCTTTTCTGAAGTTCCTTTTGCCCAAGGCTCCCTCAAAAAAAGAATTTAATATTAATTTTCATGATGCAACCATGAAGCTAGAATCTTTCTTTTTCTTAAAAAGAAAACAATTTATTTTAAAATGAGATCCAGCAAAAGGTTTGAAGGCTGCAATCCTATGCAGATCTGCCTGGATGTAAGCCCCACCAAACACAATGGGGCTTACTTCTGAGCAAAGAATGTAAATAATGTGGATGCAGAGCAAATGGTTTTCCCAGATTAAGCTGCTAAAGTCCAGAAAAGAACAAGAGGTAGCCAACCATGTTGCTGGTTATCAACAAAGGCCACAATGCAAAAGGAGACATATGCATAAGGATTGTTTTGGTCCAGTCAGGAAGTAAAAAAGTAAAAAGAAAGTTATGTTTTGAAAATTAAACTGAACAGAAATTTTAAAGCATTGAATCTAAAACTAGTAATGCAGCAAAGCTGAAAGGCATTTGTTCAGCTGTTTATTCTTCATTTCTTGATCCTTAAAGACTGTGGATACAACAAGCATTACCAGTGCCACTTTGTTAGCATTGTTAATAGATTTCCCCCCCTGCAATATTTGATAATATATTCTGAGTCTAACCATTTGCTATTCAAATACAAAATGAAGTATTTGAAGAATGTTGAAAGGGCAGAGACTGAGCAATATGAAAGAGAGCCTAATTTCCATCTGTTCAAAGTGGTTCATATGTAGATTTCAAAGCGCTTTGCTGAATAATGGCTGCTTCCCCAAACACCACGCATTTTGTTTAAGATTCACAAATCATCTCTCTATTCATTCTGTCTCATTAATGCACAAATCTTGATTATGGAAGACATTAGTTTATTTCCCCCCAAACAGACCATGAATACTGGAAAGCCAGTGTGGTGTATTTGGGACTTGGGAGACCCAAGGTTCATGCCTAAAGGTAAAGGGTAAAGGGACCCCTGACCATTAGGTCCAGTCGTGACTGACTCTGGGGTTGCGGCGCTCATCTTGCTTTACTGGCCGAGGGAGCCGGCGTACAGCTTCAAGGTCATGTGGCCAGCATGACTAAGCCGCTTCTGGCAAACCAGAGCAGCGCACGGAAACGCCGTTTACCTTCCCGCCGGAGCGGTACCTATTTATCTACTTGCACTTTGACGTGCTTTCGAACTGCTAGGTTGGCAGGAGCAGGAACCGAGCAACGGGAGCTCACCCCGTCGCGGGGATTCGAACCGCTGACCTTCTGATCGGCAAGTCCTAGGCTCTGTGGTTTAACCCACAGCACCACTCGGCTGCAAAACTCATTGGGCTAGTCTCTCAGCCCAATCTCCCTCACATGAGGATAAAATGAGGAATGGAAGAGACCACCTTGAGTTCCTTGGAGGAAAAGCGAGAGAGGAAAAATGTAAATGTAATGTAATTTGTTGGCCAGACTTTTCATGGTGGAAATTAATGCCAAAAAACATGAGTGATAGGCAAATGAGCAGTGCAGTGCATAAGGTTACCTACCCACCAGTGTTACTATTAGAAAGCCCTACCTAACACAACTGGAATCTGACTGCATGTTACTATAAACACTTTTAAAAAGTAGGCTTAGGCAACTGTATTTTGAAGAAAAAGTAGCTTCAGAAAGTCCTCCTGATGGGGGATCACAGCCTCCCATTAGTTTCACCCTCCTCACCCCAGGAAGGCATTGTTTATAGTATACATCTGTTCTGAATGAACTGGCAGAGGGAGAACAATATGATGCAATCCTACTCATGTCTATTGAAAAGTAAATGCCATAGAAGGGACTTATGACCAGGTATATATGTATATAGGATTGTAGCTGTCAGATTTTATCCGACATTAGTCCTACTCAGAGGAGACCCACTGAAATTGATTAACTTGACTAACCTATTAATTTCAGTGAATCTACTCTACATAGACACAACCCTACTGTTTATAATACTTCTGAATATTCAAAATGTTTCACACACATTATCTCTGGATTTCTTACAGTACACATGGAAAGAGAGTGTCATAATCCCTTGATTGTAGGGGAAGAGGTGAAGCAAAGGAATGGAGAATTTGCCTATGCGCCTTGGGGGCTTCTTATATCATGGCTTACTCTCTCAGCTACGACGCACTGCACCAGTTATTTATAAATATGCTGGCCTAATTGAATCTCCCTAAGGGACTGCGGTCTAATTGGGAAAGCTTTGTGCTAAAAGATCAGACTTAATATTAATAAACAAGAGGTTTTAAAACCCTGTGCATATAAACCAGAGTCGGCTGGGAGATTAATATTTGCAACAGACCTGCAAAGATTTCTGGCTCACAACAGTAATAGCAAAAAGCCTCCAGCCTGCTCCAAAGTAGGGTGCTGAAAAGCTTGGGCGGACAACCAGGAAGACATCCAAATTTATATCTGAAGGGATTAGGATGTTGTAAAAATGAAATGTTTGTTTGAGCCATCTTGTTTCTTATTTCTAGATATGTTAATTTGTTAGAACCCAATCCACTATTTCGTACCACACTCCAGTTGGTGGAGCTTGAGGTTCTAGTAAAAAAATTCCAGTAAACTACTGAAATAAAATTTCAGTAATTTATTATCTCCTCCTCACAGTCTCTGTAAACACATATTATCTATGCAAAGCAGGCAGGCTGCATAAACACCATCAACATGGTAGCAGCAGGTGTACAGGCACCGTTTTTGTATTATAAATGTCATTTTGCGTTCATTCACTTTTGCCTGGTCCTCTCAAACTGATCTCACAAAGAGGAGATGGCCAGCCAATAGACATTCCCCTTTCAGTAATAGTGAGACTGATGCTCTTAGAGGGCTGTGTGGATAGCGCCACCATACAGTTTAGACACTAGGTGGCACTGGACTTAGTTAGTTGGGTAGAATCATAAGTTTCCAGTTACTGTTCTGTTCTTGTTTAAGAGAGGCAATACAGTGCTCGCCTAGCTTCCTAACAGCTATGTCCTCAGACCTTCCAATGCAAGGGCTGAACACAAATGGCATTATGTTTTCCCATTGATTAAAGCTCCAATCCTCATGTCACTTACCTGGGAGTAAGCCCTATTGAATTAAATCGGACTTACATCTGACACGGCTAGGCTTATAAGACATGAAATCAAGCTATTATTTCAGTGTTCTAGACAAAGCTTTTCTGGTACTGAACATTTGTGAATAAATAAGGCTGAATCACTTGTTCCAAACGCAGATATGGAACATTGTTTTTGAAACCATTTATTTTGGATCAGTTTCACCTGATTCTGCCTTCATGCAAACCAGTCCAGTAATAAGCAATAAATCACTGAGAAACTGAGCTCCTCTTGCACTATTATTAATTCCTTTCCTGAGCCATACCAGAAAACAAAACTTTGATCTCTATGCACCTGGCAAAGGCTAGCCGGACAATTTCACTGGAAGGAATGGAGAGCTGCGGCTCCCAAGCTTTAAGCTAACTGGTTGCACTGAATCTAAGGCACAGCATGGAAATTTTGGTAGAGGAAACCAGAATTCTTCTAGGTTCTCTGAAAGTGTGCTGAAAAATCAACTGTGTTATCCTGAAACATGAACACAGAAACTATATTATCACTCAACCAGGGTTGGCCTTAGACTTTTCCTATGTGATGCTTCCCCAGGGACCTACAGACTAGTGGTAGAATCATATGACATCCTCCAGTTCATGTGAGGGCAGCAGCCTAGCTGAGGACGCAGAGGGCAGGAAGCACAGTGAGGTGGCAGGTGGTCAGGAGTTCAGGTACGAGGGCAGTGTGGTGCAAATGCATGGGCAAAACGAATCCAGCACTCTTGCCAGTGTTTGCACCGTGCCAGCCTCCCTGCTGCCTCACCTCTTTCTCTTTCAGTAGGCAACAATCACCCACGTGCTGGAAAGTGAGGGTAGCAGCTCTGCCCCACTTCGTGAATTGCTTTGGGGGGAAAGTGACTAAGCTAAATAGCCGGTTCATGCTAGCAACAAGCAAGCACTACTGGCACTAAGATGCCAGCTCACGGGGACAAGAATAGCTGGCAGGAATTAACTTAGGGAGTTTTCTGCTGCTACAAGATGTGGGGATTGCCACTAGCTTAGGTAGACTAAAGAGAATTCATGCAGGTCTATCAAATGACTAATAGCTGTGGTAGCAAAATAGGACTTCCATGTCACTGAAAACCAGTTGCAGGGATGGGGGGCAACATCAGGCAATTGCCTTTAATGCCCTGTTTGGGAGTTTTTTAGTGGCATCTAATTGGATACAGGATAAGATGAACTTTATGCCTGATCCATCAGGGCTCTTATATTCTTATTGGGGAAGGACCATAGCTCTGTGGTACAGCCTATACTCTGCATACAGAAGGTCCCAGGTCTAATCCTGAGCATCTCCTGGTAGGGCTGACAGTGACCCCATTCTGAAGACAGAGAGAGCTTCTGCCAATCAGTGTAGACAATTCTGAGCTAGATGGGTCAGTGGGGTGACACTATGTAAAACAACTTCTTGTGTAACTAAAAAATGAGGAAGGTGGGGAAGTTGACATATCTCTTTCTGGTTTATACTTTTTGCCCTCAGACTCAGTTTGCTTTAGGCCAATTCGATAGCTAAAAGCTCCCTGGAAAAAAATATGGGATAGTTCTATTTGCTTAGGAAGTAGTAGCATGAAGCACAGATTCCAGCAAAATTAGCAGTGCCTGTACCACTGGAGCCTATGTAGACAGGGCTTCCAAATGCCACACAGTGAGTTCTTAGTAAAGCTGGGATGTGAAGTCTGTGGTTCCTGGATCCTGGCCTTGACCTTAGGTCATAAGACATGCAACATCTCCACTCTCAGCACTTCCAATAAGAGAAACCACAGATTATTATGAAACTATAGTGTAATGTTAAGTTCAGTATCGAGACTCAGAAAAATATCAGTAGGTTGATGCCACTGTTACGTCTGCACCACTGTTATGTGGTGCATTTGTAGCAGCACACCAGACACCTTTATTTGCCCCAGCTGCAACAAAACATGTCTCTCCCGTATCAGTCTTTACAGCCGCAGCAGGTGCTGCAACCTTGCAACAGTTTGACTTCATTGTCTCCTGAGACAGACAAATGCCTGCCTGTATGTCTGCATATTGGGAAAACGTAATGTACATCTAAAGATGGCCTTAAGTGATGAAGTAATCAGTAGAAGAGACACATTTCAAGTAAGCAATTTGCTCAATAAGAACGCACACATCAATTTTGTGCTTAAAACTGATCGGATCCAAATTTGGGGTGGGAGATAAAACCATGTGATTTCTAAGTCAGCAGGAAAAAGATTGCACATTGTTTCCCCCTTCCCTTAGAGGTGAGAAATTATGGGCAGACTTCATGGGGGTCAAGTTTCTTTTTGGGTCAGAGAATATATTGGGTTTTTAGATTGGTCAGAGAATATATTGGGTTTTATAGAGATATATTGGCTTTTTTTATAATAACATAGGTGTTTTGTTTTTTCCAGAGAACTGTATAATTAGAAGAGAACTTGTGCAGGTGTCGGATAAAACAATGCAGATTCAGATTATTCTGTTTTCCCAATTCCAGAGCCTCTGGAAATCTCTTAGAATCCCTCATTCCAGAAGAGACAACCAGAGGGGCCAATTTATTTTCCTTCAACAACCAGGATCAGTTTTGCCCCGCCAAAGTGAAGGAACATAAGGAGGTGCTTTATAGCAAGACAGACCTATTTATTCCTCTAGCTAATTCCTGCAGTGGTTGAAGCAATGGCAGTACTTACCTGACCTCCCATCAGCAGCAATGCTGCAATTTAGCAGGAGGGAGAGGGACTAGGCAGCAGTGCAGTGCCAAGGCACTGGCCTGACTGCCAAATTGTCTCCACTGATGCATTGGTTTTGCCACTGTCTTCCCCTCCCCATCCTGTTTATGTTATAAACTGTAATCCTACCACATCTGGAGAGCAAAGGTTCCCCCCTCCTTTTATACGAGTTAAAATTTTAGAAAAGAAGAAAAATCTATATATACTAACACCTGTGCCAAAAAATCAGTAAAGCTGGGATATCTGAGTTTAAAATAATTTACAGCCTAACCGGAAACACATTTGCTTAGATGTTAATTGCCTTGAAATTCCACTGCCTTTCCGACTGAAGGATTTCAGCCCAATTCTTGGAAGTCAGCTTAATATTAAAGCTTTAGTTTTAGGTTCTAAACAATAAATCAATAAAACACAGTTTTTAATATTCAGATTGAGGCCTGCGATCCCTCAAAAACTTTCCTGGGAATGAAGCCCACTGAACTCAATGGGCCTTACTTCTCAGCAGACATGCACAGACTCGCATTGTAAACACCTGTATGGATTCTAACCAGTCAAAGGAGAAACAGATTGCAAACCCCAAATGCTTTAGGCCTTGGGAAACACATTTTGTATGGATATTTAATATTTTAAAACTGTCTATGGGAGATAATGTATTCATGCACAGCTCTGATCTGAAAACTAGGCCTTTGGGTTTCTGCGTGAGAACAGATAATGAAAAAGTTGACAGCTCCAACAGGCATTCCTATCTCGCAACTTGTATATCCTAATTAATACATTGGCAAAGCTTCAGAATGATGGCATACAGTATTTCCCCCTTCACTAAGAATGTGTCATTGGCTGCTGCTTCATTATAGCTAGAAAATGACAACAAGCAATTTTAGGATTTCCTCCTTTCCTCTTAGCTTTCATTTCATTAAGCCGTCCTGTATAAATAAAATATAAAATGCATCTCTTTATGTCAGGCAGCTGTTTGTGAGGATGTTGTGGCAGTTTTGTCTGGGTGGGTCCAATGCACATAGCAGCCTGTAAAATGGCCGCAGGGCTTCTTCATGTCACTACAGTGCTAGTGCAACAAAATGGAATAGTGGCTGTTGGCACTGGTGTGTTAGCAAAACCCCAGTGTGGCAGTTTTGAGCAGCCTAATTATGCAGAAAATGATGCCAAGTTTGGGAGAGGGAGACCATGGCAGCTGGAGGAACCTTTGGTAATGCCTCACTTCCAGGTTGGGGTCCTTCTGTGAGAGCTGTCACACAAAGACAACAGGGGCAACTTGATGTTGAAATGGACCCCCAGTTTATGCACGCCCTTCTTGAGACAAGAAAAAGAAGAGGAGTTTGGATTTGATATCCCGCTTTATCACTACCCGAAGGAGTCTCATTCTCCTTTCCCTTCCTCCCCCACAACAAACACTCTGTGAGGTGAGTGGGGCTGAGAGACTTCAAAGAAGTATGACTAGCCCAAGGTCACCCAGCAGCTGCATGTGGAGGAGTGGGGAATCAAACCCGGTTCACCAGATTACAGGTCCACTGTTCTTAACCACTACACCACACTAGCTCTCACAACAGCCACCGTGGCTTTGCTTGGATACTGATCTCCTCTGAGCCAGGGGTGGGGGACCTCTTTTAGTCCAAGGACCTTCCTGGGGCCACAGGCAAAAGCAGCTGGAGAGAAAGTGTAAATTTTACCTTGGTAAAGCAAACTAGTTTCTACACGCACCCCCCTCTGTCTTCCATCCAGACAAGCAAAGAGGCAGTGCCACAGTTCGACACATTCCAGTCAGGCAAAAACACTTGTGGGGCAAAATAGGGCCAGTGATATGAGCTTAGAGAGAGTAGGGAAGAGTTCCCAGGGCCTGATAAAGAGATCTGGAGGGCTACATTCCACCCCAGGCCTGAGTGAGGTTCCTCACTCCTGTCATGAGCCACCAACCTCTATTCTTATAGTTCAGCTTGCAGACTTTAGGATTATAAAAGGGCTGATGAGAGTTTAATGGGCAGTGCCAGAGTTCCCAACCACTCATACAGACTCTATGTCTGTTGTCACATTCTGCCCAGGGTCTGGGGTTAAAGGTAGTGGTTGCAATTTTGCTCTTCTCAAGATACTGAATGAACACATCGATAAGGGGAGTGTGAGTTTTTGCTTTCCAGCAGGTAGTCAAATAATCTTGCAGCATCATTAAGATTCTTTCTCCCCTTTTCTTACATGGCCTTTCAAGAATTACTTCTAATAGATATCGAAGGGATGTTTGACATTCTTCCCCCAATGTTTTTTTAATCATTATAGTAGAGGAGGAATCTAAACATAAAGTCATATAAAATATTGATGCAACAAGATGAGAGTGTGAGAGAACACTGGTTCAATGATTTTTGGGGTGGCGGCAGCAGGGGTGTGTGCTTTCCATGGACTTCTGGAAGGCCAGTGCTAGATATTAAATGTGTGAACGAAAGGCTGGACAACATGAATGCTTTGTAGCCAGCCTTTCAATGCTTCAATATTTAGCACAAGGAATTCGTATGTACGGGTTTAATCATACAAATGGACGTTTGCAGTCAATACTCAGACACATTAATGACATATACATACACTTTCTGTGTCACCATTTTATGATATTATATTTTATAGCCAGGATCCAAACAGTCATGCAACTATTTCCAGATGTGGTAAGGGATGTTGGGCTTGTGTTTCTCAAAGTGTGTCTTTACAGTGCCTGCCACAAATCAAGTTTTTTTTTAAAAAAGAGCTTTCAAAAATGTCACGATTTATTCAAAAAATGAAAAGAGTCTATGACATTGGATCCTAAGATAAATCAGCTTAAGACAGTGCAAGGGATGAAGTCCCCCCCTCACAACCATCCCCTGAGCTCTGTTAGAAAGGTGGGGAGGAAGAATAACCATTGGACTTGGCTCCTAAGATACGTTAACAAAGTTTATGGGAGAAAAGTTCCCCCTATATCTGCAGCACTCCATTCTGCAGTGACACACCAAAATGGCTTTTCCCCCTTTAAAGAGCACATACCTGGCTGGGCAGCAGTAATGGTGTTTTTCCAGCCCCAAGAAGGAAGAAAGGAGAGAGATCTCTCCCTTCTCTTGACCAGTGTGCTGCCAGAAAGAAATGCCCCAGTGACCCTTGGGAAATGTAGTTTTCCCAGCAGCAATTTCTTAACATGCACTTCCATGGAACATAAACCGTGTTTTTTCTGTTATTTTCAAAGAAGCAGCTTGGCTGATTTTCCAAGCCAAACTGACATGAGCTGGGAGAAAGTCACCCATGTCTCCTTATTATACTAAGAGTGAACAACAGTCTTGTAAATTGCCATAACATAAAGTCCCACTGTTTCATATGCTTACCTCTCCATTGAAGAAACAGAAAATAGTTGCCACAAGTAAACCCTAAGAAGAAGAAAAGAGAGAAAATTATTCAGACTCTTTCTTTATCTATGCCATGGCTGCTTAGGGTGCAAAGTAATGATACAAAATTTAATACCACCTTCATTTCATGCTGTATAGTTGGACTCTAATGTAGCTAAAGAAAACTGTCCTACAATTACAGCTTCTCATTGTTGAAAGACAAAACAGTGATATCTGCCAGGTTATCTCCCCTTCACCGCGATATCAAAGCCATCAATGGCACATCCTCAACTAAGAGAATCAAGAGAGTGGGCGTCTTTGTGTGAGAAACATATCCACCAAATGGGAGATGGAAATCCGTGGTACATTGGTTTAAAAGCTGCTATACATTCTCAAAAAGAAAAGAAAAAAAAAGGACGAGAAAAACATCACGTATCACCCCTAAAAGACAAGCAGATCTATTGTGGCATAAGCTTCCGTTTGTGCCAGTAGCAGCTTCACTCTGATTTTTGTCACGAACATGCCGTATTTTTCGCTCTATAAGACGCACCAGACCATAAGACGCACCTAGTTTTTGGAGGAGGAAAACAAGAAAAAAAATATTCTGAATCTCAGAAGCCAGAAGAACAACAAGAGGGATCGCTGCACAGCGAAAGCAGCGATCCCTCTTGCTGTTCTGGCTTCTGGGATAGCTGCGCAGCCTGCATTTGCTCCATAAGACACACACTTAAACTGAGACAGTACTGAGCTAGATGGACCAGTCGTCTGACTCAGTATCAGGCAGCTTCCTATGTGTTCCTATGATCCTCATCCCCCTTGAAGCTCATATTTGAAAAGGAAACCTCACAAGGCACACACAATAGTAAACTATGTTGTACTACCAAAATGTGTAGTACAAGGCAATTCAATCCATGTGGCCTTGGGAAGTAAATCTTATTGTGTTCAATTGAGTATTTACAGGTGTTCATCAGACTGCAGACAGATATACTTTTCCAACACCAAAACGCAGGTCTTTCTCATTTGTGCCCCTATCCTCTCTAACGAAAGACACTTTGGGTCACACAATTTCCTCCTTTCCTGCTCTTATCCCTCTAAATTCTCCCCTCATTTACAGTTATATAGCCATACTGTCTTTCACAAGAGGATAACGGGGATCATGGCTTAAAGACAACGAGTTTGCTCAGATGGCCTTGAAATTAGATTTTAGTTAACAGTTCTGTAGAGGAGTTTGTCTGAGGTGAGAAAAGGAGCCTGATGTGGAGGGCAAAATGTGTCCAAAAGTGATGTTATTTCTACAAGACAGAAGGGAACAGCAGTAAATGGGTAATAAAAATGCATGCACAGTAAAGAACCTTGCCATTGTACATTGTACAAAAAGGTGAAGAGAGGCCTCTGTTTATGAATTGTTTAAAAAGGGTGAAATAGCATGGAATTTAGATCTGTAAATGCTTGACAGTTTGACCCCGACACTACTGTCCTCCTTGCTTAATTGGTAATTATATTGCAGATATTTGGTGGCTATATTATATTATATTATATTATATTATATTATATTATATTATAGCTCTACGGCTGGGGGGAGGCAATGGGCGGCCAGCACACAGCCTGCGGGCGCCTGAGACACGTGGCTCAGGCGCACTGCAGGCCCTGCGGTGAGTACTGCCCGCCATTTTGTCACTCCCGTCAAGGTGACACCCGGGGTGAGCCACCACCCCCGCACCCTTCCTACGCCCCTGCCTAGGGCAGAATTGGGATTGTGAGCACCCAACTTCCATGCATGCACTAACATCCACATTATAATGGAATTATTGCAGCACATGCAATCCCTTTTCCGCCAAGGTTTGTTGCTCATTCAGTGATAAACTATGGTTTGTCATTACATTTGGCTTGGACTAAAATATATGAAATGTTCTGAATGTTCTAAACCACCATATAAAGACTGTGCATTATTACTTAGTTTAAGTTGCCCAGCTTGTATTGCATTTCCCTTATTTAAGTCAATAGCAATAATTGCTAATAAATCCTAATTAACAAGGATTTAATTCATTAATATATAAATTTGTTTGGGAATGGGCCATGGCTCAGTAGTAGAGTACATGCTTTGCAGGTGGAAAGTTCCAGGATCAATCCCTGGCATCTCAGGTAGCAAGCAGAAGCGGCTTGCCAGGCAGGCAGATCTTTCTCATCTCCTGCTCTTAGAGGCAGCTTGCCAGGTGAGACCGAGCTGCTTATGCTGGCTTCGCAGCAGGTAGATCACTGTTGCTTATCCAAAGGGGGAGGAATGAGCTGGTGTAGAGTTTTTGCTGCAGTACAAACACCTGCACAGCCAATCTGGCACTCCTGCTGGTGCGTTTGCACCATGCTGACTTCCCTGTTGCCCCTACCAATAGCCAGTAGTGACCCACCTGCTGTGAAGCTAGCATAAGCAGCTCGGTCTCACCTGATGAACTGCTTCTGACAGTAGCTGAGGAGAAAGATGTCTAATTAAGCAATAGTAGGCTAGACGGACAAGTAGTCTGGCCTGTTACAAAGGCAGCTTCCTGTGCCTTAATTGATATATACCATTATTTATCTGTAATGTAATCTAAATGAAGAAACAGGGTTGGGCAAATCTGTTAATTTTGATTTCTCTCAAGTGTCTTGTTTTTCCAAACTTGAGTTCAGTCTTCCACATTTCTATATCTGTATCTAATTAAATACCTGTCTCTGACTAATGCAGCACTTCACTTACTTTGTTTTTGCTTATTCTTGTTAAGTACCACCTGTGTAACTGCAGATAGATGGAGCAATCTATTTCCAACCCACGCCAATTTCTCATGTTTGTTCATTTGTATGTTCTATTCAGTTTCTACAGTAATCATGGGGTTTTTTTTTTAAAAAAAATCCTGCACAAATAAATTCTATTTTATCACAAAATACTAATGAAGTGCATATTTTATCTCAATAGACGTGTTTCTAAATGTGTTTTATCTTAAAATATGCATTTTTCAAAAACCACATTATGGGGACCATTTTTCGAGGAAGAATTTTGTATCACAAAATACATAGAAGGGCAGAATCCTAAGGAGAATTATGTTCCCATCTGCACACACATCAGGGAGGTAGAGATCTGGTCAGTTTGCATCAAGATTAACAAAAACAGAACTCCTCAAGCCTCCTAATGCGGAGCTATAGGATTTGAACTGGGTAAAGAGAGGTGGATCTCAGACCACTTTGTTTTTACCACTTATTTTTAAGCTGTCCACTTTCTTCATATGGCAATTTTGCCCCATTTGTTGCAACAAAACTAGCTCATGCTACTAAAGCATTTATGAGCTTACTGAACAGTGAGACAGGATCCTCATCAAATGCTTTGACTGAAACTGCTATGTGATAAGGACAATCTCATAAAGAGGGAAGATGATGTAAAGAGCTAGAGATGAATTGACTCTCATAGTTCAGAGCCACTTCTAGTATGGGAAACCTGGTAGGGGATACTTCATGGTGTTATTTTTCCAGATGAGGATGTTATTCTGCAGAGAAAACGCTATTACATTTCTAAATGGCAACAGGCAGTCTCTATTTCAGCCCCTTGTAGCTTCTTTGTTAACTCGGGAGACCATCAGGGTAGCAAGTTACAAGCAATTTCCCTTAATTCAATGGAGGTTTTTTTTTGTACAGTGGTACCTCGGGTTAAGTACTTAATTCATTCTGGAGGTCTGTTCTTAACCTGAAACTGTTCTTAACCTGAAGCACCACTTTAGCTAATGGGGCCTCCTGCTGCCGCCGCGCCGCCGGAGCCCGATTTCTGTTCTTACCCTGAAGCAAAGTTCTTAACCTGAAGCACTATTTCTGGGTTAGCAGAGTCTGTAACCTGAAGCGTATGTGACCTGAAGCGTATGTAACCCGAGGTACCACTGTATGTTGTTTTCACTAAGATAGGTATTTTTGCGTGTGCTTTGACTTAATACTTGGTGTGCATTGCTTGGTAGGTGAACTGCAACACAAAATTCAGAGAAGTACACATTGAAAAGGGATGCTTGTGATTCAGTTCACATGTCGGTTCAAGCAAATGCAAATTGGGTAGATATCCGAACAAATTTCTCCCCCATCTTTACATACCTAACTAAAAAAATAACAACCACAACATAAAAACCACAGTGTTACCAGACCCATACCTGGTAATGCATTAATATATGCATGATGTAATCATATACTTCGCCCGCAAGCTTGTTTTCTGGCCTCCATGGAATAATGACAAACTGAATTCCTAATAAGGGCACAAGGATTAAAGTGGCTCTGACAGCTTTCATGTACATGTTGGACTCGGCGCGATGAGTGTCTCTTAGCTTGGTTACTAGAACTCGCACAATGTTAAGCAAAAAGAAAAAATTGACCTGTAAGAATAAATGCTTTATTAATCAACCATCATTTTAGATTTATTTTATTTACAAAAAAAGTAACTTGTAAAACATTAAAATATCGCACACACACATATTTTGTTTCCACAGACATTTTGAAACGAGATCAATTGAAATTGCATTACATGAAAACGGTGCATAACTCATATCAGTGACATGTAAAATTAAGTGGATTCAAACATGAAGCTGACACTCTGGAACTTTGTAAAAATAAATTGTAAGACTAGAGCTGGAAGCAAGGGAAAATAACATGGACCAATGGTCCAGTTTCCTAGGTCACATATTTTAGGACTCGGCAAATTGTATTCTCAGGACCAGACTGAGTTTATAGCCTGCAAGATATTATCGGCATCCCTGAACTGGATGCTCCCTAATCCCTGTCGACTGATCCCTGGGGAATAGCCAACAGGAGCAATAGAGCATCTGGTTCAGAATGAATCCTCCTTGGTTGGATGAAGGTGAAAAAACATTGCCAACTATCCAAATGCAGGTAACGTAGAACTAACAACTGGGTGTATTTAGCAGGGGATAGTCCCCAGTCAAAGAGGCCAAAGGCTGTAAGGAGGCAAGGCACATGCTGGTGCCTTCCAGAAGTCGTTGGACTACAAATCCCATAACACCTGTGCACTGGCTATGGTGGCTGGGTTGACTGGAATTGTAGTTCTAGGTATCTGGGGAGCACAAGACTGAGGAAGGCTGCAATAGAGCCATCTGGAGAAGAAAACCATGTAGAGGCAGGTGCTTTGCCACCTGCTGTCTGTTCCTCTATCACAGTGTTCCCCAACCTTGGGCCTCCAGCTGTTTTTGGACTACAACTCCCATCATCCCTCGCTAGCAAGACCAGTGGTCAAAGATGATGGGAATTGTAGTCCAAAAACAGCTGGAGGCCCAAGGTTGGGGAACACTGCTCTATCACACCCTCTCCAATATTCAGAAGGAATAAATTGTTCTCGTTTTTTCTGTATTTTTTATTAAATAACACTGTTTAAAAATGTTCCTTTCCCTGTTCCACACCATGTGGAGTGTCTTTCTGAAGCTTAGCTCTCTGCTAAAAGTGCCGCAATTAATCACAGATACATTAGAAACTAAAACACATATATAGAAACCAGAGAACAAATGTACACTTTCCCCCCTTTCAGCATTGAAACAATGCTTAGGCATGTGTGCGCGCTGTGGGGGCGGTTATAATTTTATAGTCTTTAAGTTGCTGAGGAATGCTCGTAATTGGTGCTTATTCAAAAAAACCTGCCACCTTAGGGCCAAACTACTTCTGACTCTAGAAATGTCATTTGCAGTTGAGTAATTTCATTTTCTAACATTAATTAGCGGTGTGTGTGTGTGTGTGTGTGTGTGTGTGTGTGGTGCAATTGGGGGGAAGCAGGACAAGAGTTCATGGGAAGGAAGGCGCAAGCTTTCTGGTGTAATTGTTTCAACTAAAATTACCCTCTGCTATTTGGCATGGGATGGTTGCTCCCCCAGCACCAAAAATCCCTTTTCGAACAGCTACACATTTAGTCCCTAAGCGTCTTTCAGGGGAAGGGCTATAGCTCAGTGACAGAGGACCTGTTTTGCATGCAGAAGGCCCAGGTTCAATCCTCAGCATCGGCTGGGAGAGACTCCCTGTTTGAAATCCTGGAAAAACCCACTGTTGGTTAGTGTAGATCAGGCATCTTCAATTTTTTTCAGGACTCACTCATAATCCAAATATGCACTTGAGGACTCATTTCTTAATCTTTTACCACATACTGGTAGTAGTGCTCCTGCTGTGACCCACCTTGGATCAGGCTGTGATCCACTGGGTCCAACCCATCAGCTGAAGACCAGTGGTGTGGAGAGAACTGAGCAAGAAGGACAAAAAGGTCTCTGCCCCTGTATAAAGGCAGAATTATTGGTTTGTTTTTGTTTTAAAAACAGGTGCTTAAACTGTCTATTTTGATGACAAAGCACGTGCGCTTTGTCATCAAGGTAATGGTAAAGGACCCCTGGACGGTGAAGTCCAGTCAAAGGTGGCTATGGGGTTGTGGCGCTCATCTCGCTTTCAGGCCAAGGGAGCCGGCATTTGTCCACAGACAGCTTTCCAGGTCATGTGGCCAGCATGACTAAACTGCTACTGGTGCAACAGAACACCATGACAGAAGCCAGAGCATACGGAAACACCATTTACCTTACTGCCAGAGCAATACCTATTTATCTACTCGTGCTGGTAGGCTTTCAAGCTGCTAGGTTGGCAGAAGCTGGGAGAGAGCAATGGGAGCTCACTTCATCACGGGGATTCGAACCGCCGACCTTCCGATCAGCAAGCTTAAGAGGCTCAGTGGTTTAGACCACAGATCCACCCTGACCCAGAATGCACTCCTTTTCTGGACAGGGGCTCTGTACTGGTTTCCTGCTTAAAATCCCCTTGCCCCACTTGTTCCCAAGTATGCAGTTTTACAGCAAATGGTTCATTCAGGGGGCAAACAGCAGACACCCATTGGGATCACAACCTGAATCAGGGCCCTGTACTGGTTTTGTGAGCTCAGTTCCTCAGATTGCTTAAGCCGAAATCATATGATTCTGGAAGCAACACAGACACTGCACCAATTAAGAAAAGAAAAGACATGTCTGCTTTGAGCCCAAGTACCATTATCTCTCCTTCAGTGGCTTCTGAGCTCATAGCCAATGTATTTTTGGAAAAGCAGCACTGTAATGAGCATGCCAGATAGTAAAGGAGAGGATTTGAAGCCAGCAATCATCACACCTGTTTTTTTCCCTTTCTTTCGTTTCTTTTCTGAGAGTGATTAGAGTTCCTTTTTAAAAAGATGATGGGCTTTACTTTGCAGAGTAACCAAAGCATAAAGCTTGGGTGTAGTGGTGGTGGAGTTCAGAAATAGGAAAAGCTTTGCACATCATCAGCCAACCTTGGCCTTTAGGATCCCAGAGCGGAGGGGGGAAAAACCAGACTGCTGCAATAAATCTTGAGCTGGTTGTGGTTCTCGAGAGGCCAGAGGGCAGGCAAAGTATTCCCATCCAGATGATAAAATTTAGTATGGCATTAAGCACAGCAGCCCTCTTTCACAGACCGTTACACGGAAAACAATCATGTGCCGTTTCCATTCTGGGTAAATGAATTGAGTCATTGAAGCCTGACTACCATAAGCAACCTACTATTTCTCCAAATATATTATTGTTTTCTTGTTTTAAAAAGGCATCAAAACTCTGTCGGAAAACTGAAAACTAAATTAACGTTGTGAAGACAGACTGAGGCTACTTCCATTGCCATTTCCGCCTTACTCATCGCCAGAGTATTTCTGCTTATGATGCACATCATAAATACCAGGTCATCCCGTTTTGAACCTTCTGGGGTGTCAACATGCTGATTTTACACAGGTTATGTATATAAAGCTGTGGGGAAGGTGCTTTGCATGTAGAAGGTCCCAGGTTCAATCCTCAGCAGGAGAGATTCCCTGCCTGAAAATCTGGAGAGCTCTTGCCAGTTTGTGTAGACTGCGCTAAGAGAGATGGTCTGACTTGGCCAGTCTTGCCAGTTGCAATCCTACTAGAAACAGCTATCAAAATCTAGGCAGTAAACAATACACAGGCATGGAACAGCTTCAGGATTCGTGGTAGCCAGTTCAAGAGTTTTGCTTGGCGGTAGCAGCTACAATCCATATTAAGGCCGGCCATTCCTGCCTTATGCTTGGGTGGTGAGCTTTCGTGGAAGGTCCTATGGGAATAGTGCCCGCCCCCTCCAATTTTGTATACCACCATTTTATTTCTGTGTTGGATGCCATTCTTTCTCTTTTTCAGTTGAATTAGCTGTTGAATTAGGTTACCTTTTTTTGTATTGTTTTTAGATAATACGGTATAGATTTCTTTTCTCTATTGACTTTGGGCAGTATTCAACTTACTAATGCTTTGCATTAGTGCACATCTTAGCACTAGTGCAAGGGGATTTCCTCCCTCTCCTCGCTCCTGTGTGCCCCACACCACCCCCAAATCATCTTCGGAACAGATTTAGTGGGTGTGTTGGGGGAGGAGATGGGGGAGAAGATTGTGTTGCTCAAGGAGAAATCTTTTCAATGATGGAACCTCAGTCTTAGCGGCACACTGAGTACAACTCAGTCTGGTTATTTTTAGGGAGTATGTTTTCTGAATGGGTGGCGCTGTGGGTTAAACCACAGAGCCTAGGACTTGCTGATCAGAAGGTCTGTGGTTCGAATCCCCGCAACGGGGTGAGCTCCCATTGCTCGGTCCCTGCTCCTGCCAACCTAGAAGTTTGAAAGCACGTCAAAGTGCAAGTAGATAAATAGGTACCGCTCCAGTGGGAAGGTAAACGGCGTTTCTGTGTGCTGCTCATGACCCGGAAGCTGTATGCTGGCTCCCTCGGCCAATAAAGCGAGATGAGCGCCGCAACCCCAGAGTTGGCCACGACTGGACCTAATGGTCAGGGGTCCCTTTACCTTTATGTTTTCTGAACTCTTATATTTATTATTGTTCATTTGGTTGTGAGACACTTTGGATTTATTTTCTATCACTTTTGGAGACTTGGGTTAGATGGTTTTGAACCTTGAGTCTGTCTTGTATTATAGTGCTGGTTTTATGTCTGTGTTCTGTTATTGACATCATACTATTACTTCTATTTTGTTTTGTGATTTTTAATTATGTGGTTTATTTATTCTTATGTTAAATTTCTTTAAGATTATTTTGAAGTGATGAAAAACGGCATATAAACACATTAAATAGAGTTGTTCACACAGGGCCTAATTCCCCAAATTTCAAAAGGAAAGCTTCTGGGTTCCTGAGGGCAGCCAATATGCTACTTGAAGCAGCAACAAAGCTTTCTCCCTCTTCTAGTTAGGGGGTGGGGAAGGGTGGGGGAGGAAATAACAATTTCATCTTTAAACGTAAGAGACCCACTCCCAGCTGGAAGTTCCTTAGTTCCTTCCCTGTCTCCTGAATATTAATCCAGTCTCTGAGATGACTTTTGCATCATTTGAAAGGACCAAAAACCACTGGGGTTAAAATATGTTGGCCTAATGCTATAGATATATAACCACATAATCAATACAATCATGTTGCTGAAACCATGTCTGGCATATTGAGAAGCTCCCTGCTGCCACCCGTGCTTTCCAGGTATCTGGAGTCAACCAGGAACTACAAATATCCCAAAATAATGAGTCAGCTCCTTCAAAAGATCACACAGGGCCAATTAACAAGAAGACAAAGACGTATCAAGCTGCAAGGATAATAAAAGGAGCTGAAGGAAGAACACATAAGAAAAAGCTGAGAAAGGCATGCAAATTCAGCCAAGGAGGAACGAGGAAGGTGGTGGGGTGAAGAGGAGACACAGCATGATTATACAGAAAGGAAGGAAAGGAAACACTTGCTCATATTATGCTCAAGACATTGTGCAGAGAATTGAGGCCTGCCACAAAAACTGTTTCTTTACACAGTTCCATTTCCATCTTTGCATGGATTGCGTTAGGAACACAGGAAGTGGCCTTATATTAGAAAACCTAGCTCAAATCTAGCTCTATATCAGGGGCAGCCAAGGTGTTGTTGTACTACAACTCCCATCAGCCCCTGCCAGCAGAGGCAACAGCCAGGAATGATGGGAGTTGTAGTCCAATACAGTCATACCTCAGGTTACAGACGCTTCAGGTTGTGCGATTTCGGGTTGCGCACTGCGCCGAACCCGGAAGTACCAGAACAGGTTACTTCCGGGTTTCGGCACTCGCGCATGTGCAGAAGCGCCAAATTGCAACCTGTGCGTGCTGCAGGTTGCGAACATGCCTCCCACACGGATCACGTTTGCAACCCAAGCATCCACTGTATCTGGAGCACACCATATTGGCTATCCCTGCTTTACAATGACTAGCTGTGGCTCTCCAGGACTTCAGACAGGTGTCCTACCTGGCCCTACCCAGACATTTAACTAAGTGAGCAGTGGTGGGAACAAGTTTGCACATGCCTGACCTCTACATGTTTTTTTTTAAAGTCTTAAGAGATAACCCCCATGAAAACAGCTGCACATACATAGGGTAGCCCCCACTGTTTTCAATGGGGGCTTACTCTCAGCTAAGTGTGTGCAGGCTTATAGCCTCAGAATGCAATCCTATGCACTTACTTCCAAATAAGTACGCATAGGATTGCAGTGCACCTGTCTGATTCTAACCAGGCTTGCTCAGAAATAGTTTTACATTACCGTGTTATTTTAAAATTTAAATAATCTTAAATTATTGCTATTAGCAGTGTTGGGTGCCATGCAGAAAAGAGGGATAAAAATACTAAGTCATAAGTGTAATCATTAATAATATCATTAATAAAATAAGAATAAGAAAAAATAACAGGTTGTATCCAATGTTAGTCTGATTCAGAGCAGACCAACTGAAATTAATGGTCATAGCTAATTTAGGCCTATTAATTTCAGTGGGTCCACTCTGAGTACCATTTACTTGGATTTAGATACCGTATTGGCCTGAATATAAGCCACACTTTTTTCCAGTTTCCACTGTGAAAAGTTAAAGTGCAGCTTATATTCGTGACCTCACGCTGCCGGCAAAACATCTCAGCTCCTCCCCCCCCCCCCCGAAGCAGCCCGGGAGTGCGGGTCCAAAGGAACGAAGGGGCCACCGAATTTTAATTTTAAAGGTGCAACTTATTTGCGGGTGTGGCTTATACCTGGGCCAATATGGTAGTAGTAGTAGTAGTAGTAATAATAATAATAATAATAATAATAATAATAATAATAATAGGCAAAATAATAATAATACAGTGCTCTTAATGCAATAGGAATTGATTTTCTCACCAATAAAGCTGCCATCACAGGCCCATGAACAACATACAACAAGTGAGTGTCCACACTAATCCAGCAGCTGGAAGGAGAGGAAAAAAACATTTACTAAAAGAGCAAAATTGCTTTGTTTTTATAAAGAAATGCTAAGTAAACTATAAAGAACAAACATGATACTTACTTATCGTTGAAGTATTTGGTTCTTGCCACAGCATGAATTGATGCCGGCACTAAAGGAAACCCTAGAATGGATAATTATATGCATCACATTTCAGTTTTTGTAATGCAATCTATGTTAGGCTGAAAAAACCTTATGAAAATCATAAAGAAATGTGAATTAGAGAGTAACAAGCCTATCTCTGTCCATAAAGTGCAGTACCTATGTGATAAAGAATGTTCCCACAAGACAGCTACTACATATGAAGGCCTTAAAGCGTGAGGAACCTGCAGCTTTCCAGATCTTGTTGGTTCTTACTAAAGGGAGAGAAGCACAGCAAGAGACGTCCCCCAAAGAATCCTGGGAAATGTGGTTTACCCCACACCATGCTACAATTCCCAGCACACTATAGTTCCCAGCATTGTTTGTGCTTTAAATGTATGTTGTGCATGCAGCCAGGGTAACTTGACCACCGACTGTAAATATATTTCTTACTCTGGCTGTACAAAAGAACCTTTGCAAGCGAGTCTTGTAATGAATATGCCTTGTCAGTGCGAGAGATGTTAGCGCTGCTGGCTGAGACAAGCCATGGAGTTAAGGCTGACAAGCACATACATACAGTTATTTTTCCAAAGCATTTTTCTTTTAACACTTCCCTGACAAGCTTGCCCCCTGTCACATTAAGTACAGGCTCAGGGTGTCTGAAGGAGTGAAAAGTTTTTGCACTCAAATCATTGCTCTGGTTGAGGTAAGCCTCCAAAAATGCTGAAATAACTAAAAATAAATAAATGTCAGGGAATTCAGTTGGAGGGGACTGCTTACAGATATTGATTATACTAACATTCGGGGGGTGAGGTGTAGTGGAGCATGGAATACTTTCTTTGGTTATTGACTTCCGTCTGTTTTTTTAAAAAATAAAACACTGCCATTTTAAAGCAAACTGCTGCCACTCATTTTAAGAGCTATTCTTTTCTATAATAATGTTCAGAGCCGTATGCCTCTAAATACCGTATTGGCCTGAATATAAGCCTCACTTTCCTCCCCCCAAATTCCGACTGTGAATAGTTAAAGTGTAGCTTATATTCGCGACCTTATGGTATGCAGCCAGAAGCATGGGGCAAACAGCGCCAGGAGCGCGGCAAAGTGGCGCCCGCCCCATGTGTAGGCCCCCATCCTCTCCCCCAAGGCCAGGAAGGGAGAGAGCGAGGAAGGGGAAACACAGCGCAGCTCCCCCCCTCCCCGCCCAGTGTGCAGCCAGGAGCAGCGAGGAATGAAGTGGCTTAAATTCAGGTATTTTTTCTCCCCCCCCCTCCAATTTTAAAGGTGCGGCTAGTATCCAGGCCAATACGGTAGATTGGCAAAGTCTTCTACACTTTGAAAGCATGTTTCCTGCCTTAAATGTTTTCCAAGGCAAAAGGCTAGTGCTGCAAGTATACATGTGCTTCATAGGACTTTAGTCCTTTGAAGAAAGTGTTGCTGTTTAGGTTTTCTGACATTCAACATAGAGCACAAAGCCGACTATGGAATTCGCTACTGCAAGATGTGGTGATGATGACCACCAACTGAGATGCCTTTAAAAGGAGATTTGACAAATTAGGGAGGACAGGGCTACCAGTAGCTACTAATTAAGATGGCTTCAGTTCTGAGGATGGTTTACCTCTGAAAAGCAGCCACTGGGGCGTAGGAGAGAGGAGATTGCTGTTGGACTAATGGCCTGACTGCAGGCTTCCCATAGGCATTTGCTTGGCCACTGTGGGAACAGGATGCTGGAAGAGTTCGACCTTTGGTTTGATTCAACAGGGTTCTTTTGCTTTTATTTACATGAATACAGTTGACTTGGTCCTGCTTTGTTTTAACTAACAAGTCAGAACAAACCACCATCCCTGGGTTTGCACGACTCGAGAAACTGGTTCCTTCGAAATCGAAGGCCAAAGCTTCTAATCACCTCCTGTCATTTGTAAAGGAGGAGGAGCTGGAAGCGTGTGAATCCAAGGCTGCTGCGTGCTTGTCTCCCTAACGCTAAACCATGGTTTGGCATAACTTCTCAGCCGAATCTATGCCTTCTCGTATTCTTCAGGTTTAAGCAATAAGCACTGCTCTATTTTTGCTGTAACTGAAAATAAATTCATCGGTATTGGCAACAGTAACTGGGCTGATTTGAAGATAAAGACAGAAAATGATTCTGAGAGTGCAATTTTATACACGTCTACTCTGAGATGAGTTGGACTTACTCCTAGGTAAGCATATAAAGGACTGGAGTCTAATTTCACATTTCAAAAAACCACGGGCGGAGTAGCTTTTTTACACTTCGTTTTTGCTAGCATATAAACATTTCAAAACTAGAATGTGCTTTCGATAAAAAACCAATACGTAGTTGAGTTGTGTGGATTTTGGGTGAAGGCTTGCAAATGATTTCAAAACTTATCCAAACATCAGCATTCTGGTATGTTAATGTCTGTGATATGTCATTACTGCTGATGATGTTGGAGCGACGTTTGAAAGTTTTATGGAAACAATCTGTATTCAGATTGCTTGAATAAAAACAAGATCATTCTTCTTGCAAGCAGTTCTAATTTCAGCCTCAGATAGCACTGATAACTCTTGCTTTCTTGCTCCACCTGAGTGGTTTTACATCTACTGAAGTGAAATTGTAATGTGCAAAGCTGTCAGTATGACAAAGGCAAAACAGGCAATGGTTTGTCTTCCATGGAAGTATGGCAGGAATCAGTTTTGCATTTTTAACAGCTCTCCTTAATAAAATTCAGATAGTTCATTTAGTCATCTCCCGATTAGCATTCTCATGGATATTGATTCATGATAAAATACATGCAGGGTTGGCATATTACCACAATGCACCAAATACAAGATTGAGCCAGCTACTGTCTCAAGGTTTTTAGTCAAATATATCGGACCCAATGTCAAAATAAATATTTTGGGCGTAGAATGCAATTTGCCGCACTTACTGAGATGCACAATCCATTTGCTCTAACATGAGAGGCTATTTTGCTAAGCTGATTCCAGTTGGTTCACGTGGGGCATAACATGCTATGGGAGGGAGTTACTATAGCTGGAAGCTGTGGTAGCCCCTAGGAGATTATTCTTCTGACAATCTGTCTAACAAGCAATTCATCTAATGGAAAGGCTTTCCTTGAACACCACTGTTCCCATCTCAACCCATCCTAGGCACCATTTCTGGGAATAGCATGTAGGGGCCATTTAAAAAGGACAAGGGAATCATTGCTCCTCATGCTTCAAATCAGGTGTGATTATTTCTCAGGGGCCCCTATATTTCTGGCCAGCTCACTGGTTCTGCACACTGAGTGATCACGGTTATAAAGTATCCAGATTGCAAGAAGAAAACCCTTCTGGAGTAAGGAAAAGAAGATAAGTTAGCAACTGCTTTTATTGAGAAATGGGATTTATTTGTTGGTGCAATAAAATGCAATGTATTGTTGAACTATAATCACTGCTAGGAACACTGCGATTAACAATACACAAGACCTGGCTTTAGCATTTCCCTTCCTTTTTCTATGTGTTTATCTGTAGTTGTGTGTGTATTTATATATTTGTAAATATATTGTAAAATAATAATAATATTATTATTATATAAATAAATTAATGATTTTATACAAGCACAAACTTTCAAACTGTAGTGTGTGTAAAGGTCCTGCTTAAAGGACACATACTTTTAAGTGCCTTAACTTCCAATTTCTGTGGGAGGCTTTTGTACCAATAAATTTGGAAGTGTCTTATGTCTTCTCTTAAATCAAATATTTTTCAAAGTAGAATATCAGTACTATGTTTTATGATTCATTAGGAGCACTGCCTAATACTTAACAGAAAAAAACCAAAACCTTGCTCCCTCTGCAAGGCTGTCACCAGCTGGCCTAGGGGCCCTCACACTACCAGCCACTGGAAACCAGAAGAAAGAAGAACAGAAGAAAGTAAAGAACAGGAAGGAGAGGAAATGCCACATACCCCAACCCAAGAGGTAATACCAGTGCAGACGCTGCTCTTCAGCAAATACTGCCACCACAATGAGAGTATGAAGATAAATGCCTTCACAAAGCATCCAGAAGTAGTTACAGCCCATCATGTATTGGTGGAAAAACTGAAGCACTTTGCAGCTTACCTGTCAGACAAACAGAAAAGCATTAAACTGTAGACAGACAACCATATGAATGCCATAGGTAAGCAAGCAAACAAAAATATCGGTGCTAAGATCCAAAAGGATTTTCCATGCCTGGTGTTTGTTGGAATCTTTCAACAACTGCCACGGACTGTGAGCTACAAATAAATCAGATATATTGAGTACATGGACCTCCTAAATCACCAGGCATCAGGCACAACGAGCCAAAATTCCAAAAGCTACTACCAACAACTCACACTTTAGAACTTTTTCCCTTCACTCTGAAGTTCTGCAGAGCTAACAAATAAGTAGGCCTTGAGGCCAGCTAAAGTGCTGGAGAGATGCTAGCTGGATCCTTCAAAGGTCACGTTGACCTGCCTTTCCTGATCCTCTTGTAATTATAAACATTAAGTGGTGCTCTGCTTCTAAAAGCTAGAATTGATTTCCAAAGTTAGGTATGACTGTTTTGGAGAAATGGACTAGTTATCAAAAGGAAACTCTCACGAGACCTCAGGATTCCTGTTTAAAATATGAAGTAGGGGAAACTGAGTATGGGGAAAAGTGCATCAATAATCAGGCTCTATCCATTTTGGAATAAGGCTGGATGGGCATTCTCAGCCTGAAACTTCCAAGCTGATATGAGCCATGAAAACCTACTTTTCACAAATGAAGCACTGAGACAAAAGAATTGCATGTAAGAAGAAAGCAAATATCTGCGTGTTCCTTATGTACCAGCCAAAATGTAAGGTCCCTAAATCTTCCCCAGACTGTTTTCCTAAAGCATTGGTCAATATGTTCTATGACTTGTCCTTTGTATACTGAATGAGTCTCTCAGCTGGTGTTCAAGACACCCTCTTCATGTTCTTATTGATCATAGCCTGTTGAGCACTGCGGTGACTGACAGACACACAGAGCTCTGTACATACTGCTCTTCAGTCATGATGGGACTTTATCAAACCAAAACATATCTGTCTCTAAAAACTGCCAATAAACAGCCTCTGTGAACTCGACAGTGCCTTTCAGTAGATAACTTTAGTTTCTTCTATTTGACTGACAGCCAGCTGCTCCAAAAATCATTACAAGAGAAAATTTGGGTCTAAGGAGACATGCAATTATCTAAAAATGTGTTTGTTCGTTCCATGGACCTATTTAGGGTGGCCACTTATACATCATCAAAAGGGAGGGGGGAAGCAAAAGAGGGCACAGATTTGTATACAATTTACATATGTTGGTTTATATATATATAGAAGCAAGTTTATAAAGAATGACTATCATTTAAATGCACGTTACCATGATGAGGAAGACCAGGTAACCTATGTGCCTTCTCGAATGTTCACCACGATGATATCGATTGTCAGTTTCAATTCCCCTGCTCTCTCTTCTTTGTATTTTATCCAGACGGCTCTTCAACTAGAAGTCATCTTCAAATAGAGGACTGTTCTTAGACAGCCCTCCATATAGAGGAATGTCCTCTGTAAAGAAGGACACATGGCCACCATACACAGATGCGGAGAACCACCTGTCAAATGATTTAGGCCCCATCTCTCTCTTAATCTCTCTTTGCAGTGTAAGGCAGGGGATATAGCAACATCACCTAGTGCTACTACGAAACTTCTGGTTCTGAAAACTGTACCATGGGACAGGCCAAATGGATGCCAGCTGGGATATGGCAAGTGGTCAAAAAGAAACAACGTAAAGTGTATATACCATATGAAGTACCCCATGCAGGTGATCTGATCTTATCAAAATGTCTGCACCTTTCTTTCTTAAAGGTAATGCTTTTAGAGACACACACATCCATCCGGACACTGCATATGTAGTAAATAGAGCACTTTCATCCAAAAAGTGGCATTGAGACTCAGCAATCAACAACAGGTCGGTTCTCAAATTATGGGACTCTGGGCCCTTGACTTCCTCAGGTTTTATCCAAAATCATGCCACTTGGTAGCCTTCTAAGAACAGTAGCTAAGAGGACCACTACAAAAGGTATTGAGAGCAGGTGCCCTCAGTAATTCAAGAACTGCAAAAGGCCACTTCTGATATACTTTGACGCCTTTGTCAACTTGTCCTTTGCTCTTGATAAAACAAGATTGCAAAAGAAAGCTAGCTACTGAAGCCCCAGTGTTACTTTATCCGCATGGATAAAGCCTTTTGCAACAATAGTTGAATGCAGCCATGAGAGCAGAGTTGAATGAAGCAGTGGAAATAGAGAAAGAGGGAGTTATCTGGAGGAGTCCATTTTGTCTGAGAGGTACATCATGTGAGTTACTGTTATTTGTATTTCGTCTCATTGTACTGCCAATGGGCACAGAGTGGCATAGGTGGGCTACTGCCCTTTGCCCTCACAACTACCTGGTGAGGTGGGCTGCACCGTGGCAGACTGACTAAACCAGTAATGCAGTGAGACTGAATCTGAACCCAGATCTCTATATTCCCAGTCCAATTAACCACTGTACAACACTGTCTTTCTCTGTGGAGTTGGGTTGTATTGCTTATTCAAAAGCATTTCCTCTGCATCTCCTGAAGCGGGTCGTCAGAACAATGCGGTGAAGTGGATTGGGCTGAGGTATATTAAGCCGTCATGCAGTGAGGCCAAATGGGGATTTGAACCCAGATCTCTACTAGATTTCTAGCCGAACACCTTAACCACTATACCAGACTGGGTCTTTCTGTAGAGTTGGGTCACATATGACTATCCTAAAGTGTCTCTTAAAGGAGATCCTATTAAATTTCTGCCAACTGGCCTGCAGCTCCATTATAATCTGAGCCAAATCAGTAAAAAAAAAAAAAAAATGGGTGGAAAAAGAAGAAAATTTTCCTAAAATCTGAATGATTTCTAATCCTGGGGTTCTTTGCTTGTGGCTTAATTTACTGTTTTATGTCATTCAGAAGGACTTAATCCGAATGTCCTTTAGGAAGATAAGCTCTCTGCTTGTGATACAGAGTTGTTTAGATTCCATGGTGTGATTTGTTGGAGGCTGATGTATTTATTGCTGATCAGAGCTCAATGTGACGGCCTTTTCCAGTCATACGGTTCAGTGTGTGTCCAGACACTGTGAGCTTTTAGGACACTTAATTTCATTATGTTGCCCCATGTTCCTACATGTCTTCTCTATTTCCATACTCTCGGTCACATGCAGCGATTGCAGTTTGTTTTCTGATTTAAATTCTGCATCCATCTTCTGAGTTATTTATGGCTTTCTGAGAAGCTTAGTCTCTTGATGTGTAATAGGTTTGGGAAAGCTATTAGACAGGGCATGAGGGATGCATCTGGCTAGCGCTTAGAGTCGCGTCTCATCAATTTGAAAATATATTAGAAAATATTAGAATGAAGAGTTCAGACCTAGCAATACATCAAGATGAACTGTGTTGAAAGAAATCGTGTTGAGGACATGGTAAACATCAGTCTTCACTTGCAAATATTTACGGAATTTTTCATTCATGCTGAAGTGGTTTAAAAGGAATTTCATTTTAATTAATTAGCCTCTCTCAGTCAGCCACTATATACTAATAAGCTTCCAAGTGACTGTAGAGGCAGCCCTCCAGATCAGGCTTCCTCAACCTCAGCCCTCCAGATGTTTTGAGACTACAATTTCCATCATCCCTGACCACTGGTCCTGCTAGCTAGGGAACATGGGAGTTGTAGGCCAAAAACATCTGGAGGGCCGAGTTTGAGGAAGATCAATAGCTAAAGGAACCCATTTCCAGTCTTCTCAGTGTCAGAGCCTGCTGCTGCTATGACTCACTCATTCACCCACTGACCCACCTATATTTCAGCAGAAGATGTCTTCTTCTAACAGCCCAGAGGAACAAGAAAGTTGCAATGAAGATATGCTGCAATTATACAGGGTGAGTCTTTTAAAAGAGGCCCCGTGGAACATGTGTACTCTGTATCCATGGGGCCTCTTTTAAAGGACTCACCCTGTACATCCTATATAAACCCTGTGAGTTGTTAAATTACATATAAGCATTTAGGGTGAGATGTAGTAGCTGCTGCATCATTGCTATTCAGCAAAAGGGAGTAATGTGAGCAGAGCCAGGACTTCATGGTGGGCTAGGCAGTATAGCTTAGTGATGCTCCTAGATCAGGGGTGGCCCACCCATGAAGCAAGGTGGGGCAGCAGCCTCAGGAGGCAGGAGCCACAGGGGCAGCAAATCCCAAGGTAGATATTTATTCCTCCCTTGTTACTGATGTAGATCTTCACTTACCCTTCTTCCCTAGCAGGAAGGGAGGTACCATTTTGTGGCACACCACAAGTGCCAAAATGTCTTGGGCCAGCCCTGTCCTAGATACCTTCTGAGCACCACCACTGGATGCAGTATAATGTTATTATGGTATGTGAAGAAGTATGTGAAGAAGGTATGTGAAGAAGTGTCTAGGTGGTTAATTTATCGGAATTAAGAGTAGGAAAAGCAGTATCCTGAATGAATTTTGCTTGGCACAGAGCCAATCCAGCACTACTTATGCATCTAGTATGCTGAAAAACAACATGACAAGATGCACTGGTTCACTGCAAATCCACTTAAGTCTATAAACATTGTAAGGATCTTCTGTGTTCCAATGGGACTTGGGACTTGTCTGCACATGCAGCAAAGTGAGGTGGAAATGCAGTGGAAAAGTTTTAAGGTGGTATAATGGACTGCATTTATTTCGATTTATGGATGGAGAATCACTTTTTAAAAAGGGGAAAAAAGAATGCTCCATTACTCTAACAAGACACTCTACAATCAGAAAACTAATGCAGCAGGAAATGAGCTGGGACAGAACCTTTTCCCTTGTCATGCTAGTTCTTAACTGGATGAAGCTTGTTATATGGGAGAGCAATAACAAACAAAGAAAGGCAATCCCCCACAGACAGACTGTTCTGCTATGCCAGAAATCTCACTTCGTTCTACTGCATATGTAGACCAGGCTAGAAATCACAGGTTAGCTGCAAAGAGCTGTCACATGAGACATCTGTTTAAGCCCTCAACAGTCACATGCCCCTGGTGACCTGCCTCAAAAATCAACCATGCTGAAGTTCTAGTAAATCATAGAATCATAGAGCTGTGGAGTTGGAAGGGACCAGGAGGGTCATCTTAGTCCAACACCCTGCAATGTAGGAATATTTTGCCCAATGTGGGGCTCAAACCCACAACCCTGAGATTAAGAGCCCCATGCTCTAGCAGCTGAGCTATGTTGATGGACAACTGCTGAAAAATTTGCTCCGCTGTCTGTTAGTATTGAAAATGGCTCATCATTTTATTACATTTGTCATTTGATTTCAGATCATAAGACATCAGGAGATTTCCCGCAGACAATATAATTCAGTCTTAAATGAGTTTGCGCTGGGTTTGGATCGCTAAGCTCCCTCTGCTTATTAGATCAGCGCTCTGTGACAGCATGCTTAAATTCCAAGTGTCCATAGATTCTAATAAATAAGCAACAGACCTTTTCCAAAATATCACAAGGCTCAACAGTGCAGCTTTAAATCAGTTTTCTGTCAGAACTTATTATACCCGTTCATATGTCATTACCTGTTTTCAGATTTTGAGCTGTTCACTAAAACCTATTTCAGTTAGCAAAGTGAAAGTTGAGGACTCCTCCCAAGAGTGATGATTTCATTTACTTTTTATCCATGATAAACGCCTCTCACCCCCCAGTGGTCACATCCACACCATACATTTAAAACACATGGCTTCCCCCAAAGAATCCTGGGATCTGTAGTTTACAGAGCTGTAATTCCCAGCACCATCAACAAACTACAGTTCCCAGGATTCTTGGAGGCAAGTCATAGGCTTTAAATATATGGTATGGATGTGACCAGTGTGTCGCGGGTCTTTACAGCCATTCGCAACATTATTCAAAAAGCTACAGGCCGAATTAGAATAGTACATGCTTATGCAATCTACATCATAAGAACACGAAGAGCCCTGTCATGGAAAGATTCCTCTCATCCCTACTTAAAAGTTCTGCACCTCCTACATAGTCAGGGTTCTGTAATGCCTGAAGAGGGCAAAATAATTTGTCTATAAAAGGTGATGATTCCTGAGATCAGAGAGGTTTTCCTCTGTGTTTGGGTACAAATGGACACCATTTTGAATCAAGAGGGCAGGCTAAACCTTTCAAAACTGCTTGATCTTTAACCATTTATTTTAAAAATGTGCTGATTTTTTGGTTTCTTAGAATTCCCAAGCAACATTGTGTATGAGGCTACTAGTTTTTAACATTATCAACTGGATCCTCTTGCTATTGATGACCAATACTTCTTATTCTAACAACAAGAAGCAGAAATCATATCCAACAGTTATCAGCACCTGAGGCTGATGAAAAGGACAGTTAAGTATGTCAACACAGTATAGAAAAGGTGGATCAGTGTCAAAATCTATTTTAACAGTTACTACACTCCAAACAACACCTCTTTTCTTCCAAGAGACTCAGTCTCCGCAAAACATTAATGGTAATCACTATATTTTTTGGTGAATGTTCAAAACTGGATGAAATTCCAGAAGGCTACTTTGAACTATGTTCCCTTAGCATACAAGCCTAATGGAAGGGGGAAATTAAGTCCGACGCAAATGGAAAGCCTAATGATGATAAATTGGAAGAAAATACCGTCTCCATCAAGATGCCAGAAGAAACACAATGGCAAACACTACAGAAGCCAGGTCAGTCTGCCCTTGCCTTATTAAGCGTGCTGATCTTTAAAACACTGATCGCATATTGTGTTTACTGATAGAGCTTAAATGTAGATTTACAGATTCAAGAAATCCACTTAAGCTTCTAGGTTTCTGCCTGCCAGATTGTTTCCTAAATTCTATGACTCATTTAGTGACAGCAGATGAACAGCAAAGATCTTATCGCCATGCAGAGCTGCTGGTAATATGGAGGAAATAAGAGAGATTCCTATAACAGAAGGAGGACAGGCCCGTGGCAAGGTGAGTTACTCAATCGGTTTTCTGCTGGCCATTGTCTTCTCTACTGCCATGGCTACTAGCCATTACAACTATGTTCTGCCTCCATGGTTGGAGACTGTAATGCTTCTGAACACCAGCTGCTGGAAGCCACTGAAAGGACCAGTGGTCTTGTGCTCAGGTTCTGCCTGTGGATTACCCACAGGCTTCAGGTTGGCCACTGTTATGCTGGACTACATGGGCCATTGGCCTGATCCAGCAAACTCTTCTTATTTTCTCACAATAACCCGCCTCAAGTAAAGATATGGGGTTCTGTATCTTTCTTCTTGGAGGGTAGTAGTGGAAGGAAACAGCTTGGGTGATTCAGAGGGTGGGGGAATAGATGACTGGCGAAAAGTAAGTAATGTTCTTTTCAGACACCCAGCCTGTGCTCCTGACTGCAATCTCCATTAGCTGCTTTTCATTTAAAAAGGAGAGGAAATCTATATGGCAGGGCATGTAATGTGTAATTTGACCTTTGACTTTCACCACTGTGTTGTAGTAGGTAGACTCCCGGCGGTAACTTAATGTTAAGTTGCTTTCTCCAGTTTACCCCACAGAGTTATTGTGAGGTTAGAATGGGATAACTTCATGCATGCCACCCTGAGCGACTTGAATGAATGGGATAAATTTTTATAAATCGATGCTGCTATTATTCATTCATTCATTAGATACACAAAAAACACCTAATACAGCCCAGTAACAAACAGTTAAATGTGTGTATGTGTGTGTGTGAAAGAGAGACTCAGCCAAACCTCTAAAAATAATTATCACGAGCATCAGAACCACTCCCCACTCCAAGCACCGTAAACACAATCACCACTAAAACTGATCAGCCTACTTCTACCTGTGGGTGAACTTGGAGGAGGGCCTCTGAAGATGACATTGGAACCATACAGGCTCATACAGGAAGAGAGGTATTGGGGTCTTGAGCCATGTAAGGCCTATCAGTTAAAACCAGCACTTTGAATTGGGCCCAGAAACTGATCAGAAGCCAATGCAGGTGGACGCTCAGACTGTCTCATCCCTCTTAGCCTTCTGACCACAGTATTCTGCCACAGCTGCAGTTGCTGAACCGTTCTAAAGGCAGTTCCATGTAAAATGCATTGTAACAATTTGTGGGTTTACTGGAACACAAGACCACCGAAGACTTGTTATCCACACCCAAGTAGAGGCATAGCCAGGTGCCAACCTAAGCTGGAGCAATGAATCTGAGAGCTCCTCACTACCACAAGCTATGGCAATATGAAGATTGAACAAAGAGGAAGAGAAAACAAAGTGAAGAGGAATGAGGGGAAAGTAGGAGTAGAAAATCTAACAACTGTTTGCAGTTTTGTCAGTCTGATTCTTTGCCCAGTGGAGAAGTTAAGTCCCCAACCGCTGGATTCCTGTATGGCCAGGCAGATGTCATCCACAAGAGGTGAGGGTTGCGACCAGCTATTCACCGGCAGAAACCTTATGGCAATTTTCTATACTTTAACTTCTATGTGAACACTAAATCTTAAAAGTTTTGCATTCAAATACAAGTGGATTGTATGAAGGCTAATGAATGCTAACTGGGATATAAAAGGGACTATCTTTTAAACTTTGCCTTGCAAAGGATTCACTGAAACAGATCAAAAGTAACTGTAACTGGGGAACATCAAATTCCTGCTGAGTCATGCCTCATTACCAACCTGGTTTCATATATATATATATATATATATATATATATATATATATATATATATATATATACTATATGGATTCAAATAATGGCCTGGTTTCATATATATATATATATATATATATATATATATATATATATATATATACTATATGGATTCAAATAATGGCCTGTCGTGCTAAAAGACTCAGTGTGGCACTTTTCAAAAGAATATAAAAATATTACACTTTTTCTAATTTCACTCTGAGGGATTGTTTAATATTTCCTTTTTGATGCCACTCAGGAGATTTGATTATTATTATTACCATCATTGTTCATTATATCACACTTTTTAGTTGCTTTTCTTTGCAAACTGTAACCCAAAACAACCCTAATATATGCTTAACACTTGCATTGAAAAAAAGGGCAAATAGATCAATGAGAAAAAGCGAATTGAAATTTATTTCAATTTCAGCAGTCTTCTAGACAGTTTTAGGTTGGTTCCAGTATAGCTCAAGTTATTCTGAGCTAGGGTGTAGTGTGTATTAAATCTGCAAGTAATATCAAAAGGAGCTGGAAGTTGAACCAGCAACATAGTTTCCAAGACTGGGGTAATATTATCAGCAATGTTCTAAAAAGCCTAGTAAAATCTCATTTGGACAGCATTGCAGTAGAACAGGGGTGGAGAACCTATGGCCTTTCATTTGTTACAGGACTACAACTCCCATCATCCCTGACCACTGGCCATGGCGGCTGGAACTAGCACCCAACAACATTTGGAAGGCTACAGGGTCACCCACCCATGCCAAAGACTCTGAATAGAACTGCCAAGGTGACAAACGTTTTAGAAGATATATTTTTTTTATGTGATAGAAGTCTAAAGTGATCTGGTATGTTTTATCTAATTAAAAAAATATGGAAGAGGCAACTTTTTTATATTTAGCAGAAATATTACAACAAGGATGGAAGAGTGTTCAGTCTGTCCACCGGCAAACTCAGAATTACAAAATAAAAAGGATGGCGTGTCAGATTAGATAAAGAAGTTGAAAAACTTCCCTCCAGTTAAGAGCGATAAGAGCAGTTAATTAAAGCAATTCCCTTTGTAGAGAGGATGTGACAACAGAGAAGGGTATGTATAATTAGCAGAAAGTCTTGTGGGAATCCCCCCCCCCCCCAATTCCCGCTCTCTGGCTGAACCTAAATTCTCAGCTGGAGTCACTTTACTGCAAATGGGGACAGATCAAAATAGCTCTCAGAAGCAGTGGGAGAGTGATAAGGGTTTGCTCAGCTTATCTGACGTGCCACAGAGACAAGAGAATGCTTTTGCTGAGAACAGCATGGCTGGAGATCTTTTCTGACTTGGGGACTTTGAAGAGCAGGATGGAAGCATATCTGTATGAAGCTCATCAAACAAATGAATGTGAGCAGAAGGTATATGGAAAAATAATAGTAAGGAAAAGGCTCTGATCCAGGCAACGTCAGTTGTGTTCAATGGAAAACAACGTTACTTAAATTAGTCAGGACTAACTTTATTTTCGTATGGCATTTCTTACCCGTCCTTCACCCTAAGGCTGCTGGGCAGGTTACATAAACTAAGATCCCATAAAAAAAGAATATTTTAATAAAGGTACAAAACAGATACAACTAAAAACACCATTTGCAAGGAGGACAGCTAAAAATATGTTATGAATTTGGGGGTGCAAGTCAGTCTAACTCCCAGATCTTAGCCCTGTGATAGTTAGACTCATGCATGTAATTAAGTGTCAAAAGTCAATTAAGTCAAGACTAGCCTCCTGCATGAGGTGTTTAATTACGCTTGCTTTAAAATCTACGTGTCAGACTACCTAGAGGTTAGAATCGAAGGAACCATAGTATTCTAGGCACAGTGCATTTTACATTGTAATCCTAGCCAAATTAACAAGCGTTAATGAAGTCAGGCAAACTTCAAAGCCCCTTTTTTTGAGAGCAGGACTGTCTTAAAGTTCTCCACACCTAGTCGCTTAAAAGAGATGCATGGATCCAAGCGCTCTTAGAGGAAACTGGTTTTCTAGATCCATTTCAATTGGAGTTTAGGTCCACTTTTGGCACAGAAACTGCTGTGATCACCCAGTATGACAACCTCAGTTGGGAGAGAGTTGGGGGGAGAATGTGTCCCTGTTAATACTCCTCAACCTCTCAGTGGCATTCAATACCATTGGCTATGGGCCCGTCTGGAGTGACTTTCTGAGTTGGGGGCGGGTGGCACTGTTTTGTGGTGGCTCCGGTCCTACTTGGAGGGTGGTGCTTGGGGAGTGCTCTTCAGCCCCATGGAGCCTTCAATGTGTGGTTCCTCTGTGCTCTATTTTATCCCCTATGCTGTTTAACATCTACATGAAGCCCGTGAATGGGGTTATCCAGAGTTTTGGAGTATGTGGTCACCAATATGCTGGTGGCACACAGACCTACTTCTCCTTTTCATCTACAGGTGAGGCAGTGGATGTGCTGGACCCTTGTCTTGTTTCGGTAATGAACTAGACAAGAGTCAACAAACTGAAGCTCAATTCAGATAAGACTCAGGCCCTGTTAGTGGGTGGTTCCCTACACCGGATAGATAGGAGGTGGTCTCCTTTTGATGGGGTTACCCACTCCCCCTAAAGGAGTGAGTATGAAACTTGAGGGCATTCCTGGATCCTCTGCTGTTGCTTGGCTCAGGTTACCGAGTGCTTTCCATCAGCTTTGGCTGGTGGCCCAGTTGCACCCCTCTCTGGACAGAGATAGCCACATGCACCTCTATGGGGAAGACGTTTACTGTTTTGGGGCTGCCACAGAGAAAGCTCTTTTACTGCCTCCCCTGCAGATGAGGGCTGTGGCACTCCCCACATATCTCTGAGGGCTGCAGCACTACCAACAAGACCTCTTCCACTGATCAGGATATCCAAACTGGTACATACCGTATTTTTTTGCTCCACTTTTTCCCTCCTAAAAAGTAAGGGGAAATGTGTGTGCGTCTTATGGAGCGAATGCAGGCTGTGCAGCTATCACAGAAGCCAGAAGAGCAAGAGGGATCACTGCTTTCACTGCGCAGCGATCCCTCTTGCTGTTCTGGCTTCTGGGATTCAGAATATTTTTTTTCTTGTTTTCCTCCTCCAAAAAATAGGTGCGTCTTGTGGTCTGGTGCGTCTTATAGAGCGAAAAATACGGTATTTGTTTCACTGGTCATGATAGGACTTAGCTGTGGCTAGCTTGGTCTGAAAACCTTCAACAAATGCTATCAATTTCAATTACCTTTAACTTCTTTTTATCTTTCTCTGAGGAAAATCTAGGTACACCGTGATCTATTATAGATGCCTGTCTATTTCTCAAGACAGAGTAAGGTCACATCTCAGCCCTGTCTGCTGAAGGTTTCTGCCAATAGACTGCAGGTCAGCACTATGTCAGAAATTCACACCTGAATTATTCAGGTATTTGAGGTGGCCCTGGCTGCCCTTTAGGAATTGCAACAAGCTCCTTGCAAGATGTTTGGCTTCAGCTACGTCCAGTGTTGGGTCGGTGGTGGGGAGGGAGAACACCACAGTGTTTTTAAATCACTGAAGTAAAAACGGAGTTCAGACTGAGATCTCCAGTTTATTTTCAAAGGCCTAGAATTCAGCCTTGCTATGAGGAAAGGTTTTAAAAAGAAGCCCGTTCTCGAAGGCATTGTGAGGCAGTGTAACAAATGTTTCCTGCTGAATTTCAATTGGAAAAAGTGAACATTTACCTAGTAAAAACAAACAAAAACGGAAGTACATATTTCTGTCTGTACAGCACTATCCTTTCCCTTTCTCGTCTGTGTAATCATTTCAGCTGCACCCTCAGGTAATAGAGAAAAATCAATTTTGTCTTTTGTTCCATAAATTACACAGGAATTTCTCTTTGCACTTTAACAGAACAAACTGCAGTGCTTTCTCTCTGTCCTCTAATTCTCACCTCTTTGTACAAAATCCCCATTAGAATTGAGCTACAGTGACATACTAATTGTAATGATTAGCTCATTTGTTATCAATGTCTACCTGCCATTCCTATCGTTGTTTTATTTAATTTCTTACATTTCCATTTCTTTCCTCTAAGGAGCTGAAAGTGGTGTATATGGTTCTCCTGCTTCCCATTTTATCCTCACAACAACCCTGTGAGGTAGGTTGGGCTGAAAGACTGTCCAAAGCTCACTCAAGGTAATGTATAGCAATTGACCAATGTATTACTGCTCTTCTTTGGCAGGGGTGGAAACAGAGAAATGATGCAATCCATCATATTTGCCTGAAATTTATAACATGCTCTGAGCTTTAGGCTCTTCTTTGTGGATTAACAAAGCTACGTCTCAAATTTTAAACTGATGATTAAATTTTATTTGGATGGCATGCGTGCCTATGGTATGGAAAGGCAATTATATATATGAGCTTCTCAAACCATATAATCAGAAAAAACACTGCTGTGTTTATCACCGACAGAAGTCCTCTCAAGGAAAAAAACTAACACAGAAACAAACAGGAGTACATATAGAGATCTTCTGAATCTCATTGGGGAGGAATAGAAACTGAAAGAATATGAAGAGATAAAAGACCAAATGACAGATTGGTTAAGTTATTACCACTTAAGGGCAACATTTAAGTTAGACAAAATATACAGTTTTGCTGGAAAGACCTCGCAGTTTGAAGATATTAAGATCCAAGGCCTAAATATTATAAAAAATGTATAATTTATTACTTGAGTGGGAGACTATGGAGGAAACAGTAAAATCTACAATGATAAGTTGGGCTAGGGACGTTGGACACAATATAGATTTTATACTATGGGAACAACTGTGGAAAGTAAATATAAGATTTACAGCATGCTATACGTTAAGAGAAAAGTTTATGAAGATGCAGCATAAGTGGTATCTGACACCCAACAGATTCGCAAAAATGTCAAACTCAATAAAAGGTAACTGTTAGAAGTGTAAAACAACAGAAGGAAGCTTCTACCACATGTGGTGGTCATGTAGCATAATTAAAAATTATTGGGAAATGATTTATACTGAACTTAAAATATGTTTAAAAAATCTTTTGTTAAAAACCCAGTAGCACTACTGTTGGGGTTAATAACTACAGAAGTTTCCAAAAGAGAAAGAAATTTGTTTCTATATGCTACAACAGCTGGCTGTGCACTATTAGCACCAAAATGGAAAACAGATAAAGTGCCAAGAAAAGAAGACTGGCATATTAAACTGTTAGAATGTGCAGAGTTAGCAGGGATGACCACTAGAATAAGAAATCAAAACGATGTAAGATATAAAGAAGACTGGATACTATTAACAGAATATATGGAAAAGAACTATAAGCAAACAATTTACCTAGCAGGATGGTAACTTTTTCAGCAGAGTAAGACATCAATAAAGTATATAAAAGCGGTCACAATAGACGAGGTGAACTAAGAAAACCTGATGAAAAGAGGGGCTAAAAGGAACCATAGAAGGAGAGGAGAAGTCAATGAATGTTTTCTGATTTTTTTTGTCGATTATTTAAAATCTTTGAAAGGAAAGATTTCTCTTTGTTGTATCATTTTTGTAGATGCTTTCTTGATGTGGAATGTTATCAGAAAAATAAATAAAATATGGAAAAAGAACAAAGCTATGTCTTAGAAACCCAGGAAGCTACATGATATATCTAGTCAGACTATTACTCCATCTAACCTAGTATTGTCTACTCTGACTAGCAGTTGCTCTCTAGGGCAGTGGTGGAGAACCTCTAGCATGTGGGTCTCATGAGGCCTGCTAGGCCTCCATCTGCCCTACGTGATATCAAATGTGGGGTCATAAAGGGTCTGGAAACCCAGCCTTATGAGGAATGTTTGAGGGAATTGGGTATGTTTAGCCTAGTAAAGGGGAGACTGGGATGAGATACGACAGCCATCTTCAAATATCTAAAGGGTTGTCACATGGAGGATGGAGCAAGCTTGTTTTCTCCTGCTCTAGAGGGCAGAACCCAAACCAATGGATTCAAGTTACAAGAAAGAAGATTCTGACGAAACATCAATAACTTTCTGACAGTAAGAGCTGTCTGACAGTGGAATTGACTCCCAAAAGAGGTGGTGGACTTTCCTTCCTTGACAGTTTTTAAGCAGAGGTTGGATGACCACCTGTCATGGATGCTTTAGCAGAGACTGCTGAATTGCAAGGGGTTGCAGGGGACCTTGGGGTCCCTTCCAACTCTACAATTGTATGATTCTATGAGGTGCTGATTGGTGGCAGCTGCAAAGCCCTGTGCCAGGTCCCTTGTACAGCACTTTGCAAGCCTCAACAACCATGTCATAATGGCATCAGCTAATTGGCAGGAGGGTGGCCTCACCAACCTGTCAAACTTCACTCACAAGAGGGTGGGAGAGTTAAAGATCTGGCCCACTGGCTGGTTCTCAGGGCAAAGCGATCCACCTCACCGCACTACCTGATCTTTTTAACTGGAGATGCCAGGGATTGATAGGAAGATGTAGAAACACCCCAAAAGCAAATGAAGGTGAATGCTCAATAAATATTGGAAGCAAACTAACTGCTGTGTAAACTCTATGCAAGTAAATCAGGATGAATGCTAATAAATAGGTCATCTGGAGAAGGTCTTTTAGATTTTTTTTTTTTTACATATATCCAGAAATAATTGCCTTCCTAAAGTGCCATTTACTGCCAGAAGCCTGACATTATTCTCTTTATTTAGAATATTTACACCCCACTTTGCAGCCCCAAGAGGCTCCTCAAGCAATTTACAAAAGGTTCTCACAATGAAACCAACAATTCACCTTGAATATCTTCAATTTTACCTTGCGTATTTATCTTCAGATATCAAAAGTACTTTGATCCAACTATTTGCATAAAAGTGGAAACATGGTACTAGGAACAAATGCAAGCTACTTTTAGAGAATTCTCAATGGAGGAAAATGTCTCCTAAAACATAACATTTTCTGTAGCTTAATACACGCAGAGATACAAATGGACCTCTAGTAAATGTAATATGAATTACTGGCCTGTGCATTAACAAAGATGTACAAACATTTGTTGGCTTAAACTAAAGGCTTAGGAAAAATGAGACACCTAACAGCTTTATCCTATAAAGGAATGTGTCAAGAGGCAAAGGGAACTGACTGCGTAGAGCACTAAGTAGCAAACTGCCATAATAGCAGGCATATGTGGCATAGATAGTGGTACCACATATCTACTCAGAAGTCCGATGGACAGGATTGTAGCCTAAGGCTGCAATCCTATGCACAGTTACCTAGGAGTAAGCTGCGTTGAACTGAGTGGGACTTAAGTGGAAGTAGATAGGCATTGGATCAGGTTGTATTGAAGGTGTTCTTTCTCCTTTCTGAACCACTAAAATTCCTGCAGATGACCATGACCTTATGTGGCTCTTTTTGCAAGACAATTAAGAATATGGGCCAGCACCACAGCAATCAGCCTCTCACCCATATCCTATACATTTCACCACCAATCAACAACATGGGGCACATCCTAAGGAAAATGTACTCCATAAGGGGTGTTACAGTGACATTAGGGGTCTGTGAGGAGTTATGGAATTGGATAAATTTGATACAAGGCTGTTTTGTGGATCAGCCCAACATTCTTTGCAACATGAAATTTCCCCCTGAACAATAGGATCTTACTTTAAAGGAAGATTTTGTGATGGCAAGACATTTGTCCTCTTAGCTTTCAGACCCAAGAGTTCAAAACCCTCCTGTTTGTAACATATTCTCCACCTAGCAATGTAAAGGAAAGAATACTTACTGGATCCTTTTTTACCAGGTTTCGATCAGACACTACTGCAATGAGGTGGGCGAGTGTAAACACAGAGTTAAGAACGTAAGAAAGAAACAAATTCTTGTGCAGTGTTATCCTCTGACAGCTGAGGCTCCTGAAAGATACGCACCACAAATTGTAAATTAGTGTTTTGATTCTTATGTCACTTTTTAACAAGCACATGTTTTTTTCTGAAGAATGCAATCTGGCAACAGGCAGTTGGAAACTCATGGCTGGCAATGAACCCATGGGAGCCAAACCTTTTGCTTAAAGATGCATGCTTTCCAAATCACACTTAAAAGGACCTCTCAAACCTGCTTTCTGTCTGAGCCCTATAGGCTGAAACTGTACACTACAGGCAGAAAGGTGCCCTGATACTAAGTGACATTTTTGTGTACATACAAATTGCAAACAGCAAATGAGGAGATGTTCTTCAGAACACTTAGATGGAAATTACATAATGCCGTAGGAATGGGTAATCAACTAAGCAAGGAATTTTAACTTGGAATTTCCCTGGATGTCAGGGAGATTTGTATTCATATTCTGCATGGTTTTTATTCCTTCTTGGATCCCACAAGAATGAGAGACTTATTTCCTGCTTGGTTGTGGCCAACATAATCAAGGAAGTGACCTATTTTTCAAGATTTCCACACTCCAAAGCCAAAATTTTACTTGAACTAATCACAAATTATTGTGTCATTAAATCACTAGACTCATTGACACAGAGAACAGCAGTGCTATTGTATGTTTGAACTGGCCATCAGTAGTTGGGATAGTAGAACAACCAAAAAAAGCTCCTACATGTATACTAGAATGTGGACAAAGTGATAGAATTGCTTACATTGAATTTCATCTGCTATTTTGTTGCCCATTCATCCCAGCGTGAAGAGTTCCTTCTGAAGTTCTTTACAACCTGCATTGGAAGTTGCTAGCCTAAATAATTTAGGGTACCCACCCTGTCCACCCAACTTAGCAACTCACTGCTCAATCCTGATTGCAGATCATTCAGTACACTAAATAGAAGCTGCTGACTTCCTTCCATTATGACCATTTAATTCTATCCCCTGCTTCCTATTTCTGTAAATAGACTATTGGGGCAGATACCCATGTCCTTTCTTATTCATGCTCAGGCCATTCATTTCTGTTTCTGTAATGACTGCAGAAAGCATGAACAGGAATATACCAGAAGTGGCTCACTAGGTGGGAGGAAATGTAACACTAGCTTCTGAGCAGGTGAACTGCAGTTGCTTACCAGAAGGTGGAGGGACAGAGGCAAGTCTGGAACGTACAAATATCCAGACTATTATTCTCACAAACTATGAAGCAATTTTCATCAGAGGAGCAAACTCAGCAGACAAGCAGTGAACCACCTTTTAGCCCAGTGATCAAATTAAGTCCCATGTTTAGGACTGTATGCTGTTTGTGGAGGCAGTAAAAGAATATTGTTGTTGTTGTTGTTGAAGAAGAAAACATTAAGAAGAAAACACCATGCCTGCAACCATGGGTGAGTAGCCCCTGAACACTGCAGTGAATTTTCCCCACCTCAAATCACTGAAATGCTCCACACAAATTAGACACCTGCAAATAGGCTAGTGAATTTGGAGGAGACATTTTTATTTAGTCCTCATTTGGAGCAGGAGAGAATTATTTAAGAATAATAAACTGAAGCACTATAACTGCATTCCATGTTGTGCATGAATGGAATGGCATCTGTACGTCACACAAAACCATGGTTTAGTGAAACAGAACTGAGACTTTTGGGCTCATGTACTCTCCCCTCTCTTCCTCTTTTGCAGCTGGGAGGAGGATTTTGGCAGCGTTTAATTTCAGTTTCCTTGAATCTTGGCTTGTTGTGTCTGTTGGAACAAGGAATCGCAATTCATTCCAAACCAGTAAGCTTCATAACAAATTATTTCAGAATGGATTATTTTGAAACTAATCATTGTTAGGAATAAAACACGATTCCTCATCTAGGCAGCATGGCAAGCTGAGATTCAGAGAAACTGAAAAGAAACACTGTCAAAGTCCTCCTACCAGACTTGCAGGAGAAGGAGGTGTGGGGAGAGGGGAGAATGCAAGTTCTAGGTTCATTGTGTCCCCATTCTGCTTGTGCAATTTACAACAGGTAAGATAATTTATTTGAGCTAGACATATGTAACCTGGAAGGAAGTCCTACAGAATACAGTGGGATTTACTTCCAAGTAAACATGCACAGGGTGGCGCTGTAGATCTACTTTGGTAAGGAAAGCAGTAGGCAATCTTCAGTTACACAGAATAGCTCATCAGAATTTGTCTGTTTTGAATTTTTTTGCATAATTTCAGGTAGGCATGGTGCTGTACCTTCAGTGAGATGGAACAAAATGGAATTTGAATAAGGTTATTTCTAGTCACTGTAGGCTGATGAGCGAATTGTTGCATTGCATGGAACTGAGGATGACTGGTTGCTGTCATTGAAGAAAAGAAAGAAAAGAATACTTACTTGAAATGGAAGAATATTCCCAAGGAAATCAACAGGGAGGTTATAGACAAAGCGTGTCCTACTATAGTCATATAGTAAAGGATGAATACCATCTGAAATTTAAAGAGAAGCAACAAATGGCAATATTTTTGTTTGCTTAGACATCCTTTTGAGACATAGATATTAGATATATATATATTCTCGTTTGAAAAATGCTAAAGTTGACATCCCTCCATGTGTTGAAGATTTAAATGTACATAGATTTAGTTAAAGAGCTATAAGACCATTATGTAGTCATGGGTCAGGAAGAACACGCCCCTTCATAATCATTTCTGAGCCTTATCCCATCATGAATTGTCATAGAATTCTATAACATTTTGGAAGGAAATGGATCAAAACATACAAACTTTATATTACTAAAACAAACCCCTATAGTATGGTACTGATAGCTATAAGCACGGTACGCTTTTGAAGGATGATGTGGCTCATCATGAAGCCAAGTGAACCGAGGTAAATGCTTCCTGCTTCACTCAAGGTACTTTGGGGGCAGGTGGGGTGGGGTGGGGAAGAGATGCCTGACAACTACTAGGACTCTAGTCATTCTTCATATAACCACGTTGAAGCTGGAAGAATTTGTTTCAGCCACTCTCATTGAAACAAAATAATTAAAAACCACAGCGGAAACAGAAATTCTTTTTCTACAAAGGGATCACTCTCTTTCTTTCTCTCCCCCCCCCCCCCCAATAAATTGCAGTTGGTTTCAGATGCCTGGACTATTTTGATGCTCTACTGCACATCATTTCTATTTTATTTGTCTCTGCATTTAGGATAAATGATTGCCAGAGTTCTCGCCGAGAATAGAATATCATTACTTCTTACAAAGGGACACAGATTTCATTAGAATATTAAAAGCCATATTTATCAATCTAATTAGACTTTTCCACAGAATTATGTGCTGAGTATTAGGCCACAGCTGGGTGTAAATGTCACAAACAAAGTCTTCTAACCAATGGCAGCCTACAAGTTTACAGAATGGGAAAAAGGGGTGGGGGGGGGAAGGGTTATTCCCTATCCAGTGATGGGCAACAAGCTTCAACTGCCGAGTGCCATTCTGGAGGCTGGCACTAGGTGGTGGCAGAGATCCTGGAGCTGCTACCCTAACACACAGTGCTATGTAGATACATGGCTACTGAGCAGGTAGACTTGTCTAGCACATGCTGATTGCCTTAGTGCTTCCTCCCACATGAAGTGGTGCTCAATGGTAGAAGCGTGTAGCCCTTTGGCAAAATTCTGCTCTATCTACTGCCATTGCCAGCTTTTTCATACCTTATAATAACTACAATGATGTCATCAGCAGGGCTGGATTAATCAGCAGGTGATCCAGGGAGCTGCCAATGGCAAGAGGCACAGTGGGCCCCTGTTATGGGTTACCTGCTCAACTGGTCTACTCAGCCGCTGAAATACACCAGATAAGCAATTTGATCTTCAGTTGCAAAATGGCAGCATGGACCTGTATGTTGCAAGAAAATTTGCAGGAAAATGTGCGGCATGAGTGGGCTTGCTCAAGACTCTCTTTGCCTAGATACTACAGGGATTTGCCATTGGCATCTACAATTAAGTACCCACTTTAATTTTAAACAATAGCTACCTAGTGCGCAGAATGTGTCCCTGAGGCCTATGTCATCTGAAACATAGGGAAGGGGCTAGCACTATTTTATATTGCATCCTAAATTGTAGGCAGCAAATGTGTAGGAGTCAAATTTGGATAGTGGCAGCCGTTGCATCAAACTTTAGAAGCCTACCTTACGCTTTTCATTTGTGAAGGAATTGCACCGTGTGTAGTTGGACCAGGTACGATTACTTTCAGGATGCCGGAACCAGGTCCCAGTCTTGTCACAGTATTTTGTTGCTGTTTCTGTGAATTAAAAAGGCAAGAGTTTGTAGTAATTCATACCAGAACCCTACGCCCAGATACCAAACCATGCTAGATCTGGCACATTTCAATAATTTTAGGTCTTATTTAAAATAAAGCCGATCTATTTATTCCTTTTCTTCGATTTTGTATTTTATAAATAGTGTATTAATTTTCAAGAAAAAGATAAGCATTAACTATACAATTGATTTAGCCCCTTCCCACCTCCCCCCACCTCAAAACAGAAGACTAATGTGTCAATATGTCCCATAAATCTATATGTGTAGGTTGGTGGGTGCCAGACATGAGGATGTCTATTTGAGTATTTTATAAAGGGGTACCATATTTCAACATCAGGGACCCGGGTGGCGCTGTGGGTAAAAGCCTCAGCGCCTAGGGCTTGCCAATCGAAAGGTCGGCGGTTCGAATCCCCGCGGCGGGGTGCGCTCCCGTTGTTCGGTCCCAGCGCCTGCCAACCTAGCAGTTCGAAAGCACCCCCGGGTGCAAGTAGATAAATAGGGACCGCTTACTAGAGGGAAGGTAAACGGCGTTCCGTGTGCTGCGCTGGCTCGCCAGATGCAGCTTGTCATGCTGGCCACGTGACCTGGAAGTGTCTGCGGACAGCGCTGGCCCCCGGCCTCTTGAGTGAGATGGGCGCACAACCCCAGAGTATGTCAAGACTGGCCCGTACAGGCAGGGGTACCTTTACCTTATATATTTCAACAAAATCATCCGTATTGGATATGTCATTCAAGGCATGAAATCTCTTAGTTAGTTTCTCAGATAAAGCAATTGTCCATACGTTCTGTTTCCATCTTGTGATATATAGGCAATCAAATCCTTTCGTTTTTTGCTAAAGGTAATTGTGCTGCTACCAAAAGAAAAGTGACAAGTTCCCAATAATTTGGGAATCTTTGAAGATTGTTAATAAACCTAGGCATAGATTACATCTTGGTTCCCGATTTTGCTTATTTCTGTAAAGACCCTTTCCCAAAATGGTTGCACTAATTCACATGTCCATCACATATGAAAAGTTGTGCCAATTACCTTGCACCCTATCCAGCTTGCCAAAGAGGATACTTTATCTATATAACTGAGTCTTACAAGTGTTAAATGCTATCTATATATTAACTAAAAAGAGTTAAGAGGAGGTGGGTGAGGAAATACGGTGCTGGGAGGGGGTATTGAAAGGTATTGAAGCAGATAAGGGCTGTTTCTGCATAAAGGAACTAGTATAATATAACCTTAGAAATAAGTATTTAATAACCGTAGTAACAAGCACTGTATGAAATTGTAAGGTAGATGGGTCCTGATTTCCCTCAGAAATCATAACATGCAATTGACATTTGAGTTTAATACATATAATGTAGGCAATGAATGCATCCTGAATACTAAGCCACTCCATTTGATTCCCCAGGACTATTTATTAAAACAGTCGGAACTATTTATTAAAATACTCCCAGAACAGAAATTCATCTGCAGAACAGGAATATAAATTCGTCTAGTATTTTTTTGTTCCGTATGCACACAGAACAAGGCCCAGAGCTCTGGTAGGCCAGTGTTCTTGGAAAAGTTTTTGGTATATAACATTTAAATAGTATTTTAATATTTAATATTTTTTAATTTGCTTTTTTGGTTGATAATCTGCGTTAACTGCTGGTGGTTTTATAGCGCCGAGATCTGTGTTATGACCATGTGTCCTGTCTTGTATTCTTAACCAAGCAGAAAATATAAGACGTATGGCTTAACGATTATAGTGCTAGACTAGAATTGGGAAGACCTAGGTTCAAGCTGCCACTGGCACATTAAGCTTACTCAGTAACCGTGAGCCAGTCACTCTCTCTTAGCTTAACCAATCTTAATAGGAAAGGAAAACCATCAACACCACTTGGAGATCCTTGGAGTTGAGGGAGGATACAAGCATAATAAACGAATAAATAAATGAAACGCATTGGGTTATTTTCTAGGAAATTTATGAGTGCGGGTGGGGTGCAAGTGTGTAACTTTAATAGCTTTTTTAAAAATACCTTTGGGTTCTTTATACTCTCATAATTTCATGAGTCTAAGTATTTACGTAGCTTTGCTCATCTTTACAGATCACATTGATGTCAACGGAAATTGTTAGAGCAGCACACACAACACTATCCAGAAGTCACATCAACTAACTAACCTATTATTTATTATTATTATTATTATTATTATTATTATTATTATTATTATTATTATTTTACCAACTAACCTATTAAGAGCAGTTCAAGTTTTGGTAGAATTGTTTGATTCTATCACTCCCCCCCCCCTTTATATCCATCTAAAAATCAGGTTGGTTTCATTTCATTTTCATGACCGTATCCTCCGCTTTTAACGAAAGAAGCGAGCCAAAAACTGAGGGAGACGTGTTCTCTTCCTATGACCAGGAACACAACTTTATATAGAAACACTTGGAATAAGCACACTCCAAGCAGTCCAAAGGAAAAGTCTTTTGGATTAACTACAGCTTCAGCACAACGGCTCTGCGGATCCAGTGTTCAAATGTGAATACGTGCCCAAGGAAAACACAAGAAATGAAAAGAACATTGTCTTTCGGCTGCCTATCAATTTAACTTGCAGATCATCCTAGACTTGCTTTCCTCCTATCTCTTCCATCGCATCTGTTGCCAGATACTATCTAGGGCTGGAAAGCATCTGAAGTCTTAAACAGAGATTAAAGGTGACTATGTGATAGAACAGAATGTACCAACATTTCACCTAAATGTCCTTGCGCTGTTATCCAAGGGATCATTACATTAACAACATATATTTTTTCTCTTCCAATGGCTGGAGAGGTATATTGCTCCAGCCACTTTGAAAATGCCTGTGACTCCAGGGGGTGGGTGGAGGAGGGAGGGAGAAAATCTTTGGTCTAGTAATTATGAAGTCTAAGCAGTATATCTCTTTTCCCCAGACCCTATTCAACAAGCCTGTCTCACTGGCAATGAGCAAGGATAATCAATCAGAGGAAATTTTTCCTGACAACCCTCTGCTCTGTAGCAGTATAATAAGGAGCTATATGATAACTTTAACTGCCTCAGTATGGAAGATTTGTCCCAATACACTGTGTAGAAAGGAAGTCTGGTGGGGGCAGTATGTGCATTTGTGTTAAACTCTTTACTTCTAATATTGTTGTTGTTTCTTCTGTGGGAAAGGAGGTCGTGGGTCTATGCCAGGACTAGGCAATAAAGGGCATGATGTTGCAGCCTTGAACTATGACTGCTTTGGGAGTAAAGGGACCCCTGACCGTTAGGTCCAGTCGCGGACGACTCTGGGGCTGCGGCACTCGTCTCGCTTTACTGGCCGAGGGAGCCGGCGTACAGCTTCCGGGTCATGTGGCTAGCATGACAAAGCCACTTCTGGTGAACCAGAGCAGCGCACGGAAATGCCGTTTACCTTCCCGTTGGATATATCTACTTGCACTTTGATGTGCTTTCGAACTGTTAGGTTGGCAGGAACAGGGACCGAGCCACGGGAGCTCACTCCGTCACGGGGATTCGAACCGCCGACCTTCTGATCGGCAAGTCCTAGGCTCTGTGGTTTAGACCACAGCGCCACCCACGTCCCTTTGGGGGGTTGTAGGGAGAGATAATTTCCCTACTCCTGATCTGAACTAACCTAAGACATTTGTTAATTCCCAGTTTTGATCATCCCCAGCCCTGGCAGACATTTAGGGTCACAACTGGATGGGTGAGAATCTGCAGAACTGCATGACTAATTTCATGCCTCCAGTTTAGTTTTGCTATGTTTGATGGCCCATGTGCTGGGCAGTGAGTGGTTAAAAACAGGGAGCTGAGTCAAGGCAAACCTATTTACTCCCACCAGCTCCAGTCAGCATAGTCAACGAGTTGTTGCTGACAGTAAAAGATGTTCCACAGTGGGAGGAGCTACCTTGGAAGGTGGCAGACTCTTCATCACTGCAGGTCTTTAAACAGAGGTTGGATGGCCACCTGACGGGGATTCTTTAGCTGTGATACCTACATTTCAGGAGGTTGGACCAGAAACCCATTGGAGTCCCTTGCAAATCTACAGTTCTATGATTCTATGAACAACAACTGGAGGGCACCAGATTAGCTAGCGTGTTCAATACAAGATGAACATCGCCCCAAACCAGGCCCACGCGAGGAAAAAATGAATAGTTTGGAAAACCTTGGGTGCTTCTTCCTTGATTCTGGTATATGTGTTGACTGAGAATGGTGATAAACTGATGAGTAGGACTCCCTCATTTTCCACCCCCACTAAAATTTCAGCCATTGGACAACACTGATTTTCCTGCATAGATTTGGGGTTTTGACTTTAACTCTTTGCTTGATCTTTAGTTACATTTTCATGATAGGCTAAGCAACCATAAATGTAAAAGTAGCTAAGATGTGGGGGCAGGTTCTAAATATGAAGGAATGACTGCGTGCATGTGGGCCTGCCTCTGAAGACTGCTTGGAAACTTCAGTTGGTGCAGAATTCAGTGGCCAGGTTGCTCACCGGCACAAGACGGTTTGAGCATGTGACACCAATCCTGGCCTGACCACACTAGATGCCAATTAGTTTCTGGGCCCAAGTCAAAGTGCTGGTTTTGACCTATAAAGCCTCAAACTGCTCAGGACTGAAATACTTCACTACATAGCTTTAGGTGCCTGGCAAAAACCTTCTTTAACTATCTGTGGCCTTTTAGAAGTGGGTGTACTTCTCTTTCCTCTTGAATTTAATGTATCTTTGTGGGTCTGGTTGTTTGGTTGTAAGTCACTTTGGGTTGCCCTGGGCAAGATAAACCAACTAACAAATTAAATGAAGAAATAATGCTGTATTGCATTACTCTTTCTTGTGCCCTAGGAATATCACCCTTGTGACAGGCTGTAGCATATCTGCATGCTGTTCTCCCTTCTGAAAGGATAGTCCTAGAGTATCTTGATGTTTAGTTATGTTCCATAATAAAATATTTGAAGAGAGAGTACATGTGGAAGAGAATATTTCAAGTACAGTCGTACCTTGGTTTTCAAACGGAATGTGTTCCGGAAGTCTGTTTGACTTCCAAAACATTAGGAAACCAAGGCGCGGCTTCCGATTGGCCTCCGATTGCGCAGGTGCACTGGAAACAATAGCAGAAGCCACATCAGATGTTCAGCTTCCCAAAAAATGTTCGAAAACCGGAACACTCACTTCCTGGTTTTGACCGTTCGGGAGCCGAAACATCAAGGAGTTTGACAACCAAGGTACAACTGAAATACAGAATGTCTATAACACAGACAAAAAAAAAGGAAAAACCTCACACCATCATTAATTTCATAACAACCAAGGTGGATGTGAGTCTTGCCAGAAAAACGAAGATATGGGACCACAGGAAGCTGCCACTGGTCCACCTGACTCAGTATTGTCTACACTAATTGGTAGGGGCACCACTTTGACTATAATTAGTCAATGCAGATCTATACAATGCTGATCTGGGGTGGGTGTGTTTCTCTGTGAAAATGCCCCTAGATCTCACAAATTTAACACACAGCACATCCAAGCTATGATGAAGAATGGCCTGAAAAGTTTTTAGTTATGAAAAGCAGGAAACCATAGAAACACACGTCCTGAAATCTATGATTTTTTCCCCAGAGCACGAACAAATTGGAGTTGAAGACCTGTGCATCCGTACCTAACACATTTCTTCGGTACAGTGAAACCTGCACCATCAAGCGATGACCACCTCCATCAGCAAGGACTGGCTTGCCGTCAACTTCAAGTCTCCCCAATTCACCCACTTTTGATTAAATCTTCCAGTGAAGATCAGTCACCTGTGAAGTCCATTTCTAGCTATACGCTAACTTGCCCAACAACTGTGATCTGTGCCTGTGAAACCTGATAAACTGACCTGCAGAGAAGCCTCTCCATTTGAAACAAAAGTTAATGAGCAGGCCAGGGAGGGAAGGGAAGAGTGCCAAATGGAGAAAATGCAGGGGAACAGAGAACACATGTGTGCACATGGGCATGGAAAAGTGTAAGGCGTTGAAAAATGCTTTGTAATTGATAAATGCATAATACATGTAGATCCCAGAATCTAAATAAGTGTTACTAAACTAAAAAGAAGAACAATGCTGACAATTATCTAAAACAAATATCTATCTATCTATCTATCTATCTATCTATCTATCTATCTATCTATCTATATCTATCTATCTATCATCTATCTATCTATCTATCTATCTATATCTATCTATATCTATCTATCTATCTATCATCTATCTATCTATATCTATCTATCATCTATCTATCTATCTATCATCTATCTATCTATCTATCTATCTATCTATCTATCTATCTATCTATCTATCTATCTATCATCTATTGATCATCTATTCATCCACAGGTGTGTATGGGGAGAATATTTCTCATTTTACCAACCTTATGTTCAGTTCTCCACATTTCTACACCAGCTTCCTTTTTTTAAGTCCTCATGAAAACTTTTCAGTATTTTAGTGCTAATTTGTTCTAATATATACGTTTTTATATGCAATTTTCCCTAATATTCTTATTTTTGCAAAACCATTTCCCCATACATAATACATCCTTGAATGTTATTTTCACTAATATACACATTCTTGTATGCATAGCTTACCACAGTACATGCATTTTTGTATACAGTGGACCCTCGGGTTACGTTACTTTCAGGTAACGTAACTTTCAGGTTGTGAATGCGGCAAACCCGGAAGTGTATTCTTCCGGGTTTCGCCGCGCACGCATGCACAGAAGCACTCTATCGCTCCATGCACGTGGACAGAAGCTGCTTACGGATTTTTCAGGGTGCATATGGACCCCCGGAATGAATTACATTCGTATCCAGAGGGTCCACTGTACTTTTGCGCCGCTGTAAGATTTGGATGAGTGAGAATTTCAAAGAATAGCTGTGTTTTGGTTTGCTCAATTTTTTTAAAAAATGCAAATTTGGTAAGTTCAGATTGAAATACAAAACTGAATCAAATTTCTCATCCATCTCTCTCTCTCTCTCTCTCTCTCTCTCTCTCTCTCTCTCTCTCTCACACACACACACACACACACACACACACACACACACACACGATAAGATTTTCGTTGGATCTGCAATGGTTGTCTTTTGGGGGGAGGGGTTTGGTTCAGTTTCTGCATGACAAGTTGAAACTGTTACAAATTCCCTACTTTAGGGGTAGCCACTGTGGTGCCATCCAGATGTTTTAGGACTCCAACTCCCATCAACCCCAGCCAACATGGTCAATCGTCTAGAACACGGGTGTCAAACACAAGGTCCGCGGGCCGAATTCGGCCCGCCAGACCTCGTCATGTGGCCCGTGTAGCCGCCGCCGGCTGCTGATGCGGCCCCCGATGAATTTGAGTTTGACACCCCTGGTCTAGAAGGTACCATATTTGCTGTCCAGCTCTACAGAACTGCTAATAATCAAAATCATTGATTTCATGTGTTTTTGCTCATAGTATTCCTGCTCTCCCCCAGCTTGCGTTTCAGGCTACGTCAGTGGAGGTATAGACGTTCCCACGCAAGTATGCTGGTGTATCACCCACTGAATGTGAGGCCCCAGACAGAACAACCCAGTAGCAACACTGAAAAACCATACAGACTTTCCCCTTGCAATGCTAATTTCAGATTGGCACATCTGACTGACCACTATGTATTTATTTATTACTTTTGTAGTCCATCTTTGTTCAAGGAGCGCAGGGTGGCATACATGTTTCTCTTCCCATTATATCCCCAGAACAACCCAGTGAGGTTGGTTAGGGCTAAGAGACTGTGACTAGCCTAAAGTCGCCCAGTGAATTTGATGCCTCAGCAGGGATTTGAACCCTGGTCTCACAGATCCTAGCCTAACACTCTAACCACTACTCCATACTCTCACCTTTTTTTTTACACGCATCCATCTGTCCACACCAACGTTTTTCAAAGGTTCCAGAATCTATGTAATCATAGTCTTCAATGAAAGACTAACAGAACAATATGGGGAAATAGACATCTGTGACTTAATAAAGTGGTTTTCTTTTTCTTTTTTGCTTCTGTTCTTCCAAGAACTTTTTAAAAATCTGTCTTGGACTATAAAATATAGGAGAGAGACCCTGGGAAGAACGACATGCATTTTACCAAAATGAACCAGCTCTTTAGCAGCTGCTGTTCAGATCACTACGCCTAAAAATGTAATGATTATAAAAAGCAGGCCAGCATATAAAAACAAACAGTGCCACTTCCATTATGCTGGTTTCAAGGGAAGGCATGGACAAGTCAGACAATATACTATAAAGCAAAGGAATTTGCCCAGGCACCAAGTTGGTAGGCAGGCATCTCAGGAAAGCTATGAATATATGAAAATTACAGTCATAGCTTGGAAGTCGAACAGAATCCATTCCGGAAGTCCGTTTGATTTCCAAAACATTCGAAAACCAAAGCATGGCTTCTGATTGGCTGCAGGAAGGAAGCCACGAAAGCCCTGTCAGTCATTCAGCTTGCGAAAGAACGTTCAAAAACCGGAATACTCACTTCCGGGTTTGAAATGTTTGGGAGCTGATTCGAGATCCAAGGTACGTCTGTATCACAGTCCATTTTAAAAAGTTATAACACCACCATTATTTTGGATAGCATTCCCCTTTCACTTTCAAACGCTAAACATTTTCAATGAAGATAAAAGTAGACACTCTACCAGTTGGATCAAAGTCTGGGAAATAATCAGGGCAATTTTGATCAGCAAATTCTCCAGCAGGTGTGTCATCCCAGCAAAGCCATCCATCCCATGTCCGGTTACAGAATAGTCCTAGAAATTCAGAAAGAACCAAGCTGTATTATTTAAAGGTGGTGGTGGGGAAACCACTAGCCTTCTCTTTTTTCTTTCTTTGTTAAATGTTTGTAAGACTCACAGAAACATCTTGTGCTGCTAGTGTTTTTAAACTTGGAAGCACCATATTACTCATTGGTACTTCTCACGTTGTATCCTGCCTTTTCTCCAAAAAGGTTAGGATAGCACCCGTGGGGATTACCTGTTTTTTTTATCCTCTTTACAACCCTGTGAGGTAGTTAGACTGCAAGAATATGACTTGGGCACACCTAATTTCATCCTTGGAACAATCTCACGAGGTGGTTAGGCTGAAAGACAAGTTCACGCTGGAACCTTTGGGGCTGAGTCCACTTCATCAGAAGCACGAAAGCTTAGAGGTGTAGATACCTCTAAGGTGTATCTATGCCTGTAACTTCAAAGGTGTTGGGATTAAAGCTACAACACTTGCAATAAGTTACATGACCCAGTTGGGGGTGACAGAGAGAAAGGCAATCTATTCTTCCCTCTCGGATTCCTCCTTAGTAATGGCTAATTCAGAGGCATAGGAAGGTCAAGTTGTACCCGGTGTGGAAAATTTCTTGTCACCCCCCCACTGGTTGTTTTTTGTTTGTTTTTTTGCCTGCAAAAATGGTTTTACGTTATTTCATATTTTCTTACAAAGGAATAATAATAATAAACAACTTTTATTTATATCCCGCCCTCCCCAGCCGAAGTCGGGCTCAGGGCAGCTAACATCAGATACATAACATTGGTATAAAATCAAACTAGAATTAAATTACCTCCTAAAAACATGTCAAAATCAAATTAAAGTCTAATTAGATGGCTTTCCGCAGGGTTAGGGTTGGGAACAGTAAGTGCCCCACTGAATTGAAATTTCAGCCTTCACAACATAGGAAAACGGCCAAGTAAACAGCTATTTTTGTGGAGGGTCAAGATATTAACTGATATGTATGAAATTTCATATATAGCTATATAATCCCTAGTGTAGTAAAATAAGACCTTTGGAGCAGGCTATATAATCCCTAGTGTAGTAAAATAAGACCTTTTTTTATGAACTGCCCTAGTAGGACAGTAATTGTTCCTTGATAATTTGTCACCCCCTCCATGATGGAACCTGGGGTAGACCACCCCCCGCCCCCCTTCCTACGCCCCTGGGCTTATTGACATTTAAATTGCTTTTGGGGGGGCTTTCCTTCTTTCTGCTCCACGTTGAGATAGTTCATAGCATGTGTTAGTGGTAACCTCTGGACTCTATGCTGGCTTCATGTGAGCTTACTATGATTAATATGCCTTAGTGAGAGAGCCAGTGTGGTGTAGTGGTTAAGAGCGGTAGTCTCGTAATCTGGGGAACCGGGTTCGCGTCTCCGCTCCTCCACATGCAGCTGCTGGCTGACCTTGGGCCAGTCACACTTCTTTGAAGTCTCTCAGCCCCACTCACCTCACAGAGTGTTTGTTGTGGGGGAGGAAGGGAAAGGAGAATGTTAGCCGCTTTGAGACTCCTTAAAGGGAGTGAAAGGCGGGATATCAAATCCAAACTCTTCTTCTTCTTCTTAGGTTTCTTTATCTTTTCAACTAGCTGCCTTATCAGACTACCGTATTTACACAAAGGTAATGCACACCTTTTTTGGACAAATTATGTCACAAAAATTAGGGTGCGCATTAGATTTGATGGCACATTTACATTCACCAGCAAATCCTTTTTTGGTTTCAAGGTTTTGAAAACCGAGGTGGGCATTAGATTCGATGGCGCATTAGATTCACGTAGATAGGGTATTTATTTCTGCATTCTGCTGTGATATATACAAACTCCAACAAAACGGAGACTCTAACATGAAACCCAATTCATCAAGAAGCTCAGTGCTATCACCTGTGGCTTGAATCGTGACAAAGGTTTTTTTTATTATTATCATTACATTATATGTGTCAAGAAGCTTATCAATGTCAGGATCGCCATGTTATCATCATCAGCATCTGCTTTTGTGAATGACCACTGTGAATTATGTAAATAATGTGGTCTTTCAATGAAGGGTGGTATATAAATAAACAAAATAAAATCAATGCCACTGCCTGTATTTTCTGCATATAATTTCCTTCACACAGTTTTACAACCCCCTTCTCCAAACCATGTTACATAATTATCTGTAACTTGGGGTAATACTTCATACATCTGATGAAGTTTACTCCTTTAAAGCTTATTCCATAATAAAATCTATTAGTTTTCAAGGTACCACAAAACTCTTTGTTGTTTTTATTACAGCAAACTCAGCCTCCTCTCTGAAAGTTCATAAAGAAACATAACAGTCAGAATAACGGCTGCTTTTAGATTTTAGGCGATGACAAAAGGTACAGAAATTTGGCAATGATTAAGGAAGAAAATTGAACTTTTCTGCTTGTCTGCAAACATTCCAAGGCAGTTACTGTTATACTTGAAAACAACAACAATTTTTAAAAAAACTTTGTAGTTGTGTTAAGTTTTCCCTTTTCCAAGTGCATTTTTCTCATTATGTGTGAGCATATGAATTCCCCCTAGAAATGCAGAGGTTCTAAAATATTTGTTCAGATGATTAATAAATCCTAACAGCATTCCAATAACAGCACTGTGGTTTCGAACCTAACAACACCCTTCCCCAGAAAATAATCTTTCTTTCCAACAAATACTCAGTTTTCACTCCACTTTGGGATGTGTTTTCTATGAGATGAAATCAGTGGGAAAGATCAGCAGGAGAACCCACCTGCAATGAAAACACGGCAGGGTGGGAGATACATTAGAGGTCTTGTTTTTAATTTTGCAAACATTTGCCATTCTGTAAAATGAGAAACAGTTGCATTTTTCAATACACTACTATACCACGTTTCTCACCCAGGGGAAATAAGTATTTGTCCCTCCCCTCCCCTGGATATTATTCTTGTTTTATGAAAAAGAGTAAACCAAGGTTTATTTCTATATAATGTTATTTGGGGAAGGAATTACCTTCTTATTTGTTATCCCCAGTTATTTGTCTCATTAAAATAATCACTGTTTTTCTGACGCTCCCCCCCCCCCCCCTATCTGGCAAAGTCTCTTCAGTTTAGTTTTATGCAATGCAGTCTTGACTGTGGCATTTGAAATTGACAGCGATGTAATAAAACTAAATGGTCACTTCTAGTTACACAGAATTCATTCTCTGGCTCAAAATGCACTGAGCATTTAAAACAGTATCAAACCCAGCCAGATGGGTGGGGTATAAATAATAAATTATTATTATTAAAAATTATTATAAAGGCCTTCCCCCAAAACACCCAAGGGCCTGTAGTTTGTCGAGGATGCTGAGAGTTTTTGAGGGACCCCTATTCCCCTCCCATAGCTAAAATTCTCAGAGTTGCTTTGAAAGAGGGATTGGTTGTTCAACAATAGTGGGAACTCTAGCTCTGTGAGGGGAATGTGAAGTTAGTATCTCTATTCTATACACACCAAATGGAAACAAGTCCCTTATATTCAGTGGTATTTACTTCTAAGAAACTGACTTGCTGTCAAGCCCTTAGTGTGAGAGCGGGGATATGACTGACACGGTCAAGCTCAAAGGCCTTCTTTTGGCATATGTGCACAATTAAACTGCCCAAAGACAGCACACTTCTTGTGGTTCCTTTTTTTCACATGCCTCAGAATAATCAGAAATGCAGTTTTCCCTGAGGCAGTCTGATGTTGCCTGAAGCAGATCGGCTGCTATCCCTTCAAGATGCCGAGGCATTTTATTTTATTGTTGCAATCTGCTGAGCAGGGTTAAAACTTGCTAAGACGAAGCTTTTAATTAAAGGCACAGTAGTCCTTTCATTCCTGCCCACAATCAACAAAATTTGCATGTCCACCCTCAGCAAGGTAAGCGCTGCAGTTGCATTTTCTTTCTTTTTTTGAAAAAAGACCCTGCCACAACTCAGGTCTGAGGGGAAAAACCCCACAGGAAACACAGGAATATAATGATCTGGCAAGTTTGCCACCCATGTTCTCTGTAAAGCATGGTGAACTAATGACGTCAACTCCTTAAAAGGCTAGTGGAGAAGCAAGAGCCAGCAGATAACATGGTTTTGTCAACAAGCCTGTTTTGAAGACATCTTGCTTCACTGGATGTATCCAGCTCAGTTCCAAAATTAAGTTCTCGGAGGTGTTGTAGGAAAGCTATTGCAAATCTCTCCCCCCCGACCCCATTTTGGAAGCTGATATATCCATTTGCTTTTGTGGGTATTCACACAGGTTATTTTTCTGTTTTTTCATGGTAGTATTTCAGAAATGCATTAAAGTAATTTTAAAGCACCTGTCTTTTCCTTACCTTTTTTCTTGTAAGGAGGCTGCCTGTTCATCCTCTCATAGCATTTGAACTGGGAATCTACTATCTTCTGGCGTATTGCTGAATGTTCAGTTTCTATAGGCTCTAATGTGGGATCAGTATAACTTACAGTAGAAGAGAGACTTGGAGCCATTCTCTGTGCAAAGAGGAAAAACTGTTAATGGATGCGAGTAAAACCAGGAGAGCAACATCAAAAACACGAGGTGCCCATCATTCTTGCTTTTATCTCATTGTATACTTAAATGTTGCTATGGAGATTTTGATGTTTTGCTTGCAAAAACATGTTGTACCTTCTCTCCAGGACATACAAAACACAGGATTAAATATGGCTGTGCAAAGGACTGCTTGCTTTCATTATGAGAGTTTTTATTGCTTCTCCCTATGGGGAAGCAATCTGCGTGGCAACTGCAGCTGAATGGAATGGAAGCTGAACAGTGGTAAGGCATAGTGAATTTCACACACACAATTCCATACTGCAAATACATTTTGGGGGGAAACGGAAGCCCACTGTGAGTCTCCAAATCTTCCCATTGGCAAAAATTGAGTTCACACATTTAAATGTTGTCATTAGGTATTTCCCTAACACCAATGACTGAACTTTCTAAATTACCAGTTTTCATATTCTCCAAGACAGTGCTCGTCAACCTTGGGTCCCCAACCTTGGGTCCCCAGCTACAGCCAGGCTAGTCAATGGTTAGGGATGATGGGAGCAGCAGTCTAGCAACATTTGGGGACCCAAGGCTAAAGAACACACCTTCAAGACATACAGCATGCTACACACTGAAGGGGTTACTAATAATAATAATAATAATAATAATAATAATAATAATAATAAATTTTATTTATATCCCGCCCTCCCCAGCCGAAGCTGGGCTCAGGGCGGCTAACAACAATCAAAATAATCCGACATTCTAAAACATTCATTATAAAATTAATTAAATCAAATTAAATTAAAATCAAATTAATGGCAACCATCAAGCCAAATTCTGTGCATATTGCCGATTGCCAGAGGAGGGGGTCAGGCTGCGCCCTGACCAAAGGCCTGGTGGAACAGCTCTGTCTTGAAGGCCCTGCGGAAGGATGTCAGGTCCTGCAGGGCCCTAGTCTCTTGTGACAGAGTGTTCCACCAGATTGGAGCCGCGACCGAGAAGGCCCTGGCTCTAGTTGAGGCCAGCCTAACCTCTTTGTGGCCTGGGATCTTTAGGATGTTTTTATTTGCAGACCGTAGATTTCTCTGTGGGACATACCAGGAGAGGCGGTCCCGTAGGTACGAGGGTCCTAGGCCGTATAGGGCTTTAAAGGTTAAAACCAGCACCTTAAACCTGATCCTGTACTCCACCGGGAGCCAGTGCAGCTGGTATAATACCGGATGGATATGATCTCGCAGCGAAGACCCCATAATGAGTCTCGCCGTGGCATTCTGCACCCGCTGGAGTTTCTGGGTCAGTCTCAAGGGCAGCCCCACGTAGAGCGAGTTACAATAATCCAGTCTGGAGGTGACCGTCGCGTGGATCACAGTGGCTAGGTCAGGGCGAGAGAGATAAGGAGCCAACTGCTTAGCTTGGCGGAGATGGAAAAAATGCCGCCTTTGTTATAGCTGTAATCTGCGCCTCCATAGAGAGGGAGGTATCGAAGATTACACCCAAACTCTTAACGGATGATGTTGGCACTAATTGCACCCCCGCAAGAGATGGGAGTTGCCCCCTCAATCCCATATCGCTCCGTCCCAGCCAAAGGACCTCTGTCTTCGAAGGATTTAACTTCAACCGGCTCCCACGTAACCATCCAGCCACAGCCTCCAGACATCTGGTCAGTGTATCTGGGGCCGAGTCAGGGTGGCCGTCCATCAACAGATAGAGTTGGGTGTCATCGGCATACTGATGGCAGCCCAGCCCAAAACTCCGGACAAGCTGGGCGAGGGGGCGCATAAAGATGTTAAAAAGCATCGGGGAGAGAATCGCACCCTGAGGCACTCCACACACCAAGGAGTGGCGCGATGACAATTCCCCCCCAAGCGCCACCCTCTGTCCCCGACCAGAGAGAAGCGAGCGCAGCCATTGAAGGACTGTGCCCTGGATCCCCACGTCGGCAAGGCGGTGGTCCAGGAGTTCGTGATCGACCATGTCGAAGGCTGCTGACAGGTCTAGAAGAATCAGCAGCCCCGACCCGCCTCGATCCAGCTGCCTACGGAGATCATCTGTTAGGGCAACCAGAGCCGTCTCGGTCCCATGACCAGCGCGGAAGCCGGACTGGAATGGATCGAGAGCCGATGTTTCACCCAGAAACCTACCAAGCTGTTCAGCAACCGCTCTCTCAATCACCTTACCCAGGAATGGAAGATTTGAAACTGGGCGGTAATTGGATAGATCTAGAGGATCTAATGATGTTTTCTTTAAGAGTGGACGCACCACCGCCTCCTTCAGTTCCCCTGGGAATATCCCGGTGCCAAGGGACAAATTGATGATATCACCCAGGGGGGCCCGCACCTCGTCTGGACACGCTCTAATCAGCCAAGACGGGCACGGGTCCAGAGGACAGGTGGTGGGCTTTCCAGCTTGGAGGAGTCTGTCCACATCGGCTGGGGATATCCGGTCAAAGTGGTCCAATACTGGACCCGAGGACAGTCGAGGGGCCTCCAGTTCCTTTATTGTATCCAAATTGGCAGGGAGGTCATGGCGGAGCAACAGGACCTTCTCCGCAAAAAAGCTCGCAAATGCCTCACAGCTGTGTGTCGAATTGTTATTTAAATTTGGCTGTCCTTCAAGGGACGTTAAAGACCTAATTATACTAAATAATTGCGCCGGGCGAGAGCTAGCGGAGGCAATGGAGGCCGAGAAGTAGGACTTCTTAGCGGCCTTCACTGCCATCTCGTAGGTTTTCATAAAAACCCTATAAGATGTACTACTCTGAGGTTTTGTGAGAGGACAACCTCCTGTGAGTAATTCAGCTTTCACTTTCTGTCCATACAATGAATTTGCATTGTGTGTGTTACATTTAATGAAAACTGCTGTGATTTAAAGCCCACTGGTACACATTTAAATTGTTGGCAAGCACACTATTGGATTCGACAACTTAAGGGACCCTAGCCTTCGTGGAATGAGTAATCTGCTGTTCAGAAGCGGCTGGAAGTGAAATAGCAGGGACCATTCCGTATGTGACTTAAGGGATTAATTCTGTTATTGGGCAAGGCAGACTCGGATTGACTGGAGGTTCTAGACAATTGGGAGTTAGCTGTCAGCGAGGATGGCAGTTGAGATTTGACAGCTGGAGGAGTTGGAGGGAAGAGTGGTTCTGAAGGTATTTTCCCCCTGTGTAAGCCTGAATTCCTGCCTTATTTCTCTGCCTTATTTCTCCTCATATTAAGTACAGTACTGTTTTGTTCAGTTTACCTCCGTAAAGTTTATTATCACTTTCTTTTCTCTCTGGACTCCATCACCTTTATACCAGCCATTCTGCTAACACCCCAAACCTAAGCCCTCCCTCTTTTCTTCTGATACAGTGGTACCTCGGGTTAAGTACTTAATTCGTTCCGGAGCTCTGTTCTTAACCTGAAACTGTTCTTAACCTGAAGCACCACTTTAGCTAATGGGGCCTCCTGCAGCTGCCATGCTGCCGGAGCACGATTTCTGTTCTCATTCTGAAGCAAAGTTCTTAACCTGAAGCACTATTTCTGGGTTAGTGGAGTTTGTAACCTGAAGCGTATGTAACCTGAGGTACCACTGTACTGTGTAGGCTCAAATGTACTGCTAACAAACACTGAGAACAGAGAAAGGGGAGCAGATAGAGAAGAGGCCAAGACTCTTGCCATTTGATTGCAAGAGGACCTGATATGGTTCATCAGTTTACAATGATAAAGAGCTCAAACAGAAATGACTGCAAGCCTTTATGAGTTTCCACAAAGTGTACTGTAATTAGCTAAATGCTGGCATAAAGTAGGAGGGTTTTTTTCTCCACTTCGTTGGCTGTGCTTAATATAATTTGTGCTGGGCAGTAATAGAATGGTAAATTGAAATTACACAAGGCAGACCTGACCATAGATCTCCAGATGTTGTTGGACTCCAACTCCCATCAGCCCCAGCCAGCATGCCCCATGAACAGGGTGATGGTAGTTGCAGCCCAGCAACATCTGAAAGGCCACAGGTTCCCTGTTCCTGAATAAGGAGGATACTTTCAGACCTGCAGGCAGTCATATTTCAGCCACACTGGCCACCCATTGCCTTGGTTTTCAAGGGAAAATGAGAGAGGTTGGCAGCGGTACTAGCTAAAGAGGGCTTGACTGGAAATGGTCTTCCGCTGTCAGGACCAAGAAAGTATAGCAAGCACCATGACCTACAACCAGTGAAGAGTTAGGCACCAGGAATTGATAAGTATATATTTTCACAATGTTCCATTTCAATCCACAGATCCCATTAAATTCAGTGGAAGAAGTAGATTCATGTGTGCAACGCTCTGCACATGAGAATTATCTTACTCTCCTGAAATACACAGGATTCATTTGTTTTAAATGAAATATTTTTACTGAATGCATCAGGGTATTTCATGCTCTCAGGCTGCAATCCTAGGCGAACTTACCAGAGAAGGAGTCCCATTCAAATCAGCGGGACTTACTTCCAACCGAGTAAACATACCTAGGATTGGTCTGTTGAAGTGCCAAGTTATTCCTGTCATTCCCTTTCTTTCCCTCATATTAGGACATCTTGTCCACACAAGAGTTTTGCGTGCACATCTGAGCACATCTTAACTCACTGGACACAATCATTCACCGCTGACTTGTCTGTTTCAGCCATCTTCTTCTGTTTTGAACAAAGCATGTTTTGGGTTTAAAAATATTGTCAAAATTTATGTGCTTTCCTCAGTGGCAGTGGTTCAAAAACCGAATGGCAAATGCACATTGAAAACAACCTATGAAAGATCAGGTGATTTTAATGTTTACTTTTATATTTTGGGCACTTGCCTTTTTTGGAACAAAAGTGAGCAGGTGAATCTACTGCCAGTGTTAAAATATTTCTCTTTGATTATATTAGTCTTGGCTTAAACTAGAGTAGAGCTCTCCCATGAGGAGTCTTGGAAATATGGTTATCTGTCTCTTTCATAAGCCATTCACTTCACCTCTGCGGTTTTATAAAATTTAATGATTTAAACAGAGGTTTGCAGTTGTGCAAGGAGGAAGCATTAACACTTATAGAATTAAATACCAGCTTTTTTCAAAAAGAAGCATTCTATGTCATCTTCCTACTTGCTAACTCTGTATTCAGTTTGACTAAATACTTTTAGATGACCACAAAAATATCCTGGGGATTGAAACATGATATGGAATCACATTAACTGTTGTATTTCCAGTCTTACATTCAGCACTCATAATATTTATTCAAAGCCTAGAGAAACCTATGTAGGTAATAAGTGTTTCAGCTTTCTTTTATTAAGGATTTTGAATAAATGTTATTCATTCATTCGGCAAATCAGTCAACAGTTAAACACCACCATAAATCATAAAACGCCACAACACTTTATGAAAATGCAAGCATAAAACAGACTCGGCAGTGCAGAGCAAAACCTAGGCAAATTCAACATCAAAAAGGCCAGGATAGATAATGTTTTTACCTGTCACTAAAACACATCAAAGTTATGCCAGGCAGACTTTGCTTTTCAAAGTTGGGGGGAGCCAAAACAGAAAAGACCCTGTCACTGGTCACCATCCATCTAACTTTTGAGTGACTAGGGACCAAAAACCCAGTATCTGAGATTGGTTTTAATAGAGTGTATTGATGGAATAAGTTGAAGTATATGGCATTCTTGTTTTCCCACTCTCAGTTCATAATTTGAGATGGCATACATGCAGTAGGAGGAACATTCCTTGCATTACTTTGGGTTTTGAGAAGAAAGTAGTGTTACAGTCTCTTGTCCAAAGTAAAGTGCATAGCTTCAACATACATATTCACATCTTCTGTATCTTGTAATGTCCCCCCCCCCCCCATCCCATCAGGTTGGATAAAATACTGTATCATCACTGAGATCCAAAGAGCTGCCTGAAGCATAGAATGCCCAGTTGATTTTGGTTGTTTGTTTACATTTTCTTTGAATAGCAGATACCCATGCCATAGCATTAATTACCCTTGAGAGTTTCTTCAGTTTCGAGTGCTAGTATTTGAGAAAGACAAATACCACTCCAGGTGTACAGTTCTTTGAATGCCAGTCACTGCATATAATATCGAACAAGATCAGATTAATTACTCCCTGAAATAATGACCATCCAGGGCAATATTTTCAATAGAGGAATGAATGATGTTACCGCATATAAGAAAGTGGAAGAATACCTTGAGCATATAGACAATTATCATTTATTAAAAATAAATGATTCACAGCTTCATAACTGTAATGGTTTTTTTTTAATGTGATGAAAAGGGTCAGCAATAATCTTCCTGAAGAGAACAGATTAAATGATGTCCCATGTGGCAGTTTAGCAGCCGTACATATGATGTCACTCCTAAAAGTCCAAGTAAATGACGTCATACATACGACCACCAAGCCACCACGCATTAAATGATTGTTATAAAAGGTGCATTACTATGGAGTAAAAAAAAACAGATTTCTTTGAATGCTGGCAACCACTTTATACCTAAAAGATGATAGTTGCGTCTTTTAGATTGAAGCAACCGCGCTCCCTGCGAATTAATATTAAGACTTGCTATATTGTATACTCTCAGAATAATTCATAACTAACAATCAACAGCAAAAGGTAATCGAATGGTAGAATTGGAAGGGACCCTGAGGGTCACCCAGTCCAAACCCCTACAGTGCAGGAATCTTTTGCCCAACATGGGGGCATGGTCTTTATGACCAATTCTTTGGATGATGAAAATATCACACACAAATCCTGGGAAAAGAAAATCCTCCCCCCCCCCCAAATACTTCAGACGATGGGCAAGCATCCGAAAAGGCGCCTCCATCAATAATGCAAGCATAATATGGAATATCATTTTTTTTGTGACCTTTAAAGCAGATGCCACATATCAGGTGAGTTTTCCTTCCAACCCTTTTAAAAAAACAGAGCAAGGCAGAAAATCTCTTAATGTCAAACAGAAGGCAAATCTCAAATACAAATTGTAGCTTGGTACGTTTTGTGCATCTTGTCACTACTCCCTCTTCCTCCCCATAATATTTAGCAGAAATGAATAGTCAATGAATCCTGAATGTCAAGTCAAGAGTTTCTGTGCCACAGGCGTGGGGAATTTCACTCCACAATGCCTGGGATTCAGGCAGTGAGAGCAGCAGATCTGGAAGTATATAGAAAACTCCGCAAGGAGCCCAGTCCCCGCCTAAAAGCAATGTGGAGTCCAGCTCTGACTGGGGCAGAGGAAGGGGGGTCACCACTGAGGGGGTGACAAAATGCCGGGCGGCACTCACCGCAGGGCCTGCAGCGCGCCTGAGCCACTCGTCTCTCCTGGGAGTGACGCGGTGGCTTGGGCACTCACAGGCTCTGCACTGCCCCAAACAGTCTGCCTGCTGCCCCCCCCCCCCCCAGCTGTAGGGAAGCTGAGAGGGAGGAGGCAGGCAGACTCTGGAGGCCCCGTGGATTGTCCTGCCCCAGCTGGCCCTGCCCCTGGGCACAGGGCATGCATGCCACCCCAGGTGCCCATTCAGCTTGCTCTGCCGCTGGCTCTGACAAACTGATTACAAGCTAACCTTCTGTTCTTTTATGTGTCTCCATCAAAGGTAAAGGTAAAGGACCCCTGACAGTTAAATCCAGTCACAGACGACTCTGGGGTTAAGGCGCTCATCTTGCTTTACAGGCCGAGGGAGCCAGCGTTTGTCCACGGACAGTTTTTCCGGATCATGTGGCCAGCATGATTAAGCTGCTTCTGGTGCAATGGAACACTGAAACCAGAGCAGTGCACGGAAACGCTGTTTACCTTCCCGCTGGAGTGGTACCTATTTATCTACTTGCGCTTGTGTCTCCATACAGTTTAATAAATAAAAATAAGTATTTTCACCACTCAAAAGAAACTTATTTCAGCAGAAAGGTACTGAACATGTGTGAATATATTAAGAGTATGGCAGTCATATTAGAGAAGCCTACAACTATGACGGTCACTGTCGATTTTGAAAAGAAGGATAAATATATTAAACTACTCAACAGACATGTTAAAATGAAACACTATTAAAAATCCTGTACCACAGGGCAATCCTCCTCACATTTACTAGGAAGTAAGCCTCACTGAGCTCAATGGAGCTTGTTACCATTCGGCAGAGATTGGGGCTGGTGCACAACCTTCGTAACAATACTATCATTCTTTTAAAAAAATCAAGATTACTTAGTTTTAACACTGTGCAGCTGATTTTTGATTTTTTAAAAAAATACAGTTTAGGTAATTTTACTGCAGTGAAAACAGATCACATGTGGGTCCAACAAGCGCTACCTAACCAATTATTGCTAGCTATAATTTAAAATTACACTGCACATTATCTAGTTCTCTACCACCAGCCTCAAGCATTATTATATTACTTTATCTTGTAATTTGTCCATGGAAAAAAGCAGGCTAAGAATGAACGAGGCTGTTGCACTACTGAATAACTGCTTTTAATCAGGTCTGCTAAAACCAACCAACCAACCAACCAACTACCCTTTCAGACTCATTTTATGTCCCAATGTCATTTCAGTCCTGTCACTCATATGATTAAGCAACTGAGTCTAAATTTTAGCTAGAGGTTCTTTTCCTGCCCTCTCTGAAAATATCAGGGATTGGACCTAAGACTTTCCACAAGCAACGTACGCTCTTGCCTTTCCTTAAGGAAGAGGGGTTCGTGAACTTAAGGTTGTAATCCTAACCTCACTTACTTGGGAGTAAGAACCACTGAATTTCAACAGCACTTACCTCTGAGTAGACATGGTTAGGCTTACACAATCACTCAGTTGTCACTCATGCCACCATTGCTGTATTCAAACACAGATACGGGGGGCTAAGTCATGGGGGCCGAGCCTTTTTGGGCCCCCCATGTCCCCAAAATAAGGGGGTGGATGAGGTTGAGTGCAGAGCCAAGCACTGTGTGGCTTCAGTGGCTGACTCCTCCTGCCATGGAGAAGAAGCAGGGAAGCAGCCCATAGTTGGTGGCAGGAGGACAAGAACCTGCTGGCCACTGAGTGCTGCTGCCGCATTCAGCTCTGACACCGACTCCTCCAACGTCCTGACAACATGTGCACATCTTAGAGACATCGGGACTTCAGGACCCAACACCACCCCCTGCATTTCTCCTTCGGAAGCTGGTGCCTCTGCATCGATATCTGGCTGAACCTGGGACCTTTCGCTTGCAAGGCAGAAGCTCTGCACTGAGCCACGGTTATTCCCCAAGTGAACCAGACCATTGCCTTACAAGTATTTCCCAAGAAAGGTAAAAAACAACAACCCAGGAGACCCCCGATCACTTCTGTTCATAGCCGTTTGAATTAGTTAGCCTGATTTTAGAACGAAGTGAACTAGCACAATGCAAGCAGTATCAATCCATTTCACAACAATATACCTGCAATTCTAAAAGCCTTCTGTTATTTTTTTTATTATGCAAATAGAAATATTTGGTTACGCGGTTTGCTTTTACTTACATTTAGTAGAATAATCAATAAGAAGCAACCCTTGCTTTTTTTATCCATTGCAGATCCTTTCTGGAGCAATGTATCTCCCAGGCCCTACTGGGAATTAGAGAAACAATTGCTATCATTAGATTTTATTTATCAACACAATATCCTCATTAAAATGTATACAAGTTTCTTTCTTAAACACAGTGTGCATATTCAGGTGTTACCAGGAATGGCTAACACTTTTCATCCCAACTGCCACATTGAGGATTAGGCAACACGATGACCATATACATACGTAATAGACAATCTTTATAGAATTCCTTCAAACAATAACAAGTTCGAAATGAAATCTTAGACTCAGAGTCTCTGAAAGTCTTTGAATGAAGCGAGGTGCCAAACTTTGCAACACAGGGGTTTGTTTGGATACACTGAGGATTAGCCAGCATGCAACACACTCACAAAACATAACCCACACATGCATATACAAACAAGGAGACCATAGCTGTCCTTCCAGCTCAGCACTGCAATAGGGAGGGAAGTCTCAGCTTACGGTGCAAAGTTGCCTCTTTTACTTCCAGTGCGGCATCACAGCTAGGAGGTATTAGTGCTGAAGAAGTAGGAAACCTACAGATGCACCAGAGGGAGAAGAGGTATCTTTGCAAGCCAAGAGCATGAAGAGGACCCATCCAGTTTTGGGTGTTCCATTGCAAGTGGCATGCCCATGAGTCATGGCTTTTCTACCCCTGCACTAAACTATAACTGAGTGTGATGAAAATGTGCTGAAGAAAACTTCAGACCTGCAGGCTCCCTCCTGTTGTCCTCCTTCACCACAGCTGTGAGTGGGAGAACAGAAGTCTTTGCTTCTGCCTAATATTGCATGCTAAACAGTGGTTAAATTGAACTCTAAAGTGTGCTAATAATGGCTTGTTTAAACATGCCGACTTCATTACCTACGGTCTGAAGTTGATTAATTTCAAAGAAACCTTAGTGATTAACCACAGTTTGTTGTTGCTTTCAGGTGACACAACCATCCACCATTAATCTAAACTGGAAGCAGTAGATTCTAAACTCCTCCTCACAGCAGCACCAGAGGAGGAGAAGTACACAAACCCAGGGGTCTCTGTGGATTGGTACTGTCACACTAAACTATGGTTTAGCATAATGTCAACAGGTAGCCTGAACGTGTGTGCACATTTTAAAAAATGACAATATAGGTGCTAAGAACGTTGTCCCAATATGGCACCTTAAAAGTTTTCTCATTAATTTTTCTTCATAATATGTAATTTGCTAAATATGTCAGTGAAGCACAGAATATGAAATGCCATTTAAGCTAGCGTTGAGCTGAATTATCATGGCTTTCTATTTTCAGCATGAGATTTGCATGTTCAATGAGGGAGAGCCTTTAGTCAAGCGACTAAGCAAATTGCACACTAATAATAAAAAAATCTCTTTATCCTAGTTCTAAACATCACAGTGCAGGCACAGCAATGAAAATGCTCCGAAAGGGGATCTTTAGAACAGAACTATTGGCCCACAGGGCTGATTCCAAAACAGGGAAAGCCACAGTACCCAGGGAACTTATCTGACTCCACCATACCAAAGTTTTGGTATGCCTTTTTATATACTCTCTGTGAACCCGCCTCAACCACCAAAGTGACCAGAAACAGTCCCAATCCCAAGCGCTTTCTGCAGACTTACGGCTATAGGAGAGGAAGGGCTTAGAGAGAGTATAAAAAAGGTCTGTACAACTTTTGCTCAAGGATTTTTCCAAGTTTAATCAGAGAAGCTCAAAGACTGCGTAGCTCCCAAAGACATGAATATTCTGTGGGTTGCACCCTGTGGGATAACTTGGGTACCATACAGTTCCCAGTAGCCACGAAACCCAGTATTAGTGGAGATATTACGCAGATCTCTCTGCTGCCCTAATATACAATTCTGAGTTTGTATTGTACATTGTTTTGTTGTTGTTTAGTCGTTTAGTCGTGTCCGACTCTTCGTGACCCCATGGACCAGAGCACGCCAGGCACCCCTGTCTTCCACTGCCTCCCGCAGTTTGGTCAGACTCATGTTTGTAGCTTCGAGAACACTGTCCAACCATCTCATTCTGTCATCCCCTTCTCCTTGTGCCCTCCATCTTTCCCAACATCAGGGTCTTTTCCAGGGAGTCTTCTCTTCTCATGAGGTGGCCAAAGTATTGGAGCCTCAGCTTCAAGTATTGGAGCCTCAGCTTCACGATTGCTTTAAGTGTGGCTTTTAATTTATTGTACCACCAAACACCTGACTTCAAAGCGAGAGGAAAATATGCAAGTTACAATGTTATCCTAAATGCGTAACTTGCAACTACATTTGGGGATTTAAAAAAATAATAATGTAATACCAGGTGTGCGAGAGGCAGGGTTAGTATTCATCATGGCATGCGGAGAGGGGCATTTAACCCTTCACACCCCAACGGCAATCATCATAAAATCCATCCCACCACAAGCCTAGGGAGCTGGGGACCCACTGGGCTGGTTTTTGTCGCAACAGTGACTAGAGCGTTGACGTAGTTTGTAGGTGTGCATGACGGCATAGTCCCATCCATTTCTTCGGCTGGATGCACTGCAGACCACTCCTTAGTAACTGTGGTTAGGAATGCAACCTGAATAATCTTGAAACCAAATAATACGTTTTTATTGGCTCACAAGTAAGGTAGGCTGCTCCTCACCCCCACCCCCGCTTTGTTCTTAAAAATAAATAAGTAAATTTGTGCTACATGCTCTTTAAGATCACTGGTGCAATAAAATAGTCTAGTAATGTACGTTTTTATGTCTTTAAAGCAGTATGTTCCACATACTTAATTTTTATAACAGTTAATGTTCAGTTATTAAGCCTTTAAGGATACTATTAAATTAAATCACAGTAATATTTCATAACACTTTTTATAACCTGTTCTGGGGGAATGGTCCAGCCAAAATGAAGCACATCTAAGCCGCCATGATTTGTGAGACAGCTTAAAGCACATGCATAACACATCCAGAGAAATCAATGGGGTTTTTCTTTTTTTTTAAGTGCTTAACTTTGAACAGATGTGTCCCTAGCTACTACTTGTCAAATACTTATATATATGTTTGCAGCAGTGAGGCAGGTGTATTCAGTCAAGTGTATTCAGCGATGTGCACACGGAGTTCCTGCATGTTTTGGATCTCTTGTTTACTTCAGAAGAAGATGTAGAGCAGGCATAGGCAAACTATGGCCCCCCAGATGTTTGGAACTACAATTCCCATCACCCCTAGCTAACAGGACCAGTGGTCAGGGATGATGGGAATGGGAATTGTAGTCCCAAACATCTGGAGGGCCGGAGTTTGCCTATGCCTGATGTAGAGCAAGGAGGGGGAAGCTGTTACTCTCCAGATGTTGTTGGACTTCAGTTCCCATCAGCCCCAGCCAGCATGGTCCATGATCAGGGATGATGGGAGTTGGAGTCTACCAACATCTGGAAGGCTGCAGATTCCCCATCCCTGAAGTTGAGAGAAGCATGCAAAGACAGCTGATGACATGGAATGCTGAGAAATAAATATCACCCACCCCACCTCTGAGCAGGAACTGAGGTCTATGGGACCTGGTGCTTTTTAGTGGCAGACATGATGAAGCAGTTGCAGAAGCATGAAAGCTCATGGGTCATGAGATACATGGCTGCTGACTGGCCAGCAGCACTTAGCGCATCAGATCACCCTACTATTCCCCCAGCCACCAGTACTTTCTCCATGGAAGTGAACAGGGCAGGGGCAGGAATGAAACATTTGTATTCACATCGGGCTATCCAAACAGGGATTGATTCTAGCATCACAGTCCTAAAATCACTCTTCACCAAACTGGCCTTTAGCTGCTTCAGACTACAATAATAATCAGCCTTAGGCAGCAGGTCATGGTGGCTGAGGATAATGGGAGTTGTAGTTCAAGACTTCCGGAGGGCACCATGTTGGCAAAGATTCTGGCAATTTACAAATCCTAAAAGAAAGTTGGAAGAAGTGGCATGGGGGTGCCATAGGTGACTGAGAGGGGCAAAATTTGGGATAAATCTACAATGAAAATAATCTCAGGGTAGTCAAAAGAAGGCACGCTCAAAATAGTAATTCAGTGTCATTACCCCTGTAAGATTAGATCCTATATTAAAAATTTTGCTACAGATTTGGGGTAAGGGCACCCATAACTGAGTTAATGAATGTTAGAAACTGATAAACGGTATAATTTAAATAATATTTGGGAATTGAAGGGAAAAATACACGCTGCAGCACTTCTCTTGAACTGTGCCAAACATGGAAATTTCTAGGTTTAGCCTATGCAAACTAGCCTGGCAGGGCTGGTTGAATGCAAGCCATGAAACAATGGCTAGTTATCGACTTTTCAAAGAATAAGGATCCTTGGGTCTGTGCAAAACAAAGTTGCCGTGGTTATTGTGGGTGGATAAAAGTTTAGGATTTAAAACTGGGGGGGGGGGAGAGAGAGAGGCTGTGCCCACAGGAACAAAAGTGTCCTTTTACAGAGGCTTTGAGCAAGGTGTTCTGGGAACAAGGAGGAGGAAATAGGCAGAGCTGATGCGAGGCAGAGGCCATGCATGGCACAACCACCTTGGCGGGCTGGGACAGAGGCACGGGAATGCTCTGCTGCTGTAGGGAACGAACCCCTCTCGAGAAGTAATGCTGTGAACTCTCTTCTTCTCTCTAGACCCAGGAGTATACAGTGGTACCTCAGGTTACAAACGCTCCAGGTTACAGACTCCACTAACCCAGAAATAGTACCTCGGGTTAAGAACTTTGCTTCAGGATGAGAACAGAAATCGTGCGGTGGCAGCGGGAGGCCCCATTAGCTAAAGTGGTACCTCAGGTTAAGAACAATTTCAGGTTAAGAACGGACCTCCAGAACGAATTAAGTTCTTAACCAGAGGTACCACTGTATAGGTGTAAAATAAACCATATACCTTAAAACACTACAGTCTCTACTGTGCCTGAATTCCCAACAGAAACATAACCCTGATTATGCACCTATGACCCCCTAGAATTCTGCTAATGCTTGGGGGTGGCCAGAGTTTTGGTGGTTTCGCAGAAGTTGTCCACTTAAGTGGGGATATTTAGGGGACCAAAAAAAAAAAGGATGGACATGATGTCAAGAAGCTTGTTTCAAAGGTCAATACAAAATAAAGATGACAATCTCAAATTTAGTAATAGCATCCTTCCAGTATAGTTTGAAATATAATTGCATTCATTTAGAGCACTTCCTGACATTTAATTTACAACAAATTAGCAAAAGTCAATCTATGCTTGGAAGGTTCTATATAAATGTTTGCTTGCTTTTGTTTTTAAATTAAATGGTGAATTTTATCCTCAGTGCGGCATATATTTTTCTGCGTGTACAATTTAAAAATTAATAGAGCGAGCCATGTCAGGAGCTGTAAAAAAATGTTTAATGGGCTGTTTAGCAAAGTGATGATTTTGTCCTAATTGAAACTGGGAATTGTTTCTGTCATGTTAGATCAAAGCTCTGAGAATAAGCAGGTCTTAATTCCTAGTGGCTGGGCCTGCATGGGTGGAAATAACTAGATCTGTGATGTGTTGCTCCAATTAGAGTTCTTGCTTTCATCTCTGCTAAATGATAGGAATATAAGGTTGAGTGTTTTGCCAGATATCAAAAGATTTCCTTAACTCAGCTAAATTTCCCAGGAGCAGAAAGGGAAAGCTAATTTTAAATTATATAGAGAAGTGGCAATATTAAAGCCATGTCTTTTTCTGGCTTGGTCTTTTTTTTTTTTTTTTTTTAATCTATACGAGTTGGGGAAGGACATAGATTGGCTTTTACGTTCATTTAAAAATGACTGATTAAGTGAGTAAAGTCTGCTTATGTACCCTACACAATCAGAGTTCTACCACCTGCCTGAGAGCTACCTGCTACCTGTATGGCTCCTATCTGCCTGATTCCTGCTATCTGCCTGTTGGTCCTAAGGTCTAGCTTCCTGCCTCTTGGGCCTGAGCACCTGACAACTAAGCTGTTTGAAACCAAGGTATGACTGTATTTCATTTTGTTGTTATGTATTCCTAATGAACTGAACAATACCATCGGCAGCTATGTGGACTGCTGAGACCATTTATGTTGGCCTTTTGGTAAATAAACTTTTTGCTCACTTTTAAGGTTTTCCCCAGGCCTTTCATAATCCGTGGACTCAGAAATTAGCACCATACATCTTACAAAATATATAAAGGCAGACTAATATTATCCATTCTGGTTGTTTTGCTTTGCTTTGGTTCTTACGTGATTGGTAGCTTTGAAATGCATGCTAAAGAAAACCATTAACTTTTCCAGCAATGCTGTATCAAAATGGAGAGCAAAACAGTGGTTTGTTCTCGAATGTTTTGGTTCCCGAATGCCGCAAACCCGTAAGTGGTTGTTCTGGTTTGCAAACTATTTTTGGAAGCTGAACATCTGATGGGGCTTCTGTGGCTTCTGATTGGCTGCAGGAGCTTCCTGCAGCCAATCAAAAGCTGTGCTTTGGTTTCTGAATGTTTTTGAAGTTGAATGGACTTCCGGAACGGATTCCCTTCAACTTCCAAGGTACGATTGTAAAAGACAAAACATAACCCATCATGAGACAATGATAAACAGCTAAAAATCATTCTTAAAAACCACAGACAAAATGTAACCCCTTTAACAATCCTGGGTAAAAAAAGGGAAAGATTTAACCTGGCACTGAAAGAATTGTAAAGTTGATGGCCACCAAGTCTCTCTCTAGGGAGTGTATTGCAAAATACAGAAAAAGGCCCTCACCTTCATGCATCAATGATGTCATCATGTGATTAACAGGTTGGTGGCCATGCTCACCTATCAAATTTGGCCCATGATGCTGATCCTGATCAGGATTGGGCCTGAGAAGCCATTTCTGTAATACCAGCCCCCCTGGCTACTGAAGCAGCAGCAGCAGCAGCAAGCACACAAGAAATGCACTTCACAAGGAATTTACCTTGCTCAGAAACCCAACTAGCTAAAGATGCTGAGCTACAATTAAAGGTAAAGGTAAAGGGATCCCTGACCATTAGGTCCAGTCGTGACCGACTCTGGGGTTGCGGCACTCATCTCGCTTTATTGGCCGAGGGAGCTGGCGTTTGTCCGCAGACAGCCTCCGGGTCATGTGGCCAGCATGACTAAGCTGCTTCTGGTGAACCAGAGCAGCACACGGAAACGCCATTTACCTTCCCGCCAGAGCGGTACCTATTTATCTACTTGCACTTTGATGTGCTTTCAAACTGCTAGGTTGGCAGGAGCAGGGACCAAGCAACGGGAGCTCACCCCATCGTGGGGATTTGAACCGCCGACCTTCTAATCGGCAAGTCCTAGGCTCTGTGGTTTAACCCACAGCGCCACCCACGTCCCTTACTGAGCTATAATTACTGGGCATCCATAAGGTGCTGTGCAATAGCTGATCAGCAGCAGAAACTCTTGGGATCTAGATAAGCTTCTCTAGTAGTGTAAGAGCCAGGGGCGCCGACTTATAAAAAATATTGGGGGGGCCCATACCGACTTATAAAAAATATTGGGGGGGGGCCCAAGACCTCCAAACCGCTGCTGCTGGGGGAACGAAAGGGGCGAGCCCTGGGCTGCCCCGACCTTAAGTGAACCTGTGAGGGCCCGCCCTTTGCGGCAGCCGATTGGCTGCCGCCGTGGGCGGTGAATATTAATGAGCTAGGGGGAATCCCCGCTTCTCGCGGGGCTGACGCCAGCCCCGCGAGATTGTTGATGGGTCGAGAGCCCGCAACCCCACCCCCTCTCTAGATCGGGAGTGGCTTTGTTTTAACTCATTACTGAATGTATTTTAAAAGGTAACTATCGTCAAACAAGGAAAATAAAAAATACCAACATAATTTTGTGATTTTACAAAGCATAATATAACTAATAATTTTCTTAAATTATTGGGGGGCAGAGCCCCCCCAAATGAATTTTTGAGGGGGCTCGGGCCCCCTCAGGCCCCATGGAGTTGGCGCCTATGGTAAGAGCTCTGGCCAAGTCCATGAATGGCTTGCCTGCCATTTCAGAAACGTGCAATGCCCAGGTTGCCAAAATAGGCCTGGGCACATTGAACAAGTGTGCCAACAAGCCAAAGTGAAATTGGCCTTCCTCAGAAGTAGCACAGTGGAAAGGAAGGCAGATCAAGGGCACAAAGCAGCAGTACATGCACTGCGCAGATGTCTTCTACATCTGGCAACACAGAGGAGGCAATTAACTATATCCAGCCAGGAGGACAAAGACATTGCAGTGGATCAACATTACCAGAACCCCCCTATCCTAGCACTGCTTTACCAAAGGGAAAGACTGGGTGGAGGAGCATATTTGATCTTCCTAACAATTACATGTGCTTCATGGAGAAGCAAGGCTGCTTTTGACAATAAAAAGAAACAAACAAAAACAGAGCGAGGAGGGAAGGGGTTGACTGGCGTTCACTATGCCAAGAGCTTTTTCTCACATGCTGGGAAAATGTACCAAAGGATAATTTATCAGTCCTTTTGGCTTCTTGCTGCCCCTGCCTGCAGATCTAATTCACATTCTCTCACTTACCTTGGCTTCATCCTATCATGCCGCAGCCATTCATACATGATACCATATTTTTTGCACCATAACACTCACTTTTTTCCTCCTAGAAAGTAAGGGGAAATGTCTGTGCGTGTTATGGAGGAAATGCCTACGGGTGGCATGCCTACGGATTTTCCTCCTCTAAAAACTATGTGCGTGTTATGGTCGGGTGCGTGTTATAGAGTGAAAAATACGGTAAATATAGAAGCGGCTCATCTAAGATCTGCTTTGCCCAGCCCATACATTAAGTCCTAGCATGCTGTTTGCCCTTTTATAAATGTTCAAATGTCGTAATAGTAGTAATCAAGGTTGTCCCACTCCTAGGGATTTCAAAAGACAACAATCTGTATTTCCATATGGTAATTTGTATGCAGCAATTTGCCACCGGCAGTCTGATGTTTGGCAAAGGCAGAAATCAGGCTAATCAGCATCACACACACCTGTCAAGCAATACCTAACCTTGAAAGGTGGCAGGGGCCAGCCCCAGATGGCTTGCTGCCTGAGGCAGTTTTCTCACTTTGCCTAATGGTAGGGCAGGTTTCGGGGGACACGGGTGGCGCTGTGGGTTAAAACCTCAGCGCCTAGGACTTGCCGATCGAAAGGTCGGTGGTTCGAATCCCTGCGGCGGGGTGCGCTCCCGTCGTTCGGTCCCAGCGCCTGCCAACCTAGCAGTTCGAAAGCACCTTCAGGTGCAAATAGAAAAATAGGGACCGCTTACCAGCGGGAAGGTAAACGGCGTTCCGTGTGCTGCGCTGGCTCGCCAGATGCAGCTTGTCACGCTGGCCACGTGACCCGGAAGTGTCTGCGGACAGCGCTGGCTCCCGGCCTATAGAGTGAGATGAGCGCACAACCCTAGAGTCTGGCAAGACTGGCCCGTACGGGCAGGGGTACCTTTACCTTTACCTTTTAGGGCAGGTTTCAAAGGATGGCAACCAAAGGTATGCCAAGGCAGGCAGGCAAACAGGAGGAATAGGTACAGGAAAAATATGTCTTCAACTGGTTGCTGAACAGAAAAGTCAGCAAGGTGAAATGTCTTGACATATGGAGCTCCATCTCTGAAGATGCACATAGTGCCACCACTTGCCTTTCCTTCAGATTCCTCCTATAAGCCTACCTTTCCTGGACAGCTTTTGCCTTAGCCTCATCTGGGAATGAGGACTGAGAGGATGTGTGTGTGTGTTGTTGTTTTTCTGTTGTGCTTAAGTGTCAAACAGTTCCAAAAAACCAATGCAGAGGAGTACACTGTTAAACTATACAAACTGTACAATTTAAAGGGCAAATAATGATAACTATAAACAGCTGCTGTTACTATTATTTACTTAGCTAAACAGGGATTCTAGCATTTTGCTAATCTCTTTTCCACACCCTCAAAACATTTAAGTTTTGCATTGGCTCTCCAATGACAGAGTGTGGCGTGACCCCTTCCATATAGTATCTGTCTGAACAGAAGGGGAATTTCAAATTAATTTGGCATTTGAAACAAAGAAAGGCCTCAAGTAATACAGTGGTGCCTCGCAAGACGAAATTAATTCATTCCACAAGTTTTTTCTTCTTGCGAGTTTTTTGTCTTGAGAAGCACGGTTTCCCATAGGAATGCATTGAAAATCAATTAATGCGTTCCTAGGGAAACCGCTTGCCAGGCTGGCGGTGCGGAGAAGGGCTTTTCTCCCCACCGCAAGCCTTCAGGACAGGTACGGGAACAGAGGGGAAGGCGTGCAGCGCTTCTCCTCTGTTCCCGGGGCTTGCGTGGGAGGAGGGTTTTTCCTCCCCACCGCCAACATTCAGAACAGCATTCTGAATGTTGGCGGTGGGAAGGAAAACCCTCCTCCCACCCCAAGTCTTCAGGAAAGCCATCCGAAGCCGGGCGGCGGGAGAAGGTGTCCCCGCCCCGCCGCCCGGCTTCGGAGCTTCGTTCCGATGCCGGGCGGCGGGAGGAGGCGTTCCCGCCCCGCCCCGCCGCCCGGCATCGGAGCTTCGTTCTGATGCCGGGCGACGGGGCGGGAGAAGGCGTCCCCGCCCGCCGCCCGGCTTCGGAGCATCGTTCCGAAGCCGGGCGGCGGGAGGAGGTCCGAGGACAGTGGGGAAGACGCGCTGCGCTTCCCCGCTGTCCCGGAGATTTCCCTATGGGCTTTCGTCTTGCGAAGCAAGCCCATAGGGAAATTCGTTTTGCGAAGCGCCTCCAAAACGGAAAACCCTTTCGTCTAGCGGGTTTTCCGTCTTGCGAGGCGTTCGTCTTGCGGGGTACCACTGTAAATCATCAGCATGTCTTTATATAATGCTTTTAGCACAATACATAGGTTGATGTTGTATTTATTATCCCCACTGCTTTGCACCATACCACATTTGGCAAGGCTCGATCTTCAAGTTTTATTTTTAAAGACAGCAGCTGAAGGAGACACACACTTCAGTGCATTTAAGGATCTTCATAAATTATTTCAGATTTCAGGAACCAGAAATGTGAAAATGAGGCTCATATCCTAATAACACTTGGACATATGTCTCAGTGTAATCAGTGTGACCTTCTTCTGACTAAACACAGTTCAGTCTGGGGAACTCCAGATATTAGTGACTTTATATTGTTATCTTAAAAAACACATCCATATGAAATGTATCACAGCTGTGAATGAAACTAATTGCAGACATGGGTCTGGTCTCTGATTGCAAGCCAGTAGGACAGTAATCAAAAAAGTTCTTTTCAACTGGTAATGTTCAGTTAGAATATAATTTTCTGCAACAGCCATAAGGGAACTCCCCCACCCCTTCTATTTCTGCTGCTCACAAAAGAAGATGGATCGTAAAATAAAATTAAAGGTAAAATCAAATAAAGTCTTTGGCTGCAATCATGCTAAACCAGGCATAGGCAAACTCAGTCTGCCAGATGTTTTGAGACTACAGTTCCCATCATCCCTGACCACTGGTCCTATTAGCTAGGGATGATGTGAGTTGTAGTCCCAAAACATCTGGAGGGCCGAGTTTGCCTAGGCCTGCGCTAAACCATAGTTTAGTGCAGCATGCAAGAGCAGATGAACCACAGAGAGCCTCAGGCAAGCACACTCCTCCACCCAGATGCTGCTGAACTACAACTCCCAGCAGCCCCAGCCACAATGGCCAATGGTTAGGGATGATGGGAGTTGTTGCCCAACAACACCTGGAGGGCACCATTTTGACTACCCCTATTTTATGAAATATTGTAGGGTGGAGCTTTCTGCCACAAAGCTTCTTCCTTTCCTTCATCAGGGCCCCTGTTTTTTTCTGAGGTTCATAAACCTGTAGAGAGAGCTATTGTAATACAGACATTCAACTAAATGCATGCAAGGAGAGGCTAGTTCTGCCAGACGCACAGCTTCACTCCCCCTAGTTATGCTATGAAAATTTGGCTGCCCTCTTTTCTGTTTATTGCTGGGTTAAAACTGAGCACCATTTCATGCTCTAGCCTTCCTTAGCCATTTGTCTGGGCCATAGGGTGAACCTCTGCTGTTGCGACTAGGAATCTCTGATCCCTTGAATTTGGGGCACTAAAAGGGCATTCAGAATCAATTCTACTTTGTAGTTCATAAGAGGTATTCAATACCTGATATTCCATACACAATACAGAGGGGCAGGAAAAGCAAGAACAATGGACTATGTCTGCACATTTGAAAAGGCCTGGAGTTTATGCCTTGCCTGATAAAACACTATTTTGTAGATACTGTGGTCTGCTGTGAATTAGCACCACAGTGTTTGAGTGCTAATTTTTAAGCAGTGGGAAAGTAATGTCTTGACTGTGCAGAATTAGAAAATGCACACGCTCCATCAAAGCACATGGCGGCCTTTTGCTGAGTATTTTAAGTTGGCATCTGGTTTTATTAACCTGTTTGTTTTATTTTAAATTTGCTCTGTTGTTTCTGTTATTATGTTGCTTTTAAATTTATTGTGATAACCCATCTTGTGAGGACTCCACCCTGAAAGACAGATTAAAATGTTTTGACTAAACTAGAACACAACTAAAACACAGGAAACTAGAGTTATACATTGTGACAGTGGAACCTTGGGTTGCAAACGTGATCTGTGTGGGAGGCGCGTTCGCAACCCACAGCGTTCGCAACCCACAGCGCTGCGTCTGCGTATGTGTGGGTTGCGATTTGGCGCTTCTGCGCATGCGCCGAAACCCGGAAGTAACCCGTTCTGGTACTTCCGGGTTCAGCGCAGTGCGCAACCCAAAAACGCATAACCTGAAGAGTCTGTAACCCGAGGTACCACTGTACTTGCATAGCACATTACTACAACAAACACTCTCTGGTCTGGGAAAGGAAGGAACAAAATGAAAGTCTTACTCACACATTACACAGAACACGGGTGCAAGTTGCCTCTGCAGATGTGTTTTTGTGAAAGATTGTTGATCAGCTCAACTACTGGGTACACAGTACACAAGCTGTACACTCTTTGAACATTGCAAGTGAATGACTGTACGGTTGTTCAGTTCAATTATTCAAGTCACAGGTACAGAGATGACCCGCCTTGAATGCACCATGGGGAACATCCCCAAAGAGCTCTGCCATGAAGAAATATATGCATGCCAACTGTGATGACTACCATGACTACACGGCCTCTGTGCGGCCACAACCTTGAGTCTGATTTTGTCACTCTTTTCCGTGGCTGGCACAAATGCCTAGACGTGTCCCCGATGGACAAGAAAGAGCGGGTGGTAGACAGCATCATGGGAAGCGACACCAGGAAGCGAGTTTTCTACACACCCTTTCTGTGCATTTCTCTCCCCCAGGCCTCCTCTGCTAGCATCCCTGGGCAAATCAAGATGGCTTGTTTCTTGAACATTCATCCTGATTTGCTAGCAAAAAGCTTAAGGAGATGCTATTTGAAGTCCTCTCTTAACTGCGCATCCACTGTGATTTATTTGTTGGAACGTTATGGAACACTGAACACTCATGGGCATTTGCTTGTGCTGAGGTTATATACCTTCCCATCAAACAGTCATTTATTCCACACTTTCCTTGTCACTTTCCTATCTGCAATAACAACAACAACAATACCACACACACAGAATTTGTGTGCCACAGCAATTTAATTGTACAAATCTAAATTTTCGTTATGCATTTGACTCCTGCCTGAAAAATACTGACCATCTAGAGGCAACCTGTGTCCATATACTGTACCCATGCTCCCGGTTTGTGTCTTTCTCCCTGTGCCCCTCTGTGTTCATATTACCGCAGAGAAAATGTGGACAATTTCCTCAATGGACAAAAGAAAAAAAAAAGGTTCTGCTTCAGAAGCACTCTTACTTTTGTAGCTGTTAGCTTGCAAGACCCCAGAGAGTGGGGAACTGTACTCATTTTGAGAGGCCTCCTCATCAAAATACAACACGGAGCTCTGCTCACTCCAGAGGGTTTTAAATCAATCAACAGTACACGCCTGATGCCTATACGTCACTTCAAATGCAGGAACGGCTTATGTCTACACCAATGCTCACGCTATCGCTTCCTTGAAATGTGATTCCAGGAGGCAATCTCCGACATAGTTACCAGACTGCTTTCCAGGGTTTGGTATTGGAGATAACAATATTCTTCCTCCCGAGAAGGTGAGATGAACTATGAGAACCCAATAACAACACAGCAGATATGACTCCCAGCTGCAGGGCAGAGTGCGAGATAAACAGCTGCTTTCTGATCTGCATGTAAATTTGTAACTCCCTTCATTTTGGTATCTCAGAGGGGTAGAGAGCTTAAAGCCTTTGGCAATGCTGCCTTATTCAGGCATTATTTGAGAGCAAGTGTAGAGGGTTGGACTAGGCCCACTTGGCCCTGAAGCTCACTGGGTGACCTTGGGCCAGTCACTCACTCTCAGATTAATCTACCCCACAAAGTTATTGTGGGGATTAAATGAGGAAGGGGCAGTGGCGTAGCGTGGGTTGTCAGCACCCGGGGCAAGGCAAGTAATTTGCGCCCCCTAACCCGTGGATTTTAGCACTCAAGTGCGAGCGCCCCCCCCAGATGTTGCGCCCAGTGCGGCCGGCCCCCCCTGCACCCCCCACACTACGCCACCGGGAAGGGGAGAATCTCCATGGAGAAAAAGGTGCACACTTTGTCCAGATATATGCATTTTTGAACATGTCATTCAATGAGATAACTTCAGAGAAGTCTGAATTTTGAAGGAAGATTGTGTTTTTGTTTACACACTGCTCCAAGAATGTAAATTAAGTAGTTTCTCATTAAAATTCAAATAAAATCAGATTTCCCATCCATTCCCAACCCTCACTATTTGATTCCTCATAATCTCCCAGAACTTTTTCTTCTTCTTTTCATTCCTACCACATGCAGTAAAAATCCTCGCCTTTTTACTGGCATTCTCACATGTAGCTGGATAGTTTTTATTTTATTACCGCTGGGGTAATTGTGCCATCTGCACATTATTGTATAGCAAATCAAATATGTACCGCCATATTCAAAGAGAATCTAAGCGCACTATTCCAAAGCTTCCCCCGTGCATTCATTGGGGTGCTTTTGCCTACATCTTGAGCCCATTTAATCATGGAGTCATTTGCCTGTTCTCATTCCACACTGTACTTCCAATAATTTAAAGTTCTTCTGCAGTTTGAAATTTCTATAGCATATTGCCTACGTTATTTTCAAAGAAAATATTATGCATGTAAAACACTTTCTTACACCGTCATTCTGGCAGATCCATAATAGTCAGATGTTTTACTATTATGACATATCTATGAAGTGGGCAAAAGATCGGCAATACACAACGGAGCGCAGTAAGAATCCAGTTTAATTTCTAGACTCCACTCAGCAGGTGCTGTTAAGAATTTATGGCTGGGTTCCAGTTTTACTATGGATTTAAATCCCATTTATACTAGGCTCATGTCCATTTATATGCTAATATTTATGATATAATCATTTCTTTATGGATGCTGAAACTACCCTTTATAAACTATGTCTGGTGTAGGGGAGTGGGGGGGGGGGGGTAACAGGGCATGGCAAAGGGAGTAAGAAGGCAGTACAAATTAAGGGAAATGTTGCCAACTGGAGCAGCCTGTCAGTATATAATTAAAATCAAATGCAAATTAGCACCAAAAGTTAGACATTAATGCTTCACTGCAGAAACCATTAGTATTGTATTTAGTCCTGTGAGGCGGCTGAATGATAGAATAGAAGCAACAGATTTAATAGCCTTTCCTTTTTAAAATGATTTTGGGCCTGATTTTGTGAAAGTTAAGTGCTTGCAAGTCCTGCTGGTTTTACTGGAAGTTAAGAACTCTCAGCTATTGTAAGATTGCAGTCCTCTATCCATCTACCTGGAAGCAAGCGCCATCAATGGGTTTTATCCAATGCTCGTCAAACTCAAAGGAGACCTCTTGAAATTAATGAGCGTTACTAAATTAGGTCCATTAATTGCACGAGTAAACATGAATGGGACAGACACCAATTCCAAAAGGCGCCCAACTGCAGACAAAAAATGTAAGGGAAACCATTATTTTATGGTATTGATTATGGTGCCTATGTTTTACTGACCACTGTTTGGGGAATTGAAAAAGATAAATGATATGGGGAAAGTAGTGTTAATATTCCCATTGCCATGCTGTGGTCCCAGATTTGTTTAGCTCCCCATGGTTGCTTTCTGTAAAAGACAGCCAGCAGGCAGTTGTAAGCATGCACACACTTTCAAGTGCATGTTTAAGATAGCATGCAGTATAACCCAAATGCAGAAACAAATGACAGGTAGGTCAACTGCTGCTTCCACTGGTATTCAGATTTAAAAGAGATGGATATGCAGTATGCATATCACTACAGTTTTAGCAAGCAAATAACATTTTTTAATTAAAAAAAGGAAAAGCAAATCATCAAACTTTTATGGATGCCACATGAAATATACCCAATTTACACTCACTTAATCTGCTAAGAGTTTTCTTTTCTTTTCTTGCAAGCACACACTATTAATTAGCAATTCATCTTTAGGCTTTTTTAGTTCTGTGGTCTATCTGTGACCCAGCTATACTAATCCCTGCATTACAAAGCAAAAGGAAAGCAGCAGGCTTCCTTCCCCTGCCTTCCAACGCTCCAGATGGTCAGCATGGGCAATGGGCAGCTTCAAGTCATCATGTGCCTTACATGAGAGAGAGAGAGAGAAATTACACAAGTTGTGTTCAACTAAGTCCTAACTCAGGACTTAGTTGAATTGACCCATTGAAATACGGAACCTAAGTTAGTCATGTCTGCTCTGAGTAGAGCTACTGTTGAACACTACCCTAATTTTAAGCTGCATTTGCTGCAGATCAAAGTGGTCAAGGAACATACTATGCAAGGAACACTTCATTATGGATGGATGCTTGCAGCTTTTAGGTGTGACATTTCATCTCATGTTTAATGAATAGGAAACGAAGGGTTTAATCTGGTCTTTCAAGCACACCTGTCAAGGGCACAAGCCTTTCCAGGTATCTGAACTTTGTAATACCCTTTTTAAGCACTTCAACCTACTTTCTGCTTGATTTTGTTGCTGCTAGGAGAAAAGTATGGAAACAGGGGCTGTTTTTGCATGTAATGCAAAACAGTATCATTATTTATTGAAGTAGTTATTTACCTTATCTTGCCCAGGGCAGCCCAGGATGACTAACAATCAAACAGACAACCCCTCCTGTAATAGATACATTAAAACCAAGAGGAAAAATCAATACATTAAAAAAACATCCCATCCAGTTCTAAAAGGCCACAAATAGGTAAAGGGCAAAGGCCTGGTTATAGAGCCTAAAGAGATATAATGATTGTGCCAGGTGAACCTCCCTAGGAAGACCCTTTCACAAACCACTGCAGAAAAGGTCCATTTTCATGTTGCTACCCTCCCGACCTCTTGTGAAGGAGGCACATGAAGAAGGGCCTCCGATGATGGCCACAGGTCTGGGTCGGTTCATATGTAGAGAGGTGGTCCTCAAGGTTTATTACAATGTGAAGAGCTGCAGCAACCTCAGCTTGGAGCCTGCACTCTTCCCCTTTCCCCTGTGTGCACTGGAGGAAGACTTCTGCAGAGATCTGTTTCAGTTTCAAATAATGCTTACCCATTGTGCCCTATGAAACAGGAATCCTGAATTAAAACAGACTCAGTTAGTTAAACGACCCAGCTTCATAACCCATGGTGTGAAGTTGGCTTGTTATGAAACCGACAAGATTTTCTAGCAAGGCAGGGATCCTGGCCCCTGTAACAGGAAAAGCTGGCATTCTTTGAGATTTTTACCATTCTTTGAGTGGTATCTCGGTTTAAGAACGGTTTTGGTTTAAGAACAGACTTCTTAAACCGAGGTACCACTGTACTAGGAATTGCCAGTCTCTTCAAGCAAGGCAAATGAAGCCAAATCAGGACCCTGGATAGTTCCCACTGGAGCCTACTGGCTGAACTTTCTTTGGAATATCTTGTCTTGGCAAAGAACTAGAGTCATCTGAAGGTTTATGTAGGCATTCAAAGCCTTGTCTTCCAATGACTCAGCCCCCTTGGATCTGCAATCCTTAAAGGGTCTGTAACCCATTCTGCAGTCACATAGTGACATGGTTGTGCAGTAGGAGAATGTGCAGGGGAGTCAACCTCAAAATCTGAGGATTATGGAAGAACCACCTCTTCAGGCTGGGATAGCATAGAAGTGGGTGTTGATGGCTCCCTCCTAAGTGGAGCGACTTGAATCTGAGTCCTCGTCAGGGCAACCCTGGGACCCGGATGCAGGGCCATGACATCATTTATGTACTGATGCAGGAAGCCCACTAATACAGCACCCCAAATAGGCAGCCACCCCAAAAGAAGAAGACCCCACCATTTTGTGAGGCAATCTGTTCCTACTTTCAGACAACTCACACCATCAGGAAGTTCTTCCTAAAGTTTAGCCTGAATTCTTTTTCTGGCAATTTAAACCCACTGGTTCTGCTCTTAGCCTCTGAAGCCCTTCAGATACTTGAAGATGGCTGGAAAATATCTATGTCTTGAGACTCATGGTAATGTGCTAGACGTTCCAATGCCCTGACTTGGTATCATGTATCTCTAAAAGCTTGCCATTCTTTACACTACTATGAACTAGTAGTTCCTGGCGACATGTATATCAAATATATCTCAACAAAGAAGGGAAGATTCTTCAAACCTTCCATCATTATTACATCTCAAGGCCGTTAATGCTATTGAATAACTTGTGCTTTTTGTAACACTTCTGTGCTCTTGCCTTCCCAAGGAAGCATGGAATTTCCCTCCCCCATCCTCCCCCCATTTTCAAAAAATTACAGATATGGTATACAGACAAAATATGACTCAAGAAAACAATTTTAACTCCCTAGCAAAAATCAAATTTAGAAAAGGAATTTCTATTCTTCTCAGAGACTGTCCTTTTTGATTGCTATATTATGAGTAAAATAGCTTTCCTGTGTCTGGCAGATTTCACAATGTGGGTTTTTGTTTATTTTGATACACAATAAACCAGCTAAGATTTTTAAATAACACAGCTTGATGAAAGCTTATCTTACCCATACAATACATCTATTTTCCATTTTTTGCTACCTTGTCCTGCTTCTGTATTGTCAAACTCTGTTTTCCAATGATTCCAGTGACTAGATCTGATCATATAATACTGAGGGAGACAATATCAAAAGAAAAAAGGAAGTTGATTTATCACGTTTGCCTACGCTATGCAAAAGGTATGTGTCTAATGCTGACTTACTGTTTACCTTTCTAGCAACAGAAGTGCTAAAGAGCCAAATCTCTTCCCAGCATCGTGGTATTCTTAGAGTATTACATATAAACCAAGCTCTTAGCTATCATAACAGCTTCTTGACAGTGTGTGGCAATGTATAATTGACCTCAGAATCATTCTTAGAATTTCCATGCCAAATTTTCAAGAAACAGATTTTGGCTAAACACCAGGAGAAAATTCCTAATAGTAAGAGCTGTTCAACAGTGGAACAGACTTGCTGCAGGAGGTTAGAATCATAGAATCATAGAGTTGGAAGAGACCACAAGGGCCATCGAGTCCAACCCCCTGCCAAGCAGGAAACACCATCAGAGCACTCCTGACCTATGGTTGTCAAGCCTCTGCTTAAAGACCTCCAAAGAAGGAGACTCCACCACACTCCTTGGCAGCAAATTCCACTGTCAAACAGCTCTTACTGTCAGGAAGTTCTTCCTAATGTTTAGGTGGAATCTTCTTTCTTGTAGTTTGTGAGCTTTCCTTCACTGGAAGTGTTGAAGCTGAGGCTGGGTGGCCATCTGTCAGGCACGCTGTAGCTGTAAGACTGAGCAGCTAAATTTTGCACCCACAGTGAAATTTATGAATATGAATAAGTTAGCTCCATTAATTTCACTGGGTCTTTTACCCTTAGATGCTTACAAATATTTACAGGGAGAAAGAGAACCACACAAACACACACACAACAACAATATCTGCTTCATCCTTATAGATCAGGGGTCAGCAAACTTTTTCAGCAGGGGGCCAGCCCACTGTCCCTCAGACCTTGTGGGGCACCAGACTATATTTTGAGGGGGGGGGGACGAATTCCTATGCCCCACAAATAACTCAGAGATGCATTTTAAATAAAAGGACACATTCTACTTGTGTAAAAACATGCTGATTCCCGGACCGTCCGCAGGCTGGATTTAGAAAGCGATTGGGCCAGATCCGGCCCCCGGGCCTTGGTTTGCCTACCCATGTTATAGAAAATTTCTACGATCCAACTTTGCTTTCTGGTGGTATTAAAGTCAGCAGCCCAGGGCATGCTGGGTTGTTTCTGCAGCTTGGAAATCATAAACCTGTGGAAGAAGAAGAAAATCCAAGCCAAATAAAAATGTTCCTGTGTCAGATCATGTGTAGAAGGACTTTTCTAAGCATGGCAGAATGGATGTCTGAAATGAACAGAAAAATGAAAGAAAACAAAATACCTTTCAGGCCATGATCAGCTATATCAGTGCACCCATATTAAAGCTATCTCCTGTCCTGTCAAGGAGACGCAATACAAAGCAGCCCAAGTGGTTTCTGTAGTGTTAAGTTTTGCTTCAAGCATCTGTATGAACTCCAGTTTCTAATGTAATGAACATTCTCCTTAAAAAAAAAAAAATGTAGTTCAATGCTTGGAAGTATTTTGAGGTACTCAAAGCTGCTGGGTTGCTAAGACCCATGTGCAACAGTTTTGCTGTCCTCTCCATTACTGAGTCGAGTAAAGCAGCGATCAATACGCTAGGCTAAATGTGGCAAAAGTTTACACCCACTTATGTGTGAAAAACACTCCACCAAAGAACATTGACTTGCAGCATCAAACGCACTCAGTTCACGAACCCATTGGTCACGCTTAAAGGATCTAGTCACACAACTACATAAAATGCAGGACAGACTTGTCTATCAAATGGGAATTGCTGGTTTTTCCTCAACTATTCTTCTCCTGTGGTGCACAATTCTGATTTTCTTGCGACCTCTTTAAAGAATGCACTTGTTACACTCATATGCTCCCTTATTATGTACAATTTAATGTTACTTCTGTAGCAGGGTAAGGGACACGGGTGGCGCTGTGGGTTAAACCACAGAGTCTAGGACTTGCCGATCAGAAGGTCGGCAGTTCGAATTCCCACAACGGGGTGAGCTCCCGTTGCTCGGTCCCTGCTCCTGCCAACCTAGCAGTTTGAAAGCACATCAAAGTGCAAGTAGATAAATAGGTACCGCTCTGGCGGGAAGGTAAACGGCGTTTCCGTGCGCTGCTCTGGTTCGCCAGAAGCGGCTTAGTCATGCTGGCCACAAAACCCGGAAGCTGTATGCCGGCTCCCTCGGCCAATAAAGCAAGATGAGCACCGCAACCCCAGAGCCGGTCACGACTGGACCTAATGGTCAGGGGTCCCTTTACCTTTACCTGTAGCAGGGTGCAGGTAGCACAGATAATCTGTCTTATTTAATAGTGCTTGAACAGCCCGAACTTATACTTTTGCTGTGCTGATAAGCATACAGGTAGGGATTCTGTGGTTTGACCTGCAGTAACGTCATGATCTGAAGCTGGGACCTACCCTATCTACTCATCATTCCCTCTAACAGTCTATCCAGTCTTCAAATGATAGATTTGGAAACAACTGTTAACTGGCAATACAGGAAAGCCACTGAAACCTTCTTTGAACACAGCCTGTAAAGGCACTCTATTAATACAGTGGTGCCTCGCAAGACGAAATTAATTCGTTCCGCGAGTTTTGTCGTCTTGCGATTTTTTTCGTCTTGCGAAGCACGGTGTCAGGAAAGTTTTGGAAAAGCTTCAAAAATCACCAAAGTCTTTAAAAACCTCAAAAAAGGCTACCACACCGCGTTCTATGAGTTGCTCCTCGAAGTCAAGTCGCAACTGTATTAACGGTGTTAAGAAAAAGGAAACAAACTTGCAAGACGTTTCCGTCTTGCGAAGCAAGCCCATAGGGAAAATCGTCTTGCGAAGCAGCTCAAAAAACAAAAAACCCTTTCGTCTAGCGAGTTCTTTGTCTTGTGAGGCATTCGTCTTGCGAGGTACCACTGTAATAATAATAATAATAATAATAATAATAATAATAATAATAATAATAATAATTCAACTTATACACCGCCCTATACCCAGAGGTCTCAGGGTGGTTCACAAAAATACCACAACATATAAAATCAAACCAAAAGCAGTAACCCAATAACCCCCCCCCCCCAAAAGCCACATTCTAAAATTCAGCACCATGTTTATGTCTTGTCCTACTCAGGGGAAGGGGGAAGGTCATGCTCATCATAACTAGTAGTGAGTAACTAGACAGGTGAGAAATGTTGGCTTGACAAATTCTCTCCAACCCAAGCTGTTTATTCTAGAATTTCCTTCCAGAACTTTCCCCCCACATTTTAGAAAAAAACAAAAACCTTTCTTTTCCAATAATATTTTCTGGATGCAAATATCAGTCCTGCAACGTATACAATGGCCAGGGGACAATCACTCCATTTCTCCTACAAGCCTGAGCAAAAACAGATATGTAGCCAAGTGTATTTTTTCACCACAAAAAGAGAACAATCTCTGGGTGTCTCGAGTGATTGTATGAAGTTGGATAAAAAATGATGCTTAGCTTGATAGCAGAAGCACAGTTAAGAGAGACGTTTACTGATGGATGATGGCCGGTGGCAAACAAACTGCCTCTTGCAAAATGTGAATTACAATGCCTTTGTAATAGTGAAGCAAATTTATCAGATATGAAATAGACATATCAAGAGGGTGTGTGTGAGGGAGAGGGAGAATGGGGAGCATCCCATTTTCTTTCCAAGCTGCAGCAGCTAAAAATAGAATAGCTGATCTTTTGCAACTATCTGCAATTGATCCAAAGCATCTCGTATAATCTGTAAATGTACACCCTCCATTTTAGACATCCATTCCCTGGAAATCAACAACATATTTGGCTGTCACTTTTGGATTTCTTTAGTTGAGACATTTACAGCCCACCCTGTCACTGCACTTGCAGCTCTCAAGGCGGCTGCTAAAATATCGAAAAACAATAAAATCCAGCAAAAATTAATCAAATATGAACAGAGGGAGGGGGCATTCTTTGTCTCTCACACACCAAAATCAGACACAAAAGAATTCTCAACCAAGCCTACTGGAACAGAAAAATCATGCCCAGACACCTAAAAGGGAATGGAAGGGCAGAGGAAGGAGAAAGGGACAATGAGGTAGGGTGTTTAGTCAGAGACACAGACAAATCCATCAGAGGCAGTTTTAGACTAGCTTGACTGGTTTGGCCGCACTTGGTGCTATCACCACTGGAGGCACCACAACAATAATAGAACACAAGGAGGGAAGGAGACGCCAAATTTTAGCATCATACAGGGTGCCACTGATATTTGGGAGCCAAAGTCCACCACTAAATCCATCTTCTGCATCCAAATCAGCTATGTCTTGGCCACATATACAAAGAAGAGAGAGAGAGAGGTTCGCCATGAGTTCTTGGGGAGTGGGCAGGCTGGTTATCAGAGAAATCTCCTGCAACCAAGTCATTTAGGTAATCACTGTCACACTGAATTGTGTCCAGAAATGAATTGACAACCCATGGAGCTGCTGTAAAATAAATGTAATCTAATACGTTCTGGGGTGTGTGGGTAAACCACTAGCACCCTTAGTGTCACATTCAGAATGAACTGAAGTCTTCAAAGCCTCTTCAAAAGGTAGCTCCATGTAGAGTCCATTGAAATAATCCCATCTGGGTTACTGTCAGAATCGTAATTGAAAACATTTTCTTCTACAATAAAGAGGTTGGGGGGGGGGGGGAGAAGCTGAATATATATATATATATATATATATATATGCAGGTTTTGGTGTCCTCGGGTGTCTTCCCGTGTAAAAGTTGGGGTGTCTAGGCGACGTTTCGACGAGGTCTCACTCGTCATCTTCAGGCTGGTGCTTTCGGCTTCTTGTTACTGGAACAGAGCAGGATCTCAGTGTTTGAGTTCCTATAAATACTGTTGAGGAGGTGTGGCCTCTAATGTTCTTGGGCAGAGAGGAAGTTCCCAGGCTAGTGTGCCTTTTCTTCTTTTGTTTCTTAATTACTTGAGGGATATCTTGAGTGATTTCTTGAGTTGTATCCTGAGTACCACTTAGGTGGGTCATTAGGTGTGGATTAGTTGCTAAAGCCTTTGTGTCTTGACCTCTTGAACTTTGTGAAGAGTTTTTCTGGGAAGATGGTTGTACTGCATTTTGTTGTGCTCTGGCTTGGCTTCGTGTATAGGGGCGAGCTGTGGTTTTCTGGTCTGTGCCAGCCAGATCTGTGTAGGGATTGCAGGGGGGTGCAGCATCCGGAGGTGCCACCATGGTTTGGCTACTGGATGGTATCTGTAATTCATCTGTGGAGAGGGTCTGGGTTTGGGTCTGGTGTGGTTGATTGGTGATGGCGTTCTGTGTGCCTCTGGCTCTGGTGTCAGTTTTTGTGGGGAGGGCTAATTTCCAGATGTCTGGCAAGCGGGATGTGTCGTCACGCTTGTTCATGTTGTGAGGGTGTTTCTCTATCTCGATGGCTTCCATGATTATTCTCTTGTGGTGATGTTCCATGTTAAAGAGCAATTTGGAATCTGCAAAATTAATTTCGTGTCCTGTTTCTTTCATGTGTTGGAAAAGAGAGGAAGTTTTTTCTTCTTTTTTGACGGCATTCTTGTGTTCTGCGATACGTGCATTTATTCGTCTGTTAGTTTGTCCAATGTACGTGGCTGGGCAGACTTTGCAGGGTATTTCATAGACCCCTTGGTTTTCCAACTGGATTTTATCCTTGGGGTTTCTGAGGATATTGGCTATTTTTTGGTTGGTGCAAAAGGCTGTTTTGATATTGTATTTATGGAGGATTTTGCTAATTTTATCTGTAGTGCCCTTGATATAAGGAAGGAGGGCCATGCCATTGTTTTCTTCTGTGTCTTGGTTTTTGGGGGGTGTTTCTTTTTGGATTAGCTTCGTAACCCTGTTTTGCTGGTATCCATTGGCAATTAACACATTTGAGAGATTCTGTAACTCAGTTGTCAAGTGGTTTTTGTCAGCCAGGCGTTTGGTTCTGGAGATGAGAGTCTTGGCTACGGAGTTTATTTGTGCAGGGTGGTGGTGTGATTGTGCATGTAAGTAGCGGTTGGTGTGTGTTTTTTTCCGGTAGATAGTGTGTCCTAGGGAGCCATCAGGTTTTTTGTAGATTAGGACGTCAAGGAAGGGAAGTTGGTTGTTGGCTTCTATTTCCATAGTGAATTGTATTTTGGGGTGTAGGCTGTTGAGATGTGTGAGGAAGCTATCCAGTTTTTCCTTCCCGTGTGGCCAAATTACAAAGGTGTCGTCAACATATCTGAGCCAAAGTTTGGGTTTGTGTTCTGACTTGTCTAAGGCATTGGTTTCAAAGTGTTCCATGTACAGGTTTGCGATGACCGGTGAGAGGGGTGATCCCATAGGTGCTCCTTCTATCTGTTTGTATCTTTGTCCATTGTGGATGAAGTACGTGTTGGTTAGGCAGTGCTTGGTCAGGTCCAAGATGTATTCGGGGGGATTGTATTTGTTTTGAATGGCTGTCAAGGCTTCATTAATGGGCACTTGTGTGAAGAGAGATACAACATCGAAGCTCACAAGTAGGTCATTGGGATGTAGGTTTTGCTTCTTTATTGTTTCTATGAACTGGAAGGAGTTTGGAACGTGTGAAGAGATGGATTCTGCATAGGGCTGAAGTTGCTTGGCGAGAAATTTAGCGAGATTTTGTAGAGGTGAGCCTATGGAGCTGACTATTGGTCTGAGTGGTGTTCCTTCTTTGTGTATCTTGGGGAGGCCGTAGAGTTTGGGGCATCTGGATGATTTTTCTCTGGGGATGATTCTTAGCTGGATTTCTTCACTGATAGGAGAGGCTTTTATTTTGGATTTGGTGGTTTTTTCCAGATAGGTGGTGGGATCTGTTTTTATAGGTTGGTAGGTAGGGTCTTGGAGTAGATTTGATAGTTTTGCTTGGTAGTCCGATGTGTTCATCACAACAGTGGCATTACCTTTGTCTGCTGGGAGAATGATTATGTTGTTGTCTTTCCTCAGGTCGGTGAGTGCTTTCTGTTCTTCTTTGTGTAAATTGCTTCTGGGTGGTTTGCTGGAGCAGAGGATGTTGGTGACTTCAAGTCTGATTTTATTGGCTTCATCTGGGTTGATTTTGGTTAGGCTAGCTTCGACTCCGCATATGATGTTTTCCGTGGGGATGCGTCTCGGGGCGACTGCAAAGTTGAAACCTTTGGAGAGTACTTTGGTTTCAGTTGAGGTGAGGATCCTGTCTGATATGTTATGTACTGTTTGCTTCATGGGTTGTTGTGGAGGGTGGCTGGGTTTCTGGCGTTTTTCTAGTTTGTGGAGTTTGTTGGTGTGTGTGTCTGTCTTACGTGAGGTCTCCGTTTCAGCTCTCCAGACGGCTAGTTGTTTGCATTTGTCCCAGAGTGCAGGGTGGATTTTGTTACAGAGTTTGAGGTGAAGAGTGAGCAGATCTTTGTTGGTTTGGTTTAGTAGGTATCTTTTCCTGTGTAGTTCGTTTCTGATTAGGGATAGTTCAGTTCGTTTCAGGATCCTTTCGGTAGCTGGGGTTTTAGAGTGGAATTTAAGTTGGAAGCATGTGGGAATTAAGTTGTTGTCTCGGCAGTTGCGTAGGAACAAGAGATCACATAAGATGGTGGCTCTTCGGATTTCTAGTTTCTCGTAGGTTCTTGTCAGCTGGAAGGTTTCCTCCCCGTAGAGGTGAGATATTTGCTTTCGTAGATTTTCACGGGTACAGGAATGCAGGTTTTGGTGTCCTCGGGTGTCTTCCCGTGTAAAAGTTGGGGTGTCTAGGCGACGTTTCGACGAGGTCTCACTCGTCATCTTCAGGCTGGTGCTTTCGGCTTCTTGTTACTGGAACAGAGCAGGATCTCAGTGTTTGAGTTCCTATAAATACTGTTGAGGAGGTGTGGCCTCTAATGTTCTTGGGCAGAGAGGAAGTTCCCAGGCTAGTGTGCCTTTTCTTCTTTTGTTTCTTAATTACTTGAGGGATATCTTGAGTGATTTCTTGAGTTGTATCCTGAGTACCACTTAGGTGGGTCATTAGGTGTGGATTAGTTGCTAAAGCCTTTGTGTCTTGGCCTCTTGAACTTTGTGAAGAGTTTTTCTGGGAAGATGGTTGTACTGCATTTTGTTGTGCTCTGGCTTGGCTTCGTGTATAGGGGCGAGCTGTGGTTTTCTGGTCTGTGCCAGCCAGATCTGTGTAGGGATTGCAGGGGGGTGCAGCATCCGGAGGTGCCACCATGGTTTGGCTACTGGATGGTATCTGTAATTCATCTGTGGAGAGGGTCTGGGTTTGGGTCTGGTGTGGTTGATTGGTGATGGCGTTCTGTGTGCCTCTGGCTCTGGTGTCAGTTTTTGTGGGGAGGGCTAATTTCCAGATGTCTGGCAAGCGGGATGTGTCGTCACGCTTGTTCATGTTGTGAGGGTGTTTCTCTATCTCGATGGCTTCCATGATTATTCTCTTGTGGTGATGTTCCATGTTAAAGAGCAATTTGGAATCTGCAAAATTAATTTCGTGTCCTGTTTCTTTCATGTGTTGGAAAAGAGAGGAAGTTTTTTCTTCTTTTTTGACGGCATTCTTGTGTTCTGCGATACGTGCATTTATTCGTCTGTTAGTTTGTCCAATGTACGTGGCTGGGCAGACTTTGCAGGGTATTTCATAGACCCCTTGGTTTTCCAACTGGATTTTATCCTTGGGGTTTCTGAGGATATTGGCTATTTTTTGGTTGGTGCAAAAGGCTGTTTTGATATTGTATTTATGGAGGATTTTGCTAATTTTATCTGTAGTGCCCTTGATATAAGGAAGGAGGGCCATGCCATTGTTTTCTTCTGTGTCTTGGTTTTTGGGGGGTGTTTCTTTTTGGATTAGCTTCGTAACCCTGTTTTGCTGGTATCCATTGGCAATTAACACATTTGAGAGATTCTGTAACTCAGTTGTCAAGTGGTTTTTGTCAGCCAGGCGTTTGGTTCTGGAGATGAGAGTCTTGGCTACGGAGTTTATTTGTGCAGGGTGGTGGTGTGATTGTGCATGTAAGTAGCGGTTGGTGTGTGTTTTTTTCCGGTAGATAGTGTGTCCTAGGGAGCCATCAGGTTTTTTGTAGATTAGGACGTCAAGGAAGGGAAGTTGGTTGTTGGCTTCTATTTCCATAGTGAATTGTATTTTGGGGTGTAGGCTGTTGAGATGTGTGAGGAAGCTATCCAGTTTTTCCTTCCCGTGTGGCCAAATTACAAAGGTGTCGTCAACATATCTGAGCCAAAGTTTGGGTTTGTGTTCTGACTTGTCTAAGGCATTGGTTTCAAAGTGTTCCATGTACAGGTTTGCGATGACCGGTGAGAGGGGTGATCCCATAGGTGCTCCTTCTATCTGTTTGTATCTTTGTCCATTGTGGATGAAGTACGTGTTGGTTAGGCAGTGCTTGGTCAGGTCCAAGATGTATTCGGGGGGATTGTATTTGTTTTGAATGGCTGTCAAGGCTTCATTAATGGGCACTTGTGTGAAGAGAGATACAACATCGAAGCTCACAAGTAGGTCATTGGGATGTAGGTTTTGCTTCTTTATTGTTTCTATGAACTGGAAGGAGTTTGGAACGTGTGAAGAGATGGATTCTGCATAGGGCTGAAGTTGCTTGGCGAGAAATTTAGCGAGATTTTGTAGAGGTGAGCCTATGGAGCTGACTATTGGTCTGAGTGGTGTTCCTTCTTTGTGTATCTTGGGGAGGCCGTAGAGTTTGGGGCATCTGGATGATTTTTCTCTGGGGATGATTCTTAGCTGGATTTCTTCACTGATAGGAGAGGCTTTTATTTTGGATTTGGTGGTTTTTTCCTGCATTCCTGCATTCCTGTACCCGTGAAAATCTACGAAAGCATATATATATATATATATATATATATGCAGGTTTTGGTGTCCTCGGGTGTCTTCCCGTGTAAAAGTTGGGTTGTCTAGGCGACGTTTCGACGAGGTCTCACTTGTCATCTTCAGGCTGGTGCTTTCGGCTTCTTGTTACTGGAACAGAGCAGGATCTCAGTGTTTGAGTTCCTATAAATACTGTTGAGGAGGTGTGGTGTATAGCCTCCAATGTTCTGGGCAGAGAGGAAGTTCCCAGGCTAGTGTGCCTTTTCTTCTTTTGTTCCTTAATTAATTGAGGGATATCTTGAGTGATTTCTTGAGTGATATCCTGAGTACCACTTAGGTGGGTCATTAGGTGTGGATTAGTTGCTAAAGCCTTTGTGTCTTGACCTCTTGAACTTTGTGAAGAGTTTTTCTGAGAAGATGGCTGTACTGCACTTAGTTGTGCTCTGGCTTGGCTTCGTGTATAGGGGCGAGCTGTGGTTTTGTGGCCTGTGCCAGCCAGATCTGTGTAGGGATTGCAGGGGGGGTGCAGCATCCGGAGGTGCCACCATGGTTTGGCTACTGGATGGTATCTGTAATTCATCTGTGGAGAGGGTCTGGGTTTGGGTCTGGTGTGGTTGATTGGTGATGGCGTTCTGTGTGCCTCTGGATCTGGTGTCAGTTTTTGTGGGGAGGGCTAATTTCCAGATGTCTGGCAAGCGGGATGTGTCGTCACGCTTGTTCATGTTGTGAGGGTGTTTCTCTATCTCGATGGCTTCCATGATTATTCTCTTGTGGTGATGTTCCATGTTAAAGAGCAATTTGGAATCTGCAAAATTAATTTCGTGTCCTGTTTCTTTCATGTGTTGGAAAAGAGAGGAAGTTTTTTCTTCTTTTTTGACGGCATTCTTGTGTTCTGCGATACGTGCATTTATTCGTCTGTTTGTTTGTCCAATGTACGTGGCTGGGCAGACTTTGCAGGGTATTTCATAGACCCCTTGGTTTTCCAACTGGATTTTATCCTTGGGGTTTCTGAGGATATTGGCTATTTTTTGGTTGGTGCAAAAGGCTGTTTTGATATTGTGTTTATGGAGGATTTTGCTAATTTTATCTGTAGTGCCCTTGATATAAGGAAGGAGGGCCATGCCATTGTTTTCTTCTGTGTCTTGGTTTTTGGGGGGTGTTTCTTTTTGGATTAGCTTCGTAACCCTGTTTTGCTGGTATCCATTGGCAATTAGCACATTTGAGAGATTCTGTAACTCAGTTGTCAAGTGGTCTTTGTCAGCCAGGCGTTTGGTTCTGGAGATGAGAGTCTTGGCTACGGAGTTTATTTGTGCAGGGTGGTGGTGTGAAAAAACTTCCTCTCTTTTCCAACACATGAAAGAAACAGGACACGAAATTAATTTTGCAGATTCCAAATTGCTCTTTAACATGGAACATCACCACAAGAGAATAATCATGGAAGCCATCGAGATAGAGAAACACCCTCACAACATGAACAAGCGTGACGACACATCCCGCTTGCCAGACATCTGGAAATTAGCCCTCCCCACAAAAACTGACACCAGATCCAGAGGCACACAGAACGCCATCACCAATCAACCACACCAGACCCAAACCCAGACCCTCTCCACAGATGAATTACAGATACCATCCAGTAGCCAAACCATGGTGGCACCTCCGGATGCTGCACCCCCCTGCAATCCCTACACAGATCTGGCTGGCACAGGCCACAAAACCACAGCTCGCCCCTATACACGAAGCCAAGCCAGAGCACAACTAAGTGCAGTACAGCCATCTTCTCAGAAAAACTCTTCACAAAGTTCAAGAGGTCAAGACACAAAGGCTTTAGCAACTAATCCACACCTAATGACCCACCTAAGTGGTACTCAGGATATCACTCAAGAAATCACTCAAGATATCCCTCAATTAATTAAGGAACAAAAGAAGAAAAGGCACACTAGCCTGGGAACTTCCTCTCTGCCCAGAACATTGGAGGCTATACACCACACCTCCTCAACAGTATTTATAGGAACTCAAACACTGAGATCCTGCTCTGTTCCAGTAACAAGAAGCCGAAAGCACCAGCCTGAAGATGACGAGTGAGACCTCGTCGAAACGTCGCCTAGACAACCCAACTTTTACACGGGAAGACACCCGAGGACACCAAAACCTGCATTCCTGTACCCGTGAAAATCTACGAAAGCATATATATATATATATACACACACACACACACACACACACACACACACATATACAGGCTGACTACATCTAAGTTGCTGACAAGCTAAATCCAAGCACACAGCTTCCTATTGGAACTTGATCTCCCATAAATAACACCTGTAGCCAGCAGTTTCAATAAACTTCACTGGGAAATAATACTTGAACGAACGCAGCATAAAACATTTACTAATTTTACACTTGGTACGTCAGCTTCAACTTGTTTATTCTAATTCACCGCTATTAGAAATGTTTTGCATTCCTTCACTTCATTTTAAGACCTACAGCTGCTAAGTCCCGTGTGTGTTTTGTAAAGTATTTTTGAATTTTCTCCTCCGTAGAGGCATTTGATGATTCTCCCATGATACAAATATATGTCTTTTGTCACCACAGCTCTTATTAAAAGCTGACTTAAGTGGTTTGGTGGTTATGACTCTATGAGATTATAAAGCTGAAAGGGACACATTGTTCAGCCTGAGGGAACAAACCTCTCTTGTAAAAAGTGTGATAGCAGATAAACACAAAAATAATCTGGCTTATCTGTGTGAGAACCTAGAAATGGGCCTTCTCCAGAAGCTTCCACGCTTTAAATAGGAATTTCCGCTCTGCATGACATATCATCGCTGGCCCAAAACACAACTCAGAACGGGAGAATAGTTTGTTCAAGTGATATAACATCCTCCAGCCTAAACACTGGAAATCATCCTAGCAGCATTCTTGAAGTGCTCAAGCAGCCTGTAACAGCTGGACACATAGTTGTTATTGGCCAAACATTACAGTGTGCCCAGCACTGCCCACATGCCTGGAATGGTGTTTTTGTGAAGAAAGGAGTATGCAACTGATAAAGGTAAAGGTACCCCTGCCCGTACGGGCCAGTCGTTTCTGACTCTAGGGTTGTGCGCCCATCTCACTTAAGAGGCCGGGGCCCGGAGACACTTCCGGGCACGTGGCCAGCGTGACAAAGCTGCATCTGGCAAGCCAGCGCAGCACACGGAAACGGCGTTTACCTTCCCGCCAGTAAGCGGTCCCTATTTATCTACTTGCACCTGGGGGTGCTTTCGAACTGCTAGGTTGGCAGGCCCTGGGACCAAGCAACGGGAGCGCACCCCGCCGCAGGGATTCGAACCGCCGACCTTTCGATTGGCAAGTCCTAGGCACTGAGGCCTTTACCCACAGCGCCATCCGTGTCCCATCCAACTGATAGTAATGCCTAAAACCCAGAGCTGTCAATGAGGGCTCCAGAAAAACCCACAGCAGTGAGTCTTCTGACTAGGCCTTCTGCACAGGCACACATGGCAGATTCTGTATTTTGAAGAGAGGAAGTGACCCTGTAAATCAGAAGAGATGGCCACCCTAGCAAATAGGGGTAGCATAGGGGCAGAGAAGTAGCTTACAGGTTAAGGCAAAGCCACATTGCTAGTTTCCTAGCAGGCGGGTCACTGTTGCTTTCCAGGAGGAAGAAGAGTGCTGGGCAACAAGGAGATCAGTGTGGTGCAAACACAGTGGCACGAGTGCCGGATTGGTTCTGCTGGTGCATTTGCACTGCGCTATCCTCCTGATAAGCAACAGTGACCAACTTGTGGGTAAGCTCGCATGGCAGCTCCGCCCCACCTGATAAGTTGCTTCTGCACAAAGCAAGGCTTTCTCTTTCAGCCATTATTAGGCCCTAAACTTACACAAACAGGAAACTGCTAGTACAAAGATTCTGTGAGTTTGTAATTTGTTAACTTCTCTGGGCCATTAAGTCAGTGTGAGGTTATTTCCCAGAAAATTCTATTTAAAAAAACTCTTTGAAAGAATATTGTTCCTGCTAGATAGCAAAATCCACAGGTAGTTCGTGTTTTGCCTGTTATGAATAGAGTCGCACTAATGGCTACCCCTTAAGTGCATTTTACTGACATAGGTTGGCTCATAGCTGCATTCCTGGGAGACCTTGTCTCTGTCATACATACCAGAGAAACTCCAGATTAGAAAAGTGCAATATGCACTATATGGAATAAGACACTCCGAAACTTCAACTAGTAAAAAACATAGCAGCTAAATCACTAACAGGCATAAATAATAAAAACCGTATTAATTCATGGTTGAGAGAACTTTGCCCTTTGTCAATTAGTTTCTGGGTAAGATTCAAACTGTTGGTGCTACTCACTGTGAAGAATTAGGAAGGAAAAGTAAAATTCAGATTTTGCTAAGTGGCATCTTGAGACAATATGTAAAACGGGCTTCCGATCCATCAAAAAGTGATTAAAAATATCTCTATAAAAAGCTAGCAGAAGAATAAACGGAAGAAAGCCAACATTTATTTTTAAACCACTTTCCCTCCCAAATTCCCCCCACCAAGCCATGGAGAAAAATGGGGAGGGGGGAAATGCAAGATGCAATCAATTATGTTAAAGAAGAGGAGAAAATACAAACACTTCAATGAGAACAGGAAATGGATAACACTCTAGGAACGGGTGCAGAGAGTTTATCTGAGAGATAAAAAACCTGTAGGTGGCATTCAATCCTAGTCCTGCTCAGAGCATAATTGCAGTTTTTGGCAAAGGGGGGGGGGGAGTGAAGGGGCTCCAAGGGCAAGCAAAAGGCTTGATCATATCTGGGCTTAATAAATTAAAATGTAGTTGTCTGAACATAGTCTGATGGTAGTCATGGTACAAAATGTAGTTGTCTGAACATAGTCTGACATAGTCATGGTACAATCAGGGCCAGTAGCAGATTCCAGGGGGCCATTGGAATGAGGCTTTCATCTGTTCCAACATCTACAATTGTGCAGATTTATTTTTTTTTACAGCTGCCACCACTCCAACAACATAATTCATCGCCTCTTCCCTTGGATGCCTTCCATGTGCCATTTCAGTGCTGGGTGGGTGGCAGAGCCACTTTTAAATGGGTGCCAAGCTTGACTCCCACTTGTGGTGGCTGCTCACCAGTTTAATTTTCCTAAAATACAATGCCCTGGTCTATAGTTCCATGAAATGTTTATACATCTATAGACTGGGTCATCTGGAGAGGGCAGTGAGTGAGGACACAGGCAGTGAGGAACCTTTCTGAGCTTTCCGCCACTGCCTCACTGGGTCAACTGGTGTCACTAGATCTGGGTGCAATAATATGACTCATGAAACAAACAGGCTTACACTACTGAGTCACTATTGTGCCATTGTTAATAAAGAACTGTGTAGGAGGAGGAGTTACGCTAAGACTAGACCATGTCATTACAGAGGGGGCAGGTTTAGTCGTTGTCTGAGGACTATTCCTGCCTCCGGGTCTGGTCCTGACCGGATGGATACTAGAATCAGCAAGGGATACCCACATGACCTGAAAGTGTTGCTGTGCAATGCCAGGTCAATGATTCATAAGACCACTGCCATCCATGACGTGATCATGGATGGAGGACTTGACCTGGCATGTGTGACAGAGACTTGGCTGGATGAAGCAGATGGGCCTGTCCTTGCTGCTGCTTGTCCACCAGGTTTCTCTTACGCACAGCAACCCAGGTCATGTGGGCGGGGAGGGGGGGTTGCAGTGATTTTTGGAAGTCATTAGTTTGCACCAGGCGTCCTATTGGGAAGACCCAGTTTTCTGAGTGCATGTTCTGGAAGTTGGGCAATAGGGGCAGTACAGGATTCCTTTTGGTGTACCGACCTCCCCGCTGCACCAAGGATTCCCTGTCCGAGCTGCTTCAGGTCGTGGCGGATGTTCTCCTAGAGACACCTAGCTTGGTCGTCCTAGGGGATTTTAACATCCATGCCGACACGACCTTACAAGGGGCCGCTCGGGACTTCGTGGAAAGCATGGCCTCCATGGGGCTGTCCCTGAATAAGTCTGGCCCTACCCATAGCCGTGGACATGCCTTGGACCTGGTGTTTACCTCTATGGATGTTGGTGATCTGACACTAAGTAAAAGCGAAACGAAAGAAGTGCCATGGTCAGATCACTTCCTGGTGCAACTGGACTTCTCTGCGACCCATCCCCTCTGCAGGGAGGTGGGACCAATTCGGATGGTCCGCCCCCGCCACCTAATGGATCCAAATGGTTTCCAGAGAGTGGTAGGGGATGCTTTATCCCATGTTGATGGCCTTTCAGCCGATTCCCTGGTGGCCCGCTGGAATGTGGAGTTAACCAGGGCTATTGACTGTTTGGCTCCGAAGAGCCCTCTCCGATTGCATGGAGCCCGGACAGCCCCGTGGTTTTCCACGGATCTGAGGGCAATGAAACAATCGTTGAGACGGCTAGAGCGCCGGTGGCGGATAACTCATTCCGAATCTGACCGGACACAGGTTAGAGCTCAACGTCGAGCCTACCAAGTGGCGATAGCGACGGCGAAGAAGAATTTCTTCACCGCCTCTATTGCATCTGCAGAAAACAGCAGCAGGAGACTTTTTCAGGTGGTTCACAATTTAGCGGAACCACCTGCAACATCGGGGCCCAGTACGGGCCACATGTTCTCCTGCAATGATTTTGCAAAGTTTTTTGCAGATAAAATCGCTCAGATTCGGGAAGAAGTAGACTCCACCGTGGGAGCAGGGCCGGGGCGGGAGAGTGCTAGAGTTCTGTCTAGTCAAGTTGAGTGGAATCAATTCCAATCTGTTACCTCCGAGGATGTGGACAGGCTGCTTGGACGAGTGAAACCAACCACCTGTCTCCTGGATCCTTGCCCATCCTGGCTTATAAAAGCTAGCCGGGAAGGACTGGGCGATGGGCTTCGTGGGGTGGTGAATGCTTCCCTCCGTGAGGGAGCCTTCCCAGACCCGCTGAAAGAGGCGGTTATTAAACCGCTTCTTAAAAAACCATCTTTAGATGCGGCCACGATGGCCAATTATCGCCCAGTCTCAAATCTTCCATTCCTGGGCAAGGTGATTGAGCGAGCGGTTGCCGAACAACTCCAGGCACGCCTGGAAGAAGCGGACCATTTGGATCCCTTCCAATCGGGGTTCAGGCCTCATCATGGGACTGAAACTGCCTTGGTCGCACTGGTTGATGATCTCCGGCGGGCTAGGGACAAAGGTGAGAGCTGTTTCCTAGTTCTGCTGGATCTCTCAGCGGCGTTTGATACCATCGACCATAGCATCCTTCTGGACCGTCTTGAGGGGCTGGGAGCTGGGGGCACTGTCATACAGTGGTTCCGCTCCTTCCTCCTGGGCCGTGTTCAGAAAGTGGTGGTGGGGGATGAGTGTTCAGACCCCTGGGCTCTCACTTGTGGGGTGCCTCAGGGTTCTGTCCTCTCCCCCATGCTTTTCAACATTTACATGCAGCCGCTGGGAGAGATCATCAGGAGGTTCGGGCTGGGTGTTCATCAGTATGCCGATGATACCCAGCTCTACCTCTCTTTTAAATCAGAACCAGTGAAGGCGGTGAAGGTCCTGCGTGAGTGTCTGGAGGCGGTTGGAGGATGGATGGCGGCTAACAGATTGAGATTGAATCCTGACAAGACAGAAGTACTGTTTTTGGGGGACAGGAGGCGGGCAGGTGTGGAGGATTCCCTGGTCCTGAATGGGGTAACTGTGCCCCTGAAGGACCAGGTGCGCAGCCTGGGAGTCATTTTGGACTCACAGCTGTCCATGGAGGCACAGGTCAAATCTGTGTCCAGGGCAGCTGTTTACCAGCTCCATCTGGTACGTAGGCTGAGACCCTATCTGCCTGCGGACTGTCTCGCCAGAGTGGTGCATGCTCTGGTTATCTCCCGCTTAGACTACTGCAATGCACTCTACGTGGGGCTACCTTTGAAGGTGACTCGGAAACTACAATTAATCCAGAATGCGGCAGCTAGACTGGTGACTGGGGGCGGCCGCCGAGACCATATAACACCGGTCTTGAAAGACCTGCATTGGCTCCCAGTACGTTTCCGAGCACATTTCAAAGTGTTGGTGCTGACCTTTAAAGCCCTAAACGGCCTCGGTCCAGTATACCTGAAGGAGCGTCTCCACCCCCATCATTCTGCCCAGACGCTGAGGTCCAGCGCCGAGGGCCTTCTGGCGGTTCCCTCATTGCGAGAAGCAAAGCTACAGGGAACCAGGCAGAGGGCCTTCTCGGTAGTGGCGCCCGCCCTGTGGAACGCCCTTCCAGCAGATGTCAAAGCGATAAACAACTACCTAACATTCAGAAGACATCTTAAGGCAGCCTTGTTCAGGGAAGTTTTTAACATGTGATTTTACTGTATTTTTGGTTTTTATGGAAGCCGCCCAGAGTGGCTGGGGAGGCCCAGCCAGATGGGCGGGGTATAAATAATAAATTATTATTATTATTATTATTATTATTATTTAGCATTGCTTTCATCTTACTCTGCCAGATGGGGTGAATATTACAAAACAGAATTTAAGCTTCTGGATAACTGCATGCTACTTAGAAGTGAAAGCTATGTTTAGTCATTTGATTTTCTTTCAGCGTCCCTGCTGTAGTAATGGAATTATGATCCATTTGTCATTTCAATATTCCATTGTTTGCATTTGTCATAGATAAATCGGGGTGAGTGACTGTCACAACTGTGTGGGCTTTGCCATGTGGCTCTCCATGAGGTGTTTTGCAGCCAGATGGGCGGGTTAGAAATAATAATTAATAATAATAATAATAATCAATGCATGATATTAAACTACACTCCCTTGGGTTTATGGGGTGGGTCTTGCAGCAATAGCACCTTCAGATTATATTTGATCAGTCTCTGCAGCAATTCCTAAAGTACACTGACATAAGTTCTTTTAATGAGTAAAGGGGAAGGCTAAACCACTGGCCGGAAGTGATTTCCACTTCAGATATAATGACAGATCTCTAGTGGGGACCAATTAAGCTGGTATTTTGGGAATGAATGCAGTAGGAACAGGTGGAAGATTGCTCATTTCGTTCCTGTAGACCTACTGATCAACGTTTTATGGCTTAAATTAAATCATTTGTGGAAATTAACTGTGGTAAAGAATACCATATAACCCCCCCAAAACTATGAACTTTTAGTAAAAGGTCACAATGTGAAATGCAAACATCTGGAGGTCTATGGTGAAATTAAATATTATCCTCACTGCAACTAATATGTTTAGGCAGCTGGTGGAAGACATTTAATCTCTTCCCTCCCTCCCCACTGCCTGGAGTATACATGGACTGCAAAAATACTGTATTTTTAAAAAGATTACCTTTATATAACAGCGTTCAAACAGAAATAGAATGAAGACACAAACACTTCTTGTTTTGTATTCACCATGCATACGTTGAACCGACATTTTTCAGCAGAAAGGTCATTGTACAAGCAAACAGGTATATAGGGAAAAGAGATGAGCATGTAACTTTGCAGCTAGAGTGCAGTGTTGCAAATCATAATGTAATATTGAAATTGCAAGAGGATGTACGAGAATAGAGTCTGAAAGCTGGGGAGGCACGCAAGCTGGGCTAATGGGCAGAATGCAAACAAGACATCCCTCTGTTGCTGGATGGGTTAGTTTGGATGGCCATGAATCTTATTGGGCACATCTTGGTCATTGGGGAGAATTTGATGTCGCAATTTATGATTCACGGCCAAGGGGCTACAGTGGTGCCCCGCAAGACGAATGCCTCGCAAGACAGAAAACCCGCTAGACGAAAGGGTTTTCCGTTTTGGAGGTGCTTCACAAAACGAATTTCCTATGGGCTTGCTTCGCAAGACGAAAATGTCTTGCGAGTTCCTGCAGGATCCGCTAAGCCGCTAAGCCACTTACCAGCTGATCTGCTAAGCCGCTAAGCCACTTAACAGCTGATCGCTAAGCCGCTTATCAGCTGATCCGCTAAGCCGCTTAACAGCTGATCCGCTAAGCCGCTAAACAGCTGATCGCTAAGCCGCTTATCAGCTGATCCGCTAAGCCGCTTAACAGCTGATCCGCTAATCCGCTTATCAGCTGATCCGCTAAGCCCGCTAAGCCGCTAATAGCGCTAATCTGCTAATCCGCTAATGGGCTTGCTTCGCAAGACGAAAAAACTGCAAGACGAAGAGACTCGCGGAACGGATTCTTTTCGTCTTGCGAGGCACCACTGTATTTATTTCCTGCGCGCAGTGTTGAGCTGCCTCTTTTCACTGCACGCATCGGATCACCCACGCACCCTCCCTATATTTAGGGCTGTTTGCGTTGACCTTGCTATGCCTGTCATGGGGTTGTCTGCTTTGGGGCAGGGGCCTGGTAGGAATTTTTCCATTTGGCTGATTGGCCAGTGCCATTTGGTTTTTTGCCTAGTGTGTAGCAAAATCGTCACAACTTGTAAGGCTGTGGTTAGGCATTAGTTAAATTTGGTTGGTGGAGGGGTAAGGATTGGCTGTGCCTGCCCCTTCAATGCTGCTGCTACAAGGGTATTCCATTAAAGGAATCCAGGGGCTCGCCATGCTCTTGTCCGAACCCCTGTCAAGGGGCTAGGGCCACACAAGAGCCCCTGGGAGCATCTGCTCCCAAGGTTAGGACCCAAACCAATGGATTCGAGTTATAAGAAAAGAGATTCCAGCTGAACATCCGGAATAACTTCCTGACAATAAGAGCTGCTCAACAGTTGAAAGAGCTCCCTCAAATAGTGGTAGACTCTCCTTCTTTTAAGCAGTGGTTAGATGGCTATCTGTCATGGATGCTTTAGTTGAGATTCCTGCACCGGACTAGATGATTACTAGATGGGTCCCTTCCAATTCTATGATCCTACATCTCCTTTTAATTTATATTTTTATGTATTATATTTATATACTGTACTATCCATATAACTAAGTCCTCTGGGTGATTGACAAACTCAGAAAACGGCCTATTCAGCTCAATACGACTTACTCCCAGGTACGTGGGCTTGTGCCTGAGTCTCTTTCATACCATTTGTGTAATGTGTGAATGTTGTTAAGGGGGGGGGGAGGAAATATTTTATGCATTCTCACCCAGTGTTGATTCACACTACAGAAGGAGGACTTAACTAAGACTTGCTTAGGCCATCACCTATATGAAGTTTAAGATGCTTCACAGCCTGAACCAGATTTCACCTGCCACCAGTGCTGTTTGGCAGCATATAGATACCTGGCTTAATGAATTTTTAAATATAAATTACAGTTATTTGTACAAAGAATTATCAGTACAATATGGTTAATAATTGTGTGGCCTTTAAGTATATTTTTTGTCACATCAGAATGATGTATTTTTTAACCTGTTTATATTTTTTACCCAATTCTGTAAAAGCTGAAATTTAGGAACTTTCATTCATTCATTCAGGGGCTCTTCATAATCTGAGACCCTAAACCAGGCATCCCCAAACTCAGCCCTCCAGATGTTTTGGGACTACAATTCCCATCATCCCTGACCACTGGTCCTGTTAGCTAGGGATGGTGGGAGCTGTAGTCCCAAAACATCTGGAGGGCCGAGTTTGGGGGTGCCTGCCCTAAACTGTAGCTCACTTAGTTTGTGTGTCAATATACATGCAAAAAATGTCCACACACCTGGTTAATATTTTCTATTTTTTAAAAAACAACAACAACACAACAGCATTACTATGGTGAGCTTAATTGCCTTTTAAATAACCCTGCATCCTGTTCACACTGAAGGGTGCTCAAGATAAATCTCCTTCTAATGATGCTATTAAAAATAGCTTTCTCTGGATGCTTCAGTTGGCGCTTGCTCCAAGGGTAAGACACAGCTCACTGACAATGCATTGCAATATTTCCAGCTATGCTGCTGTGCAAAGGCCTGTCAGATATGTAAGTACGATATATGGAAGAATATAAACTGAAGATGTATTGGCTGAATTTCAGGTCCTGCTGCCTCAGCAGATGTTTGCTGGTGCTTTCTGGTCAATGGTGGAAGGGAAAGAAATCTCCTTTGAGCATTTGCAAAAGGTCAGTCAGAGGGAGAAATCCAAAGATTGCTCTTTTCCCCCTCCTTTCCTTTTTAAACTAGAAGACTAAGGTTGCTTCGGCTGAAAGTTTGACATGATTCATGGCTCAAAGGGTCTAGCAAGATAAATAATGTGCTTAAAAAACTGCAGGAGGTTGCAAGAAGAACCAGAAAGTAACAGAGTGTTCATGCACAAACCACTATTTCATCATACGCAATAATGAATACAAGCTGAGCATTGCTACACAACCAGTTGAAAATCAGCTCCGTATGCCCAAAATGGTGCTCTATGGTGAGTCATTACAGATCATTACCTCTAAGAGGCACTCTACGGGTTGAATTAACAGAGCCAAGTGTTTCTGCGTGATGGTTTTTTGCCTCTTTACTTTGCAATTCTATGCATGTTTACTCAAAATTAAGTCCCACTAAGTTCAGTATGGCAAGCCTGGCCTATCTAGTTATTTTAAAGAATGAGTCCAGTCTATCTGGCTATTATTATCTTGGTGTCTCGGTATTTTAGCTCTGTTTGTGTTAGGTTAACAGAAATAGAAATATTTAGAAAATTTAATAAAATTTTAAATTGTAAACAATGTGTGTATACACACACACATGGTCAAATAGACAACAATAGGCTCAAGGACCTCAGGCTTTTGTTGTTGTATGTCTGGCTCACCTCTTGGCCTGGGTGCTTAACAATAGATGACATAGAGGGAACCCTAATTTTTTTCCCATATTGTCTGTGGTCTAGAGGTCTGCCCCTGAATGGAACAGGCAAGTGAGTATAGGATTGCAGCCTCAGTCAAGGAATTGTCTAGAACCAGGTAGCATATGGCTGTTCCCTAACCTATGAAGCTTCCTTGCAACTTCGGAAGTTTTCCAGCACTATATCCTGAAACCCTGGCCTACCTGGCAGCAAGTCAGTATGCCAGGTCCAAAGTGCAAAGTCCGAAGGTCAATCCACACAAGCAAAGCCCAGAAGTCAGGAAACGCAACCTACGGTCAATCCAAGTGACCCTTGATGACTTGGAATATTTGTGTGTGTTATATTTTACATAATATTTATCCTGTGCATCAATTGGTATTGATAACACACAGCTGGTCACTTTGGGTGAAGGGAACCTATAGCATTTATGTCAAATTCCTAGAACTTCATACCATTGGGTAGTGGTCCTCTTTGGAAATTCTGGAGTCTTTGCCATTGGCAATTTTTTTAGAACCTGTCATGGCTCTGTATAGTAGGGAGACACTAGATGAAGGGTGTGGAAACTGTCACCTCAGATGTTGTTGGACTATGTGCCCAAAAAGCATGGTCAATGGGCAGGAAAGATGAGAATTGAAGTTCAACCTCATCATCAGGAGGGTGGCATAAAGATTGCTCATCCCTGAGATAGATCCTGAGAAAGATAAGGGTAGGATGAACCCACATGCACCAGTCACTAGGGTGGCCCAGTCCACAGAACAGGGCTGGGCAACCTCAGGCCCAAGGTCCAAATGTGGTCCTTAAAGCCTTACTATCTGACCCCTCTCCACTACTGCCCTACCCTCTATTCCCAAGCCACAACCCTCACAGCCCTTGCTTCACACCTTCCTTGAATATTTTTGCCTGGCTGGAAGTGTGTCCGTGGTTATGACTCCTGCTTGCCTGAATGGAGAACAGAGGTAGGTGTGTGTGTGTGGAAACTAACCTGCTGCACAAAGGTAAAAATTACATTCTTTGCTCCACCCACTTCTGCCAATGGCCCTGCCCACCACTGGCATGTGGGGGACAGGGAGAAAGAAGCTTTCCCCCAAACCAAATTATATCTAGTTCTGACTATAGCTGGAGCAAGTTCAGCCTTGGTGTTATCTGGAGTCTTGCAGCTCACGAGCAGCAAACTTGCAATGCCTGCTGGCCAACCCACACCATCTATGAAATCACATATGGCTACCTGGCTGCTCCCGCAAGAACTTTAAACTCCCTCTCCCATTGAATCATAATGAATACCACCCTTCTCCCCATCATAGGGTCACCAGAAAGCTAGAAGGCTTGGCTGTAATTTTCAAAAGATAGTCAAATTAGGCTCAGACATCATTCCTAAATAAAACAAGAATATTTTTAAAATCAATTTAACTCCCATAGAATTATGGGGCGAGGGAGCTACAGCCACCCCTTTTGGTTTTACAGGAAAGCTTGTTATCATTATTATTTTGTTAGAAAAATCCATTTCGTCAATTAATGAATGCATGATGCATAGAGGAACAGAGAGCATGGGGGAGGAATTTTTGATTTTTCTGGAATACTAATGTGATATCAGATTTATTAATATTGCCAAGACTTAATTGTGAAGAAACATCTTTCCTTTGAGAAGCTTTAAAATGCCATTAGAAATTTGATTGGACTGATTTGATGAAAGGTCAGAAAGTTATTTTGGCTGCTCTGTGATAAGTACTTTATTGGGGCAAATAATAAAAAAAAAGTCTCCAGATTTATTATTAGCCAAATGTGACATTTATTAGGGACAGCGGTATAAAAAAAATACAGTAGTTAATCAAAATCGTGATTATCTTTTGCTTATTGCATGGGTGGCTGTGCTGTGTTGTGCCTCCCTTCCCTTTCAGCATACTTCCACACCACTAGTCCTTGAAACCAGAAGTTCAAAACTAGTGCAATGAAGTGGCTTTAAAAAATGGCAGACCAATCAAACGTTACTTTAAGGGACACAAAAAAGGTCATAGGATGAGGTGAGGGGTTTCGCCCTACTCTGCTCTTTGCATATGCCTTAATTCTGCATGAGGGCGTTTCCTTGCAACAAAATATTAAATACAGTTATAATATTATCTGTGAAAACAAGAGCCAATTTATTTATTTTTTACTTCTTTCTTGGAGAAAGGAAATGTCTCTGAATTTTTGAAGTATTTGCCACAATGGCTATGTTTAACCTCCACTTCGGAGGCTCTGTGTGGGAAATGGCAGCCCATGAAAAACTTACCTCTGTGGCAGCCCTTAAATTGTGGAACTCCCTCCCCACAAAAGTGCGTCTAGCACTTTCATTGTATAGCTTTTGCCAAATGGGTTTTGTTAAATAATTATAATAATTTATCTGTTTTGCTGAATTGATGTTGCTCTGCCCATTGTGAAAGGCGGGTAATAAATGTTATAGATTAAAAATAATAATAAGCAGGAAGCCCCCCCCCCCAAAAAAAATGTTCCTCTCCCTCCTCCATTACTTTTTCAGGCAGGTTTCATTTTGCCCCAAAACAATGGTAAAAAAGAAGAAATGTTTAAAGTTTTCAACAGAATTCTAGTAAATCAAGGAAGAATATTCATAGCTTCCAGCTGTTAGCAATACCCAAAAGGGAAACGGTTGCTTCTTCAGCATTCTTTGTTTAACAGCTTTCTCTATAAAAATATTCCGCATAACTTATTTTCTAAGTAAGCCATAGGGACTAACACATTATCACAGACATCTTGATAAAGGTTGTAAGTATCTCTTGAAACTGAGGTCAACTTGATTGTTAAGTATTATGATGTCTCGATTACTGGGGTTATTCACCCATTTTCTATAAGGTTTTTTTTTAACAAACAACAACACCACCACCCTTTTTCCATCTTCTTCAGTAAGCTTTACATTAAGCACCTGTAAAACAATAAACCTTTATGCCAGAAACATCTTATTGGTTTCTGCAGATAACCAATGTTTGAAGATGGTTCATATGCCGTGTTGGGTAAATGTTCCATCTAGACCCAGGTATGGGGAACCTCTGGTCCTCCAGATGTTGCTGAATGACAACTCCCATCAGCTCCAGCCATCATGGCCAATGACTATGAACGATGGGAGTTGTAGTTGAACAACATCAAGAGGGCCAAAGGTTCCCCACTCTGGATCTAGCCCAATGCTGCCGAGTCTAACTAGCAGTTGCTCCTCAAGGAGCAGAAGTCCTTCCTAATTCTGCCTCCCAAGACCCTTTAACTTGTAAAACAAACCTGTCCTTACCTTACTACAGCGGTACCTTGGGTTACAAACACCTCGGGTTACAAACACGTCGTGTTACAGACTTCACTAACCCAGAAGTAGTACCTTGGGTTGAGAACTTTACCTCAGGATGAGAACAGAAATCCGGCGGCACAGTGGCATGGCAGCAGCGGAAGGCCCTATTAGCTGTAGTGATACCTCAGGTTAAGAACAGTTTCGGGTTAAGAATGGACCCCCAGAACAAATTAAGTTCATAACCAGAGGTACCACTGTATCTCTTACAGATCAACACATCTGTCATAATAAAGGTAGCTGGAACATCCAGGTACCACCATTGAACATCTAACTGAGTCTTTTCTTCCAATACCTTACTTTAATAGTAGGCAAGTATTAACTGAGCCAGTTACGATTATATGAATGTAGTGGGACATTTTGGGTTAGTGACTGGCAGGTGTGTCACACAGCTGTGGGTGCCTGGGGCAGTGTGCATGGCCCTGGCACCGAAATTTGTGGGTGCCCAGTCCCTTCATGGGGAATTTTGTGGTCGCTCGGGCACCTGGGGCCCCAGGGAGTTGTCATCCAAGGAATGACTGGCCATAGCAGTACACAGAGCATGAGTGTCCAGCTACATAAGAGGCAACATCTTTAGAAAAGGGTTCAAGCATTAGACTTAAACTTCTGTCTGTTTACATAAGTCTGATTCAAGCTCCTAAAAATTACACATTTTCTAATAATATTTGCATGTTGATTCTTGCTGTCACTTAGATGCTAATATTCTTCTACATAATTTTCAGAAAATAGAATTTGACTTGTATAAACAAACAAGCAGACAAAATCTGAATTAGTCTTACCTGTATACAGGTAATTATCAAGTTCTCTAAAACAAGTATCTGCCATTCAGATATGTGTATCTTATATCTAGATCCATATCTTCAAAGCTCTCATTGCTGGCTATGCAATATGTGTTTCTCTGCTGTTACCAACAGTGGGAGAATCTTGCTTTGCACAAATAGGGCAGAATTACAGGAGCACAACCAAGAGAAAGTTAATTTTCTAACAAATCAATAGTCCTTATTCTGTATAATAAGTTACCACTCTATGTACATCCAATTTATTCTCTAGTTTTTAAATAAATCTATTCCCAATGCTTGAACTGTCTAATCAGTCAGTTGAGAGACTTGTTTTGCAGACTCAGTTGCAGCCTGAAATTTCATACTGAATTGCCTCAATGCTCAGAGTTTTTGAATGTAATCCTGTAAGATTACTGTGGGGAAACACAATTCTACTAGCATGTCACAGAAGCCTGAATCAAAACCATCCTAACATCCTTATATTCTAAACTACCCCTTAAAAAAAATGTTAATTAAGGAGATACTTTCCGGGCTGTCATTTTGCATATTTCAGCAAAGTTTTGTGTGAATAAATTATGTGTACTGTTCTAGGGTGAATATCACACTCCCAGTTTAATAGTCAATGCAAGTCCCCATAGAAAATAATTCATTTTCTCATTTCCATAATAAAAGTAACTATATTCCCATACCACGGTGCATTCAATTCAGAAAGTTATCCACATTTATTCATCATTTAGCATATAAGGTTAGTTTGAAGGAAAAAGTATTATACTGAGAAGCTGGAGCCAAATCCTTATCTGGCATGCATTGCTGCGGCTTTGTACAAAGCCCTGGCCCTAAAGAAATTTGCATCAACAATGCAAAATAGCTATAAGGAAAACAACTTTTACGTGATTTAAACGGCAAGTGCCTTATGCAGTATTCAAAAGTACCTATACTGGTACATTAAGCGTCAAGAATCCCATCTTAGGATCCATGGAAAGCATATGCTAAGACCCAAAGAACTAATTTAGGTGGGATTTTAATGTCTTCGCTTCTGAAACTTTAAATGGCAGAAACCTCACGGGACCAACACAAACTAATTCTGAAAGCAGTTTGTCAAAAACCATCTTGTGCCTGGGCACAGGGAGGCTGCTCTCTTAAGAAAAACAAATCAAATGTCCCTGCAGCATACATAGTCAAATGGGTCCCGGCTAAAAACAACAAAACTCAACACAGTCATCTTATATTCAGGGTAATAATGTCGCTTATATAACTAGTCAAGATATGACATTATAAACTTTTAATTCATTTATTCAATACTGGCAGCCAGTGCCGGATTGACGTATAAGCTGAACAAGCTATAGCTTAGGGCCCCACTCTTTTGGGGGGCAGCCAAAAAAATTTAAAGGGAAAAAAGTGGATGTACACTTCCAAAATATATGATAAAAACAAATAAAATAAAACCTACATACAGCAACGGTGTATATACATATCCCTCCCTTGTTTTAGTGGCCCATAAATAATATTTATTCCATCAATTTTTGCCATCCATAATTTAGCTTAACAAAGTAACCCTAGGATTTGGGGACTGCAGTGATGTATGCTATTAATTCTATTTTAATTACCTTCATGATTAGATAGCTAATGATTTATAATTAGATTGTGGGAGATATGAACTGAATCAGAGTTTGTGGCACATCTCTGATGAATTCATTAAAATTGATTTATTGAGTAGCATTCTCTGAGGCTTGATGAGGCAGGGTTTATTTGAGCAAAGTTCTCACTAAGGTCAATGGGAGGTCCTCTCTCCTCCAGATAAGCAGTCCTAGTAAGGAGAATTGCTAGCACTAAATAGTACCAACGGATCTCTGGTGTAGGGACGAGAATTGGCAGCCATTTAACAAATAGGATCCTAAAATATGCTTGGCTACAAGGCACAGTTGGATTTCTGAACCATCTATATGCTTAACTGTCCAACCATTTTGGGAGAGCTAGCGTAACAAATTTAAGAACAACAAACAAGACTAGGAAGGAGGTTGAAAGCAGATTCAGATTTTAAACCAATGGGCAGATCAATTGTATGCATGGGCTTGTTCACTGGGGATATTAACAGCTGTCCACAGTGATAGTTGTCAGGGATGTACATTAGATTCGGACAAATCCCATAGAAAAGCTGGGAGCATTGGAAGGATTTGGGGATTGTCAAAGGTGAAGCGGTATGATATGGGAACTGTTTTCATGAAAAAGGTTATTGAATAAAGAATTGATTGCAGCAGATAGCTATGTGTTTAGTCTCTGGAACTCTGCTCTATAAGAGCCTCCTATTTTAAATAGTTAATGAGGCTGATCTCTCTCTTTTTAAATTTTTTTATTTAATTCTATTAACATATAAAATACAATACAATACACATACACAACACACTACCTTCTTTTCATAACATAAAACATACCTACATTACTCTATACAATACCTACCTATACTATACATATCAACATAACCTACACACCTACCCCGCACAGACATCCACCAAGTGACTTGACTTCCAGCCGTTCTTGTTACACTACTTTATTTTTCCAACTAGCTTAAACGCATTTCATTATTTCTTTAATCTCTTCTTCTATCTTGACTTTACTCTCCTTTCACTCTAATCATTTTCTGGGTTCTCTCAATATCTGTCAGAAATTCTACTTTCTCCACATAAATTTTGATGTATTCCTTAAAGATAGCCCACTCCTTATTCACTTTTTGTACCATATCTCCCCTTATCCTCCCTGTTAGTTCGGCAATATGGAAGTATTCCATTATTTTAGACGACCAGTCTGTTTTAGTTGGGACACTGCTGCTTTTCCAATTTTTGGCAATCAATAACCTTGCCGCCGTAGATGCATACATAAATATTGGTCTGACCGTTCTTTTTATTTCCTGTGAAATACCTAGGAGAAAGGATTCTGGTTTTCCCCCAAATGAAAACCTAAACATCTTTTTCAATTCATTATAGGTATTTCCCCAGAATCCCATTTAATGGGGCTGATCTCATCCAGCAGTTAACTGGTTTAAGGCAGAAAGTGTGCATAGCAGAGGTTGCCTGATGCTGAATTAGAACACCAATCCATCTAGCTCAGTGCTGACCGTCAGTGACTCCCCAAAGTTTTACACTGGTGCCTCTCTCAGTCCTATTTGGAGATGCTTAGAATTGAACCTGGGACCTTCTGCATGCAAAACGTATGTCTCTGAACACCAGCTGCTGGAAATCAGAGGCGGTGTGCGCGCCATTGTGCCTAGGGTCTGCTTGTGGGCTCCCCATGGACATGTGTGGCTGGCCATGGTGAGAATGGCATCATAGATTAGATGGACCTTTTGCATGATTCATCAAAAGGCTGAATCATATGGTTCTTACAATCTTAAAATGGGTCTTCTACCATTGACCTAATGCCCTTCCCCTATAGCTTAAGGGGCAAAGACCAAACCGCTTGGTGTTATGTACTGAAGTTCTCACCCTGGGCCAGCAGGGGGAAAGTGTAGATAGTTATGCAAATAAGGGATCAAAAGTGATGTTCAGTGATTGGATAGTTTTAGAAAATTGTTACAGTTACATTGTACTGGAGCTCTATATAAGCAGGCTGACTGAAACCTTCAGTTCAGTTCTGTCCTGGCCTGTGAATAAACAAGAGCTGTTTGAAGAATCGCTGTGTCGTCTGATATGTTCACCCACAACCTAACACTTGGCACACACAGCTCTGCCCTCCAATGACTCGCAGCTACTCCCACCAGCATCTACTGCCTGAAGTAACTACTTCATCCTAGTAATAGTAGAGCTGGCCCTGCCATCATGGAAGGCAAGGTGCTGTTTCAACTTGCAAAATTACTGGTGCCAATGCTGAGGATGTTTGTATTCTCCCTGTCAAGGGCGAAAGGGAGGGTGAAAGGATCAATTTCTGAAAGAACAGTCTATGGAAATCTGTGCATCGCACCATCACTCTACAAGGAAGACTTAAGCAGTATGTGGATCGAGAACTCCCAGAAGTGCAAGCTGGATTTAGAAGAGGCAGAGGAACCAGAGACCAAATTGCAAATATGCCCTGGATTATGGAGAAAGCTAGAGAGTTCCAGAAAGACATCTACTTCTGCTTCATTGACTATGCAAAAGCCTTTGACTGTGTCGACCACAGCAAACTATGGCAAGTTCTTAAAGAAATGGGAGTGCCTGATCACCTCATCTGTCTCCTGAGAAATCTCTATGTGGGACAAGAAGCTACAGTTAGAACTGGATATGGAACAACTGATTGGTTCAAAATTGGGAAAGGAGTACGACAAGGCTGTATTTTGTCTCCCTGCTTATTTAATTTATATGCAGAATACATCATGCGAAAGGCTGGGCTGGATGAATCCCAAGCTGGAATTAAGATTGCCGGAAGAAATATCAACAACCTCAGATATGCAGATGACACAATCTTGATGGCAGAAAGTGAGGAGGAATTAAAGAACCTTTTAATGAGGGTGAAAGAGGAGAGCGCAAAATATGGTTTGAAGCTCAACATCAAAAAAACGAAGATCATGGCCACTGGTCCCATCACCTCCTGGCAGATAGAAGGGGAAGAAATGGAGGCAGTGAGAGATTTTACTTTCTTGGGCTCCATGATCACTGCAGATGGTGACAGCAGCCACGAAATTAAAAGACGCCTGCTTCTTGGGAGAAGGGCAATGACAGGCCTAGACAGCATCTTGAGAAGTAGAGACGTCACCTTGCCAACTAAGGTCCGTATAGTTAAAGTCATGGTTTTCCCAGTAGTGATGTATGGAAGTGAGAGCTGGACCATAAAGAAGGCTGATCGCCGAAGAATTGATGCTTTTGAATTATGGTGCTGGAGAAGACTCTTGAGAGTCCCATGGACTGCAAGAAGATCAAAGGCATCCATTCTTAAGGAAATCAGCCCTGAGTGCTCACTGGAAGGACAGATCGTGAAGCTGAGGCTCCAGTACTTTGGCCACCTCATGAGAAGAGAAGACTCCCTGGAGAAGACACTGATGCTGGGAAAGATGGAGGGCACAAGGAGAAGGGGGCGACAGAGGACGAGATGGTTGGATAGTGTTTTCGAGGTTACCAGCATGAGTTTGACCAAACTGCGGGAAGTAGTGGAGGACAGAGGTGCCTGGCGTGCTCTGGTCCATGGGGTCACGAAGAGTCGGACACGACTAAATGACTAAACAACAACAATGCTGAGGATGTTTGTATTCTCCCTGTCAAGGGCGAAAGGGAAGGTGAAAGGATCAATTTCTGAAAGAACAGTCTATGGAAATCTGTGCATCGCACCATCACTCTGTATATCGAGGTGCACTTTAGGTGACCACCAAGTTATTTCCCATCTGGCAGAAAGCTAGTTTCAGCAAGCAGTAGCCTTTTTTATTGAAGAAATATTCTCTATCCATGGAGATCGAGTGTGCAAAGCTGCAGAATCACTTGACAACTTTGCGGAACATTGTAACATTCCTGTCTCAGTAATTTACACCTATTTAAATAATCACAGCTTTGGCTAGCTAGAGAGGAGAAATGTTACACTTCGGGAAAATTCTTGAGCATGTTTTGTTCTGGCAAAAGGAACTCTACATTCACTAAAACATGTCATAATTAAGATATCCTGTTACCTGTTCCCATGGGGGAAATTGTTGTTAAACCCTACCTTTTCCATTTTTGTGCAGGAGTGAGGCTTGGCTTCAGACCCATAAACTCCCCCAACAGAAAAGCTGACAGACCAACAATCTGTTGGGCAGGCAGGTGCTTGTGGATGCTCACAGTAGCACTACATATATGCATTTCTGTATCCAGGATCCTTCCCTACTACCCAATATGGAATCAATTGAAAACTTTATGTAAGTTGCACGGAGCTAGCTATTCTGGTTTTAAGAGCTTGATCTTTTCCATTTGTATTCCTTTCTCATCCTTATCCCAGGGGCTTTGAGTGGCTCACACATTGTACAATTACAATTTCCATTTGGAGGAGAGAGAAAAGAGAAAAGAATGCAAAGCAGAGAAGCTGCCAGCTGGGATGGATCTCTTGCTATCATGGAAGGATAAGACTCTCTAACAGCCACTGGTCATCTGGTTAGTGGGTGACATTTAGTAACACCCATTAGCTTTTTAATTAATATTCAGCGTTGATGACAAATAACACAAATGGGTTAAAAACAAATGGCGCCTTTTAAGAAACATTTTTAATAAACATTTTGAAATAAAAGGTCAAATTTGAGGAGAATTTTTGGTAGGCAGGCATCTAATAAAATTAGGGGTTTTAATTCAGGGGGACTGCAAACAAGAGAAAAGGTGTTATTTCTGCCTGTACTATATAAAGCTTCTGCCAGATTCTTGTACTCTTCTCTCTTCCTTACCATAATGCATCCTCTCCAACCATAATGCATTGGGGAGAGCACATGCTTGGCATGCAGAAGGTCTCGGCTTCAGCTGCTAGTCCTTCCAGGTAGGAAGGATCAGGTGAAAGGTGATGGGAAAGACTTTTGCCTAAAATACTGGAGATCCCCTGATAGATAACTGCCAAAGTTGTTGAGCTTTCTTAAGGATGAGAGCCGTGCCAGATTGAAAGGGACAACAAGAGATTCTTATTGCAAGGGATTGGCGAAGAAAATACGAAAGGAGAAAAGGCCAACAGACCTGTGGGGGCTATAAGAAAAAGAAAAAGCGGACTTGGATTCCTGGGCAAGGGAAGGCAAAGCGACTTCTGGAAGAGTGGGTGGGGGCAACAAATCTATTCTGTCCAGGAGTGACAGACACCATAAATACACCTCTGTACAACGTCAAAGATTTGTTGAGTATTTTGTTCTGCTTTAAAGGCAAACCACTGTTCGGTTTAAATTGGGGTTTACTTCTGGCCAGTGGCGAAGCGTGGGTTGTCAGCACCCGGGGCAAGGCAAGTAATTTGTGCCCCCTAACCCGTGGATTTGCGCCCCCTAACCCGTGGATTTGCGCCCCCTAACCTGTGGATTTGCCCTAACCCCAGATGTTGCGCCCGGTGCGGCCGGGCCCCCCTGCACCCCCCACGCTACGCCACTGCTTCTGGCTATCTGACCTGCTGTACCCCCCAAAAATCAAGTGAATGTAGACATACAAAGTTGCCTTATTCTATGTCAGAGCATAGGCCTCTCAAACTCAGTATTGTCTACAGTGTGGTGTAGTGGTTAAGAGCGGTAGTCTCATAATCTGGGAACCGGGTTCACGTCTCCGCTCCTCCACATGCAGCTGCTGGTGACCTTGGGCTAGTCACACTTCTTTGAAGTCTCTCAGCCCCACTCACCTCACAGAGTGTTTGTTGTGGGGAAGGAAGGGAAAGGAGAATGTTAGCCGCTTTGAGACTCCTTCAGTAGTGATAAAGCGGGATATCAAATCCAAAGTGAATGTAAATTTGCCTTATTCTGTGTAAGAGCAATAGGCCTCTCAAACTCAGCATTCTCTACACTGACTGGCAGCAGTCTCCAAAGTTTCAGACCAGTGCCTTTCCCTGTCCTGCCTGGGATCATTTGCACACAAAGCAGATACTCTCCCACTGAGGTACAGTCAAGGCCGTCTTTACCCAGGGTGCAATGGGTGTGGAGCATCTGGGTGTTGAATTATGGGGGGCGCCCGGCGCCTGCCACTGAAGCCACCTAAGCTCTTTGTTGAGGAAGGGAAAGGAGAATATTAGCCGCTTTGAGACTCCTGAAGGGGAGTGAAAGGCGGGATATCAAATCCAAACTCTTCTCCTCCTCCTCCTCCTTCTTCTCTTAACTATCTACCTGTTATGAAATAATAAATACTTTTTGATCAAGCTGACATTCCAAGCCGTCTGCTGCCGCCGTCTCCACCCTGGCTGCTTTCTCTTCCCCAGAGTCCCACCTTGCATGGAGAGGCATTGCTCTCTCTCTCTCTCTCGCCCGCCGTTGGCACGGCTGTTGTGTCCCTCTTCTACTCCTTCCTCTTCCTGGGGATATTTTAAAAGCACCTGGATGTGAAGCTATGCGCCTTTGTGGAGCTCGGGTGCCCAGTTCTTGAGGGGCGACGGCAGCGAGTCTCAGAAGAGTAGGTCACTGCCATCGCCATGGCCTCACCTGCAACCGCGGAGAAGTATATCCTGGCTATAGACGTGGGCAGCACTAAATTTGGGGGCGCTGGGCGGATCCTTGCACACCGGCGGTGCATATGTTAAAGACGGCCCTGGCTACAGTCTTTCCTATTGAAGCTCTAGGCTTAAGGGATTAACTGCAAGAGCAGCAGTAGGCATGGCCAGTCACTCATGTGCACAGCCTTCCCTGTAATATGAAGCTGGGAACCAAGGAGAGCAATCTTTTTTTCTTTCTTCTCAATGCACTGTATACTACTTATCTCAGGTCGCACTTGTTATTCAGTAGTCACAGAGCATGTTGAATCCGTAGGCCGACGTTGATAACATTTCATTTAGCTTCACACTTATTCAGATAACAACACCATATACTAAAGGGTTAAACATTATGGGCTTTATTCACAGTTGGGCTCAGCTATACAAGCTGAGGAAATGGCTTCGCTTTTCTGAGTGAAACTGAAATGATATTGCACGCCACTCACATATATTCAGAGCTGCTGTAAGATCCAAATGCCCCGAAAATTGTATTTCTCAGGGTCCCTGGCACTCAGTCACAATTGAAGCAGCATAGCAAGTATCAGCTCGATAATGGAGGAACTCTTCTCTGGCTGCAGTTGCTATGTGCTCCTGACTTCTGAATGGTGAGACATTCCAGGGGCAACAGGTCCTGATTTCCTTAGGAGGAGATAAGATCTGGAGACTTATGGCTTGCTTGCACTATTTGATGTAGTCAAAGGTGAGCACAGGTGGAAGACAGCAGCAGGGCACTTCTATCACCAGATCCTCTACCCTACATCAGATTTCCAGAGGGGAACACACTGCAACCAAAGATGTTTCCAGACTTCAGTAACTCCCTGCTTCTCTCTGCGTATTTATGTGTCCCTTCCCCAGCATGGTTTCCTTCCTCCCACCTCCTTCACTGACACAAGCAAAAACACAATGATATTAACAATAATAATGCAAAATCATAGTGGCACACTTAAAAAACATTTTTAGAGCCTGGGATCCCTTCCCGCACCAGCCTCCCTCTTATCAAGGTACATCACAATAATACAATACTTTCCACAGTTTCCCACTTACTGATCGCATTCCCCTGGAACATCTCCATCAGTCGCTGGCATAAGAAAGGGAACACTATGGGAGGCGATATATTTTTAGCTGCATCGCAACTGAGCAGCTGGAAGTAAGGAGGAGATTTTGCTCCATGGGAACACCAACATGTTAAGTTTGGGAAACTCTAGTCCTGATTTCACAGAGGCTTCCTAAGCCAAACATGCTCCAGAGGAGCTATCAGCATCTGCAGACATTTATTGTTCCTGCACATTCCTCATATTTCAGGTCCTAACACTTGTGAACATATTCTTCTCTCTCTCTCTCTCTCTCTCTCTCTCTCTCTCTCTCTCTCTCTCTCTTTCTCTCTCTCTCTCTCTCAGCTGTCAGGAGGCAAGTGCTCCCAAATGAGGCATTAATTTGTGTGTACCCAAACAGACAGTATAGTCAGTGGAAATAAAATGAATCATTGCAGCGCAGAACCACAAAAGAACATTTTGGCGGCTGCTCTTGTTTTGCTTTACCTTATCAAGTTTTTATAAAGAATGGGGGGGGGGGAACAATTCTCATCTTTCCTAAGCCGAGCATCTTTGTTGTTGTTTTGTTGTTGGTGTTAAGATAGCAAGAAAATAGGCTATCGGGACTTCCTTTTTGTTATGTTGTGGGTGAACATATCAGACGACACAGCGATTCTTCAAACAGCTCTTGTTTATTCACAGGCCAGAACAGAACTGAGCTGAAGGGTTCAGCCAGCCTGCTTATATAGAGCTCCACTAGAACCAGAAGCCTTTCTCTTGGGTATGGTGGGCCAAATGGTGCCAAAGAAGGATAAGACATTTTTTATGTATGCCACAACAGCAGCAAGAATCCTTCTAGCAAAGTATTGGAAGACACAAGAACTACCCACGTTGGAAGAATGGCAGACGAAGGTGATTGACTACATGGGACTGGCGGAGATGACTGGCAGAATTCGAGACTGGGGAAAGGAGGCGGTGGACGACGACTGGAGTAAATTTAAAGCTTACCTTAAAAACTGTTATAATTTGGATGAAAACTAGAAGATCAGGGAAATAAGAGATAAAGAACTACAGCTGTTTTAATAACTTAAGGAAGTTAAATTTATGAAACATAAAATAAGTTCATGACGAAAGGGTTGCTGAAAAATCTTGAAACAAGGATGCAGAAAAGGGGTGGTATGGGGAAGTCGATTTTGTGTTTGTTTATGTTTTTGTTTTGTTTCTTTTTATCTATGGAAAATCAATAAAAATTTATTTAAAAAAAAAATATAGAGCTCCACTAGAACGCAACTGTAACCACTTTCTGTAACTATCCAATCACTGAACGTCACTTTCAATCCCTTATTTACATATGTGGACCTGAGTGAAAACTATCTACAGTATCCCCCTGCTGGCCCAGGGTGAGAACTTCAGTATATAGCACTTTTCTAACCATTCTCCACCCACCCATAAAGCAGCAGCTATAGGCTAACAGGGTTCATATTCCAGATATTTCCCTCAAAGCCCCACAAATGTTGCAATTGTGATTTTGGGAGACTTGTGCATTGTGCCTTTTCCTCCCAATGGGGCAGCTGGATGCTGTGCTTTTATTGGTGGGGAGGTGGACGGGAAGAGGAAGAGGAGGAACAAGCAATGGATGGCAATTGCACAGGAGTAATAATCATCATGCCCTCAGGAGTTGCTGCTTCATGCCTTCGTCGGTCAAATTCTGAGGTGTAGGTGTGTGTGTGTGTGTGTGTGTGTGTGTGTGTACCTCTCCACTGGCCAACTGCAGAACGAGCAATTTGTGCTTCTACTTGTTAAGGTAAAGGTAAAGGTACCCCTGCCCGTACGGGCCAGTCTTGACAGACTCTAGGGTTGTGCGCCCATCTCACTCAAGAGGCCGGGGGCCAGCGCTGTCCGAAGACATTTCCGGGTCACGTGGCCAGCGTGACAAGCTGCATCTGGCGAGCCAGCGCAGCACACGGAACGCCGTTTACCTTCCCGCTGGTAAGCGGTCCCTATTTATCTACTTGCACCCAGGGGTGCTTTCGAACTGCTAGGTTGGCAGGCGATGGGACCGAACAACGGGAGCGCACCCCGCCGCAGGGATTCGAACCGCCAACCTTTCGATCGGCAAGTCCTAGACGCTGAGGCTTTAACCCACAGCGCCACCTGTTACAGACCAGCATTCGCTAGCAAATCTTACCCCCTTGCAGCAGGTAAGGCAACAGCAGACTGAGCTAAGTGTGACTGAACCGGCATCCCAGAGACCCAGTGAGTTTGATGAAACACCCTCACATACCTAGAACAAGCAAAGAGGTGAGGTGAGCTGCACAACTGATTTGCATGTCTCCTCTAAGTATAGTGTGATCAGTCAAAAATGTCAACAAAACCAAACATTTAACTCGTGGAGCTCTTTGATTTCGGAAAGAAAGCAGGAAGGGGGGGGGGGAGAGAAGTCCTTTCTGACCCCCAATAAGCACGGCTTACTTAGGCATCCGTTTGGAATTCCTCCTATAGCAGCAGTTATAAATTAAACCCACCCTGCTATAAATTCACCCTGCAGAATGAGAGGCCACAGACAAAATGTTCAGTTTCAGTTTCAGTTTCTGTTAATTGGTTCTCGTGGGAAACTTGCAGATTCTGGCTTCTCACAATTAACTCAAGGTGGTGTCAATTTACTCTTGGCAGAAAGCCCAGGTCTGCTTGACCTAGAAACTACTCACTCTGATTGGTTAACGACCAGCACTCTGCTCTGTTATCAAGGGTTTGCTAGCTCAGTTTGAGTTGAGGTGTTGTTAGGAGTAGAAGTGCTGTGTATGGTTATGAGAGAGAGAGAGAGAACGAGAGGATTTATTTTGCTTTGTTTTGTATGCAGAAACTCTGCTGGTTTTATTTTTTCCTTTTTTAATAAATCCTGTAAATAGTTACTCTGAGTCTAGCTGACTAGTCATTACTGCCGCAACTAGCTTCTTCGCTGTGCAGGAAAACTCTGCTACGTTTGGGCTAAAGCCAATAGGGCTATGCCTGACACTCCAAAGTTCCAAGAGGTTATGGGCATTGTGCTGCCAGCCTGAGTTGCAGTGGTGTCAGCATCAACGGCGTTGGTTCCAGTAGTTCCAGAAGTTGTTGTTCTCTGGCTGGTTCCTGACCGTGGTGAGCTGGTGACGCAGCGGACACAAGGACAACAGCTGCAGCGTGTGAGTGCTGGGTGCTGTGGTTCCTGTTTTCTCTCTCGGTGGTCGTGAGTAGCTGGTTCCAGGTTCCAGGGACATCGCTCTCAAGATGGCCTCACAACCAGTTCAGATGGCTTTTGAGCGTCTGAATGACTCCAATTACTTGCTGTGGTCGGAACGCATGCAGGCAGTGCTGCAGAGGGATCGTCTCTGGCAAGTGGTGAGTACGTTTCCTGCGAAGCCTGATGATGAAGACCTCGATAACGACCAAAGAGCAAGGGCCACAATTGTCTTGGGGCTGGAAGATTCCCAGTTGCCGTATGTGAGGGGAATCAAGACAGCTAGAGGTGTGTGGCAAGCACTTAAAGAACTCCATGTGCGTGAGACAGCGGTTTCCAAGCTGTTCATTCGCAAGGCATTGTACAAGGCAATGTTACAGCCTGGGGTTACAATGCAGGAACACCTACACAGTTTACAGTTAAAGTTTACTGCGCTACAGGAAAGAGACTGTGCATTAGACCAGCAGGAGAAGGTGGCTATTATTTTGAGTTCTCTCCCGGAAAGCTGGGATAATTTAGTTTTGTCTCTAGAAGGCATACAGGAGCATGATTTATCCGTCAGTTACGTTACTGGGCGTTTGATTGAAGAATGGCAGAAGAGGCAAGAAAGGTCGTTGGCTGCAGAGGCTTCTACAGGTGGGTGGTTTGGAAGGAGTTCTCATGCCGTGCCAGAGGTGAAGCAAAAGCAGCGTACTGGTGAGGAGTCAGCGTTTGCTGTTAGGCGTTGTTTCCGATGTGGGTCTTCAGCGCATCTAAAACGACAATGTCCGGAGTTGGTCAAGTCTCAGTTGCCGGTGCAGGAGCAGAGACGAGATCAGCAGCAGCAGCAGCGTAAAAAGAAATTCTTCAAACAAAAACAGTCGGCTCAGCTGGTGACCGGCGAGGTCAAGATTGCTGATGAGAAACAAGCGGTCTGGGTGGTCGATTCGGGAGCATCTCGCCACATCGTGAATTCAGATGAATTGTTTGTTTCCAAGAACTCAGCACAGCGCAGCCAGGTGGCTCTAGCAGACGGAAGTACTTCCGAAGTGATTTCGGGGGGTGCAGTTTTTGTTCCTTGTCTTCGTGAATGCCTGCAAAATGTACTTTGTGTGCCTTCATTAAGGAGCAATCTGATGTCTGTAGATTGTTTGCTAAAAGCTGGGTTTAAAGTGCATTTTGAAGGAGACAGTTGCATTATTAAGAAGGCTGGTGAGATTTTAGGCACTGCTAAGTCAGAGGGAGGCTTGTTTTGGCTTAAAGCAGGATCTCAAGTTGCAGCAGTAGTCAGTAAATCTCAGCCTGCAGTGAATAACAAAGCTATACATGACAACTGTGTGCACTTATTGCATAGGAAAATGGGGCATGCTTGCTGGAAAAGTGTACTAAAAATGTCTGAATTGGCTGATGGGGGTAATTTAAAGAGTTGTAACAAGTACCTTGATTGTAATGTTTGTAAAAAGGTTAAAACCCACAGAGTCTCTTACCCCAGAAGTGACAGAGTTAGTGAGTCACCGCTACAGCTGGTTCACATGGACGTAATTGGTCCATTTGCTGTAAGCAGGGGTGGATCGCGCTTTTCACTAACAATTGTGGATGATGCCACATGTTACTCCTGGGTTTTTCCCATGAAGAATAAGGGTGACGTGTTCACTAAGTTTAAAGGCTGGGTGGCATCTGTGGAAAGATTTCTGTCCATTAAACTCAAAAGGATTCAGACGGACAGAGGTGGCGAATTTATGTCAAATGCCTTTAAAGATTGGTTACAAAAGCGTGGCATTGGGCATAGAAAAACGAACGTTTTTTCCCCAGAGGAGAATGGCGTTGCAGAGCGGAAAAACAGATCTTTACAAGATATGATGTTTGCCATGCTTGATGATGCTGATTTGCCCATGTCTTATTGGGGGGAGAGCATGCTCACCGCGTGTTATCTCCAAAACAGGCTCTTTCATCAAACAATAGGTACAACCCCGTACTTTAAATTGTTTAAGAAAAAACCCAAAATTGACCATTTGCATGTGTTTGGATCAAAAGCCTGGGTATTAATTCCAAAACAAATGAGGAAGAAGGGAGATCCTAAGACCAAACAGTTAGTGTTTGTGGGTTACCAGGAGCTGGGAAAAGGTTTCCGTTTTGCTGAAGGGACAAATGGCATTGTGATCTCCAGGAATGCCAGTTTTTGTGAACATAGTGGCTGGGAGAGACTACACGCCAATACTGAGGTTTGGTTTGAACCTTCCCAGGAGCTTCATGACTCTGAAGGTAGACACAGAGAATCAGAGTCTGAGGGGGAGGAAAGTTCAGATAAGAGCTCTCAAGAAAGTGGAGTTAGCCAAAGACCAGTTGCTAAGCAACAAAAGAGAGGTCGTAGTTCTGAGGAGGAAAGTGGGTCAGAAGAAAAATTTTCTCCCAGAAGATCTAAAAGACAAAACAAAGGAGTGCCTCCGGTGCGTTTTTCTCCAGATACTGCAAATGTGTTTAGTGTAATTGCAGAACCTAAGAGTTTTCAGGATGTGTTAAAGTTACCAAAAGAGGAGGCAGAGCGCTGGAAACAGGCAATGGAGGAAGAGATGTCCTCTCTGAATGAGCACAAGGTTTTTACACCAGTAGCAGCGCCTGAGGGGGCAAAGATTGTAGGCTGCAGGTGGGTGTACAAACTTAAACCTCTGGTGACAGGAGAGTACAAATACAAAGCTCGTTTAGTGGCTCAAGGATACTCTCAGAGGCCTGGAAAAGATTATGACGAGACTTTTTCCCCTACTGCTAAGGGGGACAGTGTAAGGCTGATTTTAACGCTTGGAGCAAAGAGAAAACTCCTGTTAAACCATTTTGACATTTAGACTGCATATTTACATGCACCAATATCAGAAGACCTGTATCTAGCCGAACCGCCTGGTTATGAGACAGGTTCCAATAGAGTGTTAAAATTAAACAAAGCTCTATACGGTCTCAAACAGGCTGCAAGATCTTGGAACAAGTGTTTCCATGAGGCCTTAGTGTCATTTGGTTTCAAGCAGAGTACAGCTGACAATTGTGTTTATGTACGTGGTGCAGGCAGTGATCAAGAGTTTTGTCTGATTTATGTAGATGATGTTTTGTATGCCTGCAAAACAGATAAACAAACTAAAAGGTTTGCCAAGCAATTGTCCAGTAAGTTCAAAGTGAAAGACTTAGGCCCGGTTAGGACATATCTAGGGTTGGAAGTGTGCTGGGCCCAAGATGGCAGCTGTCTAATTAGTCAGCAGAACAAAGTTAAACAACTACTGACTACATACAGGATGCAGGATTGCAAAGGGGCAGTGGTGCCTATGGATCCAGGTTTCATAAAAACACTTCATATAGATGAGAGTCCTGAATTTGAACATCCTGATGTATATCACTCTGTAATTGGAAGTTTATTGTATCTAGCACAGTGGTCCAGACCTGATATTAGCTATGCAGTAGGCATATTAAGTAGATTGGTCTCAAAACCCACACTAAATGCCTGGAAAGGGGTAAAACAAGTTCTGAGATATCTCAAACAGACAATTGGCTATATGTTACAATTAAATTCTTCAGAGGATGAAATGTTGAGTTGCTACTGTGATAGTGACTGGGGAAATTTGCCGGATAGAAAATCTGTCACAGGACTAGTCATAATGGTCGGTGGAGCTTTAATCAGCTGGCGGTCACGCAAGCAAGACGTTGTAAGTGTGTCATCAACGGAATCAGAGTACGCCGCATTGAGTGAATTGTGCAACGAGGTGATTTATTTCAAGCATTTGTTAGCAGATTTAAATGTAAATTGTGGAGAACCAGTACAAGTTTACATTGATAATCAAGCTTGTATAACCTTAAGTAAAACAGAGGGTTTCAAATCGCGTTCCAAACATATCTCTGTAAAATACCAAAATGTACGTTGCTGTGTACAAGACAATGTAATCACCTGTACTTATGTATCAAGTGAAGAAAATGTAGCAGATGTGTTAACTAAACCACTGGCAAAGATAAAGAACAAGCAAATGTGCAAGGGTTTAGGTTTGCTGGAAAAATGATCTTCTACATAGGTGTATTTGGTGTTAATTGTTCAGCAGAATCTGTGAGGGGGTGTTCAGTTTCAGTTTCTGTTAATTGGTTCTCGTGGGAAACTTGCAGATTCTGGCTTCTCACAATTAACTCAAGGTGGTGTCAATTTACTCTTGGCAGAAAGCCCAGGTCTGCTTGACCTAGAAACTACTCACTCTGATTGGTTAACGACCAGCACTCTGCTCTGTTATCAAGGGTTTGCTAGCTCAGTTTGAAGTGAGGTGTTGTTAGGAGTAGAAGTGCTGTGTATGGTTATGAGAGAGAGAGAGAGAAAGAGAGGATTTATTTTGCTTTGTTTTGTATGCAGAAACTCTGCTGGTTTTATTTTTTCCTTTTTTAATAAATCCTGTAAATAGTTACTCTGAGTCTAGCTGACTAGTCATTACTGCCGCAACTAGCTTCTTCGCTGTGCAGGAAAACTCTGCTACGTTTGGGCTAAAGCCAATAGGGCTATGCCTGACACTCCAAAGTTCCAAGACAAAATACACTGTAAAAACCTCTGAAATACAATAAATCAATTTTTACAAGGGTGCAGCCACATCAGAAAACTAATTTTAATGTGGAATATCCAAGTCAGGCCAGACAACACAGCTTGCCAATGAATAACATGCTCTCCAGTTTACCCAATTTATTTACAGGCAACTATATTGTGTATCATCCTTGAGAAACACGTTCAGCTGTGGTCTGAATTATGTATGGTCTAAGTCCTTTGGGTACTTGATGTGACAGTGTCATGCTGTGGCACATTAATGAAAACCCCTGGACTTAACCTTAAGGCCCTATTTTTTAGGTAAGCCTCAGTATAAAAACTGCAGTTCTGGTGGCACACCAAGAAACATTTTCCAGAATCTTTCTGTTCCAATATGTGTTCACAGCTGGAAATTCACCAGCACCTGTGGCCATCAGTCACATTCTGTTCCTTGTTAACATCTGCACCACAGAAGGCCGAAGGCCAATGAACTGAACCCTTATAAGGAATAGATAGCCTGACTTTTAAGTAGGGTTTCTTGACCATGTACTTTTGAATACCCCTCCTTGAATATTTGTGAGCAGGATTGGGGTAAGCCATTATCTGGCAGGAAAAGGTGACCCAGAGAATTAGGTAAGTGCCAATTGTCTTTGTCTCCCCATGCGCCTGAGTTAAGTTTCGTGTTTATAATAATATTTATTACTTTTACAACAATTTAAACACTACAAAAAAAGAACAAAAGGAACAATACAATACAATACAAAAACACTACATAACACTAAAACAATAAACTAACAAGACAAAACAAAAACAATTTAAAACACATAAAAAATAATTCAATATCTTATCTTTCATTCACATATTTCAACGACCTCCTCACACCTCCCTTTTTGTATTCCACTTCTATTAATTATTTCAGCAATTCCTTTCCATCTTCATCTGTTTTCTATCCTATAATTATCTTAACACCAACTAACCTTATTTTTTCCTTTAATATTCTATTAGTCTATTTATACTTAATTCCTTATAACATTTCTACTAAAGCCATATAACTTCATTCCAACATTCTTCTAACATTCATTAATTTTACAATATTTCTGTAAGTAGTCTTTAAACTTTTTCCAGTCTTCTTCCACCAACTCTTCTCCCTGGTCTCGGATTCTGCCAGTCATTTCCGCCAGTTCCATATAGTCCATCAACTTCATCTGCCATTCTTCCCGGGTGGGTAAATCTTGTGTCTTCCAATATTTCGCGATGAGTATTCTTGCTGCTGTTCTTGCCTGGGTTAAGTTTCTTTGACTTGGTGGGAGCAGAAGACACTTCTGAAGGGTCCTTGAGGCTTGGTAAGCATTTGCTTGGAAGACATGCAAAGCACTGACTCATTTAGGTGTGAACAGGAGGACAGTTGCTTATCCCAACTTCAAAGCACCATATGCAAAAAGTAAATTTAAAAACTGCAGTAACAATATGCTGTTCATTCCTTTCACATAAACCAAGAGAGAGGTTAGAGACAAATGCATTTTCGTAGAAAGGTTGGCATTGATATTTCTTGCCATGAATACCTTAGGATTTGAAATGAATAATATGCACTTCCCTCTTTCCCCAAAGTAAACTGGTTTGAGATGGATGCACCAACGAAGGGCTCATTCAAATACAACACTAAACTATTTAAAAAGCCTTGAACTCTCTTCCCTCTCCCATGTTCCAGTTCTCTTGATCCTGCTGCTAAATTACACTGAAAGAAAACAGGCTATTAACTGGGTAACATGAAGTCCATAGCAGCTGCATGGCAGTCAGAAACACTTCATTTTTTTTAACCCGAATCCTATTAAATTAACAGTTATTCAAATTTCTGCAAAATGTTCCACAAAGCAGTAGTTAGGGAATATAATAGTGCTGAATGGATTTCCATAGAAACCAACTCTTTTACCTTATGCCTAGTGGAAACCCTACATCAGTTTTATTGAAATCCAGTAAAGATCAAAACAGAGAAGCTGTGGCAGGCAGCTGCTTTTGAAGGGCCTGCAGGGTTAGGGTTCCACACTAGGCTTTCTTGCATGGCAAGAAGGTCACTCCAAATTCAATGCTCAGCACAGAGATGCATTTTCCAAAGAAAAGGAGTGGTTTCCAAAGGCCACCAAACAGCGGTTGCCATGCAGTTGCTTGAAAGGAATCTGAAATAATACACAATTAAGGGTGTGATAAAAATAATTTCTGATTTCTTCCCTTGGCCGACTTTTCTAAACAACAGGCTGTCACATCCTGTGTAACAACTGAACAGAAAACAGTGTTGTAATCCTGTGCTTCTCAAAAGGTAAGAAAGCCAGTAATAATAATAACAACAAATTTATTATTTATACCCCACCCATCTGGCTGGGTTTCCCCAGGCACTCTGGGCGGCTTACGGTACATATAAAAACGTCAAACATTAAAAACTTCCCAATACAGGGCTGCCTTCAGATGTCTTCTAAACGTTGTGTACCAATTACCGCATCAATACCAATTACCACATCAGCAGTGGGCACAATCAGCATCACCACAATGTTTGTGACAAAGCCATTCATTGATCCAAACCTGTACTTCAGAGTCAGAAGCTAGCTAGTCTGTCCTAGAGACGGAAAGGATAATTCTCGAAGGAAGTACAGGAGTCTTTTTGTGGGCTATACTCTATTAAGCATATTCTGCATCCAGGTTCTAATTTCTAAAAATCCCAGGCCCTCTGGCCATAACAAATGCACCTCAGATTTCTCCTCTGAATATCCCCTTGAAACAGATAGGTGTCCCAGAGGGATATAAGAGATTAACTGTCTTGCACTAGCTCCCTTCAATCCAAATGGGATTTCCTAGTTGCTAGGTCCTAGTGGACTGTTGCAGCAGTTTGAACCTGAGCCAAGTTACATAAACATTCAGTCCTCAAAACCTTCTGTCCATGCAGCAACACAGCTCTCCAGAGATTAGACCAACCCTAATGTTATCAACAGCCCACCTGCCTGCTTCCAGGCACTTTGGGGGTCAACAGATATCAGCAAGTTCCAGGAGAGCAGCAAGTGTTGATCTGTAGCATCAAAAAAGATGAGCAGTGACATAACACCTTCAGCAGCCAACTTGCACCTAAAGGCCTTTCCGGATAATAGGTTTTTCAATTTTGAAAAACAAAAGTCTTTTCTCCAGGCAGTGTTTTTTGATAACAGGGAAAACAGCAAATTCCCAACACTTGAACTGCAATGTTTTGCCACTGGAAAGATGTGATTTGCTCCTATCCATTCTAGAGCATCTGTTGTAACTGTGACTGTATGGGATGCGGCTTGCCTGAATCTCATGGGCCCATGGTGGTTATGACATCACTGGTGCCCCACCTGCCCATTTTGAGCCACTGAAGAGTAATGGGGGGGGGATATATTTACAGGCTTAGTGCTCATCTATCCCTCTAAAATGACACTTATGGAAGATAATGCTACCAATGGCTACTCGTTGTGATGGCTATGTACAATCTCCACTATAAAAAAACCAGTATGCCTCTAAATACCACTTGCTGGGCAGCACAAGTAGGGAGGGTGTTGTTGTGGACTTTGGGTTTTCAAATTCCAGCAGCGCCCTGTGCGATGCCAAAATTCAGCAGACCACGATCACCTCTCAACTTCCATTGTTTGTCATTGTAGTGGTGTACCTCGCAGTGTCCTCTTGACTCAGTGCCCAGTGAGAACTGGTTGTGCTCCCCTAAATCTCCCTCTGGTGTCCTGCTTGCCTGCTTTCGCACAGGGATCTGGCTGGCCACTGTGAGAACAGGATGCTGGACTGTGATGGGCCTTTGGTCTGTTCCAGGAGGCCTTGTCTTATGTCCTTATGTTCACTCCATAAAGCAGCTTTCCACAACACGGTAGCATAACAAGCTCAGTGTAGCACTTTAAACTCTGCAATAGTTAAAACATCTTACCTTGGGATAGGTCATATCGCCATAGGAACAAAGCACAAGTCCTTCACTTGATCCTCTAAACCACTTAGCCCTTGCTTGCCTTTCAAGCTTTTGTTCCGTTTTGCATAGAAGTACAACTTTAGAAATCAGCACACTTGGCCCCTTGCTTCCCCCGGTTCCTTCTGGAGTTCAACCTTGAACCAGTTTATATTTGCTTAGAACCTTTTCTCTCTGTCCTCCCAAGACTTTGCTTCTATTTTTCAAATGAAGACAGCATAAAAGGATGCTTACTTGCATAGTAGCACAGCTAGAAAATATATACACTCAGCTAAGAGACAAATGCTTTCAGTTTTCAGTCAGGATCAATTATCTTACATTCATGTTTCACCCTCCCTTCTTCATATATTTATGTCAGCCTCTCAGTCAGATTTTTATTGTTTGTAGCCAATGTATATATTTATACTGACATCAGAAGGAATGAAGTTTCAGTATTACAGTGGCCTCATGTTTTAAAGAATCATCCTTATGAGAGCTCATTATTTATATTATGTGCATACCACTCATATCAATAAAATGGTCAGGAAAGATGGGAGAGTAGTCTAAAAAAACATATGGAGGGCACCATGTGTGTAACCCCTGCTGGAGGGTCTGGAGTTCCACACATGGTGCAACCACTGACTCGATTTGTGTGCCCACAGATCACTTGAGTCTATTATGATTTTCTCCTCACAACACAGAGGCAACAAAATGGTATTGAAAATATTGATGGTTTATATATTATCATATCCTAAGCATGCCTTTTCACAAATAAATCTTTACTGCTATATATTCAAGTATCTTGCCTCATGGGACCCATTTTCTCAACAAATGGTTACTAAATGGGCTTGGGTAACAATGTCTTTATCTTCGTTACCTTCCTTGTGGTCAATCCACTGCCATGGGCATCCATGGGGAAAGGGCAGTCTGCCCTCGCCCAATGAACCATAATACTCAGGATTCCCAGTTTTCATTTAAAATGTTGAACTTTGATATAAGTATTAAAAAGTCTGATTACTCCCTTCACCCCCCATTTCTGCTTCTCTTTCCAATTTCATGTTTTTAGGGAAGGAAAAACTTGAATCTGCAATTTTCTAGCTTGTGCTGCAGCATATTCACAGTCAACTAATCCATTCCCCATGTTATATACTCCTAATACTTCGGGATAGATCTGAATTTCACTTGTGAGTAGTCCAGTGGAGTTATTAACTGAAAAGACAGCAGGCTACCTGACCTTACCACCTGCGTTGAGCATTTCATTGTTTCACAAAGAAGAATAAGCAAATTCTCAGAACTTTAAGCAAGGTTTTTAACATTTTTCAATACTATTTTGAGACTTTACTTCTTTTGCTTCCTATCAGTTCCCCCTGCCAAGTGCACTAGCAGCAGTAAACACCTGACTAGACAGTCAATAAGACTCCCAAACAATCTGACGCTTCACTTTTGCAAGGTTGAGAATAATTCATATGCAGCAGAGAATGTCTAGAGAGGCAGCATCCATGCTCATTGTTATCAATGTCAAGCCACAGTGGAAACGAAGTCACAAATATGTCAGAAGTGATTTAGGGGATTAGCAAAAGAATACAGAGCTAGGTGACTGATACATATTGGGTTTAGTCTCCCAATTTTAATTTCCACATATTTGACAATACTTCCCAAATAACTTGATAGTTATATTTTATATGTGAAAGAAATGCCATAAATTTACTATGCAGCATCTGAAAATATGCAGTATCCAAAGTCTAGTCCAAACAAATTTGAAGTGAAATAAAGAACACAGTATGAATGCCAGACCTTTTTTGTCCAGTCCTTTATAGCCCACTTCAAAAACCAGAACATGGAATTCTAAAATCAATTATAGTTTACTTAGACTAAATCTACTTAAATCCAAGTACAGTGGTACCTTGGTTCTCGAACTTATTGTGTTTCAAGAGCCCGTTCGACTCCCGAAACCGTTCGAAAACCAAGGCACGGATTCTGATTGGCTGCAGGAGCTTCCTGCATTCAAGCGGAAGCCACGTTGGACGTTCGGCTTCTGAAAAATGTTCGCAAACCGGAACACTTACTTCCGGGTTTGCAGTGTTCAGGAGCCGATTTGTTCAGCAACTAAGCTGTTCAGGAACCAAGGTACCACTGTACAAGCACTAGTTTCAAGCTGCAAGTTAAATTGCTCTAAAACACTTTGGTAATAAAGTTTATTTTTAAAAATCTGATACAAAATAATCAACATCCTTTTGCATCAATAAGCCTAATTTTTTAAGTCTGATCCTGAATATTCTTCAACCAAAGTTCTGAAATAATACAAAAAACACAGTGTGTTAATATATTGCCACCTGCTGGACATTTTCATCCCCCTCCTATAAGAGGTTAGGAATAAACTTGAGAGGGTTGGAGGGTTTTTTAAATAAGTCTGGCAGAGAAACGCATTGCATTTATATATATATATTCTAAGGAAGCTCTCAGTATTCCTTGCTCTGAGATTCCTTAGAGTCTGGAGTTAGCTATTATTTTCACAGCAGCTTTTCTCACACATATCTCTTTTCTCAATCTTGCAGTAGTTATTTATGGGAACGTATTCATGGTTGAATTTATTCATTTAACATCTTCCTTCCTGTTCTGTGAGGAGAGTTTTGACTTAGTTAAAATGAAGGGGGAGAAATGAAGGGAGAGAAACTTTTCCAAGGTTCAGCATGTGGGTAAATGAGAAGTCAAAATGTTGTGGAGGGAGCATAAATAAAGGCATCACAAACAAAACACTGATAGGTCTGCCAAAATAGATAAATGCATAAACGCTTTGCCAAAGGCCCAGGACTGAAACTTAGATTCAAATTCCATCTCAGCCTGGTACTTTCTTGTTGGCCGACCTTGGAGAAATTGCTGTTCACCTCAGTGTCCCCATCTGCTAAGCTGAAATAATGAGCCGCTGGAGTGAATTCTTGCGAGAATAAAAAGAAGAAAAAAGAATGTTGGTTGTCCTCCTGAACCTCTAAGGCAGGGATACTTTCAAAAATTTTACTCCAAAACAGTAACTGCTTTCTATCATTCATTCATATATATATATATATATACACACACACACACACACACACACACACACACACAGTGGTGCCCCGCAAGACGAATGCCTCGCAAGACGAAAAACCCGCTAGACGAAAGGGTTTTCCGTTTTCCGATGCGCTTCGCAAGACAATTTTCCCTATGGGCTTGCTTCGCAAGACGGAAACGCCTTGCGAGTCTTGCGATTTTTTTCGCTTTCCCCCCCTTTTTTCTAAGCCGCTAAGCCGCTAATAGCCTTTTAGCCACTAAGCCGCTAAGCCTTTAATAGCCGCTAAGCGCCTTTTAGGTGCTAAGCCGCTAAGCCTTTAATAGCCGCTAAGCCGCTAAACCGCTAATAGCGCTAATCCGCTAAGCCGCTAATAGGGTTGCTTCGCAAGACGAAAAAACCGCTAGACGAAGAGACTCACGGAACGGATTATTTTCGTCTTGCGAGGCACCACTGTATATATATATAGCATTTATATTTATAGAATTTTATATAGGACCTAACCAATATAAAATTCAACAAGGGAAGTAACAGAGGAAGAGGAAGAAGTGAGGGCGGCGGCGGGGGGGGGGGGGAGAAGGAAGCAATATGGCAAGAATTCAAGGAAACATTCCAGGCAGGTAAACACACTAGGCTGTGGCTTGGGAAGAGCTCAGAGGGCCAGACAGAAAGGCCATATTTGGCCCCCAGGTCTGAGGCTCCTCACCCCTGTAATATATGGTTGCTTCATGTGCACATGCTTAGGATGAGTTATAGGAAGGTGTGGGAAGGAAGGGGCTGCACCAAAGGCTTTATGGGAAAAGGGGTGTGGGGAGGGGTGGGGCTTCCTCCCAACAAGGATAGTATTGCTTAAGAGTCAACCTAAGCAGAATAAGAGGGTTCTTTTGAGGGCAATATGGAGCTTGATGTAACCTTGACTCTGTTGAAATTCAGTTTGTGGATCAGTGCAGATAGTTATAATTAATATCCAGTTCCAAAGCCCCGTTTCTTTCCTTTTAAAAATTCCTTTGATGCAAATATTAAAATCACACAGAAGTTTTTTTAAAAATACACTAAATACAAAAATCAACTTTGTGTATAAGATAAACCACACTCACAGTAGGCAGAATGTTATCCTCTATCAAACACACACACACACACACACACACTACTGGGGCTTGGTATTTCATTGACAAGTTTGAATGCATCCATCCCATCTCCTGTAGAACACAGTCACATACAGGACGGTAGCAGCCCTGATGCATCCAAAGCAGGACTAGACTAGATAGAGAGATAGATACAGGAAGGGATTGGGACTTGAATGGAGGAGCAAGACTTTAAAAAGTAAATCTGCTCTCCTCTATATGGGAGGGTGGCATTGTGCACAGGCAGCAGAGCCTCAAAGTCTTCCTCCGGGGGGGTGGGGGGGAGGTACACTACCTCACCCCTACGTCATCGCCGGCTGCGTTAGCGGTGTTTTGCAGCAGCCCCAGCCTATCAGCTGGCTGGCTCTCTCCTCCTTGCCTCTTCATTGGATTGCCAAACCCACCCACCCTCTTGTTCATGCTTTGCTCTGATATGAGCTTGCTATGGCAGTTGTCGGTCGCCATGTTGTTGGGGCCGGGTAGGAATTTTCCCCACTTGGCAAACTGGCACTGGCCATTTGGGTTTTCGCCTACCTAGTAGCAACTGTCACAACTTTTGTGGGGTTAGGCATTGGGTAAGCCTTCGTTTGGTTGGAGGGGGGTTGTTGCCTCACCTGCCCCTCCTCAGTAAGGGTATCCCGCTAAAGGGATCCAGGGCGTGAATCCTGACCCATGGCCTGGGTGTGGGCTAGGGCCATGTCACAGCCCCTAAGGGGACCCCTCGGGGTGTCACTATCTGACATAAGTTATAGGGCACCCCCATCGGTGGTTTACCCTTATGTGGACTCCCTGCAGACGGGCAGGATTCAAGATATAGCCTGGCTTCACCACAATGCCTAAGCCAAACCACTCACATCTGTAACCTATCAAGTTGTGGCCTATTTGAACCCATAAACCAAATATTCCGTGTCAGTGTGATTTATTGTTCTCCTGGGAACTTTGGGGCTCGGGTGCCTTGGGGCACAATGGCCCTGACTGCAGTAGAGGGGGGAGGAGCACCTCAGCTCCATGCAATCCCCCCCCCCCCAAATCTGGAACTTACTGGAATTCAGTTCCGGCACCTTTCAGCTGGGCTCCTTTGCCACAATAAAAGAACAAGTTAGGTGTTCATGGTGAATTTCGGCACCCCCTTTTCTAGAAAAATAGCACTGGGGCTACAGATGTATCACCAAAATATTTTATGGGTGGCGAAGGGACCAGGGCCCCATCGAGTTGGCACTTACTTTCCTGAGACTTTGGGATACATACGCCCACGCACCCACCCACCCACCCTAGAGCTACACATCTGAATACTTTCTCGTGTCAAGAAACCTCATGAACTTCAGACACAAGAATTACCCACACTGGAAGAATGGCAGACCAAGGTGATAGACTACATGGAATTGGCAGAAATGACCGGCAGAATCCGAGACCTGGGAGAAGAGTTGGTGGAAGAAGATTGGAAGAAATTTAAAGACTATCTGCAGAAATACTGTAAAATTAATGAATGTTAAAATGATGTTGGATTGGAAATAAGTGGCGTTGGCAAATAAGAGTAATAAGAATATGTAAATATGGATTGATAATGGATGAAAATATATTGTTATAATAGGTTATGATAAAAAGTAAGGATAAATGAAAGAAGGCTAGGATTTGCTGAACCAATTATATAAATGGGAATACAAAAAGGGGAGGTGTGAGGAAGTCAAGAAAATAAGTAAATGAACCTACAAGTTCTGAAAACTGGATTGGTTTTTAAATTTTTCTTTTTTTGTTTTTCTGGGTTTGTGTATGTATTTTTTATCTGTATTTTTTCTTAGTTTTTCTGTAATTTCTATTTTCTTTTTTCAACACTGTAATTTTTTCTTTGTAATTTTTTTAGTTCATAAATTTATGTGTATTCTTTGAAAAAACCTAATAAATATCTTATTAAAAAAAGAAACCTCATGAACTTCAAAGCCCTTCAGAGGTAGAGTCACATTTCATACCAACTTTTTTTTTGAGATTTTAAGCTGAATACGGTCAAACACACGATCCTGCATGTGAATTATCAAGGGGTACAGTCAGGGACATCTTGAGTGTCTATTACTAGTTTCCACAGCAACAAAAAATCAAGATAATGTCTTCCATAAATCCATACCCTGAGGTTTAGACTCCAAACAGAAAGCACTGAAGTACATTGAGTGATGTACTGATTGCAGCATGCTCAGAGTACTACATAATATTTATAAACCTAACTCAGAATGTGTGTGTGAGAGAGATTTTTTTTTCATTTGCAATAATAAGCATCACAGTTCTTATTTCTAGTGAAAAAATGTTTTTTTTGTGATAAATGGACTCTTTTCCATGCCCCCAAAACTGTTAAAGAGCAGGTTGCCCACAAGTTTAATCTCACCTGTGCTCTCCTAACAACTGCCTCCTGTGAGGGAGCCTATGCTGTTCACCTTGAGTTATATTGCTTTTTGCCAGTGCCATGGGACCACAACAGGCAACCATCAGATATTTTTTAAAATTTGCTTTTTTATTGATTTTTTAAGTTCAAAAAAATATAAATCCGTTTGCATAGACTTACCAATTTGGCTGCATATGAGCATATAAATTATAACTAATAAAATGAAACTGCCAAAATAATATCATTTTTAACTTGTAGACTGGAGTTACGAGAGAGAATGAATGCCAGAGTAATTACAATTACATTATGATGTACAATAACATATGATGTTTAAGACTGGTGAACACGGGCAAATAATAGCTTATGTTCAAAATTACTATCAGACCTTTTTCCCACACCAGAAGATAAACTCATGATCTCGCTTCTAGAGCCTGACTGTTGCTTACCCCAGAAGCTAAGTAACAAGCTTCCACACACTCACTAGGCTGCTGGGAAATGAACAGTGTGTGTTATTTTTTGTGTGCCACCAGCAACCATAGTAACTTAGACAACATCTAGGATAAGGCCTGGGAATCAAGCCAGCATAGAATAGCCAACACAATATTAATTCCAATGAAAAGGCCACCTCTGCAACCCTTTCCTGCTATGCTGTATGAAACTAAGCATCTAATTCCAAACCAGTATATGATGTAATATATTATCAGGAGATGTGAAATTAGGATGAGCTTGCAGCAGACAAATAGAGCAGACAAACAGGCTGGACTGAAGCTTTGACATCCATACCTTTTCTATTCTCACCCCTCCCAGAATGGACAAGAAAGTCACTATAAGTAGGCCTATATTTTGTTCTGTAAGCAGCTTAAAAATTGTGCCGCTGTGAACTTCCAAGGATCAAGGCAAATCAATAAAACTAAACCAATGAAACAGTACATTATTCACAAACCCACATTCTTTCATTCATGAGAACATTACAGTACTAGACTTCTACCCAGTTTAAACCAAGGGTACCTATGCATTGCAAGGGAGTAGATTGAATGCCCCTTTCAACACTCGATTCTAAGATTCTATTCTTATAAATGTAGAACTTTATGTTTTAGTTATACGTGTGATAATTTGGCAGAAACTAGAAAAAAGGGGGAGACTGGGATTCTGAGAGGTTGGCAGACGAATCGTAAAATTTGGCTAAGTTGACAGTCACTATACCAGGATGTTAGTGAAGCATAGTTACAATCCTAAATACAGCAAGAAATAAAATAGAAAGCACAAGACCAGTTATGTCATCTCTCACTTCTTAAAGCAACTCTCTGACAGTATCCCAGGCAACTTGGCTGCTACCCGTCAATCAAAACAGTGCACACCGATGTCACCACCTGCATGGAAGGCACCCATCAACACACAAAAATGGCCCAAATGCCTCAATAAAACCTCCCTACACAGACTGTAAGGGACGCGGGTGGCGCTGTGGGTAAAACCTCAGTGCCTAGGACTTGCCGATCGTATGGTCGGCGGTTCAAATCCCCGCGGCGGGGTGAGCTCCCGTCATTCGGTCCCAGCTCCTCCCCACCTAGCAGTTTGAAAGCACTCTTAAGTGCAAGTAGATAAATAGGGACCGCTTTATAGCGGGAAGGTAAACAGCGTTTCCGTGCGCTGCACTGGTGCTGGCTCGCCAGAGCAGCTTCGTCACGCTGGCCACGTGACCCGGAAGTGTCTTCGGACAGCGCTGGCTCCCGGCCTCTTAAGCGAGATGAGCACGCAACCCCAGAGTCGGTCATGACTGGTCCGTACAGGGAGGGGTACCTTTACCTTTACCTTTACACAGACTGTAGTTCCATCCACAAATCAGGCATATAGCCAGAATTAGACCACACAATCCGTAAGACTCCACAGCCTAGTAGAGAGGAGGACAGCAATGGATGTTTGCAGCCACAAGCTCTCATGGCTTTCCCTCAAACGGGCTTAAATCCCAAACACCATCAGCAGCAAGACAATAGGAGAAGACAAAAGCACCCCTTTTACCAAGGAAAGAGTCAGGATCAGACAAAGGATGCATAGTCATCCAGTTGCAACCATCAGCCAAACTCCATAGCCCAGCGGATGAAAACAGAAGCCATAGAAGTCTTACTGTGGAATTTATGATCCCATACAGACAATAGCTTAGATCTCAGGTTCTTGCTCCAACTTGATCTCATGGAAGGGATCCTTTTGTGAGGGGAAGGACCTCTTCCATGAATGCCACTCTCTTTCTGTGAATGGAGCAAAAAGTTATTTAACTGGGGTATGACAGGGACAATAATAACTCACAGAGAGTTTTATTTTTAAATGTTTGTTAGGAAATGAACATCACATAAAATGGAGGTGCTCCTCTCACCTGTCCTACTCTTATGAGACACTAAACATTCATTTATGGTGATCAAAAGAAGAGAAGAGGAACACTTCTCTGTTCAGCTGGGTTTATTAATTGAGAAAATGAAAATGAAACGTGCATCTCTTATGATGGACTAAATGTTTCATGGAGAAACAAGCTACAAGGACTCTCCCCCTTAGACATGTGAAAAACAATAGGACACAATGTTAGATTTAGGGGTTTTATCCATTCTCTATTATTTGACCCACTTTAATGTATCTTCAGAATACTGCTACCCATCCCAGCTGTAGAAGCCACCTGTAATTTCTATTTGCTTAAGTGCAGCTTTTATAGTTTTCTGTATCTACTGCATCCATTTTCTAATTGCCATCAATTTGAGCAGCAAGGGACATTCTTTAAAAACCTCAAAGTTCTCTCTTTCTATAATGTCAGGATCCATGTTGTCATACACACCTTTTACAGCAGCTGAATGCCTAGTTCCAAATGGCACTGCTTGGAAGCAAAGCAATATACCAAGCACTGTATTGTTCTCGATGGGGCCAACCTATTTTCTTTCTTTATGTTGTAACAATTGGCAGGAAAGCAGCTGACCAACTAAGGTCAACTAAATTAGAAGCATTTAAGATTCTGCTTATTTGTGGCATCGTGGCACTTAAGGGCTCTGCGTCATTATGATTTTACCAAAAGAACTCCGCTGCAGCCTTAAATGCTTTTGATGCAGCTGGCCAAGTTGCCTTCAATTAACCAGTGCAGCTGAGCCAACAGCATCTGCCCTAAGAAAAATAATAATTTTGGAATTATTCTAGGTACCACTGAATATTGCAGTTTAAAACAGATCAAATTGCATTGCTCTGGAGCAAACAACGATAAGGACCAAGTGGTCAGGTCTCATTTTCCTTTTTCTTTTTTTCAATCAAAGCAGCTTTGACTGAAGCAGCAGTATACAGGAAGGTGATGTATTTAACACTCTCCCACAATACCATTTCCTTGTGCAAAATCATCCCACCCCTCAAAAAAAAAAAAAAAAAAAAAGAAGAAGAAGCTGGTATATTCCCTGGAGGAGAAAAAGAAAAGCACAACGTAGGCGAATAAGCAAATTGTCTACCAGTGGGATGAAAGAAGGCAATTACTCTGGCAAAGCCTTGGCCCAGCTTTAGTAACAGATTTAAAAAGAAGTGGGGAACTGGTGGGCCCTTCAGTAGATGCCAGACTATAATTTCAATAATCCCTGATCATTGGCCACGCTGGCTGTTGCTGATGGGAGTTGAGGTCCCAAGACTCCTGGAAGGCCACAAGTTCCCCTTCTCTGCTGTAAAGAATAAAAAGAAGTACAATACAGGTCAGCCAATACTATACAAGTTGGAAGTTGGAAGATGCAGCACAGCAGACGTCTACTGTGCCTAAGAACGCCATTTAATGAAAAGGTTACCTAAGTTATTTATCATATGGTGCCTAGACTCAGTTAACCACTGGTTATTGTTGTTAATAATGCAATCAGACCTTGGATCCTGAACGCCTTGCGAGTTGAATGTTTTGCCTCCCGAACGCTGCAAACCCAGAAGTGAGTGTTCCGCTTTGCAAACTGTTTTTGGAATCCAAACGTCCAATGGGGCTTCTGCAGCTTCCAATTGGCTGCAAGAAGCTCCTGCAGCCAATTGGAAGACGCACCTTGGCTTCTGATCGTTTTGGAATTCGAATGGACTTCCGGAACGGATTCTGTTCGACTTCAAAGTACCACTAAAACGTTGTTGCTGTTTATTAGATTTCTCACCCACTCTTCACCATAAGATCTCAGGGCTGGTTATAGCAATGTGAAAAATACAATACAGTGGTACCTCAGGTTACATACTTAATTCGTTCCGGAGGTCCGTACTTAACCTGAAACTGTTCTTCACTTGAAGCACCACTTTAGCTAATGAGGCCTCCTGCTGCTGCCGTGCCGCTGGAGCACGATTTCTGTTCTCATCCTGAAGCAAAGTTCTTAACCTGAAGTACAATTTCTGGGTTAGAGGAGTCTGTAATCTGAAGCGTATGTAACCTGAAGCGTATGTAACCTGAGGTACCACTGTACGGAAATCAAAAGAATAGAGTGGGTCCTAAAAACACACATTTCGGGTGTTCGTGACCAGGGTAAAAGGTGTGTCTTCAGCATATGAGGAAAACCATAGAATGAACGTGCCAGTGAGGAAGGAATTAAGTCCTTCACAAGACTTAATCTTCAAGAAAATAGAGCCCCAGCAGTAAACTACAGGATAGAGTGTTCTGTTCAACTAAGAAAATGCCATACAATTATTATAGCTCGACTGCCAAGAGGGGAAGATGTGTGGGGTACAGACATCACAATTCTAGCCCACCTATTAATGAAGAGTATTTTTTTAAACTTTCCTGACACTCTTTTAAAAGCCTATATGTAAAGCTAATGCTGTCAAGACAGAACCTGAAATGCGGATATAACTGCAAAAGAAGAGGTGGGGTCAATCTTTCCTTCTGCAACAAGTGCCGTATGTGTGATGATTATCCATCTGGTGGACAGAGATTACTGGTCCACACACTCAATGCAAAGAGCTTCTGCTGACTCTTAAAGATCAAAAGAGATATTGGAGAGCAGCACTGACAAGACAGAGAAGCTCAAGAGAAACATAGGAAGTTGTTTTTTACCAGGTCACCTATTTGTCCATTTGTCTTGTCTACTAGGGATTTCTAATAGTACAGGTATCATCTTCAATTCTGTCCTGTATTTGCCAAATGCAGCCCTGTTTTCATTCTACTGCAGTTTTTCTCGCTGTCTGCTAGAGCAAAATTATGCGGCTTGTATAATTAATCATGTAAACTATGGTTACCATTATGTTATTCCACCCCATTCATTTCAGTGCAAAGCCAAGCCAATGAGCTGGGTATAATTAATTACATATCATTTGCAAATTAAAAGCAACCATAGCAGCAAATGTCAATTGTATCCATGGATTGATTTCCATTCCAGACATAGAAAGAATAAGCAAACATTGTCAATATCTGCTCCTGTTTCTATTTTCGTAGGAATTCTCTCAAAACCTTATTGTCTATTCTGACTGGTAGTAGCTCTCAGCAGCTCTCTCAGGCAGAAGTCTTTCGCACCACCTGCTATCTGATCCTTCTAACAGGAGATATCAGAAACGGAACATGGAGTTTTCAGCAGGTAAAGCATGTGCTCTGTCACTGAACTATGGCCCTTCTGCATGTTATAACTGTTGTTGAGTCCGCTCCATCCTAAACTTTGTGGGCAAATTTTAGGATAAGGCTAGAAGAGTTCTAATTATGCACTCTGTGTTTTATCCATTTTTAAATTAAAAGCAAGTAGGCAGGCAGATTCCACCTCAGTTTCCTTCTCTTCTCAACCCCACCTTACTTAATCATTTTCTCCCATTTATCCAAATACAGTGGTACCTCGGGTTAAGAACTTAATTCGTTCTAGAGGTCCGTTCTTAACCTGAAACTGTTCTTAACCTGAAGCACCACTTTAGCTAATGGGGCCTCCCGCTGCCACCGCTGCACGATTTCTGTTCTCATCCTGAAGCAAAGTTCTTAACCTGAAGTACTATTTCTGGGTTAGCGGAGTCTGTAACCTGAAGCGTCTGTAACCCGAGGTACCACTGTACAACATTTACTTCAGCTCAAGGCATTGCCTAACAAAAAGGAAACACAAGTATCGCACTAGAAACTACAAATGAATCAAGTACAATGCACCAAGCATTGCTCACTCTCTATAGCTTTCAAGACAGCTTGTGCTGAAGGACACTTCAGAAAAGAGCACCTTGCATAAATAAATAGAAGTAGGAAAGCAGAAATATTGAAATCCAGCCCGTTTGTTAAATTATTGTTAGAACATGTTTCCAGCGCTCAAGATGATTGTCAGTAAGTATAATGCGTGCCACAAATACATATTCAATCACTGTTTAAATGATACGTTAGAAAAGCATAAGCCACCAGAACCAACCAACAAACATGAACACAACAAATTCTAGAGTCAGTAGCCACATGCCTTCTGAAACAGATACCTTTTACAACTTTTATGGAAGTCCATGGGGAAGGAGCAACCTCACATCTCTTTGGGGAGAATGCTCCAGGACTTTGAGGCAACTGTGATCAAGAGCCTGGTCCTCACAGAAGACAATGTTGTTACCTCCAAACCTGAAATTACTTGGTCCAAAAAACCCCCACCACAACCCAGAATAGCTACCAAGGGGGCTCATGCATGGAAAAGCAGTCTCAACTATTTTAACAATGGCTTCAATTTGCTTTTACATGTTTTTACGTTGTTACACAGTGCCCTGGCGTTTTGCGAGAGAATGGTATAGAGGTACTTTTATAATCAAACTATAAATAGACCCAGGCTGTGAAAGGAAGAATGAGTCCTCTGAATTCATCCTGGAATTAAACAGGCAACCAGTATGCTTGCTGCAAAAAAAATATGCTCTTGCCCTCCAGTACCCAGCTTCTTATAGAACTAACTGTAGTTCCAAGTTGTCTTTATGAGCAGGAGCCCTACATGGGGCACCCAACAGTAGTCAATCTTAGAAGTTATGAAAGGATATGTTCACATGGTGAGACCCCTCCTTTGCAAGAATTATGCTTGCTTAAGGTACTTATTGTTGCTTGAAAAGAATCTCAGTTATAGAAGCCTGTAGACAACTCATCACTCATTATGTTCCAGCCATCACTACATACTTCTTTTGGCCCAGCATGCCATTTTGTATTTTGCAATATGCCAGATTTATATTTATCCTTATCATAATCACTATCACCATCTGCTATGGAATGCTTACCAAAACAATGCATGCCACTCAATCTTTGAAGGGAGAAATATCTTGCCACCAAACAAGACTTGTTTTAATGTAAATTCTGGGCCAGCTTCTTTTAACCTAACAGTTAGGAGACTCTAAGAGAGCTGCATGACTAAACATGATATGGCAAACAATTTAATGCACATGGCCTCCCGCCAAAGAGTCCTGAGAACTGTAGTTTGATATGGGTACTGATATTTGTAGCTTTGTAAGGGGTACAGTTTCCAGGATTTGGGGGGGGGGGAGCCATATGTCATGGTCCAGTTCACAGGCGATCGAAGTCCCGGCTGGGGACGTCAGGACTGGGGGCAAGATGATGGTGGGGTGGGAGCAGGAATGGGGGTCCAGAAGCCAGGAGTCAGGAAGCCAAGAGTCGGAGGGTCAGAGAGCCGGGAGTCAAGAAGCCAAGGGTCCGAGGGTCAGGAGGCAAGGAGTCTCGAAGTCAGGGGTCCAAGGATCAAGAAGCTAGAAGTCACGAAGTCAGGGGTTTGAGGATCAAGAAGCAAGGAGTCAAGAAGCCAAGGTTCAAGGATCAGGAAGCAAGAAGCCAAACGCAGCAAGGCAGGAAGCGTGTTGCTGTGGCAAAGAGCCGAAGGGAAATGCTGACCTTATATCCCTTCCCAGCTCTTGCCACCAAGTGCTGTGAGTTACCAATCGGCCTCACCTGTGAGGCTGCACCTTGCCTCTTCAGAACAAACTTAGGAAGGCCCCAGTCCTGCAAAGTCCTATTGGTCACAGGGCCTGGCTCCTGATACCATATGCTTTCAAAGTGACCAAAGATGCTCTAAAATGTTTGTGGTAGTAACTGTATCAGGTTTAATATGAGAAGATAAGAAGAGTCTGCTGGATCAGGTCAACAACCCATCTGGACCAGCATCTTGTTCTCACAGTGGCCACCCAGATCCCTTTGGGAAACTCCCAAACACGTCCTGAGCACAAGAGCCCTCTTCTGGTTGCCTGCAACTTGTATTCAGAAGGATTACTGCCTCCGACCACAGAGGCAAAGCGTATAGTACTCATGTTTATATTCTCAAAGGCCCCCGCAGCGCACTGCCCACTTCATTCCAGCATGCCTCTGCTAAACCATCTTCAGCAGCTGCAACCACCATACCTATTGACTGTGTCAACTTCAAGGTTCCTGCTCATCTAATCCTCATTTTTAATGCTCTCCTTCATCTCTGACAGCATCTCTTCACTCCTATCTTCATAAACACCTTCCTTCTCTTAAACCTCAAGCTTACCCTTTGTTGCTCTCACTCACTTTTGTGTCTTTGCCTTTCTCTGTCGCCAGTTCTTCCTCCAAAATCCTGTTGAAGACCCAGCACAACCTTCTCAAAACAGTGCTCCTTAATTCGCTGCCACCTTGATTATAGCCTTCTAGCAAAGGTCTGTGTGACTTCTGCCTTACACAGCACTGAGAAATCAGCTGTTGTTGTTTAGTCGTGTCTGACTCTTCGTGACTCCATGGACCAGAGCACGCCAGGCACTCCTGTCTTCCACTGCCTCCCGCAGTTTGGTCAAACTCATGTTAGTAGCTTCGAGAACACTGTCCAACCATCTCGTCCTCTCTCATCCCCTTCTCCTTGTGCCCTCAATCTTTCCCAACATCAGGGTCTTTTCCAGGGAGTCTTCTCTTCTCATGAGGTGGCCAAAGTACTGGAGCCTCAGCTTCACGATCTGTCCTTCCAGTGAGCACTCAGGACTGATTTCCTGAAGAATGGATAGGTTTGATCTTCTTGCAGTCCATGGGACTCTCAAGAGTCTCCTCCAGCACCATAATTCAAAAGCATCAATTCTTCAGCGATCAGCCTTCTTTATGGTCCAGCTCTCACTTCCATACATCACTACTGGGAAAACCACTGAGAAATCAGCTAGATCTAAATAAATACCTAATAGTTGCATGTTCTCAGTATTGCCACACTATTGAGGTGTTTCAGGTGGGGAGGCAAAAATCTCAGCCTACTCTCTTAACATCTGTTTTATTTATCATTTGAAATAAACCAAAAACTCCAATAAACTCCCTGAAACATAATTAAACATATTCAGCATCAGTGACTAACCAAGTGATGCAGAGAATTACCCAGGTATTCAGCTCCATCTCTTCACCTGTAAAAGTGAAATCTGGTGTGTTCTCAGCTCTTATTGTAGATGATTAACTGGGGAGCTAGATTCAGCAATACTATATTCATTATGGATGGCTGGAAGATACAGAGAATCTAACCTTCCTTTATTCCCAATAAAATTTACTTGGATGGGAACTGTTGCTAATGTAGATGTACTTGCTAGTATTATCCCTACAATGGGATGCAGGTGGCGCTGTGGTCTAAACCACCAAGCCTCTTATCAGAGGTTGGCGGTTCGAATCCCTGCAACGGGGTGAGCTCCTGTTGCTCAGTCCCAGCTCCTGCCAACCTAGCAGTTCGAAAGCACACCAATGCAAGTAGATAAATAGGGACCGCTCCGGTGGGAAGGTAAACGGCATTTCCGTGCACTCTGGCTTCTGTCACGGTGTTTTGTTGTGCCAGATGTCATGCTGGCCACATGACCTGGAAAGCTGTCTGTGGACAAAGGCTGGCTGAAAGTGAGATGAGCGCCACAACCCCATAGTCGCCTTTGACTGGACTTAACTGTCCAGGGGTCCTTTACCTTTTACCTTTATCCCTACAATATTGTTAACCTTTAAATTATGTCCTTAGTGACATCTGGCTGTGATCACATGTATTTTTTTACTGGAAATCATATTCCATGAAAATCTACAGTACTTATGTTTAAGAAAGTCCGTTTTAATCTGGAGTGTATAATTCAGTTTCTTAAACCATCATAAATAAAAGGTTGTTTCTGACAAGGAAGCACTCATCTTTGTCCTGACTACTACCCACACCCAAAAGAAACAATTCATCCATGAACTATGGGTTCACTTACCCGATGATGAAAGATAATAAAGTTAATATTATCAATTCAGCATCTCATTCTTGCTTTGAAAATACGGAGGTTTAAGTAAGTTCAGAGGTAATTATCCCAGGATAGCCAGCTGTGCAAACTGGCTGAATGAAAGGTTGGTAATCAGGGTATTTAATACAGAGTATTGTTAACCATTATTGAGTTGTTTTATCACTTTCACAGGCATGAAACTGGGTGATTGGCTAACCTCTATAAAGCTGTTGCCATATGTTCTTGTTCATGCCAACCACTGCCTTTTACGACTGCGGATACTGTGTTGGAGAAAGATCAAGGAGACAATTTCAAATCTCTGCTTAGCCATGAAACTCAACCATGTGTCAGTTACTTTCCCTCACTTTAGCATATCTTACATGGTTGTTTTGAGGATAACTTTTTTTTTTTTGCCAGGCGCAGGAATTTCCCTGAACTACTTATAGAATGGAAGAATAGGAGCATAAATATAACCAACGTTATAACCTCTGTGGCATGGCAGTGAGTAGAAAATATAATTCATAAGTGGCCAAATGTGTCTCAAGGCTGCAATCCTGTATCTACTTTCTTGAGAAGAAGTTCCATTGAACTCAATGGGCGATCTTCTGAGTAGTGTTGATTAGGGTGGTGCTGCAAAACCTAATTTCTTTGCAATACCTGGTAGAATCTGACTCATGTCACCCTCACAAACAAATGAGATCAAATATCACCGCAGGGTTGCTCTGAAAACACTGCTTGAAAAAGGGAACATGTTTCATTTTTTTCCACAGTGACAACCAGCAAGGTTAGGACTAACTGGTAATTGTAGTTTACTGCTCTAGAAAACTTAACATCCTCCATTACTATAATTTTAATAGCTACTGAATAGAGGGTGATAGACCAGTCTATGCATCAGCTCTGCCTAGCTCTCACCCATCACTGTGCCACAGCCCTGGAAATAATTTTTTTTGCTCAGCCTCCTCCCCACAGCTGATCTTAACAGATGAAAAAGACACCTGGATACCTGATCATGGCTTTCCCACTAATTAGGCCCTATAATTCAGCATGATTCTTCCACAAGTGTTTTTCCATATTTAACCTGAAATTCCTGCAAGCTACACAACGGTGTAGCTTTAATACGGCACAATGTGACTCTTAATTTTGTGGGTGAGCCCTTTGGCTCTGCTGCTGTTTATGGAGAGTGGAGGTAGAGTCTAATTTCTTGTATCTAAAAAAAGGAAGAATTCACAGTGATGAACAGAGCCGGGCAGTTCACAGGCCACACAGCCAAAATTTCAAGCATCACAGAGAGATAGCTGTTATCACCAAAATGCACTTCTCTTCATTTCCTCCATGGGCCTCAAAGATATAGGAAAAACCCCAAGGCTCATCCAAGAGAATTAATACATATGTGTATTTTATACGTGTGTGTGTCATTATTATTAATCTAAAACAGGGGATGCTAGACCCCAGCCCAGGGGCTTGATGCACCCTTCCCTTCCAAGAATTTTTTATCTGGAAGGCCAAGACCCTACCAATTTTGGCAGCAGTGGTAAAAAGAAAAACGAATAAAGTAAACACAGCACCGGGAGGCCCAGAGAAGTTAAAACACCCACCCCACCTAATACTGGGTAGCCCCCTTTCTGCTGATAAGGTTGATCATTTGGTTATTCGAAGATAGGGCAGTGGGTGGGGGTCCTGTGGAGGGGAACGCCTGCAAGAGTGTTGGGTGGCAACACCCAATGCTAGACCCTGGAAAGTTGACTAATAGTTTTTGGCTTGAGGGCCACATTCAGCCTTAGCTACCCCTACTTTAAATGGTACCATTTTCTCTACCACTGGTATCTCCTAGTGAGAAAAGCTTCAGTTTCACTTCTAGATAATATTAAGAGTGGGGTTTTTTTTAAAGCATGATTCCTCCAAGGAAACAAAAATGGCAGCCCTACTTGCTCTGTTCACAAACTGTTGGTATTTGCGGAGGGCCGGCCCACCCATGAGGCAGAGTGAGGCAACTCCCTCCCTCCCATACCCATGGCCTTTGATTCAAAGGTTGATTTGATTCTCTCTCCTTGTTCCCTGGCAGGTGGCAGGAGAGGAGCCATTTTGTGGTTCGCCTCAGGTACCAAAATGTCTTAGGCTGGCCCTGTAATTGAGGCATACTGGAGGTTAAATCCACAGAGAACAGAAGCTTTAAAGCAGCACCCCTCTGAGTTAATGGCATTGTTCTTTCTCTCCTGCCTTCCTCCTGCCAGGACTTTTCGGCGGGAAAATTATCTTTGAATGTTCAGAAGTAAATCATTTCCTTAGAAATACCCTCTCCTCCAAATTAGTCCATATTGTTTAATTGTACCTACTGCTATTGGCAAATTAAGTCTGTATTATTTAACTGTCCCAATAGCTATAGGCAACCAAGGGCATTTAAATCAAATAATGTGCCATTCTACATATTTTTAAATGTTCCTTTTATGATCTTGCTGCACGTGCTTCCAAATGATTGCTTGGGGCTGCTAATGGGGCCCAAGCAGTTATTGGGTAGAATGTGTGGCAAGATTATAAAAAGAACCTTTTTGCACACAAAAAAGCAGAATGGTCTTTGCTTTAAATATACTTGGAACGTGCTTCTAAGTAATTGCTTGGGCCCATTAGCAGCCCCGTTATGAGGCAACAGGAGATGGCTGCCTGACAGCCAAACTACACATTACGTTAAATGAGTCTTTGCACTTGCATCTCTGTGTTGTTACCTTTTTAAAGTAGCAGCCGCTGGAGGTGGTGGCCGCAGTGCTGTGGTTGGACTGTGGTGCAAGTGGGAGATCCGTACTCCAACATTTCTCTGGTGAAAATAGGGACGTCCTAAGGGAAAGCGGGACATCCCAGGATCAAATCAGAAACCAGGGACTGTCTCTGGAAATTAGGGACACTTGGAAGGTCTGGGAGGATGGGGACAAAAGTAAACTCTGTTGGCTCCACCTGTCATTGGTTCTGACTCTTCCTACTGTAGGCCCCCTGCCTTTCACACCATAAAACTGCATACATTCTCAAATGCGGAATATCAAGATGCTTCTAAAGAAAGCCACAAAGATCCGGGCTTTCTTGGATGGGAGAGGAAGTGTGTAACCTCAAAATTTCAGGGGGAATCCCAAGAGTGTGGGGAACACCAGAAGGTGTTGCAGCAGGGAAGGTTTTCCTATAGTCAGTGTCAGTGTGGTATCTGTGGATCTGGGAAGCGTACTCACTGTGTGAGGAAGCCTTGCAGTGAGCCTTCCCCAATACCAGAAAGCAGCCGGAGCCAGGAAGCAGTCAGTAGCCAGGAGGCAGTCAAGTGAGCTGTATTTATTAGTAAACTACAGATCAGCTACTCAGCACAGCAGCTAGGACTTGCTACACAGGCAAGACTAAGACTCCAGCCCATTCCCACTCAGCTTTAGAAGGAACTATACCTAGGAAGGGGAGTTTCTACTACAGACTAGGCATGTCTCTTAAGGAGAGAGGCCACACTCACCACAATCAAGTGGCAGATATGAAACAAAGGCACATCTTATTCCCATACTATATTCTTCTGAACATAGCTGTCTACCCCCATTTCCTCTCAAGATATGAAAACTTCTTCTTAGTCTGGGCTCTTCCTGCAGCACCAACACTCACACACAAACAAAGCCTGAAGTCTGAATAAAAGTCCCAAAGCCAATCAATATCCAGTCACAGAGCAAAAGGTCTCCATTTGAAGAATGCTGGTTTTCTATCCTGAGTTTAGACATCTTACTTTGAAATTATCCCAGGCAGCCTCACCAAGAGACCTCATGATTAGCGTCTTAGTGCAAAGCAAATCACTTCAAAGATATATAAATCCCTGTGCCTTTATGCTGTCACATTCTGTTTTTTATTCTTAACACTGTTTTGTTATGAGGTTCTTTTTTTAAAAAGACACAAATTATGTCTGTTGCCTTGAGTTCTTTTTAACAGAAATGCAATTAGCAAATTTAAGAAACAATTAGCGTTCTAGACCAGAGACACATCTTGACATACACAAGTGGAACACACTGTGCTCATTAGCCTGCATCACATTTACAGTACTTAAATTTGTAGAAAATTTGAAGGCTCAATTCGAATAAGCTCAGTTTGGATAAGTGTTAGTCTTGTAGCACCTTAAAGACTAACAGATGAATGATGTCATAAGCTTTCATGGACATGAGTCCACTTCAGCAGATATAGAAAGTGTAGAATCTGAATCCTGAGATACAGATTTATGGGAACATGGCTGGAGTACCGTTGTAAACAGTGAGGTCAGAAGGAAAGGAAATGCAGAAAGCACAGACAACATTAACAGTGATAATTGAGTCATAAACAGTGATCATAATCAACAATCGTTTTGTGAATAACAAAGGCATCCTAGCATTGGAAAGCTAGTTAACAGAGACTGTGATAAAACCTTTGTCCCAGTTCAAGCCACACTGAACTGAACCTCTTGATGGATTGTAATTCAATACTGTAGTTTAGAGATGTCAGGTTGCAGTGAGTGTTTAGTCCCCTAGATGAAATGCCACTCCAAGCCCCATGTAACTTTATAAAGAGAGACTGGTATTCTCAAGAAGAGGTTCTCATCTAGGTGTTTTTTCTTGAGTACATATCCTGTCTGTCTGCTTCTCTGTCCCATCTAGTTAATGTAATAAATTATTGCAGGCGGGGATAACCTCTTTCCCACTATTTTTTCAGAAAGATAGTAACAGACGGTCATCTCACAGCTGGATCTCCCAGAAATACAATTACGGTTGTAGCAAGTAGCATAATTTCCGAGGATCAACCTTTGCTGTTTCTGCAGCTAGTGTAAATTTCAGAACTTATTTTCTTAGCAACAAGAAGAAACCAAAGTGGGGAAAAGTTTATTGAGCGGGACTCTCTTAAAAAAAGAAGAAGAAATTGTAGAACTTTATGAATAAGTTTGCATACCATCTACTGACATTACCGTAGTTTTGGAATAGAAATAAATATTAAGTGCCTTTTCACAGAGAAGAGATAATTTTATTAAAATAGCTATGTTATTTAAGAATTAATTCTGGACATAAAATACTGGGTTTATTCAGTGTCACCATCTATAAAACTATTTTTTTTCCAGTAACTGGAAAAACCAAGACAATGCAAGAAAGATCAGCTATGCTGAAGTTATTAACAGCCCCATAAAAAAATCAAATGCAGAGAGCTCCAGAAGAATGCATTTCCACAAATGAGTCAGTTTTTGACAGATTGGAACAGTCCTCTCTACACCATATCCTAGCCACAGGAAAAGAAGACTCTGTGCCATTTCTGCAGGGGTTAGGGAGGAATATGTATGGGTAAATTCAACTGTTAAACCCACTCTGTCCTCGTTTCACTCAAGTCATCTTGCAAACAGCTACAAAGAGAACAAATATTTCTGGTAACAGTAGCAGGGACTCTACTACTGTTAATTGACATGAATGCCAACAAGCATATTCAGAGTATAAACACAAAGAGCAGCAGTCAGACACAGAAAAATGTGATAAGCTGACTACTGAACACTGACATAAGGAGCCTATGCAATGGAGCAAGTCCTTCATATGTTATTTTCACGGTAAGCAGCCAAATGGGTCTGGTCCAGATGGAAAGGCAGAAATCAAGTAACTAAAAAACTGGTGGTTTGTTGCTGAACCAGGTTTTTGTATCCGATATAAGAGCAAAACTTACAACTGCTCGCACAATTCTTGCTCCTTCTAAAGCAATACTGTATATATACACACACCCTTGCTTAGAAATCTGCTCAAATGCCATTTAGGAAGGAGGTGGGAATGGAGAAGCCTAACAACAGGAAGCCAGGATCACAAAAGGGGCTTTCCTTGTAATTTGAACACGCAACAAAACACACATGTGGAATCTATTTGCCATTCAGAGAAATACCCAGATGCTAAACGCAGAATGATCCGAACAATAAAATGATACTATTTTTAAAAGGTAACATACTGACGCTTGCTAAGTGGCTGGAATAAATGTAATAATACAATAATAATCTGAGATGTGAAATATCAAGTCATTGTGCATTAACCTGGTGCCACTTAAATGTCATGTGATTGGAGATTGCTTCCACCTGTAGTTTGCTCTGCATCTGTGTCAGAAAAGCAAGATTAAAATTGCAAGGTTCAACTGGGTCTCCCCGTCACCTAAGTTAGGATGTCATTCCTGCAACCTGCCAATGCAGCCACCGCTTTCCTCGCTACTGACTCTGAAGTCTTCGTCATTGAGCAGTTTCTAACTCCTTTTCGTGAGCAACATTTAACACAGCTCCAACCATACCAAGCAGTTGCTTGCTAATATTTCCATCTACATTCTACAAACAGTGCGACATTGGTGACTGCCTCCCAAGACTGTGGCTGCCATCCCTTGATTAAGCATTACAGAAAGATCAAGTTGTTTTCAACATGATTGGCACATGCCTCCACAGATCATCTCCCCAGATGGATCAGAGTTAACATCAAACACTGGGAAATCCTCACCCAAGTTAGACTCAAGGGAGAGGCACCGAAGATCAGCATCAAGGTCTGGAAATCAAGGCATAAGTTTCCTCAACAAAATCCACCCACCCCACTTCCAGGAGGATCTGCAACAGCAGACTGGCTATGGATCTGCAACTATAGCTAACCAAGAACTCCCCCCCCCCCCCATAGGAACTGACCTTAGAACAGTTTCCCTCCAACTTGGTGCCCTCCAGATGTTTAGGACTACAACTCCCATCAGCCTTGACCACTGACCATGCTGATGGGAACTGTACTCCCAAATGGTCAGGCTGGGAAAGGCTGGCTTAGAGAATCCACCAGGCATCTTGATATCGTCCACATCTCCTTTATAGCTGCAGATCCAGCTTCCTAAAAGGGAAACACGCTCCCTACTAAAGAGCCCTCGTGCGACCAGGTAAGCTGAGGCAGAACGGTCTTCAGCTTTGGGGATACCATTTGCTCCACTGCCTCTTTCCTGCGCGACCGCTTGCGGCTCCCATCGCCGGCGTTTCCCAATATTAGTTCCGCCCCAAATAAACGAAAACTTGCGAGGACTCACCGCTCTCATGGATCCGCCAGGAGGGAGTCGGTGTTCTCCGTTTCCCCGGCGTAGCAGCTGGTTGCAATCCCGCCTAGGAAGCCGAGAGTCGAGTGGTCGTTGCGCGAGTTGGTTCCTTAAATCCCATACAAAGAGAGCGCACGGGGGAAATCAGTAGCAGCAGCAGCAGCAGCAGCTTTCCAGCAACCCTTGCTCCGGAACCTCCAGCCCCAAAGACCGACCAGGGGCAGAGATCAAGCCCAGCGGGTCTTCCTGCAGACTGGGCAGCCCCTTGCAGGCTCAAGCGAGCTGCTTGCACGCCCAGCGCGCAGCCAAGGAGGAGCAGCGCCTCCTCGCCCCGGCCCCAGCCAAAAGAGCCAGGCGCCGCTTGCGCTTTAAAGGAGCCGCACGCTCGGCGACGCGAGAGCGCCGCTGAATGGCGCAGGAGCTAGGCGAGCGGCCGTCACGGGGGCGAGAGGGGCGGGGGCTCCCTCGGGAAGAGGAGGGGGCCGAGAGCCGGAGCGCGGTTATTCCCAGCAATGAGGGACGCCCCCTTTCCAAAAGTCCAAAACCAAAGGAGAAAGACAAAAGGAGAGCCTCTGAGCGCGTGTGAAGCGCTTCCCCACTCCCTCTCCCCGAGTCAGAAACCACCTTGGCTCTCTGCAGAGCTTCCTTTCCAACCCGATCAGAATGAAAGGATCTTGATCACACTGGAGGGAGAAACCAGCCATCTTTCATGGTGGATGGAGCCAATGGCACCCCCCGCCCGCCCCCGCCCCACAAAACACAAAACAAAAAAACATTGAGCCCAAACTTACCTAGCAGATCCTTCACAAAGACAAATGGAGGGTGCATTTGCAATCCTCTTGTTGCAGCCTTGTTGCAAGCCCTTTCTGCTCTTGCCTTGACACCTATCAATCAGTTGTTCCTCTTGGCAGGAAGATGGTGCCTGATGCCACCTGAATGTTTTGTATGAGTGTAGCCACGTTCTTAAGGAAATCTCCATTCTTAAGGAAATCAGCCCTGAGTGCTCACTGGAAGGACAGATCGTGAAGCTGAGGCTCCAATACTTTGGCCACCTCATGAGAAGAGAAGACTCCCTGGAAAAGACCCTGATGTTGGGAAAGATGGAGGGCACAAGGAGAAGGGGACGACAGAGGACGAGATGGTTGGACAGTGTTCTCGAAGCTACCAGCATGAGTTTGACCAAACTGCGGGAGGCAGTGGAAGACAGGAGTGCCTGGCATGCTCTGGTCCATGGGGTCACGAAGAGTCCTAAACGACTAAACAACAACAAGCTACAATTCCTTTCACACACACACACACAAAAGACTACCCAAGGCAAGGTTTGTGGAAGGGCAAACCCATCATCATCATCATCATCATCATCATCATCATAGGAGAAAATCATCACCGCAACACCACAGAGCCCCTCTAAATAAGCAGGCAGACTTGTGTGAGGAGAAACAGCAGCATGCTGAGGCCTAGGGATACAGCGAAGTAATTTTAGACCCTGGACTTGAACAGTCAGGGTGCCCCTCAATGCCACGCCTTTAAATGACCATGCTATTATCATCCTTAATGATTTATTAATTGCCTTCTAAACAACCGTATCCGGACAATGTACACTGGGTGGTCATTTGGTCAGCAGCAGCGGGGGAGCCCCAGACTGGGGGTCCTGCATTTCAGCCCCAAGAAGCTGCACTGCTGTTGGAGCCTTGCATCTCCCTTGTTAGAGAGTGCAGGGGTGCCTTTTTGTGAACCGGGAGAGATGCTGGAAACTTGAACACCTCCACAAAATTACAAGAAGATGACAGGTTCAGAAAATTCTGTTCTTGCCCTAGAAAAGATTTGCTATTATGCATAGAGAACACACACACCCAAAGAGTTCTGCAACTGTGCAGTGAAATCATTTGCAAGTTTACTTAGAACTAAATCCACTGTGTTCAACAGAGCTTACTCCCTAGTAAGTGTGTGTAGGTTGCAGTCCTCAGGAAAAGAGGTGGAATCTGCACACATATAAAAAACACTGTGAAAATGCTTTTTAAAAAATCGTTTTGAAAAATACATTGAATTTCGCATAGCTCACTGTCACCATCTAGTGCCACCAGTGGCGTAGCGTGGGTTGTCAGCACCTGGGGCAAGGCAAGTAATTTGCGCCCCCTAACCTGTGGATTTGCGCCCCCTAACCCGTGGATTTGCGCCCCCTAACCTGTGGATTTGCCCTAACCCCAGTTGTTGCGGCCGCCCCCCCCTGCACCCCCCACGCTACGCCACTGAGTGCCACATTTGTATATTGCACTTTACAACACATTTAAAACGTTTTGTGAAACAAGACTGCCTGTTTTTAGAACTAGCTGCCCAAACAGCAATTGTAAGATGTTGCAAAGCTTTGATATTGCTGGAGGTGGGTGGGTGGGTTAGAATTGCCTCTTTTTATGCCTCTCTGCTCAGCTACTATATTTGTAAATTACAAAATACTACAAAAACACAAGTCTCTAGCCTTTTCTCTTTGAAACAAACAAACAAACAAACAAACAAACAAACCAGAAACCCATGCCCCACAAAAGGCCACCGTGAAGCTTCCTAACACTTGAGGAAATTGAGTGCATAAAATAATTATTATGAGCGACAGATTTAAAAACAAACAAACAAACAAAAAACAACTTGCAGCATCTCAAGGATCACCTACTTGCTTCCTTAGGAACGAGGACATCCTCGGGAAGGGATAGAGCGGTGATACAGAAATGACCCTTTAAAAAATATAAATGTGCTTGGCTCATACATATTCATGTTCACTGTATTTGCTGGCACAGAATCCAGAGGACTCAAGCTGTTCCAACGTAATTTATATTAAGATGCACTGAACGAAAAATACTATGGTAAGCATTATGTAATTCAGAAATGTACACCTTATTTCAAAATTTGGGGATGTCACAGACAGACAATTAGGTGTTGGACTGAATGGAGGATAGGAATAATGAGTATCTTTTTTAAAAAAAAAGTGGTGAGAATTTCCCAAGAGATCTATTTCTGATCGCCTCAGCATCAGCAGGTATTTTCCAGCTGTGCTTCAGAAAGTGAAGGCTCTCTGGACCCATCTAAGCTTATGGTACACGGTGGTATATGAAAGCCTGGCAAAAATCATTCATTGAAAGGCAGGGAAAGCATTCTACAAAAGAATACGACTCAGGAGCCAGAGGTAGGTAAAGGTAAAGGTACCCCTGCCCGTACGGGCCAGTCGTGTCCGACTCTGGGGTTGCGTGCTCATCTCGCTCAAGAGGCCGGGGGCCAGCGCTGTCCGGAGACACTTCCGGGTCACGTGGCCAGTGTGACAAAGCTGCTCTGGCGAGCCAGCACCAGCGCAGCACACGGAAACGCCGTTTACCTTCCCGCTATAAAGCGGTACCTATTTATCTACTTGCACTTAAGGGTGCTTTCGAACTGCTAGGTGGGCAGGAGCTGGGACCAAATGACAGGAGCTCACCCCGTCGCGGGGATTCGAACCGCCGACCATGCGATCGGCAAGTCCTAGGCGCTGAGGTTTTACCCGCAGCGCCACCCGCGTCCCACGGAGCCAGAGGTAGGGTTGCCATATTTCAGACAGTATTTCAAAATCCAGACAGAAATGTTGTTGGCAAAGTTGTTGATTTTTGCTGTTTTTGAGCTATTTTTTAAAATGGGAAATCAGCAAAAACGGCACTGCCAACATGGGCTGCCATATATGTCCAGATTTTCCCAGCTATTTCTCTGATTTTCGTCCAGACACTGGTGCCAACAGCAGGATGCCAGATATGTCCGGGAAATTCCAGTCGTATGGCAACCCCGCCAGAGAATTAGTTGAAGGTGACATACAATTAGCAAACTATGACATATTATAAACACTACTTATTGGGATACTTTTTAGTTTGGAAGCACTAAACACAGAAAATAGATGAGCACATCTCAAATCAATTAAAAGCACAAGGAAAAATAATTTTTTTTTTCTTTTTTCTAAAGTTGAAAGCAGGGAGCCAAGGCCTTTGCCAACAAGCTTTCTGAACTGGTTGTGTATATATATCCACAATGTGCCGGGGTGGGTGGGTTGGGGCATCTTGTGGATACAGTGGTACCTCTGGTTATGAACTTAATTCGTTCCGGAGGTCCGTTCTTAACCTGAAACCATTCTTAACCTGAGGTACCACTTTAGCTAATGGGGTCTCCTGCTGCCGCCGCTGTGCAATTTCTGTTCTCATCCTGAGGTAAAGTTCTTAACCCGAGGTACTATTTCCGGGTTAGCGGAGTCTCTTAAATCAAAGTGTTTGTAACCTGAGGTGTTTGTAACCCGAGGTACCGCTGTATTCCAATATTAACAGAAGGACTGGTGGCTATGATTCCAAACATATTTCATCATTTGACTTATTGGTTATTGTATTTTACATGGCTGGAACTCACCCTCAGTTCATACACCCTCAGATGGACAGGATATAAATTCTGTAAAGAAGGGAAAAAGGAAACCAAAGTGATTTTTGCATTGTGTCAGAATTACATTAAAGAAGGTGCCTGGTGGACTTCTCTGGAGAGGGCAGCTGAGGGGCTGCTGCTAAAAATAGACTCTCTCAAGTGGGACTGTGCACCAAACCTCATTTGGTGGGCATACTTGTTGAGGGACTGTGATGCTTATTTCAAGGCAGGGGTAGCTAGGTGATGCAGGAATATGCAGCTGTCCCATACAAGGATTGAACCTGCAAGCTTGGTGTTATCAGCACCATGCTCTAACCAGCTGAGCTAGCCAGGCTGGTCCCAAGGTCCCAAAGCATGAAGGCTTTCAAAAGCCAAAGTGTCATTTGGAATTGAGATTGTGAATATGATAAAGAACTGGCACACTCTGACCTCCACCAGCCAGGAGACCTGAGGCCACAGAAAGACTAGACCTTCTGCCTCTCAGCAAAGAAGGTTATGGCAAGGGAGAGACCACCTTGGTCCTGGCCCACTGGCCAGTGAAGGAGCAGCTGCTGTTGTACTTGCTTTCCTCCTTCCTGTGCAGTGCTTAGAAAGTATTTGTCACTTCATTAGGGCAGCTGCTGGAACAAATGCATTGTAGTGGGGGATGACTTGTTCACTGGAACATATTGTTGATGAGAAAACAGTCTATATGATGAGGAGTCACGTGATAACGAAGGACCTTTACATGTTGCAGCAGAATGGTAGAAAACCGTAATCAAAGGCAGTAGAAAACTAATGTCAGAGAATAACTTAAACCCTGTGAAAAATGAAAATTAAATAAGGGCCTCTGAGCATCTGCAGAGAGCTTTCACCACTACAGTGGTACCTCGGGTTACAGACACTTCAGGTTACAGACGCTTCAGGTTATAGACTCTGCTAACCCAGAAATAGTACCTCAGGTTAAGAACTTTGCTTCAGGATGAGAACAGAAATCGTGCTCCGGCAGCGCGGTGGCAGCAGGAGGCCCCATTAGCTAAAGTGGTGCTTCAGGTTAAGAACAGTTTCAGGTTAAGAATGGACCTCCGGAACGAATTAAGTTCTTGACCCGAGGTACCACTGTACTAGGTTAGGAACAGCTAGCCACTACAATCTTGAGCTCCAGCGCTTCTTTTTTTCCAGAAAATGAACAATGAATGCCATGATCAAGGCCAGCCCTACCACACGGTAGAGAAAGGAAATGTTGGGGGCAGCGGGGGCAGCTTCCCAGCTGTTCCTCCTGAGCCACCAGTCATGTTCTTCCGTTGAAGGACAGAGCTGTGTGTGACATACTGCAGTTCCTGCAGCTCCTAAACCAGTCTGGTTTTTCTCAGATGTGGAAGTGGCTCTATCACCAGGAAGATTCAGCTGCCACTCCAATTAGCTTGTGTACATGGAGAACTTTGCCTCAGGTGACAAAATGTCTTGGGCTTACTAAGAGGTGATATGAATAAGATTGTGAGCCAGAAACTGCTCGTTCACATCTGGCAAGTCATGAAATTCACTACGTGATTCTGCCTTACCAAGGGTGGAGAGGAAAGCTTAGTAAAGTAATTTTTAAAAAACCACAACTATCTTAATGGTAATGCTAATGGTGAGTCCCATCCTGTTGGAGAATTTCTGTTACCCAAAGGGAAATTTGGTGAAATGTTAACCCCCCCAGCCACTCAATTTATCTGCTTACAAATAGAGTGGATAATTTGGAGAGATCATCTGCATGCGTACTTCTAGTTTAAAGCTCTACTTGCTCAGAGATGTCAAAAAGAAGAGTGGAAGTCAGCCTGTGTCTAGACTGGAGGTTTTCAGAGTTATGTAGCATCTGTTATGTAAGTTTTTGAAGGTTTCTCATAAATTTTGTTGGAACTTTTCTTTCTTGGTTAGTTGATGGATGCAACACGTTTGCTGAACGGCCTGACCTCTTCCCGTCGTGCTCAAGCGTTGTAGGTCCTTTCTGTTCCAAACATGTGAAAATATATCGATGCTCCTGGTTTTAATCATATCGTACAGAATTGTCAGCACTTTCTCCCACGGACATTTCTTCCTCCCAAAAAGCAAGCTGTTGGCAAAGAGGAAATGGAATTATAGTTCTGAGAAATGAAGTCTCTTTATTTTAAGTACAAGCAGCATTTGAAGCAGTGAGAAGGCTGGAAGCTTCCACACATCGCTCTGCCAATGCACTTCAGTCCCAGGCTAAAATATCTTTTCTATTCAAGAGCTGGGCCTTCTTGGAGAAGAAGGTGCCAAGTATGTTAAATTCTTCCAGATACCATTTGATTAACTTGACATTTATACTCACTGTCAGAAAAAAAACCCTCATCTTGTGTAGAACACAATTTCGAAATGAGTAAATAACAAAAGCAGCAGAATAATAATTAGACCACAATCTTATTACGGTTAGATGATGTTGCACCATTGGTGAAGAGTGAGGTTTGTGGGCAGGATGCTGCTGCCAGAGGCCTCTCCTGTGGTATACCTGCTGAAAGCTCTGCTGGTGTCAATGAGAGGCTGGAAGAGTATGTCAAGGGTACCTAGAATCACCAGAATGCAAAGCCCACTTGTTTCCCTGGGACACCCAACAAATTGGCCCAAACCTATGCCAGCCCTGGATCGAGGATTATTTCCCTCCCATTGGAGTCAACACAAGGGAGGGGAAAATATGTGCCTCTCCATTTCCATCCCAGGCTGTGGTGGATGTAGTGGGCAATCCATCATGGAATCTCATTCACAAACCGTAGACAGGATTAATCCACCACAGCAACCTCAGCTTTCCAAGTTCTGGCCCTTATGTGTTCAAAATGGCAGCACCCAGGCACAAAAGGAGGGCCTTGGGGAAACCCCAGGATTTTACAAAAACATATTTTGGTGGGAGAGAAACACAAACAGCTGGGAGAGGCAGGCCAGTGAGGACTGAGTGGGCTTAGTGGCTAAAGAATGCTGACTGACTGTTGGGGGTGACCAAAATTAGAGGGTAGTGGAACGAAACAGAACGGAACAGACTATCCAGGAAGAGGGTGTGGCTGGCTGATGGGTTAGAAATGTTGTACTCCAGCATTTTGTTGCAGATTCCACTAATAATAATAGTAGTAGTTATAGCAGAAGTGATCATAGTAATAGTCATAGTTTTTATGTTAAAAATAGTAGTTAAGGTTTATTTTAAAAGCTGAAAATAAAACTTCTCTCTGCCCGTTGCTAACAACTGCCATTCTACACTTTTTAGACATTGATAGAAATCAGAATGTGTTTTACGTCTAAATGTCCTGACCCTCCCCGGCCAAGGAAGGCACACTTCTGATAGTTAACATCTTTATTGACAAGTGAAGCCCTTACAGCAGCTTCCACAGTGCTCCAGATACACACGCACGCACACTTCTAGCCTTTAGTCCATAGGTCTAGGCCCTGCAGAGCAGTTGGCCCCTGCTAGTTATATACCCTTCTCTGACGGGTTGTGCTTCTGCAACACAACACTTCTCCCGTACAGAAGTTGCCACTGCTCTTCCTGCTTCAGGCCCCTCCTGGTTCTAGGAGACAGCAAGGCAGGGGAAGGTGGGGAGTCTACTGCCCCATCTGTCAGCTGAACAGCCTCTTCTTCTTCCACCACATCTGGCACACCTTCCTCCATCTCAGAGTGTCCTAACTCTCCCCCCCTTCCCTGGCTCCTGCTTTGTGGGCGGTGTCAAACCCCACGAATCATTGGTCCCCTCTCCTGGGTCACTTTCCTGGTCCCTTGCCTCCACCCCACACTCTTCAGAGTCCTCCAGCTCCTGACACTAAATAACTGCCAGGTCAGAGCCTTGGTCCATCCAGCCCAAAGTGACATGTTCTCAGTGACAACAGCTCTCCAGGTTCTTCACAGGGGTCCATTGGAGGCTTCCAAATCTGGAGACTGAGGCAGCAGGCCAGATAAGGGCCCCCAAGAGAAGTTATGTGATGGCAAAAGGGAATGGCTGGGAGAAGGGGATAGGGGTGGGTTTCAGGAACAAAAGCCAAGGTCTGCTGCTACCCTCACCATCTCCTGTCTGAGGCAGTTGCTTTACGCTGCCTAGTAAAAGGGTAAACTCTGCTGTTATGTATTCAGTGGTCTGTGTTTGCCTGAGCTTGAGTCTGGACTAAGGATTCTGAGCCCCTGTGTTCTCATTCAATACATGATATCCAATCACAGTGCATTTCAAGATTTGGGCCTCTGCCATTGGCCCTTAAACTCTGAGTTATGATTCGCAGCTTGGACGTTTAGACAGCCAATCACCTTGGGAGTGGGAGTGGCCCAGGCCTTCAGAAATATATATAAGCAGTTGCTTTGCCCCTGCTAAGGACACGGGTGGTGCTGTGGTCTAAACTACAGAGCCTAGGACTTGTCAATCAGAAGGTTAGCGGTTCGAATCCCCGCGACGGGGTGAGCTCCCGTTGCTCGGTCCCTGCTCCTGCCAACCTAGCAGTTCGAAAGCACGAAGATAAATAGGTACCGCTCCGGCGGGAAGGTAAACGGCATTTCCATGCACTGCTCTGGTTCGCCAGAAGCGGCTTAGTCATGCTGGCCACGTGACCCGGAAGCTGTATGCTGGCTCCCTCGGCCAATAAAGTAAGATGAGCGCCGCAACCCCAGAGTTGGTCACAACTAGACCTAATGGTCAGGGGTCCCTTTCCCTTTACCTTGCCCCTGTTGTCGAGTTCTGCTAATTCAATAATGGTTCTTGCTGTTATCACTGTGTCTTGCCTCACGGAAACCCACCTACACTTCATCTGCGCTCCTTGTGAATCAAGGATACAGGCCAAGTTAGAATCAGATTGTGGTTAAATGTCTGTGCAAAGAAATGTAGCCTCATCTTTAGCACATCCTCCCTATTCATTTCCTTAGCAGGGGAAGCCCCACACATAAACATCCCTTTATGCATAAGGAGGTCCCCCGTCTCTTGGCAGGAGTGACTGCGAAAACCTTTCCCCATGGGGGACCTTTCCAATATATTTCACACATCCCTGATGGAGAGTTCTTAACATTAATTGTATTCTAAAAACATATTCTAAAATGTGCAGCTCCAGCTGATTTCTTGCCCCCTTTCGGATTCTCCGAAACGTGAGATTTTTTAAAAAAGGAATCGTTTGGGAGCCTAGATAAATGGGCACAATGTGCTTTATCTGATTTATCTGTTGCTTTTGTAGTGGCGGTGATCAAGCTGTGTGAGCCTAATAGCATACTCGGCCCTGGAGGGATAGCTGTGCATGGAGAAGTGACTGAATCTTATAATCCTATTGTAGGGAAAGCATTCAATTTCCAAAGATGCTCGGAGAACCACCAGCATATTCACAGTTCTAAATCTCTGTGGGATTGTTCCACCTCACTCAGCACTGATCATCCTAGGAAAATGCAGAGGACAGCAGACCATGCTCAAGAAAGCGGATGCATTTGACGGTGTTTGAATAATTATCCTAGCTTTATCAAATTGTCAGATGATCACAACAACAACAGTCTGCTTTTATAATGCTGTTTCGTTGTTTTTATGTTGTATATTTGCATACTGCTTAGGGAATTTAAAAAAAAATATTCAGTGGCTTAGAAATGTGTTGAAATAAATAATGTTAATATGGGGGAAATAAGTATTAATTTCCAAAACACAAAAATTCAGTGAAGATATATTTCTGATGATCCTTTGGAGAATTTCAGGACCTCATAAACAATAGCTATGGGTAAGGGCATCTAACCAAAGTTCCAAAAAAAGTATGAGCAAGACCAAAGCCCTCTCAACATTATAGAAGAGCAAGCACTTGGAACATCAGGTGTGGCAGAACAGGTGAGCTATTGACTTCATCTTGGACCCTGCTCTGTGTTATTTCCATGCAGACCTGCTCTTACCTGTAGCCTGACTTGTACAGGAGCGAGCTTTGACTAAAGCCTTCTTTCTTATACCTAACAGCCTTTGTTGCAGTGTTTGGGACGGGAGCCCTGATAGTATTAAATTCTTGAGGTGAGCATTCCTACATGTTACAGAGGAGAAGAGGAGAACTCAACTTGAACTCAGTTGGAAGAGGTTAGTGATTAAGATGATTAAAAATGTGCTGGGTTACACCCCCCCCCCCCAAAAAAAAACACCTCACTGTAGTCAACTGAAGGCAACCAACCATGCCCTGGGCCTCCCAACCTCTCTCAATGCCAATGAAAATTAATTAATGAAAAGAAAGAGAACCCACCCACATGATGCTGACACAAAAACCTTGCATGTACACTATGTAAAAGAATACATAGTGTATTCTTCTCCATAGAGGCATACCGGTAATTGATCGTGTTTGTATTAGGAGATGCCCTGAATTAGAGGACCTTATGCATTATATCTTGCGCTGCCCCTTATATACTGAAGCAAGAGAACGGTTTTTGACACCTATAATAATAAGGTCCCCTGGCCAGAATCTTTCTGACGTGATTCTATATCTCCTTGCAGACATAGATAAGTATGTGACCTGGCGTGTAGCACTTTTTGCATCTGCCGCCAAGAAAATTAGAAAACATTATATAGCCGAGATCGCTATCGACTGTAAAGGAGACGAATTTATTTGACCCCATCTACACCAAGCTGTCTCTTTCTCACTAAACTTTGTGCATAATTGTCTATTGTATTATTTAATATTACTTTTAATATATTAGTGGCCCTGCAGTGATTTTAGCTGATAAATGTTTATTGTCTAATGTTTCAATTTGTATATTAAGGAGTTTCTATAGCTTTATACAGATTAAGGTCATGTTTTGACAATGTAAATGTTTTAGGTTTTTGTATCAAACTTGTATCAAATTTTATTGAATGACATTGTATGCATTGCAGCAGCCTTTGGCTATAAGCAATAAACTTGACTGACTATATTCTTCTCTCCCTTCTTCCTCCCCCAGCCTTATACTGTATACAACATTAAAGTCTCACATCGAATATACGGTAACTGATCTGTAACAAGGACTTTATGAACTGAAAATAGAGACGATATATGTACTTTTATGTGACCCACGAAAATCTTTAATATTTTTTAAATATATATATATATGTTGGGTCATACAAAAATGAATCTTTTAAACTAAATAAATGTTCTTTAAAAAAATTAATATCATTCTGAAAATAACTGAGTATACTACACACAGAATCTATTTGACCCTGTAAAGAAGTCTGGTACTCATTGCCAAATACAGATCACACACACACATTATAATGAAGTTATAATAGGAACAGGAGGCCAGCCAGCAGGACACTAGTTTCGACCTAATAGCTGGGAAAGAAGGCACAGGAGGGCATTATCATCTGTTTCATGGCTGCGCAGAGCAGCAAACTTTTGAAGTCACATCTGCAAGGACATTCCTTCTAAATATTTACAAGGCAGAGAATTCAGGAAAGAGTGAATTCCCAAGATCCTATGGAAAATAAATGAAAACGTGTTCATTCGAGGTTGAAGGCTGGGAAGCTCAACCAACAGATTAAATATCAGTGATGACAGAACAAACAGCTCAGAAATTAGTAAACCTGGAGCTGGGAGATACAAGGTCAGGAGAAGCATGTGGTGTGCACAGTTTTAAACTGCAGGTGGAAGAAGATATGTTGCAATGCTACTCATAGAATCATAGAATCATAGAGTTGGAATAGACCACAAGGGCCATTGAGTCCAACCCCCTGGCAAGCAGGAAACACCATCAGAGCACTCCTGACATATGGTTGTCAAGCCTCTGCTTAAAGACCTCCAAAGAAGGAGACTCCACCAAACTCCTTGGCAGCAAATTCCACTGTCGAACAGCTCTTACTGTCAGGAAGTTCTTCCTAATGTTTAGGTGGAATCTTCTTTCTTGTAGTTTGGATCCATTGCTCCGTGTCCGCTTCTCTGGAGCAGCAGAAAACAGCCTTTCTCCCTCCTCTATGTGACATCCTTTTATATATTTGAACATGGCTATCATATCACCCCTTTAAAAATAAAATCAAACACATTAAAACAAAACCTAGCAGGTCAGAAAAGGTGGGTTCTTGCCTTTTCATACGGGGAAAATATTGAAATACGCGATTCCACCACCACCCTCTCCCTACAAGCTGAAACTGGCGGCTTCTTCTTCTTCTTCTTCTTCTTCTTCTTCTTCTTCTTCTTCTTCTTCTTCTTTGTGCTGCTGCTGCATCATGGACCTTACATGGGAACTAGCTCAAAACCAGCAAGCTCTGAATGCCCACATCCTAGAAAGCCCTGTAACCCTGTCTAGGGGCCAAATTAGACAAAATGCTGGAGAGCCACCATCTCATGTGTTTTCTCCTCCTCCTCCTCCTCCTTCAAGGGATGTACTTAAAAGGGATTATGGTTTTTGGGTTGAGGGTTTCCTCTGCCATTTTGCAAAAAACCCCACACCCCGCTTCTGCCAAAGAATCCCGAGAACTGTCATTTGTTAAGGGTGCTGAGGCCTGTAGCTCTGTGAAGGGTCTCCTAACCACTCTAGTCACAGCCACTGCTTTCAATGGGTCTACTCTCAGTATGCCTCACATCCAGTACAGCAGCCCAGAGTACTGGAAAAAAGACCATTACTTTCAATGTGATTTGCTATGGCTGCGCAAGGGGCTCTTCAGTGCAATTCAATGTGGGGCGGGGAACCCGGCAGCCCAACCCTCAAGTACCTGTCCTCCATAGGACTGAATGGGGAAACTCACATACACGGGAGCTTATTTATATATTTATTGCATTTATATCCTACTTATTGCATTTATATCCTACATAGTTCTCTCCCCCCCCATTTAATCCCTACAACAAACCTGTGAAGTAGGTTAGGGATTGGCCCAAGGTCACCAGTGAGCTTCATGGCCAAGTGTGGATTTGAACCCAGGTCTCCTGGGTCCTAGTCTGGCACTTTAACCACTACGCCACACTGGCTGTCTTGATGCACATGTCTACATATGCATACATATGGATTTGGGGTAGGTGAATCTTATCCACACAATTCATATTCCATGTCTAGGAATAGGAAAGTGATTTCCTCAACCTTAGGGACTTACATCAGATCATCTGGTGTTCAAGATACCCCTCTAGGAAAAGAAAACACCTTGGTAACAGCAAAGGGAAATCTCCCCGAAACATCACAGCCACGTCGTCCCCTCCCTGTCACTTTTTAAAAAGGCACTCTTAGCACATTGCTAACGATTAGATTATTGTACAGCAAATTGAAGAAGAAAGGCAAAAGCAGTCCTAGCAGCATAATTTAGAAAAATGGATGACACTCAAGCCCTTCAGCATAAGGAGAGGATTGCTACTGTTAACAACCCCACAGTGACTCAGCTGCAGCTTGCATGAGTGTAAGTCATTTTGCCACTTAAAGTTGTTTATTGAATTTGAAACCCTCCCAGCTCTTCTGGTAGTAATAGGTACTGTTTAAAAACTCAGGTGTGAAAGAAGGGATCCCTTTCGAAAGGAAAGAAGAATAATTAAAGAAGTTCAAGATAAGTGTGAAAAGAGGCTGTGTCAGGTTAGGATTACTATTTTTAACCAGCCAACCTTATTTTGAACTTTTAGTCTAGCTTTCTTTAAATGAATAGGTCTGCACATTGATGGTTCCTGTTCCTGAGAATTTCTGTGTAACACAAGAGGGCCGGCTCTACCATTAGGCAAGGTGAAGCATCCACCTGAGGCAGCTAATTTTTGTGTGTTAGGACAGGCCAACAAATGACTGGCTGCCATAGAAGGGGACAGGTATCCCCCCTTTTTTTTAACCTCACATGCCAAAATAACTTGACTGGTCCTCCTGCATCCTGTGCACCTTGACTTGGGTGGGGCAGACAATTGCGGCTCTACATCAAAATGTTTTGAGCTGGTACTGGAAGGCCAGAAAAAGACATTATAATATTCTTTTTAACATTAATACAAACTGACTATCTGAAGTAATGGGTTGATATGACACTAAAGTCACATGAACATTCTAGAGTTGCTAAACATAATTTGTGGAAGCCCTTATGACAAGTATTTTGGGATTGCCTAACATCAAATTAGGCTGTCAGATCTGTCAGACCAGGTGTTAGTTGAATGGGTTTTTTTTCCAGAAGGGGAAGAGGTAGTGAAATAGATTTGAGCAGGAGGGATTGATGTTGGGATTTAAAATAACATTCATGCCCTCCTGAGGCCACTGCATTAAGGACTCAACAGAGTAAGAGAACGGTATCCCATATTATTAAAGGTCTGGAAGAAATGTTGATATGAACAAGCTGTATTTCCTTATGCTGCTAACTTCCTTCATCAAAACAGACCCAGGAACAAAGCGGAGTCTGTAACCTGAAGCGTATGTAACCTGAAACGTATGTAACCTGAGGTACCACTGTATGTTCTTTAGCATGGGGTTGTGATTATTAACCTCATACCCACTGTACTATGTGGGGAATTGGGGAGAGATTTATGCAAGAATGATTTTGAATATGCAGCCTCCCTCTTTCTGGCACGAGCCCCCCAAGAAACCATTCAAAGACCAGCAACTTTGCTGAAGCAGCACCCGCCCCCATGAAATTTAAGAGGCTGAGCCCACCTCTGTGTGGGAAAACTGCCCCCTTTTGCATTCCTTTTCCCTTGAGTTTCCATATACTCAAGGAGAGGGTTAATCCAGCCCAATAAGTCATTGTAATTCTGCCCAGCATGAAAGTTGTTGTTGTTGTTTTTTTAAGCAACTTTCAAAATTATTTATCAGGAAAGTCTTTACTTTAAACTGATTCTGCAATATAATTACTTGCATTCATCTAAGTTGTCTTCCAGTGCACCAATTATCTAATTTTATCCTGGGCTTCTTTGGCGTCCTACCCAGACCCCTTGAGTAACCTTCACTAAATTTGTTTCATCATCCATCAGCAGTTGCTGTAACCTTGAAGTTTTACTGCAGCTTGACCCTTTGCTCTTTCATATTTTGAACACCGATCGGCCTTTTATTCAAGCATACATTCTAGAAGGACGGCTTCCCAGTTTCCTTTCAAGGGCTTATGGTTTCCTTCATGAGAAATTCCATTGCCTTCAACAGTGCTTTTGTTAGCAAACTCACTTAAATAATGCAAATGCAGAGAGAGAAGTCCTGATAAGACTTTACTGGGCACGTGGAACAGTGTATAATTCGAGAAGAAATAAACAGAACTCTCTTTGTTCAGGCCTTGTACATAGCAGGAAGACATTCTACCAAACATACAGAGGACAACTCCCTCAGAACTACACAGCTTATCAGAGCATGCGCTACCTCAGTGAAGCTCATTCCACTCTGCTTGGTCAACAAGCAACACCTCCACCCAGCCCTCTTGGCTGTTTAACTTTAACACTAATAGAAGTTATCCTTAAGTTACAAACTGAATGATCTTTTCTGCTACACTTCCGATAGATATACTGTTAACTGGGACAGACCATCACTAGCACATAACTCTGCTGCATTGTGCAACAGTGGCTACACTGTTAAAAGGACTGTTGTGTTGGTGTTCCCTGGAACCGCTTCCCTCTGTGCATCCGCTTACAGAATGCTTTGGTCCCCTGTCTGTGGTGCTTAGTTTCTTCCCATCTACCTGCTCCAGAGCCACACAGGTATATCACTCTTCTATAATTTGATCTGGGTGACCATAACCTTGTCCATGGGGCTTCCTTTAGATGAAGATTAATCTTTTCACTGGACCTTTTTATGGGAAACAATGTAACAGAGGTATACAGAAGCCACTTTATCAGTCAAATTTACTACATTAGGGTCAGGCAGGGAGAAATCTTTCATGTATATTATTAACTTCAGTGTTCCCAATTTGCTTAACTCTGAAGAGATCATAAATCAAGTTCCAGGCGGCTGCCAGGCATATCTAGCCTACAGACTAGCTTTTAGTCTATACATAAATATGTGTAGTGTGTGTGTGTGCGCGTGTGCGTGCATAGAATTTTAGGGCAAAATTAACAGTATTAATCCCAATATTTTCTCCACACACAATAATGATTAATCAATTGTTCTTTTATTTCCCGTGCCTGTTCTTAAAGCCCCATGTTCAAGAGACTCCTTCAGTTTTCAAAACAGCATTTCCTATAAAGACACACAAGAGATATTGGTTGCATGGGGGGTATGGTTGGACCATTTGGGCCATTGCTATGTGCTCCTTCTGTCTCCCTCCTCTACCTTTCTGGCACATGGCAGCTGCAGTGCAGAGATCCTGCTGTGTGTTAAAGCCAGAGTTCTCTGCTGTGTCCAAACTGGTGAACTCTGTCTTAATGTTCCTTAAGAACCCAGGTTAAGGTGTTGTGGTGAACTCTGGCTTGATGCAAACCAGGATCCCACACTGGTGTGCAATGGGAGGAAGGAAGGGGAGTGGGCCAGGGCATTGAATGTTGTCACAGGGGTTCGTTCACATTCACAGACTATGGTTTATGAAGCTGTGGATGAATCTCTGAACATGACCTGTGTCAGAAGAGTCCCACAGCTTGCTTAGGTCCACTTGATTTGCTTAGCTGCAATTGCTAGGCAATGTAATTAATAATGTGGCTGAATATGTCCAATTCCTATTGGTGTCACAGTTGACTACAGCCCACTGTAGACAAGAAAGTTACTTCCTAGGCACTACTTACATTTTGTTCAAGCTTTGCAAACAAATGACTCAGACCATATCTATTGCAGGTCAGGTAAACCATTTTTATGATTTACGACTTAATTCTTTATACCTGCTGTAACTCCCCACCTGCTCCCCTCTTCTTCCTCCCCCACTCTCTCTGATATAGATATATATCTGCCAGCTCAGGATAACACAGTCAATTGCAATAAGCTCTAATTCACCAATGTTCATGTCACAATCATTGTGTTCTGCATTTACTTTCCAGGCTCTGTTTCTGAAGGAGCTATTTGACCAGGTATGCAAAACATAAAGGGGAAACTGCCCTTTGGAAAGCTCCATACTTGAGCAGAACAGCAAGAGGCTTAGTATTCTCAGGACCACTTACGCCTCTTTGTACAGACTCTAGGATAATACATTATCCCAGACTGCATAACTACCATCACTTCAAGAAGGTAATTGTGCATTTGGAGGTGGTCAGTTACAGGCAGTTTGTACTGCTCCTATCTTCCAGAGCATATGGACATCTGAACAGCAGAGAAGATATCTATTGACACTATCAAGATGTAAAAACACATTTAAAGAATTGGGGTTCTTTTGGTTTATGAAAGAGAAAAACTGTTACTAAAGGACATTGCAGTGCAAGTCATGTAATACGACATTATTTCCTTTTATAGTTTCATTGGTCTGTACACACATGAATGTTCACTGAATGACTGTTAACTTGCTCTCTAGGTGTTGTGTTTATCATTTCCCATTGAGTTTATTGCTGCAGCAATTTTCAAACACACTGAGGTGGAGCCATTAGTTTGCTGCAAGAACTGAGCTGACGGTGGCCTTCTGGGCTGCCCCGGGGGTCATGCTGATGTTTGTGTCTGCTACCAGGGTTGACGGGTTGTTTGTTGGAGTCACTGGGACACATCCTCATTATCTCTCCGCTTGTGATCTGCTTGGTGAAATTGCATTCCTCTCCAGCAGGTGTCACTGCAGCCAATTGGAATGGAAGGTGTATAGTGTAGATAAATGAAGTGATGTTAAATCTTGCTCACTTAATAAGAAAAAAATAATAGCAAGCACTTTTTCATTGACGAGAAGGGAATCCTGGTTACATTTGTTGGCAGGCAATTTTGTTTAGGGATTGAGCCACGATGAGCCACACCCTTGTTCTTTGTTTTCCAAAAGCAGGATTATTCAGTATATTTCAAAAGTCTCTAGTAAACAGTTCCCTTTCCTCACAGTTCACCTGGTGGCTTCCTTTTAAAATAAAAATAAAAATTTAAAACCTTTATTTTTATTCCAACAACTAAAAACATATGTACATCATCCATAAAAAAAAACAAAAAACAAAATAAAAAAAAAACAGGAAAAAAGAAAAAGAAAACAAAACCAAAATCAGATTCCATAATATTTAGGTACTAGATCGTTATACAGATCTGTTACATTGTTTGACTTCCCACCACCGCGGCGTGAGCTGTAACTCAGTAATATATTCAGCAGTATCTTTTACTAACCGTTATATCTACCTCGCAGTTTTTATATTATACCTACTGTGATTTTGATGTTTCCTAAAATCGTCTCCATGTATGAGAGAAATTTATTCCAATCGTTAATAAATTTGGTATTTTTCTGTTGCCTGATCTTCTGTGTCATCATTGCTAAGTCAATATACTCAATTAACTTGGTTTGCCAATCTCTGATTGTTGGGATGTTAGGTGTTTTCCAATTCTGGGCTAACAATATCCTGGCGGCTACCGTTGCGTACTGAAATAGGGTTTGGTCGTCTTTCTTAATTTCATCCCCCACCATTCCTAGGAGGAATGCCTCAGGCTTTTTAGGGAAGGTGTACTTTAGAATCTTTTTTAGTTCATCGTAAACAGAGCCCCAGAACCTCTTTACTTCCTCGCAGGTCCACCACATATGGTGGAAGTCTCCCTCTTTCTTCTTGCATTTCCAGCAGGTCTTATCCCCGGTTTTATACATTTTTGCTAGTTTTGTTGGGGTGATGTACCAACGGTACATCATCTTTTCCATGTTCTCTCGGAGTCCGACACAGGCTGAAAATTTCATACCCTTGTTCCATAGTGTTATCCATCTTTCATAGTCTAGGGGGTATCCTAGGTCTATGGCCCACTTAATCATAACCTCTTTGACCTCCTCGTCCATAGTGTCCCAGTCTAGTAGTTGGTTGTACATTTTGGTTAAGAGTTTAGTCTTCCCTTCAATTATTTCTAGCTGAAACTTAGACTTGTTCTTACTCATTCCTGCTTTTTTATGTTCGTTCCATAAGGCATTAATTTGGTGGAATTGTAGCCACCCCGTTAGTTTATCTTTTAGCTCTTCGTAGGGCCTGATTTCCCATCCTTTATCAGATCTTATCAGAAGATCAGCATATGTCCACCTTTTACCTTCCATGTTTAATTTCTTAATTACTAGGATGTTGATGGGTGATAGCCACCATGGGGTGTCCTTTTCTACCAGTCTCTTGCATCTATTCCATACTTCCAGCAGCGCCCCTCTTATAATATGGTTGGAGAATCCTTTATGTACTCTCCCCTTATCGTGCCATAAGTATGCATGCCACCCGAATCTGGCATTAAAGCCCTCCAAGTCCAGTAGGTCGGTGTTGTCCAAAACTATCCATTCTTTAATCCAACAGAGGCACGAGGCCTCGTAGTATAGTTGCAAATTCGGAACCGCAAACCCTCCTCTATCTCTTCTGTCAGTGAGCAGCTTGTATTTAATTCTGGCTCTTTTGCCCTGCCAGATGAATCTAGACAGGGTCCTCTGCCAGTCCTTGAACATTGTTGTGCCCCTGACTACTGGAATGTTTTGAAATAAAAATATCATTTTTGGGAGGATACTCATTTTGATGGCAGCCATTCTCCCCTCCCAAGAGAGCTGTAGTCTACTCCAGCTGTCTAGGTCTTTTTTGCACTCTCTCCAAATTCTATTGTAATTGTCTTCCACTAGATTTATATTTTTTGGGGAGACCCAAATACCCAAATATTTAACCTTTTTCGATATCTTTATCCCCGATTCCACCTCGATTTTGTTTTTTGATTGCTCATCTACGTTTTTTATCAACATCTTTGTTTTAACTTTGTTTAGTCTAAACCCGGATAACCTTCCAAATTCCTCCATTAACTCAATAACTGTATTTATCCCTTTTGTGGGGTCTTCTACTGAGATTACTAGGTCGTCGGCATATGCCTTTAGTTTATATTCTTTTGTACCAATTTTGATCCCTCTTATTTCCGATGTTTCTCTTATTTTGTTCAATATAACTTCCAGGACCATGATAAATAACAGGGGTGATAAAGGACACCCCTGTCTTGTGCCTTTTGAGATCTTAAATGAATTTGTCAGGTTACTATTAATAATTAGTTTCGCCCTTTGGTCTGAATAGATCGCCTTTATGCCTTCTAGGAATGGCCCTTTTATTCCTGCCTTTTCCATGCATTTTATAAGGAAGTGCCAAGAAACGTTATCAAAAGCCTTTTCGGCGTCTATAAACATTAGAGCAGCAGGGATGTCATTCCTGAGTTCCAAATATTCAATTATATTGACTACATGTCTTACGTTATCCTTTATCTGCCTACCGGGCAGGAATCCGGCTTGATCTTTATGGATCGCTCTGTTCAGATATTTCTTTAATCTATTCGCCATTATTCCTGCAAAGATCTTATAGTCGTTATTGAGCAATGATATTGGTCTATAGTTTTTTATATCAAGTCTGTCTGAGTCCGCTTTAGGTATTACTGTGATATACGCCTCTCTCCACGAATCAGGTATTTCCCCTCCTTGCAGAATGTTGTTAATTACATTCTCTCCCTCCCCGCCCCTCCCATCCCCAACATCCTTTCTGTCTATTACTCTGTCCTCCTTTTTGCCAAGCTCCCTCTCATATCTCCTCAGGAACTTTTCTACCTCTAATGGGCTGGTTAATTTGAATCTCTTGTCCTTAAAGAAAAAAGCAATCCCTTCGGGAAATTCCCATCTAAATTGTATGTTGTTCCTTCTCAAGACGCCTATTATTTGTCTGTATCCCTCCCTCTTGGGTAACAGTCTGACCGGAATCTCTTTAAGGACGATTATTGGTCTACCGCCTATTATTAATTTTTTATGATAGCTCGTTTTAAGTATCAAATTCCTCATTCCTATTGAGTTAAACACTACTAAGCAGTCCCCAAGGGGTTTCTTAGTCCTGTTCTGGTATGTTCTCATTTTAATTCTAAAGGCGTTTTCTATCGTCTACCTGGTGGCTTCCTAGTTCCTGAAGGAGCTCAGAACCTAATTCATCAGCTGACGTCTTCTGCCAGTAGGCTTCTTTACATTTACAGACACTTCTCTGTCTCACTAACGGGGCATATTGTTCAGACTCCTGCCTTGCCAAGCAACTTCTATTTCCTTCCATCCTCCTTCCACTCTCCAGAAAGAGTCTTCTAGTCTGATTCTCCTGGTTCCTCCATAACCATGCATTATTGGCAACCCCAACACACCTTGTGTCTAAGTTTGCTCTCTCTCCCTCACATAATCTCAATCTCCTCTTCACACAAGGCTCTCAATTTCCCTATTCCTCTCATGTTTGCTTGACCTGTTCTTGATGCATCACTCTAGCATTCCAAGCTAACCCACATCTTGAGACTCCTGCTAGCTTTAAGTCTCAGGTGTTGTGTTGCTTCTCCTTCCAGCCCACCTTTTCCCTCCTCCAGAGGAAACACAAGGAGGATACCACAACAGTTGTCACACTTGTTCCCCCCCATCTACCGAGTAACAAGGTGGACATGGGGGACTGCAACTCCAGGGCTTCCCTGACACCTCTCCAGCTAAGCCCTTCTCCTCATATATGTTAAATTCAGTTTCTTGGATTTTGGCTTCTGGCTGGATGTTCTAGACATAACACACTTGTACCCTTTTTCATCATCCTTGCAGCAGTTAAGTTCACAGAATACATGATGTGCAATTAACTTTCAGTAACTTAAGCATAACCTTTGGCACAGCAAGAACTCAACTGAAAATGAATGGAATTTCTGTACCAAAGCGTTGCCCTCCAGAAGTTGTATACTACAGTTTTCACCATACCTGTCCATTAGCTACGCTAGTTGGGCCTGATGTAAGTTGAGGTCCACAACATCTGGCAAGAACCATATTGGATACCCCTGTTCTGTGCAATTACGTGTAGACATTTAACTGAGGGCGGACATCTATTCAGTTCCTTACCTAGGAAGCGGACATTGAATAAAATCCTGTTTTCTGTCTGGCAAACAGCTAAGAAAACTAACTTCACTTAAATGTAATCAAAACACTTATATCCAGGCAAATTCATCCTTTAGCTGCATTGCACTGCTTGCTTTAAGTTCAAGTAATTGATTACGATGTGGTATATTAAATGTGGGCTCTCCAGCATGAAGTAATTTTCTCCTTACAGTATCTGCAGAATAAATAATAACCTCTGCAACCAATTGATGCCCATGGCTTGAGATTTCTTTGTGTAGGTAGAGATGGATTGCCCTGCGTGATGGTGTGCCTCCGAGAAGCAACATACATTTCAATCAGTTATTTAACTCCTAGCACTGTAAGGATGGCTCACAGCAATGATTCATCGAGTTGCATCGGGATATGTTATGATTTCTCCTGTTCCTATACTGTAGGGGTGTATGGAGTGTTAGGGGAGGGGTAGTGCCCCGGGCTGCTGCTGCTAATGTAGCGGTTTCACTTCATTCCTGGAGGTGCACTCCATTTTCTCTAGAGATGGATGAATGCCAACAATGATACTGTAGGATCCCATTGAAGATCCACTGTCTGAGTTTAGAACAGGGGTTGTCAACCTGGTCCCTACTGCCCACTAGTGGGCATTTCAGGAGTCTAGATGGGCGGTAGGGGGTTCTACGGCACAAGCTGAATCCTCCTTACATTGAACGCTGGTGGGCGGTAAGGAAATTTTACCATCAAGAAAGATGCATTAGTGGGCGGTAGGTATAGAAAGGTTGACCACCCCTGGTTTTATGGGATGTGGGTGGTGCTGTGGTCTAAACCACTGAGCCTAGGGCTTGCCAATCAGAAGGTCGGCGGTTCGAATCCCCGCGACAGGGTGCGCTCCCATTGCTCAGTTCCAGCTCTTGCCCACCTAGCAGTTCGAAAGCACGTCAAAGTACAAGTAGATAAATAGGTACCGCTCTGGCGGGAAGGTAAACGGCATTTCCGTGTGCTGCTCTGGTTCACTAGAAGTGGCTTAGTCATGCTGGCCACATGACCCGGAAGCTGTACACCGGCTCTCTTGGCCAATAAAGCAAGATGAGCGCCGCAACCCCAGAGTCGGTCACAACTGGACCTAATGGTCAGGGGTCCCTTTACTTTTACCTTTTGCCCCTGGTTTAGAAGAATGTTTCATTCAGGTCTTACGGATTTCCCATAAGCATCTCATTGGCCACTGTGAGAACAGAATGCTGGACTAGATGGGCCATTGCCATGATCCATGATCTTATGTTCCTAATGCAAAGTTTGCCTCTCTGCCAGGAAAGCTTTTTGATCAATAAAACCAACCAACCAACCAACCAACCAACCAGGTGTTTATCGCTACTAGTTAGAGCAGGTGAACATGGAACTAATATTGTGCTTGAATTATGTTTTGTTTTGTTATGTTTTGAATCTTGTAGCATCCTTGATTGTGCTGATTGTGTTCTATGTTTTTATGGGCCAGAGCCCAGAGATGACTCTAAGCTACAAAAACGTTTGCTACAATAGGCAACCCTAGACCTATATACTCAGAAGTAAGTACCATTCAATTCAATGGGACTTACTCCCATGAAAGTGTATATAGGATTCCATGCCCACTCTGTGATTCTTAAAGATACCAGAAGAATCTGTTTTGTTTTGTTTTGTTTTTGTCTTTGCTGCAGCTACCCTTCTGGTACGAATATTTCTGGTAACATTATTTTTCATAACGTTTATAATTATGTTGGTTCTTGACTTTTGCCTCTTCAGCTATATTTGTATCTGTGTCTTTAAACAAGATAAGCTGCATTCTGGTTCTATTGCTTTGACAAGTCCTTTGTGATATATGATACGTATATATATTTTCTGTTTGTTTAAAGTACATTTTAAATAACACGTCATGATTTATACAGCTCCACCAGGATCCCTAGTCTAGGGTCTTTACTAGATAGGAAAAAATGTATATTATTTATAGCTGCCCGACAAACGTGGCTCCGGTAGCAATTAGAGCATATCTGAGGAATTTGCAGTATGTTTCTCATGGCTATCCCAAGGACTTATGCTTGCGATGAGACATTTTCCTTCCTGTGTTGGCCCTTTTGCATACATGGTAGATCTGAGGACAGGGTTTTTAAGTTACTCCCCCTACGTTATTGCTAATGTAACGGTGTGGATTTTCAGGATCAAAATGTATTTGCTTTGTTTTGTCCGGGGCCATGTCAGAGATCACATCTTCCTGATACTGGTCCTTATGTCAACTCTAGTAACCTCAGCAGGCTCTGTGTCATTTTTCGAACTCCACATGAACAGAGCAAGCTGCCTGGCTATTTGTCCAGGCTCTTTGTCCATCTATCTGATCATGGTCAACTCAGACTGCCAGCAGCTCTCTTGGGACTCAAGCAGAGGTCCTCTTTTTAAAAAATAATTTTTATTGAAGATTTTCCTAGTTTACAAAAGTACGTGCATTGTCTCTTTTTTCAGGTTGTGTTTTCTACAGATTAGTTTCAGCTCAGTTGTTGTGAGACATCAGTGTTGTATACAGTATAAGTATAAGAGGTCTTTGTGATAATCAAGAAAGGGGTGGATGGACACTAGTCTCAGAGTATCACAAGGCCATACTTTTATTTATTTACAGTCAAGATTGACTCAACAGAACATGCGGTGGTGGGCAGAAGGTATCATTCTCATCACTCATGTTCATGTAAGGAACTAAGTCAGAAAAATGGCAACATAGCCATAAACTATAGGAGCAGTTGTTTTTTCTAAAAATTGACAAATTTGGAGGGGGGCATAACACTCTGTCACTGGATGTAGCCTGCCATCAACACATGAGCCACCGCTGCAGTAAAGTAAGAGACAACCCTCCTACAAAGCAAAATTGGAGCAGAAAAATGGCTACTGTTTTCCCTGGGTGATAATATTTTGGGGGAATTGGGGAAGATCTTAGCCCTGTCTTAGAAACACAGCCTTTCCATCAATTTCTCCAAAACTATGGACAAGCGCATTCTTCATTCCCCCTCCTTACTGGTTTTTAGAAGCCCTAAAACAGTCGTAACTTTTCCATCTTGCCTTTGGTCTTGGTGAATTTTGCAGAGCAAAACATCTGGGGTTCCCTGAATGAGACTGATGCTGCAATCCAATGCTCATCCACCTGGAGAAAGGCCTCAACTGAACATGTGGGCCATACTTCCAAGTAAACACGTAGAAGATCTGGGTTGTAAATGATCAGTCCAATCTGAGTAGTTTCAGACTTTTAAATCATGAGCTGTAACAAGGAATTACTTTGTGGTCTTTTAAAATGTTAAAACCAAATCGCTGCCATGCACTCATACCCTGCATGGGAGAGATTTACTGATTTCAAGGAGATCACTCGAGCAATTTGCAAGCTGGGCCAGCAGCGTGAATAGATATAAGTCTATCTCTGAGCTAATTAGTAATCCAGGAGATGCAAATAGGAGTTGAATAATTGTTTTGGTGCCTCACATTCATTTGCTAGAAGCTGATCAGGAGAGTGATTGCCATTCAGCTCAATGAGGCTGCTTCAGCAGCCTGAATAATTGATATTCAAGAAGCAAAATTATGACATGAAGCCTCCATTTCTGCTTATTGCGCTATTCATTCATTGTCATCACGGTAAAAACATGGCACCCGTCTTGATGTAGCATTCTGCACCATAGGAGTGTTGGCCTGGACTCTGCTGACATCTGCAGACTGTTACTTTTGCCATCACTATTTGAATAATTAATTGCTAATCACTCCCATCCCTGAAGAGAGGTTCTAGCTAACATAAAAATCAGAACTGGAATACACAAGCTATGCTTGGAGACCTGTGAATAGTAATGGGCAGATCCAACCAAATCTATTTCATAATTCATCTAGAGTACCGAGGTTAAATTCCTGGATGTCTGCTAGATGCCCTCACAATTAACCTGAATTCAGGATCCAGTCGATTGAAATGCTATGTCCTGTTGGGACATTCCTTGGAGTTCTCCTCCCCATCCTTAATTCACCAAAAGTAAATGACAACATTCAGGGATGACACCAGAGGATCTCTCTTCAGGCATCCAAGCAGTTATGGGTCCATTTCTGATGGGGCCGGACTCAATAAATAAATAAGTTGTTCTACCTCCAGTAGAATGTACAGTAATATATTAGCTGGAAATCTTTCCACATTGCTTGGATTGACAGGAATAGAATATTACTGGAGGTCTAAGGTCCAGAAATTAAATATTAATATGAGCAAAAAATAATGAGGGAAAGGATGTGGAAAAGTAGTACAAAAGGTCCCTCTTAAATAAAAAATTGTAAGTCCTCACCTGGTCGCTCTCTAAATTTATATCTCACCTTTCTTCCCAAAGGACATCAGGGCAGCAAAAACATCTATCTATATATTTTGTGCAGCAGATTCAGATGAATCCGGAACTGAAGCAGGACATTTTGCAGGGTATTCTGGGTTTGTCCAAGGTCATTTTAAAAGGGAATTGAAATTATTGGGCATGTCTATCTTTGGCCCATTAATTTCAATATAACTTAGTTGGTTACAAGCCATTAAAACATCATAACATTCAGAAATATTTATTTATAAGATTTCATATTTTCATTTTGTTGATGTACGGTATCTTTTTTTATTGGAATCATGAAGCACAACCAGCCAAAAGACCTACCCGTGCTCTGAAATGAATGTGGTTTTGCAAGAAATTAGAACCATCTATTGTTGGTTGCACCCCTGGACTTTGTTAAGCTCTGAAGGATATCTTACCATCTGTGCTGATTTCATCTAATTTCAGCAGGATGGCCAGCTGTCTTGCCTGGATCCTGTTCCAGCATGTAGGATTAATGTTAGCATACAAAATTATAGAGGACGGTGGTCCAGTTTTGCAGTTTCATGCCAGCAACGGAACTCAGAAGCCACTGTATTTCAACTTTAACTCCCCTCCTTCTATCTATAAAATCAGCTGCAAACCAAGGTTTAGTCCAACCTTGTTTCATCAGCTACTGTTGAAATAACTTTTGCTGCTGTTCCTGTGCAACACTTAACCACAGGAACAATGAAAGGTAGGGTTGCCATATTTTGAAGAGCAATAAAGAGGACACATTTGCCAACTTCTACTTTTAACTATGGATCTTCATGACGACTCTCATTTTACAGACCCATGAAAAAGAGGACATGTCCTGGAAAAAGAGGACATATGGCAGCCCTAACACAACACCCTGAACTTATCAACAGCTTTTGATCATCTTTACTATTTCCAGGCCAGCAAAAAATCTGGCTTATATTGTTACCTGTGTATGTGCTACAGTGTATGTGCAAAGGCCATACTCTTAAGTAGAAGTGGATTTAGGGCAGCGCGACTGGTTCTGCCTTGGGGGTGCCACAGGGCGCAGCAACTATAATGTAGTGAATTGAGTGGAAGGCTAGAAGCAGGCGGGTGATTAGACATGTACATGTGATCAGAATTCCTATACCATATAAGTAAGCCTTGTATTGGGAAGTTTTTTAATGTTTGATATTTTATTATGATTTTATATATGCTGGAAGCCACCTAGAGTGGCTGGGGGAACCCAACCAGATGGGTGGGGTATTTATTATTATTATTATTATTATTATTATTATTATTATTATTATTATTAACCAACATCAATGGTTTGGGAACAGGTAAAGGTAAAAGACCCCTGGACAGTTAAGTCCAGCCAAAGGCAAATATGTGGTGTGGCGCTCATCTTGAATACACCACCAAACAATATCATAGCTCTTGATGTGGCAGCTACATATGCAAACCTACCTTATTTTTGCAGAGGTAATACTTGGTGCTATTTTTCTAGAAAAAGAAGTGTGAGAACTCACCATGAACACTTCCCTCATTCTCTTAGGATGGCAATGGCGCCCACCTGAGAGGTGCTGATCTTAGTTCCTGTGAGTTCCTGCTGGAAAAAAACCTGGTGCAGTGGTACCCCGGGTTACATACGCTTCAGGTCACAGACTCCGCTAAGCCAGAAATAGTACCTCGGGTTAAGAAATTTGCTTCAGGATGAGAACAGAAATCGTGCTCCGGTGGTGCGGTGGAAGCGGGAGGCCCCATTAGCTAAAGTGGTGCTTCAGGTTAAGAATAGTTTCAGGTTAAGAACGGACCTCCGGAACGAATTAAGTACTTAATCCGAGGCACTACTGTAATACTGATGGGGAAAGACAAGGATGGCTAACATGTCAAGAGGGCACCATTTAGAACTGCAATAAATTTCAATTTCTAAAATGGCAAACTTGCATTGGGCGAGTTTGTGGAATACCTAAATCGATCAGATAAGATCTGCAATAAATTTTAACTACGGAAAAGTTTTCATTTCCTAACGAATGCAGCCGCTGCATGCAACTTCCCTCATGGACGTTCTTAACCCCACGTGCCCCCTCTGTCAAAAGCAATATTACAAATGTTAAAAAACCACTTGTAATATGTTTTAATGAAGCTGTCCTTCTTGGTGAAAGTTGACATTTTTTAATATTAATTGGTGTCGCACCCACTTTGCTGAAGAACAAACACACGTTACAAAATGGTTTATACAAATATGTCTCATTAGATGGCTTATTTCTTCCAGAACCCACCTCATAATAGAGAATGACATGGATCAAGTTTTTCATTGTTTCATTTTCTTTCGTGATGCAATGGCTCCCCCCCCCCTCAATGCAACAGTTTGAAGCCTTACAACAGGCTGCTTCAACAACTGCTAGCATCCTCAGGATAACTGAGGGGGAACACTTACTTATTGCTAAGCGTGTATAGGATTGCAACCTAAAATATATAGTGTAGTGGAGCTGGACCCTCAAAGTACTTTCTGACTTCAGTTCTGATAGGACTAGGAATGGAGAAGAAATTTGAATCATTTTGTACTTAGAATCATAGACTCGTAGAATTGTAAAGTTGGAAGGGACCCCAAGGGTCATCTAGTCCAACCCCCTGAGCTCTTGGGCCACAGGCTTCTAAAAGTGAACCTACCTAAGCTCACACTTTCCAAAAACCAACCAACCAACCATTGAAATTAGACCTTCTCTTAATTTTGTAATGCAGTTCTTCAGTCAACTAAGCCAGGTAATGTGTACCAAAGTACACATACTAGGATAAATTATGCATACAAATGCATATATTGGTGAAACTGACATACAAAAATGCATTATAGTATGGGAAATTGCTTTGCAAAGCTATATTAGGCAAGACTGCATATGGATATGTGCCTGTTAAGAGAAATGTGTGCTAAAATGCTGCTGAATTTTCACGATGACTTTTAAAAAGAAAACAGACGTGGAAGTGCGGAGAACTTAAGATTGGGAAAAAGAGAAAAGGGGAGAAACTGAAATTGACAGGTTTGCCCACTGCCAGCCATGACCTAACTTAGTTTTACATCTGGTACAGCCCTATGCATATTTATTCAGAAGTAATTCCCACAGCGCTTGAAACTGTTGAATCCATCTAGCTATAACTAAGTTGAGTGTTACCTACTGACTAAAGTTTAACATATGGTGCTATCCACACAAGGACCATGTCATTTGAAAAAAATGGTGAGAGAGAAAGTATAGTCACTTCGCATTGTTGCAAGTGGATTGATTCTTTGGGTACCAAAGGGGTTCAAGTTATTCTGGTAAACTTCCCTAATTCTGGAACAGTAAGAGCTGTTTGGCAGTGGAGCAGACTTCCACGAGAGATGGTAGACCCTCCTTCTTTGGAGGTTTTTAAGCAGAGTTTGGACAGCTATCTGCCATGGATGCTTTAGCTGAGATTCCTGCATTACAGGGGCTTGACCTTAGATGACCCTTTGGGTCCCTTTCAACTCTGATTCCCTAATTCTGTCTAGCAATGCAATTGGATCCCCAGTAGTAGCTTTTACACACAATTAATGTTTGGGGAATTGAGAAAGCAATTAACATGATATGAAGACGCATATATTATTTTGCAGATTAATTACACAAAGCAAGAAGCAGCATAAATTATCCAAAGCCCTTTTCTTATCGCACAATTATACATTAGTGTATGTACTGTTTTATAGCTGTTCATTTAGCAGCCGCAGCCAATTAATCTACTAACAAGCCTTGATGATGACAAAGGAATGCACCTTCCGATAGTTAAGGTAAGCAACTGACTTTGCATCCTTGCTATGATGGAAATACCTCTTCCCTTTTTTTATTATGAATAAACCTGTGTGTGTATTCTACCACTGAGAATGGGTGACGGTGGAATCTCGCAGATTCAGAGGCATTCAAAAATAATGGCCAATTTTGGTTAAAGTCCATTTGGAAGCACAGCTTCATCCAGATGTGAAGTGTCTCAACCCATCTTTCCCCCCAGAAGTATATAGAATTAACTTTTAAAGAAATTTCATTTAGGCTCATGGACCTGAACTCTTTGGAGTTAGAGCTCTCTGGAGACTGCAGTTCTGAGGAAGAGATAGATCTAGGTCCACCCCATGTTGGACTGCAGGCACTGAGGCCCACTCTCCTATTACCCTGAAGATACACCTCTGTTGACAAGCTCTGAGGGCTGATCGACAGGCTTCTTAGGAGGATCAAGAGAGTCCTGAAGTGAGAGCTTCATAGCTGGAAACCCCTTTACTACAAAGAACCAATAGATGAAGATGAAGGTGCTGGCTCTTTAACTGACCAGGAGGTAGCACTCAATGGGCGTGGCTTCCAGTCAATGACCACCTAGCTCTGGTATAAAACTCAGCCAGTTGTTCCTTCTGAGACAACCTGGATGTTTGGTCCTGATCTCTGCACTACAATTGCCCTCCAGGAACCTTGTCTTGCTGCCTGAGGAATCAGGACCTACTGACCTGCCCTTCCTTAAGCCCACCTCCACCTTTCTCCCTTTCCTACACTGTCTATCCTATGTCAAATTTTAGACCATCAGAACATGGACCTAGTTCTCTTATACTTCACGAAGCACCGTGTACATTGAAGGTGTAATAATAATAACAACCAACATTCTGCCCCTCCTTCTCTGTAAGTGAAAACCAGTATTCTGATGCATTATCTCTCTCCTTAGGACGCGGGTGGCGCTGTGGGTAAAAGCCTCAGTGCCTAGGGCTTGCCGATCAAAAGGTCGGCGGTTCGAATCCCCACGGCGGGGTGCGCTCCCGTCGTTCGGTCCCAGCGCCTGCCAACCTAGCAGTTCGAAAGCACCCCTGGGTGCAAGTAGATAAATAGGGACCGCTTACCAGCGGGAAGGTAAACGGCGTTCCGTGTGCTGCGCTGGCTCGCCAGATGCAGCTTGTCACGCTGGCCATGTGACCCGGAAGTGTCTCCGGACAGCGCTGGCCCCCGGCCTCTTGAGTGAGATGGGCGCACAACCCTAGAGTCTGTCAAGACTGGCCCGTACGGGCAGGGGTACATTTATATATCTCTCCTTGTATATGTATCATCCTGTTGTATCATACAGTTTCTGGAAGCACTCCTCTCCCAGCAACTCAATTATAATAATTTAGGGAACCCTCTGTCCTTCGCAGTCTCCCACAGTACCAGGACATCTCATGCCTGCCTTATTTTGTGTTATTAACTTTAAAAAAAAAACATGTGCCCTGTGAAATCTGGATATATAAAACTCATACTGTGATGGCGACAGATGTTCTGGAAACAATTAGTTCATACATTCCTTCTCATCAAATACCTCGTCGTGTTCAGTTTAACAAGGCAAATTACAGCTTTAATATTCTCCATCCTACACTCTTATTTGCGATAAAGAATAGAAGAGCACTCTGTGCACATAATGATGAACTTTACAAAGAGCTACAGAAGGGAGAGAGGGAAAGGTGGCAAGAGATGAGAAGCCACTCTATGGAAGGCACAGAGGGCCCTGTCAGAACATCTGCCTTACATGCCAAAGGTCCCAGGTTTAATCCCCAGTATTTGGGAATGTCCCGTGCCTCAATTTCTGGGAAGCCACTGCCAGTTCGTGTTAGTGCTGTGCTAGGTAGACCAATGGTCTGACTCCTTATAAGGCAGCATCCTGGATTCCTTCTCTATCACAGCTGAGGTTTCTATGTCAGCACCTAAGTGCTCAGAGACCCATTTAGCATCTATAACCGTGTAGTCTGACATCCATACTGCTCCACCCATACCTACTCATTTCATAATGAATTGACCTCCAAGGGGCCTTGTATTAAGATTCAGGGCAGGAAACATTGCCACTCAGTTCCCTGTACCCCTGACTGTGTTGTTTAGTGGTTAGAGTGTCAGACTAGGGCCAGGACCCAAATCGCTACTTTGCCACGAAGCTGACTGGGTGGTTTGGGCCTATCCTCTTAGCCTATCCTATGTCACAAGGTTTCTGTGAGTATAAAATGAGGAGAACCATGTGCTCCACCTTGAGCTCCATGGCAGAAAGGTGGGCTATTAATATAGTCAGCAATAAAATAATCATGAACTAAGGTAATAAATATCCACTTTATATTTTTTATTTGGTCACAGGAAGGTAGGTAGCCTACAGCCTAAGGGCTGCATGTGGTCTTCAGTCTCATTTCAATTGGCCCTCCACAAAAAAACATACATGAGTGGTGAAGTGGGGGAAATGGGGAAAAGGTGGTGGCAGAAAAAGAGGGTGATGGAGTGAAAGGCAGGTAGCAGAGAGATGGGGGCACATCTGCACTATATTTTTAAAGCAGTATCATACCACTTTACACAGCCATGGCCCAAAGAATTATGGGAAGTGTAGTTTGTTAAGGGTGCCAAGAGCTGTTAAAAGGTAAAGGATCCCTGACAGTTAAGTCCAGCCACGGACGACTCTGGGGTTGTGGCCCTCATCTCGCTTTACAGGCCAAGGGAGCCGGCGTTTGTCCACAGACAGCTTTTCCGGGTCATGTGGCCAGCATGTCTAAGCTGCTTCTGGTGCAATGGAACACCGACACCAGAGCAGCGCATGGAAACACCGTTTACCTTCCCGCCGGAGCGGTACCAATTTATCTACTTGCACTTTACACACACACACACACACACACAATTTTCTTTTCTCTCATTACAAATATACTTATAACATACAACTTACATAATATCTCTCCCTCCCCCCCTTTTGGACTTCACTCAACTTCCATTTCTGATTTATTAACCTCATTAGCATATTCTGCTATTTTCTACAAATATCATATTTTCCCTTTTATTACATTATTTGTTCCCTATCCATAAAGTTGTGAATGTTTATTTAAATCCTACCATCAGGTCAATATTCTTTCTTTGTTTCTTCAAATATAATATAAAAGGTTCCCACTCTTTTTCAAAATCCCTATTGTCCTCTACTTGCACTTTTTTGGGCATGCTTTTGAAATGCTAGGTTGGCAGGAGCTGGGACCAAGCAACAGCAGTTCACCCCATCATGGGGATTCAAACCGCCGACCTTCTGATTAGCAAACCCAAGAGGCTCAGTGGTTTAGACCACAGCGCCACCCGCGAAGAGCTGTTAGGAGACCCCTATTCCCCTCACAGAGCAACAATTCCCACCGTAGTTTAACAGTCCATCTTTCTTCCTGGGATAATGGATATACTAGTGGGGGGGGGGGGAATGTTTTGGGAGGGATGGGGAACACTCATTTACCCAATGTGCCCCCACCCAAAAATCCCCTTCTGAGAGTTGGGTGGGGTGTTAAAAAAGCCAAGAAGCCTTGACCACAATCACTCAGCATCTTCTGATCAAAGCCTGTGCTGGAGAACAATGCCAACATTTTCTCCTTCATAATTAAGGTTTTCAACATAATGCACTTAATTTTAAAATGACCACAGTGATATTAAAGATGGTATCTTGGTATGAAATTATTGCCTCGCTTCAGGTCCATCTAATTCATATACTGGGATTTGTCCTTCTGTTCTCAGTCGGAATTATGGAACATGTCATCTTCCACAGGTCCATTATTTGGTTACTGCCAGCACTGCCAGTATAATTTCTTCTGAGAGCCAAAACTTTACCCTGTATACTCTGAGGGGAGCACCCACCCTGTAGAAGTAATTAGACGTTAGGCACCCTCAGGAGCGCAACAGATGTTAATGTGCAACATCTATTCTACACTTTATGTGAAATGCATTATCTATTTTGTACTATACCTTTAAAAATATTGTTTAATGTAAATAGTTAACTGCCTTCATGTTTATATCTTTATTCTTCAGTATACTAGAATAAAACATATTTCAGCTATTTAATGGACTGAAGCTAAACTTTGATGGCTCATTGACTGCCAATTTGCCGCTACCAGGGCTTCTAATGGCCATATTGCCATATTGTCTGCTGTCAGCAATTTTGGGGGGCCCTTTCCTCCATATGCTGCATGAAAACTTCATCTGCTCTGCTTTATGAAATTGGGATAGCTCTGCTACACACAGACATCCTAATATAGAGTGCTGCTTGCAACCAATGTGTTTCCATTGCGTGCACTTTGAAAGTGTGTAAAGAGCTGCGAAATGTTCACTTAATATAAAATAATGGTGCAGACCTCACATTATTCAATATATTTTTGTCTCTCTGGTGCAGAGTGAATCAGGGTTTAGCAATACCCCTCTACAGGGTGAGGAAACATGCAGGTGTTGAAAATTGTAGCAAACAGACAGAAGTTGCAAACAGACACACCTTTGAATGTCTGAAAGCGGCAACTGAGAACACCGACAAGAGTAGGGCACTTAAAGAAAAAAAGCTTTATTTTAAAAAATGTTCTTTTTAAAGCATTTAACTGCCAACCTAGCAGTTCGAAAGCACGTCAAAGTGCAAGTAGATAAATAGGTACCGCTCTGGCGGGAAGGTAAACGGCGTCCGTGCGCTGCTCTGGTTCGCCAGAAGCGGCTTAGTCATGCTGGCCACATGACCCGGAAGCTGTACGCCGGCTCCCTTGGCCAGTAAAGCGAGATGAGCGTCGCAACCCCAGAGTCGGCCACGACTGGACCTAATGGTCAGGGGTCCCTTTACCTTTTTACTAGATGACATAAGAACCCTCCTGGCTCAGGTCAAAGGCCCATCTAGACCAGCATCCTGTTCTCACAGTGGCCAACAAGATGCTCATGGGAAGACCAGATGCTCAGTTAGAGTGCAATACTGCTCTGTCCACCTGTGATTCCCAGAAACTGTCTCCAGCAGTAGAGGAAGAACATAGCATTATCCTCCACGAATTGCAAAATGTACACACTTCTGTTTACTCCGGTTTGGGAAGCGGTCTACAACGTGTCAACCACAAACCATATCCATCAGGTATCTATTCTGTCATATCTTATGAAATGCTGCATTCCCCCTAAGAACCAGCTTCAATCCAAACCTGGGGTGGGGTAGTAATGTGTACAAAGTCTTTGTTTAATCCTCTCTTAAGCCACTCAAGCTGGTGGCCATGCCTGTCCTCTTGACTGACTTACAGTACCTCCTCAGCTTCTCCTTGCCAGTCTACTCTAACTTCACTATCCCCAGAATATTTACAAGCAAACCACTAGGTTCCCTGGCTGAATCTGCTATAGTTCTTTAAAGTTTCAAAGTATTAAAAAATTGTAATATGCACAAGTAAACCTTCTCTCTTTGCACGTATCTTTATAAAGCTCACAGAGAAATTAGAATAAAGTCCAGTTTCCTGCTTCCTCTACTCATTGTTGAAAGCTAGATCCTCTCTCAAACTCTTTCATCTGTAGCGTTTATTACTAACCTGACCTCTTTAGCTTTCCTGACCTAAAATAAATTAGCCACATCTTGCAGACTGCCCAGGTGTGGGAGATCTAGCTCCTCTGATTGAGGTACTGGTCATGTGTACATGTGTGTCTACTCAGAAGTAAGACTCATTGAGGATTACTGAATTACTGAGGATTGCTGAAGCTTCCATTTTTTCTTTCTTTTTTAGCATTGCTTTCATGGATATTTTTCAAAGTTTCTAGCTAATGTCTGTTCTAAAAGCATTCAATGTGGGTATCAGTCCAAGACATGTTGCCACCTGAAGTGGAACCCAAATCCTCCCATTGCCAGATGCAAAAAGGGCCCTGCACTTTTAATATTTGTGTAGGTGAGGGGATTTCAGCTAAAATCCCCTCTTTTGCACTGTTAAAGGTGCAGGAAAGGCTGTGTCCCTTTCTCACACTGAGCTACCCTGAGTGAAAGCCAATCAAATGGAAGCTTTGAAATTACCTTTTGCTGGGTTGTTACCACGGCCTTTACATCTTGGACTCTCTGGTTCATTCACAGCAGGCTATTAAAGTGCTGAAAGAAACATGAAGCAATGAATTCTATGCATGAAACAGGCATGAAACCGCATCCAAACCTTGCATATCACCCAACTGAAAATGAAGCGTTTTTCCCCCAATGGAGGCAATTTCACAGCTGTTGAATAACTGACTGACGCTACAGAGTGGTGTACACTCTAGAGAATTACATGTGAATCAGCCCTTGGAAATGAAAAGTGGCTTCTTGAGCCCTGTGTTAGTGCATCTCTGGTCTTTACTGTGCATTCCCTAGTCTCTTCGTGGAGGGAGCAATGCAAACAATGCAAAACAAAGACATTTTGTAAACCCTGCAAAGAATATTAAACTATGTAAATGCACGTATCTTTGTCTTAATTTGCATGCATTATCCTAACAGCAGCATTTACAGTTTGCAACAAGAACACCCCACTGGAGGAAACTGGACATAAACACACCTCATTTTCACAAACAGCATTTCCAATAACGTCATCTGGTCTGGAGCTGAGAACTTTAAAACTCTGCCCACGTAAACCTTGATCCATAACTATCTCTGTATGACAGGCGATGTCAACGGGCTGTTGGGAAACAAGGCTTGAGGATTTCTCAGCTTTCAGAAATGTTCTCTCTGCCAGAGGCGAATGATTGGATGTATGTAATGTCAGAGATTCATAGCAGGGGAAGAGGTTTGTCATCAGTGTATTGGCATTTGGCACATTGTCAGTGTTTAAGTGAGCTCCTTGACCTGATTGCTGGAAAGCAGGGAAGTGTTTTCCCGTGAAGGACAAAAGCCACACTGGACCAGCTATTCACAAGAATTCCTACTAAAGTGCTAAAACACACTTTTTTCCATCAGTGTAGTTGTCAAGTAGAATCCAGGCTCAATAACAAAAAGTATGATGATGTCAGGAGGAGCGGTCGTTGCAGCAGCTCCCATCCATGTTGTCAGCCTGATGGCCAGATGTAGAGGTTGAGTCAAATAGACCAGAAAATGCTGGGGTGTGTGTGTGTGTTTCTGTAGGAGAGATGCTCAACCAGCTGGAGGATAAAGGCATGGCAGGCAGCACATTTAGAGCAGGTTACAAGCAGGGATGGAGCAAGGATTCAGAATAAGTAACAGCAAAAGAGGAAAGAGATAAACTATGGGCTAGTTTTACCACAGCAACTTAGGAAAGAAGGGGAAAGGGAGCTTTTCTGGGGCTAGCTAGCACCGTGGTGAGTCGAGGAGGGAAAGGGTTCGCTGAAGGAAAAAAGGGGCTCCCTGCACACCTGAAGATAGAGGGGTGAGTGGAAAAGCAAGGCTGCTCAAATGAATACATTTCAGAAGAGTTCTGAGGATGAGAAGGGCTCTAAACCATCTGAGTGACGATCTCGCCTGCTCCTTTCTAAAAGGCAATCTGGGAATCGGATCCCAAGGATCCCTTGGGATCCTTAACGACTTAGAGGTAAAGTACAATCAAGCAGTATCTAAATGTTAAATAAAAATAGTGGAAAAGTGGAAGTTCATCATCATTATTATTAACCACTAAAATGAATGGAAGATGTATAGGAGGATATGTGAATTGTTGCTCATACGTCTACATCTCAAAGTATGCAAGACAGTGGGATGTGTCAAACTTAAATTATACTCAGAGTAAGAGCATAAGAAGAGGCTGCGGGATCAGGAAAATGGCCCATCTAGTCCAGCATTCTGTTATCATAGTGGCCACCAGTTGCATGTGGGAAACTCACATGGAGGACGTGAGCGCAAGAGCATTATGCCCTCTTGTGGTTTCCAACAAGTGGAGCAGTGTTGCCTCCTATACTGTGCATCCATTGAAATGATTAAGTTAAGTCATGTCCATTAATTTCACTTGCCTCCCCCCATTTATATGTATAATCCCAGGCACCGCCATCATGGATTTGGCCAGGCATGGTCCGGTCATTGGCTACCAGAGAGGAATTCTCTCATTAAAATAAAGCATGGACACATTTCTTTGTCCATGGAGTTTTCTTGGCAGGGATACTGGAGTGGCTTGCCGGTTCCTGCTCCAGGTGGATCACGTTTGGTCAAAACTCTCCACTATGACCTGTCCATCTTGGGTGGCCCTGCACGGCATAGCTCATAGCTTCTCTGAGTTATTCAAGCCCCTTCATCACGGCAAGGCAGTGATCCATGAAGGGCACAAGGAGAAGGGGACAACCGAGGACGAGATGGTTGGACAGTGTTCTCAAAGCTACAAACATGAGTCTGACCAAACTGCGGGAGGCAGTGGAAGACAGGAGTGCCTGGCGTGCTCTGGTCCATGGGGTCACGAAGAGTCGGACACGGCTAAATGACTAAACAACAACAACAACATGGGCACATTTCTATCTCACCTTCTTCCTCGATCTGAGTGACTCATAGAAGCTCTCAATGGACTCAAGATTGTCTCAAAGCACCTCATAATTCAAGCAGGCACACTGACCTTAGCCAAGGTTAGCACTCCTAAAGGCTGCAGAAATAAATAGGACTCACGTGCAAGTCATGTGCTGGAAAAGCCTTTTTGTTCCAGGCCTGTGAAGACTCTCTCATTAAAGATGAGCAAATGCACCCCTTCAGTAAGTAACTTGGTACACTGGCATACTATTTATAACTTTATATGGAATGTAGACCCATTTCTGAATTAAAAGCGCCGAGTGTCTTGTAAATCGTCATTCTACAGCCAGCTCCTCATTCTAGCAAACGCTCGAGTTAAAATGCTTGAGTGCTAAAACATACACCATCAGTCTTCCAAAAGTTAGTTTGCCTTTTCTTTTGTCTAAAATGATTCAAATCATTGCATACGGAATGAGATGGAATGGCCTCCGTGCTGATGGCATATCAGTTTTGTTTACCTGATTCCAAACCCATTTGGAGCTCATCAAGGCAACATCAAAGAGTGTTGTTCTAGCCAGTGTCGGGAAATTGCATTGATGGAAGTGGCAGGAGGAAGGGGAGAGAACTCTTTTAGGAACAGATCCAGTGTTTCCCCCCTTCCCTCTTCATCTTCATGTTTGAAGGGATTATTAAGAAGCAAATTGGGGAAGCCTTTTTTGTTAGCATTAAACAAATGGAGCGCCTTCAAGGGAAAGAGACATCTTCCAAGACTTCAAATGAATTTTTTTGTTCTTTCCAAACAAATAATTGATAGATACACACTTGCTGTCAGTAATGCTATTCTGCAAGGACTCATTAAAATGATGCCTCATTTAGCTGTCAAGCCAGTAGGACGAGCAGTTCCTGGAATACAACCACAAGCATGGTGAATTTCAGGGTATTTTTGGAACTGAACAAATCACTTGTTACAATAAATGTGATAATTCAATCTTTTGCCCTTAAAAGTAATACAGTGGTACCTCGCAAGACGAATGCCTCGCAAGTCAAAAAACTCGCTAGATGAAAGGGTTTTTGGTTTTTTGAGCTGCTTCGCAAGACGATTTTCTCTATGGGCTTGCTTCGCAAGACGGAAACGTCTTGCAAGTTTGTTTCCTTTTTCTTAACACCGTTAATACAGTTGCGACTTGACTTCGAGGAGCAACTCATAGAACGCGGTGTGGTAGCCTTTTTTGAGGTTTTTGAAGACTTTGGTGATTTTTGAAGCTTTTCCAAAACTTTTCCGAAACCGTGCTTCGCAAGACGAAAAAAATCGCAAGACGGAAAAACTCGCGGAACAAATTAATTTCGTCTTGCGAGGCACCACTGTAGAAACTGCAGCTAAGTAATTTGTATGTTGTATTCTGGCCCCAAAGCCTAAGCTATTGCAGTGATAGGGTGATAGCCAACTAAGTTATACTCAGAGTAGACCCAAGGAAATTTATATACATCCCCTTACTTGGGACACTACTAGTCAATCTTTCCTTAAAAGTTGATAACTTGCGTGGACATGTCCTAAGATTGATGGAACAGTGGAAGGTCTGAAATTTCTATATAAACGGCTGATTGTCTCTACAACCTGTGACCATTCAGAGGTGAATTTTGGACCTCAAGTCCCATTTGCCTCAGTCAGCATGGCCAATGGTTGAGGATAATGGGAACCTTGGTTCACCAACAGCTGCGGGGGTACAGGTTCCACGCTCCTGCTCTCCAGATGAAAGTTGTGTTTTACGCCAGTCTTCATTCTGTGATTTCCTGGAGCCCAAATCATTTTAGTTCTGGACTTTGAACTTTCTTTCTAAGGAGAGAGTTCAAAACGAACTTTAATGGAAGGTTGCTCTTCCAGAAACTGTGGTCATATCTCATTGCCTTGTTCATTAGACATACAGTATACTTTAACTAACTTTCTTTAAACACATGCATACACAATGTTGGTCACTTTAGACTCTACCAAAATATCCTGAACAACAAACCTAAGCAATGAGGACTACTTCAGAAAAGGACACTTTTGGATCATTTCAGTGGTCCATCAAGTCCAGCATCCTGTTCTCACAGTGGCCAACCAGATGCTTTTGTGTTGTTGTTGTTTTGTTTGTTTTAGGAATATATAGTATGTATATATATATATATTTAAAGTATATATCCTGTCCTTGATCACCTTGAGTTCAATAGGACTCACTCCCAGGTAAATGTTTATGGGGGGGCGGGAGGGAGAGCTCCAGCCCATAGGCTAAACTGGGTCCACCAAAGGTTCAAATTTAGCCCACCTGGCTATTTTACACAAACCACACCCACCTACCCCACACCTGACATCAGATGTGGGGCAGGTAGCATCATAGCTGTGATTGCAGAAAGGGGAGCCTTACATTGTGCTTTCAATTGCGCATTGGCAAGGGAAAGCAGGCTTCAGCTCAGCAGTAAAGCCAAATCCTGCAGCACTTTAAAACACCACACAGGGATCTTTGCAAGCACCCTGCATGGTGCTTTGAAGTCCTAACTTCAGGACTTCAAAGTGTTCAACTACCTGACATCATTGTGTTGTCTGGGGGCTGGCAAATGGACACCCATGCCCACTCATAAACCCCTTGTTTATAGAATTGTAGCCGTAATGTTTTATCAAGTCCGGACAAATAATTACTGCAAATGGTTTTTCTTTTTACACAACAACAAGTTTATATATATATATATGGTGAGGGAGAAAGAAAAGGGGAAGAGATTTGTGGAGGAGAAAATTGCTTGGTGCAACATTGTCTAGGCATTTCCATGGGCATAAGAGTGGTTGGTTGTTGTTGTGGGGTTTTTTTTGCCAGTGTGAATTACCTTTGCAAAATTGAAATATGCAGCATCTTTCCTTAAAGAGTACAGTGTTAACCTTTGGTTCCTGATACTGGCTCTCTCTGTTTCATTTGCAAGGGAATTAGACACTCACTGACAATTGGTCCATGCACTCTCTTTACATGACAGTGGCCCAGCTATTACAAATTAATAAACACAAATGGGTATCATGGTGTCATTCATTTAAATATAGACTATATAGCTGAGTCCCAAGATTTCCGAAACCAGCTTTCACATCATGATTAATGTAATCATGCCCATCATATCCCATGCAATTGAACAGAAGTCTCCAAGATCATCTCCCAGATCGTTAGCAGGAGGTTAGCTGGAGTCAAGGTGTATTTTCAGCTCCTTCTACACTTGCTGAATTCCAATCAATTTGACTCGTCTCTCTCGTTTTTAAAATAAGATGTCTTGTTATTGGGGAGGAAGAGGTGTGAATACCAATTTGTATACTGTCATAACCTTCTCTGCACCTACACACCTGAGAGGCGGACTCGTTACAGATTTGTTTTTTCATAATTATCATCGCCATTACAGTTGGGTTCAGTGCTACAAAGGAGCATGGTAATACTTCTGCAATGCAATGCTCTAACCTAGGGAAGCTATATAAAATGTGCCACCCAGTAGATTGTTGTGATGGACTTTGCAGAGTCTTTTCACAGAAGCATGCCTTTAAAACAACAACTAACTTGTCAATATGACAAAAATATCCCCTCCCCAGTTGAAATACAGAAGAGAATGACCGTGGCATGCCAACCTGTGCGGCTGATAGAAGTAGTATGACTCATGCAACACGTTGGCGACTAATATACACACAATAATTATACATTCTTTATCAATCTTCTGAGAAAAATACAAAACCTTGTGCAAAGCCACAGAGACTTACGAACTACCCAACCTAAGAAGAACTTATACTGTCTGGTTTCAATGGATTTTTCAAATGCTTAACTCAGTCTTTTGTTGTCTTTATCTTTTTAGGTAAGTTCACGAAGATACCAACAAAGGGTAAGTTCGGTGTTGTTCACAATACTGAGAGATGCTAGTGACGTTGTAAAGGTAAAGGGTAAAGGGACCCCTGACCATTAGGTCCAGTCGTGACCGACTCTGGGGTTGCGGCGCTCATCTCGCTTTATTGGCCGAGGGAGCCGGCGTACAGCTTCCGGGTCATGTGGCCAGCATGACTAAGCCGTTCTGGCAAACCAGAGCAGCACATGGAAACGCCATTTACCTTCCCGCCGGAGCGGTACCTATTTATCTACTTGCACTTTGACGTGCTTTCGAACTGCTAGGTTGGCAGGAGCAGGGACCGAGCAACGGGAGCTCATCCCGTCGCGGGGATTCAAACCGCCAACCTTCTGATCAGCAAGTCCTAGGCTCAGTGGTTTACCCACAGCGCCACCCGCATCCCTTAATGAAGTTGTAGACAGATGTTAATGAAGTTGTAGACAGGGTGTTGGCATTTTGCACCTGTTTCGCCCTGGCAGTCCAAGTAAGGCCGCTGTTCGCCCCCAATGGGGCCCTTTTACTGGGGCTTGCATATAGCACACTCCCAAGGTAGTTTTCCGGGCTTCTTCAGTGGTCTAATCTCAAAGCCTTGATACGTATATTGATATTCAATTTCATAAAGAATACTATTTCTTGGCTTAAGCTTAAGAGACTGATTTGCTTAGCCTCTTGTCTGGATGTTTCAGGCTTAGCTTCCCTCACCCTCCAGCTCCTCATCACCCAAACCCAATGAGGTAAAAACTTCAGGAGACAACGAATCACTGGGATAAACAAGTGAGGAACTGAATCTTCCGTCCTGTTCATGCAGTACTTAGAGTGGGTTGCTAAGGAATAGAAAATGTATTGTTACAAAAGAGGCCACAGAACTTCCAAAAAAATTGCCTGCGCAAATATAAATATATATGTATATAATATGCATAATATATGTGTACAATATAATATATACATTGTATATAATATTGCACAGTATCTCTCTCATACGTACAGATCCACATTTGGGGGAGAAATACTACAAATTAAACAGAAAGATCTGACCTGGTGACCTGCATCCCTGCTTAGTCTACTGTCCAGAAACCAGCTATTGATGGGCAAGTTCAAGGCCCCTGTTTCCCCTTCTTAGGGTTATATTTAAACTGAACTTGTACCAGACAGCCCTTCGTGTACAGGGGGTGCATTCAAGTAGAGGACTCTCCTCTGTAATGCAAGGAACATGGGCAACTTGTATAACGTATAAGTGGATATGCATGCACAGAATTGCCCTCACCAGCTCTTATCCTTTTCATCTGTGCATCCAGGAGGAAGTCTGAACAGAACTGAATACACTGCATACAAGTAACAGTGGCAGACCTCGCGGTCTCAAATTTCAGTGGCCTACTGTGCGATGCCAAAATTCAGCCCCCCCCCCACCTCTCGGCTTCCGTTCAACATCACAGTTGCAGCGCCCCCGAGGCCCAGTGCAACCGAACTGGTGGCGCTCCCCTAAACCAACCTCTGCAAGTAAGTTGTATACCCTGAGTGCAAATCTGTACAGTTCCAGCTACTTTATTCCAATAGTTTTAATTTTTGAGGCTGCTTCTTGTACTGTTTCATCGTTGGCTTGCGTGTATGACTTTCTGTGTTACGATCTGTTTGTTTTATTGCAAGTTTCCCTGAGTACACTTGGTTTTAAATACAGTGGTACCTCGCAAGACGAATGCCTCGCAAGACGGAAAACTCGCAAGACAAAAGGGTTTGTTGTTTTTTGAGCTGCTTCGCAAGACGATTTTCCCTATGGGCTTGCTTCGCAAGACGGAAACGTCTTGCAAGTTTGTTTCCTTTTTCTTAACACCGTTAATACAGTTGTGACTTGACTTCGAGGAGCAACTCATAGCACACGGTGTGGTAGCCTTTTTTGAGGTTTTTGAAGACTTTGGTGATTTTTGAAGCTTTTCCAAAACTTTCCCGACACCGTGCTTCGCAAGACGAAAAAAATCGCAAGACGACAAAACTCGTGGAACGAATTAATTTCGTCTTGCGAGGCACCACTGTATTTAAATATTGCAATTGCATGCATACAGGCTCTCTCTGTGGAGTCAGGAACCCTGAAAACAATCGTTTTGTGATACACGGTTTCTCTCCGCCCACCCACCTTCCCAAATACATGAAGTCTCTTGAAGAAAAAGAAAATACACTGTGGTGCTGTAAATGCATGTCTTTATTTACGAGTCAAATTTGTGTAGCTTGGCTCATAAACCAAGGAGGCTGCTGGGGGGGGGGGGGGCTGCCTTGAGAGAGTTTAAAGCAGTGTGATCTGCTGTACACGATCTTGCTGACTGGAGGAGGTTTCACCACTAATATCATTATCTACCCCAGTTTTCTTGCAGCTACTTATCTCTGCCCCGTGTAATAATAATAATAATTTATTTGTACCCTGCCCATCTGACTGGGCTCCCCCAACAACCCTGGGTGGCTCTCAACAGAATACCACTACCAACAATAAAAAAAAACACAATAAAACATCAAACATTAAAAACTTCCCTAAACAGGGCTATCTTCTAAAAGTCAGGTAGTTGTTTATTTCCTTGACATCTGATGGGAGGGTGTTCCATAGGGTGGGCACCACTACCGAGAAGGCCCTCTGCCTAGTTCCCTGTAACCTCACTTCTCGCAATGAGGGCACTACCAGAAGGCCCTTGGAGCTGGACCTCAGTGTCCGGGTAGAACAATGGGGGTGGAGATGCTCCTTCTCCTTCAGGTACAGTGGTACCTTGGGTTACATACGCTTCAGGTTACATATGCTTCAGGTTACAGACTTCGCTAACCCAGAAATAGTATCTCGGGTTAAGAACTTTACTTCAGGATGAGAACAAAAATCATGGCGGTGTAGCAGCAGCGGGAGGCCCCATTAGCTAAAGTCGTGCTTCAGGTTAAGAACAGTTTCAGGTTAAGAACGGACCTCCGGAACGAATTAAGTACTTAACCCGAGGTACCACTGTACAGTGGGCTGAGGCCATTTAGGGCTTTTGTTTTGTCAGCAGCAACACTTTGAATTGTGCTCAGAAACGCACTGGGAGCCAATGCAGGTCTTTCAGGACCAGTGTGATATGGTCTTGGCGGTCACTCCCAGTCACCAGTCTAGCTGTCTGAGTTGTTTGTGTTCTAATATTGATTTATTTGATCCATTGTTCTCCCCCTAAATTGACATGCCATCTTTAATAAAAAACCACTCCAAATATAATGTTAAAGGAAGGATAAAATAAGGGTCCCCAGTTATGCAGAAAGATCCTGCATACCCTCTAACAAGTTGAGTCCCAAAACTGGGACATGCTGCCATGTGAGATCACAGAGCCCAAATACAGTACATGCTTTTTTCAGGGTGCCACACAAAATTGCATAAAGATAGACTGCATAATGGTAAATAACAGTTACCTTTTTGAATAAATAAACAGTTTTATAAAGAAGAATGAACTAGACAGCATTTGGGTTGGGCTATTTTCTCCTGTTATCAAATAATTGTTTATATGACATATATTTATACACTATTTTGTAATCAGTGCAATATCGTATATACATGGGGAATGTTTGATACTCATGTGCTATTTGTATGAAATAAATGAACTATTTAATAAAATAAAATAAAATAAAATGGCTAGGGCACTCTCACTGACTCTGACTAGAGAAATGTGCGGTTTATCAAGACATGGGTTTTTATCTGGATGGAAATGTATTGCACATATGTATGGCATTCTGTGGTCAGACGCAAAAATGAATACTGTTAATTCTTCACCGCTTAGGGACAGGTTGTTTTGGTGCATGAAATAACTACCCAGAAAGAACACACAGCAACTAGATCTAGTTTGAGTCCCAAATGCAAAGAATGCAAACATTATCACTGCCATAAGTGAGGAAAGAGCCGTGCAGAGTTTCAGGATTTAACAAGCTTGCATTTATCAAATGCAAAAAAAGAAGAAGGGAAAAAAAGGTGAGTTGTGGAATTTCCAGATTGGGATCGAGAGAATAAGCATGTGAACATAACATCTGACAAAGTGAAGTAAGATATTCCCCAGAGATACTTCCAAGAGTTTATCGGGGTCATTTCAAGGCTCTCTTCAAGATTTAATCTTCAGTGGCATTTGTTCTACATTGTAAGTCATTCTGGGATCTGCTATTTGAGGCCATTCTACTGTCAGATGTTGTCAGTTTCATTCTGACATTTTCAGAGGTCCCCCCTCCAGAAAGGTGCTGGTAGTGAAGCAAAGTAACAGGGGCTGGCATGCCTCAGCTGCTGTGAAAACAGTTATTTCCCAAATAGATTTCATCTCAGTTCTATATAAATAGAGCAGTCTTTGCCCGGGGCTGATGGGAATTGTAGTCCAAAACAGCTAGAGGCCACCAGGTTAGACTCATAGAGATGGAAGAGAGTCATCTAGTCCAGGCATGGCCAAACTTGGCCCTCCAGAACTGTTTGGAACTACAATTCCCATCATCCCTGACCACTGGTCCTGTTGGCCATGCCTGATTCTAGTCCAATCCCCCATGATGCAAGAATCTCAACTAAATCATACATGGCAGGTGGCCATCCAACCTCCCGTAAATCTTGGCAAAGGCTGAGCTATAGTTTCACACAAATATGACAGCTACTTGAACCAGTCTCATCACTGATGGAGAGCTTCTCATAAGTACCACCCATCAAAATCCACTGGAGGGTTGATTCCATGTTCTCACTGAATGAATGCAAATAAATGGCCTTTGTGTGATTGCTGTCCGTTACAGAAGGGTCCATTCTTAGTGTATATTGTAAACTGTTGATAAGCTGGTTACCAACTGGGTGGGGAATAGTAGCAGTCCATAACTCAGCATGGCAAGCGTTAAGGAATGGCTGACATGCAATGCTTGTGTGATAGGAAGACTGGGGGTCTACTCACATACTGTGGCACTGATAGGCCATTAGTAATCTAAGTAATTCACAGTGCTTTAGCCTTCAAAGAGCTTCACATACATTATCTTATAGACCAGTGTTTCCCAACCTTTTTTGGGCAAAGGCACACTTGTTTCATGAAAAAAATCTCGAGGCACACCACCATTACAGCCCCGTGACGTCAGCGCGCAGCGTCACGCCGGGAGGGACGCACGAAAGTGTAAGTTTCAATTTTTTCCCCTCCCCCTTGCCTTCCTTCTGTGCCAACCGCCAAAAAGCCAAGAAAAAAGCCAAGACTTTAGGGCAGCAGGTCGACACGGAAGAAGCGCCTACCTAAGGACAGGTGCGACGGCCGTGTCCTCTTCTGCCACACTTGGCAGCCCTGCCTCACGGTCGTGACTCCCACCCTGATTTCTCCCCGCAGGTCGAGCGGCACAGGCAGCCCAATGTGTCCAGCCCAGACACAAGCCCCGCTTCCCCACTCTAGATCCTGAATGCGACCAAGTGCTCTGGACTCCCGAGCAGGGTGGGAAAGAGGACTCGCATCTGGTAGGCTCCGGGCTCCTCGCCTGCTCGAGGGATGGCATTGCAGGCAAGCTGCCGGCCGTCGCCATTGCCGCCCCCTCATGCGAGTGGACCTGCCCGGAGTGGTGGGCCGGGGGAGGCTCGCTCTCTGTGGGGATGTGGCCCGCACGCGCGGCCCCGCTTCCTCCTGCCCAGGGCTGAGCTCCTTACCCGCGATCTCGGTCTTGCGCACGTGGATCCCACTTATTCCGAAGCTCGCGCCACTAGCCGGGGCTCTCACACCGTGCCAGGGCGAGGCGGCGCGGCCCACTGACGTCATCGCGGCTCGCCGCCGCCCTCGACTTCCCTGTTCCCTCCCCTCCCTCGGGTCGCCGTGGTTACCGAGGACTGCAAGCTGCTCGGGCGAGCGTGGGGCATTAAGTGGGAGAAGGAAAATTAAAATTAAAACTCGCCTGAAGGCCGCCTCTCCGGATATCTTTCGAATTTTTTAATTTTTCCCGTGGCACACCAGGCAACGTCTCGCGGCACACTAGTGTGCCGCGGAACACCGGTTGGGAAACACTGTTATAGACCAACATGTTATCACAGAGGCAAAGGAGAGGCTGAGAGAGAGGATTATCTAAGGACACATACTCAACTCGGCTGTGGAGAAAAGATCTGAAATGGGGATTTCCCAATACATTAACCTTTGTTACTTGAAGTGTTATCCTGAGCATGTTCTCTCAGTAGAAAACCCCACTGAGCTTCACGGGAGTTACTCTCTCAAGTACATGTGCATAGGATTGCATCCTTAGCCATTCCTCTGCATGAGGTGACCAAGGAACTGAGAAAGACCTAGTGGTGGCTGCAAAATGTTGTGGAGAAATCACAGCCAGGAGATTGCACCTAAATCTGGGGATGGCACTAGTAATGTTTTCTGTGGTCCCTGCAAACGTGTTTCGGGAACAATCAGGGTGCATCATGTGCTGAATAGTTTAATGTCTGAGCTACTGGCATTTTCTTGGCAGCCTCTGAATTGTGGACCTCCCTCCCCACAAAGGTGTATCTGGCATCTTTATTATACAGCTTCTGGCAAACGCTGAAGATGTATCTCCTGGCCCTGGCTTTTGACACTCCAAGGAGATCACAGTGGCATCCTTGGCCCTTCCCCTCTTCATTTAATCACCACAGTAACCCTGTGAGGGCGGTTAAGTGACTAGCTCAAGGTCACCAGTGAGCTTTGTGTGAGTGAGACTTTGAGTCCTAGTTTCCCAGGTCCTAGTCTAACACTTGCCACTGCCTCCGCAAGTACTGCGCATCCGTATGAAGAAGAAGAAAAGGGTTTTCCATGGGCATTGCATAGAAAGTTTCCTGGGGCTTGGAAGGGGAGCTAAGACAGGCAGGCAGGCAGATAGATACATATGCACGTCAGCCCAAGCGGTGCGAGACTCCAGGTATTCTAGGCCTAGGGTTCATGTTTCCTTCAAAACAAGGCACAGGGCAGACTGTGGTGTCTTTATTATATATGGTTTATTTACACATATATAATACCTGAGCCTTAGGATGGAGGGGTTCACATCATTAGCGCCTCAAGAGGGCCTTGCTTCCAACATTGCTCACTTGCTGCTTTGCTTCCATCTCACATTGCTCCACTCCCTGCTCTCAACTCTACCTTTCTCCTTCTAGCTACCCAAGAGTTGAAGGAGGGGCCCCCACCCATTTCCCATCTCACACAGAACCCTTTCCTTTGTTCCCCTTAATGGCTCCATCACCCTAGGCTATCACCTCACCAGAAAGCTAGCCTGGCTATTCCAGACATTAGAAGAGGACCCAGGCAATCAATCTAATTCCCCACCCCCCCAAAAAAACCCTTCATAGCACTTCATAGCACTGTTCAGCTTTCTTTCAAATCTGGGACAGCTAGATGTATGTTACGTGTGTGTGTGTGTGTGTGTGTGTGTGTGTAGAGCAGTAGCAAAGGCTGCAGTATTTTACCTGAGGCAGCCTGTGCCTTGCCTGCACTACAGTACTTTTTGTCTACTTTTCCATATATAGAAGATTAATCTTTCCAACATAGTTCTGGCTTTGCTCACTGTCTGATTTTAACTATTCATTACGTGACTCCCATGCTAGCGTGGGATCCAGGGACACCGAAGCCCTCCTGTCCGTGAACAAGAACACCACAAGCAGCGATGGCGGCAGGCTTACCGGAAAACACCCAAGGCAGATGCTGACTCAGCCTTCCATCTTGACTGAAACAATTTAGCTGCGTAATCCCTGTAGAGCTGCTCCCTTTTTTTGTTTGTTTTCTGTTAGATGAAAAAGCCAACTCTGCTACTGTTGACTCTGTGTTGCCTTCTGTTCAGATCTTCCCATCCCTCTGTTGGCTTCTTTTTATATTGCCTTCTATGGCATAGGCAACATCACCCAGGGATGAGTGTCAAGTGCCTCCATGTGAACTAGAAACTTATCCCCCCCATACCTCTTTATCTATCCCAGTGCTTTTGGGGGGGAGTACGCAGACCCCTAAACATTTTGTGAATCTAACGGGAGAAGAAACTAAAAGATTTAAAATTTTTCTCTAGCACGGTGAATTGTCAGTTCCGTTGCTACCCCCGATGGTGGCCTCATTTTCTGTCACGGTGTTTTCTGAGTCTCAGACGGAAGCGGGCGTTTAATGTGTGAAGTAGGAGTTGGAATCTGGCACGGTGTTTGGTCACTTTCGTTGTTACCACCTCTGATGAGGGCTTCATTTCCTTTCCGGGTGATTTCTTGAGTCAAAATGAGAATACCCCTAAACATTTTTTTTTTTGGGGGGGGGGAGCACTGATCTATCCCATTACTAGGCTCTTATGATTATCTGATGGAAAGGCCAGAAAATAAAAGTGAATTATAACTCACTTTAAAAGTGAATTTTAAACTGGAGGCTGGAATCACAAACATACATTTAAAAATAAATAAATGTTGTAATTCCAGTTTTATAACAACATTCAATCGCTCCCCCATGTTCTGTCCTGCCACACATGAGTCTACCTAATGTGGGTGGGGATGGGGCTACATCCACATGGAGACGGGGATACAGCAATGGCTATGTCACTGTATCAAACCCCATGGTTGCCAGCCATGGGTTTGAACGGCAGACTCTCTCTTAAAAATAGAGAGATTTGATAGGGATTATAACTCACTGTCCAATTCTGTGCGCACTTGCACCTGCAGGAGAAACAGGCAATGTTCAACAATGGTCAGTCCAGGCCACAAACAAGGATAGGATCTTAGACAGCTCCAAGATGATTCCTGCTGGCGAAAGCTCTTCTCTGCTACAGGAAAATGTTGTCTCGGCAAACAGCTAGTGCCAACTGATGCCTTATGTAGGCTATCAAGACCTGGTCAATGCCACCTGCCTGGCACAGTGTTTAAAGAGCCTCTGCCTTATTTTTGCAATATTTGCCTATGTAGGGATTTTGGAAGATAGCTCTGCTGTAGGGGAGTCATCCTGAGTCATGGGTCATGACACTCCCTTTGCTCAGGATGACAATAGAAGTAAAGTGTTCCCATTTAATACATGCCCAACGAGAACAATCATTTTCCCCAGGCAAAGTCCTCATTTTGGGGCTGAACAACAACAGCCTAAACACTCTTAAGAGTTTGTGGTAGAATAATTTCCCAGAAATCTTATATTGTATTGTTATCCTACTGCAGCTTGATATCCTTGGGGCAATCTAACTTTTTAGAGTTTATTGCGACATTAAACTCCAAGATCTAATAATGTAAAAATAACAAGTCTCCTGATTTATTTATTTTTAAAGTACTGTAGTTAATTGTACAGGGATCTCATTCAATAGGCCTTTAAAACTATCTGTCTCTTGGGCAAATATTATGTAGCGTTGTCTCTGCAGACATGTCCTTTCATTGCAGTCAAACTGATTTGTCATTTCTGTACACACTACAAACCTTTTAAGAAGCCTAATTAAAAAAAGATGTTTTCATACCAAGACATCAATAGAAATGAAGACATGACACTTAATTCCTAGGGACTCGATTAAACTATCCCTTTGGTGTCACTCCCCTATGGATTAACATGTTAAACACATTTACTGAGGAGCACAGCTGAAGAACAGATAATCTTTTTATCATTATTAGAAGCTTCTTTGTCAAATGACATTCTATTATATATTCTTGGAGGTGAAACGAGCTCTTGATTATTTGGTATCTTCTCTTTTTTTGCAGGAACAGAACTCTCCTGCTGACTGTTTATATAACACATGCAAACACTGAGTCCTTGTCCAGCTTCTACTACAAACAATTCATAAAACTTTACCAAGAGATTGCTCATCCTTTTGCAGAAAATTTGAATGTGCACTTAAAAAAACAACAACGTGAAATAGATATATGAAAACATATGAGGGGCAACTTGCATAAGAGGACTTCCCCTTTCTCCTCTCTCTCCTTCTGCTCTCGGCACGCTTACCCAAACCTGCTCCATAGGGTCCCCTAACCTTCCAAAGTGATTTAGGGACATGCAGTGGATTTAGGGACGCGGGTGGCGCTGTGGGTAAAAGCCTCAGCGCCTAGGGCTTGCCGATCGAAAGGTCGGCGGTTCGAATCCCCGCGGCGGGGTGCGCTCCCGTCGTTCGGTCCCAGCGCCTGCCAACCTAGCAGTTCGAAAGCACCCCCTGGTGCAAGTAGATAAATAGGGACCGCTTACTAGCGGGAAGGTAAACGGCGTTTCCGTGTGCTGCGCTGGCTCACCAGATGCAGCTTGTCACACTGGCCACGTGACCCGGAAGTGTCTCCGGACAGCGCTGGCCCCCGGCCTATAGAGTGAGATGAGCGCACAACCCTAGAGTCTGTCAAGACTGGCCCATACGGGCAGGGGTACCTTTACCTTTACCTTTTAGTGGCTTGGGGGGGGGGCATTATCAAGAAAGGAGAAGCCCCCACTGTGCAAGAAGATACCCACCCCCAATACATTGCATCTCACCTTTGTGTTGTCCTGTTTTATTTATCCATTTTATTTCATAAAATTTATACACTGTCTGATTGCCGGGGGTGGGGGGTGGAATACAACTGTCAAATAAGTTTTATATCTCTTCTCCTCCTCCATTCCCGAGGTGCTATTACAAAGTATGCAGTAAAACAGGGCATAAAACCAACAATAAAATCATGAAGTTATCCGACTTGGAAGTTCAGTTACTGTGCACAACAGCAGCGATACAGAAGACACCAGGAGCAGGTAACATGCTTCTGTCCCAATGGTGGCATCATCGCTGCTTACCAGGACAGTGGTCTGGAGCATGGGTAGGCAACCTAAGGCCCGGGGGCCGAATGCGGCCCAATCGCCTTCTTAATCTGGCCCGCGGATGGTCCGGGAATCAGCGTGTTTTTACATGAGTAGAATGTGTCTTTTTATTTAAAATGCATCTCTGGGTTATTTGTGGGGCCTGCCTAGTGTTTTTACATGAGTAGAATGTGTGCTTTTATGTAAAATACATCTCTGGGTTATTTGTGGGGCATAGGAATTCATTCATTCCCCCCCCCCAAAAAAATATATATATATATATAGTCCAGCCCACTACATGGTCTGAGGGACAGTGGACCAGCCCATGGCTGAAAAAGGTTGCTGACCCCTGGTCTGGAGCAAGGCCAGCCCTGCTGCCACCGCCACAGAGTCAACAACAGCTGAGGCACATTCCTTGGAGGCTGGATCTGCTGCCACCTCAACAATGACCTCTTGGCTAATGGGAGGCGCTGCTGGTCTCCTCCTCCCCTTGTTCTCAATGTAGATCTTCACTCACCCGTTCTTCCTTGGTGGTGGTGAGCTGTGCTTTTCATTATTATTATTATTTTAAAGGTGCCAGCACTTACCATGAAGTTGTTACAGTAAGTGCCACGCTTTTTAACAGCAACAAAAAGAGGTGCTGGTAATGCGTACCCTTGAGTAGCCTCTTTTAAAAAAAGTGGTGAGGAGCATTTTGTGATTTGCCTCAGGTGCCAAAATGTATTGGGCCAGCCCTGGGTATCAGCAAGGTCAGGGCTCCAAAGGCACCCTGGTGCGAGTGCCAGGTAGACTCAGCCAGTGCACCCAAAGTGCTGCCTCACTGCCCGTTCCCTGCTATTAATGTCTGCACATTCATTTAATGTCTGAACCAAACATATCTGCACATGCGCATGCACACACACACCACACGGGCAGAGCTTGCCACCATGATGTGGTCATTCTACCCACTTTGAACATCTAAAATAGGTTCACACCAGTTCTCAATAGAGAAACTGCCCGTCACAAGCCATAGCTCAGTGGGAGAGCATCTCTTGTTCGTTTTGTGAATTGAAGGTTTGACCCCTGGCATCTCCAGGTAGTGCTGGAAGAGAACCTTTTCTGAAAGCTGGGAGGGCCACTGCCAGTCAGTGAAGACAATACTGAACTAGATGGACCAACAGTCTGACCTGGGATAAGGCAGCTTCCTATGTTCCTATGAACCTGGGACTTTTTTCATAAAAGACATGCAGTCCACCACTTTGCTACTGCAGTCCCTTGCCTAGTTTTTTGTGCTGCAGACTGATGATATTCTACAGCTTTCCCTCCAAGTCTCAGAAAACAGAATCTCATTCCCCCCCCCCAAAGCATTCACAGATTCTGTTTCCCCATCACCTCTTTGCAGCTCTATCCATCCTCCATTTAGAAATGAAGAACAGAATGTGGAAATCAGCAACAAGCATAACTGACCAATAAACTGCCATTCTGCTGGGTGTCTCCAGGACTGATGAAACGAGTGCTGGCGTCATCTGTGAAGACAGCAAGCAACATTCACCAGCATGGCTCACTGATTCCTCATTTCAAAGACTGCTATATACAGGCCATAATCTATGGAGGCTTCCTTCTGGAATCTTTGATGCTACTTAGCTGCATCAGTGGCCTTGCAACCCATAAATCCCAGCTGAGTCATGCCTCCTGTTTAGACAACAACAAGCGCACCACCACACCACCTGACGACGCATGAAAAAGGTTATGAAGTTCTTCTCTGTACTCAGTCCCCCTTCATATTCAAGCTTTCTTTCGCACTGCCACCTAGTGGTCCGTTGCCGAATTTCATTATCTACCGGGTACCTGTGTTTACAGTTTGGATTTGGGGGAAGTCCCAGGAACCAAAGGACTTGAGCACAGAAAAATGTCACCCTGTTTTGATTCCCATAGGAAAGCAATGGAGATTTGTCACTCTAGATGCATAAGTGGTTAAAAATGTTGACAGTTCTAAGAAGATTGGGTTGTCAACAGGGATAGAATGCAAATTAGCAGAGAGGAACTTCAAGGAGTAGGATGAGATGACATTATGACCCTGGTTGGTTGGTAGGCTGGCTGCCCCAGCGCTGCCTGGCTTTTCAATTGCCAGCCAATATCCTTCCGCTCCTCTTCCACTTGTCAGAAACAGGCTTTTCAGGTAGTGAAGAGGAGAAGGGAGATAGAACGGCACATGTAATTGGTATATATGAGAGAAGTAACGGAGGTCAGGTGCAAGATTACACAACTACAGCCCAGTTTAAATGGAAGCACAAAGCACAATTTCAGATTTTGTACAGTTTCATGGCCCACCATTTTCCTGCTCAACTCACTCCTGCAGGCTATTTTTTGCTCCACTGGAGAAAATATACTTGTCCTATTATGTTCCAATTGGCTGTCTGTTATGTACTGAGTTGAATAGGATCCAAACTGCAGCAGTCTGATTGGTCCTAGAACAATAGGATCCAAAAGGCAGCAGTCTGATTGGTCCTAGAACAATAGGATTCAGAATGCAGCAGTCTGATTGGTTGGCAATGCAGAACAATGCAGCAGTATGATTGGTTGGCAGGAACTACCCAATCATGCTCCAGATAGAAGTGAATCCACAACCTGATTGGCTTACAGTAGAATTCCGGAATTAGCCAATCATGTGCAGCCCATTGTGTAAATAATGTATATAAAGCAGATACTTTGAGGGGACATTCATTCATTCCTCCTCACCACTATGAGCTGAATAAAGAGCATGAAATCACTTTGCGACTCTGAGTATATTTCACTGTCATATTATTTCCTTCCACTATGGACTTACAGGCCTATTCTGCAAAGGCTACAATGCAGGAGAAAAACATGTTAAATTGATTGCCTGGAAACTCCCTTAGGGAAGGTAAGATTGGGTGTCTGAAGCTATGAAGTCCCTCACTATATGTAACAAATGGTATTTATTTTCCCAACCTCTAAATGCATTGCTGTCCATAACTTCTTTCTCACCTTAGAAACTCTGAGGGAAGCTTTGAACAGGATGTACTGTTACAGACTAATCACACACTTAAAGAGCTTCACCTAAAGTTACTTTCCTTCACATTGCAACTGCAAAAATGTCTTCTCTTGCACACCAGGGGGAGAGAGAACCTTGGAGAGGAGATGAGGGATGCCAACAATCAGAGGCTTGAAATGGAAAGCCACCAGGTGTGTGAAATGGGTGAATCTGCCCATTGCAATTTCTCATTCCTCCAGTCTTAAGCTTGGTTCGCCACATTTCCATTTGTGCATTATTATTATTTTTAAGACCTTTTGAAAATACACCAACATTTCACTGCAAATTTCACCTAATATTCTGTAGGCAAATTTGCCTCATATCTACATCAAGGCATGTTTTCTCTAATACAGTGGTACCTCGGGTTACATATGCTTCAGGTTACAGACGCTTCTGGTTACAGACTCCACTAACTTGTAGTACCTCGGGTTAAGAACTTTGCTTCAGGATGAGAACAGAAATCGTGCTGCGGCAGCAGCGGGATGCCCCATTAGCTAAAGTGGTAGCTCAGGTTAAGAGCAGTTTCAGGTTAAGAACGGACCTCCGGAACAAATTAAGTACTTAACCCAAAGTACCACTGTATTTATATTTTCCCTAACAGGATGTATTTTTGTAGGTTATGCGCATTTTCATATGCATTACTTGGTTGAGAACTGCATTGCAAAATTCAGAGAAGTGTGAATTTTGAAGGATGGGTGTGTTTTCGTTTGCATATTGTTGCATGAGGTAGATTTGTTTTTAAATGTGAACGGAATCAAAGCCAATGTCCATTTAATTTATATACCGCCTTCCTAAATATTCTCCAAGTGGTTTACACTGAACTGACCCTAATACATTAATACAAACAAAGCATAAAAATCAGGCTGCACTATCTCAAGAGTCAAATTCGTAATAAGACAACACATACATATCAAACTATTAGGTAAAAATAATCCCTTGAGCAATTACAACATAGAGCTCATAAATTCTAGATCATTGCATTTCAAAGCAACTCGGAAACATAAACAAAAAAACAAACCTCTTCTAACAAGCACAAAATATTCAATTAGTACAGATCACAGGGAAATCAACAAACATTAACAAATCCAGAAGTCAAAATTACATGAGCCAATAAGGTAAAAAATAATATAAAAGGCAGTTTTATTAACTTCAGTATCTTGTTCCCAAACTCCATTTATACTCAGCAGGTTATTATGCCATCATAGTATCATCTCTCCTCTCACCAGGGAAATGCTAAAAGACAAACCTTCCGTTCCCTATTATAGGAAGTAACAGATACTGTAACCTATACCGACTTAGTACATGCAAGCCAACCCTCACAAGGACCAAAAGCCCCTTTGCATATCCATGGATAGGGCCAATACTAAATCCACCAAGAGTGAGCAAGAATTATTCACTCATTCCAGTGAATAAGCTGACATTTACCGAGAGACACATCAGCACAGGAAAGGGTTGTTCTTAAGGGAAGATTCTCACATGTCTTAATTGCCTGGTCAACACACAACATACATTTTCTTCAGCGATCAATTTAAAAATTACTGCTTCATTTAGAAACTATTGCTGCAATTTAAATAGTATCAAAATATGTCTCACCGTGTGGGACGCGGGTGGCGCTGTGGGTAAAAGCCTCAGCGCCTAGGGCTTGCCGATCGAAAGGTCGGCGGTTCGAATCCCCGCAGCGGGGTGCACTCCCGTTGTTCGGTCCCAGCGCCTGTCAACCTAGCAGTTCGAAAGCACCCTCGGGTGCAAGTAGATAAATAGGGACCGCTTACTGGCGGGAAGGTAAACGGCGTTCCGTGTGCTGCGCTGGCTCGCCAGATGCAGCTTTGTCACGCTGGCCACGTGACCCGGAAAGTGTCTCCGGACAGCGCTGGCCCCCGGCCTCTTGAGTGAGATGGGCGCACAACCCTAGAGTCTGGCAAGACTGGCCCGTACGGGCAGGGGTACCTTTACCTTTTATGTCTCACCGTAGGGGGAAAGACTGGGACTAAGTGGCCACTGTGTCTGCTTAGTCTCCTGTTCAAGGTCCTTATTCGGCCTTCTTAGGGTGTTTGTTTGTTTAAATGGGAATTGGACCAGACAGCCCTCCAAACAGAGGAGGCCTTCAAATAAAAAAATGTCTTTTGTATACTACATGTCACAAACTGGTAGGACAATGGGGAGGAGGAAGAGGATCCCGGCCAGGGGTGTAGTCAGGACTGAGATACACTGGCACAAGCTGGGGATGGGGAAGCAAGTACTTACAGGGTGATGGAAGATGGCCAGATGGGGCTCGCAAGCTCTGGGAGGAGGTGTGTGATTCGTCAGCTGGAGTAGGCTCAGAAGAGGTGAGGGTCACATGCCTCGCCAAGCCCAGATGCTGCAATCAGCAGGCAAAGTGATTGACAGCTCGGCAGGCCCAAACTTCTGTCAGATTTGACCCACATGAAGTAGGGAAGATAAGGGCCAAATCCATTGGCCAAATTCAGTTTCCCACATTTGGTATAGTCACCTTATTCACAGGACACAAATTTGTGGGCCTTTTCTTAAACAACTTTCCTATGTGTGGTCCTCCAGGCCTACCTGATTGCATAGTTGAAGCATTACCAGCGCAGCATGGGAACTAATCACATAGCAGAGGTATGCATGAACCCAGTCAGAGCAGAACTGGTTGCTGTCTCTAGAAGTCCCCAGTAGCAGTCACACACAGTTCCTAAAACAGCTTATGTTGTGGCAGAAACAAAGAAAAGGTGTCTCCTGAGGTACTATATCTATTTGATCTCTCCTCAGGTGTTGTCAAGTTGTTGTTAATTTCCATTTACAGATAAGAGGCGAATTCTAATGAGCTGCGTGTTAAAGGCAGTCAGTGACACTGATAACAGACAGCTTCACATCACAACCAGGAAGTGAAACCTAGAGCAGGTCAGGTTCTCTTCAGTTACTAGGCAACCAGACCACTAAGCTTTCATTGAAATGAAAAGGTGACTTCTGAAAACATCATAAATCAATGCTGTGCTTCCCAGATAGCTTACCACAAGGGACTCCTAGAACCTAATGTTATGTCTGCTACGTGGTGGTACATGTTTTTTCTGCTACATTGTTCCTGGCGCAAATGCTTCTCTGTGGTTGTGCACCCAAGCCACGATGGAAAGGTGCTGCAGGTAAAGTATAAACTTTGTAAGTTCCCAAACGATGTGGCTACAGGTCCTACCAATAGCCAAGACCCCTGTGAAGCTGCTATGCTCATGTGGGATATTAGGTGACCATCTGATCAGTGCTTTAGGCATTATAAAATGGATGCAGGATCCTGACTATAAGGAGTTCTCTTTGTGGTGGCGAACCTATTGTGCTATAGACAAGGGATGAGGAAACTGTGACTCTCCAGATGGTGTTGATCTACAGCTCCCATCATCCCTAACTATTGGGCATGCTGGCTGGGGTTGGGGTTCAACAACATCCAGAGGGCCACAGCTTCTCCATCACTGCTATTGAGCAATAAAATAGTTCTTCCCTTACAGCTCCTGAGCCTCTCGGACTCTAAAAGGCCCATTTTAAATGAGACCGTCTTGGCTGTGAGCCCTGGAAGACCTGCACCCTGCCTTACTGGCCCTTTCCCATCTGGCCTGGGAAAGTGGAGTGCTGACTGACTCCAGCTACAAAAGCTGAGGCTGTTGAACAGATTCTCTGGTTGGAGTATTGTTTATGGGGGGTTGAGAGAGAGCTGTTGCTGTTATTGATATCATTGTTGTATCTTTAGTTTTCGATCTTATGATTTATGTGGAAATTGTTTCCATTAGGTTGTGTACTTTTTTATGTGTTTCATTTATTGTTTGTGACATCTGTTACGTTTGTAATTATGTAAATCTTGTCATGTTGTAAGCCGCCTTGAGCATAGTTTCAACTATGGAAAGGCGGCATACGAATAAAATGATGATGATGATGATTTGCATCCTATTACATACGGTGGGATTTTGCACTTGGAAGCATTGCTGCAGCTGCCAAGAAACATAATCCAACCTACTCGTTACCTTTTATAAAATATAATATAGAGGGGGGGATTGCCTGTTTTCCTCTGCTGTTGGCTTCAGTTCATGGTTGCATAACTGCTGACAGTGTCCCTGGAAATGATGGCTGGAACGGTGCAGTGAGTCTGCCCTAAAGGAAGGACCCCATGGCCTTTTGATGCTTATGAGCTTCGTGCTGTCAAGGAGGCATTTGAAATGCCTCTTTGGAGACTGCAGGGCTACATCGCCTCAGAGCAAAGAAAACGTCTTGCCAAACTGGAATTTAAAGAGGATGCGAACTCTCTAGATCCCAAGCCGCAAGCTGCAAATGTGATGAGTCAGATGAGATCTCAGGCAAGAAAGCCTCTAAGGATGACAAATACATCGCTGATTTGCAAGAGGAAGGAGAGGCCTCCCACAAAATGCAACAGTTCTGAAAACCCTTATAATGAGATAATGCTTAAAAACTTTGTTTCTAGGTCTGCACATACAGAATACATAGGAGCTGGATAATCCAGGTTTCATTATAGCTGTTTTCCTGACATTGCCAATTCTTACTAGGCACATAACAGGAAACTCCCCTTTCACGTTTTATTTGCAATTCTAGACCTCATGATGACAGGCAGACAGACAAGCACACACATGTGCAGGTAGCTGAAGATATGTCTTTGCCCATCACCAGAAAATATTATTTGGAATCTTGATGCCAAATGCATGTGTGGTTATTTCAGCAATCGCATTGCTTGTTCATTGTCATACACTTTCAGTTAGCCAGGGAAACTGGTTTCATTTCTCCTTTGGCTTCTAATTCTTAAACTATTTGTCATTTGATGTTAATTGCATTTTAATGTTACCTATGATTATTTTAGCCTTGTGAGCTATTCAGATAACAGTATACTGAGCATCCTACGTAAATTGCATAAACAAAACAAAAGCTGAAGATTTAGAGGTGATGTGGTCTGGTATAAGATTTGTTGTTTTAGCTAGGCAGTAGTGATATGATCCAAACCTACGGGCCACGAAAGATCCAGCACCAAGGGCCAAGCTATGTGTTATGCTAAATGTGCAACATGCAGCAATGCCTTGGTTTTCGCTTTAATTAATTACAGGTGTGGGTGGCGGTTTTTATTAGGACAGCAGTATAAGGGGCTGGTGAGAGCTTTATAATATTTATTCCTTCCCCAGTTGTAACTGGGATGAATCCCCCTCTCACTGCACCTCTTTGGCCTTAAAATAACAGTTCCCATTACAACCACCAGAATTATTTTCTAAGTATCATAGCCACAAAGGGTGAAGGGAGTAAATTTTTATCCCAGTAATGGCTCAGGAGGAGAGGTATAAACTCTCTCTACCTAAGTGCTGTGGTCCTAATAACAGTCTCATACCCTGCATCTGCAGTTAATTAAAAGAAAAGTATTAAAAGTGTGTAGTATGGCCTTCAAATAGAGGACACGTATTTTAAAAATATTTTTATTCACTGAACCTTAAGAACACCGTGTCAGTTTATTTGCTTAGCTCCGGAGACATAACAGTGTGAGGAATTTGCAGCTAGGCTTTCCATTTCCATTTCAAAAATGAAAAATAGCGTGACACGGGAGCTTATTTTGACTCTGTCTATAAAAACAACAGTTACTGTTAAGAGGTGGCATTCATAAAACCCAGCGGTGCTTTTGGATTGACAAATTTATGTGTATTCTTTAAGTGATTTAATGCAGCATTTCTTAGATCTCAGTCATTCTTTCTCTCTCTCTCTTCGAGATCTGAAAAGAGGCACTGAGACAATTTCATTATAAACCAAAGGGCTTGGGAAAGGTATTTATTAATATGCGATGCAGCCCCTGAGGATCCTGACAACGCTGAAAAGAAAACTCCCCAAAGTAAAACTGGAACAAAACACAACATGGCCCAGCTTTAAAAGAACACGCTTCCTTACAGCCAAACTAGATACAAACCCACACACCCTTACGCATGCTCTACTTGCGACTGTGTATATGCATGGCGCCAGGGAAAAAAATATTTTTATTCATATCTGGAAATGGCAGGAGAGAGCTGGTGAGTCCTCATGGTTCATGAGGAGACCCTCTCTGGAATCCGAAGAGTATGTCAGTGAGGGCAGAGGGAGCCCAGAAGAGACTGGGAGGCTCAGGGGGGCTTTGTTTAGGCTGCTCAGCCTCCCTGCCTAACAGCTGGCACACAGGATCACACAGCCTCTGCCACTGCTCTCCCGTGCATCCTCCAGCTTTCAGGCAGCCCCGGAGCATCAACTCTAGATATTTTGGCCTGGATTGGAGAAAGAGAACAGGAGAGAGAGAGCTGAAGAGCAGGAGAAAAATTGGCATTTAGAGGATTTTAAGATGTTTAGAGGGCGCTCTCCATTTTGCACAATTTCACTTATGTGTGGGGCCCGTGTAAGTGGAGGGATGGCTTATAATCAAAGAACAGTGATCAACTGTTATTTCCTTAAATACGTTATTTAAGTGGAGACAAGGGGCATGCCAATTATGATTGGGACCACAATATTGATGTTGCCGATGTTGCTCTTGTGGTATTTCCCTGGTGCGAGTTGCTCTGTCTCAGCTGCCTAGGGCAGAAATCCTTGCACCTATTACTTTTCCCTAGCCGCTTCCAAAGGATGGGTCAGTTTACGTTAGGAAAAAATGTCCAGTATAACCCTTTCCACCATGCTGCCCCTCTGAACCAGTTGTCTCCACTAGCCAGAACTTGTGTGGAAGTGAATGGTGATTTCGCCTGAGGACATGGAGAGTGAATGGTGAAACGATAACTCAATTGATTTGAAGTTATCAAAAAGCATCCTTAACTACATTATTCCACAAAATGCAGGTCATTTTGTGCAGCCACAACAGCATCTCCAATCAGCTGCTCTGCTAGCGACTAGCGTCCCTGTATCACTGTTGCTGACTGGGACCCTCCAGATGTTGGGACTCCAGCTCCCATCATCACTGGTCATTGGCCATATTGTTGGGGTTGCTGGGAGTTGGAGTCCAACAACATCCAGAGGACCCCAGGTTCGCCACCCCAAGGCAGCAGGAAGAGTCTTCTGAAGCAGACTCTCTTCACCATGGACAGCTCTGAGGCACCACACAACTGCTTCCAGTAAACTGAGTTGCAGGGATCAGTTAAGGGTCAAGATATATACAGCAGTCTATAACCAGCTCCAGGTTAATTCATTTCTACAAAATGCAGCCACAGAAGCAGCAAATTAACATAAAAAACCAGCGTGAGCAAAGGGGTTTCATCACTCTTTTCCCCTTTTTTATTTTTTGTAACAAGCTTTATTAATAGTCTTACGATACATTACATATATATAGTACATCTCTTAAAGTAAATTGAAATTTCAATCGTGTACACAAAAAAGAAAAAAATATACTTATCTTTTCTTACATAATTATGAACCTTAAGCTTCAGCTGTATTTATGCTGCTTTTTATGCGATTATTAACAAAAATTATTAGCAAAGATTATTAACAAAAATATCATAAAGCATCACAGTGCGGGAGCTGGGGGAGCAGTTAAAAAAATGTGCTTAAATTTAATTTTAAAATTTAAGGTCTTAGCTGGAGATCTTTTGTATTACCTCCTGCCTGGGCCATTTTGTCTGGTGATGCCGGGAATTGAACTTGAAGCCTCCTGCATGCAAACCATATGCTTTACCCCCTGAGGTACGTCCCCTTTCCACCTCCAAGGCGCCCAGCCTCACAGGAGTAGCCTTCCATCATTCTCTCAACCACAATCTACATTTTTCTTTCAGATCCTGCCTGCCCCACCATCTTCACATTAGCTGCCATCATTTTTACACACTGATTAAAGGTTAGACTGAGGCAAGGAATGTGATGCTTGGCATAACCTGCTAGAGTTTCGGATGGATATGTGATCTTTGCTGCTAAGAATTACAAGAGGAAGTGTGTGAAGTGCTCCGCACATTCGAAATGAATATATACATGCTAGATACTGCTATTATTAAAAACAGCAGGGAGGCGGATTGCAAAATCCAATTTAAGGCCTTTACTAAGACTCTTGGTGCAAGAAGACCTTGGACCTTATACGGCTAGCAGGCTGCAGTTTCCTTCCTCGCAGTGCACACATTTCTTTCAAGTTTCTCCCCCAGATTCTCACTTCAGCTCTCTTGTTTTTCGTGATCTGATTAAAGGTAGCGAGTGCAGATTGGAGGGTGGGAAGTGATGCTTTCTTAGCCTGTTGTTGTTCTTTGAAGATATGCCATTGTCTGGTGGATATGGGTAATGGGATGGATTTTCAATAGAGAAACAAGAAAAATAGCCACTTCAAAAACAGAGGTCCTAAAAGTCATACGAAAGGGTGGGCGGGAATAGGGATCTGGGAGAAAGATTATTTGAGAAGAGAGCTGGCCAGGTAGCTGCAGATGAGACCCAAAAGTAGTGAGAACACACTGGTTTAATCGGAAGATTCCAAGTTTGCGAGCGGTGAAGGCTGAGCGATTAATCACAGCCTCCACCTGGATCTGTTTCTCACTTCAGGCTGCTATATCTGTATCTCAGTGGCAGGGAATCTGCTTTGCAGGTTCAAACCATGACCTGTCCAGGCAGGGCTGGGAGAGATTCTTGCCTGATATCCTGGAGAACCACTGCCACTTGGTGTAAAGGTAAAGGTAAAGGGACCCCTGACCATTAGGTCCAGTTGTGACCAACTCTGGGGTTGTGGTGCTCATCTCACTTTATTGGCCAAGGGAGCTGGCGTACAGCTTCCAGGTCATGTGGCCAGCATGACTTGGCCGCTTCTGGTGAATCAGAGCAGCGCACGGAAACGCCGTTTACCTTCCCGCCAGAGCGGTACCTATTTATCTACTTGCACTTTGACGTGCTTTCGAACTGCTAGGTTGGCAGGAGCAGGGACCGAGCAATGGGAACTCACCCCATCGCGGGGATTTGAACAGCCGACCTTCTGATCGGCAAGTCCTAGGCTCAGTGGTTTAACCCACAGCGCCACCTGCGTCCCTTTAGCCACTTGGTGTAGACAATGCCAATAGTGTAGAACAATGGTCTGACTCACCTTCCTATGTTCCTCACATAGCTCAGTCCATTTTGTTCAAGAATGTGTAAGAATTGCAAATTTTGGCATTAAATCTGGTTCATGATGAGCAAAGCCAAAATTCCTTTTTCTGGCTTTATATCCACAAATAGAGAGAACTGCATGATTCTTTGCTGTTTTCTTATATGTAGTTGTTATGAAAACATATTTCTTCTTGCCCATGTAACTATTTCTAAAATAAGATCCCCCAGAGAGTAAGAAGAAAGGTGTGAAGGATTATCTATTAATCATATGAATCAGGAATGTGATTCACAGCCAAATGACAGCCTTGTTGACCATTCTATGCAATACATCAAAGCTATTCCTGAATACCTAACCTATTACTCATAATTACTCTGTAGAAATTAAATCTACATTCAAACTGAAAGCTAAGTGTGATGGCCTTTGCAGGGGGCTAAGATCTGGATAATAATAGCAACGCATTCTACTCGCAACTTGGCACATGAAAACAGCAAAACACTTTCATAAATGAAACTTTCCCCTCCTAAGTTTACCACCCATTTTGGCAATTCTAGCAAAATGAAATGAAGGCTAATTTTTAGATTTCTGTTTCTTCCACACAGTGGGATGCAAGGACCAGCAAGGATTAAAAAAAATACTGCTTGGACTCAAGTGAAAACAGTTTCAGTTAATACTAGAGAGTCAGTGCTAAAAATTGATTACTGGTGGTACTGCATGCCAGTCAAACTAAGTCAAATTTATAAGCATTTGTCTAACACCGGGTAGTCAAGGCATTTTGGCAGATTATTCCAAGAAAACCTGTCATTAGTTCATCAGTTAATTCTGATGGAGCTGGGTTTTGGTTTATTATTGATACACCCTGCGACTATGGGCCGTGTTATACAAAGCTTAATAGCTCTACTGATGGCAGTGAATGGTCTGCAAATAGCCAAGCTGTGGTGTTGACAAAACTCCATTTTCTGTACAAGGCTGGTGGGCAAACATACAGGACAGAGCTTTGGCAGAAAAAGTAGCAGAGGTGAACAGAGGGCATAAGGGAGCTAAGGACTTGTTTGTGGGTACATGGTATCCTCTCAACACCTTTGTTTGTCAGCAATGTGGATTTGCTGAAGCACCGGAGTTAAATAAATCATTCTGGTCTGACTTCTTCCCCAAACCACTTATGGTCCTAACGGTGATCTCAATGATCTTTAGACATTTTACTGACAGCAAACATGCATCTTTTTCCTGTGCTTGTCTTGACCCCTGATAGATGTGCAGCACAGTTACACAGAAGTTTTTGTTTTATGTCATTTTTATTATTTTATTGTTGTGGTCTCTTCGGGAATCTTGCAGATACGTCAGCAGTTCTACAAGCTGTGAAAAACCTTTGAAAACCCAATAAAAATGTTTTTTTAAAGAATAATAATAATAATAAATACATTGCAGCAAAGGGTTTTCAATTCCCTGTACCAAAGCATAATTATTTCCACTAATTCTATATATCCCAGAGCTGGAACAATAGAAATACTTCACAAGTCAAATGTTCCGAGAACACACACAAAAAGAGGAAACATCTCACAGATAAAGGTTGAGAGCTATGAAAGAAACTGTAGCTTTCCAAAGGCCCAAAATGTCTTTTAGAAGAAGCTTGTTCATAATAATAATAATAATAATAATAATAATAATAATAATAATAATAATTTTTATTTATATCCCGCCCTCCCCAGCCGAAGCCGGGCTCAGGGCGGCTAACAACAATCAAATAATCCAACATTCTAAAAACATTTCATTATAAAAATTAATTAAACCTTCCTCCTCCTTAGAAATTTTTGGAACGAGCAAATAGTTTCCTTTCTAAGTGTGTCTAAGATAGGGTTGGCCCAAACATTATGCTGCCTGTTACAAAAGGCAGGATGCTCCTCCTCATTCTGTATACTGAAGACAACCAGAAAGGTATTTGGACCATATCCTACACCACACCTGTGAGCAGCAGGCTGCAAGCTGGAGGCTGCAGGCCAGGCAATGTGGAACACACTGGTCTGTCCACCCACATCTTGCTGCTGCTCCCCCTACCGCCCACCTCCAGCATCCATCACCCGAGACAGACAGCTGTCTCTGTCTAACGGTAGGGCTGGCTCTGAGAAATCATATGTGAGCAGCCTTCCGATGGGTAAGCAAGGAATGTCTTACTCCAATATGTGCAACATAATAGCATCCCCCTTCACCACGTTCAACCCCATTGCCAAGTGAGTCATCCTGGGGGCTAGCAGGAATCAGTGTGGGATCAACACGGTGTCAACACAATTGCAGGGGATGGATGTGAATGGACAACTTGTCCCAATAAATCAGAACTTTGATCTTTTTAAAAAAAACCACAAACCTGTGTGGACTTTCTCCTTCCCAAGCAGCTATTAAAAGGCACCAGGGATCTATCTTTGAGGTAGTTGTTGGCATAAGTGATGAATTCCTTTCGTTATAAATTGTAACTGAAGTTCTGTAATGTTTCACGTCTTTATCCCCTAGTTAATGAATCAAGCTTCGGTGACAGTTTAGGTAAATTACGTCTTCGTAATCGCTTTGGGGAAACGAGATCTTCTGTTCAAAAGTATGATGCCTTGTATAAATATTGCTAGACTTCATATACTTTGCTTTAGCTATAACTATTTAACTTGTCTCGTTTGTCATAGTTACCTATTTTTAGACAATGAATTCTTGTGGTACTGGAGAAAATGAGAATGGGGTAGATTGTTTTGCAGAGTCAAGTTCCAACTCCCAAGTCTCTCCAGGGAACTCCAAATCTGCTTGCTCTCCAGTCTCCGGAGTAAGTAAAAGAGCAGTGGTTTTAGAAATTGTTGGTGAATTGATCTTTGTTTAATTTTGTTTTATTATCTTTAGCGTTTGTGACTTGGTTCTGTATAACGTATGACCAGCACATGTACAGTATAGATTACTAATGAGGTGGCCATCAAATGACTCAGCTTCTGCTTAGAGCTTGGAGTTTTCTACCATACCATTGGGGGTGAGGCAGAGAAAAAAGCAGGATTGGTCTATTGACAGTTCCTAACTCTGAGATAAAGCTACTGAGGTGTGGCTGGAAAGTGGATACATAAGATGCAGACTTCTGGTCACAGTGCCACATCTCTGGAATTCTCTGTCATAAGAGAAGTCTCCCCGCCTTGCCTTTGGGTGGGCTGTAAAAACCTAGTGATGCCAGAGGGCATTACAAGAAAAATGCAAGCTGGCTAGTTTATACTGCTGGGTATTTGCTTGTTCCTTGCTGCTCACCTTTCCCTATCCCCGCCTGGCAGGGCTTTCCAGAGTGTTGGGGACACTGCTGCATCTACAGCAGTGATCAGCAACCTTTTTCAGCCTTGGGCAGGTCCACCATCCCTCAGACCATGTGGTGGACCAGACTATTTTTTTTGGGGGGGGGGGGGGGAATGAACGAATTCCTATGCCGCACAAATAACCCAGAGATGCATTTTAAATAAAAGGACACATTCTACTCATGTAAAAACATGCTGATTCCCGGACCGCCTGCGGGCCAGATTGAGAATGCTCACAGGTCTTTGGTTGCCTACCCCTGATCTACAGCCATGCCATGCACAGTGGCTGGAGCAGAAGCTGGAGGGCAGGCAGGCAGATTGCTGTGCCAGCCTGGAGCTGAAGCAACAGTCAGTTCCAGATCTGGCCTGATGTCATCACATGATGGCGCTGTCACCAGCTCTGGATCGAACATGTTCCAGATGAACTCAGCTCTACCCCTCACACCAGAAAGCCCTGTTTTTCAGCTTTCCTCTGGCTGGCCACCAGCAGTGAGAATCTTACTAGGGGCACTTCCACCTGTCCACAGAGGCAGGCACAAGTGGGACTTCTACTTCTGCAGAGTGTTGCTGGTGCAACTTCACAGTTGTCAGCTGGCAGGAGAGTGGTGGAAGATGGCAGGGCTGGGCAGAGGGACATCTCTGCTAGCTAAAGGCAGGCTGAGGTTCGTGGGGCCAGCATCTGCTCCTGGAGGAAACCACATTGGCTATCCCCGACATGCTGTGTTGCAGCGGCAGTGGCCCTTGACAACTAAAGCTCCCCACTCCTGCCATGGGGCTGCCAAAACACCTGCCATGTGAAGGGGGGAGCTTACTGTACAGCTGCCAATATGCAAAACCTTATCTGGGTGAATAAACGCTTGTTGCCCTCCGGTGATATTTATAGAATCATAGAATCATAGAATCATAGAGTTGGAAGAGACCACAAGGGCCATCGAGTCCAACCCCCTGCCAAGCAGGAAACACCATCAGAGCACTCCTGACATATGGTTGTCAAGCCTCTGCTTAAAGACCTCCAAAGACGGAGACTCCACCACACTCCTTGGCAGCAAATTCCACTGTCGAACAGCTCTTACTGTCAGGAAGTTCTTCCTAATGTTTAGGTGGAATCTTCTTTCTTGTAGTTTGGATCCATTGCTCCGTGTCCGCTTCTCTGGAGCAGCAGAAAACAACCTTTCTCCCTCCTTCATTTATTTGAGATGATATTTCAGAGGAAGTTCAGAGACAGTGATGAAGTTGTTGGCTTGATGTTTAGCACACCTGAGAGACCGTAGCCAAGAAGGAACCCACTAACTGCAGCCCATGGTGACAGCTGCTTGACAAATAGAGGCTAACCTTCAGTCCTTCATCATGCATTGTTTAAAAAACAGTGGCTTTCCCTTCTGAAAAGGGAGCACTTTGTTGTTGTTGTTGTCCAGATCAATTCAACAATTGGCTGCAATCCAAATCCCATTTTCCTGGTTGAATTCAGTAGAAGTTACTTCTAAATAGACTGCTGGTGCTTCCAGAGGGTCAGTATCTTCGAACGGGATTCAGTCACGTACCAACAAATTCAAGCTCCACAATTTTAGTTTGTTAGGAGCTGTTGCACAACATACGCCATTTCCCCAAAGACTGGACTTTTTACAGTAGTGAAAATGAAGGGGAAATGCACTGGAAAGTATGGGATAATACTTGCTTTGATACAACACCACCTAACTCCCCTACAGAAAAATAAAAATAAACACTACTCTAGTTGACGTCAAAACAAAAAAAATTCCTTCCAGTAGCACCTTAAAGACCAACTAAGTTAGTTCTTGGTATGAGCTTTCGTGTGCATGCACACTTCTTCAGATACACTGAAACAGAAGTTGCCAGTGTGCATGCACACGAAAGCTCATACCAAGAACTAACTTAGTTGGTCTTTAAGGTGCTACTGGAAGGAATTTTTTTTGTTTTGACTATGGCAGACCAACACGGCTACCTATCTGTATCTAGTTGACGTGTTAATTCAACTTTCGTCCCTGATTTGCTTGCACAAAGCTGACACAAAGGTTAGTCTATGCCCAGCCTTTATTGAGCATTTGTTTGCAGGGCGGTTATACAAGAGTGAACATTCATTCTGATTTTATGTGCCTTTCTATTAATCATTCATTCATCCCACACATTTCTGTGCGTTTCCCTTTGGCTTTCCCAACTGCAAGTAGTTTCTCAGGTTTTGAGATTACAAGTGACACCTTGACAGAGATCAGCTGGATAGTTTGGGAGCAACTGCAAAACAGATAAGCACTTGATGCTTATGAATAGATTACTTTATATCGATGCCAAAATTGAATAGTTTATAGTCAGACTGGTGATCTATGTTGGTAGGTGCAACTGGATATGTATTTTGGTTGTTTAAAGCAGGGTGGTGGTAAGGGAACCTGTGGCCTTCCGTATTTTGCTGGGCTATAAATCTCATCACCCCTGACCATAGGCCATGCTGGCTGGGAGCTGATGGGAGTCAAAGTCCAACAACATCTGGAGGGCTACAGGTTCTCCACCTTTAATGTAAAGTTATGTCCTTCCTTTCCACACATTAGTGGCCATGGCAGCTAACGGCAAACAAAATACAGTGCAGTTAGAAACAATTGTATAAAATGTTTTTGAAAACTGTATATAAAAGCAGCCGGTTCAAAAAAGGACAGCAACAAGAACAGGAGCACATCAACCAGATCAGCTTGACCTGCAGATTGGATTGCACAAGGGATGTTTGCTGGGTCTATGTCTATGATTGAACATTTGACGTCTGAGGGACTAACTCCACAGCACAAAAGAGTAGGTACCATTACTGAGTAATTGTTATGGCCAAGCTATTGAACCAGCCATCTTTGCCTAGCTAAAATGTCACGCTTCTATCATTCTGCCTCCTGACCCCAACGCCCTAAGCAAACAAGGAAATCCTGGATTGTGGGTAGACCTGGCAAGGAAGTAACTTATTAGAACGCTAAATGCTGTGATGATTTTATAATGAAATATTGATTTTTCCCTTACCTTTGGTCAAGTCATTTTTGTCAGCAGCATGCTGTGAACTGGAAAAAAAATGACCCAGAATCTAAATAAAGGATGTCTGAGTGTTAGGTGGGCAGCAGCATGTTCCAAGAATTGTTCCTGAGCCCTTTTGTAAGTTCAGGGCACGAACAGTTGTCCTGATCAAATGCAGTGAAATGATAATCTGGCTGGATTTCTGTAGACTGTTACTTTATTTTACTTTTTGTCAGCAGTTCCAACAAGCAAAGACATTTGTGTGCCAGAGTTCTGAGGAAATGGCATTTTCTGATCAGTTGTGTAGAAAAGCCGTTAACTTAACAGTTTTGACATCTCCTATGATTGGCTTGTCATTTTGTCATGGCTCTGTAACATTCATCGCAAGGAAGACTTCACAGACAAAAAAACAGCAACACAGCTCCTGCAAATGTATCTTATCTTGTTCATTTAGCTGCCTGTCCTTTCCTGCTGTCTGGAATCCGGTTTGCTTCTCTTCCTGGTAGCTTTGAGAGCTTGAATCAAAGCTAAGCAGGCTGCTTTCTGGAGTTCTGGCCTAGGCGCGTTTACCTAGAATTCTTAGCCCTAGGACACTGATGCGAAATTTCATTATTACTGTGAAGCCTTCATCTCACACTGTAATCAATTTCTCTCTCCCCCCCCCCCCCCCCCCACTTATGATGGCTGAATGTTTTTATTTCATCATGCTTAACTACAGCTTGGGTGGGTTTATCAACAGGAAGTTATCTACTCTTCCACATTCACTTTTATAGGTTCACTTCTTTTCTTGTTTCTTGAAGTCTATCTGTTTCTCTACTTTTGAAAGCAGTTTCCTTTAACTCATCCAATAACTCATTATCTCTCAAGTTCTGCACCTCCTCGCTCAGGTCACTAATTTTCCTGGCCTTTTCCCCCTCAGCAGCTAGCAGTTCTTATAATAATCCCATTAACCTTTAAAAGCAGCATTTAATATTAATGGGCACAGCTGAGTCTTCTTCATCCTTTGATAATTTTTAATTCCTCCCTGTTTCTTTCCTTTTCTTCCGTGTTTTGTTAGGAACTTAAAACATTTACCTCAGTCTAAGAAAGTAAAGTCGAGTGACAGTCTGTCAGGTGGGTGGGAGGAGAAAGCAGACACCTGAACTAGCAACAGCTCAATAAATTTCAATCCCTTAGACCAGTGATGGCCAAACTTGTCCCTCCAGCAGCTTTGGAACTACAATTCTCATCATCCCTGACCACTGGTCCTGTTAACTAGGGATGATGGGAGTCCCAAAACAGCTGGAAGGCTGAGTTTGGCCATCACTGCCTTAGACAGAAATAAGGTCTGAGGTTGCCACCCTATCCTCACCTAGGCCCTATTTGCACTATACATTCAAAGTAATAGGGTAACACTTTACAACAGCCATGTTGTAAAGAACCCCCCCCCCCCAAAGAATCCTGCCAGTAAACCACTGTCCCTGCTTTTTTGTCTTCTGGAGTGCCAAACTTTGTTGGTGTGAGTTAGTAGATTTCTTCAGACCTCTACTCCCCAGGTCTATGTAAGTTAAATCTCTACAGTGGGACAGTAGTAAACCAAGCTATTTTGCTGCCTGAAGCAGAACCAGCCAAATATAAATGAAATGTAAACAAATCGTATCTGTAAATATAATGCATAAGCTAGATAGCAGTAGATTGCACAGCTTAAGCAAGTATGGGCCTAAGTAGTTAACAAATTCAGATACATTACCAGATTAAATGAGTGCAAATATAGCAGTCTTGGCAACTCACTAGGCTTCCCAGCTGTGCTGATAGACATGTTCACACTTTACATTAAATGAAATAGTTGAGCTGTACAGGTATGGCTGTGCAGTCTGTGTTTAGGGAGGTTTTTTAATGTTTAATGCTGTATTGTGTTTTTAATATTCGATTGGGATCCACCTAGAGTGGTTGGGGGAACCCTGCCAGATGGGATGGGGTATAAATAATGAATTATTATTATTATTATTATTATTATTATTATTATTATTATTATTACCGGTGCACAACAGCTGAGCTGTATAAATCATAAGTGAACCAATGGTCTGGCTGAGGCTGAGGCAGCTTGCTATGTTCCTATGGCAGTAGGGGCTGGTGCGAAGGATGGATAAGGCTTTAAATCAAGAAAGGAAGGGTGGTAAATAATGGTGTGTGTTTTATTTTATTTTTTTTTTAAAAAAAAAACCAGCCCCTTCCATCCTGCTCATCCTTTCATAGTATGTAGAATTAAGGATATTGTTGCAAGTAAAAATAGCAATTTGTCTTTCAAGTTCTCCTTTCCTATGCATGCCAGAGAGATTTCAGATTGTACATCAAATCACACTAAGAATGCTATTGTTTCTTTTCTTTTTTAAAAAAAACACACCAAATTGCCATTATATAACTTTCTAAAAATCAGGTTCTTATTGTCTAGCCTCTTCAGCTGACATCCTTTGCTCTATCTACATTTGCCTCATTTCCACACAGCATAGCTGTCTGAGCGTGTTTTCTTGGTCTCTAAACGAACAAACGGATGACTGATGAGGAGTGGGCCAGATATGTCAGTTCTCCCTCAACCCCCTCCAATCCCTCTCCTGAGATTATTAAAAGGAAGCAAATGTACTAATTTCCTTTCCCCCAACCACCAGGGGAAAATACATCTGCCTCTAATCTCATTTAGCACTGTTGCTGCCAAAAGGCTGATTGTTACATTCAGATGGAAATGATTTCTGTTGCCATAGGCCTGAACTGAACTGGGAACCTAGACATTTGCATGCACACAATTTACTGACAATCCCCTTAACCATCTACTTTCTTACAAAACATACTTTTGAAATAGCTCACAGCACCAACCAGAATTCATGTTGTGAAGGTTGGCCTGGACTTTCTTGGTATACTGTTTATGCTCTGTTCAGCCTATTTTGGAATCTTTCCTTCGGGGAAAGGACCATATTTGAGTGGTAGAGCATCTGCTTTGCATGCAAAAGGTTCCAGGTTTGATCTCTGGCATCTCCAGCTAGAGCTGAGAGAGGCTCCTGTCTCAAATCCTGGAGAACTGCTAACCAGTCAATGCAGACAATGCTGAACTAAGTCAGCTTGCGCTTCTCCCGCAACTTGGGCATGGCTGTTTCTCATGAAAGGGTTAGCTATTTCTCTGACCGATGTTATTGACCCTTTCTATATTTTGTGCATTTCTAGATCTTCATTTGCATTCAGACAGTAGGAACTCTTGGCTTGTGCCACACCAAAATATTCTCTGCTTGCACTCAAATTGGATACAAGATTCTTATGTTGATATGCAAAGCCCTGAAGAACTTGGCTCCGGGTTACCTTAAGGACAGCCCGAGCCCTTATATCGCTGCCTGAATGCGGAGATCATCTGGAGGAGCATGGCTAGTTTCCACCCATGTTACAACTAGAAGTTGGGTATTTAATGTTGCTGGTTGCATGCAGTGGAACCCTTTTAAGCAGAGATGAGACAGCAGCATTGCTATTGACTTTCAGGTGTCTCTTGAAGACGTTTTATGCCAAAAGGCCTATGCAGTTTAATTGTTAGTCATTTTATTAGCCAGTCACTTTAATTATCTATATTGTTTTGAATGGTGTTTTGTGTTTTAATGGTGCATGCCACCCTAGTCTGTCTGTCTGTTTTGGAGCATGGTTTGTTTGTTTGTCCTTCTGTCTGTCTGCCAATTCTCTATAGGTTCAGCTGCTTCTCAGGGTATCTTAGCCAAACTTAGTCCAAGGGTCCCAGTGGTGGGGTTACCTGGCAGCAGCTATTCCACCAGGTTGCAGCAAGGAGAAAGATGGAAAGCAGGACCACTCTGTCAGCTCCGTTCAGAGACCCACTACATTTGGTTCCTATCCCTAAAGTGCTTCCATTCCAGAGTGACTACTGAACTTTAAGAGCTGATGCCAGAGTTTGCTTTCTCCATCTTCCCTCTGCCCTTTCCCCCTTTTTGTGCCCTGTAAGCCTGTGGGTAGCCGCTGTCTTAGTTTTTATCTTATATGTAAATGGCACTGTGAACCCTTTATGTTGAGGAATGGGGTGGAATATGCTTGCTTTAACTAACATTGGGTCTTTTGTGTACATGGCTTTCCAAAGTGACATAAGCCAAGAATAAAAATAAAAACCAGATCCATAACCTGAAGAGTTTGCAATTGCAGGGAACTTATCGTCTTTGGTCCCTTCCAGTTTGTTCATTTCTATATGCTCTCCCATTCAGCTAGCATCTCTGTATTTGTGTGCTGAGCCTACATCAACCAAGGCTTTTAGCTCCTCTCTGCTAATGCGGGTTACTGCAAAATGCATTTTATTGGGACAATGAGTGGTGCCTATTTCTCTCAGAGCACAAGCTGAGTCTGTAGGGCTAACATAAGAAACAAACAAACACAGCTCTGTTGCTAGAAGGCAAAGGTGGTTTGAAATCTAAATTTGCAAAGCGTAAAGGAATGAAATGTTTTAAATTTGGGAAGGGGATAATTATATTTTTTCAAGTAACTATACTGTAAATCCTTGAGAACAGACTCAAGGCAAGATTGAATTGTGGTTGACACAGCCTATTAATCATGTGTGGCTTTGGTTCGGCGTAACCTTAATAATTATGTAACAGTATTTATAATTTATAATAATGTCGGGACGCGGGTGGCGCTGTGGGTAAAAGCCTCAGCGCCTAGGACTTGCCGATCGAAAGGTCGGCGGTTCGAATCCCCGCGGCGGGGTGCGCTCCCGTTGCTCGGTCCCAGCGCCTGCCAACCTAGCAGTTCGAAAGCACTCCCGGGTGCAAGTAGATAAATAGGGACCGCTTAACAGCGGGAAGGTAAATGGCGTTCCGTGTGTGCTGCGCTGGCTCGCCAGATGCAGCTTGTCACGCTGGCCACGTGACCCGGAAGTGTCTGCGGACAGCGCTGGCTCCCGGCCTATAGAGTGAGATGAGCGCACAACCCTAGAGTCTGTCAAGACTGGCCCATACGGGCAGGGGTACCTTTACCTTTACCTATTTATAATTTGCAGCAGGGGGGAGGTTAGTTGCTATTCAGTAAATCGAAGTTAGTCACTAAAACCACCCCCCTGTGCTGAACCTTTAAATCATCCTCAGTATGCATAATGTAGAAATAGCTCTAATGCTGCTGGGATTTATGCCTTTGTCTTGAATATAAAATGACCATTACTTTACTTCCTTAGATGTTTGATGAAAATAAATTGACCATTAACCTACTGCTGTTTACAGTTAGACCTTCTGGGGAATGATTATTATGAAAACTCAGACCTCAGGAGGCAAGGTCATTATTTGTATATGTTAGTCTGTTTCAATGCAAGCTTCACCTCGCAGGCTCAGTAGCTATTCCCATTCCAAATGGCAGGAGTAGGACTGGATTTTGCATTGTAACTGTTGTGCAGCTTTGCACAGCAAATCCTAAATCAAGGCCCAGGTAATTGCCATAAGGGCATAAGGACAACCTGCTTGGGTCAGGCTTGAGGGGCCCATCCTGCCCAGCAACCTGTTCTCACTGTGACCAACCAGATGCCTATGGGAAGCCCACAAGCAAAGGCTTAAATGCAGCAACACTCTCCACTCCTGCAATGCTCAGCAACTGGTATTCAGAATCATACTGTTTCTGACAGAAGAGGTAGAACATAGGCATCTTCCACGATTTTGCCTGATCTCCATTTAAAGCCATTCAGGGCAAAAAAATTAAAATTTGGCTCTGTAATTTGGAATTAATGTGATTTGATTTGATTTGATTGGTCTGTTAATAAAAATTATTTATAAAATTAATAAAGCCATTCAGATTGTTTGCTGACCAGGGCCAAATTTCAATTTCAAGGGCAAAGAAGCAGATTTCCAAATGATAAGAGTTCTTAACACTGTGGAGCAGACTGCTTTGAGAAGTGGTGAGCTCTACTTTGCTGGAGGTGTTTAAACAAAGGGTGGATGTCTGCCTGAGTCAAATTCCAGCGGGAAGATGGCAGCCTGTCGTGAATGCTGCAGTTGATTTCTGCCTTGGAGATCAAGACTTGGGCTCTGATCTTCAGATCCCTTGTAGCTCTGTGGATTGCATCCAACTAAGTTCTGCTCAAAGTAGATCCGTTAAAATAAATGGACCCAAGTCATAGTCATTCATTTCAATGGGTCTACACTGAGTACGATTAACACAGTGTGCAATCCTGTGATGCTATGGAATCGTCTGTGTAACTGTCCTGCAAAGGAGTAGCAGGATGACAATCTGAAGAAAATCATTGCTCCGATTCAGCAGTAAACAGCAGGTTTTCCTGAGGAAAGCGGTGGGACACAAACAAACACTTGGACCCGAGCCTACAAATCATGGACCTGCTAGATATTGTGGCACAAATGGAAGTATGGGTGAGCCCTTGGTTCGGCAATATTAGCTTAGATGGTTGGTTGCCCTGGTTACCTTAGATTCAGAAATAAATGGTTTCCATTGCAATAACCCTGAACCACATTTCACCTTGTCTGATTCAAGGTAAGGCAGTTTCATACACTGATCCCTGCAGTGTTGGGCTACGAGCATTGCTAGGCTTGAGAAGTACAGAACAAGAACATAATAACTGCATTCTCCAACAACAACAAAAGTACCAGGATCGTCAGTTGGAATCAGATCATCTGAAATCTAGGTGGTTACATCCCAACTTTGGAAAAGAATCTCATAAAAGTGCCATGGTAACAAGGGTTTAAAGTTGCAGGCTTGCCCACATCAGTTGACACCGTGTTCCTTTGTCAGATGAGCTGTGATCCACTTTAAAATGAAGTCTTAACTGAGCTGCACCCATTAAAAAGGACAAATAACAAACATTGGATAGGTTAGGCCTCTTCTTTGAAATGAAAGAGATGGATAGGCATGATTGCATAGGCAGAGTTTACATCCAAGACTAACACTACTGTATCAGATAACGCACATGATTTGCAGAATAAGTTAACAAAGGGAAAACTGAATATAACTGAACATAACCTGTAAACATAGGCATAAGTCTAGATCTTGTGGATAAAAGTGCAGTGAAAATATGTGTATGCCACATGTACACACATGGGTTGCAGAATAAGTTAACTAAGGGAAAACAAGACCTATACTGTATAAATAATGTGTAAAGTGTAAGGAGGAAAAAAACACTTTCCGTTGTTTTATTAACACATTTTCCCCACAAGTTCACAGTGAAAATAATTTACAGCTGCACTTAAGAAGTTAGGATGTGATTTTACCAGTTCTCATATCGGCAAATTAATAGTTGGTAGACGTACAAAAATACCCAGGAAGATGGGACATGAAGTAAAAGCAGATAACTGTTCCTCAGCTTCAAAACAGAAAACATGGTGAATACACATTTATAAAGGCCCCTCAAAATGTATTTTGTGTAAGATCCTGAAGACAACTTCAAAGAAGAAGGAAATATCCTCAATATCTGTCAAGCAATCTCCACTGGGACTATTCAGCAGAAAGGGAATTATTTGTATATATTAATCCTGTTCACTGCAATCTTCATTTTGTAGGCCCAGTCAAAAATAGGCAGGAGTTGAAATGGCCTGGTGCAGTGCAGTGTAGTCCATATGGGCCTCTGCATATTAAGGGGTGTAGCTAAGTGGTAGAGCACATGCTTTGCATTGGGGAAATACCAGAGACTAGCTTCTCACTGATTTAATACTATGACCACAGTAAAAGACAGCTTCTTATATCCTGCCTTTCTTCATCATGGAACCCAAAGCAATAGACAGGTGTTCTCAGGTCACCTTTCCAGGTACTGACCAGATTCTGCCCTGCTTGGTTTCAGCAAGGTGATAAGTGTCATGGATCTTCAGACCAGGACTCACAGCACAAACACCTTGGAAGAAGGAAGTCCTTTCATCTTCATTTGGCATTGTAGATGACATTGTAGAATGACCATAAAGGTAAAGGTATCCCTGACCATTCGGTCCAGTCGTGACCGACTCTGGGGTTGTGGCGCTCATCTCACTTTATTGGCCGAGGGAGCTGGCGTACAGCTTCCGGGTCATGTGGCCAGCATGACTAAGCTGCTTCTGGCGAACCAGAGCAGCGCACGGAAACGCCGTTTACCTTCCCGCCGGAGTGGTACCTATTTATCTACTTGCACTTTGAGGTGCTTTCAAACTGCTAGGTTGGCAGGAGCAAGGACCGAGCAACGGGAGCTCACCCTGTCGCGGGGATTCAAACTGCTGACCTTCTGATTGGCAAGTCCTAGGCTCTGTGGTTTAACCCACAGCGCCACCCGCGTCCCCAAGAAGAACCATAGGTAATAGGTACATGTTATTATTTATATCTCACTATGGGTGTATGGGGTGTGAGGGGAGGGCTAGTATCTTTGGTGAGAGACATGTCATACTCCTCCTGGGTGAGAGTAGGTGATGGGTCTCAAACCCTTGATGAGTTAAGGACTTCCCTTGTATGAGAAGACAGGCTCTGTAGGATTGAGCAGACGAGACTAATAGCGAGTTAAATGGTCAAGAAGGCGGTTTCTGCAAGTGCTGTAGTGGGAAGTGAGGGGCAGATGGGGCTCATCAACCTGAGAAGGTAGCCCATCCAAGAGAGTGAACACTTTGACCCTGAACCTCCACTGCCTTGCGGGATATTTTCGGGAGAAGAAAACCCTACACAAATCTGGAGCAGAGTCCTTAAGATGGCTGGGTGGCGCCTTATACACCTCCTTCCAGCAACTTATGTGGCCAAGCTGGTGCCAAATATATTGCTCTGCTTTCCTTTGGACCACATTAGAAAGGCTGGGGGGGGATCTTTTCTAGGAAGCCCAGGACCTACATATACATTGCCCAGGCTTGTGCCCTGGAAAGGTCACTTTGGTGCTGCAAACACAACGGTTTGAGCTCATTCCTGGAGGCACACTCCATTGCCTCTCGAGACAGACATATGCCAACAATGTGGGATGTATTGCTAGAGCAGTCAAGTACAACATTTTCCTGTTGCCTAGAATGGACACACAGGAGAATGCAGCTCCAGACAGGGAGGACTTCCTGTCATCCCTGCTCTCGTATGTACGTAACCAGGTAGATGGGCATGACCCTAGCTGACCCTGTAAAAGGGCTGGCCATGCAGCCATTTTCCCTTTTTTTTCTTTTCACACTTCTCTCTTGGACTTCCTCTTCCAGCTCTTAGCCAGCATGTGGCTCATCCTTGCAGAAGATGGAAGCCACAGGTAGAAAGTCTGAGGCGTAGCTCAGACTTCTTTCCTCTACAAATGTAACTGTAACCACAGGATAAAGCCTGCCTTCTGATTACTGCTGTGAACTGAATGTGAGTAAAACTTCATTGTTATTTTCAAAAAGACTGTGTTGTGTTATTGTTATTTTAGAGGGAAATAAAGAGGACATTTACCAGGAACAATCCAGACCGGACAAGCCAGACTGGATTGCTTAATTAAAAGACTCTAACGAGTCATCAACTGCTTCGCTATAAGCTGCAAGGGAATGTGCTCTGCTGTTTGCTCACTAGTGTGAGTGAGGAGGGATAATATCAAAAGAATATATTCTCTCCTACCTTGCTTTACATTCCCACAAACAACATTTCCCACCCTTCCTCCCGAAGAAGCCCAGGAGGCAGTGTTCTTATTTTGTATTTTTATGTTGTGAACCGTCCTGTAATCTTTGGATAAAGTGTGGTATACAAATTTAATAAATAATAATAATCACGCAAGTATTCCCTTTCAATTCACTTGGGAGTTCCTGGCAAATCCCTTCATAAAATTAATAAAATTATTGAAAAGTTCATAGTGGAAGAATTGATAGCAACAATACCAATTTATTTGTAGTCTTCTTTAAGAAAAATAAATAAAGCAAATAATATGCAGCAGGTGGCAGAGAAAGATCCTTGTTCAGTAGTGAGTGTTGAGCCTGCTCCTGCACATCAAGGATCTCTGAATGAAGGTCAACAAACCAGGGTTATCTCCCTCAGCAGATCACTGTGCTTTGAATATGGAGGCCAGTCCATAAGGCTGATCAGCCCTCATCAGATAAAGTAACGTTGACTTACTACATTTCCAGAACTGGTCATATAGAAGAGCTGTTAAGATTGCTACATATAAACAAAAACAAAACCCACCCGCAAATTAAAGTTTTCAATGTTAAAATAACGCTTCTGGTCTAGAGACCTTCAGGTGCAAGAACGTATGTGGGATTTGTTTTGATTTGTAGGCTTCTCCTCCTTATGAGATGGTATTTCCCAATATTGCAACCGTTGCTTACATTCTTCCAACTAAGAAAAGAATAGAAACTGAATCACAATCGGAGGTAACTTAATCACTTCATTCACTTGTACTAGAAGAAGAAAAAGAGAGAAGGGAAACAAGCATGCAACGTTCCAGGTATGCAAAACCCAAGGCACCAGATAATTGCAGTTTCTAATATGCGTGTGGTGGGCATTCAAGCAGGGGCGAAAGTGAGCGCTCCTCTCGAAAGCCCACGAGCAGGACTGAGTCAAGAACAGCCCAGTTCACAGAAAGCAGGACCTGTGCTCACCTTAAGCTCTGCAAGTGCCACCTTCCCACAAGGCCTTGAACTCTCCTTGGGGAGGAGCAGAAGGCAGCAGTGGACGCTTACCTGGCCTTAACACATGAGATCATAACCCATGAGAGTGTGTGCAGATGGGAAACAGACTGCCAGGGAAAGGGGAGTGGCCCTTGCTTAAAATTCCTGGGCCTTGGGCAGGGGGAAAAAGGAGGCAGGGGCAGTGGAGGATGCTTTGTAAGCACACTTCAAACTTTTTGGATGTGGTCACCTAAAAAAAAAGACATTGCAAAACACCGGCTGTGTGGAACCGTGTCCAGCATGCCTCACACTGTGTTGTGCCCCCTAATTTTATCCCCCTCTCCAAGCAAGGATTTCATGTTTTAAGGAAATAATGCACACATGTGCATAATATACTGAATGTTTCAGTATGCCTGCCCTTATGGAAATACAGTGGTACCTCAGGTTAAGTACTTAATTTGTTCCGGAGGTCCGTTCTTAACCTGAAACTGTTCTTAACCTGAAGCACCACTTTAGCTAATGGGGCCTCCTGCTGCCGCAGTGGAGCACAATTTCTGTTCTCATCCTGAAGCAAAGTTCTTAACCCGAGATACTATTTCTGGGTTAGTGGAGTCTGTAACCTGAAGTGTCTGTAACCTGAGGTACCAATGTAAATGGAAAATGTTTTATTTGCAGGTCATCATGCTTAGTAAGCAGGCCAGGATTTAACTACCTTCCACTTCATTAGGACTGAGTTCCTTATGCTTAGGCAGGCTCCCCCTCATCCCCTCTCTTCTTCCTCAACCCCTGTGGAAACGTATCTGCTCACACCACTCACTGCTCCCTCCGGGATTTCAGGAAACTGCCTTAATGCTGAGTGAGGATGCTGGTCCATCTAGCCCAGCATTTTCACCATTTTCACTGACATGGGTTTCAAGCCGAGGTCTCTCCCAGCCCTACCTGGAGACGCCAGGTATTGAACCTGAAGCCCCCTGCATACAAGACAGGTGGTTTACCAACAGGCTATGGCCCTTTGCTTTTGTTTGTTTGATTGGTTGGGAGGAAGCAGAAGCCTCTCCAGAGGCCCCAGCTTTATGTTGGGCAGCTGGTCCAGAAAGAAGCTATGGCTGGGTTTCTCACAAGCCGCTTTTATTGCTGCGTCTGGGCAATTCCCACCTTTGCACTGCAGTCCCTTCAAAACAGCACAGTTTACTCTGGAGTGTACAGCCATTTCCCATGCCTTGCCCTCTTCCGGCAACTACTGCCCACTTCCGGTCCCTCTCATTTCCTTTGACAGTCCCACAACCACTTGGGGGAAAGGAGCAAACTGAATGGGTACTAGTGTCTACCTGTGGCTGCTGCACTCTGCACCCACAGAAGGTGGTTTAACGCAGAGGTGGGAAACATCTGTCCTTCCATTTTCTTATTAGACTCCCAACTCCCATCAGCCTCAGATGGTCAGGGATGATAAGAGATGTAGTCCAGCAGCATTTAGACGGACAGTTTCCTCACCCCGATATAACGAAAAGCCTCCATATGAACTTCACGGGACCAAGACAGCATTAGCTCTGCGTGCTACTTAAAAACTTTTTTTTTTTTTTTAATCCTCCCATGGCTTATTTGTGAACCTTCACAATCTGGCTAAAACACAGCTCAAGTCCCTGTAAATCTCTATCACAGCAAGAGGAGAGAAGCCTACCATGCTTGCAGGCGTCCATGCAGTCTTTCTTTGTAAGAAAGTTGTTATTATTCCCGCCGCATCCTGTATAGTTGAATGCCACACAAGTTCTGCTCGCTATATTGTAGTAAAAGCGACGTAGTGAAGCTGAACAGAGTCCCACATCCTTGGGACTAGAGCAATAGGAGGGACTCTCTTCAAAAAAAAAAAAAAGAAGGAAAAAAGGAGTTAATTAAGAGTGTGTGTGTTTTGAAGAGCAGAATATAGTGATGTTTAGAATTCACAAACAATAATGCCCAGATTTTTAAAAAATTGGCAAAGTTTACAGTTTTAATTAGATTAGATACAATATCACCAGGTTCACCTGCTCCCTTGGAGAGTAAGTTTAGGAAATACATGAGAACATTTCATCCCTCCCCCACCTATCAAGCTATATAGGCCTATGGCTTGTATGAAAAAATAATTACTTCTCCCCAACTTGCAGACATCAGTGCAGGATCTTTGACTGGAAAACATGTTAGGGTGTCGTGAACGTTTTTTAGGGAAAAATTCCTCGCATTTCATTGTCTCAAGGTTGAAGAAATATTTCGGCTTGAGGGGGCTCCAGGTCCCTTGCGGAGGTTTCACTCGGCACATTACAGGCACTTCTGAAAATTAAACCGCAACTGTTTAGATTTTTTTTTTTTTTTTTAAACTGCCTAAAGGAAACCATTGCTCTTAAAAATCTCCCCCAATTCACTTCAGGATTTGAAATTTGAGAACAATGACTTACTCTTGATTTTCCCGCAAGTTTCTATACAAGCGTCAAAGCTCAAAAAGTTGTTTTCGTTCCCCAAGCAGCCCCCGTGAGTAAACCTCTGGCAGTCTTGGGAGGCTCGGTTGTAGTACCACCTGTCAAATGAACCTGGGCAGACTCCGGGCACCGGTGACTCTAGGCACAGCTCTCTGTTGTCTGCATGAAAACAAAACCAGGGGAATGGAAGAAATGAAACGCTTTAAGTCCAAATGAGGTAAGGGGTGGGGGGGGGGGGGAGCCTGACTAGATCAGGCCAAAGGCTCAGGCAGTCCAGCATCTGGTTATCTGTGGTCAGTCAGATGGCCTGAACTCAAAAGCACCCTCCCCACATGCAATTCCCAGCAGCTGGCCTTCAGAAGCATACAACCTCCAAAGGGGTGTCAGAAAAGGGCCTCTGTGGCAAGTCACATTTAAATGCCTAATCATTTGTGAATTTGTACACTTTGTTCTCTTTCAGGCTGTTCAAGTTGGTGTCCGTCACTGCTTCTTGTGGGAGCAAACGCCAAAGTTTAAATATCCGCTGTGGTAAGAAGTACTTCCTTCTGTTGAATCATCCAACATTCATTGAACAGTATGTTTCCAATCACAATTCAAAGTGTTGGTGCTGACCTTTAAATCCCTAAATGGCCTTGACCCTGCATACCTGAAGAAGCATCTCCACCCCCATCGTTCAGCTCCGTTGAGGTCCAGCTCCGAGGGCCTTCTGGTGGTTCCCTCCCTGCAAGAAGTGAGGTTACAGAGAACCAGGCAGAGGGCCTTCTCGGTAGTGGCGCCCGCCCTGTGGAACTTCAGATGTGAAGGAAATAAACAACCAGCTTACTTTTAGAAGACATCTGAAGGCAGCCCTGTCTTGTTGTTGTTTAGTCGTTTAGTCGTGTCCGACTCTTCGTGACCCCATGGACCAGAACACGCCAGGCACCCCTGTCCTCCACTACCTCCCGCAGTTTGGTCAAACCCATGCTGGTAACCTCGAAAACACTATCCAACCATCTTGTCCTCTGTCGCCCCCTTCTCCTTGTGCCCTCCATCTTTCCCAGCATCAGTGTCTTCTCCAGGGAGTCTTCTCTTCTCATGAGGTGGCCAAAGTACTGGAGCCTCAGCTTCACGATCTGTCCTTCCAGTGAGCACTCAGGGCTGATTTCCTTAAGAATGGATGCGTTTGATCTTCTTGCAGTCCATGGGACTCTCAAGAGTCTTCTCCAGCACCATAATTCAAAAGCATCAATTCTTCGGCGATCAGCCTTCTTTATGGTCCAGCTCTCACTTCCATACATCACTACTGGGAAAACCATGGCTTTAACTATACGGACCTTTGTTGGCAAGGTGACATCTCTACTTCTCAAGATGCTGTCTAGGCCCTGTCTAGGGAAGCTTTTAATGTTTGATGTTTTATTGTGTTTTGGGAGCTGCCCAGAGTGGCTGGGGAAACCCAGCCAGATGGGCTAGGTATAAATAACAGTTGCCCCCAAAGCGAGAGAATTGCCACGCTGCCAAGCAAACAGGACTGTGTTGTGATCCGCTTGACTTCTGCAGTCCATTTCACCCTGCTCCAAAAGATTCCTTCAAGCCCCATTATTTTCAGTCAATCATTAGCTTTTAAGAGGGTCTATTAAACGACTAAACAACAACAAAAATTCATCTGAACTGTGTGTGTGTTTAATGTGCATTTTATCATTCCTTTTATTACTGATGTTCAGTGCCGAGTGCAATCTTTGTTTAAATCCTCCCCAGCACTGGAGGATTTAAACAAAGGCACAAGTGCTTTAGTAAGCTAAATACTCAAAAACTTCTTTGCTCATATTATTTCTCATAATAAAAACGCGTTGTCGCCAGCAAGTTGGATGGGGGGGGGGCAGGTACACCACGCGAGGCAATGTGGGGATGAACTGGGCAAAAACATTTCTCTTCTCGCAGACCTGTGACTAATGAAGCAATCTATGTATTGCCTTCTAAACTGTGGGTGGAGTTTATGGTTCTCCTTTGTTGATAGAGAAAAATCTATTAATTCCAGGTGCCATAAGAAAGCTGCAGAGATAGTGCAGGATAGTGTGCACCCCAGAAATGATCTCTTTCAGCTTCTGCCTTCTGGAAGAAGGTACAGGGTTATAAAGACTAGGACTAGCCGCCTGAAAAACAGTTTCTACCCAAATGCGATTTTGGTTTTAACGCAGTGTAAGGAGTCTCTATGGGAGTATATTGTATTTAAAAATGGGGTACCAGAGTTTTTAGGGGGCTAACCAGGTTGGGATAGCTGGGATAGCAGGCTTGTTGATTTTTGAATGTCTTATGTAGAGTTTTCAATTTCGTTGTTCTGTATGGGACAATGACAATAAAGATTATCGTATTTTTGTGGTTTTTGAAGCAATCTATGTATTGCCTTCTAAACTGTGGGTGGAGTTTATGGTTCTCCTTTGTTGATAGAGAAAAATCTATTAATTCCAGGTGCCATAAGAAAGCTGCAGAGATAGTGCAGGATAGTGTGCACCCCAGAAATGATCTCTTTCAGCTTCTGCCTTCTGGAAGAAGGTACAGGGTTATAAAGACTAGGACTAGCCGCCTGAAAAACAGTTTCTACCCAAATGCGATTTTGGTTTTAACGCAGTGTAAGGAGTCTCTATGGGAGTATATTGTATTTAAAAATGGGGTACCAGAGTTTTTAGGGGGCTAACCAGGTTGGGATAGCTGGGATAGCAGGCTTGTTGATTTTTGAATGTCTTATGTAGCGTTTTCAATTTCGTTGTTCTGTATGGGACAATGACAATAAAGATTATCGTATTTTTGTGGTTTTTTAAATATATATATATTGCAAACCGCCCTGTGATCTGCGAGGGAAGGGCGGCGTAGGAATTAAGAAAAACAACAAATAATAATAGGATCTGGAGTCTGGAGTCGCGATCACCGAGAAGGTGAGAAGAAATCCGTTTTACAGCGTCTTGCAAGAGCGCAGCCAAGGAAGCTCCCCACCTCCAAAACAGACCCGCGCCCCACGTTACCTGCCGTCGGGATCTGGAGCCGGACGCGGCCCAGGAGCACCACGAAGGCGGCGGCTCGCAGAAAGGCGCGCGAGTTCCCCGCGGCCTGGCCCATCGCCCGCCGCGGGCGACTGGCTGCGAGGGCCGGGCTGGTCTACGAACGACGGAGACGTTGGGCTTGCGGAGCCGCCGGGGCCTCTTTAAGGAAGAACTGCGCGTCTTCCCACGGCCGCCTCGTCGCGGCTCAGGGGCTGGGCGCGCGTCTCGTGGGCGCGTTGCAAAAAGCATCCCCGGGATGAGTCCCTGGGCATCCGCGAGCGGCATCGGAGGCGAGGGGACGGCGAGCGGGGTTGCCGTGGAGGCCTGGCGCGCCTGGGCTGCCCACCTCGACGGCGCAGGGCATGAGCTGCCCTCGAGCAAAAAGTCCCCGAAACCATCAACAACTCGCCGAGCCTTTGAGTTTTAAATAATCCCCAGTGCGCATAATGTGGCCACGCGACTCTTGATACTTCCCGGGTTTATGGCTTTGTCTAGAACGCAAAGTGACCATTATTGCTTGACTTCCTTTGAAGAACATAAATTGCCCATTAAACCAACTGCTGGGGACATTTTGGAGGGTGGTGGTTTATGCGCTGGAGGGGGTAATCGGGAGAAGTACAGTATTTGTATATTTTAGTCCTGTTCTTATCAAAGTGCCCAACTGCAAGGCCCAGTCCAATTTGCAGGAGTTTGACCTGGCTATTGCAGGGTAAGTCACACTCAGCTCTGCACAGTAAACTCTCGGTTATGAAGCTGGGGGAATGTTGGTTTGTTTCAATACTTCAAAGCTCCTGTTAACTGGTATTTCGGTTATATTGACTAGAGGCGCATTTCAATGTCGATTGGAAAATGTTGGGTGGGTGTTGCAGTTTATTGCTAGGATGTAGAGCTTGATGTTTCTAATGTCTGATGTTTTATTGTGTTTTTAATATTCCACTCTTGAAAGCCACCCAGAGTGGCTGGGGAAACCCAGCCAGATGGGTGGGTATAAATAATAAATTATTGTTGTGTTGTTGTTGTTGTTGTTAAGCAGGGTTGGCCCAGATGACCTTCAAGGTTCCAAAGCAGACCCATTAAAAAGAAGTCCTAAGTCACGTCCATTTATTTCCATGGATCTACACTGAGTGCGCCTAACATAGCATACAATCCTTTGATTCTCTGAAATCTGAATGGATGCTGGTCTGCTGAAGGGAAACAAGATGCAATGCTTAATTTTACTTGTATTTTATTTTTGTACATTTTTAATACATGGGGGATGGGGCGTAGCACATGCGTTGCATTCTAAAGATCAGAGGCTTTATCAGTTGTATCTTCAGACTAGATTGTTCTGGTATGACACCTATTTAAGGCTGCTTCATATATATCCCAATACATGTCTTCAATCATGAAACTGAAAAGGATGTGACTGCAGTTCTCGAAAAGTCACCCATCCAGGTGCTGACCAGATTCTGCTCTCCTTACCTTCAGCAAGGTGATAGCCTTCAGACCACAAGGAGTCACTGAACAGGGATTTGAGCATGGATCTCCATGACCCCTTCAGCTGTCGAAGAGGCAATTCTGCATGTGGACATCTGTCCTCTTCCTTGAAATGAATGGGACGGATATGCTTGGGAGCAGAGGCAGAGTCTAGATCTTAACTGGATAAAGTAGAATGAAAATGTAGCATGTGCATGCAGTGTGTACATACACGGACTGCAAAATACGTTCGCTAGGGGGAAACTTGATCTACATAAAATGATGTGTAACAAATTAGGAGAAACAAACACTTATGACAACTTATTTTATTTTTCTTCATTTTTACAAATTTACAGTGAAGGTCAGTCACATTTGCACATAGCAAGTTAGGATGTAATTTTACCAGTTCTCATATAGGCAAAGTAAGGTTTGACACAGGTGCAAATATCCTTAGGACAGACAGCATCAAGTGAAGGCAGATGACTCTTCTTCAGCTTCAGGACAAAAACATGCCGAATGCACATTAATAAAGGCACCTCAAAATGTGTTCTGTGCAAGAGATCAGGAGGATGACTTTAAAGAGGAGGGACATAATCTCAATATCTGACTAGCATTCTCCACTCTTAACTGTCCAGCAGGAATAATCTCATGATGAAAATTAATCCTGTAGCTTTAGAACTGGACCAGTTGACAATGGGAGATGCAGCCATCAGTTCACCACACTCCTGAAACCTTACGTAGCTTATAATTCACCTTAAAAAACAAGCAAACCCCACTATCAAGTTCATTGCTGGTCTCCTCCCAGTGCCAGCTTTTTAATCAGCAGCATTACAATTATGTATATTACCAAGAACAAACGTATTTTATTTTTATTATCACTGTATCTATATCCCAACTATTCTCCAAGGTGGCAAATACACTTCTCCCTTCTATACCTTCAGAACAATCCTGTGAGGTAGGTTAGGCTGAGAGACTGTGTGTGTACAAAAACCACCCAGACATGGCTGAGTGGTGAACTGAACCCTAGTCTCCCAAGTCCTAGTCTAGCACTCTTAACCACTAGTCCACGTTCATATTTCCTAACCTCAAACAAGGGCTTTGAACCCAGGATAAAATTTTAGAATGTCTGATTGGGTTTTGACTTGTCTACATTCTCCTCCCTTCCAATTCACTTGGTAGTTTTTGGCAAGCCTGCCCCCTAAGGATGTTCTTGAAAAGTTCACAGCAAAGGAATTGATATCAGCAATACCAATTTATTCAAGAGAAAAACGAGTTTGGTTAATCTTCAGTTAAAGGAACAATGCAAGAAATATCTGACAAAGATCTGTTTTTTAAAAAAACAACTATGGGCCATGGTTCTTGCTTCAGCTATTCAACAACAGTTCAGCTCTTCCAATACAGCAGAACCATTTTCATAAACTACACAAAGGGGAAAGTTTAAAATGTATGCATTTATATTTATAGTAACATTTTATAAAACTTGGGGGAAACTCCATAAGATCTAAAGATCTGCATCTGCAGTTATCCTGCAACGTCTGTAATCAGCTATATCCTCTCTGCCAGACTTATTCACTTAGAAACACAGGAATCTCCCTTATCCCAAGCCAAAATATTTGTTCAGCCAGCTCAGAATTGTCTACAATGAGTGGATGGGGTTTCAGACCAAAGCCCTCCCCATTGCCCACTATCTAATGCTATCTAGTGGTCAGTGAGATTTGCCTGATCTCCTGCCACTGGCATCACTGGCTTAACTTGAGCAAGGCAGCATTGAGAGTGGTGTGCTGCAAATGCACTGGCAGAAGCACTGGATTGGTTCTGCCCATGTGTTTCAACTGCGCCAACCACACCCCGACTGATCATGCTGCTGTCATGCAGGTGATGGGAGGTCATGTAACATCAGCACAGCGGACTGTTTTAACTAGAGATTCCAAGAACCAAACCTCAGACATTCTGCATGCAAGGTAAGCCCTCTACCACGCGTCTGCCACCCCTCCTTATGAAGATGAAGATAAGAAAGTTCAGGAGAAGGTCTTAATTTAGTGTTCCATATAATGAAACCACCAGAAAGGGTCTATCGTATTCAGTAGCCAGTAGAGAAGAACCAATGTTCAGCAGGGAGTGTTGAGCCGCCTCTTGTGCGTCCAAGTATCTGAATGAGGGTCAACAGCCCAGGATTTTATCCTTCAACAGGGCACACTGGCATGTGCATGGGGCCCAATCCCTCAGTGAGCTGTAACTAGATCAAAGTAACCTTGCCGTTCAAAACTGTTCATATAGTAAAATTGTTACATAGCCACATAAAACTGAACAAAACCTAAACCCACCCATAAGTTAAAAGTTTCTAGTGTGTGAAATCAGTGCATCTAGTCTGGAAACCTCTCCAGATTTAAGGATGTATGTGGCGTTCGTTGGATTTGAATGTTGGCTGTAGACTCCTCATCCTTATGAGACAACATATTTTGATCCCGTAGCAGGTGGTATCTTTCTCCCTCCTAAGAAAATAGAAATCAAAATATAATCGGAAGTAACTTAAATCACTTTATTCACATGTGGTAAATAAAGACAAAAGAGAAGAAAAAGGGATGCAACATTCTAGGTCTGCTAATTCCCAACCACCAGGTAATTGCAGTTTCCACAATGCGTGTTTTGGGCATTAAAGCAGGGACAAAAGCGAGTCCCCGTCCCAGCAGGACTGAAGCCAGCACAACCCTCCTTGTGGCAAGCAGGGCCTGTGCTCACCCTTAATGCCTGCAGGTACTACCTCCTCACAAAAGCAAACGTGCCCTTGACCGTGATGGGTAGAAGACAGTCTGCCAGGGAAAGGGAAGAGCTCCTTGTCTGAAATTCCTTGGCAGAGGATGCTTTCTCACAAGCTGCTTTTGCCACAACCCGGGACGCATTCCAGCTTTGCACTCCTTCAGAACAGCACAAACGACTGGAGGGCACAGTCCATGCCTAGCCTTCATCCGGCAACTATTGCCCCCTTCCGGTCCCTCTCACCTCCTTCTACATCCTCGCAACCTTTGGCCAAGGGAGTGAGCTGAAAATACGGGAGGACCACAATCCACCTGTGGCTACTGCATTATGCACCTATGGAAGGTGGTTTAATGCAGGAGGGGGAAACCTGTGCCTCTCCAGTTGTTCTTGGACTCCCATCAGCCTCAGCCACTACGTCACATGGTCAGGAATGATGAGAGATATGTACTTGGATGGATACAGTTTTCTCACCCCAATATAACAAAAAGCCTCCCTGTTTGCTCTTGGAGAGCACCAGCTGTTTGTGCTGCTTAATGTTGTTCTCTTTAATCCCTCTAGAATTACTAGAACAGGGCTTATTTGTGAACCTTCACAATCTGGCTATAAGACTGCAAACGTCCCTGTAACTCTCGATCTCAGCAAAGAGAGAGCATCCTACCTTTCTTGCAGGCCTTGAGACACGATTTCCGAGTGAGGAAGTTGTTAATATTTCCTCCACAACCTGTATAGGTGAATTCTTCACAATCTCCTGTGTCTATGTTGTAATAAAAGCGAGGAACTGAACTCGAACAAATTCCCACGTCTTTGGGGTTAGAGCAAAAGGAAGGGGTATCTTTAGAAAAAGAAAGAGAGAGACAGAGTTACTTAACACTACTTATTTTTGTTTTTTGAAGTGTAGACTGCAGTGGTGTTAGGCATACAAACCAACAGTTCCCAATCAGAAAGTGGGCCGAGTTTCTGATCTTTGATTTAATATGTGTACACTGCTTTCCCAGCAAAAACAAGCTCAAAGCGGCTCATAACTACAAAGCATTAAAAATGAGCAAACATTTCCATCCGTGCAATCAATTAGGGAAAAGACACACACACCACAATAGTGCATTGGTAAAGCAAAAACGAACAATGCCATAAATAATTGATGCAATTCAATACAAACTTTTAATAATTCAAAATTAATTCATCAGAAATGGTTGGCGAGCACCAGTCCCATGAGACACAACAGAACATTTCACCCTCCCCCACCCAAACAAGCTATTAATTAAAAATAATAATTACTTCTTTTTGGCAGGCAGAAGTTCATGCAGGAGTCTTTATCGTCAAATCGGTTCTGGTTTCCTAAACAGCCTCCATAATAAAATTTTTCACAGCTCATCGTCTCAAGGCTGAAATAATATTTTCGCATTAAACCTCTACAGATTCCTTCGTCAGATTTCAGTCGGCATATTTTAGGCACCTCTAAAAACGAAAGAGAAACCAACTGGTTGAAAACAACAATCTAAGCCAAACCATTGCTTTTATCAAACCGATTCTGCAATTCACTCCAGGATTTGAAATTTTAGAGCTGCAACTTACTCTTGATTCTCCCGCAAGTCTTTGAACACTCTTCAAAACTCAAAAAGTTGTTGTCGTTTCCCACGCAGCCCCCGAAACTAAACTCCTGGCAGGTTTGGGTGGCTCTGTCGTAGTACCACCTGACATACAAAGCCCGGCAGGGTCCTTTAAGTGGTGGCTGGAGACAGATCTCTCTGTTGTCTGCATGAAAACAGAAGGGGGTGGGGGAAAGAGAAATGCTTTAGGTACAAATCCCAGAAACATGAAGAGAAAAGAGTAGGGAGGCAGGTAAGAAATTCATGTGTTGAAGGTTTGTCCCAGTGAAATGTAAGAAGACCTCTCCTGCACGAGGCCAAAGCCCAAGTAGTCCAAAGCCCAAGTAGTCCAGCCTGAAAGCAGGACCTGAGTTCAAGAGCACTCTCCCCACCTGCAATTCCCACGACTGGCCTTCAGAGGCATAAAAAAAGGTCAAGGACCCCGGGCGGTTAAGTCCAGTCAAAGGCGACTATGGGGTTGCAGTGCTCAACTCGCTTTCAGGCTGAGGGAGCTGGCGTTTGTCCACAGACAACTTTCCGGGTTGTGTGGCCAGAAGGCGCTTCTGGTGCAACAGAACACCGTGACGGAGACCAGAGCGCATGGAAACACTGTTTACCTTCCCGCCACAGTGGTACCTGTTTATCTACTTGCACTGGCATGCTTTCGAACTGCTAGGTTGGCAGGAGCTGGGACAGAGCAACGGGAGCTGACTCCGTTGCAGGGATTCGAACTGCATATCTTCCGATCGGAAGAGGCTCAGTGGTTTAGACCACAGCGCCACCCGCGTCCCTGTTTCAGAGGCATACCCCCTTCTTGTGGAGGGCAGTGGAGAGGACTGTGGTGGGGCAGCTGAAATTATTCTAGGTGACATCAATCTGGGTTGAGAATGCTGTGGCAGGATTGCTGACAGGAGTTTATACCCTGTCATCTTATAATACATGTTCTCAGAAAGCTGTACTGGTTGCCAAACTGCTACCAGGCAAGGATCAAGATGTTACTCTTAGTATGTAAAGGCCTTAACAGATTGGGGCAGTTTACTTGCAAGATCCCATTACCCGCCCCCCTCCATATGCCCGCTAAACTACTTCGATCTGTGACTGGTGTCACATAATACTCATTCCACATTTGTAAGAAATATTTTAGCGTGGCAGCACTCACACTTTGGAACGCCCTGCTTAGGGACCCCAGGCAGGCACTTTTCCGCACATGCTAAAAACATTTTTCTTTAGGCAAGCCTACTCTGTAAACTGCTTTGAGTGTTGTTATTTTTAACTATCAAGTGGTGTATAAATTGTATTAAATAAATTATTATTATTATTAATTGAGTTTATATACTGCCCTATACCCGGAGGTCTCAGGGCAGTTTACATAAAAATATCACAACATATATAAAAACAGAATGAAAACAGCAACCCAAACACCCCCTGAAAAGAGCCACATTTTAAAAGGGTATAGGATGCCAAACAGATCAACCAAAGGCCTGGTTAAAAAGGAACGTTTTTGCCTGGCGCCTAAACTGTATAATGAAGGCGCCAGGCGAACTTCCCTGGAGAGAACATTCCGCAGATAGGGAGCCACTGCAGAGAAGGCCCATTCTCCAGACATGTAGAATGTTGGCATGTTTTCTAATTTGATTTTTGGCTTAGCATTCATTTTAATTATTATTTTTGGATGTTTTAAATACTTTTTTCTGATGGCCGCATTATTTTATTCTTTTCGTAAACTGCTTTGAGGTTTTATTACAATGACACGGTATCTAAAACTTGTGAAACGGATAATTTTTTATATAAAGAAAAAAACCAGTCTCCAACAGCAGAGGTAGAAACATAGCCATTGTGGCTAGTAGTTGTTGATAGCCTAATCTTTCATGAATTTGCCCAATCCTCTTTTGAACCCTTAAACCCAAAGAGCAAAGATACTGAGCTAAATGGACCAATGCTCTGATTCAGAATAAGGCAGCTTTCTGTGGTCACAGTACTGAATTGCTTGGGAAATGGCATTTTGCTGCAGATCTGGCTTGTATTTTTGAATCCTGACATTTGGGGGGGAATTGCTTAATCAACATATCTCACATTTACGGACGACGCAAGATCCTTCTTTAATTTATCATATTTAAAGGGAATATAATCTCTGCATCACAGGCACAAGGGCTTTAGTAAGCGCCAAACACACCCACAAACACTCAATGACGCGATCACTATTACCTGACAGCACTGATAGTCTTTACTTGGACTTTTGTTATTTTAACCCTTCTTTCTACGTTCCTATTCTACAGTTTCCTTCTTTGGTCTTTTAATTTTCACCTGTTGCTATAATTGTTCTCTCTCTTTTGTAAACATTGTACAATAAAGTTTTGAAAGGAAAACTTTGCCAAGAAAGAATAAAAACACCAGCACTCATAATATTTTGGCTACCGGCTAGGCAAAAAATAAAATAAAAAGGGTTTTGGCAGACGGAGGCAGGTGCAGCATATGGGGCGAAGCGAGGATTTTGGAAAGAGAACATCGGTCGCCATCCCTGGGAAGAGCAAAAACAACTCGCAAGAAGAAAACAGCTGATAACATGCACCCGCTCCAAAAAAAGGCCCCGATTACCTCCCGTTGTCGACTGGGGCCAGACCTGCTCCAGAAGTACCACCAAGGAGACGACCAGCAGAAAGGCCCGCGAGTTTCCAGAAGTCAGATCCATCGCTGCAAGTCGCTGCGCGCGTTTGGCTGGTCCACGACCGATGGAAACGTTGGCCACAGTGGCCCCTATATAAACGATCCCGGCTTCTCCGCCGCCGCCTCCTGGCCCAAAGCCTGCGGGCGTGCTTCCCAGACGAGGGAGGGCTCGGAGGGGGTGATTCATCCGTTTCTGGAAAGCGATGTAAAACCGCGAGGGGGCGGGCGGACCGAGGGAGCGGTCCCTTGCGTGGCTGGTGCGCCCCGCGCGTCATTGCGCATCTTCCGAAGAAGCAGCTCCGCGAGGTGGTCGCTGGCCCATCCCGACGCGTATCCGGGACGGCTGGGGCGGGCCTGGAGCCTCGCTGCTCGCGACCCCGACAGCGGCGAAAAGATCCGAGGAAGATGGAAGGAGCAAACATTGGAGTAAACCCCGAGTTGAATGCACGGGACAACACCAGCCAGACGCGAAAGTGTCCCCAGGCGTCTGTTGAGGACTCAGTCGGCACCAAGATGTTCTGCCCCACTATAGCTCACTTCTGAAGTTAAAAAGCAAAGCTTAGGGAGCTTGTGCCACACTGGCACGATGCAGTAGTTTTGTCTATGCGCTTATCGGACGTTATCCGAGCTTTCCACAGGAAGTAGCCTTCTACCTGGTTAGATTATATATTCTTATAGTCCAGTTGTTATATTTACATACAGTGGTACCTCGGCTTACATATGCTTCAGGTTACATACGCTTCAGGTTACACACTCCGCTAACCCAGAAATAGTACCTCGGGTTAAGAACTTTGCTTCAGGATGAGAACAGAAATCGTGCTCTGGCGGCGCGGCAGCAGTGGGAGGCCCCATTAGCTAAAGTGGTGCTTCAGGTTAAGAACAGTTTCAGGTTAATAACGGACCTCTGGAACGAATTAAGTTCTTAACCCGAGGTACCACTGTATTTTTATATTTATAAAATGGGACGCGGGTGGTGCTATGGGTTAAACCACAGAGCCTAGGGCTTGCTGATCGGAAGGTCGGCGGTTCAAATCCCCGTGATGGGGTGAGCTCCTGTTGCTTAGTCCCAGCTCCTGCCAACCAAGCAGTTTGAAAGCACGTCAAAGTGCAAGTAGATAAATAGGTACCGCTCCGGCGGGAAGGTAAACGGCGTTTCTATGCACTGTTCTGGTTGGCCAGAAGCGGCTTAGTCATGCTGGCCACATGACCCGGAAGCTGTACGCCGGCTCCTTCGGCCGATAAAGCGAGATGAGTGCCACAACCCCAGAGTCGGCCATGACTGGACCTAATGGTCAGGGGCCCCTTTACCTTTATATTTATATATAAAAAAACTATTTCCCTTTTCCTCCAAAAGCTTCTTCCTCGCCCTTCTACGTATTCTTCTCACAACAACTCTGTGGGGTAGGTAAGGCTGAGAGATCATGACTGGCCCAAGGTCACCCAGTGAAATTCATGACTGAGTAGGGATTTGAACTCCGGTCTCTCTGGGCTTAGTCCCTCACCCTGTCGAGGAATGAGGAACTGTTTTCAACTTGTGGGTGGCATTCGTACAATAGGTTTCGTTCCAGCCACAGGAAAAGGGAGAGGCATCTGCACTGAACTTCTCTCCATCCAAGCAGGCAAGAAGCACCACACATTCTAGCCTAACAAAGGCAATCACGGGTTCACAGAGCATTAGTAAGGGAGAGGCCTGAAGGGGCACATTTGGCCTCCAGGCCTGAGGTTTCCCACCCCTGCTGTAACCATTGCACTGCATTGCCTAATCCTGTTGGTTCTCAAGTAGAGGGAGGTCTTTCACAGCACTGCCTAGTTGGACCTTCTAACTGAAGATGGTGATCGGCATAGCATGTCTCCAGCATTTCAGACATCGTGTCCCACATATTTTTAACTGGAGATGCCAAGGATTGACTCTACTGCTCATTTCCGTGTTACTTGCTTCCAGAGAAAAACCCATTTCCAAATAACACAAAAATGAGCACTAACCTCGCACGATATTCCACAATATTTCTGGAAGTGTCTTTTACTGTTCTGGGGAGTTTTTAATGTGTGACATTTTAATGTATTTTTAATCTTTGTTGGAAGCCGCCCAGAGTGGGCGCGGTACAAATAAATTATTATTATTATTATTATTATTATTATTATTATTATTATTAGTCATGTGGAAGCTCAGACATCATGCAGAAATTAAGAGCTTTACTGAGACCAGAGGAAATGCTTATACATATATTAGGAATAGGAAACAAACTATTTGATCTAACCCAGTCCTGCCTACTCAGATTAGCAGGGATGTTGGAGAATTCAGATGAAATGAGATATGGTACTGGAAACGGCATCAGTTTGTGTGCCTGTCTGCAAGCAGCACTGGAAATTAGGCAAAAAATTTAAAAACATGCAATTGGTATTCACAATTGTCATTTCCCTCCCCCCAGTCTGTAATTTGCTTTTGTTATTTTTTTCAGTATGCAAACAATATACTATTGATAGGATTCCCCCACCCCACCCATTGAAATGAACAGTGTGGAATCATAACAATATTGTAATCAATTATGTTATTAAATCTGAAGAGCAAGCTGATTGATGTTGGTTTTGAGGAACCTGAACTGCAGTGGAACGGAAACAGTGTTGCATGTTTGATATGGAGCAGAATCCCTATAGGCAGGCAGAGAGGCATTTTCCCTCCTTTTAACAGGAAATGCCAGGAATTGAATGTGGAGCCATTTCAAAGCACACTCTCTGTCCCGGAAGTATGTTCCTTCTTATGCTCTTTTACTTACTACTCATCAGCATGTAGCAGAACACCCTGAGAGATGCAGCTGTGTTTTCAGAGGTGCTTAATCCTCTGAGTGCAAGAAAAGCGGAAAGTGAGCAACGTGGGGGAGATTAATCAGCATCTTTTTATGGCGTATTTCCAGTACAGTGTCCAATTCTGGCCAATTTCTTAAGATAGGCAATGGAAGCTAGATGGAGCATTCAGGTGGCCCAAATGATAGTCCCTTCCGTTCTTCCAGAAAATCTGGAATTGGTTATTGTTAGCTTTCCAAGAAGAATTTAAAACGGGCACTGCTGTATTCTGTGAAAGGAAACAACTACTATTCCCCACCCACTGCTCCTCAACTTCAACTGAATTAATATGCCAGGCATCGATAATAATAGCATGGAGGGAGGAATATGGACAAAAATGGAATGAGCCACTGACAAGCCTTAATTATAAATTGTTTAATAGCCCCAAGGGCCTAATTTCAGCATGGGGGGGGGGCAGGTGGCAGGATGCAGTAAAGGGCGATAAAGTACGTCTGAGTTGCTGACATTAATTTCCCCAAGATCTGGTGGTGGTCCAAGTTAGAATCAGGGAGCAGGAGATTATCTCATCCTCCAAGCTAGTGAGGACAGATCTTTTATAGGAGGAATCTCTGCCCCATTCTATCTATCCTTTTCACCAAGACCTTTATTTTAGTCCTTCCTTCCTTGCATCTTGGTTATGTTGTTGTTGTTTGGTCGTTTAGTCGTGTCCGACTCTTCGTGACCGCATGGACCAGAGAACGCCAGGCACTCCTGTCTTCCACTGCCCCCCGCAGTTTGGTCAGACTCATGTTTGTAGCTTCGAGAACACTGTCCAACCATCTTATCCTCTGTCGCCCCCTTCTCCTTGTGCCGTCCATCTTTCCCAACATCAGGGTCTTTTCCAGGGAGTCTTCTCTTCTCATGAGGTGGCCAAAGTATTGGAGCCTCAGCTTCAGGATCTGTCTAGGTTATGCTGACAATCAAATGTCTTCAAGATCTTATTTTCATCTTACCTTAAGATCACCTCTTCTTTCTCTTCATTGTCGTACAACAGCTTTGCATAACCTGGTGCCTTCCACATGTTTTGGACTACAACTCCCATCAGCCCTAGCCAGCTTGGCCAACAATCAGGGAAGGTGGGAGTCACAGTCACTCAACATCTGGAGGGCACCAGGTTAGGAAAGGTTCTCCGCTCTGTATTTTTGTAAACAGAGTCTTCAAGCTTCTCATTACTTTGCTTCTCATTCCCCCCATTACATCCCAATTTTGCCCTCTATGTTTTGTGGCTTTGATCCAGAATCCATTTGATCCATTACTGCTTGTTTCACTTCCCTGCTTTGTTGGTTAGTTTTAGATTGTGGCTCTACAGGCGAAGACTGATGTTTTAAAAAACTGTTGCCAAGAACCTGTGCCTAGTAAGGCTAGGAAACTTATTATAATGGAAGCAAGAAAGTATCTCTCTTTGCCCCCATTGCAGAGGAAGGTCTTGCTAGGGGGTGAAGAAATCTAGGACATGTGTGGAAAACCCAAATCTCCTTAGCAAATCATTTTAGATTGAGTTAACTTAGCTGGAATTTATTAATAATGGTTACTGTGGATAATAATAATAATAATAATAATAATAATAATAATAATAATAATAATTTTGTATTTATTTATACCCCGCCCTCCCCAGGCAGAGCTGGGCTCAGGGTGGCTAACACCAGTAAAATTACAATTAAAAAAATAAATTAAAAAAGAAACCAATTTAAAATACAGGTTAAAGTATAATTTAAAATGCAGCCTCATTTTAATAGTAGCCCATATGGGAAGGATATTCCTTCATATTCTGCTTGTGGGCTTTTTGGAGTTTCTACTTGGTCATTTTGGGAAACAGGACATGCTGGAACTTTGTTCATATCCAGCATGGTTCCTACGTTTGCCTTTATGTATGTACAAATGGGACTGTAACAATGTGTTGCAGTATGCTCCTTCTTAGGGTGCCAGCCAGCCAGCCATGCTGTCATGCAGGATACTTAAGGGGCTCAAGCAGGAATCTCTCATCTCCTCCCACATAATACTTCAAAATCTGTAGCTACTAAGTATGGTCAGTGCTCATTGGGCTGGTTTTTTGTGGGGAGAGGAAGGGGGATCTCCATGGTTTAACTCACCCCATAATTCTACCCAGTGCTTTTTTTCTGGGGGTACGCAGGGGTACGCATACCCCTAAACATTTTGTGAATCTTTGTACTTTTGTCCATTTACTGTATTTATTTCCCCCGATCTGAACTATAAAATGGTGATTTTCTTGAGTCAAAATGAGAGTACCCCTAAACATTTTTTTTAGGGGGAAAAGCACTCATTCTACCAATGTGGATGTTTCTCCAAGCATGATGCCATCCTCTTTTTTAATATATATGTTTGTTTTTGAGAATAAAGGTGTAAAAAGATATACAATCAAAAGAAAATAAAAAAAAAACTGTAACTGTGACAAAAGTTGTTTACTTCATCCTCACTCTTAAGGTGCTTCCAGATGACCTGTTTATGGAGTATTAATCCTGATTTGTTTACAGGGAGATATTGTGTCAAAGTAACTGTTCTCCCACACTTTCCAGTATGTTTTCCCATTTGCTTTCCTTATCAGTAAAAGCCCTATCTTTTCAGAGAGAGGCAGGTTTGTTGTGCAAGAGCTCCCAATCAACTATAATGGTGCAACCTGAATTTGCTGCTATGTGATGGAATCGCACCCGAAAATAGTGACAGTCCAAAGCACACTTCTCATTGGTCCTATTTTGGTTCAGTTTCTATCAGCATTCGCCACCTGAGTTTGCTGCTCAAAGGAGTAGTACATACGTCCATTTCACTGTCCCTTTGAAAGCTTATTACAGGCATAGGCAAACTCGGCCCTCCAGATGTTTTGGGACTATAACTCCCATCATTCCTGACCACTGGTCCTGTTAACTAGGAATGATGGGAGTTGTAGTCCCAAAACATCTGGAGGGCTGAGTTTGCCTATGCCTGGCTTAGCAGAACTTATGGAGCTCCCATTATTCTTCCAAGTTCAAATCCCCTTCGGCAGTTATGGTATACAATTTAGAACTGCACCATTTAATAGATTAGAAGGCACTGTGGCTGCCTAGAATATTTTCTTATCATTTGTTGTATACTATTACAGGGGTATTCAAAAGACACCCAATCTGGACAAAAGCTCTTAAGGATCCATAGATATACACTGGAAAAATATTATATTCCAAACATTACAATTTCTTGTAAAACAATGAATAAAAATGGACAAACAAATAAAGACTGAAGATTCCATATATAACAACAACATTCCACTGCTCTCTTATAGCATTTTCTTTTTCAGATATTTACTGAAGATCAGTACTATTTTGAGGCATTTGTAAAATTTATAGCTAACCTGCTAGGTCCGTTTGGGTATTGCCACAGGAGTTATACAGCATAGTGAAACTACGTTGTAAACTAGAGTACAAATCTATGTGCTTTACCACTCAAAATGTAAAACTAATTTTTTTTGGGGGGGGGGCAACTCCTTAGTTTAATCCACCCCATAATTCTGCAAATGTTGATGTATCCCCAAGCATGTGATACTACCCTCTTTTTAGTGTGTGTGTGCGTGTGTGTGTTTACTGGTTTTTGAGAAAACAGCTAAGCTGCAACACGTTTCCATTTTTAATATAAATTTTATTAGAGTTTATAGAGAGAAATACAAAACTTAATATCAAGTATCTTTTTTATCCAACATTAGTCTAAGTAAGAGAAAAACAGCAAAAAAGAAACAAAAGATAAGTAGTTCAAAAACTAAAAAACTTCCAATTCTCCATCTGTCTGCTATATATAAACAGCATTCACTTAATCCACTCCAATATAACACCCAACCAAATCACTTTCTATAAACAAACTTCAATCTTCAATCCCAAATCCAAGTGCCATTATTTCAGTTTCTTTCTCACGCAAAATGTCTATGAGAGGTTTTCAATCTTTGGTAATTGTTAACAACTTAAACATGTGCATTTTGCCATCTCAGCTAAATCCATTAATTTTAACAACCATTCTTCCATTGCTGGTAATGATGAATCTTTCCATCTTTGCGTATGTAATAGTCTCGCCACTGTAATCATATATTGAAACAAAGTTCCATCGACCTTTTCTAATTGTATATCCATAAGTCCAAGCAGGAAAAGTTCTGGTTTCAGTTGAAAGTTAATCTTCAAAATTCTCCATATCAGTGTATGTATTCTTATCCTCTTTTTGGGGGGCTTATTTACATGTCCACCATGCATGATAAAATATCCCTTCATTTTCTTTATATTTCCAACAGGTATTCAGAACATTTTTATACATTCTAAATAATTTCTCAGGAGTTAAGTACCACATGTTTCCTATGCAGAAGACCTCAACTTTTCCCTCAAGCATCTGAAGTTAACAGGGCTGGGACCTTGGAAAGCTAATTATACTGGGCTGTATGGGCCAGTAGTCCAACTTCACAGGTTCATATAAAACGGGCACTATGTGTGAATAGCACTTACTGTGCTATCTTCTCTTTGGCGATCACTCATAGTTGAGTAAGATTGTCTTCCATGAACACAGTTTTAACAGTAGTCCGTAAGTGATTGTGGAGGCCAATTCTGGATCTACACGTCCTTGCACAGTGGGGTCATGTTTCTGGGTGGGAGTTGATCACAGTGAAGGTTTGCCAAGCGTGCCTTCCTCTTAGCATGTTTCTCCCCTTCGTCCTGAGTTCGGGCGTCTTCAAAGTCCACGACACCTTTGGTAGAGGCTGTTCTCCAACTGGAGCATTCGCAGGCCAGTGTTGCCCAGTTGTCAGTGTTTGTACCACTTTTTTTTAGATTTGCCTTGAGAGTCTTTGAACCTCTTTTGTTGACCACCAGCACCATAGCAATATCAATAATGTGCTTCAAAAGAAGTTTGTGACCTTTTGAAACAGATTAATCCACAATGCTAGTGCTGGTGGTCACCATAATATATATGAACAGTAGAAAATAAGTCATTAAAAAAGAGAGAGAGACTTTAGGCCCGGGGAGAGGAGCTTGTGGCGCTCCAAAAGTTAATGGACTCCAGCTCCCATCAAACCCAGCTTGTTGATGTTCTTATAGTCAATTGCTTCAAGATGCCTCACAAGAAGGGAATGAAATAAAGAATACCCAGAAGTACATCATACCCCACTGCATATAGGCATGCACAGCCAAAATAGGTTTGCAGCCTAATATATGAAAATAAACAAACTGTTGCTAGGGTGTTCCCCTGCTTCCCTTGGGTTGGGGAGAAGGACAACTCTAATAGTGTTTCCCCCCTCTATAGGTTTGCCTTTTCTATTTTCCCATGCTGCTTTCCAAGCCACCCTATTGTTTCGGACAGGCAGAAAGGGCCAGACATTTCCTTAGCAAACCTGTTTCCTCTGGAGCACTCAGCATGGCTGGCCTTTTCCATTGTAGAGAAAGCCGAAGCACACATCCTGTCTCTCAGAGTTTCCCTCCTCCCATCCTCCTCTCCGCCCGCCCCCCCCCCCAGCTCCGCAGTCTCTCTTCATGCACACTTGAGAGCTTACAGCCTCCAGGTGTGTTAATAATCCCATATAAAAAAATTATCCAAGGGGATTTCTCTGTGAAATTCCCTGACCTCCATTCTTCCCCTCTCCTGGGGTCCGAGAATCTTTCTAGGTAGCGAGAGAGCTGGGGTTTTCCCCCTTCTCTGCCTTGTGTGATGTTAGGGAAATGTTAAGGAAATTTGGGGATGGCCTGGAGACAGAGGAGAGAAGGATGGTTTTCCATGTATGTGTAATGCTTCTTTTTGGTTTGAAGCAGTGAAAACTAGAGAGAGAGAGAGAGAGTGCCACAGAGAGAGGTCAAACTGTGCAGTTTAATCAGATTAGGACGGATTCTGCTGATGAATTAAAATCCTGAAAGTAGTTACTAGGAGCTCAAAGAGCCTGGCAAGAAAGTTGGCTGAACAGGAAGTTGCCGCCGCTGCTACAGAGAAACCGGGACAAACTCACAAAGAGGAGGTAAGGATTTTCTGGGGAGAAAAGGAGAGGGCAGTGACATAATTAGGTAACTTTAGACGCCGGACTTAATGATCTTGTGCCCCTGCTTTTTAGTTCACTCATTCCTGCTGTGTTTCGGGGCCCTCCTGCTCCTTTTGGTGAGTGGGGCCATGCACCTCTTCCCTAAAGTCCAACCCCCCCATGGCACCACCGGGGTGGGGAGGGCGTCTTATGCACTCAGCTGCACCTCTCAACCTCATTTAACTCTCCTTCTCCCTCTGCCTCTCTCCTTGCTTTAAGCCAGCGATGCCAGCAATCAATATAGAGGATCTGAGCGAGAAGGATAAACTGAAAATGCAAGTGGAACAGCTCCGGAAAGAAGTCAAGCTGGAACGGCAGCCGGTGAGTGCTGCGTGGTTTCTTTTTTTTATTATATCTGGGGAGCCTGGCTGTTGGTTGGAGCAGCTCCTGTTTTCAGTGGCAGGCGGATCAAAGCCTGTTTGTTTGGAAGAGGCCTTCTGTGCATGTCTGCAGCTCGCTGGTTACAAAGCAGTTTGGCAATTTGACTGCCTAGGATCATTAAAGGGGCCTCGAAAGGAGGCCCAGATTGAAGGGAGGGGTGTGTGAAAGGGAGGAAGGGATTGACCGATTTTTCTAGACTCGGGTGAAATCAAAACCAAACAAAACACAACCATCTCTCCCCGATACATAAGGGACACAGGTAGGGATAAATGATCTGAATTGTATTCCGCTGGGGGGAAAGATTACTCTGGCCAGATTGCGCTCAAAGGGTACACATGTGAAATCCATATGGGCATGGGAAGCTGCCTTATACAGAGTCAGACCAATGGATTATTTAGATCTGATATTTCTGCATTGCAGGGGTTTGGATTAGATGAGCCTTCCAGCTCTATAATTCCATGATTTTATATGAATGGCAGAAGCTACCCGGGATTTCAGACTAGTTGGCCCTACCAGGGATCCCCAGCAATTATTGCCAGGCAAGGGCATGTGATCGAACCAAGTGATTAACAATGTGATTGACTAACAGCAGGTCTTGGGGGGGGGGGGGAGAGAAATTCAATACAGTTCACATGTGCAGGTGACCCTTACCTAATCCAGACTTTACAAAAGAGTGAGAGAACTGGAACAAACCATCCTTTGAAAGGTGCAGTTTGCTGAATTTTGCAATGCATCTCTTGCCTGAGGTAGCTTCCTCATTTTGCCTAATGAGAGGGCCGTCTCTCCAGACTACACACAGGGGACTAGCATGTGAGGTAGAAAGCTAGTCTAGAACCTGTCCTATCATGCATTGCATGGGGTTAGGCTAGATGACCCTTGGGGTCCCTTTCAACTCCACAATTCTAATTACTCAGCCAAGTAACGTATACAAAAATGCATGCATTGAGGTAAAGTGTGCATATAAATGCCCATACGAGTGAAAATAACGTACAAAAATCCACTATACTAAGGAAAAGCACTCTGTAAAAATGTGCAGATTGCCTAGAAACATGTGTATATTAGAAGCTGACACTAAAATGCTGATGAAGTTTCATGAGCACTTTTCTTAAGTCTAGATCAGAACTTCTTAGTACGGTACTTCTGCCTTTATTTCTGTTCCACCCCATTCCTGATTTAATCTATCATATGTACAACTGTGAAAGGAGTATAGGACTATCTGAATTTTCTGTCTCTTGGGTACAAAATGTCTTTGGCTGCTTCTGCCTGGCCCGGCCCCCTCTTCCCAAAAACAACCACAATTTGGGAATCACTGACACACGGGGGAATGCCTATTGACATCAGCTGCAGAACTGATGACACAGCCTGAATTAGAGTGGAAGCTGCAATTACAAGGAAAGGGGAGAAGCGTGAAGAGGCTAATTATGGGGTAGGCAAGCAGAGGGCTAAATTTGGGGCTTTTTACTGCTTTAGTACAAGACTTCAGGGAGCTGAGGTATGCAATATAGTAAGGAAGAAATGGCCAGATGACTGGGGGGGGGGGGGGACAAATTGGGCATGAAGTGTTTCCATGATTATTTCCAGAAATCTGGACAGATTTGCCTCTTCTGGCAAATCTTGTAGAGAAGTGGCGATACTCAAAATAATTGCAAGAAACTACGTTTTCATAAAGTTCATCCAGTGGCAGGGTAGGAGGTAGGAGGTACTGTTATTTTTCACTAATATCCAGCCATAGCCCAGTGGATGAGGGATGGGGAACCTGTGCCCTCCCAGAGGATACTATTTTCTTATTTTTATTTATAATATACTGAATTCATATCCTGCCCTTCCTCTCCAGGCGGGTGTGAGGTTGTTGTTTTTTTAACATAGCAAATATAAAACAAACTGATGGTACAGAATACAGGCAATCCTCATTTTGTGTGGGGGTTCCATCCCAGACCCCACATGCGTTGTCAGAGTGTGCATACGTCTGCTCCGCCCCTTTTTGTGCCGTTCTGGAGCTACTTCTGGGTTTGGCGCCATGCACATGTTATTCGGACACACCTAAACCAGGAGTTGCCTGTATTCCTACTACTCAACACATTTTCACATGCAATGTATATTTTCATATGCAATATCATAATGTACACTTTAAACTGCTGTTATATTCATTTTGCTTCTTTATACACTTGCTTTAAAAAAAACAGATTTAATGTATATGTCATGTTCTTTGTAAACTGCCTAGAGGTTTCACTTACAGTTATACAAATTTTGTTAAATAACACAAGTTGCAGGAAAAAATATTTATACATAGCAACTTGCAAATTTTGTTTCTGGTGTTTATCATTAATTAATATGTGTAGTGTTTGTGTATCACTGTGAAACTCTTTTCTTGCCTTCCAAAACGACCCCTGTATTTAGATTTCTTTTGCTCTCTCTTTTTGAAGGTTTCCAAATGTTCTGAAGAAATTAAAAATTACATTGAAGAAAGATCTGGAGAAGACCCTCTGGTTAAAGGCATTCCTGAAGACAGGAACCCTTTCAAAGAAAAAGGAGGATGTGTTATTGCTTAGAAGATGGTTAAGCAATATTGAAAGTGGAATAAAAAGCATCCTAGCATAACTAGCCAGATTTAAGTTCCAGGAGTCCTTACAGAACAACTAGACAGTGATAATCTTTTTTTATTTTTAAAGAAAACAGAAAATGCCTGCTTATAATTTTATTCCGTGAAGCAGATTCTTGCTTACTGTATCCCTAAATAAGTTTCTAGAGGCTGCTTCCTGTTCTTTTAATTTCCTGCACATGCTGATTTGAGTAATAAAAGAAATCTATTTGAACAATCAACTACAGTGTTATTTTGGTAAAGAGAATGCTAAGATGCACGGTGAAAGGCTTCTTTTTTTTTCATTGCAGAAAATAGAACTGTAACCGTGAGAACACCATGATAGCACTGTTGTAATAAAACTAGGAGTTCATTTACGTCTGGTGAAGTACAATGATTATGTGAGGGTTTTAGTTTTTTGGTCAGCTGCAGTAGTGTGGTGGCAAATTCAGAAGTGCAGGGGCTCCTCATGGTAGTCACAGCCATGCCCCCCCCTCACTCCCACCCTTCTAAGATTATACAACCTTTTAATGTTTTTATATTGTAAACTGCCCTGTGAACTTCAGATGAAGGGCAGTATAGAAATTTAATAAACAGTAATAATAAAACAAGAACAGTCTAAGATTATATTTACCCAATAATAATAATAATAATTAGGGATGCATTGCTATAATTAGTGCAGATCTCCACATGTTGCTTTCAACTAGATCCTATTTTCCATGCACATACGTAGGCAAATGATTCAGATGCTCCAATATCTTCTTTCAGAGTGACTTAAGTTGCATTTCCCTTGAAGTTCCATTGTATATAACAGAACCTGCACACTATTGCCTTGAAACTGAGGCACCTGGTTTCAGTGTTCCTAAACGCTTAAGCTTTGGAGCTACAGAACAGCAACTCCTCAACGTTCTTCCCATGCGCTTTCTCCAAAGTGACCCTAAAAGCCAATCCTCAATGGCTGACTGACCACCATTCACTCTGATTGGCTCCAATCAGCACAAAGGGTGAGAAGGCCTTTTCTCAGTGGCTAAAAAGCTTGATTTCTATACTAACAGAGTAGCTCTAGGACACAGGAGTCAGGGCCCCTGCTGTAGAAACTGTCGCAGGTCTTCAAGCCTCCACGACCCTGGACTGCTGCAAACAATGTACTTCAGATTAAATCGGCTTTATTCGTTTATTAAAAAACCCTTATCTACTGCTTTTTGTTTAGAAAAAAATATATTAAAGCAGTTCACAACAGGCGATCCAAAATCCGATTAAAACCAAACCAACAAAAAGCAATTGAAATGAAGTAAACAAACTATACAATAGCATGGCTGCAATAACCACAGTAATCAAACCAGCAAAAACTGTTCTGAAGAGTTAGGAAATGCCAGGGTAGGAAATATCACACCATTACTGACTGCCTGATCTCCACTAGTTCATTCTACATAGTGCAGGGCCTATGTATGGTCCTCTGTGTGTTGTTGGAACAGAGGAAGCTGCCTCATACGAAGACAAACCACTGGTCCAGCTAGCTCAGTATTGTATATATTGACTGGTAGACACTCTCCAGGATTTCAAGCAGAAGTCTCTTCCAATCCTACCTGGGAGATGCCAGGGATTGAACCTGGGAGCTTCTGTTACAAGGTAGCTGCTCTACCACTGAACCATGGCCCTGCCCTACAACTATCAGCCTCAACAATTGGCCACGCTGGCTGCAATTGATGGGAGATGAAGTTCCACAGCACCTGGAGGACCAAAACTCCCCCACCCCTGACACTGTGGGTGCCACAGTGGAGAAGGCTCTTCCCAGGACCCCAAACACTCAAACCTCAGCTCAGGGCAGCATTCTTCTACCTTGGGAACCCAAATCTTTTTGAACCACAACTTCCATGATCTCCAGTCACCTCGCTCCCTGCACCTTGTGCCTCTCCCTCTCAGAAGCCAGCCGTGATGCTGTGTTGGGAAGGCAGGTCAGCAACCCTGTCCTGCCTATGCCACCCCACCAACTGCTACTGGAGCCATTTAAGGCAGTGGGGCTTTTATTGAACTTGAGTAGGCTTTATTTCTGAGTAAAACAGAAGGCTTGCATTGTTAATTAATAGGTTCAATGAGGCATGTGGAAGCTTTTTCCACCCGGAAGGCTGCATTTTCCTTGGTTATGCACTGCCTATCCACATGCAGACTCAATTCTCCCCAGACCATGATTGAAAATTTAGTTAATTTTAAAATTAACCAGAAATTAAACGGATTAATGGCAAAGTCCTACAGGATCATAGGAAACGGTTATATTGAACCAGATTACCAGTGCATCTAGCTCAGTATTGTCTACACAAAGAGGCAGCGGCTCTAAGACAGGGGTCAGCAAACTTACCGCGCCTTGGGCTGGTGTCTCCAGGGCTGATTGTGCAGCGGGCCGGAGGGCGGGTGCCCATAAACGAGTGCACACGCTATTTCCGGCACACTTCCAGGTTGGAGGAGCATCGGAAATAGCTTGTGCACATGTGCACGGGCCTCCTCCGACCCAGATGTGCACTGGAAATAATGCTTGCACATGCACAAATAACGCTTGCGCATGCACACAAGCTATTTTCGGTGCTCCTCCGACCCAGAAATGGGCAGCCCGGGTAAGAGCGGGCAGCAGCAGCGGGTGGTAGGGCTCACCACAGGCCGGATAAACAAGTCCCTCGGGCCTTATTTGGCCCGCGGGCCTTAGTTTGGGGACCCCTGCTCTAGGATTTCAGACAGGGAGCCTTTCCTTGCCAGTAGGGACTGAATGTGGGACCTTCCGCTTGCAAGGTAGGTTCTCTGCCACTGAGCCACCATACTTCCCAATAAGCCCCATTGAATGCAATGGAGCAACCTCCCAGGTAAGGAATTGCAGCCTAAAGATGTAAAAGTTTGGAATTGGAGATTTCTAAAGAAAGTATGTACTTCTAATTGACTTATACAAACTTGATATACTTACTGACAATCTTAATGTACGTACTTATAAAACAAGGCAGCTAGCAAGCACAACACAGGATTCTCTCTGTTCCCTTTCTTATGCAGGAGGGACTACCTCTTCCAAGATGCCTCCAGGTCACATAAGAAGCTGCTGAGACACACCATTGGTAGTCCATGTTGTTGTTATTATTATTATTAATTGAATTTATATACTGCCCAATACCTGGAGGTCTCAGGGCGGTTCACAGAACAAAATCAAAATATAAAACCACAAATATCTATAATCAAAATAAAAACAACAAACCATTATCACTCCCCACCCCCAATGCCTGCATTACCAAAGAAGGAACAGGCTTTTCTGCTTCAGAGATGCTGCTTGAGTCTGCTAAGTGACTCAAGCGCTTGTGAATAAGTAAATTATACTGTTTGCAGCTTTCGCTGTTGTTTATTTGCAGGGACCTGCAAAGGGAAGGCTCCACCTTAAGGGTGCGACGAAGGTCCCTGGAGCTGACGCGGCTCCTGCTCAGGGACCGCCCGTGAAGCCTTTTCCCAAGCGACGGAAAGCGCGTTAGCAGCAGCCGAGGCGAAGGTCGGAGGGGCGTTTCGAGAGGCGGCCCAGCTTCGTTCCGTCCTTCTCCGTCGCAGGGCCCGCGCATGCTCTTTAGCTGCCCTGTCGAACATGGCTTTGCGCTGGGCTTCTGCGCTAAGGCGCAAAGAGGCAGCCAAGTCGCTGCTCCTCTTGCGCGGGGCGCAAGGAAGCTCTCCTCGCAGCCGGAGCAGCAGCGCTGCCGCCGTGGCCGGGTCCCCCTCCGGAGACCACCTAATATACACGCAGGAGCATTTCGCCTTGAGGGAGTCTCTGAGAAAGGTATTGCGGGCCGGGGCGCCTCGGCCTCACCTACCGCCTCGCCTCTTCTTGTTGTTTTTTGTGTGCAGTGGATTGGGCGCTGGAATCCGCAGCCGCGGTGCCTTTGAGTTCAAGGCCGCATCCAGACCGCGCATTGAATACAACACGGTACCGCTTTAAACAAGTCACGGCTTCCCCACCCACCCAAAGAATTCTGGGAGATGTAGTTTGTGAAGGGTCCCGAGAGTTCTTAGGTGACCCCCTGTTCTCAGAGAGCTACAATTCCCAGAGTGGTTTAACAGGCATTCTCTCTTCCTGGGGAACCCTGGGTGTTGTAGTTCTGGGGTAGGATCAGGGGACTCCTAGCAACGCTCCACTAACAGACTACATTTCCCAGGATTCCTTGGGGGGCTACATGACTGATCATGGTTCTTTCTATAGTGCAGATGTGGTTTTACTGTCACCGGCTGCAGACTCCCATTTGGTGCTGTGAAAGCAGTGGGGCTTTTCCCCTGTCCTGGCAGCCTCTGCTCTTAGCTTCCATTAGGCCCAGCCAGCATGGTCAAGAACCAGGGATGATGGGAATTGTAGTCCAGCAACTTCTGGAGGTCCCCACATTGGCTAGAACAATCTCCACAGCACAGGATAGTAGCATAACAGGCTATCTACACCTAGGGAAATTGCACGAGTGTTTTATTGAGTTTTTAAGTTGGGCTTTGAGTTCTGAAAAAGAAAAAGAAAGTCCTGAAGCTGAACAGGGATAACATGAGGTAGCGATGCTTTGTTCACAGTGCCACGCAGACACCCTTTAAAAACCAAGCAAACTGTGGACCTAGGCGTGGAAGCAGCCGGGCTCTGGTGCAGGGTCCAGAACTATAAGACAAAGAGTCACTAGCTGGGGTAACTGAAAATGCAATGCTGGAGAAATATGTTCCTACTGCCAGCATTCTGAGTAGCTGCTCCACTACTGGCATAATTTGTAGATGGGATTAGAAACAATTGGGATAATAGTTGTGGCTCAAAGGAGAAACTGCACCACCCTGATTACTGAGCCCTGGGCGTGCTTTGGGATTTGTTTTCATTATAATCTACAAGATTATAATCAAATAGTATTAACTAATATGTCAAGCATTTGCAGTTATTACTTTTTTTGTTTCCTGATACTTTCAAAAGGTTGGGGAATAGTATTTTAACTCAGTAATGTGTTCCTGTGTGACTGGATGTACACTGCAGTATTTTTAGCATTGTAAGGCTGCAATCCTATACTAACTTTGGGAGGAAGTTCCCTTGAAGTCATTGGGACTTAACTTCTGAGTTGACATGTATAGGATTGGTTTGTAAGGGGGCAGCCACAAGTCTACTATCTTTCTGCCTAAGCACTAGTCTTGCTTGTTTTAAAATAAAAGGTGAGGGAGGTAAGACTTATGGACTGAGGATCTTTGCTTATGATTAAACATTCTGGTGCTCTAGTTATTCTGAGTAGGAACTGTAGGTATCCTGCCTGGGAACACTGGATTACACCAACACATGCATTACTGCTGCCTGGGAACATGCAAATATTGCTGATGCTTATCTGGGTATGATGGAATCTTGGTCTCCTTCACCAAGTGGAAAAACTAGGTTTACAGGACCTGTTTCATGTTGTCTTTCCTTAGGTATACTGTACTTTTGACCAGTGCACGAGCCAGGGTAATCATTTAGCTTCCTTCACTTCTTGCGAGCCTTTCAGCAAGCATGCAAGACTAGAGATTTCTCAGGCTATCTAGGGCAGCAGATCTCAGACTCTGCAGCTATTGAGGTGCAAGAGGGAGGTGTTGGCATGCTCCAGAAACCTTGGCTATGGCTTGTGGTTAGGGAGCTTAAGCAGAAGCCCACAAGCTCAGCATACTGAGCCAAACCTTGGCTTAGCTCAGTGCAATGCAGAAGTTAAAAAAGAAGAAGAAAGAAAACAGACCAGGTAGGAGCAGAGCAGCTTTGAACTTCTCTCTGGGAACCTGCGTAGTCCCAGTGAGCCATGGTTTGGCTTACCGTTATATGTGAAACAGGCCACTGCACCCTTTTCTGACTAAACTACAGTACTTCAGCCTCTCTGTGGAGGGAAAGAAACTCTTAATTGTGCCAGAGGCAGGTCACAGAACACATGTCTGAACTCTGAATAAGCCTTTCTGCTTCAATAATACTTCGGCCACAATAAATACTTTTTTTGGCTTGCCTCTTAGAACCTTCCTGCGGACATTAGTGAAACACAAGGGATGTTTATTACTACTATTGGCCGAAACCATTGTCCTCTTGTCTTATCTTCCCTGCCCTTGCAAACTGAGAGAGAAGGTGCTCTGCAATCTTGTTTTGATTGTGCTTCTCTGCTAAATGAAAGAATCAAAAAGTATTTTACATTCCAAAAGAAGAAGAAGAAAAAAGGGGAGATGATCTGCTAGCATTATTATTTTTGAGAAGCCACACTCAACAATATTAATCTTTGAGAAGGTCAGTGAAGTTTAAAACACTGGTGTGTCCAATTAGAGCATGTATTCTGGTTAAGCGAAGGAATCCAGTATTTGGGCTTCCCCTAGAAAGAGATAAAGCAAGACTGGACATGGTAGGAGTTGCTTTAGTTCACTTTGTTTCTGGTGATTCCATAAATGTGTGACATGATTCACATAGATGGGACTGAGCTAAAAATGGCTGGGGAAGGAATGATGTTGCCGCGTTTCCCCCCTTCCCGTCACCTCAATCTGTCAGCACAACAAAGGCACAATACATGCAAGTACATTTTACGTCCTTCTTAGACCCAATCACACTGTGGTATTTGTGGTATTTGAAGGAATTGCTGTGACATGTTTGACGATAGCAGGCTCATAAGCCTGTGAAGAATTGACTGTGGCATGAGAAAGGGCCTTTTTGATGGGTGGTGGCTGTGGGATTGAGGGGATGGAACCCTCTAGCCTGGGAGGCTTAAAAAGACACCACATTTATACCCTACCTTTCCTTGTAAGAGCTCAAAGTGGCATACAAACTTCTCCCTCTCTTCACTTTATCCTTGCAACAACCTTGTGAGGTAGGTTTGGCAAAGAGACAGTGATTTGGCCCAAGGTCACCTAGTGGGCTTCATGGCTGAGTGGGGATTTGAACTCTGTTCTCCCAGGTGCTAGTCCAGCACTCTAACCACTACTCCACACTGGCTTTTTTTACGTGCCCACATTATAGATGTACTGTCTTGCAATCAAGACTGTACTATCTTCTATTCCTGGCTTGCTGTAGTACTTCAACAGATTATTCAGCTGCATCATGATGATTATCTGATTGTGTTTCATTATATATTGTTTTTACATTTTGCTAGCTCTTTCAAAGGATCATACAAATGGAAAGCAGCATATAACTTTTAATATAAATAAATAGTTTTATGGGGAAAGGCCCAAGGAACCTGTCCTGGAGAGTAAAAGTTATGAGAGAAAACCTAAGACCTCAGAGCAATTCCCAAAAAGTGGAGAGGTTTTATGGCAGGTGAAATCTGCAGACATTTGTGGTTATCCAAGGCACTCTCTGGGTCAGATTTACAACAGAGTACTCATTTTCTATATAGTATGGAAATGCTGTGTTTTTGAAGGGACTAAACACAATGGCCCAACAGCCCTGTTGCTTTTTCCATTTAATAAATTAGGATTAGGACTGCAGTTGCAGGTGATTCCCTCTAATTTATGTGAATGTTGGGCAACAGTGAGATATTTTTGTTTGTTTAGTCGTTTAGTCGTTTCCGACTCTTCATGACCCCATGGACCAGAGCACGCCAGGCACTCCTGTCCTCCACTGCCTCCCGCAGTTTGGTCAAACTCATGCTGGTAGCTTCGAGAACACTGTCCAACCATCTCGTCCTCTCTCGTCCCCTTCTCCTTGTGCCCTCAATCTTTCCCAACACCAGGGTCTTTTCCAGGGAGTCTTCTCTTCTTATGAGGTGGCCAAAGTACTGGAGCCTCAGCTTCAGGATCTAATATGCAGCACCTGCATATTTAGGTGGAAATCCTATGCCCACTTAACCTGGAAGTAAGCCCTATTGAAGTTAATGGGACTTACTTCCATGTAAACATATGTAGGATTATACTGTTGGTTGACAAGGGAAGCTTAAAGGGTTTGGTTTCCATTGTTCTGAACGTGAATAGGGATGGTACTGTAAGCAGTTTTTAGTGCCTTCTATTAGAATTATTCCCAGACTTTATAATAAATGAAAATATGCTGTATTGTGAAGTGAATTCAAGAAATTACTTTTAAAAGATCCTTTTAAAGTGATTATCATCTTGATTATTGGTATAAGTAGCAAAAATAGCTATCGTCTCGCAGTCATTGATCTTAATATTAGCTTTTAAAATTGCCCTGTTATCATTAAAGAACTATGTCTGGCTCTTTGCTCATTCTTTGCTCCTATCTTTCTCCTCATTAATTAAAGAGCAGTCTTCATGAATTATTTTGTCATGAGGCTATGAGGAAGTCTTTCCCTTGCTGTCTCCCGCTGGCATTATAGGCACTGTTAATATAATAACTCAAATGTGCTCTATTTATTAGGTCCCAAAATGTAATTAAGCACCATACTGGTCGTATTAATATATACAGGAGCTAAAGTGGATATCACAGTTATGGATAATACTTAAGGGATTAATTAATTAGGCTACATCTGCATCTTAGAGCTAAAGCACTCTTACTCTACTTTAACAGTCAAGGTTTCCCTCAAAGAATTCTGGGAAATGTAGCTTTTTAAGGGCGCTGAAAGTTGTTGAGCGATTTCTGTTCCTCTCACAGACATACAATTCCTAGAGATTTATGGGAAGGAGGATTGATTGTTAAACCACTCTGGAAAATAAATTCTGTCTATAGTTAGTAGTACCTAATTTTGGACAAGAGAGTGGACTTGTAAAAAAACAGTTGTTGCTTTTAGTTTCCATTGCAACCTAAAAACTGACCTTTAATCAATAACTAAGGTCACCAGACTGTGTATTTTAAAATCTTTCTCAGATGATTTTAAAGCCTTGCACCGATGACCCCATGCTTGGCTTATGATCAAGGGAAGATTCCATTAAGGCCCACTAAGTAACTCCTCCCAACCTAGCAGTTCGAAAGCACGTCGAAGTGCAAGTAGATAAATACGTACCGCTCTGGCAGGAAGGTAAATGGTGTTTCCGTGTGCTGCTCTGGTTCGCCAGAAGCGGCTTAGTCTTGCTGGCCACATGACCCAGAAAAACTGTCTGCAGACAAACGTCAGCTCCCTTGGCCAGTAAAGTGAGATGAGCACTGCAACCCCAGAGTCGTTCGCGACTAGACTTTACGGTCAGGGGTCCTTTACCTTTACCTTTTAAGTAACTTGTAACAGAGATGTAGGGCAATTGGTATAAAGGAAGCCGATCCAGTAGGCATGGTTCTCCCCCCCCCCCCCCAAGATTGAGAGCACCACTTTTGCCGCAGGAATTGTGTATAATTCTGTATTGTGCCAAATAACTAATCATGAACAACCACACGTTCTTGTGCACGCATGTGAATGAGCACAGAATTTCATTCAGGCGGGTTTGCTAATTTCTCTTCAATATTGGTTAATGCTCCAGGTTTGTAGAGTAGATCTTGAGATGAAAGAGGGTGGAGCATCTTTTGCCTTCATGAAGCATAAGCCAAAGTTTGTGATCCAGCTATCCTAGTACAGTTGTACCTTGGAAGTTGAATGGAATCCGAACATTTCCAAAATGTTCAAAAACCAAATCACAGCTTCTGATTGGCCAATCAGAAGCCATGGAAGCCCCGTCAGATGTTCAGCTTCCAAAATAACAGTCACTTCTGGGTTTTGATTGGGAGCCAAAATGTTTGAGAACTAGGCTGTTCAACTTCCAAGGTACGGCCGTATTAGAATCTACAGTGCTTTATGGCAAGATAATGTTATCAAGTTGCAGTAGTTTGTATTTCCTCCCAGATATAGCCTGGTTTAGAACTTCTACTCTGTATTTGTTTGCTCTTGGGGACCATTTGGTGGCCATGACTGGTGCAGAATGCTGTGGGACAGCTGCTGATGATGTCTATGTTTTCATATAATATGAAGATTCAAGATATTCATCCATGGTGTAGTCACCAGTCACCAATTCTGGGCTTCTTGTTTTTGTTTTTCTCTTGGTTTTCCAGTATGGAATCTTCCACTTTTGCCCCAAAGGGAACTTTTCACAGACCTATTTTTCCCAGCATGAAAAATGAGGTGCCAAAGGTGATCTCATGGTAATTTTCACCATATTAAAAATGGTTTTGTACCTTGACTCATTCTAGGCGGAACTAGATGGGACAGTAGTAAACATGGAGCTGGCCTAAGTGACACCAGTTGACACCTTACAGCTGAGGTTAATAATACCCAGCCAGAGGCTAGCTCATAAACCAAGAAGACCCCATTGATTTTGGCAATAGTGGCAGCAAAATAAAAATAAAAATAGCCACAGTACTCTGACGGGAATGTGAGTTGCTCCTCCCCAGTCACCAGATTGTTCATTTAATGAGAAGGAAGGAGCAGTAATTCTCTTCCTGATTTGATTTGCATGGATCAGTTGAGGGGGGTAGTGTGTGCGAAAATGTTTGTGGCCATACCTACTGTAGGTGTGTAGCCCCTCCGCAGGGTGAATGCAGCCCTTAGGCCCAAACTTATGAGCTATCCTGGCTTACAAACGTGACGGAGAAAACTACTCAGACTGCTAACTGCTCTCTTGGCTTTTATAGACTTCAGAGAGCAGCTGTTTTATACCTGCCGGCTGTCCCCCCGCCCCCGCCCCCGTAGTCCCAGATACAGATGTATGTAGAAAGCAACTTTTATTTGTACTGTGTTCCGTACACTGATTGTGGAGGCAGGTTCACTAGGATGAACAGGGCACTGTCTGACCACCAGCCTGTGTCCTTCCTTACAACTAGTTCAAGGGATGGCACTGACTGTCAGCTTCCTCCATTTCTCAGTGTTGTCCCTTGTAGAACTCAATAGGGAGGGGAGGGAAAAAATCAGAATTAGTTGGATTTGCCTGTCATTTTCTCTGGCGCCACCTACTGTTCGTCTCCCTGCCTCCCACCCTACCAGTCCAACAGGCACCAGCCGCCAGCGAGTCTTTCTAAACTCCAGGTACTGTTAACCTGCAGTTCAGTACGCGCACACACATAAAATAACAATCTGACTGTCTGGAATGTGTATATTTATATATATCCATGGTGGAAGCCTGCAAGGAGTTGATACCATCACTGGAAAAGGAAGCGCAGGACTCCTTTTGTTTGTGCTGATTACAAGGCAAACACTTGGCACAGATGACAATCATTAATAACCCTGTTTAATCCATTTCAAGAATGTCACGTTAAAGGAGTGGTATAGGGAGTATTGACAAGAAAACACCATATTCTTCTGAACATCTCTAGAGAAGCTCTACATAGATTTGTCAACACGTGGCAGTTTAGAAAGTAGATGTGTTTACTTCCAGATTAAATGGTTGCCTATTTTTGCACCATGAGATTTCCTTATTTTCCTGGTGAGGGGAAAAAGATTAAAAACACACCTCTTTTGTGATAATGATTTTGCATTCATCTCTCTGTCTTGCTTCAGCACATAGCCAGTTTTCACGACAAAACTGAACAGAAAAGCAGTAACTTTCTTATAAAAAAGACTAACATTTCTATCAGATGTATATGAACTAATTGTTGTGAGGATAAAATGAGATGTAGTGGTAGAACTACAAATGTCATCTTTAGCTCTATGGAGGAAAGGCAGGATATAAATAAAGGTGCTGGTCAGCAATTAAGGCTTGTTCAATCTTCTTACCGAAAATCGAGTTGCTGCTATAAGCAGATTTCAAGAAACCTGTTAAAGAATGTTACAATGGTATGTTCGTTCTCTCTCTCTCTCTCTCTCTCTATATTAAATGGGATTCAATTTTTCAAGTGGAACCTACAACAAAACGTTGCAGTATGGAGTGTTCAGCTTTCCAGCCATGCCATTCCTGTCTCACTTTCCAGTTTTCTGTCTCTCTGTCCCTGTCAATCTGCATTCTGTGACCACTCTGCCCAGTGTTCATTTGGCTGATGGGGGTTTTGTGCCTTCTTAGGATTCTTACCCCCAAAATATTTTATGTAACCTTGGGGTTTCACAAGCCTACTGACACCTCTTCCATGTGTGAAGATGTTACAGTGTTGGCTATATAAGCAACGACACCTAGCCTCAGAAACAGGGGAAATGATTTCAAAGTTCACTGACAAAGTATACTCTACTGCACATGAGTCAGTAACTCATTTCCTGCAAACTTTGGTGCGTCATCTGAATATGTAACCTGAATGCTGACTTGCATACCTCTGCGATAGTTTTAGCTGTTTGTAATAAATTGTTCTTTTTTCTGACAAAAAAAAAATGTTTTCCTTCTCATAGAATGGTGGAGTTGGAAGGGACCCCGAGGGTCATCCAGTCCAACCCCTTTGCAATGCAGGAATCTCATCTGGACCATACATGATCTCAACTAGATCATTCAACCTCTGCTTAAAAACCTCAAAGGAAGGAGAATCCACCACCTCTTGTGGGAGTCTGAGCCACTGTTGAACAACTCTTAACAGTCAGAAAGTTCTTGATGTTTAGTCAGAATCTCCTTTCTTGTAACTTGAATCCATTGATTTGGGTCCTAGCCTCTGGAGCAGGAGAAAAAAAGCTTGCTCCATTCTCTGTACAACAGCCCTTTAGATATTTGAAGATGGCTATCCTATTTCAGTCTCTTATTTACCAGGCTAAACATACCCAACTCCCTCAACCATTCCTCGTAAGGCTTGGTTTCCAGAACCTTTCAAGATTCATGAGGAAAATTAATTCTTATCTCATATGTTTATCTGCCTTATTTTTCCATTTACTTCCAAGCAGCTTCAATACACCCGCAGGGCAGAAAGGATTCACAAAGGAGTGTGTGAATTTCTGTGGTTCCCCAAAGGGAACTTAGCTGGAAGTGGGGAAAGAGCTGCCATTTGTCCAGCCCTCCAGCAACCGTCACCCATCTGTTGCCCTCCAGATGCTTTGGACTACAACTCCCATCAGCCCCAGCCAACACATGGAGGCTAGTCCATTAGGGAAAATGGGGCCTATCAGCTTTCCCCTGCTTAGTCTCCACATTACCCTTGTAGAACTCAGTGGGGAGGAAGAGGGGCAAACTTAGAATAAGTTGGCTGTGGCGCCATCTACTGTGGGGCTCCCTGCCTTCTGCCCTACCAGTCCCAGTGGGCACCAGCCAGCACTGCCTACAGGATGCTGTTGATTTGAATTGAAAGCGTGATTAAGATGAGGGAAATCTCCCAAGAACTGGAAAAGTCAGCTGTCCTTAGGTGTTAACCAAGTGCTTTGCTTCAATTTAAGATGAGAAGCCTGACACACAAACCCTGCCACAATCTCATTTAAACTGTAGCATCTGATGTTAAGCCTATTTAGGCCCACTGAAGCTAATCGGACTCAGCCAGGCCAAATAGCACAAGCTTAACTTTCCAAACTCTTGTCTCTCCCTTTCCCCCCACTTCTCAAAATACAGATTATTGACAAAGAAATCAACCCATTTGTGGACAAATGGGAAGAAGAGGGACAGTTTCCAGCACACCAAGTTTTTAAGACGCTGGGGAAAGCTGGATTCCTTGGAGTGAATAAGCCAACTGGTAAGAAATAGCCTTAAGTCTCTACTTTTAATGTAAAAGGCATGTTCTGGTCTTTAAAGGGCTTGGTTCAGAGATTTACCAAAAGCTGTTTCTAAATTAATCTCAATAGCTATTTGTAAATTCATCTCATTTAGAACATTTTAACGCCGGGGGCGGGGGGATTTCACCAAGATACTGTACATAGCAGTTTCCCCTTCCCTCCCGATCACAGGTGTAATTTGCTCTGGGTGTATTCCGGGACATGTTTAATTTATTCTTGCAGAGCCTCCTTCCACATTTGAATGAAGAGTCTGACTTATGAACCACTGTACCAGCAAACAGGTGTGTAGGATGAGAATCAAAGTTCCTTGTGGTCAGTCTTAACATAATTGCCTTATGTGAACTGACTGCATCATAAAATTTAATGCAACAACTGGGAACGGCAACAGAACGTTGCAGTGCTGTTCAAGGTGCCAGCCAAGCTCATCAGTACCATTTCTTTTTCTCTCCTGTCTTTCCCCCCTCTCCCTCCCCCAATGGTCAGTCAATATTTTATGGTTACTGAGCATGCTTAGGTTTGGGGTTGTTGTTTTTTATTTAAGGGGTTTTGTACATCTGAAAAACTTGGGGTTTCCCTGAGACTTGCTTATACCTTCTCTGTGTGTGGTGCTATTTTGTCTACATAGGGATTGGACAATGTGATCACCGTGTCAACCCCATAAATCTGAGGATGGTTTCATCATAGGATTTAGGGTTGCTGCACAGATCCATTACACAGCACATCATAGAAAAGGACAAGGATTGGGGATGCACCAGACCTATAAAACACATGTCAAAGAGAACAACAACTACCAGACTTTTAGACGACATCTGAAGGCAGCCCTGTTTAGGGAAGCTTTTAATGTTTGATGCATTACTGTATTTTAATATTGTGTTGGAAGCCACCCAGAGTGGCTGGGGAAACCCAGCCAGATGGGTGGGATATAAATAATAAATTACTACTACTACTACTACTACTACTATTATTTGTATTATTATTTTTATTTATTATATTACCCTCAAATAATTAGGGGAATTGTAGTTCACACATACCCCACAGGCCTTCAATTCCCAGTACTCTTTAACAAACTACAGTTCCCAGGGTTCTTTGAGAGAAGAAATGTATTTTGAATGTGCTTTAAAGGTCTGGTGTATATACAGCCAAAGGTACTTCATTAGGGATAGATCCAGGAGAACATGTGTTGTTGCCAAGTTACATTTTTTCACCTTAAGGTCAGGAGGACTGCTAACTTTGAAAAAGAGCCATTGGTTTGCTCTGTCTCAGGTTTTTGTTTTTTGTTAAAAACAGACCTTTAAATTTGTGGCAGGGCACCTTCTAAAATTTGGACGAAAGTGGATTAGGCCAAGAATTCAAATCACTTGCCAATTTTGTCCTAGGGTCTGCTGTCATATCTCAAGTAGAAATTGAGAGAGAGAAATAACTTCTTGCTCTTACCTTGGGAAGATTTTTTTAATCCTTAGTAGCTTCTGAAAGAGAACTAGAACTAGTCTAGTTACTAATTTTTTAGTAAACATACTTTGAATCATAGTCAGGCTTGAAAAGATACAGAATCCACGAAAAGCAAATGAGGCATAATTGCATGGTTCAGATCTAGTTCTGAGTAGTTATATGTGAGCATTTGGTCATTCCTGTTTAAGAAATGCACTTTTTAAAACCGAATTGCAGAGTTAAATGGAACAAAAGCTTGGTAATGTATCACTTATCTTGTTTTCTTTTTTTCGTCTGCTGCTCGTTTTTTTTTTTTTAATGCTCAGCTTTTAGCATAAATTGAACATGGGCTTCAAAATGCACTGCATATTTAAATTGCACAAGATTGGACTTCTTTTATTATCCTACAGCTTGGGTCACATCTCTAGCTGTGTGCTGGATGGCATTTCACCACAAGAAAACTAGCAAGATGTGCAAGGCAAACGTTTTGAACATATTGCCAGATCTTGTTGAGCGCCTGCTATTTGTTATGTCCCACTCAAGTGCGGGGTTTTCCTTGCAGGGTCGTGTGTGTGCATGTTTTAATATTGTCTGCAGGTAATGAGGACTTGGGTTATTGTCTCTTAAATGCTCCAGAATCCAGCCTCTGTGATTTTGCTTCCCTGTAAGAATGCAGCTATTTAAAAATGGCTCCCTTTGCAAATGTTTCGTAAGTCTCCAATGTGAATATGTTCCTCAAGGTATAATATTGTCACCGTCTCATTGTGGAAACTTTGCTTCAACTGGGCTGGCTGGGAGGATACTTCTTTGATTTTATAAGAGGCAGGCTGTGGGATTAACCATTTAATAGAAGGCATTGTTTCCTTTATTGTTTATCTTGGTCAGTTAACAGCTGCAGGAAAGGCCCAGGAACCCAGACAAAAGAAAGAACGTGTTTATGCATGCACACACATATGTGTTCTCTCTCTCTCTCTCTCTGACCCTTGATCGTATCTCTCTGATAGAAAACGAAAGCCAAAATTCTGTCGAAACAATGCCATTATTTTAATAGGGTTTGGCCCAGAATGACGGAACAGTAGCAATAAACAGTTGCTCGGCTTCAGAAAACTGCTACACCGTGATGGGTTTGTTTGACAAATCCAATTAGTTTTGAGCTTCCACTTTATAAAAATGCTGACGGTGCAAAGAGAACATTAAAGATTAACTTTAAAGGACAGATGAGATTACTGGTTAAAGAGAACTTGAAACCAGAAACTGGATCAAAGCAGTTCTCTAGACCCGCATACTTAGAGCAGTCTTGCATTCCCAATTTGGTCGATGATTTGACTTCTCTTTTCATATCTAAGGGTATGTTCACAGAACTGTTTGCTTCCCATCCAGTGCGCTACCACTGCTAATCTTTGAAGCCAAACTTACATGCCGCTAGCTGCAATCCATATTGATCCTGGAGTTTCTTGACAAATACTGCCGTTCGATGTGGTGTTTCCCTGCCACAAACCAGTTTCAATCCCTTTTTTATATATATAAAAAAAACACAAATGCAGAATAATGTGAACATACCCTAACTGCTGTCACACAGACGCAGGTGACAATTTTATGAATAGGAGTTTGAGGAGAGTTTCAGAGATGGGGGTCGAGTGAAGACATCCCTGTGCCCTTTCTAATGGGAACATCTCGTTGCAAATGCAGCTTGAACAGCAGCTGGGGTGTGTGTGTGTCAAGAGACATGACCTTGCTGTGTTTCTTACCACTAATATGAACGTGCTCTTAACACAGCTGGTCTGAAGGTATTTAGGCTGCAGTCAGTTAGTATTATGCCAGTTCCGATGTTGGAGTAGCTGCCTTTGAAAATAACTTCACTAGTTTTTGTATATGATTAAATAAAGTGTTTTGAAATCCGGCATCACAAGGTGTCTAGATTTCGTGTGCCTCTCTCCATCTTTGTCTTCAATCACCCCATCTCCTTTCTTTTCTTTGCTGGATTGGATTGCAAACCTTTGGGCAAGTCTTTGTGTTTTATGTTGTATAGCACTTTGTAGGTGTTTATGCAATTAAGAAAAGGTAAAAGACCCCTGACAGTTAAGTCCAGTCACAGACAACTCGGGTTGCGGCGCTCATCTCGCTTTACAGGCCAAGGGAGCTGGCATTTGTCCGCAGATAGTTTTTCCGGGTCATGTGGCCAGCATGACTAAGCCGCTTCTGGCGCAACTGAACACCAAAACCAGAGCAGCACCTATTTATGTACTTGCACTTTTTGGCGTGCTTTCAAACTGTTAGGTTGACAGGAGCTGGGACTGAGCAACGGGAGCTCACCCCGTCGTGGGGATTCGAACTGCCAACCTTCTGATCAGCAAGCCCAAGAGGCTCAGTGGTTTAGACCGCAGCGCCACCCGCGTCCCCCTATACAATTAATATATAATAATTAAAAAATGTTCAGGAAGATGGTGTGCATGCTCCCCCCATCCCCCGCTCATCATTTAATCCCTACAATAACCCCTTGAGATATGTAAGGCTGGAAGGCAGTCACCGACCCAAGGTCACCCAGTGATCTTCATGACCAAGTGTGATTTGAACCCTGGTCTCCCAGGTCTCAGTCTGACACTCTAACCTCTACAACACATTCACACACAATTTCTGTCTAGCCACCTGTTCTACTTCAAAAGTAGGAAACATCTGCTTGATTGTTCCATTGTGAAGAATGAAGTGTGTAATAGGAATAGAATGTTTCAATAGAAGTGGACAGCCGTGTTTGACTGTGATCAACTGAATTGTATTGGGTTTTTATTGTGAAGGTGTCATCAGCTTTTGTCTACGTACGTAGTTGTAGCTTATTAGTTTGTCATTCCAGTACATTCCTTTATTAATAGTAAACTCTGGTGCAAGTTTGGGGAAGTTAGTAAGCAGTTTTCATTATTGCCAGAGGAAAAGGGAAACGATAAATAATCAGTGAATCCTAAAAATGAATGACAGAAATGCTGTTTGAGGACATCATCTGAATCATACTGCTAGGGTTTGATTTTTATGCCTTTTATTTTAAGACCTCAACCACATATTTTTACACTAATTACCGTATTTTTCGCTCTATAACATGCACCTGACCATAACACGCACATTGTTTTTAGAGGAGGAAAACAAGGGAAAAAACATTCTGAATGAAACAGTGGATGTATCATTTTTGTGCTTCATGCTGTGGCCACAGACATGTGATCTGATGGTGAATTTGGGGTGACCCAATGCAAAAATCCTGAGAATTCCTGTGGATCCATGCTTTGTAACCACGTTTTTGCACCATTGTGGCCCCAGGCAACAGTGGGTGCGTGATTTTTTGGGTGCAGGCTGTAGCCATGGACATGCTATGTGATCTGATGGTGAATTTGGGGTGACCCAATGCAAAGATCCTGAGGATCCATGTGGATCCATGCTTTTTAACCACGTTTTTGCACCATTGCAGCCCCAGGCAACAGTGGGTGCGTGATTTTTTTGGTGCAGGCTGTAGCCATGGACATGCTATGTGATCTGATGGTGAATTTGGGGTGACCCAATGCAAAGATCCTGAGGATCCATGTGGATCCATGCTTTTTAACCACGTTTTTGCACCATTGCAGCCCCAGGCAACAGTGGGTGCGTGATTTTTTTGGTGCAGGCTGTAGCCATGGACATGCTATGTGATCTGATGGTGAATTTGGGGTGACCCAATGCAAAGATCCTGAGGATCCATGTGGATCCATGCTTTTTAACCACGTTTTTGCACCATTGCAGCCCCAGGCAACAGTGGGTGCATGATTTTTTTGGTGCAGGCTGTAGCCATGGACATGCTATGTGATCTGATGGTGAATTTGGGGTGACCCAATGCAAAGATCCTGAGGATCCATGTTGATCTATGCTTTGTAACCACATTTTAAGTGGGGAGCGAAGGAAAAACAAAGAAGGGACATGAGAGGGGTGTGCAGAGAAGCAGCTGGCTAAGAATGCTGGAGAGGGATAACGGGTGGGAGGAAAGAAAGGCAAAAGTTCCCCCCCCCCCAAGCCAGCCATCTCTCTCTCTCTCTCTCTCTCTCTCTCTCTCCCTCCCTCCCTCCCTCCCCCCTCTCTCTCCCTCCCCCCCCTCTCTCCCTCTCCCTCCCCCCTCTCCCTCTCCCTCCCCCACTCTCTCTCCCTCTCCCCCAGCAGCACCGGAGCACAGAGAGGAATTAGAAAGAACGACACTCTGCTTGCCTGGAGGGGAGGGGCTTTCCCTGCTCTTTGTTCGTTTGAGCAAACACAGCAACGAAACAGAGAAGGGTGGGCAGTAAGACCCTGAGGCAGAATGCAGGAAAGCAACCACTTCCTCTTTTCAGGTTTCCCTTCTCCGTGACTCGCGATTTGACTTTTGCTTGATTTTTTGGCTCCAGGGAGGACACATTCGCTCTATAACACGCACAGACATTTCCCCTTCCTTTTTAGGAGAAAAAATCTGCGTGTTATAGAGGGAAAAATACGGTACCTGGTACTAACTTGGAATGTATTTTACCTTTTTTAAAGTTGATCATTTGTGTAGATTTATAAGCTGATTCTGTTAAATAATCACTTCTTGTTTCCAAAATTAAGTGTCAGAAAGTATTCCCCCCACCAGTTTTTTTAAAAAAGGAAACCAATCTTATGTTTACAAAAGCTATGCTTAAAGTTTGGAGCATGTGTTTTCAAAAACTTGCTCCAGAAATGTTTCCCCTTACCTTTGACTAATCAGTTTATAGAAAGTCAACTACAACATATACTTAATGGCTCAATCTGGTGAAACATTCTTCATTTTAAGGATTGGATAAACCAAGGACACATAGTTGCTTAATATCAAGCAGTAATCTACTGAATCAGACATACCTTCCATCTTTCCAAATAAGACCCGCAAGAGGACAACTTTTAACAAAATATGGAATTCCTTGTCTTAAAATTCCATTCAAAAATCTCTTGTTACAGAATGCTCAGAGAAAGTTCGTTTTAAAAATCTATACAATTCTGTCTAAATTTAAAAGAGAAGACTGGCAAGCAACATGCACAAAAAATGGGATTTTTTTTTTAAAAAAACCATGTTTATTGCAAATTTGTAAAGAAAAAAAGGGAAAAAACAGGGAAGAGGGAGGGGTAATTCTGTCACCTTGTGTTAACAGTATAATAAATATCACTAAATCCATCTTAATTTACACATACAAATCCATATATGCCATCCAGACATCCAAATGTTTGAAAATGGGGGAAAATTTCTTATGAAACAACATCTGATAATGCAACAGAGTGATTGGAATGGCTGTTCAAAAATACACATGCTCCATTAATCCATGCTAACTTAAAGGAAAATTTATTTGGAACAATTTATCCATGTTAACTTGTTTCATATTGACTAAGCAAAATATATAATCAAAACATGTTATGTTTGAGGTGAAAGAGAAGCAGAGTCAATTTCAAAAAATAGTTGTACAATACTAAAATAAAAACCTTTTGGATTATAGAACTAAATGTAGTACAAGAAAGGACAGGATATGTGTTACCAAGAAACTGAAAACATTTCTCTTTTGTATGATACAACCAGAAGCACAGATCTCCAACTGAAGGCAAATTTTCTATACTTTGTAATGGAAGAGTAAAGATCCCAACACACAACACTTGCATTATTTACTTGTATGGCACTAATTTTATTATTGGTGTTAGATACTGATTCCTGTTTGTTTTATATACTGGCTTTCATTGTTTTATTTTTGTTACTGTTATCTTTGGATTATTTTTTTGGGAGAAAAAAAGGATGTTAAAAAGTTTGTACAAACCAGAAGTTAAAATACAATAGCCAATGATTTAAAGTAGAGTTCTTGGAAAGTTGGTACTCTCTCTATAATCTCTTTTATAATATGTTTTGAAGAGTGAAATTATTTTGTTTACAGCAGTTTTCTACCAAGTGTACTATAAATCACTTTGAGATGCCCCATATAGGAAACATTTTATAAATGAAAGAAATAATAATGTGCATATCAAATACATGCATTAACACCTAACTTTTTTTTTCTACAGAAAAGAAAACCTAGGTATCATTCCATCCTGTCCATTAAAGAGTTCTTTGCAACTCTGAGGTTAAAAGCTTGCAGGTCAAGCAAGGGCCATTCATCATTGAATGCCTTCAAGTGTTCATTTTCAAACAATTCAGTGCAACAAGCAAGAAGTCAGGGCTAGACCTGGATGAGTTGCTGATGGCTAGTGCCACACCAGCTGTCCTCCCCTTAATTTTTTTCTTCTCTTTTTCTGTTTTGGGTCCCCCTATACCTCTTCCTTCTCTTACTCTGTTTTTTGACATTGCTTGTGGTGTTGCCAGGGACGCGGGTGGCACTGTGGGTTAAACCACAGATCCTAGGACTTGCCGATCAGAAGGTCGGCAGTTCGAATCCCCACAATGGGGTGAGCTCCTGTTGCTCGGTCCCTGCTCCTGCCAACCTAGCAGTTCGAAAGCACGTCAAAGTGCAAGTAGATAAAACAGGTACCGCTCCGGCGGGAAGGTAAACGGCGTTTCTGTGCACTGCTCTGGTTCGCCAGAAGCGGCTTAGTCATGCTGGTCACATGACCCGGAAGCTGTACGCTGGCTCCCTCGGCCAATAAAGTGAGATGAGCGCCGCAACCCCAGAGTCGGTCACGACTGGACCTAATGGTCCCTTTACCTTTACCTATACCTAGTGGTGTTGCCAAGGATCCCAACCAGCTATGTCTGCATAGCATAGCTACGTAGCATAGCTACGGCCATTTGCACTGGGCTGCCGGATTGCTGTGCAAGACGAGAATATTGTCCAATATCTAGGCCTCCATTTATTAATGTTTGTCTCCTGAATATTTTAAACGAAGAGTGCAGATTCGTTAGGAGGGAATGCATAAATAAACGTTGAGGCAAATTAAATCAAGTGTCCATGCAATCTCCAGAGTACACAATAAAGCTAGAAAAGGCTGTTCTCATTAACATTTTTTAATGGCAGCATGGCATGAAGCGACACAAGCTTCTAATTAGGGGAATGATGTAGGCAACACTCTAGGTTGGTAGAGGTATGGCTTGATCTATTGCTTAAAAAAAGAGTTCCCACGGTAATTGTGCTTACTGATAACCTGACTATTCAGAAGCGGGGGGTGGGGGGTGGTTTGGGATGGCACAACCCCAGTAGCTCAGAGCATGGGCTTTGCATGCCAAAGGACCCAGGTGAAACCTTGGGGTCTGCAAGCAGTGCTGGAAGCCTTGGAGATCTGCTGCCAGCCATTGTAGAACAGTGCAGACAGTACGTAGGTCGTCTGACTTTGTATAAGGCTGCAATTTCATATGCCCTTACCTGGGAGTAAATTGTCTTAATCTCAGTGCAACTGACTCCTTAGGAGGCAGGCATAGAATTGTTTACATGCTGCTTTTGCGAGGGGGAGCATTTTTAGATGCAACTGCAGAGGATGGGAAGACATCCCAAGGGCAAAATGTAAACTCGGCAGATTGGCTAGCGTGTTAAAGGAGCATCCAGCCTCTATTAACAGAGCTTCAGTATTTGCACTCCTAGGATTGTTCTGCCCTTTTTCTGGTGGTGCATTTACCTTGGGGAGCCATTTCACCTTGCTTGTCAACATAGCAGCGACTTCAGATTGGCAGATTCATTGCCTGCTGTTTTGCAGATGCCCCTTTCCGAAGGGGAAGCTCCGGCAAGCGTTAACTCTGAGCTCTGAATTCTAAGTGTGAGTTTCGGAGACCTTTCTTGTGACCCAAGCAGAGACAAATGGTATAAAAGTGTCTAATGGCAGGGACTGTGGAGATCCCTGTGGAAAACGGGGGCAATCTATTGTTTCCATACCTGCAGAATCTTAATAGCTGATCTCAGACGGTGCTGCGCTGAATACTTTCCATGTGTGTGAAAGGAGAATCCTTAACCTCAGTAGATATACAAGGGAAATTGATTTTTAAAAATGCTATGTCCAACCTTGTTTTTTGCAGGAAAGAGCCCTCTGCTACTCAGAAAGTTAATTACTGTCCTTGGGAAGGGAGAAGGCTTGCCAGTATCTCTGTGGATACTTGGATAAAATCCTATCTCCCTGGGGAGGAAACAGCACAGCTGGAGCATGAAATGTACATTTTCTAATTCAGGCGTAGGCAAACTCCGGCCCTCCAGATGTTTGGGACTACAATTCCCATCATCCCTAGCTAACAGGGCCAGTGGTCAGGGATAGTGGGAATTGTAGTCCCAAACATCTGGAGGGCTGGAGTTTGCCTATGCCTCTTCTAATCGTTCTGGGAAGATCGCTTGGTAGGTTTTGTTGTTTTCCCAGCTCAACCCCAGCTAAGGCTGAGGATGGATGGAGATGGAGGAATTGTTAGCTGAAGTGAGAGATGGGCACTGCGGTCGCTTAGGAGAACGGGGCAGTGGGGCCTTCCAGCAGGGATGGGCAGCCTGTGGCCCTGTACATGTTGGTGGACTCCCACCTGTCACACTGCTTGGGGATCGTGGGCAGTGCTTTGAAAAAAAAGTGAGAAGAACTTGGGGATAGCCAGTGAAGCTGAATGTTGGAAGATTGTGGACAAAAGAACGTTGTTCACACGACGCATAGCTGAACTATGGAATTGGCTGCTACAAGAGGCAGCGGTGGCTACCAACTTGGAGAGCGTAGTAAAAGTATGGTTTTGAATTTCCAGTTGCTGTAAACTGCAGGAGGGACGAGGGCTGTTGTGTTTCTTTCCTGCTTGCATGTGGGGGACCACTGTGAGAACAAGATGCTGGACTAGATGGGCTACTGCAACTGTACCAGCAGTCCTTTCTTATGTTCTTTAGATGCTTCCACTTGCTTTCTCTCAAATTTCACAGGAAGCGTCTGTCCATAAAAATTCATGGTTCCAAGATGGTGAGTGGTAGGAAGAAACCCAATAACCTTTGTGTGGTGCTTAGGATGTCATAACTGTCTGCATAGTTCTTAGGAAATGCAGTTCCCCCTTCCTCCACTATTCACTCTCTTTCAGCTATTTAAGGCAAAAGATGTAAAGTTTGGCTGTCGTGTTCATTGGACATTGATTATTTAAAAGGTCAAAATGATGCTCAGTCTTGATGGTAATTAATCTGCGTTAAGGCCAGGGTTCTTTTTTGTCATCTAGGAGCAGAAAAACACCTTTCTCGATAGTGGCAGGTTAAATTTTTAATGAACATGGCCTTTGTGCCACGATCATTAGTCATTTGTGATATAATTTGATTTGCAATTAATTACAATAATGTGTTTTCCATTAATCAGCCAGGCCTGCTTAGGCAAGCAACAGCAAGTTTAGTCTAGGAATGTTTCTTGGAGCATTTAATCCGTGAGCAAATGCAGCTCCTGGAAAGTAGGGAACGATGACACTGTCACTTTCGGTTGTGTAAGTTTCTCATTTCTCCACATTCCCACAGCAAATTGTGATTTATTTAAGTCCTCATGAAACTTCATCAGCATTTTAGTGTGATTTTTCTCCCGATACAAAACATTTGGGTACGCCGCTTTGACGGATACAGTGGTACCTCTGGTTACGTACTTAATTTGTTCCGGAGGTCCATTCTTAACCTGAAACTGTTCTTAACCTGAAGCACCACTTTAGCTAATGGGGCCTCCCATTGTTGTCGCACCACCACCGCACAATTTCTGTTCTCATCCTGAAGCAAAGTTCTTAACCCGAGGTACTATTTCTGGGTTAACGAGGCTGTAACCTGAAGCGTATGTAACCTGAAGCATATGTAACCCGAGGTACCACTGTACATGCATTTTTGCTAGGAAATGCCCCTAAAATAATGCATTTTTGGTTGGAGAACTGCATTGCAAATTTTGAGGAGTGCAAATTTTGAGGAGTACCTGTGTTTCAGTGGTTGGAGCAGTAAGAATGAGGCAGTTTCTCATTAAATGCAAGCTAAATTGAATTGTTCCTTAATACCAAAGGGCAAAGATGCACAAGTTATAACACTTCAGCGCAGAGGCCCAAGTGACAGCCCCACAGCCACAAAGGCTGACTAAACTGAAGCCAATTGTACTGCATCACCAACTGTACACAGTATTCCATGCGTTGTTGCGACATAGATTTGTATAAAGGTGTTGTGATATTTGTTGTCTATTTTCTCTTCTCTTCTCATTGTTCCTCAAGATGGAAGTTGCCTTTTTCACAGCATCAGTACAGAGACATTTCAGTCAATGCCCAGATCCCATTCCTGGCCTGCTGCTGCCAACACAGACACCACTAGCACTATAAGTGAAGCTAGGAATTTTTTGTCCCACTTTACACTTGCTTCGGTTGAGCTGTTTTTGCCTTTTTGATCCCCATTCTGCCGTTTTGGAGAGATACTTCTGGGGCTCTTTGCTGTCCCTGTTTTGTTTTTACCACCCTAAATTAATTGGAGTCATCAGCAAACTTGTCCTGCGCAGTGCTCATCACTGTCTTGTCACAATATATAACTTTGGGGGACCCCACTTTTTACATGCCTCCGTTGTGAGAACCATTCATTTATTGTGTTCTCAGTTTCATATTCTTTAACCAGAAACTTTTAACTGTTTCATACTCTATATCCATAAGAGCATCTTGCCTCTTATCCTATGATTACTAAGTTTGCTTAGGAGTCTTGGGTGAGGGACTGTAGCATGAATCTGCTGCAGTTTGATAAGTTTGGTTTGCTTGTTTGTTTATTTAGGTTATTAGTTTGCTGCTCTCAGTTTTTAAAATTGTTTTTACTTCATCTCATAATAAGGCATGGATTAAGGCACAAATGTCAAAGTCCACTTTTTGAGGGCAGAGCTGCATTTTAGGTCATGCGTTTCATCTTCCACGACCTTGTTAAAATTTTGTTTTGCAGAGGAAGCAGTTTTCCACACGTTGAGAAAAGGAGAGAATCAGAACACTAATCTCCACTGCATATTAAGGAAAACAGAGCCTTGGAAATACTGATTAAAAATCAAGGCACGTTGCCAAAAAACCTGGCTGTTCTTTTTCTCAACAAGCTCAGTTGTTTTAAAAAAATTAAATAGTTATACATTAATTCTGGTTTCCAAGGCTTTTTAATAAGCATTATGTTTTGGTTCTGCCCCCCACCTTTTCTTTCTCTACCTTCTTTCCTCTGCCCTCACCACAAAAGTAATGGCCTGCCATCCTTTTCTACCCTTCCCCTTTTCCTGATGTAGGGAGGAATAGAGCCGTAGGTTGTGTACACAACGTATATTTCAGGCAACCCCTGGAAAAAAGAATCCTGGGAACTGTAGTTTACCCTTCAAAGAGCCACAATTCCCAGCACTCTTGACAAAATACAGGTCCCAGAATTCTTTTCCCCAGAGGTTGCTTCAAATGTATGGCACAAATGCAGCTTACCTTTGGATGGAATCGTTGGATGGAAAAGCTGGTGTTGATTGTAAATATATCTCAGATCCAGGGTCAAGGGAACAGGTTGCTATATCTTCTCCCTCTTTTATTGTGCCCACATATCCACTTGACTGCTTATGCTGGCAAACGTCTATAGCTGTTATTTATAAACAGAATTTGAAACTGTTTTTAAGTGGATGTCAGAGCCCAGGGTGACAAACATAAAAAAATTAAAGCAGCACAATTTAAAATAAAATAAAAGCGTATTTAAAACATCCCTGGTTTAAGCTTTTGTTTAGTCAAACTTCCTTTAATAAGAGGTTCCATATTAGCAAGAATAGCAATGTGGAATCTGTGCCCCATCCCATCCTTGCAGATGTTGTTGGATACAGCTCTTATCATCCCTGACCATTGACCATGCTGCTTGGGGCTGATACGAGTTGATGCCTGACAACATCTGGAGAACCACAGGCTCTCTTTAAATTCCAACTCAGCCATGAAGCTCGTGCGACCTTGGACCAATCTGTCTGTCTGTCTGTCTGTCTGTCTGTCTGTCTGTCTCTCTCTCTCTCTCTCTCTCTCTCTCTCTCTCTCTCTTATATACCCCCTGATAGGAGGATAAACTGCATGTTTGTGATGTTCAGAGAAATCCATGTCCCCCTGATGGAAGGGTGCAATAGAAATGTAACATGCCTAACCCTCATAGCGTGTTTATTTAAGAAAACCAGATGCCTTTGAAATAACTATTGGGGAAGGGGCCTTATGAAATAGATGAATTTAAATTAGCCTGAGAAGAGGTTTGTTTGTACATTTCAAAATGAAATAAGGTTAATTAAAATCAGCGGCAGGGTCCTGAATAGGTGCCAACTAGAATTTTGCATGATCTTGTTTGGTATTTTATGCATTAGTTAATACAGAATAGGGCATTTGTTTTTAAAACTGCTCTTGGCTTGACGGACCATTCAATGCATATTCAGTGTATCCATGTGTGTTACTTTATTGGCTTTGAACCTCTTAATAAAGCGATTATGCATTCCACCGCGTTGCTGTGTGATCTGTGATAAATTGTATTGCAATTAGCATTGACAGGTACTATTATAGTCAAATGCCTGTATTGCTATTGCAGAATTTTTAAAAAAAATTTGGGTCTTGTCTTTTGCAGCTAGATTTGTTTCAAGTTGTGTATCATTTATATAGTGCTATCAAAGTTCTGAACTGCAGTTCCCATGACTAATGGCCATGCAGATGGGAGTTGGGCGTCCCCTACTCCTGCTCCAAAATTTTGCACAAGGGAGGCAACGGCAGAAAGGGAGAGGAATGGATGCAGGGGTAAATTGTAGAAAATGTGTTGGGCTAGCAGGCAGGTGGGCATGAAGATCACGTTTGCCAAGTAGTCCTGGAAATAGCCTGATAATGGAAGTGTCAGAATAGATTAGCTTTCTCATTGTGCTTTATCTCTGGTCTGGAATATGATGATGATGATGATGATGAATCCCTCAAGGCAAGTCTGTATGATTATATCCCCACTCACTGCAGAAAGGGATATTGAAACTGAGGGAGAAGAATGTGCTTAAGTCCATCGGGTGAGGTCATGGCCGAGGTGACATTTGAATCAGGAGGTTACAGATGTATAGCTCCCTCAACCACAGTGCTACACCAGCTTGTGTCTGAACAGCCTGTACTGCAGGGGAACTGCTAATGCCCTTTGTGGAATTATCATTTTCTAGGATGTTCAACTAGGCAAAGTGCTGATTACACTTACAAATTTTGTGTTCTGACATCTCCGACTGGGGTGCTGCTGTTGTTTCTGTTGGTCTGTGTATCTTAGTTTTGAATCTTGTGATTTATGTGGAAATTGTTCAGTATTTTTTATTGTTTTATTTATTGTTTATGACTACTTTTGTTAAGTTATACAGTGGTACCTTGGGTTACAGACACTTCAGGTTACAGACTCCACTAACCCAGAAATAGTACCTCAGGTTAAGAACTTTGCTGCAGGACGAGAACAGAAATCGTGTGGCGGCAGCGAGAGGCCCCATCAGCTAAAGTGATACCTCAGGTTAAGAACAGTTTTAGGTTAAGAACGGACCTCCAGAATGAATTAAGTTCTCAACCTGAGGTACCACTGTAGTTGTGCCTCTTCTTCATGTTGCAAGCTGCCTTGAGCATAGTTTGAACTGCGGAAAGGAGGCATACACATAAAACATATGTGTGCATGTATTAAGGGAGAAGAGTTTTTTCGTAGTTTTTTATGGTTTCTAGTGGGGTAGCTATGTCTCGTCCAGCAAAAAACAAAGAAAGCCTTATAGAACCTTAAAGACTAACAGATTTATTATGGTTTAAGCTTTCATGAACAGCAAAAACCACTGAATCACAATACATCAGTATGTTTAATGCTCATATTTGTGAGAGGACAGCAATCTCCTCTGCCCCCTTGAGTGTTTTTCTATAGCTGGTAAAATGTGGCAGATCAAACCTTTTCACAAAAGTGCCTTTCCTCATTGTTCTGGACTCTGAGAGATGATTGTCAGGTTTCGAGTAATGTTGGCATTTGCATATGAAAAGCAGCTTGAAGTCAGCTTATTATGCATTTAAATTGTTGCTTCTAAATTTTACATTTTATTAACTTAAAAACTTTTCCTCTCCCCTGCAGCCCCCTTCCCTCATTACAATAAGTCCCCAAGTTCTCCAGAGCAGATTTTTGCAGGGTACAAGAATAGCGAACTGACAAAAGTCACTCCTTCCACCTCTATTGGCAGGAGCGCCCCTTGAGTGGAATTCTTCTGAATCTGAATCTAAGCCAATTAATACCACGCTCTGTGGAGCCCAGTGGGTATAGCCATTGCTAGTCATACTCGGAGTAGACCCATTGAAATGAATGGGTATGGCTAAGTTAAAAGGTAAAGGGACCCCTGACCATTAGGTCCAGTCGTGACCGACTCTGGGGTTGCGCGCTCATCTCGTTCTATAGGCCGAGGGAGCTGGCGTTTGTCCACAGACAGCTTCTGGGTCATGTGGCCAGCATGACTAAGCCGCCTCTGGTGAACCAGAGCAGCACAGGGAAATGCCGTTTACCTTCCCGCCAGAGGAAGGTCTACTTGCACTTTGACGTGCTTCCGAACTGCTAGGTTGGCAGGAGCTGGAACCGAGCAACGGGAGCTGACCCCATTGCGGGGATTCGAACCGCCAACCTTCTGATCGGCAAGTCCTAGGCTCTGTCCTAGGCTAGCCACAGCGCCACCCGCGTCCTACTCGGAGTAGACCCATTGAAATTAATGGGCATGGCTAAGTTAGGCTGATGAATTTTAATGGGCCAATTCTGAGCAGAAATTCCTTAGATGCAACTCCAGGTTTCCTTCTTTTCAAGAGGGCTGCATCACTACCAACTGTAGGCACCAGATTTGGTGTAACTTTCGAGGTCCTTTTCTAGAGTTTGAGCTTTGAAGCCACATACTTATGTCCGAGCTTGGTCAGTGCTGTGTAATGGTCTCCCTTAACCGTACATGTGTGGGAAAATAGAGCTGGTATGTACTCTGTAGTTTGCCCTGGTGGAGAATTAATTTCTTTTCCGACAGATGTCCCAGAGGAGCAAACTTTGACCCAGTGGAGCAAGTCAAGAACCTGACTTCTTTCAGCCCAGACTAATGAAATAAGTCCCATTTAGAGAAGCATTAACATCAACTTAAAGCCATGCTATCAGCAAAACAACGCTGGATAAATCCTAGCCCATGATTTCTGGTATATTTCCGTAATTGAACAAATGCCATTTGCTTCCAAATATGAGGGCTTTATGAGTTTTTCTTAATGTCAATTGCTAAAAATCCTTTTAGGCTGTACATATATAATTTCAGACAAAAAAGCATGAATTAGGAAGTTTATTCCCGGTGATGGAAATGGGAGGAATAACCTTTAAGAAGATAATTTAGAAGACGTTTTCTACCAATGTATGCATTCTTCGTAATCATGATTTTAAATCGGGTATTAAGCGAGCAGTGCAAACAAGCATCCCTTGAGCGCTTAGAGGAGCTGTGAGCTCCTCCCCAGGAGCCTGCATGTTTCTGCAGTCCCAGTAAACTATAGTTTGGCTTTACAAGATGTACAAACAGTATAACACTTGATTCCTCACATACTTCAGATATTTTGGACTACAGTCCATGACAATTTCTCATGCTGGCTGGGGCTGAAGGTCGTTGGAATGCAAAATATCAGGTCAGAGAAAGCTGCATTATAGTATACTGGTAGCTTCGCCAGCATTGATCGGGAATTCTTAGAAAGCCAAAAATCAGTTTTGAAAAATTCAGTTTACAATCTTGATTTAAAACGACATCCAGTTGTATCCAAGCATAGATGAAAACCTACTCTTTTCTGTGAGGGACCATCCTTCAAAAATTAGGTTACGATAGCTTAAGAGGTATCCAAATGCATAGTGAACAACCAATTTTCCATAATATAGAGTAAGCGGTGGTAGTAACAACAACAACAAAAAAAAATTTGATTGAATACCATTTTATAATTCTTAAGAAGAAAATTCCCTTTCTTATAACAGAATATGGCGGCCTTGGCCTGGACTTCTCATACAGTATTGCAGTGGCTGAAGAACTGGGAAATATTCGCTGTGGAGGGGTTCCCATGGCGATTGGAGTACAAGCTGACATGGCGACACCTGCCCTTGCAAGGTAGATTTCCCAAGAAAACTCATTGGCTCTTTCTCTTGACTTTAAAGGGTTTGTTCTTCAGGGGGCAGTGAGGTGTTTTTTTTACAAAAGCAGAAAGAGAGCTACAGCTTTCAATCTAGCTCTGCATAATGAAGGAAGGCAAAAATGGAAGATTTTAAATGTGACATATGTTCCACCCAAAGTCATAAAATACCACAAAGGAAAAAGAATAGCTCACACAGATTTTAATGAAAAGCTATATTCTTGTTGGAGGATTTGTTTAAATGCTTCATTTGGTTGTTTCAATTATTGTGAATCGCCCTGGGATCAATTAACAAAAGGCAATCTAGGAAATCCCACAAATAAATAAATAAATAGGGTCACTATTAACTCGCCTGGTATGTGTTTACTTTTATGTATTCACCACAATTCAGCAAAGATCTGCAATGAATGGTAAGGTCCTGATTTAATTTGTTTGCTACTAATTTCAAGAAAGCTGCTATTATTTTGGTGCAAGGGCAAAATGAGGTTATAGCAAGAGGGTTTTTTCTTTTTCTTTTTTCTTTCTTTTTAATAAATCTTTATTGATTTGAATTAAAAAATATCAAAACGCAACGACATTTATTACAGACACAAAACGAGAAAATAAAAAAGAGAGAATATAAGAAGAGAGAAAAAGAGAAAGAAAAAGAAAAACCCCATAATACTATACATTTCATATATGTAATTGCCATATCTTTTTTGTGAGTTTGTAAATATGCAAGAGGTTTTTTCCAGATAGTTTGTGAGATATAAGCACATATTTCAACACTAAATAAAAGATGCGCTAACCCCAAAACATTATTGTTATCATCAACTTCATCACCACCTTGACATCCAATTTGGTCTCTAGCTGCAGTGCATAGCTTGGGAGTGGGAAAGTGCCTTCCTATCCATCTTGTGGTGTAACCATATCTAAGGAGGCTGTTGACTCTTAGTACCTGGATAACAGATCAGCATCTCACTGTCAAGTTTTCCCACATGTGTTCACATTGTCAAGCTGGCTCACCGCCTGACTGATGGCCCCTCCAGCTGCCTCTGCGAACATCGTATGGGGCAAGGTGTGCACTCTTCACCAATTTCCCGTCTGTAATATGGGAACTGCCATATCACCTACTTAGCAGTTGTTTTGAAGGCAAATGCTGTGAAGATCAAAGACCACTCTGCAAATTAGAAGGAAAGGTAACAGAAAAATCCATTAGTAGAAATGGTTCTGTACACCTGAGCCTGCATATTATCGCAGCTCACCAACACCCACCTCTTTGGCAGGTCGATAATCGCTCTAGTTTATCAAAGCTGCTGGTTATCTTGTTTGGGAGTTCAGGAAATAGAAGCCATGTTACATTATTTTTTCCACTGCAGTACCATTACTATTGCCGATGAGACGAGCCTCAAGGTAAAAAAAAAAAAGTAAATAAACTCTCAGCAGGTAATATTGGCACCCAACTCAATAGAGACAAGAACAAGATTGGACAGTTAATTTGCAAGAAGATGGATGGAAGTAATTCAGGATGAGAGAATCATAGGAGCATCGACAATTTAACATGTAGACACCAGAGTTGAAAATACCATGAAAGAAAATCTCAAAGGGATTTTTATTATCACCTGTCTTAGAAACTTGTGTATGTAGACGCTGTTGAAAAGTTCTCTCTGTCCACACCATTCATAATTTTTATGCCTGTCATGTCTCCATCATCATTGCTCAGTTTCCCCCCTAAACTAATAAGTCAAAAATGTTGGTTGCTCTAGTCACGGGATCATTTTGGTTGCCCTTTTGTGCAGCTTTTCCAGCAAAACAGTATCCTTCTGAAATAGAACAGCTTTCACCTGACATCTCAAACCTACCAGAGATGGTGCCTGCTGGATTTCTAATAGAAGGGAGTTCCATGGAGTTGGGCCCACAACACTCAAGGCATGGCTCCTTGTTGACACAAGTCATGCTTCTGGACTACAGAGGACCCACTAATAATGTTCTCCCAAATGTTCTCAGTAATTTACTTGGGCATATGGGGTAATGTGGTCATTAAAAGCACTACAGACCAAATCTTCTAGAGCAAAGCTAAGGGTAGCCTGACATATAGCATGTTGTCGTAATCCAGACTTGAGGTTACCAATGCATGGGCTACATCAGTGGCCGCAGCTGAAGCGGATCAATGGCATCCCTAACCTCTGAGACAACCTGTTTATGCTTTCTTGGTGGGGCAGAGATTGCCTTCTGTTGTGTTGTCAGCTATCAAGGAAGCCTGTGGATTTAGATCTAAGCACATGTAGGCTCATTACTGTTGGCCTTGCACACAATCATCTTAAGGCAGTGTACAATTAAAACAGCAAACGGTATTACAAAACAACAACAACTAGCTGATACATTTAAAACAAAACTAAAACAATACAGGATAGAGACCTGTGGCAGAGACCCATTCACCCACCTGGGAAAGCCTGTTGGGACGAGAAATGTCTTCAGCTGCTTCTAGAAAGTGGAGATAATGGGTGCCTGTCATATTTTGACAGAAACGTTATTCTACAGTACAGGGGCAGTCATACTGAAAGTCCTGCTCTGAGTTACTGGAGCCCAGGCTTCTGAGATTTGTGGAACTTGCAAAGAAGCTTTCCTGCAGACCATTGGGTTTAAGGTAGTGTCTCAAGTCACCTGGTCCTGAGCTGTAGATTTTAGTACCAAACACCTTGGACTTGACCCAGTAGCAAATCGGCAGCCAGTGAATATCCTGCAATCAATACGTTATGCTGGTGGGAATTTGTCCCCACAAGCAGCCTAGCTTCCATGTTCTGCACCACCTGTAGCCTCAGGACCAACCCCAAGGGTGGCCCCACAAAAAGTCCTTTGCAGTAATCCAACCATGTGGTTAAAGTTGAATTTGGAATTGGTCAAGTCCAGGTGTAAAATGCATTTTGCTTGTCTTCCCACCTCTACTCCTTTCTGAATTAACACCCCTGTTCTTGAATTTATCCAGACAAGTTAGAAATGTGAACATTCTTTGTTCGATATGAAGGCTTCCCCCAGAGAGATCTTTCCAAATAGCATTTTCTTTTTCCTTTTAAACATGTGTGGTATAAACCCCCTGGCAACGTGCGGGTTGCCATAATTTCACATATCGATTGCTTCCTCCCAAACTCTGGCCCATTTATTGTACTGCTGAGGATAAAAATGGCAGCTTGATGCAATAAGACTGTGGAAAGAATTCCCCAGAACAGGCTTGTATTATATTTAATTCTTCCCTGTGGTTTTTAAACAAATCAATAAATAGCTGACACATGGCTTCATCCCCCCCCCCCCAGTGTTTTGGCTTACGTTTGCTGTGTTTTTTCAACACCATGTGGCAATGACAGCCTCTGGGATACTAATCACATCCATTTACAAGCTACACAAATGTCTCATGGAAATTGCAAGAATATGCTGCACTAAAAGAGATGGGAGGAGGCAGGGAAGGGACACATTGGTTGAGAAATGAATACAACAGGCAAACCAACTTCCAAGAGACTGGTCTACTCCCACTATAAATAAACTGGCAGTGATCTACCCATTGGATTGACCACAGTTAGTTGCTGAGTTTTTTGGGGGTGGGGAATGACCAGAGTTGATGAGCTTATTGGGGAGGAATGACCAGAGTTGTTGAGCATTTTGGGGGGGAGGCTTCACCAAAGTTTGACCATGATCGACCACAGACACCCTGCGATTGACCGGTAGGTAGATCGCGATTGACCTGTTGGACATGCCTGGAATACAAGAATCTTTCCAGAAGAAATTGCAGGCACTGTTGGCAGAAGAAATTCTGATTATATTGAGAGTCCTGCACAATAAACCCTAAACCACTTACCCTGATACTTCTTTTCCAAAGGAATTGCAGGAGGTCAAATGGACTGCTTAGCCTTCCCTCTAATAACAAACTCCAGGGGCAACGGAAGTGCAGCCCATAGCAGGTCTCCAACAAAAGGGTGGCACCGCCATGCTTAAGGGAACACGGAGGTTTGAGGAAGTAATTTTTGAATAAAACTTCTAAAGCAGGAGTGGAGAGTCTGCAGTCCACAAGCCAGCTTTGGCCCATAAGGTTGTTTCCCCCAACCACGGCCACTTTCCCCATACCTGATGGCAGGTGGGGCAGGTGGAGATGCAGCTGAATCAGCTGCTTATCTGAGTTCACTGCAGGGAACTTGATCACACACTCAATCCCTGCAGAAAGTCATCCCCCATCCTTCAAAACTCACACTTCTCCAGATATTGCAATGCATTTCTTCAACTATGTAACGCATACATGTGTGAAGATTCATATACTGTACACACATATATTTGTGAACAACATACCAAAAAAATCTGTTACTTTGAGGATGTTTGCTTAGCAAAAACACGTATAGAGCAAAAATTGGTTCCAGAAATGTGTCTTATTAGGAGACTTTTTCAGGAGGACTGTTTCATTTATTATTATTATTATTATTATTATTATTATTATTATTATTGCAAACTGATGCGGAGAACCAAACTTAAGAATGGAAAAACAAGAAACGGAGAGAAACAGAAATGGATATATTCAACCCTCCCTAAGCATGTGACTCTCAAGATTGACTCTTTTCAGTATTGCTGCTGCTCTGTCTTGGGTTATCAGCTGTTCGATGCCCTTCTGTGCAGATCCGCTGCGCCACTCGTGTGTGCCAAGTGCCGCACTTGTCCTGGAAGACCTGCCATTTCCTTTGAAGTGGGTCATTTGACGTGGCGCTTAGAAAGACGCGAGCGTAGGGTGGTTTAATGAAATGTGGAATGTGAAAGAACTCACCTGCAGCTGTTCCTACTTGAAGCTACAATTTCCCCCCCACTGATGGTATGTCATAAAGTGTCAGTCCTAATTAGAAACTTTCCACACTCTAGATTTAATTAATTCAGTTGCACGACGCTCCGCACGGCTCCTTTTTTCTCCCCTGTGGGATGCGAAAGAAGAAAGAGTACCATCTCGTCTCCCTGCCTCCCTCCTTCATATTAAGAGAAGGGAACAAATGCCCCCCCTCCAGTTAAATCAGAATGAAGTGCAGGCATTTAAGACATGTTTTTGTTCAGTTCAGCAAGACTCCCATCTGCCAGAAAGCATATTGATTGCTCTTTAAGGGGAACTTGGGAAGCATTTTCCTGGGATACACAGGCATCTGCGTGGAAGAAGTGAGTGTGGTAAACGTAATAGTGTTCGGATGCCCTTAGAAATCTCTTCTTTGTAACTCCATTCAACAGAATTGCATTCACATTTTGTTCTGGAGTTGAAACATCAGTTCCGCTCATGGATGGTTTGCATGTAGGGCAGGAGCAGGGCTGTGTCGAAGTCTGCACATTTATTTGTCTGAGCAATTTATAATAAATCTCTAAGTGGTTTACAAAAACACAATACAGAAAAATCAGTTAAATCTATAAAATCAAACTTTGGTTAAAATGCTTGCTTGCCTGCTTGCTTGCTTGCAAAAAAGAAGAAGTCCACAGTAGACTCTGGAGGTTCAGGAAGGAGGGAAGCCTCTTGTCCCCCAACTGGAAGGGCATTGTGTAAAATTGAGCCCACAATACTAAACACACAGTTCCTGTTGTATTTGAGCTGTGCATCCAAGCGCCGGTGGGGGGGGGGAGGCCTCTTAACAGCGACTCCCCCAAAGAACTCAGTGATTGGGCAGGGATATATGGGATTAGCTGGCCGTTGCGGTATCCTGGACTCAAATTGTTAAGGGCCTTGTAAATTAATACATGAACGTAGAAGCATTGAGTATGGTCATTGGCAAAGAAACCCCTTTGTGTGAGCAGGTGCTTCTGTATAAGGCAGCTTCCTGTGTCCCTATATGTTTGGAGTATTTTGTTTTTGGGTGCTTGCCAGGGACTGCAAAGAAGGAGGGTATTGCAAAAACAGGGCATTTGTCAATTGCCCCAGCAAGCCACCAGTCCATTTGGATTGGTTCTCATTCCTTAGAAGAAGCTGCCTCTTAGTACCCCTGCCTTATTGCTTGATAGCCACATTGTAAATCTTATTTTTCTGTGGTTTCTTTTTGTTTCTCCCCTTCTGCAGACATACAAGTTATTTCCATGGCTTCTGTCTCTTTTGAATATGTATTTTGAAAAGACATAAATGAAAGTATTGCTCTCCCGTTCAAAGAAAAAAAATGGGGGGGGAGAGAGGAATATTGTAATGCCACTTGCATTCAGAAATCTTCAGAATTGTAGCAAACAATGTTCTGAATATTTTACATTGCAGATTTGGATCTGAAGAGCTGAAGAGAGAATTCCTTGCCCCAAGTATAGCTGGAGATGTTGTGGCTTGCTTAGGAGTCAGCGAACCTGGTGCAGGCTCAGATGTTGCAAGTAAGTAAATAGACTAAGTTTAGGATTTTTATAAGTTGTGTAAGCTGGTGTTCATTTCATCATGTTTTTGGATCTTGCTTCTCCTCAAAGTTCCTCAGGGTGACGCACACACAATCCCTCTGCCCCACGCAGACAACACAGAAACTTTAATTTTGCAAGATGGTGATTGGCCCGAGATCACCCAGTAAACTGTGTTTACATTCTCAGTTTCACAGATGTGCAGGAGATTAAGCTGCTAGTTGCTGTGCTATAGGGCATGGACGAGTAACCTTTTCTGTCACATTCTCTCCAAGGCAGTCTGTCAAGGGCTGCATTCCACTGATAGGTGGAGCCATACTTAAAGTGGGAGGGACCACTGCTTTCCCCTCCCTCTTCCTCCATGTCTAGTGGCTGCAGTGGGGAGAGCAGATCACTCTTGCCAGAGCTGCAACTTACCAGCTTGCAGAGGGCTATTGAAATTACACAAAATTGGGTCCCTGGGTATGGAAAGGATTTTCTGCAAGTGGGCTTCCTGAGCTGGTGGCGACAAGGGTTCCTTGTCAGGGTTGTGGATCATAATCTTACAGCATTTAGGACATTTTGTGCTGTTACGAAAAAGCTTTGCAGAATGGGCTCTTGCGGGGGGAAAGGGCCTAGTGTTTTGTATGATATTGCAATGCAAACGGCAACATGTGGGGCTGCCCCTGAGGTTGGTTCAGAAGCTGCAGCTAGTGAAGAATGCTCAACTCAGCTCACTAGGGCAGACTATGACCATCGTGTTACACCACTGCTGAAAGAATTGCACTGACTGCCAGTTAGCTACTAGGCTAAGTTCCAGTATGCTGGTGCTGTTGCACAAAGCCCTGTGCAGCCTGAAAATATTTTTTAGACCTCTTATTTCTGGAACAGGTACACCTAACAACTTATTTACTTTTGAATAGGCATCAAGACGAAGGCTGTAAGAAAAGGAGACGACTATATTATAAATGGTGGCAAAATGTGGATTACATCTGGTTGTCAGGCAGATTGGATGTGCTTGCTGGCGAACACTAGCGACGGACCACCTCACAGAAACAAATCTCTTCTGTGTCTGCCAATGAAGCTACCTGGTAATAAAAAGGGTGTCTTTGTGAGTGTCTGTGAAGGCACATGAAGCCATCAACTTGCTGAAGCTAAGCAGGTCTGGATCTGGCCTGTGCCTGGATGGGTGACGGCCTGGGAACTGCAAGCCTGCTGCCTTCAGTTCCATGATGCAACAAAGGCAGGATGCAAATGTAATAAATTATATGGGGAAATGGCAGTAGTACCAAAAATTGGAGGGCTGGAACATCTTCTGCTCTGACCTCCCTAACCTGTCCTTCCATCCTCAAATGAAAACAGTGTTGCCTGGAAATGAGATACTCTCTTAAAGTAATCAATCACATTTGAGAGAGGCTAAATGATATGTCATGGTTTGAAAGTCGCAGGGGGGATGGGTAGGAAATGAGAAATGGGAACGAAAGGAAAGTAAATATTTTATGCATAGTCTCTACCCCTTCCCTCACCCCAAACAGCGGAAATGTAAAACCATCTTTCTCTTAGATATGTGTTTGATGTGGTAATTTGTAACCTATTGTAGGAATAGATAAGGAACCCACAGATTTCTATTTTCTTTTTTTTAAAAAACAATACTTGTAAAAACACGGCTTGAAACATCCAAACACACTGAACAATACTGCTATCAATCTAGTATGTCTTGGAGAATGGTCACCAAAGCTACAGCCAGGAGATAGATAGATAGATATATTTCTTTGCTGTGTAAACTGTTTTTGTTGCTTAACTTCATTAGGTGACCTGGAAACCTGATGGCCAGAATGCCAACTTTCCACCCATGAACTTAAAACAGTTCATGAAATAGGCTTTACTGCCTTACCTTTTCCCTTTCTGCAACCCCCTCACCTCCCTTCCTGCAAATCTGCTCCTGGGAGTTGGAGGCGGCTTGGGAGTGATGTGGAATATGGTGGTGGTCAGGGCTTCAGGTGGAAAGGCTGTTTGTAGAAATTGCTTTCCCCCCTGACACAATTCGGGGTCCAAACCAATGAAAATCCAGAGCCATCACCACCTTTCTGTACAAAATATGGTTGAAGCTGGGGTCAGTTTAATATGTCCAAAGACATATACAGTGGTACCTCAGGTTACAGACGCTTCAGGTTACAGACTCTGCTAACACAGAAATAGTACCTTAGGTTAAGAACTTTGCTTCAGGATGAGAACAGAAATTGCGTGGCAGCAGCAGGAGGCCCCATTAGCTAAAGTGGTGCTTCAGGTTAAGAACAGTTTCAGGTTAAGAACAGACCTCCAGAACGAATTAAGTTTTTAACCCGAGGTACCACTGTATGTAGAGTTGAGATTGGCAATGGCAATTGAAAAGCACACAGAGCTGAAACTTCCTTCTTCAGCTCTGCGTACTTTTCATGGGAGAAAGAGACAACCACTCTCAGCATCTCGTGATGCTGTGAGGCAGCGAGGGGGATCTCAGAGACTTTGTGGGCAACTGGTGAAGGCCTCCAGGTCAACTTAAGGATAAGTAGATAGTTGTGGCCGATTTTGATATGAACAGACCATAGTAGGGTTTGGTACATCAGAGTCACTATGTTTTCTGCATGGGAAAATTACTGTTCTCCCCCCAGATAAGACTGGAATCTCCATTGTTGGCACTGCCCACAATCTCAGATGAAAATATTTCCATTTATTATTAAAGGACTTTTGTTCTATTAACTGCTCCTTTTCCGTTAAAAGAACAAACCAACAAACTTCTCATGCATCTTCAGGGCTGATCCCTCCCCTCTTCTGCATTGGAGAAGGACAGGTGGGAACTGCAACGAAATGTTGCAGCATGCAGTGCCTCTGTTCAGGGATCCATTAACGCTACCACCCTCCCACAATGGTCTGTCAGCATTCTGTGGCCATTGAGCACCCCCAGTTCTCATTAGGCTGGCTTTGGAGTTTTCTCCTTCCTCCTTAGGGGTTTCCCCCCACCCTCAATATTTTTTGTACTTCTGTGAATCTTGGGTTCTGCCCTGCTCAAGCCTGCTAATATCTTCCCTTGTGTGGGGGTGGTGATGTTTGGGCTACATAAGTAAACAGCACCCACTGCCTGAACATGCAAATGGAAGGAATGATAATACCGTGACTGAGATCAATTAAAATTTATGTGAACTGAGTTTATGGACTTCACCAAAATTAAGTCTGGTCATAACATAGCTAAACTTGCAGCCTGTTTGTTTTTTTCTTTTAAAAATGGCCAGTAATCCTGAATTATTTCTTCTTTGTTTTGTTCCTAACCAGGGTGAAATACCTCTCTTAGTTTTTGAACCTTACTGAATCCAGCTGCTTTGATTGTCATTCTGTGGACTTTTGTTTCCTTTGGAATTACAAATGTGCGTGCAGTTCTAACCAAGCGGCCTTAGAAACATAACAAATTAGGACTTTGCTACGCAGCCAAGATTCAGAAACTTATTTGAATTTGGAATCTGGAGGATGTTTTCAGTCATGCTTTCGTTTTTCCATGCGTCACTGTGGACTCCACTCTGCTAATGGGCTTAATTACACACGCAAGATTGAAACTTTAAGTGGAAGAGCCCTAGAGGCTCATGGGATTAAATAGGGAGGGGGAAACCATGTACACTGCCTCCAGCTCCTTGGGAGGCTGTTAGCAGCAGGAGTGAATGATGCTGAGCTAGGCAGACCAATGGCTTGACTTGGTTTAAGGCAGCTAGCTTCCATATAGTCCAACACACAGCTGCTTATCCCTGCCATGCCAACACATGGTTAAAAAGAGAAAAAAGCCCAGGATGATTCCGCAGCCTTGTTTTGCTGACTGTCTCGGGTCATGTGACCTTAAAGAAAATAGCATTTATCTATTTCATTCTGACCTCCACCCAGCAAAGAGAACAAAGATGAAATTTTCCCTTCTCTCAACCCACTCCTTCCCATTTTCTCCAAATGCCTTTCTTTTCTTTTTTAAAAGCTCACTTATCCTGGAATGACCTGAGGTTAATTGTTGCGGGTGTTTTGCTCTCAGAACCATATTCTGGATGGGAATGGAGGGCACATTCTCAAGGGTTTAGATACTTGAATGACGCTCTGAAAGACTGAACAAATTTCATACTAATTCTCTGTAAAAAATTTTACATGTTTTGTTTCCTTTATTAATCAAGATTCTAACGTTTTACCATAATAAGCAACCTGGACAGTTTTGACATTTTTCACTTTAAAATTCAGCTTACTCTCATTAGGAAGCTGTTCCTGTTTTCAGGATTATGAAAAGCAAGACCTTTTTTAAATCTTGAGAATTCTGATTTGCTGATTAACAACAGCACCACCGCTTTTACAGATGAGGTAGAAATGGAAGTATTTACCTTATCTTGGGTTTTTTTTAAATACACACACACTTGCATGTGTTCTTAAATTTTAAAATCTTATGTGTTTAAAAAGGAAGACTCTTGGTTATACCTTTTAAAAAGAAAATACCACGGTACGTTTGGGACTAATGGTTTCCTGTCACTTTTTCCACGAACCCTTATTCTTAGGTGTTCACATTGCTAAGAAAATCGACAAGATGGGCATGCGGTCATCCGACACGGCACAAATCTTTTTTGAAGATGTCAGAGTTCCCAGAAAATACCTCATTGGGGAGGAAGGAATGGGCTTTACGTACCAGATGTTGCAATTCCAAGAGGAGCGAATGTGGGGAGTAGCCAACAGTAAGTCCTCTGGGCAGTGTCCCTTACATAACAACTTACAAAATGCATTTTAGTGGTAGATCACAGCCATATCTTGATGGGCATTTTGAAAGCCCTTATTTTTGCTGAACACCAAATACTTTGGTATGCGCTGGCAAAGTCAGTTTTTTCCTCCCTTCTGCATCCTTGACATTCTATGTGCAGAAAAATACACAAATGAAAGTTCAACAAGCAGGAGTCCACAAATGGAACAAAAAGTTCCGTTTCTGACTCAGTAAGAGGCAGCTCCCTATGTTCTTATAAGTTAGCGGTTGTAAATTTTCCAGAGGGCCTTTCAGAACTCAGCTGTACATGCTTATTATGAAAAGGTCCTCCTAGAAAATGTGTAGAATTTTCTTGCACTTAATCTTACCCTCTGCTTCGCTCAGCACCCAAAACTAAGAAATTAACATTTTTTTCCTTTCCTTAACTAGGGTTTTTAGTGCATTTTTTATAACCCATATAGCACTGCCATCTGCTTCACAATGCCGTTACGATGGATTAAAAAAACAAAAACAAAACTCTCTGTTGGAAATGCCATTTTCTTATTTTTATTATAGAGATCACTTTAATATGTTCTTATAATAAGTGCAACAAATTAATGATTGAATTCCGCTTCTGCAGTCCTTATGGGAAACAAAGTATTATTGGGTTGCTGCCAACCAGCTTCTACTCAGAGCAGACCTATTGAAATTAATAGACCTACTTTAGCCATGCCAATTAATTTCAGTGGGCCTGTTTTGACTATGCCCAGCATTGCATACAACCCATTTTATTGATTCAGATATACTGCTTAATGTCAAGGTAGCACTCAAGTGGTTTGCAAAACATGAAAACCAATTACACAACATTGTTTAAATACAAAACAATTAGAAATACACCAGGCTGTTAAAACAGCATGGCAATTAAAGCAGGAGACTTTCACGAAGAGACCAAGGGGATGCCTGCATTCCAATCTCCGCTAATTCCCCCTTGTTTTATTTATACTGTATGCCACCTTTCTGCCAAGGCACCCAAGGCAGTTTGCAAATTGAAATAAACCTATGGTGTGAAATACAGATTAACACTTGTAAAAGGTGTGTGATGGGTGGCGCTGTGGTCTAAACCACTGAGCCTCTTGGGCTTGCTGATCAGGTGGTCAGTGGTTCGAATCCCCGCTCCTATTGAGTCAGCTCCTATTGCTCTGTCCCAGCTTCTGCCAACCTAGCAGTTTGAAAGAACACCAGTGCAAGTAGATAAATAGGTACTGCTGCAGCAGGAAGGTAAACGGCGTTTCCGTGCGCTCTGCTTTCTGTCACAGTGTTCCACTGTGGACAAACGCCGGCTCCGTCAACCTGAAAGCAAGATGAGCACCTCAACCCCAGTCGCCTTTGACTGGACAACCGTCCAGGGGTCCTTTACCTTTTACCACTTGTGCAACTCCCTCCCCACAGAGGTGCGTCTGACACCTTCATTATACAGCTTCCAGCAAATGCTGAATATACATACCTCTTTATCCTGGCTTTTGACACTTGAGTTGCATATTTTTAGGACACACTTTCTTTTTATTTTCAGGTAGGTAGACATGTTGGTCTGACGCAGTCAAAAAAAAAATAAAATTGTCCAGTAGCACCTTAGAGACCACCTGAAGAAGTGTTGCATACCCAGAACAAACTTAGTTGGTCTCTAAGGTGGTACTGGACAATATTTTTTATTTATTGACCTTTTTATGTTGTTTTAAACCATTTTTTAATACTCATGCAGTCATAGAATTGTGGAGTTGAAAAGGGATCCTCAGGGTCATCTAGTTCAACAATGCAGGAATCTCAAAACACAGGCCCCCACCCAATTTGAAACCATACCAGACCCTGCTTAGCTTTGCAAATGTGCCAGCAATTGTACTGCTGCACCGCTAGGAGGGCTACTGTGTTATAACATTGTAACCCACCCTGGGATCTTGAGAGCAAAGAGCAGGTAATTAAAAATAATAATTCTATCAGGGCACACAGGTCTTAAGTATTTTATTCATTTTGAAAATTTATAAACCACTTGATAAAAAATAAAATTATCCAAGCGGTATACAAGTGCAGTTATCTATAGAACAGGTACCTCAGTAGAGCATGAGACTTAATCTCATGGTCATGGGTTCGAGTGCCGCACTGGGCAAGAGATTCCTGTATTGCAGGGGGGTTGGACTCCATGACCCTCGTGGTCCCTTCCAATTCTACGATTCTATGATTAACATGCAGGTGGCGCTGTGGGTAAAACCACAGTGCCTAGGACTTGCCGATCGTATGGTCGGCGGTTCGAATCCCCGCGGCGGGGTGAGCTCCCGTCTTTCGGTCCCAGCTCCTGCCCACCTAGCAGTTCGAAAGCACCCTTAAAGTGCAAGAAGATAAATAGGGACCGCTTACTAGCGGGAAGGTAAACGGCGTTTCCGTGTGCTGCGCTGGTGCTGGCTCGCCAGATGCAGCTTCGTCACGCTGGCCACGTGACCCGGAAGTGTCTCCGGACAGCGCTGGCCCCCGGCCTCTAGAGTGAGATGAGCGCGCAACCCTAGAGTCTGTCAAGACTGGCCCGTACGGGCAGGGGTACCATGATTAACATGACAAAAATATACAAACCAATTAAAAGCATATATAGTATCAGCCAGACATTTAAGTACAACGTCTGGATAGGTTTTCTGAGACAGAAGTTTCTTCAGCCACTGCCTAGAGCAGCAGAGTGAAGGTGCCTGTTTGATGTCAGGAGGGACCCAGGGGACATGGCGCTGCCACAACATCCTGGACAAAGTGAAGCCTGAGTTTGCCAAGTGAGCTGTAAAATAGCAAGAAAGCAACTTCAGCTTGAGAAGCTGAATATGTTTTCACATGAATGCTGGGAATAACTATTTTTGGCTACACATTTGTTGTGCGGAAGCAGCAGGGGGAATGGAAAATGGCAGGCAGTGTCAAATGTTCACAGAGGCACAGTAACACTTAAGAGTCATTTTCCTTCAGTGTTACGCTGAGAACTCGTCTGGGACATGAAAACGTCTTAACAAAGGAAGGTTCCCAGTTGCTTTGCAACTAATGGATTCTTAAGCACTAACACTGAAGATTAAGCGGATTTCTCTCCCTTCTCAACCCTTGAAAACAGTTTTGCCACTGTGATGGTTTATAAAGTGGTGTTTGCTGTGGCTCAGTGGGAATAGGATTTGGCTGAGATTCCTGGGGTGAATTCTTGGTGAACAAAGTACTGTAAGCTCTATTTCGTCGCAATCCAGAGTCCCACAGAAGCTCTAACACACATGCCAAGCTCCTCACAAGCTTCTCTTCTGTGTCAGAAAACACCTCACAAATGTCGTCTTCTTGTGTGAAAGGTGGAGAGTTCTGCAAGACAGAAGTGTGAGGAGCAGTTGCCATTCTCATGGAGTGATGGACCTATTCACTTTCTACTTTGGGGGGGAGAAGGGGGAATCTCAAGCCAGTATGAGTCTTGGATATGGGCCTTGCCCCTTGCCATGGGATAAAAGTTACAACCAAACCAGAGTGCAACCACATTTTATTTGAGTATGAAATGTAACTCATGCAATGAAAGAAAAAGGGATATTTTTTTGGGTTGCGTGTGCATCTGTGTGTGTGAGGAGTGACAGTGAGAGAGAAAGAGCGGTGGGGAGAGAGGAAAAGAAAGGGGTAACAATGTTCAAATAGACACAGTATATCCTGATTCACTTTCCCCATATTAAGAGGGTTGCTTGAGAGAAAGTATTGGACTCTTCCAAGGTTGAGATTTCTCCTTAGAACTGTTAACAGGTGAACAAGCCTATACACAGGTGTACATTGGATTCCCCCATCCCCTAGGGTCTCTCAGAGCTGCTAGCATGAGCCATGGGGTGTTAAGTGCCGTTTCCAGGCAGTAAACACCATAGAGCACAGTAGGACTTATTTTCAAGGAAACACATGCTGTAAGTAAATTAATACCTTAGTGATCCATTCCAAGACATATGACATATAATGTCCTTTAAAGCTGTTTCCAAACAGTAACTTGTTTGGAGGTAGCAAGTTAATCTACCCTGAACTGGGGAATCGGGCCCTCTGTGAATGAACATTCCTGTTTGTTGCTTGAGGACTTGCATGAGTGAATGGGTTGTCACGGGTGAAACTTTCATTTTTGCCTCTCATCTTCTCGCCCACAATGCTTCTCAGTGGTCCATTCACAGAAACGCCTGTGAAGAAGAGCAATGGAACGATGTGCATGGGTGTGTGAACTAAGTCTGAACGAAGCAGTCATTGTTTAACCACAGGCTCTAGGGCCACACACACGACCATATTTACCCTTGTCGTTATGGGCCACTTCTCCGGTAAATACAAAGGGTTAGGGTTCATAACTTTTGCGGAAAAGTCATTCATTAAACTCACCTCCTCTTTCATTCTCCAATTCCTATAGTTTTGATGCCACTGGAAAATGTGATACAAGAGACGGTTGATTATACTCGTCAGCGTAAGGCATTCAACCAGCCAATACTTCATAACCAAACAGTGCACTTTCGTCTGGCAGAATTAGCGACGGAGGTGGAACTCCTTCGATCTTTACTCTATCGGGCTATTGGTAAGTGGATTGAAGTTTTGCTTCAGATATCTGCTTGACTGGGGAGAGATTCCCACCCTCAACTTTCCGGAGCAGATTTTGAGGGTCCTCGGGAGACTGCAGGCTGGAGGAGAAAGTGAAGTCCTGTTGTGCAAGCCGGAGTCTGTTACATTCATGCACAGACAGTATTGGGGGGAAACCCCCACACTATTTTGTTAGGATTTATCTGCTTGTTGGATCAGATCAAAGGCCCAGCTCATGCAACATCCAGCCAGATGCCTCTGGGAAGCCCACAAGCAGGACGTGAGCTCAGTACCACTCTCCCCACCTGTGAATCCCATCTTTGACTCTGGAGGTAATGCATAGCCATTATGGCTAGCAGCCATCGATAGCCTTATCATCCATGGAGACACATTAAGCCACCATCTTGCTGAAGCTAAGCAGGTCTGGCTGTGGTCTCTGCTTGGATGGAACTGCAAGTATGCCACCTTGGGTTCCATGATGGAAGAAAGACATATAAACTATAAAACCTAACAAACAAAATATCCATATAGGCATTCTTAAAATGTATTCTTTATGTCTTTTTCTATTATAGCTCTGTATATCTGTGGCAATGATGTGACCAAATTTGCATCCATGGCTAAATTAAAGGCAGGGCGTCTGGCTCGGGAGTTAACAGATAGTTGTCTCCAGTTCTGGGGAGGAATGGGGTTCACTAATGAGGTGCTTGTGAGCAGACTCTACAGGTGAGTGAATACTCTGTGATCAATATATAGATAGAAGAAATAACCTTTGATTTAAATGCTTTGTTTCTCAGAATGCATACCACCAGCCATTTTTTAAATTGCTAAATAAGGTTTAATGGTTTGCGGCAAGGTGTTGTATGCTTGGAGTTAATATAAATATGGGGAAGGTATCTTTATGTTATTCCATCCATGCATCCAACATATTTCTTCACAACCCTGCTTTAAGCAGTACATCACAATTTGGTATTTTAAGCTCAATTGATGGAATTCAGAAGTGTACACACACACACAGGAGACTCCTGCTAAATAGGCAAGCCACTGTTTAGTTCAAATGTTTATTATTACAGTCAATGGCCAGCATTAAGAAACCAGGGTAAGGAGTACATAGAACATATTATCCATATGTATATAATAAGGGGGGAAATGAAATAAAGTAATAAAAGTAGCATAAAATGAATTAAAATGGTCATCAGCATTGAAAAAATTAACAACAGTTCCTGGCGTGTGTTGCTTTCTAGCAGATCTCCATAAACGGAGCAGTGTGGGAGGACATGGGTTGCAAACTCAACCTCTCCAGAAGCACATGGGCACTTGCAGTCTTGGTAGCTTGCCTCCAGCATTGCTGAGGGAATAGCCTTTAGGCATGCCAGAATGAAAGCTCCGCAATGCTTTTTGACCTAGAGTATAGAGATAGAGAGTTGGCTTATTGAGTGGCTGGAGTGCTCTGTCAGTCAGAGTGTGGTTGGAGGTTGAACCTAAACTGCGCTGCCATTCAACATCTTACAGTAGGCCGTTTGAGAGCCACTCCAGCCTTTTCATGTCCCAGAGGGATGAGGGAGCCCAGGGATAATCCATATAGCTGGCGTTTGTGGGTTGGCTTAACCCATACAGACTGAAAGCCATCCTGAAGGGTGAGTGGGGCTGAGCCAGTTGGATGGAAGGTGAGCTTCAGGCAAAGTTGAAAATGGCAAGCCAAGCCCCGGCTTTGGCCTTCTGAAGGCTGACCTCGACACAGGGCAGCATTGGGCATGCAATGGGGATTTGAAGAATAGCCCTCAGAAATTTAGATTGAATTGCTCCCGGAAGTGTAAAACTAGAGCTGGGTTAGTGATTTGGCCTGGAACAACCTCATTACATAAATTATTAACTCCTCTGGTATGTTTTTTTTTAAAAAAAAATATGGCAGAAGTATTCTTTTGGGCTGTCAGATCAGCGAATTCTGCTTGTGCCTTCCGGCTGCCATTGGCTTGAAAGGCTTTCTAAAGGACTTTCTTTACTTGTTCTGTCTTATGTCCATTTATGAGCCAGATGCAAAGCATCGGTCTTTCAGCAAAGATAATGCCCTTTGTTCGCGGTTTAGTTTAAAATGCAAATTGTACTTTTGGGAATTGAAACTCTTCAGCCAAACGCAATTTATAAAGTTCCAGTTGTATGTGCAAGTATCCGTCTTTGAATCCTGGCCAGGCTGAAGGGGCGGTAGCAGGAATGCTACAGACAGTCCCCTCCCTGCCTTTCTATTCTTCCTTTCTGCAAGAATATTTGGTAAATTCCTTAGAAAAACTGTTCTTTGCTTTCCCAAATGAAAGTCAGAGATTGACTTCATTCCTCATCACCCTTGCCCGCCCGCCCTCGCCAGATATTCAGTATTACGTAGTCAAGGAACGAACTACATTTTATTTTTCTGGGGACATGGAAAGCTTTTCGATAAATGCTGCTACTTTTGCTCAGACTTTATGACTGTTGTCAATGACGTTGTCACAGGAGGGAGGTTTGTCTCTCATAACTGAGCAGCATGCACCCTTAACCTCACTCCCTGGTGATGTTTCTGCTGCACAGCCTTTAGTAAGCGTCTGACGCATAGGTCAGTTTGCATTACTACAGCCATCATATCCCATAGCATCTGGCTGCTGCGTTTGGGCTGCAAGTTGCTCCATAGAGGAATACTTTAGTCAGGCACCATGCAAGTCCGTCAGCTGTCTTATTCTTGGATCAACCTTTCCAAAATTGCTCTTGGCTATGGAATCATTTCCCCCTCTAGTGCTGTGGAAGAATTAATTTACAAAAAGTCTGCTTACCTCAATTGCCATGCTCTGGGATTTCTATTTATCAACTTCTTTCTCTGTGTCACTCTTTTTACTTACACAGTACAAGAGTTTTCATGGAATATCTTGGCTATATGACTGTACAGTGGTACCTCGCAAGACGAATGCCTTGCAAGACAAAAAACTCGCTAGACGAAAGGGTTTTTTGTTTTTTGAGCTGCTTCGCAAGACGATTTCCCCTATGGGCTTGCTTCGCAAGATGGAAACGTCTTGCAAGTTTGTTTCCTTTTTCTTAACACCGTTAATACAGTTGCGACTTGACTTCGAGGAGCAACTCATAGAACGCGGTGTGGTAGCCTTTTTTGAGGTTTTTAAAGACTTTGGTGATTTTTGAAGCTTTTCCAAAACTTTCCCAACACCATGCTTCGCAAGATGAAAAAAATCGCAAGACGACAAAACTCGCGGAACGAATTAATTTCGTCTTGCGAGGCACCACTGTATAAATGAACACATTGTTTGTGGGTATGTGTCCCTTACCACAAGTGCACATTTTTAAAAATATTGTGTTTTTCATGCAAGTAGTTTAGAAATCCCACTTGCTTGGACAAATTAACTTGACCAGCTACTGTAGTTATTTCAACCCACATACTTCAACCCAGCAGCTCTTTCATATGGGAGGAGGCACACATATATTGTTGCATTGGGTGAATATATTCAGTTGGTAAGTTTCTCCATTCACTTCAAAGACTGGGCTGCCACCATGGGCACAGAGGGTGAAATATTCAGAGCTTTTCCCTGAGGAACATAGGAACCTGCCATATACCAAGTCAGACTATAGGTCCATCCTGTGGAATATTGTCTACACTGACGGGGCAGAGGCTCTCCAGGATTTCAGACAGGAAATTGCTAGCTCTACCTGGAGATACTCGGGGACCTTCTGCATGCAGAGCATACCACTGAGGCACAGTCCTTCCCCATGCTTGTAAGAAATTAAAGCAAGAGGAGGGATCTGCAAGAAAAAGTTGCGGAATGCTCTTGTCAAGTGTTCCAGCCAGCCATGCCTTTTCCCTAGAAAAATGAGGGCTGGCTGTGTGTAGTTGTTTTTTGACTACATGATACTGAATATCGGCTGAAGGGTTTCCATTTCCAAAGAGTCAATTTGCATTTTAAACTAAACAGTGACTTATTGGTTCATTCATTTAATTGGGCAGAAGGTAACTTCTTTCAGAACCTAACATTCTATGCAGTAATAAGAACACCTAACGGCAGTTGTGTTTAAAAGTTGCCAGATGGGACAATCTTCGTTTTGCCAATGTTATTTTTGCTTTGTTTTTCCTTCGCAGAGACTCTAGATTGCTCTCCATAGGAGCTGGTGCTGATGAGGTCATGCTTTCTATTATATGCAAGTATATGGACATCTTACCAAAGAAGTAACTCCCAGGACTCCTGCTGATCTCTGCTTACATTTCAGTAAGCTGAATTGGGAAGATTCTGTAAGAGTTACTTACCTTGAATGTTCTTAACATTTATGTTGCTGGGATTGTGCCTTATATGGTAATACCATACCTAATCATTGCCAGAAACACATGCAACCTTATTTTACCTCAAATATTATATGGCATGACCTATACTCACTCTCTGGTTGGGCAAAGATGGACTACTTCTCTGGCTATTCTTACAAAGCTAAAACATTTTAAATACGTCACAAAAACCAGAGCTTTGAGCAGTAGCTTCTGGTGAAAGATTGTTTTTTTCTGGGCCTGCTTTTAATTGATGTAGAAGTGCAATTGTTTATTTGCTTTTAAATTCCATATAATAGAAGACCCTCATCATGTGTCAAGTTTCTTAAATGCCTGTGTGAATCCTCTCTGCTCCAAGGGAGACTTCCGGCAATTCCTCAATTGGAATAGCAAAGTATTGATTGCACACCTTTGTGTGCACAGCGCATATCTAGGCTGCTCCAGAGTAATTGTTTAGGTTTATTGTTAGCGTAGCCGTTTTCAGCAAGGAGACAATTAAAATGGGTAATTCACAGAACATGTTTCAAAGCAAACCCCCTAAAATTCCATCTGGTTGGCTAAATTAGTGTAATTTGTTAACGCATCTGACAATCAAGAAGTGGTAATTGACTTTGCAATAAGTTGCAAACACTGGCTCTGTACTAAGCTGAATAAAACATATTTTTAAATTTTGAAGAACTGGCTCGTACTATTTATTTTGTCTAAAGCAAAAACAAAGCCTTACCCATCTGAACAGTGCAAGAGTGAGGCATGCAGTTTACATTATGACAGATGATTCAGATCCTGAAACAGTTCGCAAATGATGGGCTTTCATAGTAATAACTTTCACTGCTCACAATACGCATTGCACATTGCTATCTTAAAGCTTATCTGCTTTAAAAGGACTTGTTTTGATCTCTTGCCCCTTTTGTGTCCACGTCACTGGCCTTCATCAGGCCACTGGCTAGACGGATGGGGGTAGTAGCCATAGTAGGAAATATCCCTTTGCCCCCCTCATTTTGCTATTTAGTCGCCCTGCTCTCAGCCTACTAAATCCTAAGTCTGGAGCTCCTGGGTAAAAGGGACTGAAGCAGCCACACACAGATACAGTGGAACCTCGGGCTAAGTACTTAATCCGTTCCGGAGGTCCGTACTTAACCTGAAACTGTTCTTAACCTGAAGCACCACTTTAGCTAATGGGGCCTCCTGCTGCCATGCCCCCGGAGCACGATTTCTGTTCTCATCCTGAAGCAAAGTTTTTAACCTGAAGCACTATTTCTGGGTTAGTGGAGTCTGTAACCTGAAGCGTATGTAACCCGAGGTACCACTGTAGTCTGTCTCACCTGCTTGGCTTGTCAGTCGGAAGGACTGGCTAGAGAAGAGAAAAAAAGGGGCAAGAACTATAGCCACAATAGAACGAGTGCCCAGGTGCCCCAATACAGTGGTACCTCGAGTTACATACGCTTCAGGTTACAGACTCTGCTGCCCCAGAAATAGTACCTCGGGTTAAGAACTTTGCTTCAGGATGAGAACAGAAATCCTGCTCCGGCAGCAGCGGGAGGCCCCATTAGCTAAAGTGGTGCTTCAGGTTAAGAACAGTTTCAGGTTAAGAACGGACCCCCGAAATGAATTAAGTATGTAACTAGAGGTACCACTGTATTCTAATGATCAAACGAACACTCAGTCAAGAAGTGGGAGATCTCTGGAATTGTCTACCCCGCTCCAAGTCTTACCGTTGTAACAGCTCAATACCAAGAGTTTTAAATTCATGCTATTTTCTCTACCACAGAACTGTTTTTAAAAATATATTTATTGAGTTGTATGATTGCAAAACAAGAACGATGCATTAATTCATTCATTCATTTAAAAAAATTAGTGATGAAATAACAACGTTGGAAGAAAGAGTAAGATCAAATTTTCTGTTCTTCTTATAAACTGTAGGTGAGGCAGCAGTTCTAGGATTTTAAAAAATATTTAACAAACAGTTCAACATGAGTGTCAAATTCTAGTTTTATGTATGTTTTTTTTCTTCAGTAGGTGGCTTTCTCCAACCCCAACCCCGGCCACCCATTCACATTTTTTTTGAAGTGAGTATTAAGCCAGCATAGTTTAATATTGAGCATTTTGGTGACTTTTAACATCTTCTTAGTGCCATACAGATATTAAAAAATGAGACCTTCTCTGCCCACAGGCTCACAATGTAACAGAAGGATGCAGAAGAAATATAGATTGGTGAGGGGAAGAGGAAAAGAAGCATTGCAGCAGCTGCTGCTTCTTCGCCAGCTTCTGAATGGAATCTGAGTTGGTCTCCCTCTGACCATGATGTTCTACCCAGAAAGCTGTAGGCACTGTTGCCCCAAAGGCCTTTGGGCTGGTAAACTGTGCTCTCCCTTTCTTCTAGCTGTCAAGTTACCTGACTTAGATTGGGAAGCTTCAAATTCACCCAGACACAAAGCTCACTAGGTAAACTTGGGCCAGTCACTAACCTACTTCAGCAGAGACACTGTGGATATATGAATTTTGGATAGGATATCGCCCACCATTTCTAAGAATTACCACAATGGAAGTGCTATTTTCAGTAAATTGGAGCCATTTTTAAATTTTATAACAATAACTATAACTCATGACACATTTCATTTGAGTATTTTTAAAAAAATACAAATATTAAAAGTTATCTGCAGAAAGGAGTTCTAAAGCACATGAACGCATCAATATATCCTTGCTCCTGCCAATACGGTGCCTTGCAGTGCTCTTTTCCATAGTGCTCACCATGAAGTTGTTACAGTAAGTGCCGCATGTTTTAACAACAACAAAAAAGAGGTGCCAGTACTGCGTACCCTTGACTACTCCCTGATAAAAAGCCCTGGTGCCATGTATTTATAGAGCTGGTGGAATGGGAAATCTTCATGACCTGAACCCTCTCCTCAGCCCTTGTTAATGGGATCATGTGACCGATCTTATCAATGATCAGATGCAGTACAACTGAGTTGGCCATCACAAGATCCCTCAGTGTATACACTCTACCATTTCTGCAATCTAGAGATTGATTTATTTTTTAAAAATTCATCATTCACCTCTAGCGAATACAATTCCACAATACATTGCTCCCGGTCATTTCATAAAGGCAGATTGGATTGGCTGAGGTTCTAGATAGATGGGTTAACATCTGATTGGCAAGCAGAAGTTGGGATAGCTTATTTAAAATATTTATAGGCTGCCTTTCTGGACAAAGCCCTCTCAAAGATAATTTCCAAGACTACGTGTTCTTTTACCATTTCCTAAAATAGTGGAACTGTGTTAAGATGAGCCCCTCTTAACTTCTGCAGAAATGGCAGCCTGCCAAGGTGAAAGCCCCATATCTCCTAAAGAGCTCCCACAAATCTGCCTACCGTGAGACCATGTAATCAGCTGGAAAACTACTTTACTGCTTCAGCCTCACTCTTGTCCTGCAGCTGTCCCAGGAAACTGGCTGACGAAGTAGGGAATTTCCATATTCAGGAAGTATTTTGTACTGAATTAATCAATTTGGCATTACTTCTCAGAAAGAATGTCTGTAGCCATCACAGCAGCTCCAAATATTTTTGTGCTCTGTTTCCCCCCCCCCCCCCCCGAAGCTTACAAATATGCTTGTACAATATTTCAACAACCTGGCTAAGTCTTAACTTTTGATCAGAGCTTCCTAGTCTAGTATACTGCTCTTCATACTGATGGGTTGGGCCTAATCCAAGGTGGATTGCAACAGCAGCCCTGGCACCATATAAATATACCTTATTAAGAAAATGGTTCTGAAGTGCGTCAAGTTAAAGGTGGGGCCCAGGTCTGAAAAGGCTGAAGACTACAGCGCTAGAAAATAGTTTAATCTTCCTGAAAAAAGCAAATGACATTGTCTATACCACAGATAGCAATTTATAATGCAATCCTATGCATATCTACTCAGAAGTAAATCCAAATAAGTTCAATGAGACTGACACCCAGGAAAGTGTAAGAAGTTTTGCTGTTATATTAACCAGTAAGTCTATGTAATAAGCTATCAAGGTTTAACTAATGAAAACATAAATAATGTAGCATTATTTTGATTTGCAACAATTTTGCCTAACCCAGAGAGGGACACAGAACTATAAGCCTACTGGAACCAACTGCAGGAACTGCTAATACAGGCAGAAGATTTGGATGGTCTCCTAGATCAGATTAGGCAGCTTTCAAAGTGGAGAGACATAGTAATGGGAGACATAAAACAACTGAATATCTGTTGCAAGTCAAACTCTGCCAAGAGCGCCTCACCCAATGGGCAGAGCTGCAGCAATAGCCTCCTGGCTGCAGCGTTACTGTCGCCTACTAGGAGCTGCTGAGTGCTGGATTGGGTGCACCAGTGCACTAAATGGTGCCATCATCAACACTGCCTTACTCCTCCCAGTAAGCAGAAGCAGTGCTGCTGTGGCTCATCCCTCCAGGGGGAGCCACTCCTAAGCTCTGCTAAGAATGAAAGGTCTAATAAATTCCCGCCTTGCTGACAATTTCATCTTTTAGTAGATGAAAGAAAAGGCAAGGAGAACCAGCTACCCTAGACCCAAGTCTCACCAATAAGGAAGAACTGGTTGAGGAGATGGAAGAAGTGGGAGCTTGGGAGAAGAGGCAATGCTATGTTGAGATTCATGACAAGGGTGAAGGAGAAAGTGGAATTAGCCAGATGTGCACTCTGGTTTCAACACGTTAAAAGAAATAAAGATGAGTTGGCAGTGTGAGGCAATTAAAAAGGCAACTGTTATTCCAGGTTGTCTTGAAGGATTGTATCCAGATTACAAGAAGTAATGATACTACTTTGCTTTGGTCAGGCCTGGGCACTGCCATTCTCAAAGGATCCTGATGAACCAGAATGCGTTCCAAGGAAGGCAATGAAGGGGTGTGTGAAGGCAATGAAGGGACTAGGAGCCCAGGTGCTAGGTGGAAAGTTAGGTTGAAGCTTACCCTGGAGAAGAGACAAGCAAAATAGCTATTTTCAAATATCTGAAGAGTTGTCACAAAGATTATGGAGCAAATCTAGTCTCTGTTGGTCCAGAATTAAAACTAGTGGATTAGAACAACCCCTCCCCCCCCCAAAAAAAAGGATTTAGACTAAGCAGGAATAACTTCCTGGCAATACAAGCTGATTGACAATGGGACAGGCTACCTCAGAAGGTGGTAGCTTTTCCTTCATTGAAGGCTTTTAAGTAGGAGCAGGGTGCCAACCCATGAGGGATGCTGTAGAAGAGGATTACATTGGAAGGACCTCTCAGCTCCATGATTCTATGAACGGGACACAAGAACCATAGAGATCCAGACACAGAAGCCCACTTTCACGCTCACTCTTTGTGGGTTGGACCACTTGCCGATTTTGTTGAAACCCTAACACCACAAAAAAGCAGTCACAAGGCAGCTTAAGATACTGAGAAAATTAGCAGCTCCACACCTCAGCCATTCTTTTTAACAGTTCTGGTTAATATAAATTCTAACTGCAGGAATGAACAAACTGCCGTGGACACAATCCAGCCAAAGTTAAGCACATGCTGACCTTTCCCATTGAAACAACGAGGCTTAACAGTACTTTGCTTTGCCACGATCATGTACTTCATTAAAAAACAACAACAACTGAATATAACTTTACAGCATCATCAAATGCAATTCATTCATTTTATTGTTAGTGGTATTTGGAAAGCAGAACTGGTGCTTTTAGACATTTTGTTAAAAATCCTTTTCCTGTCATTCTTAATATATACACTTCACTCCACAATGTAACTTCTCTTTTTTGGGGGGGGGGGGAGGGCTCTACAGAGTGCTCAGCCTTGAGCAGAATTCAATTTAAGAACCCTACAAAATAAGGGTTTTAAAAATAGAAGTAGTTCTGGCCTGATAATCATTGAGAAACCACACGCATTAATACTTAATGCAGTTTACAAAAAATACTTATTCATTTTTCGCAGATACCTTCCTAGGATCTTGACGTGGCGCAAATCATCTCGTATTGGAGAATATGCATCACCTCAGTTTAATAATCCAGTAAATTACAAAGAAAACGAACAGTGAGAACAGCATCATGTAGCATAAGAGTTTTGTTTGGCTTCCTCTGGAGAGTGTTTTCAGTCTACCCATCGTGGCGCCAAGAAATCCACTTGTTGTATCAAATTCATTGTCCTGTAGTAACAAAGTAGGAAATTAGTCTAATTTTAATTTGCAACACTAAACTTGCAAAGAATGGCACCTCAGAGTTGCTGTGAGAATTTGGGGGCGGGGGCAGAAAGACAACCATGCAAACTGTCTTGAGCTCCTTAGAGGAAAGGTGGAATATAAATGTGATAAATAAACAGTTTTGCCATGATCCAAAGCAGCATGTGTGCCAAGGGACTTTTAGAGACTCTGCTTGCAAAGCCACTTTCCGAAGTTAAACTCCTTGCAATCATCTGCTTAAGGGGGAGAGGGAGTCTGACTCTAGCTCTTCTTCCCAAACAGATGAGCAGTGAATTTTTTACCTTTTTAGAAAGGGTTCCCCAAGCTCAGCTTCACCTATGAAATTGGAAAGGGAAGGGCACCAATTGACAACATGGTTCACCATCCAGGTGGGGAAAGCCAGATTCTGCATGTGTAGTTCTGACCAGAAGAGAGCGCTTTTTCTTTTTTAATTAAGAAAACTGTGGCCAGGCACACCACAAAATTTATAGGCATATTTTGACGTTGATGCAAATTCTAGAGAGAAATCTCAAAATAATTTAAGTAAACATATGAAAATGTTTGAAAAATTGATACCTAGAATTTTTTTTCTGGAAACAAAAGCACATCTACTATTAGAATTCAAAATTACAGGTTTATAAAAAACATTAAAACCCAACAAATTATATACTGACACATTTCAGAAAAGAATGTGCAACTAAATTTATCAGTCAGAGAGTTAAACAAATTCTAAATTCATCTAAAGGAACTGAATACTTTAATCATATACATACCATTTCAGCTAGCATTTTATTTTGCTGTTTAACTTCTGACCCAATTTCAATGGAAAGCTATGAGGAAAAAGAAGATTGTGATCCCATACTGCTAACTGGATTACATCATGCAAAACTAAGTTTCTTTGGGAAATATCAAATGTAGCTAATATGCTTTCTGGAATCATCTTAAAGATCCAAGATACAGGCAACTCTGAAAATATTCTAAAAGATAATAGTAAATTCTAGTCTACGGTTTTCAGATACTGTATAAAACTTGTCTCAAACTAACAGCAACTCAAGCCAAGTATTGACATTTTGTAGTGTCATGTTACAAATCTTTTGTTCAAATTTCTTTATTTCTTGATATGAGATGCTTCAAGTTATTTAACATACCCCAGTTTTTGTTTTCATTCTACTTGAGTATTTTAAACCACCTCCATATTTATGCTGTAAGAGATGTGCTATAGTGCAGCCTTCTACAGCCTGGTTCCCTGATGGGTGTGGTAGTCCAACAACATATGGAGGGCACCAGGTTTGGGAAGCCTGCAGTAGAGAACAGTTATCTTCCTTATAGTGTACAATGCCCAATCAAATTAGATTTACTGTACTTTATCTGCAGCACCCTTGCTCTCACATGACACACTGTGGTTCAAATAACATAGGCTGATGGGGGTGAGAATTGTCTTGCTTTGACACAACCCATTTAGCTATATTTATTCCATTGGAATAATTTAGCCTGATGGTTTACTGGTAGGTCGGTTAACTGACCTTGCTGACTTATAAGTCCTTTGGGAGTGCAACCCTTAGTCACGGTGTGCCAAATAAGCAGAGCTTCTCCTTTCCCAACCTGTAACTAATATCTTGATTAGCCAGAAAGGTCAGCAGGAGCTCAAATCCAATTAGACGGAAAATTTGTTCCACGAATGAGTCCACTAGGCCTTCTGATGGGCAATATTTTGCCCAAATTCAATTAAGCTGTCTCGGTTTTTGCGACTATATTGCTATTACCCTGATTGAGCAAGCATTATGTACTGCCATCAATTTTAATGCTTCTATAATAATATACTTACTGATTTTATGGTAGTGACTTTTGAACGCAAACTTTCTGTTAACTTCTCATTTTCTTCCTCAAATACACTGTACCCACTGTTGCTGTAGCCATAATTGCCGCCAGCAGCTCCTTCACCTGAGAAGGACATCAGTTTAGACCCCAGAAATAGAGCAAAAAACAAAACAAACAGGATTTCTAGAGGGGGAAGAGCAATTTCCTTTTATTACACCTGTCTAAAGAGATTGAGGCAGGCACTGGTATTACACAAGATGAAGACCCAAAGTGTATGAAGAAAGGAGATGAAGGGAACACAAACAAATGTACCTACTCCACCAAATGCCTCCCCACAAAACCTTTTCACATACAATTCCAAACCAAAGGGAACCTTTGGATCCAGAAGTGTATATCATGCAAAAATGATTGAACCGTCCAAAACCACCTCCCATTCCCACAGCTTTCATCCTGACAAACATCCAGGTCCATCACTGTTCTTTCTTTCACCTTCCAAAATGCTAATGCCTTGCTGAATCATCTCCTGTTGCACCATCTTGATTATACTTGAACAGAGACTCATATCTGAATGAATTCCTCATGTACATTCAAATGCTACCAGATGGCTCAAAAGATAATTTACTACACTACAACAATTAGTGGGCAGCCATGGATACAGCCAGAGATACATGCAACAATATCCATTTTTACAGCACAGATTTTAAGTGGTAAAAGAAACCCCAAATCCATGCTGTAAATATTTCATACATACACACACACACACAGAGAGAGAGAGAGAGAGAGAGAGAGAGAGAGAGCAGTTGCTTCATGCTGTGTTACACAAACGCAAAAACAAGGCCATTAGTGGCATCTCTTGCTGGACTGCAACTCCCATCATTCTTGACCACTGGCCATGCTGGCTGGCTGCTGGGAAGTGAAGTCCAACAATGTATTGTTGGCCCCAGGTTCCTCACCCCAGCCTTTAAGGAAGTACTGTTTGTAACTCTCTCTTCAGTGCCTGCAATATGGCATGGCAGAGCTACTTAGAAACAAAATTGGAAGCTCTTCTGCATACATTCAAGTCTCCGAACATGCAAGTCATAGGAGTCACCAGACTAGAATGAGCAAGGAACTCCTTTTCAACACAATGAAAGTACAAGCTGCTCTAGTCAACACACAAGCTGTTATGTGCACATCTGAAAGAAAATCCATGGTGTAGCCAAATAATCTGAAAATACAACATGTACTGTTTAGAATAATTATTGGCAATTTTAACTGGCCTTAATTTATTTCCAATTTTAATCAGTGCTTCAATCTGTAGTCCACCACTTTAAGGAGACTTTTGGAAGCGGACATTACCACAACTTTCAACAGACTAGCTAATGAGCTAGCAGGGCAGCAGTTGAAGAAGGAGCAAAAAGGGTTTTCTTGTGTGTGTCTTTGTGGCTGATTAGCTGTTCTCCCTGTGCAAAGGTCAGAGGGGGCAGGGTTTCTGTTGAGGCAGGTGATTAGCTGTGGGAGGAGCTTATCAGAGCTAGCAGGGCAGCAGTTGAAGAAGGAGCAAAAAGGGTTTTCTTGTGTGTGTCTTTGTGGCTGATTAGCTGTTCTCCCTGTGCAAAGGTCAGAGGGGGCAGGGTTTCTGTTGAGGCAGGTGATTAGCTGTGGGAGGAGCTTATCAGAGCTAGCAGGGCAGCGGCGCGCGCAGTTCGATCCATATTTTAGATTTAGGGGAGCTAGTCTCAAACGTTTGTTGGGGGAGACCTAGGGTTTTTTTTGTGGGGGGAGTTATTTGTCCTGTCTTCACACTTTTTATGATGGAGGACTGCTGTAGCCACCCCCAACGACACGTACTCAAGATGGAGGAGGAGGGAACAGCTGCAGTCGCCTGCGGTTCCTGCGCAATGTTTGCCATCTTGCCAAAGATTGCAGGCAGCTTTACCTGCAGCAATTGCATGTTGATTGCTGTCTTAAAAGACAAAGTCCAGCAACTGGAGGAACGTGTAGCTACGCTCCAAAGAATTAGAGAGCTGGAGCTCTTCTTGGAAGCAACAGAGCACACCGTCTCCACCAAGGAGGAGACAGGGGACTCCCCTGAGAAGGAGGCTAGCTCACCAACACAGGAGCCAGATATATGGAGAAACGTGACTCAAAGAAGTAGGAGGCCCAGGGTTCGCTCTGATTGTTTAGAAATACACAATCGCTTTGAGGTCCTCTCCCCTAGCATGGAAGACGAAGAGCACACTCCATTTGAGGATCTCTCCCTCATTACAGTCGATCAGGTATATGAAGACGAGCAGCAAAGTCAGTCCTCAGGGAATGTGCAGGCGACCTTGGAACGGACAGCTCACAGAAGAACCCCGACCAGACCTAAGAGGAGGCGTGTAGTGGTGATAGGGGATTCCCTACTGAGGGGAACAGAAGCAGTGATCTGTGGGCCTGACAAGATGTCTCGGGAAGTGTGCTGTCTCCCCGGGGCTAAGATCCAAGATGTAACTGAACGACTGCAAGGAATCATAAAACCCACTGACAAATACCCCTTCCTCTTGGTTCATGTGGGAACCAATGACACTGCAAGCAATAGCCTCCAGAAGATCAAAAGAGACTACGAGGCTCTCGGCAGGAAATTGAAGCAACTAAATGCACAAATTGTCATCTCATCTGTCCTCCCAGTTGAACGACGTGGCCCAGGGAGAGAGGGGAAAATAGTGGAAGTGAACAGCTGGCTTCGCAAATGGTGTAAACAGGAGCGGTTTGGATTCTTAGATCACGGACTGCAGTTTCTTGAAGATGGACTTCTGGCAAGCGATGGGCTGCACCTCACAACGGTTGGGAGGAATGTTTTTGCCAAAAATCTCAGAAACCTCATCAGGAGGGCTTTAAACTGACTAATGTGGGGGAGGGAGACAGTGCTCCTGAAGGTAGGAGTCTATCAATTGATGAAGATGATCATCCAAATGTCATAGACCAAATGGAGCAAACAGCATGCAGACCTAGTGGTGGGAGGAAAAAATCCTTAAATAAGAGACATGGGGGAATGATTAATGGACTTCAATGTCTGTACACTAATGCGCAAAGCATGGGAAATAAACAAGATGAGCTTGAGCTCTTGGTACAGCAAACTAAATATGACATAATAGGCATCACTGAAACCTGGTGGGATAAGTCCCATGATTGGAATGTAATAATGGAGGGATACAATCTATTTAAGAGAAACAGACCAGACAAGAAAGGGGGAGGAGTGGCGTTATATGTCAGGGATGTGTATACCTGTGAAGAGATCCAAGATTTAGAATCTCAAAGCCAAAGTGAGAGCATTTGGGTCAAAATTAAGGGAGAGAAGAATAACAGAGACCTCATTGTGGGAGTTTACTATAGATCCCCAAGCCAAACGGAGGACATAGATGATGCCTTCCTGGAACAGATGGCCAAGCATGCAAAAGGAAGGGAGATAGTAGTAATGGGGGACTTCAATTACCCGGATATTTGTTGGATGTCAAACTCTGCCAAGAGCATAAGGTCAAACAGATTCCTCACTGGCCTTGCAGACAACTTCATTGTCCAGAAAGTGGGAGAAGCAACAAGAGGAACAGCCATTTTAGATCTGGTCCTAACCAATGTTGATGACCTGGTTAGTGGGGTAGAAGTGGAAGGATCATTAGGCACGAGTGATCATGCTCTTCTGAAGTTTACTATACAGCGGAAAGGAGCAGCCAAGCATACTAGGACTCAATTTCTTGACTTTAAGAAAGCCGACTTCATAAAACTTAGGGAAGTGCTGGGTGAAATCCCATGGACAGTAATACTAAAAGGAAAGGGAGTTCATGATGGCTGGGAGTTTGTTAAGAGGGAGATAGTAAAAGCACAACTTCAGGCAATACCAATGAGACGGAAACATGGAAGGTGCCTAAAGAAGCCAGGGTGGCTATCTAAAGAACTTTTAACTGAGTTAAGATTAAAAAAGGATGTGTACAAAAAATGGAAAAGGGGGGAAACCACCAAAGAGGAATTCAAACAAATAGCCAGCACGTGTAGACACAAAGTCAGGGAAGCTAAAGCACAGAATGAACTCAGGCTTGCTAGAGAGGTTAAAAGCAACAAAAAAGGCTTTTATGGGTATGTCCGTAGCAAAAGGAAGAACAAAGAAACAGTGGGGTCACTCAGAGGAGAAGATGGTGAAATGCAAACAGGGGACACAGAAAGGGCTGAACTCCTCAATGCCTTCTTTGCCTCAGTCTTCTCCGATAAAGAAAACAATGCCCAACCTGAAGAATTTGGAGCAAATGATTCAGCAAAGGAAACACAGCCCAGAATAACTAAGGAGATAGTACAAGAATACTTGGCTAGTTTAGATGTATTCAAGTCTCCAGGGCCAGATGAACTGCATCCAAGAGTATTAAAAGAACTGGCAGATGTGATCTCAGAACCACTGGCAGTCATCTTTGAGAATTCCTGGAGAACAGGCGAAGTCCCGGCAGATTGGAGGAGGGCAAATGTTGTCCCTATTTTCAAAAAGGGGAAAAGAGAGGACCCAAATAATTACCGCCCAGTCAGTCTGACATCAATACCAGGGAAGATTCTGGAGCAGATCATTAAGCAAACAGTCTGTGAACACCTAGAAAGGAATGCTGTGATCACCAATAGTCAGCATGGATTTCTGAAAAATAAGTCATGTCAGACTAACCTGATCTCGTTTTTTGACAGAATTACAAGCCTGGTAGATGAAGGGAACGCAGTGGATGTAGCCTACCTTGATTTCAGCAAGGCATTTGACAAGGTGCCCCATGATATTCTTGTAAAGAAGCTGGTAAAATGCGGTCTTGACTATGCTACCACTCAGTGGATTTGTAACTGGCTGACTGACAGAACCCAAAGGGTGCTCATCAATGGTTCCTCTTCATCCTGGAGAAGAGTGACTAGTGGGGTGCCACAGGGTTCTGTCTTGGGCCCGGTCTTATTCAACATCTTTATCAACGACTTGGATGATGGACTCAAGGGCATCCTGATCAAATTTGCAGATGACACCAAACTGGGAGGGGTGGCTAACACCCCAGAGGACAGGATCACACTTCAAAACGACCTTGACAGTTTAGAGAACTGGGCCAAAACAAACAAGATGAATTTTAACAGGGAGAAATGTAAAGTATTGCACTTGGGCAAAAAAAATGAGAGGCACAAATACAAGATGGGTGACACCTGGCTTGAGAGCAGTACATGTGAAAAGGATCTAGGAGTCTTGGTTGACCACAAACTTGACATGAGCCAACAGTGTGACGCGGCAGCTAAAAAAGCCAATGCAATTCTGGGCTGCATCAATAGGAGTATAGCATCTAGATCAAGGGAAGTAATAGTGCCACTGTATTCTGCTCTGGTCAGACCTCACCTGGAGTACTGTGTCCAGTTCTGGGCACCACAATTCAAGAAGGACACTGACAAACTGGAACGTGTCCAGAGGAGGGCAACCAAAATGATCAAAGGCCTGGAAACGATGCCTTATGAGGAACGGCTAAGGGAGCTGGGCATGTTTAGCCTGGAGAAGAGGAGGTTAAGGGGTGATATGATAGCCATGTTCAAATATATAAAAGGATGTCACATAGAGGAGGGAGAAAGGTTGTTTTCTGCTGCTCCAGAGAAGCGGACACGGAGCAATGGATCCAAACTACAAGAAAGAAGATTCCACCTAAACATTAGGAAGAACTTCCTGACAGTAAGAGCTGTTCGACAGTGGAATTTGCTGCCAAGGAGTGTGGTGGAGTCTCCTTCTTTGGAGGTCTTTAAGCAGAGGCTTGACAACCATATGTCAGGAGTGCTCTGATGGTGTTTCCTGCTTGGCAGGGGGTTGGACTCGATGGCCCTTGTGGTCTCTTCCAACTCTATGATTCTATGATTCTATGATTCTAATGAGATTCTGTCTTTTCCAAAAACAAAGACACCACACACACACAAAAAAAACTGTCAGGCAAAATGATAGCAAGTACTTTTGACTTCTTCCCTGCATTAAAGAGCAATGACTGTGCAACAAATACCACAAGTGATGTAACTGCAAGTGTTATATCAGTCCACCTAATATAAACATTGCAGAAGACTGCATTTTCTTGTCAACATGATCCTTAACTCAAACGTTCCTTTTGGTTGATCGGCATTATTCTTCCCACATAAAAACAAACAAACAAATCAATCAGAACAATAAATAAATACAAAATCCAATGTTTAGAATTGTAAAGTTTATAATTGCATAGTTTATAAGCCTGTAAGCCTACCCCACTCCAAGTGGGAGTGCCAAAATTAATTACAGATGCTTTACACTCTGCCAGTTTACTGAAAACTTTATGGCCTGGAAGACTATTTGATCCCCAATAACAAAAGTGAAATAACGAGTTTTGTTTTATTTGTGTGTGTGTATAAATTTTCCTGTGAGATTTCCATGCACAGGGTTTAGCTGGAACAATATTTACAAGTGGCTAGAACGAAAGGTATCAGATACTCATTATGTAACTTGTAGACCAACTCACTGACTTTTCTTAGGAAGCTGCATATCAAATAATTACTTTACTCAGTCAAAGTTCAGTTACGTATCACACCCTAGGGATGTCTTAACCCAGATGTTTTCTGTTTTATGACTGACGCAACATACAAACCACAGTCAGATTCTTCTAGAATCTCAGCTGTCACTTTCAGACAATGACTCAAAACTGCATCGCTCCCACAAGAATGTTTCTTGAATCCACCGATGACACTTCTATTACACACTTAGCAATTTCACAATTGCAATATTCAAACATCCACACACCTGATCACCAGAAGCAAGTGTTCCTGCCCCACACTCCTACCACAAAGATCCCAAGAGAAAACAACATGAAAGCAAAGAAAATATCTTCACACCTGAGTTCTGTGTAGCAGCAACATCAGTGAGGTGCTACTAATGCCTCATAAGACAGTCTAGCAAACGGGAGAAAAACTACCCCCTCCTTTGTTGCTTGGAGAACTCAATGAGATTTGGAATGAGGTCATCAGTACACTGATGAAACTCAGCTCTACTTCTCTTTCTCATCAGTCAGGTGAGGCAGTAGAAGTGCTGAATCAGTGCTTGGAAGCTGTAATGGACTGGATGAGGGCTAATAAACAGGTAAGATTCCTCAGTTTTCATCCATTTGGGAATGGAGGTGAGATTGAACCTGCTCTTAATGAGGCTGCACTCTTCACATAGAGCAAGTTTGTAGCCTGGTGGTCCTGATAGGCCTTGCAAAGTCAGTGGAAGCTAGTTGCAATTGCTCCTGGACAGAGAGCCTGGCCACAGTTATCCATGTCCTGATAACATGTTTATTAGACTACTGCAATATGCTGTATGGGGAGCTGCCTTTGAAGACTTGCCAGAAACTTCAATGGGTAACGCTGCTGGTAGTCTGAGACAGCCCAGAGGGATCATATTTTGCCAGGTCTGCACAGACTGCCAGTCCATCTCTGGGCATACTTCAAAGTGCTGGTGATCACGTCTGAAACAGATTGGGACCTGTGTAGCTTAAGGACCATCTTCTCCCATATGACTATTATGGGAGCAGAAACCCTTAGAGTTCTTCTACCTTCCTCTACCTAAATTCAAGGGGTCTGGCTCAGTTGGGGGTCTATGCAGCTGTGATTCATGTGGAATGTTCTCTCAGAATCCCTAGCTTAGCATTACACTCAAACAAGGAACCATGCTGGTAAGCCAAGAAGACAGCTGTTTAACTTTGTGATGTCCAGATGTGGGAATGCTGGACTAGGACCTGAGAGCCCAGGGTTCAAATCCGCACTCAGTCATGAAGCTCACTCTGTGACCATGGGCCAGTCTTTGTCTCTTGAGCTCCTTAGAGGCAAGGTGGAACATAAATTTAATAATAAATAAATAAGGGATGGGGAACCATTTTCATTGGCCTAAGGGCCGCCCTCTCTTCTGGACAACCTTCTGACATCACACATCAGTGGTAGGCAGGATCAGAGGCAAAGGTGAGTGGAACAACTAAGGTAAATTTTACCTTTGTACAGTAGACTGGTTTCCTCACACACACCACTATCTCTCCTCCCTTCCAGGCAAGCAAGAGGCATTATCAAAGTTCAAAGAGACATTCCAAACAAGGCAAAACACTTAATGAAGGTGCAAAGTAGGGATGGTGAGGGATGTGGTTAACAAGGAGGTGTAACCTGGAGAGATAGGCCTAGAGAGCTGCAACTGGGCCCTGAGCCACAGGTTCCCCACACCTGAAACCAATTGTTTCTGCACTGCAAAGAGAGAGAAAATTTTCACAAATCAATCCAAATATGGAAGAAAGATGTAAAGAAGAGACAAGAGAGGGAAGAAAACACCTCATTGTGCAGAATGCGTTATAACCAAATTACTGTGTGGGCAAATCTGTGTAAGTCCCTAATTATTCTACAGGGACTAAGAGTTTGCCGAATACCCTAGCTATCCATTAGTTTGCTGTTCAAATTAGGCGGGTTCACTGCCCATTACGTGACATTACCATTGTAACAGTAAATGGTATTTTCTGCCTTATCCATGAAAATTAGCATTCACCCACCAAAGAGCTGCTGATAAACGGAAAAATATCACAAAGGGTCGCAGGTCAAAGAGTGGGAGTTTGTTTCACAGAACTCACTGCTAGGGAGGAAATTTCACAACACTCAGTGGGACATGATTAACCTGATGAAGACCAGGCTGCATGTGGAGCATCCATATGGGAAATGCTGCTGTTTTCATAGTACTACTACTAGACCTGGAAACAATGAAAGGGGTCTTATCCAGAGTCAGTCCATTGGTCCTTTTAGTTCAGTAAATTACAGTACAGTGATTGGCCATGGCCTTCCAGGGTTTCAGACAGAGGTCTTTTCCAGTTCTACCTGGAGATGCCAGGGACTGAATCTGGGATTTTGTGTGCTCTGCCACTGAGCTATGACACATATAGAGTGAGCACCTCTCAAAAAACTTTATTGTTTCTGCACTGGAACTACTAGTTGAAAGGATTTCTGTGACAAAGATTTGGACACTGCCAGTTCACATTGAAACCAGTGCCCAATGTAAGATAGAAAAGGAAGAGGAATGGCCAAGACAGACACTATTAAGTCTGTGTCAAAAGAGGTATGATGGCATCTCACCCCATTGGCTAGAAAGAGAACAGTTGTTGAGGGGAAATCACACCAAAAAGTTTTGGGGGAAATAGCATTGGAAGATCAGTTCAAAATATGGCTTCACCCACCCAAAGAATAGTTGAATAAAACTCCTTGTTCAAAGGCATCCTTCTCCATACTTTCTTATTGATTACAAAGGAAAACATCTGCTGTGGTCTATGTACTAATGCAATAAATGCTATTCTGTTCTACACTGGCAAAAGCCTGTCTAATTCGGTATCCTGTTTCTCCTGGGAACCAGTATGTAATGATTAGAGTGTCAAACTAGGACACTCAAATTGCCAGTCAGCTGTGAAGCTCACTGGATGACCCTGGACCAGTCATGGACGCTCAGTCTAACCTACTTCACAAGGTTGTTGTGAGGATAAAATGGAGGGTGGGGAGAACCATGTGACCACCTTGTGCTCCTTGAAGTAAAGGTAGAATATATGTGTTATTACTCATTACTCTATTAGCAACCAACCAGATGCCCATGGGAAGTCCATCAAATGGTATTCAGAGGCATGAAGCTTCTGATCCTGGGGTGGGGGATATTTATATATAAATTTCACTAAGTAGGGACAGTTACTTCCCATTCACAGAACGTTAGATTACTTATCACTACCGGTGAACTCGAATCTCGGTTCAAAAAGTGAAACTGAAGTACAAATTCTCCCATCACAGCTGTAATTCAATGAAAGCACAACATGAATCACAGGAAACAGGTGGCACCGTAGAGATCCACCACTCAAGTTTACAAGGCTCCGGTGCCTAAGCAAAAACACGCAGCGGGTTCTGGTAACAACTGCAGAGATGTTGAGCTTCCAGGCCCAACCCCCGAAGGGAGCAGACAACACCAAGGAGTAAGTCAGGAGTAAGAGTTACAACACGTCTCCTCTCGTCCAGGCTGCCCATTCCATGCTGTGCTCAGTAACTACGTGCAAAGAGCAGGGGACGCTTTCCAGGGAGAGGGAACCTGTCCGCCGTCCGCCCCCGTCAGCTGTTGATGGGACTCCCAACTCCCTCCTGCACCCCAAGCCCTTCCCCCGAGAGGAAAACACTGCCCTCGCAGCAAAAAGGAAGAGTTAGCCTGAAGACCCTTCTGGAGAACGGGATGCTGGTCCCTAGCAACCAGCCGGGGTTGCTAGGCAACAGGCCTCTCTCCCCCAGAGGCCGCCTAGGCCCGGCTCCCCAGCTGCGCCCCACTTACCCAGCCCGGCCCTCCTCATCCTCGCTCTGCGTGGGGCGGGGAAGGAGACGCCGTGAAGCCTCGCTCCTGCGACCCGCGAGCCCCTCTCGAAGCCGGCCTTTTTCCGACACTCAGCCGGGAAAAAGTGGGGGAGCTTTACGAAACTCTTTCGCCAGACACAGAACACCCCACAAACGCCACGACAGCGCTTAAGTCCCGCAAAGCGTTCCGGGTAATGTAGTTCTGCTTGGGTTTTTGCCCCGCAAGGTCCTCTGGGTAATGTAGTCCCCGTGAGCGAATGGGAAGAGGCAAAGAGGAAAGGCGGCAGGGCCTGGAGGTTTCTGGGTAATGTAGTTCCAGAGACCCAATCCGGAGATGCCTCCGCTGGGAAATTAAGTTCCACGGGCGAGTAATAAACGTGGATGGTGCGATATGGGGCGGGGTGCTCTCGCCTATTCATTTAAATAATTAAATGAAAATGAAAAAAATGAAAAAAGCAAAGTAAAAAGTACAAAAGCACGCCCTTGAGGAAAAGGAAAGAAAGTGAAAGTGGTTCATATTTACCTGCTCATCGTTCCAACTTTCTCCCCCTCTTGATTTATGGGCATCTACGGCTGTAATCCATTCATCCCGGGGGAGCAAACCTGTTGAACTTGATGGGACTTACAGAGCAAGCATAACCATGCCTGCTCAGAAGTAATTCAAGGGGTCTTACTCCCCGGTAAGGGGTTAGGATTGTTGCACTCTTCTAAATAGGCTCAACACTTAACTTAATGAATTGCAGTCTGAGGCTGCTCGTTAGTTTCTGGTTGTTTATTAGGATTAGAAAACGTGGGGCTGTGGGTTGATTTGTAGAGCACAGCCTATGATGCACTCCGGCCTCAGTTTAATATATTTCTTCTCAGAATACGCCCTTATATCTTGAGTGTGTGTGCGCTCCTTGCCTTTATGACAGTTTTTGCCTATTTGGGGGGGGGGTATTTGTTTATTTATATCATATTAGATTTATTAGTCGCTTTTACCTCAAAGGTGAATTTAAAGTGACTTACAGAAAGAAGCTTTTAAAACAGGTATGAAAGCAAGAGTAAAAACAACCCGAAAGGCTCACCAATAGTGTGTATAGAAGAGCAGGGCCAACTCATAGAATCATAGAATTGTAGAGTTAGAAAGGACACTGACGGCTATCCATTCCAACCCCCTGCAGTGCAGGAATCTTAATTAGATTGTACATGACAGATGATCGTTCAACCTCTGCTTAAAAACCTCCACGGAAGGCGAGTCCACCACTTCTTGTGGGAGCCTCTTCCACTGTTGAGCAGCTCTTTCTGTCCAAAAAGTAATGAGCAGAAAAGTATCGTCCCAAAGCCTGGGTGAATAAAGCTGTTTTTGCTTGCCCCCTAAAAACAGATGTTGAGAATGCTGGGGAGAACATTCTGAGAAGGCTTGTTCTCACGTCGCCACTTTCTGCACCTCCCTCAGAAAGGGCACAGAAGGGACTCCGGTGATGATCATGAGGTCCCTGTTGGTTCATGTGCAGAGAGGCAGTCCTTGAGATATGGGGTCATGAGTCACATAAAGCTCCTCTTTGAGTTAGCACATGCGATCACGCTGCAAAGCACCATATAAATGCCAAGTACAGTACTTACATGTTTAAAATAAATATAATTGTCAGTATTACTGAATCCTCATCAGAATATATCAAAGGTGGCATTACTGCAGCATCTAGTGTAATGCTTCAGATTTCTCTCTGTAGTTCTGAGCTCAAAAATGCCCTAGAATTAATTTGCAAAGCTAATTTGTCTTCTCCTACAACTTGCCTCCATTCAAAATGTTTCATGAGAATTCAGCATTATCTTCCTATATTATGGATGTGACTCATGCCATACACTTCAGGATTATAGATTTATTTCCCAGCATGATAACCTTCACGGGGGGGGGGGGGGGATGCGGAATTTGGAAGCAGTGAATCACTCGAGTACAACTTCCTTTCTTCTTTTTCCTTGCCTAAAGCTGTTACAAAACTGTTTTCTCAGTTTCAATATCTTCTTTTGCCTGCGTGCTGCTAAGTCTCCCTACAGGGGAAAAGAAGGATAGCAATGGAATGTGACAGCAATAAGAATAAAGTCAAGGTAACTGGAATCTTGGCTGAATTATGGTAAATGCAGTACAGGGGTGAGCAGCTGTTGCCTATTGCGTTCCTAAAGGTGTTGACACATTACAGTCAACAAGTGTATGCTCATGTACACAGAAAATGTACATTCCTTCACACAAATACTTGTACTTCTGTAGAGGCAGCTTGTACTGTATATCATGTGAACAAACCTCTTGTTGTTCTGTTCTCTTTACACTCCTCCTGATTAACTGAGGTTTTTTTTAAAAAAAATTAATTACAGAACAGAGGCATACACAATTTCCCAATGCTTTCCAGCTCATTTGCATCTCCTCCCCCCTCATTTGCAATCATAGCCCAAAACGCTGTTCACGGTTTTAGTAAAAGACAGTGGCGCTACAGGAAGATCCAAAGGGACAAATGCTTTGAATGGAAATCAGGCTTTCTGAAGCTTGCTATTTGCATCTCATTTGGTGTTTCAGCCAGGACCATGGCAGGGAGGGGAGTTGACAGTGACTAGCAGGTGCGGAGAGCCCTGGGGCTTCTGCAATGGGCCCTGGATCTCAAGCTCAACTTCCCCATCCCACCCCCACGATCTCAAGGTTACTTAGGCTTTCCTGTAGCAACTGTTTACAGAATGCCCTTCCCCACATAACCAAGCATTGTAAATTGCATCCATGTAATTGATACCACAAGTGGGACGCAGGTGGTGCTGTGGATTAAACCACAGAGCCTAGGATCAGAAGGTCGGCGGTTCGAATCCCTGTGACGGGGTGAGCTCCCGTTCCTCAGTCCCTGCTCCTGCCAACCTAGCAGTTCGAAAGCACGTCAAAGTGCAAGTAGATAAATAGGTACCGCTCCGGCGTTTCCGTGCACTGCTCTGGTTTGCCAGAAGCGGCTTAGTCATGCTGGCCACATGACCCGGAAGCTGTACGCCAGCTCCCTTGGCCAATAAAGCGAGATGAGCGCCGCAACCCCAGAGTCGGTCACCACTGGACCTAATGGTCAGGGGTCCCTATACCTTTAATTGATACCACACCTAGTTTGGCCTGGGAGACTATATTTGGCACCTTCCACATGTGCAGCCTGTGTTCATTTGCTCGGCTGCATCCTTCCCTTGAGGAAAACACTGCTGTAGCTGCAGGTGTGGAAGTTTTCTCCTCTCCTCTGTGTTTTCAGGCTCTTGAGCACAATGTTCTTAATGGCCATTTATTTTTCGCAGTCTGTTCCTTCCCTGTACTTTACAGATGTTGTCTGACACCATTAGTGAGCTACCAAGCTGTTATCTCAGGCTTTTGCGCATCTGAATCTTAATGTTCATTCGGTTTGCGTTTTGAGAAAGAAATTGCTTCTCTCACCACTACCACCACCTTCTTCGAAAGAAGGCTTGCCTGTTAATGGGTGATCCATCACTGTAATTAGATAATGGCTGCCTGAGATTTTTATAAGCACAATCCGCTACATCAGCTGCATAAAAGCAAGCGTGTATCCCTTTTAAAGGAGCACTTTTTGTTTCCTGCAGGGAATATAGTGCAAGTTCTGCCGCTCCCCTATTCATTTAACACCTTGTAGAAACTGGTAATTGCTAGCGCATAAATCACTTGGGCTGCTGGGCAGAACAAAATCAATCAGTATTTGAAAATGCCTGCTCTGGTTTGCTCTTTACTCAAGCAAAGTATCCAGTGACCTTGTGGCAGTCAGAATCATTCAGTGGCCTTGGGATTGATGCAGCAATCCTGACATCATCTGTTTGGGGGGAATTTCACAGCTTCATGTAGGGTTTCCCTATTAAATAGCGGTGTAATTGCTCACAACAGGGATGGAGGATCCCTGCCCTCCAGATATTGTTGGACTCCTGCTCCCATCAACCCCAGGCAGCTTTGTCAATGGTGAGGGATGATGGGAGTTGTAGGTGAGCAACATCTAAGAAACCCATGGGTTCCTTACTCCTGTCGGACAGGAATTCTGGCAATCCTTTTGAACTAGTGAAATCCTCATCAGATGATGGAAATCAACATGGAAAGCATGCTCTTTCGGCTTACTACATCTCGCAGCATCCTCTTAAATCAATTTACTGTATTGTCATGTGTTTGTTTTAAATATCTTGCAGCATCCGCAGGGAGCCTCTCGCTCCTTTGTTTCTTTAACTTGCTGAGTATCACCTTTGTTGGCAAGCCTGAGCTAAAAAAAGGCTGCCCACTTTCTAGCCCCTTCCCAGTGGCATCCCTGGTACCCAGAACACTAAAGCAACGCAGGATGGAAGAGGTCATCAGGTGTGCAAATGGACAAACCTTTGACTTTATATCTTTGAACTGATGCTGTTGATCTTCACTTGTATAGTTCATGACAGGTTGGTTTTGAAGGTTCCTCCTCCCCAAATTAGAACCACTAAGAAACATTTATGGCTATTGTTTTGTGCATATGAATTGCATTATTTCGGAAGCATCTTATGGTTGATTTACTGTAGGTTAGGAGTTCACCTTTGGTTCCAGTCATACATGCAGAGGTTGAGCTGAGGTGGTGGTGGGAGTTCCACAAATCCTTAAATTGTTTTGAAGTGCTATGTCTACATATTGTAATGGGTTGCCTGCTTGGGGGAGGAGGAAGAAAAGTAGAAATTACATCATATAACTAGCAATCCTCCCCAAAGTGAGAAAAGTATTGTTTCTTCTTCTTCTTCTTCTTCTTCTTCTTCTTCTTCTTCTTCTTCTTCTTCTTCTTCTTCTTCTTCTTCTTCTTCTTCTGTCCTTGGTCTGATCATTTCAGCCCTTGTCAGTTAATCTTAAAAGCAATTAATGCTTACATTTCATCCCATGGTGTTAGGCTGCTGGCAAACCGGACCGATTATAGGAAGCCATTCTAATGATGAAAGGATTGTACTGAGTATCTGTAATAAAATATAGGCACTAACATGTCCCTAGATTAAACTGGGGGTTCCCATTATTCACGAAGATGTGTGGTTCGCGTTCACAAATTACTGTGAAAAATGAAAAGAAAATTGTGTGCAACTTTATGTGAAAAATTGGTTCTGTGTATCCCAGTGGGTCTCAGATACTGCTATGATCCCGGGAATCTCTAGAATTTAGCTGAGGTCCTTTGCATACCAGCAGCCTTCACTACTGCTGAGGCATTGATATTCTGCAATCAACGGGGAGTGCACTTATAACTCTAGTTCCACATAGCACAAAACAGCAAACTCAGCAGATGGCATGGCCTGTAGTCAAAACAGGGCTAGAGAAAGACATGCAGGGGGTACCAGCATGCTAGGGGGAGTCCCAAGGTTTTCCCTTAAGGAAAAACAGTTACACACACACACACACACACACACACACACAAAGAGCCTGATGATGACAACAACATATTACATTTCTATCCTACCCTTCCTCCGTAAGGAGTCCAAGGTGACAAACAACAAAGCAGCAAAACAATACAATTAAAAATAAAATAAGTAAAGCACTTAAAACCATGGAAAACAGCTAACAACATTTAAAGTGCAGGCTTGGTTTCTGGTGGGGTGGCAGGGAATGGAACCTCCTGGAAGAAGGGCATGGTTGACTGGCACACTGGCTCCATGCTGCAACATTGTGTTGCAAGCTCCACTTGTAGTGCTACCTTCCTGATTGCACTCTTGCAATCTCTCCACACACACACACACACCCCAGCAAGTATGTAATGATGTTTTCACTTGGTTGAATGGGACTTACTTACAATGCATAGGATTGCTGCCTTCAATCAGCAAAAGTCTCCCCAATCAGTGTCATTTAACGCAGCTCCTGAGACTCATGACATTATCAAAAATGGCTTTTAACAATTTCCTGAACTTCCACCCATTCAGTCATTTAATTACTCCCAAGCCTCATCAGTTTCCCATTCTTTTTATGTTGCAGGTGTGCATTTCAGAGCACTGGAGGCCACGGACCTTGTCATAGCAGAGATCCGCAGGTTCCTGCCACATGTGTCACACTGCAAATGTTAATGAAGATAACAAGAGGATTCTCATACTTGCAAAAAACTCTTCGTTTGAATGTCTGAACTGTACTGTCTGTACAGTACCTAATTTATTCTATAAGGGTGTCTGTTGTTGTTGTGGCAACAATACCATCAACCTCCCAGAGGTTTTCAACCTTTTTGAGTCCATAGCTCCCTTGACCAACTACATTCTGTCTGTGGCACCCCTGTGGGACTCAGGAGCCCAGTCATATCACCCCTTGCCTGCAGAGCTGGCAGCCTCTCACCCTTTTACGAACACCCTCCCTCTTAGTCTCCTCTCCCCTCTCCTTGGGAATCCTCTGAGCAGCCACCGCTGCCACACCTGGTCTCTGAGCTGCCCACTCTGGTCCCAAGGAGAGGTTCCTCCACGTACTTATCCATAGGGGCCTGGGAAGAGGATGCCCCCAGCCCTAGGGGCCCAACGGCAGCAGTGGCAGCAGCAGGCACTGCCAGGCCTGCAGGGTGGAAAGTCTCCCCTTCAGCAATGGACGCTTGGCTCCCAGGCAGGCCTTGCACACAGCAAGCACAAGGAAGGCCAGCACAGTGCTTACCTGCCCACTCAGCCTCCTACTAGTTTGTCCTCTCCCAACAGCAAGGACTGGCGGACTGGCTGGCTGGGCTCCCTCACCCACTTGCTTGCTTACTCTGAGGCTGCTTCAGCTCCTGGCAACCAGCACCCCCTGGCCAGCCCCTGAGTCACCATTCACCTGGGGAGCTTGTAGCCAGGGCTGCTGCAGCAAACAGCCACACAGGCCTTGGGGAGGCAGAGGCATCAGAGGAGGGAGGGAAGGAAAGAGGGACAGAGGCCGGTGTTGCCCGCAGCACCCCTGACAACCATTCAAGGCACCCCAGGGTGCCACGGCACACTGGTTGAAAAGCACTGCATCGTGTTCCTTCTACATTGGTGGAATCTTAATGTCGCCATTTCCATCAATATTCATTCACTTTGCAAGGGCTCAGGAAGCAGCAACCTTTTAACTGTTTTAATGGGCTTCAGGTTTGGATGTTTTTTTTTTTTTTAAAAAAGAAATCTACCAGAAGCTGGGTCCTGATTGCTACCTACTTTATTCATAACGCTAGTCATGTTTTCCTTTGGCAACATTAAGGTAGCACTTGGGTTGTCAGCTTTGACGGATGAATAATCAGCTGAGTGGGTGAGACAAATTCAGCAGAAACTCTTGAAGCTGGTTAAGAGTTCCAGAGTCAAAAGAGGAGAACTTGGGTAGGACAATGACTGCTAGCCTGTGTAAAAGCCAGAGGCTCTATTCAGAGGTGCTTAATAATATCAAGAAAATGGAAATCTGTAATAATGATTCAAGGAACACACAATTCTTACTTTTCCTTAAAATGGTCATTAAATAATGACTTACTATTTTGATGTCTAGGTCTGTTGGCCTTTTATGACTGAACTTTAAAAACAACAACACACAGCCACATTTATTTTGGCCACAAACAGAAATAGCATTAAACACATGTATTTTTATGTTAATACAACACAGGAGTCTCTTTACAGGTAGGCCCTAGGTGGCATGCAGTCCTTAGTCTAGTTTCAAAAGTCCTCTGTAAGCAATCAGTCCCAATTGTAGGCAACAGCATTCCGTCCCTGCCCTGGCAGCTTTTTGGGTGGGGAGGAAGAGGTGGAGAGAGAGAAGGAAGCCCCAGAAAGAGAAAGAGAAAGAGAAAGAGAGAGCGGGACAGCAGAGAGAGAGAGAGAGAGAGAGAGAGAGAGAGAGAGAGAGAGAAGGAAGGGAGAGGTGGCCCTGCTAATTTGTGGACCCTGCTGGATTAACACCAAGGTAATGTGGCCCTCTAAGAATTGCCTACCCTCGGCTTACATGAAACATTCTCTAATGTAAAATTCATGATTGTATGGGGATGACTGCATTTTGTTGAGGCTCAAACAGAAGGACAGTTTATGGGCATAATTGTTTAAAAGTGTACTGCTTAAAAGTGTGTTTTGTTTTGTTTTTTAATCATTAGCGGCTGCCTAGAGTGAGGTGGCATGACTTTTAGGTTGGGCTTCTCTTCTTCAGGGAATTGGAATCTGTCCACAAGGCCTGCCAGTGCTTCTCCAGCCTGAGGATGCCATCTTGCCCTCTCTGATTCCAGCTCAGAAGCCCGAGTGGAACCACAGGGTGGTCTTCAGCTAGGCTTTACTCTGAGTATACCCACTAGAGCGGGCCTCCTTTGAGTAAAACTTAGTTGAATACTATCCACATTCTCCCTCGTTCTGTCAGACTCAATGGCTGTTAAAGTGGGCTGGTCCTGTTTAAGTGAAAAGGCTCCCCTTGCTGAAGGTGGTGATAGCAACAACTGAGAAGGGATTGCAACTCATATTTAAGGCTCAGTTTGAGGACAATTGTTGGTAAAGGAACATCTGAGTCTAACATTGGTGGAATTGGCAGCCGCTGGCCTGCATGGAGCTGTCTCAGGTACCAGTGAAGCCTCACCTCACACCATCATTCAAATGGAAACAGGGACGATCCTTGGGACCAATAGTGTGGAATATTTTTTTCTTTTAACAACATTTTTTTTAAAAAAAATGAACAAAAACTGGAATAATTAAAACACTTATCCAGCAGTACATCTAACGGTGTTTCTTCTACCCATTGACTTTAGACATAAGCTTACACATTCAGTGTTCAAACATATTACTTAATTCAACCTCTCCACTGAGAAGACTGGTCATTAGCATAGTTAAAGAAAGGGGTCCATGTTTATTGGAAGGTATCTCATTTTGTTACGCCTCTAATCGCTCTCCTGTGTCTGCTGTGTATCCCATATGCTAAAGTGTGGAATATTAAATGTCATGATAAATAACCTCCTATGGGACGAAGGGTGGTTTATATATGAAATCACATCATTCTGTGGGGGTAACGGGGTTCAATCCATGAATAAGATGACCAGATATAAATGAAGCCAAGGGTTTATGAAGATGTTTCATGACCTATATTCAATCTATGGGGCGGATGTCTATTTTGTAGTGCTTTTAAAATTATAGGCTGTTATTTTCTGTGTTGTGTTTAATTGCTGTCTGTTTTTTAAGCTGTTCTCATCACATGTGTCAGAGCTGCCCCAGGTCCCAGCTCACAAAGGACCAACGCCACTCCGTTGTTATATACAAAAGTCTTTATTGAAGTTCAGTTTCTCTTTCACAGCCACAGCGCACAGCTCTACGTCTCAAACTCTAGACCGCTGAAGCTCCGTCTGAATCTCCTCCCCCCAGACACCAGTTTAAGACTCTAGCCTTGCTCCACCTCTTCCTTTGCTCTTTTCTCCTCTGGGTCCGCCTGTCCGCTGGGGTTTTGCCCTTCCTAGACTCTTCTGACGCTGAGTCCCCTGAGTCTTCCCCCTGCCTCCGGTGGGCTTTAGGACCTGGTTCCCAATCCGGGTTTTCTGCTGTCCCGCGCGCCTGTACATTTGAACTTGGCGCGCGCGCCCAGCCGGCCACCTTCCTCCTGACCGTTACACTGCTCCTGTCACTGCTTTCCCCTTCGGGGATGCTAGCTGGGTCTGACCTCCCCTCCGTTCCCCCACTCTCCGACAGAGGCGTGCTCAGCCCTGACTCCTCTTCCCTTCCTGCTGGAGGAGACGCTGGCCCTGACACATGGGACTCTTCCCCCCCACTACGCTCTGGTGGGGAAGCTGGTCCTGATCTCCAGCTGCTGCTTTGGGAGTCCCCGCTGGCCCCTTGCTTCTGGTGCATCCCCCCTGGGACCCCCCTTGCCCTGACCATCGGCGCCCCCTTCTGGGAATCTTCTGATTCGCTGGAGAGGCTCATGGAATCTCTCGGGTCACTGTCATTCTCCCCTCCGCTGCCCTCAGATTCTTCCCCTTCGCTCTCCATTTCCTCTCTCCCCTGTGCCTCTGCTCCTGAGCCCCTGACAACATGGTTACACACCACCTTGCTTCCCATGAGAGAATGTGCCACCACAGATGAAAAAGCTCCCTGGCCCCTGGTCAAAATGTATCACTGATGCCACACTATAGGTTGAGATACTGCACTGGCGCAGTAAGTATTAGCTTACATGTCATCACACTGCACAATAGGATCAGGCACTGGCATAGGGATAGGGAGAGAGAGAGAGAATAGAACCTGTTCAATTTCAGCCTATGGCTGTTTGGTCCAGAAACTCTAGCAGGCAGAAAGGTAACAATCATCTGTCCACTGATTACAGCATTTTAAAAATGTACTGCTGCAAATCCCCATCAATATCGCATTGTGTGTGATTCACAGTAAGAAGATTGCTTCTAGGAAGTTTATCGAAGTTCCATGACCTAGATTAGACTGCTTTCAAAAGTGGCTGTTAAATTGGTTTTGCATTTCACACAAACCATGCATTAATAACTATTCAATCAGCATTTTTAAAGTTCAAATCTCAATGCTTCTTTAATGCAGGACAGGCCATGTTCTCTGGAAAGCACCAAGATCAATGTAACTCTAGGGTGGGGAAAGGCAATCTGAAATACTTGATCACAGAGTGCAAGAAAACATGCCCTCAGCAGAAAGTACAGATGAAAATGTTAGGAATTAAAATTAGAAATAAGAGTTGCCAACTTTTTACTGGTTCTGCTCCCATAACTTGGAGTGCAGGATGAATCCTGAACATTCCTTGCTGCACCTTTCCCTACCACTTACTGTGATGCTAAGTAAAGCTTCACCCAATTAATTCCTTAATATCAGGTTATGGTTAAAGGCACAGGAGCAGGACTGGTAAACAAAGTTGGCAAGCTAGACCACATTTTGAAATGGGCTGTTGCCTACTTTCCCCATGTCCTCAACAGACTGTGTGTGATTGGGGGGGTGCCAGTACTGTGTACCCTTGAGTACCACCAGAAAAAAAAGTTATGGGGTCCAACAAGAGATGCTGCTTATTTGGAATTTATTGGGAGGGAGTTCTGAAAGGTAGGTGCCACCACCTACCAAGTAAACAACCAATTCCTAGATTGTATAAGTCAGACCTCCTGATGAGATGACATCTGCAGGAGTCTCTCCTTTCGAAGCATTGAATGTATAATGAGTGAGATTATCTTTTAGATATTCTGGTCCCAAGCTGTATAGTGCTTTGTACACCAATGCCGGTACTACCCACCTCCACCATAAAAAGAAATAGCATCTGCCTGGCTTTAGTAAGAGTTTCAGGGTTTTGCAGCCACCACACAAAAAAAGCACCCACCCCAAGTGCTTAATTCTAAAGCATAGCCTCCGAAAGAGAACTTAATATTTGGCTAATCATACAGAATATGATAGGACTTCAAGGACCCTGTATCCAGGCTGTTTCTAAAAAATATAATCTCCAAGGGAAAGAATGAACACCAGGCCCAGAAACAAACAGTGAGCCAATGCAGCTGTTTCAAAATTGGCCCCATATGTTCTCCATGGCCAACTTCCAGACAACAGGCTGCATTTTGTCCCAGCTGGAGTTTCCGATAATTCTTCAAAGGCATCCCTATCTACAGCATGGGACACTCATCTGGCCAGGATGTGACTAAGGCATAAGCAACCATGGCCAGGTCATGGTTAAGAAACTGCAGGCATTACTCTTTAAGTCACAGGAAACGGTGGCTAGCCTTGTTTCCTGGAAGACTGGTTCATGGCGACCAAACTGCACTGATTGGATGAAGCTGATGTGGAGCCTAAGCCAATGCAAGCTCACTTGGAAGTACGTTTATGCGAGCACCTAAGTTTGCAGCCATAATACCAGGCAGTTGTGCTCACAGCATAGGGTGATCTTCAGCATAGATTCTACTCACAGCAGACCCGCTGAAATTAATAGACATGTCTAACTCAGGTCCATTAATTTCAACGGGTCTACTCTAAGTAGAATTTAGCTGGACCCCACATTTATTTTTCAAAAGTGAGCAATTGCTTTGGCCACAGAGAGGAAACTTGTAGCTAACAAGGCAATGCTAGACATGTGTAATCAAAAGTGCCATTGAGCTTAATGGACCTTTCTCCCAGTTAATTGAGTAGAGTATGGCTCCCTTGTTAGACTCCAACTCCCATCAGCCCCAGCCAGCATGACCAATCATCAAGGATCAGGGCAGCTAGAGCCCAGTAATAACTGGAAGACCGCTGGATTTCAGTAAAACAACAACATGCATAGGTCTTTTTTTGGTAGCCTGCATACCAAGAACCAGAAATTCCTAATTAACTGCAAACACCCTTCTTTTATCAGGGATTAGCACAGTTTCAAAGGCATTCACAATCTCACTGGAGTCCTAAAATTTCATTTCCAAGTGCATTGCAACGAGTTATTCTTCTGAAAACAGGAGGCTAAAGGGAGATGGGTTAGGGAGCTGGGAGCTGGCAACTGGATCAAACACAGCAACAAACCCATTATGCTTTCCACCGGCTTCAGGTGAACTGCAATTACTAAGCCTTCTCAAAGTGAAAGAGAATTCATTACTACCATAATAAGCCCTTGGGCAGCGCCGTAGCAGCCCACACCCTGCGCTCACTGCCCCTTTGCCCAAAGGGGGGAATAAGTAAGTAAGTAAGTAAGTAAGTAAGTAAGTAAGTAAGTAAATAAATAAAGTGCTCTTATCATGAACTACTGGAATAACTTTGACACCAAAAGTAACTCTCTTAACCTCAATTAGCAGACAGTGGAAGTGCACACTATGAATCTTCCGTGGAAGTGAAGAGGTGTCAGTCACGTAAATGACTTGGTTGCGAAAGGCATTCTGGAAATGGAATTGCTTTAGGTAAATGACCCTGAGTTATGGCTTGTGAGATACGAAGTGCAGGGAAATGCTAGAGGAAAGAGCTGGGTGCTCTGTTGCATTACTGAAATCTACCTGTGAATGAAAGAAAACGGCACATGGAGTTTTCCCAGCAACACACATGGACAGTAGCTAAGAGTATCAGTTGGTAAAGTTATCTGCAATGTTTGGCGGATGGAACATGCCATTCTGGTCAATTTTTCATCCCACTTCAACATTCTTCGAATGTTTTGCAAGTGATGGTATACACAGAATCTTCAATCCAATGGCATCCCTCTAATCGGAACACCATGACTTAAAATAAATATATTAATCACAGCTCAAGAAGTCCACCCACCCTTCCTCATGGGTGCCATTGTGAGAAGTCGCAGGGAGTTTCCCAAGCAGCAAAGGAAAGGGCTGAGCTTGCTGCCTGGGTAATTGGTCCCGCCCGCTCGCCTAATCAGCGAATAGCAAGCAGGCATGGGCCACCAAGGGGCAAGCTATAATGTGCTCTCCTTGCTGTTGACCATGAACATGGGTAGACAAGCTAAGGCCCGGGGACCGGATCTGGCCCAATCACCTTCTCAATCCAGCCCGCAGACAGTCTGGGAATCAGCGTGTTTTTACATGAGTAGAATGTGTGCTTTTATTTAAAATGCATCTCTGGGTTATTTGTGGGGCACAGGAATTCGTTCATCCCCCCCCCCCAAAAAAAATGCAGTCCGGCCCCCCACAAGGTCTGAGGGACAGTGGACCAGTCCCCTGCTGAAAAAGTTTGCTGACCCCTGACCATGAATGTGAACTGAATACAAAATTGACCAGGTTGTGGAGATGAATAAACTAAGGAGGAATATTAAGGTGGGCAGGTCTTTGGCAAAAGAGAAGTGAACAAAATGTGTGTAAGTGTGAGTGTAAATAATGAGAGGACAGACAAGAAAACTAATGTGAAGAAAAACAGTCACCCTCCCCATTCTACACTGTAAACCTTTTCAGCGTCACCTGCACGAAGGAGTGATTTGATTTCACCATCATGTGAGTTATTCTACACTGCAGAAATTCCAGTTATCTCCATTCCAGCTTTATTGTTATTACCTTAATGTGCTGTGAATGTTTCTATCTGTGTGACTAGGCACCACACCAAAACCTCCTACCCTGCCTCTTTCCTTTTGCCTCTATGCACTCACGCCTAACAAAATATTGGCGTCAAGAACTCTAGTGTTCGTCTTCTGTTTCCTTGCTTCTTTCTGAGGGTAGTGGGTGCTTAAGCAACAGAGAAGTGGAAATGTCGAGCGTGGAAATGAATAGATTCTATCATGCATAAAATAATAATCCACTTTATTAAACAGGAGCAGCCTCATACCCTGGTTTGGTTGGGAATTCAATGAAACTAGAAACGAACACCCAGGGTGGTTTCAAAATCAGTGGTTCAAATTAGAGCATTTTTGAGAGTTCCATCTTTATTCAAAATGGTGTCCAATTGTATCCAAACACAGGTGAAAGCCTGCTCCTTGATCTCAGGAACCACCATGCAAAATTTGGTTAAGAGCTGTCCAAAGGTTAGGCTTATGAATTTGAACATTGGTATTGAACACTACATGGGATGCGGGTGTCCCTGTGGGTTAAACCAAAGAGCGTAGGACTTGCCGATCAGAAGGTTGGAGGTTCGAATCCCCGCGACGGGGTGAGCTCCCGTTGCTCAGTCCCTGCTCCTGCCAACCTAGCAGTTCGAAAGCACGTCAAAGTGCAAGTAGATAAATAGGTACCACTCTGGCGGGAAGATAAACGGCGTTTCCGTGCGCTGCTCTGGTTCGCCAGAAGTGGCTTAGTCACATGACCCAGAAGCTGTATGCCGGCTCCCTCAGTCAGTAAAGTGAGATAAGCGCTGCAATCCCAGAGTCGGCCACAACTGGACCTAATGGTCAGGGGTCCCTTTACCTTTACCTTATTGAACACTACTGTGCATTCTGTGTTTGGGTCATTGTGTATTAAGAAAAGAAAAGCCTATTCTGAGACCATGGGACAGATTAGGATAGAAATTGATGGGCGAATGCTGAGTGATTGCAACACACTGAGTGCACCTTCCCTTTCAGCAGAGCAAAATACCATATAGAGTAACAGTTGATTAATTGTTTGGCTGCTTTAGAAGATCTGGGAACCTCAGTAAGGTAAAAGTAAAGGTACCCCTGCCCGTATGGGCCAGTCTTGACAGACTCTAGGGTTGTGTGCACATCTCACTCAAGAGGCTGGGAGCCAGCGCTGTCCGCAGACACTTCCGGGTCACGTGGCCAGCGTGACAAGCTGCATCTGGCGAGCCAGCGCAGCACACGGAATGCCGTTTACCTTCCCGCTGGTAAGCGGTCCCTATTTATCTACTTGCACCCAAAGGTGCTTTCGAACTGCTAGGTTGGCAGGCGCTGGGACCGAACGACGGGAGCGCACCCCGCCGCGGGGATTCGAACCGCGACCTTTCGATCGGCAAGTCCTAGGCGCTGAGGCTTTAACCCACAGCGCCACCCGCATCCCGCGGGAACCTCAGTACTCATTGTTTATTTCAGGTACACTTCTCTGCACAATGGGAGCTTGGCAGTAGTCCCAGACAGCTGGTAAACTGGTGTCTGCTGCAAGCTGACATGCTGACAAGGCTGGATCTTTACACCAAGTCTGCCCATGTGTGGGAAAATGATTGCTTGTACATGAGAGCATGAGCAAAGTTCTTATTGTTACAGGGTGATTTCATAGCTAGAAGCATCCTTGGAGCATGAACAGCGCGTGAACAGCTCGTGCTGTCCTATAATTGGCTAACGTGGCATGGCCTGATCGCGTGCGTGGTCTAGTGCGAAGGTCCTTATCTGCTTGCTAGAACAAATTGTTGGCTTGTACTTTGTATCTCTCTGATTTCACACAATAAAAGCTGTGCTGCTTTAGCCCTAGGAGCAGCCATATTTCGGAACTTATTATGATGTGAGACTGACTTTTCTTTGGATGCCGAGCTGCAACTCGACACCCATGAGTCTTGTCTAGTCCAGGGTTGCCTGTCAGAATCCAACAGCAAAGCCATAGCTCAGTTTCTGAGCATATCACATGCATGCAAGAAGACTCCAAGTTCAATCCATGGAGGTTCAATCCACCAGCAGGGCTTTTCATATCGAAGAATCGCACAGGGGTCATTCCCAGCCCCGCTGTTGGAGATGCCATGGATAGTACCCAGAGCATTCCATATGCAAGTGATGTGGTCTACGACTGAACTATGGTACTAGCATTAGATTATGGGTGCTGTTGGAGTCATTGACATTGCAACATTCACATTTAAGTATTGCATATTATTCCGAGAAGAGGAGGTCATCTGGATTTTCTCCTTCAGATGATAGTTTGGACCAACCCTTCATGCTGGACAAATAGCTACCTTATTCAATGTCTTGAAGTCGTTCTTCCTATCCAAAGCCATCCTGCAGACTTTATAAGCATCTTCACAGTTAAAGGGAGCAAACGTGTGTTATATGTGCAAGGAAGCTGCAAAGAAGATTCCATTAAGACATTTAGCGCTTTAAAAGCAATAGAGGCTCCATTAAAGGAACTCATGCTTCCCAAGAGAAATGCCTAATCAAGTGTTGCTTTCCCCATTGATTTTAAATTGATTTACTTAAATTTACTTCTTCTGCTGGAGAAGGGTTTAATCCTGAGTTAAACCAAAGTTATTCATTTGTTGGGAAACCCATGTTGGTGTTCCCACTTCAGCTGTGGCAGTGTAAGGCAAGCAGAGTCAGACCAAGATAACTTGCTGCTTGGCGCATAGGGCGAAATGGTGCCCCTACCCCACTCTGCTGCTCCATTCCACATACAGAAGCTGATCAGACTGGCAGTCAATTTTTATTTCAGCACTGGGAGTGGGACAGCGCCCTCCTGAAGGCAGCAGGCTAGCAAGCTAGCTTAGCGGTTGCAAGGCAAACCACAAAGTCTACACAGCTCTGTGCCTTGTGGTGTCCACAAGAGGGCAGTAATATTTCCTCAGGGCTCATCCACACTTTTGCCACACACTTTCTAGGCACAGGTCTGAGCATTTTTTAAAAAAATATTGTTTTGCCCTGGCCCTTCTTACAAAAACACTGAATCGATACAAATGGCAATTTGGGTTTTCTGCAGATTGCTGTTTGCTCCGATTCAGCGATAAAGTGGGGTTTTGTGAGGAAAGAACTGGGGCAAAAAAAGGGGGGGAAGAGCTCAGACATGGCACCTTAAAGCACAGATCTGTGCCTAGAAACACGGCACAAAAGGAAGTCTGGATGAGTCCTCAGTCTCCAACTGTTGGGTTGAATGCCATCCCTGGTGTCTCCAGGTGATCAGTGATCAGCACCACACATTCACTGCTAGAAGATGGCTCAGAAATCCTGTGTAAGAAGCAATTCCCCCCCCCCCCCCGGAGGCTCAAATAAGATTGCCAAGAATTGATGGCTTCCTTTACCTCCAGTTGAGTGTAGCCCGATGAACTTTGCAATAAAAAAACAAAATAAAAAAACTATGAATCTCTTTAGTTTACCTGGCCAAACAGGCCATTCTTCCTTTCTCTCTTCTTTGTGGATTTAATTGTTGTTGGAGACAATGTTTTTAACCTGTATTTCAAAATAGACAAGAGTAGAAGAAGACTGAACTGCCCATAAATACTAAATGGAATGTCCTCATTTCTTTCGGGGAAGAGGCAGACCGGGGGGAGGCTCATTTTCACACACTGTGCTTAAAAGTGTGGCTGTAGAATGAAAAGAATGAACAGACCAGTCCCTGCCCCCTGGAGCTTACAAACTAGAAAGGCCCTTTGCAGTGGCCTTTGCAGCGTGACAGGTCCACCACGACCTTCTCAGCCCTGCTGCTCACAGTGGAAGTTGATGGACTGAAAATTTGGTCCTGATGCCATTGCCCACGGCTGTGAGAGCAGCTCAGAATCTGGCAGACCCCAGGCCAGCTCCACCCTGCTCCATCCCCATCCTTGGAACACTCACTTGGGGAACCCAAGCTGGTCCCAACCAATAGGGATATTGCTAGCAGACTCATATAGTCAGTGGGAAGAAGTGTGGAGGGGGGCGGCAGTGGCAGCTGATGGGAGATTGGCTGAGCCAGGAGAGTTAGGGCACCTGTGCCTATTCTAAAGCAGAGGGAGGGTTAGATTGTTCTGCCCATTGCAGTGGGGCACAGGAGGGTTGTGCCAAAAGCTTCATGGTGACCTGTGCAGAAATATTTGGAGGAAGGAAAAAAGTCTTGGAGACATTTTCACCCCAGATGCAAAGGGAGAAAGGGCAAAGTGTTTCCAAGGATCAGGAAGCCTTTGGAGAGAAAAGCAGCAAATGAAGGTCATGGGCAGAGATGCTCAGGATATAAGGGCAGAGCCCTAAAGAAAGGCAACACCATGGGGGAGCTGGAAGCTGGCACAAGATCTATTCCAGTGGAGCAGTTTAAGCAGTCTCATTTTCTGACAACAAGAAGCTAAGTCGCAGATAGGGAAACTGAGGCCCAGGGGCCCAATGTGGCCCTTTGAGCCTCTCTCTTTAGCCCTTAGGACTCTCCTCCTCCTCAGCCACAAGTCTTCTCCACAGGTCACACCTTCCACCGCCACTGCTTGCATTGCATTTTTGCTTGGCTAGAAATTATCCTTGAACTCTGATCATGCTGGTGGAGCATAGAGTGGGATGAGTGAGTGCAGAAGCAAGCCTACTGTACAAAGTTAAAATCAGCATCCATTGCTCCACCCACGTGAGCTTCTGGCCCTGCCCACCACTGTCTTATGTCCCCACTTCCAGAAGGTTGCTTAGAAGGACAGTCCTTGTGGTGTAGTGGTCAGAGTGTTGGACTAGGACCTGGGAGACCAGGGTTCAAATCCCCACTCTGCCATGGAGCTCACAGGGTGAATTGGGGCCAGGCATTTACTCTCAGCCTAATCTATGAACTATGAACTATGTACTCCACCATGAAGTCTTTGCAGGAAAGGTGGGATATAACTGTAATCAATCAATCAATCAATCAATCAATCAATGAAAGAGAGCACAGCCCATGGAGTGAGAAGGTTCTCCAAGCTTGAATTAACTGGCTTTGGCAGCAGAATACCAAACAGAAGCGAGGTGATCAATGCAAGAAGAGGATGCCAAGTCATGGATTATTTGTGGGGAAAGGAGTTGCATGAAAAGGACAGAAAGGTATTCTTGAAAACTGTTACTATGATCAGATAATAAATATTTGACAAGGAGGGAAAAGGAAGACTTAGCTGATTATGGAAATAACTTTCCTTATATACAGAAAATGGATTCTTTTTGTGTATAATTATTTCTTTTCAGGTTGGATGTGGATTAAAACCTGAGCAGGTAAATATTGGCATTGCCATTTTCCACACATTTGTTCTGGCACACGATCATTACTTCCCATTTAGCTGTATAAAATGTACCGTAATTGGCAAAACGTTTTCTAACACTCTTGCAATACATAGGTGTTTTTCTTCTTCTTCTGTGACGTTTATGCACTGTAATGCTAATAATTAGCATGTTTATGTGCTTAATTGCTACCCAGATGAGAGCACTGCTAGTCACTTCTTGTGTGCAGGCTTCAAATAAATCAATTTAACAGGCTAGCTATAAAAAGCCGTATGTTTTCTCTTCAGCATAAACTGCAGCTGAGCAGCACACAAAGAGATGGGGAGGGAGAGAAGGAGGGAGGCAAGCAGAAAAAATATTATATATATATATATATATATATATATATATATATATATATATTTGCTTTCGTAGATTTTCACGGGTATAGGAATGCAGGTTTTGGTGTCCTCGGGTGTCTTCCCGTGTAAAAGTTGGGGTGTCTGGGCGACGTTTCGACGAGGTCTCACTCGTCATCTTCAGGCTGGTGCTTTCGGCTTCTTGTTACTGGAACAGAGCAGGATCTCTGTGTTTGAGTTCCTATAAATACTGTTGAGGAGGTGTGGTGTATAGCCTCCAATGTTCTGGGCCGAGAGGAAGTTCCCAGGCTAGTGTGCCTTTTCTTCTTTTGTTCCTTAATTGCTTGAGGGATATCTTGAGTGATTTCTTGAGTGATATCCTGAGTACCACTTAGGTGGGTCATTAGGTGTGGATTAGTTGCTAAAGCCTTTGTGTCTTGACCTCTTGAACTTTGTGAAGAGTTTTTCTGAGAAGATGGCTTTACTGCACTTAGTTGTGCTCTGGCTTGGCTTCGTGTATAGGGGCGAGCTGTGGTTTTGTGGCCTGTGCCAGCCAGATCTGTGTAGGGATTGCAGCCCCCCTGCAATCCCTACACAGATCTGGCTGGCACAGGCCACAAAACCACAGCTCGCCCCTATACACGAAGCCAAGCCAGAGCACAACTAAGTGCAGTAAAGCCATCTTCTCAGAAAAACTCTTCACAAAGTTCAAGAGGTCAAGACACAAAGGCTTTAGCAACTAATCCACACCTAATGACCCACCTAAGTGGTACTCAGGATATCACTCAAGAAATCACTCAAGATATCCCTCAAGCAATTAAGGAACAAAAGAAGAAAAGGCACACTAGCCTGGGAACTTCCTCTCGGCCCAGAACATTGGAGGCTATACACCACACCTCCTCAACAGTATTTATAGGAACTCAAACACAGAGATCCTGCTCTGTTCCAGTAACAAGAAGCCGAAAGCACCAGCCTGAAGATGACGAGTGAGACCTCGTCGAAACGTCGCCCAGACACCCCAACTTTTACACGGGAAGACACCCGAGGACACCAAAACCTGCATATATATATATATATATATATATATATATATATATATAGCCATTCCAATAGATTTCAACCCACCAGTATTGTAAGTGGTGAAATGTCCATAATAGTATATAGACTTCTCATCGCACACTGAAATAAAGAATGGGTTGAAATTTCCAGAGACCGAGTGTGTGTGTGTGTGTGTGTGTGTGTTAAATTCAGTTTAAATAAGGGGCATGTTCTTTTATAGTGTATTTTCTACAGCTCCGTCAACACTATCATCATCACACAAAAAGCCAGCTCTTTCAAGCTCATTGTTCAAACAATGACACCAGTTTCAATCCATAAAGCTAATTGCACTCTCCACTCCACCCAGCCTCTCCAGAAATCCAAATCTCCCACCAAGGAAACTGAACTCTCAAAAAAGGGAGGGAGGGAGGGAGGGAGGCAGTCTTGTGCCTGGCAGGTTGTCCCCTCTGTCCTATGGGAAGGATGAGAGCAAGAGAGGCAAGGGAGGAGGGGGGGAGAGAATCGTAGAATTGTAAATCACCTTGAATGCCTTGGCAGAAAGGTGGCATATAAAGCCAATATATAAGGGTAAGGTGATCACTTAACTGGGTGCACAGGCCCACTCTTAACTTACATTTTCCCAAGCAAGACTGAAGACCAGAAGACTTCTTAAAAACTGGAATTCTCTCCCCCCCCCCCCCATTTTTTAAATTTGGTTTTACAAATTTAAATTTATAATAATGCCACAGCACATCTGCAATTAGAAGATTCATCCAAACCTCTGGACTTCCCACCTAACGCGGCAGCTAAAAAAGCCAATGCAATTCTGGGCCTCATCAATAGGAGTATAGCATCTAGATCAAGGGAAGTAATAGTGCCACTGTATTCTGCTCTGGTCAGACCTCACCTGGAGTACTGTGTCCAGTTCTGGGCACCACAGTTCAAGAAGGACACTGACAAACTCGAACGTGTCCAGAGGAGGGCAACCAAAATGGTCAAAGGCCTGGAAACGATGCCTTATGAGGAACGGCTAAGGGAGCTGGGCATGTTTAGCCTGGAGAAGAGGAGGTTACGGGGTGATATGATAGCCATGTACAAATATATAAAAGGATGTCACATAGAGGAGGGAGAAAGGCTGTTTTCTGCTGCTCCAGAGAAGCGGACACGGAGCAATGGATCCAAACTACAAGAAAGAAGATTCCACCTAAACATTAGGAAGAACTTCCTGACAGTAAGAGCTGTTCGACAGTGGAATTTGCTGCCAAGGAGTGTGGTGGAGTCTCCTTCTTTGGAGGTCTTTAAGCAGAGGCTTGACAACCATATGTCAGGAGTGCTCTGATGGTGTTTCCTGCTTGGCAGGGGGTTGGACTCGATGGCCCCTGTGGTCTCTTCCAACTCTATGATTCTATGATTCTATGATTCACCTTCCCCTCTCATTACATTGTAAGTGTTACTGCAGTCCTGCTAATGTTTTCAACTGCTTACAGTGGTCTCCAAGGTAAATTATGATTTTTTTCTCATTCCTTATTAAAGTTTTGATCTTCCTTGTTCCTGAGCTTTCCGGTCAGTTTTGCCATTTTGGCATAGTCCAACAATTTAATTTGCCATTCTTCTCTGGTAGGGACTCTTATCTTCTGGCATTCTCAAGAAGGATTCTGAATTTACTGTCAGAGCAGAGTAGCCAGTTTCTGATGTTTCCTGCTTTTCACTCTTTGCTTCAAAGGATGGGAAGTACATAGGAGCTACTCATTCCATTAGCCTTGTGTTTATCTTCAAGAGGCACCAGTGCCTTCAAGCATCCCCACCACCCAATAATCATGGGGCCTGAGCTTCTGCTGGGAACACTGGTGGGGGCTCAGTGCCTTGAACACTAATAGTAAAAGATGCTGTAGTGAAGGGAAAGAGAAGAGGACCAATGGGCATTGTGGCGTTTGCCTTCCTAGGTGTGTGACATCATACTGGGTTCATAAGGAAAGGGTTAACTAATTGTAAAATGACTAACCAATAGGAACCCAAGGGGAAGAGTTAGAGTTAGAGTAAGAGTTGTTAAGAAGTCTTGAGAGTCTGGAGTTAGAGAAGAGACGGAGAGGATAAGTCTGTGGGTTGGGCTAGTCTGATGTGGGAGAGTGAGAGAATCTGTTAAGAGGAGTCAGTCAAACAGTTGATATAATCAGTCAGAAGGTATTAGGAAAGTATAGGCCGGCAAAGAAACTAAAGTTACGAAACTGACAAGAATATTATCTGAGAAACCATAAACTTGTTAATACTTATAAAATAAACTTGTTTAATTGGTTCCATTTTAACAACTGTCTGGACTCAGTGTGTACCTGAGAGTAACGGGCTGGTGGCAGCGGGGAAGCGAGCACAGTGGTGGCACAGGGATCAATAGACCGTTAAACGTCCGGGGACCCTGTGTCACAGGCATCCATTATTTTCATGGAAACAGCGTTCATTGCCTGCTAATCCTAGGGACAGCCGTACCATAAGGCTGATGGAGGTATCTCACTGGGGACGATTGTGAACTATGGCCTCCTTAATTATGCTTATATTAATTCAGGCAATGGAGCTCCGCAAAGTTAAAGATTTACTCCATCCCTATTCACTGCGACCAATCTCTCTCCCCTCTCCTGGCCCGGTAGTCACTGATACTTGGCAGACTGGATTCCTTCGGCAGCTGGTCATGTTAAGCATTTTTCTTACTTAGCTCTTGACACAATGAGCTTTTGGCACAATAGATACTTGACCTTAATGAGTTTTGACCTACCTTCTCCCTGCCTCATTTGTGAGTATGAAGTCCAAGGAAGTATATTAAGAGGTTATTGATTGTCCCCCTGAGCCCAGTAATTGCACTTTTCTTCCACCGTGTATCAGGCATGTATTTAATTTTCTAAAGGGAGGAAAGTAAATAGGCTGTTAGACCTAGGCTCAGTTTCCATGTCACCACACACTATATGAAGCATAACTGTGATGTGATGTCCTGAGCTGTCCAGTCATAGCTTGAAGACAACTTGCAAGGTGTCGTTTCCTGTCATTCCATCTATTTGCGAACTTAGGTGGTTGAGTGCCATATATGTTTGGAAACAAAACTGGGCCACCCAAACACAAGGGAGGTGTGTGTGGTGTCATGTCACTAGGTACACAAGAGTTTGAAAGTGTGCCAATTATTATTATTTATATAAATAAACAAACAAAATAAAAACTGAAAGGAACCTGCAACCTTACAGAAGACAGCTGAGCATATTGAGAGGAGAGGGGAAGAGTATAAATAAACAAGGTCAAGCAGTCTGTGTGACTCTATCAATAAAATCTATGCTTGGCATTACCTGAGATATGAAATGTCAGATAGGATGTCAGATAAATTAACACACAGCCTGCAAAGGAACATGAAAGAAAGGTAAGAAAGGGATTTGACCTGCTCCTAGCAGCTGGGGTGGGGTGGGGATCTTTGCCATGATATTAAAATGTCCCCAGCTGCTCTATACTGGGCAGTTTGGTTTCCAGAATTGCTCTGGCCACCTCTGCTATATGCTATGTGTGGTGCAGAGCCAGTGTGGTGTAGTGGTTAAGAGCGGTGGACTCGTAATCTGGTGAACCGGGTTCGATTCCCTGCTCCTCCACATGCAGCTGCTGGGTGATCTTGGGCCAGTCACACTTCTCTGCAGTCTCTCAGCCCCACTCACCTCACAGAGTGTTTGTTGTGGGGGATGAAGAGAAAGGAGAATGTTAGCCGCTTTGAGACTCCTTTGGGTAGTGATAAAGCGGGATATCAAATCCAAACTCTATATGTTTTGGAAAGTTGTTTGTCTGTTTCCACATATCTGTTTGCTCTCTATAGATTTGGCTGCCTCTCAAGATATCATTGCCAAACTTAGCATGAGAGTTCTGACATGGAATTCTACTCAATATTGATCCAGAGTAGATTCCAGCATATAGTTAGCAGAGCAAAAACTTAAACATGTTGCAGGATTGCCAAAAAATACACCAGAGGCAATTATTTTTTATTCAGCAGAGCTTTACTGCTACTGAAGGTCACAAACCCAATACATTCAGGATTGGCACTGCCCATAAGAAATCCAGTTGCAGCAGACTTAGCTTTAATTTACAATAACTTATAATAAGACCTTAACACTAAGCATACTATGTACAGAACACCACACCAGAAGGAAAAGAGATAGAAAGAGAAAGTGAAACCCAGGCTCCTTTTGGCCCTACTTTTATAGTCAGCATGACCTTCACAGAAGAGATAACAGAACCAGTTTAAGCCAGCTATACTCAGCTTCTCTGAAGGAATAACCCAAACATTGTGAACCTTCTGCTTGTTTCTTTCACACAGAGAAGCTTCCAGAACCCTCTTGAATTAATTAGAATAGGAAATATCTCTACACATCAGATCAATACTTTCTGTACAGGTTCCTGAGTTGTGGGTGGTGATTTTTGTTGATGCTTGGATGCTGGCTGCCATTTTGGAAAAAGATGGCAGACCAAAGCATCACTTGGGCACGACTTTGCCTGTTTGGGGACATAGGTTCAGCTGCCTCTTGAGCTACCATTGCCAAACTCAGCAGGAGGGTTCCTGAGGAGAGGGTGCTTGACCACCATCTTTCTAAAACCTTCCTCTCCCTCTTCCCCAGCCTGGTGCCCTTCAGATGTTTTACACTCCAATTCCCACCAGCCCCAGCTAGCACGGCTAGTCATGAGGGATGATGGAAGCTGGAACCCAAAACACATGGTGGGCCCCAGAGTAGGGAGAGTCGCTCTTCAGCTTTCCCTTTTCATAACTACCATCCGTATGTCCATATTGAACTTCTGGAATCTAGTGCTATCCAGTCACCCTGCTGAAGATTTGCCATTGATTTTCACACAAGACAGAGGCTTCCTCATTCACTTCTGTATAGTTTTAAGATTGAGTGTCCTGCAAATGACCCTAGCAATTATTTCTGAGGGCTTTCAGTATCTGACAAGAGCAGGCCTTTTATCGAATTGGCACGCAGGAATCAGAGTTTCATTTGTTTTGCCAATCTGACGTTCTCTGTCAGGTTTATAGCTGTGACTTGAGAAGTGGAGGCCCCAAATCACGGAGTTCTGAAGGCAAACAAAGAAAAAGAAGGTGCATGACTGTAGAGCACACAAATCGTTATAACTGTGAAGGAAAGAGGCACATAAATTCCATTTTGAGGCTGTCCTGGAAACAAGCCCTCCTACTCTGCTTCTGGAACGGAGTTTCTCCCAGATAGTTTTGTAAAGGTTACTTTTAATTGAATGTGACAGATGGACTTCCTGGTGTCCTGTAGCTGAAAAGCCCAAGTAATCCTCCACTGAAGCAGAAATATTTCACACACCATCACATTTTTTGAAAATCTGATCTATCTATATCTATGTGTGTCTATTGGCATTTATTGGAGGAAATGTTCAGCAATGTATCAGTAGATGCCCACACATAATTGGTAATGAATGCTTTCTCTCTCTCTCTCTCTCTCTCTCTCTCTCTCTCTCTCTCTCTCTTACACACACACACACACACACACACACACACTTTTTATAGATATTATCAACAAATAAGTTTTATATGCAGAGTTTAAGCAAGTAGCTATCTAGTCCAATAGCCAGCTTTCCACAGTGGCCCACCAATCCTACTTGCCATGGTGGCTAGTTTATTAGGGCAAATGGGGCATTGGCCACCAACCGTAGTCTCCCAACTTCCTGCCTTCTTGCAACCTTTTTAGGGGGCAGAACTTCCTGTCAGCTTCCTCCCCCTTAGTCTCAGTGTTGCATTTGTAGAACTTGGGCGGGAGGAGAATCGTAACAAATTAGAATTATTAGGCTATGCCTGCCATTGTCTCTAGCTCCACATCCTGTGGAGCTCCCTGTCTTCCAGCCCTCCTGTTTCAATGGTCACCAGCCACCACTGCCTACTTCCTCTCTCTTCCAGCTACACATTTGTAACCTGAAGCGTATGTAACCTGAAGCGTATGTAACCCGAGGTACCACTGTAAATGTAATAAATAAAAACATAAAGAGTCAATAATATAAATCCCTCTCCCCACTATGGTGATTCAGTCCTCAAATCGTCAAATCTTCTTCTCCATTTCTATCTCAGGCAGCAAAGATTGTTGTTGTCTTGAACTCTCTGATAATAGGAATACTGTCGTTTAAGCCAAGTAGATTAGGCTTTAGGGCTCAAACCAGGCCTTGGCAGCACAGTAAGTATAATTCCCAATGAGCAGGACTAACCCACCGTTGTTTATTTCCTAGTTCAGCTTGAAGGTGGGAGAGGCCATCTTTCCTAGAAGAGATCTGTCTCCCTCATTCTTCTTTTCTTAGTAGGTACAAATCCGCAAGACATCTCCTTACATCATTGTGCACTGTTAAATGCAAGTACAGGCCCAGCGTTTGCCAATTCCATTTCCTAGGAAATGCCTAGAGAGATTTGCTGGTTTCAGCCTGACAGTTCAGTGGTTATTTATATGAGATGCTGACAAAAGGCAGAGGTCAGGAGCATTTGTAGCAAAGCAGGTCAAAGCCTCGTGAGGCAGTGCTGAAAACACCGAGTCTGACTGGTTCTGAAACGTTGATGCACCCACACAAGATGTTCTTCCACACATCTTGTCTGTTTACAGAAGGGGTCGCGGAGTCACTGGGTGATTAGGATAGCTTGTCAACATCCTGCCGTGTCTGTGCATTGTCAGACTGTCAGATTGCAGCGTCCATTTTAGTGATCCTGACACAGATTAGGTACCGTCAACAGGAAATGTTTAATCAATGCAAATGTGCATTCTATATTCAGCAGATTTTATTCAGTGCAGGTAACATCTTTTGTGTTAATAAAATGTTGCTTGCCTTCCAAAATTCCAATTGTTTACGTAGCTCACACAAAAGAAGAATTCGTCCAAATTCCCCAGATGTGAATTTTAGCTATTGGCCCATCACTGGGACTAAGATACAAGTTCCCACATGAAAACTTTTGCATTACCATTCACATAAACACTAAACTCACACAGCAGCAGTTGGTGCCTATTGTCCCCCACCCAAAAAAAAAATGCATGTAAGACAGTGCTATATAATTATATATTGTTTCCTTTGGGGGGGGGCTGATGGGTCAACCCAAAGTGGGAGCTGGGAACAGGGTGTTGCCTAAGGGTGAGTTTTAGCATTCCCAATTTCCCTCAGCATACTTCCTAAAATGCCTCCTAATTTCACTGCAGGTGAATGGAGGGTAACCATTTGGAGAGAGCTTTTCCAAGAAGAATCCAGAACACGACTAAGAGCACAGATTAATTATCCAGCTAGTTTTTATTCCCATTTTACTGGGCCTTCTCACTTGCAAGCCTCATCAGGTCCTAAGGTCCTTTGGGAATGACTGCATGCTACTTCATTTGGTGTTAACACGCGCCAAGGATGAAGTTTTCAAAAAGCATCTAACATGGGCAACTTAACTGAAAAACATGCCTCATTAAAGAATAGACTTGTGATTGGTTCTGTATTCCTATTCAATTATCTTTTCTTACACTGAACTAGGGGGTGGGGAGACCTGGTAGGACGTTCTCGGTGGTCACATCAATCTCTGGAACTCTGTGACAAATATTTCTGAGTGAGAATCTTTTGGGAAAATATCTTTGATGCCTGTGGATTATGGTCTGTGTTTTTGTACCACTTTATGTTCAGGCTTTGTTTTTGTCAGCTTTACCATCATTAAAGAAAAATGCATTTAAATTGTCTTACTGCTTTTATGTTTTTACTTGATGTATGTCACTTGGAAGCTCAGTCAAGTGGAAAATGTTGTAATATATACTTGGGCTTTGTATTCAGGTGTTTCCAAAGGTCTGAATAGGCAGGTCTTGGCCTCCTGGTGGAAGAATACCAAAGAGGGAGCCAATCTATGCTCTCTTGGGAAGGAATTCTACAATATTATTGTGCTAATGATGGTTTTGGGAAGATTATATGTTATCCCATTTTCATGCCATCTGTGCCTGTAGCAGTTTCATGGCTGGCACCCTGCTTCACTCCCAACTGGTGCATGTCCTAAAGCTTCCTGCTGAAATCCTGTACCTCTATGCCACAAATGTTCCAGGGTTGCTGTTTCAGACCTGTGTTTGTTGTGCTATAGTGTATGATTGCCCATCAAGATGTCAACAAAGACTCTCCTCCTGCAAGAGAGGGGAGTGGTTGTGGTCAGGAGCCGGACTCCGCCTCAAGCAGGGGGCGTTAGCCCCCTGCCTCCCACTCACCTGGCTGGCCTACGCCCACGGGCAGGCACCCAACCAGGTGCCTGCGAGGGGGCGTGTTTAGCAGCCCAAATTGCTGTGGCACCAGCCTTCCGGCCTCACTTTTCGTCGTCCCGTCACGAGTCATCAGCTAGGAGTCATCACAGGGAAGAGCCACGAGGTTTGGAGTCGGGGGGGGGGGTCTGTGTGTGTGGAGGCTGCCTGGTTCCTGGCTTGCCTTTTAACTTTAGGAGGCTTGCGTGCGCTCATTGCTTTACTGCTTTTAAAACCCCAGGCATCCAGGTTTGCCTTGCTGTGTCCTCTTTCCGTGTAAAAACCTACATTTAACCTTCTATTTCCCCCCACTCCTGGTGCTTGATTTGTTTGTGCGGTCTGAGTGCGAATTACCTTTCTTAAGCTGCAGCTTGTTCCCTTGCCCAGCATGTGCCCCTAGCGAGTTTTGAGTGTGAGTGTGGCTCCGTCTGTCTTTCTCCCTCCTCTCCTCGCTTTCCTTCCCCTGCCTCTGCCTTGGTGGCTGTGCATTTTATTTAATTTTTGGCCAGGGTGCTCATACGTTTCCCCCTCTATTGCCCTTGCCTGTCCAATTGCATGGCTGGTCTGGGTGACTGAGTGGGTTTGCTTATAGTTGGATTAGCATCAACAGGCTCCACCTACTGGTGAATAAACCCCCCTGTTTTAGACTCACCCCTCTCTGAGGGGGTGGAGTCAGCTGATGTAATCCAATGCCTAAGCCAATACCTTTTCACTTGCTGTAATCAATAAAGTTGTGGCCTTTTCTTGCCCATTAACCTTATATCACGTGTCCTCGTGTTTTCATTCCACTACGCGGGGATCGGGTCCTCGAACCACAATGTGATAACACTGAGGAAGCATCACAGAAGAACTAAAAAAATGGAATGAATGTGTGGATAGTGCCCAGTGTTAATCCATCACGAATGTACTATTATTGTGTCAATGAAATCTTGCAGAGTACACGCACAGAGAGACAAAAAAACTAGTCTGGAAGGGCCCAGAGTTCCCCATTATGTTTAAACTAGGAAGCATCTGTCTTAATATTGGTTAAGAAACCAGTGGTTCTCGCCTTATTTTCCTCATTTATTAACTGACGTTGGAAACAAGCTTCAGGGTTTGGACCTGAAGAACCTCCAGCTTAAAACAACCCAGGATCATTATGGCAAAGTTATCGTGCAATATGAGCAAGGGGGGCAGTGGAGGAGAGCTTGATCCTTATGATCATCTGAATGACCATGTTAAGCACAGACCACTATTAATTCTACCGGTAACAATAGAATCCTTCTTTCAAGGGGAATTTCAGCAGGGAGAGGAGACCCCATAGACACCAGGGTGAGCCTCTGTGGGTGCATGGGTGCCCCTGGGCACCACATTGGCAACACCTGCTTTAAAGCCTGAGTTAATATTATTGCTGTCCTCTCTGCTTGCTTAATGCAGACCCTAGTTATTACTGAGCCGCTGTTTATAATATTCCTTTTACAGGAGGGTATTCTATCATAATCTTTAGTTGTTTTTTCTTTCTAAATTATTTATATAGCTTTTTAAAAAAACCAACACACACCATAATATCCATACCATTATTATTCCAAAGAAATGTGTTTGTTAACCAAATTAATATGGAGTATTAGGCTATTCCTTGTTCGTGGATTCAGTGTGTAGATTTACTATAGTTATTAAGCCGCCTGACAACGGGGCCTTTTAGATGGTGCTTTCTGCCACACTGTCCGTATGTCTCGGTTGTAAGAAAACAGGTTTTAAAGGAGGATACATAGCTTCTCAGAGCAATGTGCTGCCATTTGATGTTGCCTAAAAGAAAATAAAAATAACATCAAAAAGGCCATCATTCATCCATAAACCCCAAAAGGAGTCCAGCACAGGCCTCTTTACATGCATTGTAAATTTAAGCCAGTTGCTCAAAGAATCCCAGGAACTGTTGTTTGTCAAGGATTCTGAGAGTTGTTAGGAGATCCCCCTATTCCCCTCACAGAGTGGTTAAACAATCATTTATTTATTTTTATAATAATAATATTTTATTAGAGTTTTCCAGAAAATTAACATCAACAAAAATCAACAAAAATCACAAAAAACAAACAACAAACATCAAAAATCCAAACAGAAAAACAGAAAAAAGAAAAATACAGAGAAAAAAATTTAGCATAAAAAAGAACACTCTTTCATATTATAACTTTCAAAATCTTATTCTCTTTGCTTCCACCCGCCTTCCCTTCTTGTATTCTACTTTTAAAAATTAGTTCAGCAAGATCGTTCATTATTCATTTTAAACCTTTGTCCCTCCCTTTATAATCTTATTTATCTTAATCGCTAGAACCCCTTCATTTCATTTTCAGAGCCTTCAACATTCATAAATTTTACAGTATTTTTGTAGATAAACTTTAAACTTCTTCCAGTCCTCTTCCATCTGCTCCTCTCCTTGATCTCGGATTCTGCCAGTCATTTCTGCCAGTTCCATATAGTCTATTACTTGCATCTGCCATTCTTCCAAGGTGGGTAGATCTTGCGTCTTCCAATGCTTTGCAATTAGTATTCTTGCTGTTGCTGTAGCATACATGAAAAAAGTTCTATCCTTCTTTGGCACCAATTGGCCGACTATGCCCAGGAGGAAGGCCTCTGGTTTCTTCAGAAAAGTATACTTAAATACCTTTTTCAGTTCATTATAGATCATTTCCCAGAACGCCTTAATCCTTGGGCACGTCCACCAAAGGTGAAAGAATGTTCCTTCAGTTTCTTTACATTTCCAACACTTGTTATCAGGCAAATGATAAATCTTTGCAAGCTTGACTGGTGTCATGTACCACCTATAAATCATTTTCATAATATTTTCTCTTAAGGCATTACATGCCGTAAATTTCATACCGGTGGTCCACAACCGTTCCCAGTCAGCAAACATAATATTATGACCAATGTCTTGTGCCCATTTTATCATAGCCGATTTAACCGTTTCATCCCAGAGTGGTTAAACAATCAATCCCTCTTCCCAGGGAACTCTGGGAATTGTACCTTTGACTCCTGCTGCAGCAATAGCTATTGTAGTTTTCATGGAACTTACCTGCTCTTAGATGCATTGTTGTTGTTGTTGTTGTTGTTGTTACCACCAGTGAAATACAACTTCACTGCTTGGATGAAATGCCCTGTTGAGTGCTACATGGTCCAGATTGTACAACAGCACACACTGAAAGGTGGGTGGGCCAAAGGATTCATTCTTTGCTCTGCCAGCACTGTAGAGCTCTCACCTCTGCTCTCAGAGCCAGTCTGCTTCTGAATACCAGTTGCTTCAAATTGCAGGGTCGAAGAGTGCTATTGAATCCAAGTCTTGCTTTCAGACTTCCCACAGGCACCTGGGTGGCCTTTGTGAGAACAGGATGCTAGACTAGATGGGCCATTGGCCTGATCCAGCATTTTCTTCCTATGTTCTTATGAGAGGCAGAACGCTTGCATGTGGAAAAGCTAGAATTCTTCCATGTTATTCAGAACTATGTGGCTATGGAAAGTTGCTTCCTGATCAATACATAAATGAAAACTCAGCAGCATGCATTCATGAATGTTGCATAATTCAACGTGTAGAGCATCAGGAAACTGACCAGAGTTTCCCTCACTTTCATTTTAAAAGGTGATTTAATTTGCTTCTGTTGAAAAGTTTTCATTTCTCCTCTCCTGCCTCCTCCTCGCATTCACATATCAACACATGCATGTGTATATTGGTTGAATAGGGTATATGCACAAACATGGTTTTTCTTTTTTAAAAAAGATTTTTATATATACATTTTACTTGTCAGTGTTTCCTGTCCTTGAATGCCATTTGATGTTGAACTAATACAGTGTAACTATACAATCCCTTCCCTGAGCACGGATATTTGTTTATTTAGAAATGTTTCATTGCTGGCTATTTGGGTCAAGAAACCAAAAGCCTTTCAACAAAAGGCAGGCATTCAAAACAGCAGCCAAAAACATTTTGCACACCAGCCACACACTTCTATTTAGATTGTGTTTAAACAATTTAAGACAAAACCATTTAAAGACTGCCGTGCTATAAACCATTACGAGTCAGAAATTCAGATCCACATCTCACCTAGAAAACAAATTTTTTTAGTTGTGCTGCTGAACATTTGCAAGTGAATGTTTATCTCTTTTTTCTTTTCTTTTTGCAACACACAGTTTGCTACAAAGCATAAAGCTGTGCTTTGTTCTTAGCTCTTCAATTATTTCTCCCAACTATGTTGCTACAATCACAACATGAGAGGCAAGACCCAATTTGTTTCCCCCCAGACAATGAACTGAAACACGGGCCCACATCTGCACCATACAGTGGTACCTCGGGTTACATATGCTTCAGGTTATATACGCTTCAGGTTACAGACTCCGCTAACCCAGAAATAGTGCTTCAGGTTAAGAACTTTGCTTCAGGATGAGAACAGAAATCGTGCTCTGGCGGCGCTGCGGCAGCGGGAGGCCCCATTAGCTAAAGTGGTGCTTCAGGTTAAGAACAGTTGCAGGTTAAGAACAGACCTCTGGAAAGAATTAAGTACTTAACCTGAGGTACCACTGTATGTTCAAAGCACAATTATACCACTTCCCCCAAATAATCCTGGGGTCTGTAGTTTCTTAAAGGAGATGAGAGTTGTTAGGAGACTCTTATTCTTCTCCCAGAACTACAGTTTCCAGAGTTCTCCAGGAAGAGGGATTGGTTGTTAAACCACTCTGGGAATTGTAGCACTGTGGGGGGGGGGGATATGAAAGCAGGTAATCTGGAGATTACGGTTCAGATGTGGAGGCAACTCCGCCCCCCAGTAGGCACCCATGTTAATGTATGGGATTGTACCATCAACTTGCAGAACTGGCATAACTGAGACTGTGAATGGTGTGTCTCAGTCACATTGATTAATGCACAGGCCAAAGGCTATGTACTGTGCTGTTAAGCAAATGCATAAATACATAGCTCATTTTTGATGTTTATTATGTTTAGTATACGTTTTCCAAACACACGCCTTTAATATCCCAATATACCCATTTGGCTCTTGGCTGTGGAACTAGGGAAGATAAAGTAAGAGCTAGGCACCAACATAACATTCAACAAAGCCCCCATTTCTCATCGCTGTCCCTTAGCAGTTCAAATGTTGCCAGCCATGTATCATTGCTGCTGGCACCAGGAAGGCAATCTCCTCTTTGCCATGCAATGACTTGCCCCTCTTGGATCTTTTCTTTGCGAAGGAAAGTAATAAATTATACAACTTCAATTTCCCCAGGACATGCTAAAACATATTTCCCCATTTGGGGAAGCAGAAGTCTTTTTTCACCCCTATAATGAGTAAAGATGTGATTACAGCAGGACGACAATTCGTAATGGGCAACTGCAAAAAGGCAGACCTCCAGCTCTTCACAAAGGACGTCTGCCTGATAAAATTCCACTCTGTTTCTCTGCCAAACTTCATGCTTAAAATGGAAACAGGTGCAATTGCAAGCCTTGAGGAACTGTGTGCAAGTTGCTCTCCAAGACCTTTACTGCCCCTCCTGCCACATTCACACCATAACATTTAAAGCTATGATATTCATATGAGATTCCTGCACTGAAGTTGGTGGGACTAGATGACCCCTGAGGTCCTTTCCGACTCTACAGTTCTATGATTCTAAATCACAAGCATAGCTTCCCCCAAAGAATTCTGGGAACTGTAGTTTTTTAAGGGTGCTGAGAGTTGTTAGGAAGCCCTGTTCCCCCTCCCAGAGTTTCAGTTCCCAGAGTTCTCCATAAAGAGGGCTTGATTGTTAAACCACGCTGGAGATTGTACCCAAATTTCCACCCTAAGTCGCCATCTTGTAGACCTTAGAAATATCTCCCCTTCGTTTCTGCAGCAGCATGTTTCTCCTCTCTTGGGTCTCTTCATTGCAAACCATCTGCTAACTACATTTCCAGGATATTTAATCTACCTTGCCAAGCTATAAAAGAGACCACCTGCCACCTCTGAATGCCTAGATTTTGTAGAGGGATTCCTTAGAAGTTCAGCACAACGCCAGAAAGACTCAAGAACTGGAGATGGGGGGGGGGGGGGGGAATCAAAGTAAATACTCACTGAGTACATACAAAAAAAGAGAGGTTTGATTTCATTCAGAAGCAAGAAAGCAAACTACCTGCAAAGCGTCTGCATTTCAGGCGTCTAATGAATGTAGGTAGAAGTTCTTACACAGTTTTCAAATAAAGGTATACACCTAAAAACATCTCTGGAGTTTTGCTGAGAGGCTATTATCCCATGCACACTTATTTTTATTTAATGTATATCCTCCCAAGGAACTCAACAAAGTATATAAAGTGCCCCCCCCAAAGTTAAACAACCCCCAAGTTAAACCTGTGAAGAAATGCCCTGAATGTCCACCACTTATCTAAGCCAGTACTTCTTCATGCGGCGCATAGTCAAACTACGGAACTTGCTCTCCCGGGAGGCAGTGATGGTCACCAACTTGGATGGCTTAAAAGAGAATTAGACAAATTCGTGGAGAAAAGGCCTAGCAAAGGCTACTAGCCAGTCGGAGGCAGCAAGGCTTCCAAACCAGTTGCTGGAAACCACAGGAAGGAGAGTGCCCTTGTGTTCCTGTTCAGCTCACTGGTTTCTCACAGGCATCTCGTTGGCCACTGTGAGAACAGGATGCTGGACTTTCCATATGAACCTACCCTGAGATCATCTTCTGAGGCCCTCCTTCATGTGCCTCCTCCTCAAGAAGTCCGGAGGGTGGCAACACAAGAACAGGCCTTCTCTGCAGTGGCTCCCCATCTGTGGAATGGTCTCCCCAGGGAAGTTCGCCTGGTGCCTTCATTATACACCTTTAGGTGCCAGGCAAAAACATTCCTTTTTAATCAGGCCTTTGGCTGACCTGATTGACATCCTACACCCTTTTAAAATGTGGCTCTTTTGGTGGGGTATTATTGGGCTATTGTTATATATCTATCTATATCATCTATGGGACGCGGGTGGCGCTGTGGGTTAAACCACAGAACCTAGGACTTGCCGATCAGAAGGCTGGCGGTTCGAATCCCTGTGACGGGGTGAGCTCCCATTGCTGTCCCTGGTCCTGCCAACCTAGCAGTTCGAAAGCACGTCAAAGTGCAAGTAGATAAATAGGTACCGCTCCGGCGGGAAGGTAAACGGTGTTTCCGTGCGCTGCTCTGGTGAACCAGAAGTGGCTTAGTCATGCTGGCCACATGATCCGGAAGCTGTACTCTGGCTCCCTCGGCCAATAAAGCGAGATGAGCACCTCAACCCCAGAGTCGGCCACAACTGGACCTAATGGTCAGGGGTCCCTTTACCTTTACTTTTATATCATCTATATCCATATCTATATTGTGATCTTTTCTGTGAACCTCTCTGAGACCTCTGGGTATAGGGCGGTATATAAAATGAATGAAGGAAGGAAGGAAGGAAGGAAGGAAGGAAGGAAGGAAGGAAGGAATGGGCTCTGGGAAGAGGAAGGGCTTTACTGGCCACCTGAAACCATGGGTGGTAGTCAACTAATGTTCACTAACTTTACTGCACCTAACTACTGCACCTTAGCCCAGCCTCTGCTCATTAATTGTCATAGGTCTGCTTTGGGTTGGCAGAGGCTGGGCAAGGCTATTCACAACAGTTATGCACAGGATTCTTAAAAACACACACCCATGCACAAAACCCCATGAGAGCATAAACACAGCAATCTGGTTGCAAATATATTGAAATTCATGAAAGAGTTGTTCTGGATTCTGCTTCCAATTCTGTAATTGTCAGTGGCTCAGTTTATAACAGCAAATTTAAATTAGCATATTTATATAATCTATTGAAATCTATTAACAGTGGAAGGCCTTGCAGCAAAACTAAGGCTGTCGATTCGTAACACAACAAAGAATGAGCCGAAAGCCCCAGGGAGGCAAGCACACAATGAATTATTCTTTCTGTATTATATGTGCAAATGAGACCAATTAAACTATGAGATGCTCAGCCACGTTTCATTCCTAGACCTTAATTAACATGTTGACGGAAGAGTCACTGGTTGTAGGAAAAAGTAAGAAGCTGCAACCAAGAGTAGAGGTAGCATCGAGTAACTAATCATTTGCTCCAGATTGCTCTCAAGTTCTTCCTAGACAGAAGGATTTTGGAGGAAGGCTGTGGCACAGTGGTAGCACACCTGCCTGTCCCAGGATCAACCACCAGAATGGCTTTGGTGATTAAGTGATATACAAATCATGCAATCAATCAATCAATCAATCAATCAATCAATCAATCAATCAGTCAGTCAATCAAAATATCCAGATAGGGCTGGAAAAGAGCCTCTTCTGACACCCTGGAGAGTTGCTGCTGGTCAATTTGGTCCTTCAGATGTTGATGAACTCCATCTCCCAAGCAAGGGGTGATGGGAGTTGGAGTTCAGCAGCATCTGAAGGGCCAAAGGTTCCTCATGTTTGATCCAGACAATACTGAGTGAAGTGGTCTCCCTGCCTTTGGCCTTACAAGTCCCAAAGGGGTACCAGCAGCCACCAAGGCTATGGGTTGTTAGTAGAGCATTTGCCTTGCAGGTAAAAGGCCCCAGGTTCAATACATAACATCTCCAGGTAGAGCTGAGAGATAACCCTGTGTGGACTCCTGGAGAGCCACTGCCCAATAGTGAACTAGATGAGCCAATGTTCACACTCGGTGTAAGGCAGTGTTCCTGTTCCTAAGTGCTGGCAGCTGTTGCTTCACCTCCAGAGAAGCGTAACTGATAAAGAAGACACCCGCTTGCAGCCGCCATTTGGCAGGTGGCCTTTGTGTCACAGGAAGGTGCTGGAAGATGACAGCATTGTGTCTGAGAACAAGGAGGCCACACAAGGCCACGGTGCTGATATACAAATGGAAGCTTGTCAAGATAAACAATACATCAAGCGACTGAAGCAGGAAATCAGTTTGGCAGATTCACAATTCACATGGGTTTCTCCAGAAGCCAAGAGCCACTTTTAAGAAGTGGAGAGAGGGTGGGAGAGAGAAATTACATTTACTCAGCGGCACGCACACACAATGCTGCCACAACCACAATCACACTGTAAATCACAGCAAGTAGCTATTTCTCCTGGGATTTTTAAAAGATGGTTATGGGGATTATGAGAATGAATACACCGGAAATTAAAAAGCATCAGAATAAGAAAAAGAGAGATGTCTGTGAAAAGTCTGGTTAGCTGTTTGTTTGCTGCCTTCTCTCTTGCTCGGTTCTCAATGCAAGCACCGAGTGAATGGTAAACATCTCTGTGGAATCCTGGGTTGGAATACTGATCATCCTTTTTCAAGAGCAAGTGGTACCTGCAATAAAAAATTACCATGTGGAGTGATGCTGTTCAGGTTTCCAGCTGCCCTTATGTGCGCTTTATGAAAACAATGTTCAACTGATGATAGACTTCACAAAATTGGTACAGACAAGGGTGCATTTAGGTAATTTTAGACCAGCCTTTCCAATCTGGTGCCCTCCAGGTGCTCTGGGCTGCAATTCCCATCAACCCCAGTCAATTGGGGAAAGGCTGTTTTAAACTCTGGACCTAACCAAGGTGGGAGGGCTGGCCTTAGGTGGGCCTGGGCACTGCTTCAGTTGTGAAGCACTTCAGTTAACATTTCTTCCCACCACCATTCCCTACAACTGAATCTACACTTCCAATATGTTAGAAGTAGGAAAGGAAATGCCAACACTGATTTTCTCTTTCTTTCTTTCTTTCTTTCTTTCTTTCTTTCTTTCTTTCTTTCTTTCTTTCTTTCTTTCAAAAAGAATACTCAGAGCATGTACAGCGTCACATTTTGTTGTTGTTGTTTAGTCGTTTAGTCGTGTCCGACTCTTCGTGACCCCATGGACCAGAGCACGCCAGGCACCTCTGTCCTCCACTACCTCCCGCAGTTTGGTCAAACTCATGCTGGTAACCTCGAAAACACTATCCAACCATCTCATCCTCTGTCGCCCCCTTCTCCTTGTGCCCTCCATCTTTCCCAGCATCAGTGTCTTCTCCAGGGAGTCTTCTCTTCTCATGAGGTGGCCAAAGTACTGGAGCCTCAGCTTCATGATCTGTCCTTCCAGTGAGCACTCAGGTCTGATTTCCTTAAGAATGGATGCATTTGATCTTCTTGCCGTCCATGGGACTCTCAAGAGTCTTCTCCAGCACCATAATTCAAAAGCATCAATTCTTCGGCGATCAGCCTTCTTGATGGTCCAGCTCTCACTTCCATACATCACTACTGGGAAAACCATGGCTTTAACTATACGGACCTTTGTTGGCAAGGTGACATCTCTACTTCTCAAGATGCTGTCTAGGCCTGTCATTGCCCTTCTCCCAAGAAGCAGGCGTCTTTTAATTTCGTGGCTGCTGTCACCATCTGCAGTGATCATGGAGCCCAAGAAAGTAAAATCTCTCACTGCCTCCATTTCTTCCCCTTCTATTTGCCAGGAGGTGATGGGACCAGTGGCCATGATCTTCGTTTTTTTGATGTTGAGCTTCAGACCATATTTTGCGCTCTCCTCTTTCACCCTCATTAAAAGGTTCTTTAATTCCTCCTCACTTTCTGCCATCAAGGTTGTGTCATCTGCATATCTGAGGTTGTTGATATTTCTTCCGGCAATCTTAATTCCAGCTTGGGATTCATCCAGCCCAGCCTTTCGCATGATGTATTCTGCATATAAATTAAATAAGCAGGGAGACAAAATACAGCCTTGTCGTACTCCTTTCCCAATTTTGAACCAATCAGTTGTTCCATATCCAGTTCTAACTGTAGCTTCTTGTCCCACATAGAGATTTCTCAGGAGACAGATGAGGTGATCAGGCACTCCCATTTCTTTAAGAACTTGCCATAGTTTGCTGTGGTCGACACAGTCAAAGGCTTTTGCATAGTCAATGAAGCAGAAGTAGATGTCTTTCTGGAACTCTCTAGCTTTCTCCATAATCCAGCGCATGTTTGCAATTTGGTCTCTGGTTCCTCTGCCTCTTCTAAATCCAGCTTGCACTTCTGGGAGTTCTCGATCCACATACTGCTTGAGCCTTCCTTGTAGAATTTTAAGCATAACCTTGCTAGCGTGTGAAATGAGTGCAATTGTGCGGTAGTTGGAGCATTCTTTGGCACTGCCCTTCTTTGGGATTGGGATGTAGACTGATCTTCTCCAATCTTCTGGCCACTGCTGAGTTTTCCATATTTGCTGGCATATTGAGTGTAGCACCTTAACAGCATCATCTTTTAAAATTTTAAATAGTTCAGCTGGAATACCATCACTTCCACTGGCCTTGTTATTTGCAGTGCTTTCTAAGGCCCATTTGACTTCACTTTCCAGGATGTCTGGCTCAAGGTCAGCAACCACACTGCCTGGGGTGTACGAGGCATCCATTTCTTTCTGGTATAGTTCCTCTGTGTATTCTTGCCACCTCTTCTTGATGTCTTCTGCTTCTGTTAGGTCCTTTCCACTTTTGTCTTTTATTATGGTAATCTTTGTACGAAACTCAGAAGAAACTCAGAGAAACTCAGAAGAAACTCAGAGAAGCTATGAACTATGCCGAGCAGGGCACACAAGACGAACAGGTCATAGTGGAGAGTTTTGACCAAACGTGATCCACCTGGAGGAGGAACCGGCAAGCCACTCCAGTATCCTTGCCAAGAAAACTCCATGGACAAAGACAACAGGCATATAAAAAGTCACATTTTAAACTTGGTTAAATCACCACACCACCATGGCTACAAGAATGAAACTTAATTTCCTTTCGCTGCCTAGAAATTTAGCACATTTACTTGGAAAGAAGAGCCATTTTGTTATAGAAAAGGAGAAGATATTTCAAAGTAAAAATAATAAAGAGAGCATCTGGAACTCTAATTGTGGATCCGGCCACTCCCTGGCAAGAATTAGGAGGAGGAGGAGGAGGAAGAAGAAGAAAGTGTGCTGTTGTGAGCAACACAACCATGTCAGCCCAAGTGCTGATGCAGGGTCTGTTGTCAGCTGCGCCAAATCTGCCACTATTGGGGGTGTCATTCGGGGTCCTCTAGGCTGTGGGGCCTGGATTCAGCCCCATAAACAACCCTAACAGCACCAGCTGGGACAGATTTGGGCTGGCACAGATTTGAAGTAAAATACAGTGCCAGGATAAAAATGCGTTTCTAAGATTTCTGCTGACCGTAGCTATATATATATCTCCCACCAACAGCTCTATAACAATTACCATTTAGTCTTCTGTAATGGCAGAGCTTACTTTCCTTCCTTTTCCTTTCCTTTCCTACAGGGCCATGCAGGGCCGTCTTAAGCATATCCAGCACTGTGGTTCAAAGATCCCTCCAGCACCCAGCACCCCCCCCCCCCGCAACACACCAGTAAGCCCAATGGGAAAGACGGCTCTGGGGTCATAGCTAAGAAGAAGAAGAGTTTGGATTTGATCTCCCGCTTTATCACTACCCAAAGGAGCCTCAAAGCGGCTAAGATTCTCCTTTCCCTTCCTCCCCCACAACAAACACTCTGTGAGGTGAGTGGGGCTGAGAGACTTCAGAGAAGTGTGACTAGCCCAAGGTCACCCAGCAGCTGCATGTGGAGGAGCGGAGACGCGAACCCGGTTCACCAGATTGCGAGTCCACCACTCTTAACCACAGAGGTTAAATGCCTGCTTTGTGTACAGAAGTTCCTAGGTTAAACCCCTCACTTCTCCAGGTAGAACTGAGAAAGACCTGTGTATGAAAGCCTGGGAAACTGTGGCCAGTTGAGGACAATACTGAGCAAGATAGAGACCAGTGGTCTGATTCAGTGTAAGGCAGCCTCCTATGTCCCTCCATACCTTGTAAATCTTCCATGGTTCCTTTTCTGGATGCAACCCTGTATGGTTGAAACAGATATAGAATGTTTCAGAATATCTCTCCTCTCTCACTGTGTAGAGATACTCATGTCAAAAACAAATTAACCCTGAAAGACTAAAGAGATGTCTTGCCTCATATTGACCTAGCCTTTAAACTACATCTGTAGAAATCGTACAGGATTCTGTTGCTGTGCCTCAAGAGGCTAATGAGCCACTGATTTTTCCTGGCACTTTGCCGGCCTCGGTGTCTGTCACCAGGCTTCAGAAAATCACTTTGCTCTAATCTCTCCATGCCCTGTGACATGGATGGGAAATCTCAGGCCCAGGGGCCAAATAATTATTCCCCCCACCAGCCCTTGACAAACCCCTCCCCAGCAAGATTTCTATTACCCACTCACCACACACAACTACATTTCCCAGAATTTCCTGGGTAGAAGGATTGGTTTTTAAGGACTGGGAATTGTAGCTCTGTGGGCTGCTAAAAACTCCTGGCAACCTTAACAAATGACTATTCCAGGATTCTTGGGGAGGGGCAGAGCTCAAGTACCACCCAAATATGCCTGATTTGGCTTGGGACTTGGTTAAATCCAGTGCACACCCCTAACAGCTTCTTCCTGCACATCTGAGGGCAGCAGGGTAGCTTAGGGGTGGCTGGACAGGCTACGCGGGGCACATAGCTCTATCCTCCAATTGCAGGGAACGGCCAGCGACTCGGGAGGAATGGCCAGGAGGCGTCCATTCTGCTGTCTGAATTTTTGGTTTCACCTTGCAGCATCCTGACTTTGTGGGCCAGGCTTGTGGCATGTTTGACTAACCAGGCCTTTTGCAGCCCACCATCCGCTATGACCTCAGCACTACCAGGTTTTTGACAACCTCGTTGTGTGCCCAGGCAGGTGCCACTGCTATCAAGTGCAGGTTTGTCAACAGACTTTGGTGGGTCACAGATTTATTGTTCATCTATTATACCGGTAATTGTAAATTGCACTTCTCCCAAGGTGTTCGGGATGGGATATACTTCAATAATGTAGCAATCCTGTGAGGTAGATGAGCTGAGACAGTGGCGTATGATTTCCCAGCCAGCGTTTGGCTGATCAGATACTCATAATCCCCTCCCCTCCAGCTCCAACATTCTCTCCATGACTTCACAGGCTCTGCCTAATATTCTACATTAGCTGTCTCATTCTGTGCACCAAATTGAATGGTAGACATGCCCAGTGCTAGTGCTCTGATATCATGCATCTGGTACATTTCCTGGAGATATAACAAGGCATGACTTCTGTAAGCTACCCTTTGCTTTATATCTGCCATCCCTTAGAAGAGACTGGCCAGCGCATTCGTCTAAGAATCCCCAGTTTGCATCTCTGCCATCCTGCAAAGTGTACACAAGTGATGAGGAGTAGAGCAGTGACCTTTAAGAATCTTCTCCTGAGCCTGGTGAGAAGAAGATTGTCTTATAGCTGCTTCTTCCCTGTCCACATCTATTTATTTCCATTCTGCTACTGTGGGTGCTTAAATGGCTTGACCCTGCTTGCTGCCATTCAGATCAAAGCCAACCGTCACTTCATTTTCAGCAGAGAATAGGCTCTGAATGAATCTTTCTTTTTTTGTTTATTCAGGCCTCACAGGTATTTCACATACAAACTGGCTCCAACTCAGACTGAGAAAGAACAAGCAAGATACTGACTGAAAACTGTTTCGACTGCAGAACTTGGGTCCACTTCTGGAGAAATCATTTGTTTTTTTGTTGTTTTTTAAAGATTTTTATTAAAGTTTTCAAAAGAATACAAAAAGAAAAAAGAAAAAGAAAAAATACAAAGTAAAAACAGTTAAAAACAATTCAATCTTTCCGTGTCTTATCTTTCATTCGCTTGTTCCCCAGACCTCCTCACACCTCCCTTTTTTATATCCAGTTCAATTAGTTGGTTCAGCAAATCCTTTCCCTCTTTGTTTTTATCCTAATCTTTACTCTTAATATATTATAACTTTAGATTATCCCCTGTTAACAATCCATTTTTACACATCTTTATAACATTACTGCTGAAAACCACTTAACTTCAATCCAACATCATTCTAACATTCATTAATTTTGCAATATTTCTGTAAATAGTCTTTAAATTTCTTCCAATCTTCTTCCACCGACTCTTCTCCCTGGTCTCGGATTCTGCCGGTCATTTCCGCCAGTTCCATATAGTCCATCACCTTCATCTGCCATTCTTCCAGGGTGGGTAGATCTTGTGTCTTCCAATACTTTGCGATAAGTATTCTTGCTGCTGTTGTGGCATACATAAAGAAAGTTCTATCCTTCTTTGGCACCAATTGGCCGACCATGCCTAGGAGAAAGGCCTCTGGTTTCTTCAGGAAGGTATATTTAAATACCTTTTTCATTTCATTATATATCATTATATATCACCTCCCAGAAAGCCTTAATCCTTGGGCACGTCCACCAAAGGTGAAAGAATGTACCTTCAGTTTCTTTACATTTCCAACATTTATTATCGGGCAAATGATAGATTTTTGCAAGCTTGACTGGTGTCATGTACCACCTGTATATCATTTTCATAATATTCTCTCTTAAGGCATTACATGCCGTAAACTTCATACCTGTGGTCCATAACTGTTCCCAGTCAGCCATCATAATATTATGTCCAACATCTTGTGCCCATTTAATCATAGCAGATTTCACCGTTTCATCCCGAGTATTCCATATCAACAGCAAGTTATACATCCTTATTGTTCTTTCAAATTAAATACAGTATCTGAAATTGTTAGGAGGCTTTGACATCTTACGCATGGCAAAGAGTTTATAAACAGATGAAGAAGCCAGTTCTCTATGAGCAGCAGGGGGGCATCGATGCCCCAGGTCACTGTGCCAACGCATCCTCAGTTGGCAGCACAGATGGCATCCTGCCCATGTGCTTCTTAAAGTGGAAGTACTCCGTCATCCTCATTCCGCTGAAGCCTTTGCTCTTCGGGCCTGCATGACTTCGGCATCCCGTTCTAGCTCATCCAAGAAGCGTTCTTGGGAGATGGAATGAATGGTGTAGGCATAAATTCCTACGACCACCGCGCCGATGCCGAGCGCCGTGAGGGCGTTGCGGGCCCTCAGGCCGCGCCGGGCCGCGTCCACCGCGGGGCTCGAGGCCAACCCGCCAGGAGCCCCGGCGCGGTGCAACTCCCACTGCCGCCGGACGCTCGAGGTTGGGCCGCGCGGGGGTCCCGCTCCTCCAGGCCCCGACGGAGACGGCGACGGCGACATCCTTGACAAAAAGGGAAATCATTTGTTTCCAGTAGTACCGCTATGCAATTATAAACTCCATACTTAATGGTCTTGGCTTTAGACAGTAACGTGTATTATTTGGCCACATCCACACCATACGCTTAAAGCATTCTTATACCACTATAACAGTCATAGCTTCCCCCAAAACTGATTTCTGTATAGACATGCCTACAGTACAGTTGTACCTTGGTTCTCAAACTTAATCCATTCCGGGAGTCTGTTCAAAAACCAAGGAGTTCAAAAACCAAGGAGCAGCTTCCGATTGAGTGCAGGAAGCTCACTTGGATGTTGGACGTTTGGCTTCCGTAAAACAGTCGCAAACAGGAACACTCACTTGTGGGTATGCAGTGTTTGGGAGCTGATTTGTTCGGGAGCCAAGCCATTTGGGAAGCAAGGTACCACTGTACTTGCATAGACTTGCCCTGATATTCTTCTACTGCAGCTAACTCCCAAACTTAGAGCAGCCTCTAACATTTGATTCTTATGTTGAAAGGCTGGCAGCTGCCATTAGATTTGAATTAATTGTGTTACACACACACACACACACACACACACACACACACACACGTCTGGTATTTATAATTTACATATGATTTGCAAGACAAATGGAAATGCTAGATGTGTTTTGTTTCCTTTGGCATAAAATGATTTTTCTTTGAACTATAAATGTTGCTCCTTAACACTTAAAATTTCTGGTGCATTTTTTGCTCCTTTTAGTTGCTGGATTTTAGAATTCCACATTGTGGATGATGTAATGAAAGTATAATATAATTTGATTGCACCACCTTTTCAAATGTTAAAAGGAAGCAAGAGATTTCTTAAAGACCCTATTAGAATCTGAAATACTTTGCAAGAATTTAAAAAGGGCCCCTCCCGTCACAAAAAAAGAAGTCTCTGTTCCCACACCAGTAGCTGCTTTTGTATTATAATCCACCAGTAATGGGGAAAAATACTAAGCCTTAGGGTGTCATCTAATTATACTGAATAATACAGCTAAACTGTGTTCGTTTTGAAAGTTGCATTGCTTGCTACAGAACTTGTTAAATCCTTTAAATGACTTTTAACTTATGGATTTAATTTCTGGATTCTCAGTTCGCAGTCGAGTGTGTAATTCTTCCTTTAGGCTTTATCCTAATCATTGGCTAAATGGGAAGGGTTCAAATCGGAATATTCAACTAGAATCAATCATTTATTCAGATCTGCAAGTGATACAAACATTCACAAGGGGTTGGAAGATGCACGGGTCATCTCCCTGGTGTGTGTTGCTGGGCACTAAATAAGGCACCTGTGGTGACAGTGGGATCAAGATTTCGGGTGTAAGTCCAGGGTCCCACTCAGCAGAATGAGCAGGAAGGGCCCTCAAAAGTAGCAAGGTTGGCTCAGCACATTTTGAGGTCAGCAAAGTAATACGTATTGCCATCTAAAGAGCCCCCCACCATAAGACTATTAAAGTCTACTGTGGGGGTGACCTGTGGCCATGTCCCCAGGATGCATCCCTTACCTGTCCTGCCCCATTCCTTCCTCAACTGTTTTTGTTTAGGTGGAATTTGAATCTAGCTGTCTCTAATGGTCAGGGAAGACTATTGGGTTTTTCCAATTAATTGTATATTTTATGCATTTTTTGCCAGTTTATTACTTCTGAAGTGTTGTCACTTGTTCTGAGATTAAATAGCGAGAGAAATAAAAACCAGATAAGGTAAGATTTACTTTATTCTATTTATATCCTGCTTCACCTTAAGGGCTTGGGCTTCCAATGTTCTAAGTTTGCATATATATATATGGTAGCACGTGCAAATTCAGTGCAGATCTGGGTCCTTTGCTGGCAATGTTTTCTCTCTCCCACTTTCTGCTGATGCACAACTGGTTACCCTATCCAAGAGAGAGTAGGTCTATTCACAAATATGCAGCTGTATGGGAAGAGGGAAGATAATGTCAGGACCAGAAAATGCAATGGGTGGATGAATTGCTACCTTATATACAAGCCTTTTATCTGACATTTGCTCCCCGGAGCATGGGGGGCATGCATGCTCATTTCTGATCAAGGCAGTCAGTGTGTAAATGCAGGCTCCCCGTGAGCAAAAAGAGGACTTGAGATATCTGCCTGTTATTATTACCTGCTTGTCAAAACCATGGCAGTAAATACAAAATACTCCAAGCTTCTTTATCTGATTGCGGAACCTCCCTGAGGCTGCTTGGCTTCAAATAGCTACAAGGAAGCTATTGGGACCAATATTCAGCATGACAACAGGAGGGCATAAGAAGTTTATAGTGCTGAGTCTCTTGAATGTTTCAGAAATGGAGCAACCTTTGGGCTGATCAGCTTCTGCCTGGGGACAGGCCTCCCGCATACCGATTCTTTCCTGTGAGTGCCATCTACTGGGGCATGAATGAAATAATAGTTTCCCTCCCCTAATTACAGAAATCGGGGCAATGCATTCTTATCCAGGAATTACCTCTGGGCTGATCCAGGTGTTACCAGATGCCTGAAGATTATCTTTTTACTGCACCCCTCCCAGTCCTAAATAAAATGTCTAAGTCTAAAAATAAACAACAGAAGGAGCCAACTTTACTTTAAGGCTATAAATCTCACGGGGCACTCGTTCCGGTGACTGAAACTTCTATGGAGCTTCCTTCTGAAATGTCAGCTCTACATGTCACTTATATGAAGGCAGCTGTGTACAGATACACACAATCACATCAGTCCTGTCCAACTGAGGCAGGAATGGGGAATCTGTTACCTGTGGATGCTCATCCTTTAGGGCAAACAGGGGCACTGCCCCCCCAAGCTCAGTCTACCCTTAGCCTCCTCCTACCTGCCTTGTGGTGAACAATAATTCTGGGAATCATAGCTGTAGGAAGGAAATGGGGTTCTGCTAACAATTCTCAGCACCCTTCACAAACTACAACTCCCAGAATCCTTCAGGGGAAGCCGTGACTATAATTATCATAGCACTTTAAATATATGGTATGAATGTGGCCCCAGACTGAGAAGTCTCAGTTGGAATCCCCGTTCAGCCACGGCTTTCTCTGTGGCTGTGGGCCAAGGCCTCCATCTTATAGCCTAACCTACCTCACCTTGTTGGGAGATTTATTAGGGTCATTTATTAGGGTCTGTAGGAAAGGAGACAATCTCATATATTTGGGGCCTATATCATTTAGGGCCTTAAACACTAATGTGAGCACTTTGAATTGGGCCCAGAAATGAACTGGCAGCCAATTCAAGTGTTTGAAAACAGGGATTACAATAAAAAGGGAGCCAGAAAGATGTATGTCACCCTGAGCATCTTGGAGGAAGACTAGAATTCTTCTGGCAGAAGGCTGAATAGTCCTCTGCTGGGGACGTTCTCCTTCTAGATTTTCTGCATTGAGAGGGAACTGGGCTGGATTGCCCTACCAACTCTTATGATTCTATAACTAGATTCTATAATTTGTACTTCCCTGGACACACTTCAAGCAGTTGGTGGAGCTTTCTGAGAATTTGCAACTCACAAGTCAAGATTTGCAACAGGCTGATGATGGTGAAAACATATAGTTTGGGAGCTAAGATCTGAACAACAACAACAAAAATTTCCCTGAGACAGCTAGGAATAATTATTTCCAGTGATCTTCCTAACAAGAAAGTCAGTCAGATGCAATATTTGATCAATGGTCCTTCATCAACACTGTTCCACCTGAAAATGCAGCCATACATGCTTTTCACCCATATCCCCACAGAGAAATAAAAAAGATTTAATCATGCTTCCTTAGAATAGCAAGAGCAAGCACAGAGAAATAACAGTTTCAGGGTTTTTTCTTTTTTACCTCCCTGAGAAATTCTTTTGGAGTTGTCCTCTAAGCACTAAGAACAAAGTCTGGAATTAATATATCTGGAGAGGGTTGAGCCTATTTATATATTTTTCCACTTAGAAATGTTAGAAATGAATAAAGGAGATGAAAAATGATTTCTTAAGCATCCCACGTTTATTAATCAGTGCCTCAGCCAACAGTGAGTTATATAAGGCATAAAACCTACATTTCTTTGGTTTATTTAATTTTTTTCTTTTCCCATAACACAGAGACAGCTTGGTCTTACAACTGTTTGGAAAAAGAGAAGCCATGCCCGTTTTTTAAACCATGGAATGGGTATACGCACACAAAAAGCTGGTGATTGCTGTGTAGCATATTTTAGGAGCCCAAATAAAGCTTCTCTCATCTACCTTTGATTCCCTTACAACCAGGGTTCACTTCCCAGAAGCACAAACTTGCTGTGGATCAGCAAAAAAAACAGCCCCCGGGTCTCGCTATCAAACCCAAAGCTTTCTTGGGAAAAAAGTATTCTAGCCAAATGGACCTTTCCATTTGGTAACTGACCATTTTGATCCCCACAGAGCCTACGTTTCTCCAAAACCACAGTGCAGAACAAACAGAACCAAAGGATTATCTTTTGAGTGAAGTTTAGTCAAGTCTTCCTGACTGTGGTATTCATAAATCAAAACAAGTCATGGAAAAACAATCTCTCCTTATTAGGTCCCGCTTCAGAGCATTATTGGTTTTTTGTTTTGTTTTGTTTTTTGTATTAGTGGCTGAATGAGTTGAGAGTTGGGTCATGAACCAAGTCAGTCTGGAGGCAAATCCTGCTCCATATGGGTACCTACTTGTGGCAGTTCCCATGCTATAACTGGTATTTTGCAGGAGAAAGTTCAGTCACATCCTGGCAAATTCAAGCTGTGCAATTAAAGTGGATTTGGTGCTCTTGTGCAGCAAAACTGAACTGAACTTGTTGTGTTGAAAGTGACAGGAAAATGTACCATGTAAATGTGAAATAACATTTGCTTGATGGGATTTCATATGACCTGCCTGCAAACAAATCTGAATGAAAGTCCAATAAATAGCTGGTTATTACATAACCTCCATGCAAACTTTGTGCATGTAGATAACCAAGGATGCTTAATAAACATTTTGTCTGGAAGTAACTTAAGGGGGTGGCTGTTTTTATTTATAAAATGCCTCAACAATTACATGATTAAAAAAACAAGACAGTCCCTGTTCGCGGGCTTACAATCTAAAAATGACAGGAAAGGAAAAAAGGGAGAAGAAGAAGAAGAAGATTTTGGATTTGATATCCCGCTTTATCACTACCCTAAGGAGTCTCAAAGCGGCTAACAATCTCCTTTTCCCTTCCTCCTCCACAACAAACACTCTGTGAGGTGAGTGAGGCTGAGAGACTTCAAAGAAGTGTGACTGGCCCAAGGTCACCCAGCAGCTGCATGTGGAGGAGCGGAGATGCAAATCCGGTTCACCAGATTACGAGTCTACCGCTCATAACCACTACACCACACTGAAGGAAAAGGAAAACCATCCAACTCAGGAACAGTTATTAAAGTTACTTAGAATGCCCAGCTGGGATGAAGACAGTTAATGGAAGGGAAGAGTAACATGGAAGTCATGGTCTCTCAGATGAGTTGGCCATGCTATTCCATTATTCCGGTGTAAGGTTGAATGCAACTAACCAACAGTTCAAGGAAAGAGGAGCTAAATGGAAAAGACCACTGTCCCATCTCCTCCTCTGCCGCAGGCCAATGGAAGAGCTACGAAATGCCAGTTGGTCTCTCAGTAGAGCTAACAGACTAGGCCACATTCACACCAAACTTCTAAAGTACTAAATCATTCCCTGAGCCGTTTATCAATCAATCCCTTTTCACAGGGAGGCATGGCAATTGTTGCTGTGTGAGGGGAATAGGAGTCTCCTAGCAAGTCTCAGTTATTTGGAGGAGGCTCTGACTATTCAAAGTGACATTATAGCGCTTTAAATGTATGGTGTGAATGTGACCCCTATCTCACTGGATGGAGTGCTGGGCTCAAAGGACCAAAGCTCAGATGAAAGTGCATCTGCTTTGCATGTCCCTGGTATTTCTAGCTGAAATATCTCAGGTAGCCTAGCTGGGAACAGCTCCCCTCTGCCACCATTCCCTTTCTGCTGCCACAACTGTATTATGTGGCACTGAGACCTGAGTGCTTAGGAAGCTGGCTTACCCTGAGTCAGGCCATTGGTCCCACCCAGTGCACTATTGTGTGCCTGCTGACTAGTAGTTTCAGACAGTGTTTATTTCCCATGTCAGGATCATTTCCCTGCTGTGCCTGGAGATGTCAAGAATTGAACCTGAGGCCTTCTGCATTCAAAGCATGTGTGCTCTACCAATGAACTACAGTGGAACCTCGGGTTACGTACCGTCCTCCTTACGAACACTTCAGGTAACAAGCTCCGCTAACCCGGAAGTAGATGCTCCTTGTTGTGAACTTTGCCCTGGGATGCGAGCGGAAGTCGCACGCTGGCGGCGCAGCGGCTGCAGGAGGCCCCATTAGTGAAAGCGTGCCTCATACTAAGAACGGTTTCGGTTTAAGAATGGACCTCCGGAACGAATTATGTTTGTAACCGGAGGTAACACTGTATGGCCCTTTTTGCTTTTGTCTCCCTGATTTCAATGGAACTAATTATCTGGATGGTGCAAATTAACTTTCAAGTGGCTTCCAACTACTGTCCACGTACCTGCACAAAGAGGCTTATTTCTTTCAACGAGGTTTCTCATATTAATCAGGTCAGCAGGACCTCATCACAAATAAAACTAAGCATCACATAGATGCCAGGGGTTTAGTGGATCCTTACAGGGATCCAATACTTCTTCCTTTGCACACCTCAAAAGAAAAAAAAGAAGAAAGGAAAAGAAAAAGGAAAAGAAAGAAAAAGAGCATTCATTATATGGGTGACATGCTATGGATAAAATGCAGTTATAAATATCCCAGGCACTACCTGACTTTGTTACAGGAAAAGTGCTTTGTTTCACTTTCTCATTTCAGATAGCAACCTGGCTGTAAATATATGTGTGATACAGATCAGCACTTCAGGATGCAATATGTGCAGAGCTGAACAGCAGCAGGCTGTACATTTGGCCATCTGCCTGAAAGACGTATTATACATTTCTGGCTGAAGAAGCAAAATGAATTCCTCTTTTTGAAGTTGAAAAAAGAAAAGCGAATGAAGTATAAGAATCTGATTTCTAACCTGTGGGTTTGAGTTGGAGCCAACTGATTTTGTGTTGGACTCTTGGTTGTAAATCCAGTTATGTGAAACATGAGGGTGGTGCTCAATTATGAGGCAAAGTGATGGGGATTTTATTTATTTCATTCTTTAATCAGCCATCTGTAGGTGCAATATTACAGTCGGAGGACAGGGAGAAACCCTGACTGGAGCGGGCTTTTCAGCAGAGCGTGTCCTGATTCCTTAGACTTCCTCACTGTAATCCTGCACAATTGTTGTTAATGAGGTCTTTGTGCAGATGGAAATCATCTTCCCAATATGCACAAATAAATAATAGGGATGGTGTTTGGGGCTGCTGCTTTTTGGCGTGGGTGTGCAATTATCCTGTCCATCACACAGTTCTCTGTTTCTCTTATCTGCATCAATGTGTAAAAGAATAATGCCTACGGGTGAAAGTGTATGTGTGTGTTTTAAAAAAACCCAGTTCAATTTATAATTTAAATTGAATTAACGCCATGCCACGAGTTCAAATAATGCCATGTGAGATTACTTGGGGTCCATCTACAATTTATTCCAAAGTTTTTCAAAAGATGCGGAATGTGTCTTCAGATGACATTACAATATATATGTAATGTGTTCTTAAGCATGAGGGTGTACAATCCTTGTTGATGTTTAGTCATGTCCAACTCTTTGTGACCCGATGGACCAGAGCACGCCAGGCACTCCTGTCTTCTACTGCCTCTTGCGGTTTGGTCAAACTTATGCTGATAGCTTCGAGAACACCGTCCAACCATCTCGTCCTCTGCCGTCCCCTTCTCCTTGTGCCCTCCGTCTTTCCCAATGTCAGGGTCTTTTCCAGGGAGTCTTCTCTTCTCATGAGGTGGCCAAAGTATTGGAGCCTCAGCTTCACGATCTGTCCTTCCAGTGAGCACTCAGGGCTGATTTCCTTAAGAATGGAGAGGTTTGATCTTCTTGCAGTCCATGGGACTCTCAAGAATCAACTCCAGCACCAGAATTCAAAAGCATCAATTCTTCGGCAATCAGCCTTCTTTATGGTCCAGCTCTCACTTCCATACATCACTACTGGGAAAACCATAGCTTTAACTATACGGACCTTTGTTGGCAAGGTGATGTCTCTGCTTTTTAAGATGCTGTCTAGGTTTGTAATTGCTTTTCTCCCAAGAAGCAGGCATCTTTTAATTTAATGACTGCAGTCACCATCTGCAGTGATCATGGAGCCCAGGAAAGTAAAATCTCCCACTGTCTCCATTTCTTCCCCTTCTATTTGCCAGGAGGTGATGAAATGAAAACACAACTTTGCGGCTTACATATGTTTGAACTGGGACTATGCAAGCCTCATGTATCAAATTTGCATAACATTCAAATGAAAAGTCTCATCTTTTGGGGAATTTTTTCTGGCAAGCTGTTTGTTCATGCCAGTCTTCAAAATGCACCATACAAATTAGTTTTCCATTTCCTTGATATGTCAAGTATAGGTAAAACCAATAGTTTCCCTTGATTCCAAAATATTAATCAATCCAATAGTGATTTTTTGGTGCTGTATAAATTGCTTAGTATTGGTATAATGAGGTAAAACACTAGCTTTATATTTATGGTCTTGAGAAAAAATGAAGAATTGAATCCATACATAAGGGGAGAACCTGATTTTCTGTTCCAAGAATGAACTGCAGCTAGTCTCGAGCTCATACATTCCCTCCCCTCTTTGGAGGAAACATCCTTAAGGACATACAAATCCCTGCAAGATCAGGCCAAAGACCTGCCCAGCGTTTTGTTCTCATGGGGGCCAGCCAGATGCCTCGGGAAAGTCCTCCATTTGTCACCCCCAGTAACTGGTATTCTTAATCATTTCCACTTTTTAACTAACCATAATTTGGGGGTACTGTTGTTTAAATTGAGATACTATAGAAACCCAGAAACTACACTTTGATACTGGTATGTTCTCATTAATTATACCTTAAACAAACCACGGGATGTGGGTGGCGCTGTGGGTTAAACCTAGGTTAAACCCACAGAGCCTAGGGCTTGCCGATCAGAAGGTCAGCAGTTCGAACCCCCGCGATGGGCTGAGCTCCCATTGCTTGGTCCCTGCTCCTGCCAACCTAGCAGTTTGAAAGCACAGAGTGCAAGTAGATAAATAGGTACCGCTCTGGCGGGAAGGTAAACGGTGTTTCCGTGCGCTGCTCTGGTTCGCCAGAAGCGGCTTAGTCATGCTGGCCACATGTCCCAGAAGCTGTACGCCGGCTCCCTTGGCCAATAAAGCGAGATGAGCGCCGCAACCCCAGAGTCGGTCATGACTGGACCTAATGGTCAGGGGTCCCTTTACCTTTTAAACAAACCACAGTTTCCTGAGTCCAGCCTCAGAGATTCTAAGGGGGGTGGAGAGAACATTTGAACTTGGTGAAAACGTGACTCAGTGCACACTACCCTGAGGTCATTTCTTCTTCCTGCAATCCTTTAACTCATGAGGGCAGCATTCAAGTCTTTCCTTTGGTCTCTGTACCATTCATCCATTAATTTATTCATTCATTCATAAACAAATAAATACTATTTTCCAGTCTGGTATGAAGGAACTTCCTCCTACCCACTCCCTTTGCCCATACAGATATCCTCCAAGCCTGTATACAGAATGCCCACTTTTAACCATTTAAAAGGGATGAAGTATACAGTATCTGGGTACTGGCAACCAATTCATAAACACTGTTAATTTTCAACAGAAGTGTATGGACTGGTCAACCTCCATTCTAAACGCCAAGGTCTGGTTTTCGAATCAGAGCTGGTAGCAATCTGTGGCCAACTCATTTAAGGGGGTTGACGCCTTTCTTCGGATGTTACTGAGGTCATGAAGAAAAGCTGTTTTGTGTGCTCTGGCTACAGATGAAAGAGTAGAACAGGATTAAAATCTGATATCTCGGTGGAACAGTAAACAGAGGAAAGGCAAGGCAAGAAGGAACCTTTGTAAAGAGAACTAAATGGGCCATGTGGTACAGTAATTTAAAACAAAAACAAAAAAGGCCAATTATGGAAACAGAAAGCATTCTCTGGCAGGAGCATTGCGGAACCTTGGCTTGGAAGTGTTGCTGGGTTGTTAGATGCATGGTATTAAGGGAAACATGAGATAGTGAGCACAGAGACAAATGGTAAACAGAATTAATTCTCAAGTTAAGATCTATCTTACTGGATCGATTATTGTTGGTCAACATGTGTGCACACTTTCAGGTTACAAAGACTGTTTTTGCTTGATGAAGAGTTCTGTCTCAGGCCAAAGTTTGCAACAGTGTGTGTCACTGAAGGTAGAGCCAAGAAAAGACCTCACTTGGTTTACAGTTTGCCCAGCATTCATGTGAAGGTTCAGTTCTGGAGGCTGGCATGCACAAAATTGCACAAAGTCAGGAACTCTTGGAACCACCATCCCCACAAGGTGGGGCTCTGGGATGGTTGTGGGAGGGCTTTGGGATGCTCCCAGAGACATCCTGAGTTCTTCCCAGAGCCTGGTAAAGAAGGAAACACCACTGGGTGCACGAGTGGGGGGGCAAATAAATAAAAGGGAAACGGTAGGTTCCCCTCAATCTCCATTTATTTATTTATTTATTCCCAACCACCATGTAAGGTTGCGACCGCATATGTAAAGTGAATGCAAGTTGCAGCACCACCACTATATTTATCTATGTAATGCACACAATAAACACCTCAGAAAATTCCCACTTCACGTAACTGGGGTGTGGGTGTGCGATTTCTGCCAGCTTAAGTCAGGATTCAAGTCATTATGATACCAGACACAAAACAAGGGCTGTATGGCAGGGGGAACCTGAATAATGTGTACACATTTAGCAACAATTCACCACCTGCAAACTAACACTAGAAATTTCAAATACTGGGAACATTTTTGATGCGTTTAGAAGATTTTCTGGAATACCAACATAGCTCTTAAAACCATGATTTCATCATTCCTGGCTGGCATATTTGGCATGGGTTGTATTCGGCATGCTGCAATATTCAGGGCAGAGCCACTGAATGGGCATGACTATCTTAGGTCCGTTAATTTCAATGGGTCTACTTTGACTACGACTAATGTTAGATACCACCCCATTGTATTTGTCAGAGCTGCACTTAAAGAAATAAAGCATATAATATATAATTTGCTCCTCTTAAAGGCCCTTCATGTCAAATCTTTTTAAGAGATTCCAGCCATTAATATGAGGCTGTACTTGCATGTCTTAGTTCAGGGGTGGGGAACTCGCCAGATATTATTGGGCTCCAACTCCCAACAACCCCAGCCAGTTTGTTGACCAATAACACCAGGAGGTCCAAAATTTCCCCAGCCCTGTCTTAGTTCATCTAAAAATACTTACCTAAACATGTGCAGAGGTAGATTTACGGCAGCACGACTGGTTCTGCCGCACTGGGTTCTGAGCCTAGGGGGCGCTGCAGGGTGCCGCAACTACAGCATAAGGTAATTGAGCAGAACAGCAGCCAAGAGGCAGGGGGCACCTAATTTTGGCCCTGCCCAGGGTGCCACTGAAATTTGAAAGACCAAAGTCTGTCCCTAATGTGTGACCTAGAGTGCATTGGCCCAGCCCTGGGCTTTCAATTCTCTGCTTCATTGTTGCAGAAACCGATCTGAATTTAGAACGTGAAAACGTTGCAGCAACTTTCATTTTTTTAAAAAAATATTTTTTATTGCGTTTCTTTTCATAATTTTGTGCATTCCAAACAATACAGAATAAATCAAATACAAGAAACAATTTTTTGATTTTTTTTTAACAAAAGAAAAAAAGAAAGAAACCATTGTACTTCCCCACACCTTCCAGATCTGCATTCTTTATAATATCAATATCAGCAATTTGTTACCTTGTTTCAAACCTTGTTACAATTTTCCATTATTATGTATCCGTATTCAATATATTGTATCTCAAATTTAATACCTTTAAAATAAACATAATATATTTGGTTCACTTTGTCCTCTTTTCTCTTTTATCACTTATTTTGCCATTTGCTTAATCATATTTGCTAAAGCATAACATTTCCAATAACATGCACTATCTTAGGATTCATACAACTTATAATATTTTTTTAGTCTTTAAATTTTTTCCAGTCCGCCTCAACCGATTCCTCATCCAAATCTCGGATTCTGCCGGTCATTTCAGCTAATTCCATGTAGTCCATCAACTGCGTTTGCCATTCCTCCAACGTGGGTAAATCTTGTGTCTTCCAGTTCTTTGCGATGAGTATTCTTGCTGCTGTGCTGGCATACATAAACAACGTTCTGTCTTTCTTTGACACTTTCTGGTCCACCATGCCCAGCAGGAAGGCCTCTGGTTTCTTAGGGAAGGTATACCTAAATACCTTTTTCAGTTCGTTATAAATCATTTCCCAGAAAGCCTTCACTTTTGGGCAGGTCCACCAGAGATGAAAGAATGTCCCTTCTGCCTCCTTACATTTCCAACATTTATTATCAGACAGGTGATATATCTTAGCTAGCTTGACTGGGGTCATGTACCACCGGTATATCATTTTCATAATATTTTCTTTCAGGGCACTACATGCCGTGAATTTTATTCCGGTGTTCCATAACCTTTCCCAGTCTTCAAACATAATGTTATGTCCAACATCCTGTGCCCATTTTATCATGGCAGATTTAACTGTCTCATCCTGTGTATTCCATTTAAGCAGCAAGTTATACATTCTCGATAATATCTTAGTTTTTGGTTCTAGCAGTTCTGTCTCCAAATTCGATTTTTCCACTTGGAAACCAACTTTTTTATCCATTTTAAAAACCTCTTGAATTTGAGCATAATGTAACCAGTCTCGCACCTTATTTTTTAGTTTGTCCTGGCTCTGCAGCTTCCAATTGTCTCCAATTTTTTCAATTATTTCCCAATATTTCGGCCAATGGGCCTCCATATTGGGCCTTTTTCGAGCCTTGGCCTCCATCGGTGATAGCCACCTCGGGGTTTTACTCTCTAATAAGTCTTTATATTTCATCCAGACTGCAAAAATTGCTTTTCTGACAATATGGTTTTTGAACAATTTGTGAACTTTAACCTTGTCATACCATAAATATGCATGCCAACCAAAAGCATTATCAAAACCTTCCAGATCTAGGACATCAGTGTTTTCTAGCAAGAACCAATCCTTCAGCCAGCAGAAGGCTGCAGCTTCATAATATAACCTCAAGTCCGGCAGGGCAAACCCTCCCCTTTCTTTCGAGTCAGTTAGTATTTTAAACTTTATTCGAGGCTTTTTGCCCTGCCAGACAAACCTAGATATTTCCTTCTGCCATTTCCCGAAACATTCCACTCTGTCCACGATCTGTAGGGTTTGGAACAAAAATAACATTTTCGGCAATACATTCATCTTTATAGCTGCAATTCTACCTAACAAGGAAAGTTTCAGTTTTGACCAAATTTCTAGATCCTTTTTAATTTCCAACCAACATTTTTCATAGTTTTCTCTAAATAAATTCAAGTTTTTGGAAGACAAATAAATCCCTAGGTATTTCACTTTTTTAACCACATTTAATTCTGTTTCTCTCTGGAACCCCTCTGTTTCTGTAGATGTCAAATTCTTGGTCAGAACCTTAGTCTTTTGTTTGTTCAACTTAAATCCCGCCACCCGACCAAACTCTGCTATAAGTTCTAGGACTCTTTTTGTACTGGGTTCTGGCTCCTGTAATGTCAAAACTAAGTCATCTGCAAAAGCTTTCAATTTATATTGTTTCACTCCGACCTCTATCCCTTGTACCAACCGGTCCTCCCTAATCATGTTCAATAGCACCTCCAGGACTGATATAAATAAAAGAGGGGATAGAGGGCACCCTTGTCGTGTCCCTTTTTCAATTTTAAATTCCTCCGTCACCACATTGTTCACTATTAATTTAGCTTTCTGTTCTGAATAAATTGCTTCTATTCCATTTTCGAACCCCCGTCCCACTCCCATCCCTTCCAAGTTTTTCTTCATAAACATCCAAGATATATTGTCAAATGCTTTCTCCGCATCAATAAATATTAACACCGCCCTTGTGTTCCTGTTGGTTTGCAAGAGTTCTAAAATGTCAATGATGTTTCTGGTGTTTTCATATAAATGTCTACCAGGGAGAAAGCCTGCTTGGTCCTTGTGAATTACTTCATTTAGGACCTTTTTAAGTCTACTTGCCAAAATGTCTGCAAATATTTTGTAATCCACATTCAGGAGTGAGATGGGACGGTAGTTCTTTAGCTGGGCCTTTTCAGATTCTGACTTAGGTATCAATGTGATGAAGGCTTCTTTCCACGTTTCTGGTGCCCTCTTCCCATCCATGATCTGGTTGCATACCTCCATCAAAGGTTGTATCAAATAGTCCTTCAGAGTCTTATAGTATTTGGAGGTAAGCCCATCCGGGCCTGGAGATTTGCCTAGTTGCATACTCTGAATGGCACCTTCAATTTCCTGTGAAGTTATTTTAGAGTTCAAGATTTTGTCTTGAGTAATTTTTGGTAATCCATTTGTCTTTAAGAATTGATCTATCTCAAATTGTTTCTGGGGCCCCTGTGCATACAGTTCTTTAAAATATCTGTGGAAGCACTTCCTAATTTCCTCTGGTTTCTGAACCATTCTTCCTTCAATCTCTAGATTTGTAACTGTATTTAACTTTTGCCTTTTTTTCAGCTGCCAAGCTAGCAGCTTTCCACATTTATTTGCTGATTCAAACGATCTTTGCTTCATCTGTTTAATTTTCCATTCAATTTCTTGATTTATCAATTTAGAATATTGTGCTTGATGGAATTTGATTTCCCTCAGCACCTCCTTTGACTTTGGGTTGGTTCTCAATTTTTTCTCTCCCTGATGTATCTTCTCCAATATTTTCTCCTTCTTTCCATTCCAGAGCTTTTTCTTAATTGTATTTTGTTGTATAAGAAACCCCCTCATGACAGCTTTACTGGCGTCCCAGATCATTCTTTTTTCTACTGTGGTATTCAAGTTTATCTCAAAGTAGTCCTTTAACGTTTTTTGGGCCTTTTTCACAATCTCTTGGTCTCTTAGAAGGGTGTCATTCATTCTCCATCTGAAGGAACCGGTTTGAGTAAGTCTGAGTTCTAATTTCAAAGCATTGTGGTCGGAGCATGTTTTTGGGCAGATTTCCACCTTTTTGGTCTTGGGTGCCAGCCCTCTAGACGTCCAAATTTGGTCGATCCTTGTCCATGACAGGTGGGCCTCAGAGAAGAAAGTTCCTTCTTTACCTAGGGGGTTCTTTGTCCTCCATATATCAATCAGATCCAAATTGTCAATCAGTTCAAAAAAGGTTTTAGGCAGTCTTCCATCTGATGTTAGGTTTTGATTTTGAGACTTATCCATATGTGTAGACACCACTCCATTCATGTCTCCCATCATTATGATGTTGTTATAGTCCAAATAGTCCAGCATAGTCTCATGCAGCTTCTTGAAAAATTCTGATTTCCCGTCATTTGGCGCATATATTCCCAATATCAAAATTTTTTCTCCTTGTGTCTGAATTTCAATCGCCAAGATTCTTCCTTGCTCATCTTTAAATACAAATTTTGGTGCCAGGCTCTCCTTGGCATATATCACCACACCTCTTTTCTTAACCTTGTCAGATGAAATAAATTCTTGGCCTAGTCTTTTATTGACTAGAACTTTCCTGTGGAGCCTGGTCACATGGGTTTCTTGTAAGCAAATAATGTCCAATTGTTCTTTCTTCAATATGTGAAATATTTTCCTTCTTTTTTCCGGGGAGTTTCCGCCGTTTATATTCCAACTAAGTAGCTGCAGGGACATCCTGTACTATTTTGTTGCACCTAGAGTGGTGTTTCTTCTTTGTCCTCTGGTTCCGAGGGTGTAGGGCCTGGTCCGCCTCCAGGCGGTATCCCAGATTGTGGTAGAGGCCAATGTGCTGCTGCTTCTTTTTGGAGATCTTCTCCGTGGTCGTGCAGGAACTTTTGTAAGTCCTCTGGTGTTCTTATTTTTACCTTCTTCTGCTTGTAAGTAAAAGATATTCCTTGTGGGAACTCCCACCTATAACGAATTGTGTTGAGTCTCAGCAATCTTGCCAATTCTGAATAGGTGGTTCTCAAGTCCAATAACTGTTTTGGTATGTCTCTGTAAATTTGCACCCTTTTGTCCTGTATCTCCAATGAATTTGCAAAATGTAGGCCTAATATTTTGTCTCTCTCTTCCCTTGATCTCAAAATTATCAAACAATCTCTGGATCTGTCCTTCCTTACCAATCTTCCCAGTCGAAAAGCTGAAACTATTTTAAAATCGCTTTCTTCCTTTATGTTCCAGAATTTTGAAAATTCTGTTGTCAAGAATCCAATCAAATCTTCTTGTTCAATTTCTGGAATTGCTCTCAATCTGAGGTTATTCTCACGATTTTTCAATTCCACCAAAGAAAGATAGGCTTGCTGTTCACCAATTTGTTTGTGCAAAGGCCTGACTTCTCCTTTAACTTCCTCAACCTCTTTTTTAGCTGCAGTTGCAATTTGAATAGCTTCCCCAGCTAGATTACGATTTTCTGCTGTAGCTCCTTGCAATTTTTCAATTGCTTGTGTGTGCTGGGAAACCTGATCAGTCAATTTCTGGATTGAGGATGTAGCTTGGTCAATTTTTAGTGATTGGTTGTCAGCCTTTTGATTTAAAGCTGCCAATTGCTCCAAGATTTGTTTCAAAACTCCCTCAGATCCTCCTGCTGCCATATCTTCCTCTGCAGGATTTTTAGGCTTTTCAACTTCTGCCTTTTGTACGCCCAGCACAGCTGGGACCGAAGATCTGCGTCCCTGAGTCAAAGTTGTTTGTACAAGCTGTGCCTGCTTTTTTTCTTTTTCCTTCTCTTTGGCTTCCTTAGCTTTAGCTGCTCTTGTCTTTCCTGAACCACTCATCAGTCAATGTTCAAGGTCAAATTTTTATTGTCCCATGGGAAAGACAGGTCCAGTTTAAAAACAATCCAGTAAGAGAGAGTAAACATAAAAAGCTGTTCCCAGGCCTTTATATTCCCAAAGTCCTCTAGGGGGAGTGCCACCAAAATTCAGAAAGAAGAAGGTAACTTTTCCGCCATTAAAGTCCCTGTTATGTTAAGAACACACAATAGTCCCAGAAAGAATAATAGAAAAAAGTCCTGCAGAGTGCTTTTAACTTTTAACAAAGTTTCAGAAAGGTGCCTGCCACTTGTATCCACTCCAGCTTGTTTAAGCTCAAAAGTATCACTTTCATCTCTTAAAAGTTTGTAACAGTTCCGCAGTTAAAACAGTTTCCCCTCCGGCAGCCCCGCAGTTTAGAAATTAACTTTCAATAGCCCTTAACCGAGGGGGGGTCTCTCCAATTTTCTTTTAAAAGTTTTAAAAGTTTACTCACAAGTAAGTCTGTCTTTTCTCTTCAGCAATCACTTCTGAAAATGCATGAAAGGCTCTCTTTAACGCTTCCCTTTTCAGCTGCTTTCCGCTTGACAGATCCTTTGCTTTGATCTTGTAAGCAGTACCGGAAGGCGGACTTCCTTTTTATCGTCTCCCGGTTTCAGCCAATTTAAAAACAATTTGTTCCCCGAATTTAATGTCCTTACTCACGGGTATGTTGTCTCAGCCAGATCTTTTAAGGAAGAAAGGTCGACGCTCATCTGTGACAGCCGCGCGGCTTCGCTTCCGCAGAAAGAGCGATGAACTCACAGCACCGCTACCCCTCCTTCGCTCCGGAGCCCCTTACGGGGTCCCTTCCGCGATTTCGGGGTCGCTCCAGGTGCCCGCCGAGTCCCACGGCCACGGGCTCACTCTACCCGTGGTTTTTCTTAGTGGGTCGTCGCTGTGCCGTAGCGAACCGACCCTTTCCTGCGGAGCCCCTCTTCAGAGATCGAAGAGGACCGCCATCACCGTTTCGCGCCGCCTCCGGAAGTCCGTTGCAGCAACTTTCAGAGCTCTAAATGAGCTGCCCACTTCTGAAGGAAGCTTCCTAAATCCTAGTTATCAACATGTGGATCGACATCAGTCCACCACCAGGCTTCAGTGCAGGCAGGCAGGTTTTTCATTGTACTCCAAGGTGTAAAACCTAAATGGCGATGCAAGAAAAACTTGTGTTACTTCTCCTTTCTGCAAGATTAATGTTTCAATTTTCTTGGTTGCTAGGCATAGACTTCTTAAAACTTGTGAAAAACTAGCCTGCTCCTGAAGGTCCTGCCCATCCTTTTAAATCTAATAGCATTCATCTGTCTGATATCATTTCTTCTGCTTGTGCACATGAGATCAAAGGCACTAATGTGATCTGGTGCCGAAAATTCACTGATGCGTGTTACATTTTACTTAGCATTCTAGAAGCAGCAGTATTTTATAAAAGTTCATGGCACAATTACCAACAAAACTTCTCCATTTCTTTCCATTTTCATATTTTAATCTTCCACACACTGGAGGCCATGCACAGCATAATCACTTGGATAGAAGATGCATTAAGACCACCATCCAAATCATGCGCTGGAAGGCTGGGAATGAGCCATGAGCTCAAGGCTGCTCCTTCCTTCCCTTGGGCACAGGACTGAACACTAAGGCTGTGCAGAGACACTCCGTCCACCACAGGACCCTGATCTAGCCCCTAGGTTCAAGTAGACTCACCCTGTGCCCACCCCTGGGTGCCGCCACCCCCCATCCAGCCTTGGATCAATGCTGGGGTAGAGCTAATGTTTAATTATATTTTTTTAAACCCTGATTAAGCGTGCAGTCAGGAGCCAGGGAGGGAGAAATGTAGCCTTCCCTTCCCTCCCCACACCGAGAACAGAAGGATTTGATCCTGCAGGGCACCCTGCAATCTATTAGACTAATTACATAATATATAGAAATTTCAAGGTATAATCGCATACATAGTGGGCAGGTAATACCTGCACACCAGCTAATTGATTCATGAATAATATTTTGTCTTGGCTGCTTAGGCAAATCTCCTGTTCATAGCCACTTATAAGTCCATGCCTATTGGAAAGGGATCCCTGATCCATTTGCATAAGATGCCTTTAGAGGAATTAGTGGTGCCAGATCTTCCCTATAAACTCTTCCAAACCTCTGGAGGCTATGCTAATAGAAGCTTATTTCAAAGACCCTTCCAATGGAGGAAATCTCTGCATGAACACAGAACGTGACAGTGGCGCTTGAGTGTTTGAAAATTCCGAAGCATTTTTCAAAGCAATCCATGCACGCCTATTTGGTAGTTCCACTAAATGACACTTTGGCCCCCGTCTGCCCTATACAGCATTATACCACTTTAAGTAGTCATGGCTTCCCCCCGAAGAATCCTGGGAACTGTAGTTTGTAAAGGGAGCTGAGAGTTGTTAGACCGCTACTACCCTCCCAGAGCTACAATTCCCAAAGTTTGATGGTTAAACCACTCTGGAATGTATAGCACTTTGAAGGAGACTGTGGTCTCCCAAAACTCTCAGCACTCTTATAACCAGCTACAGGATTTGTTGATGACCGAGGGAGAGACTGCCAAGCTGAATGTAACCAAAGGCAGGTCTAGGGGAGTGTGACTGCTTCATTCACATCAGGCGCAGAGATTCTGAGGCACTGCAACAGGCGCTGCAACTATAAAGTCCAACAGAAAGCAAGGTGGGGGCAGCAGGTTTTGGCGCCACTGAAATTTGACATGTCAAGGTCTGCAACTGATGTGAGAGTCGACAAGTCTTCCTTGACATTATGTTGTAGTGAGCTGGACTGCTTCAGCAGTTGGTACATCCTGTGTGTATGTGTGTCTGTTTGTTATGTTTTGTCTCTCATTAACGCTATATGTATGTAGAGAGGTAAAAAGAAAATACTCCTCTTCATCTGAAAACGAACTTCCAAGGAACGCAGTGAATGAACATCCAGAGATCGTCATAAAATATCCATAAACATTCATGACATTTAAAATGTGTTTTCTTCAACATTTCCTTCGCACAAAATCTTCAATTAACTTGTCATGATTTACATTTTGCTGTGCAGAACTTTTGACTGCTAAAATTGCTGAACTAGTTAACCGCTCCTGATTTGTAGCAGAACATAAGTAATTTCTGACTTTAATTGGGGAGTAGGAGAAATGAAGAGTGGAAACAACACAACAAACTAAAAGACGAGAATTCACCAATGGTAATTCATTGTCCATAGTCACATTACAAATGCGTCCTCTGAGTAAACAGTGTACAGTACGGCTGCATCTCATGCGCATTTAACTTGTGTGATTTCAACCATACGCAGCTGAAGGCAGGCTGGCTGACATTGCGCACGTCAAATTCCAAGGAGGCAAAGAGCTTAAAAGTTCTTTTCATCTGGGTCCACTTGGGGTTGCCAGGTGCAGAAAGAGCTTTTAAGCTCTCCATCTTGCCTGGGGGCAAGATATGTTCATTGCACCATCTCTAGGATGCTCCCATGAGATGCTGTGTGGGAATATGAGTTCCTGCAAGATCTTACGTGAGCATCCCTCGCCTTCCAGAGCCAGCACACTGCATGGGCCTTGCCCTCCCAAGTAAGGCAGAAAGCATAAAAGGGTGTGTGGGTGTGTGGGTGTGTGGGTGTGTGGGTGTTGCACTGGGTCCACTTGGGGTATTTGGTGCAGAAAGAGCTTTTAAGCTCTCCACCTTGCTTGCTGGACAAGATCTGCTCAGTGCACCAGCTCTGGGAGTACTGGGGATTTATCCAGCGTACTGTTTGGATAAATAAAACATTTGGAATGAGTTTCTACAGAATGTAGTAGCCTGTTAACATTTATGTAAGTATTAGGATGATAACACTATATCAATTTATATAAGAATGTATGGGAGTATCTTATATTGCATCTATCTATCATCTATCTATATCTATCTATCATCTATCTATCATCTATCTATCTATCTATCTATCTATCTATCTATCTATCTATCTATCTATCATCTATCTATCTATCTATCATCTATCTATCTATCAATCAATCATCTATCTATCAATCATCTATCTATCTATCATCTATCTATCATCTATCTATCTATCATCTATCTATCTATCTATCATCTATCTATCTATCATCTATCTATCTATCATCTATCTATCTATCTATCTATCTATCTATCTATCTATCATCTATCTATCTATCATCTATCTATCTATCATCTATCTATCATCTATCTATCTATCATCTATCTATCTATCATCTATCTATCTATCTATCTATCTATCTATCTATCTATCTATCATCTATCTATCTATCATCTATCTATCATCTATCTATCTATCATCTATCTATCTATCATCTATCTATCTATCATCTATCTATCATCTATCTATCATCTATCTATCTATCATCTATCTATCATCTATCATCTATCATCTATCATGTATCTACCATCTTTGTTGTTCTTTTTTCTCCCCCTCAATTTTCCTTTTTTCTGTATCACTTTATTTTTTTGTAATTAAAAATACTTCAGTAATATATATAACCACTCTCTCCCACAGCCACTAGCTGCAGGGTAGCTCCAAGGTCCCGTCCCCCCCCCACCAAAAATACATGGAACCCTTGGAACCAAAGATGTGAGCTTACTGTATGTTAATAACTTGGGCTCCCTTCAGCTGCACAATTCTGCACATACAGCGCATATCTAGAAATCCACCGACGCACAAACCGTAATGAAGCAACTTCCAGAAGCACACCATACTTCCAAAGGCAGTACAGCCCTTGATGCATTGCGATAGTCTAAATGGGATTGGTTACTTGGGTGGAGAAGGGTGTTTTGTGCAGGCAATAAGGTAGGGAGAGATGCCGAGAGTGGTGACCCAATAAGAGCATAGAAAAGAAAAGCAACATCTACACTGAAATACTGTGAAATCACATTTTAAAGGGTCTAGGTCCAGATGGTCAAAAATATTTAGAATTCCACTGCAGTTAAAACAAAACAAAACACTGAAATAGTGTGTAATCATGTAAAAAAGAGGTCTGAACAGCAACAATAATAACGACCAAACATATGTATGATTCCATCACAGAGGACTGCAAGATACATTCATGGTTAAAACCGTGTTTATGGAAGACAATCTTACTCGGCTACGAGTGATTGCCAGAGAAGAAGACATAGTGTTGTACTGGGTGGAAACTGAACTGCAGCTCAATGGAATTGCCTCAGGGTACAATGAATAAATGTCAGACATTTCTCTTTCGACACCCCTAGTGGCTTATTTGATCCTAAAGTAGACCCAAGAGAGCCAGTGCCATTCAAGAGCTCCTTTACTGCAGTTTATCATGGCACAATCATCTTGTTTAATCAATATCTGGTTGTAAAATAGCGTCAATTGTCCCAAAACAAACAAAACACAGGAAACATAAAATCTCCTTTGGTGTGAGAAATTGTCTGGGATCATTTTAGCTTTGATGCTATCATCTCAGCTTGGAGGCCATGCGATAGATTCGAAGGCAAGGCCCGAGGGAGATTCTTAAGCAATTTACCCGATGCTCGCAGAACTAGCCCAAGATGCCTATGATTGCCTTTCATTTTCTACAGCCGGGTGGTTTTGGTCAGCGGGGAAGAGGAAGGCCATAAAGCACAAAATGTAACAGGACACAATCCAAAGTTAAAAAGGACATCACATAAGCAGGCAGCTGTTATGTATTCAAAAGCATCTGCCTGGATTTATCAGCCTCTTCTCAAGTTGAAAAGCACCAGCTGCCAGCCCCTGGCCAGTTGGAAGCATCAGAAATTAGACAGAAAGTCTAATTTGTAAGTGGAGGATTGCTCTGGGACACTTTCTTTCACAATCACTTCTTTAGATATCCATTGCTCCACTCCCCATCCCTTGATTTGTTGGAGGTTCAAGGCAGTTGTTTGCTTTAAAGAAACTGTTTATTTTGGGGGATGGCAAAATCAGGTTATGCAACTAGAGTGGATTTGAGCTCACGCGCAACAAGCTCACTTCCAACCCCAATCCTTGGATTTTTTTCTTTTCTTATTGCAATAAGGGTAGCATTGAAGAAACACAGTGGAAAGTGTGAGATAACAGACCTGATGGTGTCTAACCTCCTCATAAACAAATATGGCATGACTATAATATATTTTTAAGGGATGCGGGTGGTGCTGTGGGTTAAACCACAGAGCCTACGGCTTGCTGATCAGAAGGTTGGTGGTTCGAATCCCCATGTTGGGGTGAGCTCCCGTTGCTCGGTCCCTGCTCCTGCCAACCTAGCAGTTCGAAAGCACTTCAAAGTGCAAGTAGATAATTAGGTACCACTCCGGCGTTTCTGTGCGCTGCTCTGGTTCTTCAGAAGTGGCTTAGTCATGCTGGCCACATGACCCGGAAGCTGTACACCAGCTCCCTCGACCAGCAAAGCGAGATGAGCGTCACAACCCCAGAGTCGTCTGCGACTGGACCTAACAGTCAGGGGTCCCTTTACCTTTACCTATAACATATTTTTATTGAGATCTACTTCTGTTTCTAGTCTCTTAGGCTACTGCCTACCTTTTATAATTTGTTTAACTACAGTGGTTGGACCTTGACTATGTCAAGCATGCTTTCCCACCATTGAAATTAATGTGAAATTAGCCATGACTAACTTGTCCCATCCAGTGGGAGTCAGGTTTGCCTAATGTAGTCTGGATCCAATCCGTTGTAAGGTTCCATTGTAACCTTTCCGTGAAAAGAAGGACCATACACATGAACACTGGAAACTGACTTGGTATTTCTGTATTCAGTGAGAAGTTTCGTGCCACAAGAGAGAAAAGTTATGCAAATTGCCTCTGACACCATTAACTCCAATTACATTTTGTTAGTTGATAAGACATCTTGAGCTTTTGTGTCGTGTAATTTCCCTTGGAAAATTGTTGTGTCCTTTTTCATTCAGGCTCCCAACAGGATATGTGTTATCAACAAGTATTATCTTGTCATGTTAGAAAAAGAAAATGAATTTTTAAATGAATGGTTGCAGCCAGCCATGAACTACACAAAAGGGCATTTGTGTTTCCAGATCACATATATGCAAGTTCTCTTTTATCCCAATAAGTCAACCAGAAGACCACTTGTAACTTCAGAGAATCCATGTCATAATTCATAAGGGGAAGGGAATGAGGGCCCCAAGGCCCTTGATTTCTTAGGGCAGGGATGGGGAAGCAGTGTCCCCCCCCCCCACCAGATGTTGCTGGCCTGCTTCTCCCATCATCCCTGACCATGCTAGCTGGGGCTGATGTGAGTTGAGATCCAACATGTACCTTACTCCCAAGCCAGTCAGTATAGAATTTCAGGCTCAATTTAATTTTACTCCTTTAAGGGCACAAGGGTAATCAAACTCACATGCATAATAGATCTGCAGTAACATCTATGAAGATATAATTCTATATTTGACTAGTGACTTCGTAGGTCATACATTTTAAGGATAAACTAAATTTGGAATAATGAGTTAAGCTGACTCAGAAATAGGTATAGGGTTGTTGTTTTTCTCTTGTTCCTTTACTAAAAACCACAGCCATCTGCTTGGTGGAAGAGATTCCATCTGTGATGGAGAACCTGCGACCCGGCAGATGTTGTTGGACTGTGGTCCCTATCATCTTCACCCGCTGGCCACACTCACTGGGGCAGATGGGAGTTGGAGTCCAACAACATCCATAGCGCCTATATGATTTTTGACGTGACTGAGAATCACATAGCCAGGGATGGAGAACTTTAAAGTGTTAAGATCAGAAGGCGGGAAATATGAAAACAACAAGAAGAGGTAGGAACGAAGATTTGGAGATATGCTTCAGAGGTCCAGACTATGGGGAGCTCGGAAAAATTAATAAATACAATTTGGACTACAATTTGATCGCTTTTTTATTTTAGTTTATTGTTTTTAATTGGATTGGATTATGATGCAAATATGATGATTGGCTGTTTTTATTGGAAAATCAATAAAAATGATTTAAAAACAACAACAACAACATCCATAGTGCCACAAGTTCCGCATCATTGGATTACGTGATATTGCAACTTGCAGCTATATACAGTGTGTGTGTGTGTGTGTGTGTGTATTCCCTAGAGCAGAACATTAACAGTGTGGCATCTTACTCCTTTAGCTCTAAGGCTCGGCTGCTTTCACTCAAAAGCTGCATTCACACTTCAAAGTTCAAACTAAAGGTCTAAAATGGCTGACTTGGTTCGCACCATGACATGGCATGTGTCCCAAGCTGGCTGTTTACGCGTTGGTTACCACCATATCCGTGTATTCAACACTACAGAAGTGCCTGGTACACAGTTCCCACAATGTCAATCCAAATACAGTGTTGAATGATGCTGCACTCCAACTGACTCCTTTCTGCCAAGAACTTTCAGGATCAATTTCCTTCAGTGAAGAGAGCATCGGAAAGTTGTGAGAGATGTTATCTTGAGATGAAGAGTTGCAACTTTCTTTCTTTTTCTTTTCTTTTTTAAAAGCACGCAGTAAATTGGAAATGATCATAGTTGTAGAACATCTGCTTTGTGTGCAGAAGGTCTGGGTTGGAAAGTTTCATGTATTCATTGGGCTATTAACAAATACAGTGGTACCTCAGGTTAAGCACTTAATTCGTTCTGGAGGTCTGTTCTTAACCTGAAACTGTTCTTAACCTGAAGCACCACTTTAGCTAATGGGGCCTCCCGCCGGAGCACAATTTCTGTTCTCATCCTGAAGCAAAGTTCTTAACCCGAGCTACTATTTCTGGGTTAGCGGAGTCTGTAACCTGAAGCATATGTAACCTGAAGCATATGTAACCCAAGGTACCACTGTACCACATTAGTGGCACGGAATCCGCTTTACATGCAGTTGGTCCCAGGGTCCATCACCAGCATCTCCAGGTAGTGTTAGAAATGCTTCCTTTCTGACATCTGGGGCAGCTGCTGGCAGTTCGTGAGGACAATTCAGAGCTTGATGAGTCCAATGGGGTCGGAATCAAGCCTTGTCAGAGGAATTGGCCACTCTCCAGGCACCCGGCTTGAGTTCCTTGTTGACCTCCCCGTCTGCGACTCCCGGCAAGATACAGGCGAGGCCTCTCTATCGGCGATCCTCCTCCACGTGAGAAGAACACACCACTCTTTCCCTCTCCTCCCTGCCATCCCCAGGGAGGGGAAAGAGACAGACAGAAATGTATTTACATGCCTTTATTTCTGTCTTTTGCAGCAGTACAGAGAAACATGTCTGCACTCTCTTAACACCAACAGCAGATAGAGAGAGTCCTCCCCTGTACTTCCAGTACAGGTCAGATGACATTCTGAGCTAACATCCGGTGCTCAGTACAGTGAATAGACTGTCCCTTTGTTCCCACAGTACAGTCCCAAACATCAACATCCTGTTTGGCATTCCAGCCACCTGCTGCTCGCTGCATTGCTCCTTTTTCGTAACAAATGGGCTGACTTCTTTTGTTCCTAAATTTTTCCAATGCTCCATAGACCTAGCTTCATACATCCTCTATGTTCATCCTATAGGAAATGTACCCTATACAAAAGGCATGGGCTTCTTGGTGGTGGAGCCCACACAGTGAAATGTTCTTCCAAGGGTGGTATGCCTTGCACTGACATAGTGGCGTGGAGACGCTTGGCTGTTGTTTACTGGGGGAGAGAGAGGGATGGGCAAGGTGGAGAAGGAGAAGGAAGTATGGTGCAAATGCACCAGCAGAAACACTGGACTGGCTCGGCTGGGGCGTTTGCACCACTCCAAGCTCATGACCACCTCATCCTTCCCAATAAGCAGCTGTGACTCACCTGCCAGGAGGTCCAGCCAGAGCCTCCATCCCACTATGCCATTCGCTGGCACTGTATTCATTTCATTGCCAGGTTTAAAACCTGTTTATTTGTCCTGGCCTTTTTAATTGCTGTATTTTTAGCTGTTCAAATCCATTTTATTCCTCTCCATTTTGATGTAGTTTTGTTCAATGATTTATGGATGTGGGTTTTCCTTAAAAAAAAAAAAAAGGTATCATGCATTTTAAATTTCTATGTGTGCTTCCCTCAAAAAGTTATTTCTGGATAAAGGTGCGGTATATAAACTCTCCAAATAGAGAAATAAACAAATCACACAGCAGGGCCTCCACATCAGGAAGCTAATTTTCCTCTCAGCCATCAGCTTGAGGAAGCAAGAAATTCCCCTGTCTTGACTTAGGACACAGTAGCTTCCTGGCTATTTCAACACAGTCAGATGCATGGGTGACAACAGACCCAGTCTATCTGCAGGAGTGCCCGTTTGCTTGCCCTCCTGGACCTGAAATGCGTGAATGACTGTGCCCCCCACACTCTCCAAAAGGAGGGCAAAGGGTGTGTGTCAGGTTTTGAAACAACATCTTGTCTTGAACCTAGTCATGAACTTTAGAGCTCTGCTTTGAACTCCTGAACTGTGCAACCTGTAACCTGATTCATGTTTAAGCTGTTGAGTGGTTTTTGGAATAAAGCCTCAGGAATAAATGAGTGCTGTGTCCATCTGCAGGAGTCAGGACAGACAGCTTCTCTTGAGGGTGACCAAGTAGCAGGAGGCAACCTTTTGAAGAAGAGGAGAAGGAAGAGGGACAAAAAGCTGGACTTTTCAAGCCACATTTTTCCTTGGTCTGTTGCCCGTTAGTGAGATTTCCATTCCTGAAAGGAATGTTCTCATGCTCAAACTTGTTTAATGTGCTCCCCATGTTTGCACACAACATAATTATATCTTTAATGGCTGCACTCTGTCATTTCACAGTTCAGCTACAATAGCTCAATGTGCATGGCTGTTTTAGTGAGGCTCCAAATGAAGGATGCCGCTCGCCGCATGCAAATGAAATGTTCGCGCTGTGCAAAAAGTCTTCCTCGATAGACTCAGCAATTTCTGTCAGCACAGGAAAAGAGTGGTCAGCAGCTGAGCTTGAGGAGCTGTCAGATTTCATCTGTCAGGCTTAATGCTGGCAGAAGGAGGACCCGAGCTTGACAAGGCTATTCAGCAACCTCTCTCCTCCACCTGTACACGTCGAATGGAGCATTGAAAGCCAAGCCCAGCAAAATAAAACTGCTGATATCATAAGATGGGAACGCAGAGGGAGAGCTGTGGCTTGAGCTTTACATCACTTGACTTCCTATGGTGCCAGCTGATTGACAAGCAGCACACGCCCCACCCACCTGCCAAAGTGGCTGATGGAAGTTGGGCCAGTTCTGGACGTAGCCATTTGGCATTGTTTTCTAGCGAGTTAATGTAAACCACAGCATGCAATTACAGATTCATGCCACAACCTTCTTCTCACCTATCTACTGAAATCAATGGAACTTACTTTTGTGTAGTATTGTTAGCCCGCTTCCTTCCTTTTTTTGTTTTTTGCTTCATTGATTTTGTGAAAAGCTGGAGTTGGTGAAATTGCTGCTGGGTTACTGTAATGATTCCCCGTGTCTTCTCTATTATCACCTGCTCTCTGAAATGAGGAGGAAGGAGGGGGAGAATCGCAAAATGACTTCCTGCCAATTAATTCCTTAACATTATAGCGGGAGCACAGTGGCTCCCGGCTGCCTGAGAGATGGAGTATTTCTGTAACACTTCAGGATGACTGAAAATTATACGAGTGGATTTCTCATATGTTGTACAGAACATTTAGCAGCCAATATTTCTCCCCACCATGAAATACATCCTGCTCCGATAATGCATTGCATTAGTTCAATTGTTTCCATTTTACTCCAACTCAAAACAGAAACGAATCAAAGTCCTATTCACTGTATGGCTTCACACCCCATTGTTATTGCTTGAAATGCAATTGTAGCAGAGTTATATCTGCTATATCTGTTAAATAGAATTCATCGCGTTCAGAGAGAGGTCCAATGAAAAATACATACATACATCTGGACACCTTTCTTTGCTCCACAAAGGTGGAGCTGGTCAAAGCAGTTCACAAGTAAACCTCAAATATAAGTGCAACAATATTCCAATCATTAAAATACATACAGTGGTACCTTGGGTTACATACGCTTCAGGTTACATACGCTTCAGGTTACAGACTCCGCTAACCCAGAAATAGTGCTTCAGGTTAAGAACTTTGCTTCAGGATGAGAACAGAAATTGTGCAGCGGTGGTGCAACAGCAATGGGAGGCCCCATTAGCTAAAGTGGTGCTTCAGGTTAAGAACAGTTTCAGGTTAAGTACGGACCTCCAGAATGAATTAAGTACTTAACCCGAGGTACCACTGTATTAGCAAGACTAAAAGCCACAGCAAAAACACAAGGAGTAGCACGCACACACACATATATAAAAGCTGGCAACACAATCAAAAGCTTCCTTAAAAAAATATTTCAGTTGTCAACAGAACACATCTAAATGCCATGGTGCAGCTGCAGCTGCAAAACTGGATGCCTTCATCTGCCCTAGCTGCAACAAAACATGTCTCTCCCTGCATCAGTCTCTACAGCCACAGCAGGCGCTGCCCCCAAAGGTGTACTCCTCCATTGTCTCCTGAGACAGACAGATGTTAACTTGTGATCCCTGTGTGCTTGTTACTTTCTCTCTCCCCTGAACTTCTGCTGCATTCCAACTTCTAAGAAAGGTAGCATTTTCTCCTCTTATCTGACTGACTATAACTCAGTGCAAAGAGACCATTACTTTGTGGGCCATCCATCCTATAGCAATGGAAAAATAATTAAATGGAGCCCAGCAACTGATATAGACTGTGGACCATCACTCAACATAACCCTTTACGGGCCTTATCTGATCCACTTGAGCACTGCTCTGCTAACCTTCTGAGCAGTAAAAGGGACACATCATGTTCTTCTGAAATTGAGAGCAGAAATCGACTCTGCTAATTTGTCGCCTGAAATGCAAGGACAGCCTTCCTCAATATGGTGCCCTCCAGAGGTTTTGGACTACAATTCCGTCAGCCCCAGTCAGCTCAGCTCTTGCTGGCTGGGACTCACGGGAATTGTAGTCCAATGTTTTTGGAGGGCACCAGGTTGGTGAAGATTGCACAAGGACCTCCGGCTAGTGTTGTGCCATCACTGAATCCTTTGCCAGCTCACACTTTTGTATACAGCACTGTGTTGAAAGGTTATTATTTTCCTGCCATATAATAGAAAGGTTGCGCATTACCTGAGGCATTCGTGGTAATGAGATCACGGCTTACAGTGACCCGTATAAACGTAACTAGATGCGGTCCAAAGGACATGACAACCAGGTGGAAGGGCACTGATGGGGCATTTGGAAGGGTGAGCACGGTGCCCTTTCGCACTAACTTGGATGTTTCCAGCACATCTTTCTCCTCCACCCCGAACACACACACACCCCAGCCTGAACAAACTGGTGGGTTGGAAGAAGCTGCTGGATGACCACAGTACAGTGTGCTAGTTTATATATATATATATATATATACAGAGAGAGAGAGAGAGAGAGAGAGAGAGAGAGAGAGAGGAGAGAACCAGTAGTAAATCACACTGAACAAGTTGGAGTTAACTTTTTACTGGCCATAACAGGATCTCCACAGGAGTGTAACGCCTAATGCACAAAGTAGTTGCTGAGTCTGAAAGACCCTGCCCTCACACAGCTGCGTAAGCCCCCTCCTCTCCAGGGTCATTGCCACACAATTTGAGACTGTGCCTGCATGAAGCTAACTTTGCCCTCTTTATACCTGTCCTGGTCCCGAGAGACCAGGGGGACAGGAGCTTGTCACAGCAGGAGGGGGGAGGGACACTTGTGCCTCTTCATTGCTGGACTCCTCTCTGCCTCTTGGCCTCCCTGCTCTCCTACTTCAGCTTCTGCCTCTGATTCCTGACTTCTCTCTGCCACAGACTCCTGCCTGTGCTGGTCCCGTGGGTTACCTGAGAGGCGAGGTCCATGTCCGGTCCGTGGTCAAAGGTGCAACCTGGAGGCAGTCCGTAGTAGCTGAAGCTAGGTGCAGGGCAGGGAGTCGGGTGAAGTCAGGAACAGGCATGCAAGCAGGGAGCCAGGGCAGGTCAGGAGCTTAGGCAGGAAAGCAGGACAGGGTTCAGGCAGGAACTAGCAACCAACAATGTAGCTCCCACAACTTGGGAGCTGGCCGGCTGGCCGGCTTTTATCTGCCCCAAGGCATAGGATGGCCCCAATCCTCTGGTGACTCGCCTCCCTTGGCCTGGAGGCGAGCACTCCTCCTGCGGGAACTTAATTCCCTCCACCTCTCTGCCCTGAGTCTCCGCAGCTCAGGAGAGGCTGGAGGGTTACCGGACCCAGAGACAACCTCAGATTCCTCTGACGGGGCTGAGAGTGGAGCACCTGCAGGCAATGGGTCCTCCATCACCTCAGGAGCCAGAGCAGACTCAGCTGGTGCCTGCACCTGAGGATCCAACACAGGTGAGGACCCTTCAGGCTCAAGCCCCAGCCCCGGCTCAGCTGGTTCTGGAGGCAGGGAATCCTGTGCAGGCTGGGATCCCTCAGGTTCAGCATCCGAGTCTGAATCCCAGGCCATCACATCGCCGCTCACTCGGGCCTGTTACCTCTTCAGCTTCCGACACCTCTTCTTCCCAGTCTTCTCCCTCTGACCACTCATTGTTGTCCCACCACCACTTCCTGGGCTCTGAGCCTTCTTCTCTTGGGGGTTCCCCAGCTTGTTCCTCCCACCATTCGTCTGCATCCAATACATTAGTTACAATGCTCAACAGTCTTGTAGTCCTCTGACAATTGCTGTTGTTTGATGCACCCCTCTTCCTTGCCCTCAAACCAGCTTAAACCCAGTTAGTAAACTGGATGTGGAGCAAGCAGTAATGTGAACATACCCTAACAGCTGTCACACACGTGCAGATGAAAGTGCATGTGCAGATGACAGCTTTATGAATAGGAATTATGGGGTGGGGTGGCAGGGAAACAATAAGGTCATGTGCATCAAATGAAGACATCCTTGCTCCCTCTCGGATGCCAACAGCACAGTGCAAATGTGACTTAAAACACGGCAGGCGGAATGACCTCACTGTTTTAAAGCTGCCAATGTAAATATACTCGCTGTGTGCACTGGGTCTCGGGTTAGAATAAGTTTTTCATACTGTCAAGGGTAGCAATGAAATGCACTTAAAAAACAGTTCAGAGAAAATAAGTTTTCCATTCCATCACAATGATACTGGGAAAGGGAAAGAGCCAAAACTATTTGCGGTGGTTGATGGTGACTGACCTTTTAGAAGCCATTGCAAATGTCCAAATAACAGGCACACACATGGGAACTTCGGACTGTGAAATGATGTTGCTTTTTTAATAGTGCCATTCAGTCGGAAGAGTAATGGGGTGGGGAAAACATTTAATAGTGTTGGCAACCACTCTCACACAATATTCTGAATGCTTTATGCTGCTCAGCTGCACCCCACTCTGTGCCCAGTGAAACTTCTTCACAGCACCCGGCACTTTACAACTTCTATATAAATTTTAGGACTGACCTATGCAGGCAGCAGAACGGTGGATGACAAGAGAATCATGGGGGGCGTAGAATGGTGTGTTCATTTCAGAGTGCAAATGGGGGTAAGGTATCTTGACAGATGCTCCATATTAAGAGAACAAAATTACCTCCCTGCAAGCGAAATCCTAGCACACAATAGAGAAAAGCTCTCATGAGTATGCCTGTATCCTAGTTGCAGGCATGCATCTTACACAGGGGAAAGGCAAACACGATCCCACTTCACCTGCTGCCTAAAGTAGCCTGTTCCACTCCCTTCTTCTTCCTCCTCATTCTGCTACTTGCTTTGTCCGAAAATACATCAGGGGCTCGGCCTCCAACATGATATATACCACCACCTGCCAAGGATGCCCTTCTGCTGTCTACAGAAAACAAACAGCTTAGCTGCTACAAATAAGTGGGCACAAATCTGACATAAAGAATGGCAGCATTATTCAGTGGGAGAGCATTTTAATCTGCCAGGACACTCAGCTGCTGACCTGTGAAGCCATAGTTCTCCAAAGAGAGATTTCAGCATAAAATTGTTGAACTAGAATCTATCCAGACATATAACTCAGTTTAGGACTCAATCAAGATCAGTGTCTTTTCTTCTGGGGTGGACTTTGGCCTTTCAAATATCAGCGGCACCCTATGCAAGGCCAAAATTCAGCACCCCACCACCTCCTCTGGACTTCCATTGCATTCAGTTCACTACATGACGCTTGCAACACACACCCCAGGCTCAGTCACACTGCCCAAAATCGGTCTCTCTTTCTTCCACTACAGGTCTATGCTTTTCCCAGTCATTGCTATTATGAACAGTGACTACGCTTAGCTTGTAATTGTTTGAGTTTCACACAGAAATGTGACAAATCTACAGTGCCTCTTGCATTTCGTGGTCTTTTTGACTCGGTTGCTCGTGTATTTTCTCTCACGTACGTTCATGCTTGTTTACGTCTGCAAACTGAGGAGAACCAAGTTCTAGTTCATGAAAGTTTATGGTACAAGAGGCATGCAGTCAGACGTGAGTCCCAGTGGGTCTTACTCCTATTATTATTATTATTATTATTATTATTATTATTATTATTATTTCTACCCCGCCTATCTGGCTGGGTTTCCCCAGCCACTCTCGGCGGCTTCCAACAAAAGTTTAAAAATATATTTAAAAATCAGTCATTAAAAACTTCCCTAAACAGGGCTGCCTTCAGATGTCTTCTAAATGTCAGATAGTTGTTTATTTCTTTGACATCTGATGGGAGGGCATTCCACAGGGTGGGCGCCACCACCAAGAAGGCCTTCTGCCTAGATAAGCACATAAGAAACATGCTGATGGATCAGGTCAAAGACTCACATAGCCCAGTATCCTGTTCTCACAGTTCCTAAGGGAAGCCTGCAAGCAATACCTGAGTCCTCAACTTGTGATTCCCAGCAACCCATGTTCAGAGGCATATTGTCTCCAACAGTGGAGGTTGAAGTCTAACGTGACTATCCGGCTTTATTCAGCTGTGACATCTGTTGCCCAGCTTTTCAAGGACCATTTGAATAAACAAATAACCCATCCAATGTCCGTTCCATCTCATGCTTAGACTAGGTAAAGGTAAAAGACCCCTGGATGGTTAAGTCCAGTCAAAGGCAACTATGGGGTTGTGGCACTCATCTCGCTTTCAGGCTGAGGGAGCCGGCGTTTGTCCACATACAGCTTTCCGGGTCATGTGGCCAGCATGACTAAACCGCTTCTGGCACAACGGAAACACCGCGACTGAAGTCAGAGCGCACAGAAATGCCATTTACCTTCCCAATACAGTGGTACCTATTTAGATACTTGAACTGGTGTGCTTTCGAAATGCTAGGTTGGCAGGAGCTGGGACAGTGTAACGGGAGCTCACCCTGTTGCGGGGATCCGAACTGCCGACCTTCTGATTGGCAAGCCCAAGAGGCTCAGTGGTTTAGAACACAGCACCACCATGCTGAGACTATATGGAATATGGAATATGTCTCCGCAAATAAGTAATGATCTATGACAGGGATGGGGAACCTATGGTCTTCCAGATGTTGTTGAACTCCCATCAGCCCCAGTCAGAGGGATGATGGAAGTCGTAATCCAATAGCATCTGCAGGTACCCGTCTCTGATCTGTACTATGGGGACACAAGAGACTTTTGTGTGAGTTCCTGAGCTGTGGTTGGAGGACGTGCTCCATGGGATCCTGATTTGTGAGATAGGGAGGTAACACGCCAAGCTAAAAGTCAGATGGGTACATGGATCCAATCAAGAACGTAATATTACATATAAATTATGGTCATCATTTGAAATATTGGGGAGTAACAGTAATGTTTGGTTCAACCCATAGCCTTCATACCTTATCCGGAGAACTGAGATAATGTCTGGGATTCTCAGTTCAAGAAGGAGTCTTGGTTGACCACAAACTTGACATGAGCCAACAGTGTGACGCGGCAGCTAAAAAAGCCAATGCAATTCTGGGCTGCATCAATAGGAGTATAGCATCTAGATCAAGGGAAGTAATAGTGCCACTGTATTCTGCTCTGGTCAGACCTCACCTGGAGTACTGTGTCCAGTTCTGGGCACCACAGTTCAAGAAGGACACTGACAAACTGGAAAGTGTCCAGAGGAGGGCAACCAAAATGGTCAAAGGCCTGGAAACGATGCCTTATGAGGAACGGCTAAGGGAGCTGGGCATGTTTAGCCTGGAGAAGAGGAGGTTAAGGGGTGATATGATAGCCATGTTCAAATATATAAAAGGATGTCATATAGAGGAGGGAGAAAGGTTGTTTTCTGCTGCTCCAGAGAAGCAGACACGGAGCAATGGATCCAAACTACAAGAAAGAAGATTCCACCTAAACATTAGGAAGAACTTCCTGACAGTAAGAGCTGTTCAACAGTGGAATTTGCTGCCAAGGAGTGTGGTGGAGTCTCCTTCTTTGGAGGTCTTTAAGCAGAGGCTTGACAACCATATGTCAGGAGTGCTCTGATGGTGTTTCCTGCTTGGCAGGGGGTTGGACTCGATGGCCCTTGTGGTCTCTTCCAACTCTATGATTCTATGATTCTAAAGATGCTGACAAGCTGCAAAGGATATAAGCATGACTTAAGAATTTTATGAAAGTCCCATGAGACAAATCAAGTGAAGAAAACCTGTACTGCATTCTATGCCATAAAAAGACAATTAAGAAAATGGGCTTTGTCAACCCGTTTTCAAATATCTAAAGGCATATATGGATACTCAAGAGGGGGTGAAGGATTCCAAATTGAATTATGTGGTGACATCTAAAATCTGTCAATCCTGTATTGCTGAAAGCTAGCTGAATCCATTTTCTTGCACACTTGTCAATCAAGTAAGTGACAGCCAGAAAGGGGAGGAAGATTAAGCAGGCAACAGAAATGTGACGGAGCAATATTTCAGTGACATCCATCTGCAACAATGGAGTGTCCTAGACTCAGCTGTGTGGAGCACAATAGACAAAAAGAGGAGCAATGCAATTGCATGGACACCCTTTAGTCCCACCAACAAAACGACAGCGTCAGACCAGCCACACTTTCAGCCGCCGGTGAGATGGAAGAACAGCTCTTTTCTTGCAATAGAACGATGAGGCTGTGCAACGGTACGTGACACAAAGCATCCTTTTCAGAACACTCTGAACAGTGAACAGCAGAGCTCACATAGCTCACACTCACACAGAGGGCTGAGAAATACTCATGCCTGATCTAGAAATATGGTCAAGGTTGAGACTTTCCTTGTTAGGCCGAATTGCTGTCATTAAGATGAATGTATTGCCTAGAATGTTGTTTTTATTCCAGACACTCCAGATCTTGGACAAGATGGACTGTTTCAAGAGGTGGCAAAAAGACATATCAAAATTTGTCTGGCAGGGCAAAAAGCCCAGAATAAACTTTAAGATCTTAACTGATGCAAAAGACAGAGGGGGGTTTGCCCTGCCGGACCTGAAACTTTACTATGAATCGGCAGCGTTTTGCTGGTTGAAACAATGGCTGCTTCTTGAGAATACAGACATTTTGGATCTGGAAGGGTATGACAATAGATTTGGTTGGCATGCATATATATGGTATGACAAGGTAAAAATGCATAAAGGTTTTAAAAACCATATTGTCAGGAAAGCATTGTACAATGTCTGGATAAGATATAAGGATTTATTGGAAAGTAAAACTCCCAGGTGGTTATCACCAATGGAGGCTAAAGAGACTAAAAAACTTAACATGGAGTCCAAATGGCCAAAATATTGTGAAATTTTAGAACAAGATGGTGAAAGAGTTAAATTACAAAGTTATGACAAATTAAAGTCTAAAGTATGAGATTGGTTGCATTACCTTCAGATAAACGAGGTATTTAAACAGGACAGGAAAACAGGTTTTCAGATGGAGAGGTCGAAATTAGAAACAGAATTGTTAGAACCCAATACTAAGAACTTGTCAAGAATGTATAATTTGCTGCTGAAATGGAATACACAAGATGAAACGGTAAAATCAGCTATGATCAAATGGGCACAAGACATAGGTCATGACATTATGTTTGATGACTGGGAACAGTTATGGAACACAGGTGTTAAGTTTACGGCTTGTAATGCTTTGAGAGAAAACATAATGAAAATGATCTACAGATGGTACATGACCCCAGTCAAATTTGCAAAAATTTATCATTTGCCCAATAATAAATGTTGGAAATGTAATGAGACTGAAGGTACTTTCTACCACCTTTGGTGGACCTGCCCGAGGGTTAAGGCCTACTGGGAAATGATCTATAATGAAATTAAAAAGGTCCTTAAATGGACATTTCTTAAAAAAACAGAGGCTTTTCTCCTGGGCATGGTGGGCCAATTGGTGCCAAGGAAGGACAGAACTTTTTTTATGTATGCTACTACAGCGGCAAGAATTCTTCTGGCAAAGTATTGGAAGACGCAGCAGTTACCCACTCTGGAAGAATGGCAAGCGAAGGTGATTGACTACATGGGAATGGCGGAGATGACCGGCAGAATCCGTGACCAGGGGAGTGAGACAGTGGAAGAAGATTGGAAGAAATTTAAAATATATCTTAAAAATTGTTGTAACATTGAGGAGTGCTGAGATGTTATGGGGTTAAGAAACAGAGAACTGCAGTTGTAAATCATAAGTCTAAGGAAATTATAATGAAGATGAGTCAATTAATTAAATGAAGAGTTGCTGTGAAAGGTAAAAATAAGGATGCAGAAAAAGGGAGGTATGGGGAAGTCTGGGAAGTAAGGTGAAGGAAAATAAGTTTATGAAATTATACATGTTTATTTGTTTGTATGTTTTGTTTTGTTTTATTGTTTGTTTTTATTACATGTTTGGAAAATTAATAAAAATTACTTTAAAAAAAAAAAAGAGAAATACTCATGCCTGAAACCCTGGAGCGCTGCTGCCAGTCAGTGTAGGAAATACTGGCCTCGATGGGCCAATAGTCTGACTTGGTATAAGGTGGCATCTGTCTTAGGACAGAAAGCAAGATGTAACCCAGCCACCCAGCAGCCGCTCTTTTAGCAAAGTGAATGTTTGCAGCAAAATGGTAGAAAGGGCAGGGTGTAAGGAGGTTCCTGCAATTGGAGAGGGGTCCCCATGGTTTGAATACAATGCTTCCCATGAGAGCTGCAGCTTGGATGACAATCTCTTTGCTTTTAGCGTTTTGTACAAGGGCTTTGGTAGGGACACGAGTGGCGCTGTGGTCTAAACCACAGAGCCTAGGGCTTGCCGATCAGAAGGTCGGCGGTTTGAATCCCCACAATAGGGTGAGCTCCCTTTGCTCTGTCCCTGCTCCTGCCAACCTAGCAGTTCAAAAGCACATCAAAGTGCAAGTAGATAAATAGGTACCGCTCCGGCGGGAAGGCTTAGTCATGCTGGCCACATGACCCGGAAGCTGTACGCTCCCTCCCTCAGCCAATAAAGCGAGATGAGCGCCGCAACCCCAGAGTCAGCCACGACTGGACCTAATAGTCAGGGGTACCTTTACCTTTACAAGGGCTTTGATATTTGTAGGACTCTCCAGATCACGAGTGGAGAACCTCAAGCCCAAGGGCCAAATGTGCCCCCACAGACCTCATGGCAGGGACTGGCTGGACACTGAGATGTAGGCACAGGGAGAAGCAGGGTTGGAGACTGACTTGGAAGAAGGAATCAGTGATCTGTAGGAGCCTGCAACAGCCAGAAGATGAGAGTCAAAGGCAAGAGAAGCTGCAGGAATGGGGAGTGAGGAACAGGTGCCGGAGTAGGGAGAGATAGGTCAGGCTGGTGTAGAGTCAAGAGCTTGCACACCTCCCCCTCCTGCTTCACTGTCTCCCAGGACCAGGAGAGGGTTGAAGTGGGAGGAGCAGAAAGAGGCTACACACAGGCATAGTCTTCGACTGCTTGTGTGCAGCTAAGGTGGGGGAGATACATAAGTTGACGTCAGAGGGCAGAACCTCTTTGTTGCTCTTGACAATAAATAGTTAATTTCTCACTCTGGACATTCCTTGCCTGTCAGAGCACCAGATAATGTGGTTCCACAAAACACATCTTCCTAAAAAGTAAGGGGAAGTGTCTGTGTGTCTTATGGAGCGAATGTGTGGTCCCTGGAGCCAAATTGCCAGGGGCAAAAAGCAGAGCGTGCTCTCTTTTTTTAGAAAAAGGGAAGGGGGTGCTGAAACAAAGCCGCTAAACAGCTGATCAGCAAGCGATAGGGAGGGGAGATAAGGGACTCTAGTGATAAAGGAGGCTGCCTGGGAGGGGGGGTAAAAGCACATGGATCCTCAGGATTTTTGCATTGGGTCACCCCAAATTCTCCATCAGATCACATAGCATGTCCATGGCTACAGCCTGCACCAAAATAAACAAACACGTCCACTGTTTTGTGGGGCCACAATGGCGCAAAAACATGGTTACAAAGCACGGATCCACATAGATCCTCAGTCCTGGCTATACCCCTCACTAGGATCTTTTTCTTCCTCCCCATTGTCCTGCCAGTTCATTACGGCCTATTTTCTTCACTGCAAAGGAAACTCCGTGCAAAAGATGGGACAGGGCGTAATCAATTCTGTAACATTCAGTGACGGCAACTGGAAACATTTTTGGGGAGGGAAACTGAAGGGGCGAAATATATTTCCAGGTGAGCGTGTTGCGCCCCACATGTTAAGATGTCTAAAAGAAAAATAGCAGTATATATTAATGGCAATGAATGCCGATCATAGCCAGTGGATTGATTTCCACTTGACATGGAATGAATAAGTACCAGTTTCTTCTGCCGTTTGCATCAGAATTCTCTGACATCCCTACCCGCTCTTAGACTAGGGGCATAACTGAAATGCAATCAAGGCAAAACTCCTCTGCAACAGTTGGAGGGAGTATTGGAGGAGGAGGAGATCCATGTTGCTTACACAAGATAAATGACATTTCTTAATCAGTCCTCCTGAAGAAATCTGATAATGGTTCCTATATTTTATTACGCCTGTGTGGGTGGTGAGCTGTTGGCTGATATAAAACCAGAAACTAATGGAGAGGAGAGGGATGTAACTTAGATCTGCTGAAAAATTAGATTAATTCGTAATATAAATTCTTTTAGAAATCCTTTCGCACTCTTCACCTGCTTTCTCAAAGCCTTCAAACTACTTTCTCTCTTCGGAGTGTGTCTGTGCACGCTTCACCCGGGTAATAACTTTGCTTCTTTTTCTCCAGACTGAGCTTTTTCCCAGAAGCAGTAAAAAAGAGAAACAAGCTTTCGCTGATCAGCTATAAACATGGGTGAGATTGTGCAGACAACCTTTATCTTTTATTGAAGTGGTAATTGGAACATCCTAGGAAGAAAAGTGCCATCGGATAAGATCTCTACAAAACAGCATTTGAGGAATCTATCAAGGTTTGTCTATAACCTATAACCCAAACACATAGAGAACAACAAAGGGCTCAACAGCTAGGCCAGTGGTGTAGAGCCTCTGAACCCCAGACCAATTTTAGTCCAATTTGACCTGCGAGGACATTTCCCCGAACCACACCAACCCATTCAAATCAGCCAATGTTAGCTGATGGGCAGTGTGGCTGGGTTCAATTGCTCTAGTCTGTTTCCTTGATTCAGAGCAGAACAATCTGGGACAGGCTCGCAGCTCCCTGGTGCAGTGTGTGCTGTGCAAGCAAATGGCCCCGGGTTCAAGTCCGGATGGGAATGAAGCCAATCTGAAATTCTGGACAGCTGATACCAGTCACCGTACCGTACTGAGCTTGTCCATATTGATATACAGTAATCTCACTTGATATGTAGCCCTGTTTAGGGAAGTTTTTAATGTGTGACATTTTAATAATACAGTGGTACCTCGGGTTACATACACTTCAGGTTACAGACGCATCAGGTTACAGACTCTGCTAACCCAGAAATAGTACCTCAGGTTAAGAACTTTGCTTCAGGATGAGAACAGAAATTGTGCTCCGGCGGTGCAGCAAAAGCAGGAGGCCCCATTAGCTAAAGTGGTGCTTCAGGTTAAAAAAAGTTTCAGGTTAAGAACAGACTCCCAGAACGAATTAAGTACTTAACCTGAGGTACCACTGTAATTTATTATTTGTACCCCACCCACTGTTTCCCTAGCCACTCTGGGTGGCTCCCAACAAAGATTAAAAATACCTTCAGATGTCTTCTAAATGTCAGGTAGTTGTTTATCTCTTTGATATCTGATGGGAGGGCATTCCACAGGGCGGGCCCCACTACCGAGAAGGCCCTCTGCCTGGTTCCTGTAGCTTTGCTTCTTGCAATGAGGGAACCACCAGAAAGCCCTCGGCGCTGGACCTCAGCATCTGGGCGGAACGATGGGGGTGAAGACGCTCCTTCAGGTATACTGGGCCAAAGCCATTTAGGGCTTTAAAGGTCAACACCAATACTTTGAATTGTGCTCGGAAATGTACTGGGAGCCAATGTAGGTCTTTCAGAACCAGTGTTGTGTGGTCTTGGCGGCTGCCCCCAGTCACCAGTCTAGCTGCCACATTCTGGATTAGTTGTAGTTTTTGGGTCACCTTCAAAGGTAGAGCGCGTTGCAGTAGTCCAAGCAGGAGATAACTAGAGCATGCACCACTCTGGCAAAACAGTCCGCGGGCAGGTAGGGTCTTAGCCTGCGTACCAGGTGGAGCTGGATACAGAATTGACCTGCGCCTCCATGCACAGCTGGGAGTCCAAAATGACTCCCAGGCTGTGCACCAGGTCCTTCAGGAGCATAGTTACCCCATTCAGGACCAGGGAGTCCTCCACACCAGCCCGCCCCCTGTCCCCCAAGAACAGTACTTCTGTCTTGTCAGGATTCAACCTCAAACCATTAGCCGCCATCCATCCTCCAACCACCTCCAGGCACTCACACAGGACCTTCACCGCTTTCACTGGTTCTGATTTGAAAGAAGAAGAAGAAGAAGAGTTTGGATTTGATATCCCGCCTTTCACTCCCTTTAAGGAGTCTCAAAGCGGCTAACATTCTCCTTTCCCTTCCTCCCCCACAACAAACACTCTGTGAGGTGAGTGGGGCTGAGAGACTTCAAAGAAGTATGACTGGCCCAAGGTCACCCAGCAGCTGCATGTGGAGGAGCGGAGACGCGAACCCGGTTACCCAGATTACGTGACTACCGCTCTTAACCACTACACCACACTGGCTCTGAAAAAGAGGTAGAGCTGGGTATCATCTGCATATTGATGGACACCCAGCCCAAACCCCCTGATTATCTCTCCCAGCGGCTTCATGTAGATGTTAAAAAGCCTGGGGGAGAGGACGGAACCCTGAGGCACCCCACAAGTGAGAGCCCATCTCACCCCCCCACCACCACTTTCTGGACACGGCCCAGGAGGAAGGAGCGGAACCACTGTATAGCAGTGCCCCCAGCTCCCAGCCCCTCTAGACGGTCCAGAAGGATGTTATGGTCGAAGGTATCAAAGTACCCCACTTATAGGTCACAATAGGCACATTCCCTCTCCAATAGGACTCCTGCACAGCTCCCTTCACTTCCTACCCTTTCACAAGAGCACTTCTATATCCCTGGTTGCAATTTGTTCCATAGGACTTTTGCCGTTCAGGTCAATGGGAGGTGGATTGCACCCTAAATTAGCACCATTGTCATTATAAAAGTGTTGTTTCAGTAGCAGCAGCCTCCACCATTCACAGATTTCCTTTCGCTCAAATGGCTTCATTAAGGCCGCCTGAGATGCTGTTCAAGCGCTGATTGCTTTTTCCGAATCTCCTGCCTGAGCAGGGCACTTCTGATTCAGTTATCAGACCTAATAGCTGGCTTGCTGCCAGACATCCGCTTTCCAGCATTTCTATGACTTGCTGTTTCTCCTTAATTGTTTCAGCTGCCTTATATCCATAAGACTCGAATGTGGATTTGATGCAGCGTTCAGCCCAGACACTGAGGTCCAGCTCCGAAGGCCTTCTGGCAGTCCCTCATTGCAAGAAGTGAGGTTAACATGGAACCAGGCAGAGGACCTTCTTGGGAGCTGCGACCACCCTGTGGAATGCCCTCTTGTCAGATGTCAAGGAAATAAACATCTCTCTGACTTTTAGAAGACATCTGAATGCAGCCTTTGTACAGGGAGGTTTTTCATGTGTGAGGGGTTTTTTTGTTTTGTTTTAACATTTTGTTGGAAGTTGCCCAACAAAATATAATATCATCATCATCTTTGGTTCAGTTTCCATGCTACCTGCATTCACCAGTCCCTGAAAAGCAGGAATTGTCTTCCTATGTTTCTCTCTCTCGCTTCAGTGAACTGGTAGCATTTGTGTGCGTTTGCCTTGTTTAAGCCAGGATTCTCTGTGACTGTTCTGCTTTACTCTTCAGTTCCTTATCGACAGTAATGATGATTTCAAGAATGCGCTCTGCTCAAGAAAGACAAGAAGAAAGAAATGCCACGCTGCCAAAAATAACCGAGTGTTGGGTGATGAATCTGCTTCATTAAAAACAACTCCAAAATGTAAGAGAAGCGGAACTCAATCAAAACATTGCAAAATACACAATAATTCCCAAGCATACTGTGGCAGCAAGTGTAGTTCATTCTAGTGAAGCAGCATAGACCTTCGTGATTCAAGTTCTTGCACAATGATTATGTATCTTTTAGCTGCTTCTTTTCATGTTCGAAAAAAGCAAAAATAAATCCAGGCCACATGGAAAATTCAAGCACCACCACCAACATGCTAGCTTTCCTAGTGCAGGGTTATCATTGGGAAGGGCCATAGATCAGGGGCAGATCATCTGTTTTGTCTGCAGAGGGCCCTCTGTTCAATCCAGAATATCCTCATCTGGGACTGGGAGAGTCTCCCCGTCTGCAGCTCTGAAGAGAGGCTCCTAGTCAGTATATAAAAATAAGGTAAAGGACCCCTGGACAGTTAAGTCCAGTCAAAGGCAACTATGAGGTTGCAGTGCTACAACTAATCCAGAATGTGGCAGCTAGACTGGTGACTGGGAGTGGCTGCTGAGACCATATAACACCGGGGCCCACCGGTCGCTGCAAGAAGCCAAGTTACAGGGAACCAGGCAGAGGGCTTTCTCGGTAGTAGCACCCACCCTGTGGAACGCCCTCCTACCAGATGTCAAAGAGAAAAACAACTACCAAACTTTGAGAAGACATCTGAAGGCAGCCCTGTTTGGGGAAGCTTTTCATGTTTAATAGGTTATTGTATTTTAGTGTTCTGTTGGAAGCCGCCCAGAGTGGCTGGGGAAACCCAGCCAGATGGGTGGGGTATAAATAAATCACCACCACCACCATCATCATCATCATCATCATCATCATCATTATTATTATTATTATTATTATTTATTATCCCATGTCAAGAAGGGAAATCAATGCAGTGAGTACAATCAGTATTCACTGTTGTTGTTGCTTGCGGTCTGCAAATGACACACAATTTATTACATTGCATTGTGTTTCCTTGCACTGAAATGACAGGATGGAATGATGGAATGACAATGTAATTCACTGAGTCAATTATGTAAGGAACATTATTTCACAACAGTGGACAGCAAGACAAATAATGTAACTTTTGGCAGAAGACGACCTGCAGGAGAATGGAAACAGGTCTGCATGTGGCGAATACAGGGTGGAGTAGAAAACGAAACCTTATTAGTCTCAGTCTAAGGCAGCTTTCTGCATTGCATGGTTCTTAAAATGTTCTTAAAATTGGGGAGCGTTTAAATATGCAATGCCCACCAGCAATTTGCATGAGTTAATCCAATTTAATTCATGATCTACAGCTTACCTTCAGGCCTTGGCTCTAAGAAACCATATTTTTTATTTTTTTATTTACACAGCTAATTATATGGCATGCAATTATTTCTCCCATTGGTGTTTTCTTAGTGTCTCTCTAGCCAGTTCACAGGTGTCAGAAGCCAGCGTCATGGCAGGTAATTCACCTGGAGCTCTTTGCTGGAGTCCTGCTCCGAGGCCCGTGACACACTTTTCACAGACGGAAGTAACTTCTGCCCTTTCCACATCCTCATCCTTACCTTCTTTGATGGCTTTAAAAGAGAATGAGACAAAATTATGGATGATATGAGCTATCAACAGCTACTAGACACAATAGCTATGTTCCTACTCCACTGTTGGAGGCTGTATGCTGGGAATCATAGTGTGGTTGTTCTCAGGTCCTGTTTTCAGGATTCCCAGAGGTATCGGACTGACCAATGTGAGAACAGGATGCTGAACTAGATGGGTCTTTGGCCTAATCTAGCAGAGCTCTTCTGTTTTCTTACTGGGCTGCTTAAAATGCTGCTTTTCACTCACTGCAGGCATTATGATTACCAAGTGACCCCCTAACCTTGCAGATACATTGACTCATTCCTATTTATAGAGGTTCCTCCCTCCCAAAAATGCACATACCAGCCTCACATACTACTTGCTGCATGTATTATGTTTGTTGCTAGGAAACCTGTGAATAGTAACCCATTTATGCATCTACGGTATACTCGGCATGTAATTTTAAAAAACAACAATCAGATGCACTGCTTTTATTTAAACTCTGCAATGCACTGTAAAAAAATAATAATAATGAAGGCAATTGTTTCATGAAATGGCTTTATCTGCTTAAACAGAGACATGAAATGGATCAGATCATTTTATGTTGTATTGGATAAAACCTCCCAGTTGTTTACAGAAGTTCACCAGTAAATGACCTGAGATGCAAAAGCGCACAATACATTATATAAGCTGTGTGCCTGAGAGCTGATACGTACATGACCCTAACATGTATGCTGGACATTGATTTTATTTATTTATGATTTTTCTGTGCCAATACGTCACACAGACCTCAAAGCAGTTTCCATGAAAGCATGCACCAAAAACAACAATATCAATTGAAAACAAAATTATAGAATAGCAACATAGGAAAACAGGAAGCTACCTTATTTCGAGTCAGGACGTTTGTCCATTTAGCTCAATATTGTCTACACTGGCTAGCAGTGGCTCTCCAGGAATCCAGGAAGGGCCCTCCCCCAGCCTTACTTGGAGAAACTCAGAATTGAATTTGGGACTGTCTACCACTGAGCTAAGGGATGCGGGTAGCACTGTGGGTTAAACCACAGAGCCTAGGACTTGCCAATCAGAAGGTTGGCGGTTCGAATCCCTGCAATGGAGTGAGCTCCCATTGCTCGGTCCCTGCTCCTGCCAACCTAGCAGTTCGAAAGCACATCAAAGTGCAAGTAGATAAATAGGTACCGCTCCAGCGGGAAGGTAAACGGCGTTTCTGTGCGCTGCTCTGGTTCGCCAGAAGCGGCTTAGTCATGCTGGCCACATGACCCAGAAGCTGTACACTGGCTCCCTTGGCCAATAAAGCGAGATGAGCACCACAACCCCAGAGTCGGCCACGACTGGACCTAATGGTCAGGGGTACCTTTACCTTACCACTGAGCTACAGAACATGCATAATAATTCACAACAATTTTGTTCTATTTAACAATGGTGCCCCCATTAGGAGCCTGATGGGGGGAGCAGTGTCCTGTAACTTGGATCAATGCTATTCTGCTTTGCAGGTAAGTTGTTTGCAGATTTCTGACAGTAGTACAGTTGTATTCTAGGTAGTGTAATATTCTATAGGAGTTGGATATCATGTCTGGACCAGTCTTAGTCATGCTTGGCGTTGCCTCAGCATGAGTAGAGCAATTGAAATCAATCAAGCTTAAGTCCACGTGATTTCAATTGGTTGACTCTTAAGCATGCCCTATATTTAATCCAAACCATTGCGTTTTAATAACACAGCTTGGTGGTGTTAGACTTGTAAACCCATAGGAAGGAATTGTACATCTTAGATCAGGGATTGGGAACCTGTGTCCCTTCAGATGTTGTTGTATCCCAATTCTCATCATCTTTGTGCAAAAGGGCCAAGCGTAATGGAAGACAGGAGTTATGGATTCCTGTTATTCGACCTGTAGGTTTATCAATCTGCCTGGAGGCCTTGCCAAGTAATGGACTTCCTGACTCACACTTTATAGCAGGGGATAGCTCACAAGCCCAGCCCACACATGCTATGGTCAAATGTTTCCCAGTTATCAAGATTCCTCATGTCCTATTAGTCCAGGATTACTAATATCCTTATCTGATATATGATCTGGACATGTTATCCAAGCCATGTGGCCAAAGGAGTTTGTGCCCTACACACCTGCATTCAGCCATTGATACATCAGGTCTTTAAAGATACGCAATGCCTTTAAAGTGGCTCGTTCTCCAGCAAGAGATCTCAGCGCTGCTTCACAAATGTAGCACTCATCAAGTGATTTGCCATAACCTTACTATTCAGCATTTCATAGCGTGCAGCTGAATTGAAGGTGTGAACCAACCTTGAAGAACTCTTGTGGTATCCAGAGTTCTATTGCGTTGTTAGACCTGTGACGACGCCTTCTCACATACAAGTCAAGTGAGGAGCACATATGTTTGAATTAGCCCAGAGCGGGCCAAACTGCAATCTGCAAATGGTCCAGAATTGCAAGGCACGCAGACTCTTGTCAGCGTCCACTGACTCTGCTGCAGGAGGTCAGGTACAGGGGCCCAGTTAAAAGCCTCTGCAATGTTAAGAACCTTCTAAGTAAAGGTAAAGGGACCCCTGACCATTAGGTCCAGTCGTGACCGACTCTGGGGTTGCGGTGCTCATCTCGCTTTATTGGCCGAGGGAGCCGGTGTACAGCTTCCGGGTCATGTGGCCAGCATGACTAAGCTGCTTTTGCTGAACCAGAGCAGCGCACGGAAACGCCATTTACCTTCCCGCCAGAGTGGTACCTATTTATCTACTTGCACTTTGACGTGCTTTTGAACTGCTAGGTTGGCAGGAGCAGGGACCGAGCAACAGGGGCTCACCCCGTCACATGGATTCAAACCACCGACCTTCTGATCAGCAAGTCCTAGGCTCTGTGGTTTAACCCACAGCGCCACCCGCGTCCCAAGAACCTTCTACACAGCTACTAATGGTGGGAAACTGCTCTTCTCTTGTCCACCTGGGCACCCTACCACTAATGGTTTGAGCCAACAGCCAGGCTACTGCTCTTTTGGTCAGCCCTGAGTGCCATTCTTAGCCAGTTGTCATGCAGGACTGAGACCTTGCCAGTGGAGGCTGGTCCTCTTGGGCAAAGAGGAAACTATCAGTCCCAAGGGGCAGCAGCTGCCACGGGATGCTTCATTACTGCCACTTTCTTATATTTAGCCTGTGATCAATGATGGAAGAAGGAAATGTCTCTATTTCATGCACATGCCCTTAATGAAATGTGATTAAATTATATTTTATTCACTTTCTGGAGCTGCCCCGAAGTTGTTATATGTGGCTAATGAGATGATTTGGCCAGCCCACTGTACAGCAGTCCTTATTTGAATGCATACTTGCAATCCTGGCTCAGGTGCAGAGATATTGACATTACAAAGGCGCTTGGATGATTAATATTTGAATGATATTGGCACAGTGGCACGGACGTATTTGCCTGCAAACATACAAAAGAAGGTATTTCTTTACCCTGGGACTAAGATGCAGCCTGGTTCAATGCTGCCACCTCTTGGCCTGTTTAGGAACTCAGGCACATTTGCATTTGCAGCTATGGAAAACCAGTAGAACATTAGGAATAAAAGGCATTTTGAATATGTTTTAGAGGAATGAATTGGAATTCTGAAGCGATGTGGCAATTCAATATAATATCAAGAGCTACTTTTACCAAGAGCAACTTACAATAATGCTTTCTTTCCACCCTTTAGTTATGCATCATGAATAGTGAATTTTGAAACTGAATAGACAGAACCCTGATCTACTCAAAGCAATCTTTAATCCATGGCTGGTTTTCATTTTGAACCTAAAGCAGATATGGAATGAGGTTTCCAACTTTCATTTTTATTAAAGATATTAAACTTTTAAAAGCATTTATAGATCAACAAACCTATTAAAAAAATAAAAACCAGCAAATTTATTTTGTCCCTGAAGATTTTATGATTTAAAGAAATTCGGAGCAACAGGGAGCAGGGTAGTCTCCTGGGCAAGTCCCATTGAAATGGAATTTTCCTTCTGCTAGATAGGCTACCTTCTCAGGTTGATGAGCCCATCTGCCCCTCACTTCCCTCTACAACACGTGCAGAAACCACCTTTTTGACCATTGGACCCACTATTGGTCTCATTTGCCCAATTCACCAGAGCCTGTCATTGCATGCAAGGCAATAAAGAATACAACAATAATAGATTAAATTGCTCACAATATGTTGTGCTTCCAGATCATCTGCCTGGGCAGGCTGCCTCAGTCTGCCTAACAATAGGGCTGGCTCTGAAAGCCCTTTGAACAAGAGGATTGTTTTCTTTATAGCAGGACCCTTGGCCACCCTTACTTGTCCTGTCTCATGCAAAGCACTGACTATAGCGATTGCATGATACGTGAAAAGAGCACAGCAGAGCTTTTTCAAACCTGTTGGATTTTTCTCAGAAAATTAAGCACAGCCTCAGGGCTGTGACACTCAGTAACAAGGCGCAAGAGCCTTTTACTGCCACCTTTTGCATTATAGGATAAGCAAAGGCCTTTTGTGAGACAAACTTGTAGCAGGTGGGAGGAAACCCTACCACAATCTTTATCCTAACTATAGAAACCATTCTGTCATGAGGAGGACAATTGGCAAAAGGTGTACAGCCACAGCCACAGTCAGACATTTTGTGGATGTGGCTAGAGCACAAAATGTCTTTTGAAAACCCTGTAGACTGGTACTTGGTTTTGGTCTTGCAGGTGCATTCTGCAACATTATTATAATAATATTATAATAATTCATTATTTATACCTTGCCCATCTGGCTAGGTTTCCCCAGCCACTCTGGGCAGCTCCCAACAGAATATTAAAAACATGATAAAACATCAAATATTAAAAACTTCCTTAAACAGGGCTGCCTTCAGATGTCTTCTAAAAGTCAGCTGGTTCATTTCCTTGACATCTGATGGGAGGGCATTCCACAGGGTTGGCGCCACTACTGAGAAGGCCCTCTGCCTGGTTCCCTTTAACCTCACTTCTCGCAGTGAGGGAACCGCCAAAAAACCCTCAGAACTGGACCTCAGTGTCCAGACTGAACAATGGGGGTGGAGACGCTCCTTCAGGTATACTGGGCTGAGGCCGTATAGGGCTTTAAAGGTCAGCACCAATACTTTGAATTGTGCTGGGAAACATACTGGGAGCTAATGTAGGTCTTTCAGGACCAGTGTTATGTGGTCTCAGCAGCCAGTCAGTCACCAGTCTAGCTGCCGCATTCTGGATTTGTTGCAGTTTCCGGGTCACCCTCAAAGGTAGCCCCACGTAGAGCGCATTGCAGTAGTCCAAGCGGGAGATAACTAGAGCATGCACCACTCTGGCAAGACAGTCTGTGGGCAGGGAGGGTCTCAGCCTGCATACCAGATGGAGCTAATAGACAGCTGCCCTGGACACAGAACTGACCTATGCCTCCATGGGCAGCTGTGAATCCAAAATGCCTCCCAGGCTGTGCACCTGGTCCTTCAGGGGCACAGTTACCCCATTCAGGACCAGGGAGTCCTCCGCACCTGCCTGCCCCCTGTCCCCCCAAAACAGTACTTCTGTCTTGTCAGGATATGACCTCACAATTGACACAACAATAGCTCATTGGTGGTGGATTTAGACTGGATGGCCCACACATCATTCTGCTTTATTATGCCACATATAGTCCATGCATTTAAAGAATTGAGCCCATCATGAATGCAGAAACTAACCAGATAAATAACAGAGTTTTGGGGGAGGGTATTTTGAAAAAGGAGGTCAGATAAAGTCCCAGCACAGCACATATTGCAAATTTCCTATTACCAAACGCTGCTGCCCTTTTCTGAACCAGTATCTGCTCTCTCCACTTCTGTGGATAGTCCTAGAATTAATGACTAGAGGACCCTCCACATTAAGTATGCACATTTATATTTTAATGTGAGGTCCGTGGTCACATCGGAGACCTGGGAAGTGAGAGGTTATGATTTATTGCTGAAAAACGGGACGAGCTCCAAACCCTCCAGATGAAAAATGCGAAGCAGTTCAGTCATCTGAAATCAACCCCTCGCAGCACCCCTGGCAACGTAACCGCTGAAAAGAAGGATGTCTGTTTAATTGGGACTTTCAAGGATGTCGCAGCCTGAAGTGTGCAATTAACTTGTCAGCCTTTTTGAAACATGAATAACTTTTTTTAAAATCACGGAGATTCATGCAATGTGAATTTTAAGTACCAATAGCCTGATTTTGTCTCCACAGGGGGGAAATCAGCACCTATGGTTCCCACACATAATAAACAGGATTCCCTGCCCCCCCCCTCAAAATTAAAGATGTCAGTGACCCTTTTCTTTAAGCAGTAGCAGCTTTTGAGGAGTTACTCCTAGCAGAACTTCTTGTTGAAGAGCATCATAGATAACAGTCATAGTTTAAAACACCTGGAGGCAGCACCAGGAGCTCTGGGGATCTACCAAGAGGTGGCCCCAGACTGTAAGGTTTTTTGTTTTTGTTTTAACGTAAGTCTCTAACCTTTCTAGAAAGAAAGTTCTGAAACAAAATGTGGGTTCCCTCCTATGATTTCTGTGAACTGAGCCAGCCTGGCTGTTCCCATCTTACAGTGTTTTAAGCTAATGAATGAAGTCAGAGTTGTGACTGATGAGCAGGTTGTTCAGACACCAGGAATCTCTTGAGGTCCTACAGAGCAGCCGTTTTCTACCCATCTGCACTTTTCTTTCTGGCTAGTGGTCCCTGTCTGCTTGCCCTCTCCATCTGAGATCAGGCATTTCTGTGGATCGGCGGTCAGTATATGTGTGCTGAGTGTGCGTGCGTGTATTTTTCCTAGGACTTTGGAGTGCTCTTTGTTACGTTGGACAGCAACAGCATCAATGGGGAAGGGATCAGTCAAGATCATGAACACACACATACACAAACAAACACATTCTTCACCTGGACATATGTTAGGACTGTGCACACACAACCCCCTGACAAGTGTTGCATTTTAATAGCTACGACAGACCGAGGTGTCTCCTTGTTCTTTATGCTCCAGCATGACCCCAGGGAGATTATAAATAATACCTGAGCCCCATGTCTTGATGTTTGCAGATATGAGAGGGTTAGAAATGACTATCAGGGAGTGGTCTGTCAAAGCAAACTCGGTTTTTATTTTAACAAAATGATGTTAATGTACGGATAAGAACCGAGATCAGCTTAAATTGTGGAATGCATGCTACCACGAGAGGGTGCTGTTCTTCCACTTCTCCAATATGAAATGTGTGTGTCTTAACATCCAAGTAGGTGAGCCTTGCTAAATCGGATCAAAGGTTTATCTAGTCTGGCATCCTGTTCTCACGGTGGCCAGCAGATGTCCATGGGGCACTTGCTTGAGCACAATTTCACTCTCTCCACTTGTGATTCTCAACAAATTGGTCTACAGAGGCATGCTTGTGAAACATGGACCACTTATGAACGCCATCTCCAACTCCTCGAAAGAAGAGTGGCGAAACCCGAAGTAACCCTTTCCGGTATTTCCGGGTCGCCGCAGGACATAACCTGAAAGAACATAACATGAAGAGGACGTAACATGAGGTATGACTGTACAACTCCCATCATCCCTAGCTAACAGGACCACTGGTCAGGGATGATGGAAACTGTAGTCCCAAAACATCTGGAGGGCCGAGTTTGCCTATGCCTGCCCTATGGATACTAGCCAAAGGGTCCTCATGCAACCACCTGCAGGAATCTAACCTAAACTTTAAGGCACCCAGTCGTTGGTTGCCAGCTATGGCTCTACCTGCTTCCAGATTGTGGAAGGTGGATGTGGTTTGGGGGAAATGGCTCAGCAGGCCAAACCGGAACCCAGGGGTGCCAACTTGAATACAATATGGGGGGGGGAGAGAGAAGTAAGCCCCACCCCACATAATCAAGCACAAGGTGTGGTGCACACACACCATTTGGATGGCAATGCCCATCAACTTGGGGGGTGGGGAGGCTGTCCCCTCAAATATTTTATTGTGGAGGCGATGGGACCTTGGCTCCTAGGAGTTGGGTTCTATGCTGGGACCTATACCAGGCCTAACTAGGCCCATGGGTTTCCCATGCCTGGTCCAGATTAAAAGTAAACTGGACTGTGCAAAAACAGGTGAAGAATATCAAAGCATAAACCCTTCCCTGTACTCTTCCCTGCAACCCCTGCTTTCTCATTAGCATTCTCTCCCTTTTTTAAGAGAAAAAAAATGCACTTCTCTAAAGAACTTCCCTTGCTGCATTGGGAGAGAAGAGATCTCACAAGTAATTCAGATTCATCATGCCCTCTTTTCTTGAGACCTTGTGCACTGGGTGAAGAAACAGTGTCCCTCTAGACAGATCAATGCTTGGAGGGTTTTTATTGTTGTTGTTTCAAATGACTCATGGCTGTGAAGAGAAGGGCATGGGTTTCCTCCAACATTTGTGCTGCAAGACTCATTATTTCCACACTAACATATTAAGTATGGTCAGAAATGTTGCTTGTAGAAGCTCTGTGATTAAGTTAAACAATGGGTGGAATGATGTTAATTAGCGGGAAGGAATCTGAAGACCATCTAACGGCAGCTCTTCGTGGTGTGATTACTTTGATAAGCACTGATGCAAGGGTGTCAAGTGTGGACTTATATGTTAAGTGTACCTGTATTAAAACACCTCTGTAAATAAGTCTTGGAGTGCTCCCTCCCTCCTCCTTCAGAGAGAACATTCCATATCAAACACTCCTAACAGGTTAGGTGCTTTTGTTGTGATGACAAAGTTCCAGTCCAGAAGCTAAGATGACTTGCATCAACTTCCCTCCCTCCAACTTTGGATGTGACGTTGGCAGTGACAGGTGACGGGGTCTGTTGTGGCACCTTGTCTCTGGAATTCCTCCCCAGGTGATGGTTCCCCCCCCCCTTTTGGCTCCAAGTGGAAACCTTTTAAAGTGTTGGGCAAAGCCAACCTAAACCCCTGAGCTGCCATGCTGGTGGGCTTTGGATATGGCAAACATGCCCCTCCATTCCACCCTGCCAGCCCAATGGACCCTGCTGCACCCGCAGAAAGCGCAGGCGAAAACAACCACTTGTACTGTCTGTGCTGGCAGTAGTCCATGAATCAGGATGCTTTGGAGGCAAAGAGAAGCTGGGTTGGCCAAGACTCCACTGGATCCTAACCCAAGTTAACCCAGTTCAGGTACCAATGATGGGACTAATTAGAGCCTCAAGACAATTACTCTCCCACTTCACTCTGGTCTGCTTGAGTGACAGGGCTTCGGGTGCAATGCTGCTTCTGCTGCGCCATTCAGCTCAGCTGCTCCTGGCAAGTAGTTAGGATTGTATCCTTAGGCTTTAAAAAAAAAAAAGTTTTAGGAGCAGGGATAGGCAAATCTGTCAGTTTTGGATTCTCATTTTTTTCCAGTCTCAGTTTGGCTCTCCAAATTTATACATCAGTTTTCACTTTTCTTTCAAGTCCTCGTGAAAATTTGTCAGCATTTTAGTGCAATTTTCTCCCAAACATATACATTTGCATGGAATTTTCCCTAATAGACACAATTTTTCAAAGGATTCCCTCCCCCCGCCCCACTTTTGTATGTCAGATTGGTTGATATGTCCCTTTTAATGCACACTTTCCCCTAGCCTGTGCAATTTTTTTGCGCGTATTCCCGTTCCTGGAGAACTGCCTTGCAAAGATCATATAATACAGGGGTAGGCAACCTAAGGCCCGGGGGCTGGATGCGGCCCAATCACCTTCTAAATCCGGTTCGCAGACGGTCCGGGAATCAGCGTGTTTTTACATGAGTATAATGTGTCCTTTTATTTAAAATGCATCTCTGGGTTATTTGTGGGGCATAGGAATTTGTTCATTTTTTTTTTTTTCAAAATATAGTCCGGCCCACCACATGGTCTGAGGGAAGGTAGACCGGCCCATGGCTGAAAAAGGTTACTGACCCCTGATATAATATTAGGCAAGATGGACAGACAGTCAAAGCAAGCATATGGCAGCTTCTTGTGAGATACCAGCAGAACGAAAGATAAGGTCCCCCTCTCTAATGTGTGATTTGGGAAAGTGGTCATGGGCTAGATACAGACTAATAAATTGAAGCTTAATCCAGATCCCAGGCATAACTACGGTGCTCCTAGTATGGAAGGAGGTGGTTAAAAAAAACAAAAAACTGAACAGATGAGACCAAAGAATATTCACATATACATATGTAATAATAACATTCATGTGTGATGCACCAAAGGTGCCCTTCCTAGTTGATAGTGGGTGGCAAAAAAAGGTTTCGAAAAGCAGGTTCTCTGGACAATGATTATAATCTAAATTTGATTCCCTTCCCCTCCCCTGCCGCCTAATCTCTCTTTTGTAAGGCAGCGTTAAAATTAACATTCTTTTTTTCCCCCTGTGACAATATAGACACCATGTGGTGTGGCAGGCAACTGCAGTATGTATAATACCCTTAAACATTTTTACTAATCTCTGTATTGTAGCTAGGGAGAAAACATGGGCGTATTAAAGTAGAAGTATATTCAATTTGCAACATAATATATTCACGTCTAGGAATGGGGGATAAATTTGATTCAGTTGCATTTACCTAAGTTGCCCTTTTCAAAACAGCATGTCAACCAAAACACATACATTTGCATTTCTATGAATCATGCAATGCAGTTCTCCAGATTCACATGTGAGACCCATTCCCCTTTCAAAAGCTATCCATGTCTCCACTTCAATCTACGGATGGGAGGGGGGAGGAGAATCAGTTCAATCCACATTTAAAAGTGAATCCACCTAATTCACACTTTCTGAAACAATAAGCAAACTGAAGTAGAGTGGTACCTCAGGTTACAGACGCTTCAGGTTACAGACTCCGCTAACCCAGAAATAGTACCTCGGGTTAAGAACTTTGCTTCAGGATGAGAACAGAAATTGTGCGGAGGTGGTGTGGCAGCAGCGGGAGGCCCCATTAGCTAAAGTGGTACCTCAGGTTAAGAACAGTTTCAGGTTAAGAACGGACCTCCGGAACGAATTAAGTTCTTAACCCGAGGTACCACTGTACAGCCATCCTTTGAAATTTGTACCTCCCTGAATTTTGCAATGGAGCTCTCCAACCGAATCCTGTGCACAAACATGCATATCCTAAGGTAAAGTGTGCATATAAACACAAATATAACTGAAAATAGCATACAGAAATGTATTGCATAAAGTAAAATTGCATACAAAATTGTGTATATATGGAGAATTTTGCACTACGATGCTGATACATTTACACAAGGACTTAAAAAAAAACCCCACACACCACAAACTGGTGTGGAAAACAAATTCACAAATTTTTCCTCATGTCAGATAATGTCATTTTAAAAACAGCTAATGATAACTCTGAATGTGTGGTCTATCTATCGGTTCTTTTAGATTTTGCATCCTTAATTCTCCAATTAAAATGAAGCATTTTGACTGGATCACACACTCTGGGTTTCCTCCCCCTTCTGGTATGAGAGACGGCTGAAAGGGTGAACTTGCTATGTGCATACGATTTGCCCTGGAGCATACATACCCGTTCTGAATTTATTTTCTTCACACTGTGAGCAAGTTTCTGCATGTTCAAAGTTCGGAAAGCTCCTTCAGGTGCATTTCTGGGAGGGGACTTAAGAGGAAGAGGAAAGAAGGAAGGAGAGAGCCTTGGGACATTTTGTCTTGTGAATCATTGCCAGCGACATCCCTCTCTGTCATCTCCTTTTCATATCTTTCTTACTGAAGCTGTGTTTACGGCTGATTACCATTTTGCAGTATCCATCTTTATTTACAAGCAGGCAGGTTGAGCACAGTTGGAGACAGAGCGTACGTAGATGCCCTGATCAGCCAAAGCTCACTGCTCCCACATCATCATCACCTCTCGGGCAGCGGTGAGGACCCTGAAACCTCCAGCTCCCATCAGCCCCAGAGCCGATGGCCAGTGGTGATGAGAGGTGGAGTTCAGTGACACCTGAAGGGCCACGGGTTCCCAGCCCTGATGCAGATGATCCTGCAAAAGGCATCTCTGCCCTTTGCTCTTCGGATCCAAGGTCGCCACTTATCTTCAGAGAATCTGAAATGTGCCACAATTACATGCTAAAGGATACACAACTTTTGCACAGGCCAAGGATCCAAAAGCCACAGAATCCTTTAGCACCAGCCTTGCTCATTTTTGCACCAGATTTTCGTGAAAGGGGCTGTAGCTCAGCGCCGTGCATGCAGAAGGTTTTCAGGTTCAGTCTCCGGCATCTCCAGGCAGGGCTTGGAAATCGGCCTGTCTTAAATCCTAGCAAGTCCCTGACAGACAGTTTTCACAATATGTGAACTCAATGGACCAATAGTGCGTCTCAATACAGTGGCACCTTGGTTCTCAAACTTAACCTGTTCCAGAAGTCTGTTCCAAAACCAAAGCGTTCCAAAACCAATGCGTGCTTTGCCATAGAAAGTAATGCAAAATGGATTAATCCGTTTCAGACTTTTAAAACCAACCCCTAAAACAGCAATTTAACATGAATTTTACTATCTAACAATACCATTGATCCATAAAATGAAGGGAATAAATAATGTACTGCAGTTACACAATCAATCAATCATCAATCAATCAGTAGCTGTACTGGGTTCCACACAGTCACACAAAAAGCCACAAAAATGCAAAATAAATAGCAAAGACAGACAGACCTCAGTGTAACAATCAAATCGGAAGCGTAACACTCAAAACGGAGCACGTTCAGCTTCCGAAAAACGTTTGCAAACTGGAACACTGACTTCCGGGCTTGCAGTGTTTGGGTTCCAAGTTGTTAAAATACCAAGAAGAAGAAGAAGAGTTTAGATTTCATATCCTGCTTTATCACTACCCGAAGGAGTCTCAAAGCGGCTAACATTCTTCTTTCCCTTCCTCCCCGACAACAAACACTCTGTGAGGTGAGTGGGGCTGAGAGACTACAAAGAAGTGTGACTGGCCCAAGGTCACCCAGCAGCTGCATGTGGAGGAGCGGAGACGCGAACCCGGTTCCCCAGATTATGAGACTACCGCTCTTAAACACTATACCACACTGGCTCTCAAGGCATCACCAGTGGCTCACCAAGGCATTTGAGAATACTTTCCTCTGTCTCGCTAAGATTTTCAGGGTGCTGACGTTTATGCTCCATCTCGTTTCCCCCTCACTTGTGGGCTGCTTGGGCAAAACTGTGGACCAGTGTTACGTAGGTCAGCATTGACACAGATAATACTGGAGGGGGGAGAGTATATACAGCTTCAGTTTGTACCACTCATTTCCACACACCCCATTGTATTGTCTGAAAGAAACACAAGAGCCTTATTTTCAAATTGCCTTGCATATTTTTTGTGTGGAAAGTACAGCATAAAGAACACTAGGTGGTCCCTGTGGTTCATTTTTGGCTTTTCAGAGGCATTTTCTTTCTCTGCATAACGGTGATGTACAATTATGGAAGGCTCTGCAGACGTGGGGGTGGGTGGGTGGGGGAAACCTCCAGGAGGAAGTTACCACCCAGAACCACATAAAGAGCTGCAAAAGCAATGAGAGAGGGTTTTTCTCGGCATTTAAAACCAGAGATTGACGTGGCATTCTCCCTCTCTGAAAGGGAAGCGAGGCAGTCCTCTTTGGAAAATTGCTTTCAAAACAATTGGCTTCAGGGTTCTGCTGAAGTTGGATACACCCTGTAATATGGGGCGGTTTGATTTACCCAAGTGAGGTTATAAGATGAAAAGGAGAGAGTTAAAAATATAACAAAGAGGCTTGGGATTCGATTCATTGTCGAGAGTTCAGGCAGATGGACTTTTCTCTTGTCTCCTAGAAGCTCCGGTCCTAGAAGCTGCTGTTTGCACAGCACCCGTGGAGTGCCAAATAAAACCCACCCAGGAAACACTTCATCAGGGAAAGAAGACATCGATTTACATAAGATTTGCATTCTAATTTATGTGTATGAATTTAGATGTGAATCAAGGACTATAATTTAAATAGAAATACGAGAGCAGGAAGAGTGTGGCGAGATGCTCTGAGTGTCTACCTACCCAGTCTCCTTTTCAGATCCTGTTTCTGGGTGACATCTTCCTTTTTATGCTGCTTTATCTTTAAACTGGACTTAAATTGTGCCGCCCTTTCAACAGAGGGCTCTTTCAAACAGAGGACTGCTCTCGGACAGCCCTTCAAATAGAGGACCGTCCTCTGTAAAGTAGACACTTGGCCACCCCAAGCAGCACACAGTATGTGGAGTAAGGCTCCCAGTGATGGTATAAGACAGAGGTAGCCAACGGGGTGCTCTCCTGATGTTGTCGGACTACAACTCCCACCATCCCTGACCATTGACCATACTGGCTGGGGCTGATGGGAGTTGGAGTCCAGCAACATCTGGACAACAACCAGATGGGCAGGGTATAAATAATAAATTATAATTATAATTATAATTATAATTATAATTATTATTATTATTATTATTACACCACATTGGCTACCCCCAGTGGTTTTCTCTGCATGTTATTATCACTGATATATACATTTCTATGCACACTTTACCTTAGTATATGCATTTTGGACATGTTCCTCAGCTGGAGAACTGCATTCCAAAATTCGGAGAAGTGCACATTTTAAAGGACAGCTGTATCTCGGTTTGCATATTGTTTCAGAAAGTGCAAATTAGGTAGGCTGGCTTTTAAATGCAGCCAGAATCCATTGTCTCCCCCATTCCTGGGTGGAAATGGAGACCAGAATGGCTTGGGAGTGAGGGAACGGGTCTCATGTGTGAATGTGCTCCCCAAAATTAAAAGACGTGTGTGTATTTCATTGTCAGTTGGTTTAACAATCTTCAGCCTTGGGAAAAAAAATTCCCCACCCTTATTAGGTTTGCATAAAGCAGCATGGCGAATCATCTCAACTTTTAATTTAGGTGGAATTGCAGGTGCTCCTTTCTTGGTTAAATCCAGTTGTCTTTTCAAAAGGGATCTGGGTTGGTAGACTTCTTACTGTCACTTTAAAAACTTCCCCTCCCATTAAACTCCAAAAAAAGGTGTCTTAATGAAAACCTTATGGCAGCTTCTTGATGACTGGCTTCTCGCTGGCAAACCCAGAACTATGGTCTGTTAAAGCTATGTGGGTCAGCTATAGAGGGAGAGAGGGAGTGGAAAAGGAAGAGCAAAAACGGTAGAGAAATACTTTGCTTTTTCAGAGGTAAAGCGGGGAGGAGAATTGGGTAAAGAGGCACTCGGAAGAATCTGTGGGCATGGGAAGAAGATGTGGAGGGGGGAACTGGGTGTGAACAGAATCCATATTTTATACAAATCCCGTTGCCCCTTCTGGGTTGGATTCACTGGGTGTGTGAGCTGCTTGCTTACAGTATCTGTCATTCCATGCTTGCTTACACCCCCTTTCGTTGCAACAGCTGAAAAATGACACCAGATTCTCTCTACTCCGTCCAACTTGCCAGCGTTTCCTTTCCTTAAAAGGGATGTGAACTGTACTCCAGCCAAGAGATTGGGTTTTAAACACTTGCCCTGCAACCCCCAGCTCCTCCAACTCAGTCTACGTGGCTGAGTCCTTTTCAACATTGAAAACCACAAGGAAATCTTTTCATAGCAAGAAAGTCCACGAGGCGTTCCTTGTTGGTTGGCATCCATGTGCCTTGGGAGATAAAGGAGGAGGCATAGGCATGTTCTCTGTTGACCTAGGGCACGGGGATTAATGGGCTTTACTTACAGGGGGGGGGTAAATTACATTTGATTCTATTATTGGGAGAAAGTTCTTAGGCACACAGGCGATTATTGCCTTAGTCCAGCTAGCTAAATACTGCCTACACTGGCGGGCAGTGGCTCTCCAGGAGTTGTATGGAGGTCCCCCCCCCCCCAGCCCTAGCTAGAGATGCTGGGAAATGAACTTGAGATTTTCTATATGCAAAGCAGATGATCTACCACTGAACTCCATCTCTTCACTAAGAGCAACTCAACAGTGGGACCAATTAGCCATGGACTCTCCCTTGCTAAGGGACGCGGGTGGCGCTGTGGGTTAAACCACAGAGCCTAGGACTTGCCGATCAGAAGGTCGGCGGTTCGAATCCCCGCAACGGGGTGAGCCCCTGTTGCTCGGTCCCTGCTCCTGCCAACGTAGCAGTTCAAAAGCACGTCAAAGTGCAAGTAGATCAATAGGTACTGCTCCGGTGGGAAGGTAAACGGCGTTTCCGTGCGCTGCTCTGGTTCGCCGGAAGCAGCTTAGTCATGCTGGCCACATGACCCAGAAGCTGTACACCGGCTCCCTCGGCCAATAAAGCGAGATGAGTGCCGCAACCCCAGAGTCGGCCACAACTGGACTTAATGGTCAGGGGTCCCTTTACCTTTACTTTACCTCCCTTGCTAGAGGTCTTCAGCCATCTGGTGTTGATGGTGCTCAAGCTCTGGATTTTCTGCAACTGAGGAAAGAGTTAGATTAAGTAGCCTACAAGGTCCTGCCTAGGATTCACGGCCTCAGTAAAAAAAATAATTGTCCCATACAAATGCTTTTGTGACCCTGGAATCTGGGCAACATTCTCACAATACATTTAGACTGCTATTGTATCATGCTAACAGCCACGGTTTCTGGCAAAGAATCCTGGGAATTGTAGTTCATTGGATACACTGAGAGCTGTTAGGGGCCTACAATTCTTGTAGCTCTGTGAGAAGTCTCTTAAAAGAACAGGTTTTAGGGAGCTCTGTAAAGATGACTCCTAGAGTCCATGAATTCTGACCTCATGCGTATTTACTAATGCTAATTGAACACCAATGGATTTATCTTATTGCATCTACTTTCTAATTGCAGTTATTACTGTCAGTGCATTGCTAGAAATAACTATGATCAGGAGAGAGGATACAATTATGCCAAGTGTATAACCAGTGTCATTCTGCACTGATCAGATTTTAAAGTAATAGATATTATTATTATTATTATTATTATTATTATTATTATTATTATTATTACATTTTACTGTTTATACTCCACCCATCTGGGTGGGTTTCTCCAGCCACTTTGGTCGGCTTACAGCAAAATATAAAAACATAATAAAATGTAATTGTCAGAGATATGGCTCCCCAGAGCAACGATGGGGATGATGAAGGGGACAGTGAACTAGAGATTGCCAGAGACAGGGATCTTCCGAGAGACAGCAAGGTATTTTTCCTTCCTTCCCAGCAGTTTGAAGGTAGCTCCTCTCAACCTCGCTCTTTTTCTTCTGTCGAAGAAGAAGAGAGAAATTCTCTGGGAAGTGCACTAGGGCTGGCGAGAGGCCCAGATACTGATAAGAAGTCTCTGGTAACAACCAGGAAGTGGAGGAATTCATCAGAGGAAGGGGCTGGAAGTCAACATGAATCTCCCCGTGCTCGTAGGCTAACGAGGGTCAAAGAAAGGCGTCAATCAAAGAAGCGGAGGGGGAGGGATCCTGGAAGATATCCTGTTGGAGGAGGAGTCATAGTCCAGACGCCTCAATGTATTGAAAAGAAGCCAGTAGCTGGGAACAGCTCAGAGTGTAATTGCTGTAAACTGCTTGAAAACTGAAGGAGTCTGCTTGCTGCCTAATTAAGCCCAGCGGTGGAGCATATGCCCGCGCTGCCCAGGGTGGGCATGCTCCCGAGGGGTATATGGCACAGAGGGTGCCCTACTACGTGTGGGATCGCTGCTCGGGTGCCCAAAGCAGCACACGCGCCCTACAGCCAGGGGTGGAGCGAGCTGCTCACGGGGACGGAGCAAGCCACCTATGGCGGACATTCGGCGCACCGCCCGCCCATGACTCCCAAGCCTCCCCCAACCTGTCAAAACAAAGGGGGAAGGGGGAATGCAAGCAGCAAAGTGGCACAGCTCCCCCCTTACCCCAACGGCTCAGGGTAGGCTTGGGAGTCACGGGCGGGTGGTGCACTGAATGTCACCCCCCTCAGTGAGGGCACCTGAGGCGGTCCGCCCCCACTGCTCCCCTTCCTACGCCCCTGATTAAGCCAAGTAGCAAACCAGATCGTGACAGTCATCCATTAAAAAGTTCCCTTAACAGGGCTGCCTTCAGATGTCTTCTAAAAGTTTTGTAATTCTTCATCACCCTGAGAACAGCAGAAACACAAGTTTTGCCTCTGGAGAGGCTGCAATTTTGCACTAGAAAAACTCCACTTTCCCACTTTGGTGGATGCCATATATTTATCTATGGGGAAATGTGACTAAGATCCTTGACAGTGAATATTGCTTTTGGAATGGGACAATATGGAGGGGTTGAAACAGGGACTTTTCCAGAGCTCCATCTACCCCCCCCAAAAAAAAAACACACACACACACACACACACACACCACACCAGTGGGAGTCAAGAGCTGTGCATGCATGGTGCCCTCCTGGTGCCTCAGAATAGAATTTCTGCCTGTGGGTGAACACATCTAGTCAGACTTTTCAAAAGGAATGAGTCTTCAGCATGATGACACCCCCTCTTTCAATGGTACCTTCCCCTCAGATACAGTACATGCACATAGCAGGATGCGCTGTTGTCATTGAACAATGCCTTTGGATGATGCACTTGTGGCTTTCTCCGTGTGATTGTGCCGAAAGGCCTTTAGAGGGAGATGATTTCACCAACTGTGTAAAGGAGCTATCCTCCCCCAATATTGGCCTCTCAACTTTATTCCTTCCCTTCCTCTCTCCTTCACAGTTTCTTTGTCTGTTTTCTCTATTACTTGCTCTCTCTCTCTCCCACTCTCTTGCTTCTCCCCTCCCCCACCCCCTTTGCATTTTGTCCTCTGGTTTATAAAGCATATTCCGCTTCTTCTGTGGATTTCTTCACAGCCTTCCTTAAACACAGCATCTGATTACCCTGTGTGGAATTAGTATATCCATATATATATATATATGATGCACTTTAAAATGGCGGTTTTCTCTCATATTAACCTTTTATTGAAATCATTCCTCAGCAATCATTCTTCACTGTATATGCAGAGAGGAGTGAGATTGGGGGCCCTAATAAACCCCCCCCAAAAAAAAACCTTTCACTCAGGTCTGGATACCCAAATGCACTATTATTATTATTTTGTTATTTTATATACCGCCCTATACCCGGAGGTATACATTTAAAGCATCATCGTACTACTTTAAACAGGCATGACTGATTGCAAAGCATCCTGGGAACTGTGGCTTATAAAGGGTGGTAAGTATTGTAAGGAGACCCCTATGCCCCTCGCAGAGCTGCCGTTCCCAGATTGGTTTAAACAATCAACCCCCTTTTCGCAGGGAACTCTGGGAACAGTGGGAATAGGGATCTCCAAACTCTCACCTCCCCCCCCCCTTAGCAAACTACAGTTCCCAGGATTCTTTGGGGGAAGCCGTGTTTACAGTGGCATGATACGTATAGTGCAGATGGGGCCCTAGTTGCATGATCTTATCCTATGGCTGCCATATGTCCAGATTTTCCTGGACGTTACCGGGATTTCAAATGTGGAATTGCCATCCAGGGGGGATTTCCAAAAGGTGATGCTTTGTCCTGGATCAATTGAAAAACTGTACCACTGAAATTTGAGACATCAAGGTCTGCAACCAATGTGAGAATTGAAATGTCTTGCCTGACATTATGTCATAGTGAGCTGGACTGGTTCAGCAGCTGGTACATCCTGTGTGTTTGTTTATTATGTTTTGTTTCTCATGAACAATATATGTATATGGAGAAGTAAAAAGAAAATACTTCTCTTCATCTGAAAATGAACTTTATTTCAAGGAATGCAATGAATGAATAGGGTTGCCATACGTCCAGATTTCAAAGACAGCAGTGATGACAGGGGTAATTTCAAGTAAGTAAACAAAAAAAGTGGGACGTGGGTTGCGCTGTGGGTTAAACCACAGAGCCTAGGGCTTGCCGATCAGAAGATCGGCGGTTCGAATCCCCACGACAGGGTGAGCTCCTGTTGCTCGCTCCCTGCTCCTGCCAACCTAGCAGTTCGAAAGCACGTCAAAGTGCAAGTAGATAAATAGGTACCGCTCCGGCAGGAAGGTAAACGGCGTTTCCGTGCACTGCTCTGGTTCGCCAGAAGTGGCTTAGTCATGGTGGCCACATGACCCAGAAGCTGTACGCTGGCTCCCTCGGCCAATAAAGCGAGATGAGCGCCGCAACCCCAGAGTCGGTCACGACTGGACCTAATGGTCAGGGGTCCCTTTACCTTTACCTTACCTGGCTTTTACTTTTTGAAATATGGCAACTCTATCTGTGGGTTAAGTATGAAAACAGCATTATGAACAGGCAGACACAATCAAATGCCAAAAACCCGCAATTTTTCTATTGACTTGCCTAAGGTCCAGGACAAAGTGCCGCCTTTCGGAAATTCCCCTCGGACGTCAATTCCGCCTTTGAAATCCTGGTAATGTCTGGGGAAATCTGGACATGTGGCAGCCCTACCCACAGAGCAGTTTAGGCAAAGTCTCTGCTACCTAAAATTGGGAACAGGAAGCAGAGGTTGTATCTATAATACGTAGAAATCTGGTGTAAATGTGGCGCATCCTGGTTATAATAAAACTAGAAAGACCAACGTGATTTCAATGGCAGTGAGCTCCATGGATGAGTGGGAATTCGAACCCGGGATGTCACCAAGCCGAAGTCTCCAGTCAATACACCACACTAACATGTAGGGAGCATTGCTCTCCTATTAATGAGGAATGAGTATCATTATTGCATTCAGGTGCAGACACAACAGGCCTCAACTCTAAAAAGAAAAAGAGAGGGGAATCTAACTGGAAAGTTTGAGGCTGTATTTGTCAGCTTCTGCTATAATTTTGTTGAGATACAGTTCCCTCCTTCCTCTTGGTCAGTACAAAAATGTGCTGACATCACTACCTAAAGTTTTCTACTGGCACCTTCCCCCGACAACCTATTTATAGAGCTTTCATCCCAATACTGCAGTACAAAACTTACACAGAGGTTAGACTGTGTCCGGTCTTTAATCAACGTTCATATGGATTTGCATGTGAGGTGGTTTTATGACAATGAACATTCATCCTGAATTCAGCCTGATTTCGTTGAACAGAGGTTATTCACCTTCCTGCCAACTGATCGTTATACCAGCCTTTTCAGTGCATTTCCCAACTACAAAAGTCAATTTTTAGAAAGTGGATTTGTAGCGACAGAACGCTATAATCCAGTTTAATTCCACAAACCTACATTTCAGGTAAGCACTTGAACACTCACCCCACCCGACAAAGTACTGACCATCTGGAAGTGACCTTGCTGATTAATAACAATTTCTCTATTCATTGCTATGAAGAAGCAGATCAGTTTTCAGCAGAAACTGAAAATATTTCAATAGTATTTTGTTCAGAGGTGCTTTTTAAAGAAGGATTCGGTAGGAGGGGAATTCTGTTTGGTTAATAAGTTTTTCATCCCTCTGCTCATTTGTAAAGAATCACACACCTCCAACACAGATTTGGATTCTGGTTGGTGAGATTCCCAGAAAGGTAACTGGGTGAGTATTTTGGCTCGAAATGTTGAGTCAGTGTTGAGTCCTGCTCTCAAAAGAAGGGGAAACAGGGAAGATCTTTCCCATAGGGGCTTAATGCAACGGCTAAAGTGTAGCAGGGATCACAAACGGAATTCAAATGCAAGGGAAGGGAAGACGTGCCCCAATTTTCTCATTCTATGAAAATCCATCTCTGCTCCAAAAGCAAAAGGAATCTAATGCATTTTGCAGGCCTTGCAGTACAGCTGCAGTTCCTGAATTGTAAGAATACCCAGATGAGAAACACGTTAACTCTTTCAAAACGAGAGTCTGATATGACTCAGAATGAGTCCATGTGGCATAATATGATCTACATTTTTTTTGGTCTGCTGTAGCTTGCCAGAGACAATCCCCCCCCCCCCCCTCTCTCTCTCATAGTTGGTGTCATTTTGCTAAGGAACTTGCAGAAGGAACACGGAGGCAGTTTTCTGAATAAGCAACAGCGGCAGGGGGGAAAAAGACTACTATCATTTTATCAGTTTTATAGCTTGACCTTTAATAACTTTACATAAAAATCAACATACCATAAAATGCAGGGTAAAAATTACAATAAAACCAGTAGCCAAGGTATTTTGGAGGTATTATATATATGTTAAAAAATGCCATAGGTGGTAGACGTCAGTGTTGATTTACTGTCTTGCAATTTCAAGAGTGACAATCCAAATCACATTTCATGTATTTTATAAACCAGGTGCCGGTCACCTATGAATCTCATGCTCTAGCTAGCTCAGCAGAAAACAAGGACTATCTTTTTCAGGAAATGGGGACTGGCCCCTTATCTCAGAGGTGGGGATCCTCAGGCCAGGTGGCCAAAAGTGACCCTCCAAGCTTCTCTACCTGGCTCTTAGGACTCTCTGAAGATTGCATCATCTCTCCCAGGCCACGTCCTCTAGTCTCCCTGCTTCACATCTTCCTGGAATATTTTTGCCTGGCTGGAATGTGACCTTCACCCAGGGATGGCCAGCTGTGAAACAGGAAACGCAGTCCTGCTCTGCTGCTGTTGCTACCTGTGCCATCTGCCCTGGAGCCTGCACCGATTTCATGTGAGATTGTGCCAGTTTCTGGCACTCTATCAGATCTCATGTGAATTCACCGAGATCTCACCAGAAACCTTGCCTGAAATCGGTGCCACTTCTCCACCAGTGATAGAACAAGCAGGGTGCCTCACTGCAAGAAGCCAAGTTACAGGGAACCAGGCAGAGGGCCTTCTCAGTACTGGTACCCGCCCTGTGGAACGCCCTCCCATCAGGTGTCAAAGAGAACAACAACTACCAGACTTTTAGAAGACACTGAATGCATCCCTGTTTAGGGAAGCTTCTAATGTTTGATGGATTACTGTATTTTAATATTTTATTGGAATCCACCCAGAGTGGCTGGGGAAGCCCAGCCAGATAGGCGGGGTGTAAAGAATAAATTATTATTATTATTATTAGGAGCACCACCTCAAGGGCTTCCACTATCTTCATTTCAACCATCTCTTGTGCCCCCCGTGCATTCCAGACGGAAATGGGAATTGTAGAACTAAGACCTGACATTGAATCTTATACGAACCCCTCCCGGATTGAGAGAATGGCTGTAACAAAGAAGGGAAATGTGACGTCTCTTTAGCCAAATGTGCACTGTGTATATGGCAGGATGATAAAAACTACAATTTAGCATAATATAACTTTATGGTTTATGGTAATTGCTATTCGTAGCAGTGTAGGCCTGGTTAACTGTGGCCTAGCTCTCAGCTGGAACTCTTGACTATATCATTTAGGAGACCTTTATTTAGAATTCCGAATTTGCACTATAGCTGTTCATCCGAGTTTTTCATCCTAAATGACTGGTATTACTGTCAGCCACACGATCTCCCCCACCCACCCAAACATCTGCCGTTTTCAAATTTCATTTAGCCCTTCTACCGATGCTAATCTTGATTCAGTTCTGTCCGTTAGAAAGAAAGAAAAAATCATTTATCATTTATGCATAACGCCGAACCTGAATTAAAACATACACTGGGGGTGGGGAAGAATACACTGGCAGTGCTAGGCTGGTGTATTTTTGATTTATCAATATTGTTGTACTGTTCCTCACTTCCCTTCACTGGTAACAGAGGAGAAAACCAGATCAGCAACCCTGTAGCTTCCTCACTTCAACCAATGCATGAGTCCATTCACAGCACTGCATTCATGGAACAATTTGCTCACCTCACAGACGACATATGAATTTGATTAGTTTCTTATAAAACTGCAAAGAAAATGTGCTGCAGAAAGTCAGTCCACCGCATCGAGTGCATGCCATGGGTTAACAGAGCAAAGTGCAGTGTGTGTGTTTAAATATTGGTGTTTTCCCCTCCCCTTTCCTCCCCAAATTTTCTAAAATCCTTTGAGCAGTTCCAGCTGCTTCTGGGGCTGGGCTATATGTAGCCGGAAATACTGCTTATCACTGTTACTGATAAGGATTTGATAGCCACAAGTCGGTCCTGCAACAAAATGTTGCGGAATGGAGACCTCCTGTTTCCCATAAACATTCAGCTAGCATTCCACCGTCACTGAGCCCATGCAGTCCTCATTCGCCTAGTTTGGGTTCTCAAATCCTTTAGGTTCTTCCCCCACCCTCCCACCCACATTAATTTTTTGTACTTCTGTTTTGTACTTGGGATTCCTCTGAACCTGCTGATACCATCAGCTTCTGCATGGATAGTTCCATTTTGCTTACAAAAAAAGACTAGAACTCAGAGAACTGGAATCACCCTGAATGTATATGTTATTTTATTTATTTATTATTATTTATTAAATTTGTATACCACCCTATAACCCCAGGTCTCGGGACAGTTACAACGTAAAATCACAATATAAACACACAAAATACATAATAAAAACAAGAACAACCGAATAAACGCCCCCTCCCCAAAACACATTTTAAAAGGGCATTGGATGTCAATCAGCCAAAGGTCTGGTTAAAGAGGAACATTTTTGCCTAGTGCCTAAGGGTGTACAATGAAGGCGCCAGGCGAGCCTCCCTGGAGAGAGCATTCCACAGGCAGGGAGCCACTGCAGAGAAGGCCTATTCTTGTGCTGCCACCCTCTGAACCTCCAGTGGAGGAGACACACTAAGAAGGGCCTCAGAAGATGATAATGATGATATTTATTTATTTATTTATTTATTTATTTATTTATTTATTTATTTATACCATAAATAAACAGCCACTCTGGGCGTCTTCCAACAAAATATTAAAATATTAAAATACAGTAATCCATCAAACATTAAAAGCTTCCCTAAACAGGGCTGCCTTCAGAGGTTGTTGTTGTTCTCTTTGACATCTGGTGGGAGGGCATTCCACAGGGCAGGTGCCACTGCCAAGAAGGCCCTCTGCCTGGTTCCCTGTAACTTGGCTTCTTGCAGTGAGGGAACCACTAGAAGTCCCTCGGCGCTGGACCTCAGTGTCCAGGTAGAATGATGGGGGTGGAGACGCTCCTTCAGATATACTGGACAGAGGCCATTTGGGGCTTTAAAGGTCAACACCAACACTTTGAATTGTGCTCAGAAAGATGATCATCGGAAGATGTTCTTAGGGTCCAGGTCAGTTCATTTGGAAAGAGACAGGTAATGATGTGCAATATCAAATCTTATTGCCTTTGTCCTGCCTGTCATTAAGTCTCGCTCCAGCCTTCCACCCTACCATTCCTAGTTCATTTTTAATCTATGTTCCATTATTATCTATGAGCAAATAAGTATCCATGTTTGCATAGTACATCAAAAACCCTGTAAAAACCCTTTTTAACCCAATGCCATACTGGGATTTTGAAAAGAAGAGCTGTTGCAAGCACTGATACCCCTATTGTATTGCCTTCAAGTCTTTGGAAAAAACCAGAAGCTATGCACAACTTAAGAGTTAACTCGTGGCCCGTGCAGTAGGTCTAATGTGGCTTAACTCAATGTTGTCTGTTTGAGTAAGTGCTCCAAAATTTGCTTTAAATAGTGTCCACATTCCTGTATAACCCTCCTTGGAGACTAAACATACTGAGGTTAGTTTATAGTATGAAAGCAGCAGTGTAATAAGAGGTTCTTATGTTATAATTAACGGTACCAGCACTACTCAGAAGGAAACCTAGGCAATTTGAAGGCTAAGTGTTTTTGGTTGATTCTTTTTCCTATAGATACAAAGCAGTAGAACATAAGGTAAGAAGTCCTTGCATAGTAGATCATTGGCAGACACCTTACACGGACACTGTCAGCCACGAGATCCAGAGGTTAGTCTCTCTTGTCCCAATGAGTGTCCCTAATGATGTGGTCAGAGACAATATGTCATCCCAAAGGTCAGCTCTTTTCAAGGTTATTAGTTTCTGTAGGCTATCAATGGCTACTGGCCATGATGGTTCTATTCAGCCTACATGGTCAGATGCTTCTGAGCAGCAGTTGCTGGAGACCTCAGGAAGCAGCCCTGGAGCTCAGTTTTTTCCTCCGTAGGACCAGCGTTGCCCTTGTAGAACACAGCAAGGAGGAGGATGGGCACAAAACTAAAATGAGTTGGCTCTGCCTCTCATTGACTTTGACTTTGGCTATTGGTCTTCCTACCTCTGCTCTCTGAGTTCCAGTGTGTATCAGTCACAACTGTCTATGCAGGTTTTAATGATCCCACACAGAAGCTGGGGGTGGAGGGGACACACCAAGTGGCAATGCTTCCTAATCCTTTTTTGCATATGCACAAAGGATTTTGTTTTTTTAAACACACACACACACATTGCATACCCCTTAAAATAAACTTCAAAAACTCTATGTGGTTTACATAAACACAATGGGGGGAATTATGCCATTTTCCTATAAACTAGATTAAAACAAAACTACGTCTCACAACGGGTGGCGTCTCACACGGGTGGCGCTGTGGGTAAAACCTCAGCGCCTAGGAGTTGCCGATCGCATGGTCGGCGGTTCGAATCCCCGCGGCGGGGTGCGCTCCCATTTCTCGGTCCCAGCGCCTGCCAACCTAGCAGTTCGAAAGCACCTCTGGGTGCAAATAGATAAATAGGGACCGCTTACCAGCGGGAAGGTAAACGGTGTTCCGTGTGCTGCGCTGGCTCGCCAGATGCAGCTTGTCACGGTGGCCACGTGACCCGGAAGTGTCTGCGGACAGCGCTGGCTCCCGGCCTATAGCGTGAGATGAGCGCACAACCCTAGAGTCTGGCAAGACTGGCCCGTACGGGCAGGGGTACCTTTACCTTTACTTTACCTTATGCCTCACAAACTGAGCAGTACATAAAACAGAGGATTAAATAGTGAAGTGTGAGATTCCAGGAAAACTTTGGTAAATGAATAAATTTTTAAGAGGCATTTAAATATCATTACTGTTTCCATCTCATAAGTTATCTGACAGAGGGCATCCCTGAGGGTGGGCACTGTCTCCAAGAAGGCCTTGTCACCAAGTGACAATCTACCAGTCATGGAACCAGTAGGGTCTCCTCAGAAGATATTTAAGATCAACTTTGTTTGTACAGGGGGTGGCAGTCCACTAAGCTCCTGGTTCTACTTTGCTTGGGGATTTAAATGCCAACACCACATTGGAGACCACCTCTGTAAGCTCACGTAAGGAGACTGTTGATTCAACAGGATCTCAAATCTGTCCTGAGTGCCCAATGCACAAAAGCTTTTGATCCCCACTCAAGCAGACAGGAAGTCAAGTCAAATCTCCTGGTTATTTGATTTCATTCTTTGATCTCACAGGAGTTGTTGGTCCATGCCAATGTGACCTGTGTAGACAGAACTTCTTCTTATTTGAAACTACTTATCTGAATGTGCATCCAGCTGTGCAGATCAGTGCTGAGTTCCACTGGAGAGGGGGGGGGCGCAACTTTCATTGATCTATATTGAGCATCATTGCTTTGTCAACTTACTTTTTGTGGTTTTGGACAAATGAAGCAGGCCTCTTCATTTCACTCTCTAATCACATGTTCTAAGGTAATGGTTGGTTTTGTGGAATGTGTGTGTGCCTCTGCTTCAAACCATAATTAAAGGAATAGCATGGACTTTTGAAACTGTCTTTGGAAATCTGAAAATGGAAGCTTAGTTAACAAATGGTAGGGTGGAAATTGGAATAGGAAGTCAACAAGCCATAACTGGTGGGTTGCGGCATTTATAAAGTGTATTCAGAAGAACCTACCTTTGTACGGTGTAACAGGGAACTGAATATACTTCTCATGAGCTTTTAAAGTGCATAAAATGGGTCAAAAAAGAAAGGTTGGAGGGGAGGATTTAATTGGCAGGATAGAAAGTAAAGGAATGATGGCCTTAAAAGTTCCAAGTCAGAGAAGAGAATGGATTTAAAAAATCAGTGACAATTTTATATAATTGCTGTTCTGGTTCCAGGAATTGTTCACACACAGACACACAATATTTAAGACAAATGTGATATATTTGATTGTAGTTGCATTTGGGTATGTGTATGCAAGTTTATAGATTACTCAGGAGGACACTTCATCAAACCAAAGTGTTCATCAAATGTGAACTATTCCATGCAAATCAAAGGTTTTCATTATCCTACACTGCAAAATTGTCCCAATAAAAGAGCACACTCTTTTTGTGAACATCCTCCCAGAGTTTTTATTCCCAGCGCCCTTAACAAACTACAATTCCCAGGGTTCTTTGGGAGAAGCCATGACTGTTAAAATGGTATAGGGTGCTTTAAATGTATGGGGTAGGTATGGCCATACTAATTCCTAAGGAAGAGTCATAGCTTTCACAAAAGGAAGTCTTGCTTGCCAAGGTTGAGAATGTCAGTAACCCTATAGATAAAGGTGATCTGGTATCTTTTTTACAAAGTCCTTCATGAAAGGCACCTGAGTAGATTTAGCAGTCATGGAATAAGAGGATGGTTTCTCTTATGGATTAGTAGCAGGTCAAAAACCAGGAAGGAAAGAAGAGGAGACAATGGTTAATTTTCACAGTGGAAGGAAGGTGTATGCTATTTTAACATTTTAACATAAATGATTTGAGCAGTTTGCAGGAGACACCAAATGATTTAGGATGGTAAAAATCCAAGGTAAATATTTATGTGCAGAGATCCAAAACAATATGTCCAAACAGGGTGAATCAGCAACAAAATGGCAAATGAGGTATGCAATGTAAATCAATGCAAACACTTATATTAATTGATGGGGCCAGTAAATTAGAAATGTGTGACTTTAATCACACTGATATTGAAATCTGTACCCCATGTATCGTTTGAGATAGCAGCAAACTATTGAGGGTGTCTTTTATTTGTTTTACCATATTGTATTATCTTTTTTTTGATGTACGGTGGTACCTTGGGTTAAGAACTTAATTCATTATGGAGGTCCATTCTTAACCTGAAACTGTTCTTAACCTGAGGTACCACTTTAGCTAATTGGGCCTCCCGCCACCGCCGCATGATTTCTGTTTTCATCCTGAAGCAAAGTTCTTAACCCAAGGTACTATTTCTGGGTTAGCAGAGTCTGTAACCTGAAGTGTCTGTAACCCGAGGTACCACTGTAACCTCCCCTGGAACCCTAAGGTTATGGGTAAGTAACAAATATAAACACTAATAGCACTCCAGAAATTATATGTGAATGTTATCTACAACCTCAAATTTCCTTTGCATGATCTTAAGCGTTTTAAATTGGGCACCAAAGAGTTTTATGGTCTTCTAAAAGAAGAGTGAGGATCATGACAAGCAAGCAGTTAGATGAACCAACCTCATGATTTAGCTAACTGTTCACAGTATCCCAAGACCTTCTTTTTGCTAATGAATGGGCTCACTCTCAAAAATTAGTGGCTTGAAGTAAGATTCCTTTTAGCTGCCTTTCCTTTTTAATGTTAGACTGAAGCGCTGTTACCTTACTGTAGCAACTAAACACTAGCATGTGTTTTAGCTGTAACCTAAGCAATATTCAAGGCAATCCCTGTGTGTTTTCTCAAAAGAAAGTCCCACTGTGTTCACTGGGGCTTATTCTCAGGTATAGGATTCCAGCCAAGGTGATCCAATAGTCGATCGTCACTTCCAGACAACTTGTATGTTGAGCATCTGTTGTGATTTACGGGGAGGTTGTACAATGTTGCATCAAGCAATTGTCCACTGACACTTTTCAGGGCATCATTTTCCTTGCTGAATTTTTTTTTTTTTTTTTAAAGAGCACTAAAAGCACTTTAATTGAGCCATATGCATTTGCCAGTATGGGATTGAATCCCACTTACAAAATAATGACTGTCTGGAAGCAGCTGCTATAGGGCACAGGGTGGAGCACTCGTTGGCTTCCGGATGTTGTTGGACCACAACTCCCATCAGCCCTGACCCCTGGTCGTATTGACTGGGGCTGATGGGAGTTGGTGTCCAGCAACAACTGGAAAGCCACAGGCTTCTTATTCCTGCTATGGAAAAATACAAGGGAGCAAGGGAGATAAAGCAAAAGTCCAATAGTGCAAGGAATGAGATGTGAAGTGGTCTTATTAAGGAAGGAAGGAAGGAAGTGTACAGGTAGCTGAGATTGCTTTGTGAGGCAATAAAAGGCAGGGATTTTTTTTCTTTCATGCATATTCATAAGCTGAATCCTCCTATTTTTGTTTGAAGTAGCTCTCAATTGGCTCAAATATTGCCTTATTTTTTAAAAAAGAAAAAGGAGGAATTCCATCTTGTTTTAATCATAGTCCGCGGCTAGTTTTCCTTAATGACTGCCAGCTGCATTCCTTTTATGCTGTTGTTTTGGCTTAGGTTCCAGACAAACTCTGGACCTCGAAGCTCTGAAAAAAAGAAGAAGAAACATACTTTGTGCCTCCTCCTCTTTTCTAACACAAAACAGACATGACTTTGGTTACATAAGTATGTGATGAGCTGGAGGAACAAAATGGCCACCGTCTACTTTTCTAAGTGTTTATGACGATGTGGTTTCGTCACAGGGGGAAAAGAAAGAAAACCATGCAGATTTCCTTCTTAGCAGGCAAATCATATATGCACTAAAGAATCACATCCAGTTCATGGGACTTTCTCCATACCCTCAAACATTTCTCCGATGAAAATAGGAGTGCCCTATTCCATAAGAACAATAACAATAATTTTATTATTTATACCCTGCCCATCTGACTGGGTTGCCCCAGCCACTCTTGGCAGCTTCCAACATATGTTAAAACATAATAAAACATTAAACATTAAAAAACTTCCCTATGTAGAGCTGCCTTCAGGTGTCTTCTAAAGGTTGCCTAGTTACTTATCTCCTTGTCTTGCAGACAAGGAGGGACTGTTTCACCTTATTATTTATTTTGAACATTACTCTTAAAGCCCTTTCCAATTAAAGAAAGCTTATGAATTTTCAGAATAAAGGTAATGTACGTCCTGAGGAATAGCTCGATGAACAACAAATCTGCAGGTACCTCCCTTTAAGGCCTCAAGCAAAGCTCTAGTACAGTGGTGGCCAAACTCATCCCTCCAGCTGTTTTGGGACTACAACTCCCATCATCCCTAGCTAACAGGACCAGTGGTCAGGGATGATGGGAATTGTAGTCCCAAAACAGCTGGAGGGCCAAGTTTGGCCACCCCTGCTCTAGTAGATGCAATAGAGCTAGTTTACAACTACACCTTATTTCACCTACTCCAGTAAACGCTGATGCCTTATAGGGAGGTGGCTACAGGTGTTCTATAAAATAATATTATTTGTTAAAAATTATATTGCTTAATATAATTAAACCCTGTACACATTTCACATAGAAACCAATAAAAGTACAAGCAATAGCAAAATATCAATATATTATTTTCTTTACTCTATAGAGGGCTCTCTCTTTCCAGTTATCACCAAATAGCTTTCAATAAAGACAAAGTCAGCCTGTGGGGAGGCAGCGAGGAAGGAAAGACCCATATAAAGAGGATGAACAACTCCAGATGAGGGAAACCATAAACACTGAAGATGACAAGTCATTCCAGCAGGGCAGACTGATTGGAATATTCTGAGAGAGAGAGAGAGAGAGAGAGAGAGAGAGAGAGAGAGAGAGAGAGAGAGAGATGGTTAGCAGAGTATTCTTGAAGATAAGTAAATGCCTCTGTTACAATATCCCACAGGGTATGCTTTTTCATAATCAGTAAATAAGAGCATTGACCAGATCCCATTAAGGTCATAAAAATGCATCGATTGAATCCCATACGGATAGATTCTCAGGCAGAAGCAACTATCACTTGAGGAATAAAATTAGTGGGTAAATCAGACAAACACAGGAAGGTTTATCCTTTGCTCTTTTAACTCTCAGTCGTTTAGCTGATAAAGAAACCATGTTTTCATCAGCTAAATAAAAACATCGTTAGTGAGCATACAAAGCTTGTCTGACTACTGCTGATCACAAGTGTTTTCTATTATAGTGGCTCAACTCTTTTTGAAACATACACATACATAAAGGGAAAACCATTATGATAGAATAGATGGAGAACCTATTGCCTCCGCTTAATCTAAACTATTTTTAATAATATTTTTTGTTACATTTTTGAATTTTACATTTCAAAACAAACATCTTCCATTATAGCCATCCATTCAGCTTCTCCCCTCCCTCCCCCTCCTAGATTCTTTTAATTTGCCCACCATTCCTGCGTATTTTTGTATATCCATCTAATTCATTCTCCCATCTTACACCCCTTTTAAATGTGTTATACTGATTAATTTACCTTAATATTGTCAGCACTTTCAACTGTATATAATTATTTTCTACATATTCAGCGAAAATTTTCCACTCCTCTTTAAATGCCACTTCTTCTTGCTCTCTTAGTCTACTTGTTAGACCTGCTAACTCTGCATCTTAAATTGCCAATCCTCCTTGCTAGGGACCTCCCTCACCTTCCATTTTTCGGCTAACAAGATATGAACTGCTGTTGTTGCATACATAAATAAGTTTTTTTGACACCTGGGTACCTCTATCTGAACCATTCCTTGCAGGAATGTCTCTGGTTTGGGGGGGGGGCGGGTTGCTTTAAACTTTTTTTTTATCTAATTATATATCATTTCCCAACATTCTTTATTTTTTTGCATGCCCATCACATATGGAAAAAAGTTCCTTCCAGTTCTTTAAATTTCCAACACAAATCCAATTCCGCTTTATACATCTTAGCTAGTCTATTTGGGGTTAGATACCATCTATCAATCATTTTCATGTAGTTCTCTTTCAACGTGTGGCATAAAGTAAATTTCAGATCTTTCTTCTAGAGGTTTTGTCAGGGAACTGCCATCGGAGCCAGGAGTGGAGGCAAGGCTCCCAAGCGATGCCCAGCAGGGAGAGAGGGGACTCATCGGCTGGGGAAGGAAATCAGCGTGACACCAGGGAGAAAGGGGGGCAGAGGGGGGCTTCGGAGAGATGGCTCCAGGACTCTTCGCCTGAGACCAGCGGAGAGAGCACGGGTCCTCCGCTGCCCACACCCACCCTGCGCAGAAAACTTCCGCGCAGGGAGGCTAGGCGGAGACTTGGCGTCAAAGAACTTTTATGCTGGAAGAAGTTCAGGAAACGCCCACTGACGGATTCTGCTAGCGACTGAGACAGCCATGGAGTGAAGGCTGTCCCGCCAGGGAAAGGTTTAACCAGGCAACCTTGCCAAGAGTGGCGGCAACTTACGCACGAGCAACCCCATACATCCATTACAGCAATCCATCAGTCCCTGAAGTTGCTTGTGCACAACGACAGGCAGGCAGCACCATGAGTCAAACCGGGGGAGCTGGCACCACAGAGGAAGCAGCTGCAGTGCAAAATCTGGAGGAGAGGAACCGAGATTTGGAACGGCATGTTGCTCTGTTGATGGCGCGGCTAGACGAAAGGCGGACTCAGGATGCGCAGGTCAGACCCACCCCCATCGCAAGGAAGGTACCAGGAGTGGTACACAAGTTTGGGGGGAACCCCCAAGACTATAATGCGTTGCGAACGGAGATACAGTACGCTTTGGAACTGCAGTATGATGACTTTGCTGACGATGGGGAGAGGGTGGCCTATGTTGTAGGGCATCTACAAGAAGGGGCCAGGGAATGGATCAGGCCCCTAATGGCGACGCAGAATGCTGCCTTAAAAGACCTTAGGAACTTTTTTGGCGCCATGGATGCAATGTATTCCAGTCAAGTGGAGCAAAATGTGACTCGCCGGGAATTGATGGTTTGCAAGCAGGGGAGCCAATCAGTTAGAGAGTACTGGTCACGTTTTGCGATGCTAATCCACCGACTGGGATGGGATCTGGACTCGGAACCCATACAAATGTTGTTTGAGGAAGGGTTAGCCCCATCGGTGAAGGACGAGCTTTCCCGCGCGCCCCGCCCTCAATCGATGGATCAGCTGACCAAGGCTGTGCTTGCGATTGGTGTAAGGCAAGAGGCGCGGGCTCAAGAGAAGCGCGGAGGGAGAGGAGAGCGTTGGCATGACTACCGCATTCCTGAAATACCAAGGCAGCCTTCCCAGCTGGTGGAGCCAATGGAAATCGATGGCGCACACGCGGGGGGGGGGGTCAAACTCCAGCGAAGGTCGCAAGAAGGAGGGAAAGGAGGGAAATTTACTTCCCGGTTCTGGAGGAAGCTCATGAGCTTGTTGCAGGTCGAGGTGAGCTTCTCGACGGCGAGACACCCGGAGACCAACGGGCAAGCGGAAAGAGCAAACAGTATACTCCAGCAATACCTACGCTGCTACGTCAGTGAGAGGCAGAACGACTGGGTGGAGAAACTAGCGCTGGCTGAATTTGCATACAATAACACTGAACATGTGTCCATGGGAATGAGCCCGTTCATGGCTAATTATGGGTGTCACCCCAGGGACTTCCCGGGGAGAGGGGAGGAAGGGTGGAGCGTACCGGCGGCAGAGCAGTTTGTGGAAGAAATGGAGGCCTTACACCAGCAACTTAAGATGAACTTGGAACGGGCCATGGAAATTTACAAGAGGCAGGCAGACAAGCACCATAGGGAAGGAGAAACCATACGGGTTGGGGACCGGGTGTGGTTGTCAACCCAAGGGTTACCTTTTAAGGGAGGGTGCAAGAAGTTGCGGCCAAGGCGACTAGGACCTTTTGAGGTAACACAGCAGGTGAACCCCGTGGCATTTTTAGCTCAAGTTGCCGGACAGCATGAAATTACACCCGGTGTTCCACAGGTCTCTACTCTCACCATACAGGGAGGGGCGGGAATTTCCGGGGCGAGAGGAAGAAGTCCCCACACACCCGCAGGTGGAGGAGAGGGAACTTCGCAATCAAGCCATGGAAATACTCGATTCAAGATGGCGAGGGCGCCAGGTGGAGTACTTGGTGGCTTGGGAGGACGAACTCGAGTCAGAAAACACGTGGGTTCCCGCGGAGGCTATCAAGGATGGGTATCTTAGGGAGGAGTTTCACAGCAGGTTCCCAAGGAAACCCAAACCACTAGCGAGATTCTGGGAGGAGCAATTTGGAATCACAGAAGATGAAGAGGATTTTGTGGGTTTTTCGGCCTCCGAAGAGGAGGGAGGAGAGGCGTCAGAGGAAGAGGAAGAGGACTGGGAGGGTTACCCCGCGGGAAGAGACAGGAGCAGGTGGGAAGCAGAGTTTGAATCATCAGAGGATGGGGGCAGCTCCTTCCGGGAATTCCCCGCATCGTCGGCCAAGGAAAGGGACGAAGTTGGGTCAAAGGAGCGGGCCGGAGGTGAAGGGGGTCCTGGGGGGGGGAGGTGGATGTCAGGGAACTGCCATCGGAGCCAGGAGTGGAGGCAAGGCTCCCAAGCGATGCCAGAGAAGGGCCCAGCAGGGAGAGAGGGGACTCATCGGCTGGGGAAGAAAATCAGTGTGACACCAGGGAGAAAGGGGGGCAGAGGGGGGCTTCGGAGAGATGGCTCCAGGACTCTTCGCCTGAGACCAGCGGAGAGAGCACGGGTCCTCCGCTGCCCACACCCACCCTGCGCAGAAAACCTCCGCGCAGGGAGGCTAGGCGGAGACTTGGCGTCAAAGAACTTTTATGCTGGAAGAAGTTCAGGAAACACCCACTGACAGATTCTGCTAGCGACTGAGACAGCCACGGAGTGAAGGCTGTCCCGCCAGGGAAAGGTTTAACCAGGCAACCTTGCCAAGAGTGGCAGCAACTGACGCACGAGCAACCCCATACATCCATTACAGGTTTATTTCTATATTATACCCTATATCAATTGCCTGAGGCTTTAACCAGCTCGTCTTTCGTTTCCCATTCCAATAATAGCTTATACATGTTAGACAAAAGTTTTTTCTTATTCTGCAATAACTCTCTTCCAAATTGTTAGCTTTGGTCCAAAAATCATTTTTTCTTATCCGGTTTAAACATATCATATAATTGATAATACCGTAACCAATCAGTAACTTGGCTCCTTAGTTCTTCCATTGGTTTCAATCTGGGTTCACTCCCTGAGAAGTCCAGCAAAACTCTGTAGGTCGCCCACTGTCTATCCATATTGATTCTCTTGATTGTAATTGCTTCAGTTGGCGATAACCATAGGGGTGTTTTCTTTTCCAGCAAGTTTTTGTATTTCTTCCAGGCTCTATACAAATTCCTCCTAATAACATGATTCATAAAACTCTTATGTATTTTAGTTTTCCCATACCAGAGACAAGCATGCCAGCCAAATTTAATATCATACCAGAGATAAGCATGCCAGCCTTCCAAATCTAGAGTGTGCATGTTTTTCAGTACAATCCATTCCTTTAGGCAACACAAACAAGCCGCCTCATAATACAATTGCAGGGCAAAGCCTCCTCATACTTTAGTGTCTATCAAAATTTTATGTTCAACTCTAGGCTTTTCCCTCTGCCAGATGAATCTAGAAATATCTTTTTTCCATTCCTTGAAGCAACTTAACTTGTTAGTGATCGGGATCGATTGAAATAAAAACAATACTTTAGGCAATACATTCATTTTGATGGCTGAGATTCTACCTAATGGGGAAAGTTTCATCCTTCCCCAAATCTCCAACTCTTTTTTAATCTCTTTCCACAGTATAATATAATCATCTTGAAATAAATTGAGATCAGTCAACACTTCACCTAAACCTGACCTTCACTTACATGACATATGGACAAGAATTTGTTATTTTATGTTGCCATGGTTCCAGAAGTATAATATGAGGTAGGCCTCTCCCCAGTTTATGTCCATAGATGGAGGCCAAGAAACAGGCAATGAGGTCTGTATACTGTTTCAAGTATATAATTCAATGGTGCCAGGAAGTCAATGGGACTCTCATCTCCTGACATGGGTGAGATATTTGTTTCATTGATTTTAATACACACGACAGTCCACATGGTCCTTTCCCTCCATTCAAATGCAACCACTCCAACCCCATCTTCTTCAAGATTCTCCTCTAAAAAAAATGGATTCTGAATTTTCACAAAACACACCACTACCAAGAATATTTAGTTGTAAATTTTGACACATTGAATGTATTGTTAGATACTTGCAATGTGACAATCTTGCATAGATATTGTGCTATGGTAACCGGCATTTACCAACTACTATTGGAGCTTTGAGCAGTGTTTCATAGCCAAACGCTTACATAGTTTGCCAGTCACTTATACAGAACTCGTGCTGCCCTAAATCCACCTCTGCAGGAAATTGGTAATGTGGAAGTGCTTTCAATGACCTCCTCCCATATATTTTAAGGTGGTGCAGACCTATATGTGGTACAGTCCACACCGTGACCTTTCTGAATGCCAGCTCTTTTAACCTTGGAGAAGTTTGAATAACAGTTTTCTTAACTCAGTAAGCCTTGATGGGAGAAAGTATTAAGATTCTCTGAATCAGTGGAAACTCTTCCTCTGTCTCCTTGTGGTAGCCTAGGGAATAACTTATCCCTCCCACAACTCCACCTCTTCCATGATAGGCACACAATTCCTCTTTTGTGAGAAGAGGACGAGTTCTAGATCTCGGTCTTTTGGAACTCTCAGAAGTTATGCTAAGTATTCACTGTTCAGGAAGGCTCAAATATTCTCTCAGCCCAAAAGAGGATCGAGAAATGGGGGCGAAGCAATATGCATCTGCCGTTGGCCACGCTATAAATTAAGAGATGGCTTACTTCAACAGACCCTGCTTCGGTGAAATAAAATGCTGCTTTAAGAAAGACAGCAACATTGTCATACTTCATATCCTAGTTTGGAATGCCTGTCCCTGTCCATTGTGATTGTGCATGACATTTGTAGGAATCCAAGTTTACATGAATAAATTTATTAAAAAATGAATTTAATGTCATGCGGTGCTGTGTTTATTTCAAAGCCCAATGGGGCTTACTCCCAGGTAAGTGTGCCTTAGAAAGATTAGTGACAAATACCCTTTAGCCTCCTTTACATTTTTCTAATTGTTTTACAAACTTCTTTCTCCATTCTGACCAAATCTTCAGAGGATAAAGTCACTCCAATGTCTCCACCCCCATTTGATGTAAAGCTGGATTGTGGCAAACAATGCAGGCAAAAGTTTGAATTCACCTCAAGTGTATTTGTTCCTCTGTAGGAGCATTAGTATACATTCTGATTTCCATCTCCTTGACACGTCACAATGTGAAAGGAGCCCATTCTAATCTGGCAGGATTCCTACATGAGATTCCTTTTATCTTAGTGTGAGCAAACGCTTCCAAGCTCATGCCTCTCCCTGCTCCCCGTCTAACTCTGCATATGTTTTCCAGATGAGAACTTCAACTGCACAGCTTTGAGAACTAGCCCAGGTTTTAAATTAGAAGACTGCCACATACTGCATTTGTATTGCAGCAAAGAAAAGGCCAAGTCCCCTCCTCCTACTTCTTAAAATCTGAACATTTACTGTTTGTTAAAGTTAGTCTTCTTTTGGATACCTTTTCTTTATTCTATTTTGATTGTGGAAATGCAGCTAGATTGTAAACAAACAAGCACTTTCATCCTGATCTGGTTCCATAGATTCCAATAGATCCTACTCAGAAGAACTACAACCATTGCCAGAAGTTATATGCTTACATTAGGGACGCGGGTGGCGCTGTGGTGTAAACCACTGAGCCTTGGGCTTGCCAATCGGAAGGTTGGCGGTTCGAATCCCCGCAATGGGGTGAGCTCCCATTGCTTGGTCCCAGCTCCTGCCAACCTAGCAGATAGACAGTCTGAATGATTTTCGCCCTGTGGCGCTGACACCCATTATAATGAAATGTTTCGAAAAACTGGTGAGGAAGCGCATCTTATCTTGTCTGCCAGTGGGACTTGACCCTTACCAGTTTGCATACAAGGCAAAGAGATCCACAGAGGATGCTGTGGCAATGGCTTTTTACATGCTGTCCTGACTCATTTGGAGAAGCAAGGGAACTACGCAAGACTGTTATTTGTAGACTTTAGTTCTGCATTTAATACTATTCTTCTGCATAGATTGGTGCCCAAATTATTAAACCTGGGACTTCCACCATGTTTGTGCAGGTGGATATTAGACTTTCTATCAAACCGTTCCCAAAGGGTCAGGTTGGGTTCCCACGTCTCTGCGGATCTCATCACGAATACGGGGACGCCACAGGGGTGCGTGTTGAGCCCGCTTTTATACACACTCTATACAGCTGACTGTGCCCCCAAATACCCCAGTAATAAGATCATTAAGTTCTCAGATGATACAACAGTGGTTGGTTTAATTACGGCTGGAGAGGGGGAGACGGCCTATAGGAAGGAAGTTGAGCAGTTGGGGGAGTGGTGCAGGAAAAACAACTTACTGCTTAACTTAAAGAAAACAAAAGAGATCATTGTGGACTTTAGGAAATGTAAATTGAATATTCAGCCACTTATTATTGAGGGGAAGTGCGTGGAACAGGTCTCAGTGTTTCGATTTCTGGGAATGGAGTTGAGAGACAACCTAACCTGGGGAGAGAACAGCAAAGACCTGGTGAAGAGAGCACAGCAGAGGTTATATTTTCTGAGAATCATCCGGAAAAACAATCTCTCAAAGGACCTGTTGATGGCATTCTACCATTGCACTGTGGAGAGCGTACTAACTTATGGTCTATGCGTGTGGTTTGGGAGCTGCACGGCCAGGGAAAAAACAATGCTATCCAGGGTTGTAAAGACTGCAGAGAGAATTATTGGGTGCACTCTTCCCACCTTAGATCAAATCTATGCTGCCAGGTGCCATAAGAAAGCGGCAGAGATAGCACATGATAGTACGCACCCCGGAAATGATCTCTTTCAGCTTCTGCCTTCTGGAAGAAGGTATAGGGTTATAAAGGCCAGGACTAGCCGCCTGAAAAACAGTTTCTACGCTAATGCAATTCTGGTTCTAAATGCAGCATAAGGGGTCTATGTAGTATAGTGTATTTTAAAATGGGGTTTTAGAGTTTTTAGGGGGTTTTGAATGTTTTATGTAGTTTTTATGTAGTTTTATGTAGTTTTTATGTAGTTTTATGTAGTTTTGTGGTAGTTTTATGTAGTTGTTATGTAGTTTTATGTAGTTTTTCAATTTCATTGTTCCACAAGGGACAATGACAATAAAGATATTGTATCGTATCGTATCGTATCGAAAGCATGTCAAAGTGCAAGTAGATAAATAGGTACCACTCCAGTGGGAAGGTAAACAGCATTTCCCTGCGCTGCTCTGGTTCCACCAGAAGCTGCTTAGTCATGCTGGCCACATGACCCGGAAAAACTGTCTGGGAACAATCACCGGCTTCCTTGGCCTGTAAAGCAAGATGAGCGCCGCAACCCCAGAGTCATTCGCAAGTGGAATTAACTGTCAGGGGTCCTTTACATTTTTATATGCTTACATTAATCCCTTTCCTTAATAGATCTCCAGTACTAACCCAACTGAAGATGTAGCTAACATTTGGCCTCTTCAAGAGTCATACATCACATTGGGGTGTAACTCCCCCCACTGCCGGTTTCTTTAAGCCCAGTCCCTCGGTTGGGGGTTGGAATATAAAAATGCAGCCTTTTCTCTCCCCCCCTTGGGAAAAAAAAACATGGCAAAACGTCTGCCTATGTGTAAGATGCAACTGCTTCATTTTGAATGTAAGATGACCTGATGGGTGGAAGTTAGGGAGGTGGGGGGAACCCTGGCTCTTCGCATAAAAGCTTCCTAGGATTTGAGCTTCTGAAGATGACGTGGAAAATAAATCATAAAATCCGCTGAGGTGTGGTGAGGGTTCTGCAGACTAGATGTATTTATTCAAAGCCGGATAAGATACTTAAAGTACCTTATCTGGCTTCAAATCAATAAATCTTGTCTTCAGAATTAAAGGACCTAACCTAGCTTTGAATAAATATTTCAAAGTAAATATTATTTTAAAGTATTTTTTTAATTGGTTTTATTTTTAAAAAAAATGTCTGGGGTTACAAAAGTACAAACACAGCCTCTATTTTCAGGTCAGATCATAAAGTCCTTTCTACAGATCAGTTATTTTCAATGTGAGATATTTTTGTGACTTCTTTTCTACATTATCTTCAGAAGCTCAAGCCCTAAGAAGCATTTTGCAGAGAAATGGGTTTATTCCCCCTCCCTAGCTTCCACCCAGAGAATCAGCCATCTCCGTTTCAAAAGACAGAAGGGGAGAATAAAGAGAGGGGAGAACTGTTTTAGCTTTTATATCAAATGGTACAAATGCTTACAGTTATTGTTTAGGGCGTAATAAGAAATGGTTATGCTTTAGTTCCGGATAGATGAGAGAGTGTAACAGATAATTCCTAATTTATCATTGTTGTTCATCTATTCTAAAAATGTGCCTGGGACAGCCCATATCTCTGCGCTTGCAATTTGAAGAAGTATTTGTTGCACCCAGTTGTTTTTCTACATCTTCTTCGTTTAGAATTGTGGTTAGAAATCCTCTGGAAAGGGAAGGAAGGAAAGAAGGCAAAGAGCGCTTTTAGCAGTGATGCAGTCAGCTGCCACGTGTTTAAGCATCCAGTTCTGAAAGAGAAGAGGCGGAGTCACCAGGAATACCTTCAGTTCCACAAGCTAGAAAATAAAACACCCAGGACTTGGATTTCCTAATGCCACATCAGCAAAACTTGGAATCTTTGCAACGAGGAGATTTTTAAATAATGCTAGATCACACTGTCACAGCATAGCAATCCAACTATATTTACTTCACTTCTTTGGTCTAGATTAGATATAATACCTCACAGATATATAGCCATATGTGTATGTAAATATGTATAATAATAATAATAATAATAATAATTTATTATTTATACCCCGCCCATCTGGCTGGGTTTCCCCAGCCAACTGAATATTAAAAACAGTACAGCATCAAACATTAAAAAGTTCCCTAAAGAGGGCTGCCTTCAGATGACTTTTAAAAGTAAAATAGTTGTTTATTGCTTTGACATCTGCTGGGAGGGGGTTCCACAGGGCAGGAGCCACTACCGAGAAGGCCCTCTGCCTGGTTCCCTGTAACCTTACTTCTCGCAATGAGGGAACCGCCAGAAGGCCCTCGGCGCTGGATCTCAGTGTCCGGGCTGAACGATGGGGGTGGAGATGCTCCTTCAGGTATACTGGACCGAGGCCGTTTGTATGTATGTATGTATGTATGTATGGGGGGGGGAGAGAAAGAGGCCCCATCCTCACTGTCCATATAAAGCAGTATCATACTTTTTTCAAAGAGGGCCAGATTTGATGAAGCAAAGGGCCGTGAGGGCCGACCAAAGGGCCAACTAAAGTTGTTGACCTTTTTTTAGGATTGAAGTTGTTGGCATTTTTTAAGGATTTTACCCCTTCTACCCCAGGAAATAAACTGCCTAATTTGGCCCCCAAAATGGACTTTGGACATGCCTGCTTTAAATAGTCATGCCTTTCCCCCAAAGAATCCTGGGAACTGTAGTTTGTAAAGGATGTTGTCAGAAGATCCACATGGCAGGGGGATGGACAAAATGATCCTCCTCCCGTCTCTAAATTCTATTACCCATATTCCCCTCCCAGAACTACAATTCCCAGAGTTCCATGGAAAGGGGGAGTGATAGTTAATTCTGAAGGCAAGGAGTGATCACGGTGCCATGTTCTCATCACTCCCTGTGCCCTTCCCCAATGCTTGAAGGAGAGGAGGTTTGAACACACACACCCCAGTTAGCCAGCTAACCATACTTTGCCGTTGCACCTGAATGTGACAAACCATCATTTGCTCAAACCATAGTTTCCCATGTTCGGGTGCAACTGTTAATGAGAAGGAGAAGCTTCGAATTTCTCCCCACTCAGGGGGAAGGGGAAGACGGAATACTATGTGGAGAATCATTTGAATACAACCTGAATGCCTGGTGTCAACGTTGACAGAAGGTTTAGAAAGCAGAGGGTGTAGCTATCCGACGGCCAGAAAATCCGACTTGCTTTTCATACCACATCTTGCTTCCACAAACCTGAAATCAGGCAGATGTGTGGCAATTTTTCCTAATTTATTAACAGACGTGCAAGTCTTTCATTCTTGTAGGTGGGACCTGATGACAGAAGCAACCTGGGCCCAGTTATTCCTACGCACAAATAATCCCTAGGGATCAGCAGGAGCGGTCTTCATTTCCCCCCATATATGTATTTTTGTAAGTATATATTTTTGTAAGTATATATTTTGTTGGAGAACTGCTTCACAAAATTCAGAGAAGTGCAAATGTTGAAGGATTTGATGTTTGGGTAATTGTGAATTAGATAGGTTCATATTAAAATGCAAAGGGAGCCAAATTCCCCCACCCACTTCTCAATTCCTAACTGCAAGATATCTCATAAATGCCAGGGCAAGGTGTAACAGTTGTACACATTGTACAGTTGCACACACTAATGTTCCAGTACAGTACATGACAGTTGTGCAATTGTTGTGTACTGTAATGAAACATTAGTAGAAATACCTTAATGTCAGTCTTCATTTCTGGTTTGCAACTGGAGGATCTAGATGCCATAACTGAGGAAATATCATGTTTGTTAGGTCAATATTTGACTGTATAATGAATATCCCAATGGACCGTGGCAGCAGGTTTCCTTGTAAATGAGGGTCTACTTTGAAAGGCTTGCTGTATAAACATCTTACTTAGGCTGGCAGTGTTTTTCCTGGAAACCAAGCGTCCGTGTGGTATTTATTTACCTCCAGATATTTAAAGACTATCAAACCTTAAGTGAAATGTGTACTTAAAGCTGTCTGCGGCTAGGAAATTCATTGATAGATTCTGATTAGGATAGTCTCGTTTTCCTTTCAAAACCTTTGCAACACAACCCTATACATGTTTACACAGAAGTAGGATACCACAGCATTCAGTGGGGGTTATTCCTAGGTAGGGAATGAAGGAGAAATTCAATTCAATATGCACTTTGAGCCAAATCTATCAAATTCACACTTTCTGAAACGATATTTGTTTGTTTGTTAAATTTCTACACAGTGGTACCTCGGGTTAAGAACTTAATTCGTTCTGGAGGTCTGTTCTTAACCTGAAACTGTTCTTAACCTGAGGTACCACTTTAGCCACTGGGGCCTCCAGCTGCCGCCGTGCCGCTGCTGCACAATTTCTGTTCTCATCCTGAAGCAAAGTTCTTAACCCAAGGTAGTCCCCCCGATTTTAAAGGCCATAGATTGTTTAATTAGCCAAAGGCCTGGAAGAAAAGTAATGTTTTTGCCAGGTGCCTAAAGATGTGGTATGAAGATGCCAGGTGAGCCTCCCTGAGGAGAGCATTCCACAAGTGGGGAGCCACCACAAAAAGGACCCGTTCTTGTGTTGCTGCCCTCTGGATCTCTCACAAAGGTGGGCTTCAGATGAAGATTGCAGGATCTGGGTCAGTTCAAATGGGGACAGGTGAGATATTGCAGTCCTGAGCCACTTAAGGCTTTATAAGTAAAAAAACAACACATTGAATTGAGCAGCCAGCACAGCTGGGCCAGGATCAGTGTAATATGCTCAAACTGTCTTGCCCTTGCAACCTGGCTACTGAGTTCTGCACCAGCTGAAACTTCCAAAATGTCTTCAGGAGCAACCCTACATATAATGCATTGCAGTAGTCTAACCTAGAGTTTACCAGAGCAGAGACAACTGAAGTTATGCTATTTCTGTCCGGATAGGGTGCAGCTGGGCTACCAGCCGAAACTGATGGAAAGCCACCTTAGCCTCATGCGACAGCAAAGGATCCAGGAGTACCCGCTCTTTCAGAATGAATGTAACCTTATCAAGAGCAGTCAACTTCCCATCCATCCAGTCTAACGAACTGCCCACTAACAGTGCCCCAGTCTGATCTGGATTGAGCTTCAGTTTCCTGGCTCTCATCCAGTCCATAACTGAGGCAAGACAATGGTCCAGCATATCCACTGCCTCACCTGCGGATGTAAATAAGATGTAGAGCTGAAACGCAGCTATCATTTGAGATTTCAACTGATCTGAATTTTGCAATGCAATTCTCCAACCAATGTTTACAAAAATGCATATATTGCATTTTTAATGCAATAATTAATATACGTATTAGTGAAGTTAGCATTTGTTGTTTAGTCGTTTAGTCGTGTCTGACTCTTCGTGACCCCATGGACCAGAGCACACCAGGCACTCCTGTCTTCCACTGCCTCCCGCAGTTTGGTCAAACTCATGTTCGTAGCTTCGAGAACACTGTCCAACCATCTCGTCCTCTCTCGTCCCCTTCTCCTTATGCCCTCCATCTTTCCCAGCATCAGGGTCTTAGCATACACATCAGAAGTTACCACACACATTGTATTAGGGAAAGCTGCTTGCAAAAATGTGTGTGTTAGTCAAAATTGCATATAAAAATGTGTTAATTAAGAGAAAATATCACTAAAATGCTGGTGAATTTCCATGAGGTTGTGTTTTTTTTTAAATCACAACTTATTGCAAAATGTGACCTGGAAAAATGAGAGATGGAGAGAACCAAAATTGGCGGATCCTACCATCCCTACTCACAGGACAGCTTAAAGTTGCTGCCTTACTGCTTCCACCCGGCTACCGTTCTGCCCCCATTTTCCCCCTTCCTGTTCCCCTATATCTTCCAAACTTTTCTTATTTATTTAGCATTTGATTAATTTAATAAACATTGTCTACCAAGACAACATTAGCTAGATGGACCAAATGTTTCTGACTTGGGATCAAGCAGCTTCCTACTTTCCAAACTTTTAGGATTGTGTGTCTAAGAAATAGCATAGTTAAGACTTCCACGGCAGGAAAATGAAACACACCTCCCAGGACTGAGGGGGTGGGGGGTGGGATGAGACTGGCTGTGATGTGATCATTCTTTCCATATGGTTTTGTTTATAAGCTGAAGTATTTCGTTCAGACCGCGGCATTCAGCTGGCAGCTCTTTCCAGGCTAATGAAAAAAGGGCTTTGCTTAAATTCCAGCTGTACCACGTGATGAGGACTTCTGTGGCTGAACAGCAACACACGGCGGGTGGGGAAAGAGGAGGTGGGATTTATATTTTGGTATCTCCGCCAGCGTATGGAGGGCTGCTCTAGGAAGGGAAAAATGAATGCATTTAACCTCCTGGTGCTCAGAAGAACTACTGTGACTGGGATGTACTTTCCCCCTTCACTTCCTGAAAGATGAAGAAGCCCAGATCAGCCACAGTTGTTTGAAACAATGAACTGATACGGTGCTGAAGGCTTGTGTAAATGGCTCCTAAACAGTTTATATATAGGCACATATAATCAGAAATGTTTCGGGGAGCTGTACTAAGGGCATGCCTCAGGTGTGCTGTGGGATGGGGAATCAAGAACCAGATGCAGGCAAAACCTAGGTCACATTCACACCGTACGTTGAAAGCACCACAATACCCCTTTAAACAGTCTATGGAGTTTAAACTTCCCTAGGAGTTTTGGGAAGTGCCATTTGCTAAGGGTGCTAAGAACTGTTAAGCAACCCCTTTCCCAGAGCTACAGATCATCAGTGATTTAACTGATAGTTCCTATGAAACTACAGGAACTGTAGTTCTGCTGCAAAGATCCCTAGCATGCAAATAACACTTGCCAGTTGTTTTTTAAAAAACAAACAAACAGCGACTGCACACTGGGGCGACATCTTCATCAAGCTATCCACAACAGCCCAAAGGTCTCATCCCTGATCAATCACTATCAAGTTCAGAGCCCATGAGCATCTATGTGAAATCTTTGCCCCAACGTGCAACACTTTATACATAGAATTGCATTTCTACTGCCCATTTACTCAGTTTGGAGAGCTGCTTTTGTAGTTCTTCAGAATTGTTTGCTTGCTTGCTTGCTTGCTTAATAACTTAGTATAATCAGCAAAACTGGGCACTTCCACTGCTCCCAACTCTAGATTGTTTATGAAGAAGTTTATGAACACAGGTCCCAGTGCTGGTGGGTAAAACCTCAGTGCCTAGGACTTGCCGATTGTATGGTCGGCGGTTCGAATCCCCGCAGGGGGTGAGCTCCCGTCGTTCGGTCCCAGCTCCTGCCCACCTAGCAGTTCGAAAGCACGTCAAAGTGCAAGTAGATAAATAGGGACTGCTTTATAGCGGGAAGGTAAACGGCGTTTCCGTGCACTGCGCTGGTGCTGGCTCGCCAGTTGCAGCTTCGTCACGCTGGCCACGTGACCCGGAAGTGTCTTCGGACGGCGCTGGCTCACGGCCTCTAGAGCGAGATGAGCACGCAACCCTAGAGTCGGACACAACTGGCCCGTACGGGCAGGGGTACCTTTACCTTTTACCCAGTGCTGATATTTGGGGGACTCCACTTTCTATATCCTACTCTTTCCATTCACTACTGCTCTCTGTTACTTAACCATTTCCTGATCCAGAAGAAGACTTCGCCTCTTATTCCATGCGAATGCTGCTCCCCTTCTCCTATACACACACATTTCCACCATACAAAATACCCCAAGGTGCTTTTTGCTCCCTGCTTCCTCTGTCAATGTCCTGCACAAATTGGTGACCCCTGCTACTGTTTTTTCTTCTGCTGTTCATGTATGAACACACCACAAGCAAAGGGAAAATCAAGCATTCTTCTTGATGAAGCACAGTAGAAGAGGAATTCCTCCAGCCAGACGACACCTCTGAGTCAGCTCTCCAGGAACTGGCCTCCTGGGTCATAGCTGTTTCTCTTAAAGGGGTGGTGGGCCATCTATTTAATTCATAATGCAGACATTACCACCAACATATCAGTGTAAAACAGTCCTGGATCTCCTGCTTAACATATTATTGGGCCTTAGGTAGAAGAGCTAGGAGAGAGATGTCTCTAAAATCTTTTAGAATTAATGCTAGTCAAAGCAGACTCAATGGGACAGCAGTTTAACTTCCTATCCTGGTAACACAAGCCAAGTTGAGTCCTCCATTTTATTGCATTGTTTTTAAATATCTAAAGTTAAGAATGCTGTGCTTTAGAAATTAACAGAACATGCATGCATGCTTTGCTATTTACTAACTACAGGTGTTAAAAAACACAACACATGGGAGGGCTAAAGAAGGGTGTGTACAGAAATACAGGCATGATTTAGCAACCTAAAGATAAGACTTTGCAGGGGGCATTTGAAGGAGTCATCTATTTGAAGATTCAAAGATAAAGATGGCAGGATATGTTGTACTTTTATTAGAGCAAATGATACTAAATTTGTGACTATGCATATATGTAAGAATATGCAACTTTTTTGCAGATCTGTGCCCTCTTGTCCTTTAGTGATGTGTTTCACCTTTTTCGGTGATGTGTTAGTGACCACCCTATCTAAAGGACAATCCATTCTTGTAAGGCAGGGGTGGGGAACCTTTTTTTCAATCCAAAGGACCACTTTCCATTCTGGGAAACCTTTCAGGGGTCGCATGCCAATGGTGGGCACAGCAACTAAGGTGAATTTTACCTCTGTACATCAGGCTAGTTTCTACACACACGCATTCATTAATGGTGGCTGGCGGCAATTGCAACTGGTAGGGCAGATGCAGAGAGACCCATGGAAAGTGGATCCAAAACCAATGACAGGCTGAGCCAACAAATTCTAGTTTTGTCCAATTCAACAAGGGCAAGATTGAGATTAAGGAGGAGGAAGCTGGCAGGCAAAGAAGCTGGTTGCAAGTAGGCTGGCAGGCAGGTGAGGGCCAGCTGAGGGCAAACTGAGATTGGTGTAGTTGAGTCCCATTAGCCCTAATGCACCATCCAAGCATCCATTCCGACTTGATAAAAACACTCAAGGATGCATAGCAGGGCCAGTGATTGGTGTGGCCTGGAAGAGTCCAGGGGGGGCAGGCAGAGAGGTGTGGAGGGCCACATTTCAATCCTCAGCCTGAGGTTCCCCATTCTCTGTCGTAAGAAATAAAAATCCTCTACAAAGATAAAACAGCACATCTCCCTTTGATATCCCGTGTTGTCCAGATGTCCAAAGAAGTCTCGGCAAAGTGTTTATTCTGATTTTCCTCTCTCCTGCATCCTCCAGACACAGTTTCCTAATGTAGAAGGCTGGAAAAGAAAACACGGTCTCTTGCTATGAACTGTTAGCGGGCTCTTGCTTTGCTTTGGTCGCTTTAAGTATCTTGCTTGGCTTGGCCCGAGACACTGTTTTTTCTGGAAACGTCATTTTGCTCTTGGTCAGCATTCCAAAACCGCAGAGCACTAAAAAAAAAGTTCCTGCTCCACGCTGTCAGTTTTTTCAGCTTCTCTTCCATCTAGAGCCTCAGCTCTCCAGGCTTTCTCAACCATACCTGCATGAAGAAAGAGGAGGGGAGATTTCTACAGTGTTTTGTCTCCGTCCCCCTGCCCAGTTTGCATCTTCCATTGCTTGTTAGACTTTTCCTGCGGAGCTGTTAGTTAGATTTTAAATAAGGTTCTATTTAGCTTATTTAATGGAAACGATTATAGCAGAAACATTTGCAATCACTTAAGAGTGCGTTCCCATAATGCTTAGCCAGGAAGGCGGGGGGGGGGAACCAGCAAACAATTCAAAGGCAAAAATGCAGTTATAACTTAAACAGAGAACAGCAAAATGACAGACATGGAAAAATCTTTCTCAGGACTCGGAGCCTGCTAAGTGGAAGGATGAACTTCTTTTGGTGCGTTTGTGGAGTGTGTGTCTCCTCCAACCTTGGGTGCAGCAATAGATGTGTTAGAAACATATATGCTTTGCAGCCAAGCTGCAATGGTGAACATCTGTTTCTGCTTTAAGTTATACCTCACTCTGGCATCTATCCAAAAAGCAGCACTTGCCTGCAAGGCACTGTAACTTTTTTAAAGGGCCAGATCTCCCAAGGCCTTGTTGTTTTACTGAGCCCAAGTTCAGTGCAACTGCATAAATTGGATGGGTGTCTGACCTGACTTTCACCAGCAAACCAGAGTACTGAGAACAGATGTAGCTTTGCCATTTTCTACATACATCTGTATTTGAACAAATGTTACCTGAGCTTCCAGTCAATGCATTATGGCAATCCGTCTCCGTGATGATGGTCCCACAGTTCTTCTAGAACCACAGTGTCAGCAACAACAAGAGTTACGCCATGACTAGAATCCATTGATTTCAGTAATGACAATGGTTTCAGGCAGGGGTCAGCAAACCTTTTCAGCAGGGGGCCGGTCCACTGTCCCTCAGACCTTGTGGGGGGCCGGACTATATTTTGGAAAGAAAGAAAAAGAACGAATTCCTATGCCCCACAAATAACCCAGAGATGCATTTTAAATAAAAGCACACATTCTACTCAAGTAAAAACACGCTGATTCCCGGACCGTCTACGGGCCGGATTTAGAAGGCGATTGGGCCGGATCTGGCCCCCGGGTCTTAGTTTGCCTACCCATTTCAGGCGTGCTGGGAGTGCAAGTGACATGCACGCCCAGGACCAATATGCAACTTAACAGTTCCATCATACGGTGAACAAGCAAAATTACAAACTACATAAATTAATATTTCGGGTTTAACAATGTTCAGGCCTCAAGGTTAGCAGGGCTTCCAGGTAGTGGTGTGCAGATGGATTTGCTGGGATAATAGTAAGCCATGGATGCAACCATCATCATGTAACTGGGCAAAGTGCTGTTGCCCAGATCCTTCTTGAGAACTTCCCATAGGACATCTGGTGGGTCATTGTGAGAACAGAATGCTGGACTACATGGGCTGCTGGCCTGATCCAGCAGGCTTCTCTTGCAGTGGCGTAGCGTGGGGGGTGCAGGGGGGGCGGGCTGCACCGGGCGCAACATCTGGGGTTAGGGCAAATCCACAGGTTAGGGAGCGCAAATCCACGGGTTAGGGGGCGCAAATCCACGGGTTAGGGGGTGCAAATCCACGGGTTAGGGGGCGCAAATTACTTGCCTTGCCCCGGGTGCTGACAACCCACGCTACGCCACTGTTCTCTTGTGCTTTTTACGTGTTTGTATTTTCTCATAAACATACAAAATCTTGGGGTGAGGGCAACATGGTCAGCACCCTTAACAAATTACAGTTCTTGGCATTCTCCATGACTATGAAAGTGGTATTAAAGTGCTTTAAATGTAGGGGGTAGAACATATCCTGACTCTCCAACATTTTTCTTTTAAATGAAGAATAATATTGATCAGGGCAGTAGTAGCTGGGGAGTTGTGTTCAGGGCCGTCTTACCCATAGGGGCTAGGGGTGCAAGGCACCCAGGCGCCGGGCTCTCAGGGCACCAGGCCAAGAGTCCAGGGCCTGAGAGTTGAGTCTGGGGAAGAGCCCGCCCATCAGTTGGAGCACCACAGCGGCTCTTTTGCTGTGGGCGGCTCTGCGCCACGAGTTCGGGGCCACCAAGCCAGCGAGACGCTGAGGTGGCCAGCTGGCTCCACCCTCCTGCGCGCCTGGGACTGGGCAACGGGGGGGGGGCGCCGGGCGGATATTTGCATCCCGGCACCACATATGCTTAAGACAGCCCTGGTTGTGCTTGTGCTTTTTTAACCCCGTTCCCTGCATTGTTTCCCCAATCTGTGTACTGTTCCTCTGGAGCTTTCCTCTACAGGGCAAAATGAAACAGTAAGGCAGCTCCTTGTATTCTCTATCTCAGCTGCTTTTCACACCCTGGGGAAAAACGTAGCCGCAGCTCCATAGCTGTAGCATTTGAAAAAAGCCAGAAGTTCATTTTTCATGCCAGACGGAAAAACTGCTAGAAGAAACTGGAACCAGCACATAGCTGAGGGGGGCGGGGAAGGATAAACCCCCATATTACTCTGGGAACATTTAGCTTTTGCGTATCACAGCCCAATATGCCAGCCTCCAGCCTTCTTTATACCTTCATGTGCAACGCTGCAAAGTTTTTCAGACTTGGACCAGTGGGGGGAACGTAACTCTTTAGCAATCGGCTTTGGGGCTCATAAATACGAATAGCAGTTCCTGCGTGCAGGACTACGCTTGGTGAGTTAGAAGGAAAACGTAATCCTAGATTGTTGGTTGTTGTTTTTTCCTGCAACAGTAGCAATAGTGCCACATAGCTGAGTGCCTGGGAGCCAGCCAAGCCAAGGCTTCTGCAAAGCCCGCCCTGAGCAGACGTGGCTCGCCTGAGCCATCCCAGAATGGAAGCACATGCTCACTGAGGAAAAAGAAGCCGCAAAGGCTTTTGCCACGCACCGTTTTGCTCTGGCACACTTGCTTCTTAACTGCCTTCACTGAACTTCTGTAGGCCCCACCCAGAAATGTCTGTGAGAGGAATTCCACCTCTTATGTAGGTCAATGGCAAAATGAAATTCGTAAGACAGCGCTCCAGTGGCTCTGGCCGAAACATGGATGCTGAAAGCTGAAAGAGTAATGCATGCTTAATTCCTAGATTTAAGAGTATCTGTGTGCAGTGAAATGCCCTAACTTGGGGGTTACCAATGTGACAACCACAGATGCTAGTGTGCCCATCTCCTATGGCACATGCAAATGGTCTCAGTAAACGCCATCTAAAAAATACACAATGCACAAGGGACTGTTCTTCTTCCTGCTCAGTTCCTGTTTCTGCTGCCTCAGCTTCTCTTGCATTCGACATGCCCCCTTAAACATGCCATTGGACGTTCAAACTGTCTTTTTCTGCTCTTTTAGATGTGGCAGCCATTTCATGTCATGCCAAGCACCCTACAGCAGCCATTTTGTGACTGGCACCCACGGCACTGATATCTGGTATGGATTTGGCAGGTGGAACTGTATTACCTGGGGATGGCCCCAATAAAATTAGAGTTACTCTAATGGCATCTATCTTGTTGGCAACTGGTGTTCATGTTGGGACATTTACACCACTGGTCAGGGGCCATTTGATGTGACCCCCCCCCCCCCCAAGAAGGGCACCCAGTGAAGTTTTCAGATTTCAGGGATTCATATTCCTCATTTCCCACCCAATAGCACATTTGTTTGAAAAAAGATAACCACTGAACTCATTACAGCCAAGGCTGCTATTCTCCCAGAATAAATTGATCTTGTAAAGAAGCACAGAGAGCGTTTTCAGATAGGGATGGGCAAATCAGTCAATTCTAGTTTCTATCACTTTCTCATTTTTCTAATCTTAACTTCAGTTCGTCACATTTCTGCATCAATTTATCTTTTCTGCTGTTTTTTTTTAAAAAACCCTTTCAGTGCAAATATCTCTGAAAACACACACTTTGCCATTTTGCCCAATATACACATTTTGCAAACGATGCTGCCTAAAACGATGCATTTTATGTTGTTTTCACTAATATGTGCATTTCAATGCCTACTTTCTCCTAATATATGTGTTTTTGTATGCATTACTCTTTTGGAGACTTGCAGCACAAAATTCAGAGAAGTCTGGATTTTGAAATGAGAGTTTTGCTTCCATTCATGAATTTCAGAAAGTGTTAATTCAGTTAGGTGGGTTCACAACCATATCAAATTTCTCCTGTTCTCTACTTTCAGATGTGTCAAAGCAAACTATCTTACACTTTCCATTCACCTATAATTTCTTTTACTATCCCAGTCACCTATAATTTTGCATCCTGAATCTGCTGGTATTTGATGGAATCCCACCCGAAAAGAGTGACAGTAGCAGGCTGGGCACAATACTTTATCCAGCCCCATTCCGGCAGAGATTGTTCACTAAACTTGGCCGGGAATAATCACATCCAAGACCTTCAGAGCAAACAATTAAACTACCACAAACATACCTCTACAGAAACTTAAAATGAAGGCTTTGTTGAGATTTTTGCTTTAAATAAAAGGGTACGGCCAAGTGCAGATCCCAGGCTAAGACCATATTACCATCCTATCCTGTTCTAGCCTTGGAAAAACATAGATATATTTAGGGTTTTTAAAATGTGTTTGGTTAAAATCCATGACTCAGATAAATTTCAGTGCAAGCTAAATAGCTATTATGCTGGCCTAAGGGTGTGGCTTTCTGTGGCCTTTTCTTCTTGAGATATATATATCTCACATACATGGCATACACACAGCAAATTCACTCTCAGTGGAATGATGAAAGAATAAAATTATTTTGTAAAGTAACAGCTTCAAAGAAAGTTCCTTTTACTCTTTATCAAATTTTTAATATTGACAAAATCTATATCCTAATTTCAAACCTTTCCTTTAGCACATGAAGTGTTTTAGAGCAGAATGGGAAACCTGTGGCCCTCCGGACAATTTTGGACTACAAGTCCCATCATCCCTGACCACTACCCATGCTAGGTGGGGTGGGGTTGATGGGAGTTAAAGTCCAGCATCATCTGGAGGGCTGCTGATTCCCCAGTTATTGAGGAAGAGTTATTAGGGGACCCTTATTTTCCTTAGAGATATGATTTCCCGGGAAGAGAGTTTGATTGTTAAACCACTCTAGGAATTGTAGCCTCTGTGGGGGGGATTGGAGTCTCCTAACAACTCTCAGCACCCTTAACAAACCAGAGTTCCCAGGATTCTTTGAGGGAAGCTATGACTGTTAAAGAGATAAAAGAGTGTTTTCAATTTATGGTGCGGGTGTGGCCATACTTAATTGCAATATAGGAGAGGTAGCCAAGGTGTATTTTATGGGCCTACAATTCCCATCATCCCTGACCACTGCCTATGCCGACTGCCTCTGTTCGAAGTTGTAGTCAAACAACATCTGGAGGGCATCATCTAATAAGTCGTGCCAATGGCTTCAAGGAAAAGGCAGGTTTCGAGGAGAGATTTATCCTATATTTATTCATTATTCCCTCATTCAGACACTGTAAAGAAACATTATTTGCTTAAGGGCTGGAGTCAGGAAGAAGCTGCAGACCAAGAGGGAGAATGAGGTATAAGGGAGGGAGAAAGCGTTGCAGCAGGAAATAGCTTCTGGGGATTGAAAGAAATGCATGTCCCAGGCCAGCTGCAGTGCATCAAGGCAGCCCACAAAATGGCAGCTTCCCAGGGCACAGTGAAACAAAGGCCAGAGAAGGCTTGGTTTGCTTTTGGTATGTGAAGACTTAAAGAGCAAACATCCATGTTGCAAAAGGGATTCTGTATGCAAAAGGGATTCTGTATGTTTCTTAGAAATATTTAGTCCAGCATCCTGTTCTCCCAGGGGAGAGACTACAGTGGTACCTCAGGTTAAGAACTTAATTCGTTCCGGAGGTCCGTTCTTAAAACTGAAACTGTTCTTAACCTGAGGTACCACTTTAGCTAATGGGGCCTCCCGTTGCTGTCGCACCGCCGGAGCAAGATTTCTGTTCTTATCCTGAAGCAAAGTTCTTAACCCGAGGTATTATTTCTGGGTTAGCGGCGTCTGTAACCTGAAGAGTCTGTAACCCAAGGTACCACAGTACATGCTTTATGGGGAGCCCACAAAAAGGACCCGAACACTACTGTACTCTCCTCAGTTACATAACTATTGTAGGGTTGCCATACATCCAGAATTTCCCGGACTTAGCAGGGATCCAGCCATCTGTGATAGCGCTCAGGCGGAAATTGCTGAAATGTCCAGGAAAATCCGGACATCAGAAGTCTAGATTTTGCCAAATTTCCTTAAAAACTTCATTTTTAAAAATAGATTTTGCAACAACTTGGCCCCTTCCCCCCAAAATACCCTAACTATTGTCACATCCACACCGTACGTTTAAAGCACTTTTGTCCTACTTTCACCAACATAGAAAATCCCTGGAACTGTAGTTTATTAAGGGTGCTGACCTCACAGAGCTACTATGAGAAGCCACAGTTCCCAGGATTCCCTGTGACTGTAGAAGTGCCACAAGAGCGCTTTAAGTGTCTGGAGTGGGTGTGTCCTGTGTGTTAATGGGATTGCTTGTGAATATTCAGGTTTAATCACTCGTCCTTTCCTCAATGGAAGCAAATGAAGTGGGGGCATCCTTAGCAGGCAGTCTAACTTCGGAACAATCTTTGACCAGGCAGAAAAGAAAGCAGAAATTTGAACAGGAAGCTTTGTTTTAGATGGACTGAAAACAGCCGCCATGTTTGCTGGGGGTAAGTGGAGGGTATGAAACCACAGTTTTGATAACAGCTTGCATTGTCTGCTTGTGTTTATCTTGTATATTAGTAGTTAGATATTGCAAAAGGCACCCATACTGTGCATGTGTTCTTCCTTCCTGCAAAGAAAGGGATTCTTGTGTTTTTTTAAAAAAGGACCTGATCTTAGAATTTCCACCTGGTCAGGAAAAAGCTGACATCATCTCTTTGGGCAATCCTATTTGCATGCAACATTATCAAGCATTGTGAAAATTCAGGATTGTCAAGAGATGTGTTATGAGATCAACTTACTAGTTTTGATGCAAAGTGGCTTTGTGAGGGATGACATGGAAGCTGGAATTATGGTTCTGGAAAGGCCTATAGGAGCAGCCTGCGCCATAACCAAAATGCAGGTGGAACACATAGTGCCTGCCTAATGCACACAGTCAACACCCCTGAGGTATGCCCATTGTTTCCAGCTTGTTCCCTTTCTGCTTCCTCTGAAATGGCTTGTTTAATTGGAAAATTAAGTCCACAGCCTCAAAGTAACTTAGTTGCTGTTAATGTTTACCTTCCTTTTGTTAGCCCAGGAAGCAACGAGACCTTTAATCTCTTAATCCAGGTGTACCCATCCTGTGACTTGGATGAGACTTTAAAAACGGGATTGTTGGTCTTTAATTTTGTTATAATCATTAATACACATGCACACCCATCTTGCTTTTTTGCCTTCGTAACTAGGAGTTGCTTCAGATGCCAAAGAGACTTGATTTCCCTGAACAGGAACTTTCTTTCTTTCTTTCTTTCTTTCTTTCTTTCTTTCTTTCTTTCTTTCTTTCTTTCTTTCTTTCTTTCTTTCCTCCCCCTCTTCCCCCTTCACTTTGTATCACTTTCCAACACCTCACAGAAATAAGGACAGGTATTAACACCAACAACTTCTTTCTCTCTGGCAAACTCATCAGCCGGCCAACCACCTCAAAGTTGCCAAAGTTATGCTGCGGTGGCAAGTTCAGGGCAATATAGGTGCAGTGGCGGGAGCGCCAAATTGTTGGGGAGGGGTTACTTCCACCAGCATAGCCTCAGCCTTGCCACTACCCCAGTCCTATTCAGGTAAACAGCAGTGTTGGGAGGATGCTTCTGCCTCACCAAACATGCTCCTAAACTTCTCCTTGGCTTACTGTATCATGCAGTTCGTAGCTTCTTCCAGATTCGTTTCTGCTTGTTACCAGAATTTGTGAGAAGCTTTCCAGTTAAATGGGACACTGCACACACCCACACCCAGACTGTGCCCCAGACTGGCACCTTTCAATTTTGTAAATATCCCCATAAAACCCACCACAGTTTTGCTACTGCATCTTGTTCAAGGTTACATAGTATTCACCTTCCCTTGTAGAGGAAAACCTTCAGAAATTCATATAAAATCACTCCAGTGTCAGATTTACGCCATTCCAATGTTGTTCTGTTCAGGAAGGAAATGCCTACCAAGGGGCAAGCTTGGGACATGAGTGAGGGCAGCCATGAGCCTGAAAGCGTGAGCCCACGTACTCAGCAGCCCCTCTGCTTGGGTGATAATCTCTGGCATCTTATCACCTGGGTGCCAGACAGGTAGCCATTATGGAAACAAGAGCAAACCCAGGTCAAGACAAAAGGGTGTGATTAACTTGGCTGGGAAACAGGAACATGTAAATACAGTGGTACCTCTGGTTAAGTACTTAATTCGTTCCGGAGGTCTGTTCTTAACCTGAAACTGTTCTTAACCTGAAGCACCACTTTAGCTAATGGGGCCTCCTGCTGCTGCCATGCCGCCAGAGCACGATTTCTGTTCTCATCCTGAAGCAAAGTTCTTAACCCGAGGTACTATTTCTGGGTTAGTGGAGTCTGTAACCTGAAGCGTATGTAACCCGAGGTACCACTGTACTTATCTTTGTATTACTTAGTGGGTGTGAGGTGGAGGTCAAGGAAGGAAGAGGGGCAAAGCTGATACTCAGGTTTCTGTCAGAAAACCCCTTCCAATTTGTGACATGGTTATGCTGCATGTGCGATGTTTTACTAAGGGTGTTATGGGTAGTTTAGGAAACTTATAAAGAGGGGAGCCATCCTTTGTTCAGGGCTTCTTCCTGCTTCTTCCATTTGGTTGTTTGAAGTGTTGTTGCAACAATAAAGATCAGGCCTACAGGCTGCTCTTTTGCTCCTATATTCTTAGCTGGTGTCTTTGTTTGACAATCCAAGTGAGCCCAAGGATTTTCCTATAACTCTGCAAAGGTCTACTTACAGGCTTTGAATTGCTTGGGCTGCAATGGATTTGGGCACCCGCTTAGCATTCGACACCCTCCTATCGTCCAGTTTGCACCCACTCCCTCATACACGTGTCCATAATGACTCTGTCCAGCTGAGTTGTTTTATGAACCATGGAGAGCCACTTATCCACGGGTGATAAATTTATGCAAAGAAGCACTATGCTTGATGTGGGTGTAGTAATTGTCCTCCTAGCCACTATAACCGTGAACACTGTCCCAAGTAATAAATTGCTATGATATTTACACCGAGTATATTTCACAAGCTTAATGTGCATTTCACGCTGCAGTAAACAGTGTGATTCACCCTTCGCGCGACTGACAGGCCTAACAGTAGCATCTATGAACCAACTACCTCACCCCTTAGCCTTAGAAGCCTTGCTAGTGGCTGCAGGAGAGGGACTGTGAGCAATGACCGCTCCCCGCTTAAAACGGGGGGCGCCCTTTGCGTGGACGCGTGCAGCCCCTAGATCTGGAGCGGCTCCAACAGCATAGGCTTGGCCTTCCCTTCCCTCAGGTGGGATACCTGGAGGTCTCCGCCTACCCCAGTCACTTGTCCAATCCCACCTGGGGGAAGCGTTGCCAAGGAGACCAGGCCAGGTAGGGGAGGGATTACCTGCCCACACAATAGAGGGAGGATCTTACCTGGGAATCCTCACTTGGCTCCAGAGCTTCTCCCACCCTACCCACCCTCAGTTAATGTCTTATTTTGCAGGTTAACTTTTCTTCACAGGTTTTGCAGGTTAACTTTTCTTCACAGTTACAGATGGGTAGCCGTGTTGGTCTGCCATAGTCAAAACAAAAAAAATTCCTTCCAGTAGCACCTTAAAGACCAACTAAGTTAGTTCTTGGTATGAGCTTTCGTGTGCATGCACACTTCTTCAGATGCCTGAAGAAGTGTGCATGCACATGAAAGCTCATACCAAGAACTAACTTAGTTGGTCTTTAAGGTGCTACTGGAAGGAATTTTTTTTGTTTTGACTATGGCAGACCAACACGGCTACCCATCTGTAACTGGAACTATGGAAGGCACCACATTGAGCCGCATGAAATGGAAGTCCATCGTATCTGAAGAAGTGTGCATGCACACGAAAGCTCATACCAAGAACTAACTTAGTTGGTCTTTAAGGTGCTACTGGAAGGAATTTTTTTTGTTTTTTCTTCACAGGTATGCGGGCGCTGCTATGTTAAGGTCGCTGTTAAGGGCCGGAAAGGAATTTCCCTGCATTGGCAGGTTCCTCCTTTCCCGTAGCAAAACGTCACAACTTTGGCGGTATCAGGCCTTGGGCGGAATCCTTTAGTCCATCTTCCTCTTTGCGGCGGCGATACCAGGGTTCCCCGTTAAAGGGGTTTCTGAAGGGAGGCTTTGACCGTACGCCGAAAGGTCGTCATTGCTCTCCCCTGCGGCGGCGGCGTAACAGGGGCGGCTATCTCTGCTTGAACATATGTTCTCCAGAGCCGGCCCATCCCCCCCCCACACACTGGATAACCCTGATGCTCCCTAGGTCTCCAGCTGGGGACTGGGGAGGGAGAACGCCCAATGCCTGAGCCAAGGTCTACCCACATTTGAAATTTAATAAAGTTGTGGCCAATTTAATCCCATAGCACGTTGTCTCGAGTCGTTATTCCACATGACGGGGGGACCGCGCAGGATCTGGGGACTCCGCCTCTCCACGCAATATCATGCGAGGGAGGGTTTCTAGGACTAAGGTGAAACTGACGCTCCATTCTTATTTTTGCTATCATATGCTGCATGTTGCTCATGTAATCTTGTTATATTTGTAGTATTGAAATGTAGGGTTTTGTGTGTTGTTGTTGTATTTGCTCTTGTTTTGCTATGTTGTGAAATTGTTGCCTTGTTACTGTTGTGCTATGCTATTATTATGAAATTGTTATTTTATTGTTTGGCTATGTTGTTATGAAATTGGTTTTGTTTGAAATGCTTTCCATTTTTCTTTGTTGCAGGCCGTTTTGAGACTGGTTTTTGTGTGTGGAAACGCAGCATGCACATAAAATGAATAAATGACTCAATGCTCCTTTGCAAGCGATCTTAGCATACAGGGCGAAGTTGTGACTGGCCCTTCACCACACTGAGTGTGTAGCACCAATGGTCCAAAGGGACTCCACACACAGGGAAAGGCTCACTACACACATACAGCTGAATGAGAGCCTCGAGCTAGTAGAATGGACTTTACCATTTCAGACTACAGGTGGGGGATTACATCACCAATGTTCCATATATGCACAAATTTATCTGCAAAGAAAACCAGCATAGCAGTGAGAGGGCTAATCCAGAACCTTTCTCTCTAATGTGCTAATTATTGACTAAAGAAAAGGGGTGTTGTTTGTTTGTTTGTTTGTTTGTTTGTTTGTTTGTTTTTGCTTTGCATGAGGCAGCATTCAAAAATAGCATCCTGCATCAAGCACATGATGTGGTACTGTCCATTCTATCACCTCATGTTGATGTGCATGTAGACCAAGCCAAAGACAGCAGCTTATGCACCAGGCTGAATCCAGGGCTGGCCTTAAAGGGAAATGTATCAAATAGCCCACCTAGGATAGGAAATTCCTGAAGGGTGCCATTGGACAGGGGGTGTGTGTAACAAAGATGGAAGTTGGCAATGGTGGTAACAAGTAATTTGGTTCAATGGAAGCAAGTGTAAAGTGATGCACGTTGGGGCAAAACAACGATGACAACGACAACAAAACTTTAATTTCGCATACATGCTTATCAAGTCTGAAACTGGCCGTGGCTGACCAGGAATGGGACCTTGGGGTTGTGGTGGATTGCTTGATGAAGGTATCGATTCAGTGTGCAGCACCTGTGAAAATGGCAAATTCTATGCTAGGAATCATTGGGAAAGGGATTGAAGATAACACTGCCAATATCAGAATGCCATGATACAAATCTATGGTGTGCAGCCTTTGGAATACAGTGTACAGTTCTAGTTCCCTCACTTCAAGAAGGATTTTGTTGGAAAGTTTCAGAATAAGAGCAGCCAATTGCCCTATGAGGAAAGGTAGCAGTACAATTCCTAGCATGTGGACATGGAGATCTGACTTCGCCTCATTTTAAAAACTGATTGCCCTCTCTCCAAAGGGGCTTTGCTGAGTTCAGTGAGTTTTTTCGTTCTACGGTGTTAGACTTCGTTAGCAACTGGAATTCTTGTGGTCAACCTTTACACTTTGGGTGAATTCTTTCAGAAACGTTTCCTCCCTTTCAGTCTTTTTTTTTTTTTTTTTTTTTGTAATCAGCTTTCTAAACTCACAAAGAGGAAAATGGAAATTAATCTACATTTGAGTTTTCTGCAAGTTAAATCTTCTTGCGTACCAGTTTTGCTTGGGTTCCAATATGTAGCAAATTCAGAAATGTCACTGACTTGGCAAAATTGAACTTCAGAGTTTATGCAAAGATTATTTTCTGGTCACTTAACTTCTTCCATTTTCTACCTGGGATATAACTTAGTTCATGCACAAATCTGATCCTATGACCACCTGCTTCATCTTACAGGATATAAGGAGATACCATAACATACTGCAGAAGCAGCAATCTTTTTTCCCATCTTCTTCAACGCAGGTAAGGTGGATTTGATTCCCCCCTTGCTCCTGCTGTAGATCTTCACTCGGATCCCTTCTTCCTGGCAAGGAGGTGGGTACCATTTTGTGGTTTGCCTCAGATGCCAAAATGTATTTCCTGGGAAGGAAAGAATGGTGACCATAGACAGCACTGGAGGACCAACCTATTACGTACTGGCTGAGGCTGATGGGAGTTGTAGTTCTGAACATCCAAAGGGCACCAGATCAAGAAAGATTGCCCTACTTAATTCTGGGGTATGCATCACACATATCAAAACCTACATTTGGTGCCAGATTTTCCCAGTGGCCGCAACACACCATACCTAGGAGAAAAGTCATCAGATCATCTTGGGATTAGTAAAGTTTTCTTCCAAAGACTGGGAATCACAGCAATAACTGGATGCTGAGGAGATCCCTACACCAACACAGAGAACGACAATTTCAAGTGTCCCAAATTGGTCGTATGACACATTCCTCAAGCAGTTCACCCTGCCCTTGCCGTAAGAGCTTTTCAGATGTTTACCCAAATGTGGTATTCACTATGCGGTAAATCCTTTGTGTGAAGACTCTGCCACCCCAGCAGCAAAACATGTGAACCTTACTCTGTATAAGTCCAGGCCCATAGCTCATTGGCAGAATATCTCCTGGGAATATCATCCCAGGGAGGACTAGGAGAGGCTTCAGCGTGAAATCTGGAGCACCATTGTAGACAATGCTGAGCTAGATAGACCAATAGTCTTCCTCAATCTAAGGCAGCTTCCTCTGCTCCTATGAGAGATTTGGTGTAAACACTGGAACCTAGAAAGTAATTCCTCCCATAATAATCCCGTCCAGGTTCACCGGTTTCACCAACAGCCAGTTTATATTAGAATACTGTCAGGGACGTGGAAATGTGATTGTCCTGCAAGGGAGCCACCCTCACTGAGATGCTGTATGAAATCTTAGTCTGCATGGACAACCATCAACACACCTATAGGGAGCAGCTCTTGCATTAGTGGTAGAAGGAGTCTGGTTTTTGCTGCCAGCAGCTGGGAGGGAGCAGGGAAATATGAGAGTCTGCAAAGGTAGCCAACAGAAGTTCAGCTGGGCCAGCTCAGTCTTTAAAATCATCTGGAATGTGACAGCATCAACTACTTTCCAGTGTAAGTTATGGGCCTGGAAGCAGCTGCGGAAAGCATAGCCTATCCATACCCATCGCAAAGAAAAAAGGCCAAACTCCCTTGCATGCTGAGACATGCAGGCCCTGCTGCAATTCTCCATTTCTTTTCTCTACAGGTAGATCCTTATAAGTATGCTCAGCCCGGTCCTAGGCAAGCAAGCAAAGTCTGGCTTAGAGTCATGGTTTCTCACATACACCAAGTTTAAAGGACAGTAGCATCCACATACTGATATTATTTTTAGTATTTACTTGCTAAAGTACAAGAAGCATTGGCTGGGGCTCTATCATTTTGTGTGTGTGCATACATGCGCAAGGAAACATGAATTCAAAGGTAAAGTGTGCACACCCAGTTGTACGAGTGAATAAGCAAGTGATGTGGAAAATTGGGTGTCTGTTCTGCTCTACAGAGTTTTTAAAAAGTCCTGTTGCAGCTCACTCTTTGATTCTGTGGGGGAGCAGAGCATAGCAGTCAACTTTTCCCTTTTCTTGCAAGGAATCCTATTCGGAATAAGGGAATTTCCCTTCAAAAAGGGGAAACGTTGACAGCTAAGGAGCAGAGGGCAAAGACTTGTTCACTGGTATTCCAGAGGTCAGGACCAGATCCAATGAGTTTAAGTTATAGCAGGGTAGATTTTGGTTGAGCATTAGGAGAAATATCTTGATGGCAGGAGCCATTCAGCAATGAAATCAGCTTCCTAGAGGGGTGGTGGGGCTCTGCCTATCAAGCAGAGGCTGGACAGCCACTGACTGAAGATGCCAGTGTGCTGGATTTCCTGCCTCAAACAGAGGGCTTGACCAATGCTGTGATGCTGTGATTGTGCATTCCATGGCAATGGGTGGCCAGATGGACTAGGGTCTTCTTGGTGGTGGTGCTAGCATTGTGCACCTAGGAATGTGCACCTTGTGTCCTCCCTGTTGTCTTTTAGGTGACTGGTTTGACCTGATATAAGGCAGCTTCCTATGAGGAGAATAAGTTTGTATAAGTTTCTCTTTCCAGAAATACGTAGATTTTTTTATTGCTGTAAAGTGTGATAAAAATGTACTATAGTTCTGTTGGTGTGGTTATGTTATGTTTTAATGCTGCAACTTGGTTTGCATATATAATCTAGATCAAATAGTGTTTGAATAATGTCTATTTTTGTATGTATAAGTAGTTTATGATCAATAAAAAATCAATAAAAAATTATGAAGTGTTAAAAGAAAACAAGAGAGCAGCCATTCCCAATTAGACAATTAATTATCAGGTAACTGGAAGACAAAGTAGCTCATTCTCATGCTTTTGCAAAATGCACTGCTACTGTTTGAAGCCCAAGTGGTGATGCAGGTAAGGACATGTCATAGACGGTGTTCAGAGCAGTGCATGGTTTATTGCACAGGAAGGAAATTAAGTGGAATTTAATCTCAAAAGCTACTGAGGGTCTTTCCCCTACTGAGCAAGTAAGGGGAAAGCATAGCCTATCCATACCCATCGCAAAGAAAAAAGGCCAAACTCCCTTGCATGCTGAGACACGCAGGCCCTGCTGCAATTCTCCATTTCTTTTCTCTATAGGTAGATCCTTATAAGTATGCTCAGCCCGGTCCTAGGCAAGCAAGCAAAGTCTGGCTTAGAGTCATGGTTTCTCACATACACCGAGTTTAATGGACAGTAGCATCCACATACTGATATTATTTTTAGTATTTGCTTGCTAAAGTACAAGAAGCATTGGCTGGGGCTCTATTCAGAGTAAGGAAGATCTCCCTCTTGTTACTAATGTTTGAAAACAGGACAAGAGAAAAGAAATGAGAAAGAAAACTTAGCAGAAAAGTTCAGCAAACTATGTAAGAAAGTTGATACTTTACAGGTATGTCCCTGTTGCAACTGTGTGAAAAGTTAATCAGGAAGTTAATTTGCTTTTTTTGGACTGAAACAAGGAAGGGAACAGCCAGGGCAGTCCGGCCCTGCCATTGGGCAAAGTGAAGCAGGTGGCTCGGGTGGCAGGTTCTGGGGTGGGGCAGGCACAGTGATGAGGTGGATAAGAGAGCTGTGTATACCACTATGTGGCCTGCCCTCCACCCACTAAGTTAGCCTTCTGCCCTCAGGTGTGGGTCTGTTGCCCATACAGAAGGAAGATCCAGCTAGCATTTGGGTCAGCTTTGATATACGGAATGGTGTGGGTGCCATCTTGCCCTTTGCCTCATGAAGCAGCTCTGGGAAGCAAAGGAACATAGGAAGCTGCCTTATAGATATATTTTTGTGAGTTTTGGGAATTGGTTGGCATATTGCCTGAGTGCCTTATAATTCTAATGGGGATTCAATTATTGAAGTAGCCAGGCCAACTTCCTGGTGAGTTAATGGGCCTAAGTAAGAAGGTTGCTCTGTGCCAGAAGGCAAACAGGTGGGCCTCACCTGACTGGTAGCCAGAAAGAAAGTGGTGTGTGAGAGCCAGGCTGGACACAGGCAGGAACAAGAGGGTGAGAGCCATAGAATTATAGAGTTGGAAGTGACCCCAAGACTCATCTAGTACAATTCAGGAATCTCAGCTAAAGCATCCGTGACAGATGTTTGATTTCCATTTGATTCCAAGGTTGTGATGATGGGAGAAGCAATGCCTTCTGGGCTGTTAGTTCTGTGGGCTCCTCAGTCGTAGGCTCAGGTTGTACAGTCATACCTCGGGTTAAATTTGCTTCAGGTTGAGCATTTTCGGGTTGTGCTCCGCGGCGACCCGGAAGTAACAGAATGCATTACTTCCGGGTTTCGCCGCTCGCGCATGCGCAGACGCTCAAAATTACGTCATACACATGCGCAGAAGCAGTGAATCGCGACCCGCGCACATGCAGATGCGGGTTGTGTTCACTTCAGGATGCGAACAGGGCTCCAGAATGGATCCCATTCGCATCCAGAGGTACTATTGTATATATGTGTAAATGAACTGTCCCTCGTTCAAAGAAAACTGAAACCCGGGACAACTGGGACCGCTGGAATTGCACATGGCTCTGAGACTGGGGTGGCGTGCAACAAATATATTGTATGCCAGAGCATGGCTCCACCTAGTTCATTCCTTTCTACACTGACTGGTAGTGGCTCTCTGGGTTTATCAACAAGTGTCCTGGCTCCGACTGGAGGAAGAACTCGAACTCAGGTTGTGATTTCTGCCGCACCATACATTAAAGCCAGCCTCCCAAAAAAATCTGTTTGTCATGGGTGCTGAGAGTTTTCAGGAAACCGCCCCCTTCCCCTCACAGAGCTCCAGTTCCCAGAGTCTCTAGGTAAGAGGGATTAACTGTGAAACCCACCTGAGGACTGTGAGGGGAATAGGGGGTCTCCTCACAACCCTCCAGCACCCTTGACAAACTGCAGAATTCTTCAGGACTGGTGCAATGACTGTCAAAGTGGTATCACAGCGTTTTGAACATGTATTATGGATATGGCCAGTCATGGAGACCAGGGAGGAGGCAGCTGGCAGGCAGGGCCAGCCTCTGGAGATTGTTGTCAACTTTTCCCTTTTCTTGCGAGGAATCCTATTCGGAATAAGGGAATTTCCCTTTAAAAAAGGGAAACGTTGACAGCTATGCCTCTGGACTGATTGCTGCAAGCAAGCAAGAAGGCAGGCAGGTGTGGGGTTGGCTGGCATTGGTGGGGCAGTCTCTGCTGCTCTGCACATGCTCAGGAACACTCTCACCTTTGCCTTTTGCTTCTCAGGTCCCAAGACTAAACGCTGATGTGATCGAGGAATCCCATTCCCCACCTTCCAGCTGCTCCAGCTGCTTCTAAGTCTCTTAACTTCTTGCTGCTGGCTGGTGGGACCCGGCAAGAATTCCTTTTGCCTCGCAACAAAAAAAGAGGGGAGGAACTTCAGCCTGCAGGCTCCTTTCTCTCTCTCTCTCTCTCTCTCTCTCTCTCTCTTTCTCTCCCACCCCCCCCCCCCTCCATCCTTTTGGTGCTGGTGGGCGGGGTGGAGGCGCAGAGAAGGAGCTGGGATAGGCTCCTGCGTCAGGATCTTGGGGAAGGGAAATCTCTCCAGGTCTGGCTTTTCCTTGAGGTGGCTCGGCCATCTCCCCCGCCTTTGACATGCCAAAGCGGTTGCCGCTCCGAGGGAGGGACGAGAAGGGAGAGACACCACCTCCCCCCCCCCCCAAGAAGATAGAAGCAGGCTTGGCAAGAAGGAGTGACCACGTCAGCCACCGCAGAAGAGAAGGGGAAGGGGGAAGGGGAAAAGCTGGGAAAATCAGGACAGCCGCGGATGGGACGATGGGCGGCGACACCCCGCCGAATCGCCCCCCCCCCCTCCCCGCACTCCAAGATTGACTTGAAATCCTAAGCATGCTTTCTTGGAAGCAAGGTCTCTTTAGGAACCAATGGGGCTGAGCAAAGGACTGTGGGAGAAAGGAAGGGGCCTGCTAGACTCTGGCAAGCCCCCCTTCACCTTGTGGAGGTTGGGGGGCAGGCGGGGGGCGATGCAGTCCCGGCAGAGCAGCTCCTTACACTGCAATGTTTCTCAGCCTCAGGTTCCTTGTCTGTAAAATGGGAGCATAGAGCAACACCTACCCCGCCTCTCGCTCTCTTTCGGTTGAAGCTAAACGAGATTAGGGCTTTTTGTTGGCAGGTGTGGGGGTGGCAATGGACGACTGCTAGTACTCTTCTTCAACGGGGCGTCCGTCCAGGGCCTGATCCAGGAAAGGGGAATTGAGAATCAACGCAGCCAGAGAGGACAGAGACAGGCGAAACCAATGGAATTCACAGAGAAGAACGTTGGGAGATCTTGTTGCGCTTGTATATAGAGATAGAGGTGTTTGTGGCTGTCAAGGAAGTGGGAAGCTCATCCCCCAAAGTGAAAGGGGGATTATACCTCATCTTGGGGCGATTCTGGAGCTGCTTTACGCGGCACTGCCCTAGTCTATAGGGTTGGGGAGGCAAAGAGTCTAGGCAAGATGAGGGTTGTGTGTTTCGTCTTCCTTCAACGGGCTCCCTGTGGTCTCACCACGCAGGTTCAGAGGGGGTCAAACAGCTCCCCCCTTTCCCACCTGCAAGCCAAAGCTCATTTACTCCAGAGTAGCCCCATTCCAGAGGACTGCTCCAGAGTAAGCGAGGGATGGGGTCGGCTGGAAAGGAAGTCGGGGGGAGTTTTGTTTTTGTTTTGGCTCGCTCTGCTTTCTGAGGAGTCAGTCATATAGGGGAAAGTGCCATATCGGAGCATGGGCTCCACCTGGCTCAGTAGCGTCTACACGGACCGGCAGCGGCTCTCCAGGATTTCAGGCGGAGCGTCTGGAAACGAAGCTGGGACGCTAGAACGAAGCTGGGACCTTTCCCGCGCAAGGCAGGCGCCCCACCGCGGAGTCACGTCCCTTCCCCAGAACACAGCGCGATCTGCGGGGCGGAGGGGTGGATGGCTGGGTGTCAAAACCAAGGGAGCCTCCAGGTCGCTCCAGGTTCCCGATGCTTCCCCGTCGGCGTGTCCTTCTGCCTGCTCTCGCCTCCTTTACCTCGATGGCAGGACCTGGACAGCTCCCGCTTTGAAAGCCTCGCCCTGCGACGCCTAAAGCCTCCCAGGCGCGCAAGCCACAAAAGAAAAGGGGGAGGGGTGGATAAGTGGGGTGTGAGGGACGGGGGGGGGGGGAGGAAGAAAAAGAATCCAGGCAGCCAGTCAGATTTTCCTTTATAAAGCCTCAAAGTGTCCACGTCCTCAAAAAGAATGGAACCAATTTAGCATCCCCAGCTCCTGCCTGCCTGCCTCCCTCCCAGCACCCCACCTCTTTCACCCCTCCTCCCTCCCCCTCGCGCCTTCCTCTTCTCTCCCTTCCTCGCTTCCAGATTTCCCTCTCCCCGCCCCGTCCAACAGCAGCTCTGCCAAAACGGCGGGGACAGGTTGGGAATGAGAAGAAGAAAAGAAAAAACACGTCACGTGACGCAGGCCCGGGCTCCTCGCAGCCTGGCCCGCCCCTCCGCCGAGCACGGCGGGCTCTCCCATTGGCTGCGGCGCGTTCTACGGCTCGGCAAGCGCGAGGAACCCCCTCGCCGTATAAATAGGGCCGTCGAGGGCTTTATTATTTTAGCATCCCGGGCAGCAGGTTTCTGCTAAGTTTGGAGTTACTCGCCACCACGACTGTATGCCTGCGTCCCTAAAGTTCTAGCTCACCACCGACCCGGGGACTCTGAAACACAAGGAGTCTGCATGTCTAGACAGTAGACATGCTCAGCTTTGTGGATACACGGATTTTGTTGCTGCTTGCAGTAACTTCATGCCTAGCAACCAGTCAATGTAAGTGCCTTCAGATTGTTTGGAGCAGGGTTTGGTGGGGAGAGAGGGATTTGGGCGGCGGCGGCGGAATCCTCTCCTAACTTCGTCCTAAGGAATGTTGCCCTGCCGTCGAATGCTTCCTTTCTCCGGGAGCTGCAAGGACAAGTTTTCGTGCAGATCTGGGTATGCTCCAAAGCCTGAGAAACTGCTGCCCACTATAACTCTACCCCCGCCCCGGGGAAGCCCCATCCAGTTAGACTGAGTTTGGGGGGGAATCGTAGTTTGCATTGACTCCAGCTGGCAAAAGAGCTGTCTCTTATTTCCATAAGACGGAGTGAAGGGATGAGAGTTCTTCAGAGCTTGCTTAAACTCGCCCCCTCCCAGCCCTCCTTGGCTCATGTGGAGAGGTCCTGGCAAGAAGCCAAGCAGTCTTTTCTCCCACACACCCACGCACCTCTCTCTCCCCCTCCCCATACTCCACCCGCCCCCCATTTTAAGAGAAAAGCAAAATTGGGGTTGGAGAAGCAATGCATGACAATGATAAATCCAGAACTCCTAAATTTATCAGCATCGCCTCCTTGGAGAACTTCTAGTGGTTTGGGGCTGGGGACGGGTTATTGCCCCGATTTACCAAGGGATTTCAGAAAACAACAGATTCTCCCAAAGTCTTTGAGAACAGTCGCTTTTTAGGGCGTTGTACACGAGCTTTGTGCATCGTTTTACGGATGCTCATAATGCGCCCTCTAGAGGGAAGGAGGCGGTAGCGCAGAGGACCCGACGTGGAGCGTGTGGAGTCCAGATAGACCACCAAGCGCTTTTAGAGATACGTTGATATTTATGAGACAATTTAGTTACTCCTGAGTTACACTCAAGGAGAGAGAGGGCAGAAATTCTGTCGCGATTTGCTCAAGAATGTTTTGCTCTTATTAATTCCGGGAAGGGAAGGAGACTCGCTTTTAGAAAACTACAGCAAACCAGGAAAAGTGTACGATTCCTGACCTTTTTGTTAGAGAAACAAATATGACGAAATGGATATTCCAGACATCCTCCAAACATACCCTTTTAAAAAAGCTCTAGCGACCTCTTCTGGTAGATGAGAAATAGAAAGTTTCTCCCCAGAAAATTCATCTATTTTTATGATTTCCACACTTGTCAGGTAATTCACGTAAATTCTATTACCTTAGATTATCTGTAGGCCTCCATGTGAATAATTTTAAATAGTGAAACTTGGCGCAGACAGCTGTTGCCAGGTTAGTCCCATCAAATAGATATCTATTGCATTGGTACCCCAATGTAAGATCAGAGTGGTGTTTTACCCTCACAAGAACAACAACCTGAGTATGGATTTAAACTTGGGCTTTCCATACTCTAGCCAGACTTGCTAACAAGTGCACCACACTAGTGATAATCGTTTGGCACAGAGCAGGCAATCTTTAGCATTATATCTGACTGACAAAAAGAGTTCTGTTTAACTCAGAACTTTTCATGCTGCAGAAATGGAAACTGCCCAGCCCAAGCATCACTACTATACCAGTTCTCTGTGGTTTAAATATGTGCAAGGTACAGCCTTCACACTGGCTCGTCCAGCACATCAATGCATCAGAAACACCTGTTGTACATTGCCCTATGTACATTGCATATGGCAAATGCTGCCCTATAACAAAAGCATTGGCCCTGCTGCCCAATACGTAACTGGATTCAATGAAATAAGTTGGCAGCCAGGGGTCCTTCTAGGGTTATTGCAATTAATGACTGAGCATTCTCCAAAAGTACCGTAATTTAGGAACACTGCTGTCTTTACAGTTGCATTCAACTCTTTACCAATCCTACAGCCGGAACTATATTCAGATTTGCCTCTCCCTCTAGTGGCAATGAGAAAGAATGGGTTCCCCAACCCACTTAACATTTAGAGATACTCTCCCAAAATATAGATCTCCACAGCTAATCCATCAATAAGCCCACCCCACTTCCTAGGAAGTTCCGTTTACAAGTTCCAGTACCATGTCAAAAAGAAGGTCTAACTTTATTTCATCTTCCTATAGGAACCATTATCAAAATGCTTTTGAGAATTACAAAATAAGTGATTTTCACCCTAATCCAGTTTCCTGTCAGAATCCCCATTCATATCAGTATCAACTTTGTTATTCTGTATCGACGTTACTCTTAAAATGTTTAAACGACGATTATTTCCTTGAGATATTAAGAAGAGATAGCCAAGGTTTCTCATCCAACCATTGGTCTAAGATATACATTTAGAGCTGCCATCCTAAACACTGTGCTTATTGAACACAATTGGACTTGACCTCCAGAGCATAGCATAGTGCACTCTATGCTGTAGATTTTTGCTCCATAAGCAGACTTTTGCATTTAGCTACTCTGATCATGCAACAATTCTCTCTGGGTGAGCAACTTTTCCAAATTGCCCCTCAAAATTCCTCCATGGCACATGAATGCCAATATGTGCAGACTGACTGATTCCGTTTCCTCCCCATTTTTGTACTAATCTGTAAGTAAAGCTTTTGGAGGCTCTGACTTGCAGAGACGAGGTACATAGCCGTGACTTCTTTTTTGCTCTGCTGCTCAGACAGAACATTTCTCCCCCTCCTCCTGTAATACGCAGCATTCCAGATGCATTTCACAGCAAGCAGGGGAGCAGGAACTAATGGGGCATAATACCCCGTGCCCTTAGAGCAAGGAGGGGAAGGCTGTGGTTCTCCAGATGGTTGTTGGACTGCAAAGCCCATCATTCCCCTGATCATTGGCTGTGCTGGCCGGAGCTGATGGGAGTTGGAGTCCACCAGTATTTGGAGGGCCCACGGGTTCCCCATCTCTGTCTCGGAGTGACAGGCATTGCTCTTTGTGCTCCATTGGCAGGAAGGGAATGCTTAACAGGACAATTGTTCATTTGTTTTTAAAATAAGAATGTCCAATGCACAAAATGTGGGCTATGTTAGAAAACTGTAATAAAAGTTACAGTACTCTTCCTAGGATTCCCAAAGCTGCTTTTGGTACGCCCTCCCCACTCCCAGTGGAATTTTTGATCTTTTCTTGGAACAGCAGGCCCCTCCCACATGTCACACCACAACGCGCATGGAGGGTTGCTATTTGAGAAACCCAAGTCGCGCTCTCTCTCTCTTTCTCTCTTTCTCTCTTTCTCTCTCTCTCTCAGCATAACCTACCTCATAGGGTTGTTGTAAAATTGGAGGGGGAAACCCTGTATGCCTCCTCGAGCTCTTTGGAGGAAAGATGGGACATCAATGTAATAATAATACATTCAATAATGAAAGGCCGAATTCCCCTTGGGTATACAGAACTAAGCAGCCTGGCTTTGTTAGATCCTGGGATTCCACCCGTTAAGCTGTTTCAAAGTATGGTTATTTCCCTGCTTAAAGTTTAGCAAAATAACAGTTCCATCCTAGCCATGTCTTCTCAGAAGCAAATCCCAATCAGCACAGCGGGGCTTACTCTCTGGTATGTGGGTTTAGGACTGCAGCCTAAATAGTGTGAAAGAGAGACTTGGGTTGGGGGGGGGGGGTTGCTAACTTAACTTCTGAATTCCAGAAAATCCTATACAAATCCTCAGCATAATCCTGTTCAAGGAATTCCCATAATCTGAAACGATGTGAAGGAATAGTGGGTCCTAAGTTTAGGTTAATGTTATTTACAAGAATATGGACAACCTCGGCTTGAATCATCTCAAGTTCAAAAGCTAAACTCACTGTTTTGGGCTTTCTATAGCACCTGCACACTTTTAAAAGCTGCTGTTTCAAGCGTTTTCAAGGGGAAATGCTGTGTGGCCACCTTTGTTGGGATCCACGGAGCCTCATACATCCGCAGAAAGCACATTTGTGCGTGCTTGGGAGGGTTTTGTCTGTTTCCCTTTATCTCACATCCAACTCCTTCTGGGGTCACATTTTTTTGGTGTGTGTAACAGACATCAGAGGGGGCAAGAAAAATCCCCATGGCACATTGAGTGTTTCACCCATGCCCTGTAAAACCAAGTTCTGATTCTTATAAAACCTTTTATTAAATACATCCATTCAAGCCTTGGGGTCAGAAAAAAGCCTTTCCAAGTTGGACAGGCCCTCCTTCTGTCAGAGGTGTCTTGCGGCGATCAGAATGTCATCCACTTAAAAAAATGTCATTTCATGTTTACATTTCCTGCCATTCGTCTTTGAAATCACAACTACCGTGTGTATAAGACTAGGTTTTTTTAATTTAAAAATGATGCTCAGAATTGTGGGTCGTCTTATACATGGATACAATCTCCCCCCATTTTCTCAATTTGGAGTCCCCAAAAATTGGGGGCGTCTTATACAAGGGGGCGTCTTATACACGGAAAAATACAGTACATTGCTTCACATGCGGACTGTTTTGAATCTTAAACATTAACCATTTTTGTTTTGTTTTTTTTGTTTCCCCCTCCAGATGTAAATGAGGTCAGTATCATTCCTTTCAAAATAAAATGGACAAGAGTGGGCTATTTTATTATCTCCCTACCTCCACCCCCCTGAATGGCCACTTACTAACTGCAGCTGCCAAGATGTGCATGGGCAATACCACTGCAGATTAGCATCATTAGGAATGCCCAGATTTGTGCCCACCCCTAGTTTCCTAGTGGGCCGTCCTTCTTGTTAAAAGGCTACCTTCATAGGTGAATGTAAGATTAAGAGGATATTGCACAGTAGCCAGAAGGGTCTTGCATGCCCAGCTATTCTGGAGATTCATAACTCTATTTTAAAGCCAGAGAACTGTTAAAGACATCTTTGCACCCGTAAAGCATGAATGAATTCAGGTATGACTTTTTAATATCGTGCTTGCATGATGTAGCAAATACTAACTTGTATAACTCTTTCCCTACCCCCCACCGATTGTTTAATTTGCTCTGCCTTAACTTGGCTGAGTTTAGTACTTACTGTGAAATATTGCTAACGTTAGATTTCTTCTAACTTCATATTCATTCCTTTCTAGGAAACGGAAGGACGGAGGGTAAGCACATTTTAAGGGATTTTCTTCAGATTTACGGAGCTGTACTCTGTTCCTGGGTATCCGCTACAGTTTTAAAGAACCCAGAAATGCTGAAAATATAATTTTTGAAAGGCTGCAATCTAATACCTCATTTCGTGGTAGAAAGGTCTTTAGAAGTTAGTGGGGCTTACCTCTGAGCAGAGGTCCTCTTTACTGTCAGGAAAATGCAAAGTGAAAACTGCGGAGTAAATGCTATTAATTTCAGGTGAATTTGCTTTTGAATGCAGCTGAGATGCTTAGTAGTACACGGGCAGTTTTTCTTATATATCTCTATTTGGATGCTAATTGCACTAAATTCCCTGGGGCTTACTCCAAAGTAACTGTGAACCTTAGGTGAAAATCCAATTAAGTTTTATTCAGAGTAGTCTCCTAGAAATGAATGGACCTAAATTAGTAGCTTCCGTTAATTTCTGCAGGCCTACTCAAGAGTAGGACTTGGATACAGCTCAGTAAATGTAACTGAATTTTTGCGGCTTTAGCTGCTGTGTTTAGGATTTATGTGTAAGTGGGTTGAAGCCATAATTTTATCAGCATGAAAGCTGATCTGGTATGCACAGGAAAAATAGTCAGCCTTCTTCTCAAGACTCTCTGATTTTATGGATGTCAGATCATTTTGCAAATTACTAAATATTTGTGAGGAATATACGCGTTTGGTTTGGAGATTAGCAGCACAATCCTACTCAGGCTTAAGCTCCATTTGGATTTCCTCTGAGGAAAGTTGGAATAGGATTGCAGCTCAAATGTGAAAATAAATGAATGCTTGTCACTTAATGAAGAACTAATTGATAGTACATTTTTATTTATGCATATTTGTCCTCTTGGTTTTCATTGAAAGCAAGAGTGTGTTCAATCTCAATTCCTTTCCTTTCCTTTCCAATTCAATTCCTTTCAGTTCTACCTATGCTCTCGTTTTGCTGTTTTCATCAGCAGACAGTTCTTTTTTAACACCATAGCTTTCTGCACGTAAAACGATTGCTTGAAACACTCATTTACATTTTTGTTGATGTTGTTCTTTTTCAGGGGCCCAGAGGAGAAAAAGGGCCACGAGGAGATAGGGTAAAGAACCATGATTATGTTCATTTTGCTTGTTATATCTAAATCATGCCCTGGTGAATAAGGAAGAGCATGGTCCAAAGCGAAAAACCTGTGGTACCACCACCCCCCCCCCACCAACCCTTGTTCAGAGTTATGGCTATTTTTGTGTGCATCTTCTGAGAAAATTCATACAAACGAGGCTGCACTGTGTACAACTGAACACATCTATTTGGGGGGGAAGTGCTATGGGCACTATTTGGAAAGGGTCAGGAGGGCTGTGTAGCTTTGGGTAAGGCCAGAATTTGGACAGAGTGTTACTGAATGCCTCAAAAGCTCCATTGCAAAGGGCTGAATTGGTTATTATTCCCATTGAAGTGTCTTCAGACTGATTTGCAGGTAACAGGTTTTCAAAGAAGCAATCATAAAACCACAGTATGATTAGCAGAGGCTCTGGAATTCCTATGTGAATAAATAACATCCACCAGCAAAATCACTTGAGTCAGAACCTTAGAAAATCAAGAATGGAAATTGAGGTCACAATCCTGAGAGCTCTCCTATGCTTATTCCCCTGCCCGCTGCTTGTCCATTGATGCAAGCACATTGTCCGACACAGCAGTGCTGTTTTTCCGCTCCAATTCCCTCACAAGGATCTCTGAAGAACCTTTTAACTCATTCATTGCACAGGTGATGCGACCTCATTTCCCCGCCCTGTAATATTGGGTGCAATGCTTCTTCAGGGTTCAAAGGAAGGAAGAGGGGGAAGGCAGGTTGTGTTCAGAGATTGATCCGTAGGGTTGGAATTGCCTGTGGGATTTCTGACACAGAGGTCAAGGAATGTGCATGGCTGAGGCATCAGAGGTGCAGTTGCTCAGTAACCAGAGTCCACTTTACGTGTGTGTGTGTGTGTGTGTGTGTGTGTGTGTGTGCAGGTAGCAAATGAAGTTGACAATGTGTCAGGGAGCCAGAGTTGATCCTATTACTCCCCCCCACCCCGCCCCGTGAACAAATTAATTGGAAAACATGTGTTTGCTACCTTGAAAAATGCAAAGCACTATGAGGGCAATTTGGTAATATATTACCGTACTTATTGCTTGTGCAATTAAGTAGCTTTAGATTCTGGATTTAATAGTCTTACAGGGAGGAGGGGCTCCCTAAAGTGTCTTGCTTCTTTTACTTAAAAATGTGCTAATTGACCCCTAATATGTCAGGGAAGGTGGTCCTTCTCTTCTGAGTGGGGCCCTGGATTTTTGCCCTCAAAGTCTTTCCCTGACAGCATCCCTGCCAAAACTTGGGCCTCCAAGAATTGCTTCAAGATTCGTTCTTCCCTCAGTAGTCGCTTAGAATGAAGTAATGGTTGCTGTTCAATATTTAGCATGTTTAAACCCAAACAATTTGTGACACACCATGCCTATCACAGTATTATGTTATTAAGGAGCTCCCAGGTGCCTGAAGGCCTAGGTTAGGTAGCCAAAACCTGGTAGTTCTCATAAACAGATTGTGTGCTGGATTTGACTTGGTGGATGGAGGCCTGATTTAGGACTAACAGTGTGCTAAGGAGCCAAGCCTTTAGCCTGAAATCGTCTGTGCTGTGTGAGATGCACACCAGCTTGTTTGAAAATGGTCACTGCAGATATGGCTACATTCTGAGTTGTTCAGAATATTTCATGCTTTAAGTTATTAAGGACATGAAGATCCCTTTACTATTGCGTCGGAGGCCACCTTGAATCCAAGAGTCTGTAGATGGATACTTGATAAAGAAGTATCTGTATTTCATCATGAAATATCTGATGACTCAGAACCAGTTTAGGAAAGATTCTGACTTTGAGTCCACCCCAGTCTAGCCTCTTGTTACTAGAATAGATGTTGGGTCATCTGATTAACATGTGAGCCACAATTATTATTATTATTTAAATCACATCAGTGATATTTGGAATGCTTGTTGTTATTTGGAATAATACCCTTAGACTCTGAATAGGCTGAGTAAAAATTGACCTTTTTATCCACAGCTAAACACAGAATTTGCAGTGTTTTGATTAGCACAGAATTGATAAGTGCAATATTTGGCAGTTGTAGCAAAATGGGATGGTTGAAAAACCATGAAACAGAGAGTGCATTGAGTTATAATAGGTTTCTTTTCATTCAACTAATATAGTCTGGAACTATATTACTCAACTAATGGGAATTAGCATGACTGTTTGCTCTGCTAAGATTTATACCATTTAAGAACATCAGTCCTAGAATTAAGGCTTGTGCAAACAAATTTGTCTCCATTCTTATATATGAAAATCATTGTGATTATTGTCTTTGCAAACACACTTGCTAACCAAATGGGGCACAAGCAACAGTTAAGTGAAATGAGGAAAGTAATTAACTTGTTTGGACCTCTCCAAAGCCAGACAGCAGATAACATGGAGTTAGAACATGTACTCATTTAAAGGCAGTTAAAAGGTTACTACGGTATAATTATCCTAGCATGGCAAGGTCTTCCTTAGCACAATCTTTGTATGATAGCTCACAAGGGACAAGCTTCTCTAACAATGTGTGGCTAGAATCCTTATCAAGCCTCAAATCAATGCATTATTGAAGTTTTTAAAGACCTAAAAAAAGTGAATGGATGGTATTCTGCTAAATTTTTCTCAGAGTAGATCCATTGAAATTAATGGACCTAACTTATATCCATTAATTTTAATGGACCTCTTTTTGAGTAAAACTTAATTGACTGTCACCCAGTAAGTCCTAGCATTAATATGCCAACAAAATGTTAAAGTGCTCAGCCTTTTCCACATGTTATGCCCATGATGAGGAAGCTGTGGCTCTCCAGATGTTGCTGGACTCCCAACTCCCATCAACTCCGGCCTTCATGGCCAATAGTCAGCCATGATGGGATTTATTATCCATCAACACAAGCAGCAATAAAACTGCTTTAACGTTTGCAAAGCTAAGCAGGGTCTTGTATGGTTTCAAACTGGATGGGAGACTGCTTGTTGAGATTCCTGCATTGCAGGGGATTAGACTGGGTGACCCTCGGGGTACCTTCCAACACTAGGATTCTAACATCTGGAGAGCTTCAGGTTCCTCATTCCTATGTTAAGGCCTTTAAGACTGCAATTCTCTTCTCTCCCGCCTGCAAATATGAATATACGTACATGCATAGGATCACACAACTAAATCTTCTAGTTGTCTGAAAGCAACAGTGACACATTTAAGTGGTTTCCACATTGTAAAGTACAGAAACACCAGCTGTTTCGATTGTGCAGACTCCTATATTTGTACTTTAAATGACGTCACTGCTTTGAAATCTTCAGTAGCTATTTATATATTTTTATAACTTAACGTTGTGCATTTTTCCCCATAGGGTCCAGCAGGTCCACCAGGCAGAGATGGTGAAGATGGTCCACCAGGGCCCCCAGGCCCCCCTGGTCCTCCTGGTCTTGGCGGAGTAAGGCATCCAATGTTTTATTTTACTGAAGTTGATTGGTGATGTCTTGAAGCATCATAAAAGGCCTGTCACGTCAAAGGCAGGGACCATTATATTTAGCTGTATCTTCTCAGGCATCTATAGAAATACTGTTGAGATCCATAGGTAGGAACATCCTTGACGATACAGAAACATTTACGGAAGGAAGGAACTTTTTCCATTTTACTTTGATTCCTTCTGTCTCCCTTCACTCAACCTCTTATTCGTGATGTTGTTGTTTTAAAAACAAGCGTGAAGGACTTGAGATGTAGGAATGCAAATTTGTTACCCTGCATTCATTTTCATCTTGGATTAGAGTATAGTATTTAAATTCTGATCAAGCTCTTCTTTATTAGCTTTCCTCTTTTTAACTCCTACAGAACTTTGCTGCTCAATATGACATGTCCAAAGCAGCGGATCCTGGCCCCGGACCCATGGTAAGCCAATGCTTCCTTTCTCGCACAGGTACATGCACAAATTCAAATTGTGCTGGTGTGTCTTGCCACTGATGGTGACAGGGAATCCCCAAGTAACAGCCTGCTCACAGAAAGCTCCCCACATTGTGTCTCTGCTGTGTATCTGACCTGCAGACCATATAGCAGCATTATACGGCCCACTGTACCTCCCAGCCAGGCATCTAGCATTGTCATCCCTTGCAAGCCATGCGTGTTCAGAAAATGCATGGGATTCCACTATTCCTGCATCCAGTGTGCTTCATGAATGAAGAAAGCCCATACTGGGGAAGAGTTTTGCACCCTACCCAGGTCACTTCCAAGGAAAGTAGGTCAGCTATCCAGTGTTCCTTTGGTTCCAACACAGATTCTGATAGAATCCAGTGACTGGAGCCAGGAGACCACTACACTGCTGGCCAACCTGGCCTTCTCATGAGGCAAGAGCTGGAAGGGAAGAAACTCCTATCCACCCATGCAGCTCTGTCCCAACATGGGCTGCCAGATGTAATGCGTTGTGATAGGTGCTGGGCTTGGCCACTTAATTTCTTCACCTGTGATTCTTGCCCACCTGGCAAGACAGGCTAGAGCCATCAGCACTAACAAACCCAGTGAATTGGAAGTTGGCCCATTGAACTTGGTTCCCATGAAAGGAGTTTAGCGCCTGAGTTCCAGTGATTAGAAGCTCACCTCATTGATTTGATTTTGATGGCATTTATGTCCAAGCGAAAAATACTGCAGTCAGGTTTGCTGAATTAATGATAGTCAAAAATGGTCAAGTTGTCTCATGCTCCGCGGTTATAACAGTTTTTAACAAAACAAAAACCATCACCTGCACAGTTAGGAGCCATGCTTTGCAACACGTCAGCTATAATACAAACAATAGGTTAAATGGCCAAAATATGCATGATGTTTTGTAACTTGTGCTTCAGTGCCAGCTTCCCCATCCCCTCCAAAAAAACATGGACAGCAAGGAGAAGGGGGAGGGACCTGGTCTGAATTGGGACCTTGGCATGTGGGGTGTGTGTGTAGGGTTTTGGGGTTTTTTAGATGTGGTCCCGATCTGGATTGGGACCCCCACACTTGCAATTTGCATAAAGATAAAAACTACCATTGAAGTGAATGGGAGATTTCCCCCGGCAATGTGGTTTCTGCAGGTGTGGTTTCCTGATTCAGAGTGGGACCCATTGTGCGGGGCAAACTTTTAAAGCCCCCTACTGTCCTCCACACACACATTCGGGTGCCCATCCAGAGTGGATCCTGTGCCCTGGCAGTTTGCACTCAAGGGCAAACTATGCATTAAACATTGTGTGTAGTTTGGCTCTAATATATTTCCTGGAAAGTAAGCTCCACTGAACATAGTGGGGCTTTTTTTTAATTCTGGCATGGCTTTTGGGGCACACTGCTCCCACAAAGTGAATTTTAAAACTTCTAAAGATACTGTTAAATAAAAATAAATAAAATAAATAAAAATAATTAAAGTTAAAAACCGTCAGCTGCTAAACAGTTTCAGCATAGCACATTCAGCAAACACAGGCTGAAGGAAACATGCCTTCTTTAAAAACAGAAGTGACAAGGTTATAGCTTTTGCCCTGGAAAGGAACAGGCCTTCCACTAAGAAGGCCCTGCCAACTAAAAGTAGACTAAGAACTTGTTTCCAAGGGTAAAGATGCATGGGACTGCTCAGATAGAATTAGATTTCCAAATGGATGTGTTTTGGATCATATAAAATGTGAACTGGGTATGGTATTAAAAAAAAATAGTCGTGAAGGAAGTTGGTTTCACAACAAATAAAAAATAAAAGACCCAGAATGAACCTCCATCCTTCATTTGCATCAAAATGCTAATATATAAACAGTATTTTTGCATTTAGTACCTGAATTCCTGGAAACCGTAGACCACTTCAGATGTTCTCTTGAAGCCTTCACAAGGCATGAGGAGTATTCTTCCATTCCTCATGCTCCCATGTCTGGTCTGAGGAGAGATTATTTATACAGCTTGCATGGAGAGATGCTCATTCTGTCCCTTCCTTAAGGCCAATATGTGTCTCCCGCCCCCCTCCACTCAAGAAGGAGGGGGAGAGGAAATGCAAGGGGCTGATGGTTCCTCTCATTCCAGGGAATGCTGAAGTTGTCCAGAGTGCCATTTCTGATATTACAATTTCCTTTCTCGTTTTAGAAAGAGAGAGTATATTGTGTTGTTGTTTTTTACACACACACATCCACACCGATAAATATAACATATAAACATAAGGTTGCAACATGGCGGAAACAAATGGGGCAACTCCTTTTTAAGAAGTCACAAAGTCACAAAGGTCAAAGCTGACTCAGAAATAGGTGGACTGTGAAAAAGGTCCAAGGAGCATTGTAGGACAGGGCTGGTTCCAGAGGCTGGTTAAACTGGTTGGACAGTGCCTCAAGACCAACTGTTCAAACAGTTCTGCCATTTCCGCTTTCTGCAGTCTAGGAAAATCAGGCGCAATCTGAAAAAAAATCTCAGTGTGCATTTGCCACCTCTTTCCATGCGAGGGAGGCTCCATTGAGGGTATTTTCCTTCAGGGCCCTAAACCTCCAGAGACAGTACTGCCACAAGACGCCTCAGGACAGGTTGACCAGTTACTTGGAACCACACAGTAGCCACATCTGAGTTTACCATGTGGCACCTATAATCGTCTAGGGAGCCTCTGGCCATGTGACTTGGCCCACTATTCCCACCCCTCTGCTGCCTCCCCACATTGTTGTGGTTGCCATATGGTGAGCCTCCAAGAAGGTACCTCATAGCTTCTAGTCTTCTCAATTCACCCTCATTCTTGTTTATGACTCTTCCAGCTTCCCAAGGGTGGCAGCCCTCACATTTTTTTGTCTCCCTCCGTATATGCAGCAACAGCATCTATGAGGGGTCAGAGTGGCAACAGGACTGTGCTTGCCAGGATGGGGCAAGATGGCAGCGAGCTCAGCAGAGCTCTGAATTGGTGGCGCTAACACAAGTTTGCGTGCACCTGTGGAGTCACCACCACTGCCACCCAGCCAGAGCTGCCCTGACCTCTCTGCCATTTTGTCCTTTCACAATCCAAACAAGCACAGCACTGTTGCCACTCTGCCCCATCCTCACTGTGGCAAACGCAGCTTTGCCAGGAGGGTGCAGCTGCCAATCCACCCCCACCCTTCATGTGCCACTGCTGCACACATATTTTTCCTGCTGAGAAGTCACCTCCTCCAGCCAAGAACACAGAAGCCAGTGCATTGATATCACTACTATGCATTGTAGCTCTCACACCTCACCCTTCTGTTGCATGCTGGGAGAATACCAATCCTGCTCTACAGCAGGGTTGGGCAACCTGTGGCCTTCCAGATGTTATTGGACTACAGCTCCTTCACCGTTAGCCATGCTGATGTGGGGCTGATGTGAGTCCAACAACATCTGGAGGGCCACAGTTTGCTTCCCTCCTGCTGTACGGTATGAGCACAGTGCCCAACGTTTGGCAGAATTTGGAATGGCACAACCATACAGCTGGTTCCAAGACCCTTTTCCTGAAGTTATCTTCCACTGTTTGCAGGGCAGTGGAAGAAATGGCAAAGAACAATGTTTTAGAGACACTTATAGCAAGCTGCAGTATCCTTCAATGATAAGCTTAGAGAGAAATGCTTAGAGAAAATTAAAAAGTATATTAAAGCTAGTGGTGGCTATTAAGAGGGAAGTGATCATATATTATGGAGAACATATGAGTAATTTTATGTTCAGGAGCTTTGATGTTCTCCTGCATAATCCTGGCCCCATTCTCCTATTCCAATGATACTTCTGATTTAAAGCTCCATGTAATCTCTTGATCCCTGATCTTGTGGCTTCTTGTTGCCATGAGAACTTCAAGGTGCATATGGAGCTCTCATGGCCACAAGGTCTTTCTTGATCACTTAAATGGAGAGGGCTGCTCTACTGTATGCACACAGAGATGCTTCAACCATCAAAGTGATTTAAAAAGGCCTAACCTTGCAGAAAACATTTAGACATCCATATTGGGAAGAGATCGTCAATCCATTATCCATCAGCTTGTGCCACCTCTGCTCAAGGAATAGCCACTGATTTTTCTCTGAAAATATTTTTGTGCAAGTGGTGGGAAGATTATAGGGAGACACCTGCTTGGAGTCCTTCCTAGACAAGAGGGATCTGCTTGAAATTATTGTAGAGTAAGCGGTTTGATCATTGAAGCTAATTAAAATCGGTCTTGGAATAAAACAAAGGTTGGCAGCTCCTCTTCCTGTTCTCTTTATTTGCAGCTAGGACTATGGGTTATATTTAGGTACTCAGACAATTCCTCTATATTCTTATTCATAAAGATCAAGCTGGTGAGAATGCAGATCAAGGGGGAATGATCTGACACAGTGACATTTTGAAAGCCCATCTGGGCCAGTTGCCAGGACTTAGTGTCAAAAGCAGCCATTTGGGCTGGTTGTCAAAATCTTTTGGGTGATGATGGGAAATGCACCAATGTGTGATTCCTCTATAGATGTCCTCCTAAGGCTCCGCACAGCTGGAGGTGGGGAAACCACAAGAAACAGGAGCAGGTGGGTGGCATCAGGAGCTTTGAGCTCTTCACCACCCACCTCTTTGCATGACTTCTCTGCTACATGCTAGAATGGAAGGGCAGGACAGCCTACCAGGCCTGCCCCATGGGGGAGTTATCACTGTTGTTTATTATTATTTTTTAAGTATATGCCATCTAATTTCCAAAGAGATTCATTAGAATTCCAGACATCACCACAGTGTGTGTGTGTGTGTGTGTGTGTGTGTGTGTTTGTTTGTGTATTACATTTCACACACACACACACCCATCACAAGATCAAAGTATTGACATTAGGAAAACCCCAAACCACAATAAATTACAAAATGGCCATCAGACCCAAACATCAAAGGGAAACCAGATATGTTATTTGAATCCCTGAATCTCTTGGAATCCACTGGAATCCACCTCCCCGCCTCTGAATCTGATGCAGCTCAGGTTCCACAATTTCTAAAATCAAAGATTGACAATCCTAAAAGAGAAGTTAAATATAATGAAAAATAATAAAAATGTAAAAGCAGGCAAATATAATAAAGTAGTAGATGAATATTTTTTGTCTGAGACGTTTCAGGTAAGCTAAAGCGCAAATTTTAATTCTTTCCCTTCTTTGAATAGCAGTCTGTTCATATGTACTATATTAGCCTTCCCACATCTGCTGGTGCCCTCCATAGCTTTTGGACCACAACTCCCATCATCCCTGACCATTGGCCAATGCTGGCTGGGACTTATGGGCTTTGTAGTCTAAAACATCTGGAAGACACATGGCTGGGGAAGGTTGTACAATATCTATAGCGTTTAAGGCAAATTACATATGCGAATGTAAGGATGAGAGGCAAATTTCAACTAGTGCGAGTATTAATACTATGCTAGCAATAGATAAACACAGGAAAATACAGCTTTGACTTTATGATGCTATGTTACTAATATAATCTAAGGCTATTATAATACTATAATCAATTTTTTTGCTCTGTGGTTCATGGTTTAATCTTGAAGCTTGATTTCAGGCAAATGATTAACAGTGCCTGAAATGTCCTATGCATGTCTCCTTAAAAGTAAGCCCATTGCGTTTAATGGTACTTAGTCCTGAGTAAGTGCGGCTCAGGATTGCAGCCTAAGTGATACCGAAACCACTAGCTGGACCATCATTTTACTATTGCAGTATATTAACTATTTCTTTAACTTTTCCCAGGGTATAATGGGACCCAGAGGCCCTCCTGGAGTAACTGGACCACCTGTAAGTATATTTGGAACACAGCCATTAGTAGGAAGAGAGATATGTTTGATACACATGCAGAAAGCATCAGTTACACAAGTTTTGCCTTGACTAGACCCTAAGCAGGTAACCCCACATGTATAAGAGGTGCCCTATATTGACAGGTCCAGGACTGCTGTTGTCAGTCCCCTGATATAGTTCTCAGTTTACAAACTGAGGAGCCATGACCTTTCTCATTTCAGTGTTTCCTGGCTCCCTTCCCAGTTTGCACCTTCGTGTTCTTGCCCAGAAGGCCCAAAACACACAATGTGTTTGCCTGGTATCTCTCCATGTTACCACTGGTCTATCTGGTCTGGTCTAGACTGGTCTGGGTTGAAGGACCCCAACATTTGCCTGAATCACAGCCTATAACTCCCCAAATCTCACTCTGCTTCCATGCCCAGTTCTCTTCTCCAAACACCCCCATTGATAGAAGAGTACTTACTTTTCCCACACGTAACGTTCAAAACCGTATAAAATGTTTTTTGTCACCCACCTTGCTTCTAGGGCTCTCCAGGCCACGCGGGACATGCTGGTGAACCCGGTGAACCTGGTCAAACAGTAAGTGGAACCATTTTTATTCTATTCTGAGAATGACAGGAATTCTGACATACCCATTTGCAATGTAGCCCTTCCCCCAGATTGAAGTTTGGGCCTATTATCTGAGATTCCTTTGCAAGCTAGCAAGGGTGGGAGAAGCAAGAAACGAGTTATGATTCTGCTAGAGCCCACGCCTGCTTGGTTTCCTCAAAGCGGAGTGGGAAAACATAAAGAGCTTGAGGGGAGACAAAGGGTTTTTGCTAGACAGGTAGGCTTTAGATTTCTGCAACTCTTTGAGACCACTGGGGGAGCTGATATCAGACCAAACACCAAGTCTTCTGATTTGTTTTGAAACGCAGAAGCCATAAATAAAGAACCGCCCACCCCAAGCTTGGATTAAAGAATTCAGATCTAGAACTCTGGCTTAGTCAAGTCACTAGATCATATGTAGCATGAAAGAACTATTGTTTTGTTTCAAATGAACCTTTTTTTCCCCCATCACTAGGGTCCCCAAGGTGCTCGTGGTCCAATGGGTCCCCCTGGAAAACCTGGTGAAGATGTAAGTATTCATTTGAACTGGGATTTAAGAGGGTGGGAATCTGTAGGAGCCATTTCCTTTTCCAAACATTGGTTATCAGCATTTGTTCTGGACTGCCCTCTGTGTCCCATCCCCACCAACACTCTTGTAACCATCACTTCTGGCACGAAAGCTCCATTTCCATGTGTTTTGATTGCTCAAACATGTTTCCTAAATTCCACTGGAATGCCACCACTGCGTTGTAGTGTATGAAAAGTTTTAAGGATATTTTAATGGATTCTGCAACCCAGAAGCATTTCAGGTTTTTTTTAAAAAAAGCTGGATTTCCCAATTGTTGTTTCTGAAAAGTATCTCCAAAAAAAATCTGCATTTTGTGAAATTAAGAAATGTGCAGTGTGATCCCAGAGCCTTCTGAGTTCAGTAGGACTTTAATATAAGTACCTTAAATACCGCCTCCATCATAAGTTCTTGTCCTAAAAAGATTGGAGGAAGTATAGCCTTCAAATGTGACATTATGTCTCCTGAGGGAAAGGTGCTGCATGTTTAGTCAGTATTTAAGTTATTGTGTTTTTTATACCTTGCATAGAGATACGTTAAATATGTGCAGCTCACTTGCTTTTGCACACAAAAGATTTCAGTCATCTCGTCTAATGTTTCATTAGGGTCATCCTGGGAAACCTGGGCGACCTGGTGAGAGGGGTGTTCCTGGACCTCAGGTGAGTTTTGTGTTTTCTGTTGCCTGTTGAATCTGCTGATTAAATCTGCTTGCATAACTGCAGGATAGGAAATTAAATTATCAGCCACCGCTCCTTACCAGTAGTTTTAGTGTACGTACAATGCCACCCTCCCGCTAAGGCAGAGATTCTAGCTATTTACTCCTACTGGATCTTAACATCTAGCTAGAGAGCAGCACTATGAAGGTTGCCACATGATGTTCACCTTTATTCTACAAGTAATATGGTAATAGTGTATCTGTACCTAAGCTATGGAACTCTAGACTATTACTATTAACCAAGCATTAACAGTACCTCTTGGGTATAGGGCGGTATATAAATTCAATAAATAATAATAATATAATATAAATAATAATAATAATAATAATAATTTGTTTCAAATTCCAGTTTAAGGCCCTTCGGTTTAAACAAGTAAATTTTCTGATGGGATAATGCATACCAATATTTAAAAAAAAAACATTATTGGTACTTATTCAAATGTATACAAAAATACACATCCAAGTATTTTTTAAATATAATATACTGAAATTAAACAGCTACTTAATCTGTTAGAGAGCAAAGTCAGAAGGAAGAAAAGACAAGAAAAGGAGAAACCTAAAGAAAGAGAAAATGGGGGGGGAGAGAAGAAACTAAAGAAAGATAAAGAAGAAGAAAAATAAAATAACTTCTGGTTTTCTGTCCTGCAGCTACATATGATATGACATTCATTCCTTAAGATCCAACCATTCTATCTTCTATAAACCAGGTGTTAAGATCATTTTCTCTTTCATGCAAAAAGTCCATAAGAAATTTCCAATCCTTAACAAATGTCAGTAAATTATTTTTCTCTAATTCAAATTTGCCATCTCAGCCAAGTCCAATAGTTTTATCAGCCATTCTTTTATAGTGGATAGGGCTGTGTCTTTCCATCTTTCTGCATCGATCACTGATATTAAGTACTTCTGTGCAATTTTATGGGTGGGTCGTGTTCACTTCTGAGATACTTTGCTTGTTGTGTGGCATATAAGTCTATAAAATGAACAGAATTTGGAACATTTTATACTAGGGATCAGCAACCAGGAGCCCTTGAGCTAAATAAGCCAGCCCCCCCCCCCCCGTAAAGACAAGGGAGGGGCTAGAGCACAATGACAGAAGATGTGCTTTGCATGCTGAAGGTCTCAGGTTTGATTCCCGACATCTTCAGCTAAAAACAGCCAGTAGCTTGTGGGAAAGGCTCTCTGTTTGAGGAGCACTGCTGCACAGAGTAGACCGTATGCACAAATAGTCTGACTCTGTATGAGTCTGGACAGCTTCGTAGGCTTATGCGTCTTGCCAGCTTCCTGACCCAAAGGCAAAAGCAGTGCGTAGAGGGATCAGTGACTGTGGCAATGAGACTTGCAAGCAGCTCACCTTGGTGGCTGGGACTAACATATTGCACCCAAGTACTTTGTCTAGCAGCTTTTATTTGAGATGTTAAACCTTCTCTCTCATTTTCCCTCCCAGGGTACTCGTGGCTTTCCTGGAACTGCTGGTCTGCCTGGTTTCAAAGGAATGAGGGTGAGCATTTGACTGAAACAGGAACAAAATTAAGGGTGGTGACAGTTAATACACCTATGGTATGCTCAGAGCATGTACTGTGTGTTATTCTGTGCAACTACTGGTCTTAGACAGAAGCTTAAGGCTTGTTTGCCAAGGTGGCAATAAAGAAATCTTCTGTCTTCATCACGGGTGCCAACTTGAATAAAATATATTTTTGAGGGTGGGGGCAGGTAAGCCCCGCCCCACATTATTGATCACATGATGCAGCAAGCACACGCCATTTGAATGGCAATACCCATCAACTTAAGGGAGATGTGACCATAAATCTCCCATCCACATCACAGGGTGTTTAGCCCCAAATCCTGCATGCATCTGTGATATGTCATTGACAAAATTTTGAATGTACAATCGGCACTTTAAAGTGTAGTTTTAAGTATTAAAGTGCAGACCAAAAAGAAGCCTGTATACCGCTTTCCTTCTCCACCCAAAGGAAGTGGTAGTAACTGCTTCATCAAAACAGCCAATGGCCACTGTTCACCTAGTCTGCCACATTCCCCTAGTTTACTGTGGCCCTTTCTAACTGTCTTGAGAAAGGCCAGTTTTTTTCTCCTTTAGAGAAAAGGCATTTCCCTCAACAACTGTGTGTTGCTTCCCTGTTTCCAGGCCTGGCGCCAAATGTTGGCCACGTTGGGCACTGGTCAAGGGCACCTGCCCACTAGCCTAGCCATACCATCCTTCACTGCCCTCCCTGCCAGACCCTCAGATGTTTATCAGTGGCAGGCAGGAGTGCTGGTTTTGTACGGGAGCCAAGCTCAACTCCCATCCCCGGTGGACACTCACATTTTTAAATTACCCAAAGTGTAACGTCCAATGCATAGGCCTCTGAAATATTATCTAGGTAGGACTACAGAACTATGAAACAGATTTCATAGGTATGGGGCCTAGAGCATTGCTTTCTGGGTAATCTAAGATGGCAGCTGGCCACCATGGATGGGAGCCAAGTTTTCTCCCATTTAAAAGCACCTTTCCACCACTGAAGCATGTCTCTGGGCCTGGTGGAGGGTGGTGAATGGTGACAGAGAAAGCAGTGGCAGAAGAAGCATACAGTGGCAGACTGTCATTGCCACAAGCAGGGCTAGGCCCTGCTCTGGTTAGGCCATCATTGGCACCATTTCCCCCCAAGTCTTGCACTGTCCCTGCCTGTTTCCACTTTCCCCCTCCTCTGTTTTTTCACTCTGTATCAAATTTTAGGTTTTTGAGGAAGATGTCCCTTTTGTATTCTGCAAAGCATCATGCATGTTGAAGGCACTATATAAATAATGAAAAGCAGTAATAGTCATCTATAAAGCTAAGAAAACATACGAACGGAAGAGGGCTGTCGAAGTTTGGGTCTGATGCAGACCAGAACCAAACCATGTTAAGGAAGGACAACTGTGTCCCTCCTTAACTGACAATGATCCTCCTCAAGTGGGGGAACCAATATGGTGAATGCAGAGCAATGCTAGAGTTGTGTTTCAACCACTGCATGATAAAGAAATGGTTTCCTTAAAAGGGGGGACTAGGGGGGCCACTTTACCCATCAGTGTTTCTTCTTCCAACATAGGGACACAACGGTTTGGATGGTCGGAAAGGAGAACCTGGTGCTCCCGGTAACAAGGTAAAAATGACTTAATTTTAATATACGTTACATGGGTATTCCAGCAAGAGCACAGAGTGCATGGCAGCCCTTCTGTTTTATTTCCTTTGTGCATGTTTTGTTCTCGTAGGCTTTTATCCTTCTAAGAAAAATCAGCCTATGCTATGAATGAAGGACAACAGCAGTTTGGTACTAAGCCCTTGAGATGCATGGGCACAACAGAAAGTCTCACAGGTCCAAATTCTAGCATGGGAGCAAGATGAAATAAATAGCCAGCTTGCTCTAAGCCAGCCTTCCTCACCCTTTGGTTAAGCTGGCTGGGGCTGATGGGAGTTGGAGTCTGACAACATCTGGGGATCCAAGGAGGTGGAAGAACTCTGCACTTCTGGTTCTGACTCCGACACTCGGGATTGCCAGTAGGAGCCTCCATCTATGAGAAACTTTGAACTCACCAATCCCCCAAACCATGTGGCTAGTTTGAACTTGCCCCTGCCACTGCCTGAGTTGCTCATGAACTCTGTGTGTGCATGTAGGACAAGGGTGGAATTCTAGTACCTGCAGGTTTTTTGTTTTCTCCTTTTGTGTGTGGTATACTAGAAATCCCAATAAATACATATGTAAATAAAAAACAGCGGGAGCTGCAGTAAACGTTAATAGTGTGGAATGCTGCTATTCCTGATTCCAGTCATTCCATTTCTCCTTCCTCCTCCATTTTTCCATTTCTTAGTTTATGGGCAGCACACAAATGTAATATTACAGGCTTTTCCTAGCAGTAGTTCAGCATCTGTGGTCATTGAGCCTGCTTCGCTTAGGGAGGCGCCATAGCTCACTGCCAGAGCATCTGCTTGGCATGCAGAAGGCCCTGGTTTTATTCCCCAGCATCTGGCAGGTGGGACTGGGGAGATACCCTGCTGGAGAGCCTTAGCCGGTCAATGTAGATAACACTGAGCTAGCTGGAGCAATGGTCTGATTTGTTACAAGCTTCCTATGTTCCATTAGTATTGGACTAATTTAGGGGGGGTTTTCCCCTTCGGGGGGTGGACTTTACTTCCGCAAACCCTGGTGTTCTGCCAAGCCTGCTGCTCCTCCCTCTAGACTATGCTTGCTGCCATTTTTCCTACAAAAGAAATGGCGCTCACAGCCTGGACATCAGAAATAGCGAGAATCATGTGTTGAGGCAAGCCAGCAAATGCATGTCTCATATGGAATTGGCTTGCACTGACAGGCCTCTCCTTTCATTATTGTAGTGAACTGAAGCTAGTAGGTGTCCTTGAGACTTAAGTGTGCAAGTATCAAAATGGGATATGTGGGAAACGAGAGCTTTTAAAGTTGCTTTACAGCCAGGAATCTCAGATATTCCTTTGTCTAATTTCTGTTTTCATGTTAGCTCAGAGGTGGAGCCAGCAAACCAAATGGCGCTTTGAAATGCAGCTGGGTGGATAACAACACTTTCAGTCAAAAAAAAACCCCAAGGAAACAGAAAGCTGAGAAAGATACAAGTTGCTCCGTTGGTCCCAAAGCAAGCCAACATTGAGGGATGGGGTCTCCTGTACTGATCACAAGGAGATGGGTTGGCCTTCTAGCTAAATGAAGACCCAGGCTCAGGGAAGGTCAGGAAGAAGCTTTGCTTAACCTTCCCCCTCTTCCCTCCTCCTCTAGTACGGACACAAGGAGGCTTCTTGGAAGCTTTCGCTTCCATTTTCGATTAACCATCGCTTGCTGTGTTGAAACTGTGGCTCATGTTAACTGTGGCTTGTTTGAAACCATTTGAGTTCAGGCTCAAATGGGTTATGAAGCTGGTTTGTCTCAACAAACCATAGTTACAGTTAATACTGGGTTCAGTTTCACATGTAGCCCTCAGCTGGTTAGTTGAAATTGGAAGAGAAAATGTACAAAGCCTTTCCTTGCAACCATATGGCAGGAGAGGGAGTGCAAAAGCCCGGATAGAAAAGCTAAACCTTTTCCCAGCTCCTGTTGCATCAGCCTGTATCAACTTTGGCAAATACCAGTAGAGTTTCTTGGGCTGAAATCTGTGCATCTGTTAGCTTCATGGTATCGGAGACCTTTATAGATCAACCTGTCCAGACACATGCATGCAATTGTGGTGGCTGCCTTTAGCCAGCAAAGCATTTTTATCTCAGTCCCAAGAGTCACACTTCAGCTCCAATGAAATTAATGGGGCATAAGATTGTCACACAGTTAGCTTTTTCCTTTACTTTTGCGCATTTTATCTGGGCTACAGCCAACATTTGTTCTACCCCTCTTCTACGAACCCTCTTCGCTAACTAGATCACTAAGCTGATAAGAGGCTTTACTTTGTATGAACTTTTGTGTGCTAATTTAAATGCCAGAAGTGTAAACGTTCTGACTGCATCTTTTGCTATGTCAGTAATAAGACTCGCAAGGAAAGGACAACCTAAACCATGGGCTAAATGGGGAATCTTTGTCATTCGCAGGGCGAACCTGGTGCCCCTGGTGAAAATGGTACTCCCGGACAACCTGTAAGTATTTTCTCTCTGTGACTTACACAATATTAAGTCATCAAAAATCCTGTTACCATTTGTTAAAGTTTGCTAGTTGCTTTCATGGAATTCTCAGTGTTTAATAGAAATGATGCTATTTGATTAGAATATATGACTTACTGTGTTGAGGGCAGCAGTAAATCTGCAGTCCTTTGCTCGCTTGGGTGTGTGCCAATCCCACTGAATTAAATCTGAGTTGAGCATGCTATAACTTGAATGAGGAGCATTGCACCCTATTGTGGAAACTGAGAAAAGACAGAAGCTATACTAGACTATACTTCATATTGCACTGCAGCTTATTATTAGTACTACTAGTACTAGAAAGAAAATAATATTGTGCAAGGTATTGATTTTGTTTGTTAAACAACATTATGAATTTTTGAGTTTCTATATCATAAACCACCTTGTGATCCTCTGATGAAGGGTGCTGTAGAAATATTTGGTAACGATTTGCGTGTCCTTTGCTTTCAGGGTGCTCGTGGTCTCCCTGGTGAAAGGGGAAGAGTTGGTGCTCCTGGTGCAGTTGTAAGTGACTCCCCTACCTGTACAACGTGGCTTCCGTTTTCCTTCTTTTGGATTCTTCAATTTTGTACCAGGAATTTAAGATGTAAAGAGAACCTTTGTTTTCTTTTAGGGGGCTCGTGGCAGTGATGGAAGCAACGGTCCCACTGGTCCCGCTGTAAGTCCAAACTTTAATGTTCTATCATTCTGTCCTGATGAACGACACACACTGTGACCCGCCAGTCACTTGGATTTCTCTGTGCGATGGTCTCTTGTCTTTCTCTCTGCCCTTTATCAGTTGCACAATAGGAAATCTTTTCTTTCTTTCCTTCTTTTCCAAAAACAAACATCTGGCATTTCCAGACAGGCATCAAAGAGCTGTCCAAAATAGTAGTAGTATTCTCAGGGTGCTTCCACAGACTTTTCAGCTCAAGCCTGAAATCCAGTGTTTTGGACTGACTGCTTTCGCAGTGGTGGCTGGATTTGCCCAGCCCAAGCTGCATAGAAGCTGTGGGAGCTCTCCCCGCACAGATAGCGACATTATTGGCCCTCTTCAGCAGCCTGACTAATGGGAATCCAGGCTCTGTAGTTAAATATATATATATCTGAAGATCCCTTTTCCTCATCAGTTTTCTGATGGTGCCTAGTAGCTGAGATAAAAAGATATGCCTTGTACACTACTTATAAAGTAGCTACTCTTAGGAAGGGATGGATTGATCTGTGTTATTTCTGCTCCATGCCAATTTTGCATGTGTTCATTCAATAAGTCTGCTCCATCCCACTTCCAAATTAATCTGCCATTTTTTAAAACCACAGTGCATACTTTATCTCAATGTACACTTTCCCAAGCATATGTCATGCTGAAATGAAAATGTTTAATAAACACATTGGGATACATTTTTTGAGCTGAGAATTGTATTATGAAATTTGCAGAAATGTGAAAAATCTAAAGGATGTTTGCATTTCTGATCCACACATTAGTCCAGGAGGTGTGTAGCGGGTCAGTCTGCATAAGAATTCACAGATTCTGAATTCTTTAAGCATTCCTACCTCTGGTTAGGGGGCAAACTGGCTGATTCAAGGCTTTATGTGCCCCTCCCCAAGTGCCCCTCCCCTTGGGAATTTGGAGATTGACCACAGGAGAAAGATGTCCACAGGGGTCTGTGTGACATCCGTTTCCCATCCCTGCTTTATATCCTGGAATGTCCAGTGCCTAGCATAGGCAGCAAACCAATCACATTGTCTCCTGGCCAACTCAGTAAGGAATAGGTCAGTTACTGCCAGTGTGATTAGTACATTGCTCTAAGGCTGGATATACAGGACCTCAATTTTTTAACACATTCTGTTGCACTTTTGCAAGCGATGCTAAAAATTGCTGTCTCTCGTTTTGCAACTAATGCAATGTTCTGTCCCCATCCTCTCCCCCTTTAAATGAAGCATCTAGAAAGTGGGTGCTTGTTTATCATAACAGCCAGGCAAGCATGTTAAACAGAGAAGCAGCAAAATACATCCTTGCAAGGACAACCTTTATTCTACCTTAAAGGTTTTAAAATGGTTCTTATCTCAGGGAAGGCCAAACAGAGGCACAAGGCATTCTTGCTTCAAGAGCCATGCACACACAGAGGTGCATTTGCCCAGACACAATGCTTGTAATGACAGCGGTGATGCCCTGGCACCTCTTATGATGGACATAGCAAGCTACGTATTGAGCCATATCCTCATCCTTGGCATTTTGTGCCCAGTGAACAAGCTCAGTCCTCAGTGGATTTTTTCCCTCCTCCTCCCACCCAGGGTCCTTTTCCTGGTTGTTGTTTTTTTTTGGGGGGGGGGGGTCGGAGGTACTTCTGCAGACCTCATGATCTCCCCCACGTCTGCTGATTCTCCTCCATTGTGTGCAGATATGGTACTGTTTTGGCTACATAAGCAGCAGCACTTATGCCTGAACATCAGATATAAAGGGAATGATGGAAATGCCGCGTTCTGATTAAAACGTCAGAACTGAGCGTGATGAAACCTCCTGCCTTTGCCATCTCCCTGGGCTGGGAAAACCTGGCAGGGGTCCCACGTTTTGCAGGCCTGCTTTGGGGGCACTGGCATGCCAAAACGCGAGGAGACCATTTCATGTGTTTGGCTCTAAGATCGGATTCAAACCTTGTTCTAGGACTGAAGTCTGTTGTCATGTAGGCAATCCACTTTGTTGCTTCAGGATTCCATGAGATGTATCCTGGTCATTGATTCCTATGGCCTCTTTCCTTTGTCTCCTTCTCAGCCTACTACTTGCATCTGCAGATCTTGAAGGATTTCTCTTTCATTATTTTCACAGGGTCCCATGGGTGCTGCTGGAGCTCCAGGATTCTCAGGTGCTCCCGGAGCCAAGGTATGATATATTTTCCACCCCCTCAGGCACAGATGCTCAACGAAATGTTTTCAAGCCAAGCAATACTTTAGCTGTACAATGAGAAGAATACAGGCTGTTCCCACCTGCAAACATTCACAATGACCATTTGTAGTTTTCTTTAAACTAATCAAATAGCAGTAGAAATGCAAAAGTGTGATGCGATTTGGTTTGTTCCACACAGTGGGCTGTATCTAGTGGTGTCCCTCCACGGTCACAAGGCAGCATGTGTTAGTGAAAAGGAGGAAGGGTGGTCTTTTGCCAATTCCTCCTTCTCTCTGCAGCCCCCTGCTCCAGAGAGCTAGGGCATCCTCTGGTAAGCAGTGTGGAGGGCAAAGGAGGGGATTTGTGGAAATCATCTCCTCACACCTTTCAGCTCATGAAAGGCTTTGCTGGACCAAAGAGCAGAGAGACAGAACTGGTCCTATCCCTATGCCAAAAATATACATCTTGCATTAGGGGAGATGTTTGGTGATGTTTTCCCCAAACCATGGAGGGGGGAATCAGTGGTTAGCTGTTCACTTAGGATAGATTCGCATAACTGCGTTTGCCCTCCTGTAAGCAAGAAAAATGAATGGCATGTGCGGAAATTGCAGATGAAATTATTTCTTGTTGAGATAGTTCCTAGTGGTCATGATGATTGGGTCGGTTTGTAATAGCCAGGCAAAGATAGGCAGTAACAAAATTCTGCACCTAGATAGAGAGAAAGATAAAGCACTTGCTTTTCTATCAGGAAGGCTAATGTGGCATTGGCACAGCATATGATGTCTTCATATGGATGTTGTAGATCCACAAAAGCCTGCATATGCCAGTACGCAGGGGCAGACCTTGGTAATAGGCCGTCCTGTGCGAGGGCACAGGCTTAAGCTGAGCTTTGGGGAGGAGGTGTGAGGCTCTGGCAGGGCCCTAGAGCTCTTCCACCTCCTTTCCAAAGCAGGGCAAGTGCTTGCCAGGCTTTGAGAAGGCACCCTTCTCGGCTGCACTACTCACCCTGCTGTAAATCCACCTTGATGCAATGCATCACATGATCCAAACTCAAATGTAACGATTGTAAAATAAATAATAATAACAGCAACAACAGGGCTAGCATGTCTTCTCTTCTGCTGAACTATTTGCTGCAATTGGATCATGATTACTGTACTATCTAGTGCTCATCTTAACAGAGACAGCCACACTGGGGATGTTATCTTTGTTTTGTTTTTGTTTTAAGCCTGATTAGAGTAGTATAGGTTTAATAAGTGCTGAAATGAACCATACACCGAACACTCAGCGCTCACCACACACATCCTCTCTTCCCAAACAGGGTGAAGTTGGTTCTGCTGGCAACACGGGTCCCTCTGGTCCTGCTGGCCCTCGTGGTGAGGTTGGACTCCCTGGTGCTTCTGGTCCTGTTGGCCCTCCAGTAAGTTACCCTTGAAGCTTCTTGTACTGATGAATATGGTTCCTTGCATCTGCTTTTGAGTTATTTCGTTTATATATGTCGCTTGGGCATAAAGAAACATCTAAGCAGTTTGCACACACACACAAAAACCCCTAAACCAATATGCCTAGATAACATGAGCAGGCGATCATATATATCTAAAACCTAACATTATCCTTTTCTCTCTCTCTTAGGGTAACCCTGGTAACAACGGCATTAATGGTGCTAAAGGCGCAGCTGTAAGTATGCAGGCCTCAAACTGGATTGTCCCATAGGAAAAGCTTCTGTGGCGCTACAGAGGAGAGTTCTGACATGTGTTCTCCTCCTCCTCTCTCCTTTCTGGGCAGGGTCTTCCCGGTCCAGCTGGTGCTCCTGGCCTGCCTGGTCCGCGTGGTATGATTGGCGCTGCTGGCTCCGCTGGTGCTGCTGGAGCTAGAGGACTTGCTGTAAGTGATGCTATCTACCGTATATGCCTCCTTTTTGCAATTTATGGGTCCTGCATGGCCTGCCTTTCAGTCAAGTGATGATCAAAGCAGCTTACAAACGGCAGGTATCTCCCAAATCACCCATCATGCAGCTGCACACTAATACACACATGCACAACCCAGCAGCCTTTGTTCCTCTGCTCTCCAGCCCCAGGAACTGGAGGGAGGGAACAAACCACCCCCTGAAGCTGCTCCTTATCTGGCCGATAAGCCAGGTAGGTCTTCTCATAGCCATGATTTTCTTCCTGGGAGACGGGGGCAGGCAGTGCAGCCTCCCCAGTGATCCTTGGTCTCTTGTCCAGTGGCAGAGGCCAGTGGATGCTTCCCTCCAATTCCACAGTCCCCAGGGGGGATATGTGGCTTCCACAAAGGCCAGAAGGGCATCATTTTAGTGTCTGAGTTGCCTTCGTACTTAGGATGCTGGTCTTGCCTGCCAGCATCTGGGCTTGCTCTGACTTTAGGCCGCCCTGGCTGGCACATAGTTGCCCATTGCCCGTGCTAGAACATTTGGCACCATTGCTACATGGTTAATATCCAACCAAGTGTGAAGCAGTGTCTGATAATGTAAACTGTCTGGGGTTATTTTGCCTTCCTTTGGTCTAGTGCAGTTTTGCACCAAGCTGTTAATGTCTAATGCCAACGACAGTCACTGCTACAGATTCTCTCTTTTATGTCAACTTTGCCAATGAAAGAATTGTTCTTACAGTGGCAATCCTTACAGCAGCTCTGTAAGGGAGACCAGTATTGGGGAGAATACTGGAGCCACGAAGTTAGTCCATGACTTAAGTCAGATGTGAATTAGTAACTGCATATTAACATAGAACTGGGCACAACTTATTCCCCTATTGTACTGCATTGATGATTCCCTTTCTTCAATAAACACACCATCCAAGCCAGTGCTCAGATGACCAGGAGCAGGGCAAGGGAGACAGGCCTGATCCTCTTACATTCTGTGCCAGCTACTGTTTGTAAGGCTACAGGGTAATGGGATCATTGGGGAGTGAGGCATATGGTTTCATCTACCCCACCCCACCCCAATAATTCAAGCACAAATCTGGGCTAGGAACAGCCCAATTTGGATGACTGAAGCTGCAATCCTATATCCGGTTACCTGTAAGATGTGGGGGGGGGGGGACCCAGTGATTTAAGTAGGAACCAACTCTTGAGTGGGCATGTACAGACTTGTTTGGGGAGTATCGTTGCGTGAGATGCTGCTGCTAGGCCATTTTGCTGTAGTTCTTAGTTGCTTGGATAACTTTGCAGCCCAGATGTTCAGAAGAAGAAAAACAAAGGTGTGTGTAAATTCATAGTGTTCACTGTTGGGATCTCTTTGTTCTGTTTGACTCCAGGGTGAACCCGGCCCCGCTGGATCCAAGGGAGAGACCGGTAACAAGGGAGAGCCTGTGAGTATCTTTACTGCATGAAGCACTGCTATCTATGTGGTGGAAATCACTGTTGGTTCTGTGCCCCCCCCCCCATCATGCAGCCTGTTTCTCAAAATGGTGGCTTGTTTTGCTCTCTTTCCTACCCGACAGGGTGCTTCCGGCCCTGCTGGCCCTGCTGGACCAAGTGGTGAAGAAGGCAAGAGGGGTTCCAACGGCGAGCCTGGCTCGACTGGGGCACCTGGATCTGCAGGTTTAAGAGTAAGTGTGCTACAAAAGGAAACAAAAACCCAACACAATAGAAAACACCAGGGAAATCCACAGTGGTAGAACACGGAGTTGGAAGGGACGTCCACTGCCATGCAGGAATATTTTGCCCAGCGTGGGGCTTGAACCCACAGCTCTGAGATCAAGAGTCTCATGCTCTACCAGTATAATTGGTACTAGGCTGAATATACATGTTAATTCTTCATGCAGAAGGCCCCATTCTCCATCCAGGACATCTCCAGTGAAAGGATCAGGTAACAGGTGGAAGACCTTCCACTGCTTGAGATCCTAGAGAGCTGCTGTTGCTGGTCAGAGCAGATAGAACTGGGCCAGGCAGACAAATAGTTTGACCTGGTATTTAGGGTGGCTTCCTAAATTCCTGTGGGATTAACATGACCACACCTACCTGTGCTTGGAGGGGCATTCTTGTCTATACCAGACAATGTATGTGCATACATAGGTGGGCCATGGCTTGATGGAGGCAGCACATTCTGGGTCTGTAGAGGACCTAGGGTTCCAGTTAAAGTATTCCAAGTAGCTAGGCTAGGAGAAGGCACTACCTGAGACCCCAGTCTCTCTCCAATGTTGTAGTCAGTGCTGGGCTACCAGAGGGCCTGCTCTGACAAAGGCCATTCTTTTAGCCTTAAGCAAGAGTTCAGCTGCGGCATCTCAGCTAGATATCCAACGTCCTGGAATATTTTCAAACTAATTGTGGATTTTGTAAAAATAAATAAATCACTAGCTGCCAACGTGTAGTAGCAGCAGCAGCAGCAGTAGTAAATGAGGATAATGAACAATGAATTGAGAATATATGATTGTTCAATTAAAATTGTGTCAATGGGCTTTTTGCTTCTTTAGAACTTGGTGCATTGGGGACACAGTAGGGCTAATTTTTGCAAGATAATCAGCGCTTCTCATGACACGCTGAATTTTGCTGAAACTTTGTTCAGTTGTTCCTTTGGGGGCTGGGCTCAGAATCTGGCAGAGATCTAGAACCAGCTCTTGCGACAGTGACAGCTTTGCTGCACACTGTATTTTCTAGCCATTGGATCAGTCCCGTGTGTGATCTCTGTGCCTGCATAGCGGTGGAAACAAACTGTGTTTTACAGGAAAAACTGTTCCTTGCCAAAGCTGCATATTGCCAATCTCCAGATCTAGCACTGGAAGAAGAAGCAATTTGCATGCACATGTTCACAAATTATTTTTCCACAGATGTAGAGGCATAAGAGATCACTTAGCAGGAATGCTTCCTCTAGTGGATAAATCGAATGGGTGAATTGGTCATGATTTCCCCCCATTGGGATAAACCATTCCTTTTGTCCTGTGGGCCTGGGTTGCAGTGCATTGTAAAAGTCCTGAAGGCCTTGGCAGTTAGCTCATTTTCACAGTCTACATGCTCACTGATGACAGCGCTTTGATACTGTTCCCAGCAACACACATTATGGTCATTGCAGGATAATGTCAGGTAGTGAAGGTAGCCTCATAATATCCACAAGGCTGTCCCAGGTTGTTTTGCACCTGGTCTGCTTTATCAGTTTTCATTTGCCACTATAAATTCAACCCTGCTGGTTCCCAGAGCTATATTGGCTTTCTTGAAATGGTACCTGCTTGCCATTCTCTTTATTGGGCTCTACAGCAACCTCTAAAGAGCACTGGAATCCCTCTCGTGGACCGGCCCTATCATTGGGGAGGGTGAGGCAGTCACCTTACGCAGCGGGTGCTGGGGGGTGAGGAGCGCCACTCAGGTGTTGGTGGACAGAGCTGCGAGTGCCAAACAGAATATACCCTGATGCCTTCAGGTGTTGTGGAGCTTGGTGTCTCATTGCCAGGGTTGAAATAAAACTCGGCTTCTGGTCTGGTCAGTTTCAGCACATGGAACAGGGGGAAGGGGACATAAAGGCAACAAAGGCCCTGAGATACCATCCCATTTTGGCTTCACTCCAGCCATTGGGTGCATGTGTGCCCAGTTCAACTATTTTTATTAAGCAAAGGAAAAGTCGCTTTCTCAGGAGGCCCCAATCCCATCACAAATGCCAAGCATTCCTTTGTAAATCCTTAGCTGTAGCAAGCCTTGCCTTTGCCTGTTGGCTAAAACTCTCTCTTCTTTTCTGACCAGATATTTGTGTCTTCTTTTCCTTCATAGGGTGTTCCTGGATCTCGTGGTCTCCCTGGAGCTGATGGCAGAGCTGGTGTGATGGTAAGCTACCTTCTCCTTCTGCTGCTGCTTTTGTTTCTTTTGAAAAGATGTTCTTCTTGCCGTTGTTGCTCCCTCTCATTGGAGCTGGTTGTGGGTTCATTTCTCCTGTGTAGGGAGCTGTTGGTAATCGTGGTGCTACTGGTGCTGCTGGTGCTAAAGGTCCCAATGGTGATTCTGGACGCCCCGGTGAACCTGGTCTCATGGGTGCAAGAGTAAGTATCAAGGGCGAGGATGAGGAGCGTGTGACGTTGCAAGGCAGCAGCATTCAAATAAACAGAGGGTTTCCCTTCCGCCTCCAGTAGTGCTTGCATTTAAAAAATGGTCCATTTAAAAAATGCAGTATGATTTATGGTGATGGTTAGTAATGTTTGGTTATGAGAACTTTATATTCATCACTATATTCAACTCTCACGACCATGTTGTGAGATTATTTGTATTCCCATTATACAGATATGAGACTAAGGCTGCAGTGGATATTTGGGTTGCACCCATATCCTAACTTACCTGTGGTTAAGCACAATGAGCTTGGGTAGTGTGCAGCCCTATACATACCTGCTTACTAAACATGTGTAGGATTGCACTGTGATTTGGGAGGAAATCCCAATGAGTTCAATATGGACGTTTCCCAGTAAACATGAATTTAATTGGTAGATAGACTGATCTGTCAATCGCTTGTTACTACTTCCAGGCTGCATCAATTTCTGTCGTGTTCATTGATAAATCAATTCCAGCCCATTTCTCCATTAAGCTGTTTTAAAAGTCCAGCTGGTCCACGAGGTGAACCTGGCAGGGCACATTTTATCCTAAAACAAGCATTTCAATACGTTTTTTGAGCCAAAAAGGCAAAATTTGGAGAAGCGCTAAATTGGAAGATAATTACAATCTGATCCACGTTGCTGGGTTGAAAATGAGGCCCATTCACTTTAAAATGCAGGCCAGACCAAAGTCTCCTCTATCCCTAATAGCAACAAGCCTTTATACTATATTTGCGCATATATTTAAGTGGTGGGTGTCTGAAAGAGGGAGGGAGGAGGAATTCTTACATTCCTGTTTGAAATAAGCCTCAAAGATGATACTAAGATGAAACGTCTGTGCTTTTTAGGGTCTCCCTGGTCAATCTGGAAGCCCAGGCCCTGCTGGCAAAGAAGGCCTTCCTGTAAGTAGCCCACACTTTACCCTACAAATATATCATTTTTTAAAAAGTAATGTCCACAGCTGTGTTCTATTTTTATCCTGTTTAGCCTGGTGTCACGGCGCTCCCTAGGCAAAGGAATGCACATAGTAGATCGCTAACACAATATTGTCAAAAGTGGACACTTAGTTTCTATCGTTCCAGATACCCACACACACCAGTCTAGGGTCCAGGCAACTATTTCCTGGTCTGTGATCTATGGAGCAGTTGCAGCAACAAGGGGGCACACCCTCTCTACCAGTTTATTTGCCTTCCACCGACGGGCTGCGTCTACACAGCCTGAGACTACATCTGCCTAGAAGTTGCCTCTGATCTTCCCTCTTCAATCCCCTCCTGGTTCTGGGAGGCAGTGGTGCAAGAGAGGGTGGGGCAGCACACACAGCCCCTCACTTGCCCAACCTGCCTCTTCCTTTGCTTCTTCCAACCCATCCTGTGCTCCACCCTCCCGCTCTGAAGCATCCCCTGCCTCCGACTGTTGCCTCCTGGCTGGTACAGTTCACTGGTCCCCTCTCCCAGGTGCACTGTCATCAGCATCCTGCAAGTCCCTGAGCAATTTTCTCAAGAGATCATTGGTGAGCCCAGAGTCTGAGCCTGGGACATTCCCGTGTTCAAAGCCGTTCTGCCATCCCAGGCCCAAGTACAGGCCAGTTTAGGAAATCATCACTGCGGTGTCTGTTGAACCTTGTCTCAGGTGCTGGTTTATTAAAATGGTTTCACAGAAGCTTCCAGACGGGCCTCTGAACACAGGCCTGCAGCAGAACTTCCCCCTTTCCGGCTTTCCTCAACCAGGTCAGGTGTCTTCCAGATGTTGTTGGACTACAACTCCCATCATCCACAGCCAACATGGCCAATGGTCTTGGGAGTTGGGAACCCAATAACATCAGGCTGAGGAAGCCTGTTGTAGATCTGGGAAGAAAAAGAGGGTGAGTCTAGAGGCTAGGTTGCATCGTGATATTGATATGTAATATAGCATCTATAGCATAGGTATAATATAGTCTACAGCATCATGATAGTGATATGTAATGTATTGATATGCAATATAGATATAATGTCTTCATTGGAAGTGTGCAGCTCTCAGTGGAGGTCAAGCAATATACCTAGGATAAAATCAATGTGGTTTGTTTCCCTCCTCTAGGGTCTGGCTGGTGCTGATGGTAGACCTGGCCCAACTGGTCCCGCTGGTCCAAGAGGTGAACCTGGCATCATTGGATTCCCAGGACCTAAAGGTCCCAATGTAAGTGCAATGGAGCTTGGGGGGGACCACCATATAACAGCCTGGTAGCATGAGAAATTGTCTGCAACGCCAACTTCGTGTCCTCATGTTAATCTTTCTGGTATCCCAGCAACAAATACCAGAGTGATGGCACTACAGTGCTAGTGTAAGGTTACAGTCCATATCAATGCCCTGCCCAGGTTTGGGGTCGGGGGGGGGGGGGAAGGTTCTTAGGCACAATGCCCTTAGTGGAGGGCCTGCTGGCTTCCTGGGGAGAGAACTGCTTCTTCTCGTGCTTCTGCCATCACTAGATATTTGCCTGTTCCCTCTGGGACAGGGGATTTGTGAGCAAACAGGTGGGAACTATAAGTAGGAGGGGCAGCAAGTTTAGTTCTCATTGGCCTGGGTAGGGACCTCAACAGGTATCCATTTATGGTGCCCCCCCCCCCCCGGCAGTGACTCCAGTCTCAGAGAGCACAAGTGGGTTTTCGGAAATAAAGGAGGTGCATCAGCCCAAATAAAGGAACTTGAGCGTAGTTGATGTTTGTTCTAATCTTGTTTTCATTTTCTTTTCTTTCTGCCGTAGGGTGAGCCTGGCAAACCTGGTGACAGAGGCCATGTTGGTGTTGCTGGCCAACGGGTATGTGCAGCTATCTTATGTCCCAATGAACATGCCTTAGTTAATGGAGCAGGATCTGTACAGGAATTGCCAACCTCTAAGGGAGGGCTATACTACCTGTCTACCTGTCTATTATCTTCTATTTTTAATGCAAATGAAACAGCTGTTTGTTTTGTGGAGCAACTCTACCATGTGTGCAAGCAAGGAATGTGTTTGTGTGCCTGTGTATGTGTATGTGTACACGTGCCATAACTTAGCTTCTACATGGTACCAATGTTCAAAGTCATTGGATTACATCTCATGGAGGGAACACCTCATCCATTAAATAGTCAGTATTTTTCGGAAAATAACAAACACGGTGTATATTGTCCATATCTTACATAACTCATCCCTCTGTTATTGTAGGGTGCTCCTGGTCCCGAGGGAAATAACGGTGCTCAAGGTCCAATTGGTGTTGTTGTAAGTACATGATCATCATTGTTAACCTTTGACACAAACACAGAGCTCCACTACCTGTGTCTGCCCATTAACTTCAATGGAGGGCACTGATCTCCATGTGCCTTTCTTTGCGTAGCTTTGCAGGGGGACAGTTGCCTATTTCATTGTGGCCATTGAACTTCCTTGATTTTAATACAGAAAAAAAAGTCGGGGGGGGGGAGCTGTCTAGCCATGCTTCCACTCCAAAGGCATTGGATACTTATTTTTATTCTGTCTTTTAATTCCTCTAGGGCAACCCTGGTGCTAAAGGTGAAACTGGCCCAGCTGGTGCTCCTGGCTTCCAAGTAAGTGGTGGTGGTGAGGATGATGATAAATATTATTATTTAACAAGTGCCTGAAACATTTTAAGCACTGTACACACATTAAAACATAAGAGGGTCTCTGTGCACAAGTTCGCAATCTAATAAACACAGCAGAAAAGGAAAAAGGAATGGGAAGGGATGAGGAAAGCAAGGATTGGAGCAGCTGCTCCTTCAGTGGCTGATAGGTGGGGTTATGTTGCACTCCCCATTACAGTGATGCTCCTGGGAGGCAGCCTCTCAGTGGCCCTTGGTGTCCTGGTCAGGATCAGAGGCCAACATTTGCATCCCTTGCTCTCCTTAAACAACTATGGTCTTTCTTACTAGCTAATGTTAACACAGATTTTGCACTGTTTGCTGTTGGAAACTGTGCTAAGAACAAATGATCAGAAGCATTTCAGTATGTTTTGGATTATATAGTGCACAAGGCACAGAGTATAAATGTGTTTAATGTACGAAAACAGGAGTGGTAGATAATTTGAATTGATTTAAGCCACATATTTCTTAAGAATCTTTTAATGTGGTCTTGCAAGGAGTTGTCTTGCACATGGCTTAGTTTTCATATAAGGGAGTCATCCTGAAAATCTGTATAATGCACTTCAGTGAAGGGAAGAGCTGTTTTAAGATCTGAGGCTTGCCACTCAAATTACGATAATAAGTTGGTTTGGGCAGAGAACAGCAATAGTAATCCACAGACGTTTCAGTCCATGTGGATTTTGTACAGGCAACTCCCCATTTATGTGTGTTCAAGGCATGCGTGACTGTGCACAGGAGCCCAGAAGTGGGACACAAAGGGGCAAAAACGGTCCTGAAAGAGTGTGGAAATGGCAAAATGGTGTAAAAACAGCAACTGGCAATCCCACAAGCCTTTGCAAGTGCAACCGCAGGACCTTTGAGGCGTGTGGAGAGTTAGTTTGAGCAAGGAGGTTTGGAGGGTGTTTGCAGGCTTTTTCAACTGTGCTCCCAACACATGCGCTTTTACTTAAACACACGGGTGCCTCGCAACATAACTCCCCTCATAAACGGGGAGTTGCCTATACAGAATATCCTGTGTTCAGTCCCCAGCATCTGCAGATGGGACTGGGAATGTCCCCTGCCTGAAACCTGGGAGAGCTTCTGCCAGTATAAATGTGGACAATACTGAGCTAAAAAGACCAACACTCTGACAGGAAGTCAGCGTCCTGTGTTCCTGTGTCTTGAACGAAGCCTGTGAGACATAAGAGCCCTCACATTTTAGACTGTGTTTACTAATACTTTTGCACAGGCTCACCTGTAACTTTTCATAATACACAAAACGATTGTGGGTTGTTGATTATTACCATCTGTTTCTTTTCATTTTAGGGTCTTCCAGGTCCCTCAGGCCCAGTTGGTGAAGCTGGCAAACCAGGCGAAAGGGTAATTGAACACAATACATTTATGGATAAGATGTGTTTTTTTTCTGAACCACACAAATGCGGTGCCCCAAATCTTGTTAGGGTAACAGAGAGAAAGTCTGTGCCTGTCTAACTGCAGTGAGAGAAATCCTGCTGTCCATCTGTCATACGCAGGTGTCCATTGTGACCAGGAGAAAAGCAGGTTGGCATACTTCCTCTAAAGAGGCATGAGGGAATGTCTCTGGCTCCCTTGTGTCTCTGTAGGGACAAGCTCCATAGCAGTGCCTGTTCTGTGGATCTAGCAATGGCCCTTTACATTCTCCCTGATGTAACCCTAAGGCAGCATGGTCAGTGCTTACAGCACACTGTAGGAATATTTCGGCATGGTTTGTCTGACATTCCCCTCTCAAACCAAGGGGGAAGTTAATTTGATTCAGTGTACCTGCCCTGTGTTGCTCAAGCCAACTGGACATTCTTGGCTCCTTTGTTTTTGGCTTGTGGATATGGATAACACAGTGCGCAGCAGCATGGAAACCACTCTTGTTAAAAATATATATATATTACCCTTAGAAATATGGCCACTTAATCAGTTAACTGGTAGGTTCCCTCCCCCTCTTCCTGTGAATACACACAGATTTAAAATATATGTCATCTTTATTGATCATCGGTCGGGTTTTTTATCCCGCCATTACTCCAATGGTGGTGTGCATGGCTGGTCTCTTCCTCATCCTCACAACAACCCTGTGAGGTTGTCTGCCAGCCTGCGAGAGAGAACGAGAAGGAACACAACAACAGAGTCAAATTCTCTCTTGTGGCTTGAGCCCTACGTTCTGCTGCACCACAGTTTTGAGATCAGAATGTGCATCTCCTTTTTTATCTCACTGGATTGAAATAACCTCAGTCGGTAGCTATAATAATTCTTAAAATGACAGTAAGGAAAACACGTTCAAAGTTAAGCGTAACCTGTCTCTCTCTTTCTCTCTTTTGTGCATAGGGTCTTCATGGTGATTTCGGTCCTGCTGGTCCTGCTGGTCCAAGAGTAAGTTTGTTTTTCACTGTGCTTTGCTTTGTTCCTAAAGTCTGCAATACCTGCCTTTGAACTAATAAAGATTCGTTCAGAATACCCTTGAATAACCACTGCTATTGGGGTGGGTTTCTGTTTGGGAGAAAGGACCACAGCTCAGTGGTAACACACATGCTCTGCATGCAGAATTTCATAGGTGCAATCCCACATAGGGCTGGGGAAGACCCCTGTCTGAAACCCTGGAGGTTTGCTCCCAGTCGGAGTAGACACTGCTGAGATAAATGGCTTAACGCTGCATAAGGCAGCTTCTTGGGTTCCTATGCCTCATCTCCATTGTGGAAGATTTCCCAAGGGGAAAGGCTGCCGTTTCCAGTCTTCCGCCTACAATACACTAAACCACATTTTCACCTTCTGAAGATTTTTACAGAGGACAGCAACACACATAATGAGATAATACGGTTAATGCTGCATCTGTTAAGTGTTGTTAATGTGTTCGGTGTCCAGTATAATTTATATATGCATGTATGGCATGCATAGCGCATTATCAAATTGTAAAATATTGCATGAATATAGCATGCATACATAAACTGCATAGGATATGCAGAGTTGCAAGTTGATGTCCTTATATTGACAGGGAGGAACTGAATTCTGGACCAAGAGATAAAGCCAAGTAAAGGGATAGTCTCCCTCTGGCTCAGAAGTAAGTCCCATGGAAACCAATGGGACTTCCTTCTGTCCCGGTGTCGTTGGAACTGGGCTGTCAATAATGCGTCTGCATCTAGAGAGCAGCACTCTGAGTTCTTGTTTAGATGCAGGACTCCTGCAGAAGAGCAAGGCCTGCCCTTAAGCCTAGATCCCATTCATCAGCTATGTATGAGCGAAGAAGCAAAAAATAGTGGTACCACTAACATCTTCCAGGCTTCAGTGCTAAATGCTAAGCTTGCTATCAAAATTCAAGGCCTTCAGATTCCAATTAACTTCTTGCCCATCTGCTTCCTCCAGGGTGAGCGTGGTCTTCCAGGTCAAAGTGGTGCTGTAGGTCCTGTAGGCTCCATTGGAAGCCGTGGCCCATCCGGCCCACCAGGAACTGATGGTAACAAGGTAAGGCAAAAAGGGTGCTATTTTTCTGAAATCCTGGGGAGGGCAGTGTCATCTCCTTGATGCAAGCGCTTAGCCGGAGCCTGATGGAAACCTCCCATATACATGTGTGCCTGGTGTGTGTAGCATGTCTGCTGCTTTGCTGCCTTTAAGATTTTGCATTATCGGTGAAGGGTGCAGTGGTCACATAGGGGTATTTTTGGCTTAGGTATAAGTCATTGTTGTCAGAAGTGTAACTGTTAAAAGAGGAATGAACAACCTGCAGGCCTCCAGATGTTGCTGGACTGCAGCCTCCACCAGTCCCAGCCAGCAAGGGATAAAGGGAGTTGTAATCCAACATCTAAAGGGCTAGGTGCTCAGCACCCTTGTTCTAGAAAGGGCATCTGTGATACAGAGAACCCACCAGAGGCAAACTCAAGAGCTTGTCAACAAGCCTGCTGTTGACCAAGTAGCAGCTTTTTATTTGGCATCAATAGGTGCTTTAGAACATCCTCTTAAATTTCAAATGAGGTTGTTGCGTAGGGGTTGGGTTAGGATGCTGTTAGATGAACATGGCCTGGAATCCTCATTATGTATCTGGAGCTTGTCAGTCATGTGGCTTTGTCTAGATCAGAGATTGAGCCTTCCTTTTCTTCTGCTTTTGTGGCATAGTTGCAGCTTCATATATACTTACTAGTTCTGGCTTTAGGATGTAGAGGTGTAGGAAGGTCAGGTGGTACTCGGTGCAGAAAAATTCTTGTCACCCCCACACTCATTTTGTGTGTGCGTGTTTTGCCTGCAAAAATAGTTTTGTTATTTCATATTTTCTTACAAAGGAATGTGGATTCTGAGCCTCTGATAACAAGTAGGCAACTATGGACAGATACTTAAATCTACAGGATGGATTGTGTTTTGGCTTGTGTTATTTTATTTATATTTATTGTTCATCTATTTAATAAAAATTATTTTAAAAAACCTGCAAAGTGGTTTACCAAAACAAAACAAAAAACAACACAGAAAACCACAGCAGTAAAATCAAGAAAAAATCAAGCTAAAATATTAAGATTAAAATTACTTCAACTTCCTAAGCATCTAGGTATGCTTGCCTAAAGAAGAATGCTTTTAGCAGGTGCCCGAAAAGAATCTAGCAAAGGCTTTGTTGAAAGTTCAGCCTTCATGACAAAGGAAAACGGCCAAGTAAACAGCTATTTTCGTGGAGGAGGGTCAAGATATTAACTGATATGCATGAAATTTCATATGTAGTATATAATCCCTAGTGTAGTAAGATATGACCTTTGGAGCAGGCATTTTTTTAAAAAAAGTTTTTTATGTACCGCCCTAGTAGGGCAGTAATTGTTCCTTGCTAATTTGTCACCCCACTCCATGATGGCACCTGGGGTGGACCGCCCCACCCCCACCCCCGCTCTTTCCTACGCCCCTGTTAGGATGACACTTTTCACTGCAGCATTCGTGATGAGGCAGAGTCCAGACATGTACAGGGATGCTCTGTGATTGATTTCTGCAAATTTCCACCCTGCCCGTTGATTCTGGATCTGGAGTCCTGGTCAACCTGTAATGGATCTATTTTTGGTTTCTCTACCCCTTAATCAAATTGAGGGGTGGTAGCAGCACACAGGGGTCTCTGGAAAAGTATTGCCAGTTGCCCATCAGGTTTCAAGCCCTGGATGTCGCTGCAGGGATGACAGAAAGCACATGTCTGTATCCAGTGTTTCATAGATTTCTTAGAATCGTAGTTGGTAGGGAGCATGAGGGTAATCTAGTCCAACCCTCTGCAATGCAGAAATCTTTCACCCAATGTGGGGTTTGAGATGAAGAGTCTTGTGCTCTACTGACTGAGCTATTCAGGGGTTATTCCTGTTCAGAGAAGACCCAATAAAAACAAAGGGCATGACCAGCTTAGGCCCATCAATTTCAATGGTGAGTATAGCTTAGTTAGATACAACCCTTGGAAAATATAATTGACATGGTTCCTGGCATCCCTTGATGCTGCTAAGATGATAATGAAGTCAATCTCATATCGGGTTAATTTTGAACACCCAGAAGACATCCTCCAAATCGATCCATTTTAATCAGACCTATCCCAAACCCGACATTTCTGCTTAGGATGTATTCAGCTGCTTTTACCTGCATGTTTGGAGAATGGATCGTTTGAATGTCACGGGATAAGAAACATCACCTCCACTCCTGGGCGGCCACTGCAGAGAGTATCCCCCCCCCCCAGCAGTATTCAGAAATGCAGTACCTTTCAGAATACTAACAAGCAGCTATTCGCAGGCAGGCACAATGAAGCATGTGGCTCATTTCCCCCTAGGGCTCTTGAAGATTGAATCTTTCTTTTCCTGTTCTCCTAGGGCGAACCTGGTACCGCTGGTGCTGCTGGTACCCCAGGCCCAGCTGGTCCCAGTGGAATGCCTGGCGAGAGAGGTATTGCTGGCGTCCCAGGAGGCAAAGGCGAAAAGGTAAGGCCAATAAGAGGCAAGCTGATTCCTGAGCAACAATTCATCACATCCGCAAAGTCGCCCCTGGTGTAGTTTAATCGCAAGGTCTTCCTCGGTGGGGAAAGGCTGTGGCTGCTCAGTGGTTCTGCCCATGCTTTGTAAACTGATGACCCCAGGTTCGGTCCCTGAGTAGCTATAGTAATCAAGAGACCCCATTTGAAGCACTTGTGCTGGAGTAGGAAGTCTTAGGCTCAGTTTTCCTGGCTTAGAATCATATGCGGCAAGTCACTTGGAAACCTTCTGTGTAATAAGTGATCCGCAAGTTTAATTCTGTCAATTAATTTATTATTATTCTGGTTTAGTTTATCAAGACCCAAAGCTGAGTACATATGTGAGTGAGAGTGTGTTTTCCAGGGACACTAACTACATCATAGGCATCTGCGAGCAATTGGCTTAGTGGGAAATATGGTAATGGCAAGTGCTAAACACTTCCATTCCTGTCTACAAAAGCATGCCTTCTGTTGGCTACATTTAAAATTCATTTCATAATGTTATTCATGATTTTTAAAATAAAAAAATATTAGATGCTCTTGAGGGAGCTAGCAATAATTATTTGATGAACTGAGTTCACTGGGAGGTATTTTGGGAGGTGTTTGTAACATTCAACTCTCTGGTTAGTATGGATCCCATTTCTTTTCCAGGCATTGATATTAGAATTGTCTAGTTTATGTATTCAGTAAAAATGGAGAAAAATAGGGGTGTTTTTTTCCATCTGCAGAAGACACAACTAAGAGGATTTTTATCTCCACTAGTAACCTAGAGCATTGGTAGTTACAAAGGGGGAGAAAATAAAGACGCAACAGACATGAAAAATGAAAATAAGGAAATAATAGACGACTCCCAAGGAGAAGGGAGAGGGCTAAGGGAACACTCCACAACAGAGGGTGTTTGAAAAAGGGTGAGGGGCTGCCAGCTCTGCAGGCAAAGGGTGACATAACTGGGCTCCTGACTCCCACAGGGGTGCCACAGAAAGAATGTAGTTGGTCAAAGGAGCCGTGGACTCAAAAAGGTTGAAAACCTCTGAATTAGACAGTGAGGCTCAGAATTCATGCTGTGTCCTGCTTCATTTCAGGGTCCAACAGGCTTCAGAGGAGAAGCCGGAACTTCAGGAAGAGATGGTTCACGGGTAAGTATACTTCTTAAATTGCTTTATTTCCTATGAGCCAAGCATTCAGTCCTTTTAGTAATCAAGAGGGGGAGAGAAAAATAATTGGATTTAGGTTCCAATACATAGCCCATTAATTCTGCACCCAGACCCTTAACCTTCGGTGATATTAGCCTGAAGTAAGTTTAGATCACTGAAGGTCTTAAAAATACGTCACTGGTATTATTAAGGAAGTTAATGCAACTTGTTTGGACAACTATTACATTGATTTCTGATACTGGATTAACAATACAAAACCTTTTTAAAAAACAAAAACTAAATGTGTCGTATTTTCATTTGTGCAATTTATCCATAGCTTGGATAATTTTCTTCTGGTGTGGGTTGAACCCTAGATTCAAACCTGTAATTCTGCTTGATTTTTTTTCAGGGTATTCCTGGTGCAGTTGGTGCTCCTGGCCCTGCTGGAAGTACTGGCGAAAGAGTAAGTGGCAGACTTTTCGGATGCTTAGCAGGCTTGCATTTAGTATGGGAAGGAGCCATCGCTCAGTGGTATAGCATGTGTTTTGCATGTAAAAGTCCCAGGTTCAATGCGTCTCCAGGTAGGGCTAGAGAAAGACTCCTGCTTGAAACCCTGGATCACAGAACCCCTGGATCAGAATCATACAATTGTAGAGTCGAAAGGGACCACAAGGGTCATCTAGTCCAACCCCCTGCAGTGCAGGGATCTTTTGGGCAATGTGGGGCTCGAACCCACGGCCCTGAGATCCAGAATCTCATGCTCTACCGACTGAACTATCTCCTGGCTGTCAATGTGGACAGTATTGAGCTAGTGGTATAAGGCAGCTTCTCATGGTTGAGATTCACTCCTCCAATGTTACAGCATCCAAATAAAACACAATGGGGAAAATATCAAGATGTTCGTTTGTGTGAAAGCATTTATAATCCGCTTCATATTTTAAAATATCTTAGTGGTAGGGAAAAGTTACACACAACAGAGAAAGTTAAAACAATACCTACAGTGCAGTCATACGCATTGGGTCTTATCCTATTTTTTTCCTTATTCCCTGTGCTTTTTTCCCTAAAAATAAATAAATGTTTAGGGGTGCTCTCATTTTGACTCAAGAAAATCACCACTTTATAGTTCAAATCTGGAAAAATAAATACAGGAAATGGACAAAAGTACAAAGATTCACAAAATGTTTAGGGGTATGCATACCCCCCAGAAAAAAGCGCTGCTTATCCCTATAGCGTTTCTTCCTGTTCAAAGAGCCTCCTAGTAATTATCTTATTCACCATCTGTGGTTATTAATAGTCCCATTTTACAGATGGAGAAATGAAAAATGGCATGCCCGTAAGAACACAGTCGACCGAAGGTTGAGTGAAGATTTGAATCCACTTTTTCTTTGCCTTCACCAAATATGCTATCTGCTAAGCCAGGAAGGAGAACCTGTGGCCCTCCAGGTGTTCTTGGACTCCAACTCCCATCAACCTGAACCATCATGGTCAGGGATGATGGGTTCTGTAGTCCAAAAATATCTGGAGGGCCACAGGTTCCCCATTCTTGCACTAGGCCCAGCTGACTCAACTCTAACACTACAATCCTGCACACGTCTACACAGAGTTCAGTAGGTCTTGCTCCCAGATAAGTGGGTATAGGAATGCAGCCTAAATCATTGATCAGGGATGGGGAACCTGTCACCCTCCAGATATTGCTGAACTACAGCTCCTATTATCTATCCCTAGCTGTGCTGGCTGAGGCTGATGGGAGTTGCAGTTCTGCAACTTCTTGAGGGCGACAGGATCAACACCCTGGCTTTAGATTAATCCATATTTATGCTCTCAGACTTTTCTATAGAAATTAGACTGCCTCCCTCCTTGTCATTCCACCAGCAGGTGAATACCTTCCTATTCCAACAGGCTTTTAGGAACTGACTGTTTTTAAGGAAGGCGCTGGTGCTGTGCTGTTTTTATTGTTGTTGTTAACTGTGTTTTTAATATATCTGTCCATCTAGTTTTAATTCTGTTAGTGTTTAACTGCTTTTTAATGTCAAAACAAACAAAAAAAATTCCTTCCAGTAGCACCTTAAAGACCAACTAAGTTAGTTCTTGGTATGAGCTTTCGTGTGCATGCACACTTCTTCAGATACCTTCAGATGCTTTTTAATGATTATCTTTTCTATGTTTTTAGCTTTTTCTGTTTTATCTGTAAGCTGCCTTGAGTCCCACTTTGGGGGAAAAGCAGGATATAAATTATTATTATTATTATTATTATTATTATTATTATTATTATTATTATTTATTAATGTTTCAGAAAACTCCCTAAAGGTGTAAATATTCCCCAGGAAATGAAATGGTTGAGGGAACATCCCTAGTAAAATAGACACGTCAACTGCCCTGGAAAAAACAGGACATACAGGACATCCTGTCCCCCCCCCCCCCAAGAGCACGATGGCCATTTGGGGCTCCTTGCTCTCATGCGATTTCAGGCAGAGGCTTGTAAGGACATTTGCTTGAACATACTTAAGATTGAAGGCTTGAACTGTACTTTTCATGATTTTATTCCCCCCCCCCCCTTCTTGGGTGATAAGTGGAGGCTGCATGGCTACCTGGGTTTTTACCTGTGTCTGTATGGTTTTACATCTGTTAAGATCTGAGGTCAAGTCCAATGGCTAGAAATCTAATGAATGGTGTAACTGGTTCCATACGGTGCACCCAGAGAGATGTTATTTGGCTTACATTTTTCAAACAGCAGCTTCCCCCGACACCAAGATCACAAGGCAAACAACTACCATTTTGTCATGGCATAGGAGCTTTCAGTGCAAAGAACGCTTGCACATCCTTTACATGGCACTTTGAATTCATGGCCATTATTTGACTGAAAAGAAGTTAAGCATGGTTAAAAAAATGGTGGAGGGAAAAGATTACATTTTAAAAGATAGCATTGTGCCTACTCTGTTGTTGTTATTTACACAGCCTTCTCACTGTCTTTGTCTTAGAGGCAATGAGGAGTCTGGGCTGTAATTTAAGGGGACAGAACACATTTTTACAAGGCCTAAATAGAACACCAATGAGTTCAACTTACCTTTCTTCCTCATATCCATTTAGAAAATGCAGTGAATGTGTTTTGCTCAGGATCTGGCAGATGAAATATGGCAAACTAGCCAAAAGTGGCTTGGGATTGATTGATTGATTGATTGATTGATTGATTGATTGAACCCTTGTTTGTGGCTCAGCTCTCATGCCCAAGCCACTGGGATCAATTTGTTCTGAAGGCACCCTGCTGCGATGCACCTGCTCTCTTGCCTGTGGCACCTGATGGTTTGAGTTGCATCAGTGGATCACCAAGAGGCTGATGGGTAGATGCTTCTTCCTTCAGCCATGGAGTTGCAGTAGAAGATGGCCTGGTCCGTATCCTAGCAACACAAATCCTTTGTGTGTTTGTTTTAGGGCGAAGCCGGTTCCGCTGGCCCCGCTGGCCCTGCTGGTCCTCGTGGAAGTTCTGTAAGTAGTGGAATAATTTCTTTTAAAAGTGTGACATGAACAGGTTCTAGGAACCTTTGATATGAAATGGCGATTATTTTTTCTCACTGGGATGTGTTTTGGTTCTCCTCCCCTGCCATAGGGTGAACGTGGTGAGGTTGGCCCTGCTGGTCCTCCTGGATTTGCCGGCCCTCCTGTAAGTATGAAGAGAAAGATTGGCTTTCACGTGGTTTTTAATAGTTTGGGGCTATAATGTATTTTGAGTAACATTTCTCCCCTCTTGACTTCTTAAGGGTGCAGCTGGTCAGACCGGTGCTAAAGGTGAAAGAGGCCAGAGAGGACCTAAAGGAGAACAAGGCCCACAAGGTGCTGTCGGGTCTGTTGGCAACTCTGGCCCCTCTGTAAGTCAAATGAATTTTAATGACCTTCTGATCAAACTGTGTAGTCTCTTTGGATTTCATAGTGCTACATCCATAAGCCCATTGCATAGCTGTGAAGCAGAATGCTTGTATGGTTCAAATCTAGAATTACTGTTAGGCTGATTTGTGAAGTGCCTAAATCTTTCCCAAAGAGCAGGAACAAAGCATGCCAGTCCCAAAAGGTCTAGATTGCCTTCAGCACTACATTTGGAGGAATTCGGAGTTAGGTAAACCTTGCAGGGGTGGGGAATCTGTGGCCTTCCAGATGTTGATGAACTCCAGCTCCAATCAACTCCTTCCAGCATGGCCAGTGGTCAGCAATGATGGGACTTGTATTCCAGCAGCAACTACGTGGTCCTTACTCCTTCCTTATAAGCTATTTTCAAGGAGTTAATATGCTATAGATTGGTGGTAAGGAACCAATACCAGTGGCCATCTTTCTGGGTAGATTGTGTATGTACAGTATTTCCAGAGGAGTTTTGACATACACGGGTGGCGCTGTGGGTTAAACCACAGAGCCTAGGACTTGCCGATCAGAAGGTCGGCGGTTCGAATCCCCACGACGGGGTGAGCTCCCGTTGCTCGGTCCCTGCTCCTGCCAACCTAGCAGTTCGAAAGCACGTCAAAATGCAAGTAGATAAATAGGTACCGCTCCGGCGGGAAGGTAAATGGCATTTCCGTGCACTGCTCTGATTCGACAGAAGCGGCTTAGTCATGCTGGCCACATGACCCGGAAGCTGTACACCAGCTCCCTCGGCCAATAAAGCGAGATGAGCGCCACAACCCCAGAGCCGGTCACGACTGGACCTAATGGTCAGGGGTCCCTTTATCTTTACTAGCACTCCTGGTATATCACTGATAATCAAATTATCATAAGCACTATCAATTCATTGAATGAAGAGTAGTACTTTGAAGAGTATATGAGTACTGACTGAACTAAAATGACCGCTGGGAGGAGTGCAGAGAGAAGAAATGCTGTGGTGCAGCGAAACCAGCCGCCTTCATCTGTCCCAGCTGCAACAAAACATGTCTCTCCCATATTGGTTTCTACAGCCACAGCAGGCGCTGTAACTTCCCAACAGTTTGACTTTACCCCCAATGGCGCACTCCTCCATTGTCTCTCAAGACAGATGGGTGCCAACACCAACTGACTGAACACTGTAACTCTTATGTTAATTTTTCTGCCTGTGGTTGGTAGCATATGAACTACCACTGTTCTTAGAAAAATCATCTCATGTACGAGGTAGTGGTAATGTCAACACTCTTCAAAACCAAGTTAGCAACTTTGGGGTGGCGTCTTGTCCACGTTATGACTACTGTTACAAAGTAGTGGTGTGTTGCTGGACTACAAATCCCATCATCATCCCATCACATTGGCCATTGGAGTCCCAACACCAACATCACTGGGAGGGCCACAGGGTTCCCCGTGCCTGCATTAGAGTATGAAATAGTGTCTGATCCTCCTTTCAATAAGTCAGTAGCATAGCTTTCATTAATTTTTAACTCCAATCATGATCAAGCCAATATTTGACAGCTGGAACTTTGCAGTACTCTACTTATCTTCATTTTTCCTACTCTTTCTTCTTGTATATAGGGTCCCGTTGGCCCTGCTGGTCCCACTGGAGGTCGTGGTGATTCTGGTCCACCTGTAAGTGTAGAAACTTATTATGTTGATGCTCCTACATCCACCCTCCTACTGGTCCTTGTAAGTCCTGATCTCTTCATTGATCTTTTTCCCCCCAACAGGGTGTCACTGGTTTCCCTGGTGCTGCTGGAAGATCCGGACCCCCTGGCCCCGCTGTAAGTAGCCATTGAGAACACTCCATCTGTAAATTTAAACAAGGTAGAAGACATAAAGGGTCTGGTGCTTCTAATTCCTCTTTGCAAAGAACGATCCTGGATAACTGGGGTTCTTTGGAACCTTGTCAACAGTTGTTCGAAAAGATCTGAAGTAGTGGGCAAGCTTCTCTGAAAGTTATCCATCACTGCCAACCTTCTCCAGCAAATATGCAGCCATTGAGTACACAACACGGTGACAATTGGGCTCAACAGCCCTTCCCAAAACCCTGGATTAGCAGAAGGCTTATCTATACAGTGCATATGAATGAATGTGACTAAGAAAACTCCTCTCTCCTTTACTCAAAGCAGCACTGGAAGAAGGGAATTTGGGTAGGAGGCTGCTTGACCCTTCCCCAACAGCCTCTTTTCATCTGAAATCCCCCTCGTTGAAATTGCTTTTCCACCCACAAATTTCCACACTACTTTTCTCTCGCAAAAATATTGCCTTAACATTTGGCTGGAGAGGGGCTGGATTAACCAGCTTCCTGTAAAGTTATGGGGGTGGGAGATGTAAGCATCCCTCCTCACTCTTTACTCCATATTGTCCCGTCCTGTCCTCCCTAACACTTGCTCTCAATTGAAGTGTGCTCCTGGAGTTCTCTTGTACACATTTGCATGTCATATACCACTGATCCTTGGCTAGAACATGCTCCAGAATCCTGCGCCATGTGTAACGTTTCTATGGCAGAGCTCCTGGAATTCCTCAACTGGACAAGTCGCTGTGGAAAATGTCCCCTGTACATAGAAACCTCGACGAAAGGAGTCCATTGATTCCATGTGATCCTCAGGAGCAAGCTTGTTGTAATCCTGCATGGTTAAAATCACCACCACCAAGATTAGTTGTTGTGGTGTTGTTATTGTTTTGTTTATCACCAAGAATTTTTGTCAGTTCTTTGCTATCTGGTTTAATATTTTGCTCTCTGTGAACTGGTTACACCAGCAACGTAACCATGGGCATTCATTTACCTGTCTACTTTATCCCTAGGGCATCACTGGTCCCCCTGGCCCTCCTGGCCCAGCTGGCAAAGAAGGTATCAGAGGCCAACGTGGTGACACTGGTCCAGTTGGCCGTGCTGGTGAACCTGGTATTGTTGGGCCACCTGGATTCAGTGGAGAGAAAGGTCCAAGTGGAGAAAGTGGTGCTGCTGTAAGTTATTACAAATACTTCATTTTCCTTCCTTTTCATCATTTTCATTATCATTATTATTACCCATTGTTCAGCAAGGTAAAATTCAGAATTAAAAACAGTTTAGATCAGTCATGCCTGAATACCAGTTCTTAGGCCTGCCTTCACCAACCTGGTGCCCTCCAGAACTACAACTCCCATCAGTCCCCAGCCAGCACAGCGATGCTGCCTGGGGCTTATGGAAGTTCAGTCCATAACAGCTGGAGAGAGGCACCAGGTAGGCCAAGGCTGTGTTAGTCATTCTTGCCGTATTTCTCAGAAATACAGACATCAGCCAACACAGCCCATGAGTGTGTGTTCTTCAAAGCATATAGGAATCTCCCTTTTAAGTACATGCAGACATAAACCAATGCATCAATACCATTCAGGTCTTCTGCTGGATTGGAGTGACATGGCTTCTCTGAGTCCAGTTCTGCTTCATTTTTTTTACTCCAGGGGAATGTGTCACTTTCTTCATGAGCTTTGCTGCTCTCAGTAGGACTGCTATCAGCAAGGTCCTATTCAACCTTTATTTATTTGAAGTTGTTTTATTTATACGAACCCATCCCTAAGTAGCAGGATGAAATCAAGGATATATATAATCTTGATTTTCAATATTTAGGGCTCCAGAATTCTGTGCATTGTGTGGACTTTCAACCTTCCATGGTAGTCAGGACAAGAATTCCACAAAATGTTTGGACACAATGGATTGCCCATTGCACCGGATGATGATGTGGCTCACACCCCCAAATCTCTTGTGAATAGTCTAAAAAAAGAAAAAATGCATTTAAGTGAAGACTTTGAAAATATCTGTCCTTGCATCAAATAGTACAGAAGTATTGATGTGCATGTAAATTGGTCTCAGCAAATTCTAAGCTAAATCTTTGCAGCCACTGGCTGAATTCACAACCATAAGGTCAATAGCCTTATTTGGACAATTTAAGGAAGGAATCAGTGCCTGTTAGCATGGTTCTAGGTGCTGCCCCTGGAGAATGGCTAGCATAATCCACCATGGATCAATGATGTCATTGGCCTACACCACCACTGAGAATTGCTAGTCGTTCTCCAGGTGTGGCAACTGCAGCATGAAGTCCCACTTTCTGCTGGTTTCATTGGCCCTGCAAGTGGCAAATAATGAATATGTTTTAATTTGATTTGCTCTTGAGGTCATTAGGCTTATTCTGGCATTGCCATTAAGTGGTCCCATTCCCAAACTTAAACAAGATGACCTGAAACAGAATAAGGATTTCAAGGCTGCCTGATTTGTCTTTAAGAAGGCTGGATAACCTTAATCTGAGTACATCAGAAGAGATACGTGCACAACTGAGATCAAATTAAGTTGCCAAAGGAGATGGGAAGAACCAGTTTCATTTATGTTACAAATTGGAAGTTTGCTAGTCTGTAAATAGGATCTGAAAATTTTATTCTGCTCTTTTCTTTGTGTAGGGTGCCCCTGGTTCCCCTGGTCCTCAAGGTCTTCTTGGAGCTCCTGGTATCCTTGGTATTCCTGGCAGCAGAGGAGAACGTGGTCTCCCAGGCATTGCTGGATCACTTGTGAGTACCATATTTGCCAAGTCTTCAGCTAGGTGGCAGATATGCTTTGTCTGGAATTAGAATGGTGCATGCTAAATTCAATGCTGAACTCTTGGTTTTTTTAACCTGGAGGAGAAACACAGCGTAAAGTTGCTCCTTTGGAGTTGTGCGCTTCTGTCTCATGGCTTGCTCCTACAAGTGCGTTGTGGCACTGTTTCATAGGATGTGACATTGGGTACCAATGCTGGTGTGGGAGTTCACCTGATGCCCTCAAGCTAGCTGCCTCCTGAGGGTGACTGTACCATTCTGGCAGGACATGTACCAGAAATTCCCTGAAGGAAGGCCCGGGATTGGCTGTTGCTTGGCAAGTGGGAACCGGTTATATGGTCCTGCCCTGTCAGCTGTTCAACCAATCACGTTTTTGCCTTGGCAGTGGAAATTCCTGCTTGCACCGCCATAGCTGGAACAGACTCAGAAGTTTAGTCTGCACATGTATCATGAGCAAGAGCTGCCTTCTGTTGAGCTGCGTTATAGAACATCCTATAGGATGTCTGGTGTTGGGCAGGTAAAAACCTGGCTCAGGTGAAAAGGGAGTTTGCAGGCACTGCTGACTGGTAGAACCTGCAAAGCCCATTTCAAAGTACTGTGCTAAATAGCACTTTGAAAGGGGCTTTTGGAGACCCCTACAGGCAATAAGAAAATGATGTCATCATTGTGACATCAAACTTGGCCTACCAGTGGGTGGTGAGTAAGGAGATAACAGTCTGGGCTAAAATAAGGTTACCAGATTTTTTTCAAAGAATCTAGGGACACTTTTTTTTAAAGAGAGACAAAAAGTTATTTTTTAAAAAATAAATAAAAAAGAATATCTTCTCTTCTGTGATCTCCTCTGTCGCACGGCCTTCCTCTGGGCCCCGGCCTGCTCTCTTGGAGCTCTAGCCGCCGTGGAGTAGGCTCGGGTTAGCCCTGGTCTCGGCCACCTGTCCTTGCCCTCCCGGTGCTCTTATACCTCTTTTCCTCAGCGGTGGCAGTGGTGCAGCAAGGTCGGGGCTCCCCTCTTTTATCCTTCCTCCTTCTCTCTCTTCCTTCTCCTCCTCTCCTCCTTCTCCCTGCGTCGGCTCCAGGGTTTTCCTGGCCCAGAGCGCCACTGGCTGGGTGCTCTCCCGACTCGATGTCAGCGGTTCCTCCAGTTGACGTATGGGGCATCCCCACTTTCCTCTCGGCAGTGGTGGCAGCAGTGGAAGTCTCAGCAGCCCAGTGCCAGCCTGGTAGCGCAGTTGGCTCTGGCTGGCTTCAGGAGCTGCTCACTGCTGTGGCGCCCGCCATTTTGCCTCGCTGGAAGTCCCCATATGATGTGTCTTGTGCAACATTCATTCCCTACTAATAAATCTACAATGCTTAAAATATAAATCCGGGGACATTAAATGAAATCTGGGGACATTCCAGGGACAGATTTTGTCCCGTGACAGATTTGTAAATCTGGGGACTGTCCCCGGGAAGCGGGGACATCTGGTAACCATAGGCTAAAAAGATTCTTCCACCCCTGCTGTAGAGCATCAAGCATCAGCTGAAAGTTATATAGTAGTCAAATAATGAATGGCAAATAGGATGTATTGAATATTTTGCTAGTTAAGTATACGAACAGCAATGTAATGTATCCCTGCTCTTGTTTTTAGGGTGAGCCTGGTCCCCTTGGTATTGCTGGTCCCCCAGGTGCCCGCGGCCCATCTGGTCCCGTGGGTTCCCCTGGTGTGAATGGTGCCCAGGGCGAAGCTGGACGTGATGTAAGTATGCCTTTTTGGTCATAACAGTGGGGAAAATAGAGGTGGGGAAGGTGGAATCCTAAATTTTCAGCAGCATTTAAAATCACATTTGAAGACTATTTAACACAGCTGTTTTTCTTTTGCATGAAGGTGTTTGTTTGAGATTTATTTTTTAATTCAGTGAAATGGAAGTGGGATCCACAAATAGGATAGCAGATGTAATGTACTTTGCATGTTGAAGTGTGCTTTGGAGGTCGTAGACAGCAATGCAATTGATCCTATAAAGTGATCCATCCCCATGCTCCACTAGCTGCCATTGTAGGAAACCTCACAATGACCATATACAGATAATCATGCCTCATCTTAATAAAGTGAGGTCTGAACTGTACACTTGGCCATTTTGTTCCTCCCTTTGTGCGAGTGAGAAAACAAACCAGGAAATCTTCCACTGACTATAATTTCCCATTTCATGTAGGCTTGAAAAATACAGTTAGCAGCTTTAGAGCAAGATAGTATATTCAGCCATGGTTTGAAATTGGCTTAATATGATGTCTTGTTCCTTAGATGTTAGCCATATTTTCCTGATTTGTACAATCAGGAATTAAGTTTTCTGGGTGATATATAATCATCTCTCCCCCCCCCCCTCTCACCATTAAGGGAAGAGTGAATGGGCTTCATGTGTGGCCAAAAGGCTCACTCATAATGTAGTTTATTAAGCCAATATATGATTATCCAAACTCGCCCATTGAAAATGTGGCTCCCTCAGCCTGAAAAGCAAGGTGAGCGCCGCACCCCATAGTCTCCTTTTGATGGGACTTAACCGTCCAGGTGTCCTTTACCTTTTGTTTTTTGTTTTTACCTTCATGTACACAGTGAGGAAGAAATGATAACATGAAAAGATAAGAAGGGGGGGGATAATATTTCCATTAAAATCACACAGTTCTCAGAACATTCCATTACTTTTGGTCTGATGAAATAAAGCTGTAATAAAATGAAATGCATAAATAGAGTGCAAAAAAATGGATCAATGTGTTTCTATAATGTCTAAATTACTTAGGAAATCTGTACAATCTAGAAATTAACTGAATCCATCCCTCTGAAACTAGTAATTTGGGGGGTGGGGGAACAATCACAATGGAAGAATAAAGTGTGACAGATTATTCCACTTGGAATAATCTGTTCTGTGATTTGGAGCTGGGGGCAGGAGGGAGGTACAGAACATGCTGTCATTCCCCTGTCAGTAAAGTAAAGCTTTTTCCCCATGTCGTGTGTGATGTTAAGATTATATTTTTCTTCACAGGGGAATCCAGGTAACGATGGTCCTCCAGGCCGGGATGGTACTCCTGGTTACAAGGTAATCGCGTTTCCCCCTTCTCTAGGCAGAAGTGAGCCTGTGCTTGCTACAAGCTCATTCCTTTGGACTTCTAAAGGTTTTCCATTTAGGGAAGTCTCCAGGTATTTAGTTGTATGTCGAGATTGATATGAAAGTTGTACAACTGGGGGGGTGGATGGAAGGGGGTGTGGGATGTGTTGTTTTTCTTTTCTGTCTCTGTATTAAAAATGCAAATTAAAGGTCTTCCATTTGTCCTTTGCCTTCATCTTTTCAGGGTGAACGTGGCGCTCCTGGCAACCCTGGTCCCTCTGGTGCTCTTGGTGCCCCTGGCCCCCATGGCTCTGTTGGCCCTGCTGGCAAACCTGGAAATCGTGGCGAACCTGTATGTGACTTCTATGCTTTTCATAAAATCAAAAGTCAGATGTAATCTAACAGGGCTGCATTTGAAAGCCATGTTTACTGATTGCCCCTTTTCCCTCCAAGGATCTCAAGGGTGGTATGCATGACTTTCCCTTTTCCTTGTTTAATGCCCACAGCAACCCTGTGAGGTAGGTATGGCTGAGAGGCAGCGACTGGCCCAAGGGAGCTTCGTTTCCTAGTGGGGATTTGAACCCTGATCTCACAGGTCCTAGTCTGGCACTGTAACCACTACACCACCAATGGGTGCCTCCCGCACTGAGAAGCCCTTACAGGCAGTCTACCTGGTGGCATTGAGAACCTTGGCCAAAACCTTTAGGAAGGGGTGGGGATTCTATGAATTTAGTTGACCTGTTGTAGTTTTGTACTAGACTTAACTGCTTATTGAATGGGTTGGGGGTTGGATACCAGGCAAGTGGGATTTACTGCAGAACATCACAGTGTGGACTGCTCCTGTCCAGTGTTGGCCAGCCATGCTGTCTTCTAGGGTACTCCATTGCACCTGATTCCAATGGGCCCTTAGAATTGTGTGGCCACTGAGCATGCTCAGTCCTTATTAAGCCAGTTTTTTATAGCGAGGGTGCATCTTAAATATGTTTGTACAAACCAGCACCTTCCTTTTCTCAGTGGTCCCATTTGGATTGCTATGCTGTTGTCCATCACCAGCTGAGTTTGCTATTAGATGGAGGGGTAATTTTGTTACTGCTGTGAGCCCTGAAGGCTTACCAAAGCGTGAGAAACGTTATCGTTGATGATGATGATATTTTGGTCTACATTCAATGCCTGATTCCTAAAGCACATCCTCTCATCACATGCACAAGTCCCCTAACTACCATTCATCCCATCTAGTATTTCCCCCTTATATCCTGTCCAATAAGAAGAGTATTCTGTTCCTTGTATCAATAAGACTTCCATCTTCCAGCTTTTCTCAGACCTAAAATCTGGCCCTTGCACTTCTGTGTTGTGATGAGGAAGGGAATTACAGGTGTTAACCCTGAAGCCTAGTGAACCCTGAAGCTTAGTAGGATGGTGCTATTCTTCCATCCCTGTTTTCTGCATGGTGGGTGCCCACTATTTGCCTGGGAGCCCTATTCTACTAAAAACTTGGCATAATGGCTAGTACCATCCTGTAAACTATGGCCAAACCCTCTACTGTATCGCTGAACATTCCACTACTGCCAATTCATTGAAAAAGAAAGCAGCGGGGATCACAGTATTCCTTCTTGATTCTCATTGATGTGGTACCAGTGCGCTTCCCATTTCATCTCCAATGAATGAAGACAACCTGTTGTCAAGCGGCTTTGAGCTGCCACATCACTCCCCCCTGTGGCATTAGTCTCTGTACGGTTACACTTTTTGGCTCCCTTGAAACAGAAGTCCCTTTGCAACCAGACCTCCCAAAAGAAGGCCTTCCGAAAATGCCATGCATGCTCTTTCATTCCAGCAGCCAATTGCTATGACTGGCTTTGGGTGTTCTCTTCATGTCTGGTGAACAGTGCAAGTGATTTGAACTTACAGTTCAGTGCATTTGATAATGCACTGAACTATCCCAGCTCTTCCCTTAGCATGTGCTTCCCATGAAGGAAGGGGGGGGAAACTACCTACAGTCACACTTTGGGCATTGTGGCCAAAAGAAACGCAGAGGACATGAAGTGTGAACCACTTGTGCTTCCTGTTCTTGTCCATATTATGAATGTACTGAGCCACCCTTGGGTCATTCCTTTGTTGCTCAAGGAAAGGGAGCTTTGTCATCACAATCTACAGCGAGCCGTTTCTCTAACTGTGCTTTGTCACCATTTCAGGGTCCTGTTGGAATTGCTGGTCCTGCTGGTCCTGCTGGTGCAAGAGGTCTTGCTGTAAGTTCTGATTTTGTTTCGCTTCTGTAATTATGTCCTTTTGGTAAGAAGGCCCATGATGAAGACAGGAATGGAGATCTGGGTTCTGGAAATCAAGTCAGAGGGTTGTATAGATCATGGGGAAATTTTGGCATGAGTAGGAAGTTTAGAATATGGTAGTGGTCTTTCCCTTTGGTTGAAAGGTTTTAAGATTGCAATGGTGGGGTACCTAGCCTAACTCCCCTTCCTTATGCGATTGACTTGTGAGCCCTTTGAGGACAAAGAGAAAGCAAGCGTCGAGTGTAGTAATTTTGAGATGCAGGCTCATCAAAATGGACACAACCTGCTATACGACTTAAGGCTGGATATAAGCAAAAACCAATGCTTAGGAAACTTTCTAGTCCCAAGCAGAGCTTTTCTTCAGCTGGAACTCACCAGAACTCAGTTCCAACACCTCTCAGGTGTTCACCATTGCCATTCTAAGAGAACAAGGGAGGCATTCATGATGAGTTCCAGCACCTCTTTTTCTAGAAAAATAGCACTGGTCCCAAGCGAGGACTCAGGCTGTTCCTGCTTAGACCAGATCAGTGGTAGAGTAACAGATTGGTAAAAAGGAGGGGGTCCCTGAGACATTTTGAGCCGCAGTCCTTGCTCAGCAGAATTGTTTTTAAACAGAGGTAAATCTGCTTTCTAGACGTGAAAATGTTCCAAAAGCAAACGTACTTGTGTGTGTCTAAACAAACTCTGCAGGTGGAAAGTTCCCTGCAAAGATTCTGTTTTTCACCTTTCCCTTTTTGTGCCCTCCACAGGGCCCAGCAGGTCCACGTGGCGAGAAGGGTGGTCCTGGTGACAAGGGACCCAGAGGCGCTCCTGGCTTCAAGGGACACAATGGACTTCAGGGTCTGCCCGGCATTGCTGTAAGTGTGTTGCCCGAACAATGGGGCGAAACAGCAACAGAAATAATATAGCCTCCCTGATCATCAGCACATTCACAGTGCCCTGTATCATTGGTTGCATGCTCCAAGGCCCTTCGGGATTAGTCTGTGTGAAGGAGCTATTGCTGTGGTGTTGCCTTTTCACACTAAAAGGAGTAAGACTTGGTCCACATAGCTCAACATCGACAACTCAGCCCGGCAGCAGCTCTCTGCAGAGTCGGCGGCATTTCCTTTCCATTAGGCCAGCAATTAATGTTCAGAAGCGGAGATGTTGTGTATGACTGAAGCCCATCTAGAAATCCTGCCCCAGTGGCCAGATACATGGGGGCAGGCGGTGGTTATTCGGTGAGGGGGGCAAGAGACCATATATGCTAAGTGGCATATTTGTCGTCATTATCACTTCCTGTTTCTCAGGGATGGGACTGGACATCCTGTTATAAGGACAGCGAACCAGTTGTCCTTCAGATGTCCTCAGCCTCCGACTTCCATCACTCCTGACCACTACCTGGGCTGGCTGGGACTGATGGGAGTTGAGGTTCAATAACATCTGGAGGTTTTCTTACCTTCTGCACTCCTGCCCTATTTGTTTAAAACAAAAACAGATTTTGAGAATCAAAATAAGCCCTTCATTATATTGTCTCCCCGCCATGAATTTGCCATTTGCGCAAGGATGAATATTCTGCATGGAAGTCAACACAGGGGTAAGTCATGTTTTTAAAAACCTCTCTCCTTTCAACAGGGTCATCATGGAGACCAAGGTTCACCTGGTGCTACTGGACCTGCTGGCCCAAGGGTATGTGAACACTCTCCCTTTGTGTGGGATATTGAGCAGTATTGTTGTTGTTGTTTTTTGGAAAAAAGTGATTATATATTTCATTGCTTTGGTGGTGTACTAATCTGTGGGTGTTTCTTTGCTTGCTTCCTTCAGGGCCCTTCAGGTCCTTCTGGTCCTCCTGGCAAAGATGGCCGCAACGGTCTTCCTGGACCTGTTGGACCTGCTGGTGTGCGTGGCTCTCAGGGTAGCCAAGGACCTTCTGTAAGTATGAAACTGGATGCTGAGGGTATGGGGCTGAAACCATCAATTTTAAACACAAGCGGCACCCGGCTGTCTGTGTTTGCTCAGAAGGAAGTGGCACCGCAATCAGTGGGGATAACTCCCAGGTAAGCGTGTATAGCAGGAGTAGCCAAGGTGGAGCCCTCCGGATAATGTTGGACTACAGCTTGCTTCCCCCCCTGATTATTGCCACATGGGCTGAGGCTGATGCGAGTTGGAGTCCCACATCACCTGAACAGCTACCCCCGTGACACAGGATTACAGGCTTGAGTTGCAACCCTATGCAGTTTTCCTGGGAGGAAGCCCCAAAGAATGCAGTGAAGCTTACATCTGATCAAACTTACATAGGACAGTGCTTCTATATTCTATTTCATAAAATGTATATGCCACTTTATTGTTAAAAAATAAAGCAAAACCTCCAAGCAAATGTGTCATTAGTGCATTTAGTTTGAGAAACTTGTATTTGGTTTTTATTTTTAATTTATTGGGGTTTTTTGTTTTGTTACCATATTATCATTATTATTATCATTATCATTATTATTGCAAACTGCCCTGTGATCCTCAGATGAAAAGCGGTATAGAAATTTAACCAATAATAAAAAAGAAAATATTATTTTCTTAAGTTCTACAATTCCAGACGCATGCTACATGAGAGTGAGCCCCACTGAACACAATGGGACTTGCTTCTGAGTAAACAGATGTAAGATTGCCATGTAAATGTTTGAAATAAAAAAGCTCCCCTTTTATTTGACTTTCTAGCCCTAATTGGGCATTATACAGTTACCAGACATGTGAGGGAAACTGAGGCAGAGCAGGGACGAGCATGCCATCTCCACTCCCTCCGTCATGTCACTTGGCCAATCCCTGCCACCCTTCACATATTAGAGGGCAAATGTCTGCAGCAGGGGACCCTGAGGTCCTCACATAGGCCCCTTGCACAAGTTAGAACCCTGATCAGAATTTTTGTTATGATTTTTTGGGGGGGGAGGAGCAGCATCAAACCTCTTCTCCACTATGTGCTGCATTCCCAGTTAAAATTGTGCCCCCCCCCCGGTGCCTGTTATTAAATTTTCAAAATGCAACGTAAGTAGAAGAAACTCAATTAGTGTGGAACATTGTTTGGCCATCGTCTGGTGTTCATATTACATTTGACCTCACTCTTGCAAGTGATGTTGAACCAGGCAAAGAGTCCACGCTCTTTGCTTAGTGAGTGCTTCATTAAGACTACATGTTTGGTGTCCAGCATCCACTGCCTCATCACTAGGGTTAATGAACATGGGCCACTTCTATAACAGGCCCCAGAAGAGCCATTTGATGCACCTTGCTCTGTGTTTAGGCTCTTCGTGGGGAGCAGGGGTTGGGCCTTCTGCACAATCAAGTGAACTTGATTTCAACAAAGGCATGTTCATTTCTGAACACTTTTAGGGTCCCCCAGGCCCACCTGGCCACCCTGGCCCACCTGGTCCCAATGGCGGTGGATACGAAATTGGCTATGATGCAGAATACTACCGGGCAGATCAGCCATCTCTGAGACCCAAGGACTATGAAGTTGATGCCACCCTGAAAACATTGAACAACCAAATCGAGACCCTCCTGACCCCAGAAGGCTCCAGGAAGAACCCAGCCCGCACCTGCCGTGACCTAAGGCTCAGCCACCCAGAATGGACCAGTGGTATGTTAGTGCTAGATGCTTGACCCAGTGGCTTGCTGACCATGTAATGCACTCATGGGTGGGTGGCCAATGGAAATCTGTGTGTGCCATTTGTCCATGCAGCTGCCATTCTTCCTTTTGTCTGGGAAACCTTTTGGTAGTAGCAGGGAGAGGCAGGTGGACAAACTACTAGACCAGGAACAGCCAAGTTTGTGCCCTCCAGATGTTGATGGACAACAATTCCCATCATCCCTAGCTATTGACTGTGCTGGCTGAGGCTGATGGGAGTTGTAGGCTGACAGCATCTACAGAGCATCGTGTTGGTTACCCCTGCATTAGACTGTCTGTGTCGCTCTCACATAATTCTATCAGCTGTGTTGGGGTAAGAACAGATGGAGAATCAAATTTTTCCATCTGCATAATAAAATCTCTCCTTGTAGACTGCAGGAATTGTTTTTATCAACACAGCCAGCCCCACCCCCCAAATAAGCCCATATCAGGGCTTATGGCTTTTTATTTAAAACTACTGGATCTCCCCCTCTTTTCTGTTCCAACCCCACACCTAATTCCTCTCCACTTTTAGCCCTTCACATCAACAAGTTAACAAATGGTACAACTAGATTTATTTATTTTTTTATATATATAAAATTTTTATTGGGTTTTCACATTTTTATAGACATACAAACATAAAAAGACACAACAAAACACGTATAATTTCATAAACTTACTTTCATTCCCTTCTTTCCTTGACTTCCCCACACCCCCCTTCCCACATTCCAATTTCATTAATTATCTCAGCAAATTATTTTCTCCCATCTCTTAAATGTTATTCTCGTCTTTTCTTAAAGTTTATCGCTTTTTCTTGGCCCAATTTTACTTATCCAGCTTTATACATTAAATACTTTCTCTAGAGTCGGCCTAAATTCTCTCCCACAAATTCCCTCCTTAATATGTTAAACCAAAAATCATTATATTCCCATTCTAAATCTCAGATTTTCACTATTCTACTCTCCCCTCCCCCCTTCCCCGGTTTCCGTCCCTTCCCAAACCAATGTCCTCAAAGAAAAGAAACCGTTTTAGCCCGGATTTCTCACATCCGAGGCCCTTAAGCCCCAGTTAGTCTCTCTCCACCAGTTTTGTTGGTAGTCCATTTTGTTGGCCTTCTCTTCTCGAGGGGGTTCTGCCACCAGCCCCTCGTATTTCCCTCTTTCCAAATCAGCCAAGAGCAGTTTCTGGCCAGGATCAATCAGTCTCCCATAGTCCAACCTGAAGAAGAAGTCCCAATCATGCTTGTCTGTTTTTTTATAATCCAATATTCGAGTTATTCCAGGGGCTTCTTCCTTTATCTTTCTCTCCTTCTGCAGATTTGTAATCCACTGGTCATCTTCTTTATTTCCTTTGTTTCCAAAGGTTGCAGGCTCTTGGTTGGTTTTTTCCACTTGCGTTTCCTCTCCTCTTTCTTCTTCTTTTTCCCCCAGTTCCAAAATTATCTTTTCTTCTGCAGCTGCAGAGTTTTTTTCCATCCACTTTGTATCATCAACAGAGTTGTTTAGTTCAAGATTGAAGGTCATCAATTGTTCACTCATAATAGTACTGTGCTCTTGTAGAATTCCCACAAGACAAAACATTCTTTCTATCTCTGCCCATACTTTTCTTTCTGCAGCCATTGCAATGTCTTTAGTTCCCTCCAGGGGAGTTTCCATCAGTTCTTTTCCAACAATCCGTTACTTTGTTGTTCACAGTCACCTTGTTTCCAGTCAGTTCACTTTTAGTGTAGCACTTTCAATCCAAAAAGATATTATTAACACAGTTCCAATCTTTAGTCTCCCGTTTGACAGCTCTTTTGACAGCTGTCAAACTCCTTATTCTTTTTCTCGGGCTCACACACAGGGCGCTTCCCGGGTCTAGGGGGGGGGGGTCAGCCAAAAAAGAAAGACCTCTGAAATTCCTCTCTCTTCCTCTCCAGAACAAATACTTCTTAATCCAATTTATGAAAGTTATCTGTTTAAACACCAGAGTCTTTTCCGACCTAGTGGTCCTCTCTTTGCTTTAAATCCTTTAGTGGGGGGGGGGGAGTGTGGACTTCCTTTTTAACATGTCCCCCCGATCGTACTTAAATTCCAGGATAAAATCTTTTAGTGCCGAAATTTCCTTCTACTCACGGGTTACATTTTCCAGTCCAATTTCAGGAAGAAAGATAGCGCTCTTCGGTCATGGCTCGCGGCTTCGCTCCGCCGAGGTAGCGATGGACTCTCAGCACCACGCCGCTCCCCAGTCCACTCCGCAGCCTTTAAAAAGGCTCTTCGCGGGTCGGGGAGGGCGCTTAGGGTGCCCACCGAGTCACCAAGTCCGCAGGCTTCCGCGCCTGCGGTTTTTAAGGGTCCCCGTGTCGCCGGCACGGCAAGACCCGTCCTCAACGGAGCCAATTCCCTCCGGAGCTCGGAGGGAATCCGCCATTACCCGTTCGCGCTATCCCGGAAGTCCCCTGGTACAACTAGATTTAAACAATAACTATTGGTTCCACGTAAGTGATTTTTAAAAGGGGGGGATTTGAGGTTTCTGTATTGTCCGTACTTGTACTGTTTCTATGGCTGCAGCAGTGTGAGTATTTAACATGAAGATGGGCTTACTGTTGCTTTTTAAAACGATAGGCTTCTACTGGATTGATCCTAACCAAGGCTGCACCATGGATGCCATTAGAGTTTATTGTGACTTCTCCACTGGTGAGACTTGCATCCATGCCAATCCAGAAAGCTTCCCAGCTAAGAACTGGTACACCAGCAAGAACACTGCCGAAAAGAAACACGTTTGGTTTGGAGAAATGATGAATGGTGGTACTCAGGTGAGTTTCCATACTGCATCCATTATGATAAATGTGTTCTCTAAGGCCAAAAACATTCTAGTAAGGAAGGCAAAAACCCCGCTGATTATTTTTTAATCCACACAACAGATACATTAACCCTGTTCATAAGAAGGGTTTGTGACCCTCCAGACTCACTGGACTCCAATCCTTCATTGTCCCCAGCCATAGCGACTATCTGAAGTTTCAGTCCAATGAGATCTGGAGTTGCACAGGTTTCCCACCCCAAGTCTACCACCTCTGAATCTCAAACTTCCACTTAGCATCATGAATTATCGCCATGGATAGGGATTGAGTGGGGTGAGGAAACAAACTCCCCGCTGCTGCTGCTGCTGCTGCTGCTGCTGCTGCTGCTCCTTCTTTGGCCAGTGAGTGAGGCCCCTTGCCATGATGCTTTGCCTGGATCTTCCCAGTGGCTTTGGACAAAACTTAAGTTCTGACGATTTCTTCTCAAATGCTGGTGGTACTCCGCCCCACCCCCCAATTGCCTTGCCCTTCAGAGGCCAAGGTGTTCCAAGTTGACTTATGTGCAAAATGTATTTCATAATATGCGTGTGATTTTTGACTGAAGCTTTCCCCTTCCGTTCCGTTTTTAGTTTGAGTACAACGAGGAAGGTGTAACCACCAAGGACATGGCCACCCAACTTGCCTTCATGCGACTACTGGCTAACCATGCTTCCCAGAACATCACTTACCACTGCAAGAACAGCATCGCTTACATGGATGCAGAAACAGGCAGCCTGAAGAGCGCTCTGTTAGTGCAGGGATCCAACGACGTCGAACTCCGAGCTGAAGGCAACGGCAGGTTCATGTACAATGTTCTTGAAGACGGCTGCTCTGTAAGTACCAGTTTCTTCCTGCTTATCACTATCTTTGAGTGTCACTGCCCTCCTACAGAGCCAGGTCACTTAATGTACTTGTTAGAATTGGGAGTCATTAAGGGTTATTTTGTTTATCCAAGGTAAGTCTTCAGCTTTTCCAAGCACCTATAAAAGGCACTACTAAAATCTCTCCCTATTGTAACACCAAGGGACGTGGGTGGCGCTGTGGGTTAAACCACAGAGCCTACGGCTTGCCTATCAGAAGGTCGGCGGTTCGAATCCCCACAATGGGGTGAGCTTCTGTTGCTCAGTCCCTGCTCCTGCCAACCTAGCAGTTCGAAAGCATGTCAAAGTGCAAGTAGATAAATAGGTACGCTCCAGCAGGAAGGTAAATGGCGTCTTCATGCGCTGCTCTGGTTCGCCAGAAGCGGCTTAGTCATGCTGGCTACATGACCTGGAAAAACTGACTGTGGACAAACGCTGGCTCCCTCGGCCTGTAAAGCTCCGCAACCCATGTCATCTCTGACCATGGGCCATGCTGGCTATGCCATTGGCTAGTGACAGAGGAGTCAAATATCTGGAGTGCCACAAGGTCCATGCAGACTGCCATTGGTGCTTCACACCCTACCTGTGTATTCACAGTAGTCAGAGACATAATTTATAAGAAAAGCTTGACTCAGAGCCACCATGTATCAGTTACATGGGCCTTGGAAAATTAGCACTCCTGGAGAGTTGACCTGTGGAATCACTCTGTTTAACTGGTACAGTGCTACCCATCTCATCCCTCCCCTGCCTTTTCTACAATAAAACCCCCCATAAGATGAAGGCCCAGACTGTAGTGCTTGCTGCACACACAGAGGCAATTTTCCACAAAATGTGAACAGGAAATACGTCTTTTGCAAAACTCTGAACACATGGCAGGCACTCACAGAAAAGCTGAAAGTGCCTGTTTGGAGTGCATCTCTCCTGTACAAAGTGCTGTTACTAAAGCACCAGTGTACAGGCATCCGATTGAAAAGGAAATGTCATGAGAGTATGAGTGGTGTTAGTTCAAGAATTGGGCAGTGGTGCTTCAAAGGAGAAGGGGAAATAGAAGTGATGGGGATGGAGATAGGAGGCCCCCGGCATGTTAGCTGATGTGAAATGTGCCGGAGGGTTGGACTGGTGGGTGTATGTAGCAGGGAAGTGAAGTAGAACTCCTATTGATCCCTGGTAAACAGTGATCAATCAGTGCCTGAATAACTGTTCTGACTACTATTTGCTATTGCTATCTTGCAGAGAAAGACGAACAAATGGGGCTCAACAATTATTGAATACAGAACAAACAAGCCATCTCGCTTGCCCATCCTTGACATTGCACCTTTGGACATTGGTGGCCCTGATCAAGAATTCAGTATCGACATTGGCCCAGTCTGTTTCAAATGAATGAACTAAAACTAACTTAAAACAAAACCAAAAAAAAAAAAGTATTCTCTCTTTGCCATTTCTTCTTTTATACTGAAAGCTGACTCCTTCCATTTCTTCAGTTCATCTACTAGCTTAAAATCTGGGCGAAAGAGGAGAAGGATTTGTTGGAACGTTGTGCAATGCAATTTAATACAGCCCCAAAAAGGAATCAGAAGGTGTTTTTTTCCCAAGATTTTGTCACCTTGTTGTGGAAAATGTCAGCCTTTGTGTAAAAAAAACAAAACCAAAAAAACAAAAACCAAATAAAAAAATCCTGAAAGTCTGCACCACTTGTGGCCTTTGACTATCTTCCACAGAGGAAGTTTAAAACCACAACTTCCAAAGGTTTGAACTACCTCATACACTTCAAGCCAAGTGTGATCCACATTCTTATACATATGATCTGAGGTGCTTTTGGTCCCGTGCGTAAGTGAAAGGTGCTGATTCAGTCTTATAGAGTATATAACCAATACTTGAACTTCAATGGTGCTAGAGTCATTTGGATAAGAAAAGAAAAGAAAAAACACGCCACTTTTCTGTATTAAGTTGTATTGTTTCTTTGGAATCTGTCTCGGAATAAAGTCAGACTGTCCCATCTCACCCCCAGACTAAGCATGTGGCTCATTTCTCTCCCACATCAGGTGTCCGTTCTTTTAAATCTCATTTTCATCCTCTACAATGGGCAGAAAAGGAATCATCATTTCTCAAAAACAAATTGTACCTATTTTGTATATGTGAGATGTTTAAATAAATTGTGAAAAAAATTGAAATAAAGCATGTCCACTGTTCCAAAAGAAACCACTGAATGAGTAAAGTTCCTTGCTTAAATGCCTCAAGAGATATTTTCACATCTAATGTTTCCTTTCCAACTCGTGATTCTTCCCTATTAAAATGTAGAAAGTTAGCAAGATTCAGATGTGCTTCTGATGTGTTTTGACTACACCCAACACACACACACCCCCCCGTGTTTTGGTTTTTCTGGTTCATCTGATGGTTGAATATGCTAAAGACTACTAACTTCATTACAATGAATAGGCCACTGCTTGCTATATACTAAACACCAATTAATACCCTTTCCAACAAACTATGCATATAAGCCAGTGTCTGTCTTGTTTTTGTATATCTTTGATATGCTCCAATTCTGTAAAACAAAGCATTTCCCAATCAAGTACGTCAATCTATTTTAGAAAGAGACACAAATAACATTTCCACTCCAGAGTCCGTAACCAGTCAGACCTCAAATTCTACTCACTCGCAATTGCATCAGCATTCCCTCTCTTTACCAGGTGTATTCTCTACTTTTGTTTTCCATACAAACAAATCCATAAAGGCCACACAACCCTCAAAGAAGCCACAGTCCTCATCACACAACGTGACACAAATTAAGTGCACTACAAAGCACATACCATTGATTTCAAAGGTATTTATTTCCAACAAGAAATGTTTAACAAAGTTGTATCGGCTCTGGGCAGGCTGCATTTGGAGTACAGAGCCCAGTTTCGGATGCCACATTTTAAGGATGACGTGTCCAAAGGAAGTGTGGCCAGGATGATGACTGATCTGGAAACCAACTTTGAAAAAGCTGGGTATGTTTAGTCTTGAGAAGCAAAGGTTAGCTGTCTTCAAAGATCGAAGAACTGCCATACAGTTAGAGCAGGCTTGTTTCCTGTTCCTCCAGAAGGCAGGATGAGAACCAAGGTATGGAAATGGAAGGCAATTGTTGTTGTTTAGTCGTTTAGTCGTATCCGACTCTTCGTGACCCCATGGACCAGAGCACGCCAGGCACTTCTGTCTTCCACTGCCTCCCGCAGTTTGGTCAGGGAATTGGTCAGTTTAGAAGGCAATTAGATTTCAGCAAAGGATCAGAAGCATCCTTGTGGTAACAGCTGTTTAACCATGGATCAGGCTGTCTTGGGAGGTGAGGTACTGCCCTTCACTAGGTATTGAAGTAAAGGTTGCTTGCCGTCTGTCAGAGATGCTATAATCACATCCTATATTGTAGATGCTGCATCTCATGGAGGTTGACTAAGGATCTTACAGCTCCATGAGCCTGTGATCTAAGAGCCAATCTACACATTGAGGAAAAGCCAGTGGTACACTCATCTTCTGAAGCACCATAGGAAATAAACAGCTGTTTGCTCCTAATGTCAAAAGCGCTTTGCTCTTCGAAAGCTAGCAATGAAGGTTTTCTAACCTCCCCAACATGCTAATTTTCTATATGCAGGTAGGGTTTTGGTTTTGTTGTTGTTGTTAGCTAAGAAGCACTCAGACATGAAACAGTCCAAAAGGGCTGTGTCACCTGCTTTTTCTGACCGCAGCAATGGGTTCACAGAGTACAGTGGATTTATGCTATTGGTTTTTTTATCGGCCCCATCATCTCATGATGAGGTTTAACTGGAAGATCATCTTGTGAATGAGTCCCCCAATATGTTTCAGGGTGTTGCATTACTTCTCACTCTGAAAGCCAAATTCTAGGATTACCAGATGATGATGAATTCTGCTGGATCTGTTTGTATGTTCATCCTCCATTTGGCTTTCACGTAAATTTAATTACAGGAAAGACAAATCCACCCAAAGTCATTTTAGAAATTCATTGCAATCTTCATTCTTCTGACTTTGCTTTCCTGGATCTTTATAAAGAGACCATGTGCCTGCTGCTATTCATAGGCCCAGTAAATTCTGCTACAATGGCACAGTTGTTGAACAATTTTTAAGAATTTAGTGGTGCCTGACTTCAAGAAGATGTTTCTGAACTACCGGAAAAAGAATTTCATTCATTTAGTAAACAATCTGTTCAGCAAGATAATTTTTTTGTCTAGTTCTTTAAAGGCACAAGATGATCACAGTACTGAGAGATGCCATCATTTGACTAAAATCAGGCAACAACAACAACAATAGTTTTTATTATTTATATGCTACCCATCTGACTGGGCTGTCCCAGCCACTCTGGACAGCTCCCAACAAAATGTTAAAAACACAATAAAGCATCAACCATTAAATCTTCCTTGAACAGGCCTACCTGCAGATGTCTTCAAAAAGTTGTTTATCTGTTTGATATCTGGTGTAAAAGGACTGATACAAAAAGCATCCCACCCCAGCAAGGTTTTGCATCTGGTCCTTGCTGAATATTATATTATAAATATTAAATATTACATTTGTAGCCCACATTTCCTCCAGGAGATCTCGGTGGCATGCATGGGTCTTCTTCCTCCTTGTCCTGTTTTTTCCTCACAACAGTTCTGAGAAGTAGCTTAGGTGATTGGCCCGTGGTCACCCAATGAGCATCAGGGCTGAGGGGAGATTTGAATCCTGGTCTCCCAGAACTTACCTTGACATTCTAACCACTGCACCACACTGGCTCTAGATTATTATTTTTTATTATTCAGAAGAAGAAATGCATAGTAGAATATAGATGATCATAAAATACAGATTCTCAACAGAGACAGCATAAAAAGTAAGGGAAGAGAAAATCAGCAGCGGGTTCTCTAAAATACAAAGAATACAGTAGTACCTCAGGTCAAGAACTTAATTCATTCTGGAGGTCCGTTCTTAACCTGAAACTGTTCTTAACCTGAAGCACCACTTTAGCTAATGGGGCCTCCCGCTGCCGCTGCGCCGCTGGAGCACGATTTCTGTTCTCATCCTGAAGCAAACTTCTTAACCTGAGGTAATATTTCTGGGTTGGCAGAGTCTGTAACCTGAAGCATATGTAACCTGAAGTGTGTATAACCTGAGGTATCACTGTAGTGCACAAATGAAGAATCTTCTCTCTAGCCAACGTACCGTAGATTCCGGAGTATTAGGCGTCTGGGCGTATAAGACAACCCCCAACATTTGCTGTTCAGTCTTAGAATTTTAGAGTTATAGCGTTTGAGTGCCACCAGGGACAGAGCGCGCACCCCTCCGCTGCCTCTTCCATCGCAGCAGCAGAAGCCCAAGGCGAGGCGTTTGGCGGACGAGCGAGCGCCACGCTCGGAAGGATTTTCTGCATCCCCTTCTGTAGGGAGGGAGGGGGAGCGACGGCAGAAGGGGCGCCTCTGCTCACCAGCTCCCTCTCCTCCTTCCCAACGCGTATACCCCCGACTTTTGGGGTGATTTTCCAGGGATAAAAAGTCGTCTTTGTTGGTTTCTGCTTTCCTTCACTGTGCAGCGAAAGGGCTTGTCACGAGACAGGTGTTTACATTCCACAGTCTGTACTGTTGGAGTTTCTCACGGGAAAGGGAGACTGGATGTGACGTACACTGGTTTCCTGTTTTTTCACTGTGTGATTCTCTCCAAGCTGTTGAGGAGAGAGGATGCTGTATCTGCTCCTGCAGAGGCAAGATGTCTTTCTGTAATATATCTGCTTTGAACTGTAAATAAAGCAATATTGAGTATGTAGTACGTACTCCTCATCCTTCCGCTGGGCACGGAACTCTGCTTTACATCAACACGTGGTTATGGGCTCCAGAAGTCGAATCGGAGTGCCGGCAAAGGATCGGAATGCAGAGGGACAGATCGGATCGGAATCTGCTCTGCGCGTAAACATGATTGATGAATGAGGTATGTGCTACTGCTCCGGGCAGCCTGCCAGCTTCTAGTTAATGGCTTTATGGCTGGACTTTGAACTTTTAAAGCCGTTTTGCCGGGAATACGCAAAAGGCTCCCAGGCTCAAGTTACTATGCTGGGGAAATCGAAAGTAACTTTTAAAAGCGTCTTTGGAATAAGGCAGCTGCAGCAGTGACGCAGCAAGATTTAAAGCAGCATATATAACGCTGAAGGCTAATGCCAGAGTCATGATGGCCCTTCAGGATGCTTGTGGGATTCCTAAGCTCAACAAGAATAATTATGTGGACTGGGTTTTGTATGCAGAGGCAATTCTGCGGAAAGAGGGTTTGTTTGAGGTGATTACAGAAACCCCCCCAGCTCCAGTTACAGATGCATGGAAAGCTAAGGATTCCAAAGCACGGGGAACACTTACATTGATAGTATCCCCAGAAGAGCTCTGTCTATTGCGTGATAAGACCTCAGCCAGAGAAATTTGGGATTCTTTGAGGGAGGCTCACTTAAGGACAGAAGCTGGATCTACTATGTTTTACTTTAACAAGCTGCATAATATGGCTCTTGCTGAAGGTGGAGATGTGCGTTTACATCTGATGGAGATGCAAAATCTGAGACATGAGCTGCAACAGAGAGGACTCAACTTTCCAGAGGCTGTGTATTCTTTCATGATACTACAATCTTTGGGTTCAGGTTGGGAGTCTGTTGCAACCCAGATTGCTGTGCAGCCAACAGCTCAGCTGACAGTGGACTTTGTTACTGCCGTGATTCAGAATGAAGCAGATCGCCGGGGTGCTAGCTGCATGGGCAAGGGGGAGTCTTCACAGACGTCATCCCATAGTGCAGTGGAACCACCAGATGGCGCCAAAGCTTTGAAGGCAGTGAAATGCTACTCGTGTGGACGTCTAGGCCATATGAAGAGGGAATGCAGATATCCCAAGGCCAAGACAGAGCAGCGCAGCGAAAGCTCATCGCGCGGAAAAGGCCGAGGCAAAGGCAAAGGTCCGGTGTCTAGGACAACGCAGCACAAGGCTATGGTTTCACGCTTCACTCCAAAGGTTGCAGAGGTCCAGAAGAAGTCTAGATCTTTCTTCGTTGTTGATTCGGCGGCGACCCACCACATGTGCAATGATAAGAGACTGTTTGTGTCTTTTACACCGCAGGAAGGTGCGATTCACCAGGCGGATGACCACACTATTCCCAGTAAAGGCTACGGAACTGTTGTTCTTCACAGTTTGGACTTATCGATACAGAATGTCCTTTACGTGCCAGACGCCAAACATAATCTTCTCAGCGTTGGACAGCTGAATGAGCGGAACATTGACGTGTCCTTCAAGAACAAGAAGTGCATCATCACAAAGAAAAATGACTATGAATTGCATGCTGAATATGTTGATCGTTTGTTTGTTTTGTATTATGATGATGTTGTGCAGGATGACACTTGTTGCATTGCAGGTTCTAACAAAAGTTTGCATGCAGAATGTATTCATGATTTTCATCGAAAATTTGGACATTTGCATTTTGAGGCAGTATCTAAAATGCCTGCCTTGGTTGAAGGTATGACTATTAAACCCTGCAAGTACCACATGAAGTGCAAAGCATGCGCAGCAAACAAGGTGAAAATGGCTGCGAAAGGTAAGGTGTCTAGTAGGCAAGCTACGGAACCATACCAAATTGTTCATGCTGATTTGGTTGGACCACTAGCGCCCTCTTTGGGTAGAAATAGGTACTTCATGGTTCTCATTGACGCATTTTCCAGATATATTTTTGTGTACAATCTCAAGCAGAAATCAGAGGCTTTTCCTAGGTTCAAGGAATTCTGTGCTTGGTTGGAAAATGTGCATGGTAAGAAGATAAAGACTCTTTTCAGTGATCGCGGGGGAGAATTCACTTCTCAGCAGTTTGAAGCTTTTCTGACTGAGAAAGGAATTCAACACGATTTGTCTAGTCCTCGCTCGCCATGGCAGAATGGACTTGCGGAACGGGCAAATCAAACATTGCTTCAAGGGTTAAAAACCTTGCTGCATGATGCCAATCTTCCAGAGAGTTATTGGGCCGAATCTCTCTCATGTTTTGTTTACAGTTACAATCGCAGGTTATCTTCAGCGATTGGTTGTACCCCCTATGAGAAGATGTTTGGCAAGAAGCCATACATCAAACACATGAAAATATTTGGTTCTGACATGTGGGTTCATTCACCACAAAACTCCAAGTTAGACAAGCGTGGTTTACATGGTATCTTTCTAGGTTATCAGAAAGGGTCTTACAGAATAATGATGACTGACTCTAAGACAATTAAGCTCACAAGAAGTGTTGAGTACAATGCAAAGTGGGGGGAGAATGTGGGAATTTTTCAATGTTATCCTGATGACAGTGATGAGACTGAGGATAGTCAAAAGCAACCACAACAACCCACACCCACTGATGAAGGTTCTGAGTCTGAATCTGAAACTGAATCAGGTGATTCAGAGGATTTCAAGAGTGCGAAAGCCTCTATGCGACCCTCTGAAAGCTCTGATCAAGAATTGGAAGAACCATTGTTCACAATAGGTCGTTTTTCTCCTAAGAAGGAAGAGGAGAGTGTTGAAGACTTGAGGCTAATTCGTAGGTCACAGAGAGCCACAAAAGGCAAACCTCCAAAGAGATTTGCTGATGAGTTTGCTACGATAGCAGTAACAGCTGTTAAAAGCTCCAAGAAGGTATTTGAACCTTCAAGTTTCCAAGAAATCCAGGGTTTGGATTCAAAGGAAGCTGAGCCATGGTTAAATGCCATGAAGGCTGAGCTTGATTCCTTGGAAAGGAACAAAACATGGGAGCTAGTTCCAGTAGTTCCAGGAATGAAACTGCTTGGAAGCAAATGGGTCTTCAAAGCGAAGACTGATCAAAATGGCAAGATAGTCAGACACAAAGCCAGATTGGTAGCCAGAGGTTTTGCACAGGTACCAGGTGAAGACTATCACGAGACCTACTCACCCACAGTGAGGTATGAAAGCATTAGGCTTATGCTCAAGCTAGCTGCAGAGGAAAATCTACACATTAGTCACCATGATATTAATACAGCTTTTCTGTACGGATCTCTAGATGAATCACTTTATATGCTTCCACCTGATGGCGTACAGGTAAAACAGGGATTTGTTTGTGCTCTGAAGAAATCCCTTTATGGTCTCAAACAAAGTGCACGGTGTTGGCACACAAAACTCACTGAAGTATTGTTTTCTCTAGGTTTTAAGCAAGGGAAAGCTGATCCATGTGTATTTGTCAAAGAGGAGGGGCAAAAGAAACTGTACTGTTTATTTTATGTTGATGATTTATTATTCTTTTGGAAAGATGTCGCAATGTACAATAACGCCCTAGCTCAACTGAAAGAGCACTTTGACATGAAAGATCTTGGTGAGGTAAGCAACTACCTATCTCTGGAAATAGAGAGAGATCAAGATGGTAACATTCTAGTACACCAGTCACGGAAAATTGCTGATGTGTTAAGCAAACTAAACCTGATGGATGCTAACCCTGTAGACACACCGATGACAACAGGTTATCAGGTAGATGACACTGAAGAAGCATTTTCTGACACTACACTGTACAGAAGTGTGCTAGGTAAGCTAAACTTCATTGCCAGATGTTCAAGACCAGACATTGCTGTTAGCTGTAATTTGCTAAGCAGACAAGTCAACAATCCTAGTGTCAAGGATTGGAAAGCTCTGAAACGCATAGCGCGGTATTTGAAAGGCACTATGCATTACAGACTGAGATTTAACAATCAGAAGTCTGGTGGTCTTGAAATATTTGCAGATGCAAGTTTTGGAAGTGACACTGCAGACAGGAAAAGTACGTCTGGAGTTTGCTACATGTACAATCAGGGTCTGTTTGATTGGTCATGCAAGAAGCAAACAACAGTTAGCTTAAGTACTTGTGAAGCTGAACTGAATGCACTGTCTTATTCACTTAAGGATTGTGAATGGTTGATACAATTGTGCAAAGATATGAAAATTCCTGTCAAATGTCCAATCCAGGTTTACCAGGACAACAAAGCATGTTTGGCTTTGCTGAAGTCTGAAGGTTGTAAGCAAAGCACGAAGCACTTGCAATTAAAGTTGCAGCATGCTAGGGAATGTATTCAGAAGGGACTCGTAACGGTGTCCTATATGCCAGGTAATGAAATTCCTGCTGATGTATTGTCCAAGGTTGTATCAAGGGATCAACACTGTACCTATGTGCAGAAGTTGGGTTTGTACTGATATTGTACGAACACGCTGCCCAGTGATGTTCACAGAAAGGGGGAGGATGTTGGTTTCTGCTTTCCTTCACTGTGCAGCGAAAGGGCTTGTCACGAGACAGGTGTTTACATTCCACAGTCTGTACTGTTGGAGTTTCTCACGGGAAAGGGAGACTGGATGTGACGTACACTGGTTTCCTGTTTTTTCACTGTGTGATTCTCTCCAAGCTGTTGAGGAGAGAGGATGCTGTATCTGCTCCTGCAGAGGCAAGATGTCTTTCTGTAATATATCTGCTTTGAACTGTAAATAAAGCAATATTGAGTATGTAGTACGTACTCCTCATCCTTCCGCTGGGCACGGAACTCTGCTTTACATCAACAGTCTTGTACACCAGAACATACAGTAACTATTAATCCCAGCCACCCACAGAAAATGACAGGCCCTCCCAGCTCTCATCTGGGAACTTTCCTTTCCCAGCCTCTCACCCCGGGGGGTCTTCAGTTTCCTGCCTCTCACGGAGGCTGCTTCCACCATCTATCTGTCACTTTCATGAGGGTCCACACCTTGGCCCCCAATAGCATCCCAGAAGAGGGGACACCTCTACCCCCTGAGGTGAGTCCCATGGGCATTGGCCCATCACTGCCTGCGGCACACCTGAGGATATCTCTGACGCAGATAGGGATCCCTGTCCCAATCTGGAGCAGTTCTCTGTACACACAAGCAGACCGATCTAGAGCAAAGTTATCCACAATGGAACATGGTTTTTAAAGGCCACTTCATAAAGAAAAATGAGCTGCCTTTCTGGACGCATCCTTTATTAATGGAAAATGCAGCATAGCCTATCACCTGAAGGATTGGAAAAGACAAAGTGTGCTCAAAATATTTTTTTGTTGATTGAAAGTTCTCAGTGCTATTTTAAAATTGCTGCACTTTCTTGGGCAAGTGTCTCCCATTCTGAAAAATTTAAAAGCCACTTGCAGCCATCGAAGGGTAGCAGTTTTGTGTCATTGATCAAAACAGAAGCCATCATTCACTGAATAGCTGCCTATCACAAAACTAGTTAAAGGCACAGGAGCCTGGCAAGGGATGGGAAGACAATGACTTTGGGGGGCAGCAACTGATAGAATCCCTACCACCTAGCAATTCTGTACAAATATCAGTTAATTTTAACACACCCTATCCTCAAAAAACTATGTTTAATTTCATTGCTTTGTTCCAATATGTGGGAATTATTATTCTTTATTTGAACTCAAATTATTAATTACAAAGAAAGAAACCAAAGTTTAACAGCACTTGTCTAGGCAGAAAGAAGGCCAACTTCAGTGGGGCTCTCTCCCAGCTAGGGGTGTGGGAGAGATTTTATTCAGTTCGCATTTAAAGCTGAATTGATCAAATTTGCACTTTCTGAAACAAAATGAGAACCAAAGCAGAACCTTTCGAAATTTGAAGTTATCCATAATTTGCGATGAAGTTATCCAAGCAATGTTTGCCAATATATATATATATATATATATATATATATATATATGCATATATTGGGGGAAAATGAGCTTAAAAATGAATACATTTGTGAAAACAACACGCAGAAATTAATTATATTATGAGAAATTGCTTGCAAAAAGTGTATGTGAGTCAAAACGTGCACATGAAACTGCTGCAGAATTTTCATGAGATTTTCATGAGGTTTTCAGGGAAGGGTTGCAAATTGTTTCAGAAATGTGGAGAACCGAATTTAAAACGGGAAACTGAGAGAGCTGAAATTGACAGATTCTCCCCTCCCTCCCGTCAGCTAAATGCTTATAGGATTGCAGCCTAAATCAGTCTTGTTTTCAATGCAACGGCTATAGACTGCCACCTGTTGTCTTGCAAAGGAAGTGTTGGAATACGTGGGATCTGTCTTTTTGGCACCATCAGCTATTACAGGACTTGAAGCAAGGTACGCTCCAGGGGGTGGGGCAGCCTGAGCACCCTGCTCAGAGGGCCACCCTCCTCTCTGTTGTCACAACTACCCATTCTTAAACTTCTTTAGACCACTTAAAGTTGCGATACTGCAATTTACACTAGGGTGCTGCTAGTTCCACTGAACCCTGTGGGATTGCATGGCAAGCTTCTTCAGTCACATTTTTCTCTCAGCAACACAATTTAGGTAATACCACATCCTAGTTTTCAGCAACAACAAACATGCAAAAGATAAATTCAGCTATAGGTGCCACACTCTCCCTGATTTTTATGAAAATGTTTACCAAATGCAGACTGGCCATTCGAATCTTTGAAAACTTTTCCGTGGCTGTCCTAATGTAGCAGGTGAAAATGCTCCAATTTTTTTTAAAAAAATAAATCCTTTTCTTGTCCAAGGGGTGGCAGCCTTAACACACATGTTGGATAAGAGAGCAGGATTCTTTAAGAGAGCTGAGGTATGCACAAGTTATTCTATTTATTTATTGTAGATGTCATCAAGTAAACTTTAGTTGTAATAATGTATTTTGGCAGCATCCTAGACATTCTTATATGTTTTGAAAAATATTAGAGAGAGGTATGTCTTCCAGCAAGCATACGTAACCTCTGCCTCGGCTGGTATAGCTGAAATAAAACTTGCAAATATTTGAATGGGGGGGGGGAGATTCAGAAGAGTCACAGTTGTATTGAACAATAACACATAGATCAAAACGCATAAGTAATATATTTAAAACAAGAACAATGCACCCAATAGCCCCCAAGAAAATATGTACAGTGGTACCTCGGGTTACATACGCTTCAGGTTACAGACTCCGCTAACCCAGAAATATTACCTTGGATTAAGAACTTTGCTTCAGGATGAGAACAGAAATCGTGCAGCAGCGGCGCAGTGGCAGCAGGAGGCCCCATTAGCTAAAGTGGTGCTTCAGGTTAAGTACAGTTTCAGGTTAAGAACAGACCTCCAGAACAAACTAAGTACTTAACCTGAGGTATCACTGTAATTCTTGCTTACAAACTTTGTAGCTAGCCAGTCCAAAGCTTCATGCAGCTCACCAGGCACTTCAGAGCTACTTCTGTGTAGACAGGGTTTATCTCAAAGCTGCTGGGAAAACAGTAGCAGCAGCAGGCAAACATATAAGTTGCAGTTTGAAGGATATAATCTTGCAATATGCAAATAAAACTAAAACTGTATAAACACTGCCTTGAGGCATATGCTGCAGACATGGTATCTTCTTTCCGGTCATAAATTATTACTCATGTTAAGCTTTGTTTTGGAGAAATCCTTGATAGTACGCACACTCTTAAGATTATATTTGGGGGGGGGGGCTAACAGATGGACAACAAACATGGATTCTGTGAGCATTTATACTTGCTTAAGAGACTAGAAGGCTAGAAGGACAGGCACACACACACACACACACACACACCCCTTGTCCGTGGTCTGATGATCTGACTGTCCTTTCCATTTTGAATGCATAGTTTGTATTCATCATACCTATTCAGACATATGGACTGCATGCTGTATATTAATGTATATGTCTACATTAAGTTTCCCTTTCTTTCTGTTATATTTTCAAATAAAGATTAAAAAACAACAACAAATAAAATAGTACTGTAGAGAGAAAATGATTCCACAACCACTTGCTAGTTAAATATGCCAATACATTCAATTTAGTTTTCTTTTACAAGGCGATAACCACGGACTCCTCCGGGCCCTGTGCTCTTGTCTTCATACTGTAGTCTTCACTGGGGGACTCCTGACCCCTTGTCAGAAATAAACTTAACCAGGCTGCTTTCAGATTGGCACCTGACACTTACCTCTCACCCCCTTTCAGTGCTTTGCTGATGATGCAATTGGAATGTACCGTCAACATCAAGGAGGGCATTTCCCCTTTTAAAAATCTGGAACATGCTGCAGTACGGGAGTTTCCTTGGCACTGACTTTTGACGTCTTTTTGGCATCAGGTGTAGATGTTTTCATTCTCCTATAAATTTCAGGGAACACACTGGTTGTATCTGCAGCTATTTTAACTAGGAGTTTGGTGATCATCTTGTGTTTTGCAAGGGAGACGGTATTTTAGTGTTCTATCCATGATGAGATGATCATGTGCTATTTTAAGTTTGCCAGTATTGATTTTAATTCCGTATTTTTTGAATTGTGCTGTATGAATTTTTCTACTGCGTGAGTCACTTGTGATACCTTAAAAAAAAGTGATAGTAATAATCCATCGACATCAATGGGCATTCCTGATGTGCTGATTCGGCTCTGATTTTGACCCTTCTCCTCGTCCTACCCACTCCCAGATTGCTGTGGAACAGACAAATGGCTTTTGTGATGGTGCCAGGAAACACCCCTGTCATTTTTGCTACTTGCCTTTCCCACTGTTCTTCCCGACCATAGTAAATAAAAAATAAAAAAATGAGAACACCTAGCAAAATGACCCATGTGTGCTCTGCTGTGGGTCAACAGGTGTGGTACTGAAGATACCCCAGATATATGGCTCCTCCAAAAATTATGCAGAGGTTAGGTGGATTGTGAGTGAACTGACCAGACCAGTTACATCATGCTGGGTTTTTTAAGGATGTTTTAGCTATGGTCAGTATATTTTAAAATGTACTGCAGCACTGGTGCTGTTTCATTGGTCTGAAAACCACTTTGGAACTACAGTTGGGGGTAAAAAGTTGTATATCAATATCACAACTATGTGTTGCCCAGAAGCAAATGCAATTTGTTTGTGGCAGAAGCAGGCTTTCAATGCACTTGGTTGGGCAGATAGGAAGACGCTTCTTCACACATGATTTAACTTACAGAATTCAGGAACCACAAGAGAGCAGTGATGGCCACTAAATAGCTTTCTTAAAATACTTGGGGGAAATGAAAGGCCTGCTGAAGGCTATTAGCCATGCTAGCTAATAGGTGGAATGTCGGTGTGTTGCAGTGATTAGAGTGTCAGACTAGGCCCTGCAAGACCAGGATTCAAATCCCCACTCCACTATGAAATTCACTGGGTGACCAGTCAGTGTGTCTCTGTCCAATCTACCTCATAGGATTATTATGGGGATTAAACGAGGATGGGGAGAGAACTGTGTATGCCACCTTGAGCTCTTTGGAGAAAAAGGTGGCAAATAAAGGCAATAAGTAAGTAAGCAAGTAAATTATAATTGAATGAAATCTCTGTGTTCAGGGGCAATTCAGCTGATGCATGGCAAGGGAAGGCTGTTGCCTCAAAGCCGAGCTTGTAGCTTTCCCAAAGGTGCTTGGTTCCTTGCTGTTTAAAAAGGAAACACAGTTCTGAAGAACATGGACCCCTTTTACATGGTAGACCTCAGTTTAGTGGTAGAGCATGCAAAAGAATTCCATGCAAACCCTGGCCTCTCCCAACAGGGTTGGAAGTCTCCATGCCTTGCCCCAAAAGTGGAATGTTCAAGGTGCCCTGTAATAATTGATGTTGGTACAGCCTAATTATGATGTTTCAAAAGTTGGGTGAATTAGTGACTGTGTTTGAAGGCAAAACACAGCACACCTTCCACATTAGTAATACATTGAGGCCTTAACCCAGTAAGACAGACAAGGTCAAAAGGGTGTGATGTGGGCCAAGAGTTTTCGTACAACATATCTGCCTCTTCAGAAGAAACTAATGAAAACCAGTTGAACCTAACTGGAGAAGCAGTGACTTCAGGTGCCCCCATTAGAGAGCTGCCATGCCAGTTATTTCCAAACTGGATCAGATGTGAGTGATTTCATCAGAAAATGCTTTTCAAACGGTTCACAAAAAGGCTTGCAAGAGCCTGTCCACTTCAACTAGACCAGCAAGCATTCTCATTGTATGGTTTATATCACTTGTTGAAGACACACCTCTTTACCCTGGCTTTTGACATTTACAATTAATGTGATTCTGTTGGCAGTACATTCTTTGGTTTGTTTTACATTGTTTTGTTGTATGTTAATGTTTAATTTTGCAACCTTCCCTGGGACATTATGGGGAAGGGTGGATTAAAAGTCTCTTACAGTATATAAGTAAAATAATGTCATCACTAGGGATGTGGAAGAAATTTAAATCAGTTCGCATTTAAAGGCAAACTTACCTAAATTGCACTTTCCAAACCAACATGGGGATTAACATGCAACAGTTCTTTCAAATTTGCACTTCTCTGAATTTTGCAGTGCAGTTCTCCAATCAAGTAATGTGTGCAAAAATGCATTGTATTAAGGAAAATTGCTTTGTAGAAACGTGTATACAAAATAGCTCTGCCTGATTACACCAGTTCAATGCAATGGCAGCTGGGAAGAAATTGCCCTGCCTGTTCTCATTTCCAGTCCTGCATGGCAGGAACTCTATGCCTGAACACATATGTGGAACCAATTCTTTTTCTCTTTTTTTCAAGCCCCAGCTCAAAATAATTTCTTTAAAGCCTCTATCTTGGGACCCCTGCTAGACTGGCATTCTGTTATGACTGCATTCTACAACATGTTCTTGCCACAATAATTGTGAATGGGTGGTGGATTTTTTATGCTTTTATGTGCTATTCAGTAGTGCTTCTTCCCTGATGTTAACATTATTGCTGTCTGGGCAAACTATTGTGCAACAGAAATAAACCAGGGCATTTGTGGTATTCAAATTAAGAAGAAAGCCACAGGATTAACACTGACTGGAAATGAAGCAATGTGGCTACCCTTCTGGAGCTGTTGCAGGGACAAGTATTACTGAAAGCAGGATCACATATGACCACTCTGAGAGCATCAAGAGCACAAAGCATCATGAACGCACAATAAAAAGGACATCTGGAGGTACATTCATTTTACACAGCCTGATCTCATTTTTGTTTAATCAGAGGTGAAAGAAGTCAGGCTTCCTCCTGAATAAGAATGCATTGTTTTACAGCCTTAGCCCTCTTCACCCACAACTGAAACAAAGTCTAAGACTGCAATCTTACACACCAGGGAAATACATACCCCTCACCCCAGCATTTTTTCCTCCCTTCTAACATATCACCCATTTTATTAGTTATTACGAAAATAAAGGGGGGAAATAGACATAGTGCTGTGTTGAACAAAAAATTGTAAACTTCTGTGACCTGGTTTGTCCTCCTTGATGAAGACACAAATCATCCCCTACCAAAGGGTGTAACAATAATAACCACAGCATGCTGATGCATGCATATATAATTCTACCCCTTCCCCTTTAAGGTGTTGCTTTCCTATTGAAACCTGCAATCTAAAAAAGCGACATGCAGACCAGAACTGCCAGCTTCAGATCTCACCTATATGGCTTGTCCAAAGTATCCACATTCAATGAGAGCATAGTGCTCAGCAGAACTATAGTCTAGATATGCCAAGCCTGAGTTGTCCATCAGCACATCAAGGCAACCAGTTTTCCGCTTTCTCCAGCAATCATAAATCAGCCATTCCTTTGTTTTAGCAAATACTAAGAGAACAAAAATTCCCATGGTTCTTTGTGTTGTTAAAAGAATTCAAAAGTCACATCCATAAACATTACATTCACAATTCTTACACTGTAAACATTTTTACATGGGATTCGTTAAGGCAGATGAAGCAAAAACAATGGACAAAGGAAGTTCTCATGTCACCAGAGTATTTTTGAGAGCTATGAATTCTAGCTAAAAACAGCCTCCACGTCGTCTAGGGAATTATTCCCCTGGGAACCTTTCAGCAAATACGGGAAATAAATTCAAATAATGTGTTGTGCTAATGTTTACATTTGTTAGTAGAGCATCGTCAAGGATTAAAGGATGGCTGATATTCAGCAACCAAATGCAATGAAACCAGCAAGGCTTTTGCAAGTCTGTCCTATCTCATTAACCTTTTAGTTATTTGTGTGCCAATAAGCAAACAGAGATGATACAGTCAGCTCTGTGCACTTAAATTTCAAAATGACTCCTGAGTAAGCAATCAGAGGATCGAGACTGAGATCAAGTGAGAGCTCCTCTTATAGATCAGCCCTTGGCAAAAGAGCATGAAAGAGAGAGTAGAAATGAATGGACATTTTTTTTCTAGTGGAGGGTTGTAGAAAGTGGACCTCTGCTTCTTTATTTGTTCATAAATGATCTAGAGTTAGGGGTTAGCAGTGAGGTAGCAAAGTTTGCTGATGATACCAAATTGTTTAGGATGGTTCAAACAAAAGGAGCTCCAAATTGTTTAGGATGGTTCAAACAAAAGGAGCTCCAAAAGGATCTCTTCAAACTGATTTCCTGTATATGCTAACAATGTCTGAAATGATGGCAAGTGACCAGGCAAGAGGCTTTTAAGGCACAGTGCATAGCTCAACAAAGATGTCAACCCAGTGGGCAGCAGCCGTGAAGGCGGCAAATCCCAAGTTAAGGATAATTAGCCAAGGGATGGAAGATAAAACTGCCAGTACCATAACGCCATTATGCAAAGGTATGGGGAGATATCCTGTGTACAGGCTGTAGTCACCTCACCTCAAAAAAGACACTGCAGCAGAGCTGGGAAAAGTTCGGAAAACAATCAAGTGTCTGGAGCAGCTCCCCCATGACAATAGGATTACAACATTTGGGCCTTTTTAGTTTAGAAAAAAAGGGCATATTTGAGCTGCATCAATTATGCATGGTGTGGAGCAAATGAATACATGGAAGATATGCTCGCAGGTGGCAATTTCTGTTCCTAGCCCTGAAACAAAATACAATAAAAAATACCAAGTTGTCAGTTTGTCCAGTGGTTCAGGAAATGTAGCTAAGCACACAGGTTGCCATTGATTCTTTCGACAGGTGAGTGGGGCTAAAACTGAGGCGGACCTTCAAAAGATGATGCAGCAATGACTATGGCAGAGAACTAAAGAAAAATTCCATGTAGGGCAGGGTCACTAAAAGGAAATACTGTAACCACGCCAGAGGTCAAGTAAAGTCGCGGCACTGCCTCACCCCTCTGAAAACACTCGGGGATTTGCAGCCCTAAGTAAGATGTGCTGACGGACAGCGGCCAACTTGGGTGACTTTTAAAGTACGGTAAGTCCAGTTCCTGGAGGGTGGGCCGGGCTGTCAAGGGCTGGTTAGTCAACGTGGCTCTCGTTGCCTCCGGCACTACCTGTCCCGGGGCGGGGGGCAAGCGGGAAAGGGCTCTCCTGCCCTGCCCATGGGCTTCCCGCCTCTGCCTGGGCCTTTCCCACAGAGTGACGGTGCCCGAAGAGACTTTGATCCCCACCCACGGGAGCGGCGTCCCCTTCCTTTTGCCAAGCCAGCAGAGCAGGTTAGGCAGGTGGAGGAGGAAGCGGCTGCTGCAAACACCCGAGTCGGGCGGGCTGAGGGAAAGAAGTTCGCTTCTTTCGCCAAGTTTCGCTTTCCCCCCCTCTCCCCGCCGCCCTTGCGCGCCTCGTTCGCGTGAGAAAGAGAGAGGCGCGAGGGCTCGCCCGCTCCCCTCCATGGCTGCGGCAGAGGAGGGGCCAGGCGCCGGGGCGCCGCCGCGAGGGGCGGTAGTGGACCAGCCGCCGCCGCAGCAGCAGCAGCAGCGCGAGGGGGGCGCGGATGGCCGTTGGGGGCAACGGCAGCAGCTGCAGCCGCCGCTTCAGGAACCGGGCGGGAAAGCGGGCGCTCCCCTGGCTGCTGAGGTGAAGCGGCGGCGCCCGGACGAGGAGGAAGGGGAGGGGGCCGCGCTTCTGCCGCCGCCGCTGCTCTTGGGCCAAGCGGAGGAAGAGGACGCCGACGACCCGCCCGCCTCCGCGGGGCTCTCCTCCCTGGGCTTCTCTCTCCTGCGCTGGTGGCGGCGGCAGAAGCGGCGGCTCTTCTTCTCCCCTCCGCCGTCCCCGCTGGGGACCCAGCGCAGCTGCCCGTGCGCCGCCGCCCGCTCCTTCGCGCACTGTTGTCATGGAGGAGCCAAGATGGCGGCCCTGGCCTACACCTTGGGCAAGCGCGAGATCAACCACTACTTCAGCGTGAGGAGCGCCAAGGCGCTGGCGCTGGGCGCCGTCCTGCTGCTCGCCGCCTGCCACGCCGCCTCGCGCCGGTACCGAGGTGAGGAAGGGGCGGCGGGGAGGAGGAGGGCGTGTGTGGAGGGGCGAGGGGAGATAGGGAGCGGAGAAGTTGGCTGTGGTTATTGGGGATCCGCTCTTCCTCCTCCTCCACCACCGCCACAGTTCAGGGGGGAGCCGCCTCTTTGGAAGGGGCTTCCTTTGGCATCGGGGAAAAGCCGCCACTTCAGGTGTCTCTGGGAGGCAGGTACGTCTCCCCCCCCCCCCCATTTCCTCCAAGCCGTTGCAAAGCAAGCGCTTAGCTGGCCGAGGAAGGGTGACTGACACCTGCCAAACTTCGCCCCGGCGTGAGCATCCTTTCTCCCCACGCCGCCGCGCCACATCCGCCAGCCTCGGCAGCTCCAGCTTGCGTTTGCAAACAGACAAGAAAACCGCAGCAAGCACCTTAAGGGCAGAGGAGAAGCCGGTCCGTGCGGATTTCTGCAGGAAGTAGCTGTCCAAATTAAACAATCCAGGCTTGTTTGACTTTGGGCGCAACATTTTTTACTTTGTTTATTAAATGTGTGTGCTGCCCTTCATCCGAAGATCACAGGGTGGTTCACGACATAAAAATGCAAAATGAAGACAGAAAATGCCCTTATAACCAAGGACAGGCTATTGGCCCGGCCGGCCGGGTGTTGCAAACTCTGACTGGCAGTAGCTCTCTAAGGTCTCAAGCAGATGCCCCTTTTCCCATCACCTGCTCTCTGCTCCTGGAGATGCCAGGACTTGAGTCTGGCGCTTTCTGCCAGGCAGAACATGTGCTCTCTCACTGAGCTGTGATCCCTCCCTTCAGAAGGGCTGGCTGCATTTTTCTTTTCTTTTCTTTTTTAAAAAGAAATTATTACCCACGCAGGAAGTTGTAGCGGTTTCGGGGTTGCTGTTTAACTAAATTCTTAGCCTGAGGTCTGTGCTAGCTAATTAGGAGTGTGCCGTATAAACAAAGAAAATGTGTGGGAGTGAGGAGTGTAAATCATGCAAACTGGCAGCTTTGCAAGAAGCTGCTGACATGCAAGGTAGGAGAAGGTGGTGTGCTTGAGATACGTTGAAAGAGTGTGGCTTCGAGATCCTAAATTAAAAGATTAAGACCTCTCCCTGCTATTGACTCCCTTCTTTTTTGTATTGCCCTCATTTGACACTGTAAATAGAAATGTATATGCTTGCTTTCAAGAACAGCAGTGGTGACAGAGGAGAACACCAGACAAAGCAGGGCTCCCCATGTCCACTCCAGCATCTGAATTGAGTCTCCAATACACCTTTATTTTGTTTGCTACAAAGGAGATAAGTTAGTTGAGTAGTGACTTGACCAAGTGAGCTTCTTACATTTGAGTGGGCTATTTGAATCTGGGTTACTAACATCCAGAAACTAAACTCAAGCTGAAATCCTACTGCCCTAAAAAGCTTTCAGATGTTTTGGTTCAGAGTGACTGGAAGTATTTTGACTTCCTCAAGCCTTTTGCGTGAGTGGGTGGTCATCACTTCACTCAATATATGGTGTCATGTGGTTTGTGGGGATTGGTACATTGTATGTTTATATTATTATTCAGTTTATTTATATACCATTTTTTGGCCCAAAGGTCTCCTCAAACAGTAAACATCATACTAAAATAAAATCTACAGTAGAGTAAAATGGCATAAATCAATAAGACAGCAAAATCTTAACACATAAGAGCCAAAGAAAAGCCTTCCAAGCTGGAGGATTAAAAGAGTGCTCTTACAAGACCCAAACATTGAAATAAAGTTCCATATAGAAGCACTTGTGGCTGCATAATTTTAAATAATTCTTCCTTATATGGGGTCCTTCTGGCTTCCCACAAGTTGTTTTGCTCTTCAGCACAAACTCGAGTACTCTATACTGGGAATTCTCCCAGGGCCTGTGAGAGGGAAATACTACTCTCTAGGTTTGCTGAAGATCATTGATGTGGGTGTTATAGGTGACAACAAGTGAAATTTGCCACTTGTAAGTCTCACCTGTACAGCATTATTTCTGGGTACCAGCTTGGCCTTGTGGGTCTGATTTTAATTTTATCAGTTACCTTTAACACCAGAAACTACATTTTCTGGAAAATAAAAATTAATTTCTTGGTAATCTAAAAAATCTATTTAGCCTCACATTTTTTTCCTTGTGAGACAATTAATTAACTTTCAATTTAAGAAAAATCCTTTATCTCCAGAGTAAAAGGTAAATGTACCCCTGCCCATACGGGCCAGTCGTGTCCGACTCTGGGGTTGCGTGCTCATCTCGCTTAAGAGGCCCGGAGCCAGCGCTGTCCGAAGACACTTCCGGGTCACGTGGCCAGCGTGACGAAGCTGCTCTGGCGAGCCAGCAACAGCGCAGCGCACGGAAACGCCGTTACCTTCCCGCTATAAAGCAGTACCTATTTATCTATTTGCACCCGGGGGTGCTTTCGAACTGCTAGGTGGGCAGGAGCTGGGACCGAACGACGGGAGCTCACCCCGCCGCGGGGATTCGAACCGCCGACCATGCGATCGGCAAGTCCTAGGCACTGAGGTTTTACCCACAGCGCCACCCGCGTCCCAACCAGAGTACCTTGATATAAAGCATCATTTGAAAACGTAAACTGACAAGAGCTGGGATAACTCAGTCAGCAGAGCACGAGGCTCTTAATCTCAGGGTTATGTGTTCAAGCCCCACACTGGGCACAAGATTCCTGCATTGCAGGTGGTTGGACTAGATGACCCTCATGGTCCCTTCCAACTCTACAATTCTCTGATTCTATGCGTCTATAAACTATTCCGAAAGTGCAACATTTTGCAACTTTATCAAAAAGGGATAAGGAAGCTTGTTATTGTTGGCATCCATCTGTCTCAAGAGACAATGGAAGAGTGTGCCATTGGGGGTAAAGTTAAACCATTGGGGAGTTAACAGCGCCTGTTGTAGCTGTAGAGACCAATACAGGAGAAACATGTTTTATTGCAGCTGGGGCAGATGAAGGCGTTTGGTTTCGCTGGTGCAGATGCACTATTGCGTTTCTTCTCTCCGTGCTCCTCCCAGAGGTCATTCCTCCTCTGGTCACTGATTTGGATACACAACCTGTCTGTCTGTCTCCAGGTACTGCAGTTGTTTGCAAGGCATTCCCACATGGCAGGGTTAATATTGTCAGCCTTCATGTCACGTTTGCAGACAACTTTATAACACAGAGTTGGTTTGTCAACAGGCCTGCTGCCTGATGGCAGCTCCCTGTGGAGCACATCCTTGGGGATCCTGCCACCTTGCATCCTGTGTACATTACCAAGCCAGTATAGTTGTCACTGAGACAGAACTTGGAAGAGCATGTATTTGTTTGAGGCTCTGTCCTGCCATGGGGTAGACCTTCATCTTGGTATTGGTCATTAGCATCACATTCTCCCATACCCTTTTGGAGAGGTGCGCCATTGCTGTGGCTGCCTTACCAATACGCTTGTCCAGCATCAGTGGAAAGGTTGCGGGTTATGGTGGAGCCCAGGTAGACAAAATCATCTTAACACCTGAAGCGTGTGATCACCAGTTCTGATGCATGGACTGCTGGCAATGTCCTGACCCAAGTTGGTCTTTGTAAGGCTGAAGGTGAGGCCACACACCATTTACGCAAAACAGTTTATGAGTCTCTAGAGCTTCCTCGGAGTGCACCGTCAAGGCTGCATAATCTGCAAACAACATCCAAACACCAATTCTTTTTCCAGTAGAAGCCCTATGTATTTTATTGAGGTTCATGCTGTTGCAAGACTGAGAATCAGATTGATAACCAGATAAAAAGTGTCATTTGAAAACTCGCAACAGCTGCAGAAATATACTTCTGAGTGAGTGATACTTCCTTGTGTGAGTATGCAGAATTCGTAGAATGCAGAGTCCCAGATGTTTTTCTGATGAGAAGTAGCTCCAGAAGAAGTCCTAGCCTCTTAATTTTGATAAGCTCCCTAAAGTTTTTATTTCTATTTTAAAATAAATTGGTAATTTAGAATATACCTTTAGTTGTTTGCTCTAGGAATACTAGCATATTATGCACTGAAATTTAAGGAATGATAACATTATTTAATGGCCACATGACATGCATCTTGAAGGATACTTCAAGGAATTATGCTTTGTATCTGGGTAATTAAAAAATATTTAGTTTAAATTACTACTGTGAAAAGAATCATAAGATATGCAGCGTTCTTGTAGTCCTCTCATAGGCTTCAGTTGGCCACTGAAAAGAGGACGTTGGACTAGATCAGCCTTTGGTCTAATCCAGCAGTGCTCTTCTTACATTATTACTTTTTTTACACAACTCTATTTTCTTTCTGAACACTATAAACTGAAACTACGCAATTTAAGAATTTGAGGTAACATGAACAAGGAGGGAGAGATGGGAGTTATTGAAGGAAGGTGTAAATGTCTGTAATTCTAAAAACCAAATATAGCCTTGTGTAAGCAGAAGCTGTCTTCTTCAGTGTTGGAGGATGTTTCACATAGGTAGATGCAGATGCTGTTCATGTGATCCCATATTCTTCTTTACCAGAACCTAGCAGGCCATCTTTTGGTCCTTGCTGTACAAGTTGGGTCATAATCAAGCCTCTTTACTAGATAACAGCTGTTACCCAAGTTAATCCTGCACCAGACGTATTCTCTTACCCACACTATTGATTTTCAGTTTGGTTAGAAGCTGGCCAAGTGCAGGGCAAACAACAAAATTGTTGTGAGTGATTGTGTTTCACACAGTTGCTAGGCAAATGTCCTTTGTTAATTTTGTAGAGATAGCTTTTCTTCAAACCTCATGCCACTGGGCAAAGTAGGAGTGATACAGCTTTCTCCTTCTGTTCAGATTTTCTCAACGTTTCCTTCCTGGCTTTGTTGCACCTACATTGAAGTGTAATACTTTTCTGTCATTACAATTTTGTTGTCAGAGCAGTGCAATCCAGTAATCAAACTGTAAAACCGATGTCTTTTTAGAGTGTAATGATCATGTGTTTAATTTTTTTTTAATGCACAATTTTGATCACACAAGTGACAAAGCTACACATACTGCACTGGTTTGGAAGTGAGCGCAGAGTTCCTTGGCTTCATTCCTCATTAATCTTACATGGATCTTAAATGACTTAATTTTTAATCCTGGCCTTTGGGGGTTAATTATGATGGTTAAATTGAACATTGTTTTTTAAAGCTGCCAGTTGTAACTGGACTGTGCATGTGTGTGAACTAAGCAGAACAAATGAAACTAGGATCCTTCCTTTTAAAGTACATATTGGCAAAAACATTTGATGTCACTACTATATAGTAGTAGTATGTTATTGAAGGAATGATAATGGAGGTATTGGGCTCATACTCAATTTAGCCTTTGTAAAATGAAGCCCAGATGTTTGTAACTTTTCTGACTGGCAATAAAATGCCTGTCTTTACTATGTGGGTTGTGAACACAGCTGTTGACCAAAATATGATGACTGATAATACAGTCTGTGTTTTATTTTTTTAAGGTGATGATAGTTGTGAGCACCTTCTCTCTAGTGGAAGATTTCTTGGGGAGAAAGTATGGCAGCCTCACGGCTGTATGATGCACAAATATAAGCAGAGGTAAGGTATTCTACTTTTAAATTTCCCCTTAAAGAAGAAAATATCGAAAGTGTGCACTTAAATGTAAAGTGTTAGTTTCTGGGATTATTATGTGTTTAGACCTACACTGTGAATGTCATATGGCACATAATGTGTTTGTGCTGCTCATGTGGGTTTCCCCTATCCCTATTAGTGGTTTCACTTTATTAGCAGAAATGAAATAAATAGTAATGATTGTTAGTTTGTATCTTGCTTACTATGAAGAAATTTCTCACATAACCTTATCAGTTTGCCTACAATTGCAAGCCGGTACTTAAAGCAGCCATTTAGGCAAATCCCGCCCACCTCATTCTCTAGTTCAGCCATCTGAGCCCAGTGCCCTCCAAAGATCTTGAATTACATCTCCCATCAGCTGCAGCCAGCATGGCCATGCAAGCTGGAGCTGTTGGAAACTGTAGTCCAAAATACTTAGAGGGCACCAGATTGGGCAAGGATGCATCTAATAATTCCTCCATCAGCCTTGGTGCATAAAGTAATGCACCATTAAGGTGCCTGTCAGTGAGCAAGTTTGTGCACCTTGATTGCTTTAAGGCTATAAAAGAAAATGTGAAGGAAATAAAACCCCTATCCCCCCACTTCCACCAGAGTTGATCTCAAACCGTTTTAGTAGCAGCTAGATACAGTGGTACCTCGGGTTAAGTACTTAATTCGTTCCGGAGGTCCGTTCTTAACCTGAAACTGTTTTTAACCTGAAGCACCACTTTAGCTAATGGGGCCTCCTGCTGCCGCCGCGCCGCCGGAGCCCGATTTCTGTTCTTATCCTGAAGCAAAGTTCTTAACCTGAAGCACTATTTCTGGGTTAGCGGAGTATGTAACCTGAAGCGTATGTAACCTGAGGTACCACTGTATTATTATTATCTACTTGCACCCGGGGGTGCTTTCGAACTGCTAGGTTGGCAGGCGCTGGGACCGAGCAACGGGAGCGCACCCCGCCGTGGGGATTCGAATCGCCGACCTTTCGATCGGCAAGCCCTAGGCGCTGAGGCTTTTACACACAGCGCCACCCACGTCACCCCAGCACAGTCTTACAGTGTTGCAATTCTCTTTTCTTAGTTAATAGAATGTAAAAATGGCAACAATTTATAAACTAACAATATTTGTAGTGTTTTATAAGAAAAAGGAAAATTTGTTCCCACAAATTTGAATTATCAAGGATATGGGATATAAGTTGGTGCTCAGAATATTCTACAGTGCGGTTTTTGGGGGGTGAATTACTTTTGTTCTGTCATACTTGAAGAAAATCAATATTAATGTTTGTTTTTACAGTGAAGCAAAAACCTGCCTCGTAGACAAACATATTGCATTTATAGGTGATTCTAGGATCCGTCAGCTGTTCTACTCATTTGTGAAACTCCTGAACCCTCAAATTAAGGAGGATGGAGTCAAGGTATGGTTTTTATATTTTACTTTTATCACAGTTATTACTAGAAAACTACAGTCATTGTAATACCTTAGTTGTAAAGATATTTCTGTTAAAAATGTATTGATCCAGTTTAGACATCACATTCCTGGTCCACCAAATCAGGTTTGGTTGGGTTAGGAAAACACAATATGCCCATGTGTTCCTCCACCACTTTCTCCCTCCCCTTACATGCCTAGCTTTACAATACTTTTCTATTTATTGCATTTGTACAGTGCCTTCTTGCCAAGGTGGTTTATGATTTAAAATGTTAATACAAATAAATATTGCAAAATATTTTTAGGCTGCCTACAGGAGCTGGTGGCAGTAGCTCCTTGACCTAGGCTTTTCTTGTTTTCTACTCTGCCTTCCCTCAAGGCAGGCCTTTGCACACAGGGCTTAAGGAGTCCCAGGGAAAGTGTGGGTTAGGTTGCCCCAGCAGTTCTCTCGGGACATTGATAGTCTCTTCAGGAGCAGGTGGTTATACATAGGATGTCAATCCCAGGAAATTCAAGTCTGAGCACTGGGTACACACCAGGATTGTAAATTACACTTCGTTTCTGGATTCCAGTTCTGATTTGTGAAGAGTGTTCAAGCCAGTTTCTCAATATGGACATCCTGTCTTCTTGTGCTGAAGTTTACCACAAAGTATTGTATCAAGCTGGATGAATGAGGGGAGTCTGAATGGGAGGAGGCAGCAGATGGTGGGGGCACCTTAGTTTTCAGATCAGGAATGTGATGTCTGAACCAGGCTAATGAATGTGGGAACTTCAGAAAGAGAGCTAATCAAGCAGTTTCAGAGAAAAGAACCAATTGCTGAAAAGACAGGTGGTTAACAGTGGAAACCTGAAGAATGCAGTTGGGAACTTTGTATTTAGAAGTTGGTGGCATGAATACCTTTCCACCATTGGCTTCTCTGTGCCTTAACCATGTATAAGTTTGATGCCTATTTTACTTAGCTGTAACCTGCGGCATCCTGAAATGGCACTGTGCTACCTTGGGTACGGTCAAACTGCAGGTGAACACAGAAGTAGAGAGGGAAAGAGGGAGGGAGGGTTGAGCTTTTGGTCAGTGCTGCACTTCAGATATAGATAAAGATAAAGGAGGAGAACTATCTTAGAAGTCAGGAACCCAAGGAGAAGGCAGTCTGAGCTATCATTTTAGTCTGAACTCCAGGCAAAGAGAAATTCCTTGTGTGCTCCAGGGCTGTTAGTAGAGGGCGACTTGGAAAGATTGGGGGGGGGGGGGGAGAGACCTAGTCTCACTAAGGACTAGCCCTTGAAAATAAGAGCATGTCAGCGTTAGCAGCTATTTTACCTAAAGGGCACTGTACTTACTGGAGAATAATTGAAGTGTGCCTGAAAAGCCCCCAAATTATACATTTGGTTTTGTGTGTTTACCCCCCCCCCCCTTTAAATAGCAGTTGCAGAGCTTGTAATCAGGTTTTGGACCATTAGAAATAAGGCCTACGCTGGTGTCCTGAATGAAAATCTCTTGTCTTCCGCTGGTCCTCAAAGCTGCTGTTCTTGTCAAGAGGAAAGCTGCCAATGGCATCCTCTTTCCTGATGCAATTTGAAGCAAGGTGGGGATGAGGGAGGTTTTTTGGGACTGTGTGGTGAGAGGATAGGATTAAAAACTTCTCTTGCTGCATCATAGTCCCAAACCTGTTTCCTGCTCCCTCTCTCCCTTATCTCCTCCTTCTTTTCAGGCAACTGCTATTTATAGTTAAAAAGCAAAACAAACCAGGCAACATCAAATTAAGAATTTAGCATAACATGAATACAGTCATGGATTTCTGGAAACTGGCGTAATTTTTGCATGTTTCTTACTTTGACAGCATGGAAACATTCCTTTTGAAGACAAATCATCTTCACTTAAAGTGGTAAGCATACCCAGTTGCTTCTAAACTAGAATGAAGAAAAGAAGTTGGCATGTGTATTTATTTTATTTATATTTATTTATAATATTTATATACCACCCTTTCACAAAACACCAGGGTGAAGTATAGCAACATAAAAAACCTTTAGAAATAAATATTTACTAAAGTAGTACTTTCATATTTTGTTTGTTGTAAAATTTATATCCCACCTTTCCTCCTAAAGGAGCCCTAGGCAGCAAACAAGTGATAAAACAAAACAAAACAAAAATCAATGCAGGTGCAGACTTAGAAATATCCCCACTTGAAAGGCTTGTTGAAGGAGCCTTCAGTAGGTGCCAAAACAGCAACAGAGATGGCTCCTATCTGATACTAATTGGGAAATAATTAAGATGGTAGGTACCAAAACACTAAAAGCAATTCCTGCATTGTGCAGAACAGACCTCCTGACAAGATGGTATTTGCAAGAGGCCCTCCTTTGGACAGTTGAATCATAGATTTGAAAGGGACCTCAGGGTCTTTGTCCCATGCTTTTTTGAGCTTTATATGCCAAAACATGAACTAACCCTGTACCTAATTGGCAGCCAATGCAGTTCTTTCAACACTGGGGTAATCTATAAGTGATATCCTGCCTCAGTAGTTGAGCTACCACAGTTTGCATTAGCTGCAACACATACAACCACAGGAAGATTTTGCTTTGGGCTGGTTTTCCTTGGCTGCCTTGCCCTAGGTTTTAGGAGGATTGTGAGGACAAATACTTGAATATCTGAAGGGATTAAGTGCTACAGAATATAACAAAAATCATTTCAAAAATACTCCTGCCACTGAAAACAATCCAGTTTCCTCTTTGAGCAGTTAGTCAAGTCTCCTTCTCACTACGTCCTCTAAGAAACAGCAGCAGTGTTTTCTACAAAAAGTGCATAAATTATTAAAAGAAGATATGTGTATACATGTGTCCAAAAAACCTGATTGGCCCAGGACCCCAAGTTTTCCAAACATGAGCACAGGATCTTAGTGTACATGCATATTTTTACTTACAGGTGTTATACATTTGCGGTAGAAAATGCAGATGGAACGCTGCTGATTCTGTCAATAGTTGTGACATTTAGTGCTGACCTTAGCTGACTCTTTCAGGAGAGTAAACCACTTGCTAATAAACTCACCCATTTCCTCTCAGGAATTTCTGTGGTATCCGGAAGTCAATGGCTCTATGAAGCAGCTTATCAAATCTTGGACTGAAGTGAGTTGTATTATTGAACTTCCTTTATGACAGTGGTTTTCAACTAGTGTGCCGTGGCACCCTGGGGTGCCTTGAATGATGCTCAGGGGTGCCGCGGGCATCCCTGGCCTCTGTCACCCTGGGGTGCCTTGAATGATGCTCAGGGGTGCCGCGGGCATCCCTGGCCTCTGTCCCTCTTTCCTTCCCTCCCTCCTCTGATGCCTCTGCCTCCCCAAGGCTTATGTGGCTGTTTGTTGCAGCAGCCCTGGCTACAAGCTCCCCAGGTGAATGATGCCTCTGGAGCTGGCCAGGGGGTGCTGATTGCCAGGAGTTGAGGCAGCCTCAGAGTAAGCAAGCGAGTAGGGAGGGAGCCCAGCCAGCCAGTCCACTATCCCTTGCTGCTGGGAATGAACAAGCAAGCCCCAGGCTCCTATGGGGCAGTGTGAGGAAGCACCTCTCTTTGGGGCGGGGGGGGGGGGCTGGTCAGAGATCAGGGGAAACAGCAGCAGCTGCTGCCCGGAGGACTCCCAAGGAGAGGGGAGAGGAGGCTGAGGGAAGACTCCACAAGGGAGGCTGTTCGAAAAGGGGTGAGAGCCTGCCAGCTCTGCAGGCAAGGGGTAACATAACTGGGCTCCTGAGCCCCACAGGGGTGCCACAGAAAGAATGTAGTTTGTCAAGGGAGCTGTGGACTCAAAATGGTTGAAAACCTCTGCTTTATGGCAATATATTTCAACAATCTGAGGGGTGGGGTGGGGGTACATTAGGCAGTTCTGGTCCTGAAATTAATTTCAATATAGTATAAATTAAACTGCTAGTTATCCCTCAGTTTTTTTCAATATTCACTGGCACTCTGAAGTGTATCTTTATTTATTTAAAATGCCCATTGTTCTTTCAAAGAGCCAACTCAGGCAGTGATGGCTTCCAGGAATAGGGCTAGTGAGAAATAAGAAGGAGGTAAAAACAAAAACAAAAAACGGTTTGTTTTTTAACCTGAAAGTGGGGAGGACAGCATGCATGTAGCATTTCTGTTTACAGGAAAGAATTGATTGGCTCACTTTGCAAAGGGGTTTATAATCTGCTTTCCTTGGTGAAAATTGCAGAGGTTTAGGATGTTGCATTGTTAAAACAAAACAATTACAAAGTAATGTCCTATTGTACAGTGTAGTTAAGTGGATGTTTAATTTAAGTGACGTTCTATATTTTGCTAAGTAGAAAACAGTTCCACAATTCCCTTCATCAGCAGTGCTTCTATAATGTCATAACTTAATTGCTTCCAAATCAACTGCAGCATATTTTATACATTGATTAAAGCTTGTGGAGGTTTTTCCTTTTTAAAATGAGGTTTAAATGTGGACTAATGTGATTAATTTTTGCAGTACAGTACATTTGATTATTCATGTCCTTTATGAAGACACTGAAAAGACTAACCTCCTTTTTACTGTTCCAAAGGGTTCTTCTCCAAAGCCTCACATAGTTGTAGCAGGAGCTGCTGTGGTAAGCTGTTCATCTAATATGTCACTGTAATGGCCAAATGAAAATTAAAACAGTAGTCTTCTAATTCAGACCTTTAAAATCCCATATGATCTTCTTTCTCTGTATTGTTTTTCATTAACTAACCTTTCACACTTCTGTCTTGTAACTTACAGCCTAAGCTTCCTTGTGCATCCCCATCTCTCTCTCTCTCTCTCTCTCTCTCTCACTGTCTTTCTGGTTCTAGAGCAATATTACTTACCGTATTTTTCGCTCTATAAGACGCACTTTTCCCCTCCTAAAAAGTAAGGGGAAATGTGTGTGCGTCTTATGGAGCAAATGCAGGCTGCGCAACTATTGCTGAAGCCAGAAGAACAAGAGGGATCGGTGCACAGCGATCCCTCTTGTTCTTCTGGCTTCAGGGATAGCCACACAAAGCCTCTTAAGCACAGCGGGAGCGCTCCTGCCTCTTCACTCAAAAGGCTTTGTGTTGCTTTCTTGTTTCTTGTTTTCCTCCTCTAAAAACTGAGTGCGTCTTATGGCCGGATGCGTCTTATAGAGCAAAAAATACGGTAATTTTATAGACAGATACTTCTGGCACGGAACACCTTCTTTGGTCTTACTGTCTTATGGAATAAAAATTTATAGGGGGACTGATGTGTGCTGTGGGTATCATTTAATATTTGAAACTGCTGAAGGAGCAATAGATAATTTTTGAAAGTTTTAATAGTATGTTTTCTCAATTTTAGATAGTTGTCTTTTAAAATTTAAATTTGCATCAAAGTCCTTTAGCAACAGCAGTTCGCAATATCCTATGCTTTTTACGCAAGAGCACAGAGTTCAGAATTTTCTTGTGTTTATCTACTTCAGCTACCCTGTTTTTGAAACATCAGCTAAGATTTGTGAATATTGAACCATTTTGATTATATCGCCCACAAATATGTTTGCTAACTGATTCACTTTTAATACTCTTTTAGTGGTCTATCAGTATTCACAATGGCAGCAATGAAGCCCTCACACAGTATAAAATCAATATCACATCAGTTGCCCCTCTTCTGGAAAAACTGGCAAAGAGCAGTGATGTCTACTGGGTCTTACAAGGTAATATAATGACATAGCTGTTGTGTCTTGTAGTGAAACAAATTAATTAGCTAAGCATTTTTGTATTTAATGCTTGCAATTCCAGTCTGAATATCAGTAACTACACCAGATTTATTCTATGATGTATTCCAAGAACAGCTGCTGCTGTTTGTCCCACATTGTGAATGGCTTAATTGGTAAATCCATTTCTCAGTTTGTGGGAAAACACATTTCTTATTATCTGCACAGAGCATTGGCCACTTTTGGGGAGAAATGGTTGGTTAGGCTGCAGCAGGTCAACTGACTGGAAAGACTAGAAGCTAAAATTTTGAGTGGCAGCCCAGACAGTGGATTTGCTCATGAGTAGATACCTTTTATGGGACGCGGGTGGCGCTGTGGGTTAAAGCCTCAGCGCCTAGGACTTGCTGATCGAAAGGTCGGCGGTTCGAATCCCCGCGGCGGGGTGCGCTCCCGTTGCTCGGTCCCAGCGCCTGCCAACCTAGCAGTTCGAAAGCACCTCCAGGTGCAAGTAGATAAATAGGGACCGCTTACTAGCGGGAAGGTAAACGGCGTTTCCGTGTGCGGCTCTGGCTAGCCAGAGCAGCGATGTCACGCTGGCCACGTGACCCGGAAGTGTCTGCGGACAGCGCTGGCCCCCGGCCTATAGAGTGAGATGGGCGCACAACCCTAGAGTCTGTCAAGACTGGCCCGTACGGGCAGGGGTACCTTTACCTTTTACCTTTAGATACCTTTTAATGCCAGTGGAATAGATAGGAATAGGATGCTTGTTTCATTATTAGATCAGGAAATCGAGACCAGATAGCTTGTTTGTCCTCCTTGCAAGAAATACTGTGTTACTATCATGCCCTAACTCAGGGATGGAGAACCTTCATTTCGCTCAGCAGCTCATTTTGGCCAAGCCACATCCACCTGTCCCACACCTGACATAAGGTGTGGGGAAGTAATGCTAGACCTAGTCCAAAAGGGGCTTTGCAGGCAATGCCAATTGACAGTGCCTGCAAAACCCCTTGCATAGTGCTTCCCAAATGCCTGACCACCAGGTTGTTGGACATTTTTAAATCACAGCACAAACTCTTCTGCAAGACCTGAGTTCAGCATTTTCCAAGCAACAAGCACAAAATTTCCAAAGCTCCTTGTTAAGCATTTCCCAACTGCTCACCAAGGCGCTTCAAATGCCTTTGTTTTTAAAAGGAGCATTTTTTTCTTACCAAAGGAAGCAGTATTCAAAGTGCTTCCCTTAGTAACTTAAATGCAAACTGCTTTCTTTGCAGAATGAAAAGTGCTCCAATTTTAGGAGCGTATGTCCCTCTGCACAGACTTGAAAAGGGCTCCCTCTAAGGGTCTAACTGGAGAGACATGTGAGGCTTATTTTAGTGGATCATTTAGCGGATGAGAATAGTATATCTAGATCTTGAGTATTTATTTATTTATTTATTTATTTATTTATTGCTTTGCTTCTTTTTTTTAAATCCCCATTTTCTTTTGACATCAGATCCAGTTTATGAAGATATGTTGAGTGAAAGCAGGAAAATGATCACTAATGAGAAAATAGATGCCTACAATGAAGCAGCAATCAGTATCCTGAACAGCAGCTCAAAAAACTCAAAAGCTAAAGTAAAAATTTTCAGTGTATCTAGGCTGATAGCGGAAGAAACTATAAGTCAGTCCTCAGATGGTATACACCTTTCTGAATCAAGCAGAGAAATAGTAAGTAATCTGCATTGCAGGGGGCTGGCCTAGATGATTCTCATGCTCCTTTCCAGCTCTACACTTGTTTGATTCTATTATTCTTTATAGAAAACAGCCTTTAAGATTTAGGGTGCCAAGAGACTGACAATTGTAGGAAATTGTCTTAATTTTTATTAGATTTATTAGACACTACTTTGTTGCTACTGCATTTTTAGCAGTTGTAAGTTTTTAATATTGTATTGTGAATTGTTGTAACCCTCCCTGGGACCTTAGGGGGAAGGGTGGGTTATAAATTAAAATAATAATGAGACTTCTCTTCAAGTATTGTTTGCAGAATTATTTTCAAACTATTTAATAAAAAATATTTTACACAGTGTAGATAATTGTATACTGCTTTGTATTAAGGATGTGATGCTTAGAGAAATCAGAATTGCTGATTGCCTACAGGGCTGTTGTATACATAACTCCTAACCACAGTTTAGCACTGTTTGTTTCTGTCTTTTCTCCCCTCATATGTGGCTAGGAGAAGGATTTGATTTACTTCTGGTTTCATAAAGTCCTGGGTAGTGCTTTAAAACAAATTTGGGGGAGTTTCAGAACAACCCTACATCAACCACGGATTACGAAGTTGGCCAGAATTCTATGAAACTGAAAATAGCAAAGTTCTCCAACCACACAGAAGTATGGGTGTGGATGTAGTGCTAATCCATGGTTTAATGTTGTATGTGAACACAACAGATATATGGAAAGTTTTTTGAATGCTGAAGGGGGAGTACTATATTAATACTAAGGTCAGTTCTGTTAAAAAACAAAAATAAAGCATCTTTGTGAAAAACAAGAAGTATAATTTCAGAATCAGCACTTCATTCCTCTGAAAGGAATTTGGGGGTGGAAGTAGGTCAAACACAGATTAGAAAAATATACGGTGAGCAGTGGATGCTAGCAGTGTTGTCACCCTGAATACGAAGGGTCAAAAAACCCCAAAGGTTTGTGAGGTTGTTGAGGATGGGATCTTCCACTTTTTTTTTGTTTTGTTTTAGGTTAAACTATGGGAGATCCAATCATGGATCTACCAACATCTAATTTAATTTGGCCCTTGGATGATAGAAAAAGTTTGTCTCTTCATGCCCATAGTTTGGACTTGTTCAATGAAACAAATTAAAAACAATATTTTGTTTTATTTATTTATTTTAAAAAAGAAAACAACATCCTACCATTCATTTAGACCATGTGAGTCATACGACATTTTAAATTCCATATCCTAATGGCTGGAATTATGTGTTTTTTCCTGGACAGAATGCAATGATTCTGATAAACATCCACTGCAACAAGGTTATAAAGCCCATCGATGGTTCGTGCTGCCAGCCTCAGCCTCCTGTCACTTTGATACAAAAACTAGCCTTTGGGTTTTTTGCTTCCTCCATAATTGGATATTTAATTCTTGTTCTCATACGTCGTAACAATCACCAGAAGAATAAGCCATGTACAGATATGGAGAGTGGAGAAGAGAAGAAACCTGTCACCAACACTACAGCCATTTCTACTCTAGAGACAGCCTTGCAGTGTTTATGCAGACTTGGTTTGATAATGGGTTACTTCTACCTATGCGACCGAGCAAATCTGTTCATGAAAGAAAACAAGTTTTACACTCACTCATCCTTCTTCATACCAATCATCTATATCCTAGTGTTAGGGGTGTTTTACACAGAAAATACTAAAGAGGTAAGCCTGCTTTATTTTTGTTTTTATTTCTGAAAGATCACAGGCTCTTTGTCTGACTGGGATGTGTCCTTGAACTCTGGCAATGTTCCTGTCTTTTCTTTTTGTAAAAAGTATTTTTCTTGAGTTTACAATTTTAAACAGGTTACAATAACAATAAAGGCAATGCAAAAAAGGGGTTAATGCTTCTTGTTTGCCTGGATGGCAGACAGTGAGAGGTGCATGTAGAAACTAGTCTACTGTACAAAGGTGACATTTGCCTTCAGTTGTCTGCCCGCTTCTGTCCAGCGCTGGCATGTGGCTCTTGGAAGATTGCCCACAAAGAAATATGGTGTTCAGGCAGAAGAAGGATCCCCAACCCTGTTGTAAATAGATTCAAATAAAACTGTCACTTCCAGAAAAACGACATGCATAAACAACAGATGAGCAGTTGTGGATGTTTCAACAACATTTACTCAAGAGTCCATGACCCTGAGCCAGAGTGGCCAAATGTAAATTCAGCAAGGCTTCTCTTTCCTGCTCCCAACGGGGACCGCTGTCCCTTGAGTTTCAAAACCATCTATCAGGCAGAGTACAATGTTAGCATTAGATGGGGAGCAAAAGTACTCAGCCGTTGTTGTACTGTTTACACAGAGATCTGTATCAGTCATGTGGATTGTAGCCCACTCCTAGTGGTGCAAAATACATAAAACATAACTGGAGAATAACAGTTATTGCACTTCCCCTTATATAGTAGTTTTAGACACATCCACCGCATAATAGTGTTTCCTTGTTTTGTAGTGGTCTGCTTGCACTTGTTGGAATAGCAATGCTCTCTTTTTATTTTGCACAGACTAAAGTGTTAAATAGGGAACAAACCGATGAATGGAAAGGCTGGATGCAGCTTGTCATCTTGATCTATCATATCTCTGGAGCAAGCACTGTAAGTTTGTTATGCAGTTTTAACAATTTTTGCATGAGGAATAGTCTTGCGTGATTTACTACTAAAGCAAAAGTTGAATAGTTAAATGATGTCTTTCTTCTCTGTTTTAATTCCATATTGGGGTGATTAAGGTCTGTTTTGAAAGATGTACTTTTCAAAAAAAAAAAAAAAGGTGACAACCAACCTGATCTGGAAATGGTTGCTGTTTTGTTTTAATGATGCTTCTGGATGATTTTAGGAAATGTCATATGTCCTGTTCTGTTCTGATTTCATTTTTGGATTATTGCTCCAACCCTAGCAGGGATGGCTAGCCCATGGGCCACATGAAACTCCCCTAACCCCCCCCCCGCCCAAATTATTTCTTGCTGCTCCTATGGGTCCCCCACTGTAATACTATGATGGCAGAAGGCTTTCCATGGCTGCTAAGGTCCCCACAAAATGTCTACATTAAAAAACAAATATTTCACTAATTACCACTGTAGGTCATCTGCTGTGATTTGGTTATGCCAAAAGATTTTAAGTTCTGTAAACGAGATTATATTCAAAAGCAGAAATAAAGTGAGGGGGGAAACTTACTCATTTTGCACACTTTAATGTGGGATTTAATCTTTGAAAGTTACCTAGCTTTAAAAAAATACAATTTACGTTTTTATTAATAGTTTCTGCCAGTGTACATGCACATCCGTGTATTGGTTGCTGCATATCTATTCCAAACGGGCTACGGGCATTTCTCATACTTCTGGATTAAAGGAGATTTTTGCATTTATAGAGTGTGTCAGGTAAGAAGTGAATTAAGCTTTTGTGTGTATAAAAATAATTCTGAGTGACTGCTACAAACGTTACCCAGTACTTTGCCCACTGCCACTTCCCAATGTTGGATCGTTCCCTATTCAGTAGGAGGCAAGACTTCAAAAAAGTCATTGAGGCTGACAAAAGCTCACCACTTCCTCTCTGGATCCCAGTTGCCTTAGCTCAGGGTTTCCCAAACGTGGGTCTACAGTTTCCATAATCCCTGACCACTGGTCCTTCTAGCTAGGAATGATGGGAGTTGTAGTCCAAAAACAGCTGGAGATCCAAGTTTGGGAAACCCTTCCTTAACTTAAGCCTAAATCTCCCGAAGTGTGCCACCAGAGTATGATTTTGTTTTCTTTCAACACTAATTGCCTAAGATTTCCCCCTCCTTAGCAACTGGAGCCCTCTTTGCACTTAGAAATGGGGTGTGGGGGTTAGCCCAGGAGAGGGCCTTCTCTGTGGTAGCCCCTAAGATGTAAAACTCCCTCTCCACAGAGGTACATCTGGCACCTTCATTATATAGCTTCCGGAGAACGCTGAATGTGTACCTTTTAATCCTGGCTTTTGACATTTGAAGTGTATGTTTTTAGGACCCACCTTTTTTGGAATTGTAGGTTGTTTTACACTGTCTTTAATACTATGTTTTAATGTTGTGACCCGCCCTGGAATTTTAGGATGAAGGGCAGATGATTAAAAAATAATAATCTGTAACCAAGGCTTCTGTCAGCACTTAAAGCACCATACTTTGTTACTTTTGCAGAGGTCTGAGACCTAATGCCTCATGTAACCTTGCAACTAAACTTATAGCCATCCACAACTCTAAATAGCTATCCTTTAATATTAAGTAAGAAGAAGGAATGGTTACTTCACAGATTGATACCCAGTAACGATAGTTATATAAGCAAGAATTTATTTTGTGTTCTGTTAGTTTTTTAATTTCACTCTATTCTGTGCATACAGAGCAGCTGGATAGAGGAAGTCTGTAGAAGGCTGGGTTCTCTTAAACTGTTTTCATTTTATGTTTTGAAAAGCCTGATCAGCAAAATTGTTACGTAAGCTTACTGTAGTAAAAATAATTCAAAATATGAATGCTTTGTGGTACTCTGTCACTTGAGATGCAAATGTTACCTTGTTGAAGTTGTTTGCACTAAAATATACATGAAAAATCACTTGCCATTCCTTACATTTAATAAAGAAATACTTCCCCTTTTCTCCGATATTTAACAGGTTTTATTTCGACTGAATTTCTTGGTTGTGGTGTTGTGCATAGTGATGGATCGGTCTTACCAGTTCTATTACTTTGTTCCTCTAGTCACTGTCTGGTTTATGATCATATATGTTACATTAGCTCTATGGCCTCAAATAGTCCAGAAGAAGGCCAATGGTAAATATGATTCTCTTTTGTATTAAAATAACTTAAGCACTTTATTTTGCATTCAGTTATATTCAACTTTAAATAGCATTGTGATTTTTTTAATACATGGCATTCTCAATAGTAAAATCAAACTACATTTTTGTAAAGCAAAAATATTCTATTTGCCTCAATTGCTGACCCAAATAACATAACAGAAGATAGTCACAGATTATAATTGTTAATGTGGCCATTTGTGGGAAGGGAGGGTCAAAGATGGGGGAATACTCAGCAAAAGGAGGTAGGCCTAGGCAATTATTATTATATTGGGATATTTAACCTTTTACTTGTGTTGGGTTAACAGAAAACAGTAAAACAATTTAAGAGAAAATATTAAAACTATTTAGAAAATTAACCTGCACTTTTAAAACAATCAAAAGATGTATATAAAATATATGTGTTTGGACACACCATTATTTAGTTTGTAGTAGCCTCCTGAATACCTCAGATTTTTTTTTTTTATTGTATGCTTGGTTCACCTCTTGGCCTGAGAGCTTAATGCTGAATGATGGCCTGCAAAGAGCCATAATTCAAGGTAATGTGTGGCCTACCTTCTTACTGAGTAGAGAGAATTCTATGCCAGAAGGGTCCATGGAGGGAAATAACACTACCTTTCACATACTTTTCTCAGCCATAGTTTCCCTGATCTGGTGCTTCTCTTTTCTCTTCCTAACTCCAAAGGGCTTGTTCAGGGTTCACTTAGTGAAAATGTCACCACCTTGACACCATATAGCCAATCAGAGTTGGCTGTGTAATGTCACTGGGGGCAAATGAACCCTTGCCCTGGCTGTGGGGAGGGCTGTGAAGCTGCCCCTGCTGCCATGACTATCTGGCTAGTGCCGCACTGGCTGTTTCATTGCCCTCTGGTGCTGCCCAGTCAGACATTTGCTGCAGTCTGCTTTAACAATACATGACTAGCTGGGGTGGAATGTGGGTTAGGAAGGGCATCCTATTGAAGTAATGTACTGTGGGTGGGTGTCATGTTTCCGTATTGCAGCACTTTCAGAAGAATTTCTCTCTGAATGTTCATTCCCACCTACACGCAGCTGTCCCTCTTGTGTATAATGTAAAAGCTGCAACAGTAAAAAAAAATCGCAATAAAAAAAGCTTACTGCCTAACATTAGTCTTGTTTTTGCTCTTGCCCACAGGCACTTGCTTCTGGCATTTTGGTTTACTGCTGAAACTAGTTTCCCTGTTCATCTGTATATATTTTCTAGCGTATTCTCAGGTTTGTATGATTTGTATATTTTGGTACAAGTTAAATATTTGGATTCTAAGGCATGTTAGAAAGCAAGCATTTAAGCTGTGTTCAAAAGCAAAGCACTTGCAGCTATGGGACAGCCATGGCAATCAGCCTGTTGCTTCCGTAAGGAACAGGTTGTGGTATCTGAGAGCGAAGGACATGCTTTTAGCTCTTTTGTAAATCCATTAAGTGTTTCCACAGAAATTGGTGTTGGAATGCTTGGGTTCATTCAGAGGTCTGAGGGTGGCGCATCTGTTGTCACAAAGCACATCAGCCTGTGCTTGCATCCAAAACTGGCTGTTTTGTTTTGAGGAGAGAGAATTCCCCCCCCCCCTCCTTTTGCTGAAACCTTGGTAGACTTGGTTGCTAAAACCCAGGTCCCAACATTTTCCTAGTGAGGTAGAGGAGAGGCATATCAAAAATGTTTGGGCATTAAATGTTTGCGCATTTCTAACATTAAGAAAAGGAGCAGTTAGAACAAGAAGATTCTTTCTGCTGCATTTTGTTGACATTAAAATATGAATATATTATAAATGAAAACCAGATCATGTTTGCTTTATGGTATTTGACCATAAAAATAATTGAAAACATCTAGCTGCAGAATGATTGGATTTAATATTCAGGAGAACTGTATTCCTGTCTCTGTCTAGTGGACCATTCTGAAGCTTTTAGGATAGGAAATTCTGCAGCCCAGATGAGCAGCAGCCTGATAAAAGACATTGGAATAGCACCTGTCAGCTGGTTTGAAGTTTCTGTTATTAATCTCCCAACCCCACTCCCCTGATGGATGGGATTCCAGCTTTGCTTACCAGGCTGTGCTCAGGCTGAGGAACTGCATGAGAAGCATGTGCTTCCACATTCAGCTGTGCATTAAAAAAAAAACCTCATAGCTGAATGGGAGAATATATTTTGTATATATTTTTGGATATGGAATGCTTTCATTTTGCCAATGCTGCCTGCTCTTCAGGGCTAAAATGCAACTCAGCTGTGACTTCAGCATAAGATTTATGGCATATGTGGCCTTATTCTGAGCATTTGAGTGGCACTTGACTAAGAGAGAATACTGTTCACAACCATCTCTACAAAGCACTTGCAACTCTTCAATTCCTAGTTCCTTTGGAAAGAATTATTCACGCCCTCACAATTAGGCATGGATTTCAAAACATCTGTGTGTGTGTGTGTGTGTGTAAGAGAGAGAGAGTTTAAATGTATTTTCTTTTCAGAAACTTAAATGACATGTTTGTTTGTTCCAATTGATGTTGTTTCCTTTTGAAGACTTGCAGGGCATCCAGCCATTTATTTATTTTTAATAGGAGAGTTAAAAGCTTTACTTTGATGAAAGCTGATTAAAACAGATGTTTAACTTTAAGAAAAGTTTATTAAACATTGCAGAATCCTTTACTGTTTTTATTCAGGGAACATGGATGCATCCTTTTTGTTTCTTTTTAAAATAAGGGTAAAGGTAAAGGTACCCCTGCCCATATGGGCCAGTCTTGACAGACTCTGGGGTTGTGCGCCCATCTCACTCTGTAGGCCGGGGGCCAGCGCTGTCCGGAGACACTTCTGGGTCACGTGGCCAGCGTGACATCGCTGCTCTGGCAAGCCAGAGCCGCACACGGAACTCCGTTTACCTTCCCGCTAGTAAGCGGTCCCTATTTATCTACTTGCACTTAAGGGTGCTTTCGAACTGCTAGGTTGGCAGGCGCTGGGACCGAGCAGCGGGAGCGCACCCCGCAGCGGGGATTCGAACCGCCAACCTTTCGATCGGCAAGCCCTAGGCGCTGAGGCTTTTACCCACAGCGCCACAAGAATAAGGATATTCTTCAGCAATTTTACTGTCACAAAAAATGAAAAGAAAATGTTGGTTGTGAGTGTCTCTTCAGCAGCAAAATACTAAATTAAATTATACACCTGGCCAACTTTCAGCTCTCCTGGAGGAGGTTCCTGACTCTCCTCTTTCTTGCCTATTAGTAGTGTTTTCCTCATTTTTGTTATTTTCTCAGCCTGAAGACAGAAAGCATCTAATAAGTAATCCATACTAATGGATATCATGAATATATGTCTGATTACAGCCAAGAAACAGAATGTTTCTTTTTCCAAATTGTTGAGTGTAGATAGTGTCTGCAATTATACATTACATCATTGCAAGCTGTGGCTCTGATCCATAGATCCTTGTACACAACACCAGAATGCACAAGGCAGTCTCTTTCTTTGCCAGTCTTGAGATGCAGAACATTATAATGTGAAAGAATGGGTATTTTCACATGCCTGGATAGGGGGACAAATCCTAATAGACTGTCTGTGATTTTAGGATGCTGGACTTAAATGTACAGTGAAATGATCAAGTATTTTATTCTAATCTTATGAAGGTCCCTGAGCATCTCCATTTGCCTGCTGTTAGAAATGGAATGTTTCTGTTATATGGCCCATTGATGTGACTGAACAGTTACATTCTTTTCATGTCTGTTTATTACAGGGTGCATTTGAGAAGATTTTTTCTATTTGGCCATTGTCCAAGGGCTTTGAACTAAATGGGAGCATCTATGAATGGTGGTTTAGGTGGAAATTAGATAGATACGTATGTACAGTTTATTTTTATTTTTTAATGTTGATTTTGTGCTTTGCCTTTGTCAATTATGGCTGTCAGTCTTAGGCGAGTGAAAGCAAATTATGATCTCACTCTTCAAATCATAGAATTGTAGAGTTGGAATGGAACCCGAGGGTCATCTAGTCCAACCCCCTGGAATGCAGGAATCTGAACTAAATGAAAAATGAAATTAAAAGAAGAAAAAAGTTTAGAAAATTGCTCTGGTTATTTCACTAGCTGACTCTATTTATGAAAATGTATGCAGCAAAATCTCAGTGAATGCAAATTAGTGGCTGTAAGCCAGTGGTAGGGGACCTGTGGCCTCCAGATGTTGCCAGACTACAGCTCCCACAAATCCTGATTGTTGTCCATGCTGGCTGAGGCTGATAGCAGTTGGAATCAGATAATCTCAGGAGGCTCTACACAGGTTCCCCAGAGCTGCTGTAAATCCTTGGTCTGTAGTTTTGTATATTAGACAGTTGCTCAGTAATACATCATAGACTGAGCACATTGGGCACTTTTGCCTGACCCAGAGAGACTAACTTCATCCCGTTGCGCCTTAAGAGACTGGCATTGGTTCTTTAAATTCAGGCATTGTTGGTGAATGTGTCCATTACATGTGGATACCTGAACTGAACTGTCTTCTTAATTGCACCTTTGCCAAATCCTTCAACTGAGCAGTTCTTCCTTTCTCTTGCAGGTCGTTTTTCATGGGATGTTGTTTGCTTTTATTTATCTAACATTTCAAAAACAGCAAGTCCTCTCAGAAGGAAAGGGGGAGCCACTCTTTCCAAGCAAAGTTTCAAATATTTTATTATTTATTTCAGTTGTTTCTTTTTTGGTAAGTTTCTGAGATACCTTACTCAGCTATTGTCTCTCTTAATTCCTGAATAGTTACTGAAAGTGGGGACAGTCTTCATGAAAATTAGTAGCAAGCCTTAGGCATGCCATAAGAACCCAAGGTTATTGGTCTGCTGACATTGTTTTTAAGAGTTTTGCCCAACTACACTGAATAAAGTAGAGAACTTCGGGGGGGGGGGGAGGCATCGGGTATTTCAACACAGAAGAAAACCATCTCTAAGGCTCCAAATCTGTGCAGGTTTATTCAGGATTAAACGCCATTTTATTTGGCTTACTTCCTGGTATGCTTGCATAGGATTACAGTCAAAGTGTAATTTGTAGGGCCAACACTGCTGTTCCGCTGAATAAACTAATTTCATTTCTAGCACTGCTAAATAATTGTGTTCTTTGATGTATCCTCCATATATGTAGTTTTAATTCTATCAGTGTTTAATTGTTTTTAACTATTCCCCCCTATGTTTTTAGCTATTCTTATTTTTATCTGTAAGCCACCTTGAGTCCTAGTCAGGGGAAAAGGCCGGGTATAAATAAATAAATGTATAATAATATATATGTTTATATTTTAGACGTACTCTATATGGGCCAGCAGTTGTAAAAATAAAACTGAGTGCAATGAAATGCATCCTTCGGTTTCAGTTGTGCAGGTAATTGTGTTCCCTTTGTTGCTTGTAAGTACAGTCTTTGATTATAAACACTCACCCAGGATGTAAAGTGCTAAGGCTTACAAAACTACTGAGAAATCTGGCCTTCACAAGTAATGGCGGAGCAGAGTGTTTTGTGCACCTTAGATTGCTGCACATAGTTCAATTGTCTGGGGTAGTTCCCTCTCGCCCACTTGTGTGGTTGATCATAAACATGTTCAGACAAAACAAAGTAAAAGCATTTGAACATAATGGCACTACTGTGATAGCAATAGGTCTGCAATTTATTTATTTTAGAGCATTTTATTCCACTCTTCAACCAAAGAGCAGCATACATGCCATTAATTAAAACAAGTCCCTTTTTTGCAGACTGACAATCTCAAAATACATGATAAAATGATTAGAGTTGGGCTGAAGACTGCAGGTCCCTATGCACAGGGTTCGGGCAATATGGCAGTCAGGTGCCAAAACCCACACATCTAGCCATCTCTCTCTTTCGGGAGGCTGGCATTCCCCTATCAAATGACGAGACTGTTCCCTCATTACAGAAGAGCCTCAGGGACAGAACTTCATTCCCCCCCCCCTCCCCCGAAGTGTGTTGCATCCAGTTACTTAGACTGAAGAAATCTGGCCTGAAATTCTTTGTCCCAGAGCTTACAATAGGAAACATTGACAAGAGGACTGGTGTCCACTTGAGCTCCAACTGAGCTCCCTTCATTGGCCTTCTCCCACCTTGTTCTCAGTTTCCTAGCCAAGCTAGAGTATGATCCCGTAATGCGGGGATGGGGAGCCTTTGGCCTTCAAGAGATTGTTGACTACATCTCCCATCATCCCTGGCCATTGGCCATGTCGTCTGGGGCTGATAGGACACAGTATTTATTAGTTTTCTCATATATATGTCGGGGTGCTCAGTGAGGCCTGGTTCAGATGTAATGCTAAAATATAGGTTAGAATTGCATAAACTGGCTTTTTGAGACAGGTTTTGCTTCCCAGCTTGTGTTGATGAACCATAGTTTGAACAAATCACAGTTTGGCTCCGTTGCGATGCAAAACAAACTGTGGTTAGTGTAAACCAGGAAGTAGCTGCTTCCAGTTTCCTCACAACTTTGCTGGATGGAGAGCAGGAGGTGCATGAGTCCGAGCCTCACACAGGCTCATTCTCATATGCTCAGCTACTGCTTAGACTTTTATTGGGACGATAGCTGTTTGATACCTAATATATTTCTTTGCAAAGCCCACACTGTTTTTCAGTAGAAGCAATTGTACAAGGCTAGGATCTTCATTCCACCCCCACCCCACCCCCGTCTTCACATTGCAGAATTCTGATTACTACTCACAGAACGCAGTGTTCTGCACCACAGTTTGAAAGCCAGTAGGTTTTGCATTTTATGAAATGTATGAAATACGTTCAATAGATGTGCTATTAATCCAATCTTAGGCTGTCTGTTCAGAACCATTGAGTTTAGAAGGATTTATTTACAGCTAAGTGAACAGGATTGCAGCCTAAAACATCTTTTCACCCAGCTTCTTTTGTCTTTCAGATTTTAGCTTTTATCCTTATCAGGAATATACCTGGCTATGCACGTTCTGTATATAGTTCATTTTTCGCTTGGTTTGGCAGAATTTCCCTTGAGGCAAGTAGTATAATTTTATTGTAATTTAAAGGATCAAACACTTAAGTCTGTTTACAATAAAACTTTAGTCGATTTGTTATCTGGCATTATGTACAATCGAGAATTGGGAGGCTGTACTATATAGAGGCACAAAAATGTTCCTCTAATATACCGCTTCATTTTTTAACAAAGCAATTTTGAATTTGTCCAGCTATGGGCATCTGGAATTTGGTGCTGTCAATCTTAAATCCATCTCAGCTACCACCTGAAATACCAGCAATGTAACCAACCTAATGCAAAGTGATGAAAGACCTGCACAGCAACAGCTGGCTTACAACTCATGAAGCTTGAGTTCTGTGCATGGTTTCTGGAGGGCACTGAGGCAGAGGACTCTTGTGTCTTTAACAGTTGTGTCAAGCAGAAATTCAACAGGTTAAACATTTTCTAGTATGGATGTAGAATTAAATGGGGGTGGGGTGAATTTTGCCTGTTGACCTTCTGGGTGGTAGATATTATTTTTTGGCCCCTAATTCATTTTGAGGCCATACCTGCCAGAGAGGACACAAATTTGCCCAGGACACAAAGTATATGCAAACTTTTGGGACCTTGTGCCCTCTTTTGCAAGTGGGGCAGAGCGCATGGTCCACGTACCAGACCCAGGAAATCCTGTTGGCATTTCTGCATAAGGCTTTAGCCTGTTTGTTGCTCTTGTGACACAAACATGTCAGATATCATACGATTTATAGCATATTTGCCTAGTGTTCCAAACCAGCTTTGGGCTTAAAGCTTACTTTCATGATAAATGCAACTCTAACTTCATTTTTTCTCCTTTTCCAGCTCTTCATCTGTCAGTACCATATCTGGCTGGCAGCAGATACCAAGGGGATCTTGGTTCTAATTCCTGGCAATCCCATGCTCAACATTATTGTCAGCACTTTTATATTTGTGTGTGTGGCGCATGAAATTTCCCTGATCACAAATGATCTTGCACAGATGGTTGTTCCGAAAGATAATGCAATTCTGCTGAAAAGGTTGCTCTGTGTGGGTGGATTTTTTTCTGGACTTCTCTTTCTATCGGCATTTCAAGAACAATCAAGGCATTAGCGTTCAATAAATCCGAAAAGCTTCGCTTCAAGCTTACATTGTGTTTGCCTGAGCCCAAAACTAAAGAAATAAAAATCAACTGGAATTACACAAACCAACCACAACTTCTCTGTGTCTGGGCAACGAAGGAAAGCTATCAAAATGAAGGCAACTGAACATATACATGGTGGCAATGTCACCCCTTTGCAGGGGGATATCCACCCACTAAAGGAAGAAGAAACAGAAACACACTGTATACTACTGCGTGTGAAAAAAGACATATTTTCTACTTGAGCGTTTTTCTGGTTTACATCTCTCTCGAGAATTAAAGAATGGAGTGTGATTTGCTCAAGAGGCATTTAGAGACTATTGCGTCAATTTTACGTTGAGACATTATCAAACTGTCAATAATTACTAGCATATCATAACTGATGTATTTGTATGTTTCAAAGAACTGCTTTTATTGCAAGAAGTAAAACAGACCCTGATCCTGGAGCCTTAAAGGCAGTTAAATTCCTGTCAGTTTACTTAAGGAAGCCAGTTTATTATTTGTGGACAGCACCGTGTTAAATGGATTAACAGCTGTAGCCTTTTCTTTAAAGTATTCAGCATCAATGTGCGGTCAGGTTTTTCTTACTATTTTTGGAGTGTTTCTGAAAGTAAGAGGTTAGTAACTTTTTTCTGATTAATGCAGTGGTAGCCAACCCCCCACCATTTTGTGAGCAGCTCCCATTATCTGCTGGCTGGGGCTGATGGGGAATTATAGTCCGTAACATTGGCTACCCCTGGATTACTGGTTTTCTATGGCTACTACATATCTAGGAAAGCCTTCAAGCACTGGAGGAAAATCACATTAATTTATAATCTTATCCATGTTTACAAAGTGTACAGCATAGCATTTCAATGATCCATTTTCATTCATTTTCCTAAGTTTTCATAATTAACATTAATTTTGAATGTTTGAGTGGTCTCATGTTGATTTTTCTAAAATCATTGCTTTTTCATCACTGTTTTTAGTTTACATAATCAGTGCTTTGTATCTTACAATATTGGTTTCCAAATTTCACTGAAAATGAAAAGTCCCCTGCCCCTCTCCTATCACGTTTTCCTTTTGCCACCTGTCATAGGATTGTACTCACACCCTGTAAAAATAATAATAATGAGGCAGCCAGGATATTATTCAACTGTGCCCCTTCTCCAGCTGCAAGCAACTGCATAGGAATTGGAAATGTTTATATCACACACACTTCAGTGTAGAGGTCAGGTACCTAGCTATGAGTATTATGATCCTGATGGTTTTTTCATTTTGGTAGGAAGAGGTTATTATCTTGCATTAGAGTACATGAGAAGAGTATTTTACTAGTGACTATTTTTAAAGGGCTGCAGCCAGACAGTGTGTTAAAATCAGCGTAGTTTTTCTATCCTTAATGGATAGATTAAACAAGCTTTACATTCTAAAATGTTAGTTTTCTGTTCTGGCCTTTAGGATCACATCATTTCTAATGTTCTCAATTTAGCCTAGTTACAATCTTAAGCGTGCTGTGCAGATGTGGAAACTCCAGCAGTGCAGGTTGAAGGAACAGATTGCAGCATAATGGAGCTGAATTATTTTTATCCTTTTGAATTCATGATTCTAGCCGTATTTTTGGCAGCCTCAAGGTACATTAAAGTAGTAATAGGACAAGTACGGTACAAATTCTAGACACCATCCTAATATCTGTATATCATTTAGGGGTTTGATTCAAATTTCATGCTTAGCTTCCTTTTCAGAAGCTGTCCCTGGAGTATCTCAAATTGCTGTTTGAGCAGTGCCAATTTCAACAGGCAGTTTGGGGCTTCTTGTAGGGAAATAGTGAGCATCTACCAGTGATATCTTCACCCTTTATAAAGTTCTTGTGCCCAGACCCCATTGATGGGAGTTTTAAATAGCATTTTTGGATTGCTGGGGGGAGGTAACTTTTACAGAGAGACTTTGGCTAAAAGAAATATAGGTGCACACCTGGGAGTGGGGCGCTTGATCCTTTTGAGTCTTGGCCTCAGTGGTTGTCTCTGCTACGCATATGATTTTAGGGCTTGAAAGAATGAAGACAGTATTGGTTTCGATGCATACACACAATTCTAGGTAATAATGAAACAGTATGGCTTTTCATTTATGGGGTGTGTTTCTGATGTATACTTTTGACAGGGGCAACTTTGGAATCCTGTCACAGAAAATCAAATTTAAATATAATTGGGGGGGGGGTAGGATCCCGCTAAATAAATGATGGATCTCAAATGAAATTCATTTAATGCTCAAGTTGAACTGTCTCTCTTGCACTGTTAACAAACTACAGTGTGCAAGCGCCATACACAGTTGCCAGTTTATTCACAATCGTGTAAAACTGTTCTTCGCCACTGATTGTTGCATTTTTTTGTTTTTCACTTCAGTTTAGCTAAGCCAGTGAAGGTTGGCAAGCCCGTGGGCTGCATGTACAATTGACTTGTAACTTTTAAGGAGTGAGATGTCTTTACTTAGGGGTGGGAACTTTGTTATGTTTATAAACCAAGTATTGTAGATATTTTATTTATCTGTTGTACAGATTTGGTTAAAGATTATTTTTTAGGTTTGAAATATTGCACTTGTTTGCTATTACTGTATGTGGATAAAATATATTTTCTTTTAAAGTTATGTGAAAAATATGAAGTAATTTAAACATTAAATAAGTGTGCTGTGGGTGCCTATTTTTGTACTGGAAGGAGCATCAATTAAGCAGAAGTGTGTATGTGTGGTATTTTTTTCTAAGGAGTCTAATACTTGATTTGAATTCTGTATTCTAATTTGTGAGAATACTGAAATAATACAAACATTGGGGTTATGCAGAAAATTGCAGATGAACTGTTAGGGGACGATCTTTAAGGATTGCACTAACTAAAGGTTTCTGCCAGTAATTCACTTTTTGCCTGCCAACTTCTGAATGGCAGTGTAGCTACAGATTCCAAAATTGCTTACTCAGCAGACTATATTCTGATAAGTTTGCGGACTGGCTGGAACAGGAGCACATCCTAAAGGAAGCCCAGGCTGGTTTCAGGGCACATAGATCAACTCTAGACCAAGGACTGGTATTGCAACATCTAGTGGAGAAATACACCTCAAAGAAAGGAGGCTCTCTCTATGTAGCCTTTATAGATTTCAAATCAGCTTTCGATTTGATACCCCGGCACAGACTTTGGGAAAAACTAAATGCCACAAACATCGATAGACGTCTTTTGCTTCTTATCCGTAGACTACATGAAAATACTCGGATCCGTGTTAGATGCGACCGTTATGGGAACCTATCAAAGGAAATCCAAAGTTTCCATGGTGTCAAGCAAGGCTGTGTTCTTGCTCCTATTCTATTTAACTTCTATATAAACTCCTTAGTCGGAAAGATGGAGGAAGCAAGTACTCATTCCCCAAACCTAAATAATATACCAATCCCAGTCCTTTTGTACGCAGATGATGCGGCACTTATTTCCTTCTCTTGTGTGGGTCTAAGAAAACTTTTACGAGCTCTTACAGAGTATTGCGAAGCTGAACACCTAATAATAAATTACACTAAATCAAAAATTATGGTGTTCTCCAAGAGAAAACTCCGACATAAATGGAAAATTAATAACCAACCTATTGAGCAAGTAACATCTTTTAGATATCTTGGAATAATTTTTGATGAGAAGGGATCTTGGTGCCATCAGATTAAGAATTCCATTGTAAATGCGCAAAGATCTTTCAGAGCTATCATAAGATTCTTTTACAGAAAAGGAGGTCAATATGTTCCTGCTGCCTCCCAGGTCTTTGTTGCAAAAATACTTCCACAATTGATGTATGGCACCCAGATATTTAATTGTCAAAAACTCAAGTCCCTGGAATCTGTACAAACTAAATTTTACCGCTCCCTACTAGGGTTACCTACCTGTGTCTCCAACACTGCCATTAGGCTGGAGGTAGGTCAACTCCCTATTAATGCCAGGATATGGATCCTGAAGATTCACTTCTGGCTAAAACTCATATTTTTCCCAGTGGGAGTGGCTCCATTGACTCTACTAGACCCGTTCCAGTCTAAATGGAGATTGTCGCTTTATGAAAAATTGAAGGGCCTGGGGCTTTCCCCACAAGAACTTATAGCCTCAGGTTTTGAAAAGGCTAAAATGATGGTGAGCCAGCGAATAGGAGATGTAGAGCTTCAGGACCATATGAGCAAGATAGATAAATATCCAGCTATCCAAGATTATGGAAAAGGGTTTAATCTAACCCCATATTTGCTGGATCTACAAATCGCAAAATATAGGCGGGCGTTTACCCTTACCAGATTTGATGTACTGCCATCTGCCTTACTAAAGGGCAGATACGAGGGCACACCCTATGCTGAACGAGTTTGCCCATGTGGTCTGAAGGAGGTGGAAACGGCTTCACATGTGTTGTTACACTGCGACCTTTACGGGGATATCAGGTCACTGTTTATCTCCCCTATCGTTCAGAAATTTCCAGGTAGATCTGAATCTCAGCGGCTGAAAATCCTACTAGGAGATAAAAACCCAGAAGTAACACTGAAAGTGGCCAAGTTTTCTGCGGCCGCGATCAAGCGGAGGGCATTAGTTGTAAAAAAGTAAAAGATCTGACCCCTGGACAAGCCCCCCCCCTTTTTTAAGTCTATACATATATTGTAGTGCATATATGAGTATATATGTGGGTGTGTGTGGGTGTGTGTGCATATGTGTATTGTTTTTATGTATAATTTTACAACTTTTAATTGACACCATCATTCCCTCGTAAACTACTGTTGCCTTGTATGTTTTTTTCTTTTCTTCTGGTCTATGACCGTAATAAATTTATTCATTCATTCATATATTCTGATAGCACTTGAGTGCTCATTTTTTCCAGTTATTACCATAGGTTGAAATAAGTAAACCAGCCACATAAGCATATAAATGACTATTTTAGCATTATGTCAAGGTCACATTGTCTATTTAGCATGCTTCTGCCATGATTTAAAGTAAATGTAACTACCTAACCCAGCAGTTCTCAACACAATAATAGCATCTATTGTGCCAAGATTATTCTTTTTCCTAAGAATTATTCAGAAATTACTCATGAGACTAGAGATGCGAAGATCCAGAAGAAGAAGAAACACAGAAAAAATGTGAGGAAATCTCCCACCCCCCAAATAAATCTTTCCCTGTGGCCTTCATATCTCTTAAGTCCTAACATTTCTCTCCTTTCCATAGTATATACTGCTTTATAATCCACGTAAGAAAGAGCCAATAGTTTAATATTTGTTTATTTTAAATATAACAAATATAAAAGTTACCATTTTATAAATTTGTTGAAAGTGTCCAAAGTACAAAAAAATACAGTCAGTTTAGTAATATGGAAATGATTACCATCTGACACTGGAATATTTAACACGAGGCATGCATACGCCATCAGAAAAACTCAAGCATCACTGAAGCAGATAAGGAAATAAAAGATGATATTGGCTGTTTTATTTAATTACAAATTAATCGCCTCTGTAAGTTTTCTTTCCTCAGGTATACCATTTACCTGCGAATGACAATTCACAAAAAGGTGTTAGAACAATAGTCAACATGGTTTTAATTTTACAGTTAGAGAATTGCAAGTCAGCTTCGTTCACCTTTAAATAAGAATCCTTACACAATAACTTCATAGATCACTTTCATCTGCAATGCAAGTCTTAGGGTGCCTAATCTTTTGGGAGAGTGACCAATCAACTAGAATCAACATGTACAGTTCATAGTAAAATGTGCTTCATTCTATCATTTGGTTTTTCAACAGCGAGAAAGCAGAATACTGTGCGTAATACTTGCCTCTAATCTTTGGAACGTTGTCATACGAAATTCTCCTTTAGTCCCCGAAAGCAGTAATAAAAAACAAAACTTTTGAAAACAAGCCCCCTCAAAGTGGATTCCTGTACAGGTCACCCAACACCTTGAGAAGTGTGCTCATATTTTCCCCGTTGCAGCAAAAACAACAAGGGGCCTTGTGGTACTTGAAAGACTAACAAATACTATATGCAGCATAAGGCGCGGAGGCCAAGAGGCCATCAGATGCATGAATGGATAGCTCAAGTTGTTAGCTACAGATTGCCTTTGATGCATTGACTCAAGTCTACAAAAACTTATGCTAAGTTTCCCCAAAACTCACTGCCATCCTCTGTTTGAATGATTTTCTGATTAACCTTGATTTCGCTGTTTTATTTTATGGTTATGCAAACCACCAAGAATTCTATAGATTTGTGACAGAAGAAACACTTATATTCATCCCATGCAGCTCACTTGAGTCGAGGGACTTGGGAGCCACTAAGGAATAACTGGGCTGCGCAAGGAATAATTAGACCCATTCATAGCACTAAACCCCGCCAGTGTGAAGCACATTTCCCAAGGGAAAAATGAGAAAAGGGGGGGGGGGTTCAAGCAGGACAGGATTCTTTTAGTGAACTCTGGCTTGGGGAGGGGCCAGGAGAACCGCAAAACAGCATGTGGGGGGGAAGGCAAGGCAAGGGTGGTTGTTCTGTCTGGCAAGCTGATACCCATTGATAGGTTTGCCATTCATTTCCATGGAAGTGATATTGATTGGAGATTTCAGTTCACTCTTTTCCGTTTCAACTACTGCATCTCACAGATGCCGTCTAAATTTTGTTAATTCTTACTCTTATGGCCTATGCAATACAAAGCTTTCTCACACCCTGCTCCTCATTTCCCACCCCTCTGCTATTAACTTTGGAAAACCTGGCCCCCGCAAAATGCGGAAGGGAACAAGAACGCTGCGATGAGTTTGTGAGCACTTGATGATAACTAGGTCATATTTTGCCTTTTCGAGAAATAGTTTAAAAAGTCACCTTCCGTTTGCTGCTGCGGAATCTGAGTCTGATGTGGCAGGTTCCTACAAATAATAATAATAATAATAATAATAATAATAATAATAATAATAATAATAATGCCTCTTTAAAACGATTATATGCTATTTTGAACTCTAAACAGTAAAAGCCTCCAAGACTTCTGCTTAGGGAAAGGGTTGCTACTGGAATGTGTAACCAGAGCTTTGCTATTGAAACACAAGAGCCAAATCATCCTATAGAATGAGATGGCAACAGCACCGCCACCATGGAAGAAATCAGCAGAAGCACCACAAAACTCAAACTCACAGTGTTAGGCACCAAGAGTGATACTTACTGCTGTGTTTGCATCAGTGGCATGCTAGTGTTGTCATAGCTGTCAGGGTGAACCGGTGGCACAATCTCCCCAGTGACTGGGTGAAACACAGGCAGCGTTGAGAGAGGCCATGCTATCTCTCTGTTTTTGGACATCTCCCGAAGTTCTTTGGTGGATTTCTGAATGGCACTGTGGTGGACCAGCTGGATGCTAGATCAAAAGGAAACAACATTTCCCCCCCCCATATTTAATAGAATTGCTAGCGTTGTGGAAATAAAGAGTACAAACATATACAGACATTTAAAGCCACTTGATAGATTACCACAGCATCGGTGTAAACGACAAGGTTTATAAATAGCATATACTGGAATTTTTTAAAAAAGGAAATTACTTTTAGAGGGGTTAGGTCACAGAGCACTGGCAGGTTATATCCAGTCTACCCAAGTTTTCCCTGTGCTTTCAGCTGGAATATCTGGGCACAAGCTAGATGCATAACTGCAATTAATGTGCCTAATTTCTTCTGAGTAACAGCTGGGGGAGGGGGAGACCAGAACCAGGCCTGTGATCCAAAGACATCGTTAACCCATTTTTCCACCATCATGGTCTCAATCACACCCCTCTCTCTCACACACACATCTGCTTTAAGAATGTAAGAGCCAGTGGTCTTTTTTAGATGCCAGCAAGAAACCCTCAAGAAAAGCAGCCTCCACTCCTGTGGTTTCTAGAAACTGCTTTGCCCTTCAGGAGGGAAGCCTCCATTGGTATCTATGCCAGCCTGGGAAGAACAGCACCTTCAAGGAGGGGGCGCCAATTTTCATTGGGACCATGGAGAAAGCAGCTGACCGTTATTTAGAAGCAAATAAGGTACAAGGTGTATTTGATTCAATCAGGCATCCAACATTATGTCTTCTTTGACCTTGGCTGCACTGGGATAAGCCTTGGCCGCCTCTACGTTGCACACTGGCCTTGCATTGACCTGTGCCCTCAACCAGAGGGTTCTCAACCCACTACTGTTAGGCCCTTTTGATTAGGGCTGGATTTAATGAGTAGAGTAACAAGGGTTTGGCCAAGGTGTCACTGGCTTTGATTATGATGCTGGTGCTGAAGGTTGGGTGGATCTATCAAGTGGTCCACTGAGAGTCCAGCCCACAGGCCTCATTAGGCCCAACATGGGTCCCACAAATCAGGCCCCTGACAGCTGATCAGCACCAGGCCCAGTGGGGTGGGCGAGGGCAGGAGGGTGATTTGGCCTCAAGCTCAGATTCTTGCCCTGTGTCTTTTTGGTACCTTATTTTGGTTTTGGGTGTTGTCATTTTAATTTTTATTAGAGCTAGGGATTTCAAAAGCGGGAAGCGGCCTGGGACTCTCTGGACTTCTGAGAAGGCGTATTCAGCACCGAGAGGGCACCTCCTTAGGATCACGGTTGCAGTAGTGGAGCTCGCCTTCTCTGTTTTCAAAGAGGTTTCAGGGAGCTGCCAATCAGCTGCTGGTTGGTTCCAGCAAGTACATCTTCAAAGGTTGCTCCAACCTCTGATCAGCTGCTAGGTGATTGACAAGTGGGTGGTCCCGCCCACCTGTCAACATTGGACCACTCCTGTTCTAAAGTATGATGAGCTTTTCAGCATTCTGTTCCGTGTAACCAAGTGCAGATGTTAATGCTTTTTATTTGGTATGTTTTAGAGCTTGGCTTCTTGTGGCTAGCTAACAATTATTAATAGAAGCCTCACTTTAAAAAGCGGTTTTATGGAGTATAATTTTTTGGTTACCTTATAGAAGTTGACAGAAGTTGAATAATCATATTCTGATTCTGGCCTCTTTTATTATGAGCTTTTAAACCCTTTTTATTTTGACCTACTCAGTTTCTCAGGATTCTAGATTTTTCAAAGCAGCCACCACAAAGATGAAGAACAAGTTAAGGAGAATGAGGATGGTATACATGTATGAAGCATGAGAAGCTACTGGGAAATGAAAATTAAGTGATGGGAGAAAATAACAGGAAAGAAGACACTTACTCTGGTGTTTGCATGTTTCTCTTTTCCCTAAAAATAAAACAAAAGTTATGAATTAAATAATAGCATTGATATTTGGAACATTAAATCTAACTGCCGATGGAAATAAGTCATGGTATGGAAATGCTGGTCCTGTTGCAATGGATCATGATCTCAAGAAGATGCAGGTGTGTGCAGATGAGAGCTATACACGCAACTGGAGTTGCCTTTGGAGATTTGTTTCTGCAGCTCTAATAGCCGAAGAGGCAAGCTGCATTTTGGAGGGTTGCCTCTTCAGCAGTGAGAGGAGCAATGGCAAACGTTCAAAGAAAGAGTTGGCTGCACATCAAGTTCCTGTTTCTGCACATTCGTTTGGATCATGACCATTTGGTGCAACTTGGAAGCATTTGCCACAGGGTTTGTGAGAAGGCATGGATGAAGAAAGCACATAAAGAGATGAGATAGATGAAAGACGTGTACACAGAGAAGTGAAGATGCACGTTAAAAGGACAGGTGCGGGACTAAAATGTTCCCAGAACAGGTGCATGTAAAATGGAAGAAATTGTGTTGCTTGCTGCTTTTATTTTTTCAAAAAATGCTTTTGGCTTTTATAATCCTAAATTCAGTTCACAAGCTTAATAAGGTTTATTTTAATTGTTGGACACTATGTTTACCTTTAATTAGCTTCAAATTACTGTCAGGTTAAATAGTTTTGTGAACGGGTTGCTCAGTTTTTGAATTTTAAAAAATAAATAAAATTTCTAATTCCAAAGTTAACAAGTAGCTGTAATTTGATTTTATTGTATGTTTTAGAAAAGGCTAAAAACGGACTGTGTTTTTATGAACTGAATCAAGTTCATCTACTGTTTTTTTTTGTCATGTACCTTATAAACTCACACAATTATAAAATACTTATTAATGTTTCAAAGTACTCACACGCCTTCCCTTCGGCAGCACATAATATAAGCAAGTATTAGAAAAAGCACCAGGGCTATTGCGGAGGGCACTGCCAATGTAATGAGGAAGTCTGAATAATAGTCTCGGCTTTTCAGGCTTTCAGAAGGTGGCTTATACTCGCCACCATCTGGTAAGATCCCTTCTCCGCGGACCACTTCTTGATAGGTGGAAACGTGCTGTGTTTTGTCAACCTGATACCAAACAGACAAAATATATTTTAGACAGTAAAACCTTGGGAGAAAAAATGGGGATCATAAACCATCAAAGACTACCACTGAGCATTCATTACAGCAGAGTTTAAGCAACAGCCCTCCAGAATCATAATTTCTTTTTTAAGGAAAATTTGTACCACACATTGTCTGTAATGAAATCTGGTTGTAAAAATCAAGACACTTTCTTCACTTTCTGTTCAAAGTACATCATGCAATAGCTAGAGAACCCTGCCTGAGAACTGAGACCTTCCACAGAGACCCTTCTTGCTGGACCTTCAGGAATTCATAAGAGGACAAGTCATTAGAGGGCCTTCTCTGTGGTGGCTCCCTCCCTGGAATTTCTTCCCACAGGAGATTTGTATGGTTGTGTTTAAGACACCAGTTAAAAATAACAACAATAATCAGGCCATTGAGCCCTTCTTGGCATTTCGGCAGCAATGAGTCGTGTGTTGTTGTTTTTTTACTGTACTCCTGATCTCCTTAGGTAGAAAAGCCAGGATATACTGTATATAGTTTTAAGTAAACAATCAAGCAGTCATTGATCGACAGAAGATGAGATGACAGAAAAACCACTGCTAGAGGTTTACTTAGCATTGAATGGTTGCTTTACTGCTTGGATGGGGAACTCCTAAGAATATCTGGAGGGTCGCAACTCTGCTAGTCTTTGACCATTAGCCCTGTTGATTAGCTGATGGGAGCTGGGAGTCCCAACAATATATGAAATATTTGCATATCTACTGGGGAATAAATCCAATTGAAATCAATGGGACTGTGAACACTTAGGATTCTGTGCTTTGAGGAAAGTATCTCCTTGAGCAAGGCTTACAGAGCAAGTGCCATAGTTTGAAGAGTTACTAACTAGTTATACCTTAACTCGATAATTTTTCAGCAATGACAAGTAGCATAATTCTTTTATAGTATAAGGCTTCTTTCTATTATGGAATCATAGAGCTGGAAGGAACCCTGAGGATCATCTAGTCCAACCCCCTGCAATGCAAGAATATGCACCTGTCCCATATGAGGACTGAACCTGCCACCTTGGCATTATCAGCACCAACCGTGCTCTAACCAACTGAGCTATGTTCCTAAGTTGGTCCATTTAGTACTGACAGATGAACAGGACGCGGGTGGCGCTGTGGGTTAAACCACAGAGCCTAGGACTTGCCAATCAGAAGGTCGGTGGTTTGAATCCCCACGACGGGGTGAGCTCCCGTTGCTCAGTCCCTGCTCCTGCCAACCTAGCAGTTCGAAAGCGCATCAAAGTGCAGGTAGATAAATAGGTACCGCTCTGGCGGGAAGGTAAACGGTGTTTCCATGCACTGCTCTGGTTCACCAGAAGCGGCTTAGTCATGACCCAGAAGCTGTACGCTGGCTCCCTCGGCCAGTAAAGCGAGATGAGCGCCGCAACCCCAGAGTCAGTCATGACTGGACTTAATGGTCAGGGGTCCCTTTACCCTTTACCGCCAGATGATAGTTCATATTCCCCAATGGGTACTCTTAAACAGGGATGGCTAAGTTGTGACCCTCTAAAAGTTGTTGGGCTACAACTTTTATCATCCTGATCCACTGGCCATCGTGGCTGGGGCTGATGGGAGTTGGGCTCCCACAACATCTTGAGGGTACCAGGTTCCCCATCTCTGGTTTAACAAACTAGGTTTTCTTCAGGTGCTGGACAGCATTTAGTGACGGGCAAATGGGCTTCTCTAGGGAGGGCATTCCAGAGCATCAGCTCATGTCCATCCCATGAACCTCGGAAGGTTAAAAAGAAATCTACATAATCTGCCCTCCAGACGATTATTTTAAAGACTAATTGGCTATGTGTGTTCTGCAATACTGCCAGCCAACAACTCACCAAGGAGATTTTACACCAGTCTATTTGAAATTGGGTACGGAACTTTTTATCACAGGTTATTACAGGCTCCATTTCTTGACTGCATCTCAGCTGATTTTGTGGGTTTTCAACTTCCCGTAAGCAGGAGGAGAATGTAGCATCTGCACCAACCATAACATAGACACTGCAAAGAAATGTTGACAGTTTTAGGATGGTCACAGATAAATTTTCAATCAGTGGGTTAGATCCAAATGTCCGTGAATGGAAAGAGCTGCTCACTGTTTCCACTTGGCTCTCTATTGCACAGTTCATTTGCAGATTATGCACAGTTCAAAAGCAGACAACATGAAAGCTGGCAGCAAACTACAGCATGTGCTTTATGATTCTCTGAATGCGTCACCAAAGAACTGGATCCAGTACAGTACCAAAATTCAGTTTATCCAGGATAATCTGGGGTTCTACATCACTGCCCTCTCAAAACACCTTGTCCACAAATGAAATATGGGAAATAAATCTGTATATATTTAGATTCAGTGAACCCAAACAGGACTTCAAAATCAGACATAGCACGGGCTCCTTCGATACAGAGACATTACACCTTGTAAAAGGAAGCCTTTTGAAAAGGCAATAAGCAATGGGCAAAACCCTTATTAAGCTTAACCAGGCAAGATCAACAAGCGACCCCTCGCTTAGCAAAATGTTCAAAGGATCCTGTTTATATCTTCATGGTTGAATAAAACTTGACCACCAGAGGGCACCAAGTACGCCCCCCTTCTAAGAAACCACAGAACTAGCAGAGTCTCAGTCAGATTGCATGTGAGCAACTTTGCCTGCAGAGCCCACCAAGCAAAGCAAGCACTGGAAAACTGCAGTGATCCTCAACACAGGGAAGGGGACAAGGCTGAAAAGGTATCTTTGTTACTCGGAAAAGCTTTCTGGATGGCACTGAGAGGATGCAATGGTAGCAAATTCCCCACTGCCATGGCAGAGTCTATCAAACAAGCACTAAGCTGTGCCTCGCTGGAGTCTGTCTGAAGCACTTCTAGTGCACTGACCATTTCCTAGCCAGTTTCATCAGCCTCAACTCTGCATTAAGCCACAGTGTGGTATAGCTGCACCCTTCACAAACCATGCACTTGGGAGCAATGGCAGGCTGAGATATTGGACCCAACCCCACAGGTTAAAATTTGACCAAGATAAGCGTGTAGTTCTGTATTTAGGTACAAAAAAACCCCCCAAAATCCCAAAGCTCCAAGGAAAGGCTGGGACTGGGTGGGGGCAAGCAGAACCTGGCTTTGAAGCAGCTGAGTAGAAAGGATCTCGTTTGATCACAAGCTGAATATGAGCCAGCAGTGCTATGTGGCTGCTTAAAAATATAACACAATCTTCAGCTACTTTACCAGAAGCATCGTCTCTAAATTATGAGACATAATAATCCCACTTCATTCTGTGCTAGCCAGGCCACATCACAAGTACAGGGTCTGGATTAGGGTGGCGCTGAGGTCTAAACCACTGAGCCTCTTGGGCTTGCCGATAGGAAGGTTGGCAGTTCAAATCCCCATGAAAGTGTGAGCTCCGGTTGCTCTGTCCCAGCTCTTGCCAACCTAGCAGTTCGAAAGCACACCAGTGCAAGTAGATAAATAGGTACCGCTGTGGTAGGAAGGTAAGCGGCGTTTCTGTGCGCTCCGGCTTCCATCATGGTGTCCCATTGCGCCAGAAGCGGTTTAGTCCTGCTGGCCACATTACCCGGAAAGCTGTCTGTGGACAAACACCAGCTCCCTCAGCCTGAAGCGAGATGAGCGCTGTAACCCATAGTTGCTTTTGGCTGGACTTAACCATCCAGGGGTCCTTTACCTTTTACCTTTACTGGGTCTGGAAACCGAGTCCTATGAGCAATGGCTCATAGGACTAGAATCAATGAGTGGAAATTGCAAGGAAGCAGATATTATCTTGGCTGAATTCAGGAAGCACTCTGTTCAGTTTTCCTGGCATTTTCTTACCTGATAAAAGCCTGTTCTGGAAAACTAGCAGAACCTAACAGAAGTGTAGCGCTCATTTCTATTATTTGCTTTCCAAATAAAAAAAAATCTGTACGCAAGCCCATTAACCCAGATGTGATGCCCTCCCCCAGCCGCCATTTAGTGTTATGCCACAAACCCACACAGCAGCCATTTTGTGACTTGCATGAATGGCACTTGCTCAAAATTCCAAATACGTTCACTAGCCCAGAAAGACTGGCAACCCCTGCTTTAAGATTCTTTACTGCTTTTGTTGCAAGCTACATTCTAAAATATCTGGAATGCTAGAAGAAATATAATGAAAACTTGCTTACCCTTCTTTCATGTCATTAATAGGAAGTGGGACTCTGCCTCCCCTATCAAGAGCTGAGGTGATGTTTATGGCATTCAGTTTCTCCGGCTGCCAAACGTTTTTCACCGCTCCAAGGAAGTCTCCAAGAACCTCACTTGCCAACATTTCCTCTACATTCATATTTTTAATGAAGAACTCTGCTTGATATGGTAAAGGAAAATCTAATTGCAAAGAGAACATTAATTATGCCTTAGATTTGTCTTTTTACAAAATTACAAAGAAGGCAGAATAATAAATCAGAAATACAGCACTATCATTTTCTAAATATAACCGAGTGTGAAGCATTCCAAGATCCTTTATAAATGTAAGGCTTGCAAAGCAACTTCCACAAATGCTCTAGAGACATCCAGCCTCTTAACCACAGTTACAAGACTGCTGGTTGCACGATCTCTGTACTGAACCACTGGCTTGAATTTGGTTGCTTGAAGGATGGGGGAGAAGCTCAATTTAAAGGAGCACCTACTTAATCACACACCCACACACAAAACACAGCCATCCTTTGAAATTCACATTTCTCCAAATTTTGCAATGCAGTTATCCAGGCTAGGGATGTGTACACAACTGCACATACTAAGGTAAAGTGTGCATGAAAATAGCATACAAAATTGCATTATATTAGGGGAAATTGCTTTTCAAAAATGGGTATATGGGGCAGGGGGAATGCCCTAATACACTGATGGATTTTCCTAAGGACTTTAAAAAATAAATAGACCACAAACTGATGTGGGAAAGTGGAGAACTTAAGAATGAAAAAATGAGAAATGGAAATTGGAGGATTTGCCCATCCCGAGGCTGATCATGTCAGCACCTAAGACTCAGGTAGTTTCTTGTTCCCCTGCCTTATGGACTGCAGTTCTCTCCCTCGCTTCCTGGTTTGCACAAACCACAGTTTGCCTACAAACTGAGATCAGAAAATTGCATCATTCACACTATGGTTTCTCGTTCTGACTTGAGGCAAGCCATGGTGATGATCACTCTAAGAAAAGTAAGGGATTGAAAAGTAAGGGAATGAGCACTTAAGTCTTGGCATAAATGGCTCACAACGTGTGAACTGAGCTACTATGTTTCCGAGCACAATTCAAAGTGTTGGTGCTGACCTTTAAAGCCCTAAACGGCCTCGGTCCAGTATACCTGAAGGAGCATCTCCACCCCATCATTCTGCCCGGACACTGAGGTCCAGCGCCGAGGGCCTTCTGGCGGTTCCCTCATTGCGAGAAGCAAAGCTACAGGGAACCAGGCAGAGGGCCTTCTCGGTAGTGGCGCCCGCCCTGTGGAACGCCCTTCCAGCAGATGTCAAAGCGATAAACAACTACCTGACATTCAGAAGACATCTTAAGGCAGCCCTGTTCAGGGAAGTTTTTAACGTGTGATATTTTACTGTATTTTTGGTTTCTATGGAAGCCGCCCAGAGTGGCTGGGGAGGCCCAGCCAGATGGGCGGGGTATAAATAATAAATTATTATTATTATTATTATTATTATTATTATTATTATTATTATTATTATTATGTCATTCCGATATCTAAAACTTCCTAGAAGCTGAGCGAGGCTCCTAAACCACCACTTGGCTCTCCCTATAATCCACAGTAACAGACAAGATGCACTTTTCAAGTACACACTCTTTTAAAAAATATAAATACAAACATTTCAAAATATTTATAATAGAATGAAGGAGAGTTCTCTAACAGAGGTGGCTTGGAAATAACGAAATAAAATAAAATTAACTAAATACCTAAAAATAAAATACAATTAGCTAAAGAGGCTTAGCATACCTCTTTCCTATCCTTTTGCCATTTATTTATTCTATAATAATCTCCTAATGATGTAATACTATGTATCAATGCAATCTAAAATGCTTACCTTCTGCTGCCATTATATTAATAATCAAATTATGTCTGGCCGTCTCAAAGGTGCGCCTGTTATAAGCAGTGATCTAATAAAGAAGAAACATAAACCAGAAACTTGTTACTATATTTCCAAAAACTATTATCAGTTGAGCACGAAAAACTTGCATCTAGCTTGCCAATTCTATATATGGTTATTCAACAATGCTGTGAAAAGCCAGTGTTAGATGGGGAGAAACCTGGGCAGTGGTTGGGCCCCTCAAGCTTTTTGTGGAAGGACAAAAGGGGAGAAGGGAAAACACATTATACCTCAAAAAAGGGGGGGGGGGGAAGGAGAGCATACATTATGTGAGAGCTAGCCAAATAACAGCAAATGGACAAAAACCAGTGAGAAAGCTCATAGGCCCACCTGTAAAATCAATCAGACGAGCAGCTATGAGAGACAGGGCCTTCCAAGTGAAAGCCCCTTGGTTATGTTATCTATCCCCTCCAAAGTGATTTGCATAAGGCCTCATCAGAACAAGCTTTAAAATGGGCTCCAAAAACCCCCACTTGTTTTTGGCAACTTCTTAATGTGTTTCTATTGTTGGTAACTTGAATGTTTTTAATTGCTTTTAGTTACATCTGTAACACTGTATTGCTGGCCTGTGAATTGTTTTAGGGCGCTACATTACAATATTCCTTTTACTGAAACATGGACACTGTGTGCCTGGGATCCCAAGTGTGGTGCCCATGGGGGCCACAGGACCCTCAAACACTTCTGCCACTTACTAAGGCTCCCTGCCCTTCCCATTTTTGTTTTGCTTTTTTTAAATTAGTCAGTAGATTTTTATTGTTTCTAGCCAATGGCCATCACAATCCAATATATAAGCACAAATCACGCAACTACAAAATGAAAGACATTACATGCACCAGACTGAGACAAATCTACAATGTCCAGAATTTAAAACATTTCTTCTGGAATGCTTATTATTAGTTTTGGTTTTTGGTGATTTGGTTCAGGGTGTTGCCTGCTTTTCTTGTCTATACATTGTTGTTGTTGTTGTTGTTGTTGTTGTTGTTGTCTATATGTTATTTGTTTTTGGAGGGTGAGTATATTTTGCATGGACTTGGGGGGACTGTTCTGAGCATTGCTGGATTTTCTTCTGAGAAATGACTATTTTGTGATACCTGCATCAGTTTCTTAGACTTCCAAATGTGCCCCCAGAGCCAAAAAGGTTAGGGACCTCTGCTGAATTATGCAGTTGTTTTCATGTTAAGGCACCTAGGGAAGGCTTTGCCCTAAAAAGTGACCTAAAGGTAAAGGTAAAGGTACCCCTGCCCGTACGGGCCAGTCTTGACAGACTCTAGGGTTGTGCGCCCATCTCACTCAAGAGACCGGGGGCCAGCGCTGTCCAGAGACACTTCCGGGTCACGTGGCCAGCGTGACATCGCTGCTCTGGCGAGCCAGAGCCGCACACAGAAACGCCGTTTACCTTCCCGCCAGTAAGCGGTCCCTATTTATCTACTTGCACCCGGGGGTGCTTTCAAACTGCTAGGTTGGCAGGCGCTGGGACCGAACAACGGGAGCGCACCCCGCCGCAGGGATTCGAACCGCCGACCTTTCGATCGGCAAGCCCTAGGCGCTGAGGCTTTTACCCACAGCGCCACCCGCATCCCTAGAAAAGTGACCTAGAAATATACAAAACAAACCAACATGCCCAACCTTATTCTGAGCCAGTCAGTCAAGTTTTGCCAGTAAACTGGGGCAGAATTAGAAGACATCCAAGATTCCATTTCACCACCAAAGATTTTAAGGAGCACATCCATGTCAATAATGGGTAGATGAGTTGCACTCCAGATGCACCCAGCAGACCACTGCTGTAAATAGGTGGACTGAACTTACAGGATTCCTTATGTGTCACAAAGGTGCAGAGAATACATGCAATAGCCTTAAGCGCCCAATATTGTTGGACTACAACTCCCATCATCCTTGACCACTGACCATGCTGACTAGGGATGCGGGGGTAGGTGGGTGTTGTAGTCTAACAACATCGGTGGACCCAAGGTAGGAGACGACTGATCTAGAAGGTGGATGATTGTCCCTAGGAATGGGTGACATTTGTCGTTTCATTTCCATGGAGCTTTCTAAGTTTTTCACTTGGTCTCAGAAACCCATAGAAACATCACTAAAGATGTAATCCTATCCCCACTTCCCTGGGCGTAAGCCCCACCTAACTCTATAGGACTTAACTTCTAGGATGGGACATATCTAGGTTCATGCTGTAAATTTCCAGCTACCCTTGTTTTTACAAACTGCTAGCATAAATCAGATGTAGAGTACACCTACACGTAGATCCTCTCCATTGCTTTCAACTTGATATGCTGTTCATTCTTTTCAATGGGTTACACGTACAATTACATATCTAAATGCAGCTGCTGTCCCTTGTTCTCAATATGAGAACATATTTTACATACAGGACCACATTTCTATAGCTCTGCCTACCTTGTGCAAAAGTTTGCAATTCCAGGTGCCAACCACACACTCCCTCTAATAAAAGGTGAACTCTGCAGCCTTATCCGGGCATTCTTAGCTCCTTCGGCATCATGGGCTCTTCTCCAAAGTCCTTGCGTACAGAGCAAATATTCTACAGGGAGATGGCTTTCACATGCATAGTTGTTCCAAGGGAGCCTTCTTGTGTACAATTATATGCAGTGATTTTTTTTCTGGGGGTACGCAGGGGTACGCTTACCCCTAAACACTTTGTGAATCTAAGTTTGGCCTCATTGAGGGGCAGTATTTGATTATGAGTAAGGAAATGAGAGTACTCCTAAACCTTTTTTCTGGGGGGGAAAAGCACTGATTACCGTATTGGCCCAAATATAAGCCACACCTGAATATAAGCTGCACCTTTAAAATTCAAGTGGGGCGGGGAGGAAAAGGACAATACCAGAATGTAAGCTGCTCCCTTAAAGTTACGCAGGCACTCACACCCGTTCCGTTTCACCGTATGTCCGCTTCTGCAGCGATATCATAAAAGCCAATTTTTGTAAGGTTGCAAATTTAAGCCACACTTTAACATTTCACAGTCGGAATTTGGGGGAGGGGGTGAGGCTTATATTCAGGCCAATATGGCATATGCATGAAGATCTCCTTCCAACACCTGCTTGTGCTGTATGTGCAGATATCAGAGGAGGAATGCAATGTCAGAGTGTGACTACTCAGCGGGTCCCACTCCCTGACCTGTGCTGTTGAACACTCAAAAAATGGGATGGGATTAAGGACTGGTACAAGGTCACGGCCAGGTCATAAAATCCTGGGATCTCTTTCAGGCTGCCCGAAGGCCGAGTGCTGTGACGCTTTGAAATCAATGGTTTATTGTGGCATTAGATTTCATAATCAGCTTAATTCACCAAATATATGAAGCTGGCAGAAGAAAGACATGAAAACAATGAGACTGGATGTTTGAATTTTTCATAAAAAATTATTTGTAGATCAGGGTGTGTTTTTTTAATTATGAGCAAAGGGTGTTGTCATACAGCACACAGTTACCCATGACAACATGTTACGTGCCTAGATGTTTGAGACAGGGTCTAGATAAAATATTTTGCAGCAAACCTACCTCAATGACAGATGGTCTTCCCACACTGTCTATTGTCGGTGACCCATACAACACTCCATCGCTGTAGGGTGTTCTCTGGATGTATCGTAGCCAACCAGGTCTGTCAGGGTAACCCATTAGGTTTGTGTTAAAAGTTATAGGATCATTGTTCATCTCGCCTGGATAAACAGGACATCCAATTTAAAATGCAGTGTCACCAAATGAACAGCACAGTATTTTCATACAATGCAAATGACAAAGCAGGAAACTGCAAGCTGTCAATAATTCCTGTTCTTGGTAGTCCGCTATGAAATAATCACAATACTGCATTTACACTCTGTAAGTCAAACTGATAGGTTCTGCATTTTAGTTCAAAAACACCTGTAAAGATGCACTAACCCACAACCGGAAATGATGGAAATCCTGGCTCCTGAGACTGCAAACATCTGCATAAATTTCAGTGAGATGTGCAGTGCATTCCTCTGCCTATTTACTCAGAAGTAAATATCTGCATATCAACTCTACTATTTGCAGAGGGCTCTAGAGTTAGTCTATTATCTCCCATCCACTTCTCCTAGGTAAGTGCAGACTGCAGCTTAGCTAAAGGGAGTTGTACAGTAAAGAGTTTGTTCTGCTGCTGGCTTGAGAGCCATATGACATACCAAGCAAAAGAAAAACAAGTACAGTGGTACCCCGCAAGACGAATGCCTCGCAAGACGGAAAACCCGCAAGACGAAAGGGTTTTCTGTTTTGGAGGCGCTTCGCAAGACGAATTTCCCTATGGGGTTGCTTCGCAAGACGAAAGCCCATAGGGAAATGCTGGCGGTCGGGAGCAAAGACTTTCGCCCACAGCCGGCCTTCAGAAGAGGACCTCTTCTGTAGGCCGGCGGGGGGCAAAAGTCTTTGCTCCCCCCCGCCTGCCTTCCCCCCGCCTGCCCCGGGCGATCTTAAAATGCTGGCGGGCGGGAGCGAAGCGTTCGCTGCCGACCCCCAGCATTTTAAAATCTCCAAGGGACAGCAGAGAAGTCTCTGTCCCGGGGAGATTTTAAAATGCTGGGGGTCGGGAGCGAAGCGTTAGCTGCCGACCCCCAGCATTTTAAAATCTCCCCGTGTCCCGGGAAGGTTTTAAAATGCTGGGGGTCGGGAGCGAAGCGCTGCCGACCCCCAGCATTTTAAAATCTCCCCGTGTCCCGGGGAGGTTTTAAAATGCTGGGGGTCGGGAGCGAAGCGCTGCCGACCCCCTGCATTTTAAAATCTCCCCGTGTCCCGGGAAGGTTTTAAAATGCTGGGGGTCGGCAGCCCGACCCCCAGCATTTTAAAATCTTCCCGGGACACGGGGAGATTTTAAAATGCTGGGGGTCGGCAGCGCTTCGCTCCCGACCCCCAGCATTTTAAAACGCTGTTCCGAAGGGGGGGGGACACCTGCCCCAGCCGCCCCACTTCGGAAAGCTGTTCCGAAGCGGGGAGGGAGGGCGGGGACATCTGCCCCAGCCGCCCCACTTCGGAAAGCTGTTCCGAATTGGGGAGGGGGGGCGGGGACATCTGCCCCAGCCGCCCCACTTCGGAAAGCTGTTCCGAATTGGGGAGGGGGGGCGGGGACATCTGCCCCAGCCGCCCCACTTCGGAAAGCTGTTCCGAAGCGGGGAGGGGGGGCGGGGACATCTGCCCCAGCCGCCCCACTTCGGAAAGCTGTTCCGAAGCGGGGAGGGGGGGCGGGGACATCTGCCCCAGCCGCCCCACTTAGGAAAGCTGTTCCGAAGCGGGGAGGGGGGGCGGGGACATCTGCCCCAGCCGCCCCACTTCGGAAAGCTGTTCCGAAGCGGGGAGGGGGGGCGGGGACATCTGCCCCAGCCGCCCCACTTCGGAAAGCTGTTCCGAAGCGGGGAGGGGGGGCGGGGACATCTGCCCCAGCCACCCCACTTTGGAAAGCTGTTCCGAAGTGGGGAGGGGGGGCGGGGACACCTGCCCCAGCCGCCCCACTTCGGAAAGCTGTTCCGAAGCGGGGCGGGGGCGGGAACACCTTCTGAAGGCGGGCGGGGGGCGAAAGTCTTTGTCCCCCCTGCCTGCCTTCCCAGGGGCTTTTAAATCGCCTCGGACAGCGGAGAAGTCCTCCGCTGTCCCGGGGTTTTTTAAAATGCTGGGGGTGGGAAGAAAAGCCCTTGTTCCCCACCCCCCCAGCCTTCAGAAGAGGTCCGGGGACAGACTGTCCCCGGACCTGGTCTGAAGGCGGTTTCCCTAGGAACGCATTAATTGATTTTCAATGCATTCCTATGGGAAACCGTGCATCGCAAGACGAAAAAACCGCAAGACGAAGAGACTTGCGGAACGAATTAATTTCGTCTTGCGAGGCACCACTGTATAATTAATCACATACTTTCTTCGTTTACAGAACTGCCAAAATATATTTAAAGTATTTTGTTAAACTGGACTAAAATTGTCCCAATTTTATTTCATGGAAGCCAGATGACTGTCTACAGCTGCAGATTGTGCCCTACATTGTTGTTGCTCTTTTATTTTAAAAAATGCAGAAAAACAGAACTGAACTCAATAAATAGGTTTCTTTAATTGCTATATTAAAGAAACTATAATTTCAGACCAAAATAGAGGCAATGCAAAACACAACAGTTGCAATCACCTCTGTTTGTTTAATAAACACAAAACAAACAAAAAACAGTAAGCGTGGAGGATTTCTGCTGGGACTGCAGCACAAATGGGGTAAAGATTTAACCCAGGCACCCCCAACTTGGCCCTCCTGATGTTTTGGGACTACGATTCCCATCATCCCTGACCACTGGTCCTGTTGGCTAAGGATGATGGGAGTTGTAGTCCCAAAACATCCAGAGGGCTGAGTTTGGGGGGGGGTACCTGATTTAACCCTTTCCTCCCTTGTAATGCGGCTGATGAAAACTGATATATGCATGGCCCAAATGCTCCTACAAGGTCTGGGAGGGAAGTCTCCACTGGTGCCAATGGAAGCTGCTTTCTTGGGACTAATAATAGCAGCTCCAGCAGGACGGGGGTGGTGTTTGTGTGCTAGGACCACAGTGAAAAGGAGAGGCTGTTGCAAGGTGGCATTTGGTCCCAGGCGTGGGACTCCCCACCCCTGATGTACTGGATTGCCTTGCACACCCGCCTGCTCCACCAGTGCGTGTTCTCTCTCTCTCTGCAAATGCGAAGTAATTAGGGTTATTTAATTATTCTGATACATATTTATAAAACTGTAAACATTTCTTACCAGGCTTTGGATAAGGAGGAAACTCCCCTTTAAAATACTCCCTCTCCAAGACGTGGACAAACAGAACTCCAGCGGAAGGGTACACCGTATGATCGGAGTGCACCTTCGAGAGGATTGTGTACACTGGGAAAGGAGGAGCAGAGAGAAGAGACGGGCAATGAAAAAGTAGGACACATTCAAAATGCCACCATGTTCAAAGCCGCGGCAAGTCATTTTTGGGAAAAGGGAAGCAGAAAAGGATATCCCTATTAATGACAAGTTAAGAAGTGGACGAGGACGACAGAAGACACGCAAAGCAATGCTTCTTCTTTCTTATGTATGCTAACAACCCCTGTGCATGCGTAGGCAGCAATCAAAATTCAACCATTTAGCACGTCGCTGACAAAGAAGCAATTATTCTGCTTTGTCCTTTTGGGTATTGTAAGGAATTATAATTTGCATCAGTTAACTATGCATTGTAGAGGGTGGTGGATTTTGTTTTTATTTTTGCATATTTTGATAAAAAAGAAGTTGAACAACAGGTATCGCCCTATAGTCTACTTGAAAGCAAATCCTATCGATTCCAATAGGAATTACTTCCATGCTTAGGAAAGCAGCATTAAGAAGTTAAAATTAAATAACAAACAAAAGCATGACGGAAGGCGTTTCAGTATTATAATGAATAATCTATAATACAAAATATAATACATCTATTTGCTCTATGTTGGTCCGCATTGTTGCTATCTTCTCCATACATAGAGGAATATTTTCTCAGTGACCTAGTTCACACATCATATTAAACAATATTTAACAACCAATTGTTTAATGTAATTGCACCATGATTTCTTGCTCCATATCTCCCCTGCTCCTCTTGCATGGCTAGGAAACACGCTAATGGTCCAGCGCCAAGGGGCCTCTGGTGGTTCCCTCACTGTGAGAAGTGAGGTTACAGGGAACCAGGAAGAGGGCCTTCTCAGTAGTGGCACCCGCCCTGTGGAACACCCTCCCATCAGATGTCAAGGAAATAAACAACTATCCGACTTTTTGAAGACATCTGCATAGAAGACATTTGTTTAGGGAAGTTTTTAATGTTTGAAGTTTTATTCTGTTTTAAATGTTCTGTTGAAAGCTACCCGGAGTGGCTGGGGAAACCCAGCCAGATGGGCGGGGTAGAAATAATAAATTATGATTATATAAATTATTATAAAGTCTCGTTTGTCATGATGTCCAAACACAGGGTCATGGTTTCTCTCTCCAAACGAGCCATGAACAGGTAACTAAGGTTTGTTCTTGGCTTACTGCTCATGGTTTGTTTGGGGAAAACAAATGCTAAGTGCGGGTTTGCACATCACAACCAAGTCAGACTTTGGCTTATCTTCCGGCTACACAGCAGCTGTAGGTACGGAGCAGGAATTTTTCAGCAAGGTGCACCAGCATGTTGTGTGTTTACATTGAACCATAGTTTAACTATGGTTTAAGTGTGACATGCAGACTTTGCATGTGTAGGCACAGTTCCTGCCGCTGGCGAATTGGCCCAGCTGCACCCCTGCCCCCCCCCCCCCCCGTCTACACCCATGCACCTTAATAGTCCAAATGGGATGGTCTCTTTAGTTAAAAGGTCCATTCCTGCTATTTCCATTACATCCTTAACTGTGTCATACCATCATTTAGCTATATACATCTAAAATATTATTAACTAGAATCCTTTTAATAATATTTTATGCATTTATCGGAGGAGCAGAAGAGGGAGCAAGATATGGGATCTCTTTTCATATGGGCATCAATCAGGCAGCAGAAAACACACATAGAGCTGTGTCTGTGTAGTTTTACATAAATGAATCTGTAAATGCAAAATGAGATGCTTGGTGGTTGTTGTTTTTTTAAAAAAGGAACATCCTTCTCTCTAAGCTGGTTAGTGCCAACTTTTGTTTAACTTTTGGCGCCAACTAAAAACATACCCCTTCGCTCAGGCCTTCTGCAGCAGTTTGATGTTTACTGTTAAATGATGGGACTGCCTGGAAGAGTTTTAAGACACCTTCAAATTTTGCATATGCTGGTTTTAATTGTGATGTTTCATCTGAGTTTGCGGTTTTAGTCTTCTGAGACTCTATAGTTTTTTATCATTTCATACTGTAACACACCTTGGGAATCTTAATCTTAATGTATTTACATGTACCTCAAGGGGAAAAGGGCCCAGGGTGTAAAAAAAAAAATACAATCACAGATGATTAAAAAACTAATTCAGATACAAATATAAATACATTATATTTGAGTGGGTACTTTATTCAGGTCACAGTAATGACTTGGAATGCCTATGATCTGTGCCTATATCAGTACTCAACACACGACTTCAATGTTTTGTTTGTCTTTGTATAAATAAGGCTGATAGATCTCATATTTTAGAGCTACTGATTTTCTCATAATAATGGAGGAGGGCAAGGGCTTCCAAAAGTTCATCACTGAAAGCTGCTGTCAAGTGGCACAAGTAGCATTCACAACTACTATTACAATTAGGTTATCAGTTTCAACAAGTCTTTCCTATCTGGAAAATACATATTTCCTATTCTTTGTGTCCTTAGGAGACACACAACTGAACTTCTCCAGTTATCCTTTCACTGAATAAATGCATACACTGATTGGGCTCAAGAGAGAATGTGTGATGTCTAAATTCAGTAATGTTCATTATTCATTGAATATGAAACTCAGATTTTTTCCAGGGGGAATGTGGGTTCCTATTTAATATTCCATACCCACTGTAACACAGAATTCTTTGCTGTTTGGTGTATCAACAAAAGTGGCACTAATAGTTAGGGAGTTTTCTAATCATCTAGGTCATGTTGATCATTCAGCAAACCTTAGGCTACCCCGTCATCCTCATCAAAATGAAAATTCAGTTTTAAATGCAAAAGCGAAAAAGACAGTCAGGCCTTTCTGTGATCATGTCAAGCGATTAAATTGCAGAATGTTTTAAATGAATCATATGATGCAATTTGGGCATGCTGGAGACAGTTCAGCCCTTTGACATGCTGATAAATTGACTGTGAACATTTTACCAGCATTTGTGCGCACCTATCAAGAAGCATCACTGAATTGTCCCATATCACTTGATAGAATAGATTAGCCCCAATACTCCCTTCGTAAAACTGTAGCAAGGAGACCTTAGCTAGCACTGGGAAATGAAGGCCTCACTACAACTGTGGCATTTCTCACTTCTAGCAAGCAAACTCTTTGAATCAGCTGTTTCTCCTCCTGCTGGAGCAGAGCTCCGGAGCGGCACAAATGGAATGAAGTTCGCAATGCCTTCTAGCTTCCAGCTGGAGTAACCCTTCACTTCTGCAACCAGAGCAGCAGAAACCTCTCCAGAACAGGATGGCCACAAGGTCTGAAACAGAACAGCAAACAGACATGGGCAATCTGCAGGCTTATCAGACCATCTTGCAGTGTAGACCTTCCTCTGATCAAACATCCACTGGTGCATATGCAAGGGAAGTAATAAAAATAAATAAAAATAAATCCCAACTGTATCCCAAAAAGGGGCTCGTGCCCTTTAGTTAACAGATTATAATTCTAGAACCCAAGGTCATCCAATGAAGCTCAATTTTGGAAGATTTAGAGCAGATAAAAGGAAGTACTTCTCCACACTGCACAGAGTTACACAGTGGTACTTTGGTTCTCAAACTTAATCTGTTCCGACTCCAGAAACCGTTCAAAAACCAAGGCACGGCTTCTGATTGGCTGCAGGAGCTTCCTGCACTCTAGTGGAAGCTGTGTCGGCCGTTCGGCTTCCGAAAAACATTCACAAACCGGAACACTTACTTCCAGGTTTGCAGCATTCGGGAGCCAATTTGTTTGGGAGCCAAGCCGTTCGAGAACCAAGGTACCACTGTACTGTGAAAATCACTACCACAGTATGTAGCAAGGGCCACCAGCTTAGATGTCTGGTGGGGAGGGGGGAGGATTTGGTGGACCCATGGCGGCCAAGGCTATCAATTGCTACTTAACACGTTGGGTATGTACTACCACCAGGATCATAGGCAACATGCCTTTGAATGCCAGTCACTGGATAACAACAGCTGGAAAGAACTATTGTCCTCCTCATGCCCTGCTTGTAGGCTATCCATGGTCATCTGGTTGACAACTGTGAGAACAGAATGCTGGACTAGATGCACCTTCGTGAGATCCCTGCTTCTCCACTTGGGTATCTATCTATCTATCTATCTATCAGTGCAAATATACACTCTTCCCAATTCTTTGAGGACACTCACTGTCCTTCACAGTACCTGTTCACAAATACAATATTGCCACATCTGTCTATGGATTTTTGCTGGTGTGATACTCCCCAAGCTGTTATTGGCCAGATGTTGCATCTCCTACTGTGCCATATATTTCAATGCTGCTCCACTTCAACAGCCAGCAGTCTAATATGCTACTAAGTGGGCACAGGTGCAAGAGGAAACCCTTGACTGATTCAGTCACATGCTATATTCAGACTTCCACTAAAAGCCGAGAGATAAGAGGCCTGCCACCTGTTAAGAAAGTTTTGACTGGGAAAACCACCAGAACCGATTCTCATCCCACTCATAACAAAATTAAAAAAGGAATACAATGCCAAATTGCCGCGCATCATTTGATATAACTACTATTTATAACCCTTCAATGATGTCAAAAGTCACTAACTCTCATGGTGCTTTTCTTGTAACATTTGTGTAGCAAATGCTTACTTTTTCTTTGCCTTGGCCACAAGTCATGCAACTTACACATGTGCATCCATGCACCCTGGGGTGGTGTGTGCACCCTGGAGAGAGGGGCGTGGAGGGTGAGCAGAGCCTGCATCCAGCTTTTGCCACCAATGCCCCTGGAGTGACTGCACGGCAGACCTGCCCACCCATGGCCCTTGGTAGGCGCAACAACTAATTGATGCACCATCGCATAACCACCCTAAAACAAAGCAAATGAACGCTAAACCATCAATGGATGTCTTATAATCTCGCTGAAAACTTTGTGCAAACAAATCAGGATGAATACTCAAACAAGTCTGAATTCCTGCTACTGGTTCTGTAATTCTTGGGTTATTTTTTTAAAAAATGGATTGATTTCGTACATATATATTTGGTATTGTTTTATCTTGGTTTGCTGCTGCCTTGAATGTGAAAAAGAAAGCTTGAGTTTTCACATTATTGTATTTAATGTTTCAAATAAATAAAATTAAAAATACTCTTAGGCACCTAAAAAAGCAAAAAACAAACAAAAACTTGATGTGACAATTTCGCATTAAATGGAAGTTTTTAGCTACCTCTTTTCTCCAAGCCGTCCTGACATTTTAAAAACCGTGCACAATAAATTATGCCAATTGCTACAAACAAGTAATAAAAATGAGACATTTATTATGATAAAGAGATTATTATTGCACTCAGCAGATTGCAGATGTGTTTTAAGTAGACACCAACAACAAGAAATTCACAATATTTTATCCAGAACCATTATTTTGGGCAAAGGAATCCACAAAGTATAACTGAAAATTTAGTTGAAAACGAAAGATTAGAAGGAGGACTTCTTAAAGCTTAGAAGATTAGAAGATTATATAATTGCCATTTATTTCCACATCATGTTATTAGTGAAATACACACCACTAATACATCAAATCTAATATACCAAGGGGAGGTGGATTAATCCCAAATATTTTTCAACCTAAACTCACCATTCTTCTCAGCAGCCTTTATGCTGCTGCTAACATAACTGATGACGTGTTTGGTCTTCCATTTAACTGTTCCATTTATGCCACCAGCAGAGTGCAAGAAAAAAGCTTTCCAAAATAAAACAGATGCAAGGCAAACTGGATTAATATCATGTCAACAGTTTCTCAGAAATCAAAAGCCACCAGTTAGAATATAATGAATACCCAATGTAAAGAAGAAGAAATTAAATGGACTACAAGTACACATTTAATGGCATTCAAAAATTAAGCTATTCAGTCTGACCAGGCACACAAATATTTATGTTTCAAAGTGTTTCTTCCCACCCATTTCTGCCTTTTTTTCCTTGGTGGAAGATGTTGGAGATGTGATAGGGATTGAGTTTTTAAATATGAGCAGTCAGCCAGGCTGCACTGGGATCAGGAAGCAGAAACAAGAAGAACAAGAAGATGCTATGGAAAATAAAAAATTTGGACCTAATTGCCTATTACTGTATATATTACGCTTGTATTGAATGCAGCTATCCTGGCCCAAGAGACCCATTTGTTGAACTAGGAATGAACCCTGTGTCCACTTGCTTACTCCATCCTTCTCTCAAGTGTCATCAACTGAATCTGTCTTGGCTTCTTAAACCAGTTTTGCAGTTCAGAATTTATGTGACACTGTGGCTAAAGAAATAAAGTGACCTAAAACTTTGCAATGCCTTATTTACTGTTGAATGAACATGGTTGTCTGAAGTTTGCTTTGAAATACCGTACTCTGCACGTACTAATCAGGAAGGAATGGACTGAGGGAAGTTATTTTTTACAGACAATTCTGCATTTGTACCCACCCTAATTAGGAATGTACTTCTCCAAAAATACAATCTGGGCGAAAGCAGCAGATCAAACACAACAAGTTTAATGCATAAATCCAGGGCTTTTTTTCCTTTAAAAAAAAAATGTTTTTTTTTACTTTCATTTTCCTACTCATAATGAAATACTGCCCCTCAATGAGGCCAAACTTAGATTCACAAAATGTTTAGGGGTATGCGTCCCCCTGCATCCCCCCCCCCCAGAAAAAAGCACTGCATATATTGATAAATGACACATAACATAAAATCTTGACCTGAAGAATGGCTGTTGGTAAGTGTTCTGTAGCAAAAACCACAAAGAGTCATGCGGAACTAACAAAAACCTTATAGCATAAGCTTCTTGTAGACAAGAGGCCACTTCACCAGATGCAGGTAAGTTGCAGGAGAGTACTTTTCTGAGTTTCTGCTGTGTACCCATTACTGACTTAAAACACAATTTTCCTTTCCTCTGTTGCGTTTCAAATCACATTTGTACATTGTTGTAAACATCAGTACACTTGGATATGTTTCCAAGTTGTTTGCTGTCTGTCCACACACACCAGTGGGGGTGTGGATGTCTTCACATGTCATAAGTTTTCAAATCTAATCAAAGGGGGTTTAGGGGAAAACACCTCAAATTGAAGCATTTCCTCAGAAAACTACAGAGTAGATGTGGGTTGTGTATAATGTTGTGCTTCACAAACCAGCGGTGGGAGTGCACTGGATGCAAAGCAAACGCAAAGGTGTGTACACAGCACTCATTTCCCTCTGAAGTCTTCCTTCTGATTTCAATTTTACAATCTTCCCCAAACCATGTGTATAGGTTTATACCCAGTGCTTTTTTCTCCTAAAAAAATGTTTAGGGGTACTCTCACTTTGAGTCAAGAAAATCACCATTTTATAGTTCAAACTGGGGAAAATAAATAGAGTAAATGGACAAAAGTATAAAGATTCACAAAACGTTTAGGGGTATGCGTAACCCTGCGTCCCCCCTTATAACTCAGGTTAACATTTCATGTATCTAATGAAGTGGACTGTAGTCTGTGAAAGCTTATGCCATAATAATTATGTTATTCTTTAAGGGGGCCAGAATACTTTTTCTTATTTATATCTAAATATATGCAGGCATCGATGGGACGCGGGTGGCGCTGTGGCCTTGCCGATCAGAAGGTCGGCGGTTCGAATCCCCGCGACGGGGTGAGCTCCCGTTGCTTGGTCCCTGCTCCTGTCCACCTAGCAGTTTGAAAGTACATCAAAGTGCAAGTAGATAAATAGGTACCGCTCCAGCGGGAAGGCAAACGGCGTTTCCGTGCGCTGCTCTGGTTCGCCAGAAGCGGATTAGTCATGCTGGCCACATGACCCGGAAGCTGTACACCGGCTCCCTCGGCCAGTGAAGCGAGATGAGCGCCGCAACCCCAGAGTTGGCCACGACTGGACCTAATGGTCAGGGGTCCCTTTACCTTTATATGCAGGCATCACATAATATGATAATCTCACATTCAAGTGCTGGCAGAATATAGTATCATATACAACTTGCCCCACACAGTTTATGTACTTACATGACAAGAGTGCTTTCCAAATCTTGTCTTCCACATGTATTTAACTAACCACATATTTCTCCCTATAATCCAGTTAACCTTACAATTCATAACTTACTGAACTATCATTTACCTTTGTCTCCAGGAATCCAGACTTTTCACATGCAGTGTGATTTGAAATTATGCAAGAAGCTCTTGATACTAAACACTACATCAGTTACATATCTTTAGACGTTATTGGATTTTAGTGCAAATGCACTGAATCCTCAATATAGTCCCGTGATTTAGAGCAGGCATTTTTACAGTGCTTTATTTTTCTACAGAAAGAAATTCTATTTCATATGTTTATTAGCAGTAATGCACAGGTGTCAATTGTAAATTCAATATCTGGCAAACTTCATTTTACTAAATACAGTATAAGAAAAATAAACATCCTAAATTAGCTCCTGTCTTGGGCATCAGAAAATTATCTGATAAAAATTATCCTAATCCATTAGAAAAAAATTCCAGATCAAAATTTTGCAGAAAAAAACACATCACTGGAATATGCTAGGTTGATACTGAAAAGGGGAAGTCCTATACTAAGCAGATTCCTTGTTCAATTGACATTTCTGCTTATATGAACACATGGACAAAAGATCACAGCCACTGCCACCTACCTCAACTTTGAAATATTCAGCCTGTGTTCAGCCTAAGATCTGAACGCAGCCTGATGACATACAATCACAGTGTCCTTGCCAGGGCACTGGACTTTGGAAGCACCAACAATCAGTTGATTATTGGTGCTTGCAAAAGGGCTCTGCCTTTTCCCACAGTGGTTTGATTTCAAATTGTGCAAGCAAAGGAAACTGGGTCACCTGATGTCACTGTTATATCAAGTGACTGTCAGGTGGGCATTCGCACCCAACTGTCAAAGTTGGCCTGCAGTGGGTGGGGAAAACCATACCATCCAGATCCAGTTCCTCCACCCGTGAAGTAGGCTCTCACCATACAAAGAGGGATCCAGTACAAATGATCTTCTGTGGTTCCAGAGATGGGGAAGGAGCCATAGTTATATAGTTCTGGTTCCCACCAAGTCTTGGTGCAACCTGACACCTACATGGCACCTAAGCAGCCTACTTTGAATGCTTGTCACCTCCTCTCCCATTCTATCTCAAAGGCCTGTGACCAGATGCAGCCATCACATTTTAGTATCAGCAAACTTTTCTTCCTCCATCCCACCCACTTTGTTTACTACCTAACCTAATTAAGAGTTCTGGAGAACTTGAGAGTTTGCACGCTATTCTGAGATTGTTTAGTTGGCCCAGCAAAGGTACTACTCTAATGTGGAATTTGTATGTGAAGACAATATAATATGTTTAGGTTGCAATTATCTGTGCCTTCTTATTCACCACAGACAAGTGGAAACATTAAGCTCAGTGGCAGACACATGTCATGTATGTAAAAGGACCCAGGTTCTATCCCTGATATTTCCAGGCATGGCTGGCAAATGCTTCTATCTGAAATTCTGGAGAGCTGTAATGTAGACAATACTGTCTGAGACATGGTGGACCTATGCTCTGACTTCAAATAAGGAAGCCTTCTATGTTTTTCTAATCTGAAGAAATAGAAAATCAGTTGCAAAGTACAGGTTTCCCCACTTTTTCCCCCTATCCTTGGCATATTTGATCCCGTGTGCCCTTAACATTCTCCTCATAATTTTGAAGGCAAGCCCTTTCTCAGCAACAAATATTCACAATGCAACATGGAGTACAAGTACCTGCAAACATCACTAGTCAAGCAAAAAGGCAAATATTGAAAAACGTTTCCAATCTACTGTTAAAACACCAGCTACCCAGTGAGATACTTTGCTTTATGGTATATTGCATGTTTCTTCTTGTGCATTAATATACCTCATCATGACTTCATTTGCTCTGAAGATTATTTCCTATGCCCTAGTTTGCCCAGGCAAGCATTTAAGTATGTTCTCCTCTCCTGGTAAATAGGATTCTCACTCTTACATTTGCCCAAGCTTCCCCAGCTGGTGTAATCCTAAGGGTGAAATAAATGGCTGTGATTCCAAGCCCTGGGCCAACACACACACACAAGCACACAGCTGGTGGGTGGTCTGCAATAGAGGAATGTGTCTTACATTAACCATCATCTACAGTCCTTCAGTATGATCTAAATCTAAGCCGGCACACAACGTACTAATGTTCTACTGCTAATGTTCTACTACATGTTATCTCCTCATTCTAAATACTTGCCTCTGAAATGGAACAGATGGGTGTTTTTTTAGGGAGGGGGGGAATTACTTCTGTCCATATATTTCTAAATGGATCCTTCCAAACTGGATGCTCAGGTCAAGATATCCTACATGAGGATCACAGTGTCACTTAATTTACATCCCTGCATCCAATCCCACCCAAATTTTCTACCCATTTCATTTATCCATAGAAATTCCACTTGTGCATGCGTGGAAATCCAAAAATTTATTCGGGGGGAGTTGGGTTGGGATGTGTGTGTGTGTTTTGGGGGGGGGGGGGGACACACGCTGCGTCCAGCCATGGAAGCAATAACGAGCATGCCCTTGTTTTTCCGACCCTATGCCTCCAGCCCTCCCGCCACCCCGGCCCTTTTCCTCTCTGCAGAAGGTTCAGAAATTTCCACCATTGCCTCGGCGGCCGGGAATGGGGCGAGAACCCGGGACCGAGGCCGCCGGGAGAGGAGCCGGGGAGCCGCCGCCGCCGCTTGGCCCCGGGGCGGAGTCGCGGGCTCCGGAGCAGGCCGTAGCCGGGGAATGCGCAGCCCGGGCGGGAAGGGCGCCGCCGCCGCTCGCCGCTCGGGGAAGGGGGCTCTCGCAGAGACCAACCTGTCAGCAGGAGGGTGGTGAGGGCGGCTCCGCTGCGCCTGCTGTGGGACCACGACCCCGCTCCGTAGCGCGCCATGGCTCGCTCCGTCGGCGCCTGCTGCTGCTGCTGCTGCTGCTGCCGCCAAACAGGACCATCGCCGCCACCAGCATCCCTCCCTCCTCCTCCTCCTCCCCTTCTTCCATAGAGACGGTCTCTATGGCAGCGCGGAGGGCGGGGCCTAAGGCCGGCTCGTGGCGGGCCTGGCTTCGCCTCGCCTCAAGTGAGGCCTTCGGGTTGTTTTCCCCTCCTCTGTGGTTGGGCAGAGCCGCCCGCAGAGCAGGAGCCTTTGGAGCTCAACGTAGTCATTAAGGGGATATGCGTTGGTCCTCTCCACACCCACCCACCTAGTGCCGGATTTATGCATAAGCTAAACAAGCTATAGCTTAGGGCCCCACTCTCTTGGGGGTCCCCCAAAAAATAAAAGGGGGAAAAAATGGATGCACAAGATCCAGTTTTGTGTTGTGTAGGCGCCTATGATGTAAGTCATGGGCCCCGCCTGCTAGCCTGCTCCCTAAAATATCACTGGTTTGCTCATTTCTGTATATAGGGTGCCTACATTTTGCATGGACTGGTTGCATGGCAACTTGTGCAAATGGCTTTAGATACCTATTAGGTCCATACATTACAATATAGCATATATTCAACACAAAAAACAGCGACAATTTGTTGTTGAGAAAGGACAGCTGGACATATAAAGGGCCATTACCTTCAGTAGCTTAGGGCCTCATTAAACCTAACTCCAGCACTGGTTGGTCTTTTCCACACACACCACACAATACGCTTCTAAGAACATGTAAGATGCTGTCTAACATGCTGTTCGTCTGCCTCGCCCCAGTATTGCCTGTGCAGGCTGGCAGCAGCAGCAGCTCCCTGGAGTTTTGGGTCGGAGTCTCTCTTTCCTAGCCCCACCAGGAGATTGGGGGGGGGGGATTGAACCTAGGACCTTCTGCACGCAAAGCAGGATCTACCCCTGGGATGCAGACCCTCCTTAAAGACAAGAGATGCCTTTCACCGGACCAGCAGATTTGGGAGCAGGCTTGCCTAGGGAGCTGCCTTATATTGAGTTGGACCATTTTTCCATCAAAGTCCGTATATATTGCCTATACATTGATTGGCAATGGCTCTCTCTGGTTTTGTGCAGAGATGATTATTGTTATTTATTAGCAACTTGTAAAAATAACTCAGAGCAACTTACAAACACATTAGGAATACTCAGTGCTTTCCCCCCCAAAAAATTGTTTAGGGGTACTCTTGTTTTGATTCAAGAAAATCATCATTTTATAGTACAAAGATTCACAAAATGTTTAGGGGTATGTGTACCCCCAGAAAAAAAGCTCTGGGAATACTAAAAACCAGTTCCAACAAACGCCATTAAAAACCTAACAAGTACATCTGTCAAAAATGAAAAGGCAAGTCAAGCAGACCACACACCCCCCCAACCAAAAGAGGCCACAAATACTTTTAAAACCTTCAAAAAAAGGGGGGGGGCAAAAGCCTGGGTAAAAAAAGGAAAAGTTTCGCCTGGTGCCTAAAACTAGGCAAAGAGGGTGCCAGGCGAGCCTCCCTGCGGAGAGTCTTCCACAAGCGTTGAGCCACCACTGAAAAGGTCTGTTCTCCTGTTGCCATCCTCTTGATCTACCACAGAGAAGGGAGATGCCAGGATCGAACTTGTGACCTTCTGCATGCAAAGCAGAAGCTCTTCCACTGAACCACGACCCTCTGTTCGGTCTTAATTCTTGCCCTGTTATAATTCATCTATCCTTTCTCCCTGGTCACAAGCTTACATACAAAGTGTGAAAGGGAGAGGCGGGCAAGGCAAGGAGCCCTGAGAAGGGCATGCTAGCATTGCAACTGCTGTTATTTACTAAATTATTTGTAGAACTCTGAAAACAGTTGAAATGTATGGGATACAAAATTTCTCTCTCTAACACAACAAACACACTGTAGATTATATATTAAGAGAGAGAGAGTAAAATATGTACATACTACTGTATTAATGTTGCTATGATATGCTGTTTTGGGATAAAAATTGTTATTTATAACAGTAGTAATAATAATATGTTGTGTTATTTGATGTGTATCCTGGAAGACTTAGAGTGTGCAAGGAAAATATTAGAACCAGCAACTGAATTTTAGTCCCAGACAGCTGGAGGGCACTAGGTTGGTGAATAATATAATATGATATAATAATATTATATACATAGAACTTCAAGAAAAGAAACTTAGTAGTTGTAAGTGTGGGGTAGGTAACAGCAATATTAAAAATAAAAATCATTGCCTTGCAAGCAGCAGGTGATTTAAAATGTGTATAGCACATCAATATACTTAAGAGTTGTAGAATAAATGACAGTGCCCATAGATCAGTAACTGGTGAATGATGAAGCAGTAACTGGTTCAAAACAAGACTTGGACTTGGTGCTTGAATTACAAGAGGATGCAGAAAGGTTTTATGACCAGCCCTTTATTGCCTTTTTTGAAGACCTAGGGGAAATCATTTGACTGAATTGGGGTGAGAATTGGGTGGGTTTGTGGATTTTGTTGAGAAGTCCTTTGAGCCCCATAATTCAAGCATTCTTAAGAGTAAACAGACTGTTCTCACAATGGAGAGATGTACCGGGACTGGGACTATTTAATTTATTCATAAATTATCTGGAGTTGGGGATAAGCAGTGAGGCAACCGTAGCCAAGTTTGCAGATAGCGGCAAATTAAAAGCCTAAGCTGATTGCAGAACACTCCAAAGGAATTCTCCAAACTGAGTAAATGGGAAATAAAATGACAAAAGACAGCTAAGGAAGGATGTGATCATAGAGGTTTATTTAAAACTATGTATAGCAGGTGGAACATGCTTTGCCTCTCTCACACACAGTAGTAGAACTTGTGGTCAACTTTTGAAACTGATTGGCAGTAGATTCATGGCAAAGTACTTCTGCATGAACTTAACGGAATTTGTTGCCACGGGATGCAGTGACCATTAACCTCAATGGCTAGATTAGACAAAGTCATGCAAAATGTGTCCATTTGTTGTTGTTGTTTGGTCATTTAGTCATGTCCGACTCTTCGTGATCCCATGGACCAGAGCACTCCAGGCACTCCTGTTTTCCACTGCCTCCCGCAGTTTGGTCAAACTCATGCTGGTAGCTTCGAGAACACTATCCAACCATCTCGTCCTCTGTCGTCCCCTTCTCCTTGTACCCCATCTTTCCCAACATCAGGGTCTTTTCCATGGAGTCTTCTCTTCTCATGAGGTGGCCAAAGTATTGGAGCCTCAGCTTCACGATCTGTCCTTCCAGTGAGCACTTAGAGCTGATTTCCTTAAGAATGGATAGGTTTGATCTTCTTGCAGTCCATGGGACTCTCAAGAGTCTCCTCCAGCACCATAATTCAAAAGCATCAATTCTTTGGCAATCAGCCTTCTTTATGGTCCAGCTCTCACTTCTATGTGTCTATAGTAAAGGTACCCCTGCCCGTACGGGCCAGTCATGTCCGACTCTAGGGTTGTGCGCCCATCTCACTTAAGAGGCCGGGGGCCAGCGCTGTCCGGAGACACTTCCGGGTCACGTGGCCAGCGTGACGAAGCTGCTCTGGCAAGGCAGCACCAGCGCAGCACACGGAAACGCCGTTTACCTTCCCGCTATAAAGCGGTACCTATTTATCTACTTGCACTTAGGGGTGCTTTCGAACTGCTAGGTGGGCAGGAGCTGGGACCGAAAGACGGGAGCTCACCCCGCTGCGGGGATTCGAACCGCCGACCATGCGATCGGCAAGCCCTAGGCACTGAGGTTTTACCCACAGCGCCACCCACAGCTATTAATTGTAATTGCTAGATTGAGCCTCCAGATTCAGAGGTACTATGTCTTAAATATCAGTTCCTGATTGTTAGGTACAGTTCTGTAAAGTTGCAAAAGGAATCAGTCCTGTTTTTGATCTTGGCAATGTAGAAAACTAGTTAGGTTTGTAATCCAAACTTGTTGGATAGGAAGTTTTCCTTTTTACCTATTTTACTTTTATGCATTTGGAATGTTTGGTAACAATCATGATATTTTAATCACTTGCTGGAGGACAACAAAAGGACAGGGCTATAGCATTCATTCCCGGCTTGTGGGCTTCTCAGAAGCCTCTGATTGCCACTGTGGGTAATGAGATGCTAAATTAGATGGACCTTTGGTCTGATCCTTCCAGGAAATAAAGTATGACTTGACCTATGAATAAGAAAGGACATGGTATGTTCCATCACACATTGCACACATTTGTACTTTATAAAAAAATGAAGCATGGCTTTGAGAGGTCCTAAATCAGGGGTGCCCAAACTTTTTTCAAAGAGGCCAGATTTGATGAAGTGAACATGCGTGAGGGCCGATCAAAGTTGTTGAGCTTTTAGGATTGAAGGTTTTTTTAGGATTTGACCCCAGGACATTCCTGCCTGAAAAGTGTTCTGTTTAGATCGAAATCTTACTACCTTAGCTTTCCTTACTACGAAAAAGATGATTATATGAATAATGTAATGCTCTCTGCCTTTGGGGAGCTGTAAATGGAACTGCATTCCAGAAAACAAGGCGTGTCATAATAAAAACACAATTATATATTATAAAAACTGTACTATACTTGTATCATACATTTCTGACTCCACATGTTCCACAAAAACATTGGCACCCATGTGTGGCAATGTGGACAGAGGGTGAATGTAACAATTAACCAATTAAAGGTAAAGGTACCCCTGCCCGTACGGGCCAGTCTTGCCAGACTCTAGGGTTGTGCGCTCATCTCACTCTATAGGCCGGGAGCCAGCGCTGTCCGCAGACACTTCTGGGTCACGTGGCCAGCGTGACAAGCTGCATCTGGCGAGCCAGCGCAGCACACGGAACGCCGTTTACCTTCCCGCTGGTAAGCGGTCCCTATTTATCTACTTGCACCCGAAGGTGGTTTCGAACTGCTAGGTTGGCAGACGCTGGGACCAAACGACGGGAGCGCACCCCGCTGCGGGGATTCGAACCGCCGACCTTTCGATCAGCAAGTCCTAGGCGCTGAGGCTTTAACCCACAGCGCCACCCGTTAACCAACCATTAACCCTGGTAATTCAGTCTCCTGCCAAGCAACGAGAAGACTTCTCATTATACAGTACTTCTTGATTTGGCTGGAAGGTTAAGACAACTGGCCAACCAGTGAAAGGTATCACTGGGTCAATGATGGCTGAGTGTAAGGCTTAAATGTGGGAAATCCCATGCTCAGATCCCTGCTTACTCAAGCAGCTCACTGGATGGCCTTTTGCTTTCCAGCAAATATAACTGAATAACAACCACCACCCACTCATTACACTCCGCTGTTCTGAATAAACAAGCCATATGCACAATGCAGCTTTCATAACATTCTTAAGACTTCTCCTCTTTTGTGCTGTCCAGTGCCAACTACTGACCTTTAAAACCTTCCAGCAGATCGAAATGATGAATCATAAAGGCAGTTCTTTTAATGCTATTTGTGGCCGTAGCTCCACAAGTAACATGTGCTGTTCTTTGATCTGTGCACTTTTAGATTAGCCCACACAAAATAAAAATTCCAAGTTCTGCAGAAATTGCTTTCATCAGCTTATTGCTACCTTACTTGGGAACTACGACAAAAGGAAGGAGTAGCTTCTTGGCTGACAGATTGATCACACTGAAAGGAAGAGACAGGGTTAGCATGTGCCAAAGTTTGATTTTAGGCAAAAAGAAAAAGCCCCGTTATTTTGTTAGCTGTGCTTTGAGTCGCATATCTTTGCTTTTCTGTAACCCTTGCTTTTGTGCAGTGCAAAGATTTGAATTCTGGGAAGACACATTATTAGCCTTGGCTTGGCACCCGTCTTGGAAAATGAGTCACGTGTTTCAGCGAGGGAGCCCAGTACATATCCAAAAATGGAAGCAAATAAAAACGCTCTTTAAAATTATTGAAAAAAACCACACAACCAACTTTGCAGGCAAATTGAAGTTGCTGAGCCAGCAATAATTACTCATTTGTAGCCAAACCACCATATATCTTTGTGACACTGGCAACATTACAGTGGTCATATAGCTGGAGCTGGCTCAAATATTTATGAAAAGTTTCTGTTATGTTTCATAAACAAAAAATTGGCACAGATTATACTGGTAATGGAAAAAGAATCCTGGTTAAAGAAAAGAATGGGAATGGGGAATATTTTTGAGCCTGAGATCTACATTCCCTTCTGGGCAACCTTATGAGGACCACATGCCAGCAATCAGCAGAACCAGAAAGAAAAATGGGGAGAGCAACAAATGCAAATTTTACCTTTGCATACCCTGCCACATTTCTCTGATGAAATTATTCCATATTCCTATATGTTCCTATTTAATAATAATAATAATAATTAATAAAATCATCATCATCATCATCATCATCATCATCATCATCTCCACCTATCTGATTGGGTTGGCCCAGCCATTCTGGGGGGCTTCCAACATATATAAAAACAAAATAAATATTAAATATTAAAAACACTTCCTTATACAGGGCTGCCTTCAGATGGTTTGGGGATCAGATAACTCCATATCTTCCAACATTCCTCCGATGAAAGTAGGGATGTCCTAAGGAAAAGCGGGACATTTCGGAATCAAATTAGAAACCAGGATGGCTTCTGTAACTCTGGGTCTGTCCCTAGAAAATAGGGACACTTGGAGGGCATGCCTTTGTGCAGCAGGAATGTTCCTACACACACTCACACACCCTTCTTGATGCTCCCTCCATAGAAGCAAGGGGCCTTATCAGAGTTCAAGAACACATTCCAGGCAGGAGAAAACACTCAGGTTATGAAGCAGGGCCAGTGAGAGAGAGCTGCAGCCTGGAGGAGAGTTCTCATGCATGTAGGTACTAATTACCTGGTGTGTCAAGGGTCCCATAGTTAACGAAGAGAACTGCCTTCTAGTAGGAGGAGTACACCATTATCCTTCAAAAAGAAATGCTAAAGTCCAACAACTCCTCTTGGCTGCTGTGCTTAGATCTCTTGACTCCCAAGGTATGTAACCAGCCCTTAAAAGGTCTCTCCTCAAAAATGGATATTGGAGAGTTGGAAAAGTTTCAGAAATGATAAGGCATATATAGAGCAACTCCCCTATGATGAAAGAAGCATCTGGATTTTTTTAGTTTAGAAAAAAAAAAGTTGAGTAAGAGGTAACACGATAGAGGTTTATAAAATGATGCACGGCATGGAGAAAGTGGATAGAGGGGGGGTGGGAATTCCCCATAGCACTGGAACTTGTAGGCATACAGTGAAGCTGGATGCTGGAAGATTCAGAATAAAAGTACCATACTTCTTCTTGCAGAGTGTAGTTAAGCTTTGGAACACAGGAGGCGATGATGGCCACCAGTTTGGGTGGCTTTAGAAGAGGACTGCACAAATTCACAGAGGACAAGGCTATCAACAGCTACTTTGCAAACCAACTTCCACTAATAGCATGCATTTTTGCTCGACTGTTTTCACTACTAAGTGCAGTGGTACTTCGGGTTAAGAACTTAATTCGTTCTGGAGGTCCGTTCTTAACCTGAAACTGTTCTTAACCTGAAGCACCACTTTAGCTAATGGGGCCTCCTGCTGCCACTGCGCCACCGCTGCACGATTTCTGTTCTCATCCTGAAGCTAAGTTCTTAACCCGAGGTAATATTTCTGGGTTAGTGGAGACTGTAACCTGAAGCGCATGTAACCCGAGGTATCACTGTATTCTCCTCATTCATGCATTTTTGTGCACATCTCTTGTCTGGAGAGCTGCACAGCAAAATATAGAGAAGTGCAAGTTCCAAATGATAGCTGGTACAGTTCACATATTGTTTCAGAATATGTGATGAGTTAGGACTGCCTCCACCTGCCAACCTAGCAGTTCGAAAGCACCCCCGGGTGCAAGTAGATAAATAGGGACCGCTTACCAGCGGGAAGGTAAACGGCGTTCCGTGTGCTGCGCTGGCTCGCCAGATGCAGCTTGTCACCCTGGCCACGTGACCTGGAAGTGTCTGCGGACAGCGCTGGCTCCCGGCCTCTAGAGTGAGATGAGCGCACAACCCTAGAGTCTGTCAAGACTGGCACGTACCGGCAGGGGTACCTTTGCCTTTACCTTTACCTTAGGACTGCCTTTAAATGTAAACTCCTCCATCTTCCCCATTGTGGGAAGGGGGTTCTCTCACAGCATTCACATTATTTATCGCTATCTCTCACACAGAGAACATAACTGATTATCACAAAAGCTATTCCTCTATCATTATTTATATTTTTCTGCTTTTCTCTCTTTTTTAACTCAGTTATGTGCAGTGATTTACCTCAGCAACTGCTTCTCTGGAGCCCTCTGTAGGCCAACTGTAATAACTGAAACATCAATGGTGGTTTACATCCTGGTACAAAAATCCAGCTGTCAAAATAATAAACAGGAGTAATAGATTTAAGACTACAAGGAATCCATAAAATGGCATGCACTTTACAAGATACCCTTCATCCAGGGGAGCTTGCGTTTTAATTTGAGAAAAAGATGGGTCATAAATGTACAGAAAAGAGGAAAATATTAGCTTTATACAGCTAAAAGCAGTAACAACAACAAAAATGCTCTGCAGTTAATGCTAAGCGCCACTCATCTTCTGCTACGGGCTTGCTACTGTTCCCTCCTCTGCTTTGTTTTGCAACATCATTGCATTCTATTAAAAAGAAATAACTGGCTTGTAATTACAATGGTTAGCGATTAGAGTTCTAACCATATTATGTAGAGTTGTGCTGATGACAGTGTTATCTTAATTGTGCAAATAAAAAAGGAGCCTTTGTTAGCAAAAGTGAAAACCTTGGTGGTGGTAAAGGAGGTATGAAGTCTAAGTGTTAGTATGTATGTTGTGGAAGAGATAAATCAAGTCTTGACTCTCCTAGAAAGCAATCCTAATTACTAGGGAGGGTAATGGGGAACCTCACTCTCCATGCACAGAGAGCAAGTTTCATGGGCTGAGGTCTCCTCTGTGCAGTGACAGAAAACTCCACCATTGTTCCTTTACCTCCAGAATCTTCCTTCTCAATCTTGTGGCTTGGATGGAGCCGTAAGGCATATACTGAAGAGTCACCTGTCTCTCATCTTTTCCATTTCTAGTGAGGTGCTTGAGCATCACTGTGTGACTGTTGACTAAAGCCATGTCTATGAGCAAAGACTAATTGAAAAGCAGAAGGCAATAGGTTTGGAAATGTGGGACTCCCAGGAGCTTGTTCTGTGGATCCTGGGGGTTGCATATTTGCAGAATCCAAAGCCCCCTCATTCCCCTGAACACCCAACTACAGAAAGTGGGGAGTCAGGAATACCAGCCCTGGAGCTGGCACACTTATTTTCCCTAGTGTAACTGGGAAAGGAACTTTTTAAAAGCAGAACCAGGAAGGGCACAGAATATTTCCTCCCATACGTCTGCCGTGGCCAGTATGAACTGTCTTAGGGAAGTGGCAATATCTCTGCCACAGAATCTCACCATTGCCACCATCTTAGGATTGTGCTTCCAGCAGTTTAAAGATTTGTGCCAATGTGAAACATAGAAGGGTGTTAGAAATCTAAATTATTGTACATTCTTCTTGCCATAGGAATCGCCAAAATGTTGGAGAATTTAACTAATGAATATATACTGTTGGATTGTTATTTAGCTTTATTAAGTGTTCTTCTCAAACAGTCATATGATTTTGAGAAGTAAAATGTTGTTAAGTCATTCTTTAATGGCATCAGAACTAACGACCGCCCATTTTTGAAAGAATTTGGAAGGAGCCACGAAAGGATATTGGTATAAAAAATGTGTGGGATATAACTTTGTTTGGAATGTTGACAAATAAAATTGGCTAGGGGGACTAAAAAGAGCAGCAGCTTTAGATCAGAACGGTTTGCTTTTTTTCAGTGAATAACTAATGATGTAATATGCCAACCTCTCAGTATGCTATTTTCTCAAACTCATAGTTATTTGCTTTTACATTAAAGATAACAGCAACATTTGTTATCTTTCTACTGTACTCTGTAGAGAGTAATTCTTGTGTGACTTTTGATGCACATATTTGTCTTTGGAGCTAAGTTTTATTTATGTTCAAAACGTTATTTATATTTTAAGTTACATTTTTGGTATAGTTCCCTACACAAAATCTCTATTGGTCAATACATGCACAAGCTGCCTGTTTGCCATGTGATACTTAAATTAAAAAATCAACTAGCAGCTTCTAAATTAAATCTGTATGACAGCTATAGCCAAATGACTATTTATAAATACTTGTATATTCACACAGCTCTTACAGTTGTGCAGTTCTGAGTCAGAAAAGAAGCAGTACTGTATGCTGAGCACTAGAACTGCAACCTTGGGGTTTCACTCTTATGATTTCCTGTCACCTGCACTCATGAGCTATCATGTAGAATCTCCACCTAAGTGATGGATGTGAAGGGAGTGCTATGGTTTGCTTGAAGGCTTGCTTCCTCCTGACTTGGTGTGCTAAGGCAGCCCTTGTGTTCCATTTGGTATCGCTGATAATTATTAGCACTGTCACAGTGCATCGCCGACTCCCGGAGCACATTTGCTTGGGAGAGCCATACAAATGAAAACAGTTGGGTAGGCAAGCTTGAGACTCTCTTTGTCCATAATGAGGCAACGTTCCTGAAGTGACAGGTTTCATTTTAAGCGTTTCAGATTTCAAAATCACTCGGATTCATGATGCATTTTCCACTGAGATGCCCCACCTTCCAGCAAAATTCTAACGAGTATATCTGAAAATCTGAAAATAATTTTAAACACGAAACTAAACAATTTCTCCTCTCAACTTATACTATCAGATGTTTGCTGCATTGCAAAGTACTTCAAAGACCCCCAGTATTTATTATAAATATTAAGACTTTTATTTCTAACAATGTTCTCTGTCGTACCGTCATAAGAAGAGTCTGCAGCCCATCTATTCCAGCACCCGCCCTGTGGAATGCCCTCCCACCAGATGTCAAAGAGAAAAATAACTACCAAACTTTTAGAAGACATCTGAAGGCAGCCTTGTTCAGGGAAGCTTTTAATGTTTAATAGGTTATTGTATTTTAGTGTTTTGTTGGAAGCTGCCCAGAGTGGCTGGGGAAACCCAGCCAGATGGTTATTATATTATTATTATTATTCTCCTGTTCTCACAGTGGCCAACCAGATGCCTGCAGGAAATCTGAGTACAAGAGCATTCTCTCCTAAGGTCATGTCCATGAGCGAGTTCTAGTGTTATCAGATCCATGGATTCACTAACCGTTGTTCAGTCATTCTTTAATCTAGTGATTGTAACTTGGGGATTTACCGTGCAATCTGATGAATGCTCAGAAGCAAGCGCCATTGAATTTGGGGGATTTACTCCATGTATAGAAGGCGTAGGGGATGTTTTTGATCTGGCAGGCAAGATCCTAATCTTCCCGCACCACCACAGGCCAGCTCTGACAGCTGGGCAGGGCAACCCACCAATCTACCATCTCATGTCCTAATGACGTCAGGTGATTGACTCCTGCCAAAGCCTTTTGTGCAGTGCTTCAGAAGCGATGGGGGCAGGAGAGTGAGGCCAAAATTTGACACACCCTCCAGCCCTCATGCTGCCTTCCCAAAGCCAGATAAGCAAGGCACCAGGCTTTGGGAAACAGGTGCGAGCCTCTGGCAGGGTCCTAGAGCTCTCCTACCCCCTAGCTGGGAAAGCTAACTAGGCTTTGGGAAGAAGAAGGAAACTAGCCCTCCTGCCTCCTTCCCAAAGCCCAGTGCCTCCTTACCTGACTGTGGGAAGGCATCGCAAGGGCTGGGGAGTGTCAAACGTTGCCAAGGACTGCAGAAAAGGGCCTCTCGGGCTGCATGCATTGGACTTGTTTACACTGTGTAGCAGAGGTGGTCTTGGATTTCAGGCAGCAGTTTCCCCCAGCTCTACCTGAAGACATCAAGGGTTGAACCTGGGACCTTTACGTATACTGGACATGCGTTCTACCGCTGAGCCACAGCCCTTTCACCTTGTTCCGCAAGTGGGTTTTCTGTGCCTTCCTAACAGCCAAGGAACAGGTTTGGCAACACTGGAAGGAAAAACTATCTTGGTGCTAATACATCTGTGGATTGAGAAACTGACTTTGCTGCCCCTAGATGAGCCAGCAGTCAATTGGTGACAGCACTGTGGGGCGTACAACACTATTTGGACTGCCCTTCACTCTGACACCAATACTCGCCGAAGGGCTTACTTTCACTGTTCTGTATCCTAGTTGCTCCCAAGGCTCTGCCCAGTCCTCCCCCTTCCAAAATCCCCAGCTTATCCCCCCTCTGTCAGTATAAGGGGTGAGGTTTATAGGGCCCAAGATACTTACGGCTTGATACTTGCAATGAAATCCTGTATGTGTATACTCAGAAATAAGCCCCAAAGGATTTTTTTCCCATTTTAGGATAGCTGCTTAAATCTAGGCTGATCTAGCAAAGGGCTTGGGGAGAAAAGAAGACTTAAAGATAAGAAAATGTGCGAGAGGATCAGTTAGTAATTAAATCCCAATGTTTTACACCGCAGTAAATTAGTCATTAATCTGCATCTTTAATTTGATTTGCTATGTTTGTAAATAATCAATGTTTAAGCTTTGTTAATAGCACTACAGTGCCTTGAGCAGGTAAAAAACCCTGAGAGGTCTCTCCTTCAGCCTCGCAACAACTTCATTCTCACTACGACTGTTGACATTTTAGTTCCACAAATGACATTGGAGATGGTTTCCATGGAAACTAAAGATTCAGCCACACACATTCTTGAAACAGACAAATGAGAATATCTGTTTCCTACTACTGACCAAATATTTAATGTCACCAGTGTTTACTAGAAAGCTCCAGGGCATAAGAAGGCTTCAGAAAAAGGACTTAAAGGGAACTATCCCTTCCATATCCAATCTATCTATCTATATATATACTAGCAGCAAGGTCATTCTCAGAGAGCTGATCCTTATATAGCCAAGCCAGCACCAAAACTCAGCAGTAGAAAACAACATGGAGGGGGAACTCTAAGGGAGGGGAAAACAACAATTTCTGAGGATGTTCAGTGACCATAGAGCTCCGGGGAGGGGTGTGGAATATTGCTGGAAGGGAATGAAATGGAGTATCCAGAAAATGGGCATTGTTAGCTGCCTGGAGGAACAAACAGGAGTACTCCACACTGCAAAACAGGTCTTACTTGTTGTACCTGACGATGCATAGAAAGGAGGCAAAGAGCTGCCCTAGCACGGGAGTTCTGTTAGGGCAGGTGTAGAGAACCTGTGGCTCTCCAGATGTTGCTGAACTACAACTCCCATCATCCTTGGTCTTTTGTCATGATTGTTGGGGTGGAGGGGAATTGTAGCTCAGTAACATCTGGAGGGCTACAGGCTCCCTTCCTATGCTCTATGGCACCAGAATACGCCACTCTTGCACACAAAGTCTACTCAGCTGACGTCAACGAAACAGAAACTCTACATGTACAAGGGGCATTTGCAGAGCTGTGCCCGCTATGGAAAGGAGAAGAGAACCCCATGTGGACACTGGAGGGCACATGGAGGTCTCGACCACCACTTACGTATGATAATGGCCATATCTATCCCAGGGATATCTGGGTTTGGTCAGAGCTTGGATGGATGATCACCTGTGAACTTTGAGCAGTCACTTGAATAATGCAGACGGAGTCCAAAGAGAAAAGAAACCAATAATACTTTGCTGGGTAAACTGAGCAGAAACAGTATATGATATGAGGGGGTCTACAAGTCTTTACAAGTGTTGTTTAGAGGAGGGAGATATGCAACTACACAGGATAAAAAGTTATATACACCAATCAAAATTTGAATTGCCTCAGCAAGGAACATAGCATACTGCCCGGTTCCTAGGCAACACCTCCCACCCACCCCCAGTTAGCTTGACTAACTGTAAGCAGAATTAACCCTTAGGTTATTAAATGAATGATCCCTGCAGCTGTACTTCCAGCAGGAACCACATATATAGCTTGATGGGTTGCATGAAGGAAGAAGAGTAGGATTCTTATGGAAACATAAGGAAATAAATACATAAAGAAATAATATTTCCGGGTGGGTATAAAATAATGTTTTGAAGTGACTAATAATTATGCTAAGTCAAAGTTAAGCAGAAGCACACCATCTTCTAAGCCCTGCTATCCTACCATCCCTCTTGGTTTGAGTGGCGCTTCTTCAAAGCCATAGAGAAGGGAATGAGGAATGGGTAAAAGGACAGAAACTGTGACAAAGGGAAAAAGTGTCAAGTTTGTGAAGATTGTTGGCAGAGTCAGTGACCCACTGCTTCTTAAAGTTTCCCAGCTGAAAAAAATTCAAAGCTTGCCCTGCCCGTGAACAATGGTAAAGATTGAACTACACGCCATACAAAATGTAGTTACAAGTGAGGCTATATATCTTAACGTTTCATTCAAGTAAGAGTAGGATTACTGTGCACAGTTGTCCCTGTGGCAACATCTGGCCTATATTTCCCCACGTGTGAAAGAGAAAACAACGTAAGAAGTGGAAAACCTCACACATTCTTTCTTGTTTCCATTCCGAAGTGTGAAGGAAGAGTAAGACATTCCTACCACAGTGTTCTTACTTTATCTCCATGAAAGCCTTCATTCCACTTGCATGAAAAAGAAAACACTGATTTAGTCACAAACATTTCCTTAAAGAATTCTGATTCTGAGGCAAGTGCTGATGTCATAATAAGAGTTCAGAGAGCTTTACTTCCTCCTTTTTGCTTTTCTCCATAGTAAGCAATGACATCAACTTTCACAGGGGGAGAAAACCCACCTTGACTTTGGATCTTCAGAGGTAAGCATTAAAGAGAACTTACTTTTAGTTTTGCACTTAGATTGCACTTAGTTAACTCATTTTGAGTGCTGTTCTCGTCACCTCTGTCCTTTCCCTTTTTGAGGTGGGGTCTTTTATCTCATTGACTTTACAACAGCTCATTCCTGACAGTAATGGAAAACTGATATTGGTTATCCTAAGAGAAAGCCATAGATACCAAAACAACTTCAAGTATTCAGCCTTTCGGGCATAAATATATAAACAAACTTCTTTCATCTGAAGGTTGGGATATACTCATTTGTAAATAATAATAATGGTCGAATCTGATCCACATTGAAACAACTTGTTCACACATATTCCCATAGAACCGAAGTGGCAACTAAACTGGCAGTCCTGGGCGTGTTTACTCAGAAGTGAGTGCCCCTGGGTTCAACAAGAGTAACTCCTGGGACTTAATGCTGCCAGGAATTTTTTTAATAGACCAGATGTTTGCTGGGGATTAACTGTGTATTGGGTGTGTTTGCTGGGCGTGCTTGGGAGTAACGTCTGGATATGAAAGAGTGCTAAGGAAGTATTTGCAATGGGTCAGTGCATCTGGCTGTTAACCAGAAGGTTGGTGGTTTGAGCCCACCCAGGGCAGGATTCCTGTACTGCAGGGAATTGGACTAGATGGCCCTCAGGTTCCCGTCCAACACTACAATTCTATGATTCTATTTGGGGAATGTTATTGTATGGAGGAAGTGTGAGTGCAACTTCTGCCTCAGGGTCCTTCTTTCAGCTTCCACCCAACATCACAAACGGCAGGTGATTGATGGTGGAGTTGCTGTTTGACATGAAGTAACTGCAGAAACCAGCCTGTGGGAGAAATGTTTGTACTATATGTTTTGAACCGGTCACACTGCTGTTGCAACTTGTGGTGATTTCACTGGTTTCTCTTACATTTCACAGTAAGGACTGTGGTTTTATGGCTCTGTCTCTAAGCCATTACAGCCAAGCTCTATTCTTCTCTAGTTCTGTGAATTTCATAACTTATCTCTAAGCGCAGATCAGTACAAGATGACTTCATCAGAAGGAAGCCAGAGGCTGTTATCACCAAGAATGATAACATTCACACAGTCTCTACTTCTTCTTGCGCTTCCTCACGTGGAGACAATTGCCGGGGCGGGGGGGCGGGCGGGAAGCTGTCAATTTTGGTTTCTCTCATTTTCCCAATTTTACGATCACTTCTTCACATTTCCACATCAGTCTCTACTTTTTTTAAAAAAGGTTCTCATGAAAATTTATCCTAATACACACATTTTTTAAAAGCAATTTTCCCCGATACAATGCATGTTGATGTTATTTTCTTTAACATATGCCTTTTTGCGTTGTGGGTTAAACCACAGAGCCAGCCTAGGGCTTGCTGATCGGAAGGTCGGCGGTTCGAATCCCCGCAACGGGGTGAGCTCCCGTTGCTTGGTCCCTGCTCCTGCCAACCTAGCAGTTCAAAAGCACGTCAAAGTGCAAGTAGATAAATAGGTGCTGATCCAGTGGGAAGGTAAATGGCATTTCCATGCGCTGCTCTGGTTTGCCAGAAGTGGCTTAGTCATGCTGGCCACATGACCCGGAAGCTGTACGGAAGCTGATATGAGCGCCGCAACCCCAAAGTAGTCCACGACTGGACCTAATGGTCAAGGGTCCCTTTACCTTTACCCCAATATACATAATTTTGTACACATTGCTTGGCTGGAGAACTGCATTGCCAAATTCAGAGGAGTGTGAATTTCAAAGGATGGCTGTGTCTTAGTTTATGTATTGTTTTGGAAAGTGTGAATTGGGTAAATCCACATTTAAATGCAAACTGAATTGAACTTCTACACTACAGCCCTTTCAGGTGGGAGATGATTTGGGCCAGGGAACCCTGGCATGGTGTTGAAGGACAGAGTTGTCACAGTCGCGTGACCTACCTTGGACTTCCTAAGCCAGTCTACCACCCATGGGTGTCCTGGAGGATACTATCCCTTCAAATGCAACTGCCAGGCTGTGTATGAAAGTCTGTAGCTGCCTTCTGTGTATGAAATCAAGGTGTGTGTGCTATTTTGCTCTTTGCATCAGGCAGCAAAGTGTTTTGGGCTGGCCCTGACCCTCTGCTATTTGCAGTGAAATCAAACTGTGCCCTCCAGCTTGTGCCTATGGTAAAAGAAGTAGATGAGCCTTCCTTATGAATGCAGTAAGTACCAGGAACAACAACCCACATTATGGCAAACCAGAACATCAGTATGAATTGAGCCTGAATGATGCATGAAAATATCCTTAAATGTTTCTGGTCAGCAAACACCCACATGGGGCTAAGGAGGATCTCTTTTACCAAGAATACAAATATTTCTGGGGTGTTGTTGTTGTTTTGTTCCTTTTGCTTTTGCTCTGCCCTCAACAATGCATAATGCGAACAAGCCAGTAATTTGGAAGTTGAAATTATTGCTGCCACTCAATCTTTACTAAAAGCATTTTGTGAAATGTGAGGTCTGTAGAAAACAATTATGTGGTGTGCATATATGACTGCAAAAAAGGAAGCCAATTGTTTTCCTGGAAACAGAAAAGGACACTTGTTGACTACTTCAACCTTGTTAGATTCAAGGTGAGTTATTGTAGTGTGTAACAATGCACGTTCAGAAGTACCACATTCTGCATTCAAATATACAACTTGCCCTAAAACGTTTGGCTTCTTTTGGCCTCTGTAATTTATTCTAAATATTGGCCTACTCAACATATGCCAAATGTGTAGGATATGTTTCAGAAGTGTACATGGGAAAAATGCAGTGTCTATTGGTAGAGTTAAGGGTAACATTAAGAAATTTCAAATAAGAAGAAGAACCTGCCCTATCCCATAGGTCTTTAATTGTTACAGCTCAGCTAGACCTCCATAACTGCTGGCTTTGACTGCTGTAGGGTATAAGTCCTACAGAGCAGCTAGACATCATTGAGAGAGGGAAGCAATGTCTTGATAAGACTATGGCTACATGCAGGAGGAGTGGGGGGGGGTCGGGAGAGAGACAATTGCATTAGTTTTACTGGTTATAATACTGGCGCTTCTGTTCCAGTTTCTGATGTTCCTTTCATACTTAGTACCTTCTGGTATTGTGGAACTGTGGCTTGTATACGCCCCAAATTTTGTCAATGCAAAATGCCTGCAATTTTTGAGTTAACAGGGTTGAAACTGTTTGTTTGTTTTTAATGGAAGTAACCTGAATTAAACATTTGCTAGATTCCACTAGATTTCACATCATATGAAACATCACATCACATGTAAAAATAAACAGGTAAGGAAACATTGTAAAGATTAAATAAAATGGTGTCTGAATGCAGCCCATGGTATTAAACGTTTGAGAAATGGTGCAACCCTCTCCTCACAGGGGTCATCTGGCCCCCTCAATGTGCAATTTTCATTGTATGTTGAAAATGTACCTATTTACCCTGGCCTATGATTCTTGTGGTGTATATTTTTTAGAGCCCACTCTATTCTTATTATTGTAATTTGCTTTAAACTGTTCTAGTGTTGTATTTTTAATTGTTGTGTGACCTGTCCTGGGTAATAAATAATCTACTATTTTTACTACTACCAGGCTCAGGTATTAAGTGATGCATAAATTGTTCATAAGGTGTTAAGTGATACATAAACCCACAACTTACTTGAGGGTTTGGTTCCTGGGAATCACGCAATCGCATAAGAAAAGTGAGCGTAAATTGTGGGCTTACTGTACGATAAAGAAATCATGTAGTTGTCAGGACCAGCCTTAAATATTTTGTTGCCTCAAGTCAAGGACAAGATGGTGCCACCCCATTTGACGCACAAAAGCTGGCCAGACTGGCAGCTGAGACTTACTTCATCACCGGTGATGGAATAACATCATTCACCACAGGTGAGGGAAGTAGGTTTGCTTAGGAGGCCCAGGGCAGGCCTTGTGGTATGCACATTTCTATTTTTTCCACAGCTTACGGCTGCTCCCTGCCCTACAACTTCTACCTGGGGAGCTGCCTCACCCTGTGCAGTGGTAGGGCCCAATCTGAGCAACTGTCAATTCATCTAACTGGATCACTTGATAGGAGACTGTTTGCTTTTTGGACCATCATCTGGTAGAAAAATGAAGTCGAATCTCTTAGGCTGTGTACACAGCATACATCTGAAGCACATTAAAAGTGCATGGCTTTCCTCCAAAGAATCCTGGGAACCTCACAGAGCTAGTACCCTGAACAAGCTATAGTTCCCATGATTCTTTGGAGGAAGCTTTAAATATATGGGGTGTGTGCAGCCTCAGTTTGCAAGGGGGTGAAAAGAATGTTGTGCCAGAAAGTTCCGGGGCAGTTAGCAGGACAGTTGGGCCACAGACAAGGTGCAAGGAACAGAATGGAGAAGTGGTGAGTTTCAGAAACACAAATGTGGCAGTTCTGTAGTACTTTGACAGAAAACAAGGTTTGGCATTAGAATGGCGGTTAATTTGCCGTGTAAGTTGGTGTAAAGAGGCAACAGTGGCCAGTGGTTTAATATGCTTGTTTATATCATTTGAAAGTTTGGGCTAAGGCAGACTTTTAGAAAGTGTTCTAACACGGACATGCATATTCATAACTACCACATATAGTTGTTACTTGGGTCATGAGCTTTTCACAGGAGAGGAGAGGAGCTAAGATTGTATAAAATGCCTTGAGTTTTCTGTGCATTTCATGAAATTCACAGGTGGGATCCATTATGTGTCTCAAAACCACGCCAACTGTCCAGAAGGAATACGGTGTGGAGGAAATGACCCATTTCAGATGGCACTATGAGATGGGCAGGTGATGGGTGGAGGCAGGAATCAGTGTCTGAATGGTGCTTGCCTTACCTACGTGGGGAGGAAAGTTTGATTTCTGCTTCAGTCAGCAACATGTATTGAGCCAGCATTAAAAAAGTCTGCCTACCAATAAAAAATAATATGGGGTGATATATAATGATAAGAGATAAGAGAAATGCACTCTGCAGTTGTTCAGAGGCACTATTAGCCCTTCACATATTTCAAGTATGGAGTACTGGCATCTGTAAACTGGTTCCAGGATTAAACTCTGGTGAAACGTATCTTAAATTCCAATCAACCCTATGTCCCATCTTGTACAGCTGTGCAAAGTCATAGCGCTTTTTCTTAGGAAAGCATAAGGCAAGCTTCCTTCCTTTGACTCTGCAGAAACAGAAAAACTAGAGAGAGAGAGAGAGAGAGAGAGAGAGAGAGAGAGAGGGAGGGAGGGAGGGAGGGAGGGAGGGAGAGAGAGGGAAAGAAGACATTGTCAGCACTCTGCTGTATTCCATTCTTGGTGGGGTCAGCTGTCAAGCAGCTAGCTCATGAGTTTTCCTTGAAACGTACACCACTTTGTCAGCCTTCCCTGGACATTTCTGCTTGGAGCTAAATGGTTCCAAAATGCCACCTACCACAAACATATGCCTCGTCTTTCAATATATAGCGAGCATTGGCAGCTACACTCTACACAGCTATCTCCCAACTTCAGGCTCTGTTCCAAAACTGACAAGCTTTGTCAGGGACCCAAGTGTGAGGGTGTATTGACTTTCCAGGTCCACCCCCCCCCCCTTTTCTTCACAAACTAGGAGATAAGCAGAACAAAATGACCCCAACACTTTTGCACTCTCAGGGCAAGATCCCAACAGCTTTGGTTTAAGGACTCTAATGGGCTGTTTCAGCAAATCCAGTTCTTAATATTGCACACTAGTCTTTGAGTGATGCAGGATTCCGGGTGCTTACTCAGGGTTCGTGTTTCCTTTGGAAATGAGGCACAGAGGAGACTGTGGTGTCTTTATGCTATATGGTTTATTTACACATATATTCAATCTGTTCACAGCATTGGCACTCCAAAAGGGTCTTGTTTCTCCCATAGCCGCAGCCTTGAATTCAAACATTGTTCTGTCTCTCTGTCTTCTCACAGCTGGCTGGTTTACTTTTGGCTCACATCACTACAACAATTTGACTCAAAACTCTGGCTTTTTCTGTTAAGGAAGGGGTCTCCACCCACCTGCCATCTTGCACCAAACTCCTTAATCCCTCATCACGTCACCAGGACACTATCTTGGGTATTCCAAGAATTAGAAGGCTTGAGTCGCTTTTAACACTTGCTAGATCCAGGGATTAGAGAGGTCTGGCATGCTGCTTAACGCCACCAAACTATTAACATTACTATATAGCTCAGATTCAGCCACACAAGTCAGAAAGGTCACCATAGATTTTTCTATATGCATGTCTGGCTTCTGATAGTGAACACTGAGAGGAAATTATTACCCAGGAATGCTTTTCCTGCTCTTTTACTATAGTGAGAAATGGACAAAGCTTGTTTAATTGGAAGTAAAGTCCACTGACATCAATACAGCTTACCTTCCACTTAGCAGAGTATGGGTCAAAGTGATGGTTTGTTTGCAGTGGTATAAGTAAGACTAGTTTAAAGACTGGGTGGGCTTTGGGGCTGCAGTCGTTTTTGGAATTTCCCAGCGGAATATCCTGATCACCACATCGTTGTAAAATCCTTCCTCCTGTTTAAATGACTGTGTGGTGTATTGGCCCTTCAGGCTTGCCATATCAGGAAGTTGCTAAGTCAGCTGTGAGGCACTATGCTTTCAGTTTCAGTTCTGTATTTCCAAGCAGTGCTTTGCTGTATCTTCTGTCTCCCTAATCTTCTTGTTACTGAAGTCCTTGTTAGTTGCATAGTCCCTGTGTGGCCTCCTCTTACTGGCATGTTTTAGACCTCCTGGACTTCTATTACTAGTAAAAATGTTTACATTTGCCAGGGCAAATAGCTATACCTCATCCTATCCTGATAATTATTAAGCATTTTATTTTATCCTGGCCTTCAGCCAAAGAAGACTCCAAAGTGGCTTACAAATATTGGTGAGAAGAAAAACCTTGCCCTCAGGCTCACAGTGCTCAGATAGGACACAAAAGGAAAAGGACCAGAAGTGTGAGAAGGAAAAAAGCAAGCTCAGGCACTAATTCTTAATTACAGAGATCTGTGGTGAACAACAGGAATGCAATAAATTTTGAGAGGCACTAAAAGTGGCTGGTCTTTCAACAGAATTAAGAGAGAGGCTGTACAATCACTCTCCATAAGACTACTGAAAACGCTGCTGTGAATGACAGATGATGGTGGTGGTCCATAAAACAAAATTCACCTCAAAATTCACTGGGGCGGCTATCTCCAATAATGCTGTGAGGATGTCTGTTCCTAATACCCTGTTCCTAAGTCAGTTGTTACCTTTCTACTTAGCTACATAACAGTAACCTATATACAGTACATCTGGAATATGATCAAAGTCCAGGTGACATTCATATTGTGAAAAAGTTTATAATTAATTTTATGGTGAATGATTTTAGAGTGTTGTTTATGCTGTACTTTTGTACTGTTTTATTGTTGTTAGCCGCCCTGAGCCCGGCTTCGGCTGGGGAGGGCGGGATATAAATAAAATTTTATTATTATTATTATTATTATTATTACTACTACTACTACTACTACTACTACCAGCAATGTAATGATGGAGTTTGAGGTCTGATCTGTACAAGGTAACAAAGATCTGACTTCCACCACCCAAAGCACTAAGAATTCTAGGTCACTATTGCTGAGCAGGGCAAAAATTTGTGGGAAATGTGGTCATTTTGCCGTCCTTCCCACTGTTGGAAACATATCTCCGGCAAGCCTTATAGACCTGTTTCTCTTTCCTTACCTACGTGAAACCCAGCAAGACATCACAGGCTAAAGCTGCTCAGCTTGAGTTGCTCTTATGTTTGCAATGACAGCTTTAAATTTAATTGTCTGGTTGAATCTGTAAGATTTTTGTACATTTTTTCTATGAAAGTAAAAAAGTGGAATGTGTAAATCAGCCCGAGCTGAAAATCGTAATGTCTTATGTGTCATTGTGAAAGGAAAATAAAGCGCTTCAGTAAATAAAAAACAATGAAACAGTTACCATCAATTAGAACTGAAATGCAGACACAATTCAGAAGAAAATTAGAACATCAAAGACAGCCTTAACAAGGTTAATTAAGCTGCCTGAACAAAAATGTGTATTTATGTTTTTAAAACTGTTGTAAATTTCTTGGAGACCTTTGGGTAATAAGCAACTTAGAAGTCTAATAACTAAATAAAAAGATGATCCGAAATACAATAAAACAAAGAGAAGAATAGCATCTAAAGCAATACATAAATAGCAGAACAAAAACCAAACACACAGTTCAAGCTCAGTTTAAATGCCTGGGAGAATAAAAAGAATGTTTTTGACTGGCACACCAAACATAAGCTTCCTTGTGGAGAGAATTTCACAATTGGAGCATCACCACCAAGAAGTCCCTGTCCCTAATTGCCACCCACCATATCTAGACCAAGAACTAGATTTGTTCCTTTCTTTTCTTTTTGCATTTTGAGGCACAACGTGCTCGAATGTGCAAGAGCTGGTCTTCTATTACATTATTTTTGTGTCTAGTAAACAGAATAGAACAGAGCAATCTCTCTTTAGATGAGTACCCATAGTTCCTGGATCTATTACAGATTAATCCTGAAATGTGGATGCACCCAAATACCATGGTGAAAGCAGCTCTAAGACTAAAATAATATTTGTAACTTTGCAATTATTTTTCCCTTCGCCGCTTCTGCCCCATTTTCCAGTCTATTCGGGATTAATGTTATCTTCAGTTCTGCAGCTGCTTGTGAAATAGAACCCTACAGGTGCACTATCAGAATTATTACAATACAGTAAACCAACTCCATTTCTTAGCTTCACAAGCACTGTTATGTGGAATGTGTGGATAAGCCGTACCAAATTCCATGTAGGCATTTGACAAGAAGAGCCTTGGACAGTAACCTGTATCTGTACTGAATTTGTAGAGTGCTGTGTGAGGAAACCAACAAGACATAAAATTTATGGAATATTTTACTGATGCACCTTGTCACACCAAACATGGAAAGCTAGCAAGAAAGCAAGCCTAGCTAGTAATATATAGACTTTCAGGCTCCAACTATCTATCCACTTCCCTGAGAGTAAGTCCCCATTGAACATCATAGAATTTATTTCTGAGTAGATGTCTGCAAGATTGTACAAGATTGTACATTGTCTTACATGTAAAAAGGTAAAGGTACCCCTGCCCATACGGGCCAGTCTTGACAGACTCTGGGGTTGTGCGCCCATCTCACTCAAGAGGCCGGGGGCCAGCGCTGTCCGGAGACACTTCCGGGTCACGTGGCCAGCGTGACATCGCTGCTCTGGCGAGCCAGAGCCGCACACGGAAACGCCGTTTACCTTCCCGCTGGTAAGCGGTCCCTATTTATCTACTTGCACCCAGGGGTGCTTTCGAACTGCTAGGTTGGCAGGCGCTGGGACCGAGCGACGGGAGCGCACCCCGCCGCGGGGATTCGAACCACCGACCTTTCGATCGGCAAGTCCTAGGCGCTGAGGCTTTAACCCACAGCGCCACCCGCGTCCCACATTGTCTTACATGTACTTTCCTTCTAAAGGTGGCTTCCCACATTTCTGTTGATGGGGGGGGGGCGGGACCACGTTGTTAGATAACTCTTCTCATGGGGCTCTTTTAGACTAGCAGACAGCTCGGAAGGCCTTTGAGTGCTGGAGAAAGAAAAATGCACTCACCACCCAAGGCTAGCTCACAGGAATAAAGCAAACTCAACCTTGCACCTAGCAAAATTCTGAAGAAATCTGAATGTGTCCTGTGAATGAAGAAGAAAAAGAGAAGCTGCTCCCCCCTCCCCCAAAGAAGAAATCATTTGAGAAACTGAATACCAGGTTTTGGCACAGCATTGCTTAAAATCCCCCAGAATGCCCTGGAAAGCTTGAGACACCATTTCCTGTGGGAAACAGACAGAAATTGAAATGATGGCCCTCTGTGCTGGCAGGGCTGATGAGAGCTGCAGTGCAAAACATCTGGAGAAGACCAATGTGGGGGTGCCAATCTTAAACAGAACTGAGTTTGGTAAAATACATGTATTTCCAGTGCTTTTTTTCTTAAAAAAAAATGTTTAGAGGCACTCTCATCTTCCTACTCATATTGAAATACTGCCCCTCAGTGAGGCCAAACTTAGATTCACAAAACGTTTAGGGGTATGCGTCCCCCCCCCCGAAAAAAGCACTGTCTATTTCTAGCTTTTCAATATGCTGAAGACGTAAGTGGCTGGAGGGCTGTTCATAGAAGGCTGCTGCAATGTGACAGTGGAGGCTGGTCCATCAGGGACTCTGACTGTCATTGGCTCTGGCCTCACCTGCACCGGATCGCTCTGTCTTCTAACCTACCAGTCCCAAAGGACACCAGTCACCGCTGGTCAATGGGCAGTGCTCTTTCCGGCTGAGAGCTATGCTACCTTGTATGTTGTTCCCAGGTTGATTGCTGGCGAGGCCTGCAGCTGTTGTGGAAGCTTTGAAAGGCTGTAAAGAAAGAGCAAGCAAGCAAGCAAAAAGTGGAGATGCAGAACTCTTCCTCCAGCATTGTACAAATCTCTCTGGAGGCATGTGGCTGAGACCTGACAGCTCTGCAGATGTGTAGAGCTACGTGAAAAATGATGCTAATTAAAAACAGAAGGCAGAGCGAAGGGTCAGTGGTACCGTGAAGGCATTAGTAATCAAGAAGGGAGTGCATTTGCCTTCAGTGGTGTTCAAAGCCCCTTACAGGTGGTGTTGCAGAAGAGCGGTTCACTGTTTTAGCCGTAAAAGTTCCTATCTCTTGATTTTTTGGGGAGGCCATCTTAAAAGCATCATGTCCTATCTTCCGCACCATCGCTTCAGCTTATACATAGAATATTCTGGTTGCCTCTTTCATAGGTGCAGCATAAAGTTTACAGCATAAGGCCAGATGTTATAATTTCCCTGTGCAGAAAAGCACTTTCCTCAGCACCTGGGAACATCATGAATAAATTGTCAGATGTAACAGTCATAGATTCAGGGTGCGTCTTTTATCAGTGTGCATATATGCAGGTTTTATGTGGTAGATGAGGTTGGGGGTTGGGGGGAGCCCATTGTGTTCATGCATCTTCCATCATGAAGGTGCTAACAGTTTTTCACGTAGGAAAATAGCAGTGTCCATTACTAATACTGTAGTGTGCTGCGCCAGTTTAGGCAAACAGGAAGCAGTGAAGATAGCAAAGAGGGATAAATGAAGGCAATGAAGTTATGGGGAGCTGTTATGAAAAAATGGTTGGGAAGGCTATGTGACTAGGAATGGGGGATAAATTCAACTTTATTTGCATTTCAATGAGCAACTACCTAATTTGCACTTCTTGAACTAATATGTGAATCGAAACACAGCTGTCCTTTAAAATTCGCAGTTCTGTGAAGTTTGTAATGGAGTTCTACCGCAAAGCAATGTTTAAAAAAATGCATGTTCTTGGAGGAATGTGTGCCCAAAACAGCATATACTGGTGAAAATAACATAAGAATGCATATTATTAGTGGACATTCCTTGCAAAAAAAATTGTGTACATTAGTAAAAACAGCATACCAAAAAAAAGTGTTTATCAGGAGAAATTTGAACTAAAATGCTGACAAATTTTCTTGAAGGTTCTTTTCTTTCTTGACCAGAAATTGCTGCAGCCATGTAGAGAACTAAATTTTAGGTGGGAAAATTAGAAACTGGGAGAACGTGAAACTGGCAAATTCGACCCCCTGTATGTGTGACTTGGGTTTTCAGTTATGTCAGTGATGAAGAATCCCATCTTCACACAAAATTGGCCATGCTGATGGGAGTTGGAGTCCGACAGTATCTGGAGGACCATAGGTTCCCCCATCCCTGAGCTATGTGAAGATTTAATGAGCTCAGGCACTCTTGCTATCACAATTCACATACATATTTTCTGATTCGCTCTGGAAATTCCCTTTACCAACTCCCAACATTGCTGTTCCATTATTAATGAAACGAAATGTTTATGAATGAATGTAACGAGAACTCCATTGTTCAATTACTGCCCTCAGTAACCAGCCAAATATGTGACCCCTTTTTTGTTAAATTGTTAATTATAAAGTTTTGTTAGCATTATCGGTGGTTCTTTTCTGGGCAAAGAGCTCTCTCAAGCAGTCTCCAAGCTGTCAAGCTGGTTACTATTTCTTAAGTAAATCTAGGACCAATTCTGAAATACTAATAAGCCTTTTTAATGAAGTCTCGATGTTCAGAATATGTGGATTATATAGCAGGCTCACCAAATTGGCTGGGGAGCAAAATGGATAATTCATTTAGTGTTCTTCTTGGGTACAGCCCATTGAACTAAATAGGACTTCTGCAGACATCTGGTGTGGAATGTGCTTTATTTTCTACAAGAAAACAAGAGCATAAATCCATCAGATTAAAAAAACAACAACATTAAACACATCCTTATTTACAGTAATGTGTCAAATTGTTTTATATTCATTTATATTTATTTATTTTATTAGATTTAATATCCGTTTTCTATTATAAGGTCCCAGGCTGGGTTGCAACAGTAAATATACAATCATAAAACAAATAAAACAGTTACATAGTACATTAACAGTGCAATCCTATTCATGTTTACTCAAAGATAGCAGTCCCACTGTGTTCAGTGAGGCTTTCTGATAAGTGTGTTTAGAAATTCCACCAATGCCAACTATCATTTCAGAAAAGGGGCAATCGAGATTGGTTTGTTACGTTGCAACATATTTTTAACTTGGGAAAAACTTGAAGGTCTATGTTACAAGCTATATTTCTCAACCAATATTTTTAGATTACCGTATTTGCTGTTTCTTTAAGAAACAGTTGTGGGTCGTACCTATGGGACCGCCTCTCCTGGTATGTCCCACGGAGGACCTTACGGTCTTCAAATAAAAACATCGTGGAGATCCCGGGCCATAGGGAGCCACGGCTTTTTTGGCCGTGGCCCCGATCTGGTGGAACGCTCTGTCACAAGAGACTAGGGCCCTGCGGGACTTGACATCTTCCCGCACTGCCTGCAAGACAGAGCTGTTCCATTAGGCCTTTGGCCAAGACACAGTCTGACCCCCTCCTTCTGTAACCCTCATAGAACTCTAGCCCAATGGTTGCCATTAATTTGATTCTGAACTGATTTTAGAATGTATTTCAATTAATTGACTGTGATTTTATGTAAACTGTGCTACTTTTACTGTTGTTAGCCGCTCTGAGCCCGGCTTTGGCTGGGGAGGGTGGGATATAGATAAAATATATTATTATTATTATTATTATTATTATTATTATTATTATTATTATTTACACCATGCATGTATATCTCTGTGATGCTACTTTAAACAGCTGTGGCTTCCCCCAAAGAATTCTGGGAGCTGTAGTTTGTTAAGGGTGCTGAGAGTTGTTAGAAGAACCCTGTTGCCCTTCCAGAGCTTTGGTTTCCAGAATGCTTTAACAGGAAACTCTGGGAATTGTAGCTCTGTAAGGGGAACAGGGGTCTCTTAACCACTGCCAAACCACTTAATAAACTACAGCTCCCAGAATCTTTGTGGGAAGTTTAAAATGGTATCACAATGCTTTGAATGCATGGTGTAAATTTGGCCTTGCTCTCTGTTTTATAACCAACGGGCAGAAAGTGCAGGGAAGCAGGTTTTGGCTAAGGATAAAAGAAACTTATTAATGGCAAGAGCAGTTCAGCTGCCTTGGGAAGTCATGGTCTCTTGTTCACAGGAGGTTTTTAAGCAGAGGCTGGGTGCCCTTTCAGGGGTCACTTTAGTTGCAAGACTCCTGCACTGAGTAGGGTATTGGGCTAGATTGCATCTGTGGATCTCTTCCACATATAAATTTCTGTGAGTCTTAATGCCATGTGTGTGTGATCGCATCAAAAATGAAACAAAAGGACTTGTACAGTGGTACCTTGGGTTAAGAACTTAATTCATTCTAGAGGTCCATTCTTAACCTGAAACTGTTCTTAACCTGAGGTACCACTTTAGCTAATGGGGCCTCCTGCTGCTGCCGCGCCGCCAGAGCACAATTTCTGTTCTTATCCTGAAGCAAAGTTCTTAACCTGAGGTACTATTTCTGGGTAACCTGAAGCGTCTGCAACCCGAGGTACCACTGTAGATAAATCTGGAAATAAAAAATGAACAAGATAGAATTCGTAATGCATTGGCCTTGCAATGGGCCCCGGATCCAGAAATACAAGTCAGATTAAAAGAATTCAGATGAAAGACCTTTCTCAGGGAACATCTCCCTGCAGAAGAGGTTGCATGCTCTCTCCCCATGCTCTTCTGGAAAAGCAAGGCTGTGCGGATTCCGCTATGAATACATTAAACTTAGCAGGAACACTTGGAGCAATGTCGACTGTTAGTAATAATGAATGAACAATGAGATTGGAGGGAGAATAAATTGAAATCAACCCACTGGAATGTTTTGTTTAGCCATGCACAAAAATGATACTGAATCTGCACAAAGAGTAGCTTTTCACACTCCACGCAGAACGCTAAGGGGAGAGCCGGCCTCAGCAAGCTCAGGACCAGGTGACCCGGCTGTCCCTGTAGGTCATTGTGATGTGTGGGAGAGTTTCTGCTAAAGGTCCTCAAGACCACAAGACAGTTACTGTGATCAGGTAACTCAGATCAGGGCTTTTAGTGTGGCTGTCCCTGTTCTGTGGAACAGCGTTGCTGTCAAAATACAACAGGCGCCCACTATCTGAACTTTATGGAAACAATCAAAGACAATTGTGCTGCGACAAGCTTTCCCAGCTGAATGAATAGGTCACGGTTGTGGGTGTCTCCTTTAAAAAATGTCCAATTGCTTTTACTTGCTATTTTCTGCACCACTTTAAACTAGGTTCCTTTAGCTGGTTTTTTTATTATATTATGTACTTCACCTTGAGATGAGGATGGCGAGAGCTCCTGGGATAATCTCAGGGTGTGGGTTCAAGCCCCACATCGGGCAAAAGATTCCTGCAAAAGGTGAGCTTTGTGGGCCCTTCCAAATCTGCAGTTCTGTGATTATATAACCAAAAATGGTTGTTTAATAAGAGCAGCCCTGCTGGATTAGACCAAGGACTCATCTAGTCCAAGAACCTGCTCCCCACACAGGCCAACCATATGCCCCATGGGAAACTAATGAACAGGGCTTGAAGGCAAGTTAGTGACTTTTCCTGCTGTTGTTCCTCATACAGGCTGGGGCTGATGGGAGCTGCAGTCCAAATCATTTGGGGGGCACCAGGTGGCAAAGGCTGTTTAGAGCATTTAACATCTATTCTTGGAGGTTCCATGTAGCCATCGTAGCTACTGATGGGCATATCCTTTGTGAATTAGTCTAGTCTCCCTTCAATGCCATCTAAGCTAGTGGCCTTCAGCACCTCAACTTTTAGCAGCAGATTGTACATCTTGCAAATTTCTTTTAAACATTTTGTCTTACCTGAATCTGCTAGCCAATTTTGAGTACTATGCATCGTTTTATAAACCTCTTACTATATATCCCTCTATCCTGTTCCCAGAGCTCTTTTTTTTCTTTTTCTTTTGTAAACTAAAATGTTCCAAATGTTTCAGCCATTCTTGGTTTGGAACAGTGTCCCAACCTGAACTGGCTATTCATTTCCGAAGCTTTTTTTCTGCACCTTTCCCAAAGCTATGTTTTTGGGATGGGATAAGAAGAAATGTACACGACACTTACAAATATCACTGCACTGTGTATTTATATAAGCACGTTGTAATATAAGTATTGCTATTTTCTGTCCCTTTCCTAATAGTCCCCAGCATTCCTTTTGTATATCATATTAAAGGTAAAGGTACCCCTGCCCGTGTGGGCCAGTCTTGACAGACTCTAGGGTTGTGCGCCCATCTCACTCTATAGGCCGGGAGCCAGCGCTGTCCGCAGACACTTCCGGGTCACATGGCCAGCGTGACGAAGCTGCTCCGGCGAACCGGCACCAGAGCAGCACACGGAACGCCGTTTACCTTCCCACTATAAAGCGGTCCCTATTTATCTACTTGCACCTGGGGGTGCTTTTGAACTGCTAGGTTGGCAGGCGCTGGGACCGAGCAACGGGAGCGCACCCCGCCACGGGGATTCGAACCGCCGACCATGCGATCAGCAAGTCCTAGGCGCTGAGGTTTTACCCACAGCGCCACCCGTGTCCCTGTATATCGTATTAGAATTTGTATTTTGATGGATTCATATGCTGTAGGTTGTAATGTGTATTTGTAATTGAAGTTACAGAACAAGGCCCCCAGTGATTTTTCTGTTGTATTTCAAGGGCATAGCTAGACATTCATACAAGACATCTGCTTTGCTGCGCTCTTTGGATGAGCCCAGGTAGTTATCCAAGTCCCCAAAGCCACTGTTTCCCTTTGGTCATTGTCAGATACCCATCCAACCCCCAAATGCCAGTCTTTCCAATTGACTGTAATTTACTGTGAAGTTACAAAAAAGGTGACAAGTTAGCTTGGGTCCCTGTCCTGTAGATGCTCTTCCTTGGATTCACCATCTTGTTCCTCCTCTTGACTGACCACTTTTGTTTTACTCCCTTGGCGTGGCCATTTTGTGTGTAGCGCCTGATGGAAAAGTGAGGTGTACGGTAAATGCTGCTCCCCCTTGCACCTTGGCTGTTTTATTTGATGCTGTTTACACTTTATAGTGCATATTCTATGGTCATGTATATTTTATTAAAAACAGCCCTACTGAAGAACAGAACTTTGTTAGTTGTGGATCAAACCTCTTTAAATATAAACTGCAAAAATTCTCAAGGAAATGGTGCGTTTGTAGATTCATTTGCAAATATTCTAGAGTTCTGTGTGTCTGAAATGTAGTTTCAGGGACAGTGTATGACTGAATGCAGTGTATCACTGAAAGGTAGGACAGCATCTCCAGAAATGGCTGGAGATGTCTGAACCCTGGAGAGCCTCTGCCAGTCAGTGTAGACAATATTGAACTAGGTGGACCAGTGTTTTACCACCGCCAGCCAGTGCAGACAATAAATACTGAGCTAGATGAGCCAACTCGATTTAAAGGCAGCTTCTTATGAGGAATATTGCATTTAGCTGGGAACTGTGTTTTTGACCACTACGCTTACTGCATGACCCAGTAGGTTTCTTTTGTTGTTTGGGGCGAGGAACCCACAGCACTCCAGATATTGCTGGAACTCCAACTCCCATCAGCCCGAGCAGCGCTGCCAATGGTCAGCATCTGGTAGCCCGTAGGTTCCCCGCCCTTAAAGTGCAAGTGTGGCGGATTCAGACGTGCAACCAGTAACGGTGAGGGCGCGTGGCCATTACTCCGTTTATTTCCACGCGGCCAGGCAGGTCAGCTGAGCTCGCTCCCAAGCTTCGAGGGGCAAATCTGTGTTCCCACTAATCCAGCGCCAGTTCCAAACGCAGCTTCTGTTCGAAAACCGAAGTACCCCCGACGGTTGCGTGAACGTGGGGTGTCTTGAAAGACCCCCCACGCGCAACCCAAGGCAGCGGAGAATTTCACCCCTGAGGCGCAGACGGAGTCAGAGGCGTGTAGAGTCTCTCGCCAGGGGACTCAATCCGCTTCCCTCTTGGGAAGCGCTGCGAAAGAAAGCGGGAGCCTCAAGCAGCCTAGGACGCCTGGCGAGAGGCGGGCTGCACGCGGGCCAGAGGGGAGCGCCTGAGAGGCCAAGCGGCGGCGCGGGTCGCCTCTTGTCGTCCTTTCCCGCTCTAGCCGGGCGCGTTGCCGCCGCCGAGCTGCTGCTGCTGCTGCGTGGCTTTGGCGCCTTCTTCCCACCCACCTCCCCAGCCTCCCTCTCCCAGCGGGGCAAACCATTGCAGCGCGCCGAGGAGGTGAGGCACCTGTCAGGCGCTCTTGGCCCGGAGAGGCCGAGGGCCGCCCGAGCTGGCCGGCGTTCTCCCTCCCTAGGGCCGCCCGGGACCCGCTTGCCTGCCTGCCTGCCTGCCTGGGCGTCCCCTGGAGGCCGAGCGGGCGGCGGGAAGCCCGGCTGGTGGTGGAGCCGAGCGCGGGAACCTTCCTCCCCCCGCCCACCCCGCGCAGCGTCTCCGGCGCCACCGCCGCCTGCAATGGCGTGCAAGAGCCGAGTCGGAGGAGCTTGCTGCTGCCGGGCAGGCTGCGGGCGGCGGCGGCAGCAGCAGTGCCGGGAGGTGGCGGGCCGGTGGACAGCACGGCGGCAGTAGTAGCCGGAGAAGCGGAGGGGGATCGAGAGGCGGCGGGGCTTTTGCAACTCCGACTCTCCCGGGTAAGGTGCCGCGGTGAGCCCCCCCCCACCCCCTTTGCAAAACAAAACCTGCCTGTGTGGGGCTCGCTGTGGCTTGACTCCTGCGGCCGGGAGCAGCTTTTGTTTCGGGAGCACCGAAAGTGGGCAGGCTGGCTGGTTCGCTTGCAGGGCTCGTGAGCGCCGTCTTGCTCCTTGCATTCTTACACAGCCGCCGCTCCTGTTGCAAGGTGCTTCCCGGCTCCCGCGTTTCCTGCCTGGGCAGTTTAGCAGCGGGTTTTCCCCCCTTTTTCTTCCCCGGCGGGGACAGAGTTGTGCCTTTTGCGCCACTTTCCTATAGGGAGCGTGAAAGACGTCGCGCTGGGCTGGAGAGAGAAAGGAAAGGAAGGAAGGAAGGAAGGAAAGAAGGGGATTCATCGCCACACTTACTAGCTGGCAATATACCACCCCTCCCCGGGTTGGTTTCTTGCACGAGCGACGCCGACACAGCGAAGCGTGGAGGTTGGGGGAAGGTTCTGCGCCTCGAGATTGATTATAGACTCTCACCTTCGCTATTATTTGCAAATGACCCTTCCACGCCCCCCCTCAATTAATTGCATGCTTGGGGACCAGAGAGAGAGGGGGGGGGGGCGATTTGGAGGCAGGGATGTGGTTCTCTTCCAAGGAAGGGATTGGGGGGGCATTAACGGCCACATCACAACGTTGCTTAGGAGCAAATAACCGCTTAGTTGTCAAGGCTGGAGAACAGACGCAATATGGGCGCGAGTCTTGTAATCTGTCTCGCAGCCCTGGCAGCGCGTTGACTCGGGCAGGCGGGAGGATGCGGGGGGCGGGAGGCGGAGGCCGGTCGGGGCCGGAGCGAGCCGAGCCAGGTCCACATGTGTGCGGTGCCCGGGTCGGTTGCTTCGGGAGGCTTCCAGCTGCGGTGAAGTTGTAGCGGCGGAGGAGGCGGAAACAGAAGGGCGCTAATGAGAGATTTTGCTCTATTATTAGTCATGTGCTGCTCTTCTGTATTTCTTTAGGGCTGCTTGCTCAGGCTGGAAGCAAAACCCATTTCCTCCTCCTCCTCTATTAAACGACGCCAAGGGACTCTGCCAGCCCCCGTATTCCTCCTTGCGGGAGGGCAGGACGCTCGGGATTCATATAAAATGCCACTTGCCGTACAGATTTTACCGAGATCCAGACTGGGAAATGGACAGATTTAGCCGGCATTGAGGTTTCCTCTTCCCCCTTTCACTGCACCTTTCATGGTTCTTTGTCATGCTGAATATACCCCAAGCGGAACAGGCAAGTCTTTACCATACCAAATTATTTGCTTCCTGCAAGTTCTAAATTTCTGTGCATGTGATTTCTCTGTGCCTCATTTCTCTCTCCCCCCCCCCCCCACCCCTACAATCTCAGAGCGAGTTTATTAATTTGTTCATTTGGTGGTGTTTTGAAAATGAAGGCAGCAAAATGTTGCTGTTTCAGAGGAGCGTGTCACTCATGGCTGCATCACACCATTTCACAGTGGTAGAGATATGTGTACCTGACTCTTCATCATCATTTGAAGGGAACTTTAATGATAAAATGCATTGGTATAATACAGAACTGTTGTACAGTTGAATAGCGTGTATATGCATGTGCATACATTGACTGTTGGGAAAAAGAGGGATTTAGGTCTTGGTCCTACACAGAAGTAATGTCCCCAGTCTCAGTCATGTGATAGCAGAATAATGATTTGTTTATGATAGGAATTTACTTCACTTACTGTTGTCTTCTGCTGTTACTCCATATAATGATCCAGAGGTCTGAGTAATGAAATCCAAAATGGGTTCTAAAAGATGGAGTCCTGATTAGCCCTCACTTAAATGAAGTTCTGAAGATACTATAACATTCCATCATGATGCTGTTAAAGCATGAAACAGTTTATTTATTCAATTTATGTTTCTCTTCATTTAAGGAGCTTAGGGTATGTGTCAGTGGGGCTTCCCAGGCAAGTCTCCCATCCATATAACTTCCAAATTCAAATGTGATTCCTTTGAGAGATGGAATTGCATCTGGTGGCTTCATATCATAACCTTTCCCTTTTATAGCCAGCCATATTCTAAAACTGATGTAAATATTGAATAGGTATGAAGATCTACAAACCCACTGATATGAATCAAAATCCTCCTTTGTGTTGCAGGTTTCATCAACATTCTTTTGAAAGACATCCAGTTTCCCACTTGTTTTTGTTTTTGCTGGTACCCATATCTGGAGGATTGTCGTCTGCCTATAAGTATGGCCTTGGCAGAATCTAATGTCCTTTAAGCCCCTCATCCACAATCTCAACTGGAGGGTACAGCGGCCACTATGTATGTTGGTTTAACATCCCAAAAATAAACATGATGAAGACAGAGTGTTCAGGGGAAAGATCAAATCTCCGAAGTGCCTCTCCTCACAGGAACGCTTATAGGACTGAGTTCCAAGCATTGAAAAGCACCTTTGACAAGCCTAAGTCAGATGGAGAACAAAAGACTAAAGAAGAAGGAGAGGCTTCTCAGCAAACCAGGGGGAGGAAATATGGATCTAACGTCAACAGGATTAAAAATTTATTCATGCAAATGGGCATGGAGCCCAATGAGAGTGCTGGAGGCATGGCAAAGACCAGAAGTAAAGGTGGACCCCTATCTCCCCAAAGAAGAATTAGGCCGAAAGAGCTTGTGGAGAAGGGAGATGGATCAGTTGTGAAGTTAGAATCTTCCGTTTCAGAAAGGATTAGTAGGTTTGATGCTATGCACGATGGTCCTTCTTACTCCAAGTTTACTGAAACACGGAAGTTGTTTGAAAGAAATACTCATGAAACAGGGCATTCAAATCGCTACTCCCCAAAGAAAGAGAGATCCGTTTCTAACAGTGATCTTCAAGATGACTGGTGCAGCTCTAAGTCTAACAGGGGAAGTACAGATTCGCTGGATAGTCTTAGTTCAAGGACAGAGGCTGTTTCTCCAACAGTGAGCCAACTTAGTGCAGTGTTTGAAAATACTGACTCACAACAAAATGTTCTAGAAAAGACGGGAAACAATGAAGAATATTCTGTAACTGGCCACTATCCACTAAACCTGTCTTCTGTGGACACAAATCTGTCTTCCAGTGTTGCAAACCTCGACGATTTCAGCCCCATAAAAGACGCCAATGCTTGGCCTCCATCAGCTAAACAAAATGCCAGCTCAGCACCTGTTGAAAACTCTGAGCAGAACAGTAGTAGATCTCCATCAGACAATGAAACTCCCAAAAGCACTTTGCCTTTGTCAAAAACAGGTGGAATACAAAACAAGGACGTGTGCTACGATTCTGTTGATGCCTGTGAAGCGACTAAACAAGAGTCAGTAGATGGACTTGATAAACAAAGTTTTGGTGAGAACTGTACGAGCAGTAAGGCAAAAATAGAGCCTGTAGTACCACCTTTGCAGCAAAAAAAGATCTCTGCTGGAGCTGAGACTGCAGAAATATCAGGAAACTTAATAGCTAGTGATGACATCACAGTCAGTGAAGCTTCGCGTTCTGTTGGCTCCCACTGTGAAGATACAAATGGAAAGGAAGAACAGGAAGACTTGAATAACTTTCAGAGTTCTCATGTGTATATGCACTCTGATTACAATGTCTACAGGGTACGATCAAGATATAATTCTGACTGGGGGGAGACGGGAACAGAACAGGATGATCAAGAAGACAGCGATGACAACTGCTATTACGAACCTGACATGGAATGTTCTGAAATTATTGGATTGCCAGAAGAAGATGAAATCCCAGCAAGTCGGAAAATTAAGTTTAGTTGTGCTCCAATTAAGGTAAGTTTCACTGGTCTGTTATTCTTTACATTGTTTTCGAGTGGTTGTTTTTGTTCTTTTGTTTTAACTCGACACTGTCTCTGGCGAATTTTTTGCTAGTTGCTCCCGTTATTGAATTTGTTTTGTGGCCTTAGGATTCATATTTGGTCCTGACTGGAAAATAAGGATTGATTCAAATTTTTAAGAATCATTCCAAGCTCTAATAACTCTTGTTTGCCCCTTGTATAGTTGTGGCTAACCTGTGTGTCAGACATATTTATTGTCACAATATTTAGGCATACTTTCACTCAGAAGAGTTTGATGTGGCTAGAGCAGGTTTGAAATGGTGCTAATCAGCCTGTGTCTGTGATAACTTCTTCTTTTCCCCACTGTAGGGTTTTGCCTCCTATGGTGGGAAGTGGGTAGCTAGATCTCTTTCGTCACTTAGCAGTGATTCTTCTTCTGTACACTCTTCATGCCTCTGGGATGGGCAGCTTCAGATTTGGTCTTTGGGATTCCAGTTGCTTATTCCCATATAATGCTTCTGCAAACATTGTATAATGGCAGCCCTTTCCAACAAGTGTCTTTGTGTGTAATCCTTGACTGCAGGATTGATGGTGAGAACATGTGCTAGGGGATTAGATGAATTGCCTATAAAGTCCTAAATTTTAGAGAATGGCTATGGGGTGGGGAGGGGGAGCTCTTTATAACATCATATCTCAGGTACCCATTGAGATGATAGGCACTGTATACAAGGGCTGAGGAAGTATTTTTCAACATTAATCATCGCCGTTTTGTCTGTTAACGTGTCTTAAATCACATTTCCCCCCCATGGCACTTCCATCCTGCAGCGTAGGATAACTGAGACTTGCAACACCATATTTCCTAAGCCTAGCTTAGGTACAAATTGTTAACTGCCATTTCATTATGGAGGCTTACAATAGGTTTCAGAAATGCTTTCTATAAGAGGGCTTTTGAGATGGTTGTATCAGGCCACAAAGATTCCAACATCTGATTCACATTCATTGGGCAAGTTTAAGGCCCAGTTGATTGTAATCAGGGGCTTGTGTCTTTCCTGGGAATAACTAACATTATGAACATAGTCAGAGTTATATAGCAGCTGACCCCCAGGCAGCAGTGTGAAGCCAAATGGGCCAGCTTTCTTGCTGAAATATCCCAGATTAATTAACTTTAAAGCAGTATCGGCTAATCAGAGGCACTGCAGCAGTGAGGTACTTGGTCCCTTCTGCTTTCTATATTCCACCATTTGGATAATTGCAAACTGAGTTAGTCTAGCCTAGTGGTGTTGGTGTTGGTATGGGGCAGGAAGAGTCAGTTCCCTTCGAAACAGTTTCTTTCTTTCTTTCTTTCTTTCTTTCTTTCTTTCTTTCTTTCTTTCTTCTCACCATCCTTTGGATAACCACAAACTGAGCTAGTGAAGTGGATGAGAGACTGAATTGTGAACCAAGAAGACCTCCCATTCAGAATTTTGTCTCTGCTATGAACTCAGTGGGTATCTTTGGAAGCCATTCTCTCTGGGTGCTACAGACATGATGGTTTTGTTTTTCTCTCCCAGGTTGATCTTACCCTCCCTTTGCAACCCATTTGTCAGGCATGCTGATTAGGGAACTGGACGTTGTTTAGTAGGCTCCCCTGCCCCCACCCCCGGCTGTCTCATTTCTTAATTTTAAGGATTTTATGCATTTCATAAATTTAGTCTCCTCAAGGGGTAGTTGCCCAGCATCTCCTAACAAAGTGCTGGAGTGGTATTCAATATGTCCTGGAATGCAGTATTTTTTTGAAAGTCATGTTTCTGAGAGCCCTGTTACTGAGAAAACCCCACCCACTTTCCTGATTTTTAGGAAGCAACTCCTTCCTTCCTTTTGCAGTGTCTTTCCTTGCAAGTTGAAGCTCGGGGTAAACATTGCATTAGAGGACCTTGATATATAAATGTGATTGTGTTGTATTTTCTTATGGGAGAAATCTCTCATTGGGTTCTATCTAGTAGCTTGACAATTCCCTGAGCAATGTTTTTAACCCAGGTAATTGATCCTGTTTCACACATCACACATGTTTAGATATGTGCCTTCTACTTGAATAATGAAACAGGAATAGCAACTATCTATGGTGTAAGGGTGGCATTTATGTTATATTAGTTGAATCATTGAAAACCAGTAAATATTACTTTTTTAAAAAATGAAAGCATTAAAAAAAACACCAAAAGCATTAAGCAGAGAAAAACCTAATTTGAAATTGAGGTAGTGTCAGTCGTTGTGCTAGATTTGAAATTATATAGGTATATCTGATCATGAACTACTTTTTTTTAAAATGAAAATTGACTGACTGCTACTGTTTAGCAACAGTTGACAAAGGCACTCATGAGTGTTGTCACTGGCAAACGTGTGTGTTTTAAAAAACCTGGTACTGAGGCTGAGAAGGCAAGGCATCCCACTGCTTTACAAGAGTCTCTGAAGCTCATCACAACAGGAGTGAGCCCCTGCCCTCCGTCCCTCCCTCCCTTCCTGTACTGGAGCTGGGGAGGAAAAGTGGCACTTTCCTCCCACGGTTGTGCTGGGGTTCAGAGAAATGGTGTGATGTCACAAATAAGACTTTCCCCACTTGATCAATTCAGTTACCAAGGCTTGCTCAAATGCGTGGCATATAGTGAAAGTTACTTTGCAACCCATTTGAGATAGCATAGCTGGCTTTTGTTAAAACTGTGCAGGATCTGCGAATGAAATGTTAGGTTTGTACAGAATTGTACAGAACAAAATGTGTAAATAGGTTCACTTGTTCAGATTTTAATTTAAAAATCAGTTCCCCCCAATATTCTTGACATTTTTAGAAATGCTGTGTAAGTGCTGTAACAGTTTTTTATTTGCTCCCACCACAAATATTTATGGATACACCACTAAAATATTTAAAAGTTGGGGGCAGGTGTGGTGGTAGTATCTGGTTAATGCTGTGACCACAGAATGGGGGGCGGGATGTCAGTGACAATGCCAGATTGCTTTGCATAAGTCAATTGGCCTGCAAACCAGAAGTTCTCAAGCAAAGTTGAAAATCATAGAGTAAGAGGTAACCCATATGCCAGGTTGTTGTTTTTTCAGATGTTAGAGACTGTTCTGCATGCCAGATTGGGCTGAGAGATAACGAGGTTGTTGTAATGGCTGCTGGCCATGATGACTATGTTCTGCCTCCGCTATCGAAAACATTATATCTCTGAATACCAGTTGCTGGGATCACTGGTGGGCAGAGTACTCATGTCCTGGTTGCAGGCTTCCCATAAGCATCCGGGCATCCACTATGAGAAAAGGATGCTGGACCAGATGGGCCATTGGCCCGGTCCAGTAGGCTTAGCCCATGTTCCTATGTATTAAAATGAGGGCTATGAGACAGAGTGGCCACATGACCTGGAAGCTGTACGCCAGCTCCCTTGGCCAATAAAGCGAGATGAGCACCGCAACCCCAGAGTCAGCCACGACTGGACCTAATGGTCAGGGGTCCCTTTACCTTTTACCTTTACTGAGACAGAGTATGTTGCTTTGAGCCTCTTGGAGAAAAGGTGTGGGATATGCATTGTAATAAATAAACATAGAGAAGAAAATGTCCTCGAGAGGGTCTCTTACTCAGCTCCTAGTATTCATGGTCTGTTTCTCAGCTTTTGTAAATCAGAAAAGCTAACAAAGAAATAAGATCCAAAGTAGTCTGGCAACCCGTGTGGGATTCTTGTACGGATGAATTTATAACCAGGTCTGCTATAACTTAGTCCATCTTTTCCTGACACACGTTTTATTGGTATAACCATTACTTCAGTTAGGAAAACCACAATTCCTAAGTACGGAAAACCGTATCTAGTAATATCAGTTACAGCTGCAGAAATCGTTTATCCAGCTGCAGTAATCATTTATCCACTAAGTAATTGAGGAACAATTGACAAACTGTAATCTAAAGAGTCAGGTGACAGAGTTGATGAAGGGAGTCGCTGGAAAGAAATTAAGCTAGACAAACAAAGCCTCTCAAACAATTGCTGTTTTATTCAACAATACCAATTTGCATATTATTGAAAATAACTTGATCAGCAGATGAGAAATTATCATCCCTATGTTAAATTGTGTGCATCTGTCACAGCCAGAAGTGAGAGCCACAGATTTAATGTGTTGGTAGCGATTATCACAAAATCCACAAAAGGCATATATGAAGTACAACACCTTCAGGAATGACCAACACTTTTGGGATAAGATAAAAACAAAACACTTGACCATCAAGCATTTGAATGTGGAGAAGCTAGTGTTGCTTGATTTTCACCTTGACTGCAAAAATACATACGTGTTGTGAGTGTGCATTTCTTTAATCCATGTAATGGTATTGCACCGATATACACAATGAGTCTCTAACTGCAGTTTGCTAGAACCAGGAGGGAAAGAACCCCACATCCTCCTTTGCCTTTAATGGGAAATGAGTCAGTCTATTGTCCTTTTAAACTTTTGTTCCATGGTTTTTTTAAACTCCTGCAGCTAATGCAGCAGTCACCAGTGGAAAATTCTGTGCTAAGCTGCTTTTACTTGAGAGAGAGTTGTTGCCTTAACTATTTTGGTCTTGCAGCTTCCTCTACTACTGTGCAGTGCTGTGGCGGTACAAAGGGGCAAGAGTTGTACTGGGGAAGGGGACCAAATAACTTGCGACTCCTCTCTAGCCCAACTGTCATGTTTTGTTTTGTTTTGTTTTGTCATTGTTGTAAAAGAAGATACAAGAAGAAAGGGAGGAACCACGTGAAGGAAAAAGATGAAGAATAACAATGCTGGTTGTTATTTTCCCCCTGGCTTTCCTAGTACCTTCAGCACATCCTGTGATTAGCCTGGCCCTGGGAGTACAATTTCCCAGCTCATTTTGGAATGGGCAGTGTGTACTTTGATTAAAACAAATAAATAAATGCAAATCTTAGCACTCCGGCAACCCCCAAGAAAAGCAGAATTGCAAGTGCTGTATCAAATTATGCAAATTTGCACAGTATCTCTTAATTTGTCTGACTATTTTGTATAATTTAATCTAGTTTTTACCAGCCATGGGGGAAAGGTAAGAAACTATGCGTGACACTTAAGTTTTTGCTCTCCATCTCTTGAAGCCTTATTCCAGCACTGCTGACTCTGAATTTGGGATCTGTAAGCCTCTCAGAATGCTGACTTTGGCCCTGTAGATGTGATGTGGGACTTTGCCAGTTTTGACCTGTTTAAGCTATGCCTCCACCTCTGCTCAACCTGAATATTCGTCATAGGGCATACTAAAAAAATAAATTAAAAAAAGGCTGCCCCATCAGTGCAATATGGATGATGGATGTTGGAGGTACTGTAGTGTGTGTGTATGTGCAGAAGCCCCCAGCTTTTATGTGAATCGGCTGTAGACTACTGTTCTAAGTCAAGAGTCACATCTGTTGCTGCACCAATTTTTGCCTCTGACCCCACTTACCACTAGTATATGGGCCCCAGAAGGTTCTCCACATGAGAATGCAGCCCTCAGATTCCTACAGCCCCACTCCACACACAGCCAGTGTTCTTTTGATGGTCTTTTACAAAGAACATAAAAACTGTGATTTCCACACATGTATGTTTCCCTGTGAAATAAAACAGACCAAGCAACCTTGATAAGAGTTCCTGGAATGTCAGTTATGCCAAGTTGCTTTTTCCTATTGTAGTTTTAAACAAATGCCTATTTTTAAAGAGAATAATAACAACAAAAAGCATTTCAGTGTATATTTAACGTAACATAAGATCACATATTTTTATACAGTATATCCCCCCTTTTAATCTGGTATAAATATATCACAAGTAGGGTTAACAATAGGCCAACAGCACAAGTATCTGTGTTGTTGATGGACTACAACAATCATCCCTGACCATCGGGTTCCTCATTCCTGGATTTTATGCAGTTTATTTAACTACACACATGTGATGGAGTTCAATAACACTTGGATGGCCAGGTGTGTGTAGCTGAATAAACTGCATAAAATCCACCAGAGCAAGTGAAGACCAAATTCAATACAAAAAAAATTCCTTCCAGTAGCACCTTAAAGACCAACTAAGTTAGTTCTTGGTATGAGCTTTCGTGTGCATGCACACTTCTTCAGATACACACGAAAGCTCATACCAAGAACTAACTTAGTTGGTCTTTAAGGTGCTACTGGAAGGAATTTTTTTTGTTTTGACTATGGCAGACCAACACGGCTACCCATCTGCAACCAAATTCAATATAATGGGAAATGTGTGAATATATCTCCCAATGTCTCCTCCTCAACCCAAGTTTTGCTAATTGCAGGATTTGGTTTGGGTTTGAGGAGGTCTGTAGTGGTGAGGTTCTAACCCTCTTCCCAGGAGGGACGCAGGTGGCGCTGTGGGTAAAACCTCAGTGCCTAGGACTTGTCGATCGCATGGTCGGTGGTTCAAATCCCTGTGGCGGGGTGCGCTCCCGTTGCTCGGTCCCAGCGCCTGCCAACCTAGCAGTTCGAAAGCACCCCCGGGTGCAAGTAGATAAATAGGGACCGCTTACCAGCGGAAGGTAAACAGCGTTCCGTGTGCTGCGCTGGCTTGCCAGATGCAGCTTGTCACACTGGCCACGTGACCCGGAAGTGTCTGCCGACAGCGCTGGCTCCTGGCCTATAGAGTGAGATGAGCGCACAACCCTAGAGTCTGGCAAGAGTGGCCCGTACGGGCAGGGGTACCTTTACCTTTACCTTTAACCCTCTTCCCATTGCAACCTCTATCAAAATTGCCTTCACTAGAGGTGCTATTGGCTGTAGAGGGGAGATCATACAAGCATAATAACTTGTATATTGCCTCCTCTACAGCTAATATTGTGGGTGTGTAGGTGTGGATTGGAGTGGTGGCATAAAAAAGAAAAAAAAGCGTATGTTTTTAAAGTATGATTTGACATGTGATATGTTTTTTTGTCCACGTCTACATTAACCTTTTCCTTACTGTTGGAAAAAATGTGGACAGGCACACATCTTTATCCTGTGCTACTACTGAGCTCCTGTTGCTCGGTCCCTGCTCCTGCCAACCTAGCAGTTCGAAAGCACGTCAAAAGTGCAAGTAGATAAATAGGTACCGCTCTGGCAGGAAGGTAAACGGCATTTCCGTGTGCTGCTCTAGTTCGCCAGAAGCAGCTTAGTCATGCTGGACACATGACCCGGAAGCTGTACACTGGCTCCCTCGGCCAATAAAGCGAGATGAGCGCCGCAACCCAAGAGTCGGCCACGACTGGACCTAATGGTCAGGGGTCCCTTTACCTTTACCTTATTCTTTCAATATTCCCCCTGCACCGCCAGCATTTTCATTCCCCACCCTCAATAAACTCCTATAATGATAGAGAACATTAATGCAGTTAATTGCACACAACTTAAAGAATAGCTGAAGGCAGAGCCAATTTAAATTTCTAAAAGTGTCTAATAGCAATTCATGATTTGCTTGAGATTATATGAAGAAGTTACAAGTTTTTTTTTACCAGCTCTGTGCTTAAAAGGATTAAGATGGATGATTAGGGATGTAAACTGAGGGGGAGAGAAGATGCTCTTCAAAGGCTTATAAGCTTGAAACATGCTGAGGTAGAAAATAGACCTATTGTGCCTATTCTTAAAACAGTAGGTTCAGGAGTAAATTGTTCTTCTGCAACCCCCTGTTATTAAATGCCACTTACCATGTGAATACTTCCAAGTGAGGTACATAAACCTAGGGGTTCCTCACTGTACTTAACTATCTCATTACATGGTCATACGGGTCCTTGCATTTTGTTATCTAGCACCAAGAGTCTGTTCATATAGTAACCGGAATGCCAGTGTAGAATCTATCAATGCCATACCATATGTGGCATCCAAAACTAATTTCCAGCTCTGCTGTCATGGCCCCTCCCCCCCCACCAAATACAGTAAAGCTCTTTGCTTTACTGGGGACCCATGAGTTCTAATTACTGCTAGGTAAAAAGGTAAAGGTACCCCTGTTCGTTAGGTCCAGTCGCGGACGACTCTGGAGTTGTGGCGCTCATCTCGCTCTATAGGCCGAGGGAGGCGGAATATGTCCACGGACAGTTTTTCTGGGTCATGTGGCCAGCATGACTAAGTCGCTTCTGGCGAACCAGAGCAGCGCACGGAAATGCCGTTTACCTTCCCGCCGGATCGATGCCTATTTATCTACTTGCACTTTGACGTGCTTTCAAACTGCTAGGTTGGCAGGAGTTGGGACCGAGCAACGAGAGCTCACCCCGTGGCGGGGATTCGAACCGCTGACCTTCTGGTCGGCAAGCCCTACGCTCAGTGGTTTAGACCACAGCGCCACCAGCGTCCCTTGTAAGTTGTTTTAGGTCACAAGTAAATTGAAACTATATTATTACTAGTAGTAATAGTACAAGAGAGCTTAGGTAGAGTTAATGAGTATACATCCTACCACTACTAGGCAGTAGATCCAGTGCCCCACATCAGTTTCCTAAAGAGAGGCACCCTCCAAATTACTTTTAGCCTAATAGCAATGTCTCAGCTCTGTGTACACCGCACAGTTGCTTATTGTTGAGTCTGGGTCCCAGTGTCTTCTTTCTAGAAGGCGTGTGGAGCAGAAAACAGTATCATGCTTGAAAGTCTTTACTCCAATACATGATTTCTGCATTTTAGTGTTGTGTTTTTAGCATTCTGGAACCGTAAGGGCTATTTTTAAAGCCCTGTAGGAGGGTTTTGTGGTTTTTTTACACCAGAAAAACTGCAGTGAGTGTCACTGAAGATCTTTACACTTATGTTGTAACTCTTGTATATAGGCTTTGTGTACTATGGCTTTTTTAAAAAAAGGTGATTATCTCCCTGCCACAGTTTCCAGTTATAACACCCATTTTTTCTTTCAATTTGTACTTTTACTATCTCTTCCATCAAATCTATATCACATGACATATGTTGTGTATTGAAAAAACACAATGTAGATTTACTGCATTACATTAGTGGGGTATGCCATATCCAGGGTTCTAAAATACACCTCTCAGAGTTCCAAACTAGGCACATGATCACTTTACCTTTTAAAGAATTTCTCTTGGCTTCTAAGTAGCTCTCACGTTTTCAAATCAGGGTAGGATAATGCACAAGCGTAAATCTATATGGAGAGTAAACGACATCAGAGCAGCCTTACGTATTTCATCCAAATGCTCTGCAGATCCCCTTGTTGTGTGGGTTTTGTTTTTGTTTTTTGAAACAGATAGAAGAGCAGAGAATTTAGTCCTCTTGTTAGCACTGTTCTACCAAATTGGTGCTGAGGAGATTAGTACTGCAGTGGCTATTGCTCTGCTTTCCGCAGCAATCTCTCTGAATACCAGTTGCTGGGAACTGTAGGAGGGGAGACTGTCCTTGTGCTCAGGTCTTGTCTGAAGCTTTCCCATAGGCATCTGGTTGGCCACTGTGAGAACAGGATGCTGGACTAAATGGGCCGCTGGCCTGATCCAGCAGGCTCTTCTTATGTTCTTAATGTTAGGAGGGGTGGGACAGAGTTGCGCACTGAACCTGTTCTTACAGAGAATAGAAGGTTAGGCCACTGTTTTAGGAGACAACCCTTGAAGGATTTTGTAGCGAAAACAAGAAGTCGTCTTGTTGCATCTTAAAAGATGAAAACATTTATATGGCATAAGGTTCCGTGGACTGGAGTCCATTTAACTCTCACTTAAAGCATTTGAAGAAGTGGATGCTGTTGCCACAATAAATTTATTTGTCTTTAAGGTGTCCTAAGGGTCTTTGCTCTTTCAAGAGAGCTGAAGTTCTTCAGCCAATGATTAACCAACTTTCCTCTCAACATGGTTGCAGCTGTATTGAACTCAGTGGGAGAGACATCATCTTCCAAAGTTAATCAGTCTTAAGATGTTTGCAATTTACAGACTCAAATGCAATTAATTTGTCCTGTGACATAAAAGAGGGTCAGTCAACCAAGATGTCAGTTAGTGTAAAGCACTCTTATAATCTCATATTTCATAATAATCAAACTTAATAAATTGCCATTCCTTAATCTGTCAGCATTATTTGTATTTTAGGGCTAAAGAGCATGCAGTTGTGGGAGACTGAAATTGGGGAGGATGTGGTGGGGGTGGAGAGCTTATTGACTCAAACTTGCCTCCCTCAACAGCTCACCTGGAGGCAAGGGGGAGGGAAATTATTATCTTCAGGTGGAGAAAAGCTGCTAGAGCAAAATTTGAATTAACAAACTGCAGAAAGGGAAAGGGTTAAGCAGCTCCACTGGTCCACTATTCTGAACTTCATATGTTTTCATATTTTTTTTTAAGTCAGGGCAATAAATAATACAGCTGCCTATCATTTGTTGCTTGACCCAGAGACAAAATATATTGGACAGAGCTTTGAGTATAGGAAATGATTGGATGTTTAATTGTGAAATGAGGTCCGTATACTGAGTTCAAATGGTTAGTAGCAATGTAATGCAGCCTTTGCTTTTCACTTTTTATGTTTTATCCCCACCCTTCCTCTGTAGGTCTTAAGTGGGGGAAGCAACTAGGCGGAGATCCCCTGTTGTATTATCGCTGAAATGTTGTCTAATAGTAATTATGCACAGGTGCAAATTAACAATATATAAGAATTTAGGAAAACAAGGAAATCTGATGAGCATTGGCTACTTTCCAAAGGACAGTGGTGAAAACGTGTGCGTGTGTGTGTGTATAGATAGATAGATAGATAGGTAGGTAGGTAGAAAAATAAATAGATATAGATATATAGATGTAGGTTCAAATGAGGAACATCACTTGAAATCAAGATCACTTGATATAATGATAATTTGCAAAGTAAACTTATTTCTGAGCTAAATAGTTTTTCATTACTTAGATAATTGATATCTAAGTGGGTTTTTTGGTCATACAGTGCAAAGCTTTCAAAAGAGTAATATTGGACAGTTGGTTTCTATTCAAAGAAGATCAGAGAGATGCTCTTTATGTGTTAAGGCCTCTCTCTGGTAGCTAGTAAGTTGATTGGTTTTACAACTCTAGGTTGCTATAGGCCACAACATCTGCTTGGCCTTGCAAGTCTATTCATGTCCTACTTAGGTTAATCTTCAGCCATTTCTTGTCAGGAGTTGCAACAGACCTAAGACTTTTTGTTGCTGCTGTTATTTATTAAATTTCTATACCGCCCTTCGTCTGAAGGTCGCATGGCAGCTTACAACATAAAAACACAAAAGGCATAAGATAGTAGCAATACCTTCTCCCACTATTTTGTACAATTTGACCGTTATGCACCTGTTGCAAGTTTAAAAATATTTACAATCACTGACAGAACTTTAAAAATCTCAAACGTGGTCAGTTTAGGTGACCACCAGGCCAACTGATTGAAAGGATATGGGATTCATTGTCTCCCCAAACAGTGCTGGAATTAGAGGTGGACAACAGGGGCCCCTGACCTCTTGCTTTTGGGGACAACCCCAATAGCAACTGTCCGTAGAAAGCCAGAGAGGCAACAGGATTTGGCTGAAACTGAGTGCAGAGAGTCAGGGCCTTTCGGGCTTGTAGATTTTATTAAGGTCTTTACTTACTCCCTTGCCCTAATATTATTGATTAACCTGTATAAATGCTTTAAATAAATAAGGACTCACCTGCAGCCTTGCAATCTAAAAATATTTGACACGCTAACTAAAAGGATGAGGGGGCAGTTAGGAAGTAAGTGTTGAGTGCTGCCCTCTGTCAGTACTATTCACACCTTATCCTGTGCAAGGACTTGATGGAAGCAGCAAAGTGTACAACTGCTGCTTACATTTCCTGAGGTCAGGGCCTTGACCTTGTGATAAGCCATCCAAACTGCAATGCTTTTGTCTAGAACTACCAGCAGCAAGCCAACTTAATGGTGCTCAAGGGGGGCGGGGAACCAGTGTGTGGATTTAGAAAATCTCCAGTCTGGTGGAAATAGTTTCATGGCACAGTGCAAAGTGTGATTAAATAAAGTGTAAATATATTTGTAAATAACATGCTCCATATTTCCCTTTATGTTTAGGGAATGAATCTTGCTTGCCTGTTTAAATATATTGTTCAAGTTATTTTAGTTGAAAACGCTTCAAAGTCACTGTGTTTGTGTGTGTTTTCTGAAAGCATGGGGCATCTGCTTCGCTTTCTCAGGGACACACTGAGGCTATTGAAAATGTTGCCTCCGGTGGTCCAGAGCTTTCAGATAGTGTTAGAACTATGTATTCCAAATCTCTGGCAGAGAAGTGTCAGGATCAGAAGATTACCTGGAGGCAGAATATTCCCCTCACTCTGTTTATCAGCAAAATGGGGAAAGGCTTTGAATCAAATAAAGCAGTAGGGGAATGTTTATTCTAGAGCAATATTTTATTTTGGGCAGGGTAGGAAATAACTGTAGTTGCCTCTGCCCACATTTCTATCTCCTTTCCCTGCTGTTTCTGGCATTATCCATTTCAGATTCAAAGATCCTTTAGTTTAGGGGCCTGCTACAGCCTTTCCCATTCAACATGGGCAATTGTGTGTGTGTAGGGGGGTGACATGGAAGTGGACTTTTAAGCACATTTGGCTGAACACTCTTAAAAGCCTCCCTGTGATCAGAAAACCTAAGGAGCTGGGTCGCTGGTTACGGAGAGGCTTCTAAATGCATTCTGTGAAACTTACCTAAAAGTCCCCTTCAACTTTCCTGCTCTTTATGGGAAGGTCAAGGATGAAGTTGTTGGTGACGGAGACAATGGGGGCAAGGCCAGCTTGTGTGCTGTTGTACCTCCTATGCAGTTCATGCCTTCAGGCATGGAAAAGCTGTTTCTACCACCCCCAGCCATGTCCACCTGTCACATACCTGATGTCATATTGCATCAGGCGTGGGACGAGTAAGATGGTGGCTGCAAAGTCCTCTTTAGACCCCCTTGCTCAGTGCTCCTTACAGGGTGCTCCCGGTTGCTCATTGCAAGTGTTCTTTGGTGCTCTTTAAATTTGTTGACTGCATTGCTGGAATTGGATCCACTTGGGAGCTCTTGGTTGATTTCCAGTTAGATCTGAGTTGAACATTAGAGAACTTGGATTTGCCGAATTTTTGCACAGTAGGAAAAGTGCAGCACTCCTGTGTTCCTCCATTTGCTTTTCAATGAAGCTAACTTGAAAATGATTCATGCGGTTCCATATGTGCTTTCATGTGCTTTAAAAAATGTTTCAGAAGTGGCATACATGTATTCCTAGCCTATTGTCTATTTCTGAAAGATAGTAAGGTATAGAAAATGGTTTTAAAGGTTTACATGATTTACCTTCTAAGATAAAAATAAATAATGCATGCTCTGAATATTTAAATTGAATCTAGCAATAGATACCTAGAGCCGGCTTCATGTTTGAAGTGACCCATGGCATGCCCTATGGTGGGCCCCCCGATGTGGGCTTGCAGCACTGGTGGTTTGCTGTGAGCTTCCATTTTAAATTTCTCATGGTAACTCTGGGTATTGTCGGGAATTCAAAATGGTGGCTTGTCAACCAAGCTGCCCAGCACAAGTGCCCCAGGGAAAACATTGGTAGGGCCTGCCAGGGCACTGGAGTCCTGGCAGCTGTCCAAGGGTACCAAGGAGCTGACTTGAGGCCTATGGAGCCCCCAGGTTAGTCCCTGCCTCCCTGTACTGGGGATTAGATACTGCTTTCAACAACGAACAGACCTTTCTAAGAGGAAGAATGTAACAGTTATAGGCTGATATTCTTCCACCTCAGTTTGACAAGTGCACTGTTATTATTTTTTCCGCATATGTTGGAAACAGGAGTGACAAATATGTGTACCAGCTGTGACATGTCACAAGTTAAATGTAAAGCAATCTGATGCAGAGTCTAGGCTGTCATTGGTACAGCAAACCAGTAAGTTTGTGTGAAAGTTAATAGTTTAAATTCCTGTTCTGTCACACGTGTTTATCTAAGCAGAGTGCATCACAGAAAGAAGCACTGCGTGGGAGAATCATTGAATAGACCCAAGTGCACAGAATAGATCACTTAACACAAAAACGGAAAAAAATTCCTTCTTCCTGCACGGTTGTAATTTTGTAGGCTAATGCTACTTAAAAATTGAGTGTCTCAGAACAGTTTGTTTACAACTCTGCTAAGGTTTTGACTAAGGCTGGGTAGATAGCTAAACAGGACAGGTAAGCCACATAACAAAGGGCACACATAGCAACCTTGCACATTTTTTAAAAAGGGAGGGAGCTGTGTTGTATGCAGGCACAGTGAATCAATTGCACACTGTTCCCTTCAATGTAACTCAGCCTACATGCACACCATACATTTAAAGTAGATTTAAGGCCCATGAAAACTAGTTTACACTTCTTACAGCTACAATCCCCAGCACCCATAACAAACTACAGTTCCCAAGGTTCTTTGGCATAAGTAATGTGCTTTAAAGATATGGTGTGTATGCAGCTTCAAGCTAGAATACTCAGCCTTCAGACTCTTCTCCGTTGAACCAGTGAAAAACCTTGCTGCTAGCCTGTGTTAAAAGCTCAGCCATTAATAAACCAGTTAAGTTACCAACACCTGCGTAGAGCATGAATTCAGCAGCCACAGTTGAACCGGCAGCAGACAGCGTTGTTTACTTGTGCACCCATGGTAGAAGAAGTTGAATCTGTAAGAATGGACTGCTTCCTCATGCCAGGAAATACCTGTATAATAAATCCCAGTAATGTTTGGATCTTGGTCATAAATGCAAGTACAGTGGTACCTTGGGTTACATACGCTTCAGGTTACATACGCTTCAGGTTACAGACTCCGCTAACCCAGAAACAGTACCTTGGGTTAAGAACTTTGCTTTAGGATGAGAACAGAGATTGTGCTCTGGCAGCGGGAGGCCCTATTAGCTAAAGTGGTGCTTTAGGTTAAGAACAGTTTCTGGTTAAGAACGGAACTCCGGAACGACTTAAGTACTTAACCCGAGTTACCACTGTAAAACATTACAATGAAGATGATTGTAACTTGCTTGAGGTTACCCACGAGGGGTGGAGCAACTGCCCTATGAGGAAAAGTTACAACGCTTAGGGCTTTTTAGAATTGTAGAGTTGGAAGGGACCGCAAGGGTCATCTAGTCCAGCCCCCTGCAATGCAGGAATGTCAACTAAGGCATCCATGACATATGACCATCCAACCTCTGCATAGAAACCTCCAATGAAGGAGAGAGTCCATCACCTTCCCAGGGAGTCCGCTCCACTGTTGTTTAGAGAAAAGACAAATAGGAGGCAAGAATGTGGTGTATAAAATAAATGTAGTTTATTCTTACAGCAAATACTAAGGTGGAAGGGAGTCACTAAAAGATGATGTTTCTCCAGGATTTCCACACAACTGAATGCATGCCCTCTCTCAGCTTCCCCCCTTTTTTTTTTTTTTTGCATTTTAAAATTTTATTGATTTCCAACTAGTTATACATTTTGTCCATATTACAACAAATCTTATCCGTTTTGGACTTCCTTCAACGTCACTGACAAACGTTCGTAGTCATATCTTTAGTACACATTCCATTCTCTCATATTACCATTTGTTTTCCCATTCCAATATTATTTCAAATAAACAATACTTATTGAATCTTTACAGTGCCTCTTTAAACCCCACTAGCGTTGTATTTACAGCACAGTTGTTTTCCAGATAACCCACAAATTTCTTCCAGTCCTCAATAAACTTTTGATCTTTAGTATATCTAATTTTCCCGGTTAATTTATCCAGTTCCGCATATTCTATCAGCTTTGCTCTCCACTCTTCTACCGTTGGGACTTCTTCCTGCTTCCACTTCTGGGCTAACACTATTCTGGCTGCCGTTACCGCGTACTGGAAAAGTTTACAGTCCTTTTTCCTGATATCCTTTCCTACAATGCCTAGTAAAAAGGCTTCTGGTCTTTTCACAAAGGTGTATCTTAACATCTTTTTCATTTCATTGTAAACCTCTTCCCAAAAGCCTTTTACTTTCCCAAAAGCCCTCTCTCAGCTTCCACATGGTGAAACGTCAAGTCATGATTTCCAGTTAAACAGATTTTAGGTATTGTTTTACATAACATGGCAACTTGTTCCTATCTGAGATAACTTCCACAGTATTACTTTACCATTGGATGTTAAAGAGGAGGGTGCAGTGGGGGGAAAGGACTGCATAGAGATTAATCGTTTGTCACACCCAGTCACCCTCCATATTGTTAACAACATGTTCATGTGCCTCTCCAGAAATCTTGAGCTTGAGGTGCATCGTTTGCATTGTTCAGTTAGCAAGCTTTGCCAGAGGGCCACCTTATTTGGCCTCTTCTCTCTTTCTCCCCACTTTTGTTTGAATTCTGCATCTGGAAAATGTAAGAGGAATATTCCAAAGACGTGTTCGTGACCGAGAAGCCTTTCTGATTCACGGTGTGGGCTGCCGTGAAAAAGCTGCTGAGGAAATGAATTCACATTCTGCGAGGGGTTTGGATAGGATGCAGTTATTAAGGCATGTGGCCACACACTGCATGGTGAAGATAAAGAGGAAAATTTAACAGATGTCTCATTTTCCAATCCCCATCAACCATGTGCGCTGGTTGGCTGTTATGATTAAGAGTCTTTTTTGTTTTTTCAAACAAAAAGCAGGCATTTTTGTCTAGTTAGTGAGGTTTTTGTAACATGTTTCACTAATTCTACTACAGCAAGAGACTTGTTTTTAAATATTGCCTTAGTTTTTGTTGATGACGTTTACAAATGCTGTAGCAAGAGAAGCTCTCCTGAAGAATTATCTTTTTCCAATTTTATTACTGCAGCATCGATCTGCATTTGGAAGACCCCTGCTTGAAATTTCTCTCCCCCTTCCCCACCTCCTCTTATTTTTAATGGAAAAGCTCTGAGTACTGAATTATGGATAGTTCAGAGAGAAATGCATAGGGTTTTCATTAAAAACATTTAGTACTTGAAGGCAAAGAGAATTATTAGCATGCATAAGAAAATATAGTGAGGATTTTTTTTTTTGCAGACCTGCTTTTCTGAGATTTAAGAGGTTTGAAATTCTGTCTGTTAAAGGGTAAATCAAAGCACAGAACTATCTGAAAGGAAGGATAGCTTTTGTGGTTCTTGTCGCCGTCCCCCCCCCCCCCCCCCACCAATGTATTGATGTGACAGATCTTGAGGCAATTTGGAAATCACTGCTAAAATTTTGTGAATTTTGTTAACAGCTGGATCGTATTGCTGTGTCTTCAGTTTGCCATCCACACCAGCATCCTTCTTGCACTATTGGAATGAAATGGTTCACAGTAAGCTAAAACTTGGCTTCCTGAGACCATGGAAATGTTTGGTTCCTAGAGAGGAGCTCACAGCTTTGCTTCTCCCTGGTACTTTTTACCGCCGCACCAGGCAATCCGTAGGTTGGCATTTGTTCCGATTCATCAGGAAACGGTGGGTTTTTATTGGGGGAAGTGGCAGAATGCAGGATCACCCCTAACTTCTGGAACATTAAACCGTCCTTTAAATAGGGGATTAATGTTTAGGGCCAGGAAAGATTCATCATTTTGAATAAAGGCAAGTTTTCCTGCTTTGGTTGTTGTACATTAGCAATGTAGGAACCTGTCTTTATACTCGGACATGGATTCATCTCACTTAGTATTTTTTTTCATCACTGACTGCAGTGACTTTACAGAGTTTCAAACCCTGCGTGGAGATGGCAGGGATAGTTTGCTTCTCTCTGTGGTGAAAGAGCGGGGGTGGGGCGGGAAACTGTTCAAGCTTGATATCTATTCCTCAGGAACAATGATGAGGGGAGAGGGATAATATCTGAGGAGCCCCCCCCCCGCAGAACAGTTATATCCATTGCTCAGATCACTTGGCAGATGCATGGATTTTGTCCAAGTAATTTGGTTTTTCCATGACGCCCTGCTGTTTAATAATACTCTTCAGTTCCATTTCTCGCTTTATGATGGAAAGATGTTCTTTTCATTGTTCACTACTGTGTGTCATCTTTTGCATCTTGACACTTGGTAGTTTTCTATGATACCTGATGTGCTTCATGCAAGTACAAGCGAGTGCATGTCTTTTAGCTCCCCTTGGCTTCATTCAGGAAGGCAAGAGCATTAGTCAATTCCTTCAGAAAGCGCTGCCCTTTTTATCCTGCAGAAAAGACCAATAGTTCCATGTAATCAGTTTTTTCTTGTATGTGCTGCAACAATATAAAATTGGCTTACCAGAATAAGTAAACATTTTCCACATGGTAGATTCTAATGGGATTGCCGGTTTACCATTGTATTCTCAAAATGGAGCACAGCATTAATGAAAGCAATCATTTTCGAATGCAGATTTGTCCCCTTTGCAGTTCTCTGAAAAGAGCACTTGCATTTTCAGAGTATAACTATCCAAACCTCAATTCCCAATTTTGAAGATTTAAGCCTTTGTTTTTAGTAATGGATTTTTAAGTGAGCTGCTGCTCTTTGTTCATAGTGATTGGGCTGTTCCATTCAGCTTTAGATCCACACAGGGGACCTTTAGTATCAGGTTAAGTGGCTGGGATTACTCCGTGTGGGACTTGCTATTGGTGAGTATAGGATGGGGTTGGGATCCTGTGGGGCTCATGACTCTCGTTGGCTCCAGCCAGCATGGTCAGAGATGACATAGTCCAGCAACCTCTGGAGGGCCACAGATTCTGCACCCCTAGTATAGGCATTTGGGGGGCTCACTGTCAGGGTTGGGTTTTTGTTTCACCTTTAGATGTTTGGTTAGTGTGACTGGAGTGGGAAGTGGGAGTGGTACTCTGGTATGCATTCTATTAGGGCTGCAGTTAGATGTCCTCTCCAAGCACAATCCTCAAGCTGTAGCTAAGGTTCGTTCCTGGATTACTGCTTATGGTATGTTTAAAAGAAACAGACCATCAAGTTTGTACTTGATGTGAAGCCCAAACCACAGCTTAGCTCCTGGCAGTAGCAGGATAGCGGGAGGAATGAAATCCCACAGTTTTTGCTCTGTGGTACTCGCATGCTTGCTCATTAATGCTCAGCCATGGTTTGGTTTAGCGTAACATGCAAACTGGGCTGTATCAGACCTGCTTCATCTGCATTATTAAACCTTTGCTGCACCTGTTGATCTGAAACTGTGCAAACCAGTTGCAGTTGAATGGAAACAATTGGCTGCCATATAAAACTGAGCTAGGAATGTTGGGTTATCTGGTGGCTGAAAGAGCTTTTGGGGGTTACTTAAGTGGGTTTTTCTCATAATATCAGTAAGTTCCATTTTAAAAAATGCTTGATTTTGTGTACTTCTGATTTGTGCTCAAGGTCCAATTAAAAGTTCTCCATCCACCCTTCTGCTGAAGAGCATCTGGCAAGGTGTGACAGATGCAATCTAATAAAAATATCTGAAGTTGTTTATAATGTGATGTTCGCTGCATTTCTTAGTCTCTGCCTCTCGCTAGTAGTGTCATGACGTAAATCACAGTTGCTTTACAGATTATCTCACAAACATTACAAATTGCTTTAAAGATTATCTTGGAAAACATTACTGTAATTAGATAGTAGATTAAACTTTATTGCTTTCCTTATATTTGGAAATCTATGCTTTTGGGCACAGAAGCGCTGACCAATGAACGAGGAAGAGCACAGTTAAATAAACGTAGATTTTTCAGGTCTTAAATGCGTATGTTAAAAAGAGAGAGTTTACATTGCACTTCTTCCTGTGTTTTCCTTAGAGAATTGCAATTATACACTTCAAGTGGTGGAAGGAAATCCCTGCTTGCTTTATAAGGAGCACACAGCATCAGGCAGCTGTCTCAAACTCTTTAATTATGTTTCTGTCAGGACACAAGAATTCTGTCCTAGCACTTCTGTTGATGACACAGTAATGAATTTTACTCATTATTTTTTTTTGGAGCTTAGGAAGGGCTTGTGCTTCTGCCTGCATGGTTTTCTGATTCTCTAGTCCTTTCTGCCTTGATCCTGGGGGGCTTCCCACTCATGACCCTTTTTGCTCTGCACTTCTTTCTCAGCACTCTTCCTCTAAGTGCATTTTTTATACCAGCCCATGGGATTCCTCTATTTGAGGAGTCAGTGGTGGAGCACATTTTTTCTTGCATGCAGAAGGTTCCAGGTTCTGTCCCCGGCATCTCCAGTTAAAATGCATGTGCAGCAGATGAGGAGAACGAGTTCTGCTGGGAGTCCTAGAGAAGTTGCTGCCAGTCAAGAGTAGTAGACAATGCCACTAGCCTTGTCTAAAACTTCCCTCTTTTCATCTAGGCATCCAAGTGCTCTGGACAGCACACAGTGCCCTTTTGCCCCTGGCGGGAAAGGGTAAGAATTTATGAGTTCTAGCAATGAATTAATAATAATGGAACACGGCATTGTGTAAGCAAATGCAGGGTTCCAAAATGGCAGTCGTATATGCCATTCTAACACTTTAAAACAGTGTTTCTCAAACTTGGGTCTGCGGCTGTTTTTGAACTACAACTCCCATCACCCCTAGCTAGCAGGACCAGTGGTCAGGGATGATGGTAATTGTAATCCTAAAACAGCTGGAGACCCAAGTTTGGGAAACCCTGATTTATCATTTAAACATCTCTTCAGTAAAATAGTTGGCCAACACTCTCAAGTTTCTAGAATATTTTATTGACAGAAAACATTTTTAATTCTTCACTTGAGCAAGTGACAGGATTGTGTGTGTGTGTGTGTGTGTGTGTGTGTGTGTAGAGTACCGTATTTAGATTTTTATGTTTTGGAAAGAGCAGCTCGGTTAAGCCAAACACAAATGAAAATGGGCTCTTACATGGTGAGTCTGACAGCCTGGCTATGAGTACTCTGAATGCTGCTCCTGACCTTGATTTAGATGCCAGTTCAAGTCACATCAAGTCAACATTTATTGACTTGCCCCAAACTTACTGGCTGAAAACATTACCCTGGGCAGCTTACATAGCTCTATATACAGAAATAGGAGCCAACACTTCACTGCACTAATGTAACTGACAAAAAATATCCAGTTTCAATATATCACTGACTAAATTTGGAAACGTATTAGATGTAAGCTATAAATTAAAAATGAAGCAAATATTTGTGCTTTGCCAAAGCTAAAGTAATTGACTGAAATCCTAGCAGATGGAACCTTCCTTCCTTCCTTCCTCCCTACAACCTTCCTTCCTTCCTTCCTTCCTTCCTTTCTTTCTTTCTTTCTTTCTTTCTTTCTTTCTTTCTTTCTTTCTAGAAAGCACCATGGAGTTTATGCCATAAACTGGGTTTAATACCAGTCTTTTCTTGCAAAAAATGTGGAAAGATTAGGTATTCTACTATTTTCTGTAATTATGCTTAGCTTAAATAGAATGAAGATCTCAAAAAAGAAGAAGTAAGAGTGCTGATATGATAAAGTTAATGGAGGGAGGATGAAAAATATGGAAGATATAAATTGTGGAAAATAAGAGCATTTTTGTATGTGGCAAGAGTATAATTAATGTGATGTATAATTTAGTTGTCAGGGAGAAGTCTGTGAACAAGAAGTCTCTCAAGTTTCCAACACTGTGGATTCATCTGCTCTAAAAAATGCATATTAGTGCATTGGTTTTATTCCACTTTAACTGTCATGCCTTCCCCAGTGAATCCTGGGAATTGAAATTTGGTGACAAGCTGAGAATTCTCTGTGTAAGATTGACCCCCTGCCCCAACCTGCAAAAAAGCCTGCAATTTTTCCTGGAAAGAGTGTTTGTCTATTAAACCAGTGTAAATCCATAGTGCAGAAGTGCCCCTGTACCAGAGTCTGTTCCCAATCTCTAGTTCTTGCCAAGGAAAGGAATTGCAAAGCAAAAGATATTAATACCTCTCAGCTGTCATGGAGTGGCCATGCCATTTTGCTAGCTGGTGTTTGCTCCAAGATCCTTCTGAGCACTCCTAGCTTGCGCTGCTCTGCTTGAATGTCCCCACCTCTCAATATATTATTATGTACTACTACTGATACTAATACATTTATACCCATTTGTATTTTGCTTTGCCTGCAAAGAACTGCAAGCGCAGCATACATGGTCCCCTCTCTTTCATTTTAACCTCACAACAGCCCTGTGACATCAGTTATGCTGAGAGACAGTGACTTGCTCAAGATAGTCCAGCGAACGTCATGACCAGGTGGAGATTTGTACCTGGGTCTGTCTCATAGTGCATTGCTTCCTCCCTTGTCTGGAAGGATTTGACAGGCCGTGTGGCCTCCCTTTGGCTATGCTTAATATTTAGGAACATAGGAAGCTGCCTTAAGGCAAGTGAAACCTTGACCCACCCACCCCAGCAGCTCCCTCCCCCCTGTGGAAATATGCCCTGATGGAAATGGATTAAGCAGTTCTTCCCCACCCTGTTGCCTCCTGAAACTGCTTTTGGTTTTAAACACACACACACACACACACACACACACACACACACACAGACGAAGTGAGGGCACAAATTTGCATAAAATGTGCATATGCTAATTTTTATGAATAGATGCAAATGTAGAAATAATCACTATCATTTAGACAGAAATACAGTACAGTGGTACCTTGGGTCACAGACGCTTCAGGTTACAGACACCGCTAACCCGGAAGTAGTACCTTGGGTTAAGAACTTTGCTTCAGGATGAGAACAGAAATCGTGCTCCGGCGGCGCAGCGACAGCGGGAGGCCCCATTAGCTAAAGTGGTACTTCAGGTTAAGAACAGTTTCAGGTTAAGAACGGACCTCCAGAACGAATTAAGTTCTTAACCCGAGGCACCACTATATAACATATTGGGGAAGACTGAGACCAGGTTACCTGTGTGCCTCCTGAGTCTGCTACCCAGACACTTCTTGATGGGCAAGTTCAAGACCCATGCTGCTCCCACAGTCTGTAAAACTCTGTTAACAAAGGAATAACTAAAATAATAATAATCTGAACATAACAATCAAAGCAAAAGTCACATTATATGTTTAACAAATCCACACAACATTTACAATCTTTAAAACAATATTAACATTAACAAAATAGCAAACGAAAAATAAGCTTGGCACTGAGGAGATGCCTTTATTTAAAAAGCTTCTTGTATAGCTCATTCTAAATGTTTAAATTTGAAGAAAAAAAGAATTGGTTTTTTTTTAAAAAAGTAATAGCACTATGCTCAATGATGTAAAATATTACTTCTCTTAACAAAAAATAGTATTGCATTGCCTGATTGCATATTCACAATATAAACTGACCACCCCACGATCACTTATGCATATCACTTAATTCATTACAAGACCAACCTTGTCTGAGATACCTTTGTGAAACAGGAAATCATTTCCCCTCTGGAAACACAAGGAAATGACAAAATTGCTTGTGGGTGGCAATGTGCAATTACTGTTGCCTCAAATTTACCAAGAACCTGGTCTTTCAAATGTTAAAATTGATCTAAGTAACCCATGTACTGGATTAATTTTGCGATGTAAAAACGTATGCTTTTGTTCTGCATACACTTTAAATTTAGAGTGCCATTAAAAGCAAGGTAATGTTGCCTTGATTGTAGAAGACTTGGAGTGATACACAAAGCCCATTGAGCAGAGCACAAAAGGAGTAACTGTATTTCTGTGGATTCAAGCTGGTGTATTAACATAGCTCTCTTTGACTTCTCAGTGTCAGTGGGATTTAATGTGGGTGGAATACTTCCCACAAAGTGATAATAGGATTGTACTCAGTATTTCTAAAATATGTCCCCCACCCCACACCAGATTTGCAGCCTACGCAGTGAATTTATGTGCTTGCGTATATCAAAATGACACAGTCAAATAATATTTCAGCCTGTTTCTTGAAATGAAAGAATTGATTAATTATGATTCGTTGTTCCTTTTTGTTTTTGACTTGGACATGTTCTATTGAACATTTCTGTATGCATACAGCAGGGGCAGTGTTCCGAGGCGCCAGCTCGCGAGGGCAATAAGCCTGTGGTTCCTCCTTGGTCTCCTCCTGGCACCGCCACTGGTGGGGGGCTGCTTCAGCCTTCCTTTCCCTCTGCAGCAGGTGTAGGAGGGGGAGAAGGAGCTGGCCACTGAAGCCATGCTGCGCTCGGCTCTGCACTTTTGGGATATGGAGTGTCTGAGCCCAACCCCCCCACAAAAAAAATATTGAGGGGGCCCTAAAAGGCTCAACCCCCAGGAACTGGCGCCCCGGCAGTATTATAACTTGCTGTGTAGTACCCCAGGTACAGTGATGACCAAGATTATGCATGGCAGGAAACTGTACGAGTCATGTTTAAAAACAACATCCTGTAGAAATTTCTGAAGAGGGTCTAAGGGGCAAAGAAGAGAATGAGGAGAAAAGAAGCAAAAGCCAAGTGGAATAAATTAAAGGCTAATTATTAACTTGAGGCCATTTTCAGTGGTGGGAGAATCTCATTTAGTTTAGAGACGAGAGAAGAAACGATGCAGCAGAACATTGCTCTCTTAATTAAGTATAATAAAACTAGTCATTGCATATATTGTATTCTACCAAGGCAAATGTTGGTCTGCTGGAGAAACTGATCCTTTTTAGACCTCTTCTTTATGAAGCATGACTCCAGAAGGTTGGAAAGCACATACTGTATCTTCCCCCTTACACACACAGTCCCCCCCCCCCCAAGTAAGCTCTTGAATCCAGTACAGTATTGCAATGAAAAAACTGGCTAGTTGCAAACACGAAGCAGAAATTGGAATTGCTGTATGTGACAGGGAAGGAGGAACCTGAGGGTTCTCATGGCTTGATCGTGCAAATGGTCTGGTCTTAATGGTGTGTCTGTAAGTGACTGTGGAGGCCAGTTCTGGATCCACATGTCCTTCCACAGTGGGGACCATAGCTGTCAATGTTTCCCTTTTTTAAAGGGGAATTCCCTTATTCCGAATAGGATTCCTCGCAAGAAAAGGGAAAAGTTGACAGCTGTGGTGGGGACATAGGTTTCTGGGCGGGAGTTGACCACGGTGAGGATTTGCCAAACTTGCCTTTCTCTTAGCTCGTTTCCCTCTTTTGTCCTGAGTTCTTGCTTCTTCAAAGTCCATGACGACTTTGGTAGAGGCTATTCTCCAACTGGAGCGCTTGTAGGCCTGTGTTTCCCAATTAAAGGTAAAGGTAAAGGTACCCCTGCCCGTACGGGCCAGTCTGGACAGACTCTGGGGTTGTGCGCCCATCTCACTCAAGAGGCCGAGGGCCAGCGCTGTCCGGAGACACTTCCGGGTCACGTGGCCAGCGTGACAAAGCTGCATCTGGCGAGCCAGCGCAGCACACGGAAACGCCGTTTACCTTCCCGCCGGTAAGCAGTCCCTATTTATCTACTTGCACCCGGGGGTGCTTTCGAACTGCTAGGTTGGCAGGCACTGGGACCGAGCAACGGGAGCGCACCCCGCCGCGGGGATTTGAACCGCCGACCTTTCGATCGGCAAGCCCTAGGCGCTGAGGCTTTTACCCACAGCACCACCCGCGTGTTTCCCAATTATCTATGTTTATACTGCATTTTTCAAAAAAATACTTGCCTTGAGAGCGTCTTCAAACCTCTTTTGTTCTCCACTGGCATTACACTTTCCATTCTTAAGTTGGGAATAGAGTAGTTGCTTTGGAAGAGGCATCCAAACAACATGGCCGGTCGTGTAAATGCTTGACATTGCAGCAGCCTTAATGGGTAGTGTGCAGAGTGATATGTATATATATCATAACTTGTGTACAATGGAGAGATCTCATGTTTGCTCACATATTTACAATCCCTTAAAAAAACACACAACTTTGTTCCTATGTTATTGGAAAATAATGCTTAACATATGTATAATACAATGTACTGTAACGAAATAACATAGAATGAAATAAAATTAAGTAAAAGTGATACAAAGTACAAGTTTGACCTGATTACCTTGTCACTTCAGGATTAATAATAATAATAATAATAATAATTTTGTACCCCACCCATCTGACTGGGTTTATTATTCATTTTAATAGTTTTCCCATTTCCACAGTAACTTAATTTCTTTCCAAGTATTGAGAAAGTCTGATTTATTAACAATGTTGAAAAGGAGTAAAATTAGGTGTTTTGAAATGTAGACAATTTTTATCCTCTGTACCTTTGGTTTTCTATGAAAATGTGTGCATGCTTTTCCGTTCACAATATTCAGTGCATGCCTGTAAATGGGTCAGAAGTTTATTACTCTAGACACCCTGAGGACAGAGTCACAAAACATTCTGTAGAGGTGTTTAAAGATTTGCAGACACTCAAGGGTTGAAAGTTGAATGCAGTGATGATTTTTTTTTGAGATAGTGCTTGAGGTACTGCTAAACTAAAGCACTGTTTGTGGTCCTATAAAATTCTACCATTTGCATACTCACATCTTTGGTGTCACCTTAAAAATCCTTTTGCAAACATTGTTTGCCTTCAGGGACTGTGGAAAAAAAACCTTCACATTAAACGGGGGCTGAGGAAGAGTGCAAGTAAAAGTATGCCTAAAAAATGCAGGTGTAATATGTTTTACATATCTCTATCCCAAGGGGAGCAAGTGCATCTGTTTCTGTAGCCGAGTAATATTATTATTATTATTATTGCTTGCACTTTGCTAAAGGCTTAGAGGTACTTCAGTTGGTAAATATCTTTTCTTCAGATTCCAGTAAGTGTGAAACATATGTGAATATAAATACAGATAGCTAGGCTGTGAAACAATAGTGTTAGGTCTAGCCAGACGTGGGCAGGATTAGGTTGCTATAGCTTCCCTCAGTTTTCTTTCTTCATAAAACATAATAGGGAGAACAAAATGATCAGGCAGAAAGTGTGGTGGATCTGGTTTAATGTATTTGTTCATTCATTCAGACATTAATTATTCGTTTTTATATGTTGTTTTCCGATCAAGAGCACAGGATAGCTAATAGTGTGATTTAAACACAACAGAATATATAATAAAAAGCATACTCAAAAACATATCATATGCTCATGTAACACATTCTTACATATGTCTACTCTGAAGTAAGCCCTAAGTGAATTCAGTGAGCTTTACTGCTAGATAAGTTGGTATCGAATTGCAGCCTAAGTCGTTGAATTCTTGGAGCTTTCTTTATTAAAAGTACCAATTTCAAATTACGATTTAATTGTTTCTGATGAGCTGAAATTACGTCCTTCTTCCCAACAAATTTAGGGCTAAAACCATAGCTGGCATGCTGACTTTCACTCCATCTTTTATCCTAATACAGAAAATAATATTTAGAAAGCTTCCATTGCTTATTTACCACAAAAATTTAGTTGTAGAAAGGTATACCAGTAATATTGTTGCATTTATCTTAGTAATTCATGACCATCATAAAGCTGGTACAAAAAAGCAAAGGGAATAATTTCCTTTCAGAAAGTGCAGTCCTTGTAGTAATATTCACACTGAAGCCAAATCATAACCCTTGTGGAGAAAACCAGTTAAGAGGGTTTCTTGTTGGCAGTAAATATGTTTTCAGATACTACATTTTTATAGCAACTTGCATACAGATAATCATGTCTGCCATTGATCAGTAACAGGAAAAAGGCAATCAAATTTTCATATATGTAAAGAAAAATCCTGGGAGTAATATATTTTGAAACACTGAGTTGATCAAAGGATTTTACGATGTGTTTTCATTTCAAAACCATTTATTTGTCATCCACCTCTTAATTTAGGGGTACATTAGAAGGTAAAATCTCAAACCAGGTTCATATGAGTATTGTTTTCTCATTTTTGAGCAATTCTGTTCTCAGAAGACAGTAATTCCATATGATAAAACTTTTATTTCATTAATTTAATATGCTTACATATTACCTCCTTTCTCCTAAGTTGGCATTCAAGGTGGCTTACAATATTAAAAACAGCATAATAAATACAAAGTAATAAAAATGAACTAGTTATAAACAATACCTCGAAACACATTTAAAACCAGTTTGCCCTGACAGCAGCCCAGAAAACAGCATTGTCTACACCTTAATTATCAAACTCCTATCTGAATAAGGAGGTGTTATCCTGTGGGCAGCCAGCCTAACCCTTGGGCAGGGTATTCCACAATATGGGAGCAGCCACAAAAAAGGCTCTCTCGAGTCACCACTAATTCTGCCTCTGATATTTATGGGACCAAGAGAAGGTGCTCACCTGAGAATCTTGTCACCTGGGCAGGTTCGTATAGGGAGATACCATCTTCCTTTTGTTGCAAAGTCAGAACATCACTCGTTCATTGCTCTCATGGACTTCCTAGAGGCTCTTGGTTGGCCACCATGGAAAACAAGATACTGGACTAGGAATAGGTCTTTGATCACATCTAATAGAACTCTTACGTTCTTAAGTGTCATGTCCTGCTTCTGACCTGCCTCACAGATTCGTTGTGGAGCTAGATTTGGGGTGGGGTAGGGTTTTGTCATCCTCGGATCCTTGGAGGTAGTGTGACATCTAAAAGTTCAACTAATGTGCAAGTATGCATGGTGTTCTTCAGCCCCTTCCATTCTGGGCATGTGGTGAAGGCAACCTGAAAAACCGATGTTGTGCTTACTTTAACATTTAAAATAATTTAATCCATTTTCACTTGTGCAATGAAGTGCAGCTCCAAAATCAAGAATCTCAGCTGAGTATTGCCAATAAATCAAAACTGTACTTTCCAGAAGATTATTACATTATTTGCAAGCTTCTGAAGGCCTCTGTTTCCTTTCTACAAAAGGCTTCTGTAAATTGTCACATGGTAATCGGATCTGTTGTTCACGGGAACGAGCTTCTTTTCAAAATATTATGCTGCTTACAAAGCTCCTTATTCATTAGGCAGATTAGCAACTGTTCTTTGAATATTCTCGCCTCTCTCTATACAATGTACACAGATCCATAGTTATCCATAAAATAAAAGCAGAAAGAATACAGAATTATTGTCCTGTTCCTGTTTACATGTGAATGAATATTTCTTTTTAAAAAATATTTAGAGAGCCTTAAGGAAAAAGTGCCATACAAGATTTCCTTCAGTGTAAATACAACTGTGTACTTGACATCAAAGCACAACAAGACTTACAAATTCTAATGGAGATTACATTTTTCAAAGTGACACAGGAGAAATTTGAATCCATTCTGTCTGTACACTGCTTTATTCACTATACAGGTCACAGATCTTATTTATAGAATGTAAGCTGCTGTTATTGTTATTGTTAAGATTATTAAACATTGCTGGCTCTCTTTACTCAGACAAGGAGAAGAGAAATAGAGAATCACGTTTACCATCTGCCTGCTGCAACATAATTTATCATCAAAATAGTGAAAATATAACATGGGTAGACCCACTTTGCCATGTAAGCTGATTAGAAGCAATCCTACAAGAGAATTTTCTGAAATCAGGGTTATTTTCCAAAAGGGAGAGTTGGTCTTATTTTTTTAGGTGCGAGACAAAAACTTTCCCCCATAACCAGGTCTTTGACCTGGCAGTATCTGTGGCCTTTTAGAAGTGGGTGGGATGTTTTTAATATATTTCTCTCCCCCCCCCCCCCCCGGTTTTAATGTATCTATGTGGGTTTTAATTATCTGGTTGGTTGGTTGGTTGAAATTGGCTTTGGGTTGCCCTGGGCAAGATAAAGCCACTAATGAATTTAATTAATTAATTATAATAATAATAGTTTTGAAATCATTAAACTTAAAAAGGCATAAAATTATTCTTATTCATTGTATTAACTGTTTTGTCTCCAGCTTACATTGCATGGCCACAGACAGATCAAGCCAACTGGAGTTACGTAACATTTCATGATATTTTTCAGGAAGTACCACTTTCCCCTTAAAAGTTAAATTGATACTTCTGAGTTAATTGATTCTTAACTAGGTAAATGACTTCACCTGTCTTTCACCAATGAGCACTTAACTACCCTAAATTTAAACCAGTCACATATTTGCTGCATACTTAAGTGAAATTAAAGACCATTATTACTCTGGGGTATGAACCATTTCTTGTAAGGCATTCAACCATGTTCAAATCAAGCAGCTTGTTACCATTGCTGCCAACATTTGCAACATTTTCCTGTATATTGATGTACTTAATATGAAACTAAGAACACGTAGCATTAGCAATGATGATCGCAACTAATCCACAGAAAATCTTGTGGAATCTTAAAACTAGCAGAGCAATCGCTTGTGGCTGGGTGGGGTGAAGGTTCCTGCCGACCTATTTCAGGGTGGGTGGGTCACCTGCTGACTGTATCCCTGACTGTATCCCTGATGTTGGAGATATGTAAAAAGCCTTTTTTTTACAAGATAGGGGCAGGGCTGAATTGGCCTCTGTTAAAAAAACAAAACAAAAAAGCGTGCATACAAATTAAAAGTGGGTGTTTTCTGTGCAAAGTTTGGAATCTTTTGGAATTCTGTTTCCAATAACAAAGTGTAAACTATAGTGTCAGAATAATGTGACATCAGCTTATCCGAATATGTGAAAGAAAGAGGAAAGGCTATATGGCTTTTACCTCATCTGAAGAGTCAATTACTAGTTAGTTCAGAAATGGCTACTTCACAATTATGTAGAAAATGATGTGGTGTGGAGTGCTGTTGTTCAGGTTTCCAGCCAACCATTCGTTTTTATAAGATGGTCCACTCTATTTATCGCCCCTCCTCTGGTTTTCTGTTCTCCCCTCCCCCCAAACCCCCAGATAGGCAGCATTTTCTGGCTCCCGGTCGTCCTCTACAATTTTATGATTCTATGATCATGTTCAATCCTCACGGAGCTATCTAGTGGGGGAAGGCTTTTGGTCCCTTAGCTTTTTCCAAGCACATTTATATACTTCTACAAACTTTGGGGTTCCACCAAGCAAGCTAGTACCCTACTTCCTTCTTATTTCTCAGTGACCCCATTTTTGCTACAGTCCTGCTGGCACTCGCCAGCTGAGTTTGCTATTAGAGGAAGTGATTGCTCCTGTGTCTTTTGTCTGTCTTTTCAGATTATAAGCCCACAGAGCTGTATTGTAGCGAATATTTGTTAATGGTAAAAAGTGCTTTGTACGTGTTACACATTAAATAAATAAATTAGGATGAGAATAATAGAAGGATGATGGGGAGCAGGGTAGGTGCTCTCCACAGTGTGCCAGGGCTTGTGGCTGGGTGGTACAGTAGTCCTGAGAGCAGATATCTTATTGATTTACCTACAGTGCATATTAAGGAGATCCTCCTCCCTGCTCTCTCACTTTAAAGTTTCACCCAGAACCACAGAGGTGTCCTGTTCACGTTACACCTACCATCATATCTCACAATTGCATCTGTAACGAAATTGCTTTGTTTCCATGCAGTGTTTAGGCACCTTAGAGGGTTTTATAGAGAACCTATATGCCGACTTCGCAATATGATTGGAGCAGTGCCAGATTTACGTACAGTATAAGCTAAACAAGCTATAGCTTAGGGCCCCACTCTCTTGTGGCCCCCCAAAAAATTTAAAGGAAAAAAACACCTGGATGTAGATTTCTAAAATATAAGATAAAAAACAATTACTTTGATAAAATACATATTTTGTTATGTGTGGGACACGGGTGGCTCTGTGGTCTAAACCACAGAGCCTAGGGCTTGCCAATTGGAAGGTTCGAATTCCTGTGACGGGGTGAGCTCCCGGTGCGCGGTCCCAGCTCCTGCCAACCTAGCAGTTCGAAAGCGTGTCAAAGTGCAAGTAGATAAATAGGTACTGCTCCGGTGGGAAGGTAAATGGCGTTTCTGTGTGCTGCTCTGGTTTCGCCAGAAGTGGCTTAGTCATGCTGGCCACATGACCCAGAAAAATTGTCCGCGGACAAACGTTGGCTCCCTTGGCCAGTAAAGCGAGATGAGCACCAGAGTCGTTCGTGACTGGACTTAATTGTCAGGGGTCCTTTACCTTTTATATAGTCAACACAAAGAACAGTGACAATTTGTTGTTGACAAAGGACAGCTGGACATATAAAGCGCCCCATTACCTTCAGTAGCTTAGGGCTTCATCAAACCTAAATCCAGCCCTGGATTGGAGGCTAAGGGTAATTTCTATACCAAATCTCACTACCTCCAAACAAACACTGCCTGTTTCAACTGGGAAATGTTCAGTGGTGAACTGTATATGTATAGCATGTAGATGGGAAATGAACATGATTTGCACCTATCTGCTGAGACCTTGGTGGGAAACCTCCAGCCCATGGGCCTAATTAGGCTTGGCAAGTTCTGGAAGTGCTGGCAGGCTGCTTTGGGCAAACCACACCCATATTTCCCAGACCCAATGTCAAATACGATATCATGGGGGGGGGGGGAGTTCAAGCCATGGCTTGAAACCTCAAACTGTGGCTAAAGGAAGTAGGGGGGGGGCATACCAAGTTCCTACTTTTCAGGCTAAATGCAGCATTTTTGGATTGGGCACCCTTTCTTGCCGCCCTGCATGGCAGCAGAAAAAAGGCACCAAATTTGAAAAGCATCATATTTTGGCTTCAAAGGAATAACCGGGAGGGCACGAGTCCACGCCTGGTCCTTCCTTTGCAGCTGTGGCTTGAGATCAAACTGCAGATGCAAAGGAAGACCTGGGGCTGCCGAGGAACAACTTGTGCAGCTGCAGTACCCACCCAGTACCCTTAACAAACTACAGTTCCCAGGATTCTTTTGGAGGGGGGATAGTCAGCTTTAAATATGCATAGGGTGTGCTGTAAATGCATGGTTTGGTTCTGCCCTTTTTTTGTACAGCAAACCCAGTACATACTTGAAATACTATGAGGTACTAATGCAAATGCTCTTGGCAACCAGTGGGCATTTAATTATGAATGCCAGCTGGGGAGTGTGTGTGTGTGTGTGTGTGTGTGTGTGTGTGTGTGTGTGTGTAAAAGAAGACCAGTGTCAGTTTTTGGAACCCCCGCCCCCGCCCCGGCAGTTGTCTCTTTAAAAGCCACTGTATCAACAGCAGTGAGCAAGTGGAAATGTTTTATCTGTGTGTAGCATCTCAATCTGTTGTCTGCGGAATGAGCTGCGGTTAAAGACATAGACAGGCGAGGACAGTTTTCCTTTCTGATAATTTACAAAATCTTACATCCCAAGCATGAAAAGATGTAATCTACCATTTAGCTGGTACATTTTGTAACAGGACACCAATTCTGATACATTACAGGTGAACACAATCAAACGGCAACGCTGCACAGAAACAAATGCCGGTCGTGCCACCATCAGTACAGCTGGTAGTTTTAAACTGACGGCACAATTACACCTTGATAGTTCAATAGTTCATTAGCAGCTACATTGTGCACCTGTATATTTTCTTTAAACGATGCCAGATAGAGTTGGGTCGGCTGTCTCTTAAAAGCAGTACAGAAAATGCCATGTAGATGCCTCCTTTATTGAGCTTTCAGTCTCTCTTGCTCTTGCAGTCCAGCCATCTGTTAACCTTCCTCAGAGTACCTCACAAAGAGATTATCCACTTCCTCTTTATTTGTATTTTGTGGCTGGATTAGCAAATCTTTCTGTGTTTTCGATGTTCTGTAGATTGCGACACTCTGTAATTACGATATGTAACGAAGAGTGGCTATAGATAGCAGAGATGCACTTATCTGCAATATTACACTTACCAACTTTACTGAACTGTGCAGCTAAACCAGTTAAAAGCTTTATAGCTTGGGGGAGGGGAGGTTAATCTTTTCATGATAAATTGTATTTTCTGGCCAGTAGTCAGGAAGAGCACATTGTTTCATGGTGCATCATGAAATAACTACAGGAAGTCCATCAACACTGTAGTAGCAAACCTTCCATATTAGCTATGCTGGTAACGCTGCAATGCAATGTGTTTAATGTGGCCTTGTCATTTATTCTGAGAACGATTTTAACAACTTGTGGTAAACATTAGAAGTTGGTGGCTAGATAAGTGTAATTATGCTATTGACTTTTGGATGTTTTTCTTTTGCAATACAGAGTATTTAACAGCAAAAGCAGAGTGCATTGCTTATGTGTTCAATGGATTTTACTGCCGTGTAAGTGTACATAGGATTGCATTGTTTATAGATGGCGATATTACTATTAATAATAGCGTGCATTTGTAAATCTTACCTTTTAAAAGTCTTTTCTGGTATCCTCATTTGATTAGATCTTGAGGGCGTGCATTTGACTTTGCATGATAAGTCAATATTGATATTTTGAAATATTAGTCCTGCTTAATATCTAAAATGTAGTCTTAAAATTGAATGTAAAATATCTCATATATTTAATCTTTTTCTGGCCAAAGATGGGTTTCATGTAATCTAGGAGCTTTCTTTCTCCTGGATTACTTTATTTGGTCAACCAAATAACTTTTCCAGTAAAGTAATATCCATGTGGATTTTTGTCAGTCCAGCTGGTACATGCTGAATTATACATAGTTGGGGGTTTTTTGGTGATAGGAATTTACATCTGTCCTGTGTTGCTTGCAGACTATTTCATTTCCACATTCTAGTGGGAGAGAAGTCTGCAAGTTTTTATGTGCCTTTAAGTTTATATACACATTTTTACATGATCTATTTACCCAATTTGCTTATAAGGACAATAACATTAATCAAAACAACAAGAACATAGAAGTTACATATTATTTACAATTTAGACATTCTGATAAGTTCCATTGATATACACAGCCCATATTGTGCCATTTGAGCAATCTAGTCTTGCTCAATGTATCGTCATATGATGATGGGGGACTCCAGTTGTTTTCCTTCTGTGCTATATATTCAATAAAGCAATATCATTGTTTCTGGAAAGTATGCTTGTTTTTCATGGAAGTTGCCTGCGTTCTCACTTGTTTTATTATTTTTTCCATCAGTGCAGCTGGCTATATTTGTCTATACCAGTCCTCCATTAGAGTGTTGAGCATTAGTTTCCCATTGTTTAGTGATGGTTATTCTGGCTGACACAAAAAAGGTTAGGAAATCCTTGTGCAAAGCATCAGTCTCTTCCCTACCATGAATGGATAACAATGCCAGGAGCGGGTCAGGTGCAAGCCCTAGACTTATAATCAGGCCTCTCGCATGCCCAAAATCTCCCAGGCACTGCACAGATCCTACTCATATGAAATTTCTACCCATTTTGCACTCTACTTATGTTCTTTGTTGGAAGGAATAGGTTTACTAATCACAACTGGTTGGCATAAGCAGTTTTGCTGAAGCTCGTAATTCCCATGCTTAGATTATGAACCTCGGCGAGTTTTTAATACTACCTCAAAACTATAAAGGTTTCCAGTTCAGGCTGAGACTTTGCCTTGGCATCAACATTGTTGGTTGTTGTCACTGGGTACAGTCTGCAAAATCACTTCCTCTAACCCTCATTTCTTCTGTCACTTCTACTGTCTAGCTGACTGGATCCTAATCTGGAAAAACTTGTAGTCAAGCAACAATGATTGATTTATATTTAGTGTGCTTCTTACACTTCAAATTATAATACAGTACATAAAAAGGAGAATGAGAGCACTATGCAAAGTTGATGTCAGGTAGAATAGTTTAAATAAAATAATAGTCATTCGTAGTCTAGACACTGGCAGCGATCGTGAAGCAGGAGATCTCTTGAGACTAGAAGTGTTATTCTTTCTTTTGCTAATAGAGACTTGGTGGCATTTTTAACATACCAAGTGAATTAATCAGTACACTAGAGGATAATAAGATAAACCAATATAGATGCCCTAGATATTCACACACGTTATCGTTTCATGTTGGTGCCATGTTTTAATCTTGCAGGAAGCTTTTAACTTTTCCATTTCATGCTCCAGTTTAGCAAAGTATGTCATAAGGAGGAAGAAACCTCTCTGCTTCTTTTTTTGGTTTTTGTTGATCTAGAAAAGACTTCTGTCCTTAACAGAAAAACCGGAATGCACTTTCTCCTTACAATACCAGTGGTGTTTATTTTTAAGTAGACTTCTCTTTGAAACCATATTTTCTAGACAAATGGATGAGTTCATAGGAACTTTGCCATGGAGCTAATATATTTCAATTAAATTGAATTCTTTAGTCACAGTTGAACACAGTGTCAGGTGTGTTCTGATGTCTCTGTTGCAGTTTTGGCTACTTCTTACCTATTTAAAAGCAAGGCTCTTTGTGAGAAGTTCTGGACCCAGGGAAAGTCAACACTTAGGACCCTTCTCAATGAAAAGTATACAAAAGTTTACTTTTCACCTGATATGGTAGTAGCTAGTTCCAAAAGTCAGCTCTTACAAAGCAGCTAAGGAAACTAAGTGGGTCATGTTCTTAGCACAAGCTTTTATATTTTTTTTATGAAACTACTTTGAATATTATGGTTTTAAAGACAATTTCTTGAGCAGTTATCCTTTGAAGACATAATAATGATGGCTCTTATTCAACTGCTTTTTTCCAGCATTCATATGAATATTTTGTCTGTAATTGGTGTTCTTATAAAAACTTGAAGGAGCAGTGTATTAGTGATATGAAGCTGTCTGCAAAAAGAAAAAAAATTGTTTTGATAATTTAAAAGAAACATTCGGTTAACCAAATATGACCATACAGTCGTACCTTGGAAGTCGAATGGAATCCATTCTGGAAGTCCATTTGACTTCCAAAATGTTCGAAAACCAAATTGCGGCTTCTGATTGGCTGCAGGAAGCTCCTGCAGCCAGTGGAAGCCCCGTTGGACGTTTGGGTTCCAAAAGAACGTTCGCAAACCGGAACAATCACTTACGTCATGCACACCTTTTTTGGCCAAATTACATCGTGAAAATTAGACTGCGCTTTAGATTTGATGGTGCAATAGATTTGATTGCAAGCTTGAGAAACACCACTGACAACAAATGCTTTTCTGGTTCCAAGTTTTTGCAAATTGAGGTGTGCATTAGATTCGGTGGCGCATTAGGGAGAGTTAATAGGCAGAGGCACACCTGGCAGTGTCTCCCAGAGAGAGGTGGCACATTAAGAGAAGTGAGGAGGAGGAGCACTTATTCTCACAAGTAGCTGAGCCTTCTCTGCTTAAAAACTTGGCAGGCTGGCAGGGAAACTGGTTGGAACAACTTTTTAAACTCTTGTCTACTCTTGCTGCTAATCTTCAGCTCCTGAACCTTGCCCTTGCTCTCTGACTGGATAACTTGGGGTAGATTCTGCTCTTTCTTTGCCACTGAGTTTGGACCATTAGACTGCTATTATAAAAGTTGTCTGGTCTTGGGCAGAAGCCAGGGCATTCTTATCGAAATATTTTGCTTTTCATTCCAGATAAAATATTTGGAAACTGTGTATGCATCTGTTACAGACAGGCTAGTCTTATCTTCCCTTGCATGGTAGAACCGTAGAAATATGCCCTTTGTATTTTTTACACACAGTTGGCAGAACCACCACTCGCTTCTTAATATCTTAGTTTGAACATGTGGAGAAATCAAACTTGTGATGTGATAAAGGGGAAAGAGATGGAGCTGAGCCAGGTCTCCTTCTAGGAATCAATTCAGTAGTGTTGGGGAAAACAGCAGTGTGGATATGATCCCCCAAGTAAAGCTTCAATGCTCAGCTCCAGATTTCTAATTTATTAAAGTTATGGGAGTTAAGCAAGACAGAAGCAGACTTGAGGAGGGCGTGGGACATGCTCAGAAAGCGGAGGCAGAGGTTCTGTTGTGCAAAGGGAAATCCTTGCACTCACAAAGCAAGTGCATTAGAGCCTGACCCATGTTGATGGTATATTGGACACATTCAATGGAGGGTGTGTCTGGTTTGTTCCTACCACTCCCCCCCCCCCCCTGTATTGGGTAGGAGGAATAATCCATACTTGAGGAACCTGAGAGACATCCTATATCCCATTAGCCCCTATCAGATGACCCATCAAGATGAGTCAAAAGATGTCTATTGGAGTACTGTTTCCTGGTTTTCCTGCTAGATAGGCAGAAACCTCTCTTTGTATATTCCAAAGAGAGCAAGAGTGAAACACAAGATGGTGGTTAGTATTGACTTGCTTAGGGGATTATGACTCAGAAGGTTGTTGGGGCAAAGAAAAGGCTCCTTTGTGACTTCTATGGTATAAAGGTAAAGGTAAAGGGACCCCTGACAGTTAAGTCCAGTCGTGAACAGTATGTAAAAAAATATCCCTCCCTTTTTGCCACTTCATTCTCCATTACAATAAAGGGGTTGATAATTCTTTGGTTTTATAATATGTGGGTACAGCAATTCAAATATTTTATAATATATGGAATGATATTTCTGTGGGAAGTGGGATATGTCTATGGGATATACACTAATCCCTTCTCATGCACTTTTCTCTTCTCTGTTCAAGGCCTCCTTTTTTAAAAAACAAAACAAAACAACACTGCACAGCTGCCACCTCCTTATCTTAACTGCAACACCAACACAAAATACTATTGCTTGCTTTAGATTAATGACAATAGTCTCATGTTTTCGTTCTGCTTCATTATATGCATGCTTCAAATTTGCAAAGCAGTAGTGCATATTTAGGTTTCCTTAATAGTCAAGGCATAATTAATCTGTACTAGTGATTTGAATACCACTTTTCTGCAGAAACTCTGCTGGATTAGTCTAAGCTCCACCTAGCTACCAATAATTTTTTTTGTGAAAAAACATCAACCAGCTAGTGCTACTTGGCCAGTAGTACTGACCCTGGATTTAGGTCTTCAAAAGTCTTTTAGTATTCCCTTTTCTCCCCTATTCACTGTGACTAGAGTCCAACTGATCCCAATTCTATTTTAATATAATAAAAGAAGCCTGGGAGGAAATACTGAATGTTACAGTTAAGATTGGAAGTGAACAACTGTTGAGTTGTTTCTAAAAATTCAGGAGGACTTGAAATAGAGAATGGAACAGCACATTAGATTACCCCATGGAAACGGGAGTGAGGGGAGGTTGGTGTCACTCCAGATACACTTTGTAGCATTGTACCCTATACAGTGGTACCTTGGTACTCAAACGGCTTGGCTCCCGAACAAATTGGCTCCCGAATGCCGCAAACCCAGAAGTAAATATTCCAGCTTGTGGACATTTTTCGGAAGCCAAACGTCAGACGTGGCTTCCGCTTGAGTGCAGGAAGCTCCTGCAGCCAATTGGAAGCTGCGTCTTGGTTTTCGAACGGTTTCGTGAGTCGAACGGTTTCCCGGAACGGATTAAGTTCAAGAACCAAGGTACCACTGTATTAGAAAACAACAACGTTGACTTGTAGCATCCTTAAAGACTACCAAATGTATAGTAGCACACACTTTTGTGGATTTGTTAGTCTTTAAGGTCCTATAAAACTGGTTGGTGCCTTTATATCAGCAGACTATCGCAGCAACCTTCCTGGAAGTTGGTATTATAAAGACTCATTATTAATACATTTTTGTATTCTTACATTAAATAGAAGCCACTGACAAATACGTTTCATTTTTTAAAAAAAATGCCACTCAATTCCATATGTGTCTACTCAGAAGTAAGCACTATTGGGTTTAACTCATGGGGTAGTGTGTTTAGGATCACAGCCTTTAATACAATCTGGCTATATTTGACCCTGGTATCTGATGAGTAAAGTGCTTTTTACAAGCGTAGGAGGGTTAGGAGTGATTGAGTTTTCACTCTTGATTACAGCCAAGAATTATAATCATGCTGTACCTGTTTCTATGGTGCATGTAATGATCATGCTGTTTCATATAATAAAGCAAGAGGCAGCTTGCTATTCTGAGAAGTGTATGATCCAAAGTCAGCGGGGGGGGGGGTAGGTTAGCCTGCTTACTTTTTCAGAAACATGTTGGTTTCAGTATGTTGTCGTTTTTTGCTCACAAAATCCAGGTCTCTTTGTTTATTTATTTAAGGGTTTTTGTTGTTGTTTAAAAAACAACCCAGCACTTTGGCCAAAAAGAGGCTCCCAGATCAGTTCACAGATCTAAAAGGACGGTCCTTGCCCTGAGACTTGTAGCTGAAAAAGATCTAACATGAAAGAGAAATAGACCGGGAGGTAGGAAGAAATAAGCAAACTCTGGTACAAGTTTTTAGTTAGAAGTTCAAGGAAAGGAGGCACAAAAAGTTGCTAGTCTCTCTTTGTTGTGCTGATAAATGAAGTTTCTTCTCTCCTCTCCTCTGCTTTTAGCCTGATGGAATGGCTGCTTCCAGGTGACAGTTGATGGAGAGAAGAGTTTGGCTTTTCAGCAAAACTGGGAGGAGCCCTGCATCTCCGTTCATATTAAATGGTGTCCATGCCGATCATTTTGGATTTAACTCCTCATTCAAGGAGTGCAAACTAACACAACACTAAAACCCTCTGCATTTTCCTAGGACAAGGCCCCACCAGCCCACAGCACAATGCTTACCCCACCAACCTGCTATTTTAAATCCTTATCACTCTGGATATTTTAAATCTTAAATGCCAACAGGGAAGTCACTGCCCAGTCTTGGGATGCAATCAAATGTGGAAATTATTGCATGAGTTTTTCTGATTATAATGCTAGCGCTTGTATCCCAGATTCTACCGTTCCTTTTACACTGCAGTATGCTTTGCATTATGGAACTGTGGCTTTTTGTTAATATACTGCCACATTTTGCTAAATTTTAAATTTTATTCTGGAATACCAACCCAGATTTTGTCATGTGACATTTGTCAAGGGTGTTGCAAATAACATGGAACTGAGTGCTAAACTTCCTCAAGATTCCACTAGTTTTCCAGAAATAGCTTTTATGTTGTGTTGAAAGATCACCTAAAATGTGGAAACTATCAGGTCAGGAAATACCAGGAAAATGCTGTCTGAAAGTAGTCTAGATCAAAACTGATAGGAACACATTTTCCTCCTCCTGAAAGCATGCTCTTTATTTATCCTCTACCACCAAGGTCAAAAGAATGAAAGGGAACTTATAAAACATTAATCCCCAGATGTGTTTTAAGGGCAAGTATCTATCCTTTGACTTTTACAAAGTACAGGGTGTCACTCCTGTATCCATTAGGAAGAAATTTTTGATGTCATCACCAAAGCAACTCCATAGTGGCCTTTAAGTTGAAGGTGAAGAAATGCAGAGAAATGCCCAATTAGCTTATTTTTCCAAATTATGTTGTGACTTCAGCTGCAGATTCATAAATTTGCCATATGATTAGTTGGCATAATTAAATGAAGTAAAATTTCTTCACAGCATCTTTGTGTAACAACCTCATCTATTAAGAGGCTCTCTTACTGCGTGCCACGGGATCAAATTTTTGTTTCTTCTAATAGTTGGAGCATTCTTAAAATATCATATATATATATATATATGGGCCTTTGCAGATATACCTGAATATTGGCCTGAATATAAGCCTCACTTTTCCCCCAAATTCCGACTGTGAAAAGTTTAAGTGTGGCTTAAATTTGCAACCTTACAAAAATTGCCTTTTACGATATCGCTGCTGAAACAGACACACGGTAAAACGGAATGGGTGCGAGTGCCTGCAGAATTTTAAAGGTGCGGCTTATATTTGGGTGTGGCTTATATTCGGGCCAATACAGTAATTATTAACCATATTTTTGAGACTGAGCACTCCCCTCTCTTGAAACTCCTCTGCCTTCATTCACCACATTCCCATGTTTTGGGGTTGCATCTGCCAACTCTGTCTGATGGCACAGTAATTAATGGTTAAGTGCTTCCAGAACACATCTCAGAACCAAATCTGGGGAGGTGTGAGGGAAGTCAAATGCAAAAGCAGGCAGGGGCACAGTCCCGTGGTCCAGTCCTTAACAATGGGTAGCCATTATATCTGCACTGGCTAGATTCCTCCCGTAATATATTTGGAAATTACTTTCACCCCAGAGAGTGACTGATCATCTGGCTATTGCATCCAGCATGTGGTTATTGAACAGCAAGTGTAAAGATTATTAATTTAAGTAAATGAACTGTTTAATAAAAAGCTAAGCACTGCTGAGTCATTTATAACTGCCTTCCAGAGGAACTGTGTTCTGCTTGCTCAGGCATTCATGTTTACTGGATTTCCCTGATGCACCTATTATTTATTATATATTGAATTTACATCCTGCCTTTTGGGTGGCAAACACATCCACAATTAATATTTTTTTAAAAAACACACACATTCTAAAATAGTTTAAACATTCTAAAAACAGTTTCAGTTAAAAGCATTACTCCATCCAGTGATCTCTGTGTTGCCAGTAACAGTATCTTTCAGCCATCAAATGTCTGGGTAAGCAGGGATGTTTTCAAATTCCTCCTAAAAGTTTTTAATAATGGAGACGGGTGGCATTCCACAAACAGGTAATTGTCACTGTCAGGGCAATGCTAACCAGGTGGTGGTACCACCACCAAGTCCTCACCTGCAGATCATAGGGTCTGAGGTGACTGATATTGTGGAAGGTGTTATTTTAAGTACTTAAGCCATTTAGAGCTCTATATGCTTGTACTAACACCTTGAATTGGGTCTGGTAGCTCACTGGCAATCAGCATGACCCTTTCAGGACTGGTGACACACGGTCTCACTGGGCTGCCCCACGTACAAACTCAGCAGCTGCATTCTGCACTGGCTGCAGCCCCATGTAGAGCGCAGGTCCCAAGAGTGCATCTTCACCCTAATTAAAAAGATAGGCTGCTTTTTGCTTGGCTTTGTGACTTTGCTTCTAGAAGAGTGAAGTTTTGCTTAGCAATACCATCATTGTTGTAACCAAGAAATTTCTGCAGTCAAAATTAACTTCTGCACCTGTTCTTGCCATTGGTTCCGCAAGCTGTGCAGTCATGCAGGTTTTATATAGTTCTGGAGGAAGAATTACAATGCCGCTTATGTTTTAGTTAACGCTGGCACAGGTACAGAACCCTACGAGGTTGTAAGCTATCACAACGCTATGAGACCGATACTGGCAGTTTCACAGATTGCAGGTTAACGCAATCTGGGGTTCTCACCATCTTCTGTTGTATCTGGCCATTACTGGTAGCAGATACTTGAATCAGATAATGGTTACTGAATTAAAGTGGGACCTGTGACAAAAAGTTGCCTAGCATCCTAACACCTAAAAGGAGTGCTCTTGTTCAGTGCTCCATCTAGCCTTGAACAGAGGAGATTTCTTGCATCATTCTGGCTTCTTGGGGAAGGAAGGGAGTTTCAGGAAAAGCGGAGGGGGAAAGGACACTTTCCCCCTTCCCTCCCACCCCAAGTCTTTCCTGTGCTATATAGAACCACTGAAATCTTGCTCAGGTGCCTACTGGTGGTAAGATCTATCAGGTGGGCAGTCACAAGGGTCAGGATCTTTTCTTTGGTGGTCCCATCCTTGTATGTCCTTTTGAGTGAAATATTCCTTAGAATCCCAGTGAGGCAAACCCCTTGGGCAAGAGACCAAAAGATTGGGGTTTTAAAGAGGCATTATTTTAACAGAATTTACATGTCATGTTTATGTTACACCAGTGCAGGTACATAACTTCACCAGCATGGAATCCGTTGAAAGGAAGACTCCCAACACGAAGCCACTGTGTTGGAATTCATTGGGAAATTTCATTCTTTAGAATTTGATCCTAGCTCACTGCAGAAAGTAACTGTCCCCATTTAGGTGTTAGTTTCTACTATTGATCTTGCTGTGCTGTTCACTTCTAGTTGCTGCTAGTCTCAGGAGTGGGTCCTGCTGATTGGATCTTATTCATTTGATTGGTTTCTGTATTGATTTGTGCACCACATGCTAGTACTGCGATGTACTTGCTTTCTCTTATATGGCTTGGTGGTTGGTCTCACAACCAAACATGTCCTAGTGTGAGATCTTTCCCTTTCTGTACTAACGGGGTTGAATCCAGCTAAATTTTAAAGTACACCCGTTGAAATTAATGGACCTATGTAAATCATGTTCATTAATTCCAACAGATCTACTCTGATTATGACTTAGTTGGATTCATTCCTGAGTGCACAGTCTGCCAATTTACGTTTAAACTATAAGTTATGCTAAAGATGTGCAATCATATGTGTCTGGTTTTCTGTAATTAATTATCTATAGCACTGGTTCCCAATTAGTTTAGTACCAAGGACCCTCTGTGTTTCAAAAGCCAAGGCATGGACCCCCTACTTTTGATTTTTTTATATATCTCTATGGTAGTTTTTGTTATGTGAATGGTGACACAGACCCCCTGAGTGGGTTATGCAGACCCCCTAGGGCCTGCAGACCACCAGTTAGGAACCACTGATCTATAGGGCTCCTCAGCTTTGTAGGGACTTGCTGCTTACCTTTTGCTCCTCCTCAAGGAGGCAACTTTTGTCAGGATTATAGATTCATAGAATTGTAGAGTTGGAAGGGACCCCGAGGGCCATCTAGTCCAACCCCCTGGAATGCCAAAATCTCAGCAAAAACATAAATAACAGGTGGCATCCAGCCTCCACGTTAATACCTCAAATGAAGGCGAGTCCACCACCTCTCATGGGAGTCTATTCCACAGGTCTTACTACCAGAACAGGTCTTACCACCAGAAAGTTCTTCCTGATGTTTAATCGGAATCTCATTTCTTTTAACTTGAATCCTACCCTCTGGAGCAGGAGAAAACAAGCTTGCTCCATCTTCCATGTGACAGCCCCTTGGATTTTTGAAGATGGCTACCATATCTCCTCTCAGTCTCCTCCTTCCCAGGCTAAACATACTCGACTCCCTCAGCCCTTCCCCATAAGGCTCGGTTTCCAGACCCTTGATCACCATCGCCATAATTTTATTATTTATACCCCATCCATCCGGCTTGGTCTCCCTCCTCTGCACACGTTCAAGTTTGTCAGTATTCTTCTTAAATTATGTTGTGGCGAGAAGTCATAACTCCCCTTTTACCAACCACGGTTTCAATCCTAATAGTGCCTGCTATTTAAAGAACTGCAACAACTCCAGATATGTTCAATGCAGTTACACATCTTAATGCATCAACTCATGCATCTTATGAAGTGGCTCTGGCCCACAAAAGCTTATGCCATCATAAAGTTGTTAAATCTATAAAGCTTCACAAGGGCCTTGGTTTCTGTTACAGCAAAAGCAAAGTTGGCTGCCATTCTGGGATTTATCAAAGAAGAAGAAAAATGGTGTCTTCAGACCCATTAGTAGCATGATGTGCATCAGTTCCTCTTTTAAAAAGTACATGGGGTTGTATCCTACTAAGTTCTTTTCAGAGTAGACTCACTGAAATTAATGAATCCAAGTTAATTATCCGCATTAATTTCAGTGGGTCTTCTCTGAGTATGACTGATTTTGGATACAATCAAAAATTTGCAAACGTACTAATTGCCTCGCTTCATTTGGTGCAGGTTTGTGTATAGTTTGCAGGTGCTTATTTTAGAAATACAGCTCTTTTGTGAGATGAAACAAAAATACAGAAATCCCATGAACTTCCACCCAGTTAAAAACACACACACATTTTTTGCAAGGCAAGTCCTAAAGTGAAGGGTTTTTGTTTTTTTTAGTGCAACGCGAGTGTAACACCAGCTCCTTAATGTTTTATTTTGCCTTTTGTCCCGAGTTATTTTTAGAGCACTTAGCGGGTGTGTGTGTGGGGGAAATAAATTAAAAGAAGATAAATAGCAATGTGTCTCCTTTTGGAAGCCAGAATGTGAAACACATTTTGACAGCTCTTTCTTTTGGAGAGATGGTCAGGCGTGCAAATTATCATGAAGCAAATGAAGGTACTCCAATGCAAGGCCTGTATAATTTATGATTCCTACACATTCTAATAATATGGTGGGGCAGAATTATGACTTGAGAGTACCTTTGGGTGAGAAAAAGCAATGAAATAAAAAACATTCATGGGGTTTCAAAACAATAACACCAATGAATGATTAATAATTAGTAAATCATCAAGCACTGATACATTCTTAATGCGTTCTTCCAAAATGAAGCTCCACCTTTGGGCCTTGCTTTTTTACATGCTTGTTTTGCCAAGCAGGTGGGAGATCTCAATGGTGTAAGGAACCGCTATGATGTCTGAAATAAAATACTGTTTTTATAAAATTGGGACCATGAGATCATGGCTGACATAATGTCTATTTCTCTGAGTTCTCTATAATTATACGTGTCTCTCTCCTTCTCCCTTTGCTCTGCATTTATTCATCCTGACTTTTTTTTATAAAAAAAAAAAAACTTGTTGAGAGCTGTTTTTCTCACAGCACAATCCTATGCATGTTTACTCAGAAGTAAGTCCCATTGCATTCAACATGCTAAACATGCGCTGTGGTCTAAACCACAGAGCCTAGGGCTTGCCGATCGGAAGGTCGGCAGTTTGAATCCCTGCAACAGGGTGAGCTCCTCTTGCTCGGTTCCAGCTCCTGCCAACCAAGCAGTTCGAAAGCACATCAAAGTGCAAGTAGATAAATAGGTACCGCTCCAGCAGGAAGGTAAACGGTGTTTCCGTGTGCTGCTCTGGTTCCGCCAGAAGTGGCTTAAGTCATGCTGGCCACATGACCCAGAAAACCTGTCTGCGGACAAACGTCACATCCCTCGGCCAGTAAAGCGAGATGAGCACCGCAACCCCAGAGTCATTTGCAACTGGACTTAACTGTCAAGGGTCCTTTACCTTTACCTTTACCTTTTTATGTCGACACCTAGTTGGTTTAATTGTGAAACCTCCCATTGTAAACATGGTGAGTTCTGTAGGCATCTCCTTTCATGTGTTTTGTTTTTGTTGAGATGCGAAATAAACTAATGCAAATATTAATTGTAATCCTCCACCCTCACCCCCACCTCCAATTCATCCTCCATTGTGTGATAAACGAAAGCATACAAATGGCATTTCTTTTAAAACAAAAGCTAATCAGCTTTTGAGCCCAATGTTGTTGGCTGCATTCCACTGAGATCTCTTCACTGAGAAATAGTAACATATTAAATTTGAGTGCTAATTTGTGGAAGCCTGGTCTTCTTTTATATAAACAGCCCTTATCCACTTCTCATGCTGCTGCCAGTATGTGGCAACAATGTGCTTATGAACTTCCATTCCTCCGTGCAAGGAGCTTGTAGGACTGGATTATACTCTGATCCTTTGAAGCCCTACGGTTCACAAAGCCCTATTTCCTATTTCAGGCCATAAATTTTTAACAGATCCAAGTTCTAGGTTAATGTTTATCCATTTGCTGCAGGCTTGGCTTCCCACCGAGTTTAATTTTCCCATACCAAGTTTCCTCATTGTATCAGAGCCACTTCACAGATTAGGGAGGAAGAGAATTTAGGAAGTACTGAGTGCACTTGTGGTGCGTGCTGTCATGTTTGAAGTAGGTACACAAAACTTCTGCAGCAAGGACACAGGGCAGGCGTTGTGTATTGCTGATTTGTATATATACCTGTCGAAAGAGACGCACATAACTGCTTGAGTTTTGACAGCGTGTGTTCATTTGTACACACAGCGATGCTCTTAATCTGTCAGATTGGTGTGATGCAAACTGCCGACCTTCCGATCGGCAAGCCCTAGGCTCTGTGGTTTAGACCACAGGGCATGTTTAGCATGTTGAATGCAATCTCTCAGATTGGTGTGATGCATTTATTCAAAGCAACCTACACAGTTTCCAAGAGCACAGCTATAATTACTGGTGTCCTTGTTGTCTCTGGGACAGGAACATGGTGGCGTATTGCAGTTTCTCTGTAGCTGCCTTGCCGATCAATCTGATGCATGTTTCCTTAGAACTCAGCCCTGCTAAAGTCTGGTCTCCTGGAATAATAGAAAGGGCTCCACTACTTCAACACTGTGCTTATCTCTTTGAAAATTCATTGAAAGCATGAAAACTCCAGGCCAGTTCTTCTTTCTCTGCTGTGTTTAGTTTTCTATTTATATGGGGGGGGGGTTTCTTTCCATAAGGGAATATTTAGAAATGCAATTTCCCTACCTGCAGTTGTATACGCCATTCTAACACTTTAAAACAATGTTTCTCAAACTTGGGTCTGCGGTTGTTGTTGGACTACAACTCCCATCATCCCTAGCTAGCAGGACCAGTGGCCAGGGGTGATGGGAATTATAGTCCAAAAACAACTGGAGACCCAAATTAGAACTCCTAAAGTGTAGGACAGTGCAGGACATTGTTGACCCAGGTCTTGGGAGGACCAGGTTTGAACTCCTTACAGTGGTCCCAGGCTGTGTGTGGGCTTGAGAAGGTATGAAAACTCACATTGGTTGGTTCTCAAACAGTCCCTTCCCTGCGACATAGTCTTCCATGCAGCAGCCTGAGTCCTAGGCTTGGGAGGTGGGGTTTAAAAGCACCTCAGTGGTTATGATCTCACATGGTTCCTCTGACTTGCGGTAAAAAAGAGGTTCCAGTGCCCTTTTAGTTGCTTCAGTGTTGCAACAGTACCAGGAGATGGAAGCTCATTGCAAATTGAACTGGCTTTCCCCCAGTGCAGCCTATGCTTTTCATGACCAGTTTGGGTTGTTGAAGCTTAAGCCAGAAGCGCAGACTCATAGAAATTTTGGATCTTGCCTGAGCCCTCCATGCCAGTTTTATTCCAGAGGGTCTCCCAACCCTCAGTGGCAGTTTTTCATGGAGGAGAGAGGGGGCTAAAGTGGGTTGGGGGAAACGGACAGAAAATGGATGATGGGACTTATGCAAGCACTTTCCGCTAAGGCAAACCTCCCACTGGATGTGACCCATTGTTTTCTCCCTAATCTGTTGTTCACAAAAGGCTTTTTATCTGTGCCTGCACACCCCTCCCTGCCCTGACAAAGGATGCCCAGCATAAGCAAGAGGTGTAAGCCATTTATTTCATTTTTTATGTTTATAATAGATGATTTACCTTTATTTGGGTGGAGACCACTTCTCCACTAAGCATGTATATACTGAAAGTTATGAAGTATATCAATATATTTTGACCTTTATTCTTAATTTTAAGATCATTTATTTTGAATACATGGAAAACATGGATGGACGGGGTATAAATAATTAAATTATTGTTATTATTGTTATTATTGTTGTTATTATTATTAACGTGAAAGGATAAGTTCTGAAATGAATGGGCCATTGTTGTAGTCTGCAAATCCTGGACTGGCTTATACAGATTGGTAGAACTGAGTTTTAGTGGCAGAGATTTAAAAACGATGTTGCAATCAATGGGATTTAAATGTGTTTGCTTAGAATGTGACCATAATTTTTAGTTTCATTGTATTGTTACCCCTTCAGAACCTGGAGGCGAACTTAAACATTGATTTAACCTTATCATATGAACACAACAGTTGTTTGGCATTTTGCTGTTTACTTTGGTTGTAGCAGAAGCATGACAAATACACATATCTTTCCCCTGAAAATAATAGCATTGTACAATATGCTCAACAACAAAAAACAACAAAAAGTGAAGACAAACCCATTCAGTGATTTACAACTATGGGTGCTTATTTTCCTCACATTGCCACACAATCTCTTTGAAGCATGATTTTAAAAACAGTGTTCTGAGCCCGATAAAAATATTTTGCTTATACAGCTGATGTTCCCATGTGCATCTGTGACCTTCTGTTTGCTGCCTAATCATCATTATTTTTTTCTGAATTATATTTACAGCTGGTGCTGCCATACCAGTTAGGCAGATATCCCAGATAAACCCCTACTTTTGGCTTGTATCACATCCTCTTTTGCCTTGACTACCATATTTGGAGGCATTAGGAAGCTAAACTACTAGGAATAGAAAGCTGTCTGATTTTTTGAGGCACTGATGTGATTAAATGTAATGCAATACATTTGGTATGAGCTTTTAGAGGATAAACATTCCTTTGCTTACTGTAGGTAGCTTTGCATCTGGCCTGGATGCAGTTCATTGTGCTCCCAGGAAAGAGAGCAAGAATACGGAACTGTCGGGGGGGGGGGGAGGAAGTGGGGGTGGAAACCCAAGTCAGCCAAAACTGAATTCTGCCTGCAGGTGCTGTTGAGTTAAATCTACACTATAAAAGTAAGAAAGCACTACTCTAGCACTTGGGGATCTGTAGCATATATTCTATTTGAAATATTTCCTTTTTTAAAAAAACAACAACCTGGCAGCTTTCATTACAGTACAAAAGCTTTTCCAATAACCCTCTTTGCTGCTGTCTAATTGTTCGTTTATGTGCAAGTGATGTGATACCAATGTGCTGAAGATAGACTTAGGTTTCGTTACCGGTGCTGCCAGTAGACACAATCCGCTGAGACATTGATCTGTGTTGACCCTCTTCAGAGCTAGGGAGAACACATCTGCGTTTTTGCAAAGGTCCTGTTCATTTCAGCAGGGCTTGCTTTGGAGGATTTCCTGGGGGGCTGCACCAGTGTTAGAATTAGGAGCTAAACCTAGGTCATGGGCACAAAAGGTAAAGGACCCCTGGATGGTTAAGTCCAGTCAAAGGTGACTATGGGGTTGCAGCGCTCATCTTGCTTTCAGGCCGAGGGAGCCGGCGTTTGTCCACAGACAGCTTTCCAGGTCATGTGGCCAGCATGACTAAACAGCTACTAGCGCAACAGAACACTGTGACAGAAGCCAGAGCATACGGAAACACCGTTTATCTTCCCGCCACAGCGGTACCTATTTATCTACTTGCACTGGTGTGCTTTTGAACTGTTAGGTTGACAGGAGCTGGGACAGAGCAATGGGAGCTCACTCCATCACAGGGATTTGAGCAGCCAACCTTCTGATGGGCAAGCCCAAGAGGCTCAGTGGTTTAGACCACAGTGCCACCCGCGTCCCTTATGGGCACAACAATGGAACGTCTAGGCGTACTTTTTTTATATAACAAGAATACAAGAAAATGAATGAACTTCAGCTAAAATGTTATATTCATTTTTCACATGATCTGAAGACTGCAAAAAACAAAGCCATGCTTCCCCTACCTCCCCTCCCCCCGGTAGTCCAAAACAATGGGAGTTGTTTTGAACTACATCTCCCATTAGTCCTGGCCAGCAAGGTGTTAGGGGATTAAAAAAGCATATGAGTCCAGATCACAAAGTAAATGTCATTTCTAAAAACCAGAATAACTTGGGAGAAAAGGATTTGCAGTAAGATGTTTATGATCCATATTTCCCATAACTTGTTTCTTCTGTTCTTTGCAGTATTCAGACAAACCAGTTTTATTACTGCAAACTCAGACTGGAAAAAAATAATGCTTCAGGTTAATCAGAATTGAAACCGTGAGTCTGTGAATGCCAAGCTTCTAACAACGCACCAATCTAAACTGATGCCACCTGCAATTTGTATTAAAAGTCCGCTTCAGTTCAGATCTCCATATGCTTCTCATTATTATTATTATTTATTTATTTTTGCACTCCAGATCAGTAGTCTTTAATATTTTCATTTGTAGTCTTCAACTTGACACCCAGACTTTAACCTGCAGCATGAGGTCTATGTTCATTTTTTGTCTCTGTGTCTGTGTTCTCACTCGCATCTCTGTCTCTCTTTGTATCTAATTTTCCTGATTTTCCTCACTTTTTGTTTCCCTCGCTACAATGGTTACAAAAAGAAAATGGTGGCAGTATCTCTGGAGTGAATCCTGACCCACTAGCTGAAGATAATCAGTATACTCAATACCCTGTTTGCATATTCTGTATAGTTGGTGGGTTTTTTTACATTGAAATGCACACAGACAGCATTGAGGAAAATGTGTTTCATTGGATAAGAGTATCAATTTAGCATGAGCAAAAGCAACAGTTGGATCAGTTTTTGATGTGGGTCTGTCTTACTCGTTTGGAGTTTTTATTTGACTATTGCAATTCCAGATGATGAATGGAGACAAAGGTGCATTCCTGCTTTCCAGTTTAAATGGTTTTAACTTTATGTGGGAAAAGATTGGTGGACAACTACCCCAGAGTTTTTTGATCTACTGCCATTAAGTGAATCCCTTTTGCAAGGCAAATATGGCATATATGATCTGTTTTGATGGATTATTAAGAAATTTGTTGGATTTTTGAGAACCGATTATGCATCTGGGAAAGTATATCCATTTTTCTTCTGTGCTATCACTAGGGCAAAATGGGGTTAAAAATAGGTGTGGATAATATATACTACATATCCCAGGTTAAGTGATAGCCTGCTGAAGAAGCATGCACATTTTCTGCTTGTGTATGTATATGTTTATACATACATGCTGTGACTAGTGACTTAAGGCTTCAAAATGTGTTGTGTGAAAGTATCCATGGGAGGCAACCCAGCAAAAACACTGCTTCTGTGCAATCACCACTTATTTATTTCAAATAAATGCAGCTCATGTGAGGGTAGTGCTTTGAGAGCTGATCCCCCAGTCAATTTAATTAGAACAGTTCTCCTTTAATACAAGATTCCCTTTCCTTATCCTGATGACTTTGATGCTCTTTTAGGTTTGAGATAACCATAAAATAGAACAGCATACTCATCTGTTACCTTGACAACAGCAAGGCTTGCTGCAGGCAGTGATGGAGAGGCTTCAATTGCACATGCACATTGTGTTAATTTTTCCTTGTGGCATTATTGCTGATTATCTCTGTCTACAGTTACTTATTTCATTTTTTTTGAAAAATTATAGTTTTGAGCTCTGAATGAATCACGATATTTCTAGAACAAGTCCTTTCCCCCAGCCAAATGTCTAAACTTAAGGAACCAGGAAGTGTGTAAACAGCAGCATGGAACAATCCTGAAATCTCCCAATTTTTTAATGTATTGAAACATGACACACACCATATACGGTGTTATCTGGGATACAACAACTGCCTTGTACTGTAATTCCTAGCTTTGCTTAATAAGACCTTAAACTGAGTTCAGAGGGCTTTTCTGTCTGAAGCTTTGCAAACTGAAGCTGCTTAATTTCAGTATTTATTTTAAATAACTTGTTTGTGTTCAATGCCAATTGTGAAATCAATTATTAATTCATAATTGTAGTCTTTGTTTATACAGCATAATTTCCATAAATATCTGCTATGTAGGAAATATTGCCAGGATTATACAATATTTGGACACCAGTTGTGTAGCTACAAAGAAAAACAACTGAAGTCTTTAAAAAATTGGTAGTTTTTTAAAGGTAATCAGTGGGTTGGATCCAGACTAAATTAGCTGATCTTAGGTACTATTGAAACCAATGGGATAAGTTAGTCATGGCTTAATTTAAGTATCATTTATTTCACTGTGAACTAAGTTCAGCTGATTTAGACCGAGTCCAACTCTGAATAGTACATTTTTCATTTATATGTAGTATAGTGTAGCACACGGGTGTCAAACACAAGGCCCGCGGGCCAAATCCGGCCCGCGAGACCTCGTCATGTGGCCCGTGGCATCAAGGGCGAGGAAGCGAGCTTCTCGTCCTTTTTACTGGTCCCGACGCAAATTTTAGGGTCCGCACTCCGGCGGAGGCTCTCTGCCTTTCTAAAAAGTGACCCACGCGAACAGCCTTCCCTGCCTGCTTGCAGACAGGGCTCCAAACGACGCGCCCCGTCGGCGCTGCCTACCGGCCGGTCCCGCAACTTTCACTTGCCTCGCGGGCCGGGCAAAGAGGCTTTCTGCTCGCTCGGTCCAGTCCGGGGCTCGCTGCGGAGGAGGCGGTCCCGCGAAGCCGAGCTCGGAGCCGGCTGCCTCCGCCCCTCGGAGCCTCCCAGGCGCGGCTGCTCGAGGGGGGGGGGGTTGCGCGCGCGGCAACTTTTGGAGCCCGAGAGAGCCGCGGAGGCTGGCAGCGAGGGCAGGGAGCGAGAGCCACGCTTGGGACGGCACTCGCTCGGGCCGCAAGAAGAGGCCACTGCGGCGCTGCAGCTGGCAAGGAGATGGCTGGGGGCGCGGGCAGTGGGGCCAGGGGCTGGCTGGGGGTCACCCTGGTGGGTAGGTAGCGGGGCCGGCAGGCGGGTAAGGGAACGGCGGAGGCGAGTGGAGAGCGGGGACCCGGCGCAGGTCCTGCTGCAGGCAGCGCGCCCCGGCTGGGCTGGGAGAGGCGAAGCTGCTGCTGGTTCAGCTGCGCAGAGTGGGGTGGAGGAAGCTGGGCGGGCGGTGTGCCACACCACAAAGCAGGGGCGCCTCCCACCCCGAAGAGGACCGCGCCGGCATCTGGGCAGCTGGAGCAAAGTGGGAGCCTGCCAGCAACTTGGCTGCGGGAGCCTGGCTACGAAACACCGCCCCCCTCCCCACGCCAACACATTGGCTTTCTCCGGGCCGGAGGACTTGGCGGATAGCCCCCTCCCCAGGAGCAACTGCAGCAGCTCGGGGCCCCAGCAGGACATCCTGGCCACCCGCACCCGCAGTGCCGCTGGGGCTCCCTTGCAAGGAAGAAACTGCTGCTGCCAAACTGCAGCTCCGTATCCTCCGACTCCTGAGTGCGGCAGCAGGGTGGGGGGAGGCAACATTTGCTTCTGCTCTGTTGGGACAGGCTCCTGTCTCCTCCCTGTTGGAGCTCCAGTCTGCCTGGAAGCCCATCTCGTCATCTTTTTAAAAAATCATTATTATTTCTTCTTCTATTTTTATTTAAAATCGTACTGGAATAGGTATAGTAAATAGTGTATAGGTTCAAGACAACACACACCAGTGCCTAAGGAAAAATAACTTTGATAAAGTCCTACAGATACAACCGGCCCTTTGAGGGTGACCAAACTGCTGATGCGGCCCCCAATGAATTTGAGTTTGACACCCCTGGTGTAGCATTTTTGTATCGGTTGTATAGGTATTTCAGTCAATTGGGCATTTGAAATACCCGAACCATTCAGTAAAAGAATATTACAATTTTTTTCTTGCTGTTTTACAGGAGCAAATAAAAGCATGTTCTTTACTTAGAACGTTCTTTAATTTCCCCTCAGAGAAATATGGACTGGGCAATGCTAGCTTCTGGTGTGAAATCTTGAAATGAATTCATAGCCAGAAGCAGCAGCCCAACATATACCAATAACAGCCGTCCTGTTAGAGTAAAATTAGCAATGATCTTAACACCAAGTAATTTGCTAAAAGAAATTCACTTTCCATTTTGAGGCCATTGCTAACTACTTAACAGCAGCGCCCTATTTTATTACCTTGGGTTGCCTCCTGAGTGACGGCTGCTTTCTTTATTCTCCCAGCAATATTGTAAGGTTTCCTTGACAGTCTTGTCAGTATGAAGGGGATGGTGGAGTCTGCCAAGAAATACAGGATAGCTTTAGCACCTCATGGAAGGCATGTGGATTCCAGGCTCAAATCCAGAGTGGTGGTTTGCTTTGCCAACCTGAAGCCCATATTTGATGCAACGAGAAGAGCTTTGTTCCTTAAATAAAGCATTTCAACCCACACAGTATATTATGATAGCTCAGTTTTGTTGTTAATTTTTTTCCATTTATTTTGGGGTTTTTTTTGCAGGTTAGTAAGGAAATCATAAGAGAAATGTATGAAGGGAAAATAGGGTTCTGCCCTCCACCATGCCCAGCAGCCTGGTATTTTTTTTTTTGGGGGGGGGGAGCCTTAGTTTTGCACAAAATATGTGAAAAGCCAGCTTTACAAAAATAATAATAACGTGATCCTCATTATAGATACCATTGCAAATTCTCACGTTTGAAGAAGCTGTAATTTCTCCTTTTTAAAAAATCAAGTAACCCATTATTTTTTGACAGAACTGGTGATTTTGAAAGGGGAGTGGCAAGGGGAGTATGTTGGATGGCAACACCACATTCTAACACCAACCCAGTGGAGTAGCCTATTAGCAATGGGTTTACTGCTCTGTTTCTTTCTCCTTGCCATCACCGTCCTCTTCGTCCTCTAGGTCACTTTGGGATTCCTGCCACCTTACAGTGGTCTACTTGGGAATAAAATGACTGCCACCTCAGCTCAAGTCTTCTGCTTGGTAGCTTCAGCCCATCATTCCTCCTGATCTCCCACACCCTTTAACCCAGGGGTGTAGCCCACAACGTCTTGAGTAATGCAAAAACACTTAACAGCCCTTGAGCTTGACCCAGAGGCCAGTACTGCCCAGAAATGCAGTTGAGAAATTTATTTAAGAGGAGAAACAGGGGGCATGCACAGAGTATCGATCTATCCAACTGTATGCTGCCATGCCTTGTGCTGACCATGATTAATAGCTAAAGGGGCAATTGACCATTGAGGAGGACCCACATAGTTGGGGGGATGCTGGAGAAGATGCAGTTAACACCAACCTTCACCTGAAGAAGGTGAGGTGATGGTGATGGCTAGGCCTTTCCTGCCAGACAGAAATGTGAATACATGGGATGCCAGTTTAGGACATGACTGGCAGGGCAACATGATACGCAGTTTGCTATTCCAGCCTATTCCATGGAAGATTTTAAATGTCAGTCTATACAGTTTCAGGAATTTGTGACTGGTGGGCAGGGGATTCTCTTTATGTAGTGCTGGTCTCCCCCCACCCTTTTAAATGATGCTTATTAGTGCCTGGACCTCAGACTTTATTATTTGTTACATTGGGTTGGATCTAGACTTAGTTGTACAGTGGTACCTCAGGTTACAGACGCTTCAGGTTACAGACTCCGCTGACCCGGAAATAGTTCCTCGGGTTAAGAACTTCGCTTCAGGATGAGAACAGAAATTGCGGCATGGTGGCAGCGGGAGGCCCCATTAGCTAAAGTGGTACCTCAGGTTAAGAACAGTTTCAGGTTAAGAACATACCTCCAGAACGAAGACTCTTGACTACCCCAATTTTTGTTGTTGTGCTTTGGCTTTTGAATGTCACTGTGAGTTTTATAGAACTGAGTGTCTGATAACGTTTAACCAATATTTAACATCTTATTCAAAATGCCTTATGTACAAGAAGTTTTAATTTATGCGGCACCTAAGGTTTCAGTTTACTGTAGTATATACTGTAGTATTCATTTATCCACAGCTTTTATTGAATACAGTATGAGTAAATCACAGCTTTGTTATTTGTTAAAAGATGAAACTAGTGATAGTTCAGATTCCACCATCATATTGCATCTTATGCACTTTTTAAAAATTGCTGTGAATCTTTCAAGTAAAGATAGTGCTTTTTTTTTAAAAAAAGGTTTGAACTGCCCTTTGTTTTACATTATTAAAAAGAACAGAGTGGTGCTCTTTCTGGAACACGTATTGGATTTGTTGCTATGTGGGTTAGAAAGAAAATCTGCTTAATGCAGAAATAAGATCTTGAATCCTAAAGAGGTGCTGTGGACAAAAGGTAGATTGGGGTCTACTAGTAGATCTCTCAGTATGTTGTTGTTGTTTGTTGTTTAGTCGTTTAGTCGTGTCCGACTCTTCGTGACCCCATGGACCAGAGCACGCCAGGCACCTCTGTCCTCCACTACCTCCCGCAGTTTGGTCAAACTCATGCTGGTAACCTCGAAAACACTATCCAGCCATCTTGTCCTCTGTCTCCCCCTTCTCCTTGTGCCCTCCATCTTTCCCAGCATCAGTGTCTTCTCCAGGGAGTCTTCTCTTCTCATGAGGTGGCCAAAGTACTGGAGCCTCAGCTTCACAATCTGTCCTTCCAGTGAGCACTCAGGGCTGATTTCCTTTAGAATGGATGCGTTTGATCTTCTTGCAGTCCATGGGACTCTCAAGAGTCTTCTCCAGCACCATAATTCAAAAGCATCAATTCTTCGGCGATCAGCCTTCTTTATGGTCCAGCTCTCACTTCCATACATCACTACTGGGAAAACCATGGCTTTAACTATACGGACCTTTGTTGGCAAGGTGACGTCTCTACTTCTCAAGATGCTGTCTAGGCCTGTCATTGCCCTTCTCCCAAGTAGCAGGCGTCTTTTAATTTTGTGGCTGCTGTCACCACCTGCAGTGATCATGGAGCCCAAGAAAGTAAAATCTCTCACTGCCTCCATTTCTTCCCCTTCTATTTGCCAGGAGGTGATGGGACCAGTGGCCATGATCTTCGTTTTTTTGATGTTGAGCTTCAGACCATATTTTGCGCTCTCCTCTTTCACCCTCATTAAAAGGTTCTTTAATTCCTCCTCACTTTCTGCCATCAAGGTTGTGTCATCTGCATATCTGAGGTTGTTGATATTTCTTCCGGCAATCTTAATTCCAGTTTGGGATTCATCCAGCCCAGCCTTTCGCATGATGAATTCTGCATATAAGTTAAATAAACAGGGAGACAAAATGCAGCCTTGTCGTACTCCTTTCCCAATTTTGAACCAATCAGTTGTTCCATATCAACATCTCAGTATGTTACAGTAGATCAAAAAAGGGTTCAGATTCTAAATTATTAAATAATTATTAAATCATATGGACAACAGAAAAGCTTCCCTTCCACCTTGCCAAAACCAAACAAAAAAGCTGTAGCATTTTGTGGATTTTTGTGTTACAGGATTGTGACCTCAGTTCTGGAACTGAAATTATTGAGTTGAGAATGTGTCCAGAGGCACAGTGACCCTGTTCCTTAATTCTAAGAATATGGTCACCCTCCTGACCTACCATTTTGCATCTGGCTCCAAAGAAAAGCAACCTCATTATTACTGATGTCCACAGTTATATGTGCACAACAGTTATTTCCTTTAAGAGAGGGGTGGCTAACATCTGACCCTCTGGATGACGTTGGGCTACAGCTCCCATTATCCCTAAGCACTGGCTATAGTGGAAGCTTGGGCTGATGGGAACTGAAGTCACACAACAACATTTAGAGGGTCACAGGTTCTCCATCCTTGCTTTAAGAACATATGAAACCCCCTTCTCAATTAAATCAGTGTTCTATCTAGCCAGCCAGATACTCTAGGAAGCTCGGAAGCAGGGTATGAAAGCAGTAGCTCACCTCTAGAGTAGTAGTAGGTTTTAGAAGTGAGCTTTTGGATGGTTTAGTTGACTTATTACCGTTATCTCTCTCTCCAGGTTTTCCACACATATTCTAATGAAGATTATGACAGGAGAAATGATGAAGTAGACCCGGTGGCTGCATCAGCAGAATACGAACTAGAAAAACGTGTGGAGAAGCTGGAGCTTTTCCCAGCAGAGCTTGAAAAAGGTATGCATTCTACAAATGCTATGCTACAGAGCATTTTTTTAAATGTATACAGTGTCATACAGATATGTAGTAGAATTGCAAGACTTTGCCAGAAAGGGGTCATGAAAAACCTGCCATAGCTTAATATGCAGTGTGCAATTTGTATAAATAATTCTTGGATATTAAATAGTATTATTATATTATATTATATTATATTATATTATATTATATTATATTATAATCCAGTTGAGGTAACATGTTAATTCACATCTGCAGTAGAACATTGGCTTCAAACCTTGTCAACCTCAAGTAATCTTCTGAGGGGTTGATCCCCTCATATCCGCAGTCACAAACCTGTTTTCAGAAACCCCCTTTTAGGGCTCATTCAGACTTCCTTTTGTGCTACATTTCCAGGCACAAGTCCAGGCTTTAAAGTTCCATATCTGAGCAGTTTTTGGTTTTTTTGCTTTATCCTGGTGCTTCTCCAGATTGCCATTTGCTCCAATTCAGTGGTAAAAAACAGGTTTTCTCTGGAAAAGCAACAGGACAAAAAACAAGAACACTTGGACACGGAGCTTTAAAGCCCAGAACTCTGCGTGGCAAGCACAGTGTAAAGGGAAGCCTGGACGAGCCCTCAGTTTCAAAATAGATTTGCCAAGTGTCTCTTTGAGATATGTGTGAGTAGGGTTTTTGTTATCCAGATCTTAATGTTTAATGCACTGGTTCTCCCCCCCCCCTTCCCAATTTCTGTTATGGAAAACTGCTTTTTAGAAGTATCCTGAACTCAGTATATATTAGTGGGCCATAATTCCTTTGAACACAGGATTTCTTGATTGGCAGCCATTGCAGAAGGAGCAAGATAGGCTTCTTTCTCCTTCCATCGCAAAAAACGATTGGGGCTACTTGACTTCCATGATAGGAAATAAGAAATACTGTAAGTCCATTGAAATGTTATGGCTTTATGAGTTAGGGAGGATGAATGACAATGTGTGTTTTACTCTTTGTACATGCAGTTATAAAGTCATAAACAAAAATTTCATGGAAGGTTTTACTCAGGTGGGGAGAGAGAACAGGATTCAAAATGTACTAATCCAAGTGTGAAAAATGCTTAACAAATATATGGATCTGCTTTGATTTATCTGCTTCTCAGATGAAGATGGACTTGGCATCAGCATTATTGGAATGGGAGTTGGAGCAGATGCAGGCCTTGAGAAACTGGGCATTTTCGTCAAAACAGTAACAGAAGGTGGAGCGGCAGAAAGAGATGGCAGGTGAATAATAATACAGTATGCTGTTGTGACTATAGATTGGGATTGCTTTAAAATACAGCTCCTGTCTGATTTTGTTCACAGGCTTCATCCAAAACCTTGTAGCTAAAGGTTTTCTTGAGGCCCCTATTCCTAGTATGGCCTTCTAATTGGCTGAAAACCTACTTGAGCCTATGAACGTTCCCCACCAGTTCTCAAAAACATTTCTGTTCATTGAAACGTTGCTTTGTTCTGCAAATAGCGTTGTCAGGTGGACTGTTTCATGGGTGAGAAAGGAAATAAAGCACCCTCTCGTTTGGGAATGATCCTTCTAACCTCACAGCAATTCTGGATTTCAGTGCAGACCGAGATCTGCACAGAATCTGCTCCATCCCAGAACTAATATTGTTTGTTTCATATTTCTAGCCACAACTTTATCTTTTCACAGTATGTAACATTCCCCCCCCCCCCAGCTTTACTTGCTGTGTACATTCATTGATTTATTGGTATGTAAAATTAAGTTTTGTATGTCTCCATGGCAAGCTGCTACATATTTGTTGAATGTATCAGGACCCTTTTTTCCGATGGGAAAACTTGCTATCTATTTCCCCCCTACTTGCTGTAGCTTCAGTGCACAAGCAGTGTTTTGCTTGTTTTGGAGGCTCATGGTGCACAGATTCTCTACTTTTGAGACAAAATAATGTCGTATTCCCTCAAAATAACTGTGATTATCTATGTATGGTTGACCTTGCACCATTGCGTTACCTTCAGAATGCGGAGTGCTTGGGGGAAAATTGTTTACTTTTCCAGGTCACTCCCCGCAAAATACCCTTTCATGGGTCAAAAGTGAAATTTAAAGTAAAATACAGCACGATTTATATAGGTCATCTCCTTGCTCTATAAAAGTGGAGTGATGTTATATTGCAAAAGGAAACTGAAGCTCTTACAGAATGAAATCTAAAAGTAAAGTCAAATCAATAATTTAAAAAAGTCCCAGGCTGTGTTGCAAAGGAAAACCTCTCCTTTTGCCAATATTCTAGAATAGAAAAGCAGAAATCAGTATATAATTCTATGGATCTTGATGGTTCCTTGAAAAATGTGCCAATGTGCCTAAATATGAACGATCATATATACCAAGGATTGCCAATATGGGACCCTGCAAATACTGTTGAACTGCAACTCCCATCATCCTTGATTTTTGGCCAAGCTGGCTGAGGTTGATGAGAGTTGAGGTGTCTTCATAACATATGGAGAGCACTACACTGACTACCTCGGTTGATATGCTGTGATATAATATGATATATTGTAGTGCACTACACTATATAGTATTATATACTAACTGACTCCACTACAATGATATTAAAATTGTTAGGCTAGCTGGCTTCTGGTCCTGCCTGCCTCAATGGAGGCAGCCCCCACAACAGCGGGGGATCGTCGGCAAACGAAAAAAAAAAGGATGACTGAGGGTAAATCATCCTTGCAAATTCCCCCCAGGGACGGTGGGAATAGGCTTCACTCGCAGTTCATCTTGGTACCTGGCTCTCGCTCTAGCATGGAATGTTGGAAGCAGGGAGGCACTGAGTGCAAAAGCACTTCACCTGGCGAAAACCCTCCTACGCCGCCATTAAGAAGCAGAGGTTCTCCGTTTAATTGCATCTTTAATTCTTTAAAGTACTGGTGTGTGATGGAAAAGGGTTGCAACAACATACTGTCGAATATACCAGCTACATTAGGCAAAGGCAAACTCCGGCCCTCCAGATGTTTGGGACTACAATTCCCATCATCCCAAGCTAACAGGACCAGTGGTCAGGGATGGTGGGAATTGTAGTCCCATACTTCTGGAGGGCCAGAGTTTGCCTATGCCTGAGCTACATGGATCAAAGGTTTGAATTGAGATAAGTTTTTCTTTGGTGTGAGAGTTGGTTGGGGAGAGTGAAACCCATGGTTTGTTTATTCTAAGCTTGTTTTATATATTTATGATTCGGCAACCCTCTCTGGAAAAAAGATAAAAATATATTTACAAGTGAGGAAGGGACGTTGGAGTAATATAGATATTAACGAGCAAAATAGAAATGCACCCAAACCACCATGCGGGGAGCCACTTTAACTGAAATGTATTAATTGGAAGTTGACTGACATTTTGATAATTGTATAATTTGGGAATTAATTGTTATTGTTATAATTCGGCTATTATTGGGGGTATATTGGAAAAATAATTTATTTTTTTAGAAAAAAAATTGTTAGGCTATTTTGACTAAATGTGCAGCAAACAGATTTCATCAGTGAGACAATTACTGGGTTCCAAGCATTGATATCTAGATCAAGATAAACTAGATTGTATGGCTGCTCATCATATGCATCCAGAGTTGATGGAGGACCTTTTTGGCTCCACAGGCCAGATCCTTATTAGGATCAGCCTTGTGGACCAAATTTGACAGGTGAGCAAGGCTGCCTACCTATCAATCACATGATGCCACAATGACATCATGTGCAAAGTGCTTTAAAGTCCCTAATTAATCTTGCAACTGGAGGTTCCCCACCCTGTCCACCGTTTTTTGCGTGAAATCTCATGCAGGTGGATGCAGTGGACTGGAGCATGCCTAGAGTATGATTTTATACAGGGTAGGGTAGATGTTATGAGCAAGATTTGCTTTTAAACATTGTTTTCTATAATAAGAGAAATTAGCTACACCCACATGCTGACTAATGTACTTCAACTGGAAATTAAATTTCTTATGTTAAGGACCTGATTCTGTAACTTATATCTCAAGTACAGCCATTGAATACATTTTGTCCACTCCTGAATAAATGATACTCTGATTCTGTAAGGGTTGCAAAAAATTATGGTAAGTGCCAGCTATTCAGCTGAAGATAAAATGCCAGATTTTTTTTCTTTTCTTAAGCTCTGACTCTCTTGAAACCCCCCTTCCCCATTTAACAGTCGCAATATATAATTAGATTTTAGCTGCTTAGGCGTACTTGGGTATGAAAATACCTCCCTTATTTGGAGCCTATGAAAAAAGAATGTGTTATGCAGAGATTATGCCAAACCACCTGACGTCTTTCCAAAAATGAGTCAGAAACAAGAAGGAGGCATAAGCAAGTAGGGAAGCAGGGTCGAAAATAACTCCATGAAGTTTAATTCTGAATTAATAGTTTTTGAGCAGTTTGTTTCTTTGTTTAAAAAGCCCTTATATCTCACCTTATTTTCAGAAGAAACTTGCGGCAGATAACAAATCAAAATGCCACTCAATATTTAAAACATATTTCAGTTCCCATTCCTAGCCAAACACTGGGAAACCAAAATATTAGCACAATATTTTTCTTCTTCTGGTTCCTCTTTTAAGAATTCTGCTGTTTTAGAGGACTGTTTAGAAGTAAGTTTGACGAGTAAGTGGGACTTTCAGGGGAGACCTTCCTGGTGGATTGTGCCTAATTGCCTTCACCCGTTCGCCGCAAAAAGGCACAACACTGTCTTATTTTTAATACACAGTAGTTCAGAACAAAATGTAGTAGAAAAAGAATTTAATTAAGTCTGGAGTATTCACACTCACCCCATACAACTCCTAGCGCCCATAACAAACTACAGTTCCCAGGATTCTTTGGGGGAAACCATGTGCTTTAAATGTATGGTGTGGGTGTGACCTTAAGAGGGACCAGGGAGCTGTGGAGCTGCAGATCTTCCTTTGCATCTGTAGCCCTGCTTGCTGCTCCTGGCTGGAGTGAAAGGAGCAGCATGACTCCCAATTCTGGGCTATCTGCAGCTTGGTGCAGCAGTGTCTCTCTCCAGGGAATGGACTGTCCTATGGGCTGCTGGTCCATGCCCAGTCCTGCTCTTCCACTGCAACACCCTATTTTGGAGCCCAACACCAGTTACTGCCAATAGAGCACCAGCAGCAGCAGCAGAGGCCAGAAGACGGAGACATCTGCTAAATCTTAACCCCACCCTCTCCTGCAGAATGGAGTGGGGTTAGGAGGGCAGCCTTTGGTGTTTTTTTCAAGCCACAAAATTATCTCATTTTAGAATTTATTTTTTTTTTTTTTTTAAAAACCTGTCTGCATATTGGAAGAAATGAATTTAAAAATATTAAATGAAAATGAACCATAAATGATCGTTTTAAGTTTGCTCATTAATCTACATATACTGGAAGCTGGAAGCTAGTAATGTATTGCCACTTGTTAAGTAGCTGCGCTTCCAACCAACTAACTAGCTAGCTAATCAGCCGGTTGCCTCTTTTATGAGCAAGAAATGTGTTTGACATTGTAGAATGAAAACATACTATGATTTGAAAATTGAAAATTAATGTCTAAATCTGTAAATCAACATAAAAAAATAATACAACTATTGTTCCCAGAAAGGCGCTTTTTGGGGCCCATCCATTACATGCATTACTTTTTTTAAAAAAAACAACAACACGTATGACATTGAACAGGACTGCACAACACCCTATAGAGCACGTAGCCTCAGAATATGAAGATAAAACGGGAATTATGGACTGTGAAGTGAGGAGACAAGCAAGTTAAAAATATTTTAAAAGGATGCTGATTAAAGTTACTTCTTTGTCCTCTGATTTCTACTGCACAAAATTATAGACCTCAAAGGCACATGAAAGTCATGGAGCCCAGCTCTCTGTCCTAAGGCAAGACTGTGTACAAATTAACCCCCTTAGAGATGAACCCACACTATCCAGTTATAAAGTACCAGATGCAACAATGGGAGTGGATAAGGCTTTGCCATAAGCAAGTAATAGTTTCATAAATAGAGAGCGCAGGCAAGTGACTTTACTGCTATGTAAAGGCTGGATCTATTTTTTTTTTTTTTTACTGATAAACAGTTCCCAAATGAAGGATGGTAATATGGCTTTTGCAGTTATGTCATTTAGAAATGGTTGCATTCTTCAGATTTTTTTGTCTTGTTTTTGTTTTGATATTTGTTATCAATTAATATACCAGGGGTCACAAACCAAGCACCATCCATGAAGGCTTTCATTGGTTCCCCAGACTCTGGCCTTTCATTAAAAAAGAAGTATGTCTCTAGCCCTCCCAGAAAGGAGGTTATGGAGCAAAATGTGCAAGTACCTTCTAATCAATTTCTGGGAAGCAAGAGTGGCCAGTGTGTGTGTGTGTGTGTGTGTGTGTGTGTGTGTGTGTGTTTCAGGGGTGGTTGTCTCTGATTTTGTGTTATATCACACCCCCATGACAGCCATTTTGTGATGCACTCCCGGCCTTCCCCAAAATCCAAAATGTGCCCACTGTTCCAAAACGTTTGGTGTCCCCTTCAACAAATAGTGCCTTGGATCCTAATATAGCTTAAGATAGCCCAGGGAAGGAAAGTTTCCTACTCCATTCCCTGCAGTCTGAGACTTCTGAAAAGCCTCTGTGGAGGATTGGGCAACCTGAACAGTGGAGGATGGGGCCAGAAGAGCTCATGGTGGGGAGGAGGACTGGATGGGAAACTTTCCTTCTGTGAACCTCCTTAAGCTAACATATCTTAGGATCTGAGGATTTGGGGTGATTCTCCCCTCCACAGGCACCATCCCCTCACCTGATTCCACATTGTTCAGAAGGGCCTCCTGGCACACCAGAGAGCTCCTTTCATGGGAGTGCAGGTAGCTTCACTGGGGGGAGGAGGGGATGGGGAAACTTTTCTTTTTGTCAACTTCCCTAACTTAACAACGGTCGCACGGTTTTTCTGTTTAGCAAAACTCATGGCACATGAAGTATGTTGGCTCATTTGTTGGTGCTGTTAAACATAACCTTTCAGGCTGCCAAAACAGTCCTCGGAAACCTTTTCATACATGCCAGGGGACATTATTAAGGGTTGGAAGATTATTTCCCCAAAAAATACAATTAGTAACGTGAGCTGATATGCTAGGTTGCTGAGTGGAGTCAATTATTTCGTACAAAATTTACTTTGCATTGCATATATTTGCTGAACGTATTATTCTGTAGCCCTGGCGGCATACTTGAGCTAGATGCTAAGGTTAAGGGAAGACTGCCCATTTTAAATACCTTGGCTTGAAAGGGAAGGTAGCTGATGTAGCATAGTGATTGAAAGACCAAGCTACTCACCAGGTGTGAGCCTCATCTCTTCTGTGAGCTCATTAGGTGGCCTTAGGCAACCTACAGTCTGCAGTTTCCTCCCCTCTAATAGGAAACTCAGGTGGTTTAATGCCCATCAGTTTTGAAGCAAAGCAGAGCCACTCAACAATAAGGTAGCAGTTTCTATATACTTGGAGGGCTCCCAAGGTATGCAGAAGTATGTTTTTAAATGATCTGACAAGCACCTGTGAGCTTTCAAGTTGAGATGGAAGCTGTCTGAAGGAAAGAGAACTGGCCTGCTCAAGCCTCATAATAGTTTATACTTACTTACTTTGCCAAACCTTTATTAGGTATTACAAGTATAGGCCATCATAAAACATTCATATATAAAATTTTAAAATATATACAAATAAACAGCCATGTGAAATATATGACAAAGATTTCCATTGGGATGTCTTCATGCTAAATAATGCCATTCACCACTCTAAGAGGTACTATTGACAAAAACTCAGCCACCCTTTCAGTTAATGTCAGATAGATAGAATCTGATGTTAGACTACTCAAAAAAGGGGATAGCACATGTTTGTGTGGCTGATTGTTTAATGGACAGTAGAAAAGGATATGTTCTACAGTGTCTATCATTTCTGGGGATGTTTAAATATCTCCCCTTGGCAAAAACTGAGGGGAAAACATTCAGTCGGGCTAACATAAAGGCCCTGTATTGGGCTGGAATTATTAATATTGAGATATAAGTGACTCTGTTATCTGTTGTATTTAAACCAAAGAACTTGGGAGAGCAAATTTTATTTACAGCTGACTTGATGTTTTGTTTTTCAATGTCCCTTAACCTGGTTTGAATATTGCAATAAATATATTGCTCACTTGAATTATACAAGGGTTCCAAGTCAATACTAATAGATCTAATTTTACTATGTAAGAGTTGGAACCATCTGGATTTATAAGAGTCCTAAAGTAAGTCAGAGAACAGGTTTGAAGTTTGGCAACGAAAATGGCAATGCAGCCAGTATTTTATAGTGCTAGCTCACACCCAATATTCTGTTGTGTGTATACCTAGTTTTGCACACTTGATTGAACTTGGGAGCCTCAGCATACATCTCAAGAAACTTGAGTGTATCTTATCTAAATCACTATTACATGCTTGTATCCATATTGGGATCCGCAAAAGTAGCTAGGACGACAATTTAGCTTCAAAAATCCGAATAGCAGCTGGTATAAGTTGGTTACCTTTCTGAAAATAAAAGCGAGCTACTGCTGAGGAGGTACACTTTGCCTGTTTTATAGCACTTGTACGATGGTTTGACCAACCTGAGTTGCTCTGGAATAAAATTATGAGATACGTGTGCATCTGTACTTGCTTAATTTCCTGTCCTCTTATTTTCCATTTCTCTTAATTTCCGGGAGGTTTTAGCAAGTATCCTGAATGATAATGTCTGCTGTGAGGTTAAATCCCCCTGCTTGCATTATACAAGACTGTTTCAAGAAGAAAGAACGGAAAAGTGACCCCTTTCCAACCCAACAGAACCACCCCCTTTCCCGACTACACACTATATGGCTATAAAATAGACCACATAGCTTTGAAATGCTCACATTAGCCTTGTACCGGAACATGCGAAGCTAATGTCAAACTATTTGTCAATCTAGTCCAGCATTGTGTAGTCAAGTTGGCAGGAGCTCCCCAGGTCCCAGGCGTGGTATTTCATATCAGCTGCTACCTGATCTCTTTAACATAGCAGGGGAATGCTTGGCGGAGAGTGATAGCCTTTCTCCCTCCCTCCCCTCCTGCAACTCTCCCATCCTTCAGAGGCCTAGGCTCATCTTCCATGCTGGGTGGGAACCTTAGACAGAATAACTCTTCGTGGGATGCCCAGCAAGGCTTGCAAAGATGTTTACTTCTTGTCGCTTCATATTAGCTGCTTTATTGAATATATGTTTACATGCCTGGAATGTCTCCCCCTTAGTTACTGTAATATCACTTTAATTTGGGGCGCTGCACTCTTGCTGGAAGGCAGCATTGAATTTTATTTGGTCCAGCGGCTTGAATCGGCTGCCTACCTTTTTGCATTGTCAGAGCCGTTACACGAGGAAATGTTCAAAGGAGGGGCTTTGTAAAGAGCTCGTTTTTTAAAAAATTGTGGCCACCATCCGTACTGGTAGATGCTCAGATCTGCTTTGATTATGTTTCCCTGGGCTACTTCACTTCTGCCGGTGCATTACTGGTACGTCTATGACATAATTTGTACTTATTGGTTGATAAACCATGTGCCATGCTTAATCATAGAATAATAAGCCAAGTGCAAGTAGATAAATAGGTACCGCTCCTGCGGGAAGGTAAACGGCGTTTCTGTGCGCTGCTCTGGTTCTCCAGAAGCGGCTTAGTCATGCTGGCCACATGACCTGGAAGCTGTACGCCGGCTCCCTCAGCCAATAAAGTGAGATGAGCGTCGCAACCCCAGAGTCAGTCACGACTGGACCTAATGGTCAGGGGTCCCTTTACCTTTACTCATGCCCACGGGATTGCTTCACAAAGCTGGTACCAAGTGCTAAGTACAGAATCTAACTTCCAGAGAGTTCCACCTTTAATTTAAAACACAAGCAGGTTCGTCACTGTGCAGCTCATTCTACCTTCCGTTCTCATCAGTATCATGGTTCTCTTTAATTTTTCTTTGCGCTGGCTTACCTTCCTTTCATCGTGTTCATTTTAAAACCTCACTTCTTATTTTTGAACACTTTCACTGCATTGCTCCTGGCTATTTTTCCTCTTTAATTTCTCTTAACACTCTTCCTAAAGACATCTAACGTCTCACACCTCTGCCTGGTTTTTTAGACTGGAGCAACCTGGCCTGTTATTATTAGGCAACATCTTATCTTTGGAACTCATTGCCACCAGCTGTTTGTATAATGCAGACCCACCAGCTCTTTAAAGTACCTCCAGATATATTTAGTTTCCATCCATTTTCCAATGAACTGAGTTTATAAATAAACAAGCAAACAAACATTTTGAGTGTACTACCGATAATACAGTCATGCTATAACAAAGATAGGTAAGTCTCAAGACAATAAAATGAAGGAAACCAGAGAGAGAGAGGAAGAGAGAGAGGAAGGAAGGAAGACCACAGTTCAGTGTCACAGTTGACAGATAATCTAAATTGAGGTTGCAGAAAAATGAGGGAAGGGAGATTAGGAGGAGGCTAATGCAACAGTTCGAGTTTATCACTGAGTACAGTCTTTCCAGACACTCACCTCATGTATTTATTTATTTATACTGAGCATGCCCCAAAACTCCTGTTCGAAAATTGTTTTGCCATGTGACATGGAGTGTTGCTTGGCCACATGGAACTAGTTGCCTTCTTCATTGAACCCTGGCCATGGGCAGTTCCTGGCAAAACCTAAGAAATCAGTGGGAAACTGAGCAGGGTTTGCATTGAGGATTTGCATTGCTGAGTCTTCAGTGTCCTGCCCTGCCCTGTGCACCTTTTGATATGTGGCATGAACAGCACAGCATTTGTCAGTAATAGTAATCATTATCACTAGCACATCACAATTTAAAATTTGGTACTAAAAATATTTAAAACAGATTGCAGTCACAGGAATAGGGTGTGTCTTGCACAACACAAAATGTGGGGTTTTCGTACAGCCATGTGTACATTTCTTGCCGCTGTATCTGATGCTGTATAATTTGTCCTGTTTGTTCATTTACCTCCATGGAAGTGGAGATCTGGTTCAAAAAAATACGTATCTTGATTTCAAATGGTATTTTCTTCTAAAACAACATTGTCAGTAGGAATTGACAATATTATGTATAATGCAAGATGTCATGTATGTGTTGTTGACTTAATTATGTATTGCTTCCAAATGCAATTTAAAAAGACATTATGTTTTGTTTCATATTCATTACTTAGTGTTTCTCCATTCTTTTTATTTCCTCTGAAAGGATCCAAGTAAATGACCAAATTGTAGAAGTAGATGGGATCAGTCTGGTTGGCGTCACACAAAATTTTGCTGCAACAGTCCTCAGAAACACCAAAGGAAAAGTCAGGTAACTTTGAGAAATCCTTACAAAGTACTTTTTAAATTGGTGGCACCTGTGATATTGTCTGGCCATGCAACTGCTCAATCATAAGTAAGCATATATATGTTAAGAAAATCTTTGCTACAATGGATTGTTTGTATCAGCCTTGGACAACCTGGTACCATCAGCCCCAGCCAGCATGGCCTCCATATTCAGCCTTTAAGGCCTTGCCATTTTGTCAGATTTGGCTCACAGAGGGTGGGGCAGATAAAACCCAGTCCCCCGTCCTGACTGAAGAGAAGGAAGATGGATAGGAGGAACCCCACCTTTCCAGAGATCTTTTGTCTCACCATTTGTGGCATAATTACATATTGTATTAAATGCATAGTGTGTGGTGCCATTTCTTTTTAAATTTAATGTTATGTTCAGGATTCCAATTTTCATTAGGACCAGAGCACACAGGGAGGGAAGGATTGAAAGTAAAGCCAGGGGAATCAAACCATTTTAACCAGGCATTGTTGGCACTGTTTGAGAGAAGTATTCCACAAGCAGGGTGCCACCTTGGAGAAGGCCCCATCACTATCTACGTAATCTGGAACCGACTTCAGGAGACTCCTCAGAGAAGGAGCTGGTTCATATTGGAGCAGGCTCTGGTCCATAGTCGTTCAAGCATTTTGGGGCAAAACCAACACTTACATAATATTTTAAAATTGAAATATAAATGATGGGAACAAACTGAATGCAGGGCTAGCCCTACCACTAGGCGGAGTGAGAGGAGTGCCTCCTCAGGCAGCAAATGCCAAGTGATTAGGGAACAACAGTGAGGTGCTGAGGACAGAGCTGTGTGTGTCACATGGCTTTCTCTGCACATCCTAAGATAGCCAGCCACCTGCAGATTTGGCTGCTGATCCCATTGGCTTTTGTCCCAGGAATAGGAGAGGCGCCACCATCTTGTCCATTGCCTTAGGCAGCAGAATATCTCATGCCAGACCTGACTGGACGCTGGTGAAGATCTGCTGAACACTGGCAAAATGTGTTCTGTTTGGCAAGTTAATAGCCTGGCTGCTGTTTTCAAGGCCAGACTAAGTTTCTAAATAGTCTTCAAATGCAATACATTGCAGTAGTCTAGCCTGGATGGTATCAAAGCACGGATAACTGAGGCAAAGTTATCTCTGTTCAGGAGGGTCTACAGCTCTATTCAAAGTATCACCTAATAAAGGGCTCAAACTTGAAATTTAATATTGTTTTTCTCTTCAGCTGTTATACTTCATTAGATGTTTGTAAAAAGTAAAAGCCTTCTGTGAGTGCATTTCAATTTGGGAGGTCAATTTTTTCCCATGGTAATATTTTTATTCCCAGAGTTTGTAGTTCTTAAATAAGTCTAAATGTTTAGGGCTCTTTCAGATGTCTCTGTATGTAGGGCTTGAAATGCAGGGATTGATGGTTGTCAGTAAAACAATTAAAATAAAACGGAAAGGAAAGAAGTATTAGAAATAAAACATCAAGTATAATAATGTTGCTATATAAATCAATGGTGTGCCCACATTTTGCTGTGTGCAGGTCTAGTTACCAAGCACATAGCAGGAGAAGAGGTTTTTTTTTTAATGTTTATTGGCGAGCAGAGTGAAAATTTGAAGTTTCCTTTTAGTCCAGCCCCCTCCCTCTCCGTTCCCCACACTTACAACTGGAGTTATGAAATGGAATTGTTTGACAGGAGATTTCGGATGAATAAAGATTTAGGAGGTACAGTGGTACCTCGGGTTACATAGGCTTCAGGTTACAGACTCCGCTAACCCAGAAATAGTGCTTCAGGTTAAGAACTTTGCTTCAGGATGAGAACAGAAATCGTGCTCTGGTGGCCCGGCAGCAGCGGGAGGCCCCATTAGCTAAAGTGGTGCTTTAGGTTAACAACAGTTTCAGGTTAAGTACAGACCTCTGGAACGAATTAAGTACTTAACCCAAGGTACAGTACAGAGTTATAGATTGCATTAAGATACAGAGAGGGCTACCAGCTAAGGCAGCCTTTAGAAAGAATTAGAAAGAATTATTATTATATTTAAAATAGTTTAGGATATCTTTTAGGGTGTAACACCCACAAGTTGGCTTACGTAACAGAATTTAGAAAATACATGAAATACACCACAAACAGCTTAAAAAGGTATAAAACAGTAGTTCAAGAACTATAGGCGCAAACGTTCCATAAAAAATAGTATAACCCAATTTAAACCAGCTCAGTGGTTTCATAAACTAGCAGTAGTAAAACAAAGGTAAACCAGAACAAATGAGTTGTCAAGGCCCCTTTGTAGGTATGCACTGTGAGAACTTTACGTAATTCGCTTGTAAGGGAGTGCCATCACTACAAAGCCATCACCAAGAAGACCCTACCTTTCACGCTGCCGACATGAATGTCTGAATAGAGAGCGTACAGAGTCTTCCCAGTGTTCGCTTACAGGCAGCCAGAATCATCTTCTCCACACTGCGTGGCTGACAAGATTCACCCCGACGAATTCAGCTGTGCTCCCTTTTAAGGATGCCTGTTTCCATAACACTGCTGTAGATCAAGGACCTTAGGATAAACTTATGCAAACCATCTAGAACAGGGTTACTTTCTTCCCCCATAGCTGCCGTAGTTGTAGGGGAGAGGTTACTGTGCTCCTTAACAGCTGCCTTTAATGACTTCAAGCCACAGGGAGGGAAAGGTTTTTATTTATTTATTTATTTGGTTGGTTGGTTGGTTGGATGGATGGTTGGTTAGTTAGTTAGTACACCACCCTTCATCTGAAGATCACAGGGCAGTTCACAACATGAACAGACAAAATACATAACGAAACAAAAACAAACCAGTAGCCGCCTGCCACAGACACGTTTAGAAAGCCATAGAACAGGCATAGGCAAACTTGGCCCTCCAGATGTTTTGGGACTACAACTCCCATCATCCCTAGCTAACAGGACCAGTGGTCAGGGGTGATGGGAATTGTAGCCCCAAAACACCTGGAGGGCCGAGTTTGCCTATGCCTGCCATAAAATGTTAATCAGTCAAATGCCTGGTTATAGAGGAATGTTTTTGCTGGGCTCCTAGGGACATGTAATGAAGGCACCAGGCAGGCCTCCCTGGGGAGAGTGGCTGCTGCCTGATTGCCACTTGGTGCAGTGCTGCGGCAGGAAGGTAAACGGTATTTCCATGCGCTCTGGTTTCCATCACCGTGTCCCCTTGCGCCAGAAGCTGTTTAGTCCTGCTGGCCACATGACCCGGAAAGTTGTCTGCGGACAAATGCCGGCTCCCTCGGCCTCAAAGCAAGATGAGAGCCACAACCCCACAGTCGCCTTTGACTGGACTTCACCGTCCAGGGTTCCTTTACCTTTTACCTTTATCTCTCTACTTGCAAGCTCCCATGGTGCATAAGAACATTCTATCAGAGGAAGTGCCGCACTTACCTCTACAATTGGCAGCTGCAGGTAATGAAGATTAGTAGGCGACAGTCCTCACTATTTAATTTGACAGGCAGAATTGGCAAAGTATTGCTATAGTTGCATTTCCATTTTCACATTACTGTGCAAGCTGCAACATCAAATGAATTTTAAGTAGTTTGTTTAAGTAAATTGTTCCATAATTAGCATTGTTTGCAATTGTTATTTTAAATGTGTGTGCCATTACTGGGCATACATATTTTCTAGTGTCACTGGTAATTGTCCCCTAAAGCATTCCTTCTTATCCCCCACCCCCAACATAAACGATCAAAGACATATTAGCTTAAATATGAGAAATTGTATTTGATAAATTGTGCAGAAGAAGGTTTAGAAAGAAGTTAAACTACAGCTTTGTATTTCATTTTTCTGCTTTAATTCGGTCAATACTGCTCTAGAAAGCTTACAGGGTACTACTGTTTAGTGACTTTGCTTCCTGCCAAGCTTCATGAACATTTTCTGAATGGTCATGACAATGGAAGTCACTGACCTAGAATAGATTGTTCATTGTAGCTTCCGGATATAATGTAGCTCAACTGTCTTTAGCTGACACAGTGAAGAAACTGTTAACACAAAAATGTGCTTTTTACCTTCTGAACTCTTCTTGCTTTGGCACAGCAAAATTAGGTAAATTTATCCGCATGAAATCTTTCATCCGTTTTTATATTAGCTGGAGTTAGTAGGCTCTAAAATGTTTTTACTGTCTAATGGAAATGTTTCTTTTACAATGGCTTTTGATACATTTGAGAAAGGTAAAAATAATTGCAAACTTCCTAGGATTAAAGTATTATAGTAACAAATGAAAGTTCTGCTTGTGTAAACAATGACATCCTGTTGAAATGTTTTGAGACTATGTTTCAGAATGTATAATATGTTTCTATTTATTGTAATAGGTTTTGGAAGTTGTCTCCAAGTTCAGCCTTCTTAGAAGTGCTCTGAGGACACAATAATAATAATTATTTTATTATTTGTACCCTGCCCATCTGACTAGGTTGCCCCAGCCACTCTGGGCGGCTTCCAACATATATAAAAATTTAATAAAACATTGCACATGATGCAGTAGTCTTGTTGGTACGTAATGCTAAGCCATAGTTAATCACTTATTGGATTTGAGCAGTGCTCCTGCTATGCTTCTCCTTTAGTGCAACCAGGAACAACAAATGTTTCACCAAATGTTTGGGAGAAAATTGTTTCTCCCAAACAAACCATAATCATGAAGCTAGGATATGTTCTTAGCTTGCTAGTCATGGTTTGCTAGGAGTAACAGTCCCTGTTTTGACACACTGATACAGCTTATTGTATCTGCTTGCATCAGGTGAGGAACAAAGTCAAGAGATTGGACAGTGTGCTGATTCCTGAAGCCTGTGTCCCAATAAGCAGATTCTTCTCTGTCCCATCTTCTCACACTGCCATCATACTTCTGTGGTTCACCTCTGCCTACTGGCATAAACTAGAATCCTGATCTTTGCCTTCATCCAGACTTTGATCTTGCCTGTGATGAGTTGCTGTAAATAGAGGTTACTGAGACCTGTATAAAAGGGTTGGGAGATTTTTGTAAGGTTCCTATTTTATTACAGCTGGAAGGAGACCATAACCAGTAGTTAAGGCAATGCTGTTACTCCGAGATTTAGGACTGTAAGGCTATAATATGAAGAATGCTAGTGCTTGTTACCTAGCTTGGATGTATACATGTATTTGTATAAGCATAATGGAATTCACTCTTAATTGAAGTCACTCTTGAAAGTGCAAAATGTATCCAGATTTTATGTTTTCCATCCTGTATCTTTAATGGCTTCAGGTTTTATCAGATGACAGTATTTAGATGGTTATAAGTCATTAACAGACACCCTTCCAAAGCCCTTCATATAAAACAAGCTATTCTGCACCAGTATTTCACATTGATATTATTTTAAGATAATCCAACTTGTCGTCGTTTATCCCGAGGTTGTTGTTTAATTATATTCCTCTGGAGTGGCTTAAATCTCCTTCCCCTTCTAACTAACTTCTGCTGCTTGCTTATAATCATTGTGGAATTCTGCCTCTATCTCATATCGGAGATTTTACTGCTGCTTTCTGAAGCAGCCCTATTTTCTTTTACAGAGGAATGCTCATTTAATCAGTTTCTTGCTGCTTGGCCAGCTATTGAGTTTATTTGTGTGTTAGATTCCTTATCTCTCCTTTACCATAAGACCCCAGGGCAGATTACAAGAATAAAATCACAACCCTAAAGCAAGAGAAGTGTAAAAGCAATTAAAAGTAGTTCCATATGTAAAAAATAAATCAGTGCATCCAAAAACAATTTCATATATAAAAGCAGCTAAAAATAGTTCCAATACAAATGCAGATTGGAATAAAGCTCCACTTAAAAGACTTGTTGGAAGAGGAACATCTTCACTGAGTGCCGGAAAGACAGTAGAGTTGATGTTTGTCTGATATGTAATAGGAGGAGGTTGCAAAGGGTAGGGCCACCACATTATAGGGCTGATTCCTATATTATAAGAAATGGATGTCCTGCTAAAATGGACCTCCAGTGATAGATTAGGTATTTAAGTGATGAGATGAGTTGTTGGATTACTGGGTCCCAAAGCTGTATCGGGCTTTGTACACCAGTCCCAGCATCAGCAACTTAACATGGTAGCTGATTGGCAGCCAATGCTAGTCTTCAGCAGTAATTGGACAGCAATAGTCTTTCACAGAGAGCAGTCTAGCTGCCGCATTTTGCAGTAGCTGTACTTGTAGTACAGTAGTGCCATTTGGATCCTTCTCATGGATTTCCATATGTCTGTGCATGTTTCCATTGGTGATGAAGGACTGGTCACACACTGAACATTTGTAGGGCCTTTCACCAGAATGGACCAGCATGTGGCGGTCGAGGGAGCTTGTGGAGCTCAGAGACTTTCCACAGATGCTGCAGGAATGGTCTCTCCCTCCAGTGTCCGTGTTATGCTGACGAATATGCATTGTCAACTGATTCTGAGTAGTGCAAATCTTTTCACAAAGAGGGCAGGTATAGGAAGACTTGTCATCTTTTTTTTCCTGGTTTCTCCTGCCGGTCCAATTGGGAGCAAGAGGTTTTGATGTGGACTTGGCGTTCTGAGATGGTGCAGTGCCATTTTCAGCGATCTTCCCCAAGCTCATAACAGCTGCCATTATGATGCTGACACGTTTGCAAATCTTAGAAGCAAGAGTAAACCCAAAACTTCAAAGGTGCTGCTGAGAAAAGGCTCTCTGGATTTAGGTGGTCTGGTCTTCAGCTTATTAGACAAATACCAAAAAGCAGCACACAAGGAAAGGAAGCTTCACTAGACAGTGTCAAGAAAGGAACATTAAATTCCAGAGAATAAACTCGGAGGCTTAAAGCGGTTGCACAGCAGCAGTGGCACCACGGTTCTCAAATTGTTTTGAAGGTGCAGATTTGCTGTGTGTCGGCGTCATAATTGCAGCTGTTATGAGCTTGGGGAAGGTTGCTGAAAATTTTGCCATCCACTAGACCTCTTTCTCACCCAATAATACAGAGCAGCATGCCCTTTGGAGTTGAAAATACATTCCATTTAAATTTGACATTTTTTCCATTAAGGAGGCACATCTTCCATCAGACAGAGATAAAGGACCAAAAATGGGGCTGTAAAGTATCTCCCAATGGTCTCTACTGTGGAATTAGTTTTATCCGTTGTGCTGAATTTTTTGGCTTGCTTTTTAACTGCTTCTGGGGTTTGGGAGAGAATTTTTTGTTTGTGTCTGTCTTCATTTATTTAGTTTGTTTGCACCCCACCTTTATTTCCTTGTGGAACTCAAGGTGGCATATTTCTGAGTTCTCCCACCCAGGCTCTGACCATGTCTAGACCTGCTTTTCTTCAACAAGGTGCCCTAGTACTAGCCTCAGAATAATTGAAGAGTGACTTCCTGAGCAGAGTGTTCTCCTGTGAGACGTTATCTGGGATTTTAGGCATCACTGGTGTCAAAGGGCACAACCCCCAGGAAGCACTCTTGCACAGCTCACCTTCGTTTCTGTAGGGGTTGCATCAGAAAACTGGACTTTGGTAGACTTTGCCTATAATCTGTTGGTTCCTGCTGTGTGACTTCACACAGTTTATTATACTTCCTGTTGCCTCTAATCATATTGTATGTCTCTCAATGCAGTCTTGCCAGTACTAAAGTACATGTCTACTTCTAGTGAACCAGTAATAGGAAGTATATAATTAGCAGGGTTATTGAAGTCCTTTTGCTTTGGTGGCTAATCTTTTAGGCAGTGATTCAGAAAATTATGCCTCTTTTATGCTGGTTTCTGGCTGCATAATCAGAAATGGAATACATTTCAATATTTAATTAAACATCTTGCACTTTAGAAAATCCACATACACCCCCGTCTGTAAACTGCTTTAAAGTATGTACTATTTATGGAATGCTGGGAAATGGGGTCTTTATACGGCCTCTCCACAAAGTAGCCCACCCCCAAATATTCATGAGAAAGAGACTGCTGGAAGGGCAGAAGTCTCCAGCAATTCACTTTGTGCATTCAGATGGGGACTGGTGCAGACATCCTTGGCCTTGGTGGGGTCCATAAGATCCAATTCATGTGAGCAAACTTATAAAAATGGCAGTTTCAGCTATACTATATTGTTGTTTTCCGGCAAGAAAATGAAATGCTATGTCCATCAATATTCACAAGCTTATGACATGACAAGCTTGCAGTTTGGTTAACCAATGTTTCAGCTGAATTGGTGAAATGGGCCTTGGCTGTCCTGGCTTCAGATATTCTCAAGCCTAGTCTTGATTCCTTCCCAGCCCCTGGCTTTTATCATGGCCTTCTCCAGATCCTTTTGAGACAGTTTTGCTGCCTGAGATGAAGGACAAGATGGCGCCGCCCCCCATTCCACATACAGAAGCCAATCAGGCTGACAGCTGAATTTCAGTTCAACCCTCTTGAAGGATTAGCAACATCCCTCACCAACACCCAAGGGCAGCAAACTAGACTAGAGGACATAGGGCAGGCTACACAGGCCTGCCCTCTAACACCTTGTTACTGTTTCTGGCCCCCAGTCTCTCTCACCTGAGGGGGACACCTCACAGTAAGACCAGCCATGTTTTGAGGGACAAGCGTAATATAGGTTAATATGCGTTTTAGGCATACTCTCTCTTCTTAGCTGTTTGGTATCGCAACGTGCCCCTGAGTGCATCACTTCAGATAAGATCATTTTAGATACCATTCTTCCTACATTGTTGGCAACTTGGTATATGCCAAATTGCATTCCTGTCTGCTTCTCCCTATGATTTAATGTCTGACCAGTGACTCAGCAGAAGTGATGATCTTGAGAACTTGTGTTACAGATTGACACAGAATCTTAAATTCCACTGGAGAATTTGTAGCCTCTGCACCTCAGATCAGACAAGGTATATCACATGGCACAGGAACCTTTCTGCAATCAAGATGGCCTGGGTCTTTCTCCTTGAGTTCTATGGAGTAAAGTCAGGACATAAATGGAATATATAACTCAGATAATCTTTCAGCAAAATGAAAAAGAAAAAACAACCCAAAACCATGCATCCTATATAACACACTGTGGTATGGAAGGGAATTAATTGGCTATGGAGTACAGCTATAGAAAATGCTTTTGTCTGTAAATCTCTGCAGCCTTTTTATAGCCTCTAACTAAAGTACACTTTCCTGCTTTTGAGTTGTTTTTAAATCCTCCTTTGCTTTTGCGATTTAGCAGGCCATTGATTGAATTACATGATGTGCCAGTGTCCACAAGGCTTGCGGCCTGAATAAATTTAAAAGCAATAAAAATAGCAATTAGCATGAAGGCATAGGGAAATGGAAGGAACAGTAGGAACTATTCCCTCTATAATCAGGGAACAATGGAACATTTCTCAAGAAAATGTGGAGATGAAGGGGAAGTGGTTGTGCCTAAAATGTATGGCCCAAGACTGTTAATTTATGCAGTTAAATAAAGAACTAAACATCTGCGTATGCACTGCATGCCAAGGAAAGGAGTGCATAATATGCCAGGAATCATTTATATTTGCACAGTGTGATTAGGCTGCCACAGGTTTGCAGCGGCATGCTTATTTTAAAGTAGTTCCCTGATTTTGAGGAGAATGCATGGAATGTAGGCAGCAGGACTTAAAATTCTTTGTTGGGATCCACAGGCCCTTGAGGTGTGTGTTGTTGTCTCCGGACATGTGCCAGGGTTTGTCGTCACCATCCCTCCATGCGTCCATCCACTGCATTGGAGGCTTTTCAGGGTCAGGGTCAGGCAGCAGAGGAGACCCTGTTTGGAAGGGGGGTCTTCAGCAGCTCTGTGTGTGTGAAGCTGTTTGCAGGGCCCATTTGATCCAAACCATAGTCAGCATTTTACCATTTACTCTGTCTTTTCGTTTCTCTCCCCCCTGCCCCCATTGATTTGTTGCATCCAGCCACAGCTTTCTCAGCTCAGGGGCTTTATGGACACTGATCATGTACACCATCTTCTTTCATAATACATATTGAAGTAGCTGCAAACCATTGAGGGAAGACATGCATTTATGAATGCAACCCAGTGTACAGAAATTCACATGCCCGTTGTCAGACAGGATCTGACTGGTGACTGACATCTGAGCTGCAAAAGGAGGGCAGGCACACACTTCCCTCTTCCATGCCTACTTTGCTGTTGGTAAACCATGGCTGTTGCCTTCTCATATCAAGAAATTCTTTATTAGGAAACCAGAATATACCAGCAAGGACAGGATCCCTCCTCTCATTGATGCACTCAGGTCACCATCTCTCCCTCTATTCATAGAAAGTGTTTTGTAACACTGCAGTATAAACATTTGTGATTTTAGGTCATGGAGAAACTCCCCTAATTGCAACGGCATGGTTTTATTATCATTGTGACTTCCATTTTGAACTTGTGTCTAGCACAATACAGTTCTAAAACAATTGTGCATTGGTAATAGATGAACATGTATTTATTTGTTTTTAAACAAGACATTTGGGCATGTGTTATGCAGCTTTCATGTAGTGGACTCCAGTCTACGAAACCTTATGCTATAATCGAGTTGTTAGCCTTTAGTGTGCAATAATATTGCTTTTGCTGCATTTGGCCATCATTTCATATATCATACGGAGAAGACAGCAAATGATTTGTGTTCCCTGATGTTCTCCTCAGGTTTATAATTGGCAGAGAAAGGCCAGGACAAGTAAGTGAAGTGGCTCAGCTGATTAGCCAGACCCTAGAGCAGGAACGTCGCCAAAGAGAGCTTTTGGAACAGCATTATGCACAATATGACGCAGATGACGATGAGGTAATATGTTTGTTCTTTCTCTTGTAACTTCGTGAAGTTCCCTTTCCTGCATTTCATTCTCTCTCAAATGCTTTGTCTAATCACAGTAGGAAACGACTCCTTTTGCAAATGAACATCCCCACCCCGTTTCACAAGACCACAATCATAGATAGTCATGTTAGGCACAATAAATTTCTCTGTAAATATGTAAGAGTGTTGTTGCTGAAAGCACTCTCTGGGTTGCGGCAGAAAAAATGCACTTCTGAATGCTAAGTAGGGCTCCATATTGTCCCTGGTGTTTCTGGTCCTCGATACATGTCGTGTCGCTTTCAGATTCTTCTTCTTTTAAACAAAAAACTTGACAACCCTACTTTGATTTTTTTTTTTAAATACAAGTTTCCAGTCCTCACCTCTGACCCAAAATGGGGGACGGGGACGACGACAAACAAACAAAGGAGGAAAGAGACATATTTTTATGCCTTCTGAGGACCAATTCATATCCACTCATGTGGTGAAATAATCACAAAATGATTTTACTGTCTCAGTTTTACATGGTGAATATTCCTTATGAATGCACATCAGTGTGGTGACAGTTGGTATTTACCATGTCAGTGAGTTTCTTAGTTCTCAGGCTTCAGTAAATACCAGCTGTCACCACGCATGGCACATCCACATCTTTTTTTCCTTGTCAATTAAATTACTTGCCATGCTAATCAAGAAATGGCTTTCCTGTATCAATAATAATAATAATAATAATAATAATAATAATAATAATAATAATAGTTCTTTTTAAGTATGTCTATATTGCCTTTCAAAAAAAATTGGTCTTCAAAGTGGCTTACCAAGTTAATGTTATATAATATGAAAACAACACACCTAAAAAGAAAGTAACCAAATATCCAAAATAAACTAGACAACAGTGAAGCAGTTCTAGATTATTAGCTTTTACTATTAGATTATTACTTTTAGTCTGGTGGTATAAAGGTAACACTGCTGCTGCCCAGCACATATGTCTATAGAGGGAGTATTTATGGGGAGATCTTTTGGACAGTAGTCCTTTCGATAACTTGCTCCCAAACTGATTAACTCTTTATAGGTTAAAGCAAGCACTGCGAATTGAGTCTGGAAACAAACTGGGAGCCTGCACATATACTGTAGTACTGGTCAAATACGTTCACCACATTGAATCTAGTCGTCATATTCTAGACCAGCTGAAGTTTCTAAACACTTCAGCTGGTCTATATATACCGTATTTTTCGGACTATTGGACGCACCGGTCCATAGGACGCACCTAGATTTGGGGGGGGGGGGAAATAAAGGCAAAAAAATTTATTCCCCCCCCCGCCAGGCGCGGGGCTGGGGCGGGGAAGCCCGAGCTTCCCCCTCCCCCAGAACGGGACCCAGAGCCATGCCGAAGCTGCGCGCAGCTTTGGCATCGCTCTGGGAGCTTGCGGGGCTGGGGGAGGAGGAAGCCTTCCGCCAGCCTCCAAACCATGTCGGGAGACAGCGGGATGGCGCGCTGCGCCTCTCCCGCTGTCCCCCGAGTTTGCGGGGCTGGGCCAGCCTTCTAACCAAGTCGGGGGACAGCGGGAAGGGCGCGCTGCGCCCCTGCCGCTGTCTCCCGAGTTTGCGGGGCTGGCGACGGGGAGGAGCAGGCTTCTCCCCCCGCCAGCCTTCTAGCCAAGTCGGGGGACAGCGGGAAGGGCGCGCTGCGCCTCTCCCGCTGTCCCCCGAGCTTGTGGGGCTGGCGGTGGGGCTCTCCTGAAGCCTGGAGGTTGTGGGGCTGGTGGTGGGGAGAAGCAGGCTTGCTTCTCCCACCCCCAGCCTCCAGATCAGGTTGGGGAATAGCGGGATGGCGGAGCGCCGCCATCCCGCTATTCCACGACCTGATCTGGAGGTTGTGGGGCTGGGGGGGGGGGAGAAGCAGGCTTGCTTCTCCCACCCCCAGCCTCCAGATCAGGTCGGGGAATAGCGGGATGGCGGAGCGCCGCCATCCCGCTATTCCCCGACCTGATCTGGAGGTTGTGGGGCTGGGGGGGGGGGAGAAGCAGGCTTGCTCCTCCCACCCCCAGCCTCCAGATCAGGTCGGGGAATAGCGGGATGGCGGAGCGCCGCCATCCCGCTATTCCCCGACCTGATCTGGAGGTTGTGGGGCTGGGGGGGGGGGAGAAGCAGGCTTGCTTCTCCCCCCGCCAGCCTCCAGATCAGGTCGGGGAATAGCGGGGTGGCGGCTCTGCGCCTCCCCGCTGTCCCCAGCTTTTGGGTGCAGGCTGCTGCCCGCAAGCCTTGCGAGCCCGCGGGACATCCCGCCGGGCTTGCAAGACTTGGGATAGCTTCCTGAAGCCTGGAGAGCGAGAGGGGTCGGTGCGCACGGACCCCTCTCGCTCTCCAGGCTTCAGCAAAAGCCTGCATTCGCACCATAGGACGCACACACATTTCCCCTTCATTTTTGGAGGGGAAAAAGTGCGTCCTATAGTGCGAAAAATACGGTACAGGGGCATCTCCATGTATAACACACTGCATTAATCAAGCCTAGACACAACCAAAGGAAGAACTGTTGCGAGATCATCTGTTGCTGGAGGGGATGCAATTTTACCTGGCAATATGTAACTTGGTCTTGAGTTCATATAACAAGATTTCTCAAGGCCTGACCAAGCTTTTCATATTGGAGAGTAAGAACTGTGCAGTTCAGGCAGTACTTCACCCCTGAGAGTTCTGCCCAGGGTGATATGCATAGCAGGCCTTGATCTTGCTTGCTTGCTTTCTCCTCTGATGCCTTCATCACAAGTAGAATGTATAGAGAAACCCAGAACAACTCATGGTTCATTCATTACCTTCCCACTGTGGTGGAGGAAGCCTAGGAGTAGTGAGAGAAGGAGTGCACAACATTTATGTACAAAATTTGCATTCTATTTTTCTACTGTAGTTATAGTGCTCAGAGCAGCTAACAACAATGTAAAACTAACCACCTTAGCTGCAAATAATAATAATAATAATAATAATAATAATAATAATAATAATAATAATAATAATATCATTGATTATACATACTGCTGGCAGAAGCATCTTTAAAAACAAGTGGTGAGTTCTAAAAACTCTCAACCAATCCTATTGATGAAATAGTCTCTCAGAACAGTAAAAGTTTTTTACAATAAATGCCAACATTTTCAAGAATTGTAGTTTCTCGTTTTCCATGTTTATGGAATTTTTTTGCAAATTATGTTGTTTCTGTGCAACTTAAATAGGAACATTTTCTGCAGCCTTCCAGCTCTAAAAAGACTTCACATTTAGATATCAGTGCTAAAGAAATCATTCCGCTGTTATCAAGAGAAGAAAGCAGTATATCTCTTTTTTGATGGGGAAAAAAACATGGCTACTAACTTTTATAGGATGGAGATATGGATGTAGATGTAGATATAGATATAAAATTTAAGCCTGAGTTTAAAGTAATTCTTTTATTTGAGTTTAAAAAAGACTAGCTCTGATGCCCAACACTTGTCTGAATTTTGTTTTTCTCGTGGAAGATTTGGCTGGCTCTTTATTAAGAGCAAGGTTTGTTAATACACTGAAGCTCTGTTATCGGTCCAGGCAGGAGATTATTTTTATCTCGCTGTAATTAGTTTTGAAGGTTTTGTTGTGTAAGGAGATGCTTCAAGTATAACCCTCCCCAAGGCCTACTATATATACATGTTACTTTACAAGTTTTTCCCAATTTTATTTTTACTTGTTATTGGAGATGGGGAGATCAATGGCATTTTGCAGATAGCTGAAAGTCAATTAGCATGCAATGATGCAGCCCTTAACTCAAAGTATGAAGCGAAATCACATAGCCAGAAAGGACATGGTGTTGTTCCACATTTGATAAACCAACAACAAACTCAGATCTTCAAGTGACAGCCTCTATGAAGCCAAAATGCCACCATCCATGGCAGAAACAACTCACTGAGTGGGCCAATGCTGCTGCACTACCTTCCTGGCAGGTGGGTCGCTGTGGCGTAATGGGATGGCTGAGGCAATGGGGAGGCCAGCACAGTACAAACACACCAGTGGAGCCAATCAGGTCTACCTGCCAGTATGTTTGCACCAAGCCGACTTCTTCACCCCTCTCCTTACCAGTAAGCAACAGGAACCCGCCCACTGGGTTGCAATTTCAGTGAGCAATTTCTGATTCATGCCTAATACAGAGGTGTACCAGCAGGCTTAGAGGAGCACAAAACTTTGCAGAAGTGCAGAACATTTGCAGGCAGGTGAACTCAATGGGGAGGAAACCTAAAACAATTCAACTAAAACTAAACATGCTCAGTGGGCACAGAAGAGAGGGGGAACTGGGTGGAGTACCCTGAACAGGACACTGCAAAATTTTGCTGTGGGTATCATTTGTTCCCATTGCCCTCTGATTCAGCATGGTGTTAACTTGTCATCTGAACTCCATTAGTAAGAAACCAAGGCAAATATGGTACTTGCTTTCAGAGTTCCTTGCTCCTGCTTCGTGGATGATTGTAGAAACTATACAGAAGACAAAGAGTTTGTTGACCATCGTATTAATGTGTAGAAGAGTTCTTATTTAATGTTTGTTATCAACTGTTTTAGAATACTGACAGAGAATGTCATGGAGCCTCAGGCAACTACAATAAAAATAACAACTGTTACCTTAAAAAGGTTTGTGAAGAAAGTAACTTGCCTCTGATTCGTTGCTTCATGTGGCGTACTAATCATATTTTGAGATGTGGCTTATTAATTCAACATAATTTCTAAACAGCTAATGTTGCTACAGTCCCTCCTTCATTTATTCAGTTGCAGGCCGAAATATGACTACCCACTGGTATAGCAGTTGGGACTTTGACTAGGGAATCCCGTTTTGATCCGAACACAGCTATGGAGTTAGTAGGTGGCACTGGAATGATCCTTGGTCAGTTCCCACGCAGCCCTCTTATAAAAGAGAGAACATGTACAAAAGACTCTCTGTGTCTGCAGTAGCTGCAGGTTCTTAGAAGCAACTCTGGCAGGAAAGCATCTGTCTAGCCTTCACTTGGATGTGCTTCTGGCAAGAAGAGGTCCTTCACTGCTTATTTGGTTCCTTTATTTTTTTGAGACAGGAACGTGGTTTCCCCAGCTGCCTTCCTTCCTTGTTCTTTCTGGCAATAACTGTTTTTTTTTATGATCTCCTCTCCTAACTTCTGCCTAGAGCAGTCAGTGCCCGAGAGAACCAGGAAAGCAGACAAAGCTGTAATTTCCTTCTTCCCTTTGGCAAGAAAAGGTGAGGTAGATGCTTCTGGCAAGAAGAAGAGTGATCTTTCTTAGCAGGAGTCTGGAGCAAAACGAAGGTGGACAGAAGGCTTTCCAGACATGGCCACTTCCCATGTCACCCCTCAAGAATCTGTTCAAGTTGTGTGCCACTGCAGGTACAGGGGAGGTTTCCGTACACATGTCATTGAGAGGGGATTGTGCATCTTCTGGTAGTCTGTTTAACAGGGTGCTTGTGAGGCAGAATCAGTTAACTCTGCATATTCCCCTGCACTCCTAATAAAGGAAGGATGGGACCTGTGCAAAAGGAAAGAAAGATAGATATGCAATTCCTGTGATCTTAGCCATTAGAATTCTGCTGTACTTTTAGAATTTAGAACTTTCCAAAAGATTCTACCCTGTGCTTTTTGTTACTAGTGCTTTTTCACGCTTGCTCGCTTTATTTCCCCAATATTTTTTTTTAAAGTTTGTTTATTATTATTTATTTAACAACACGTATATACTGCTTACTGGAAGAAAACACTTCTAAGCGGTTTACAATGAAAAGTAAAAAAAAAGTTGAAAATGCCAATAAAAGCAAACATTAAACAAACAAGTTACATAAACAATTAAAATATAAACTAAAACTAGCAATTATGAAACACATATTAAAATCGCAAATCAAGATCACAAATCAAGTGAAATGCCTGGGTAGGCTTTCTTGATCAAGCAAGCCTACCCAGTTTTTGTTTTGAAAACTGCGTTCCGTGAGGTCCTATATTTCATTAAGGAGAAAGAATTTCAGAAATGCTTTAATTTTTTGCTTCTAAGACAGGAGAATATGCCACAGATGAAGATGAGGACGACATGGGGCCTGTCCTTCCAGGAGGTGATATGGCCATTGAAGTGTTTGAGCTTCCTGAAAACGATGACATGTTTTCCCCGACAGAAGTGGACACCAGCAAACTGGCTCACAAATTCAAAGAGGTAGGGTGGGGAGAGGACAGAGTTTGGGTTTCAGACAGTATTGATTCATCCAATTGCATTCTTTGTGGATGGGGATTCCTCTCTGTAAATGATTTAATTGATTTCCCACTGACGTTCAAAATCAATATATGTAAATGGCTGGAGCTAGTCTGCTCTTGTTAAATGAGACAAATTGTGTCAGTTCTTTTTAACATGTGTTGCTGTAATGGTCATGGTGTTGTTTTTGTCAGAGGGTCTGTAAACAAGCTGGGACAAATGATCAGAATGAAAGCTACATTCCTAAAAAATTCACTGAATAGGTCATACTGATTCAGGACCAAGTTGCCTGGGGATTGCAGCCAGATAATTACCGTAGTTATAAATCTGATGCTCTCACTTTTCACTTAAACAAATCATTACTGGTCATTTGATTATCCTAGTCTAATGTGCCTAAAATACTTGCTTGTTCAATCTCCAGCTTAAAATTCAGTTTATGGCTGCAGACCTATGAACACCTACCTGGCAATGTCCAGCTGAATGCAGCAAGATGTTCCCAACTAAACATGTCTTCCCTGCACGCCCTTGCCTTCTGTTTGCCAGAGCGAAGGTGTCGAAAGCTGTTGGGCTCTAAGTGAGTCCCTTCCTTTTGTCCTGGAAGAACAAAGCAAGTTCAATCTGAACTATTTTATCCTAGCGTAACTAGGGTTGGAGTGATAGTAGGAGTATGACCAGGGTGGAAGGGTGGATATTCAAAGGACTTTTGTAGCCTTACGTTGTGATGCTGTGCATGGTGTACTAGGGATGTTTGAGGATTTGGTTTGGCCCACATTTTTAAGTAAACTGATCTTATTCATTCTTTCCTGGACTAATACACGGATTGGAGCACAGTTACCCTTTTGATTTCTGTGCTGCTTTGAATTTTGCAGTGCAGCTCTAAAAACATACAAAAATATGTGTTAAATGTGTATGATAAATGTGTACTGAGATAATGAGAATGCTTGTGCTGTTGTTTTTTTTAAAAAGCAATGATTGGAGATTCACATTGAAACAGGGCAGAACGGGTTTAGGAATGAGCATACTGCAGAGCTGTCGAGGCGTTTAGAATTGTAGCCTGGAGATGGTTTTCTTTCTTCTTTGGGTGCTGTGTTTTGACTTCAGTTAGAAGTACACTCACATGCTTTATGTTGCACAACTTTCTCTTGCAGAAACGTATCCTTCCTAAAAACCGCAGGATGCTCTCTGGTTTGTCATTAAGGCAGGCTTGTTTGCTTCAGCTGCAAGCTCTGTGGGACCTACTGCGCTATGTTCCGACAGTTATCTGACTATGCAGTCAGCGTTCGTTATTTATTTTTTATAAGAGGGAGGTTCTGTTTTAGTAGCGCAGGAAAGAGAAAACTGATAAAGCCATCTGCACCTGAGCAGATTGTATTTTACAAAACTCTTTGAGGGTCTGTTTGTTTTGCATTATTTACTGAACAGCCTAAATATAGTTCACTTGCTTGTGTAAGTGTTTTCAAAAAAGCAAGTAAGAGGGGGCTAGAAGCTACGTGGTGCACTGTAATTTTCAATTAAGCTGTGAAAGTGCTGGATTCATGCGCTGAACACAGGAGCGGATCGCTGGACTGTACAGTCTCAGGATTTGGAGATACAGGTTTTTCTCAGTTTAAAAGGATGGATTAAACTGTAAGAGTTGCAGGAGAAATAATTTAAGACTTTTGATTGGCTTTAAGGCTAGGTGTTCTGTGCTTCTCTGTTGCAAAATTTATTCAGGGAATTGCTTTTTACGTGGAATTTATATAAAAAAATATAGCATATTGGAATCAGATTACCTGAAGAACCACATTTTAAAAGATGAATCTGCCTGGGGCCTGAGATCTGCAGGAGATGCCCTCTTTTGCTTCCTGCCAATATCAGAGCAAGGGCGAGTGTGGCGGATGCACAAAGCCACCCTTCTGATAGTGGTGTGTCTGCCGCCTAATGGAGTGGAGGTTGGGCAAGGTGGTGGCAAGAGTGGAACAGTGCAAGCACACTGGCAGAGCCAATCTGGTGTTCCTGCTGGTGCACCCACACAGCCCCAGCCTCACTGCTTCCCTTTCCCACACCGTCTGGTAAGAGTAAGCTCTGCATGCCCCACCATGATGGCCACACCTGGGTCAGTGGGAACAAGGCCTTTTGGGTTGCTGCTCCCAGACTCTGAAATTCCCTTCCTTCCCAGGGAAGCCCATCTTGCCACCTCTTTAATGGTATTCTGCCAGCAGACCTTGTTCTAACTGACCTTTGGCTGATTGTGGTTGCCTGGTGCTGAATGCTGTTTTTACTTCAGCCGGCTGTTGCTTTTACTTGTTCCTGTTTTCGTTTTGCTCCTTTCTGTATCTTGAGAGTTGTTTTCGTTGGCTTTTTAAATTGAAATTATACCTTTTGTTGGGTGTTAGCTGCCTTGGACTTACTGGGATGGAAAGGTGGAGTCATATATTTAGATGATAAATAAATAGCCACAAGTTGTTGCACTTCACCTGTGACATTTAGAAAAGAGAGTGCGGTTGAGGTCACTTTGATCACGCTGAAAGGCCATAGGTGGGCATAGCTTGTAGCACCTTTTTCTGTGACCAGAGGGAGCCCAACCGCAATGTCATGTCTGTGTGTAACTGGTGAAATGCAGTGCTTTACATGCCACATACAGTTATTGTGTTCCTTATCAGAAAAAAGGACGAGGATGCATTCTTTTGCATGCATCTCCCCACAGCCCTTTGCAGCAGGGAAAGGAGAAGAACATGAGCTCGAGTAAATGGTGACCAGTTTGTTATGGAGGGAAGGACTGCTCTCTGCATATATACATAATGCAAATCAGTGTCTCTGTGTGTAAAAACAAATGTGGCCATGGGAGATAATGTATGTGCCTAGTGCAGGATGGGCTGTGACCGTTGCAATACAAGGAGAGAGTACATGCACAGTACATCAGTGTGCGTGCGTGCATGTGTGTAAGCGTGTGTGCACATGTTTATGGAAAAGGGGGTCTACTGGAGAAATATATGCATTCTACTCTGATGAAATCCAGTTTTGTTTTTGCTCTGGTATATTACACACACCCCCCAATATCTTGGAAAAAAATGTCCAAACACCCACCCTGAATAGTACCTTGTCCAAGTCTGGAGATTCTTCTCCTGCGGTTCATGTGATGGGTGAGGTGAGGGTCACAAGGGTAGACCAGCCATAAATACTTTCAGTGATTCATCCTGCTGAGATTGAGTTCGACACAACGGTAGGTTGAAGGTCACAACAGATTCCTTCTTTGGTTGCAGCCTATATATGTTGTGTCCTCCATAATGCTTGAGCCTTTTAATAGCCTGTTAGCTGCCCTCTGTGACATGCTTGCTTAATCCGTGTTAGTGAGGCTTTCTAAGAATATTCATGTGCACATCAAATCTGGGCTGGCTAACAAGCTGAATACAACAATCAGTATTTTCTCCTCTTTCAAGATATTTGACTTCTCCTGGCAGATTCGATGTCCTAATCTGATATTCTGAGAGGCTAGCCAGCAACACTTTTTCTTTAATTAACTTGCATAGACTGAGTCATTTTCCAAGCTAGATATTTTAATTTACAGTCTACTGCACTGCAGCAGTCTTCTGGGCCTTCTGCTGTGTGTACTACAGTATTCAGGTGGCAGCATAGAAGTCTTTTTTTAAAAAAACTGGAGCTCTGGCATTTGCAGCTCACTTGTTCGCTTTGTGGTTTTCCATTTTCAGTTGCAAATCAAACATGCAGTTACAGAAGCAGAGATTCAGAAGCTGAAGACAAAGGTAAGAATGATTACTGGCTACTAGAAAGAGCAATGTTCTTATTTTCAGCTGCTGTAAGTTTGTGTCCAAAGGGAAGCAAAGAAAAGTAAGTTCTCATTGAGAAAACGCAGCAAAAAGAGAGAGGTCTGTATGCAGTGGCTCCAGAGAGCTTGTTTTGGTAGAAATAGTTTATTCGAGTCTCAGGAGAATCATGATGACTGTTATTGCAAGGAAAATAGTTGCAGTCGCATATTAAATTTTTACTCCTTTCCCCACATCATTAGAGCACTAACAGGCTTGAAAGGGGAATGGTAAAGAATTTGCTTTTAATATATGTAGCAGAAATTGCTTCTGGAAAGGCGAAGTATTTCTTTTCTTTTCTTATATAGACAAAAAGTATGAGGAAGTTAACTCAGATACCACTTCCTTCTTTAATAAAACAGGATTTATGTTATATTAATTAGCTGGCCTTGTTCATAAGCCTGCATGAGACATTCATTTGAATGTTTTATTTCAAAATAAAATCCTTTCAGTTTATGTACCTTGCTGAATTCGGAGGATGGCCCCCCCCCCCCCCAATTAAGTTACAGTACGAGTTTCTTTTAAACTCAGAGTGGACATATAAATGTTTATTTTGTCACTGATGTTAGTGAGCCTGTCTGCAAGGAGAAAACATAAAAGGGTAATTCCTACATAATTTTTTTATAATCTTCCTATTTTGATTTCCCCCCCTCTCTGCTTCATTTGAAAAAACAAAACAGAAATCTTCTTGCCAGATTACAGTCTTACTTATCACTAGAAATCCTTGTGGGGCTAATTTTGTTGCCTGCTGAAAATCTTACTGCCTTCAGAGGGTGTTGCACTTGGCTAACATCCATTCATCTGCGATTTGTAAAAACAGAAGTCTTTGCTGTGTTTTTTGCATGTTTCATTCTCTACCCCCACAACAAACCCTAAATAAAACAAGTTGTTATACATGCTTAAGACCCATTTAAATGGAAGTTAAATTCACAATTATAGGCTTAGGTGACAGCCCTTTGATTTTAATGAGCCAAAGGTATGCCCACTTTTTTTCTGGATTTTCCTAGTGATTTCTCAAGGCCAGGAGTTGTGAACCTTTAAAGCTAGAACCATAGTTGGCATGAATGCATTTAGACTGACGTGTTTAAATACATAACCTACTATAAAGGGGTGTATGGAGTGTTAGGGAAGGGGTGGGGGACACGTTGGGCTCCTTTGTTTGTCCACCTTTGGTCCCCCACCTGCATTCAGCTCTTTCATATGGCTCCTGGAAGTTGACAGCACCCCAGGAACGGCTTCAGCTGGCCGACTAAACCAGGTGAGGGTAGCCAAGGGGTCTCAAACCCTCGGTGAGTTAGGGACTTCCCCTGCATGACTCCGACAGACTCCGGCAGATTGAGTGGATGAGACCAAGAATGGGTCCAAAAGTCATGAAGGCAATTTCTGCGCCTGCTGTAGAGCGAAGTGAGGGGCAGATGGGGCTCTTCAACTTGGGAACATAGCCCATTTAGGAGAAGGAAAACTCTGATCCTAAACCTCCACTGCTTTGCGGGATATTTTGGGGAGAAGAAAGGGCTAAGGAGTAAATTCTACACAAATCCGGAGTGGGATCCCTAAGGCGATTGGATGGCACCTTGTATTTTGCTTTCTGGCAGTCAAGCAGGTGCCCAGCGTCTTGCTCTGCTTTCCTTTGGACCACACCAGCGAGGCCAAGAGGTGGGGTCCTGTCATCTGGGCAGCTCAGGACCTCCATACTCACTGCCCGGGGTTGCATCTCAGGGAAGTCACTTTGGTGCTGCTAATGCAACAATTTGGCTTATCCCCCCCCCCCTCCCGGGGCACCCCCCTATTGTCTCTTGACACAAACAGAAGCCAACAACAGCTATAAAAGGCAGATGATTAGTTATCACACACCACTTTATAGCTACGAAAGCTGTTAAGAGAGAAGCTTCTTCCAACAACAGTAAATACCCTTCAGGTAGGAAGCAAGTGTTCTGCCTGTGGTAATGTTGCACAATAAATTTGTCAAAATATGCTTCATTTCATCTCTGTATGACTAATTTCCAGTTTGCCTTGTTTAGAAACATGGCAAACTTCTGGAAAAATAATAATAATACAAGCAGTAGTGTGTTCATTTTAAAACTGCAGAAGCCTAGGTGGATGCAAGGTGGGAAGTGATGCATTTGAGATTACTCATTTAGCCTTAACGTGGTCTAGAAAGTTCTTTAAAGGTAAAGGTACCCCTGCCCGTACGGGCCAGTCTTGCCAGACTCTAGGGTTGTGCGCCCATCTCACTTAAGAGGCCGGGAGCCAGCGCTGTCCGGAGACACTTCCGGGTCACGTGGCCAGCGTGACAAGCTGCATCTGGCGAGCCAGCGCAGCACACGGAACGCCGTTTACCTTCCCGCTAGTAAGCGGTCCCTATTTATCTACTTGCACCCAGGGGTGCTTACGAACTGCTAGGTAGGCGGGCGCTGGGACCGAGCGACAGGAGCGCACCCCTCCGCGGGGATTCGAACCGCTGACCTTTCGATCGGCAAGCCCTAGTTCTTTAGTGCTCTAAAATTATTTCTGTTCTGAACATTATTGTATGCAAGGATAGCCAACATGGTGGGCTCCAGATGTTGTTGGACCCCAACTCCCACCAGCCCCAGTTGCCAGTGCTAATGGAAGCGGGAGTTTGGCAGCATCTGGAGGGGGCATCTCATTGGTTATACCTGCCATATAACAATAGCACTAGGCTGCTGTTCCTCATGCATGTTACTTTGAACCAACTGTACCTGAATGTAAAAGCATCTGCCTTCCTCTTTCAAAGCTGCAGACAGCTGAGAATGAGAAAGTAAGGTGGGAGTTGGAGAAGAATCAGCTTCAGCAGAACATTGAGGAGAATAAGGACAGGATGATGAAGCTTGAGAGCTACTGGATTGAGGCACAGACCCTGTGTCACACCGTCAATGAACATCTGAAGGAAACTCAGAGCCAGTATCAGGCACTGGAGAAGAAATACAATAAAGCCAAGAAACTGATTAAGGACTTTCAGCAAAAGTAAGCATGAGCTGAGATGCAGGTTCGAGCAGAATTTCTCAATCTGTGTAGCATAGGCATGCAGAGAGCCAGAGAAATAAACCGCAGTCCCTGACTTACAACATTTGGCTACAGACCATGGTTTGCTTGGGCTGAAACAAGCCACAATCTCCATATGATTATAGGAAGCTGCCTTAGACTGAGTCAGACCTTTGCTGCACCTTGCTCAATGTGGTCTAACCCTGACTTGTACTGGCTCTCCAGTCTTTCAGACAGAAGTCTCACCTAGTCCTGCCTGGAGAAGCCAGGAATTCAACCTAAGGCCTTCTACATGCAAAGTAGATGCTAACCCTTCCCCTACTGGCCTACAGTTTTTAATTCTGAGCCAGGAATTGTGACTTATTTCTCCATTGTGTAAGCAGGAAGTAGCAAAGAAGGCAAGCTCAGCCCTCTTTGGACGTGCGAACTGGGCCAAAGCTTAAACCTTCTAAACATATATTACCACTCTGGGTTAAATCTGTAAATGTGTAAAAAATGTATACTTCCTAATAGGTTTACTCATAACTTTCCAGATCTTTGTATCTGTAACTTTTAAGAGATAAAACAAGAGTGGTAAAATGAAAGAGGATTTAATGCCAAGGACACATGCACACGCCAACCCACCACTATATTATCTGTGCACCTGCATAATAAATTTATAAGCCTAATTTTAATAACGTGTATTTATTTAGTTTTGCCACTTCCACTGTGGTGATTAACAACTTTTCATAAAGCAAACAAGAGATAATTCAGGTTAATCTCCTACGATGTAGCTTCAGCTTATTCATTTTAATATAAAAGTATTTGCTCCACACATCCTCCCTCTTGCTGCTGCATTCTCATCATTATCAGGTCTTATCAAGACAATACATCCTGAAGTGTAGCAGTCCATCAATTTTTTTCAATACCTATCTCAACTGACACTTGTTCTAACCAGCAAATATATTTTTCCCTAAGAGAACTTGAGTTCATCAAGCGACAAGAGGCTGAAAGGAAAAAAATAGAAGATCTGGAGAAAGCCCACTTTGCAGAAGTTCAAGGTTTACAAGCTCGTGTAAGTAATTTTCAGTATTTTAGTTTAGTTCATGACTTTATTTTGGAAGCGTTGTTGCCATTTAGGAGTAGGTGTGGCTGTAGGGATGTTCACACGTTGCATTCAGTGAGTGCACAATCTGTGTACCTCTGTACACAAATAGTTGACAGCTGTACACTTGTATAGTTATTCACATGTAAGGTTAAAGTAGTGTACAGCCTGTCTGCCTATGCGAACAGTAGTTGAGCTGTTCAGATGAACAAGTGTCCACCAGATCAACAAGCCTGTTACAAATGTTTTAAATAAGCAGACAAAAGTACTATACTGCATGGGGATTATCATTGCATTGCAACAGGGCAGCACAAAGCAACCCATGATATATAGTTTACCAATACATGGGTCGAGTACAGGCATAGGCAAACTCGTCCCTCCAGATGTTTTGGGACTACAACTCCCATCATCCCTGACCACTGGTCCTGTTAGCTAGGGATGATGGGAGTTGTAGTCCCAAAATATCTGGAGAGTCGAGTTTGCCTATGCCTGATATATTAACAGACCTAAATGTCTGTGTGGTACTAAATACATGCATGGTAGTGGTTCTGTTCATCTGATGAAGGGAAAGGTTGTTTTTTTACCGTTTTTTTCTATGCATAAGACAACCCCTATTGTTTTAAACCCAAAATTTAGAAAATGAAACCCTAAAACAAAAGTGAAAATCTGGATGATTGGCGGCAGCAAGTTGTTGATCTTTTTGGGGGCGATTGCCCTCAAAGTTTCCAGCATGAGGTGCATGCAGTGCCCCGTGGTGCAGAAGCAAAGGCAGCAACTGGGGCACCACACACTCCCCCTCGGTGGCAGCTGCTGCTGCTGCTGCGGGGAAGCAGGCTCCCAAACAAGGTGCCAAGGAAAAGCCAGGGGAAGGCAGCGGCCACTCTGTGCCGGACCATGCCGTCGCACAAACTGAGCTGAGGAAGGTGGTGAGCGGGCTGGGGGCAGGGTGGGAGTTTGAGAGGGGGAAAAGGAAAGATGGGCAAGGAGAGGTAGCTGAGGCAGCTCTCAGCAGTGGCGGCAGCAGCTGCTCTCGATTCAGTGGTTGAGCCAACGGGGGCTTCAGGAGATGGGGGGGAGAAAGGGGGGACGGCAGCAGGAGGGACTGCCTTAGCCCGCCCAAGCCAAAATCCTGGACATATGCTTAAATATTTTAAAAATTCCCCCAGATGCCATGTTCCGTGTACAAGACAATCCCCAATTTTTTACTATTTTTTATAGCAAAAAACCTCGTCTTATACACGGAAAAATCTGGTATTTTATTTATTTTGCTAACAGTTAACTTCATTTGTCCTAGATCAGAGAACTGGAAACAGAGGTTTTCAGGTTACTGAAGCAAAATGGGAGCCAAGTTAACAATAACAACAACATTTTTGAAAGGCAAACATCCCTTGCAGAAGTCTCAAGAGGCGACGCCATGGAAAACCTTGATGCAAAGCAAGTCTCTTGCCTGGATGCCTTAAGTCAAGGTTTGTTTGAGCCAGATGATAAGCTCGAGGATTGCGTTGTTTCTGTGTGACGTAGTTCTACTGACTTAAATGTTTTCGGAGTGGTCGCATTTGCACGACGTGGTAAGCCGTATACCATGCTTTACTGTGTACAAGTCAGTTGTTCACCCTTTGCTCCTTCTCAGTTGTACTTGGGGAAAATAGGTCATGATCCCTTACGTTGTGTTAGTTCTGAACCAGGGACCGTGGATTGTTTCACTCAAACCAACTATGGCCGGTAAGCCAAGGACAAACCTTTGCTTATCGTCATCCACTGGAGCCAATTCCAGGGGGCCGTGGGTTCTTTGGCACCCACAATGATGTATTTGTGGGGCTGGGCCCCCACAAAGTCAGTGGGCAAAGCTGAAACCCGTCATTGCAGGCACCCACAATCTTTGGCGTGAGATGGCACCTATGTCATCACCATTTGTTTGGAGTGAAACAAAGCACAATCCCTGCTTCAGACATAATGCATTCAGACATGACACTAATCCAGGGATTGTGGTTGGTAGGACTGGGGCGAAGCGAAGCAGTCACCAGTGACGTGAATATGGTGATGGTTGATGGCTCTCTGTGACATAGAAATGTGGCCAGCGTAATGTACGATGTGGTGACCCATCTGTAATACTATCATACATAATTTCATAATGCCTGTAAAAGCACATGTATTCCGTTCAGTTATATTTGTATCCCCATTCATTGTTGACATTGCTAATAAAAAGGTTAAGAATATAAATCTATATCTCCTCTTCTATATCCTATATCTGGGGTTTTTTATGTTGTGTACTTGAGAACAAAACATTTCAATTTTCAAAAGGGGTCTTTTATGTGCAAAAATAAACAAATCGTTTGTGTAAATGTATGAATATCTGTGTGTGTGTGTGTGTGTGTGTGTGTGTGTGTGTGTGTTGATAGATAAATATGTACAGTTTACATGTACAAACAAATGTATTTGGGCCAAAATAGATCAGTGTGCAGTCATCCAAGTACCAAAAGTACATGAGGACTGCCATTCTCTCCCCTCACATGTCACCACTAGCTTTCCCTTAGTCCCTTTCTCACACTGCTTTTCTCTGATCTGTCCTGGATATGGAACATGACCGAGGAAAAAACTCCGGCAGGAAGTAAGTCTCAGTGTGTGATTTTGGCAGATTCCACACTTCAGCACACATCTCCCTTCTTCACATGTGGACACGAACCCCCATATGTGTATGAGAACCTCCATTCATCATAGGAGTAGCGTATCTGCTTGTACGGCCCTTTGCTGGTTATGCATAGGCTTTCGAATGTGGCTGTACCTTAATATTTTCTTTTAGCGAATGTCCTTGGCATGTAGGTTTTTAAAGAGAGGAAATAAGAACAGAATGTTGTGATGTTGAGGGTGTACACGAGTCTCTAGAACTGAGTGCTCTGATGTTCATTGCATATATAAGTCCATCATGACAACTGGAGTAGTAAATCTTGCTGCTCTGCTAACAGAATTGCAAATGGGCCCTGGTTTTGAGGCCATTTCATGCATTGCACATAAGCACTTTCTACAAAGGAATCAATGTGAAACCTATGTGCAATGGTAGGCCCATCACATTTCATTGTCCATATACATTCTGGGAAAGCTTAATTTGCTATAGCATGCTATGGCATTTCCCCATGTACATAAGGGTGAACTATATTTGTGTAGACATGATCAGTGTTTCCTACACAAAAAAGTGTTTTCCATGTCAAGTGAAGGTATTGCCCACAACTCTTAGTTAAAATTCCATCGTATCTGTGGGATTGAACTGTCCTATGGATAGCTAGGGCCAAGCTTTTACTTAAACTTTTGATAGATGAAAAATAGGAATAGGGAGCCAGAGGCCTTCCAAAGATTGGTGGACTCCAAGTCCCATCAGCCCCAGCCCAGGAATTGTAGTTCAAGAATATCTAGATGGCCACAGGTTCCCCTTCTCCGTATGATGCAAAATGTTAAAAAAATAGCTGTTGGAGACCATCTATCAGGCTGAAATGCTTTTTTGAGAAATAGTGGCATAGAATAAGGGAGTATTTTCTTAGCCTATGGCAACTCTGTAGGGCGTTCTGAGTCACGAGACCATTGTGCAATGCAGGCAAGAAGCAGCTGTTGCAAGAAATGTTAAGCATTTGACTAGGAGCAGGAAGTATCTCATTCCTCCTCTGCTCCTTAAGAAATATACACTTTATTTAGATGCGTGTTAGAAACTGCTAGTTGGTCTCTCCATTTCTCCCCTTCCAAGGAAATGATAATAAATATCCTCCTCTGATGTTTCAGAGTGTGGTAATGCAAGATGGTGGGAACCCTCATGGACAGTATTATGCTCTAAATGCATGATTTATTCCTATTTCAAAGATGGAATGAATTGCTTGATGGTGAAGTCTTACAGTGTGTGTGTGTGTGTGTGTGTGTGTGTGTGTAGTGAAGAGAGAATCCTAGATTCCTGTAAAATCGCAAAAGCTTTCAACAGTTACACCAATAACTGAATGTGGCCTCTGCCCAATGTGATGACAAGTTAGGCAATGGAGGCAGATTTTGATTCTAGTCTGAATAGCTCAGTTTGGAACCTGGGTCTTGTTGCTGCCCCATGCCACTTTCTGGGGCCCCTCTTAACAGTGCCACTGCCATTTTCTATTCTATAACACCATTTTAGAAGAGGCGGCATACATGCTATGATTAAAATAATCCTCTGTCCATAACCTGCTGGCTTGAAAGCCTTGCCGTGTTTGTTTTCTTAAAGCAACTTTAAAAAAAAGAAAGTACCATGCACATAAATGTGGTGCTTTTAAAATGTCAGTAGCAATGCAGTTAATTCTGTAGTTTCAAATTTCTTAGGAAAGCTTTTGAGTGAATGCCACCATGTATCATGTTACTATTTGCTTTGCGGGTTAGTTATAAAACTTCCTCCTTTGTCACCCTTCTGTTTGGCACATTACTCTGAGCGTATTGCGCGGAAAATAGACTTCATAGATGCGTAACCCTGAAGAAAGAAGGTAGGAGCAAAGAATTAGTTTAGGCTGCAATCCAAAAGGGTTCATGTATAACCAACATTTTTAGGTAAAAACAACAACAACAACAACAACAACCCTGAATTACTGTTTGTTTTGATGCTGCTTCTTAGAGCAGCCAGACTTCTGTCTTAACTCCTGTACATTCACAAAGTATTTTTCGTAGTCAGGGAGATAAACACTATGTGTGCAGTGTTGGAGAAGAGACCACAGCTCAGTGGCAGAGCATCTTGGCACCTGGACACGCAATGCACCCTGGAGAACCACTACTGAGCTGGGTAGCTTCCTGTGACTGCCCTAATTGCAAAGTCCCCAAACTGCTCTTTGAACCTGAGATGGTTTATTAAAGCTCAATTGGAGTGGCAAGAGGGACAATTTTTCTAGAGGAGGATCAAGTGTGTTAACACACCCCAATATGTATTGCTGGTTTTCACCTGACTTCTTCCCCTCCGCCCCATTGGGTTGTTGCTGTTCTCTTTATATTAATCATGCTGAAATATTCACTTGGCAAAATAAGTTAATTCCTGTTAACCTATTGCGTTTGTTCCTGAATCCTCTCTTGACTATAAATAATTGCTTCAGCATAATTGCATTCAGGAGTTAATTCTCTCCTGCCCCTCCTTTTAAATTGAAATCCTCTCTAAGTACTCTTTGTGAGGCATTAAGGCTATTATTGTTTCAAACACCTTATGAAGATCTTTTGGACTTAGGTAACCATAGTGACACAAAAGGGTACATGCTGATTCCATTTGCGCAATCAGCAGCAAAAGTCTCAGCTGACTCTGTCAAAACCATGTTTATGCCGATCGGGTCCCATCTTGCCTGTGTACTTACTTACTTTGAATACTTTGGCTTCACCTAATGGATCAGGTGTTTTTTTTAATATGGGGGGGGGGACCAGTATTGGTTATATAAGCCTATTTGCAGCTGCTTCTCATAGGATATAATTACATATGTACTTCTATTACAAACTGAGGGGCAAGCTAGACATGATATCAATTGCAAGATCACAATTAACATGCTTGATTTTTAACATTTAAATAGCAACCAAAGGATGCACGTGATCAGGACTCCAATTTGTGAGGAGGTTAACCCTCTCCCTGCACACACATGTGAACTGTAATACATTTGAAAACCACACCCTCCTCCTAAAGCAGCTATTTGCACTTAGAGGGGAAGCTTCTATTGGCAGGACTACAGAGTACAAAGGATTAACAGACATCCCTACACACTGTTGTACAAATCTTGATCTCCTCCCCACTATTATTTTTTTTAACAACTAGGTACAAATTTATATGAATGAAGTTGTTGTGACTTCTCTCATGGAATGCTGGGAAGTGTGTTTTGGTGATGATTCTGCAAATTCTCTGAAAATATCCTAATACAGTGTACTTTGATCTCCAGATGTTTTATCCAGGCATAATTCCAGGCGAGGGATTATGGGAGCTATGATCCAATAAAACCTAGGGACCAAAGTTCGAGAAACACTCAGTATTCCCTCACAGATCTACAGCTCCCAGGGTTCTTTATTTTTCCGTGGGTCATCACTGAGAAGGTGGCTTGAGGTGTTTTGACACCTGGGGCAAAATGCCCCACTGCTGCCCCTGTGATGGGAGTGGGGCATGAGGCTCTGTAAGGGCTTCCCCTCAAGAAGCCCTTGCAAAGCCTTGCTACCCTGCCGGGTTGGGGCAGGGAGATTCAGCAAATGGTTCTTAAGGAGAAGCTTTCACCGAATCGCCTCCTTCCCACCCAGAGACAAGGCTCTGCAAGGGCTTCTGCACAGTTTTGGAACACACAAAAATTGATAGCTCCCAAGTTAACAAAGAAAGTGACCATGGTAATCTCCAAAGGAAATAAACAAGCAAATTAACTTAATAACCATGACAAGGAAAAGGTCTAAAATCATTAGACAATATAAACAATTAGTGGATATATTTTTTTCAATTATCAAAATAGGTGCCTAATGTAAGGTAAAACAATTTTTGTCTTCATGCGGCCAGGACCAAAGCAGAACAGAACATCATTTGCCAGTTCCAAATCAGCAGCTGCATTTTTTAAATCTGGTTCCATGTCCGAATGTAGGTCAGTGTTAGGGGTGCAGTTTGTGTGTCATATCCTCACCTCTTTAGCTATTACATCATATGCAGGTGTGTGAGCATAGATGGGATGGTACTGTGGCTCTTGAGTGTTTATAGTTTTAAAAACCAAGGGTTGCTTACAGTTCTTCTTTAAGCATGAATCTTCTCAGCTCCGACTTCTGTTTTCATATGTACTACAGTGGTGCCTCGCAAGATGAAAAGAATCCGTTCCGCGATTCTCTTCGTCTTGCAATTTTTTCGTCTTGCGAAGCAAGCCCATTAGCGGCTTAGCGCTATTAGCGGCTTAGCGGGCTTAGCGGATCAGGTGTTAAGCGGCTTAGCGATCAGCTGTTAAGCGGCTTAGCGGATCAGCTGATAAGCGGCTTAGCGATCAGCTGTTAAGCGGCTTAGCGGATCAGCTGATAAGCGGCTTAGCGGCTTGGGAAAAGGGGGGGGGAGGAAAAAAACCCTGCAGGAACTCGCAAGACATTTTCGTCTTGCAAAGCAAGCCCATAGGAAATTTGTTTTGCGAAGCACCTCCAAAACGGAAAACCCTTTCGTCTAGCGGGTTTTCCGTCTTGCAAGGCATTCGTCTTGCGGGGCACCACTGTATCTTAAGTAGAGTCATACCGGCAAGGTAGCTACCTTAAACCACCACACTTCAGTGGCTGAACTAAACTGCCCATCAACTAGTTGTACTTTATAATACAATGGTTTGCTCTTTCGCTTTCCACGGGTCCTGCTGAGGCTTCAGCATCTTCTAGTGCTCTCATTTCCATGCAGCAGCTCCAAGGTTGCACACAATCTGATGACAACAAAGGGACAATGGTTTCCACTGAAATAAGGGCATGACATTTTGATCAGCATGTATGAAAATACGGCTTGATTTGTATAGAATTGCAGACTGTATCTCCAGATAGTGGCATGTTTAAATGCAGGTCGTGATATTCTGTTCTCTCTCTCTCGAAAGATTTTAATGAAGCAGTTCCCGAGACAGAAAGGCTGGACTCAAAAGCACTGAAGACTCGAGTTCAGCTTTCAGTGAAGAACAAAAGGTCAAGACCAACTAGAACAAGACTGTATGACAGTATCAGCTCCACAGATGGAGAGGACAGTCTTGAAAGAAAGGTGATTCTTCTCTCCCCTTCCCAACCTTCTCATCAGTTGTTTCCTTTCACCATGCTCCCTCCCTGGCGGTGTTTACTAATTTGTGATGAAAATGTACAATGAAAGAAGGTATTTCTTCTCCCAATTTGAAGGTAAAACACCTGTGTTCTTTCAGCAGTTTCAAGACTTCTGATTTAATTTTACACGCATTCTGATGTGCTGTCTTTCATTATTTCCTCCCCACCCCCCAATATGTTATTAATTCTTTTTATTCAAACCCAACCGAGTCGGTGCTTAGCAGGTAATTTTATTTAGATTCAGAGAGCTTGAAATGCTAATCCTTGCAGAGGAAATGGTTACAAATGGAAAGCAGATAAGGTAAAAGCTTAACGGTGCAAAATTATCAGAACAGTGCTCCAAAAGGAGACACGGGATGGAAAGTAGGTGCCGAAGAGGTGAACCTGCGCTTTCAAAGTAACTCGCTGTGTGGTTGGTTCCTGAAATGCCATAACCTGCTTCACAATCTCTTATATCAACAGCCTTCGCGCAGTTACGGTAGTCCCATGCACATTACCAAATCACCTCTGCCTATGTGTATGAGAGCCTCCTCACCAGCATCAGATTCTGGTGCTTCCTCCCTTTCCCCCGTGGCTAGCAGTGCAACGTTTGCATTTGACAACGTAACTGGAAACCAGGACGAAGTGCGGCCGTACACGAGTGTTGTATGTTCCCATGGAGATACTCCACTCTCCTCACCTTCAAAATCCTGTCTGAGCTACGAAGCTTCGCCTGTGCATCATCCAACCAGCAGGAGTATCTTCCATGATGAAGGTATAGCTGTGATTTTGCATGCTGCTGCGTCAGTTTTCTCACTATTATGTAATGAGTTCAGTTGTCGGTGGTTGTGTCCTTCTGTCGCCTCCCAGAGAGGGTCACCTGGCTCCCCACACTACGGTCTCTTAGGTACCAGGCGAATACATTTTTGTTCTCACAGGCCTTTTAAACATGTCGGTGTTCATAGATATTTGCTAGCAGTTTTATGTTGATTTTAAGTTGATTTTAAGTTGCTGTCTTTGTGTTGCTTTTACTTGTCTTTTATTTATTTGTAATAGGTTTAAGGGGTCAAATATTGTACTTTAGTTTGCATTTTTAGTTATCTGTAAACCACCCAGAGAACTCAGTTACATGGGTGGTAGATAAATGTAATTTTAAAAAAATGGTCATAAATTAAATGGTCCAACAAAACATTTTATGCACTTCCCTAATTAGAAAGTCTGGTTTTCTCCTCTTTGTCATTCTGAGCTTTTAAACCATTTAGTTAAAACCATTGCTTTTTTCTAAGGCTGATTTTGCAATGAGGGAGTTGGGAAATACAATTAGAATATGTCTCAGTTATTTTAAACATCTGCAGAATTGTATGAAGTACAGTCTTTGCCTTAAATCAAGGGCACACAATTTAGTTTGGGGAGAACTTATTTTAGATTTGTTCTGAAACCTTGCAAAGTGTTTTAAGTGCAATGTCAGGAATTCACATTCTCTGAGAGAAGGTCCAGTGCTTTTGTATCTAATTGTGGTTGATGTTTCAGAGATGGATTGGATCGATGTATTGCACTTCAGAAGTGAAGGTGGTAGAAAAGCTTGTGTTTTAGTTTGTCTGCCATCTTCATGGAAAAATACATAGCTCAAGAAAATTCTTGCACATACACAGCTCTCAAAGTATGATCAAGAACATAGGGAATTGCCTTATGCCAGGCTGACAAAAACTAGTGGATTGTGACACCACCCACTCTCTGAATTGTGTGAATTGGTCCCTCAGTGTGGGGGGGTTGTAGTATAAATATAGAGTCTTGAACTCAATTATTGTTCTTCCTTTGTATTCATCATCTCCTTTGTTCTAATAACTCACAAATGCAATCAGAATTGCTCTCAATGACCCCACTCAAGCAACAATAGCTTAATAATGATTATTCCTCAATAATGTTTAAACACTGGCGAATCCCGTGTTTTTCCCGCCAGGAGTGTTATACAAGCAGCATTTAGTGTAAAAGCATATTTTAATGCATATGTTAGAATCAAAGTGAAACCATTTGCTTCAGCATAGAAATATTTGAATGTAATAAGACCTCTTTTGCAAGTGTTTCTAATTGGGGCACATCAATTCTGTGCTCCAGTAGGATTTGATAATTTGAAAGTTTTCCCCTCCTTTTCTTTTACAATACAATGCAAGAGATGGGGGGGTCATTTTCAGCCCCTGGGGGGCCTCATTTCCCCTTAGGCAGTCTTCCAGGGACCATGGGCAACAGGTGTGACTTGCCTTCATGCAGAAGGCTGCAGGGCAGCCACACAAAAGCCCACGGTTTCTAGACAGGCAACTCCCCATTTACGTGGCAACATGTGTTTAAGTGAAATCACATATATTTGGAACACCATTGAAAAAGCCAGCAAACTTCTAAACCTCTGGAAACCCTTTAAAAACCTTTGAAAAAACCAAAAATCCATCGAACTCCACCACAATTGTTCTCTCCAAACCTCCTTGCTCAAACTCCCAACTCTCTGTAGGCCTCAAAGGTTGGTACAAAGGCTCCTGCAATTGCACTTTCAAAGGTTTGTGGGATTCCTGGGTGCTGTTTTGTGCCATTTTTGTGCTCTTTTAGGGGCGTTTTTGCCCCTTTTCCGTGCCACTTCCGTGTTCGCAGTGATGCACAGCCGTTCATACCTTGAATGCGCCTAAGTGGGGACTTGCCTGTACTTGCATCTCTCCAACCAGGCAAGCGAAAGTACTGTTCTTGGGCATGTTCCACTGTTCAAGGACACATTCAGCCAGGCAGAGGGCAGAAGGCTGTGGCCTAGGGACAGTGGGGCACAACTGGGAAGAGTCCTGTGAGCCAGCTAGAGAGGCCTGGAGGGCTCCTTTTGGCACCCGGGCCTGCTAGCAGAGGAATACGTTACACTTTTGATGTCAATCTCCTACTCAGTAAATTCAGCACAAGCACAAGACTGTTTCAACTCCAACCCCTTTCCTAGCAGTCTAATGTAACCCCAAGGCCCCCTAACAGTCACAGAGCTATCAGATGTATTAACCCCATTAGGTGTGTGGCATCTTGCCAGAAGGGGACATTTGCAGTCCATCTTCCTTCTCACGGGTGCATGTGTGCACCTAGCAGATTCTCTGCATCCCCTCTGTTGTTTTAAAATACCTTTTTGTTACGTTCCCCTAGATTTATATAGTTTGCTTGCTCTTGTTAACACGGGAAGTTTGCCCTTCGTGATTTAAAAGCCTTTCTGCATTTCTCACCCCAGGGGAGGTTTCAAAGTGCACTATAAAAATAGCAGTACATTTGTAACAGCGCAAATACACCTTCTGACCAGGATCCAAGGAGCCCTTTTAGGCGCATGCAAAGTCTTGCTTGCACAGCAGGCTTTTCGCTTCTTTGTTTCTGGAAAGCAGCTGCTCGCTGTGCATCAAAGGGTGTTTTTGAGGCTTCCACAGCATTCAGGGCTGGCTTGTTGGGTGGCAGGTTTGCTGTTGGGGAGGAAGGGACTTTGAAGCCCATGTGTTGCTGTGGAGTATTGCACCTCTTTGGGTCCTGGCTTGCATGTCTGTATGCAAACATGCTCATTTCCTTGCATCTCTTCCTGAAAAAATTACCAGTACCATCTATCGCAGCTGGGTTATTTGCTTAGAGCTGCAAAGAGATGGTATACGGAAACAGAGCTTCTCTCTACATTAAAAAAAGAAAGAAAGAAACATGGGCCCTGGGTCCTGAATTTTACATTAGCAGCATCAATACTAATTAGCCATTGCAGTAGATATCACTGTCTTAATCTTTCTGTCTTTTCTTGTATTTTTCAATGTTATGCAGGCACACATTATCACTGCACATAGTATTCCCTTTTACCCCAGTTTTCTTTGGACTTTTAATTACTTACGAAGTGTAAGCTTTTGTATGTATATAAGTACATGATAAATTAGCAAGTTATCCACAGCCCTTTTGTTGGGATTGAATGGTGGCAAATAGGAAAGTAAGCTACATGAAGAATTTGAGACGTAGTTGAGATTTTTCTAGCGATTGTGCAAAAACAAGAACTCATTATTGCCCAGGCTTATGATCTAAAGAATCTACTACTAGTACAGAGGGAAGATTCTTTAAAATGTTTTCACTACAGCAGTTCCCACTGCCTAAGAAGCAAGCCACAGTTCAGTTTAACAAGCTGCTTGTCTCTTCAGCTGTTAAACGTCAGCAAAGGTTTTGACCGAACCTGCTGACCCCCTCTGTGTGCAAAAACAGCATTTTAGATTACAGCAAAGGTCTTTCCTAGCAGGCATATGGTCCATACATTTATGGTCAACGTTTTGCCTTGTTTGAATAATAAATGTTCGACTTGTGATGATTTTGGGGGGTTGTGTGTGTGTGTGTGTGTGTGTACTTGAATTTTTCTGGATGCAAAAACAAAGTGCTGTTTTAATGGTAAAACACAAATGGCCATAATGAACTGTGGTTTTTTTTTAATGTACAAATATGTCCTAGATGGTGCCACAGGTATACAATCCCCAAGAACATCCAGCCCTTCTACGGGGCATATAAGGACAATAAAACAAAAGTTTGTGGACTTGGGGTAAGCATTGATTTCTCATTAATGAAGATTAAAACCTTTTTTTAAAAAAATAAATAAATGGTGTACTACCTTTTGGACACTCTTTTGACTCTTTTAACGTTGTAGGGCTCCCTTGAGAAGGAGTTCTAACAAAGGCAAGAAGAGGAGGGAGAAGGAAGCAGTTAGGGTCTCTACTGGCTGCAGGTATGAGTGAATAGCATGGATATAACCAATTTCAGGCTCAAATAAGTCCTACTGTGTTGAGTGCAACTGTCTTGCTCATAAGTGTGCGTTGGATTGCAGTCTTACTGTCTTCCAGCCTTCAAGCTGTGTAATTTACACGAGCCCCATATAGAGAGCACTGCAAAAGTCCAGACTAGTTGTAACCAAGGCATCAACAATAAAGGCTAGTGCTGCTCTCTCCCCCCCCCCCCCGCGCTACAGTTGCAGCCACAAAACTATCTGCGGCTGGTAAAAAAAGAAAGTGCTACATCTCTTGCAACATCTTACTACATAGTAGCTTTTGTTAATTTGTTTAGGACTACCAAAATAGCCTGTACAGTGAAGAACAGTTAATATTTCAGGCAATAGCTGAATAGCATGAAATTGTTATTCTTTGCTGTATAGTTGATGGTAGGTTTTTACTACTTTGTGCTGCCTCATAAGATGTACTGCATGTGTTCCAGTTACAGGTAGGTAGCCGTGTTGGTCTGCCATAGTCGAATCAAAACAAAATAAATAAAATGAAAAATAAAAAAATTCCTTCCAGTAGCACTTTAGAGACCAACTAAGTTAGTTATTGGTATGAGCTTTCGTGTGCATGCACACTTCTTCCTTTACTCTTTTTTTGTCTGCGGCGACTTTATAGTTTTTAAATGTCTAATCTATGTGCATTACTACCTTGTGTTAAACAGGACAACTAAGGAGCTGCTGGAGTGCTCAGCAAGTAGAGTGTCTTTAATCAAGCGGTCCTCCTCTCTCCCACATAGTCCCATTCCATTTGCATGGTATGGAGAGAGCAGCAGGAGATCCAATTCTTCCAGCAATCTGCCTTCACCTACCAGCTCAACTGATCCTTCCTCTGAAAATCTAAGTCCAGCTAAAAAGGGGTCCAAGGTAGAAAATGCAAAGTACCTCCTCCCCAGTGCATGGAGTGGCTTAAGCGAGGTTGCTATTACTGGCTTAACGCAAAGGATCTACGTTACAGTAACTGCAAGCAACGTGTTCGTTGTTCAGCAAAAATGTGATATGAGCATTCCAGGTTGTCTTCTGTGTCCCTTCAATGAATGTTATCAGAGTAATTTATATGCTAGTGTCAAACTGCCAAGTTCAGCATGGGCTTGATGCCAGCATATATAGCTGGACAGTCTTTGTTCGGACTTTTTAATGAACTTGCTTAATTTGTAGATGTGTAGGGGGGGGGGGGGCGGGAACCATGGCAGGTAACAGCTGCAGCTCTTTGGAGTTCTTGGATGAAAATGAACCCATGGGAATCATAAGCATGAAAGAAAGGAAAGAGGGAATGTGCAACATGTAATGTTCGATGTTGCTAAGGGGGGAAGAGGGAACAGGAGGACCCACTGCCCTGTTAAAAGCCTATCACTGTATTTGCAAACCCAAATTGTAGGGGACACCCTCTTCTTTCTCAAAGCTTCTGTTCCATAAAATTATATTGAAGCTTTTTCATAATACAATACAATAATAAAACAAACTATTCTAAATGAAAACAAAAAGGAAAGAGAGAGACTTCCATGTTCCAGATCATGGTTTGAAGGCACATGATGCTGCAATCTTGCAGGAATTAAGCAGAAATTAAGCTTGTGCAAAGAACCCTCTCCTCCTGTAATATCCAGAAACTGTTGATTGGCATGGCCTTGTTGCTCCGACATCCATTTTGCTTAAAAAAAATCCTGCAATTTTTATTTTGTTTTATTTTTGCAAGTTCTCACCTAAAGTGCAAGTAAGTATTTTGAGCCACACTGAAATATGTTGCTTTGACTACCGCATTGATTGTAGGGTCAGCTTTAACACATCCCACTGAAATATTGGCACATTTTAAACAAAATGTCACTGTTCCATCTCTTCATTTCTCTGTCATTCCTGCTCCTTTCACCAGACAAGATGTTCCTGTCAAGCATCTTGGGTATTACGTTTAATTCCATTTTGAAGTTCTTCTGAACTAAGAAAAATTGAATTGTTTAAAATGAATGTTGGTCCTTTTTTCCTTTTAATGTGCTTGCATGTTGCTATTAGCATGGTAGCTTGCAAATAATATTTTGTGCGGCAATGTTACATGCTCCACATATTAGTCGTCTTCATCTCTGCAGCATTTCTTGAGAATCCCTTTGACCAATATGAGGGTGAAAATGAAATTCAGATAGTTTGTGTGATCGTTGTGCTCTGTAAACACGCCTTGGTTGATGTGTAGCCAAGCTGAGACTGTCTCCAGTGCAAGATGCTGTCTGCCAGTCAGTGTGAGCAGTACTGAGCTGGGTTCTGCTCAATATAAGGCAGCTTCCTATGTTCTCCATTGAAACAAAACCATATTACACGTCTTCCATTCATATTAATAAGGTCTGCATAGGCCGGGTTTCACAGGTCTTTTATTGTTCTTTCCTGCACACTGCTTCTGTCCTTTGTAGAATGTGTGAACTGGACTTTTGTGTGTATGAACTGAACTTTTATGGGAGCAGCCCGACAGAACCGCCAAGTTGTAATTGCAACCAAAGAGTTCAGAACCACAGCAAAACCATTGCATATTTAGTCATCTGTGTCCAGTGGGGATGAATGCAGAAAGAACCTCATTTGAATAAAGCAGCATTTAAATGCATTTTAAAAAGGCAAAGAAGTATAAATAGCAGGTAAATGAAGTCACTGTCTTTTATGAAGCAAAAGAGGGGAAAGCTTAGTTCTGTAATTTGGCTATTTTCATCTCTTTGTGAAAAGCATTTTCAGATCTTGGTTTCACCGTTTTAGGGCATCACCTTTTACACAGTGACACACTTCTCTGTTATACACCATACAGCCCTTTTCAATTGAAACTGGTTAAATTACATGTTTGCTACAGCTCAGTGCTTAAATCAAAAGCATGGCCAGCATCACTACTTCTGCTGTGTGGCTTTAAAGAAGGGGAAGCCCTGCAGCAAAGATAAAATCCTGCTCAGCCACCATATTTAGAATCATAGAATCATAGAATCATAGAGTTGGAAGAGACCACAAGGGCCATCGAGTCCAACCCCCTGCCAAGCAGGAAACACCATCAGAGCACTCCTAACATATGGTTGTCAAGCCTCTGCTTAAAGACCTCCAAAGAAGGAGACTCCACCACACTCCTTGGCAGCAAATTCCACTGTCGAACAGCTCTTACTGTCAGGAAGTTCTTCCTAATGTTTAGGTGGAATCTTCTTTCTTGTAGTTTGGATCCATTGCTCCGTGTCCGCTTCTCTGGAACAGCAGAAAACAACCTTTCTCCCTCCTCTATGTGACATCCTTTTATATATTTGAACATGGCTATCATATCACCCCTTAACCTCCTCTTCTCCAGGCTAATTTACTGTACGTGAGCTTTCTGTCTGCTCTTGCCTTTTCCTTGCTTCCTGTTTTAGTGTTTCTCGGCAAAAGTTATGCTTGAAAACCGAGAAGAGCTCCTCATTGAACTATCATGGTGGCAGCATTTGCTTTTAACTCACTAGCTGTTAAGTAGGTGGTTACATAGCAAGTCCTCGCGTTTCTGAAGCTACAGCTGTGTTCACCAGACCTGCGTAAAGCAGCACTGTAGACAAGCCCCCGCAACTGATCGTGGTCTATGCAGCGAGTCGTAGCCACCCTCCTGACCAGGGGTGCCAACTTGTCCCCCGCATTGAGGGTGTGCGGCCAAGTGACGTGTCATGTGACACTGTCCGGCATGTGCCAGGAGGGGGCAGGACGTGCAGAGGGCAATCTTTGCGCTTGCTCATTCCAGCTGCCGCCTGGCTCCTGGGCTGCCGGGTGGGAGCTGGGGCACACAGAGGGTGCCTGGCAGGGGGTGGCAGCCCCCTGCCCCATAATATGGGGGGAGTTGGTGCCCCCTCTGCCCCCTGTACCCGGCACACCTGCTCCTGACACCAGCATAGTTGTTGCTTACCTAAATGGGACTGGGGTGGGGATAAGGCTAATGAAAGTGAGACCATCCATCTGACACTACTGCCAGTGCATCCACATGTACCCACCACCTCAGCCCCATCCAGGTAAGGAGCAGCCAAGAGGACAGCTCCTTCCCAGCACAAAACCTCTCCATTCTTAAAAGCCTCCATGGAAAAGGACAAGCGTTGGACAAATGGCTCAAGAGCAGTGGCAGTGGCAGAGATATTTAGGAAAGGAATTACTGTTATGGTCAGACTACGTTTGATCTTATTGTCTAACCTCCCCCCCCCCCCCCTTCCATCCGTCCGTTCCCACCCACACTTTTACTCAAATTCAGCAGCAGGCAAAATCGCCAGTTTTCATGGGAAATAATAGAGTCAGAGTGCTTAGTCACCCAAGCCATATTTCATGTAAATCTCTCCCTAGGAGCTGTTGCTAGGCCAGCAAGTCCAACAGATGTGGCTGTCAGGCTCAGAAAACACACCTGGGGTGATGTAAGGCAGTGGCGAGAGCAGGCACAGCATCTGAACCTTCCACCATCCCACTCCTTTGTAGGTCTGAAAACAGTGTGTGCGATAGAAAGGGGGCAGGGAGAGAGATTTTGGATCAGGAAAGCTGTTCAGGGAAAATCAGTTGAGCACCACATCCACGATTGTGTGAGCAAATCGGCCGCCACCCCTCCCATTCTGCACGCCTGCATTATTTGACTAAATGAAAAAGTGTTGGGAGATCTTCATCGTCTCTAGTTTGGCCCAAAGCCTGATATTGGAGGCTTCCAGGGCTACAAAATGAACAACTAAATTTCAGGGCATGCGCAGGAGGTTGTCTTCAAAGGAGCCTCCTGGAAAAACGAAAGTGTTGTGACTCAATGTTCTTTGTGTTTTACAAACATCACAAAATAAAGAAACTTGCCATAATGTGCAGCACTTACTGATGTAAACTAATGCTTAAAATTCTCATTTGCATTTTAGCCAGAAATATTATTCTTTATGTTTTTGGATTATGCTACAGCCAAAAGCTAAGTTTAATATATGAATGCTTTTCTGTTTCAGTTCCCCTTTTAAGTTTCATCTTCAAAACAGATTTGGGTTTATGTGTGGTTGACATAGCCCATTGCTGGTTTTTAAGAGTATGTGGCTTGTTTGTTTTTAATAAACCTCAAAAGCTTCATGAGTTTCTTGATTTTGGGGGTTTATCTGTCTGTCTCTCTGTTTGCTAGTTTTAACTGCATTGTTGCTGTTGTTTTTAGCCTGGCGTATGCCATTGCAGGATTCCTCTAATGGCAATTTGGATGAATTTCACCAAATGTACATATCACAAAGTGCTCTGTTGGGAATCGCTCCTCGTTACTCGCCTTTGCTATAAAATGTGATGTGTTGTTCATTGCATTGATAAGGGGCAAAATGTCTGTTTTGTGTTCATTTTGATTGTTGAGCTATGCCTATCTTTCAGATAATCAGTGCGGTTGTCGCACAAAACATGGGGAACAGATTAAATTGTTTGATAATATACAAAGTTACGATCAGAAGGAAAGGAGCAATGACTCCATGAATCTCTTTGATGCTGATCGCAAGGTGGGGGGGGGGGCTTCCTTTCTGGTTAGGGACACACACACACCCCTTACAAAAAGTTAATTGTATCTTGTGGTCAAATAACAGCCTATCCTAATGGGGAAATTCTGTATATCATGGAGATCAGGAATTTCTGAGGATTAGCATTTCCAGGCCTAGGGATCCTTCAGTGAATCCTGCATTTCTGCTGGGTCAGATTATTATTCCAAACCCATCTTACACCTCATTCCGTTTCATTTATTCTCAGGGTGAAATTGCAGTCCCCACTGGTAGACATCATTTTTCAGTTGCAGCTATTTTATTCCCCAGGAATGCCCTGGAATGGCACAGCTAAGGTGTTGGGGGTGGAGATGGCAGGCAGCAATGGGACTCCCTTGCAATCATTTACATTAAAAAGAGAGAATTCTCCCTGCTACTCCTGGTGGCTAGCCTGCTTCCAGCAACGCCCTTTAAAAAATAATCATCCACTCCCCCCCCCCCCCCCGCGCCAAGAAATCAATCTTTCGGCAGCCCATTTTCATGCACACACAAACCCAAATTCCAGCCCACAACTGTTCTCCGTCAAGAGCTTTCAGCTCAGCATTATCTACAACTGTAAGCCAGGTGTGCAGAAAGCTCTGTCTTCATCACTTGCAGATAATGACAATACATTTCATTTTTCAAGACACTGTAAAGAGGAACACTTTGAGTTTCCTTTCATACTCCGCAGTATGTGAATTATCACAACCATTCCTGAACTGTGCCTGCTCAGCAGGGTGAAGCCAGTTCATTGGGACATTTAGGCCTATTCTCCGCCATTTGACTGATGGGTTTGGTTTTCTTCTTTGTCTCCTTACAGAATTTTGCTTTCAATGACGACTTCAGTCCCAGCAGCACCAGTTCAGCTGATCTGAGCGGCTTAGGGACAGAACCAAAAACCCCAGGATTTTCACACTCCATAGCACTGTCATCTGATGAGGTATCCGTAGTAGGAAATAACTCCTGTGCTCCCTGTGGATTAGTTAATAGGCTAACAGCTCTTGGCTGAATTTAACTTTGCTGGGAAAATACTTTTTATGACTGCAGCTCACAATCAGAAACGCCACAGGATGTGTCTGTTGGTGGACTTGGAACAAAAAGTTCAGTGCACTCCTCAGAAATGTACAGGAAACAATGCCATTTGTTACGGCCTAATGCATTTTGAGTCAAAGACTAAATGTGAAAACTGCTTAGGACATCATATATCCTATAAAATCAAAGCCCTGTACATAAATTCAAGGCACAATACATAGTGTTGGTGCTGCCCTTTAAAGCCCCAAACAGCCTTGACCCTGTATACCTGAAGGAGCGTCTCCACCCCCATCGTTCAGCCCAGACACTGAGGTCCAGCGCCGAGGGCCTTCTGGCAGTTCCCTCACTGCAAGAAATGAAGCTACAGGGAACAAGGCAGAGGGCCTTCTCAGCAGTGTGCCTACCCTGTGGAATGCCCTCCCATCAGATGTCATAACTATGCAACTGAAGGCAGCCCTGTATAGGGAAGTTTTTAAAGACTGATGTTTTATTATGTTTTTATATCTGTTGGAAGCCACCCAGAATGGCTGAGGCAACCTAGTCACATGGGCGGGGTACTACTACTACTACTACTAATAATAATAATAATATATTAATATTAAGGCAGAAATCCAGCCAACTATATGAAATTGCAACTACATAAATGTAATCACATAGGGTTGTATGAAATGCAAGATCCATTGGAATTTTTTTTAAAAAACCATGGCTAATTTGGGTCCATTAATTTCAGTGGATCTACTGTAAATAAAATTTAGTTGGATCACATAATAATAATAATAATAATAATAATTTATTATTTGTACCCCGCCCATCTGGCTGGGTTTCCCCAGCCACTCTGGGCGGCTTCCATAAAAACCAAAGATACAGTAAAATATCACAGATTAAAAACTTCCCTGAACAGGGCTGCCTTAAGATGCCTTCTGAATGTCAGGTAGTTATTTATCGCTTTGACATCTGATGGGAGGGCGTTCCACAGGGCGGGCGCCACTACCGAGAAGGCCCTCTGCCTGGTTCCCTGTAACTTGGCTTCTCGCAATGAGGGAACCGCCAGAAGGCCCTCGGAGCTGGACCTCAGTGTCCGGGCAGAACGATGGGGGAGGAGACGCTCCTTCAGGTATACTGGGCCGAGGCCGTTTAGGGCTTTAAAGGTCAACACCAGCACTTTGAATTGTGCTCGGAAACGTACTGGGAGCCAATGTAGGTCTTTCAAGACCGGTGTTATGTGGTCTCGGCGGCCGCCCCCAGTCACCAGTCTAGCTGCTGCATTCTGGATTAGTTGTAGTTTCCGAGTCACCCTCAAAGGTAGCCCCACGTAGAGCGCATTGCAGTAGTCCAAGCGGGAGATAACTAGAGCATGCACCACTCTGGCGAGACAGTCCGCGGGCAGGTAGGGTCTCAGCCTGCGTACCAGGTGGAGTTGGTAGACAGCTGCCCTGGATACAGAATTAACCTGCGCCTCCATGGACAGCTGTGAGTCCAGAATGACTCCTAGGCTGCGCACCTGGTCCTTCAGGGGCACAGTTACCCCATTCAGGACCAGGGAGTCCTCCACACGAGCCCGCTCCCTGTCTCCCAAAAACAGTACTTCTGTCTTGTCAGGATTCAACCTCAATCCATTAGCCACCATCCATCCTCCAACCGCCTCCAGGCACTCACACAGGACCTTCACTGCCTTCACTGGTTCTGATTTAAAAGAGAGGTAGAGCTGGGTATCATCTGCATATTGATGAACACCCAGTCCAAACCCCCTGATGATCTCTCCCAGCGGCTTCATATAGATGTTAAAAAGCATGGGGGAGAGGACAGAACCCTGAGGCACCCCACAAGTGAGGGCCCAGGGGTCTGAACACTCATCCCCCACCACCACTTTCTGAACACGGCCCAGGAGGAAGGAGCGGAACCACTGTATGACAGTGCCCCCAGCTCCCAGCCCCTCTAGGCGGTCCAGAAGGATGTTATGGTCGATTGTATCAAAGGCCGCTGAGAGATCCAGCAGAACTAGGAAACAGCTCTCACCTTTGTCCCTAGCCCGCCGGAGATCATCAACCAGTGCGACCAAGGCAGTTTCAGTCCCATGGTGAGGCCTGAATCCCGATTGGAAGGGATCCAAATGGTCCGCATCCTCCAGGCGTGCCTGGAGTTGTTCAGCAACCACGCGCTCAATCACCTTGCCCAAGAATGGAAGATTTGAGACTGGGCGATAGTTGGCCATACTGGCCGGGTCTAAAGATGGTTTTTTAAGAAGCGGTTTAACGACCGCCTCTTTCAGCGGATCTGGGAATGTTCCCTCACAGAGGGAAGCATTCACCACCCTGCGAAGCCCATCACCCAGTCCTTCCCGGCTAGCTTTTATCAGCCAGGATGGGCAAGGATCAAGGAGACAGGTGGTTGGTTTCACGCGTCCAAGCAGCCTGTCCACATCCTCGGGGGTAACGGATTGAAATTGATTCCATGCAACTTGACCAGTACGACATATACCGTCGTACCTTGGATCCCAAACACCTTGCGAGTCAAACGTTTTGGCTCCCGAACGCCACAAACCTGGAAGTGAGTGAGCTGATGTTAGAGCATCAGCTGCTGCAAGCCAAGTACAATTGAGTCTTTAGTGGGAAGCATGTTCAGCTGGGTGTTAAAAGGCAATCACTTTTCCTGCCTCTTCCATGCCCCATATGGATATTGGGCTAGCCTATGGGTGGCTTCCTACTGCCAAGGATGGTTCAGGTTAGGAATTATAGCCTGGCACAATCAAGACCTCCAAGGTTAAATAGCACTGACCCCGGATGGTAACTTATAACTTCTTGCCCTATTAACTCATGGGTTCGGGAAAATTCCAGATCTGTTGATCTCAGCAAAGGTATATAACTATAGGTCAGTTGAAGATTTCAGCCACTAGAACCATCATGGCATCTCCCTCCTATGCTAAACAAATGTTCACGCAAATCCCGCTTATTTGAATGCATGGGTAACTAATACTAGCTCAATTATATCTTAGAAAAAAGACATATTTCTGTTAAATAGGGATTGTTGCCACATTGTTGTCCTCAGCCGGTTCCCAGTGATCCCCTATTTATTTGAACAGTTGTACACCTTCTGTATATCATAATGTATTCTTTCCCATTTTCTTTATTGCTGACTCAGAGCTTGGATATGATTGATGACGAGGTGAGAATAATAATGAGATATTTTGGAGAGGGTTGTACTAAGAGGTATATAGGCATTTCTTTTCTTTCCCTTTGGCACATTTGCTTTTGGGTAGCAGATTACAGGATCGAAGTGCATGCCTGCCTCTCTTCCCTCACCCTCAAACCCTCCCACCACAATGCTAATGCTTTGAAAACTTACTCTATTGTGTCAGGGCACAGTTTTAAAAGGCACAGTTAGATCCTGGGACATGAAGGCCTGATTTTCATGTCCAGATTGGCAGTAAGTATGGACCAGAAAACAGAAAATTGCTTTTTCGCACAACCTAAAATTAATGTGTGGAATTGGCTGCCATGAGATGGAGGAGTGATGGCCACTAGAGGGAGGAAGAGGATTTTACCTTTATATTCCACTTTTCCTTCAGGAAACTCAAAGTGGCACACAGGGTTCTCTCCCTCCCCATTTTCTACTCACAGCAACCCTGTGAGATAGGTTAGGCTGAGAGACTGTGACTGGCCCAGTGAGCGTCATGACTGAGTCGGCATTTGAACCCTGGTCTCCCAGGTCGCAGTCCTAACACTCTAACCTCTACAGCACGTTGGTTTATGCAAGGTTGTGGAGGGTAGAGTCTTATCTGTGGCTACAAGCAATGACAGCTGTATGCCACCTTCAGGTTCAAAGGCAGTTTGCCATGGAATACATCGGGTGATGAATATTACCTTCACACCCTGCTTTTGAACTTCCCAGTGGCACCATGCCGGCCACTGTGGGAAACTGGATGCTAAACTAAATGAGTCTTTGGTTTAATCCAGCATAAATTGTTCTTGTTTTGTGATTCATATTTGCATGGTTCCCTGGTCACTGTCTCATCTGAAGGGAAGCTGCCATTCTCAAATCCATGCAGTCCAACAGAGGAACTCTCACGACTGACCGGTGCTACTGACTTGTGCAATGTGGTGCTTTATTGAAATGTGCCCTCTCATGGCAACAGTTGGTATGTGCCACTTCTGGATGAGCTCTCTGATATGGTAAATACCATCTCCCACCATGAGAAGGCCACATTCAAATGAAATCTTTGCCCTGCCAAATTTACTTGTCTCAAATCAGCACGTATCAACTTGGAGATGAAAGTAAAACAATAGTTGGTCCTTCCAGTACCAAAGGGGGCTTTTCCAGATGCTTGGGTTGTTCTCCAGGCGGTGTGAAGCCACTGAAACATAGGCGAGGAGAACCCACTCACTTTGTCAGACAACAGTTTATCATCCTCACGTATTTCCACAGCCCAACTTCATTTTTTAATATTTTGTATCTGTCGCACTAGATGGGCTTTTTGAAGTATGTGGACTCCCAACAAACCAGTTTTGGTGGTCTTGCATATTGATAGGCACATCGGGTATTTGAGTACCATCAGAAAGTGTGCCACTATGATGCCTCTCTCATGAAACGATGATGCCACCTCCACACACCTGATCTTTGAAATATGCTCATTACAGATCCTTGACGATGGACAGTCTCCCAAGCACAGCCAGTCCCCAAATCGCGCCTTTCAGGAATGGAGCGTGCAACAGGTTACCAACTGGCTAATGAGCCTGAATCTAGAACAGTATGTCCCTGAGTTCACTGCCCAAAATATAAACGGAGAGCGTCTCGTTCAGCTGGATGGCAGTAAGCTTAAGGTAATTGCCTCTCACTGTGGCAAACAAGATTCAGAATTCTGTTTGTGCCCAAGGGATCTGTTAGTGGGAAATACTTGTCTTGGATGCCAAAAAATAAAATAAAAATATTCTTACTACTAACAAAGCCCACACTAGCAAGTAACAAATAATGGAAGCGGTGCAAGTTGCTGGAGATTTTGATTATGCTACAGTTGGAACCCTGAATACATCATTATCTCTGAAAATAAAGCCCTGGGTGCACTGTACTCAGTGTTAAAAGTTAATGGGCAGTTTTCAATGTACCAAGCTTAATTTATTCTATATACCAAAAGTGTTCTTTTTTTTTTTTAACTTGAAAAAGGACAGTGCTAGAGCACAAACAAAATGGCTTACGTGGCATGGGGTATTGCATCTTTGGCCAAATTATTAGAGACTTTGGTTGTATCACATTTCACTTTGTGCCATGCTGACTAGGTAACTGCCTCTGCTTGCAGTGTTAATTTTGTACCATTAATGTAGGGAAATTACCAAGGAAATAGTCACGGGTCACTTTGAATCTAGAAAATGCAGTTGTAATAATATGTATTATTGTTACTGTGTATTACACACACACACACACACACACACACACACACACACACACACAGAGGTGAGTTCCATTTTCCATAAAAATAAATAGGCAGACCCAGAAGGCAGCTTCTGGGGGCCCAGCAGGGCTCACCAGGGCCAACACCTGCCCTGGTCCCTTCACATTGGGCAGTTGAATCTGTGAGCCTCAACTTTAGTTTCCCACAATGCACTGTAGTCAGGCACCCCCAAGGCACTGTGGGAAATGAAAAACAATGGCTCCCGGATAACCCTTGGAATGCTGCCATCAACACCACTCTCAGGCAAGCTCAGGGAGACGCATCAACATAAAAGAGGGCCCTAACCCATTTTGGCTAGGGCTCTCTTAAGTCTGTGGCCACCCCTGAAGGTATAGATATGTGTACATAGATATACACAGATTCATTCGCTCCCCATGCAGCAGCATCAAAAGGCACTTGTAGATGTCAGCTTACCCACTACAACTGGAACCATACCTGGAAGCAAATCAAGAAGTAGCTCATTAAACACGTTCTTGCTGGGCTTTGCAGCAGCTATTTGCGAGGGAGATGTCGTAGTTGTTATTCCCCCTCATGCTGATCCTGCTAGTATTTTTGGGAAAGCAGTGATCAGCCTAAGGGATCGCTTCTGGCAACATCTGGCTTTTAGGCACCTGGAACCCTCACTTGGCAGGCCGTCACTCCAGAACAGCACAGTCGCAGTGGGAAAAGCAAGCATTCAAAATGCACCTTTCATGGCCCGTACTCATTAGGTGAGAGCAGCTCACACATACAGGACTAATTTAAACCAGTATTGCTGATGAGTAATTACTGGGAGGTTTTGTATAGGGACTGGTGCTCAGTACAGGATACGCAAGGCTATAAGCAAAGGCTATGGGGGCTGCATTTATGGATGCCGTTGCATTAATAATGTGGACTGAGGAAGCTTGCATGCAGTCAAATTGCACTAGTCCTTTTTTGTACGGAAGTCAGAAGACACTGGTGTGAGTTGGCTATCCCTCTTTTTGTCGAATGAGGGTGTCAAGCTGTGAAAGAACACTGGGTTCTTCTCCACCCAACTTAAATGTTTAGAAGGTGCTACGAATTAAACCGTTGCTCTCTTTCTTTCCTTGCTCTTAGGCCCTTGGCATGACATCTTCCCAAGACAGAGCTGTCATAAAAAAGAAAATTAAAGAAATGAGAGTGTCTATAGAGAAAGCTCGCAAAGCTCAAGAGAAGATGGAGAAGCAAAGGGAAAAACTTAGGAAGAAAGAAAAAGAGCAGTTTCAGAGGAAGCCCAGGAAGCCGGAGAAGCGCTCACCAGATCCAACAGAGGGAGCTAATGAGCAGTGATGATTAAGAGTTGATGATTATTCTATTAGGAACCGGGGAAGAGGCTTTCAGGGAAGAAACTCAAAAAGCGAGTGTTGTTTTCCTTCCCTACCTCCTTGTCTTCATTACACAGAGCTCTGTACTCATATCTGAGGCTTTAACTAGAATAAATAGGGGAAATGAACGCTGTGTAGCTACACTTTCCTGCAGTTGGCGGACACGCTGGTACTTTTGACCTACTCGGCCGGCCGCAAGCCCTAACTGCACTTTGCATTTTCTCATAACTGGGCTGGTGAACCAAGTCTGGGCCAGCCTTCAGAGCCTTTCCCTTTCTCCATCCCCACTCCATCCTCTCAATTGCCCTTCTTTGCATTGTGCCGGTTGTGTCTGGCCCCTTCCGTAAATCGGCATAGGACACGGTAGGCTGCAGCTTGCTGTACTGTAAACTTGAAGATTGCCTCCAGAAACGGGCATCGCTTGAGAAGCTTTCACTGGACCTGTGAAAGGGAGCAAACTGGAATCGACTGCATATCAGTTATCCTTTGTTTTCATGGGAACAGCCGCCCCGCTTTGACACCTCAGTCCCCCAATTCTCTGAAGCGGGGCTCTGTTCGCAGCGATGCTCAGAGAGGTGGTGCTGGCTTAATCCCTGCAGCCATGGTTTCAAGACTTGAAACAATACAGTGGAGATGACAGGCAGCAGAGTCTGTCTCATCAGAGAGGGAGGCAATCCTTTATTTTATTTTCCCCCTTTCCCTTGTGAACTACACAGCAGTTTAGCCCAAGAAGGAAGCAGGGCCTTAACTTGCTAATATGAGAGCAGAGAGTAACATTTACCCTCTTAGCATGCGGGTGAGGCTAGGTTTCTAATACTAGGTTGGGGCTTGTGCTAGAACTTTGGAATACAGTTTCCCCTTTGTTTTCCTCGGGGTCGGGGGTGGGGTGTCCCTAGCTACTCTTTCCTGTAGCATGAGATTCCTTTTTTTCAACTGATAGTGGACGGGAAACTCTTGTTTCTTTTCTAAGGAATATTCCCCACCCATTTTCAGCACAGAGGGGGGGGGGCTGATGAGGGGCAAGGGGTGGATGGGAGCAAGTATGAGACTGGCTGGTTGCAGACCTGGGATTTGACCTGCTGAAATTGACCTGCAGAATGAACCCTAGTTAAGGCTAAAATGTGTACTTAAAGAGAGAGAGATGCCAGTTAAGACAATGTGAGTTTCAAAATTAAATACTGTCCCGTTAGTAGAATGATGCAGTGGAGAAGAAAGCGAAAAGGAATCCCAGTATTTGCAATCGAGACTTTTCAGTAAACGCTGGACAATAGCCTCATTTCCCTTTTGGAGCATTGCACAAATGCAGAGGGTCTGATTCCAGCCACCTGTTCTGTGATTAATTCATTTTTGGTTAGCTCTTGGTGCTGCCTATCACAGAACTAGGGACTAAGATTCAACAGGCAGAAAATTGGGCTCAAATGATGAATGTGATTAAAAGGATTCTGTTAATCATTTTTTCATTTTAGTAGCCAGATTTACTTTAAAGCCTACCTGGGCTTCTCACTGGAGCACTGCTAGCAAGTCCCATCCAGTGCAGGAGGTCACATTGTCGTTTCAGCCATGATAGTCTCCCCCCCCCCCCCATTTTTTTCCCTTTTGTACATGCGTCGCTGCATGTGGCTCATCTCTCTGATGGCTTTCTGCATCCCCACAAGCCCAGTGCAGTTTTTTTCGTGTTTCCGATACAACATTTGAACTGAAAATCTGCAGCTAGAATAACAAATCTCTGCAGTCAAGGACACTGTTTTAGATATATTGATGCTTTGGGGAGGTCAGCACACCTCTGGAGAGAGGGCATATTTTCAGCACTGGAAAAAAAATGCTTCTCCTCAAGACGGAAATTCAACAGAAAACTCAGATGGAAATCTGGTCAGACTAGTGTTCTTTGGTTTATTTTAAGAGGTTAAAAGGTTTTGTTTAGATAAACAAGATTATCTGGGAGAAACTGGAGATGTACTATTTTTAGCTATGAATGCATTAAGGTTAAATGCATTAGATGCTCATTTTCTCTTTTAAGTTATGTTTACATGCTTGTAATTTAAACTGGATGTATATACTAGTAACATCTATGAGCACATTCCTCTGCTTTACATTATTTATATCCTCTCTTTTGTTTTTCTAAGATCCCTGGGGGACTCTATTGCGTTGTATATTGATTTTTTGCATCCCTGCTGTTTAGGACCATGTAAATTGGGTTTTATCGCCACAGATAACTACTTTTGATTTATATCCTGTAATTGTTCTCTTTCTTCGTTTATTGCTTGGTGGCAGTTTGGGAGTCGAGCACTGAATTTTAATCTGATTTTTTTTAAAAGAAAAAATGTGAAAGTGGTCAAAATGTAAAAGAAAAAAGACACTCCTAAATAACTACAGTTAAGAAAGAAATGCATAAACTGCAAATGGGGGGAGCATATTTGAAGCAGAACAGAGGAAGCAAGGGGACAGAGTTCTCCTCCTCATGGACACGAGGCTGTTTTTACTTGCTCCTCTCTGCTCCTCTCCTAAACATTTTTGAAATGTTCCTAAAAGTGTTTCCAATCTTTTATTTAAAACGAGACCAGGAGGGTATTTCCGATGTCATAGGAGTAGCGGTCCTGGCGTGAGCATTGCTGGGGCTTGTTTCTCAACAGTTGTCAGTGCGGCAACCGCAGCTTCTTCCCCGCCTTGCCTTTCAAATGGTAAGAAAAGATGCACTGCGCAGACCTTGCTCTTTGCCACACGCCTACAGAAGACACAGCCAGCCAACATGGACCAGGCGCTGGCAAATACATGCTCAGCTGCCTGGGCTTCCCTTGTTTGCAGCCAAAGTGAGATGTGCTCCTAGGAACTGTAAGCCGCCTTTAGTGTTCAGACGACAGTCAAGAGCGTTTGGTCCATTCAGTATACTGGAACTGGAAAATGGAGCTCTTCTTCCTCCCCTTGTTATTAGCTCAGATTTTGCCAATCCTGAGCATCCCCCAGACCTGTAATAAAAGTACACTGATCTCTGGAGCATACCCCAGAGCTGGGGGGTGGGGGTGTTGCACCAACATTTAGCCGTGTTTGACCCCAAAGTACGGGCTCTGCCTGAGTTCCTTCTCTTGCTTGTTCCGTTAGACAGCTCAGCCACAGCACAACATTTCAGCAGCTTCCCACCTGCTTCGTAACCGCCAAGGCAGGCTGCTACATATTTTGGTTATAAGCACTTCCACAATTTATATTCTCCAGTAGGGTGGTGGTGTTAGCAGTAGGCAAAGTTAGGTGCTTAACCAAGTTCCCTGCATACTGAAGATTCCACCGCAGGAACGAGAGTTTGGGCATTGCGGGGGGGGGGGTCTGCAGGGGCAGGACCCACTCAGTTCATGCAGACCAAACTAGATCAGCAGAACCTGATAAAAAAAACTGCTCTGCAGAGTTCCCAACCACTGCCTGGCCCCTTCCTATGTTGTTTGGGTTACCCGCTTGCAGTCTGGGAAGAGGAAAGGCCCCTACAGAATATGTGGGAAATGAGGTAGCCTATGGGCTTCATCCTGCCTGAAGTAGCTGGTAAAGCCATCGCCTGCCACATTGTTCCTGCACACCGGAGCCTTCATATCTGTGTGCATATATACCTCTGGGGCATAAGCATTGCTGGCCTGCACACATGCAGAAGGATCCCCCTTGGTGCAAAGTGATGGTTGGGCGGTAAGTTGCTTAAGAAGAGAGAAAAGGACCTTCCACTACTTTTCCTTTCATTGCACTAGTCTCGCATTTGGTTAAACAGGACTGAGACTAAAGACCGAAAGAGAGAAAAGGGGGTCGCTACATAGCTAGTGTGTCTAGTTGTATGACACTTTGCACAGTTTGTTGACCTACGCGTTAAGAGAGAAAACTCTTAAAAACAGGGTATGTAAGTTTTAGAAGGTCTTTCTTGAGTATAGAAAAGGTGACGATGGGCGATAATCGTTTTGATGCCATCGGGAGATTGCCCTTCCCTCTCTGCCTTCAGTGATAACATTCTTGTTTCTCTCTTAATTAATGCTTAGGATTCCTTTCTGCATTGCACTTGCAAGATGTTACCCAGCTCCTTGAAAGTCTCTCCCCTGCAGAAACATGATTTGTATGAATGCTTAACACCGAATGACCACCAAGTCAGACACGTAAACTGAGAGCCCTTTCCAGAACTTTGTCAGATGTAATTTAGAATTAGTGCCATTTATTTAACATTCAGACCAATATGTTTTCTGATATAGGAATAAATCCTCTTGGTTTCTCTTATTTATAAGCATAGAAACAGTACTTAAACTGTGCCTCAGCAGGAGAAAGTGTGGATTTGTTTCTCTCTTCCTAAGTACAGAAAAACAACAACCCGTCAGCAAACTTGTTTCTTTGCGAAGAATGCTGGAAAGAAGAAAAAGAGATGTTTTCTCAAGACTGTGTTCATTTGCGTAGTTTGGAAGTTTCTACTCATTTAAGAAAATTTGTACGTAAACAGAAGGTATAGAGTTGATTTTGGACTTGTTTTTCATTGAATCAAAATAATGAAAGGTATTCAGCAAAACTGGAAGGTTTTCAGAGGTGAACTGTTTTGAAAACAGACTCGTGTGCGCCCATTTTTGCACACAAATATATGTGGCTCCGGAAGTTGGGCATGGAGCCTGAAACATATAGACAGCCCACAAGAGGGTGCTAGTCAAGCAAACCCCAAGGAAAATGACTCTTCGCCACAAGGCAGGAAAGAATTTGACTCTGGGCCCAACCTCTTGCATGTTGAGCAAGTGGAATGGTTGTCCATTAAAACATTTTATAGTTGAGGGACCACAAGATTTTAAACAGAACGTTTTCTTAAAGCTTCTATTTCCCAGTGTTTTCTCTGGATGTCTTTATGTGTTGTTCTTTTGGCAGAATCAATTTAGTAGAGATTTGCTATTAAGAAGAAATCACTTCTTTTGGATATTTTGTAAACTGTATGCTTGAATTCTATTGGAAAGGTTTGAGTAGTTTTTCGCAGAGTGGGATTGTGACCTCGCCAATCAACACTTGCAATTGTCGAGTCATTCGCATATTTCACAGTCCCTTTGGGTTGATGGTTTCTCCTCCTTCCCTTTTATTTCCATTGTATTCCTCCGACACTGGAAAGATGGCGATTTATGCCGCTGTTGACCTGGCCACAAGCAGAGTCATTCTCATAACTGGAAAAAGGAAAGTCGACCTTTGTAGGTTTTGAGTATAAGGTGCATGCATCTTATTTAGAATGTGAAGTTCTTCTTCTGCAAATAGTGGTTGCTTCTTTCATCTGGATGTTTGTGATGCACCACACCTCTCCACTTATTTTAGTGCACTTCAAATAGCCCTTTTTCTTAGTATCCTCATAACGCTGTGAAGGAAACATCAGAGGATGCAGAGGGCGAGGTGGACACCGATGCTGGATCTCCCCCTCCTGGAAACTGGAGCACCTTTTCTCATGGAGTTACAGAATGGTCTCCAGCTATTGACTGAGGCCAGGGATGGGGAAGCCTTCCAGATACTGAACTACAACTCCCATCATCCCTGACCACTGGATACACTGACTGGGGTTGATGGAAGTTGCATCTGGAGGGCCATAGGTTTTCCACCGCTGACTCAGACCTCTGATTTTATCTTCACAGTGCAGGAAGGAGCTCCCACACCCTACAGGGAAACGTTCACACACTCTTCCTTGCACAACTACCAGTGAAACAAATGGCTTGAAGCAGCAGTGCTCAGTGAACGAGCCTTTGGTTGTCAAAAAGAAGTCATCTTTTATTTCAGAAGGCTGGGGTTAGCTTTGAATGGACATTGATGGAGCCTTGAGCTTATTGTAAACACCCCTAGCTGCACAGGGCCACAGCTAGCTAGGAAAAGGATAACTCAGAACTACTGAAGTAGACTCCAGAAGAAGAGCAAAACCAATTTAAAATGCCAGCAAAACCTCTAAATGGCAATGACCCCAAGAAAAACTTGCCCAACCAGAAATATTTTCCTTGCCAGTTTGTCACTTTAGCTCCTGCTTTTGTAAGGAGTTTTGCATTCATAACTGTAATACAAACCATTGTTGGCTTAGCTAGTGTTGCATCTGGCTAAGACAAGACAGCCCAAAGCCACCCTCAAGAAGTGCACTGTGTGACCCCATTGCTTTGAAACAGAGTGTTGGCTTGTCAGTCAAAGGGGAGGGGGAGGGGGAACTGTGTGTTGGGGAGGTGTTAATGTATGAATTGCATGTTATCCTGGTATTTTAGTTCATTTTTTAGTTTTGTACATCTAGGTGTCAAATCATCTGCATGGAAGATGCTGCTGCAATGCCCTGTCTGAGTTTGTATGCTTGTGCTTTCTTAATTTGTCCTTCTTTTTCAAAAGATTTAACTTCCCAGGAAAAACAACATCTCTCTACGTTTAGTTACTTGGAGGCATTAAGATAAAAATAAGAACAAACAAAAAAAATCCAGTTGCCCTTCGTATTCTTACAGATTCTTTTTTTAAAAGAAAAAACTGTGATTAATTTGTTAGTGTATATAAACTTATTGCCAATGAGTATTGTTGTTAGACAACGAATGCAATAAATGAAATACTGAAACTCCTCGGTGGAATTGCGTTTTGTCCTCAGCTCTGGGGAAGGCTAGGCCCACAAGCATGGTGAAATTTGCATGCAGCAAAGAGGGAAAGGAAACCCGAGTTCTGCCCTTAGCTGGCAGTAGAGCATGATATACTTAATCTCAGGGTTGTGGGTTCAAAACCCACATTGGGCAAAAGAATTTCTGCATTGGAGGGGGCTGGACCAGTTGACCCTCACGGTCAACCTTCCAAACTACAATTCTATGAAATGAGTTCTACATCTGAGCCTCTGACCTTATGCAGGATTACACCCATGGAGAGGAAGAGGCCTCTGCTTTCACCTCAGACTCTTTGGAGTACTCAGAAGTTGACAAGTACATTTTGCTGGGGTTGAAAATTCCCACAGCTGCATAATAGTTTTCCTTCAAACGGGAAAGCTTTTCACAAGTTTGGAAAAAGGCACAAGGCTTAGGACTTCCTCAGTGGCATGAATGTTGTGCCTCTATGCGCTGTATCTGAGGCACTCAGCCAAATAAGTACCTAGGAAGGGCACAAAGCTCTTGAGAGCAAGCCTCCTTAAAACCAGATTCTTCAGCTGCCTTCACCAACCGACTCAAACCTGACTTTACAGTCCCTCACCCCAACTAAAAGATAACAGCCTTGGCTCTAAATTTAGAATTTAATATTGCACTTACTTACCGGGCAACTTTAAACCAATTTCAAAGTAGCTGGGCAACAAATGTTCTTTTGGTCTGCCAAACAAACCCCATGCCTTATAAGCAAAACTGCCTCAGGGAAGCTTGGCTGAAATCAGCCCTGCCCAGCTGACTTAAAAGCTTAGCATGAAAGTAAAAAAGCAAGGCTGCAGCAAATACCTGACGTGCCCTTCCGGCAAGACCAGAAGGTTTGAGGTAGGATTAAAGTGTTTGCATAGGCAGGTCCCACTACCCACACGCTCGCTATCCTAAAATCCGCTTATATGCATGTAAAGAATTATGCCAAAACCTTGCTATATGCTCCACAGATCCAGACAGCCAACTTCCTTTGTTTGCGCTTTGCTGGTCAGTGGCAGCCATTTTCTAGTGGAAACCATGGAGAGAGTGGGAGAACAAGATCAGACAAATCAGTAAGCAGGATAGATCGGACAAATTGACCAACCCCCCTTGGCTGCAGCCATTTCAAGAAGAAACCATGAAGAGGGGCAGGGGGAAGAAATCAGACAAATCCCGCATTAGAAGTATTTCCATAGGAAGTCGTGGAAATCATGGATTCATTATCCAAATGCTTGCCTAACAACGAGTTTCCACAGAACGCATTGTGTTTGGTAAGCAAGACCTGTGTGTACTTTCATTGTCCGCTAATCCTGTCAACGCTTAAAAGTTTAAACTGGTTCTGTTGTCCTAGTTCCCTTAGAAATCCTGCTGGTTATAAGACTACGAAGGTGTTGACAAAGTTTCTTTCGGAAGTCAAAAGAAACAAAGATCATCAAACTCAAGACAAAACAAAATGACCGCCTCAGTTTCTCTCTTTTGTGGTTGGCTGTATTTTGTTCTGAAATTGTTCTATGGGTCTTTGGACCACAATAAATATTTATTATTATTAGTTGGGGCAGTTGGACAGGCATTCCGTTTTGTTTCCAAATGCCTTGAAACTATCTCCCATCCTTAGAGCGCTACAGACAAAGACGCACTCAAGAACACATTTGAGTGTGTATTTTGATGCAATTGATCACATATAACTAGAGCTAAATCGGAGTGAAGATACAGCACTGGTGGGCATTAAAAGCACCAGCATAAGGCAAGATGGATAATATCAACTAGTTGCCTAGAGAATGTGGGTGCATTTTCCCTTTCCATTCTGACTAAGGGCACTCTGACAGCTTTCTTTGCTCTCCATACTATATGGCCAACTTTAATTGGCCGGTACATGATGCTATGACATCCTCATTTCTCTATGTGACCCCCAATCAGCCGGAATACCATAGGGAACAGGTATTCCAAAGTTTTCATTTAAAAATGGCACCGAAGCAGCAGCAAATCAAACAAGCAACGACTGAGGAGAGGCAGGAAAATCTCACAAAAGGAACAGCAGGGAAGGAAGTTGTGAAGACCTTTTGCCCCCTCCCCACATTATCAAATCTCCCAGCAAAGACTGAAGCCCATCAAAATTCAGTACCACAAAGAAGAGGCAATTACAGCTGCAGTTCAGAATATGTAACCACTTCATCAGTTCGGTTGAAAGCTGCCCAAATGACAAGGGAAGACTCCGTCTAAACTCAGGAAAGGAGGCACTGTCTTAATATCTCCAAACGTTGCTCAGAATGCCTCTCTGCAGTGAACCTTAACTCTTGATAGCTGTAGAAAATAGCCACAGTGACTTCAGAAAGGCCAGCAATGAAGACAACTCACTAGTAGATGCAATCAAAATAAATAAATAAATATTTTTTAAAATTGTCCAGTAGCATCTTAGAGAACTAAGTTTGTTCGGGGTATAAGCTTTCGTGTGCGTGCACACTTCATCAGTATCTGAAGAAGTGTGCATGCACATGAAAGCTTATACCCCGAACAAACTTAGTTGGCCTCTAAGGTGCTACTGGACAAATTTTTTTAAATTATTTATTTATTTCGATTGCATCAGACCAACATGGCTACCTACCTGAATAGTAGAAGCAGTAATTGGAAGACAACATTTTTATCCTGTTACAGAATGTATTATCCTTCTAGCAATGCACTTGGAAACTGGGGAGAAAGCTATTTAGACAGAACAAGTTAGGATATGTTGATCGTCATGCAAAAACCATACTAGTAGGGTGGGAGGTTTGTTGTAGACATGGCCACATTATCAGGGATAGTGGAGCGGGGCATTTTTTAGCCCATGGGCAGCGGTCCGTAATGAGCAACCTTCCAGTGGTTATATGCCAATGGTGAGCAAGGCCAGAAGCAAGGAAGTGGGTAGGGGAAGTGGCAAAAAAGCAGGTGGGGCCAGTGGCAAAAAGTGCTCAGTGCAACCGATGTGCAATTCTACCTCGGTACAGTAGGCGACGTTCCAGTCTATTCAAATGCCAGAGGTGTCTGCATGTGCTGAACTCACCTCTCCGTACAGGCACGCAAGCAGCTGGACCACAGTTCAAGGACATATCACACATGGCAAAGGCACCTGAGGAGCCTGCCAAAGGGAGAAGCAGCAGGATCTGAAGGGCTGGGGGTGAAAGAGGCTTGGCTGGGCAACAGACACATTTGGTCCATGGGCTTGAGGTTCCTGACCCCTGCCGTAGGGCGACGGGCAACCCAGTAGCTTCGAGGTTGTCTTTCAGAGACTGCTGCGATTGCAGTTTTCATAGGATGCATTTGGCTGAGATCAGCACAACCCAAAAACGTTTGAAATGTTGTTTACTTACTTTATTAAGAAACCTAATTGACTTGATCTATACAGTTGAGCAATTCATTTGGCAGCCAACTTTTAAGTTAAAAATCAGCCTCTGCGATAAGAGTAGAACATACTGCAATATCCCTGCATTATACCCCTTGCATAAAGTTGATTGCATAGGTGACAGCTTGTTCTAGGCTCTCTGCCAGGTTATTGCCAGTCTACTGCTAATAAGGCGAGGAAGAACTTCTCCTTCTCACCTGCAAAAGGAAAGGAGAAAGGAAAAACCAAGAGACTTCTACCCTTTAAAAGACATTACCCAGCTTCTTCTGCTGCTGTTTGATGACACAGATGATATCCGATGAGCAAACTGCCAGTGGGACAAACACTTTCTATACTTGTGAACTGTGAAGTGAGCGAAAGCTGTGCTTTGGGGCTGAAAAGGTGGTGCTTGGGCAAGAACCCAAGAACAGAGATACAGTCAGACCACTGGGCCCATCTAGCTCAGTAGTGTGTACACTGAATGGCAGCAGCTCGCCATCGATTCAGAACTGGGAAATCTCCCATGCTTACCTGGAGATGCCAGCAATCAAACCTGGGTCATTTTGGGTGCAAAGCGTGTTCCTCTCTCTGAGCTCACCTGCTTCTTCTCTCCAGATATATAGAAGAGGTTTGGGGACATTATCCCACAGCACTGCAGGGCAGTGGCATGGTGCTCTTTTCAGAAAAAGAGACTAGCCCTAATGCAGCTATGTGTCATGTGTGTCAGAATGCAGACTTTCACTTGCATATTCCTTGCCAGATGAGGAACAATTGCTGCTCTGCACATGGTTCCTCTCCTGGGTGCGGCTGTTGGGGAGGCACATGAAATTCTTCTTTTAAACTGCAGACAGTGCACCTATCAGATGTTCAGAAAGAGGAGTGGGGAATGGATTTAGACCCATCTCCACTTCCTTTGGGGCAGCTGATAGGTGCAATCGTTGCTCTTTTTAAAAGAGAGGGAGAGAGCGAGAGCTCTGTATCTATAGACGGAGTGGAATCAGATCCATCCCTCTTCAGGTCACGTTTGAAGCAGGCATTAAATGTGCCTCTTCCTAGGAATGACAGAAAGGCATAATTGCTAAGTATAAAGATTTCCTTAACAGTGGAAAAGATGATACAGGAAGAGGAGCAACTCTGAATGCGTGAGGTCTCAAATGTCCTTGGGAACCTTTTAGATGAAAGCCAAATCCTCCAGAAGCAGCAGCATCAATTAGTCATTAAGGATTATCTTTGATTCCCCCCACCCCACCAACAAATCACTCACTCCCACCAATAAAGTCATCAATGGTCATCCAGAAAATCGCAAATTAGCATCCATTTCTTTATGGATGCAGGCATTACTTGAGGTTCTCTGTTCAATTACACTGTCAAAAGGAGTCAACATAATCTTCCAATGTTGCTGCTTTCCTTTTCAAAAACGTATTTTTTCTTGTGTTACCTCCTTGAAGTGGGTGGTGGGTGAGGAAGGCCAGGAACATTCTTGTCAACTTTTATTGCAAAGTGTTTTGAAGTTAGCCATTTGAGAACTGCATCTGGTAGGAAGCTTGGCTCAGATTAAGGCTGACCTTTTCCGCTGTGACAAAGTCCAGGATGAGCAAACTACAGTTCACAGCGAAGAGCTCTGTGAAACACGGTGCCGATAAGCAGCTGATTGTCGTACACGTTTGCAACTGAGCACCCCTGGATTACTGACCCGTCGTCGACATACACTTGGGTGACTACAGGCTTCTCAGAAAGGATGCCCTGGATACGTAGGACCTGAAAAATGGTGAAGATTAACATCAGCTAGTCTGACACATGCTATAAAATCTGTGCTAATGAGTCATGAGGCTGCCTTCTGTCACCACTTCAAAAATCCCACGTTAACACAAGTTTGGTCTGAAAACTGTTCAAAATAAGTTTAAAGGGCTAAAAAGGTCCTCCTGTCAAATTTAAGGCAGAATCTTCTTGCTAAAGATGAATACCCTCTCATCCCAGAGTGGTTTACTGTCCCCCACCCCCACTGATGTTGGATTTCAACTCCAAACCAACACAGCCAATGGTCATCTACAAGGCCAAGGGTCCTTCACCCATGCTCTCATTTATGCTGGCTGAAAAGCTTCCACACAGTTTATCACACATCTTGCCAAAATAGTTCCTACTAACCTCTGAACCAGGAAGGTTTTCTGGATCATGGGAGATGAGTTTCATGCCATTGGGATGGCATCCCAGCCAAAGGTCTCCGGTGGAAGGATCGACCGATATGTTGTCAACTAGAGTGTCGACTGGCAATACCTGAAGCACACAGAAGAAACCACACAATGTGTAAGTAAAGCTTACAGCTGACATATGCAATGTTGAAAATTCATTCTTTTATCCATAGCTAGCATTGTTTGCCTGACAACACACTTAAAAAAAATATTTTTATTTATACATTTTAAAATGTACATCTCGCTTTTCACCACGCTTGTCACCATGCTTGTCTTGAACAACAAGGTACGCAATATGCAAAATTTAAAACATAAGCTAAATCTCCAAAATTTAAAACATAAATTAAACCTCCAAAATTTAAAACGTAAGCTAAATCTCCAAAACTTAAAACATAAATTAAATCTCCAAAATTTAAAACATAAGCTAAATCTCCAAAATTTAAAACATAAATTAATCCTCCAAAATTTAAAACGTAAGCTAAATCTCCAAAACGTAAATTAAATCTCCAAAATTTAAAACAAGGAGAAGGAGGAATTTAACACCTGAGAAGCATTCAGGTTGCAAAGGCTTCACTAAAGGCAACAAATGGATGGGTATGCATGCACACACATTCTAAACACAAAACAATATCGATGGGTTTGTGTGGAGGAGAACAGCCTAAAGTCCTTGGTTTGTTTCAGATATTCAGTATACCTGCATTAGGCTCATTTCTAAACTGGCCATGGCTTACCTTCAGAGGAGTTAAACTCAAATTCTCATGCTTTTCAAAGATGTGAATGCTTAGACCAAACAAGTCAGCAACATAGACGTACCTTGAAATGAAATGAAATGGGTGAAAGTCTCTTTCATGAATGCCTTTTTAGTTACAGGTAAGGAAATAACTTTGGCTTGGAACACAATGAAATATTTCATGAATGCAATTGTAAGAGGAGCTCAAAACAGATGGCGATGGTAATTTACAGTGCCAGGTTTTTTTTGGGGGGGGGGTGGAGATACTAATTTGTGTAATCCTTCCTTCCTCTGGGACAGTCCTAAAATAGAAATAAGTTTACTTATGGCAGGGATGGGGAATCTGTGGCCTTCCAGATGCTGATGAACTACTCCCAGCTTCTACCAACCCTGAACATTGGCCATGTTGGCTGGGCTGGTGGAAGTCCAAGAACATCTGGAAGGCCACAGATTCTCCACCCTTGCCTTGTGGTAACTGATCCTATAGATTCACCCCTAGGATGAGGGAGGCAAGCACAGGCAACATTGGGGAATGCTCCACTTGGACTGTCCCTTCCCTGATTCAATTTTACATGCTATATAATCTGTTTTAATACTTTAAGATTGCAAACCGCTTTGGGTGTCTTGGCAGAAAGGCGGTATATAAATGCAATGGATAACTAAATAAATGGGATGTTACCTAAGTGTTCCTCAAAATAGCAAGGAAACCAAAGATCTTGAAGAACCACCAGACGGTTTTCCCTATATTCATCCTTGCTAACCCATCTCAATTGGAGAGCATGCTCTCAAACAACGGTATTCTGGATTGGAACAGTATTGTGGGCTCATGCACTCTGCATGCCAAACTATGGTTTGCACAAACAAACCATTCAGGCGCAACAGTGTTTGATTTGCTGAGAGGGGGAAGGAGGAGGGGCTGCTCTGGTGCAAGGCTAGTTCATGCAAACAGGGAAATGTGCACTTAGTACATTTGGGGGGGTTGGGGGGGGTGAGGGGATCCACTATCAATTATCTCAGAAATAGTGATTTTATTTCTCTGACCTAAATAGAAGTATGTGAGTGGGGTGGGGAGAAGAGTCCTTATCATTCACACATTGCTCACACATTGATTTAGCACATTTAAAAGTTAATCCATCACTTCATTTTCACGTTAAGGTTGATGTCAAGTATGACATTAGCACTTTAGTTATTACATTTCAGGAAAACAAACACCACATTAGTTTAGCAAGCAGGGCTAGCAACTACAAAACAGTCATGTGCCCATCAGATTTCTTTTTTAAAAAGAAGCATCTGTTTGGAAAAGAAGCAGAAAGTGTCAGTACTTTAATGTCAACAAGAACCAACCCACACTCTGCTGCTTGACGCTGTTCTAAAAACAGCTCTGGAAAACGCAATGTGCTTGGACCAATGGAGAATGTTATGTACTAACCTTGGATCCTAGAACAATAGGCATGTAGGATCCTAGAATGCAACAACTGATTGGCTTGCAGGAGAAGACCAATCAGGCTCCAGGAAGAAGTTAATCAGCCTATTAGGCTGGTATATGCAACAACTGATTGGCCTGCAGGAAAAGACCAATCAGGCTCCGGGGGGAAGCAGAATCAGCCAATCAGTGTAAATAATGTATATAAAAGCCTGAGGTCTGGGGGGCAATTCAATCACTGTTTTACAAGCTGCAATAAAGAGCATGAAATCACTACAGGACTCCGAGTGTATTTCAGAGGACCACTGTAGGGACTGCCACCCACCCAACTCGGTGAGAGATGCTCCGTGAGAGTCACACAGGCGTTTCTTGGATTTTCTGCTTGGAGCTCAAGTGAAAAAGCTTTTCATGCAGCAGTGGTAGGAAACTTTTGGCTCTCCAGATGTGCTGGGCTACAACTCTCATCCCTGACCCCTATCTATGCCGGTGAGGAGGACGGGGGTGTAGTTCAACAATATCCAGAAGGCCAAAGGTTCGCCACACTTGCAAAAGATTATCAAGGGGTGTCCTGCCTTCCTCTAGCTTCTTCATTGGCTGGGTTCAACTAACTGGTCCCACCAGCAGAAGCCCACACAAGGATTTCAGCTCTCCTCCCCCTCCTTTCCCACTGACTCTGGGGTGTGTGTGACAGGAGGACAGCCTGTCAGCTGGGGCAGGAGAGGACAGATCGCTCTGTCAGTGCAAAGCAGTGGAAAATTTCCTTAGCTCTATGTTGAATTCCTCCCTTAGTTGGTACAGTAGAAGATTGGTTTCCAGGGAGGGGGAGAAGGAAAACCCTCCAAATAACTCATGTGAGTAAAGAAGGGTTACTATCCACTGGCTGGGACCCAAAGCTAGTACAAACATAGACCCAGATAAGTCAATTTAAATATTAACGGTGAAATGCTATTGTGCAATGTAGACACTCAGATGAATTACAGCTTAAACCAAGAGACAATGAGCTGTACCTTCTGTTTGTTCACTTTATTGCCAAGATAAAAGTTATCAGAAATATCAGGGTATAATGAGGACCCCCTTGCTGCTGTTTACATTTATTACCCATTACTGTTCTTTCTTTAGTTGTTGTCATGTATGTGGGGGTTTTGAAACTGTGCTTAAATCTGAATTCTCTTTCCTGTATTTATGTTAGCCTCCTTGAAGACTGCATTGACTAAAGGAGAGCAATATTTTAAAACAAAATAAAATACCTTTACGGCATATAAGCCATGCTACCTGCAAGATACCTACTTCCCGTCAGGTGAAATGTTAATGCCATTGGCAGAGTAAAATCCCGACGCCACTTCTTTAACTTCTTTCGGACTGTAGTAGACAACATTTGTCCAGGTAAGGCCTAGGAATGTTTCCAAGTAGATCAAGATGAGCTCTGTGAAATAGTGGTCATTGGTGGCATAGAAACTGTCAGGACCCAGAGCCACAATATCATTCACACTAGGACAAAAAAAAGGAGAAGAGTAAATAAAAATACGGTTGTCACCTAAGCTGCTGTGTAGAGACATAGCAAGTTGTATACCAGACATGGCAAGGTTTACAGGCAGGCAGGCTTATTCAGTTTTCCACCTGTCTTCCCTAACTTGTTGTCCTCCTGATGTTCTTGGAACAAAACTCCTATCATCCTTGCTGGCTGGGGCTGATGGGAGTCAGAATCCAGAACATCTGGAAGGCACAAGTCTGCATATGAGCATTCACAATTGCATACCATACCATCATGCAAGCCAAGAGTGATCTCAGTTCCCTTGAGTGTCAGACCTTATTCAGACAAAATGGTACCATCCACACACAGGAGGGAGGTATCAGCCAACACAGGGTGCAGGAGGGCAGGCAGTGGGGAACCTGAAGCTTGCAGTATAAACAAAACTCTGCAGTAAAACCCTTTCAGTATAAACAAAACTCTGCAGTAAAACCCTTAATCAGGACTGAACATGCCCAGAGAGCGTGGAATGCTGACCAACTGAAAACTGAGGGCAAAATGGAACCCTGGGCCAAATGGAACCAAAATGGAATCCCTGCATGGCGCAACATTTCATTGCAGGTCCAGCTTGCAAGTAATAAGTAGCTGTTCTGCATATTGCGCAGAGTGCTTGGCATAAATTAAAACGGGCTCTTCAAATTCAAAGGAGACAGAATTGTTTTATATATTATATACCTTGGCAGAAGCTCGTGTTTGATCGTTTTCAAGTGCACCAGAGAATTGTCGTCCTCCACAAATTTAAATAGCTCCACCGTTGACTTCTGATGTGGGTGATTTACGACGAAGAGGTACACAGTGTCATCTAGGGAAAGGCAAAAACTGAATGAGTCTGACAAAACAAGCAATGAAGTATGAGTGAACTTATGGAGACCGTATATGGGGAAATGAAGCAGCTCTCAGCAGCTGCCCCGTCTAGGGATCTCCTAATGTAGCTGAGAGAGGCTACTGCACTCCACTGTCAAAACACAATCCGGAGATATGCTGTTCCCATTTCTACCAAATCTTTAAGTGGAAGGATGTGATGGCCATGCCGTCTCCCGCATGTTCCTTCCCCTACATTCCCCCTCTCATACCTGCAGGATTCCAGGGCCTGCACAGAACCAAACAGATATCATCTCCTATGACCATTTCAACCTCCAGTTTGCAACCCACAGTCAAGCCTATGTAGAGATACAACTTGAGCATACTACCATCCTTTCCGATGTGCATCTAAAACTAAAGTCATGAGCCAATGCTAAGCACTTTTAAATACCATTGACTCCGGTTAGAAAGCTAAGCACATGGGAACATTCAACAACATGTCTCAGCTCTCTATTTCAGGTATAGAAAACCTGCAGCTCTTCAGATATTATCGGACAGCAACTCTCATCAGCTCCAGCCAGCGGTCAGAGATGATGGAAATTGGAGTCCAACAGCATCTCGAGTGCCACAGGTTCCCCATCCTTGGTCTATAGCAGGCATGGCCAAACCTGACCCTCCAGCTGTTTTGGGACTACAACTCCCATCATCCCTAGCTAACAGGACCAGTGGTCAGGGATGATGGGAATTGTAGTCCCAAAACAGCTGGAGGGCCAAGTTTGTCCATTCCTGGTCTATAGGGTATTCTTGGAGGCAACACCCCAGCTATGGAACTCCCTCCCAAGGGAAATCAGGCAGTCCCCTCTTTACCTGATTTCAGGAAACGTGCAACAACGTTTAAAAAATAAAATTATCCAGGGCTTTAGCCAAGAGTTCCATGGCATTCTCATGGTTTAAACTGCTCTGTGTAATATAATATAATATAATATAATATAATATAATATAATATAATATAATATGATGTTGTTCTGAATTGTTTCATTCCATTTTATTGTTATCAGCTATCCTGAGCTCCCTTTGGAGAGGAAGGAATGCTATAGATGTGAAACAATAAACAGAATAAATACTATTTTATCAGCCTTCCTTATGGGCAAATCTACTTACCATCACCAATATATAAGCTGATCCCATGAGGGTTAAAGGATGCCAGATCAAACCCCCGGCTGATTCTCAGCTCAACAGGTCGAGGATTGTCTTCTTTTAGATCCATCAGAAGTATTTCTCCTCTTTTATTAGGGGCAAGTGATACTATCCCGGGGTATTTCAAACCCTATGCAAACAAAGAAAGCAGGCCTTTTGTCACATGAAGGGCTAGGAAGATCTCAGAGAGAAGTTTTCATAACTCATCTGTTTTCCTTGGATATTCACTGAAATGCGAAGCTGTGGTCCTCCGAATGTTGCTGAACCACAACTGTCATCATCCCTAACCATGGGCTGCACCCGCTGGGTTTGATGGGAGCTCCTGTCCGGCAACAACCAGGCGGCCACAGGTTAGCCATCGCTGCTTTAAAATAGCTATGTAATGGTAAAGGGACCCCTGACCATTAGGTCTGGTTTTGACCAACTCTGGTGTTGCGGTGCTCATCTCGCTTTATCGGCCGAGAGAGCTGGCGTACAGCTTCCGGGTCATGTGACCAGCATGACTAAGCCGCTTCTGACAACCCAGAGCAGCACACGGAAACAACGTTTACCTTCCCGCCGGAGTAGTACCTATTTATCTACTTGCACTTTGACGTACTTTCGAACTGCTAGGTGGGAAGGAGCAGGGACCAAGCAATGGGAGCTCACCCCGTCGTGGGGATTCAAACCGCCGACCTTCTGATCAGCAAGTCCTAGGCTCTGTGGTTTAACCCACAGCGCCACCCACGTCCCAAAATAGCTATGTAGTCCAGGTTTATTAGGGCTTCCCCTAAATTCCACCAATAGATGGATTACAGTATCCCTCAGTGCCTTACTGTGTGGTCAGCAGAGATACCATGTAGGGGGGACCCAGCCCTGCTGCACCAGTCCACTTGGGAGAAGGCTTTGTTTTATTTACCGGGTATTTATTTTATACTATTGAGCGGTTTTTAGCCTCTTAGCATGCTGGGATGGTGGGGGAAAGCTAGTAACGGTGACCTAATCTTCAAGCCCACTCTTGCACTCTTTAACCATCAGTCTCTAATGAGCACCCCTGCATTCTGCCCAGTTATGTACAGAGTGAAAGGCATTCTGTTAAAAACTAGGGGTGTGTTTGTGCGGGAATAGATCTGGCCTGCAATTTTCAAGTATTCCTTCGGTGCATTGCGAACTCAAGCCCAGCCTTCCCTGAAAGACAAGCCTACTGGGATAACTTACAGAACTAATGAAAGCCAGGCCATTAGGAAGTATGTCAATATCTTCCGAGCCAGTTTCTGCAAAGAAAAAAAAGGGGGGAAATCTTGCTCAGACACATCCATACAATGCAGTAGAGTACAAGGTTGCTTCTTTTAAAGTATTGGGACATAGACTGCATTATTCTGAGTCGGGCCATTGCACTTTACACGTGTGTAGGAAACACACACCATGGAAGCAATGAGAGAACAGCCCCACTGAACTGTTACTCAGAACCAAGGAGAGACAGGAATTCAGAGGCGACAAGCTGGGCCAATGCTAAATTCTCTTTTATCTGCGGCTGGAAGCTGCAAAAGGCTCTGGTTGCTATGGTGATCTTTGCCCATCCACAAGAAGCAAATGCAATGGAGAGGAATGGCTGAGAGGCTAGCTAACCTTCAGCTGGGAAATGTGCCAGGGGGAGGGCGTGTTGCGTAGGCCAAGGCTCTTGTGAAGATCTCGGGGCTTGGCTCTATCTGCTGACATGTTTGCTCTGCACTGGCATTAGGAGCACACAAGTTGTCACAGCTCTTATCGTGCACAAGTTCAACTCTCTCTCGCTGGCACACAATGCCAGCGTGCTCAGAATATCACCCTCAAGCGATGCTGACTCAGCACCCTCAGTAGGCTCCCTGGACTTAGATGAGGCACACACTGATAATCCCCTTAGGCAATATCTGACTTTCTTGTCAAGAGTTGAAAGAACAGGCAGCAGGCCCTCTGCTAATCTCAGGGCCCTGGCAAACGCTCCACCCTGCAAACAGCCTGCCTTCTGAAATAAGGGGTGTGGAAAGTCTGGTATTATTCAATAGAGAAGGTATTATTATTGTGGTTTTGCCAGAACAAAAAATAACTAAACACCTAAATATCAGTCCATACAGAGCAAACCACAGTGATAAAATAAAATAAATAGTTCGGTGTTCTTTTACTGCCAAGAATGACTAGTTATATAAGAATTTGAACTTGGAAGGGACTCATGCTAGGTGTAGTTCACCTTGGTAACAGAACCTGTAATGACTGGAATGTCAAAACTAGGACTTGGAAGGCCCAGGCTAAACTCTCTGGGTTATCTTAAGCCAGTCACTGACTGTCAGGCCAAACTACCTCACAGGGCTGTTGTAAAGATTAAAAAAAGGAAGGGGGAAGGAAGAGTGTATGCCATAATTATCTCCTTGGAGGAAAACATGGGTTAAAAAACATAACCAAAAAAATCAATATTTTGAGGGAAACACAGCTGCTGTATGTAGATTGGTGTTTCCTCAGCAAACATGGAAAGTGGGGGAAACATGCATTCAGAAGTGGAGGAATCTCCAGAGACAGGGTCCTCAGGCTTGTGCATGAGGGTGTATCTGTGGCAAAACCAATGTCATAGCTGTCAACTTTTCCCTTTTCTTGCGAGGAATCCTATTTGGAATAAGGGAATTTCCCTTAAAAAAAGGGAAACGTTGACAGCTATGACCAATGTACACGCAAAAACTATGTTAGCTGCACAGAGTGTGCAGTTGGCCTCAGCAACTAAGGAAGAATGCATTGCTCAGTCCTTACCTTAGGTCAAGCTTGCAACAACTGCACCAAATGTTTGAGCCTCTGTACAAGAACTACAGCTTAGAGCAGGCTTCCCTAACATGGCGCCCTCCAGATGTTTTGAACTACCATTCTTATCCACCGCAGGCAGCATGGCTAATAGTTGGGGGTGATGTGAGTTGTAGTCCAAAACATCTGGAAGGCGTTGAGGGAATGATGATTTAGAGAGCAGTCCCATCCCCAATACAGTATACTTTCAGCATATGCCAACTCTCATCATTTGATTACATTATTGATGTGAGACAGGAACAACTTCAGCTGTCATTTCAACATCTCTTGAGTCAATCATGCCCCTGACAGCCTCCAGAATTCGTCCCTGTCTAAGGCATGTTGCCAGCAGATCCAAGAGGATTACAGAGGGCCAATTCAAGAGTGTTGGTTCAAATTGGTACTCTGGTGGTTTTAAGAAAGGGAAAGCATTTACAGGGTTCTAGTTCCCCCTGGATTTCAAGTGTGCGACTAAGTCAATAAAAACAAAATATCATAGGAAGCGGCCTAGTCAAGACTGTGTATCATCTACACCAGTGGTGGCTAATTTGTGCCAAGGATTACAACTTCCATCAGCCTCAGTCAGCATCCCATTCAGGGACGCTTTTTCAGAGTCTCCTGTAGAAGGGCTTCACACTCCCTATTAAACTGGAAATATCAGGTATCAACCCTGGGCTGCTTGGCATGCCAGCTGAATGAATGGGTCTTTACCACAAATGCCCATCTATTAGGGTTTTAAGTCTTGTTTTAAATGTGTCCTTTGCTTTGTGCCTTTAACGGCTTTTAATTATCGTAAATTGCCTTGAGACAGTGTTTTAGAAGGCAATTAATAAATCAACAATAACAGTAATAATGCAAAGAATGCCCTCCACTAATTGAGCTAAGGTCCCTGCATGGTCATTTACTTCACTGGTCTTCAACTGGTGGGGCGCAGTCTGACCCAAGGTGGGTTGCAACAGGAGCACGACTATCACGCATATGGTAAAAAAAAAAAGAAGGAAACAGGTCCCCAAACGGATCTTGGAATTAAACGTGGCTCCTGAGTCTGAGAAGGCTGAAGATACCTAATATAGTTTTCACAACCAGCCTGCAGACCCAATCTCTGTTCTTTTCTGCACAATTCCATATAAATACTATTTACGTAACAATAATACTAATGAAGCGCCTCTAAAAACAAAACCAAGTACAAAAATTGAGACGATGTAAATCCCTCTGGAAAGAGGGCTTATTTAAATAGGCATAGAAAGGATGGAGAAAAGAGAATTCGGAGGGAATAAACGCAAACAAAAGCATGCAGGAGACCTACCAATTCCTTTTATAAGGTGGCAGTTTGTAAGCCGCTTCGGTTTATATTCTCGCGAGGCACACAATCTATGTCTGGAGGAGAAAGCAAATATAAACGTAGACTTAAAATGGGAAATATGGAAGAGCAAAACCTGCCCCATGTAGTCCAGCATCCTGGCGGCCACAGTGACCCATCAGATGCCTCCAGGAAGCCCACTCACAGGGCAAAGAGAACAGCCCTCTCTTGCGTTTGCTCCCCAGAACTGGTACCTTGGGCTCAGACTGGTCAACTATTCACATTTAAATGCATTGTGCCCCTCTCCCCAAAGGGCTTTGGTGCATGCATTCCTCCCTATAGCCTTTCTGATGGGTTCATTGCCAAATTCTACCTCCATTCAGATGACACTTACACCTCCTTTGGCTGGAATGGAATGCTCCCTACTTCCAGTGAGCTTCCCTCCCACCGGCCCAGCCAGTATAAACTGGATATAAATGGCATGATTAATCCAGAAATGCCTTGAGTCTTGCAGAGCAGTCCTATACGTGTCTACTCAAAATTATGTCCCGTTGAGCTCAACAAGGTTTGTTCTCGGCTAAGTGGGTAGAGGACTGAAGGCTTAGATCAGGGGTCAGCGACCTTTTTCAGCTGTGGGCTGGTCCAGCGTCCCTCAGACCATGTGGTGGGCCGGACTATATGGGGGGGGGGGGAACGAACAAATTCCTATGCCCCACAAATAACCCAGAGATGCATTTAAAATAAAAGGACACATTCTACTCATGTAAAAAGACGCTGATTCCTGGAACATCTGTGGGCCAGACTGAGAAGGCGATTGGGCTGCATCTGGCCCCCGGGCCTTAGGTTGCCTACCCATGGCTTAGATACTAAGCCATCACCAGGGTGTGTGTGTGTGTGTGTGTGTGTGTGTGTGTGTGTGCAGTGCATCTCACAGAAGAGTGCTTCAGGGAAAGGACTGCTCTTTAATGAGGGCAGGACAGTCAGAACTGCAACTGACACTGGCTTTAACTTTAATAATTTCTTTCGGAGCTTGTTTTTCCCCTCCCTCCTCCCTCCCATTCCTTCTTTCTTCCATGTGTCAAGTCTTTTTAAGACTATGGGCCTGAGGGCAGGGACTGTCTTACCAAAAAAAACAACAAACACCAAAAACAGCTTTAAGCCCCTGAGTGTCTTTTTCATCCAGCACTTCCAAAACCAAGAACTATCGTGCCCCTCGATTTCATGACTTTATGAGTTGCCATTGTTTTAAGGAGACCCACCAGATGTTTTCTGTTGCAGAGGCTAGAACTGCCTTTTTGAAGCCAATGAGGAACCATTGCAGGGGGGAATCATTTTAGGACATGTCAGTACACCACACACCCGTGTTTGCCTTTATCTTTCCCGAAAGTTTGTAGCATGGTGAGCAGAAGATTGCAAGATAAGGTGCTAAGCTCAGCTTCCAGCAGCAGTAGCAAAGGAAACACCCCTGTTCTTATGGTGTCACAGTGTTCCCCAACGCCCACTGCTGAACAGGCAACACCATCAGTATTGACTTAATAGTGCCATTGAAAACATGATTTGGAAGCTAGGAAAACTTGGGAAAGGTAGGAGGAATCAGCCACACCCTGCTTAGCTTTATTGCAGGTTGTGCCATCCAATGCATGTATTAAAGGACCTTTGAAAAGGCTTTCAACCAGACTTCCTCAACCTCGGCCCTCCAGATGTTTTGAGACTACAATTCCCATCATCCCTGACCACTGGGCCTGCTAGCAAGGGATCCTGGGAGTTGTAGGCCAAAAACATCTGGAGGGCTGAGGTTGTAGAAGCCTGCTTTAAACTAAAGGACCATCTCACTTGGTAGCAGTCATGTAGGGCAAAGTGTTTTCCATACCTCCCCACTCCCCGCCCATAATATTTTCAGCTTCATAAGTTCATTTGTAGCAATGAATGGGTGTCAACTGCAAATTGCGAAAGTTTCCACACACAAAAATAGCTTTGTCTACTAAACAAACAAAAGTAAAACAAGAAAGCTAAATAGGGCAAGCTGATGCACACTGAAATTTTACTCTCTTCGAATTAACATAATTAAAAGATTTCCAGCAATGGCAGTGATTATATGACTTTCCTTCTATTGCAGAACAAATTTCCGCTTGGGTGGTGAATCACATTCAGGTTAGTCAGTTCATATAGTTCACAGACTGCCTCAGGTGCACACCATACATTTAAAGCATATTAAAAGCACACACACACACCCTGAAGATTTCTGGGAACTGTAGTTTATCCCTCACAAAGCTGCACTTCCCAGCACCCTTGCCAAACTACAGTTCCCAGGATACTTTGGGGCAGGGGGAAATGTGCTTTAAATGCATGTTGTGTACAAAATCTCATTGAAGATCTCTTGGGAAATGGAAAGCCACAGTTAATTGGCATTTTTATGCCAATGCACAAGAAAGAACGTTGGCACTTTGGACTGCATTCACTGCCTAGGTCTAACTGCAGCTTTTGGTCTCCACAATTTTAGATTCAGGTAGGTAGCCTTGTTGGTCTGACGCAGTCCAAATAAATTAAAAAATTGTCCAGTAGCACCTTAGAGACCAACTTAGTTTGTTCTGGGTATAAGCTTTCTACCCAAACAAACTTAGTTGGTTTCTAAGGTGCTACTGGACATTTTTTAAATTTTTTAAATTTATTTGGTCTCCAGAGTTTGAGTGGTAGAAACCAGCAGCGATAATTCAGGTACGAGCAATGCAAATGGTGACAATCCAACCCGCGCTTGTTTCAGTGTAACCCTGTGGACACAGTAGAACGCTAAAGCACATTGGAAGCTCATTCTTTTCCTCAGATAATTTTGGGCACTGTAGTTTACCCATCACAAAGTTAGAATTACCGGTACCAGGAACCCTTAACAAACTACAATGCCCAGAATTCTTTGAAGGAAATAATGTGCTCCAAATGTGCTTTAAATGAAGAGACATCAACCCTGTGAGACATTTTAGATTGAGGTGGCTCATCCTAGTGAGCTTTGTGGCTCAAGCAGTTGGAACATACTACATTGAAAGACTTGGGAAATGTTTGTTTTGGGCAATCAATGGTTTAAAGGGAAAACTTCTCAAATATTTAAAGAGATTGCCCAAGGGCAGACTGGACAAGGCATTACAACAATGGTTACAACAATGACTGCTTAGGGTACAACCCAAGAGGAAATATCTCCTACCTCACTCCAATGAATGGAAGCTACACAAGGGTAGCTTGCTTTCATTTCAGTGGGGCTTGCACAAGAGATCTTCTCTGTGGAATTTCCCCCCTAGAAGTTTCAAGAAGGAATTGGACAGACAGCTGTCAGATATGGTTTAAATCAGTGGTGGCTAGCCATTTCTGGCCTGAGGTCTGCAGTTACCGACTGCCAGCTCCCCAAGGGGTCAGAACAGATTGTCCTCCCCACAATCTCTCTCTCTCTCACCCACCGAGCTACACGGCCTGCTTCCATGCAGATTAGCTGAGGAGAGCTATGCTCCCTCACACAGGAGTCCCTGATGATGTCTCAATAAATATTTCACAGAAAATACTTCCAGGGATTCCTAACATTGCTATCTGCTGGAAGGACCACGTTAATAGAATACAACAGACAAAACCATGGCTGCCCATGCTCTATTAGCACAGCAGTCTCCAGATAACAGTTGCTATCCCTTTGCCTCGCCCCAATTCTTTTTTTTTTTTTTACAACTTCAATATCTACCTCCACTTCACTGCTGTGTTAGCAAGATTGCAACATAACGGGCTTGCACTGCAAAGCCCTCTTGTCACAGTGTAAATAACCTGAAATGAGTATACAGTACATTTCCATGGCACTTTAACCAGAGATTCAATGTACATTTAGTTGGAAGTAAACCTGGATGTCATCTCTTCGTTCTTCACCCTAGTAAGGAATGTTTGCATTCTAACCTTTAAAAAAATCTTTTGTATTGCAGCAACGCTTTTCAACTCCCCATGAACACCCCATTATATTTATTGTGTTTTGATACGGTTCATCCTCGCTAGGAAGGATTTTGCACAACTGGTTTTGTTTCCTCTGAACACGCACCGGGAGTTACTTCTTGCATAAATGCTCTCATCAGTAACACAAATATGCAGTCTTGGCTTCATGTCTTCCCGCTGGAGTAGGAAGCCTATGTGATCCCTCTGCAGTTTGCAACAGAATAACGGGGCCTCAGTATCACTGATGTGCAGCTATTTGAATTATGCTGCTTCCAGCTGTGACAACAGTACACTTACCCACCACTGCCGAGCAATGAGACGTTCCATATTCCTCATTCAAACTCAAATTGTGTAGCATATAAAACTGTTATCTGAAGGCGGGGGGGGGGGGCAAGTAGCTGGTCGTGTGAAAAAGAAAACTGCTTGTTGCTGTCCATGTTTACAAAAGTAAAATATGATGCCATTGTTATCTCCTTAACTGCAGGTTTCCCTGGCTATGTTTGTTTATTATGCCCTCTTATAATTTTCCACCACGTGTAATCCTGCGAGATAGCTAGTTAGCAACCCAACATACACCCAAACATACATGCAAGTGTAATGAATGAACTAAAATGAATGGGACCCATTTTAAGCCAAGCGTTTTAAGTTTGGGAGTGTTCGGCTGCCTTATTCCACACACTTGCAACCAAGAGGTCTTAACAAGTAATTCTCTACAGAGAACTATGGCAAGCATTGTTGCAAATTATGCTCCCTGGTCAAACTGGAAATGAAGGTTGTCATTGGCTGTTGACAAGAGTACATTAACACCAAGAGGTTGGTTTGCGAACCAAAGAGCATTCATGCCAGATCACCAGGGGTATCACAGAGCAAAGCGTCTGCAGATCAAGAAACAGGGACAAAAATTAAAAACAAATAAATGGATATCCCTTTTCTTGCCCTCCCCCCCCCCCCCGCACCAAGCCCAGAGGACCGCAAGCCTCTTCCTTCCAATTAACTATCCAATTAGCAGAGCGCTTACTCATAAACCAAAATATATGCTGGCTTTATAATTAGTTTATATTACATTTATGCACCATTCAGAAGGTTGACATTTAACAACCTTTGTCCCTCAGCCAGAACAGAGAGTCTTATTACTCCACACACAATACAAAGTACATAACTAACTGCAACTCGGCCCTGCAAAGTAATATGAAATATGAAACTAGTGCTTTTTTGCCCAGGCACTCCCACTTCCAGCAAGGGAATCCAGTTAAAGGAAAACTGCATGAGAAAGTAACCCACAGGAAAAAGGAAGGCCTGCCATTTCCTTCTGTATGCCCCTTTTGCTCTTAAAAACCAGACTTCCCTCCTATTAACCCACCCCCAGCTTTATGTACAACTGAGGCAGCCATATCCACACCATACATTTAAAGCACTCTTCCCAAATAATACTGGGAATAGTAGTTTGCTAAGGGTGCTGACTGCACAGAGCAATTCCCAACAACTACAGTTCCCATGGTTCACCATGCCTGTAAAATTGTATAAGAACACTTTTTAATGCTTGGTGCAGTCTCAAGACTTACAGTGTGTGTGTTCTCATCCATTTAAAGCACTCTTAAAGCACACTCCATCTTCGCTGTGAGTCCTGAAGACCTGTTCCCTACCTTGCTGGCCAATTTCCAGCTGGCCTGGCTGACTCCAGCTGCAAAAGCTGAACAAACTCTTGGGTTGGGGTGCTCTTGCTGGTTTTATCCATGTCTTTATTTCAGATCTTGGGATTTATGTGGAAATTGTTCAGTTTGGCTGTGCATTTTTTAATCTTTTATTTATTGTTTATGACTACCTTTGTTATGTTATAGTTATGCATTTTTCATGCTGTAAGCCGCCTTTGGCATGCTTTAAACTGTGGAAAGGCATCATACAAATAAAATTAAGTATGCATGTATAAACTCAAGATTTGCTGCACTCATACACGTGTTGAGCAGAAAATGCAAACAAGTACATTTGCAACAGCTTTGGCTCATTGGGGGCCACAAATGGGTTTAGTTTTCTCGCTACCTCTACCTCAACTGTGCAATGAATTTTGCCAAGAGTAGCAGCAAAGCTTAGTCAGTGCAGAACTTGACATTGTTGCAGCAAAGGACACTTTCCCAAACATCATGAATGTAGAGTAGCTTCTTGTGTGTTGCAAGGGGGGGGGGGAGTGCTTAACCCTCTCCACTAAACTGAATTTTAGGTGGGTTGCTGTCAATTCTCTCCAGCAGATAGGAAGAGGCCATTTCCCTACCAGCTGGGTTTACTTTCAAATTCTGGAGCCCAAGGGGAGGAAGTCAGAAGAAGAACCTGTTAAAATTGGGGAAACTGGCAGATAATGAGTTAAGCATCCCCTTTCCCATCCCCCTTCCATTCTTTGGGAAACAAAGAGCCTCAGTGCCTTGTTCTGCCCACAGCGGGGATGAGATGCAAGCAAGCAGCAGCCGACCCGCTATTTTAGGAGGGGCAGAAGACATTGAGATGACATTATATATCTTGCCCGGAGAATCTAGGCGCTACGGCTAAACAAAGGGTCGAGGCTTCCAGCCGAACCCCCACCACTTTCTAACCTAATTTAGCGGAGGAAACTTTCCCAGGGCCCAACAAGGCAGTTCGTCCTGAACTCTTCTCTTTAAAACAAGAGGGAGAGAAGCCAAGAAAGCAACGAGCTCCCTCAGTTCTGAATCAGACACGTCTTAGGAACCGATTTTTTTTTAACGGCCGAATCAGACGGCCCCAACATGTACGCTTTTGCTGCTGCGTTTTCTTCTAAACGCGCAGCAGAGGCGGCTGCAGAGTCCCAGCCACTTGCAGCGCGATCCTATGGCTCCTAACTCCGAAGAAAGCCCCGTGGAGTTCAGCGGGGCTCTGACGGCCAGGGACTAGCTTTCGGCTGCGATCCTGCTGTTGCTGCGCACGTTTTCCCTGGGGGTAAAGCGCGCCACTGAAAGCGCAGGATGGCACCGTGAGCGAGCGAGCGAGGGGACGAAAGGGAACCGAATGGCAGATCCCCAACCCAAAGCGCGCAGTCGGATCTATCGCCTGCCTGCGCCTCCTTTTGCGCCTCGCTCCCTCCCTCCAGCCCCGCAAGAGGGTGAAAGGCAATCGGGGCAGCCCGATCCTATGCGGAGTGAACCTCCATCTGAACGCGATGAACTCCCGGAGCGAGTCCCCCACCCGGGGAATACTTCACCCGTAAACAAGCCGAGCACGGCGCCGAGGGAGCAACTTACCGAAATCCCATCAGCCTTTCTCCGATCAAGGCGCCCAGGACCCCGACGATGGCGAGCGCCAGCAGCTTCCCCATGGCTCAGCCCCCGACGCCCCGCAGGCGACTGTCAGCCGGCAAGTTCAACAGGAAGTTTCCCTCCTCCCCGCCCGCCTCGGATTAAGCCGGCAGCGCCTCCCACCTGCGCGAAACCGCCCCGCCGAGCCGAGAGAGTGACCGCAGCCCCGAGGAGACGCGTCTGGGGCTGCCCTGCCCTCCGCCCCGCCCGGGAGAAGAAGAGCGGGGCGAAGGAGGCGGAGGGAACGCGGCGCGTGGAAGCGAATTATGGGCAAACCGAGAGAAGCGCCGCGCAGCCTTGTCGCCAAGAGTTCGGCGGGGACGTGCTGCTTTCCCGCCCTTTCTGTGAGGCCGAGGTGGGTCTAAGGGGCCTCCAGGTTTCGCTGGACTTCAGCTCCCTTCAGCCTGGCTGCTGGTCAGAGATGGTGGACCACAGGCTCCCCATCTCTGATATATGTATTTTTATTCCACCCTTCCTCCAAGTCTGTGGTTTCCAAACTTAGGTTCATAAAAAGACTGCCTTATACAGTGGTACCTCGGGTTAAGAACTAAATTCGTTCTGGAGGCCCGTTCTTAACCTGAGGTACCACTTTAGCTAATGGAACCTCCCGCTGCCGCTGCACGATTTCTGTTCTCATCCTGAAGCAAAGTTCTTAACCTGAGGCACTATTTCTGGGTTAGTGGAGTCTGTAATCTGAAGCGTATGTAACCTGAAGCATCTGTAACCCGAGGTACCACTGTACTGAGTCAGACCATTGGTCCACATTAAGGTAAAAGGTAAAAGATCCCTGGATGGTGAAGTCCAGTCAAAGGCGACTATGGGGTGCGGCGCTCATCTCGCTTTCAGGCTGACGGAGCCGGCGTTTGTCCACAGACAGCTTTCTGAGTCATGTGGTCAGCATGACTAAACCGCTTCTGGCACAACAGAATGCCATGATGGAAGACAGAGCGCACGGAAATGCCTTTTACCTTCCCGCCGGAGCAGTACCTATTGATCTACTCCTGCTGGTAGGCTTTCAAACTGCTAGGTTGGCAGAAGCTGGGACAGAGCAACGGGAGCTCACTTCATCACGGGGATTCGAACCACTGACCTTCCGATCAGCAAGCCCAAGAGGCTCAGTGGTTTAGACCACAGCGCCACCCATGCCCCTGGTCCACATTAAGCTCAGTAGCATCTGCACAGATTCCAGGGTCTTAGGCAAAGAGTATCGCCCAGTCCTACCTGGAGCCATCTGTGTGCTCCATCACTGAGCTATGGACCTTAAACTCTGCATGCCACGGACCACTTGGTAAAATTGCCAAGGACCATATCATTGGTTGTAGCAATTGCAGTGCACGGCATTAGATGTCATATAATTTTTGTATTTCAGACTACAGTGCAATGCAATATAATGTGCTTCTCCACCCCGTTCAGGTCTCTTCCTCCCACTTGTCATGTGTGCTCCATCCTGGAGTGGCCACATGCTCTTGCTTTTCACAGAGATGCGGTCTGGGAGCCATGCTGGCACATGGTGGCTTGCATCATCTGCCACACTTACCCTTGCAATAACCTTGAAACAGGCAATCTTTTGCAACTGAGCCATGATTTAAACCCAGCTCTTCTGTAGTTAAACTATAAAACTCGCTCCCACAAGAGGCAGCGATGGCCGCCAACTTGCATGGCTTTAAAAGGGATTGGACAAATTAATGATGGATAAAGCTCTTGGTGACCACTAGCCGTGTTGGCCATGCTCTGCCAATAATGTTTCTGAAGGCCAGTGCTGGAAACTCCTGGAGGGAAGAGTGCTCTTGTGCTTAGGCTCGCAGGTTTCCCGCAGATATCCGTGTGGCCAGCGTGAAGACAGGATTTTGGACTAAACGGGCCATTTTTGGATTTTGGACTTCCCAGAGCCATCTTTCCCATTGGGCTTACTGGCGTGTTGCGCCAGGGCGCCGGCCTCTCAGGGGCACCCCAGTGAGTGGGGGAGCTGCACAGCTTTGCCGGCGCTGGCAGCCTCTCCCTGCACGCCCATCAGCTGCGGCCTGTCAGCCATATGGCTGGCAGGCGTGTAGCTTGCATCCCAAGCCTCCACCTTCCCAAGCCTCCATCGGAGGAGAGCGATCCCCATAGAGGCTTAGGATGGAAGCTGCACCCCGCCAACTATATGGAGGAGAGCAATCCCTGCAGAGGCTAAGGAAAAGGTTGACAACTCTGGGAAACTGGGCGGGGCGCCGGAGGGATCTTTGCACCACAGTGCCGGATATGCTTAAGACAGCCCTGGTTCTTCCTGTTCTAAATCCCACACTCTTACTCATTTCACTTTATTGGTTATTTCTTCAGGCTGCAATTGGCAGATTGTAGTGAAATAGGAGCACAGTGTTTTGCAACATAAATTCTCAGGAGTTCATAAACGTTCGTGACACCAATTTGCTGCATACACGGTTTCTCCAAAGAATCTTGGGAACTGGAGTTTACCCTTTCACAGAGCTACAATTCCCAGGTGTCATTGAGGGGAAATCATGTGCTTTAGGTGTACAGTGGTACCTCAGGTTACATACGCTTCAGGTTACAGACTCCGCTAACCCAGAAATAGTGCTTCAGATTAGGAACTTTGCTTCAGGATGAGAACAGAAATCGTGCTTCGGCGGTGCAGCAGCAGCAGGAGGCCCCATTAGCTAAAGTGGTGCTTCAGGTTAAGAACAGTTTCAGGTTAAGTACAGACCTCCGGAACGAATTAAGTACTTAACCTGAGGTACCACTGTATGATATACTTTGCACTCACATCCTCGACATGTTAGGCAGTGTGTAGGGAGAAGTATTCAATGATATTATGAACTTGCAGTCTAAATTGGTTTTCACGTCATCTGCTGCTTTGTGAAATCAAGGCCTTGGTAATTTTATTTCTACAAGGAAAGATACCTGGACTTTCAGAAAGACATCATACAGTGGTGCCCCGCAAGACGAATGGCTCGCAAGACGAAAAACCCGCTAGACGAAAGGGTTTTCCATTTTTTAGTTGCTTCGCAAGACGATTTTCCCTATGGGCTTGCTTCGCAAGACGAAAACGTCTTGCGAGTCTTGCGATTTTTTTTTGCTCCCCCCCCTTTTTCTAAGCCGCTAAGCCGCTAACAGCCTTTTAGCCGCTAAGCCGCTAAGCCTTTAATAGCCGCTAAGCCGCTAATAGCGCTAAGCCGCTAAGCTGCTAATAGGGTTCCTTCGCAAGACAAAAAAACCGCTAGACGAAGAGACTCGCAGAACGGATTATTTTCGTCTTGCGAGGCACCACTGTATATACCAGGCATCCCCAAACTCGGCCCTCCAGATGTTTTAGGACTACAATTCGCATAATCCCTGACTACTGGTCCTCTTAGCTAGGGATAATGGGAGTTGTAGTCCCAAAAAGTCTGGAGGGCTGAGTTTGGGGATGCCTGATATATACTAATAGTGAGCTTATTCTACAAGTGCCTACCCTTAGTGTAACTAAAATGGCACTGTCCATACACAAGGGAGAAGTGTCAGGAGGCTCGAGGTGGGGCGACCCATGATTTTCTGGTGTACAAAAAGATATTTGGTGAGGGGAACAAAGGGAGCTAAAAATCCCCAAACAGCTCAGTGAGCAATAAGCATGCTCAGTGGGCACAGAATACTGCTTGACTCTTCTGCAGGGAGTGAAGGAATGGAATGGAATAGCCCATGAAAGGGCATGGCTGGCTGGCTAGAAGCAGTCCACATTGCAATATTTTGTTGCAGGTCCCCAAACCTGAACTAAACCTCACCCTTTATTCCAGAACTCTGTTGCAGCTCATGTTGTCAAGTAGTCCAGAAGCCTGGTCAGGTCTGCTTCTGTTTCCTTAACAGGATTTTGATTTGACAAAATCGGGAGATGGAGCTTTCTATGCCGTTAGTCCTACCGCACACAAGTCAGAGGTTCTTACCCCTGCATCTCCCCATCCAGATAATCAAGAGGCATTTGTACAGTTCGGGGACGCATTCCAGCCAGACCAGATTTGCATCTCCTGAGCAAGACTAATGCTCTGCATTAGTAGATATGAGATCAGACTTTTTTATGTTGTGGAGTTAAACAAATATTAAAGTACACCTGTTGTTTCTACTGCAATCTGGAAAATCTGGTGGTTTTGTTTGGGGCATTTTTTTGTGATGGGTTGTATTTTAATGCCTGTTTGAAATCTTTCTTTTCATTTAAACTGCAAGAATGATACATCACCTCGGATCAGTGATCACATTGTTGTCATTTCAGGTGGCTCTCAGGTTTGGATGTGTGCCACCATGACCTTACCATGGCATTGTGGAGACGTTTAGCCCCACCCCTATGCTTTCTCCTGAGACTCCATCTCTACACAAACAGCACTGCCCAGACTTAGTCATGAATTTCATCGGTATAGAATGCCATGATTTTCTATTTATATCGCATGGCACTTCATTCTCTCCTCTGCCTTTTGATTTTTAAACCCCACCCACCCTGCCAAACAAGGAAGGTGCCAGGATTGTGCTGTAAATTTCAGTGACAAATCTACAAGCTGTGTGACCATTTCTCTGGCTGTTCAGTCATGCTATGAACAGGCTATCCAGACTCTAGCAAAATGCTGGGCTAATAAATGCCTGTGTTTTTATGGTGCATATATAATCTGCAGACATGGCTTTTGGTGCCACAACTAAAGCAAGCATCCCATTCTACCAAGGTAGAATATGCTCAGACTGTATTGTTTGAATCAGACTGTACTTTGCACTTTATTACCCTTTGACTCCACTGTTGACATTCCCTGCACACAGGCCTTTTGGGGTCAGAAGGAGAAGACTGGGAAGAGGAGGGGTTGGAAACTGAAGAGGTACTTAGTGAGCTGCCAGAGTCCGTGGCAGAGAGAAGTGCAGAAGCTGAAGCTGGCAAGTGGGAGAAGTGGCCAAGAGGCACAGACGAGTCTGGTGAAGAGTCACTGGTGTCTCTTCTGCTGTGTGAAAAGCTCCGCTCCCCACATCTCCCAGAACCAGAAGAGGGCTGAAACAGGCAGAGCAGTGACAGACTTTATGGAAGCATAGCCTCCGATTGCTTGAAAACACCCCTGTGGAGAGGAAGGGACTTAGATGGTTGTGGGAAGGCAGGGACTTTCAGTCTTGGCAACTGATTGATGGGGTAAGATCTACCAGGGATGAGCTGCTGTGTTCATTTGGTCTGACACTAAGACAAGCTTATGAAGAGTTAACTCCTACTTTCAGCAGAGTGATTTACTGCCGGCTCACTCTGACATCTAATCCACCAAGCCTACAATAACTTGTTTAGTCTTTAAGGAGCCCCTAGACGTGGTTATCTTTTGCCACATACATAAAATGAACCTTTTTCTTATCAATTTTTAGTGAAATCACTATTTCTCCCCAGCCCTCTTATATTTAGGATTGTGGTGCTCACTGTGTTCTTTACATTGTTGTTGGCTTATTTTTAACGGGACACAAAATCCTGATTGTAAGGAATTGTTCCAAACCTGTCAGTGTCACCAACAGTTCAGGTAACCTTTCTTTATTCTTCTACTCAACCTAGAGACCAACTATTGGGTGGAAAGATGCTCAGTGACTACGAACAAAGGGAGGAAAACCTCTTCACAATGCAAAGCCAAGAGGGCAATGAGAAAATTACATCTGTATTTCCACAGAAGACCCTGAAAATGCAGTGACTCATCACTATGGCAACTGAGCCTAAAACATCCCCCCCCCCCCGGAAAGCTGTTTGAAGTATATGAGTATGTGAAGGAACATCATCTTTATGGTGGCTTTTTGATATTCAAAGGGAAACTCAGGTAAGAATCAGAAGATGAGCCAGAGAAATGCAATTTCTTCAGGTAGCTGTGATTGGTCTTTAGGGGTTTTGTTATTATTTACAGTCCTTCACCTTACCTTGCTTGGATTTCTTTTTTTAACGCGCTATATATTCATCATTTACAAGAGAGCAAACACAACCTCTGACCGCAATTCTAGTTTAACTACATGTTAAAATTCCTTTTACTGAGGATAAGATTTGCTCTTGTGCTGGATCTGAGAACAGATAATCCTCTCATACAATATTGACTAAGAAATGTTTGTCCACATTTAAATTGCTATTTTTTTAGCATGTGGTATTAAAAAAAATATCACCAGTGGGTGGCGTTTGGCTAAGTCTTGTTTACAATGAAGCTAGGCCACTTTCCCCCCTCAACTCGGATTGAAGCTGGGGTGGGGAACTCATCAAAATGAGGGCTTTTTATTTTTCTTTAAAAAAATGCAAACTGATGTGGAAATGTGGAGAATTGAATTTAAGACTGGAAAAAAGTAAGAAGCTCAGAAAAATTGAAATTGACAGATTCAGATTCCTGCATTGCAGGAGATTTGACTAGATGACTGAAATATACTCGGAGTCGAGTGTGAATTTCATGCTCTTTATTCAGCTCATAGTAGCAATGAATGAAACTTTCCCCAAAATATCTAGCTATATATACATTATTTACACAATGGGCCCCATGTGATTGGCTAATTCTGGGCTGCTCCTGTAGGTCAATCAGGTTGTGGATTCACCTCCTCCAGAAGCCTGATTGGCTGCTCCTACAGGCCAATCAGGTCACTGATTCACTTCCACTTGGAGCTGGATTGGGTGGCTCCTGCGGACCAATCAGACTGCTGCATTCTAGATCCTATTGTTCTAGGATTCAGCTCAGTACATAACAATGACCCTCACGGTCCCTTCCAACTCTCTGATTCCATGATTTCCATTTCCGCTGTTTAGTTAAGCCTTTAAGAAATACAACTCTGTACCAAACTGTGCTTCAGAAATGGAATTGCTGTAAACTCTGTATCACACACACTCACCCCCCCCCCCATTTCTACGTAACTTCAGAGGGATCAAAAGCTACTGGCTTGATTTTTCAAAAATGCTGCATGGATGGGCCCAAGCAGTAGCATTAACAAGCCTAGAGCAGATGCTAGAAACTGCATAGCTTGGCACTCCGTGAGGGTTAATAATAGTTTAGAGAACATTATTCCCATTGCTTTATTCTCATTGGGTGCCAGCCTGGTCAGGACAGAGTAAGTGGCTCTACATCCATGACTTTAGCCTCTTGCTCACATTTTCATATGCAGTGAAGGTACCTTCCTGTTCATAATGTTCTGTGACCAGAATGCCACAGGGCGAGGGATTTTGCAGATGGGGCACCTGCGCTGCAATCTTATACACTTACCTGAGAGTAAGCACCACTTAATGGGATTTACTTCTGAGTAGACACACCTAGGATTGTGTTGCTGGTCCTCCAAAACATGATTTAGATAGGCAGCAGTAGACGACGTCCCATTTTAAAGAGGAATTTAGGTGTTTGTGTACATATGGGTTTTTTAAAAACAAGTTGATACAATATGTAAGTTTTTGCTCATAGTGTATCATAACCCTCTTCTGTATGTCCTACGTGTAAATATCTCTCTGCGTGTGGATAGATAAGTAGATAAATAGTACTACTTTGCCGTTTATATACAACTCTGCATATACAGTGGTACCTTGGTTCTCAAACGTAATCCGTTCCAGAAGTCAGTTCCAAAATCAAAGTGTTCTGAAACCAAGGCATGCTTTCCCATAGAAAGTAATGCAAAACGGATTAATCTGTTCCAGACATTAAAAAACAACCCCTAAAACAGCAATTTAACATGAATTTTACTATCTAACAAGACCATTGATCCATAAAATGAAAGCAATAAACAAAGTACTGCAGTCATACAATCAATCTGTAGCTGAATGGGGTTCCACACAGTCACAAAAACAAAACAAAAAGAGCTGCAAAAACACAAACACAAAATAAGTAGCAAAAACAGACAGACCTCAGCGTAACACTCACAACGGAGCACTTTCGGCTTCCAAAAAAAGTTTGCAGACTGGAACACTTACTTCCAGGTTTACAGTGTTTGGGTTCCAAGTTGTTTGAGAACCAAGGTACCGCTGTATTACCTTGGTTAACCTTACCCCAACCCTGCAAGGCAGGCTAATATTGCAGGCTAAAAAAACTGAGGCTCCAGTGCGGAGGAGTTGAGTGTCAATAATCCTCAGTGGCAAAGCAAGACTTGTCAGGTTTCTAAGAATGAACATGCCTACTGCTTTTGTTGAGAAATGGTGCCAGCTTTAAGAACCTTCTTACATATTTGCAAAGGATAAAGTTTTGATGAATGAGCCAATAGTATGGACTAATCCTTTGAGCAGATTTCTCTATACCAGCATCATAGATCTGCCTGAGTTCCCCTTGACAGAATTCAGCATGTAGTGAGCAGTTGATATTTCCTTTATATAAATAGAACAGGCAGGTCAGCATTACTTGGTGTTTAAAATTATCTTGGCTTTGCTACACCCTAGAGAAATTAGAACACCCTTTTATGCAGACTTATAAACATACGCATTTGGCCATTGAAAACAAACGGGAATATAATAACCCCCACGCAGAGAACATGACAGAAGCAATGACACGGGCTGAAATTGCTAAGCAACTGAAGAAAGATTTTTTGAAGGCTTTGCAGTCAAACGACTACAGAACTCTGGAGGAGTTTTTGAATCAGAAGCAGATAGATGTGGACACAGTGTTTGAAGTGGAAGATGAGAACCTGGTTCTGGCCTCCTACAAACAAGGTAAAAAGAAGAAGTGGTGACACCAGGATTTAAAGCTTGTGCAGTTAAGGAAACAAATTGGCTGTTTGTAGTTTAAGGGTGTTTGCACTTTGAAGGTATTGCTGCATTATCTAACCTTCTGGATCAGAGCTCACTTAACCGGTAAGTTTGGTATAGAGTTCCCTTTTCAGGTTCAGGACTGCAGAGGAGGAAGACAGAAGAAACAGCGGGGGCCCAGAAATGTTACAAGGCAGGCCCCAAGTTATCGAGTGTACCAATGTATTTGCAGCAGGTGGCGCTGTGGTCTAAACCACAGAGCCTAGGGCTTGCCGATCGGAAGGTCGGCGGTTTGAATCTCCGCAACAGTATGAGTTCCCGTTGCTCGGTCCCTGCTCCTGCCAACCTAGCAGTTTGAAAGCAAGTCATGCAAATGTCAGCTCCCTCGGCCAGTAAAGTGAGATGAGCACCGCAACCCCAGAGTCGATCGCGACTGGACTTAACTGTCAGGAGTCCTTTACCTTTTTGCACCCAGAGGTTAGAGCTGAGTACGGTAATTCCAGTGCTTTTTTTCTGGCAGTACTCAATGGTACGCAGTACCAGCACCTTCCCCCACCCCAATCTTGTGATTTACTTACTGTAGCAACTTCATGGTGTGTACTGGCACTTTTTTTCCTAGAAAAAAGAAGAACTGAGTAAGGACCGTGTTTTCAACGTAGGCAGCACCCAGATATGATGCATATTTAACCCTTGAATGTAAATCATTGTTTTAACTGCCCACATATCTTTGCAATATATCTGAAATTAGGATTAAGATTAAATGCATTAGCTACATGTGAACCATCCAAGAGGCTGTTTCCTTGCCCATCCCTCATTTCATTGCCCCCTGCATGCTTTGGTCTGACAGGGCCCAAATCATCAGCAGATACGCGTCAGGTCACATTTAGGATAGCTTAGTCACAGAGTAAATTCTGGCAGGAATAGAAGGTGACGCTTGCAGGTTGATGCACCCTGTGTAGCAGTCAGCAGAAAGAGAAGAGGCTGCACCCACACTCTGAGACCTTAAAAGTATCTGCACACCACATTTGTAGGTGTATCAAATTTGCTCAGCCTCCTGCACCAGCTTGACCCTCCAAGCCACTTTTTAAGCTCCCAAGCTTTCTAAGCTTTTAAGTATAGCAAAACAAAATTACTGCATTTCTTTGCCAATAAAAAGGGGAAAGAAGCAAAAGCAGTCCTGTTATGTACTGAGTTGAATAGGATCCAAACTGCAGCAGTCTGATTGGTCCTAGAACAATAGGATCCAAAAGGCAGCAGTCTGATTGGTCCTAGAACAATAGGATTCAGAATGCAGCAGTCTGATTGGTCCTAGAACAATGCAGCAGTATGATTGGTTGGCAGGAACTACCCAATCATGCTCCAGATAGAAGTGAATCCACAACCTGATTGGCTAATTCCGGAATTCTGGTGAGAGAATATATACTGGTGAGAGAAAAAACAGGTTTCCAACAAGAACTGAACACTTGATAACAATCGTTTTATTTATCATGTGGTAATCTGATTCAGCTATTGTTTGATTATCTAAGCATGTGAAACCTTTCTTCAGTTGTGTAGGTGAAAGGGAAAACCAACAATTACATAGTAGTTAAAGGGGAAAGCATGCAAGAAAGCAGTGGAATAATATCAGTCTTTAAAAATGTAATTTGGAGGCTGCAGTCTTAACCATATCTACCAAGAAGTGAGTCCTCTTAAATTCAGTGGCATTTCCTCTCAGGTTAGTGGGGTTCAGATAGCAGCCTAACACCCTCCCCTTGAAGACCATAAGTTGCTTTTGAGGAAAGATGGATAGGAATTCACTGCAAGTTGGACGTGATGAAAGCTGGAGTCCACCCAAAAGCTGCAGGTTACCCTTCCCAGATGTAAGACAACTGAAAACAAATCTAAATCTGCCTATACAAGTTTTGAATCTTCGTTCTGCGTAAAATGAGAGCCTGTGAGTAGGGATTCAAAGAGTCCCTTGCACGAGCAATAAACACTTTCGCTAACAGATGGGGTGTCCATTTTCTCTCTCCAGCCCCCAGTTCCATATCCTTCCTGTTCCAGAGGGTCATTCGGCCCCCAGCTTTTCATGGGGTACAAGGGACTGCAGCTGGGAGGCAAGCCTCCCTGTGCTAGTGGAATCAATTCAAAGTTCTCTGGATCTTGGTTGCTATGGACAAAGGGGAATGCCACACTGTGGGGTCATCAGGACAGGACCTTGAGGCAGAAGCCTGTGGTTCCATTTATCAAACTGCGCAAGAGCCCTGCTCCCCAAATGCAGCAGGCCCGGCTTGCCACATTTTGAAGTGAAGTAATGCCCCATGCCACCCAAAGCAGATGTGGCGAACTTGCAGCCCGGCAGATGTTGCTGAAGACAACCTGTGTTGTTATACCTGCATCATCCCTGGCTGTTGGCCATGATCGCTAGGGCTGATGGGAATTCAACTTCAGCAACATTGAGAGGCCCAAAGGTTCATTTGAAAACATTTGCAGGATTGATTTAAAATATTTTTTAGGTTATTATTTGATACCTGTTTATAAATATTAGAAGCAAGTCTTTTAAGTGTGGAGATAAGGTAAACAAGGTGATTTAGAAAAGCGAAGATAAAAGTGATTACATATGGAAGTCAGGGAGGGGGACGGGAGGAAGTCAAAGCTCAATTTGAGCAAAGATATATATGATGAAGGAATTTTATTTGGTTGTTATAAAGGAAAAAAGAAAATTTAGTAAACATTATAAAAAGAAAGAAAGAAAGAAAGAAAGGCCCAGAGGTTCCCCACATCTGACCTAAAGGGAGGGTACAAGGCCATTTAGTCCACCTCTAAAGCTTCCCGACACTGCCAGACATTTCGAATAAACTGGAACGGAAAGCAGCCATGATGTCATTCCACTCCTTGAATGTAAGGTGTGACAGTTGCAGTGTGGAATTCAGTTACATGGAAGTGTGAACCACACTGCCCCAGTCTGGATACAATTGGAAGAAGGAGGAAGTTCTGGAATTTGAAGATTAGTTTATTGGCAGGAGAGAATGATGTTGAACCTATGGTGCGTATTAACATTCTGGGATGAAGCCATGCAGCTCTACTGGAATGAGGCCCAAGAGATTCAGCGGAGGAAGGGCAAGGAGAGGATAGGTATTTTCTCAGGACTGTTTGTGTAGTTTAACACTTCTTAGTCTGCAGTTCCTTCATACAGGTGGATTGTGGACCCTTCAAAGCAGGGACTTCTACCCTCCTTTCTCAGCATATACCGTAAATATGCATAAATTCCAGAAATAAGGAATGGTAAAAATTCTTAAATGAATAAAGAACCTCAACATTCATTAAGTTCAGAAACCTCATTGGGGCAATGCTGCCATGAAGAAGGGTGAAGTGGCCTAACTTGTACTGGGCTGAGTGGGGTGATAGATGAAGGCAGGAATTTGATACAGCAAGTCTTCCTAAATCAGGGAATGGGGCACCTGTGGCCTTCCAGATATCACCCCAGGCAACAGGGCCACTGGTGAGGGATGATGGGAGTGGTAGTCCAGTGACATCATTCCTGGGCCTAGTAAGCGGGGGGGGGGGGGAGACACAATTTGGATTTTGCTTCAGGTAGCAAAGTGTCTTGGGTTGGCAATGCGTTTTAGTCAAGCAGTCTCTTGCACGCTGGAGTCCCAATGTGTGAATGAATCAAACCTCTACACCTGCAATGTTTTATTCCATCTGAAAGAAGAAATCTGTGCACAATTATTTATGAATGTTTAGTTAAAATGAATGAGGAGTTCTGTATTTGCAGAAGATACGTGTGTGCAGCTGAGCATGCATGGTTCCTAGGGTCCTAGTCTCCATTACTCTACATGCCATTTCAACTGCCATGGCAGTTTTAATCCTACCTACCAGAGCCCAATATTTCTATTAACTGTTCACTGATTGGGAATGATGCTTTTGAAAGGGTCATCATGTACTTACCTACTTGTGCATTATTATTTTTTAAACCAGGGTATTGGCTGCCTAGCTATAAACTGCAACATTCGTGGGCCACTGGGCTACACTTATCTGTTTTGTACGGCCACCTGGAGAGCCTGAGGGTCCTGCTGAAGCACAAAGCGACAATCAACTGCCGGCCCAATGGCAAAGCAGCAATCCACATAGCATGCGAAGTGGGCAACCTGGATTGCATCAAGATACTTTGCAGCCACGGAGCGAAAACCAACTGCTATTCGCTGAGCGGTCTCGCGCCGCTGCATTTCTGTACGACAAAGCTGTCCATCCCTTGCGCACAGCAGCTAATCTGGAGAGGTAAGTCCAATTGCAGGCCATCAGCGCTGTAGCCCTTTGGAGGGCAGAGGAGAGAACGACATGGGTTAGCCCTCCACATGGTGGTGGTGGGGAAGTCATTGCCACTAGAAAGCTAGCATGCCAGGGATGGATTTTGCTTTCTTTCTCCCTGATAAGTTAGCTATCAAAATATAGGAGATTTCTACATAGCAGCCTATTCAAATAAAGCTGGGAGCCCTGCGCAGGCAGCCACAAATGGTATATTTCTTTGACATGGTTTTATGCACATTTTAATCCTTACTAAAATATTTAGTCTTCAAATATCTTTGAAGATATTTGAAAACTTTGTCTTCAAATATCTAAAGACATACAGAAGAGAGGTAAGGCTTGAGCCCCTTTTGCATTATCCTTATAAAATACTATCATGCCACTTTTAACAGTCATGGCATCCCTCCCCCCCCAAAAAAAAATATCTTGGGAACTTTCACTTGTTAAGGGGGCTGAGAATTGTTAGGAGTCCCTTGTTCCCTAAGATGTGCATTATTACATTTAGTAAAAGGCTATATTAACAGTGTCATGTTTATCCCACATGATGCCAATAACGTTGACAGCAGGACTACGATTGCTGCCATGAGGAATTGTGGGAAAGTCCAAGGGGCTCCTTAAAAATGCAGCGTGAGCTGAAATGCTACATTCTGAGTGTGACCTACTTTCAGTACGGAAAATACTTTGTAGAGCAAGTAGTCATCCTAAAGCAATATGGAACTACCTTGAAAGGAGAGAGAACAGCAACACTGGACTCTTCAGCTGCAAATGAAATGGAAGGGAACGTTTAAGTAAACCTTTACATTAGTGTCACTGGATTTTTTAAAAAAATCTTAGTCAATGAATCATATAATTTTAGTTGCTTGATCGATATAAACCTGCAGTTTCACCAGTTCTGGTCTCCCTTCACTTCTTTGTTGTAGCCTTGTTGTGTTTTTAAGCATTGTTGCAAATGAAACTTCCAACTGCAAATGGAGAAAAACAATAGCCCTGAGACAAGAAACGTACTTTTCTTTGTTCTTGAACTACTGGGATTTGCAACAAATTGTTGCAGTGTGGCTTGATTTTATTCAGCCGCTCCATTCCATCTCCCTGCAAAAGTCAGTCCACATTCCATTGTCACTGAACAAGCTTAGTCTTCATCGGGCTATTTTGGGGGCCCTCCCCCCACTTACGGATCCTTCCTTCTTCTGCATGGGTGCTACGTAAGCAACAACATGCCCCATCTGAACTTCAGAAATAGAGGACTGATGACTGCTGCTCAATTATGGGGGGGGGGCGGGTTTGACACATTTTAAGGTGATTTAAAGTTTTTTTTAACGGATTAAAACCAGCTGTGCTTTAAATGCACAAATGATGAAAAGCTGTTGTTTAGATTTTTTTTTAAAGTGCGTGGAAACTTCTGCATGAAATCAGTAAGCAGCATATTTAAAAGAAAGAGAAACAGTTCATATCAGGGAGGGTCAATTTCTGTATTCTTGAGAGTTGTCCTGTTCTCCAAGTAGAGCAGTGGTTGTAGGACCAGGAAGTATGTGCTAGTGATGATGATGATGATGATGATGATGATGATAACATCTATACCACCCTTTATCTGAGAATCACAGGGCAGTTTACAACATAAAACAGCAAAATTATACTATTACTGCTACTATGTAGAAGTAGGAATAGTGAGATTTAGATAGCTGCTCATCAGTAAATATTCCCATGGCAGCAAAGCATTGTTAAAGCACTGTTAATAATGACTAAAATCAACAATGAAAGTTCACAAGCTGGGGATAGCTGAGTTGGTAGAGTATGAGACTCACAGGGCTGTGGGTTCAAGCCCCACGTTGGTCAAACGATTCCTGCATTGCAGGGGGTTGGACTAGATGACCCCCATGGTCCCTCCCAACTCTACAATTCTATGACACTCACACACCTTCCACTGCACCAGAAACAACATAACTGACACATGGGGTGCATATACTGATTGTCCACTAGATGGAGATGTTGTTTCAAGTGAAATATATATATGGAGACTTAAGCAAGCCTCAGAAGGCCGCTTTGAGTTTGACAAGATTTGTAGAAAATAACACGCAGTCCATGACTGTGCATGTGGCATTTAGCTGTGTATATTCAGCAAAAGATGTGCAGGTGTGATTGCAGCACATGAAAACCTACACCTGGGCCTGGCTACTTGATATTTACAGGTGCTTTTACATGTAAAAGACTTGAGCAGGGTGACCATGTGTCATTTATTGGAAGGGCTGCCCCGGTCCAAGTCAGGTTTAAAGATAATGAACCCCAAGAAGGGGGAGTGGGAGGGGGGAGTGCCCATCAACAGGTAGCAGCATCTGGACAACAGTCAGAGAGAAAAAATATCAGTCTTTCCCATTATAGTGAGATGCATTTCTGTCTAAATTACAGTAATCATTCCTAAATTTGCATCTATATGTATACATTAACATTGGCCTAGGGTAGAGTATTAACATATAATGCTTAGCATATGTGGATTTTTTTTATCCCAATTGGCATCTGTATTGGATATGAAACTGGTTTTTTTAAAAAGATAATTGTTTTTAACCAGGTTTTGGTTTTTTACATATGCAACTGTTTTACATACATTTTTATTGCATCGTAAAATTGCCTCAAGTTGTATCACTGAAGGAGATTGCATAAAATGTCAATATTATTTATTGATTTAATTTATCAAAAAGGTGTCCTCTTTTTTTCCTGGAGAGTGGATAGGCAAGCAGGTAGATGCATTCCCTCTTGGGGAGTGATACGTTATATGGCCCCCTTCTAGACCAGAATCACAAATTTAGAAATATTTTTTGTTATAAGAGTACTTAAGGTTGTGCCAAACCCATCTTTCCAACTTCCTCAGTTAGTGATGGTGGGGGTGGGAAGGCATTCAAACATGCAATCTTCCTCATTTGTTTTGAGACAGACAATCCTAAAAACACAACATAAAGGGGGAGGGAATATTTCTAATTGTGTCTTTATGTAGGAAGTTGATTTATCCATTTTAATAAACTAAAAAGGTTCCCGCAGTTAATTAGGCTGCATGTTGTTGTTGTTTAGTCATTTAGTCGTGTCCGACTCTTCGTGACCCCATGGACCAGAGCACGCCAGGCACTCCTGTCTTCCACTGCCTCCCACAGTTTGGTCAAACTCATGCTGGTAGCTTCGAGAACACCGTCCAACCATCTCGTCCTCTGTCGTCCCCTTCTCCTTGTGCCCTCAATCTTTCCCAACATCAGGGTCTTTTCCAGGGAGTTAAACATAGTTAAACATAATAATCCATGCACGTACGCATAGAAAAACTGTAGATTGCAAGCCCCATCATAAAAGAGGTATATTTTAAATCTTTTCTGTCAGAAAGCAAGGAATGCCTTGCCCAAGATTATCCCTGCTTGCAACGCATGACTGCATCATCTAAAATCAGGGGAAGTTTGTTTCTTGCATTTCAACAAATGCAAATACATGCAAATGAAACTAGCTGATTAATTAATTGACTAAAACTCGTGCAATTAATTAACATTTCTGTAGTCAGGTGGCAGTCGTAGGGGAAAAAAGATTTGCCCCAGTAAAATTGCTGTTTTTTATTTCATACAGCTCAGCAAGTATATACCATATTTTTCCGTGTATAAGTCTACGTTTCCCCCCTAAAAAATGATGTCTAAAATTTGGGGGCATCTTATACACAAGGGCCATCTCCACCCCCATTTTCTTAAATGGAGTCCCCCAAAATAGGGGTCGTGTTATACACGGGGGCGTCTTATAGACGGAAAAATATGGTATGTGTCTTTAACGTGGAAAAAGAAAAAGAAAACCTCTTTCCAATGTTCTCTCTCTTTCCCTTCAAACAGGTGCAGACGTGAATATAAGGACTAACAACCAAGAGGAGGAAACTCCCCTCCACACTGTTGCTCGTTATGGTATCCCTGAAATGGTGGGCTTCTATGTAGAACAAGGAGCTGTGGTTGACTGTCGAAATGCCCACAGAGAAACGCCTCTGGCCTGTGCGGTCTATTGGGCCCTCAATGGCAAGGAACAGACATACAGCACAGACCACCACCTGATCTGTAGGATGCTGATCGACTATAAAGCCGACGTCAATTCACGGGACGAGGATTTCCGAACGCCTCTCCACAAGGCTGCTTGGAACTGTGACCGCGTTCTGTTGGACATGCTGCTCGAGGCAGGTGCTGAGGCCAACTTCATGGACGACAACGGATGCGGCCCTTTGCAATACGTCCTGAAAGTGACAGGTGTGCGGCCGAGTGCCCAGCCAGAATTCTGCTTCCAGCTGCTTCTCAATTATGGAGCTGCCAGGATATATCCTCCACAGTTCCATAAGGTGAAAGCTTGTGTCTACGTATTACATACGTATGCATCTGTTTGGATCAGAGATGAGAAACTGCGTGAACGGAAGTTTGTGGTCTTCCGCCTTTCAGATAGATTGTAAATATGTCCTAATTCAGTTTGGGGGGATTGGCTGGTTTCACAACACCAGGCCTTGCCGGTGCCCTTAATGTTTTGCAAAAATGCTCTTGCATGTCTTTTGCGAGGCTTTCCACCATCTGGGTCTTGTAAAGCCCAGATCACAGGTCAATGCTTTTCCTTTCTAAATTTGATTACAGGCTGTTCTTTCTTTCTCTCTCTCTCTTTCTTTCTTTCTTTCTTTCACATTAATCTCCATGCTAGAAAAAAGCAGAAGGAATTGCTTTTTATATATTTTTACCTTGAACACAGGAATGGGGAAGCTATGACAGATGGGGTTAATATGAGAATTAAAAATAAATCAATCATTCTACATGAAATCCATGCAGGTAATTCTAACATGATGAGGTGAACGCCTCTAAAACATCTGTTTAATACGAATAGAATATACTTTAATGGCAGAAATAGTATGCCCCAGGGTCACTCCTTCCAGCGCTGTCCTCCTAAACTACTCTGGAAAATATGTCTTGAGGACTGTAGCAGTTATTTTCTTATGGAAAGTAATTATGCCTCGCACGTGGTGAAAAAATTCTTTGGCGCTTCATGTTTTTCAACTGCTAGCTTGCTTTGCCGCCCTGGATCTGGCTTCAAGTTAATAACCATCCATTCATCTGCGAAAGCATAGAATTGTAGCATTGGAAGGGACGCACAGGATCATTTGGTCCAACTCGCTGCAATGCAGGAATCTCAGCATACAGCAGTAGTACAGAACCTCAAGCCTGGAAGCCAAATGCAAATCACTTATCTGGTCCATGGCACTCTTGCCAAAACATGCCCCCTTCCTTCGCTGGTTCCCTTAAGCTTAGAATTGTTCCCCACCCCTGCCATAGAACTCTTCTTCACAACCATGAAGACTAGAAGTTGCTTTAAAAAGCAAAAAAAGAAAGCTGAATTTCCTTAAGGTGTTGGATTTTCACATCAGTATACTGTAGTTACATGGCAATCTGTGGGTGGATGGAATTGGCACAGCCTTAGAATAACACCCACTCTATGCCTCTAGGTGTATTAGTCTGTTACAGCAAAACTAGGCAGAAGCAAACGATGATTATTTCAAGGTGTTGAGTATAGCTGGGACTGATTCTTGTAGGGATTGCCAATTAACAGGGTGGTATTCAGTGCTAATCCTACTCCGAAGGGACTCATTGAAGACAGCAGACATGACTAAGGTAAGGATTGCAGTCAACAAGCCCTGCACAGAATATACCTATGGAAATCAATGAACCTGCATTAGTAATAATTATTAACTCCAATAGGCCAATAACATTGAATGCCACCCCAGCTTGGGTTCATTAATTTAGCAAGTCTATTCTGAGTAGGACTTAGTTGACTGTTCTTACTTCTCTGTACTGGAGAAGAGAAGGAAAGTGATATTGCTCAGTGAAGAAGGGTAAAAGCTTTAAAGAAGAAGAAGAAGGGGGGGGGGGAACAGTTTGAGGAGATCAGCAAAATCCAAACAGGTGGTTTCTGTTTCTCTTAGCAGGTTTTGCAGGCCTGTTGCTCTTATCCCAGAGCAGTTGAGGTTATTGTGAACACATATGAACACATCAAGTCCACAGCAAAATGGAGAGCAGCTATACCTGATGATGTCTTTGAGGTAAACACTTAATGATTTCTTGAGTTGCTGATTGAAAAAATACACAGGTAACGTCTGTGTATTAGTACTTTAATCTGGTTCTATGTGAAAGTGAACGTTTAGTAGGAAATGAAAGTTGGAGAACTCTGGATAGTCAGGGATCACCAGCAACATCTGAAGGACACCCTCTTGGCTGCCTCTGGTTTAAACTGTAGTTATTGAACAAGCCTGGATCATAATATACAGTAAAAGGCTATTTCATTGAGTGACAGCTTCAGAACATTGCTCTGACTTGGCCAGCTCTGTCCTGCTCAGTTAGGAGACATCAAATTGCATGGGAGGAATGTGATATCTAGAGCAATTTTCAATTTTTCTTTTAGCTGAAGTTACGCAGGGGGGCGGGGTGCATAGAAAGATAGTCTCACTTATTAGGTTATTAGGCCGCTATTCAGATAGGTCAGAGCTGGCCCTACCATTGGACATAGTGAGCCACCTGCCTTAAGGTAGCAGATGCTGGGGAATGGTGGCAATGTGGATGTGTTGGAGACAAGAAATATTTGTGCCTGCTGCCTTTAAGGTGGAGGGTTCTGCCATGTCTCCAATGCTGAAATAAAACTGAACTGCCAGTCCAAATGGAATGGGGAGGTGGGTGTGGGTGTCTTGACTCAGTCGGCAAAATGTTTTGTGCAAGCCCTGAACAGAATAATGGCAAGAGACTGCATTGAGCACAGAGAAGGTAATGACACATCTTCTCCATATTTTTCTTGGAAATAGATTTTCCATAGAGAGAAAGATATTGACCACATTATTTATGCATTATTTTGCATTTGCAGATGTATAATGAATTCTACGAATCTCTGTTTGAGGTGTGTGATAACACACCAAGATCGCTCAAGCATCTAGCCAGATGTGCTATTCGAAGAATATTGTTCGATCGATGCCACAAAGGAATCCCTTTACTTTTCATTCCAGCGACACTGAAGAATTATTTGCTCTTAGAACCAGAAGGAATATTGTACTGAGTTTGTCCAGCAGCCCAGTTCTGTAAAACTGGGGTTCACTTGCATGGTAGAAGTTAAAATCCAAGGGTTCCGTGATATCACCCAGAACGAAAGGTCATGGTCAATTTGTATACAAAGACTCATTTTACATCTGTGGATTACACTAAGTTCTTGAATTTGCTGCAGCCTGAACACAAGCCTATTTCATAATCCATTTCACTCCCAGCTTGTGTTAAAAAGAATATACATGGAACTCTGGAAAAGAATTAGGTCAGCTTTTCCATCTACTTTCAAATCTAAATAATGACTGAGCTATGCATATCACTGCTTTGAAAAGACTAGCTTTCAGTGACCCATACAAAACAAATATCAAAAAGACTTATGCGCTAAATTAAAAGACCATGTTTTTATTTGAACCTTTAGAATTCGATATACTAATAAACAACCACATTCTCTGAGTGGATCCTGGTGTAGCCCCAAACAGCATCATTCATGTTTGAGATGGTCAGGGATGATGGGAGATGTAGTCCAGCAAGAGCTGGGGACTCAAGTTTGAGAAACACTTGCCTTAGGAGATGGATGCTTACATGTTTATCAATGTGCATCAGCACTTTCTGGAAGAGATTAATTAATCCAATGACCATTCTAGCAGGAGGTTGGCATGTGTTTAACTGAAAGGCCGCTTCACATGTTACAGATTGGGGGAGTCATTTTGTCTGCAACAAGCAGAGGGAAAACTACTTTAAAAAACAAAAAAGCAAGGGTGTTTGTGTTAAACAGCCATATTGATGAGAGAGAAAACAAGGCCTGCCACAGTTCCGCCACGGCGTGTACATGCAATAAAGAGGGCCAGTCTTCCTATCATGGGGCTCCCTTCAAAAAAACAACTGGTAAGTAGCGTGCAATGTCTTCAATTAGTCCATAATGGCTAAACCTGCTCTAAAACAAGGAGATTAAAGGAAAGGAGCCTGTCAGGGAGATGGGTCCCCTGCTGGGAACAGGACAAAGGTGGGGAGGAGTCATATTTAAAATCTGAATGTATAATTCTATACTTTGATATTGACAGACTGCATTTTGGAAACAGGAGAACAAAAAGGCGATTTGGATCTGTCACTGTAGCTGACACTTCCATGCTGTGAAGGAAGAAAAAAAACTTGTCACTGCTGTCCCTAAATGCCCTCCCACTTTTGTCGCCACCCTCCTCTCTCTCTCTTTTGTTTTTTTTTTTAAATTCTATGGGCATCTAGCCTTACTTCAAAGTTTTGTTCTAAGCAGGTGCTAGATTATACCCATTGTGGTGCCTGACAGGGAGCCCAGCAGGATCTCACTGATTATAGTGGTAAGAATTTGCAAGCTGTTCAATATCAGAGCAAAACTGGCTTGTGCCCTTTCATTGCCGCTCTTCATTTGTGGTGAAAGGCCAGGAGGAAATAAAACCCTCCGGCTTTTGTTGTTGTTGTTGCTGCTGCTCCAGATGAGTTTCACTGGCCTGTCTTGATTTGTCAGCTCACACAAGCTCGAGAGAACTGACCAAAAGCTTGGGACACACAAAACGTGGATTAGGTGATGTGACAGTTGCACATGCAGATGCATAGAAAGGCTTGCAGAAGTCTCTGCTCCCTGGCATTTTGCTATGGCACACTTGCAATTTTTGTCACACTCTTGCAGAGTAAAAAAAAAATATTTAGCTGCCTCGCCAAAGCCTACAGGACCGTCTCACAAGCAGGAATAAATATATTGCCCTAGGGGAAATCCTATTGAGATTGAAAGTTTGCAGAAATGTTAAATCAACTGAAATCTTACATGGCTGGCGTAAGATTCAATTGGCAGTCCAGATTCAATCATCTTCATTCATAGAGTGGTAGGGGACGCTCTTTGCCTTGGGCGGTAAGAGATCTTGAGCCAGCCCAGAGTACCAGTGTGGAAAAAGATAATGTTGCTATTCAAAGAGATCATACATACTGGCTCAAGAGAAGGCACTGTTCATCTTAGTTACACATCTAAAGTCCCTGACAAGTTTAAGAGCTGGAAAACTGATGTCAAATGGTTTAATATCATGAAATAAAGCAATACTCAGGTGGTATCTCTATTCACAGTGTTCTAAGTACTAATCTCTGGTTTAATTCATATAAGGAAACTTTTTGTTTTTCACCCCATACATTTAAAGCATTTAGAATAAATGGCCATGGCTTCCCTTAAAGAATTATGGCAGCTGTAGCTCATTACAGGTGCTGAAAGTTGTTAGGAGACCTCGTATTTCCTTCACAGAACAACAGTTCTCAGAGCTCCCTATGACGAGGGATGGGTTGTTAAACCACTCTGGGTTTACAGCCGAGTATAGACCACTTGAAATAGGTTTGCAGACTCTTATCTGAGGTAGCCATGGTGAGAGGTGAACCAGGGTGGTCATTATTCCAGATTAGTTAACCCAGAAAACTTCAGTCTCTGACTCCATCCATCCTTGACTCTGGCTCTTCCTCCCCCCACCACATGGCCCCTGACAGATTAAACCCAAGACAATGTAACCTTCAGGGCGGGGGGGGGGGGGAAGGTTGCCTGCCCCTGGTTTAAGCCATTGCTCAACATTTGGGGACACACAAAGACAGCAATTATGAAGAGTTTCTTTTGTGCATTTGAAGACTGTCTTTTCTTCACACTGAATAAACACAGTCAGCTGGTTCACATCCAGGGTAACAGGTGTAGCTTTTAGGCTCCAGCACATCTCTCTTTTACACTTGACTTAATTTTAGCAATTTTCTGAGCGTGTAAACATGTGGTGCTAATGACATCATAATGACATAATTGCAGGTGGGATAAGTGAATTGGGCGGCTGAAAATGGGCAAATACAGCTCTACTAGGTCTTTTTGTCTTAGCTGAGAGAATCTGTTTGCCGTATTTTCTAGGGGACACTTTTCGAAAAAATGTAATTTTGTTTAAAGATAATCTGAAGATGATTTTGCCGCCTGAAGGTTTTGTGTATGTGTTTTTTGGTTGGCCAGCACTTGGCCAGCAGGGGGCAGCACATGACCATTTGACAAGCTAGAGGTCCTCAGCCTTTCAAGTTACACTACGCAGTGAAAACAAAAACAAGTTTGGTTACTCTGAACAATTAAAAATATATATATATTTGGTAGGTTTTTTTTTAAATAATAAGGAATGCACCAACCATACATAATTGCAGAGGCTATCTACATAATGCAAAAGCATTTGTTGTTCTACCTACACACACACATAGAGCATAAAAAGGTAAAGGTACCCCTGCCCGTACGGGCCAGTCTTGACAGACTCTAGGGTTGTGCGCCCATCTCACTCAAGAGGCCGGGGGCCAGCGCTGTCTGGAGACACTTCTGGGTCACGTGGCCAGCGTGACATCGCTGCTCTGGCGAGCCAGAGCCACACACGGAAACGCCGTTTACCTTCCCGCTAGTAAGCGGTCCCTATTTATCTACTTGCACCCGGGGGTGCTTTTGAACTGCTAGGTTGGCAGGCGCTGGGACCGAACAACGGGAGCGCACCCTGCCGCGGGGATTCAAACCGCCGACCTTTCGATCGGCAAGCCCTAGGCGCTGAGGCTTTTACCCACAGCGCCACCCGCTTCCCACAGCTAATGCTGAATATAACTAGATGTGGGTCTCATCAATGCCTGGATGAGAGGCTGCATTAAATCTACATATGCCGCCTTAAGTGCCATGGCAGAAGAAAGGCAGGATATAAATGAATTTAAGAAAGGCAGGATATAAATGAATAACTCCCCAAAATACCAGATATATAAAACAAGTGAGCTCCCTGCAAGTAACTGTTATTGCCGTCAAATATAATTAATGCAGCTTTCTTGCAGGTATATGGAATAAGGCTACTATGTTTACCTTATTGCATGATAAATTTGTTGTTTTCAGCAAGGAATTTTTTTTTCTTCTCCCATTGGTCAGCCATCTCTCGTATGAAGAAAAACATCAACGGATATCTGCCATGTAGGAAACTTTGTGAAACATAATGTGCAATGTCGCCCTCTTCACCCAAAACTCAAATGCTTCAGTGGAGTCAAGTAGGCACAGTCTTGTACTTTACTTACAGATATGCTGCTCTTTCAAATGAAAACTTTTAGCTCAAAAATTGGCGTAGGGGTGACTGGGGAGTAAAACTGGGGCTGAGGTCCATTGTTCGTAGCAAAATTTCTTAGGGTGATATGTGGCCTTCCTGTCTTGTCTGTCTGTCTGTCCCCCAGGACTCTATCCAGGGTGTACCACACCCCTGGCCTTGCCCCTCACTGACCACACGCCACCCCACCCTCATCCTTTTGCCTGACTGAAATGTGTCCTTGAATTGTGATGATATCTCTTTTTTGTTTGTTTGCTTGCTTGGTGAGTTGTGACTGTGTCTGGAACCCTCTGACTTGTGTAGTTGTGACGTCTTCTTCTTTTTCTTTGGCAATCACTTGTAGCCACGTAAAATTGTCTTCCATGAACACGGTCTTAACAGTGAGTCTGTAAGTGACTGTGGAGGCCAATTCTGGATCCACACATCCTTCCACAGTGGGGACATAGGTTTCTGGGTGGGAGTTGATCATGGTGAGGGTTTGCCAAGTGTGCCTTCCTCTTAGCATGTTTCTCCCTTTCGTCCTGAGTTTGAGCGTCTTCAAAGCCCATGACACCTTTGGTGAAGGCTGTTCTCCAATTGGAGCGTTTGCAGGCCAGTGTTTCCCAGTTGTTGGTGTTTATACTACATTTTTTTAGATTTGCCTTTAGAGAGTCTTTAAACCTCTTTTGTTGACCACCAGCATTACACTTTCCATTTTAAAGTTTGGAATAGAGTAGCTGCTTTGGAAGATGATATTCAGGCATCCTCACAACATGACCAGTCCAACGAAGTTTTTGTTGAAGATTAATTGCTTTGACACGGGTGATCTTTGCTTCTTCCAGTTCGCCTGTCTTCCCAAGTGAAGTGTAAAAATTTTCGTTGATGGAATCTTTCAAGGAGTTGGATCCTCTTATAGACTTAAGGAGGTACCCCTCACAAACCTCTTAAGCAATTTCTCTACATACAAACAAAACCATTTTTTAGCAGAGTTTGCTTTCTGGCGGCTGGCACAGCGGGTCTGTTTTTAAATTAAATTTTAGAAATGACATTACTGAGGAACTGCTTAAGGTAGCTGCACACTGCTGAATCCCATTGTTGTTTCCTAATATGCCTCAGGCATAGTGTCATTCCTGGGTATTTGTGGGAGAAGGGCGGGGAATGGTGGCTTCAAGCGAGAGCCACCATTATTTCCCCCTCAGAATGTCCTGAGATAATGCTCCAGGCTGTGTCATTATTGAGAGCCAGTGCGGCCTAATGGTTAGAGTGTTGGACTATGTCCTGGGAAACCAAGGTTTGAATCCCCATTCAGACATGAAGTTCACTGGGTGACGTTGGGCCGGTGACCATCTCTTAGCCTGACCTACCTCAGAGGTTGTTGTGAGGCTGAACTGGGTAGGAAGAGAAACATGTACACCACCTTGAGCTCCTGGGAGGGGCAGTATATAAATGTAATAAATAAAAAATATTTTTTTAAAAAAATGGCTGCCACCAGGTGGCAGCTTCCTTAAGAAGTGCTGTTGCTGCTACCACCTCAGGGACAGCAGAAAACAACCTTGCTTTGACTACTCCATTTGCTCTGGTAAGCCCACCCACCCCCTTCCCAGCAACCAAGAGGACCCTAAAAAATTGCCAGCATTTTTATTTCTAAGTTCCACAGTAAAACTCATTGAAAAGCCCCCCCACCCAATGCAATAATGCCAGAATGAACATCGTTGTTTGAGTAAAGTTAACACAAATGCACTGCCCAACAGGCAGCAGTAGCATTTCCTATCTACAGTGGTACCTCGGGTTAAGAACTTAATTCGTCCTGGAGGTCCGTTCTTAACCTGAAACTGTTCTTAACCTGAGGTACCACTTTAGCTAGTGGGGCTTCCTGCTGCCGCCGCGTGATTTCTGTTCTCACCCTGAAGCAAAGTTCTTAACCTGAGGTACTATTTCTGGGTTAGCGGAGTCTGTAACCTGAAGCGTCTGTAACCCGAGGTACCACTGTATTGGCTTTCTTATTTATGTATTGATTTATTGCATTTATATGCCATCTTTTCTTCTGAGGAGCTTCAGGAGGGTGTGCCCATGGTTCTCCCTTTCCCTGTTTTACCGTCACAATAACCCTGTGAGATAGGTAGACAGCAAGTAGCCCAAGATCGCCCAATGAATTTCATGGCTGAGTGGGGATTCAAGCCCTGGTCTCCCAGGTTGTGGTCGGCACCCTCCTAGTTGCACCTCACTAGTTTTCTGGGCAATGACGTCTCTTGCAGGGACATGGCAGGTCAGGCCCACAAGGAAACACAATCTGGACAGGTGTTAGAGTACTCGTGAGAGCAGAACGTATAATTTTATACGGCCGCTTAACTGCGTAAAAGAGGGATTCTGTGAATCAGTCTTGCGTCAAGTGGCTCAAGTGATCATCCGTGTGTTTTCTTCTCCAGAAAATCCTCTTTACTACAGCCGTGCAATGAATGCAGCTGGCTCAGCTTGCTTTACACTTCAAGTGTCAGAGCCCAAAATAGCCCCAATTATACGCTAAGGGGAGTCCGTTGCTTAAACAGGGCCAAACTACATGTTTCTGCTAATTGCCTTTTTTTGAACATGTGCCCAACACCTGTCAGGAGCCCTTTTCAACAAAAAGCAGCCACAGGGGAGGGCGTGTGATGGGGTCCATGGCATAGGGAACATTGTGGGGTGGGTGGATTAACCCTGAAGGTGCTGAGGAAAATATCAGTTTGGGAAGGTGATGGGGGGGGGGGCAAAACTGTGCTGCAGGAAATGTTTTTAAAGCTCTGTCTCTATGCTGTGGTCCTGATCCACATCACTCCCCCCTCAACTGCTGCTATTCCTAGTTTCCAAGAAGTAAGTCTTGTGCTTATTTCTGACTGAATACTTTGCAAAACATGCTGGGCTTTAACAGAGCATCTTTGGCCAGTTGAAATGCAAACCTTCAGTTTTTAATTTGAAATGCAAATGATCGATCTTGCAAAGGAATGCTACCATTTAGAGTGAAGTAGGAACCCCGTCAAAGAAAAGAAAAGAAGTATCAAGCCTGTGTGGTGTAGTGATTAAGAGCGATAGACTCGTAATCTGGGGAACCGGGTTCGCGTCTCCGCTCCTCCACATGCAGCTGCCGGGTGACCTTGGGCTAGTCACACTTCTTTGAAGTCTCTCAGCCTCACTCACCTCACAGAGTGTTTGTTGTGGGGGAAGAAGGGAAAGGAGAATGTTAGCCGCTTTGAGACTCCTTCGGGTAGTGATAAAGCGGGATATCAAATCCAAACTCTTCTTCTCTTCTTCTTCTTCTTCTTTGCTTGATTATTTCCCATCTTCTCTGACTTCCTTCTAGGATAACCTGTACCAAATAAACTTGGAAACCTCACTATTACCTCATTCACCCGCCAGAGCAAGGAGGCTCTGTGACTTGCCCTGATGATCTGGAAGATAAGGCCATCACTCCACCTCTGAAATCAAGTTCCTGAACTGTGCTCTCCTGCATGCCTCCACCACTTGGGTGTCTTATACTAGGTTGTCATGGACAGGCTGGATGCAGAAGAGTGGTGGGAGGCACCATCTGGGGAACCCCCAGGAGAAGAAGACCCCAGAGCCAGGGGATTGGTGGTGGGATGACGATGAGTGGAGAGAGGGAGAAGAGAAGGAAGGCTGGGAGGAGGAGGTGTGGGAAGCTGAAGGGGTACAGGGTTTGGTGAGCAGGAAGAGGCTGTTGCAGAGAGCAGTCCAGAAGTGGAGGCAGAAGAGGAGGCTGGGTGTGGGGCAGGAGATAGAGAGGAAGGCTGCTGAAGAAGCCAGAGAGTCTCCTCCTCCTGCTGTGACCAGCTCCCCTCCCCTCTGGTCCCCAAGAACCTGCAGAGAAATGAAGAGGGCAGAGTAGAAGGGGGTTGTGTGCAGGAACAGTTTGTGATTGCCTGGGAAAGACCCTGGAGAGGAGGAGGCTTAGAAAGTCAGTTCTCACAACTGTCTCATTGGAGCAAGACCTACTGGGTAGAGTTGCTGGGATCACCAGGCCTGTGCTGTTTGGGTTTCTTGAATGAATGAATGAATGATATTTATAATGCACCCATCTGGCTGGGTTGCCCCAGCACCTCTGGGTGGCTTCCAACACATGTTAAAAACATAACAGAACGTCAAAGATTTAAAACTTCCCAATACAGGGCTACCTTCAGGTGTCTTCTAAAAGTTTTGTCGTTCTTTATCTCTTTGACATCTGATGGGAGGGTAACCAGCATCTGCCAAGAATGCTGCTGCTGCTGCTGCCATAGTTAAGCCCATCCCTCCTACAAACTTTTTTATTATTTCGTCTCTTGAAAAATTGCCAGTGTGCCCATTGGAGGGGTGGGAGGAACAATTTGCTCAACTATGCCCTTACCCACACTGCAATTAAATTGCCACAAATCAAGGTTTACTCAGGAAACGCTGGTCAAATGCAATGGACCAGCAAGGACAATGTGTGCTATTTTGTAGAAAAGTGAGCAACATTCCAAAGGACGGCGATTCCACTGGAAAGGACCAGGATGAGAGCAACCCAGGGCAATGCTGCCATGGCAAGGAGACAGGCAGTGGACTCTTCCTGTGTGACCTGGTGGAGTTTCAGACATAAGCTTCCTGATGCAGGAAGGAGCCATGCTAGTTTGTCACCCAGATCACACACGTGGGGCGCTTCCAAACTGTTGATATTTTGGGGTCAGATTCAGTCACACACTGGCAAAATCAGGCTGCGCAGTTGCAGTAGATTGAGAGCTCTTGCCCAAAAACCCACCTTCCCCAAAGACTGGGCTTCCTTTGCAGTAGGGAGAGTGATGGGGGAATACACCAGGAAGGCTTTCTTTGATGGAAATACCCCGAGATCTACGGATAAAGGGTGGTGTACAAATTTAATAAATATTAAATAATAACACTCCCCCCACAAAGAGACCTGAAAGAATGCATATTAAATTGTCGACGTTATCTACTTTCCCTGCAAACAAATCAGGATAAATACTCAATGAACAGAATCTGAAGGGCTCAGCATACCTTGTCACCTTTTATTGATTTATTTCACAAGGTTTTATATACCGCTTAAACAGGGGGGAAATCCTGAAGCGGTTTATAGCAACAAAATAAAACATATGCAAGAAAGTACTTATAACGAATACTTTAAAAAACAAGTAGACGTAATGTAAAATAAGGGTAAAAATCAGCAGTTTTAAAACAAATATTAAATAAAATTACATTATCTGGGTAAACAAGAAAGTTTTTAGCATGCGTTGGAATCAGTACAGCAAATGTGCTTGCCAAACAGGGGTGCCGACTTGCCCCCCACATTGGGGGGGGGGCTGGGATAGATGGAGAGCGTAAATTGGAGGGCACCCAGCAGTGGCGGGGGATGTCAGCCCCCTCAATTTTTGGGGGGGCCCTCAGCCCCTTGCCCACCAATATTGAGGGGGCTGAAGCCCCTTCCACCCTCTACAGTTGGTGCTCCTGTTGGCTAACATTTATAGGCATGGAATTCCAGAGATTAGGTGCTGCCCAACGAAAGGATGAATTCCTTGCAATTGTAGGGTTGTTTAGTTGTTTGTGGTCTGTTCTACACATTCAACACAATGCAGAGCAGTAATATGCTAGAGGTATTGGGGGGCATGGAGCTGGCTAGAGTGGACTGCATAACATTAGGCCGCAAGTGGGGGGTCTTGTTTTTGAATGCTCCCCCTTTGGTAAAAGAAAAGAAATTCACAAAAATAGAAAACCAGCACAACAGGAAAGGGCTAGAATACTTCTCTCTAATGTGATAGTCTTCTATTCATAGTTTGTTGTTTACATGGAGAAGTATTTGAAATCAGAACGCCACCCCTCCTCCTCCTGTAGTCTACAGTGGTACAGTTCAGCCTATTGCTTCAGCCTTCTATCTCTCATTACTCTCCTATGGAAGAGTCGCTATGGAATCTCCACAAACATTCACACACCATCAGAAAAGCAGCACCGGCACAGACTGCCCCGCTTTTTAAAACCCAGTTTGGCCACTTATTTTCCCACTGGCATGGTGTATCTGTACCTGGAACTTCACCCGTCATATATTACATGTGTTCCACCTTTCATGTGTGCCAGTGTTCAAGGTGCAGGAGAACAATACACATATAGGCTGGAGGGTGCTAAAAAGTGAAAGTGCAAACCCGTTTCTCAACTGCCTTTCCAAGCACCTAATCTCAAAATGCACCCTTCAGAGATGCGTTGATCTTCTCCTCCTCCTTTTTTTTAAAATGAACAAAATTATGAAAAGTCAGCAGTTTTAACAGATAAAGGAATAAATAGGTCAGAGGCACAAAATGTGCTAGAGGGCAGCCTGAGTTTTGATATGGCTGGCTTTTGACTTTCAAGGAGTTCCTCTGCCCGCCTGGGGAGGGCTGGGGGGTGGGGTGTGCCACTCAGTGACTAATCCTTTGGCCACTGGCTCACACAAACATGTTTTTAAGCTCTTTGTGCAATCGGCAGGGAAGGAACACGTTGTTCTCTTTGGCACCCGCCCAATATAACTTGTGAGAATGGAAGAACAATGCCAAGCAAGAAACGACAGCTTCTGCAGCAGGCTCTGCAAAGCGGAGCGATGTATGTTTACCAAGCATTAGCATCTCAACCTTCCCACCCCCAAATAAGGGATGGAAAAAGAAATAGAAAGCGGAACAAGGCAGAAGCGGCAGCTTCTGGCAGAGAACTTTGTTTCCTCCTCCTGAAGGTTATTTTCAGCAGTTTTGTAACTTGTATTTACAGCATTGTCTTTTGGATCGCTCCCTGTTCACCTGACAAAAGAGTCTGCCGCTGATTTAAACCACTCAATTAATTTCCATGTGTCTGGAGCTAAGAGACACCAATGGGAGGCAGGCTTAACTTTCCCTTTTTATGCTCGCAGCCTCAAAACAGCTGGAATAATCTTCCGGCTTTATTGAAACGGGCTCCCATATTGCCAAACATTAGGACACCCTTAATCCTTCCGTTTTAAAAAGGCTGGCTGTGCCGCATAAACAGAAGCTGCATGGCTGTTAGGGACAGCTCTGAGGCCTTTTCCTTCTGTTTACACATGCAGGATTTCAGCTGCTACCACGCATAGTTGGGATGAGACACTGAAAAGGGAGGGGGGGCGGATTTAAGCAGGGCAAATTGGTTCTGGAACCCTGCATCCTCAGGATTTGCAGGCTGGGTTCCCTCCAAGTGAAGTCAAGTCAAGGTTCTCCAAGGGGACAGTGTTGTTGTTTCTAAGAAGGGGAAATGATTCCTAGGGGAATATGAAACACTTTCCTGACCAAGTGGTGGTGGTGTTGTTGTTTAGTCGTTTAGTCGTGTCCGACTCTTCGTGACCCCATGGACCAGAGCACGCCAGGCACTCCTGTCTTCCACTGCCTCCCGCAGTTTGGTCAAACTCATGCTGGTAGCTTCAAGAACACTGTCCAACCATCTCGTCCTCTGTCGTCCCCTTCTCCTTGTGCCCTCCATCTTTCCCAACATCAGGGTCTTTTCCAGGGAGCCTCCTCTTCTCATGAGGTGGCCAAAGTATTGGAGTCTCAGCTTCATGATCTGTCCTTCCAGTGACAACTCAGGGCTGATTTCCTTAAGAATGGATGTGTTTGATCTTCTTGCAGTCCATGGGACTCTCAAGAGTCTCCTCCAGCACCATAATTCAAAAGCATCAATTCTTCGGCGATCAGCCTTCTTTATGGTCTAGCTCTCACTTCCAGACATCACTACTGGGAAAACCATAGCTTTAACTATATGGACCTTTGTTGGCAAGGTGATGTCTCTGCTTTTTAAGATGCTGTCTAGGTTTGTCATTGCTTTTCTCCCAAGAAGCAGGCGTCATTTAATTTCGTGACTGCTGTCACCATCTGGAGATGGGTGGGACCAGAGGGAAAAGTGAGTGGAGTAACGAAGGCAAGTTTTTCTTTTGTACAGTAGTCTAGTTTCTACACACACACACACACACACACACACACACACACACACTGCACACCCTTTTCTATCCTCCATCCAGCAAGAGGCACTAACACATGGCAACCCGGCAAAAGCACCGAAGGAGAGTACAGAGCAGGGCTGTTGAGGGGTGTGCCCTAGGGAGACAAGGTGTGGCTGACAGGTGAAGCCCAGGGAGGGCAAGATAGGCAGGTCTGGAGGTCCGCATTTGGCTCTGATGCCTGAGGTTGCCCACTCCTGTATTAAATGAATGTGAACTTACAGTACCCAGGATGCTACATGACCACTTGGAGGAATGGTATTTACAAGAAAGGTCTTGCCCATTTTGATTGTTGGTCCTGGAAATAGATTGAGGGAATCATAAGAACATAAGAGGGCCCTGCTGGGTCAGATCAAAGGTCTATCTCGTCCAGTATTTTGTTGTCATATTGGGCAACAAGTTGCCTTTCTTGCCAGCATACTAGGCGCTCATCTGGGATTGCAAGTGCCATCCTATGGCTGGCAGAACTCTCCGCCAGCAAAGCAGCATTCATGCCACTTTCAGTGGCCTCTCAGCTGAACTTTGGCCAACTTTGGGGTTCCCTGTCCTTTTGCAGAGTTTGTTGCAGAAACCAAATCGCTGGCTACAAAGGAGCATAAGAATCTGCCTTGTACAAGCTCAGAACATTAGTCTGTCTACAGTGACTGCTAGCAGCTCATCAGGGTTTTAGGCAGGACACAACCTGAGTGCTACCTGGAAATCCCAGGGGTTGGACTTGAGAGCTTCTCCTTGCAAAGTAGATTGTCGGGCACTAAGCTACGGCTCTTCTGAATCAGGTCAGCGTTCTGTCCTCCTAGATACTCTTGCAGAAGCTGACAACTATTTGTTTTCTTCTTCAAGAGTTTTGGTCTGTCTCAGTTTGAGATCATCTGTCCTATATAATAGAAGGCATATTAATCATTATTGCCACTCTCTTCTGTCGGCTCTGGTACACAAGGAATGATAACAATACAACAAAAGTACTTATTTTAGCCTGAGGCTGCCAGGCATGTCAACAACTTAGCTAAATATATAGAGAGAACAAGCCTTCCTGCCAGGAGAAATCAGAACAGGGAGGAACTCCTTTGAAAATCTTTGCTTTCTACAAAGGGTAGACCCCTGCTTTTTTGAAGAAGAAGAAGGGAAGGCCCTGTAATGCCTTACTGACAGTAATCTGTGGAGATGGTGATTTAAAGGCAAGACTCATTTGTACTTCTCCATGCCTGGGTGGAATATAGATTATCTGAGAATGAATCAAGGAGAGAGAAATTATGAGGCACCCTTACCGTTAAATACAGTGCAGCACACCAGTCTGAATTAGTGAATTGGGGCATTTTCAGACAACCGGCTTATTAAGCATCAATCCTGATTTGTTTACAAGGAATTTAGATGATGTTATCCCACACTTTCCCATGCATTTCCTCGACATTTTCCTTGCTGCAAGACATTCAGTCTTTTGGGGAGGAAGGTTTGTTGTACAAGACCTCTTAGTCAACTTTAACTGCACAACCTGAGTTTGCTGGTATGTTATCGAATCCCACCTGAAAATGTTCAGAAGTGGTCTTGGATCCTTTTTAAGTTGCTAAATAATGTAAATGAACATGCTCTTTAAAAACCCTTTCAGCATTTCAGCTGGATTTGATGTTCTTCTTGTATGTTGGCTGTGACTCCTTGAGGATACACGTGCTCAGAAGCAAAAGATTCCTATTCTGAACTTTCCTAGCAGCAAAGTGTTTCCATGTAATATCTTTCCTTTTCTGTGATTAATTTCAAAGAGTATTACTTCCCCTTTTACCCAGTTAAATAAATCTTGGTATGTTGTTGTAGGGAAGAAAAAAGAAAAACCAAGAGTCTTGTGGCAGCTTAAAGAATAACAGATTTATTGCAGCTTTGCCTTGCATGGAATAGAGCCAGCTTTGTCACTGAACTGGAACAAAGAGAGACAAATAAAGGGTGGATAGAAAATGGACGGAAAGTTAGAACACATTAGGTGGACTGGGCCCCAAATTAACATATATATTGTCGGTGCTATTTTTCTAGAAAAAGAAGTGCCAGAACTCATCATGAAACACCTCCCTTGTTCTCTTAGAATGCCAATGGTGCCCACCTGAGAGGTGCCGGAACTGAGTTCTGAAAAAAAGTCCTATATATTGTTATGAGTTTTTTGGAAGTAGGCTGTATGCTGAGACCCTTCTAACCCTTGGATCCAGCAACTGGCGAGGTGATTGCCTGGGTGATGAGCCATTAGGGGGAACAATGGAATGGGGCTCTGTGTGAAATGGCAAGTGGGTTGGGGCGTCGTCCCCTAACTCACAGATAGTTAGAAAGACAGCCAGAGTTTAGAGTTGAAAGTGGCAATGATGCGAGCTAGAGACAAAGCAGCAAGCTGAAGAGAGAGTCAGAGTGATGTTCGATTTCTGTTTGAATTCAAGGCTTTGACTAAGCGAGAAATAAGACCCTTTTGGGGTGTTAAGACTGGGAAACCCTCCATCGCTGCCTCAGGTTGCATATATGTGTAAATAAACCATATGTCAAAATGACACCATAGTCTCTGCTGTGCCTCATCCCCAAAGGGAAACATGAACCCGGGGAAAGCGCCTGGAATCCCTGGAATCTCACACCACAATACGCTTCCCAGGGTACTGGCAGTGGAGACTGGTGGATTGGGGCGAGTGGGGTTCTGCCTTACCAACTTCAGTCTACCCTCAGCTATCCAAGCATTCCTTTTACAGGTGAGAAGATCTTTTGTTTTCTTTCTGCCCCATTGGAAGACATGGGGCTATAGCAGAGAAGAAGGCAGAGTCTCACAATTTAAAAGAAAAGCTCAGAAGAGAGAGACGTTTCTGTGAGCATATCTGCGCAGCCTGAAATCCAACATCAAAATGCAGTTCAGCATTGTTGTTTTTTCTTTTTTGAAGAGGAGCTTGTTCCGCTTTTATAACGCATCTCCTCATTTTGAATCTCGATTTCTGGGCACACTTGTATCAAGCAATGCAAAAGTCCTGCTAGCTTGGCACAAGAAAGAGGCAGAAGGTTACCTGCCAACACCACATGGTAGCTCCATTTGTCACGTTCGATGGAGGCTGTGTGCAACTTCTGGGTTTGCCAAAAGCTTCAAGAGACACACACAGAGCTTCTGCTCAATCAATGAGTCATTGAACTACCCACTAGGTACTTTTGCGCTTCAAGAATGGTATTATTTTTCATAGCTAACTTCACTGCAGTGTGGCTGCCTCGCACTCCCTTATTGACTGAACCAAGAAAAAACAACTATATTTTCACAGTACACCCTCGGTTATTTCCCAATGGGCAGCAACACTGATGACAAAAGAATGACTCCAAAGATAAACCTTTGAATTGCCCTATATATATATGTTTTTTTAAAAAACTGGCTATATCAAGTGCTTCATTCTCTAATTGTTGGTTTTGGGGCCCTGACTCTCATATAGAATTATGGGGTCCTTGCATTGAGATGTTAGGCTTTCTTCCATCACTGTTGTGAAACTTACAGCAGCTGGTGATTATTTCTAGGTTACGGAGAATGGGGCCAAATGAAAGATCCATGCAATGCAGTATTATAGGAATACACTCATTACAACAAACTCAGAAGTGTCTGAGACTGCTGTTCAGAGATGAGTAGACTGTGGTCCTCCAAAGGGTGGTGGACTATAACTCCCAAGATCTCTGGCTACTCCGGCTGGAGCTGATGGGAGGAGTTAGAGCCCAACAACGTCTGATGGGCCACAAATTCCCCTTCCATGGTGTAGTCAGACATTTGTAAAGTGGCAAAAATATATTCATTTCTGGATATTCAGTTTGGGAGGAGCAATATGGACTTGGTTCCATTGCTGCACCTGGAAATGCAAGTTTTAGGGGTAGGCTGAAGTGCTTTATATAAATGTTTTCTTGTGAGAAAGCTCCAACCCACACTTTGAAAAAAAGTATTTGTTCTAACAAGGCTATTTGTCTGGAAATTGATGAAAGTCATTCAGTTGCCCCCTGAAGAAGGCTGCAATGTGACATTATGGTAAGCCATGGTTTATTGTGATGGGAATAAGCCAACACTCTCTCCCCAGTTCACAGACTTATGGACTTGCCACTTTCATCTTCCTGGCATGGCTACCAGCAAAAGTTTCCTGATTAATTACAGTTTAGGATTCTGCCTGAACCCCAAAATGTGGCTAATCTTAACTATGGTTTGTTTGAAACAAGCCAGCTCTATAAACTAGTTCGAAGATGGTTTGTTTCAAATAAAGTTTGATTTAAAAAAGGACTAAATAAAGTTTGTTGGGTTCAGATGACACAGCAAGCCGTGGTTAATCAAACATGCAAGTGGAAACTTCTAAACCTCTCCACGTGGATGGGAAACATTCACCCAGGGAGTGACTAGACTACCGTAATTTCTGTCATGCTGAATAATGGTTTACAACCATCAGAGAGCCCTATGAGTTAAAGGACATTAGGCATATTGGCTGACTTCTTAACCTGCAGCTTTGAATGTGGCTGACTCTGAATGTTGTTCTGTTTGTTTGGGCAGGGAGTGGTGGTCATCGGCTCATTATCCAGCGGGGAGCACATTGATGTAGGGTTGTCACCTGCTGAATACAAGTCAAGGTACCAATTTGAATTCATTTAACAAGTAGTATGGGCAACATGGCTTTAGCCTGACAGCATGGTTTAGCCCATGGGTAGGCAAACTAAGGCCTGGGGGCCAGATCCAGCCCAATCGCCTTCTAAATCCGGCCAGCAGATGGTCTGGGAATCAGCGGGTTTTTACATGAGTAGAATGTGTTGTTTTATTTAAATGCATCTCTGGGTTATTTGTGGTGCATAGGAATTCATTCATTCCCCCCCCCCAAAAAAAAATATAGTCCAGCCCGCCACAAGGTATGCAGGACAGTGAACTGGCCCCCTGCTGAAAAAGTTTGCTAAATAGGAACAAGGTGGCCCCCAACTAAAGCTCAGGATTCTGTACCATAGATTCACTGTCTGGCCTTGGGCATTTTTGTGGGGTGTGAAACACAGAGCAGTCAAATACAACATTCCTAGAGTGGACAACTCTAGGAGATGTCTGGACCAGCCAGTTGGAACCCACAATTTTATATTTCTAGTCTGTTTCCCATCTGGGAAGCAGAAACAGCAGCAACCTAGAAGGATGATGTTGCTGTTTGTGTGTGGTGTGTGTGTACACTTGTTGTCAGGATCCAAAAGAAACCCACATATTGAAAAAACTTTGCAATGAATTATTCCTGAATTTGCTGAATCAAGTGGCACACACTTGTATACTTTGAACCCCACTCATCCCTGCCCACTCTCCTTTAAGCTAGCTATTACAGCTGTTATCTGGAGACATTGCCCCAGGAAGGTGGTGTTCCTCAGCTGCCTTATCTGAAAGTTTCCCTTTATGTAACCTAGTTACATAAGGTGATGTAACAAGACCTTTTTTAAAAAATGAGTTCCTTGAAAGTTTGCAGAGCAAACAAGTGCACGGCAAAGTGCAAAGTATTTCTAATCAAAAGGTAGACAGGCACTATATAAAGCAGAGAGAGGCTGTGAACAGCTGTAGAATAAGCCTTAGAAACTAATTTCTAGTTATGATTGTGCAATGTATACATAGATTGATGAACTGTTTGCACAGGGCTTTTGAAAAACTGGCAAGGACTTACATGGACCTTAAAGGGAGAAAGATTTTATAAAGTTTTTTTAGTAGTACATGAGAAGCATTCTTCTTTGTTTCTGTTGAGACCCAGTCCAAATTTGGCAAAACAAATTCCTTGTTTTTAAATTTGCTGGATTTTCTCCACCTAGAAAGCCACAGGTGTCACTTTTGAAAAGGTCACAAAACAAGCCTGGGAAGACTTTTTCTGTCAGGCCTTAACTTTTATACTACTGCTTAACCAATACTCTAATTCTTGATATTCATTGCTTTCTGGCTCTCTTTTTCCTTTCAGCATTCTGAGAGGAGTGCTTACTTTCTAAAACAATGGGTGCTAGAACTCAAGACATTCTAAACACCCACCCACCTCTAAAAATAATGGCTCAATGTAGTTAAGTAGCAGACATTTTCCTCCACTTCAGATGGGCCCCCTGATATTCAAAACCAGCTCCAGGGCTGTCATGACATTCTGGTTATCTGCTCCCACAAGAGATTATGCCCCCCAATATAATTGTGTGGGATGAGTAGGAACTGTCTCTAGTTTTGCACCGGCAAGGGCAGTTGTGGGATTTACGGCTCTCTTAAATGAGTCTGTACACCAAGACAAATTGGACTCTGAACAAAACGTTGCAGCATATCACAACCCCAAAAGAGGAATTCTCCAAACCCACAACAGGAATTCTCTAGTTCAGAACGTGGGAGCTGGGATTGACTTTTTCTTTTTGCACATCATGAGACTTTTCCGTGGATAGTGCTACAAAGCTGGAGTTTACATGCTGCCTGTGAACAAAATGATCATTTATACCATACATAGTGAGCAGGTGAGGATGTTGGCACATGGCAAATTGAAAGTGTATTGGCTTTAGCTTTGCCTTCCCTTCAAGACATCCTTGCGTGGGGACAGGGTCGTTGTATGCTGTGAGTTTAAAAAATATTTCCCTAATCCTCATTCCCTCCCTCCTGCAGTTACTGTAAATTATTAGGGGGCTGAGTGGGTTGTGTCTTCCCCATTTATTTCCATACCCCAACATTCCATTATATCCAGAAGCCTCAAAAAAAAAAAAAAAAATTAAAAAAAATTCAAGGTCTTTTGGGGTGCTTTTTCTCTTTTCATTTATAAAAACTATACACCTGCATATTTGAGGAACTGCCCAACCATGTAGACAGAAACCACTACCTTAGTTTTGCTTCCAGACTGCTAAGCACTCAGCCACTAGAGTTCACTGTTTGAGAGAAGTGACAGTGTTACTGTTTACAAACTATAGAATAGCAGTAATAACTGAGCAACAACTAGAAATAAACTGTTGGACCAAAAATGGAAGCAATAATGTCTGCCCCCCCAATAACAAGGACATGTAATTTTTAAAAAATAAAATGCAGACTTAGAAATCAACCATGTAACAGGCAATCCATTGCTTGCATGATTTAAGAGGAGGGTGGAGAAGAAAAGAGTCACACAGTATTTTTTAAAAAACACCACAATTTTATTAAAAATCTTATAATACATCTCGAGTACACCTGAACTCGAAGGCACACTGTGGAAGAAATACTTCAGTCTTCAAAAATTTGGGGTTTTTTACACTGCATTTTTCACTTTGTACTGAGCATAAAACAGCACCAAAAGCTTATTTTGCTCAAAGTCAATGGCATACTTAGGCTTGCCTTTACTGCAGCCATATAATTCAGCCAAAGGAATTCTAGTATACATTTAGCATGATAATATGGTCTATGACAGAAAGATGGCACCTTTGGTTCTTTTCAGAAACACTGCATAGACTGACAGTATAGGTTATTAAAACAGTAAAACAACTCCTCTTTAGCAGATTGTATGCACTGCATGAAAGGCACAAATTCTATCACAGTTATCCAAACATTATGGGTGAACATATGCGGATGATATTTGAATGACATTCATCTTGTTATCTAATGCTGCCACTGTGATAACACCATAACACTAAACTTAATGCACAGCATTAAGACCTCACCCCTTAGTTCTTCATCTCAAGTATGCAACAGCAATTAGCATGTCACCTACATACTTGTTTCCTCATAATAAAGCATATACAAATAGGCACTGCAGCAGAACAAAAATCTTCAGCATTTCCCAAAACTGAACTACAATGACAACAGGAAGGAACAAAAACATCCAATACTCCAGCAATGTTAGCTGTTAAGCCTTTTGTTGGTACAGGTTACCAACTGCACATAATAGCCTCACATGGCTGGGATTACCAATTCAACTGAACCCAATGTCCACAGCAAAAATGGACATCAGCAAATGTGGGAGCTTCATTGCTGTCCACAACTGAGCAGATGCTAAATCTCCACAGATAGCAATCATTTTGAACATAAAGTAGTTTTAGCTCTTTAGCACATTATTGCTTTTTTAAAAAAGAAAAAAAGAAAACTGACCTGGATTGTCACTAGCTGGGCCCTGATCAAATTCTCTGCCTTTTAGCAGCACAATTTGGAATGGAATATTCTCCCGATGCTCTCTTCACAAAAAGAGACACTCTGCCACCCTCGTTCTTTGCAGTTACACAAAGAAATAGTATTTCTCACAGCTGTTCCTTACGCATTTTCGATACAGGCACAGTATCTTCCACAACCTGTTTTATCATCACATCCCTGGCAAATGTCTCAAGAGCAATCTTAACATTTACAGCATTGAAAGTCACATTTTTTTCAAATTGAGCTGTAGCAGGTGGCCCCCAAATTAACATACATGATTCAAATTTACACCCTGAAAACACAGTTGGGTGTGCACACACATACATAGTAACAGTACCATTTAGAGAACTCATCTCCCATCTCACAAACAGCTTCATATCCTGCTCAATGACTTGCAATTTAAGTATCTTTAAAATACCCTATTTGTACTGCTGCTCCCTCACTGTATTGAGCTGTGAGCCATACACCAAGATACAGCTAATAATCTTTTATCTTCACAATATCTAACCGTCACTTCCTTGACATCACTTTAAGATTCTTCTCCAAGAAGAGCAAAATCTCAGCATTAGAAAAGCAATGAAAACGCTATACATAAATACAGCTATGTTACATTTAAAAATTCAAGTAATGTTCACCATTTGGAGCAAGTTTAGAAATATGCAACTTTCAGCATTGCACTCTTGATCAAGCCAAACAACTGCAGTCAAGGTAGCCTGTTGTCGGTGCTCTTTCAACTAGACTTTGTCGGTTGAGCATGTCAAATATACTTAAAGTCATAATTTTGTAATAGGATGAAATACCTACTGACTGGATTAGGGGGAAATTGATGTGTACTGGAGTTCAACCACAACATAACGTTTTTTGAATATTAACAAGTCCCACCTCAGAAGTCTGAAAACATTAGTACTTGGGAGTGCTAATTTAAATTTCAAAAAGCTAAAAAGAAATGATGGGCACATCTTTCTATGCATTTTGATTCTCCTATCAGTTATCATTAGACATGCTGTAGTACAAATACAGTACATGCAGTCTATGCTGTAATCATGTGTTCCATATAATTTCTTCTCTTGCTAAATCCTGGTATAGAAGAGAATGACTTCTAGTTATTCGTTTCATTAGTCCTATCTGAAACATTGGTTTGATCCACTTTCAGTGTTCTGGAGAAATGCAGATTTCATGCAGCTGCAGTCTGCCTTGACACATTCTTTGGTTCTTTACTTGGAACACACCAATCATCTGCTTCTATAGTAGTTTGATAATGCTTCGAAACCGACTTGTTGAAAACAGGAAGTTTCTCTACAGAGTCTGTGGAAAGGGCCTGGAAAGCAAGACCAAATATAGTTAGATTACACCATTACTATCAATGTAGTAAACTGATTTTTTTACTGAGCCTAGTTATGAGCAAACATACAGCCTGGAACAGGTTTGATTCAAAGTTTGAGACTTGATTGTTCTGCCAAGCTTTTGAGACTGAAGTTTATGATGCACCACACTTATAACAATCTTAAAGACAGAACACTAATTGATAATACAGGAATGACAAGTAGTGAGAGAGACTAAACTTAGTATTTGTGGGGAAAAGCAAAGTCAGATTATTTTTAATGTGAAGGCGGCCAATCTACATTTATTAAGAACTCTCATTTTGGCACATACTTTCAATTATTTTTTAATTTATCACATTGTAATACTTCCATATTTCTATAAAATAGCCAAGATGGCTTGTAATCCAAAGAATAAAATAACTTACAATGACCTACTTAGACAAAGGCAACAGCAGTCTTTTGAAGAGCATATTCTGCAAAGACTCGCTGGTGACTAATGTACAGTTGATACAAAGTACTGTCTTTAAAGTAATAAAGCTCAAGTTACTAATAAATAAAAACAAACTTGATTCAAATAAGCTGGTGATAGGTACAGTTGCAACACTACAAAATTATTGGGATTGGGGATGGGCAGAACATACCTTTAAGTAGATGAGAGCATCTGTTCCATAACCAGAGATGGAACACAGATGGAGGTCCCCATGGAAGTATTTAGCATACAGGCGAGAAATGGGTAAGCCATAACCAAAACCAGCCTAGAAAGAAATGCGGCATTTTGTTAATTGGAACGATGGGGTCCTTTATTCCTAGGCTAAGTACAGTACAAGTGTCACACTGTGTAGATCCTATTGGTATGGAGTCCCAATGAAAAATGATGTGCTCTACAATGGTTCTTCACAGGAGAAATATGAGGAAAGAAAGTTCTCTCCTGTATAATGCAGTCGTAGTTTGCATTATAAACAAAGGCAATCTAAAATAATGCAACACTACTGATCTAGTTTCGGAAGCTCCTCAGTGGTTGCTTGTCTACATAATTAGTAATGCTGAACAGAAAGGGGAAGAGGTGGAAATACATGCCCAGTATCGGGTCACTATCAGGTCTGGAAGAGGTAAACCTGCATATAAATTGTACACACCAAACTACAGGTGGGGGCTCAGAACACAATACTCATCTCCTCCCAATATAGAAACCCTGATGCGCACCCCCATCGAGAGTCTGAATTGGTGCAACCGAAACAAGGCTGTTTCTATGAATTGGAAGCAATCAGCATGGTTGAGTCACTACAGATATCAGGCATGCTTACGTGTACACCTGGAAGCATTGTTTCTGTCAGTGAACTCAGAAGCCAAGTCCTTGACAAGAACAAGGCAGCTACAAAGACTCAGCTCTCTTCTTACAGCTTAATTCTTATAGCTTCATTTCTTACCAGAGGAGTAGAATTCTTTTCCATCACAGGCTTTGGTGCTGTAGAATATGTGTAGCTGAAGAGGCTTTCTATTTTTCTCACTGGAACACCACCCCCTCTATCAGATATCTAGTTGAGAACACACACAGAAAAAGTATTAAATGCATACAGTATTTCAAATCCTTGTTGAAGTATCATTAATGCCCGCAGAAAGCCACTAAATCATTTCTGCTTTAAGGATCATCCTGTATCAAATTTGCTTATCTTTTTCTTAATCATATTCTGTCCAAAACAGTATTTGGCTAGCGACAGCTTGTTGTAATTTCCAAAGGCTTGACTATTTGTAATTTTGCTGCAATTCACTGCCCATCTATTCCACACCAAATCTTTTTAAACCTATGAGACTCCGGATGCTTCCAGACGGTCACTATTTTGGGGTGGGATTCAGTCACATACTGGCAATACAGAAAGTGCTAGAGGAAATGTATGGGAAGAGTGAGATAATGCTGGTGATACAACATCATTTAACCTCCTCACAAACAAATCAGGAAAAATGCTCAATAAACAGGTTGTCTGGAAGTGCCCCATCTGTAAGTTTATATTATATGTTGCACCTATTGTATTGGGGAAAAAGCCTTGTAAGATACCTTAATTGACAGGTCTTCCTTTCCAAGTACAACGGTCACCTCAACTGGATCAAGGGAAGGTTTGTTTTCCTGGTGTTCAACTGTTGCTCTCATTGCATTCTAGAAGAAACAAAGAATCAGGAGGACTTAATTCAATCTGAGGCGCTCTAATATTTGCTATTTTTAATTCCAGTCAATATACTAATGTATCATTAGATTTCTATCCCACTTCTTCCTTCCAAAAGAGTCCAAGGCATCAAGCAGAATAGTAAAAACAGTGCTGAACAAATGCTGCTGCTAATGCACACATAAATATGGAGGCGAAAAATGAATGTTTCATAATTGCAAACACAAACCTTGAAAAGTTCAAACAGCATGTGAAAGAGGTGGGATGGTACATATACTATGTGGATAGGCTGTCCAGCTGCCTTTCCTGCAGGAAGATGCACAAACAATAATCAGCACACAGCTGCTATTCAACTTCAAACAATTGTTATTGTGTGTCCACAATAAATGCTTTTAATTAAGATCTGTGCATTTAACACTGCATCCTGAAATTTGTTATCCTTTATTATTCTATAGTACTGTAGTTATGAATGTTCTTGTTATGCAGAAGTTTGTATTGTGCTGAAGAAGTACAAACTTCCTGCAATCCATCCTTCATGAGAAAAAACATTCTTGAACTATTATAATAATGGTGGATTTGCAGCTAAGCTAATTTCTTCTTTTGATTTCTTTTAAGGAAATGCTGGTGCCAACCCTATCAGAATTACTACATGTCCATGTGCTCAATCAATTCTGGCATATTGCATCATATTTATTGGGGGTGGCAAAGGTGAATGAATGTAACCGTGCAAATTTGGCACTTTCTCAAGGGGGGAAAATGGTAAGCCTCCAATTCTAGACAAGTGGGTCAGCAGTAAGAGCAAAAAGCTTCTAAAGAGGAGAAACCAAAGTGCTACTCTGATATGGTGGAAAAGAGGAAAATGCACTCACCATTCACTTGAGTAAGCTTTAAGTCTGGAGAAGCGAAATAGTATTGGTCACAAAGCATCTGGGCACTCTGGAAAGCATCTGGAATTCATTTTAACAAGAAAAAATGAAGCACGATTTAACACAAACTCTTATGCATCATTAGGTATATCCTAGATACTAGGCTACTCCAGGCTGTGCTCTCTAGCATTGAAATAAAGCTTCTATATATACAGAAAGCTGAATTATAACTGTCAGCATTAGGACACAGAATGCCACTGAAATATCTGTTACATATTACCCAAGACTTCTAACTGCACATGTCTGTCACGTGGAAATCAACAGATCTTGCATGCAGCGGACTGAATAGGGCTGTACCCAACAGAAATGCAATGAGAAAACCTGACTGCATGAGAAAATTCTGATGACCCGTTAAAAACAGGCATTCCACCCTTCATTCACTCACTACTGAGTGTAAAAGTGTGCAGCTTGCCAGGATCCCTGTCTCATGACGGTCAGAATATGCAGGTAGGTATACACATGAACATATGGAGCTGTCTTATACCATAGTACAATTGACTCTTCCACCTTCCTAAGCACAGTTGACTCTGACTGGCAGAGGCTCTCCAGGGTTTTAGGAAGAATCTTCTCCCAGCCCCACCTGAAGACCCATGAGAAGGCACATGGGGCCTTCTGCACGCAAGGGAAATGCTACAGTCCTTCCCCAAAATATTCTGCACTTAGATGTGAAGCCAGGATACTCATGAAAGACTGACACTTCTTTCACTTTCTTAAACTGGTTAATGTGCCTAAGAAAAGGACATATTATCTACATGTAGCTGAATCTACCAGGGGATGCTGACAATTTCATATACGTACCATGCACCAAATCCACAACGTCACAGCAAGGGTCAATGCATCCAATGTGCTTTGGATTACCCACATTGCTATTGTTATCAAAAATAAGCGCTGTTGAAATAAAAGACAAAATGATCAATTTTTTTCAGGTTGCTCAACGTAATTCATTACAGCTATCTAAAGGATTATTTTTAGCAATAATAAAAAGTACAAAGTGCCACCTTTTGGAAATTCCCCCCGAACTTCAATTCCACCTTTTAAATCCCTGTAATGTCCAGTGCAATCCGGACGTATGGCAGCCCTGTCTTATCTCTCCTTCCCACAAGAGCTCATGGTGACATAGAAGGGACTATCCAACTTTATATTTATAACTGCTCTGTAAGGGATGATGGGCCAAGGGTCAGTGATTTGCTGAAGGCCATCTAGTGAGCTTCATTGCTGAACTAGGTTTTATCTGCTATTCTATCTACTACAGTGAAGTGCTTTGGCATTTACATTTTTCTAGTCTGGAGGCATCTGTATCGCAATGCATTTCCCCTTGTGTGTAGTACTGTACCAGGTTTTAGTACTGGAGTTGTTATGTACACACATTTCATTGCTTTTTGGCTATACTGTTTATTACCTAACTACTTTCTGCTTTTGATCCTTGTTCTCCCTCACATAATTATTTATATCATTTACACTTGTCATTTTTCTTTTTACAACCAGCATAGATAAATGATTAATAAAATCCACAGTTCATCAAATATTTCTAAGAATGTTTGACAAAAACATTAAAATCAACCTGTCAAAGGGATGGAAAAACAACTTACTGTGCTGGTTTATTAACATTCGAATGGATATCCGGTTCATGTAAAAGCGATCCAAGAAGTACTGGATGTTTTGATTGATGAATGGGTCCATCTTGGAAGAATCTCTATATTCTAGAACCCCTTGTGCCATTGTGGGCACTACATCATGGTGCCGATTTCGGACTTTGACAATGGCATCTATGAAACTGGGAAGGGGGGGGGAATAACTTTAGACTTGGCCTATCTGACGAAGGCAGCAAAGCAAAACTGAAATAAGTTATTTTTTTCACCATTCATTCTGTCAAGATAATTGAAGCATCTTAATGTTATCTTGACAGTTTATAATTTATTGCTGACTTATTTTATTTCAATGTGCCATTTTTTGCAGTATCAGGTGTCAGTTAGCTATACTGTTAAAAGCTTTTGATCATTATCATATGATCAGTAGTCTCTGTATTCTGAATTGAATAATGTTCATGCTTAGTTGAGCGACCTATCAAGTCAGCTGTTACTGTGAAGGAAGTAAAGCTACTAACAACACAACTCATAAGAACTTACTTTGATAGAACTTTGTGGTCATCTGATTTTTTGTCATGGAACTCCACTAGCTCCATTAGGCTTTCAACATACCTGTTAATATACAAAGTAAACCATGAATTATTCATACAGGCCAGGGAAAGTTGACTGGACAGATAAGATTGCTTTAGCAATTCAGTAACTGGGTGACCTCAAGTAGAAGGCAAACTATGAGCAAACAGACTACTAGAAGAAGAAGAAGAAGAAGAAGAAGAAGAAGAAGAAGAAGAAGAAGAAGAAGAGGAGTTTGGATTTGATATCCCGCCTTTCACTCCCCTTCAGGAGTCTCAAAGCGGCTAACAATCTCCTTTCCCTTCCTCCCCCACAACAAACACTCTGTGAGGTGAGTGGGGCTGAGAGACTTCAGAGAAGTGTGACTGGCCCAAGGTCACCCAGCAGCTGCATGTGGAGGAGCGGAGACTCGAACCCGGTTCCCCAGATTACGAGACTACCGCTCTTAACCACTACACCACACTGGCTCTTCAGTTAAGTTTAGGAGTAGAAAAAAATATTTTAAATTCATTTGTGCCTGCCTCAATGTATGCACGCCTCTTAAGCTATCTCCAGCTCACTATTATATGTTTTTTAAAACGTGTGTGGTATCAGTTGGTATGCAGCATTGCACATACCAAGGACGCAAACAATGCCACCAAATCTGTGCACAAACACAGCAGCTATTAAAACGCAGTTCCTTTATCTTGACTGTGCAGAATGTCATCATTATGATAACACTACATGGGCAGAAGACAATTATGTGAGGCTTCACAGCATCTTAGTTCACAACTAACAAGCAGCCGCGGCAGCTATAAAATGACTACAGAGGATGCCATAGTTGTGCGTCCAGCACTTGCTTTTCTATCCCATGGCCTTGATATAATGATCTGCATTTTACTACCAACTTGTCAAGCTTCAAATACAGTGGTACCTCTAGTGACAAACCTAATTAGTTCCGGAGGTCCGTTCTTAACCTGATACTGTTCCTAAATAGAGGTGTGCTTTCGCTAATGGGGCCTCTTGATGCCGCTGGCACACGATTTCCGTTCTCATTCTGGGCCAAAGTTCTCAACTCGAGGTAACTCTTCCAGGTTAGCGGAGTTTGTAACCTGAAGCGTTTGTAACCTGAGGCATTTGTAACTCGAGGTACCACTGTAAAGGTTCTTGTTACTGTTGCAAAGTAAATATGAAGCTTTCTGAAATTTAAAATACAAAAGCAGGATTAAGTTGAACATAGTAAAATGTGTTACATAAGTTTTGCTACTTACCAACTTTTTACCAACTGTACTGAAGGAGTGCTTAACAGTCGGCTAGGGAGGAAGTCGATTTCTTTTAGGATATTTGCTAGCCTCACAGGAAGTTCATGCCGAAGAAAAGAAAAAGATGTTTTCTCGCATGCATTAGTTGACCCTGAAAAACAAAAGCCAGCTCGTTTAAGTTGTTTTCCATATAAGCACCATAAGGAATAGCTTCAACAAGGTATCATATGTCAACTTTATGTTATACAATCAAGTAGCTCAGCTACCAGTGCAAGATCCTGTAGCGACTGCTAGTTATCAGAACTAAAGGATGTTTTGCACAATGGCAGCAGTAAATACAAAGTAATCTCTGAAAATCATCAGGTGTCTTCTGCTTGTCACACATTTCCCCAATACCAATGTGCTCTTAGGGAACAGAGCTATGATATGACTTACCACAGATAAAATCAGCTATAAACTATTATTGATTTAAACCATATTATATGTAGTTACAATTTCTTGGTAAGGATTAAGAAAAAGGTCTAAGCTGCAATCATATGTGCACTTCCTTGACAGTAAATTGCACTGAACTTGGTAGGACTTAGTTCTGAGTAAACATGCACAGGACCATACTTGGGAAAAGTGGACTAGGCCACATCCCAGCTGTGTTCCACCAAGTGTTCAGAAGAATGATGACCACTATCTGTCTCTTGAGATATTAACAAACAAACCCCCACAAATGCATATAAATTTCACAATGCTTTACTCTATTTTAAGTTCAACAAGTACAGTACTACTTAACATTAAGAGTATGTAATTTTAAAATGCCTTTGGCTTTTCTACAAGTAAAAATTGTGGGCCCTCACAGAAAATAGAGACGAACAAAAGCCAATCATTGCTAACCAGCCACAACAGAGATCTGGTGAAACCACAAGCATGTATAGAAAGCTTTGGCAAAATTACTACTGCTTTAAATAATTCCTTTTAGCTGCAAGTAGCAGACCACACCTAACACACTGGCATGTGTATTTATATATCTAGCAGCTGAGTGATTAATATTTTTTTCTGCTTATAAGTTGTAAAGTTTTAAACTGTATCTACTAAATGAAAAACAGCTTTTTCTATCACACAACAGACTGACACTGATGGCTGAAGAATGACTGAATACAGTGTCAGCAATAATAAACTAACAAAGCCTACTATGGGTGGCCAGGCTAAAAGTAATAAACTGAGCAATGCTGAAAATTACTTATCCAATTAATCAGAACTAGAGGACAAAATCCTATTTTCATACTTTGTGACTTGAAGTTATTGCCATTTTTTTCTAGCATTTGTAATAGAACATGTGAAGCAACTCGAGCCAATGAGAATAGAGTAAACAACTATGAAGATTCCTAGAAAGCACCCTTGAAAAACTGCCATTTTTAAAAAAAGGTAAAACTGTTTCTTTATAGATTTTAAAAGCTAACATTAAAAAGTATAGAACCAATTTCAGTGACTAAAAAAATATAGTTTAGAAACACAGGCATGTAGACAAATGTTTACTTAGGTGAACTATTTCCAAATGCTTCACATTTGATTGCATAATAGATTTAATAAGTACCATATGAAGGGAAAGAGCATACAATGTCATTTTTTTAACTTGAGAATTGAGAATTCCTGTAAACTATAGTAATTTCCTGCAAAACTCTCCCTGCACATTTGCTTTCTAATAGAACCAAAATTGTTGCATAACAAAATTGTTGCATACCAAAACCACAGAGAAAAAAAGATGAAAAAAATCTATATGCTCAACAGGTTGACAGTTCCATGGAGCTCTGTGCAGCCCTAAGATATGCTAACAACAAATGAAAACTTCAGCTGGAGTACAAGGGCAAAAGATGAATAAACCAAAGGGAGTTTTGGGGATCCTTAAAGATTTGTAGTGCAAGTTTACTCAGAAGCAAGGTTAATAGTCAGGGCTGGCCCACCAAGGTGAGGAAACCACCTGATACAGATCTTCACTCACCCCTTCCTCCCTGGTGAGGAGAGAGGTCACCATTTTGTGGTTTGGCTCAGGTCCTAAAATGTCTTGGGCTGGCCCTGTCAATAGTGCTCACTCCCAGAGAAGTGTACATAAGGTTGCAGCCTAAGAGATCGTGGCATAAACTCCTTTGGACTAGATCCCATAGCATCAAATGTGTGGATTGCATCAGATGAATTCACTTGATGAACCAGACTCTAGTCCACAGAAGCTGATGTAACAAAGAACTTGATTAAGCGCTTTAAGGTAGCCAAGACTTGTTTGCTTTTGGTTTTGCTGTGATAGATGCACATAGCTACCCCACTGCAATTTGCTTGAATGCAAGCCAGTAAGAAAAGATGGAGATAACATTCCACACCCATCCCATCCCTCCTGGGAGCATTATCCAGACACCCCCCCCCCCCAAAGCAAAATCGTTTTCACTCTCCTTTCCCTCCTGGCCTCAGCTTACACTGCTTTGGAAGCCGAACCCATGAATACAAGGACAGAGGACCAGGGGTACCCCCCCCTTAACAGAATGAGCCCCCTAATGCAACAGGACTGACTTCCCACAACTTGAAGTGAGTGCAGTCATAGACTTTGCTATCTGTAGCAGCTTTTGCCAACCTGGCGCCCCTCCAGATGTTGTCTGGCTGTGTTGTCTGGGGCTGGCAGTCCAACAGCATCTGGGGGGTACCAGGCTGATCTATGGGGGAGGGGGCTCCATAAGACCATTAAGCCTTATGGCCTCTCCACACTAAACTGCACCTCTTATACACACACACACACACACACACACACACACACACACACACCCAGTCATCTCAAGCAGGACCCTACTAGGCGGTGTCCCAAAAGACCATCTCCCATCACCAGCGACCACCTCAACCCCCCCCCCCTTTTGCTCTGGCATTGCCCCACAGCGGCCACCCCGTGCCGCCCCCACTCTCCCTCTCTCACACACGCGTCGATCGCACCGCAACTGCCCTCACCGAAATCCAGGAACTGCTTGATGGACAGCGGCGACGGGGAGTAGCGGGCAAAATGCTCCACCTCTCGGGGCGCCCGCTCCCCGACCGCCAAGGGGGCCGCGCTGCGAATCGCGATGCGAGCGGCCTTCATGGCTCCGCGGCGGCAGCGAAACGATGACCGCGAGCAACGGCTGGAGTGTGTAGATGTGTCTGCTTGGTTCCTCCGCTCGAACCCTTTCGCCTCGCGCCCTGCACGTGCGGCCCCTTATTTACCACTTCGAACCCTCCCTCCGGGGGGCGTGTCCGGAGCGCGCTCGCCAAGCCACGCCCCCTCTCCGCAGGCTAACTGCCCCAAGCGGGCTCTTCCCACAGCCCCCTCCCCCTTTCCAGGTATCTCGCGTGCGTGTGGGGCGACCTTTAGCCCTTCGCCGCTTAGAAGGCTCGGCTGCCGTGGGAGGAAAGGGAGAGGGGCGTGGCGGAGGAGGCGGCACAGGGAAAGTGGGTGCGTCTTCCTCGCTCTCGACCCACTTGCCCTTGTTTACGCGGTTGGGGGATGGAAGGACACGGTGTCATCCTCCCTCGTCCAAGTCCCGAGCCTTAGTTCTCTCCCCCCCCCTCCCCCGCCCCGCGCGCGCCTCCCGGCCGTTGGAGAAACCGTCAAATGACCGGCGCGAGACTGAGCGGTTGGAGTTGGGAGAGAGGGGGAAGAAGAGAGAATGGAGCGCGGCCAGACCCGCTCGTCATTGGCGGGTCGTTTTACCAGAAAGAGCCAATGGGAAGGCTGTATCCGTACTGTGGGCGCTTTGACTTCGGGCGGGCCTCGGGCGATAAACAGCTCGGCCCGATTCCTGAGGGAGGAGGCGGGAGGCTGGTGGGATGTGCCGGTTTTTCCAAGAAGCAGGAGAACACCCGGCGCGGGGGCGCTTCAAGGGACGGGAAACGAGGCCGGGTGGGTGGGTGGGGTGGGGGCAGGGCCGGATTTAGGTTTGATGAGGCCTTAAGCTACTGAAGGTAATGGGGCCCTTTATATGTCCAGCTGTCCTTTGTCAACAACAAATTGTTGCTGTTTTTTATGTTGAATATATGCTATATGGTATCTCAAGCCGTTTGCACAAGTTGCCATGCAACCAGTCCATGCAGAATGCAGGCACCCTATATATAGAAATGAGCAAACCAGTGACATTTTAGGGAGCAGGCTAGCTCATATGTAAATTGTGGGGGGACGTGTGGTGGCTGCACATTGTGAGAGAAACGTGCTCGCTCCCTGAATAGAGAAGAAGTGCCCTTCTGAAAAATTATCCTCCCCCACCCTAGCAGAACATCCTAAATATAAACCATCCCGTTTTAGCACACGAATCAAGATGTGCTCCTTCCAATGGTTTCACCGACTTGAGGCTGGAAGGGGGTTTTCTGGCATTGCAATAGTTGTCACGATAGCATGATTGCAATATCTTCACATTCTTTTGAGGGGAGTTGGTGTTCAAGAAGCACTGGGAAAGTGAGGCTTTTAAAAGAATAGTAAACATGGAATGAGGCAGCGTTCGATCCATGGAGGTAGTTTTTTTTTCTTTTCCAAAGGGTTGCGTGATTCCTTTTTTATATACTTTTTTTACTTTTATATACCAGCATTCCTCCATTTTGTGCAAGGAGAGGCCACGCGTGGTTCCTTCCTTCCCTGTTTTATCCAACAACAGCCCTGTGAGGTAGGTTAGGCTAAGAGACAGTGACTGGCCCAAGGTTGCCCAGTGAGCTTAATGAGTGAGTGGGGATTTGAACTCTCATTCCATAAGTGCCATAGGAGCCAACTTCTAGAGGCTGTGGGGGCTTCGGCCCCCACAGTAAAATATTTGAGGGGGCTGGACCCCCATAAAGTTGATGGGCATTTCCCTTCAAATGGTGTGTGTGCACTGTGTTGATTATGCGGGGCGGCCACTCTTTTCTTCCCAACCCTATACATATAACACCAATGTCTCCCAACAAATGTAACTGAAGAACCTGAAGAAAGAGACAATGCATGTGCTTTTGAAAACGAGGGGAAATTATTATTTTTTTAAAGAAGACAAGGAGTGTGTGGCAGCCCCCAGTATTTAAAGAGCCCCCACCCCTATTACATATAAGAACCAGAACATAAACCTATGGAACTAGAAAAGAGCCCAAAACATCAATGTTTGGTCTAGATCCTAGGTACTGCACCCTCACTAAAGGAGACTGTATGGATGATTCACTAAATGATTGTAGGATGGTGTGTGTACCTGAGCTTATGGCCTCAAATTCTATTTATCTTATATGCTGCTTTATTACAAAAATGACGACTAGACTACTGATCCTAAAATGAATAGTTAGTTGCTCAACCACCCCCTCCAGAACCCACTGCTCTCAACTGCCTCACATTCAAACTCCCTTTCAAATCCTCATACAATCCTCACTCACCACCAGAATTCCACACGCTCCCTTTCCCCCTCCCTCCTTGACATTCCCATAATAATTCTGATACAGCTACCTTAATAACCCTATTACATTCAATATTTTATACATGATGCTCCCTATAATCATACTGTTAGAAGCATTTGAGCTTTCCATTCCTGGTTCCTAGGAAATGGGGGTGAGCAAACTGCAAGTTCTTCATCCCTGTTCTAAAAACCAGATGTCTTCCCCCAAATGATCCTGGGAATTGTAGTTTGTTAGGGGTTCTGGGGATTGTAGGTCTGTGAAAGGGAAGCCACAATGGCACGAATCATTTCAGGGGAAGTCATGTGCTATAAAGGTTCATTGGATGCTCTTTAAAATATAGCATCATAGAATTGTAGAGTTGGAAGGGACCACGAGGGTCATCTAGTCCAACCCCCTGCAATGCAGGAATCTCAACTAGATGATCCATGACCGATGGCCATCCAAGCGCTGCTTAAAAACCTCCAAGGAAGGAGAGTCCCTCTAGAGCAGGAGAAAGCAAGCTTGCTCCATCCTCCATGTGACAGCCCTTTAGACTTTAGTTATTGAAAGGACTGCATGGTGTGGATCTCATATCAGTGTTATGAGAGTGTAAGCAACACATTTCTCTCTCCCCTTTCTCCACACCATGCAGAATTACAATGGTAAGCAGAAGGCTGGAGTTTGGAGCCCAGCCAGGGCTGGCTGTGGGCAGGATCCTTGCATTGCTGGGGATTGGACTAGATGACCCTTGGGATCCCTTCCAACTCTGCCATGTTCTGATTATATCAAGCAGCTAAAGGAACAAAAATATGCTTCTGAAACATTTGGGAATCATAGGAACACTCTCCTCACCAGTGGCTTCCAGCAAGAGCTTGCATCTCATCTTCCTTAGGAGAGTGGCAGTCCAGAACGAGGAGGGAAAGGCTCAGAGTTCAGGTAGGTAGAAATGCCAATTGCCCTATACTATAGGAACGTTTCCTTCCTGTGTCCCCCACCCTCATGTACCAGACTGGTGCTAGCATGGCTGGGAGCCAGGCGCCTGCTGTTTCCTCCATTTTCTTTGCAGGGAGGGAGACTTTCCCCAACATATAGTTTGTTCTGGCCAAATCCCTGGAGAGACATGACGACCCTCAGGTACTGGGGCAGAGGGAAGGAAGGGGGGGTCCTTGTGAAACACATTTGGGTAGTCTGTGGCTTCCAGCAAATGCTTTTCAGAAGCAATGCTCCCTTCAACAGCATAGCCGAGCATAGCCATCGCGGCTAGTTGCCTTTGATAGGCCTCTCCTCCATGCAATTGTCTAGCCCTCTTTGAAAGCCATCCCATCCAAGATGCTCTTGTGGTGCATCTGATTCTCTTGTGCTTCCTTGCCCCTGCAAGGAGATGACTGTTGTGAGATCCTTTGATTAACATCTATCTGGGCTGGAAAATATTAAAGAATCAGAGGACTGGTGAGCTTCCCTTGAAGCACAACTGATCAAAGGCAGGCAGATCTGTTAGCACCTTAATAAAGATGCTCAGACGACAAAGGATACTATCATACCCCGCAAGCATCTCAGAAAAAGCTCCCAAGCTGATGGAGAAGAGAGCAGTTAAGTGGTCAGTGGGGCTCCAGGTTGCCGTTTCTGGATCCTACCACAGCCCTTCCAAGTTGCCCAAGAAATCAATGTCACGACAGTTTTTTCCTTGCACCTCCTCCCCATAATCCCACGTGGGGCCTTCTCAGACGTATGCTGTGTCCGAACCAGCAGTTCCCACCAAACCAAGTAATCGAGGACCCAGTCAGAAAAGGAGTGTGCACAGTCATACCAGAAATAAGTAAAATAACTAAACAGGCACTAGAAGTCACCCCAGAACTGGCCCTACTGAACATCTTCCAATATAACTGCCCACTCACAATAGAAAGAGCTCATAACCCACCGACAGCATACAATTCAATATGGCTAACTTAACCCGACGACCCCCCTCACCCACGCACAAACAAATCCCACTGTGGCCAGCCAAAGATGATCAGCCACCCCAGCCTCTTTCACTATCAAGGAAACATAACAAGCGAATAGAAAGAGAACTTCCCCAAGTGATGCTGACAGAAAAACCCCAAGCATACATTAAATAAAAGAACTTAAGCTTTGCTACTCCAGTCCCTCTCTCCTGTCCCGTCCCCCGTCCAGGGCCGGATTTAGATGAAGAAAGACCTTGCTGAATTTCTTGCTTAGATGCTATCAGAAAAGCAAGAATGGCAAAACAGCTGTGCAACATCACTGTGTGCATTACTTCTTTTTAAATTGGCTTCAAGTGCATCTAATATACCATAAAGAAGGCTGATCGCCGAAGAATTGATGCTTTTGAATTATGGTGCTGGAGGAGACTCTTGAGAGTCCCATGGACTGCAAGAAGATCAAACGCATCCATTCTTAAGGAAATCAGCCCTGAGTTGTCACTGGAAGGACAGATCCTGAAGCTGAGGCTCCAATACTTTGGCCACCTCATGAGAAGAGAAGACTCCCTGGAAAAGACCCTGATGTTGGGAAAGATGGAGGGCACAAGGAGAAGGGGACGACAGAGGAGGAGATGGTTGGACAGTGTTCTTGAAGCGACAAACATGAGTCTGACCAAGCTGCGGGAGGCAGTGGAAGACGGGGGTGCCTGGCGTGCTCTGGTCCATAGGGTCACGAAGAGTCGGACACGACTAAACGACTAAACAACAACAACAACAAGCATCTAATATAGGAATAAAGAATTTTATCCTAAACTTATCTCTTGAAGAAAGTGCATCTAAGACATCAGGTGCACTTCTGTCATTTCTTTGCCGTTCCCTCACTCTTTGTCTCCTTGTTTTGTAGTTAACATTTGGCAAGGTGGCTTTTGCTTGTTTCTCAAGCTCATCAAAATCTTCTCTTTAAAAAATCCAGAAGTGAACTGTACAAACTTGCACAAGAACTCAATAACAGGTCTGATTTCTGAAGGGCCTTGCTGACCTTGTGAAAATGACCTAGCACACGGATTTATATCTCTTAAGATTCTGCAGATTTTGGCTGTGAACTAGGGCCCCACAAAATTTTTTCAAGTTGGGCCCTACAGTTTCAAGTTGGGCCCCACTGGCTGGCCCTGAGTCTCATAGTTGCTGGGGCCGAGTTTCCCTGCTCTTTCATGAAGTCTTGGGTTTGCAATTTTGGGAGAGGGGAGACTGTCCACTGGGGGGCTGGGGAGGCCCCCTTGATTTAAAGGCCCTAGGCTTCAGTCTACTTAGCCTATACATAAATCCGGCACTGGGGGCAGGGCTTACCAGGGCTCCCACAATATTGTATTCAAGTTGGCACCCCTGGCAGGTCCATTCGTGTCCTACAGTCTAATCTCTACACCATGTTGGCTCTCCAACATTTCACCAGATAGTGAGCAAGCTGAAGAGTTCCCCACGATTTTTTCAGGCTGGATATTAAAGCAAACAAACAGAGAAGGGGCATGGATTAAAAAAATACACCCTGAATATACACTCTGTTGTTTCTCTTCCACTTTTTTTCTGTAACACACAAATCCACTTGGAATATGCACGTTATTTGAAAAAAACAACAACAACCATCTAGTCCTCAGGGATGCAGTGGCACCCTTGAAATCTTCATCTGATTTCTACAAAGCATCTGAACACACACACAAACTGACACCCTGATCATGAGATGGCAAGGGTGATTTTCTCTCTTGAAAAGCACATGTCAAACAATCACTCTTTTCCACTTCCTCTTTCAGCTCTATGTGCTTTTCAGTATTAATTCTGCTGTTCTTTTGCAAAAGCAAAGTGTGTATGCGCATGTGCTTTATCACTTCTTGTATCTTTGTGGGATAATATGAGGGAGAGGGGTAAGAAGTGACCATTGAGCTAGCGCACACAGCACTTCCTCAAAAATCCAAGTGTGCCAATGGGCATAAAACTGGTCAGCAACCCCTGCTTTATATCATGGAGTGAAGAGGTTCAGCAGACCTGCACCACAATCCTGTAAGCCAGGGGTTGCCAACCCAGCACCTGCGGGTGCAAAGGCTTAATGGATTGTATTCCAGGATAGGCTACGTATCCTGAATGGCATGCTGGAGAAGCTTTAGCTGGGAACTTTGGGTGGCAGCCAGTAGTTTGGTTTCTCTCTAGACATGTCCTTTAGTAGGTCAGTCATGGTTACCTACTTTGACTTCTTAATCTGTTTCTTCACTCTCCCAGGTGAACATTGCAGTTTTAAGAATGGTTGGTGTAAATCCTATAGGAGTTTGTCCTTGTCTGAAGGTCTGGAGTAAATGTGGCTACATTTGATGCTTAGCTGACAATAGATCATGTGATACGCTCTTCATGGTAAGTATAGTAGTTTGTTGGTATCTGGCATAATAAGACAGTGTTTATATGCCAATTGAATAGTTGCACAGTGGTGTTCAGAAAGTGAACCTGCTGTGTAGACTTGTGAAGAATCAGTTTGATGATGAGGTGGAAGTTGCTCCAATTCTAGCTGTATTTCTCAAGGTCCCACCCCTCATACTGATTTCCCTCTCCTTTCTTTATGTACCCAGCTAGTCTGAATTCTAATGCCTCTTCTCTGCAAGGCTGTTGGGGTTGGGTTTTTTTGTTTTGTTTTTCTGCTTTGCTTCCTTGCAGAGGGCAACCCTCCCCTGCATGAGGTATAAAATACTCCCATCCTGATGCCCCAAAGTCAGCAGAAAAACTGGAGTTTTTCCAGGCCCAAGTACCACCTGAGATATTTGTACATATAATATACTGTATATCAAGCACTGTACTCCCTCTGAATAAAAGCAAAGAAAAATCATAGAACACACCAGTAAGCCAATTACTAAAGGAGCTGATCCTTTCAGCAAGGAATAATAATAATAATAATAATAATAATAATAATAATAATAATAATTTATTATTTATACCCCACCCATCTGACTGGGTTTCCCCAGCCACTCTGGGTGGTTTCCAACCCAATATTAAAAATGATACAGCATCAAACATTAAAAACTTCCCTAAACAGGGCCGCCTTCAGTTGCCTTTTAAAAGTAAAATAGTTGCTTATTGCCTTGACATCTGCTGGGAGGGAGTTCCACAGGGCAGGCGCCACTACCAAGAAGGCCCTCTGCCTGAGCTCCTAATCAGATTAATTTGTGAATAAAGGCCAAGTGTAATGCAAGCTTTGGTATTACGGCTGCAGTCCTAAGAACACTTGCTTGCTGATTTACATACATGCTCACCAAATATTACACAGGCTGCCCCAAGATGGGGGCTTAATATTGTAAATGGGTCAACAAAGCAGGTTGGTGGCAACAGGTTCTTTTAACTTTCCAGATTTTTCTTTGAAATAGTAAATGGAATTAAATTGGGGAAAAATATGGGCTGGCATTTTCATGCCAATGGTGTTGTATGTACTTCCTGCACAATTAGCACATATCCCACAATAATCACCCATCTGTAAGCACCCACAGATAAAAATAAGGGCATACGGGTTAACTGTACTTTCCCATAGTAAGAATCATCAAGGAAGCCAGTTCCCTGCCCCTGTTACATAAGGTTGCAGCCGCTTCTCGTGAGCTGTATTCTGCATTCATTTACTATGCACAAGAAACAACATTTTATAGAGAGCTTGAAAAAGAAGATGAACACTGCAGAATGACAATCTGAGACATTCACACTCGCAGAATTTTTACCGGTAACAAGGCATTCACAAAAGGGGAAAGAAGTGTCAGTGATTGATTAAAGCCAAGAAATGAGGAATGCTTCTGGTAAATAAAAGGTACTGTAAAGGTAAATGACCCCTGGACAGTTAAGTCCAGTCAAAGGCAATTATAGGGACGCGGGTGGCTCAGTGGTCCTGGTAAATAGGGGCAGCTGGAAGAACATAAGGGCTTAAGTTCCACTAAGCTGTGTTCTTAGAAAATAGGTGCAAGTTCAAAAGGCAAGTGGTTGAACTTAATAAAACTGCATGCTTAATAAAACCCATGGACAAGGGTTGCCATAATGGCATTTTTTCTCAGAGTTCTCTGCTGGCTTTATCACAAACCAGCCTTATCTTGCTAGACCTATTTGTTTCGCTGTGCTTGTTTTTCCACTGACTCCTAACATTTTCTAAATTTACTCTCCCCCTTTTGAATCCTCAGACAGCTGTGAAGCTCTGTCTCCCTAGTAGCAGTGTTGACAAAAACAAAAGTCACTAAGGCTGAAATCCTATACCCACCTGGCACTAACTCCCATTGAGCTTAATAGGTAAACATGCTGTAGCAGTGCAATCCTATATCTATTTGCTCAGAATCAGGTCCCATTGAATTTACATGGGCAAAGGACTGCAGATTTAATCAAGAGATTTAACAAACCATTGAAATTTAAAAATAAGTTAACATTAGCTGCTTTTTTTGACATAATTATATTGGCAGAGAAAGCTGTTTGGATTAGCTTGGTTAAAGTTTATTCAATCTGCCTGCAGGGTATGGGCTGCTGTTCTGCAAATGGGTATAAACATCGGGGTGGCAACAGGGTTGGAGTTGTTTTTCAGAAATGTCCTTCCTTGTAATGGTCAACCAAAACTTGGAAAGGAATCGTAAAGAAAGAATGAATCTGTAGATTTGCTAATCCTGTTTTGCTGACTTTGATCATAGCCATTCTGCCCTCAGAACATTCCAACCGGAGTTACATATTTAATTTTTCCAAGCCATGAAGCTGTTCAGTAACCCTCACCTCCCTGCAAAATTTTCTATACAGACTTTAAAATACAGTGAAATGACAAAAACAACTAGAGCTGTAGGCTGTTAATCCAACTTTCCCCTATTGATAACCTATAATGCACAGTTAAACAGCTTTGTCAGCTTGCTGGATGCGGAAGACATTTTATCTCAGTGTGAAGTTTAGTAGGCTAAAGTTCACGGAGCTGTGAACAAAGACTTTCCATTTGGTGTGTGGCAGCACTGAGATACTTTGCATTGCCTCCACAGCTCAAGTTTAGTGGGGGAAAGGTCATTTCTAGCGGCAGAGGCACTGAACAACATCCTCCCTGCTTCTCATATTTCGTAGAAGTCAGAGTACAGTATTTGGATCGCTTCCCCACTGCACTAAGCCTAGATGGTAAAAAATGTGTCTGCATCCAGAATAAACTTGCAGTAACAAACATTCATCTTCTGTAAACAGGAGGCAGCCTTCTGCATTTTTCTCTGGTTGTGGAACAGTTTACTTGACCCATTTGGAACACCCACAAACCTCTTTTTTAATACCCAATGTACCTGCATTTAAAATTTAAATATTTTTACCAGAGGTCCAAATGGAGGCAAAAAGTTATAAAAATCATTTCCCAGGCAGGCACAGCCTTTATGGGTCCCTTGCCTGTCCATATGGTAAATGTTGGGTACAATGAGCAGTGTATGCGCTGAAGACTGATGCAAGCATGACCACCTTGTGAATTGTTCAGTCTGGTGAGAAGGCCTCACCTCCTCTGAGTTAGCCAGGCTGATGTGACTTTGGAGTTTAGCAAGACTGGCACTAGTAGTGTGGCTGAACTTTATTTTTATTTCTATTTTTGGCCCCTTAATTTTGATTTTGCCCTGTTGTGTATTGTCTGGATTATCTCACTGAAGTACTGACAAGGGGATATTTATTGTATTATTTTTTTCTTATTTGACAGTATTGATAGGTTATGTTAATAAGCTTTTCATGCTTTTTCAAACATTGTTTATTTGGGTAATAAGTTGGAGGGTTTTTTTCTTAAGTTGTTCATAAATTTTACAAAACATAAATAAATTACCTTTCTAGAAGCTTCTAAGATTGTTGTTTGCTCTAGTAAAATGTTTGGCCCGATGCAAGACATGATATTCTCTATCTTTCTCCCTCTCTATCATATTTTGATGGTGAGAGCATCACCTAGCAAAGGCTTCTAGCATGCTTGCCTATACTTAAATAAGTATAATGCACCAAGAAAACTGGAACAGTCAGATAATGTCAGTCCTTCGCAGTCAGTTGACATTTCAAATGATGCACCTAAAGACCTTAAAGTAGAGGAGATTCTCAGAGAACACAACAAGATTATATAGGACAAGCACCAATTCACTCTTGCTGAGTAACAATTCATTTTGATTTCGTAACCTGTGAAGTGGTATGTTAAAAATAATGAACTTTAAGGAAACCCATGAAGAGTGTGATTATCAAAGCTTACTGCATCTGACCTTTGTTTGCTGACTTTTATTGTAAAGCAGTCAAGACAGATAATTTATATCATCCCTTTCCTGTACTTTTTAATGACCTTAGATTTAAATTTTTTAAAAATTGGATGCATCAAACAAAAAGTTAGTCTGCCAAACAAAATGAAGGCATCCTTATGTATTAGAACTTCTCAAGGTTGTTATTTATAAACAGTGTCTTAAAAGCTAAGCACATTTCCTAGCAGGGAAACATGACTCCTTGCCCTTATCCAGACATGCGTCATACCTGTTTTTGTGCATCCATTATGGCTCACTCTTTTTAAATAAAACTTCCTCTTTAAGGCTGCTTTTCAGAAATATTGAGTGCAATGTTTACCAACTGGTGCTGAGCAATGCATTTTCATTTGGCTGGCTCTGGCTGTGTGGAAATCCTATTGAGAAGACTGGTGGCATATGTCTATCAGCAAGGACCAGTAGACTGCCCCTGCTGATGAAAACATAAAAAACAAGGATAGATCCCCCCCCCCCCCAGGTCACAACCTGAAAAATGCATTATAGAATGAATTTCTATAATTTAAATATAGCAGGGAAGACTGTAACCAGATGACCTGGACGCTTGCTCACTGTGCTATCCATCTGGTAACAATTGATGGGCAACTTCAAGGCCCCTCCTTCTCTTTCTTCTTAGGGTTCTTTATGTTTAAATCAAACTTGGTTTGGACTTTCCTTCAAATAAATGAATCCTTTAAACAGAGGATACATGACCATCCTAAGTCAGGTGTGTGGGGGAGATCTAAATCAGGAGTCAGGGGCCCAATCTGGGTTGAATCCCCTGTACCTACTATTTACAGTACAGTAGTACCTTGGTTTTCGAACGTCTCGGAAGTCGAACGTTTCAGTTTTTGAACGCTGAAAACCCAGAAGTAACTGCTTCAGTTTTTGAACGCTTTTCAGAAGTTGAACGTGCCACGTGGCTTTCATATTGAGTTTTCCGTAAAATGCCTGTAGGAGTTGATAGCAGTCATTCATTTATATGGAAGAAAGTAAAAGGGAATACCAAAAGGCAACATTAGTCTGGTAACTTGTCCTTTCATGACCCTAATGTTTGGGGATGTGAACAGGTCTTCTCCCCGTGTGTCTCACTGATTGAAACCCATTTTTTCTCTCCCATAGAATTAAATGGGAAACTCTGAGAACCAAACCAATCTCTAGCTGCATTGCCTTCCCATAGGTTCCATTCCTTGGTGTGGTAGAATGCTGGGAGAGTGGGATGGAAAATTAGAAACTCATGTAATATACTTGCAACCTGTCTACCTGGTGGGTATGGTATTTCTAGGAGGAGGATTCATGTGCTCAGTGGGATCCTGACCATGTCAACTCTGCACAAAGACACGTTGCACTCCTTGCTGGATCCATGTCATTGTAGAGCAGGCCACTCAGTGTCGTGGATGGAGATAAGCTTGTGGAGCCTAGCTTTTGCCCTTACCACAACAGTGTCCCCTTTATACTTTTTCCTGTATGAGTGAATAGCAAATTTTGATCAGAGAATGGAAATGAGAGCACTTGAGGACATCACTGATGTGGGGGCTATGCCATGGAGGCTGTGTACATAGTAACTTCTACTCTGGCTCTAGTGTGTTATCATCACTGATTTTTTGAATCCTTGTATGCCGATCGTATGGTCGGCGGTTCGAATCCCCGCGGCGGGGTGAGCTCCCGTCGTTCGGTCCCAGCTCCTGCCCACCTAGCAGTTCGAAAGCACCCTTAAGTGCAAGTAGATAAATAGGTACCGCTTTATAGCGGGAAGGTAAACGGCGTTTCCGTGCGCTGCGCTGGTGCTGGCTCGCCAGAGCAGCTTTGTCACGCTGGCCACGTGACCCGGAAGTGTCTTCGGACAGCGCTGGCTCCCGGCCTCTTAAGCGAGATGAGCACGCAACCCCAGAGTCGGTCACGACTGGCCTGTACGGGCAGGGGTACCTTTACCTTTACCTTTATGCACAACATCAGCCATGATGTGGAACTATCCTGTAGTTTATTGAGAAATACTTCTGTTTGATGTTTCAAACCAAAAGAAAATCTGAAGCCACAGTCACTTCACAGTTGAGCTGAGGGTCTGTGTTTGAGACAGCCACTGCACATGTACAGATAACAGTGCATGCATAGGTGAATGAGAGTTTGTGTGGGGTTGCAGGGGCAGGAAAACTGAATGGGGAATGCACATTGGATGATGAAGGCACCCCCACTTCCTCTCTAGTGTGTACAACAATGTCCAAGTGTGACTTGAAATGCAACTGGTGGGGGTGAGAACAACCTCGCTGCATTTTCAGCTCCCAATGTGTACATAGCCAGAGTATCCCACTTGTTCCCATCTGCATAGAGCCACATGGGTTCTGTTTTTTGTTTACACTGAAGTGTGATTGAATGCTGAGAAACTGAAAATACAATGTAGGTAGATTTAAAAATATCTAGCTATTCGGTGTTTAGACCTTGTCATGGCTCCAATTAATTCCTGGTCCCAGCTCGACTAATTATGGAGCAAATTAACTTTCCACTTTAAAACCTTTCACATTTATTCAGTTCTCATTTTAATCCCTTACTGTTCTAAGTGAGACTGTCCAGAATTTTCCATCTCTGATTATATGTCTTCTGTTAATCTCCACTTTACATTTATTAATGGAAGTTTAGACCCATTTGTTTTAGTACATTCTGAACCCATTAGATGTTCAAGTGTCCTTTCAACTAATCTGGGAAGAACCTTATGCTAGACCTAGTAGACGTCAGTGAGTTGATTATTATGGTGCTTACAGGCTAATATTAGACCACTTGCACTCAGCTGCTTGATTGGAGGTTTTAAAAAATAGTGAGGCATGCCATTTGACAGACCTTGTCTGCACGTAGTACTTTTCCTGCATGAGGGAGCCATGTGGCAATAGGGTAAATCAAAAGGCCATGTTAAGAAAAGAAGACTTTAGTATTAGGCAGGTGACTTTTTTAAAGGACACATATTTTAATCAAACAGAGAGTTATAAATTCCAACATGAAAGTAGGGCATGTGTCCCACCATGTGGAGTCTTACAATCCAACATATAGCAAACTACTTGTATGTGATGAGAAAGCAGTTCATTTGAGAGGTAAAGTGTAAGCATTTCCCCCTCCAATTGATGCAAAATATTATAAAAATGACAAATCCACATTGCAGTAATGGTAAGGCTATCTTACCAGGAAAAGGAAAAGGTATCTGATGAAACTGGTAGATGGGGTCAAGTCTGCTTGTTTGTGGAAATGGAAGCCAGGAATAATTTAGCAAAAGTAACAACCAGATTTTTTTAAAAAAATATGAAACCACAAGGTTCTTTCTGTTAATATCTCCAGGAGACAAACAACCTGAAATTATTGAAGTTTTTAGATTTTCCATCGTAAAGGAAGTATCACTGATGTACATGGGCTTGTGTCTGTCAATACAGTGTTACTCAGACTGGCCAAAGGTTGCAAATTTTCCAGGATAGGCAGAAATTGCTGCCATAGTGTACTTTGCTTTTTAAAGCGTTAGCGACTTTCAAAGGACAGTTTAGTGCTGCTATATCTGCTGACGCCACCAGTCTGGACGTGAAATGGTATTGGTTATGAAAATTATTGCTGCTGTGTAGGCGACAGTAGCAACTTTGCAAATACCAATGATTCCTGTATTTGAAAAGATTACACATTTGTAATCCACAGCAGTTTGAGCACCCATTAAATATGAGTCAGGAGACTCATTCGCTTTATCACTGGCTTAAAGCGAGAGGAAGTGACACCGCAGCATGTAAGCCTTGAAATAACATTTTAACTCAGCTATTTCCAATTCCCTCTTTTATCTTCCACCCCTTTTTGTTCATAGTGTGTGTTGAATATTAAAAATAACTCATTTATTTGCAGAAATTAATTTTGCAGCCAAATTATATCCGTTAAACATTAGTGACAGCAAAGGTTAATGCAGCAGCAATCAGAATGTGCAAATGGAAAATATAAGCTGGTTCCTGTGGCAGTAATGAGGATACACAAGAAAGCTGAGTGCACACCTCACTTTTGTTAACCCCTCTTGTGTGTTCTGCATGGATTGTTCCTCATCTGCAGGATGCTGCATGCACAACTCCAGGGTTGCCAGACTTCCAGGTCCAGCCTGAAGTCTCCAGGTTTGGCCCCCTCCAGGTGGCAAGTGGAAGGCTTGAAGCTCTAGGTGGTCAAGAGTGCCTTTAATAAACTATATATTATTAAGAAGACTGTGAGTGCAGCTTACAAGCTTCAGCCTGGTAGGAGCTGGCTACAAATTATAGCATAGACATGTCCTCTATTTGATATTTTAAGTAGTGGTCATCAGATCTGCTTGGGGTTCATTGCATGATTGGAGTGATAAATATTGAACGTATGTCCCTATAGTAATGATGAATGAATGAATGAATCACTCAATCAATTTATTTCGGTCACTGACCAGAATGCAAACATATACAACAACAGAGAGCATATAAATATGAATAGATTAAAAGTAAGCTCTGCGAGCTGATACACAATAAATAATTCAGATATAAAACAGCTAAAATATATACTGTAAATTAAAACCTTGACCGCTAATTTAAAACATATTAAGACATTGGCCGTTAGAGTCATTCAGAGCTTATCTCCTTAATTTTATAGCAGCAGCAGCAGCAGCACAGAATTTAGCCACTTTTAAGGTAATATCTGGTTCCCTGTCTTCAGTTAAGTATTTTAAGTAGTAATAATCAGTTCTGCTTGGGATAATATTCTGGCATTGTTCCAGAAGCTTGCTGTTGCATCATGATGGTGGCACAACACCTCTGTCACTGTCACCTTGCATCTCTGTCTGTTGTAATAAGCAGTTAATATGGGATTATTTTATTTTATTTTTTGCTGAAAGGAAGCATAGAAGTGTAGGTTTGCTCACTGGCTTTACACACAGTGCAGCTGTAGCTACATTTCATCAAGCTGATATCTATTCAGTTGCGACTATATACATATACAGGATCAGGTGCCTGTCTGATAGCACACAAAGCATTAGTAAATAAGTATCACTGTGAGTTTCATTCTGTGTTCTATTTTTAACCTTTCACGGCCATAGCAAAGGGAAACAGGTGTGAAAACAACTACCGCTTAGGCAGCTCATCTTCATTCAAGCAGGATAAGTGTAAACAGATATGCCTTCCATTAGGGGAAAACCCAATAAAGCCAAATGGCATGAAATCACAAGTATGAGCTCAAGCAGACCAAAATCTAACTCCTTGGGGAGCCTTGTCAGCAATATCCCATTTCACCTCAAATAGGTGTTATTAAGAATGTGCTTTGGGGAGCCACAGAAAAGCAGTATGTAGTGTTAAGTTATGGCAATGCTTCCTGAAGAAAGAGAGAACAGTGTAACAGATTGAAACAAACAGATGTTCCCGACCTGGAGGCGAAGGATAATGTCAGAATTTTATGCTCACAATTTGCAAAGATGCTGAGTGGAATGTACTGTTTCTGATCTATGAAGTTTCTTGTCAGGGAGGGTTCTTCCTAGGCCCCAGTGGCCCCAGTGCTGTGTTCCTGCCTCACTGCCCTAGGTCAGGGATAACAAATGTGGTGCCTCCAGATGTTGTTGGACTCCAACTTCCATCAGCCACAGCCAGTGGTTAGGGATGATGGGAATTGTAGTCCAACATCTGGAGAGCACCCCGTTGACTGCCCATGACCTACACACTGGTTCCAGTGCAGTGAATTAACATTTTTGTTACCCTACCCATCTATCCACAAACTTCCTTGTTTGCTGAAATATTTACTGAGAACAATACATCTTCAGAACTTATACCTCTCCCTATTAGGCAATGACTTTGTCACAATTTGAGATTTTTCTTAAATCATTTTCCTAAAGAAATTTCATAGAGGAATTAGGACTAGCCTGACACACTTGTCCACAATGTGCTGCTGCTGCTACTACGCCAACAATTGTCAGGTGATACAAGGAGCCAATAGGATTCCATCTGGACTAGGAGAACCTTTAAAATATTATAGGATCTGTGACAGAGTACTGCCATAGTTTACTTAATGGATAATTTGTGTCAAAGAAGTACAGGCAACTCCCAATTTACCCCGCCCCATTCTGCCCCTTTTTGTGATGTTCCTGTGACTTCTTGGGTCACTTTTGGGTTTAGCGTGATGTGTGTGTGTGTGTGTGTGTGTGTGTGGTTGCACTCATATCAGACTCGCCTAAAATAGTCGCTTCCTGTAGTCTTAAAAACCCCAGCAAACTTCAGTGTCTAAGCATTAAATATATGCCTGCAGGTATCAGACTGGGACAAGAGTTCCCCTAGGGTTGCCCTACCATTAGGCAGAGTGAGGTGGTGGCCATAAGTGGTAGCTGTAAGTTGTAGATAGCAGTGGCCATCTCCCTGATGACTGGGCTTTCCCATTCTCCTGAGCCAGTGGCAATATTCATTGTGATACATGGTTGCTATTGGCCTGGACTGGTCTGACTTGCCTAATAATATATGTTAAATATGTGTACCTACTTAAATGCGGCAGCTTTGGTTCAGAACACAAGCTTTCCTCCAAAGAGTGATACCATTTTAACAAAAATGTAATCCAAATAATTTCCAGTGTGACAAACAAGCAGATACTGGATTCATGTGGCCCTTTGTGTGTGTGTTTTTTTGGGGGGTGGGGTGGGGGTGGGAATCCCCGGCTGATTTTTGCAGACTCTTTGCTTTCCCTCTCAGCTGTTTCCTTTCAAACATGTTTAAAATAGCTGACTTGGGCAGTGTTTGGTTTGGGAAGAAAGGTTTCTGTGACACTAGAGCCTCTAGTGGAAATGTTTGCATAGTGCACCTTATTTTGTCTCGGCCTCTTGTGATACACCACCGTATTTTTCGTCCCATAGGACGCTCCGTCCCATAGGACACACCTATTTTTTGGGGGGGGGAAATAAAGGAAAAAATTTTCCCCTTTATTTCCCCCCCCAAACCAGGTCGGGGAAACCAAACCAGGTCGGGGAACAGCGGGATGGCGGCGCTGCGCCTCCCCGCTGTCCCCCGAGCTTGTGGGGCTGGCCGATATCTGCCCGAAGGGGCGATCTGCTTCAGCGCGCCTCGTGCTCCGTGCAGCAGGCTGCTATCCGCAGCCTAGGGAGCCCTGCGGGAACTCCTGCAGGGCTCTCCAGGCTGCGGATGTCTGCCCGGCGCGCGGGGCGCTCTGCTTCAGGGTGCCCGTGCGCCAGACGGCAGGCTGCTATCCGAAGCCTAGGGAGCCCTGCGGGAACTCCCGCAGGGCTCCCCAGGCTGTGGATGTCTGCCCAGCATGCAGGGTGCTCTGCTTCAGGGCGCCCCGCGGGCCGGGCGGCAGGCTGCTATCCGCAGCCTAGGGAGCCCTGCGGGAACTCCCGCGGGCTCCCCAGGCTTGCTGATAGCTTCCTGAAGCCTGGGGAGCGAGAGGGGTCCTCTCGCTCTCCAAGCTTCAGCGAAAGCCTGTATTCGCCCCATAGGACACAGACAGATTTCCCCTTCATTTTTGGAGGGGGAAAAGTGTGTCCTATAGGGCGAAAAATACGGTATATTTTAGAGTGAAGAAAATGAAAGAAAAGGAGGCCCATATGACTAGTAGAGATTATGAGCAGGGTTGTCCACCCATGGTCCACATCAGCACCATACATTTAAAGCACTGTTATACCCCATTAAAAATCATGGCTTCCCCCAAAGAATCCTGGGAACAGAAGTTTTTTAAGACTGCTGAGAGTTGTTAGGGAACCCCTATTATCCTCAGACAGCTACAATTCCCAGAATTCCCTAGGAAGGGAGATTGATGGTTAAACCACTCTGGGAATTGCAGTTATGTTGAGAGAATATGGAGTCTTCTTACAACTCTCATCCCCCTTAACAAACTACAGTCCCCAGGATTCTTTGCAGGAAGCCATGACTGTTTATAGTTGTATGCCACTGGTTGAAATGCATAGTGCAGATGGGACCCAAGTCCAGCTTAAACAAAAGAAAAAGAACCCTGAGAAGGGAGGGCAAGAGAAGTCTTGAAGTTGCCCATCAACAGCACTTGGACAGAGCACTGTCCAATTCACAATTCTCCCCACTATGGGGAGGTATAATGTATGACTTTTAAATCATAGTCATCCTATATCAATGTGCATCTCACATGGCAGAGTGCGGTTGAGTTCATGTCCAGCTTACTGGTTTCCCACAGGCTGGAAGGGCAAACAGAGGACTGCACACTACAGCATTTAGTGTGAGAACAGAACCCTAGACTAGGTGGGCCATTGGCCTGATCCACGCACCACCACCACCTGAGGTGGCTCAGGGAAGCCCTGGAAGGTGCCGGCAGGGGAAAAAAAAGAATCCAGAGAGGAGCAGGCAGTGGCAGCAGCGGTCCTGTTCTTTCCAGGCAGCACGCAGGTAACAAGCACAGGAATCAGTGAGTGGTGCACTCTTCGCGGGTCCAGGTCTGTCACCTCTCTGCAGCCCATCACCTGAGGTAATGAGCCTAATGGGTGGACCAGCCCTGATGCTGAACCACTGCCAGTGCTGAAATCAGATTTGGCTGACTGGTCAGTTTTTTGTACATGGAATGAGAGGAGGCACCATCTTGTCATTCACCTGAGGTAGCGAAATGTCTTGGGATGGCCCTGAAATGAGCCTTGTTTCTCTCCTAAACATTGGAGTGCTGTGAAGATGAAGTTCTTTATGGAAGGAAATATGAGAAGGAAGTAAGCAAAATGCCTTGCCATGATTCCCTCCCCCCCCCCCCCCCGGTTATGGCTGCTGTGTGTGTGTGCACGCACACATTTGTGGTGCATTACTAAGAATTCATGGGAGGGAGGGAAAATTGTCCAATAGTCTCTTCTGATAAATTTCAGCTTGCTTAATGTTGAACAAAACACATTGGTTAGCTCATATTGGTGAACGAAGGAAACTGTAGGCCAAGGGAGGAGAACTGGCAGGAGCAAGGGCTAGGCCTATATTATTCAAATAACAATATTGAATAAAAATAATATTAAACAATATTAAAACTAGATCAACAGGTGCACCCAGAACTCTCCACCCTACATGTAGATCGTAAAAACTGTGTGTGTGTGTGTGTGTGTGTGTGTGTGTGTGTGTGTGTGTGATTTTCCTGAATATTTTTGTGGGGTAGGGGAGGAGAGGAGAGGAAAACAAAAATTACAGGCATAGAATAACAGATGGAGGGAAGGCGCAACCTCCAAGTCATTTGCAGAGAGTTGGCTTTGAAGATGGGACACCCAGGTTCAAATTTCACCCAACCCCCTCTCCACATTGTGATCTGCAGCAGTTGCAGCTTTCAGTCAGCTTGTGCTGAGTGCTAACTTCCAGTTAGCACCACAGGGAGGTGGTTTTGTGTGTTCATGCAATGCAGTGTATACAGCAGTGGTGGAAAACCTCTGGCCTGCAGGCCTAATGAGGCCACTAGATCTCATTATTTGGCCTTCTGGGCTGTCACACATCTGATGTCATATTTGCTGTCAGGTGTGGGGCATGAAGACGTAGCTTTGCTGGGCTGTGTCCTTGCAAGCACTGTTGATCAGCTGATTACAGCAGCTCTTGCAAAGGCACTGGCTGCTGTCTTTCTGAGCACCCATCTTTTCCATTCTAGTTTCAAAAAAATTGCAGGTAAGTCAACAAACCTCTTCCTTGCTCTGGGCCTTTGTGAGTATGGGATTCTGGCTTAGAAGAGCAAACCTCTTACAACTTGATTTCCGAGCTGAGTCTGGTAATCAGGGCAAGGAGCTGGAAAGCGTTGGAAGAGCAGCACTGATGGAAGAACAATGGTATAAGGACAACACTAGGTCTCTATTCAGATAGTCAAGCAGGACTAAATGTTGTAGTGTGGAGTCCTCTGTTCCGTGTTCCAGCCAGCCATGCCCTCTTCTGTAATACTTCATTCCATCCTCTTCCATGAAAGATTTGAAGGCCAAGGATAAAAGATTGAACAATTATCTAGGTTTCCCCCCATTTCTGCCCATTTTCTTCAGGCCTTCACATCCCTATCTCCCACCCGGGTTTCTGCCCAATCCCCCTCCCAGCATTCTGTGGGCTGTTTCAGAGAGTCCCTCCCTTAGGTTTTTGTACTTTAGCAAACTTTAATGCTCCCCTCAACCTGCTGATATCTCTTGTGCTTGGATGGTGCTAGTTTGGCTGCATATGCAACAACATTCACCTCAGGGAATCAGAAATAAAGGGAATAACTTGGAGATATTGTGATAGCTTGTTTGCATTTAATGCAGCTCAGATCCCCACTGACGTCAATGAGATCGCACTATCAACCTGTGTTTTTAGCCTGCTTACGTCTGAGAGCTAGTGACTGACTTGAGTCCTCAGGTTTCAGAGCTGACAAGATTGACAACGTGCTTGATGTCTCCAGCGGAGAAAAGGTCATAGATCACACACCCCACTTTAAATGCTGTCTTTTTCCATATTCATATTACATATAGTAATGGGTGCTTTTTCTCCTTCCTAACCTATCACAGTTTATATGTGAAAGGTCATAGACAGCATAGATGTTACAGATGAACTGCCAGAACATGATACTTGGCTAATGTAAGGGGTGTCCTTCATGCTGCCTTCCAAATGTGTCAAGTGCTGTCTGTGCAAATAAAGACAGCATCTCAGTCTGGGATTAAATGATCGGGTACATGCAAGTTTCAAGGAACATGCCACGAATCTGAAAAACACTAACTTGGCAAGTAAAGAATTGGATGTCCGTGGCTGTTTGTTGAACCAACTTCACAAAGGTGTTGGTAGAGTAACAAGTTTAGAGCTCCCTGGCAGGGCTCTCAAATCACAGGCCTGTAGCAGGGTATTTCAAGGGAAGAGAGGAAAGAGGGATTCTGGGCTGTACTTAAACGTGCAGCGTTTAATTCACTGCGGCTATAAAATGACCACTCATTCTTCAGGAATAATGCTGCCAACTTATATTTGTGTAGAGCAATGTCTATGGTTTTTTTTTAATGGTAAATATATTATTTTAGTTGTATTTTATGTTTTAACCCTGTATACGAGCTACATTGGGAGAGCATGCCCAGAAAAATAGCATAAAAATACTGGAGACTTATTAAATAGTGAATGATGGCTTTGATCGAAATGCTTCTCCCTTTGTGCCTGCTTATTGCCCCAAAAGGAAAGCTTCTGTTGGTGTTAGCAGAAACGCTTCTCCCAGAGCGAATAAGTGGCACAGTTTGTAACCCTGGAGACAGATTCCTTGTCGTCGGGGTGAGGACAAAAACTCTGAAGCAGAAGGGGAAGGACATGCAGGAACACCCCCAGAAGCATATCCACCGGGTGAGTCATTAGCACCTGTGGCACAGGTGAGGATGTAGTGTTGCCATTCTCAGATTTGGTGGACTCTCATGGCGAAGACCCGGTTAGACCAGAGGTTCCCCTGATCAGTTACAGTAGAAGAATTCTAGAGAAGGCTGGGCACTTTGAAGTGAAGCTGCATCTTGCAGCACAGGTGGTGCCAGTAATCAGGCTGTCGCTGCTTTTGCTCCTATAGAAGGGTTCCGTTTCAGCTTGTTTCTTGTTGGAACAACCAGCCTTACCTTGTCCTTGCCTGAGATCGGTGCTCGCCATATCAAGCACATGATGCTGCACTTCAGATTGGGACTGCTATACAGCAAAGGGCTAAAGCCTTACCCCTTGCCATGGAACTGCTCCCCCCCCCCTGCACTGGTTGCTATTTAATTTTTAAAAATAACACAAGGGTTAACAAAACGATTAACACCATGTCTAGTTTGGCCTTCAGTGACAACTGACCTCAATGAACCCTGAGTATAAGAGAATATCTTTCTGATCAGGATTCAGGTGGAGGTATCCATGGCCCAGTCAGGGCTTGGCAAAGATATTTTGCTGCCTGAGGCAAACAAGCTGCCCATGTACAAAAGCACTTTGACACTGGCAACAGATAGTTTACGCCCAGTGTAGCTGAGCACAGCAGGCTAGCCCACAGGGTGCAAGGCAGGCCACGCAGCACACAATACTCTGCCCCTCAGAATCTGCCACCTGCCTAATGGTAGGGCTGGCCCTGGCCCAAGTCACTTCCCATCCCCATTATCAAAAGTCAGTCAAATCCATGCTTTAAAACCCCCACAAAAACATTTTATGCTGTCTTTGAAATATCTGCATGGCTGTGACAGGTTTCAGGAGGTAATTGATTCCCTCTGTACATCTCTCCCACACTACCATTAAACACATTTAGATCCACCCATTGGCTTGTTGTTGTCGTAGATGCTTGTGTGGTGCAGCGGTGGAGATAATGACATGGTGCATGGCTCATTGTCTTCTTTAGCTTCCAGCCAAGCAAGCTGTGGCCAGTTGGGTTATATATAGAAACAATTAAGATGCCGGATTCTTTCAGCCACTGGATGTAAGAAAACAGATCCTATCTCACACCACTGAAAAATACCGGTATTTCAGTGACAAAATACAGGTGCTTTCTTCACCAGACCCCAAACCTTTCCTTCAAGGAGATAATAGTAATATATATATATATATATATATATATATATATATATATGCACGCGCGCGCGCGCACGCACACACACACACACACAGTGCTAGGCTTTGACACTATCTTTTTGACCTAGTCAACTCAACCAAATATTATTTTACTGTGTTAGTTTCATCCAGCAAACTTGCTTTCGAATGGGTCACTGCCGACACTTTGCTTGCATGTTACCTGATGTGCCTGCTCTATGGTTGCTCTAACAACCTGGTGGATAGCATGTCAATTCTTATTTGGCTAAGAACAAATGATAAATACTATACAGAGATCCACATTTAGTTGCCACTGCTCAGTAATTATCTATAAACAAATCACGAGAGAGTGCTGTGTGAGAGCCTCATGGTGGTATATAGCTGTGAACTTGAATTCTACCATTTATTAACTTCTAACAGCAGAAAAGTTGGCTATTCTTAGTAGAAGCAAATTCCATATCCTGCAATATTAAGTAACCTCTACAGCACTAAAACACGTATTGAGCCTGCAAAAGCAAGGAAGGAGGTCTTTTACTGTAGTGTAGGGGGTTAACATATATTTCCAGCAGATTGCATCCTATGTACCATGCTAGTAGCAACCTTCATGTCCACAGGGGGCAGGCATCGTCAGAGTGGTAAGCCACCCTAACCAAGTAAGTTGAAGATATAGGCATGCTACCTCTGTCCATTGCCCATAGGATAATATATCCACAGCACATCTCCTTGGGCAGCTTTCTCCTTTACTTGTTCTTCCTCTTCCTTGATCATCAGGGGTTTGTTCCTCTTTTACACACCATGTGAAAGGAAGAAGTAGACCATGCCCACAATTAAGCTCCTGTGGTTCTCTTAAGCAACCACTCTGTTTGTACTGTTTGCATGGTATACTGTAAAAGTCCACACATGCAGTGCAAATTGTGTATGGGGATCTCAGCAGGAAGAACATTGACAAATGATAGCACATGCACAGTCTCTTGACTTTGAGTCAGGACTAGACAGATGCACTCTCTTCCCTGTAGACTTGATGAACAGTGACAATATATATGTACCTGTGCTTTTGTATGTTTAGGACAAAGAACAATGAAGGGAAAATGAAAATATATGCATAATGAAGCCAGAAGGTTTAAGTGGGTATTTACAAGACTAAGCAGAGATTTATGAAAAATAAGCATTTCCTTTTGAGTGACTGCTGGCTATGATTTTTTACAAGAAAGATGAATGATTCATGACAGAACAAGAACATGTACAATCATGGCCTAATAATTGTGTGCACAGTCTATTTGCATTTATAGGACCACATTAAGTTAATGGGTTCTAAAGCTGATTCTTCAAATGATTAAGAATAAAGATTTGCTTTCTGCTTGATGCCAATGCTAGTATTAATTTAGTTGCAAAGCCACTGTACTGCATAGAAGTAGTTAAAGGGAATTTCATATTGTTATGACCTTGCCATTCTGTTGTACCAAGTGAAGGGAGAGAGCTTGTATAGCATACATTGATGCTGAACAACAAATGTATCTTTGATGGCCACTGATGTTAATCTCTTTCTGAAACACATTGTAGAAGGCACCTTGGTGCCATATATACTTTCAAGGTGAAGGCTGAAAGAATTGTATGTTGTGAATTTGGTTCCAGATTTAATCCCCGTCCAACTGATCCAAATGTCTGTGCTTATTTTGTGTCACAAATGCTGCCACCTACAAGGATTCACCAGCTGGGGTCTTAAAACCCATTATTGTCTTCTTAATATTATTAATAGATAACATTATCTTCTAAACATCAGAAAGGACCTGGTCATTTACAGCTTTCAACTTGTTACAATAGTGTAGTGAATTATTACACTGCCATCTAGTGACAGAAGATTCCAGGATGTCAGATGCCTACTATTTTATACTCTACTACTGCTTGTTGAGAATAAGGGTTAGTAAGGTATAAGGCAATGCAAACAAAAACTGCATACCAGTGAGAGAGTAGACGTTATTGGACTACAGCTCCCATCACCCCTGACTATTGGTCATGCTGGTTGAGGCTGATAGTCTAACAACCTTCTGGAGGACATTGTATTGGCTCCCCCTGCACTGGGCCAACTATCTCACAGCCTCAGCCCCACTCCCAATAACCGGCCTACCTTAGAGGAAGAAGGATCCAGCTGGTGAAGAGGCACAGTCTCAGATTGCTTGGGGAAAACCTTGCAGAGGAATTGGACTTAGGCAGCTGTGGGGAGTCAGGGACCTTCAGTCTTAGCAACTGCTTCATGGGGGAGATGAGTCGCTGTGCTCATGACACTCCTGTGCAGATCTTGTTTTTGTTAATAAACTCCAAATTACTGCTGGTTTGCTCCTGTCACCTATTATACGAAATTATAATATACATCCATTACTCCTCCCAATTTTGTGGAAACAGAAGTATGAGTGTTTAGGGAACATACTTATTAGGGCTCTGAGAGGCAAGAGTGAAATAATAATATTTATACAGTGCATTTCAAATGTTTGAAGCATTTCGTATATACTATGTGTGATGCTTACAGGAGTTCTCAGGTTTTCCCCAAGCTTACTGAGACTGTGCCTCTTCCCCAGCTGGACCCTTCTCCCTCTAACCACTCATTGTCATCCTACCACCAATGAACCTTCTTCCCTTGGGGTTCCCCAGCTGCTGCCTCCTACCATTCCTCTGCATCCAACCGGTCTGTGACATCAGGCTATTTCTAGGGTTGCCATACGTCTGGAATTTCCCAGACATAGCCGGAATACTGTAGTTGGAAGCAGTGACTGGGCTGAAATCGCTGAAATGTTAGGGACGTTTCTCTATCCTCCATACATATAAGCAAGAGGCATCATGGGAGTTCAAGAGTACCTTCCAACCAGACACAAAGGAGTGTGGCCTGGGGAGAATTCTTAGGGCCAAATAAACAGGCCTGGAATGCCACATTTAGCCCCTGGCCTGAGTTTTGCCGCTCCTGCTTTACATCACCTTAACAGAGTCTCACAGTTGCCTGATTCCTTTGTGTCTACCTGATTCATGGTCTGCATTGGTTAGGCAAATCAGTGACATGATGCTGACTGTTTAATTCACTCATCTGCCACAGGATGCTGAGTGCTTTAACCAGGGTAACCAGATGCATACCTGCCAACATTTCACCAATGAAAATAGGGACGTCCCATTCAATAATGATAATTTTCCTATTTATACCCCACAGATCTTACTGGGTTCTCCCAGCCACTCTGGGCAGCTTCCAACATATATAAAAACAAAGCATTAAACATTAAAAAACCTTCTCTATACAGGATTGCCTTCAGATGGCTTGGTGGTCGGATAACTCCATACCCTCCAACATTTCTCCAATGAAAATAAAGACGCCCTAAGGAAAAGTGGGACATTCCAGATCAAATCAGAAACCGGGATGGCTTCTCCAAATCAGGGAGGTCCCTTGAAAATAGGGACACTTGAGGGGTTTGCAGATGAGTCAAATAGCTCAGGAGGGTTCACTTTGATTTGGTGGTAATGACTAAATGCAATGCATTGCTATAAATAAAAATATTGTTCGGCAGCTTTTGTTTATCGTTAGGCGCCACACTCGTCGCTGCGGTGCGGGGCCTGCTGATAATTTGTTTTGCAGCTACTCCTAATTAACTATGGTGTCTCTACCTTTTGCCAGGCGCTTTTAAACAATTTCCCTCCTATGCCAGCAACTTGACAGGAAGTTAAGAAAGGAAGCTCGCAAGGCCCAGATTACACATAAAGCCTGCAGGCAGCTGACAGGCAATTATGTCTAATAAGGTGTTATGAAAACCACAGCACAGCAGGTGCAGCAAGGAGGAAGAGACAGCCCCCTGCTGGGTTTGCATAGAGATCAGAAGGAAAGTTAAGGGATAGGAACCGAAAAAACACATAAAATATGAAGCGCCGAGGAAACAGGACATCCTTAAAGCGGACGCAACCATTTGTAAAAGGTCCCAGGGTTCAAAAATACTAAGATGTTGCATTGGACACCTCTTAATTCTAGATACAGTATGTTTTTTGTTGGGTCTCCCAATATTATTCAAGGCTCATTTATTTAGGGCTAGTAACCACAATAGCTATAGTCTGCCTCCATGGCAGGAGATAGTAATATTTTTGAATACTTTTGAAGAGGAGATAGATACGATAACCAGCTTTCTTTCTCCTGCTCTGGAGGGTAGGACCTGAACCAATGGATTCAAGTTAAAAGAAAGGAGATTCTGACTAAACATCAGGAAGGAGCTGTTTGACAGTGGGAGGTTGTCAAATCTTCCTTGCAGGTTTTTAAGCAGAGGTTGGGTGGCCATCTGTCATGGACACTAGTTGAGATTCCTGCATTGCAGGGGGTTGGACTAGATGATCCTCGGGGTCCCTTCCAATTCTATGATTCTCTGGATATCAGTTGCTCATTTATTTAGGGTTTCACCCATGAGGGCTATGCTCTGCCTCCAAGGTCGGAGGCAGCAATTCTTCGGAATATTAGTTACTGGAAACCACAGGAGAGGGGAGTGTTCTTGTGCATAGCTCCTGTTTGCCTGCTTTCCCATAGGCATCTGCCTGACCACTGTAAGAACAGGATGTTGGGCTAGATGGGCCATTGGCCTGATCCAGCAGTGATTTTCTTACGTTCTTATTTTTTCGCGGCCTTTTCAGAGAATGGCAGCTGTGGCCATTTTGTCAGTTTCCATGCACTGGCTGTCCGTGTAACAATATGGGCCTGTGCTAGAGCCAGCACAGGTGTGCATCTTGCTGTTGCAAGAGCTTGGAAGGAGGTATACAAAAAGCATATCCAAATTGATTTTGCATGTGCCATTGATAAACAGATGATCATTAGTGAAGTGAGAGCTCCGGGACAGAACAGGAGGTGCCATGCTCAATCCTTGGCAGAGGTGGGGAACATTTTTCAGCATGAAGACTTCATTCCCTTCTGGGGATCACATGCCAATGGTGGGCGGAGCCCAGGGCAAAGGTGGGCGGAGCAATTAATGTGAACATTACCTTTGTGCAATAGGCTAGTTTCTACACACAGTCACATGCCCCTCTCTTTCCCCTACCCAGGCAAGAGGCCTTCAAGGGCACATTTCAGCCAGGCAAAAACACTTCACGAGGGCCAAAGCTAGGCCCTGAAAATCCCTGGCATGTTCTGGTTTTCGGGTGTAAAAATGGCATCAGGAGGAGTTTTGCCAAATTGGATGTATGGCAGCATGATGGAAAAAGCAGCTCCAGAAAGCTCAACAACTTTGTGGGTGTCAGGAATTTTACTTTTTCAGATATGGAAACCCCAGCCAAAGCAAGACTGGGAGGGGTGTCACCTGGAGAGAGTCCCCAGGGCCAAATAAAGAATCCTGGGAGGCTGCATTTGCCCCCCACCTGGACCTGAGGCAGGTAACATTTACTGAGAAATATTTCTGTTTGAGGCCCCAGAGAATGGCTGTTAATCACAGAATCATAGAATTGTAGTGTTGGAAGGGACTACGAGGGTCATCTGGTCACAAGCATTTGTACAAAGCCCATCTGTTTCCTCCCAGTTCATCATGGTGGCGCATGAATGCTGATTTGCAGCATGCATGAGCGTTATCACATCTCTCCCCCTGGAATTTTAGCATAATTAGCTGACTGACTATTGAAGTGAGAGTGGATGCTCTGTGACACCATTGCTTGGGCATTCCTTTGGTCTATCTTTTCACATAATCAAGGGTGTAGGACGTTCTAGTGACGTAGCAGAGGACAACTTAGTAGGACACCTAAAGGAATAGGACTTGATGGAATGGTTTAGACAGGAAAGCAGTTACATCAGAGAAGATGTTTAGCATTGCTAAACCATCACTATACTTCATGTAATACTTCACCCAAAAATCATTACATGGAAACAGACAGCTTTAATCTCAGCACTGAAAACCTGCCAAGTAGAAATTTGTATGATATTTAATAGCGCCATCTGGTGACTCCTCCTCAGTATTACAAAGCAATGAATTATAATATGCTAAGTACCTTCTCTTGTGGCCAGGGACCTTGGGCTCAGAGATCGGTTGGGATCAGGGCCGGACGCAGGTGGCGCTGTGGGTTAAAGCCTCAGCACCTAGGACTTGCCGATCGAAAGGTCGGCGGTTCGAATCCCTGCGGCGGGGTGCGCTCCTGTCGTTCGGTCCCAGCGCCTGCCAACCTAGCAGTTCGAAAGCACCCCCAGGTGCAAGTAGATAAATAGGGACCGCTTACTAGCGGGAAGGTAAACGGTGTTTCCGTGTGCGGCTTTGGCTCGCCAGAGCAGCGATGTCACGCTGGCCACATGACCCGGAAGTGTCTGCGGACAGCACTGGCTCCTGGCCTATAGAGTGAGATGAGCGCACAACCCTAGAGTCTGGCAAGACTGGTCCATACGGGCAGGGGTACCTTTACCTTTACCTTTAAGTACCTTGTCTTGTGGCCAGGGACCTTGGGCTCAGAGATCGGTTGGGATCAGGGCCGGATTTAGGTTTGATGAGGCCCTAAGCTACTGAAGGTAATGAGGCCCTTTATATGTCCAGCTGTCATTTGCCAACAACAAATTGTCATTTTTTGTGTTGAATATATGCTACTGTATATGGTAATTGATGGACCTAAAGCCATTTGCACATACAGAATGCAGGCACCCTATATATAGAAATGAGAAAACCAGTGATATTTTAGGGAGTAGACTAGCAGGCAGGGCCCATTACTTACATCATAGGAGCCTACACAACACAAAACACTCTTGCTGTATGTAGGTTTTACAGTGGTGCCCCGCAAGACGAATGCATCGCAAGACGGAAAACCCGCTAAACGAAAGGGTTTTCCGTTTTGGAGGTGCTTCACAAGACGAATTTCCCTATGGGCTTGCTTCGCAAGACGAAAATGTCTTGCGAGTCTTGCCATTTCCCCCCCCGCTCCCCCCCCTTTTCAAAGCCGCTAATCCGCTAATAGCCTTTTAGCAGCTTAGCCGCTAATCCTTTAATAGCCACTAAGCCACTAAACCGCTAATAGCGCTAATCCTCTTAGCCGCTAATGGGGTTGCTTCGCAAGACGAAAAAACCGCTAGACGAAGAGAATCGCGGAACGGATTATTTTCGTCTTGCGAGGCACCACTGTATTTTATTTGTTTTTTATCTTATATTTTGGAAATGTACATCCAGTTTTTTCCCCTTTAATTTTTTTTGGGGGCCCCAAGAGAGTGGGGCCCTAAGCTATAGCTTGTTTAGCTTATACGTAAATCTGACACTGGTTGGGATGCCTGTGTTAACATTTAGCCTGTGGATGTTTAAATGTGCTTTGGAAGGCACCCCCCCCCCCAGTGCTTCCTGCAGTAGTTTAAAAGCTGACTCATGTATATTATAGTGGTTGCACACAACTGCTAAATTAGGGGTAACATGAACATAGTGTTACTAAGGTTGTGCACCACCCCAATGGTAGCAGAATTCCAGGGACACCCAGGCACTTACCCTGGGTCTTATTTCCATTGGGAATCAAGATGCCATGGAGACTTTCATGTCTTTAAGAAATATGGTGTATAATTAACACATACAGTGGAACCTCGGGTTAAGTACTCAATTCGTTCTGGGGGTCCGTTCTTAACCTGAAACTGTTCTTAACCAGAAGCACTACTTTAGCTAATGGGGCCTCCCGCTGCCGCCGTGCCACCAGAGCACAATTTCTGTTCTCATCCTGAAGCAAAGTTCTTAATCCGAGGTACTATTTCTGGGTTAGCGGAGTCTGTAACCTGAAGCAACTGCAACCCGAGGTACCACTGTATTTACAACCTGGGTGCAGTTGGGAGAACTGCAGTGTTTATAGCATTTGCATCTCAAGAGGACTTTGTCCTTCAGCGTTGCATTCAGAAGCTCTCTACGCACCATCTCTGTGCTTCTGCCCCAATGTCAGGGACCAGCAGGACACTGATGAATGTGCACCAGGAGAAGTGGGACTGGAGTCTGATTTGGGAGAGGGAGTCAGAGATTTGTGGTGACCTGTACCAGCCAGGAAGCAACAGTCAGAGGCAAGGGATGCTACAGAGCTGGAAGGTGGAGCACAGGATGGATCAGAAGAAGAGGACGAAGAGAAGCAAAGGACTGGGTGCTTCCTCACCTTCTCCTGTACCATTGCCTCCCAGAACCAGGAGGGGATTGTGTTTGCTGTTGATAGATAGGGCCATGATTATTATACTGTAGAATTCATTGCATGGTTTGAACTAGGGTTTGAACTATTGACAGTTTTGTTAGTTATTATGCTCTCAATATGGACCATTTCTCATGTTTTTAAATTGTTCTGGCTTTTGTTTAAGCCACATTGAGACCTCTGGTATAAGGTAACAGGCAAGTTAAATTAATAAATAAATTACTCACTTACATACACAGCTAAACCTGGATTTATTGAGATACAAAAATAGAAAAAAATGATGTTGTTGTTTGATGGTCTGGCCATCAGGAGTGTCTGGTTTCAGAGATTTGTTAATGACTTGTTCCCCCTGTGTGTTCATATAGAATTAGTTTTTTTACATGGAGCAAAAAATTCATAACTATGTATTCATAAACAGCATCTTCCTCAGAAAATCACTAATAATGTAACATTAAAATCCTCATGAGCCTGACCAAACTGCGGGAGGCAGTGGAAGACAGGAGTGCCTGGCGTGCTCTGGTCCATGGGGTCACGAAGAGTCGGACACGACTAAACGACTAAACAACAACAACAAAAATCCTCAGGGTTGAAAAAGAAAAAAAAGTCACCAGCTATGTACATGCGACACAATTATACATAAATTAACCAGTAATTCAAAGCATGTTTGGAGAAAAATATATAAAGTCCCTGCAGCTAGGAGAATTATGTTATCTTCGCCGCTCTTTTGAGATGAGTAAGCTGTCACATTTCTTTGCTACACACTTTTATCTCAGCCTTGCAAGTGCCATGCTAATAAGCGGGCGAGTTCAGCAGCTCATGTGGCTCAGGCAGCTGGCATGAGAGTAAAGAAAAACGCTGTAAGCCATGAATATATTATATCACGAAACTATCATTACCAAATGGGAGTTCAGAGGGAGGTGGGTTGCCTCAGAGGGTACTGGAGCCTACTTCAAACGGAGCCTCTTTTGGAATTATTCAAACATTTTTTTCTCCAAAAAAATTAAATTGTATTTGATTTTTTTAAATGATACATTATTTTAAATACATTAAAAAAATACATTATCCCGAGTGGGGCCTGCAAAAAAGTGTTAACGGTGAGAAGCACTCCCTGCTTAGGCTTCCATTTTCATCGCTACATTCTGCTCCAGAGCCAGAGAGGTATAGTGGTTAGAGTGTCTGACAAGGACCAGGGAGACCAGAGTTCGAATCCCCGCTCAGCCATGAATCTCAGTGGGTGTAGGTGCTGACTCCTAGGGGATACGGCACCCCAAATGTATTTTTTGAGGGGGGCTGGAGTGGGGAAGCTTGTAAGGAAGCATGGGGCAGATCTCTGCAGCCCAACTGGCATCCCACAGCAAAAAGGGAAGGGGGCAAAAAGAAACGAAGGGCATATGGCTGTCTGTCTCACTCATCCCCCCCCCCCCCAACTCTCTGGCTGTTCCTTAAGTGGTACAAACCAAGAAGTCTGTGCAGCTTCTTTCGCAGCACCAGCTCGCCACCGCCGCCTCTGGCCCCTGTGCGCAATTGCAGCCACTTTCTCTGCACCTCTCAGCTCTGCAAAATAGTTTCCAGCCCCAGAAGGGCTCAGTGAAAGCACCCACGTCAAAACATTTTGCTTTCCACAGATAAATCACAAGATATGGAAAGGGAAAAACAGGTGCCAGTACTGTGTGCCGGTGAGTACCGCCAGAAAAAAAAAGCCCTGAACTTCTCACTCAGCTCTGATGTGTTAGTTTTTGGTCTCTTCTCGTGCATCCTTCAGCTTATGCACATATTATTTCATTCACACGATGAGGCAGAAGACAACTTCATTCAGAGCATAAATTCTCATTCAGAGATATGTGTGTGTGTGTGTGTGTGTGTGTGTGTGTGAGAGAGAGAGAGAGAGAGAGAGAGAGAGAGAGAGAGAGAGAGAGAAAATGAATGAATATGAGGGAACACTGAACTGCAGGCCTGGCCCTGTTGTGAGGCACACAGAATCTCTTATCACAGACCGTGAATTGGAAGAGATGGCCAAACGAATGCACCCCATGTTGCTTGCCTGAGTCCCTGCAACTGCCCAGCCGCTTCTGCCAGCTGCTGCCACTGCACCAGCCCCTGCCATCTGCAGCCTCTTGCCCAGACACTCCACCTGCTGGGTATATTTCACAATGATGCCAGCTGCCTGCTGGGCCTGTGGGGAGCTTTCCTGATGAGTTTCTTTATCTCTCTCATTTTAAGTGCAGCAGGCACATCTGTTAAGTCTGCAAATGCTGCAAGGTTTTGCCAAAGCCTTGAGAGATTTTACTGGCAGGTTCGGGGAAGTCTTGTCAGACTTGGAGCAACTTCTGTATGCCACGGTGGCATCTGTGGTAAGTAGCTGCTGGCAGTGCAGCAGGGCATAGGGTGGCAGAGTGTGTGGGGTGACACTGCTACTGCTCTGTCTCAGGTGGAGAAATGAAGCTGCTGAACTGCAGTTGTGTTGGAAGTAGTCAGGTGTTATGTCCTACTTGGTTCATTGCAGGAGACTGGAAAACTGCAATAGTGTGACTGACAAATTGATCTCCTTTGGGAGGCATTCATCAAATTCAGGGATGGGGAGAACAGCTAGAGTCTAAAGTTGTGTACAACACAACATCAGGGCTGTGTTGGTGTTTGAATGCCCAACATGGTGGATTTCTACAGTCAGTGGTACCTCGGGTTAAGTACTTAATTCGTTCTGGAGGTCCGTTCTTAACCTGAAACTGTTCTTAACCTGAAGCACCACTTTAGCTAATGGGTCCTCCCGCTTCTGCTGCGCTGCCGGAGCACAATTTCTGTTCTCATCCTGAAGCAAAGTTCTTGACCTGAGGTATTATTTCTGGGTTAGTGGAGTCTGTAACCTGAAGCGAATGTAACCTGAAGCGTAAGTAACCTGAGGTACCACTGTATCTGGTAGAAATTGAAATTGTAATTGTAATCAACTCATAATTTTTGGTTAAAGATTCCCTAAGCTATTACTGCAATTTAAACTTGGTTTGATATTGTTTCAATTATGTTTGTATGCAGCCTTGGAAGGGCTTTGCATAAATAATAAAATAAAATTTGACAGTATAATGTTTACACCACAGCCTTTCCTTTTAAATGACCCAGGAGGTCAAATAAAGAGCAGGCTATGGCACAGAACCTGGTCAATGGTCAGGGATGATGGGAATTATAATTCAAAAATATCTGAAGGTCCACAGCTTCCCTGTCCTGGCAATTAATGGGAAGATGGCTGATCCCTCTCCCTCCTTCTCCCGCATCCTGGTATTAACCTTAGAGACATTGTTCCACTTTTCACAAACATTTGTATGTATGTTTGTTTTTTAATGTCTCAATTGCCAAGTTGCTACGAAGCACTACAGATACTCTGCTTGGACTCAAGTTTGCTTTGTTTAGATCCTGTTTTGCCATGTAGAAGTCCCAAATCTCCTTGAGGCACCCTGCATCAATTTTTCAGGATTTGTCCAAATCCAACACACAACTCTAGTTCAAAGTACTCCTCTGCAGTCTGTGAAGTGATGGGCTGTTCACAATATGAAGCCTTAAGTACTCGATGTGCATAAATTTATGAGCATGTCCCTGGTAAGTAGAAACATTTGGAGCATATCTTACCAGGAATTTCCAAGCAACCAAACCAGTGCTACTTGGCAGATATTATCCCCTAAAATAATTTCTAGCTTATGCTCAGTAGTGGATTTTTATCTAATTGCAGGTCACATATTTAATTATAGAGAGAGATCTGACAGGGGTTGATACTGCTCTTACCGTTTCTCTCAGCCTTGAAATTATTATTATTTAAATCTTTGCACACTTTCAATGAGAGTTCACTTTCCCTCTTCTACTGTTATCTACCACATTATTTTTTTCCTAGGGCTGGAATATCAAGCATGGCAACAATACCTTGCAACCAGTTTTGCATCGCAGATTAATATCACTAATCACAATCATGTCACTCCTGACTAATTGCCATCAAGGAAACATCCTTGACAAAGGATTGTGTCAAGTTATTTTCCTCTTAAAAAACAGGCTCATGGCAACTGAATGACACACCTGTCCCATTATTGATGTTTGTAACATTATTTACCTTTTAAAGTGTGGCCTAAATCTGTCTGCTGCAATTCAGAGCAAGGCAACCTGCCATTGAAAATGAGTTTGTGAAACAACAGCACAAATGGTTACGTGTGTGTGTGTGTGTGTGTGTGTGTGTGTGTCTGAATTGCCATTGGGAATGCAGAACAGAAGGGAAACACATTCTAGCCTCCACTGTTGGCCTGGGGACCAAGGATGTCCTGGGAGGCTGCACCTCCTGCCTCCCTGAAGGAGCAGAATGGGAAGGGGGAGAGAAGCAGCCTGGCCCATCCCTTAGCCAAGGAGCTTTGCTTCTCCTCTTCCTGCCAGAAAGAACACTCATCTCAAGCTGCTAGACACCATGGGTGTCAGGTGTGCATGCAGCAGCCAGGCCCTGTGACCAGGCCTGGGGCCTTCTTAAGTTTGTTCTGAAGAGGCAAGGTGCAGCCTCACAGGTGAGGCTGATTGGTAACTTACAGCACCTGGTGGCAAGAGCTGGGAAGGGATATAAGGTCAGCATTTCCCTTCAGCTCTTTGCCACAGCAAGACGTTCCCTGCCTTGCTGCATTTGGTTCCTTGACTCCTTGCTCCTCGGACCCCTGCCTTTGTGACTCATTGCTTCTTGACCCTCGGCCCCTTGGCTTCTTGACTCCCGGATCTCTGACCCTCGGACTCTTGGCCTCCTGGCTTCTGGACTCCCGTTCCTGCTCCCACCCCGCCATCTTGCCGCCGGTGCCAACATCCCCAGCCAGGACTTTGATCGCCCGTGAACCAGACTGGGACAATGGGACTGCAAAGCAGCAGTGACTCGTGTGGTGAAGTGAGTCGGCTTTCTAATACTAGAGTTGCTTCAGGAGGGCTGGCCCATCCATGAGGCAGACTGAGACAGACGACTCAGGTGGTGGAATGCAAGGGACGCCTCTGCAGGTGCCCACCACCACCATGGGAGAAGCAAGGAACAGTGGCGGTGGCAGCTTCTAGGTTCTGGCAAGATCTGGTGGAGGCCTTGTGCAGCCTTCCTGAGACCCCAGCAAAATCACACGAAGCCTCCGTGCGACTGGACGCAGGGCTCTCATGAGATCTCACAGGAACTTGGAAGCTGCAGTTACGCAACTCCAGTAAGTGGAGGGTGGTGGTGGTGGCACCACGAGGGCGGTTGGTGCAGTGGCGTAGCGTGGGGGGTGCAGGGGGGGCCGGCCGCACTGGGCGCAACATCTGGGGTTAGGGCAAATCCACAGGTTAGGGGGCGCAAATCCACGGGTTAGGGGGCGCAAATCCATGGGTTAGGGGGCGCAAATTACTTGCCTTGCCCCGGGTGCTGACAACCCACGCTACGCCACTGGGTTGGTACCTTCCCATTTCAGTTCAGGCGGTGAAATGCAGCAGGCCACCCTTGACTTCAGTTGAGCTGTCTGCACAGCAGCCCTGCCATTACTGCCGCCCTGCCCTGCCCCAGCCCAGGAAGGCTGCAACAATGCTGGTTTTTGGAAGTTGTCACTGAGCAACTGATGGAAAGTCCACTCTGGCCCTATCCATCAGGCAGAGGACGAAAGGTTGTGCCGTTTGTGTTTGAAGGTTTCCTGGGTTTGGGGTATCATTGCAGCCTGTTGCAAGCCACCTTGAGAATAATTCAGGAGCAGCTGGCATGGTGCTGTGTGCTCACCCACTTGACACTGGTGCTTACCAGGCAGGGCAGGACAGCAGCGAGGTTAGGGCTGCACAAACACATCCAATAGAGGGCCAGATGTGTATGTGGGCACAGCCCTGAACTCACCAATACCCTACCCTGATAAATGGCAGCAGTGCCACTGTCAGTCAAGGGGCAATGTGGTAAATCTCCAATTGGAAATAAAGGAGCACTCACCACCAAATGGGATTGGTATGGAGAGGCAGGAATAAATGGAGGTTGTATGGTAGGGCCAGTTAGCTTCAACTGGCTGCCTTCCATATTATGTTTAACTACTGCCAGAGCTAGTGCAGTTCAGCAACTGCAAACACACACACAAGATGAGTTCTGTGGCACCCTGAAGATCAGACTTTTCCATGGCATCTGTTTGGGTGCAGCAGAAAACAGACTTTGCCAGGTGCATGACACACTCTCCTCAGCTAGTAAATACTATTTGCCAACAACAGACGATAAGACTTCGCACTCCTTCTCCGATTCTTATGCCACGAAATCAATTTCCCTCATAATAAATCTGTAGCTCTTTAACAAGGTGCCGCAAAACTCTCACGCTTGCTTCTGTGCGTCTTGGTTCCCAGCAGGCGCCTGCTGCCAACTATCTCCCCTCTCCCCCCCCCATGAAATATTGAGGGGGCAAGCCCCGCCCCAAGTTGAGGGACACTGTCATTCAAATGGTGCGTGTGCGCCATGTCATGAACCTGGCCTTACCTACCCACCAATCTCTTATTCAAGTTGGCACCCCTGTTCCCCTCACCTTAGGCCCTAATGGCCTGTTTAGGGAAGCTTTTAATGTTTAATGAGTTATTATATTTTAGTGTTTTGTTGGAAGCAGCCCAGAGTGGCTGGGGAAACCCAGCCAGATGGTCGGGGTATAAATAAACAACAACAACAGCAACAACAACAACAACAACAACAACAACAACAATTAATAATAATTATTATTATAACATAGGAAGCTGCTTTATACAACAACAACAACAACAACAATTAATAATAATTATTATTATAACATAGGAAGCTGCTTTATACAACAACAACAACAACAACTAATAATAATTATTATTATAACATAGGAAGCTGCTTTATACCTAAGCCTGACCTTAGTGCTGCCTACACAGACTGGCAGCAACTCTCCAGGGCTTTATACCCAACCCTCTCTGGGATGCCAGGAGTTAGATCTGGGCCCTTCTGCACGCCAAGCACATGCTCTGAGCTGCCGCTTCCCCGCGGAGTGCGGGGACGGCGAGAGTCTGCAGGGGGCGGGCCGGGGAGATGTCAGTGCCAGGGCCCAGGCTGGAGGGAAGCGGCGGCGGCGGCGGCGGTTGCTGGGCGGAGCCAGCCAGGCCGGCGTGAGGCAGCACATTTCTCTCCGCGGCGGCAGCAACAGCAACAGCACCGCCGGATCTCACGCCGCGAAGCAGCAGCAGCAGCAGCTTCATCCTCATCCTCATCTCCCCGGGCAGCTGGAGCCGCCCGGGACGCAGCCTCTCTCTCCAGCGTCTCGCCTTCCTCGGGGGCAGGCTGCACGTCCAGGCTAGGATTAGCGTGCCAAGGTAAAATGCTGAGCCGGGTGCGCGCGGGTCTCTGTGGGTGGTGATGCCCTTCAAGCAACGGGGGGGGGGGGGGAGATGCTGCAGCTAGATCGCACCCCCGTCCCCTCCCTCGGGCTGCAGAAGACCTCTCGGTTTCTCCCGTGCAACCCGAGACTTCCCCTCCATCGGCAGGTCTGGGCTTCAGTCTAGTTCCAGGAGCATCAGCTGGCAAGGGCTTGGTGGGCGGGAGTTATTAGAGTATTGCGGGGTTTATTTTTTTCCGATAGGAGCAGATCGCAAAATAGTGTGGATTTTAATTCCCAGGGGCGCACCCAAAGTCTTCAGGAGGCGCTGCTGCCTGCCCCCATTCAGGAGAGAAATATGTCATCCGAGGGCTGAGGCATCCTTAGGTTGGTCTTATTCTGCTGGGATGCAGCCTATACTGGCGGGAGGGACTCGGGACAAGATGGCTATTCTAATTCCCCCCCGCGGGAAGAAGAGGATTTTATCGGATTTGTCACTGCTTTGAAATGTGCAGTGCCTCAGCTTCACAGCAAAAAAGAAAGAAAAAAAGCCTCCATATTTTTTGCGTTTCCCAAAACCAAATACCTGCTGTGCTGCTGAGAGAGGAAAATGGAAGTGCTGCTATTTTGGGAACGCCTCGTTTTGGCTCGGCACTGAAGGGGTTAAAACAACCAGGAAATTAAAATACTGTATAGGCACTGGGGGGGGGGGGAGCGAAAACACCCACAAACAAGTCAGATGGATGACCCACCAAGTAGGCAGGATGCAACAACAATATATATTGAGTTTGATAATACTGTAAATTCCAAAGAAGATGAATCTGTGAGTGAGAGGCCATTTTTTCCATTAGCAAGTTTCCCAGTGCAAGTCTATACACATCTACTTCTGATTCCTTTTATCAGTTGTAAAACCCATTGAATCCAATGGATCTGTCTTCCAGGGATAGCATTACATCCTTGGTCACGGATAATGTTTTTAGCTTCTCAGAAGCCCAAAGCTTTTAACTTAACAAGCTAACGTAAAATCTCATTTAACCATTAGAATCCTATTCAGATGTTTGTCTCTTGGATCATACATTCTGAGCTTGGAAAGGAGCAACGCTGTGTGTGTCTGCTTGGAAGTAAGCCCAAGTAGAATTTCCTCCCAAGGCCAACATGACTCCTGTCTTGGATTCAAAAGATACAGATAGGGTGATGGAGACCATTTGAGGCATTTAAATGTTACCCTGCGGCCTCCCCTTCCAGAAAAAAAATCTGGAAACTTATGGCCTGTAGCATTTGGTGGAAGGAATTGAATAAGGTGCATCTTGTCTAATCTCAGTAACCTCATGAGAGAAGAAACTATTCAGGAAAGTTCTCTTTTCTGTTAAGGCAAGGGTGGGAAACCTGTGATCATCCAGATGTTGCTGAACTATAACTCCCATCACCCCATGACCATTGGCCATGCTGCCTGGGACAGACAGGAGTCCAGCAATAGTGGGTCAGGCCAGCTCCCCAATATTATGGGCATGAAAATCCTACCCCTCAAGTCATGCAACTATCCTTTGTTTGCACAGTCATTCTTTTTACTGGCCTCACTGCACTGCTCAGACTACATGTCAGGATCAATATTGCATATACTTATAGTTGCATAGCTATAGATCTATAGTTGCGTTGAAGTATGCAGTTTTAATCCTGGCATTTTGAAATCTGCTACTCCTTTGATTCTGGGGTTGTATGTTCTATGGCTTATAGCAAGGATGAGAAACCTTTATTGGTTCCGGGCAGGAGGCAGATTTTTATCTCTCCTCCCCATTGGGCCAACTTTAACAGGTGGGTGGTACAATCCATCAGTCAATCATCTGGCATCATAGTGACATTGAATGATTGACAGGTGTCAAAGCACAGTGTTTTCCAAATGGGCAACAACCAGCTGGGTGTCAGGCGCTTTGGAAACGCAGTACAAGGGTCATTGCAAACTGTATAGTGCAGTCCACCCTGGAGTCTTTAACTGAGGGAGGGGTTGGAAATTTTATCTTTGAAAAAGTAGCAAACTGTCTCTTGAGGGTGGATCACTATGTAGCCAAAATGGCATGATCCACTTGCAAAAGGGATATTGCCAGGCTTGCGGAAGTCCAAGGTTTGCAGAAGTACAAAATAAACACACACAAAACACAGGGGAAGAGCATCTCTTCTGCATGCAGACATCCCAGGTTCAATCCCTGGCATCTCCAAGGTAGCACTAAGAGACAGCCTTGTTGGAAACCCTGGAGAGCTGCTGCCAGCCAGAGTAGGCAATACTGAGCTAGATGAGCCAATGGTCTGACTTGCTTCCTAACCCCTAAGAGGGGAGGCTGGCTCACAAAGTGGTCCATGATAGCAAAAGACTGACTGACTGTTGCCATTGATAGAGCGTGTGTGTGTGTGTGTGTGAGAGAGAGAGAGAGAGAGAGAGAGAGAGAGAGAGAGAATGAAATGGAGTATCCTGGACAAGAGCATGACTGGCTGGAATCCTGAACAGGTGCACTCTACATTGTTTTGGTCTCATTTGTGTTAATCTAATAGACCTCTTGGAAACATAGAAGGACTCTGGATTTGGGGCAAATTTGGCTGTTGATCCTCAAAGAGTGAAAGCAGGCCAGGGAAAGCTGTAGAGCTCTGGCACCCACTCTCTTGAGCTGGTTTTAGGTAGCAGTGGCCTTTACCTGGGCTCCGGGTACCAGAGGATCAGGTAACATTAATGCACACAGCAACACTCCCATCTATCCCTTAAAACTGCTTGAGGGTTATGCAGTTGCATGTGGTTCCTGTGATAAACACTGGTTTATTTTGGTCAACTGAAAGCTTTTTATGCTTGAGGACCTGATGAAACATGTGCCAGGAGTGCAGCAAAGCAGGATAAATTGGGCCGAATGCACAAGCATTGTGCTTGCTCATGCTAAGACCTAATGAGCCAGAAATCCTTGCTTGTTGTGATGTGCGAGCACTGCCATTGCCTTCTTTGAAACAGAGGCAGCAACTGTCTTCTTGGTTATAGAGCTGTCCTTTCAGAACTAGCTAGGGCCAATCTTGCAGGTCGATTACTGTTGTTCGCACCCATCTGTCTCGGGAGACAATGGAGGAGTGCACCTTTGAGGTGGGGTCAAATTATTGGAAGGTTGCAGCACCTGCTGTGGCTGTAGAGACTGATGTGGGAGAGATGTTTTCTTGCAGCTGGGGCAGATAAAGGTGTCTGGCCATGCTGCCATGGTGTTTCTCCTCTCTGCGCTGTCTGTCTCTAGGCACTGTGGTCATCTGCAAAGGATACCCGCATGATGGGGTTGTCAGCCTTCATGTTATGTTTGCAGACATCTTTATAAGAAGAGTTGGTCTGCCAGTGGGTCTGGTGCCTGAAGCCAACTCCTTGTCCTTTAGGTTCCTGCCATCTTCCATTCTGTGGACGTGACCAATCAGGTCAATTGCTGGGTGCCTAAAAGCAGTGCTGGGGAACCTGTGCTCTGCGTATGTTGTTAGACTCCAACTCTCATCAGTCCCATGCAGCATGTCCAATGGTCAGGAATAATGGGGGAGGTACTGGACTACACCCCAATTTGCATAAAATTTGCATATATATGAGAATCTGGGAAACTAAGAGAGAGTGGATCTGATCTCATCAGCATTGTGCCTTGCAGTGCATTCAGTTGCCCTACAAACAAAGTTTTGTTAAAAAAACAATTACTTAAGTTTTAAAAAGGAAGGGAAGGAGAAGGAGTTGTGAGGCTGGCCACAAAATACATGGGTTTCAAATCGTTCGCCCCCACAACAAAACCCTGCAGCCAAGGCATCATTTGATAGTAGAAATTACAATGTGATTGTGCGAATTAGCCTGAGGAATTGCTTGATTTGGTTCTGCTTTGTCCTCTTCTCAATTAAAATTAAGAAAAACTAGACTGTCTCAAGCTGCATAAGTTACTTGAAAATGGAAAGTGGTCTTGAACATCTGATTAAACTAAAGCGGTGGTGCTCTTCAGGTGAACAGTGCATCCGTCACAACAGGGTCAATAATCATGGATCAAATGGTCACCTGTCATGACAAACCATGGCTGAGTATTCTTGCTCCAGACACATGGGAATAGGAATAGGAATGGGGGTCACACACAAGCTGAAGGGCTGCAGCAGCTTGTTCCTGTACACACTTGTTACACTAAACCATGGTTTAGCATGACATATTAGCATTACTATTAAATTTATATAAAATATGTATTTATAAATTTATATAAATTGTTAACTCAGCCACTGTCGGCATGGGAAATCTTACGTGAGGAACATTTTATGCAAGTCTCCATTTCAGAAATCTCCTACTCAGTAACAATTCCCCATTATGAATTGCATGCTGAGGTCTCAATTTTTTTTGCACATTTTACATCATAAAATCAATGGGATAGATCAGTTTCAGAAAACCATTAACTCCACTTGATGTGCTTGTCTGAGATAATAGTTTCTGGAACAATATTTAAAGTTCTCCAGAGATTGTTCCTGCTAGTGACAATAATGGCAGTGACTTCAACATGACTGCAATTAATAAGTCTATGGTGTGGTCCAAATTATCAACTAAGCTACCTAGAACTGTGCGAATTTACGGTAGGTTGTAATCCTGTGCACACTTGCTTTGGAGTGAGCCCCACTGAACACAGGCACTTACTTAAAAGGTTTGCTTTGTAAATATCATCAGTGTTCATACTGAATCCCAGCATGCCATCAGATCATAACTGCCAATTTTTCTTCTTCCATGATGTTGCACATTTCCATTTCTACTTCTGTGTAATGTTGCTTCAGATCTTTCAGATAATATGTTACTTAGTTCTGGAACCATAAAATGAATTTCCCTGAAACATGAGAATACACCTTTCCATATGATCATCTCTGTAGCTGGAAAACAGGGAAGGCTATCTTGATTAACCTGCAGAAGATTTAATGAATACTCTATGGACTTTAATTGATCTGTACAATTTGGGTGATGGAACAATATTTAATCTCAATTTGACTATTGTTAAATTTTGATGACATCACAACACTGCGTTGTGTATGTTCATTTCAGTTCCTGGGCAGAGGAGGCTACTTTCCCTTGTGCTGGGTACATCTGTTGCTCTCATGCAGTTTGTTTTTTCGTTCTTAAGTAAGAAACTTCACAGTGTAAAACTATAAACAGTAAACTGTTACACAGCAAAGTAACATTCCCCCCCCCCCTTTGGTTACAATGAGAATAGAATATACTTTTCCAGCCCCTTATTGCTGACACCAAGAACTGCAGATTATAATGAAGACCCCACAAGCACTGCCCTATAAATGAAACCCAATCTTCATAATGTCTGTTTATGACCTTGCTTGCTAAGAATATTTCCAGGGGCAGGGTCTTGAGTTTTTTATATAGTGTAGGAAATAAAATTATCCCCTACAATTCCGGTTTCACTAGCCCTCTGATCACAAATATCTGATGAATCAGCTGCTTTGTTACTGTTGGTTTCTAATGCTTATTATACCAATAACAATCTATGGACAACCCTGCAGGGCTTTCCCATGTTTTTGATTAAGACAAGCCTAACTGCAGCCAACATAAAGCATACAAGCTCTTTGGATCTTACTTTTGTAATGTCTTCTTCAAACACAAAAAGTAGTTTTCCTTATTTGTCCTACAATTCTAGATATTTATCATAGTACTCTATTCCAATACCTCTCTGCCTGTGGCCATTGCTCCCCAAAGTGCACATCAGTTCATTCCCCCCACATCCTTTCCAACAGTTTGGGGAGACAGACTTAGCTGTACATAGTTCCATCTGTGCAACATTTCCACAGGTTTCTTCCAATTGTATGCTGACCACAGATTTCACTGGCTTTCTGCTTCTTTGGAGTTATTCCCCCCCCCCCACAAATCCTTTCCCCAAATTATCTTGGTACCCATTACTGTTTCCACTAACATCAAGCATTTTCAATTTGCCATTTGTTGTAAAACCTTTGTTGCCAACAGCCTAGTTTTAACACCCATGATCCTAAAACATGGAAATACATTACACTTAAAGCAGTGTGACAAAGGTTCCATGCCATTTTTTGGGGTGGGGAGAGGAGCGAATTAGAACACCAGTAGTCAGCTTAATGGGATGCGGGTGGCACTGTGGTCTAAACCACTTAGCCTTGGGCTTGCCGATCGGAAGGTTAGCGGTTCGAATCCCCATGACGGGATAGTAGATAAATAGGTACTGCTCTGGTGCGAAGGTAAATGGCGTTTCCATGTGCTGCTCTGATTTCACCAGAAGCTGCTTAGTCTTGCTGGCCACATGACCCAGAAAAACTGTCTGCGGACAAACATTGGCTCCCTCGGCCAGTAAAGCGAGATGAGTGCTGCAACCCCAGAGTCGTTCGCGACTGGACTTAACTGTCAAGGGTGCTTTACCTTTTTTAGTCAGCTTTATGCTCTTCTTTGCATCGTTCCCCCTATCCAACATTATAACTGATTTTATTTAGATAGCATTCATTTAAAAACATGTTTACAAAATATAATCTGAGAAGTACATGCAAGAAGGGGATGGGTCTTCCTAACGTCAAGCTTCCTAGAACGTTTTCTGTGTCTCTGTTAACAAAGCCTGCATTGAACAGACATACGACGCATTCAGTTTCCCCATAGTGGGCCTGCATTGTACATTTAGGCCATCACTGCAGGGATCAATGAGGTTACCAGGTCAGCTGTTAACTGGGACAACTATGAAACTGTTATTGATTTTCTAAACTGCGACATCTGCAATTTTTGCATTGTCTAAACAAGGTAAAGAGAGAGAGATAGGTAGCATTCTTAGTTGTGAATTACGGTATCTGTGGAATCTTTATACACTAATAGCAAACTCATTTTCTGAATCTGAATCCCTTTTCTGGTCAAAATGGCACAACAGGATTTTTGGGTGGTGGGGACAATGACCCCCTGCAGAGATATAAAACATCCTTAGGAAAAACGAACAAAGGGAGTGCACTCAGCAATGCCCTATTGAGGACTGAATATGTCCAGAGGCATGGCATGCTTACTTTTGGTTGGGGGCAAGGAGATTAATGGATTTCCACGGAGATGGAACAGAATGGAGTATACTGGAAAAGGGCATAACAGGCTGGCTGGAACCCTGAACAGGAATATGGCACAGTGCAGCATTTTGTTGCAGGTCCCACTATGGCTGCAATCATAGAATCATAGGGTCATTGAGTCCAACCTGCTGCAATCCAGGAAACTTAACTAGATTATATATGACATGGTCATCTACAACCTCCTAAGGGAGTCTGTTTTACTATCGTACAGCTCTTACTGTCGGAAAGTTCTTTCTGATATTTAGTCAGAATCTCCTGTCTTGTAACTTGAATCCATTGGTTCAAATCCTTTCTTCCAGAGCAGGAGAAAACAAGCTTGCTCCATCATCCATGTGGCAGACCTTTAGATATTTGAAAGTGGATATCGTATTTCTTCTCAGTCTCCTCTTTTCCAGACTAAACATACCCAGCTCCTTCAGCCGTTCCTCATAAGGCTTGGCTTCCAGACCCTTGGTTGCCCTCCTCTGCACAAGTTCTAGCTTGTCAATATCCTCCTTAAACTGTGGCACCCAGAACTGGACATAGTACACCAGGCATTTAGTGCATTGGTTTAACGGGGGGGTGGGGGTGTTGTTGGTTTGTTCTTAATTAAGAAACTTCACAGTATAAAACTATAGACAGGAAACTGTTTTACAGCAAAATAGCATCACATTTTTTCTTTTGCTGCAATGACAACAGAACATGATTTTCCAGTCCCAATTTCTAACATTTTGGGACCTTCCAGCTATGAGCACTTGCCGCTCACCATGGAACATTTCTGAAAGTCACACATCACAGCACCAATCCACTCCATCCTGAGGAAACATAACCATAAACCATTGAATTGCATCTTTTCCTTCACAGATGGCTCTTAGATGCACCATCACTGGAAGGGTGAGGGAGTAGGGTTACCATATTTCTAGAAGTATAATTATTTTGCTCCTTTCCCTGCACCTCCCCACTCCCCCAACTCTGCTCCAGAAGGAACAAGTATGCTTCTGAATACCAGTTTCCGGGATCCACAAGTGGAGAGAGTGCTGTTGCACTCATGCCCTGCTTGAGGGCTTCTTATCAGATTGGCCACCATGAGAAAAACTGAGGCTGCTGAAGAAGCGAGAGACCATTCATGGCTGTGATTCCTAGAAGACCTGCTCCTTGCCTTTCGGGCCTTTTCCCACCTGGCCTGGGAGGGCGGGGCCTGGACTGACTCCCGCCCCAGAAGCTGAGGATGCCAAACAGAAACTTGAGCTGAGATATTGCTTAGGGGGTTTTCGCCGGAGGGCAAAATGGTTGTTGTTAATTTTTTGCACCTTTATTAGGTATCTTATGATTAATGTGGAAATTTTTCAGTTTGGGTGTGTCCTTTCTGGTGTTTTGTTTATTGCTTATGACTACTTTTGTTATGTTTGTCGTTAACATATCTTGTTTATTTGTTTGCCACCCTGAGCATGGTTTTAACTTAGGAAAGGCAGCATACAAATAAAATGATTGATTGATCAGGATGCTGGATTAGACTGGCCTTTGGTCAGATCTAGCCAGTCTCTTCACAAGTTCTTATAATGGGGGTTCCTCTGGAACAACATGGGAGGTGGCATAGGCGAAAGGGGCTTGGCAAAAATCATCTCCCTTCCATTCACAGAAGCCACCACCAGATCAAAGACTCTTCCATGAATGGACGGCACACCCATTGGGCGCAACCCATTAGCTCTGCTGGGAGCTCATTAAAAAAACAAACACTATTAACATTTTCAAACTTTTTGAACCAAATGATCCGAAATCCTTACCAAACACTACAGCGTTTTAATGATGATGAAATGGCCTATTCTTCTCTTTGGCAAATGTCCACAAATGCTGTGTGTCACCCTTTCACTGTCTTCTGAGTTGTAGGAATCAACAGTTGTGCTGACGAGACAGAATGGCATTGTGTGGAGGACAAAAAGGGTGATGTCACTGTGCATTTGTGCTGAGACGGCCTGTGGGAAAACTGTGCCATTCTTTCCCATCTATTCTCCGTCTCTGGAGGAAGGCAGATCACATTACTAATGAGGAGGCGGAGGGAGGGAAGCACAGAGTCTGGCTGATACTACATAGTAGTTCTGTGTAAATACTCTAAAACCCCAGACTGCATTCCAAACAGCAACTTCATGCTGCCATTTAGAATCACAGCCAATTGAGTAACAAAGGCTAAGTGCTCACCACACATTTAAAGCACATTACTTTCCACAATGAATCCTGGGAGGCGTAGTTTACCCTGCACAAAGCTATAATTCTTGGCACTCTTAACAAACTACAGTTTCCAGGATTCTTTGAGAGGTGGAGCCATGTGCTTTAAATGTACACAGCCTAAAACAAGGGTGGGGATTTTTTGTCAGCCTGTGGGTTGCATTCCTTGTGGACTATCTTATGGGGCAGTGGATGTGACTCTTAGGTTCAGTAGGCTATAGTCCAGCCATGCAAAAGTCAGAGGTTCCTACCTGTACCTGTCTCCACCAGGCAAGCAAGTGGCGTTATAGTTTGACAAGTCAAGAACTACACCTTCTCTCTGCTTGCACATGCATGCGCGTACACACACACACACACACACACACACACACACACACACACACTTGTGTCACTGGGAATGGGTCTAGGCACTCTACCCCTAAGGCTATGAGACACTTGTGTCAACGCTGCAAGTGACAGACTCCAACTGTGGATGTATCTTTGGAAATATCTTCCTGCAAAGTTGCCAGCACAGTTTAAAAAGTGTAGCAGCAGATCTAGTGCATGGAAGAAATTGCATACTTTTCAAGTGTCCAATTCTCCAAGGACAGACCTGGAATTACGGAAGCCATCCCGGTTTCTGATTTGATCCCGGAATGTCCCAGTTTTCCTTTTTCTTCCTCTCCACGTCTCGGAGTACAAATGGTGCAAAAACAGAGTCCTGTTTATACTGAAAATAAAATACCTGCACGAAATGAAAGAAATGTTGACACTGGCATACAAAGCACTTGCTATAATTTTGAAGGAAAATGTAACGAATCCACTTTAAATTCTTTAATTGCAATGCTTCCGCCACTTTTTAGGAAATGCATGGAGTGTTTTTTTCTTTAGTGTAAATTGAGCCTTTCACACACTACTCAGAACTAAGACCCAATGAGTTCAATAGGATTTACTATTGAACTGTTCCTGATCATTCTCAGTTTCCATTATTATTATTATTATTATTAAGTCATCTTCCAGCTAATTTTTTTTATTCCATTTATCTGCTGAAGGTGTTGCACACGATCCCTTCCCTCACACATTTTTTCTTTTCCTGATGTAGAAGAGAATGTCTCTATTTCATCTGAGAAATGTTGAGGTATATGAAAGTGATGTCTCGTAAACATAGGGCAACTTAGGAGAAATGTCGTCTTCTGGATCAGGGTGGAATATTTTGTTTGTATGATGATTGTAATATGTTGAAAATTAAAGAGAAAATGAGGACGAGGAAGAAATGCATTTTTCATAGTTACATTGGGCATATCGGATTTCCTGTCAATGTAGCCTTGTCACCCTTTTAAAATCCCTTTTTGCACCCATTACAGAAAGGGCCCTTAGCAACATGGATGTGGCATTAGCATTGATTGAGTCAGAGCTCTGCTAGTGTAATTGAGCAGTGAGGCATAATGCAAAACTAAAAAGAGAGTATAATTGGTTGTCGCCCTGAGTTTCCTCAATGCTTCTGAGGGCAATCTTCGCTCAGCAGTGCTTTTGTACCCATAATGATGCCATTACCTGACCCTCTGTAACAGTTCTCACATTGATTTTACTGTTCCATCTCTTCAACCTTCCCTACCCTGAATCCAATTTCCCTTCTTCCCTTTTAACCGATAAAGTAGTTAATCATCTGTGTGATGTTAATGGTGATTTAGGCTAACCACGGTATACCACAAACCACAGATTGGGGTGGATTTCAGATCTTAGGCTGGCGGGGGGGGGGGGGAGGCTAGTTATTCAGAACCAAAAGTTTTGCTCAAATTAATGCTGATGAGAATTTGACCACAATTAAGGCTTAGGAGTTGCTCCCAGAAGAGAAGGCCCTTTGATGTAAGGAGCCATGTATGCCCCAAACTGGCTTCTATTAGTTAACAATGGTTAATAGGAATCAGAATTCAGTGGTTTGTTTTTTGGTTCTGGGTGAGAGAACCTTGTTGGGGTGTGGAAAGAGAATTTAAAGAGTATATTCACATTAGTGGCTTGAAACATTTGCACGGAGTTGTTCACATCAGAGAGGGGCAGGAATCACCACCCAACACCCACAGTCCTTTGGGTTTTTCTGCCCCATAGCCCTGGCTCCCAGAACTCCTATTCATCAAACTGTCGCCTGCCCTTGTGTGCTCATCTGGGCCTGAGTGATGGCTGTTAGGGGGTGTTCGCATTACCACTCACTCTACATCCGGTTTTCTAATTGGAGTGAAGCCGGTTTGAGAAAAATGCATCAAACAGCAGAATTTGCCAAGAAACTTCAGGATTGATATGGATTGCGGCTGACATCACGTGAGTGCAGCTTCAAGAATTAGCAGTGCAAGTGTGGCATCTGAATATAGACTGCATTTTTAATCAAGGCTTATATTGGCTTATATTTTGATCAGGTTCATAAAGTCTAAAAGGGGCTTAAATTCACAAATGTTTCATGCCAGGCAGAGAAAACCTTGGCCATTCTCCTAAGACAAGGGGCCCCCTTGATTTATAGCAGGAAAATAACTTTCAAAGTCGTAAAAGCTGGAATTACAGACTAAGAGCGAGGACATTGACCTACATGTTACAGAAGATAAAAAAAGCAGAGATAAACATAATTAGGAATGAGTAAAATGATACCAATATGCCTCCCAGTAAAATGAGCCAGATCTTCTTCCTAAGGTTAAAAAGGCCAAGAGCAATGGAGAAGCATCTAGCTGGCAGAAAAAGAGCATTTCTGGGAAGTCTTTTTTAAAGGCAGTTTCTTTCTTAAACTGAGAGAGTTAAAAGAGCAATAAATATTGGGAACAGCTAAAGAGGAGAGCAGATGGCTGAAGGGGGGGGGTAAACTGAAGGGGTTCCTTTTAAAAGCTGTTTTTTACTGAGTTCCTTCCGTTCTACTTTGAGAAGCTTTATTCTTTTAAAAGGTTACCTATGATAATGTATGAAATATATTAGCTTAAATATATTGGCTTAAATGTAATTATGCAAAGGATTTAAGAAATGCTAGATTCTTATTTCATATAGTTGTAAGAGTTGTATTTATCCTGAAATTAAGTCAGTCACCAGCCTAGCCCCCTGCCAGACAGGAAGACGCCATCTGGGCGCTCCTGATATATGGTTGTCAGACATTTGTTTAGAAACCTTCAAAATGAAGGAGATCTTTCAATGTTGATGTGAAACTCAAGATCCTTGACATATGTTTAAGATAAAAATTTAAGATTAACCATTTGTTTTAGAAGGCAATAGGGCAAAGAGGGCAAGAGGTGAGCTGGTAATTAATATTCCTTGTTGAGACACATGTAAGATATATTACTACTTATTTGTCATTTATAGATGTAACAATATATAGCTCTTTGTGCTCCTTATAAGGACAGGAGGATATGGGTGTATCTTTTGTGATTGGATATAGCAGGCAGCCAATAGGAAATCCAACCAGGCTGATTGGACAGATGCAGCCACAGGAGGAGCAAAGGGGGCTGGATTAAGGGAATATAAGTGCTGGCCATAATGGCAGGAGGCCAGGCCAGAGCTTGGTAACCATATACCACTGTGCCTCTCATTTATTTGTCTGACAAATAAATTATTATTTTAATTTCTCTATTGCTGCGTTGAATATTTCATTCCAGCTAAGCGTTAACCACAAGCAGGGTGCTACATTTTATGGTGCTCCTGTGACTCGGATAAGTGGTCTGCTGGAACGCAGCCCCTTCGCTCTACTGAGCAGGGTACAAGAGAGAGGATCTCTAAACTGCCTACCCAGCGCGCATGGGAAAATTTTTTCCAGGGGAACGCAGCAGTCTCGTCTGTCTGATACCCTGCTCACTGGCGGCGACGGACCGGGGGGAAACGGAACCAACCAAGGGGTAAGTGCACAAAGGGATTTTTGGCCCTCCAATTAATTGGGAGGAAGAGAAGTCTTGATCAAACTTCTGCGTCTCAGTAAGTGGGAACTGAGTACGCTAGGTGGTTGGGTATATCAGATGGTGGTCTGGTGGGGGAAAAGGGAAGAATGGGAGGTAGAGTGTGGTGAAGTATCTTGCGCATTGTATGTGTGAGAAAGTACAGAGCAATCTGTAGCTGACCTGAGTGTGGAGTGGGTAGTACTTCGGTTCCCAGTGAGGCGACTCCATCTGGGCAAGGAAACCCACGAAGCGTGTGTGTGAGTGACTGAGTGGATACTTCACAGGGCCATACAATGGGAGTTGGGGGTTCAAAGGGGGGAAATACACCTCTTGAATGTATGTTAAATAATTTTAAGAAAGCCTTCTCAGGGGCATATGGAGTCAAAATGACGCCAGAGCGCTTGAGAACGTTATGTGAACTAGAATGGCCAAAACAAAATACTGGATGGCCATCTCAGGGAACTTTTGATATAAATTTAGTAAGCAAACTTTGGTCTAACATCACCAAAGAAACTGGAGGGTGCCCAGAACAATTTTCATATATAGATTCCTGGCTGAGCACATTAAATAAAAATCCTCCATGGATAAGGGAATGCAAAGTCCAACGATGCAAATTATTGGCTGTAAAAGCCGAAGCTAGGAAAGGAATCTTGCCAAATAAACTCAAACCCATTTTTGAGGGACCAGAGGAAGAGGTGCTTCCACCTCCACCCTATGCTCCACATCGAAGGGAGCCTAATCCAAACCCTCCACCAGTTGTAACCCCAAGGCAAGAAAGTGGAACGAATAATGGGGGTAGAGACACAGAACTTGACTCCTTGATAGATTATGATAAATATCTTCAGGAGGCATTGGAGTCCTATAATGAAGCCCAAGCAGAAGTGGTTATTCCATCTGTGAGTCCCAGTAGAACTCCATCTACAGTCTCTTTTAGTGGAACAACTGATTGCCTACCCCAAACCCCTGTACATCCAAGTCCTAGAGAATTATTACAGAAGTTACAGGGAGACCTTAATCGGTCAGCAAGCAATACAGCCAGGCGTATTAAGCTGCTAAAAGAACGCCTTGGGACAAATACCATCCCCTATGATTTGAGGCCCCTAGAGCAAAGCGAAGAGAAAGATCACGTAGTAGCCCCTCTCAGAAGAGTATTTGATGCACTTGAGGAGCCTGTGCTGGTTAACGGGCAACCCGGACCAAGGCCACCTCGAACTTCGACCCTTCAGTACATTCCATTCACAACTACGGATCTGATGAATTGGAAAACACACACCCCATCTTTTGCAGAAAAACCTCAGGCTATGATGGACTTGGTGACTTCAATAATAAATACTCATAGTCCTACTTGGACAGATTGTCGCCAGCTTCTGAATACTCTGTTCACCACTGAGGAAAGAAGAGACATAATTGAAAAGGCACAGATATATTTGCGTGAGCAGGCCAGAGTGGGAAATATTTTTAATATTGACCGTCATCTCCAAGATAACTTTCCCTTGGAAGATCCTAATTGGGATCCAAACAATGCAATTCATCTGGCCAGACTTACCACTTACCGCCAGACGCTTGTGCAAGGTATCCGCAGGGCATGCCAGAAGCCCACTAATATGTCTAAAGTCTCAGAAGTAGAACAGAAACCAAATGAGAGTCCGGGAGACTTTTTAGAGAGGCTGCAGGAAGCCTATCGTATATGGACTCCTTTTGACCCTGAAGCCCCTGAAAACAGTAGAATGATTACTGCTACATTTGTGGCCCAGTGCGCTTCTGACATTCGTAAGAAAATTCAGAAATCAGAAGGATGGGAAGGGATGCTGATGAGCCAAATTATGGCCATTGCACGCCGAGTTTATCGGAATAGGGATGAGGCTGAGAAGCAAGAGAGGAAGAAGTGGCAGAAGGAAAAGATGGTAATGCTAGCCACAGCAGTGAAGCAAGACTACCGCCCCTTAAATGGAGGAAGAGGGCGGGGAAGGAATCCACCACTGGGAAGGAATCAATGTGCGAATTGCAAGAAGGAGGGTCATTGGAAGCGGGAGTGTCCTGAACCCCTGAGGTTGGAAGAAGTACGCCCAGGCCCAGGCCCAGGCTCCGGCCCAAGAAACCAGGGACGGGGACGGGGAATGATCCGAAATGGAAGATATCAGAGACCTGGACAAGGACAGAGTAGAGACAATTTCATTGGACTGGCAGAGGAGGATTTTACCCAAGACTAGGAACGACCGGACTCCATAAAGTTAGGCTTCCAGGAGCCCACGGTCACGATTCAATTAGGAAGCCATTTAATAGACTTTATGATTGATACTGGGGCTGAATACTCAGTACTCCCAGAACTATTGCAGAAAAAGGCATCCAAAAGTGTAGTCATTAAAAGTGCCACTGGTCAGTCAGCTAAGAGGTCTTTCCTCCAACCTTTGGAATGCCAGATTGGGGGACATCGTTTAACCCATCAGTTTTTGTATATACCTGAGTGTCCAATACCTCTCTTAGGTAGAGATATGCTGTCCAAACTGCAGGCCCAAATCACCTTCACTCCTCGAGGTCCAGAAATGAAACTGCCATCAAAGGCAGCAGGAATAATTACCCTCTCAGTACCTAAGGAACAATCATGGCGCCTAATGTCAGCCTTGCAAGTCCAACCCACATTGGATACAGAATTAAACAAGCTCCTCCGAACCCTACAGGTGCCACCAGGAGTATGGGCCGAAAATAGCCCACCAGGAATGGCCAAGAATATAGCTCCAATTGTAGTAACCTTAAAACCTATGGCTACCCCTGTATCTGTAAAGCAATATCCTTTACCCCGGCGAGCAGCAGAGGGCATCCAGAAACATTTGGACCGCCTATTAAAATATGGTCTGCTTAAGCCCTGCCAATCAGAATGGAACACACCCCTTTTGCCTGTTCGGAAACCTGGGACAGATGAATACAGGCCAGTGCAGGACTTGAGGCTCGTAAACCAGGCTATCGAGACCTTGCACCCAAATGTACCAAACCCATATACCCTGCTGAGTTTGATCCCACCAGAAGCAACATTTTTTACTGTATTGGACTTGAAAGATGCATTCTTCTGTTGCCGGCTGGCACCACAGAGCCAACCTATATTTGCCTTCCAGTGGGAAGACCCTTTAACAGGAACAAAAGGCCAGCTAACCTGGACAAGATTGCCCCAGGGATTCAAAAATTCCCCAACTTTATTTGGCACTGCCTTGGCGAAGGATCTAACAAGTTACCCCTCAATACCTGGAGAAAAGGTGGTTCTGCAATATGTAGATGACCTTATACTAGCAGCAAAGGATTTTGATACCTGTAAAGAAGGGACAGAGGAACTGCTCCACTTGCTCTGGCAAGCTGGCTACCGAGTTTCCCAGAAAAAGGCACAGTTATGTTTAGAAAAGGTCAAATATTTGGGCTTTGACATCTCACACCAACAACGAGCATTGAGACCAGAGAGGAAAGAAGCTATTTGCCTTATCAAGGAACCTACCACAAGGAAACAACTTAGAGGATTCCTGGGAACAGCAGGGTTTTGTAGACTATGGATACCTGATTTCAGCAGTCTGGCCAAGCCCTTACATGAAAGCACTCGAGGTGCAGAAAAGGACCCATTCGTATGGGGACCTGAGCAGCAACAAGCCTTTTTAGTTATCAAACAACGACTTATGGAGGCCCCAGCCCTTGGACTGCCTAATTCGGAAAAACCCTTTCAGCTGTATGTACATGAACAGAATGGGATTGCAGCGGCAGTCCTGACCCAGAGATTAGGAAGTTGGAACCGTCCAGTAGCTTATTTGTCAAAACAATTGGACTCAGTAGCAAAAGGATGGCCTCCATGCCTAAGGGCAGTAGCGGCCACTGCAAGCCTTGTCAAAGAAGCTGATAAATTTACCTTCGGCCAGACGATGTATGTGAATGTACCTCATGCTGTTCTGACACTCATGGAATATAAGGGTAGTTATTGGCTAACGAACCCAAGGATGGCTAGATACCAAGGCCTATTGTGTGAAAATCCCAGGATTCATCTACGAGTAGTGAATATGCTCAATCCAGCGACTTTGCTGCCCCTACCAGAGGTAGATGATGAGGAATCACATGATTGTCTCCAAGTAATGGATGAAGTTTATTCCAGTAGACCCGATCTGAAAGATGAACCATTGAAAAATCCAGATGTTGTATATTATACTGATGGTAGCAGTTACCTGCATGAAGGTGCCAGACGAGCAGGATATGCTGTGGTCACCAATGAGGAAGTTGTGGAAGCTGAAGCTTTGCCTGCTGGCACCTCAGCACAAAAAGCTGAACTTATAGGTTTAACTAGAGCTCTGCAATTGGCAGCCGGATGTAAGGCAAACATCTATACTGATTCTAAATATGCCTTCTTAACCCTGCATGCACATGGAGCTCTAGGGAAAGAAAGAGGTCTAATAGGAGCCCACGGGAAGGCCTTGAAATATGGACCTGAAGTAGAAATCCTGTTAGAAGCAGTATGGGCTCCAGAACAGATTGCTGTAATGCATTGCAAAGGTCATGGACGTGGAAGGGATCCAATAACCAGAGGAAATCATGCGGCTGACAAAGCAGCCCGAGAGGCAGCCCAAAAGCCTGTGGGAGGATTTATAGCAGCCCTCATACCAGAGGTAGCTCCAGAAGAAGTTAAACCTCACTATACCCCAGAAGAGAGGAAGTGGGCTGAACAGGAAGGAGCAGTTGTGAAGGACGGTTGGATGATCCTGCCGGACAATAGGATTTATGTACCTCATCATCTAGCAGGCACAATTGTAAGAAATTATCATGAATCTACTCACCTTGGCGGTACTGCAACCAGAGAGAGTCTCAGTCGGAAGTTGTATATTATTAACCTATCACAATTAGCAACTTGCATTTCACAGAAATGTGTTCTTTGTGCTAAAAACAATCCCAGGCAGGGACCGGTACAACCTCCTGGAATCCAACATGTGGGATATGTCCCCATGGAAAGTCTAATTGTGGACTTCACAGAGCTGGTCCCTTCTAAGGGATTCAAGTATCTCCTTGTGTTTGTAGACACTCTTACCGGATGGGTTGAAGCCTTTCCCACCCGAACTGAAAAGGCACGAGAGGTAACTAAGAGACTCCTCACTGAATTGATCCCGAGGTTTGGATTACCTAGATGCATTGGAAGTGATAATGGGCCAGCGTTCATTGATCAAGTAGTACAAGAAGTATGTCGAGTCCTACAAGTGAAATGGAGACTGCATGCAGCCTATAGGCCTCAGAGTTCAGGGAAAACTGAAAGAATGAATCGGACTCTGAAAACCCAATTGGCAAAATTAACCCAGGAAACGGGATTGGGATGGGTAGATGTGTTACCCATAACACTGTTTCGTGTTCGGTGTGCACCCACAAAAAGACTTAAGTTGTCACCTTTTGAGCTCCTGTATGGGAGACCGCCCTCCTTTGTTCAGGATATTCCAGCTGACCTTAAACAAATAGGAGACCATGTGACACAGGGACAAGTGCAATCTCTCTCCCGTGTTTTTGTTTCTCTTAACAGGTGGGTCCTCGAGCGCACGCCGTGCAGCATTGCCGAGCCGATTCATCAGTTCCAGGCTGGCGATAGCGTATGGGTGAAAGAGTGGAAACGTGATCCACTCGCACCTAAGTGGCGTGGACCTTACACCGTCTTGCTCTCTACTCCAACAGCGGTGAAGGTAGCTGAGGTGACCCCCTGGATTCATCACTCTCGTTTGAAGAAGTCCGAAGGCAGTTGGACGTGCAAAGGTGACCCCTCTAATCCTTTAAAACTGACTCTCTCCAAAAACCCCTGTATCTAGCCCTACCGGGAACGGGCTAGGTCACGGGCAACATTAGACGACCGGCCTGCTGCAGCCACAACCTGGAAGCTGGCTGACCTGCGCACGCCTGAAGCTTGAGGAGCATCTGAACCAGCGACTGTGAACGGGAAGATTCTCTTATACAATTGATTGACTGCCCCCTTGTGGAACAATTATCAGAGATATTACTCACTGGGGATCCTTGGGATATATGTTTTGGTCTTGGTGGTTCCCCATTTCTGTCACTGGGGGAATTATATTGGGACTAATAGTTTTATGCTATCACAATAAGGTAATCTTTTGTGGAAGGAATGCATATGCTAGACATCAACATGATTTTATTATTAATCCTGATCCCTTGGGAAGGGGAAGGGTCCTTGAATCTGACCAAATTTGCTAAATATGGATTCAGCCATGACCACAATATGTGGGTAGGTTTAGCTGAAATGGTAGCCAATGTTGCAAATAGGACCAATTGCCTTGTTTGCTCTCTTGGGCCAGATGATTCAGAGGGAGGTATGCCCTTATTACCGATACCATTAGATGCCATTGGTATGGTAAGCGAAATGCCACACCAAACAGAAATACAGAATTTCCCCGGATGGAACTCAACTAAACCATTACGAGTTATACCTGTACAAGGGGAATTCTGTGTACATAAATCATCAGATGCAGCTGATTCTACCATGATAGGCTCTTCTCATTGTCACTATACTTGGGATTATTTTAAGAATAGTCATACCTGGGCACACGGTACTACCTATCGAACTCGGAATACCTTGCCCTGTGCACCTCCTTTTATTCATGCATGGAAAGTGGTATGGAACATAACTGTGACAGAAAAAGGCAATCTAACATACTGCACTGTGAACTCTCTACCTCTTTTGATATTTCGCCTTCTGTACTCCACGTACCAAAAACCTCAGACCCGATGGTTGTGGTGGATATGTGGAGAATGGGCATACAAGAAACTCCCTTCCAAATGGAGTGGGACTTGTTTCCTGGGATGGGTATTACCACCAATGTGGATTATGCCCACTAGTTCGGCCAAGCGAACACGAAGGAATGCTGATATTTCTCGTATAGCAGGAGGAAGTACCCAAAGTTGGAGCGGTACTGATGATTGGCCACCAGAGCGCATTATAGCCTATTATGATCCTGCCTCCTGGAATCCTGGTGAGCTCATACAAGGGGCACGGGATCCTATTTATAATCTAAACAGAATAATTCGATTGCAAGCAGTAGTGGAATTGGTAACCAATGCAATGGCCCAGAGTTTGAGACTTATTGCACAACAGTTGGATGAAAGTAGAGCCGCCATTTTGCAGCTGAAAATGGGAATGGATTATGTACTTGCCAGGCAGGGAGGCCTATGTGGAGTCTTGAACTTGACAGGGAATGCCTGTTGCTTTAACATTTCTGATAATGGTGAGGCAATCCGTGTGTTGGCTACAAAGATGGAGAATATAGCACATGTCCCAGTACAAACATGGGAAGGATGGGATATGGGATGGCTCACCAATTGGTTACCTAATGTCACAGGACTCAAAGGGATACTATTGTCTTGCTTGTTTTTCTTGACAGTAGTGGTAATGGTTTTATGTATGATGCCATGTATCATTTCATGTTTTAGAAGTACAATTAGCAAGATGGTTTCAAATGAAACTCTACCTCATATCATGGCCCTATACAGAGCTTTACCTCAGGAACATGATGAAGGTCAAGCTATCAAGGACACTTGGTATGAAGGTCCTTGAGCTTGAAAGGGGGGAATGTGGCATCTGAATATAGACTGCATTTTTAATCAAGGCTTATATTGGCTTATATTTTGATCAGGTTCATAAAGTCTAAAAGGGGCTTAAATTCACAAATGTTTCATGCCAGGCAGAGAAAACCTTGGCCATTCTCCTAAGACAAGGGGCCCCCTTGATTTATAGCAGGAAAATAACTTTCAAAGTCGTAAAAGCTGGAATTACAGACTAAGAGCGAGGACATTGACCTACATGTTACAGAAGATAAAAAAAAGCAGAGATAAACATAATTAGGAATGAGTAAAATGATACCAATATGCCTCCCAGTAAAATGAGCCAGATCTTCTTCCTAAGGTTAAAAAGGCCAAGAGCAATGGAGAAGCATCTAGCTGGCAGAAAAAGAGCATTTCTGGGAAGTCTTTTTTAAAGGCAGTTTCTTTCTTAAACTGAGAGAGTTAAAAGAGCAATAAATATTGGGAACAGCTAAAGAGGAGAGCAGATGGCTGAAGGGGGGGGGGGGTAAACTGAAGGGGTTCCTTTTAAAAGCTGTTTTTTACTGAGTTCCTTCCGTTCTACTTTGAGAAGCTTTATTCTTTTAAAAGGTTACCTATGATAATGTATGAAATATATTAGCTTAAATATATTGGCTTAAATGTAATTATGCAAAGGATTTAAGAAATGCTAGATTCTTATTTCATATAGTTGTAAGAGTTGTATTTATCCTGAAATTAAGTCAGTCACCAGCCTAGCCCCCTGCCAGACAGGAAGACGCCATCTGGGCGCTCCTGATATATGGTTGTCAGACATTTGTTTAGAAACCTTCAAAATGAAGGAGATCTTTCAATGTTGATGTGAAACTCAAGATCCTTGACATATGTTTAAGATAAAAATTTAAGATTAACCATTTGTTTTAGAAGGCAATAGGGCGAAGAGGGCAAGAGGTGAGCTGGTAATTAATATTCCTTGTTGAGACACATGTAAGATATATTACTACTTATTTGTCATTTATAGATGTAACAATATATAGCTCTTTGTGCTCCTTATAAGGACAGGAGGATATGGGTGTATCTTTTGTGATTGGATATAGCAGGCAGCCAATAGGAAATCCAACCAGGCTGATTGGACAGATGCAGCCACAGGAGGAGCAAAGGGGGCTGGATTAAGGGAATATAAGTGCTGGCCATAATGGCAGGAGGCCAGGCCAGAGCTTGGTAACCATATACCACTGTGCCTCTCATTTATTTGTCTGACAAATAAATTATTATTTTAATTTCTCTATTGCTGCGTTGAATATTTCATTCCAGCTAAGCGTTAACCACAAGCAGGGTGCTACACAAGCACTCTGGATGCTGAGTAAGCAGTTATTTGAACATACCCTTAGATTTTCATGGCCTTAATCAGGCCAAAACAAAAGCTCAGAAGGTGGTCTGGTGAAAAATCATTCAGTTGCCCTTTCAAACTCCAGGTGTTGCTGTTTTTATTCATTAACCTATCAGTTGCCTTTTATACACAACTCGATGTGATTTACAATTATGCCATGATAGTAGTTTAAAAACTGCACAAAAGCAACAAAAGATAGGTCCAAAACCAAAACAAAACTAGGCAGGGACCTTTTCATGTTGTCTGCCTTAATGTACTTACCATTTTGTTCATTCTTTTACTGATCTCCAGCCGTCACTAGGGAATTACCAAGTTATGCTTACAGTTTCACCAGAACTCCCCCCCCCCCAGATGCCAGTCAAAGGCAGAAAAGAGACCTCAATCCCCCCCCTTTCCAAAATCTAAATTTGCTACTTTTGCTTCGTAACAGGGAATCACCATGTCTGACAAGAGCGATTTAAAAGCGGAGCTTGAACGCAAAAAGCAGCGTTTGGCTCAGATAAGGGAGGAGAAGAAACGGAAGGAAGAAGAAAGGAAGAAAAAAGAGGTAAGGCTGCTGAGACTCCCTTCCCATTTTTGCTTGTTTATTTATTTGGATGTATGTTCTCTACTGTCCTCTGGACACAAGTCAGTGCATTTTTTCTGGGGGTACCCAAGGGTAAGCAGTAAAGGTAAAGGGACACCTGACCATTAGGTCCAATCATGGCCGACTCTGGGGTTGCGGCGCTCATCTCACTTTATTGGCCGAGGGAGCCGGCGTACAGCTTCCGGGTCATGTGGCCAGCATGACTAAGCTGCTTCTGGCGAATCAGAGCAGCGCACGGAAACGCCGTTTACCTTCCCGCTGGAGCGGTACCTATTTATCTACTTGCACTTTGATGTGATTTCAAACTGCTAGGTTGGCAGAAGCAGGGACCGAGCAACGGGAGCTCACCCCGTCGCGGGGATTCGAACTGCCGACCTTCTGATGGGCAAGTCCTAGGCTCTGTGGTTTAACCCACAGCGTCTCCTGCGTCCCTTTTAGGGTAAGCAGTACTGGCACCTTTTTTCTAGAAGAAAAGCACTGACATAAGTATATATAAGCTATGCTGCTTATGGTGTCCCCCAAATTAGCTATTGACTTTTTATTATTATTATTTAAAGAATCCTGTCCTTTCCGCTCACTTTGTGTAGGAAGACATCTCTATTAGCTTTTATATCCCAGCTTGGATCCAGTTACTGCAGGTGTAAACAGGCTGATCCAGTCAGGTGGGGAGAAAAGTTTTGGACTGAATCTGGAACACCCAGCTTCAAGTCTTGACTCAGCATGGATTCACTGTGGTTTAAGTGAATTTCTACCCAGAGTAGCTAATCCACAGCTCAAAGGTTGCATAGGGTCCTACAGGAGGGTTTAAGTGCCCCCCACAATTAGAAACGTTTTTGTTTAACTGATCCTGTGGATCCCATGCAGTGATGTCATGATGCCAAAAGCTTATTTCTGCCCCACCTCAATTTTATTTTAATTTTAAAAAATGTAAATACTGTATACATTTAATTCTTTTTAACTGACTGATGTTGTAATTTCCAAAGGTTCCATGTGTCTATTTTAAAATATATTTATTGTTCCTTTACAACCTGACTCTCTCTCCCCCCCCCCCCTTACGTTTGTGACTGGCTAGCCTGGTTGCTACGGTAGCAGATTTGCACTTACTGTTTTTCAGCAAAGTAAACGATAATTGCTGCTGCATTTTAGCCTCCTGGCTTGGTAACATCTTTTAGTTCTATTAAGGTTTGACTGACATATTAGTTTATTTGTCCTTGACGCTATGCGTGAGGTTTTTTTTCATTAAGGGGATTTGCACTTCTTTTTTATTCAGTCACTTAGCGAAATAGAGATGAGAATTGACAGGGAACGGATACTCATTTCCATGCAAAGTCAAGGAAGCATTAAGTGATTATGTTTCTTTTCTTTCAGATGTCAACATTTGCTGCAGTTTAAAGCACCTGTTATCCCTTTTCTAATAACTGGTTTGCTTTAAACTGACACTTTAATATCGTACGTGCATTTCATACCATTATTGGGCTTTGCTATGAGAAATTGACGTTGCAAATTTTGGTTTTTTTGCTGTCTTCCTTCCATTTTGCACTTTTGATAGTTCTCTAGAAGCAACTGAGACACGCATACACAATTGCTGAATGAATCCCACCTTTGCTAAGAGTGCTGAAAGTTGTTGGGAGACCCTAGTTCCCCTCACAGAACGACAATTCTCAGAAGAGGGCTTGATGGTTAAACCACTTTGAGAATTGTAACTCTGGGAGGGGGGGAATAGGGGTCTCCAAACAAGCCTCTGCACTCTTAACAAACTACAACTCCCAGAATTCTTTGGGGGAAGCCATGACTGTTTAAAGTGGTATCATAGTGCTTTAAATGTATGGTGTGAATGTGGCCCAAGAAGCACCAGGAAGGGGGGGGGTAACCATTTCTTATTCCACCAAGGGGAAAGCTCCCACTAGTGTCAGGAAGCACCATCCGCCCTTAGTTTCCATTTTCTTTCACTTCAGCTAATTGTCCAATACTATTATTTCAGTCAGATTTTCAGCAAAAGAAAGAACCAACGCAGGAAGATTCGGATCTGGACCGGAAGAGAAGGGAGACAGAAGCTTTACTGCAAAGCATTGGTATTTCTCCAGAACCACCTCTAGGTATTCGGAGAGAGACCTGTTCAAAACATTTCAGCCACTGTTTAAGAGCCACACATTCTTTTGACTGTAGCATGCTTTTCTTTTCTTGGTCTTTGGCTATTGTTCATAATGTTATGTGTTCTGCTTAAACACCGTTTCGTATCGCCCCAATAACCAATTCAGAGCATTTCTGCTTCTTATCTGTGCTGAATCTCAGTGTGTCTATTATGTGTCGTTCTCATCCAGACATTTCAAAATTGTTTCTCTGTGGGCCACACCACTCGCACCATCTTGGGCTGTCGCCGTTCCATTCTTCTGAAAACTGGCTTGGCTCCCCTTCATTCCTCTGATTTTTTTCTTACATATAATAGTTGCCCCTTTGAAAATAGAGTCCTCTATTGACCTTTTAAACAAGTATCATTAAAAAAGAAAAACTTAGAAAAGAAACATAAATTATACATGCACACTGTACATTTAAAACACATCCCAAGCACATTTTCTCCCTCAGAGAATTCTGGGCACTGTCGTATACCCCTCACAGTGTTACAGTTTGCAGCAACCCTTAACAAACTACAGTGCCCAGAAATCTTTGAGTTGGAAAATGTGGAATGTGCTTGCTTGATATACATGTCCCTTGCTCCTGCCCTTTTTCTGCTGTTTTGTTTCATTCCATCCTAATCGCAGACCTATTTAGGCATTCTTAAGTGATTTACACGAACACATGACAGAGGTAGAGTAGGTATGCTGGGCTCCCTTCACTCTGCTCCACTTCGGTTCCCATTGCCCTCTGAGCTGGAAGGCCACTTTTTTTTTGCAGTGGGAAAGTCTCCTGCACTCATGGAAACTCCCTAAGCATTTTAGGAAGAGGCGTTGTCACAGGTCAAGGATATTCCAACCTGGCAAAGAAGGTGAGGAGCAGACCTCACGAGGAATGTGGCCTGCAAAGATGACCTGCTAAGGGGCGTGGCCTAAGAAGTGTTCTATGGGCTGGATAGAGGTCGGAAGGTCCACCCTTGTCTCCTGGACCTGATGTTTGCCACCCGGGCCTAAGACGTGTAGGGTAGGCATCCCCAAACTTGGCCCTCCAGATGTTTTGGGACTACAACTCCCATCATCCCTAGCCAACAGGACCCAGTGGTCAGGGATGATGTGAATTGTAGTTCCAAAACATCTGGAGGGCCTACTTTGGGGGTGCCTGGTGTAGGGCTTTTAGGAATGTGAAATACAATCTGAGGTCTCCAACATGAGCCAGCATGATGTAGCAGTTAGAGTGCTGGACATGGGAGACCAGGGTTGAAATTCCCGCTCAGCCATGAAGCTCACCCAGTGACCATGGGTCAGTCACTGTCTCTTTGCCTAACCTACCCCATAGTGTTGCTGCAAGGATAAAATGGTGAAGAGGAGCTCTATGGACTCCACAGTGACCTTCTTGGGGGAAAGGTGAGATATAAGTGTAGAAATAAATAAATAAAATAAGCGTATTGCCTAGTCTGGATCATGGCTTCAGTTGTGCAAGCCATCAAGAAAACCTGGAGCCAGCACTGATGGCCATATTAAAATACGGCATGATGCATCACTTTGTTCTAAAGCCATGATTCTCTTTGTAGGGTATTCATGCAAATTAAAAACCAGCTCCTCCCGATCCAGATAAAGCCCAAGAAGCAGAATGGATGCATAATAAGCACGTCACCTACCACTTCACACCTGTACCTGCCAAAGGGCTGTCATGAAAAATGAATGCCTTTTGCACTCGCGATTCGTTTTAGTGACAGTTCCTAGTGAGAATATGTGTAAGGTGTTGGACCTCGTGCCACGGCCGATCCATTTGATTGACACTTCTGCCAGGAGATGTGAAGGATTTAGCTAGGAAAGGAAAAAAGGAAAATGCAGTTAGGAAATTATTTTTGATTTAAAAAGTAAAACAGTTCATTTTTAAATGCCCAAGTTGAAACAGGCGATGTCGCATTATAGGATTTACATTTTCCTCCGTCTGGCTGCCATGAAGATTAGTCGAAGTAGAATTGTTTCTGCATTGCCTGCCCCCTTGCCAATCTAGATTCAAAAACGACAATAGCATTTCCACTTGTGGTCTATCTTTGCTTTCAGTGCTTGAAATGGAAAGCTTCCACACCTTGTCTTTTTTTGTGGGGGTGGGGGGACTTATTGATCTAAATCATCATGCAGTCTTACTTTGGCTCTTGGTCCTAGGCTGGGCACTGTGTGAGCAAGCTAGCTGACTTCGGTTTTGCCTTAACTTCACTTGGCAGGGTCCCAACCAATTGCCCTCCGACTACTGGATTAGTTTTGAAGTTCCCAAGTTTTAAACAAGCTGGGTTCTGCGACCCTGCAGTCATTCTGCATAAACGCCTATCTAGCCGCCTCTTGCAGAAAAGGGGAAAGAATGAAAACCAAAGCCTTCCAGTGAAATCATTGGAGGTATAACACGTTCATGCTTCTGGCAGAAAAATGCCGAAGCTGTTTGGATCAGGCTAAAAGCCTAGCAGTGTAGATTTGCGTCAGGTGGCATTAGTCCACATAGGCAGGTAGCGGTGGAGCGTGCCTTCCCAGCCCCTGGGGTGTGCCTGGGGGGTGAGGCACAGAGGGTGACTTGAGGAGGACGCAGCAGGGCAGGCATGCGCCCTTCCAATCAATCTGATTTGTCTGAATGGAAGGGTGCATGCCTGTTGCGTCCTTCTGATGCCCTGCCAGTCCCACGCTGCTTTGTGAGGCTGGGATGTGGGATCAGACTCACAAAGTAGCACGGGGCTGGTGTGAGGAGCAAATGCACCCTGGGAAAAACTGCGCCTGGGGCAATGGTGCCCCTTCGCCCTGCCCATGCGACGCCTCTGCAGGCAGCCAATTAGAGCAGCAGGCTATGCAGCAACGTAGTAACACACTGTATGTTAGCAACCCAAAATGCCCAATAAACTGTTTTATCTTGAGAGAGACTTTAAACAACTGCAGTATGCCTTTTCTGTCCCATGTAATGACTTAGCTCCAACTATGTTCTACTCAGAGCAGACCCTTTCCAATTAATGGACCAAAGTTAGTCATGTCCGTTAATTTTAGTGGGTCTACTCTAAGTATGACCAGCATTGACTATAAACCAATGTTTGCTCAGGCAACTGCAGCTCTCATACAGAAAATCTTTTTAACACTATGCAGAAACAGTATTTCCAATTTTTCGTTTCCCTTAACTTTTTTTTAAAGATATCCAAGGCCTATATTACCTCTTTGAATATGTTTCCACGTCTAAAAAAATATTTTAAATAAAAATGCAAAGAGTCGGTCTTAACATTGAGTACTGGTACTATCATAACTCGCTTTCAGACCAATCTAAAATTCATTTCAACTTTTAATTTGCTAAAATATTTAGAATTCACTTGACTTTCTTCCTTTTCCTTTCCTTTCTTTTCCTTATTTTTGTTTCACCATTTCAAACTCTTCCACTCATCCGACCGTTTTATCATTTTGGATCCTCGCTTATGATTTGTCTTACACTGCTCTTCATCAGTGCAGTCGCTGCATGTTTTAACATGGGATACCTGTTATTTTCATTATTTAGTCCCAACCCCTATGTCTCCCTCTCCGAAATCAGTGAGCACTCCCAGCGAAGCCGGAAGCCAAGATTCAGGAGACTTGGGGCCCGTAGGAAGGTAAGACGAAATTCTCTGTCAGTGTATGCTGTTTGCTTTCATTGTGGATTCCTTTGATGCGAATGCCTTTCCTACCATGCCATGCCACCCAGTTGTAAAGATTGAGTAGACCCAGGGCTGGCTCTACTACTGGCCAGAGTGGGGCAGCCACCTCAGGTGATATATGTTGCCAAGTTGTAAGTGTTGAACTTCTTCATCAACACAGAGTGTGTGTAGCCAATGGAGCGTAGAAATAAAAAGCTGTCCTCAATGTCTTTTCTTAGTTTTATTTTCGAAAACATTAACAGCCAAACGCTGCAAGCCATCACCAGCAGCTTACAAGACATTTGATCAAAATAAATAGTTTCAATTAACCAATTATCCTATCACATCACTTCCTGCACCCGGTGCAGAAAGTAATTCCCCTTTTAATTAGGCAAAAAGACCACAGGTGTGCAGCTAAGTAGGTCAAACTGCAAATATACACCTCTGAAACAAACCTGGTTCTTGAGTAGCACTACTGACCACTTTAAGATAAAGAAAAACCAACAGTAAGATGACAGATCTCTGTGTGCCACACAGCTTGCCTTTCTAGCCCATTGCCTTAAGGTTTGGTGGGTGTTGTCTCATCACCAGTGTGTTGTCCTCCATATGTTGTGGAGCATCAACTCCAATCAGCCTGTGCCTTTCTTGAATTAGTGGGAAAGGCTATGGGGTCTGGAAATACACCTGTTCTATTGGAGTACAATAAAAGGAGCCTGTAGGTTGGGGGCCGGGAACCTTTTTCAGCCTGAAGACTGCACTCCCTTTTCGGCAACCTGCCATGGGCCAGTGGTGGGGGAGGCAAGATGCACAACGGGCAAAACAACAAATGTAAATGTTACCTTTGCGGACTAGACTTGTTTCCAGGTCTAGCCCAAGACATTTTGGTGCCTGAGGCAAACCACAAAAATGGCATCCCCCTCCCTGAGAAGGGGTGAGTGAAGATCTACATCAGGAACGTGGGGGAGGGGGGGAAAATAAAGATGCACATTGGTATCTGCTGCCTCTGTGGATTGTCCCACCTGAGGCAGTCACCTCAGTTTGCCTCATGGGTGGACCGGCCCTGCTACTTTCTATACACACACCTGCCCATATTACATGTATTGTGAGATTTCAAGGACACATCCAGCCAACCCAAAACACTAAAGGAAGGTGTGAAGCAGACTGGTGAGAATCCCAAACAAACAAAAAGCATGAGAGAAAATATAGCTTTAAATTAGTTTTTTAAAGAGATGTAGAGATGAATTGCTGTGGGTATCAGGAATTTGCTGTTTTAAAGCAGGTAAAATGGAAGTTTGTTATTTACTATGAAGTTTTATTGGATCAGAAAGGGAAGCCTTGTAATGTAAAGCAGGGAATATTTATATCTCAGTTGCCACAAGCATTGCCCTTACGAATTATATGAGGAACAGATTTATAATTAAAGGGATGGCTAGAGTGGGGCAGATCACCACCATTTGAATTTGTCTTTCATCTTGGCCTACCTGGCTGAAGTATTATAGGTGATTGACTAACCTAGGGCTGTGTCACTCAACTCAGCCACTCTCTTCACCTCAACCTGCAACCCTGTAGTCACCATCTTCCTCTCAGTAGTCAAGGTGAAAAAGCAGACTCCTCCCCACTGCCCTCAATTGCCCTCTCACCAGTTTCCTGGCAGAAAGAGGTGAGCCTCTTGCTCTTGCTCCACCTCAAAAGAACCTCCACCAAAATGCCAGCATTCCCAGATGTTCCCATCCTCACAGGGCAGGACTTGATGTTCCCAAGCCTGCTGATGGTTCTTGACAGCTTTTGCTATTCTCCATCTGTTCTGACCACACTGAGCCTACGAGTGCTAGATGGAAAATGCCACCCTCCGTCACATAGCCTGTGTCTTAGGAGAGAGATTCTTTGATCCTCGGCTTTGCTGGCTGTTACATCTCTGTGCTGGATGCATCTTCTAATTCATTCCGCCTCAAGCACTCTCCAAACTTGTCCTTCAGTACCTCAGGTTTCAAGGACAACCCTTTCAAGTCTTCCCATGAGCTCTAAGTATGCCATTTCATATTGTGCAGTATTATTGTCAAGAAGAAAACAATAAAACATTTCCAGTGTAGTTGTTTCCTAGCAGCATCACACTGCTTATTAGCCATATGGTATCTTCTTGGGCATAAAAAATTATAAAATGCTTCTCATGGAGCATTCCAAAACAATGAACAATAAATAAGTCAACAATAAAAACAATTTCCCAATCTAGTACAGATACAGGCTGGGATAAGAATTTAGACTTAGTCTACAACAGAAAAGACAGTAGAAAAGCCAGCTCTGTGATATATATTGAGAGAGTTGCAATGGGTAGATACTGGCACACTAAAGGTCCAACTCTTACATTATATGGAAAGGATCTTCTGATGAGATGGTATCTGCAGGAGGCCCTCTCCCGTAGAGTGCAGTGATCGATTGGGTACACTGCTGCCAGCATCTTGACCTTTGCCTGTTAGCTAATAATTGACAACTTTTAGCAGTATGGCTGCTGTATTAATACCCCCAAATAAGAATATTTCTATCAAATCATGGTGCCCATGGAAGGCACTGAAGTAAATAGACTGGCAACTTTTACTGCATTCCCATCGTTGATGGCAGTTGTCTTCAGGGACGCGGACTTATAAAAAATATTGGGGGGGGGGGCGGGAAAGCTCATGAATAATAAATAAGCTCATGAATATGCAAATAAAGTGGCGCCGCCTCCTCGTGAGCGAATAGGGGAGAGCGTGCTGCGCCTATTAATCAGCTCCAAAGGAAATTGGGTGGAGCTTTTGCTCGGGAGGGAGGGCAGGAGGCATGCAGCCCGCCCCTCCCTGTGCATTTTGGGCTGGGGGAGGGGCGGCGATGGCGCTCTGCTGGAGGGGCGCCGGAGATTATTGGGGGGGCGGAGCCCCCCCAAACGAATTTTTGAGGGGGCTCGGGCCCCCTCAAGCCCCATGGAGTCGGCGCCTATGGTTGTCTTGTGGCTTTGTGTGATTTCTTAGGTTGCCATGTGGTTTCAATCGGTATGAGTGAATTAGTGCTTGATTTATATGGACCCAGGATTTCCTACTGTTCTTCATGGCAATATTTGGTATGTACTCTAAACCAGCTTTTCTCAGTCTTGGGTCTCCAGATATTATGTATCATCAACAACAATTACTTATTATTTATTTATATGCCGCCTATCTGACAGGGTTGCCTCAGCCATTCTGGATGGCTCCCAACACAAGAATAGTAAAAACACAATAAAACGTCAAACACTAAAAACTTCCCTGAACAGAGCTGCCTTCAGATGTCTTTTAAAAATCATGTAGCTGTTTATATGTTTGACATCTGATGGGAGGGCGTTCCACAGGGCGGTTTCGACTACCGAAAAGGCCCTCTGCCTGGTTCCCTGTAACCTCACCTCTTGCAATGAAGGAACCACAAGAAGGCCCTCAGAGCTGGATCTCAGTGTCCAGGCTGAACAATGGGGGTGGAGATGCTCCTTTAGGTATACAGCTCCTGCCATTCCTGACTACTGGTCCTGCTAGCTAGGGATGATGGGAATTGTAGTCCAACAACACCTGGGGACCCAAGGTTGAGAAAGGGTGCTCTAAACAGAAACTCATGAAATAAATCCGTCTAGCAGTCTGATCCAATATATCTTTACTTGTATGTCTCACTCAGTGTGGGGGTTAGTTTACTTACTCCCAAGTTAGAGTGAGTGCGTGGGATTGCTGGTCACGACCTCAATCCTGTGAGCATTTGGTGGAAAGCAAGCCCTATTGGACACATGAGCTTACGTGAATAGTGAATTTCTGTTTGTATGACCATCACAAAAGCACGGATTGGTTCTGGGTGCCTGCCAGATACAGAGTCAGGAACCTCTTGTTAATTAGTCTTTTTGCATGTGAGCCAGTGGCATAATTAAAAACAGTCACACTCTCATTCCTCAAGGATATGTAGAGTTTGGTTGTCTAGATTAGAGTTCTCATTAGTAAGTTTCTCATGGTATGGTTTTGAGGTGGGGGGGGGGCGCTCTTGTTCCCTAAGGGGGCTTCCTAGCGTGACTTAGCAACCTGAGTCTCTGCTCAATCCTGTATTAATATGTAATGTGCTGTCACTGAACTCGGGTGGATAATGGCCCTGTCGTACTCATTAATCTACTCATGAAAGCTTTAATTAGTCTGCTTTTCTTTTAGAGGTGGCAACATCTATTGGCCCCAAGGAAATCAAAGGTGTCACTTACCACTGGATACCCATGGAAAATGTTACAAGGAACAACAAAAGCCACATGCATTTTGCAGGAGAAGACACGGGGAGCCAGAAACTCAAAAAGGGGGTGGGAATCCAGTAAGCAGCTGAGAAACAGTTCTTACAAAATTCACTTTTGTGTGTTTGTGTATTTAGACTTATAGCAGACCTCCCCCTAATGTATGCAGGGAGTTGTGGTTGTTTTTTAAATCTTAATAAGGGGGAGCATTGGAAAATACAATTGTGGAGTGCTGTCAAGCGGAAAGGCGTGTGCAGAGCAGATCCTGAACCAGCTGTTAATGGTAGTCCCTGAATAAGAGGGTCAGTGCTAGCTAGCCTGAAATGGGGAGCCGGCAAAGGCGGACCTGACATTTGAACCTGTGCAAAGCCTATACAAGGCAACATTGTCCTCCGGTAACCTCAGTTGCCTTTGTCCACTGAGGATTCTGTTCCCCAGCTCTTCCTTTAATCTCACAGTAATGGAATTCTCCCTAACGGAATATTGTTTGTCACTTGGGAAACTTGACAGGTTTTGAAAGAGGGTGGAGCAAAGGGGTAATGACTGCCTTGAGCAAGCTGCGTGTCCCCCGCCCCCCCTAAGTATCCTGGGTGTGCAGGTATAAGTGGTCCCCCGATACTCATGACATTAGAAGCTGGCGCATATTCGGCAAATCACACTTTCTTCGCTAATGACCTTGGCAGTGTTAGGCAGATCATTTTCACTTTGTTTCAGTTTCATCTCGGCAACTTCTCTAACACATTAGGCACAGAAAGTGCTTGGCATCTTCCGCCCCCTCCTCTTTCATCACTCAGATTAGGTAGAAGTATTGGGAGGAAGAGATTCTGCCTCTGCTCATGCAAAGCCACCTGAGCAAAATCTTATTGGCTGTCTGTGTCGTTTGGTATTTTTATTTTGAAGGCATCGCTTTCAAAAATGCCTTTGCAATGACACACAAAATCCTGGGCAAGTTTTCAACCAAGTCACCAGGAGGATTCCCTTACTACAGCTCAAATCCTTTTGAACATGCCCCGCTGCAAGGTCCCTTTTATTTATTTATGTATTCTTTTAATGGACTTAATATTGATTGTTTCATCTCAATGTGTCAGCGTGTGGCCAGTGCCCTTGCTCTTGCCCTCCAAAGTGTAACTAATAGGAACTGAGCTCATCTAGCGTGATTGTCCCATTTGCAGTCCAATCAATTCATAGTACTTTTGTGCAGGAAGTCAGCCCCTCTGTGTTTAGCTAGGAAGCATATATAGGGGCTCCTCTAGGCAACCTGTTTGTTGAGTGTCCTTCCTGGTTAGCTCACACAAATCTTATGCTGGTGTTAGACTGTGTCTGGTTTTCATCGAGCATTTGGAATTGATAGTGGGGAAGTTAGATGACACCGAGCATTCATCCTGATTTGTTTGTGCTGCGTTCCCCATTAATAAGTCATTCATCCCGCTTATTAAAAAATGGAAGCGGATTTGTTATGTTTGAGTGACAGTGTGCTTTAATCCACTTTTATTGTGCAAACCTACATTTCTGGCATGCTCTTGAATCTTTTGCAGATGGGGGAGTTGAGGAAAAGAAACAGATTAGTGTGTTGTTTTCCAGGATGGGACCATGGGCAACTGTCCCTAAATCCAGCGCTGGAATGAGTTTTCAACCAATTTTCTTTGCCATAGTTGTGTGGGTAGAGTCAACACTTAGGTGCACATTGACCCAACTGACTCAGTCCAAGATGCAAGTGATTTTTTTTTACATTTTTAAAATTTATTGTTAAATTTATATTCCACCTCTTATATCTTCCAAGGAGTTGAAGGTGGCATACGTGGTTCTCTTCCTCCCGATTTTGTCCTAACAAAAACCATGTGAGGTAAGTTAGGGTGTGAGGCAGTGGCTGGCATGACGCCACTCAGTGAACTTCATGGCTGAGTGGGGATTTGAACCCAGGTCTCCCAGCTTCTAACCAAGCTCTCTAACTACTACACTACACAGGCTCTTCAAAGTGCTGTGTTGGTGGGGGCTGATGGGAGTGGTAGCCCAAAACATCTGGAGTGCATCAGGTTGCGGAAGGCAGGTCTAGTCCAGGGCTGGTGAACCTCTGGCTCGAGGGCAGGGGAATGTGGCCCTCTAAGCCTCTCTGTCTGGCCCTTGGGAGTTTTTCTGTGCCATAACCATGTCCTTCAGCAGCCCTGCTTCACACTTTCCTTAAATGTCTTTGCTTGGCTGAAATGTGTCCTCTGATAATGCCTTTTGCTTGCCTGAATGGAGGAAAGAGAGGGGTGCAAGCTAGCTTACTGTACAAAAGTGGTGTGGGCACAGTGGTGGGGCCAACCCACGCCAAGCTCTCCATTGCCTTGCCCCTGCCCCTCTCCCTTTTCATATGTGGCACCTGCACTGCCTCGCCAGCTGCTACTAGTTTTAGGAGAACTTCAGTATGTTCCTAGCTTGTATCTTTGAACACCTTAAAAAATTGCAATGTGGCACGTTGTGGTCTTTCCCGGGTTTCCCGGGTTGGAACCGCCACAAGACTACTTCACTGTGTCATTTTTTTTTTAAAAAAGATCAGGTCCTGGAAAAATCAATTTATCAATTTATCAATTTATAAAACAAAGTCGTATATTCATGTGTCCTTAGATGTAGCCCGTTAGTCAACTAGTTACTAACTAACTGCCTTTAAACTAAGTAGGTAGCGAGGACAATTATTTATAACCTACTACAGTGGTACCTCAGGTTACATACGCTTCAGGTTACATACGCTTCAGGTTACAGACTCCGCTAACCCAGAAATAGTGCTTCAGGTTAAGAACTTTGCTTCAGGATGAGAACAGAAATCGTGCTCCGGCGGCGCGGCAGCAGCGGGAAGCCCCATTAGCTAAAGTGGTGCCTCAGGTTAAGAACAGTTTCAGGTTAAGAACGGACCTCCGGAACGAATTAAGTACTTAACCTGAGGTACCACTGTATTTTAATAATTTCATTGATGTACCATTGTATTAGATAAGTATGTATAGAATTGTAATGTTTTTAATGCACTTTTTGTTTCTGCATTCATTTGTTTCTCAAATCCATCTGTTAGTTGAAATGAGAATGGAGAGATCACTTGGTCCTAGTGCTGGGAATCCAGATCCCAGCTGGAGGAAGCACTCTCATTGCTGTGCTTCCAGATTTCCTCTCCTACCTGCCTTAAATGTGCTCAGTCCTCTTAACCCATAGCTGGCAATGCTGATCATCTGTTAGTTGGTATGCATGCCACGTGTCATGCAGACACCTCGAGTGTTGCATGCAGAGATTTCCTGCCCTCCCAAATGTAGCCTTTTGTGCCTCTGGTGCAACAAACCTGCATGCAGCGACCTGCTTGCAGAACGCTCTTTCCAGGGCACTTAAGCACATGGGTGCTCCAGTGTACTCATGGAGCTCCAGCAAGCGCAAGGGCTTCCCCGTTGACCTTGATGTTGAGCTACGAATTGGATGCAGCTTCTTCACTGTGGGTGGTTGGGGGGAAAGTCCACATTTAACACCATCTGCTCTGGATTACCATATTTTCCCGTCTATAAGACGCCCCATGTATAAGACACCCCCTATTTTTGGGGACTATGATTTAAGAAAATGGGGAAAGATCTATCCATGTATAAAACGCCCCCAAATTTTGGAAATTATTTTTTAGGGGGGGAAACCTAGTCTTATACAATAGCTGTCAACTTTTCCCTCTTTTTAAGGGAAATTCCCTTATTCTTAATAGGATTCCTCGCAAGAAAAGGGAAAAGTTGACAGCTATGTCTTATACATGGAAAAATACAGTATATTCATCAGTTAAGCAGCTGAGGCCTACCTGGTCTTTCAGGGTGGTTGTTTTTGAAGTGAAGCAGAGCTGAGCAAAAGTCGGAAGCCTCTTGTCCTTGCTAGCATAACATTCTCCAGTTTTGACAGAGAAAGAGAGTTTGATAGAATTACCTGCTCTTGTCTGACAGTAGATATTCTGTGATATTGCCTGTGTTTCCCTGTTGTACTTTTGGAGCTGTGTTCTGTGCTTTTACAGCATAAGGCAAACGACGAAGTGATTTGTTCCTCTCCCTGCAGCCCGTCATTGCAGTTAATTCTGTGTGTTCTTCTTCCTCCCCTTGTGCTGTGCTGCTGATAACCTCGCTAGGACCCTGCAGTGGGACACAGACCCTTCAGTGCTGCAGCTTCAGTCTGACTCTGAACTTGGGTATATGTCCACTCTCGTTCTTTATTTTCCCTCTTGTTATACTATGACTTTGTTTGCACTGGTTATGTTGAAGTTGCTTCCTCGGTCAGCTTTCTCCTTGCGTGTATGCGTGTGCCAAATCCTCAGCGTCATACAGTACTCTTATTTTTGTTTTGTTTTTAAATTTTTTTGGGGAAGGACCGTTTTCTTCTGAGAAAAACGGAAGCGAAGCTTTCTGAAAATGGTCACTGCTTGTGGCTAGTGAAAACATCCAGGGTCCGGTGCGCTCTTGATGTTTTCAAAAGAAACATTTTCATTTCGCTGGAGATGAAATGTTAGAAAAGCATGTTTGTGGAAACAGTAACATGCATGTTGTAGGTGTGTACTATCAACATGCATGTCTTCACATCACCAGCAGCCCCCAGATTTCCCCTACTTGTTCATTGTTCAAAGTATTTTATTAATATCACATCAATCATATTTCTATTTCCTTTTAGCCCATTAACCCTTTGAAAGTTGCAGCCAATAAATTAGCTAATACAATTTACATAACGTTGGCTTCTTCAGTACCATGATATATAATACATTGATGTAATATTTTTGCACTGGACTTCCTCCAGAGGGCTCAGAAACAGCTCTGCGAGGTTGTTTCTGTTGAGCAGAGGTGACTGTCCCAAAGTTTGCTTCATAGCTGAGCTGGGATTTGCACCCGGGCTTCCCCACTCTGAGATTATGTTTGGGTTGTGTTACAAATAACCTTAAAACTGTATTTGGATAGGTATTGGTTACATACATAAAACATTTTTTTATTGGATTAGAGGTGGGCAAGGAGCAGAATATGACTGCAGCCCAGTGCACACCTACTTTGGGAACAAGCCCCATTTTATACAGGGATATTTGCTTCCACATACCATAATGTATAGGCTCACAATATGAGAAGTAGTGCAAGAAATATCCTGTCCATCTTAAAGACAGGACTGCAGTACCATTACCAGTGTTATCCTAAGAATGTCAAGCAACTTCTGTTTTTATCTTTTGATTATTAAGGACAAACGAAGCATAATGCTGTTCACAAAATTAGCATTTTTTGGGGGGGGGAGAAAGTAAGGGGAAGGCATGGGGGCCTGACACAGATCAGGAAAGGAAGGGGGGGGCAGTTCCTGCACTGCGATTTATTTTTTAAAATAATTTGCACAGGAAGCTGCCTTGTACTGAGTCAGAACACTGGTCTATCTAGCTCATATTGCCTACACTAACTGGCAGCACCTCTCTAGGGTTTCAGGCAATCTCAGCCATAACTGGAGATGCTGGGGTTTCAACCTGGGGCCTTATGCATGCAGATCATGTGCTCCACCACCAAGTTGTAGCGCTTTCCCCGCGTGCCCGATTGCATGAATGGTGTCTTGTCTGGTTCAGCTTTTAGAATCCAGCAGTAAAAGATTCTGGCAAGGTTGGATGACGCCCTTCGTGCATCCTGTGAACAGACTGCGGTTGATGCTTTGGAGTGTGCATTGAGTTAATGCACAGTGGCAATTTCAGAGCTGTGAAAAAGAGTCATTTGGGGGCGTTTATGAAATCCTTTCTCAAAAACAGACTAGTTGCAGCACTAGCAATGGTGGCTGCTATACTGCCAGGTCAATTTTATTTTTTGCTGAAAGCTCGATTTAAAGCAAAACGGAGTAGAAACAGCACTTTTCTAGCTTGCAGCATCAGTGTCAACCCCCGAGAGAAAGCAAAGTTAAGTTGGTAATGGAAAAACCCCCCACATCCTGTGGGAACTGGGGAAGGGACTTAACACAGTGGTGGAGCAAAGGCCTGGCGTGCAAAAGCTTCTGGGTTCAGGTAGCATCTCCAGGTAGGGCTGGAAACAGTGGCGGACCTTGGGGTCTCAAATTTCACAGCAGCCTGTGTGACGCCAAAATCTGCCCCCTCTCCACTTCTCATCCTCCATTCTAAATAATAGTTGTAACATCCTCTGCAGTGCCTCCGATGCTCGGCGCCCAGTGCTGCTGAACTGGTTGCACTCCCCTAAATCCGCCTCTGCTGGGAAGTACAGTGCCTGAAACATTGAAGAGCTACTTCCTGTCATCATTGACAATGCTGAAGGACTAATGGTCTGACCCCACTATAAGGCTGCTGCTTGTGTTCATGACTGAGCACCGTAGCGCTTTTGATGGCACACTCCAGTACCTAACCCAGCCTTTTGGTTTGCTTGTTCCAGCCGCCGCCTACACAAACTGGGCGTGTCAAAGATCACCCAGGTGGACTTCTTGCCTCGGGAAGTGGTGTCCTATTCCAAGGAGACGCAGACGCCTTTGTCTACTCATCGATCTGAAGGTAAAGCAGCTACCATTTCTTCCGTGGAATTCGAGATGTTTGGAGTGAAGAAAAAAAGCTCACTTTGATCAGTGATCACTTTAATATCGCACACCATAAAGGTATTAGAAAGTGAAAGACATAGCAAGCTTTCTGTTACAAAGAAGTAATTGGTATGTGATTTGGAGGATGGTCTCTTTTGCAATAAAAGCTTCCAGCCTCAGGACACATTACTTAGAAGCCCTTTCAGTCAACTGTGGTGGAGTTCCTGAGCTGGGAGGCTACCAATTCTTTCTGACATTTATCTCCTCCATTTTTACTATTTAGTTTTGTTTTATCTCATGTATGCTTCTGTGTGGAGTTTTTAAAGCATTTTATTCATTGTTTTCTTTGGATGTGGCCTGTGGACTAGCCCAGGAAATGTGATTATTTTATGTTGTTTTACTCTATGTTACATTTAACCTCTCTGGAGAGGGAGAGTGGAAGGTTTATTAGTGGCAGACACAGTAACATCACTGACGTCCTGCTGATTGTGCTTCAGATGGAGTTACTTCACATTGACAACAATAATATATAACTATAATATATACTATAATATTATTCACAAAATAATTGTAGCAGCAACCAATATGACTTAGGAATTGCGTCTGGCTGTAGTCTTGGTTTTGTCTTCAAGGAAATCATTTTTTCATTCCAATAGCAACACGTGTTTGTACATTACACTGGATTTGTTGAGATTTTAGTGGTAGCCGGTCCGCATGATCAGTTGAGTATGTTCCGAGGTCAGCGTGCATGGGATTGCAACTTTAACCTCCAGGTTAACACAGCACACTAATGCTGTTCAGATGTTCAAAAACATATGGAGATAATTGTGTGAGAGTGTGAGCATACTCTGGCATATCCCCACACTCTGCGCCCTTCCAGTGGTTGGAAGGTGGATCTTCAGCGGGGCAGCCTTCCACATGCACACACAAGCCCTGTGAGCATGAAGAAGCCTTGTGTGCCCAGGATTTCATCCTACTTATGCCCATTTGGTAGCCTCAAACTATACACAGCACTGAGGAGTGGATCACATAGCAGTGGCGGTGTGGGAATAAGGGACAAATGACCTTGGCCTCATTCTCCTCCCTCGCGTCACCCCTCCAAATACTGCTTGCTTCTGAAGACTTGAGTAGGGTTTTACGAAAAGATCCAAAGTCTTTTAATTAGATGGAGAGAAGACTGCAACTGCTTTTGGATATTTTAATTTTATTTGTTTTTAAGAGTGTCTTGACCATTTTAGAAAGCTTTTGCTTTGTTTCTCCTTTGAAATGCTGTATGTTCGCTGCCCTGGGCTCGAGGGAAGGCAGGATATACGTTCAATAAATAATAATAAAATAAAAAACAGATCTGCAGTGCAAGTAAGCTCTTTATTTTCAGCAGTTTCCTGGTGGTTTCCAAACTAAAAGGGAGATATAGCTTAGAAAATCTGTCTTGTTTCATTATTCTGTATACGCTGGAGGTGTGGAGGCTGGCTGGCAGCTTCTAAACAAGTAGTTGAGTCATCAAGAAGACATATCATTTTCCTCCACTTTCTTTTTTTGGTCTATTCAGCATCCTACTTCCTTCCACAGAATAATGTATTTTTTTGTTGGAAAACCTGCAACTTCCTTTATTTGAGGGGAAGAAATAACATGTCATTTTTGGCTCGCTGTACAATTTGAGATGCTGTAGATATGCCTCTTGACCTCACTGTTCATTCAAAATGCCTGAGACACAGAGGTCACATTGAGATTATAACAAGGATACTTCTGAAAAGGCTCCTCTCTCTCACTAGTAAATCATCATCCACACACCATAACACATAGGAACACTTGTCCTTGTGGATCATGGCATCCTGTTGCAAGTCTCCAAGACCTTCCCAGTACTGTACAAGATGGACCAATGATCTGACTCAACAAGGCATCTTTCTGTGTTCTCTGACCATTGGCCCTGCTGGCTGGGAGAGTTAAATTCCCACAACATCTGGAGGGCAATACTTCAGGGAAGGCTGAGCAAATCATTTAGAGCACTCATATAATTACTGAATCGATGTGCCTTCTGAAGTAGCCTTTATTTTATCTGCTGTTCAAGGTAATCACCATAATGAGTTAGCAAAGCAGAATAAATATTTGGAGCAGGAATGGGGCATCTGGGCCCCCCCCAGATGTCGCTGGACTAAAACTATTGTTGTTGTTTGTTGTTGTTGTTGTATTTATTAAATTTGTGTACCGCCCTTTACCCATAAGTCACAGGGCGGTCCACAACACAAAATTACAATATAAAAAACACAGAATACATAAGAACAATAAAAACAGAAGCAATCTCATTTTGTCAAAAGATGCTTGGTCCATCAAGGAGTTATATTACTGCCCCCATCATTCCTGACCATGGGCCATGTTCCCTGGGGAAGATGAATTGGCGTCTAACAATATCTGGAGGGCTAGTGGCTCCCTCTTCCTGCCGTAAGACAAACTGTTGGCGCCTTCAATGCTTTTCTTTTGAGGGCAAGCAGCAGCTTGGGGGATGGGGTGGGGGTGGGTGGGTAGGAATTCAGGTCAATAAACTGACATTGCTGAAAGGATGAATCTCTTCACTTCCAGCTGCATAGGACTGCTCCCAAAGCACTCTCTTCCTCTCCCCGCCCCCACCTTAACTGAGAAAGATGGGAGATCTCGTGGATAGCCAACGTTACATTTAGCTCAGCCCTCCAATAAGCTAGCCTACTGCTTAACATTTGATCTTGCTGCCTGGCAGAGGTGCCAAAGCACTGTCTCCTTAAAGCATATATTGATGTAATAAAATAGCGACGTAAATCTATTTGTTGCGGAAGTACAGTGGTACCTCGGGTTATAGATGCTTCAGGTTACAGATGCTTCAGGTTACAGACTCCACTAACCCAGAAATAGAGCCTCAGGTTAAGAACTTTGCTTCAGGATGAGAACAGAAATCACGCGGCAGCAGCGGGAGGCCCCATTAGCTAAAGTGGTACCTCGGGTTAAGAACAGTTTCAGGTTAAGAACGGACCTCCAGAACGAATTAAGTTCTTAACCCGAGGTACCACTGTAATCTAAAACCCAAGTGCAAGACTGGGTGTGAAACGGCAGAATTTGCCTTCAGAAATGGCACAAACATATGCTTCTCTTTCAAAACATGGATTTTTTTTGGAGGAAAAATTTTGTTTTATTCTTTACTCCAGAAACTTACATAGAGTACCCTCTAGTGGTGTATGTAAAAACTGACATTGTGGCGGAGGAGGCGATCAGAGGAAACTGAATAGGCATGAAGATGGGAGCAGTTCTGAATATGGAAGCACGACATTGTCTCAATTATTTAAGGGCGGGGAGCAATTTTAATGGCAAAAGGAGCAGATGCATGAGGCGAATATAGACATTCACTTAACCTGTGGCTCACATGAGTGAGGAGTGGGCCGTGCCTTCCTCTTGCCTGGTAACGATTTCTTGAAGGGCAGCTCTGTTAGATCTGTTGTTCCAGAAGGAGAGAGTTGAGAGAGAGAGAGAGAGAGAGAGAGAGAGAGAGAGAGCTCTAAAAAGAATCTTTTGGTATTTTAAAAGACAAATACATTTATTAAGACATAAGCTTTTGTTGTTACAATGCATGCATTCTCTCTGATAGAACGAGATTTATTATGCTATTCTTGAAAGGGAATTGGACAACTTCATAGAGGTGGACAGCTCTATCCATGATAATTTGGTGGTACAGTGGTACCTTGGGTTACATAACACTTCAGGTTACAGACTCCGCTAACCCAGAGATATTACCTCGGGTTAAGAACTTTGCTTCAGGATGAGAACAGAAATCGTGCTCCGGCGGTGCGGCAGCAGTAGGAGGCCCCATTAGCTAAAGTGGTGCTTCAGGTTAAGAAGAGTTTCAAGTTAAGAACAGACCTCCAGAACGAATTAAGTACTTAACCCGAGGTACCACTGTATAGCAGAGGAAGGGAAACCTGTGGCCCTCCCGGTGTTGTTGGACTCCAGTTCCCATCAGCCCCAAGCAGCTTGGCCCAGTGGTCAGGGATGATGGGAGTTGGAGTCCAACAACATGTTGGGAGCCCACAGGTTCCCCAGGCCTGCAGCACAGCTTTAATGCACATCCAAAGGCATTGTGCTTCTGAAGACCACTTTGGGGACAGAAAGGATGCTGGTCTATATGGATCCTTAGGGCGATCCAGCTGGCCTTATGTTGCCTTGCTCTGCATAACAATTATTTATCTGTCTTGTCAGACCTTCCCACTCTGTGCCCGGCTTCCGTCACCAGGGCTTTTTAGAAAGGCGTCTGTCTGATCTAGTCCCCCCGCCATGTTTATTTCTTATGTTTCCATTTTAATGGTTGTTTTGGAAATGATGGAGGCTTAGGCTTTGCACCTTAATGTTCTGATCTTATGACTGGAGCCAGGAGTGGCGATTGCGAGGTATTTTAATATTGTGTAATGTTTGGGTGTAACAGTTTCTTTAGAAATTAGGCAGGATATACATTTTTAAAACAAGGGGGGTTAATTTTAAAAATGTATCACAGCCTTCCTCTATTATTTGTTTATTATAAGATTTCTTATTTCTTATTTCTTTGTTTCACTTTTGCAGTGAAACAAACATAGACAACTTGCACTGAGTCGGACCATTCGCCCATTTGACTTAGTAATGTCTACACTGACTTTCTGTCTTGTTTCAGACAGGGGTTTCTCGCAGCTGTACTGGGACATCTTGGGGATTGAACCTGGATGCAATGCAAAGCAGATACTCTAACACTGAGTTGCAGCCCTTCCCTAAATCAACTCACATCCGTCCTCAGAGGACTTATTCTTACAACAATCTTGTGAGGCTATGCTGAGAGGGAGTGATCTAGTGAGCTTTGCCTACAGACAGAGATTTGAATTCAGGTTTCCCTCATCCAAATCCAATACTCTAGTGACTATAGCTGACTAATTAGCAGAGTTGTGGCAAACCCTATCTTTCTTTAAATTTGGTCACCTTCATAGCTGCCATGTAATAACGCTCCTATATAGAAATATTTTTGTGGTTCATTATTCTGTGTCCCACTATCCATTTCCTTCTTCTGTTCAAAGTTACATTTCCATCCAGTCACTTTTAGAATAACAAACTTAAGATTTGTTAACCTAAGATCTTAATATTTGTGTGACACTAAGAAATAGCTATTTCTTATAGCGCGAAGTGTGCACTAGGAATTGGTTATAACTCCATTAACTGAATTGATCAGAATGACGGGGATACTGTAGTTATTGATGCGTTAGCTGCATCAGTATGTATAAATTTCAGCTGTTTGGAGTATCAGTCAACAAGCATCATCCCATAAAAAGGTCCAAAATTCAGCACAGAGAGTCACTCCCATAAATGTGCAATAACATACTTGTTGGATGAGGAAAAAGAATGCTGCTGTCAAGCAAAAGGAACCCAAATAAGCCTCACACAAGGAAGCGGGTGTGACAGCATCTTGTTCTCTAAAACACATTCTGAGATGCCTACCTGCTGGACGGCACTCTCTCTTTTTTTCCTTCACTGTCTCTCTCTCGTATATCCCTCCCCCCCCCCCCCCCGTAACATTTTTACAAATCAGTTTCATTTGTTGAGACACTGGGAAGAAAAGGGGAAAGAGGTGGAGGGGGGGGGGAGATGGGTGGGGGTGGGGTCGAGTGGCAATGTTTCTATTTTACTTAGTATATGTAGGGGTTTGTGTCAGCGTTGCTTGTGCAGGTTCTCTGCTGTTCACTTGTGTTCCTTTGGTGGTGAGAGAGGTTGGGGTTGGCCTAGGGTGCGGCTGTTCATTTGTGGTTGGCTGTGGTGATCTTTGTTTTCATGTGTGAGTGTGGTGGGTGGGTGTTTTGGATCAGGTTAGCTATACTGATTTGTATGCTGTTAGTGTATTTTTGTCATTGTCTTGTTGCGCTGTGTATGTGATAAAGGGGAGCCATACCAGGGTGGAGCTGTCTTCTTTTATTTGTCCCCGTGTCACTTTCAGTTTACAGTGGTACCTCGGGTTAAGTACTTAATTCGTTCCGGAGGTCCGTACTTAACCTGAAACCGTTCTTAACCTGAGGTACCACTTTAGCTAATGGAGCCTCCGCTGCGCCGCCGCACGATTTCTGTTCTCATCCTGAAGCAAAGTTCTTAACCCGAGGTAATATTTCTGGGTTAGTGGCGTCTGTAACATGAAGCCTATGTAACCTGAGGTACCACTGTATTGGTTAATTTTTCTAGTAAGGCTGTTTCCCATACTATTTGGTACCATTGGTCCATGCTTACACCTGACAGGCTTGACGGCACTCTTGAGATTATTCTGTGTGGCTGGAGGTTTGATTTAATCTTCCTGCAGGTGGACACAGCCTGGCATGTGGCCAATTGCGGACCCCCCAAGTGCTTTAATTGAGATTCCTGCATTGCTGGGGGTTGGACTAGATGATCATCGGAGGCCCTTTCCAGCTGTAGAATTCTAGGATTCTATTTTTCTTCCACTCCTTGCTGCTGCAGAGTCTTTTGCTTTGCTTTCTGCTAAGGACGGGGGGCGGGGGCGGTATGGCGAACCCTTCTCCCCCCCCCCCCACACCAGAGAGCTCTGTCATTATGTCCTAGGGAGTAGATTCGGCCTCCCCACAGGGTGGTTATCAATCCGATCGTTAAGTCTGGCATCCCAGTTCAAAGCATTAAACCAAATGAGCTTCTGGGACACCTGGTGACAATTGGCCCCAAACGCGAGTTAATGGCCTTGACCTCCGGGTCTCATAACTAGCTGCAAGCCATTTCTGCTGTGCCTTTGCCCTCATCCTCGCATCCTGACATCTGAAACCAGCATTGTGCTGCGTTATTCGGAGAGGGAGCCTCATGACACCTGTATGCAAATAGAACCCCAGCTGGGGAAGGGAAAGCATTTTTCTTTCTTTGCCGAGAAAGCGCCCAGCATGTCTGAGCCATCAGCGGCTCACATGTCAAACTATTCCTTTAACACGACGTGAATGAGAACATGGTAGGTGCTTCTCTGACGGGCCGCGTGCATTCAATAGCTGCAGGAAGATTTCTTCTGAGTTCTTGAAAATGTAAATCTTTTTTTTTCATTTTTTAAAAAATTATTTAGAAGTATTCCTAGACCACTTAATATTTAAAGATCTCTTAGTGGTATGCAAAAATGCAATGTAAAAACAATAAATCAGTATAATAAGAGCAGAGGTGAAACCCAAACAATACAGTGGTGCCTCGCAAGACGAAATTAATTCGTTCCGCGAGTTTTGTCGTCTTGCGATTTTTTTCGTCTTGCGAAGCACGGTGTCGGAAAAGTTTTGGAAAAGCTTCAAAAATCACCAAAGTCTTCAAAAACCTCAAAAAAGGCTACCACACCGCATGCTATGAGTTGCTCCTCGAAGTCAAGTTGCAACTGTATTAACGGTGTTAAGAAAAAGGAAACAAACTTGCAAGACGTTTCCGTCTTGCGAAGCAAGCCCATAGGGAAAATCGTCTTGCGAAGCAGCTCAAGAAACAAAAAACCCTTTCGTCTTGCGGGTTTTCCGTCTTGTGAGGCATTCGTCTTGCGAGGTACCACTGTATTATATGGGCAGTAATAACAGGGTCCAAGTCCTACAGGTCAGGGAAAGCCTGGAACACCCCCCCCCCCCCCGCAATATTTAGAAGATATCAGAAAACTGGTGGATGCTGCTTTGCATATTGTAGAAGGAAGGGCATTCCAGAGTACAGGGACAATGGTGGAAAATGCCTGTTTGGGGGAACGGCTCTGTGATATTCGGTAGGATGCCACTGATATTCTGCAGTGCCACAAGTATAATCTCCCCAGATGATCTAAGCGGTCTTACACAATGGGCAAGTAAACCTGGTGCAGGGTTATTCCGGGCTTCTGATGTAAGTAACAAGAGTTTAAATGTGGCTGGTAGCTAATTGGCAGCCAATGTAGTTCCCTAAGGGTAGCGATAACATGTGTGTATCAAGGTGACAGGAAAGTGCTTCCATCCTAAACAGTCCAAGATTAGGGCAAGGAGTCGGGAGCTTCCTGGTCTGTTAGGTTGTTCCCATCATTTCCTTACAAGATCCATTTTATTTCACTTTTGGATGTTTTTCCAGTCTCTCACATATATTATCCTACTGAGTGTCATAATATATAAAAAAACAACCTTGGGTTTGATGCCTTTGTCTTATGGGATATTTTATTTTCTATCCATCTAATGTGTATACCACCCTTCATCTGAAGATCTCAGAGCAGATTACAAGATAAAAATATAGCTCAATAGAAAAATATAGCTCAATAGAAAAAAAAAACCAAGGATCCAATAGGTTCTAATACTCATAGAATAAAATATATTCTAGCAATGTAACCACTATAACACCAGAAATCCTTTGCTTTACAACATTTCCACCAGACGCGGACAAAGTATTCCTTGCCCCCACTCCTGCAGTGTCACTCCACATAGTGCTTTTTAATGATAGGGACTATGATGATGTCCAATTGCCTCTGACCACACCATTGCAGTCCTCAAGAAGTCCCTCAATCTGTACTATACTTCCTTCCAATCTATCTGGTGGTTGTGCGTTCCACCTGCATTCCCAGCACAAGGACTTGGGTGTGTGTGTGTTTTCTAGCAGATGTCCATGGTACAGACCAAACTCCGCAAGCTACCTAGTATGAAGAAAATGCATTGGCTCAAACTGCTGTACGAGCTTTAAGATGGTGCTTATATTGTAATGGAGGTAAGCATCGGAGATGGACAAGTTCATATTCTAGATCGATTTGTAATTCTGAATCTCAACAACAGCCTTCCTGCTCTTCACTTAAACTCCCGTTTTACATGGGCTCCTTGGAATTTTTAAGGATGTAAACTGGGCTAGAATGAGGAGTAAGAGAATATGTGTCTCTGGGGCCTCATTGTAGCTCGCTTCATGTACTTAATGTTATCATTAGGGCAAATGAATATGTGCAACTGAGCCAGCTGAAAAGGCTTATGTCCTACAGCTCAGTAGCATGAGTTCTATAGCTAAAAAATGGCTTAGGGAAATAGCCCTAGTTTTTCACAGAGGCTTAATAGTTTCCTCAAATTGGCTCATTAACAGAAGAGGCCACCTGCCCAAAATGACAGTAGAGGCTCCCTCCTATATATGCCATATTCTTGATCATATTGAGGAAATGCCAGCTTTCTGTCCCCACCATTAAAGTGTTTACTAATTCATTTCCCCCCCACAAGGACCTGAAAATAAATAGCATCCTTCCAACTGTATTTTATAACTGCAATATGACATTACTATAATGTAATTAATATCAGCATAAGATGGAAAAAACACAAAATGATATTTTTAAATTAAAAAATCAGATATTAAATGCGATAGTCTAAAAAAAAAGTCCTGTTTAATAAATCTTTAATCTGGCTATTCCATTAGTACCCTGTTACTTTGTACATGTCATTTACACAATTGTTTTTGACAGATGAAAGTCACTGTGCAAAGATTCTCTCCTCTCATTCTTAGGTGGTTAAAGCTTTCTAGCGAAATCACCCACGTGTTTAAATCTATAATTGTTTATGTGTTCACTTGGCAGTAAAGTCATGTTGAACTCAGTGGGAATTTTCTTCTGCTTTACTTCTGAATCAGCACACATGAGAACAGGTTTTGTATGTGTGCACAGACATATACACACAATAACTGTTTTGGTAATGTTTCTTTTTCATGAAATCACACAGTTACACTTTTACAATATTTATTATTATTAAAAAATATTAATTTTTTGCACACAATAAAACAGAATAACAAATGCATAAAAACAGCAGTGCACAAAATAATAAAATGTTCATCCGATGATATATTTAAAAGAAACAAGGCCTACCCACCCCACGTAAATGAGACCGAACGGAAGCCACAAACATGTCTAACTAACCTGCTGATTAAAATCTATAAGCATGGGTAATTTAAAAAACAGCTTTTGCCTGGCACCTAAAGACAGACAGTGATGGCGTCAGCCACGCTTTTCCTATTGGAAAACATTCCACAGGGAGCCACCATTGAAAATGCTTGTTCTCATGTGTATTCTAGACTTGTGCATTTCAGAGTTTTATGGCTCTTTTTAAAATGGTCCAAATTTTCGGCCTTAGCAACACTGCTGGCTGTTTTTACCTGCATGGTTCTTGATTGCCCTAAACCAGGAGTAGCTAACCTGTGGACCTCCAGGTGTTGATAGACTACGACTTCCATCACCCTTGGCCATTGGCCCTCCCATGTGGGGCTGAAGGGTGTTGGAGTCCATTGATGTCTGGAGGACTACCGGTTTCCCACCTGTCATCAGAAAACCTAAAAATAGATGGGTGCTCCAATTCCAGTTGACAGGTATAAGCGGTGCTTAATCTTTACCTTTATTTTTAGGAAAAGGTGCCAGTACTGAGTACCCCTGAGTACCCCCAGAAAAAGAGAGCGCTGGTTATAAGCTGCCATCCTTGCAGAAAGCTGCCTAATGTAAAAGGTTCGGTCATGATGCATCTTTGCCGTAGAACACAAATTAATCACAATTGCAATCTATTTCCGTGTCCTCCCATTTAAGAGAGACAGTGTTGTTCTCTGCATCCCAGATCAGTTATGTCAGCTGAAAAGCGGTGCCTTCTTCGTTAGCAACTGCTTTTATCAATCTGCTGAATAGCAGCCTCTTCCCAGGGACCGGCCACATCTTGCAATAATTTTTATATAAGTATTACAGCGCAGTAAACATGATACTCATAGTAATTCCTGCACTCCCCCCTCCCTCCGGCATCTCCATGTAACCAAAGGCGTTTGTGCTGTTATTAGTTCTGACAAACTGGATTGTACCTCGGCCATTGTTAAGTCGTTCTATCTGCCCTACCCCCGCAACTCGCCGAGAGACAAAGAATTTTTAATGAATTTAATTAAAACTTTATGTGGTTCCTGGAGTACAGCTCCAGCTGCTTGGCCGTTCTTTTTGGATGAAGGAAAGTTTCTTTAATGCATAATGATGTGTTTTATATGAGATACGTTTCAACCTCCTTCCTAGTAGCCTTAGGTTGTTTTCCATCTGTATCACACTGGCGGAATATTTTATAAAGAGTCTCTTTAACATCTTGGTTAAGTGCAAAGCACAAATCAGTATGCTAAATATATTATCAACAGCAGCTACTTTTGGGGCAAGCGGGCCGCCAGTCCACCACTTGTCTTGTCAGCTGCCAGAATCAAAACCATATATTTTCATGAATGGCTTTTCATGAATATTTTTTTCATGAATATTTTCATGAATGACAGTTTCATGTTTCTGATATGGCTTCTGGATTGGAACTTTGTGGGTCCGAATCTGTTTGGAGCTTGAATTGTGGAGGATATGGAATTTTATTGGGGGAAACCAAAGTAAGACCATGAGAATGTAAGATGAGCATGCTGGATCTGGCCAATGGCCCATCTAGTCCAGCATACTGCTTTTGAAGCAGCCAACCAGGTGATTCTGGGAAATATGCAAGCAGGACCCAAGCTCAAGCGCACTCTCCCCTCTTGCAGTTTTCAGAAAACCTAGGACTAAGATGAAACTGTGAAGCTCCCTTGTTATTTTTGCTATTGGATGCTACATGTTGTTTAAGCAATCTTGTTATATGCATAGTATTGAAATATGGGTGGGGTTTTTCCTCCACGCTATTATGTTTTTGTTTTGCTGTGTTAATATGAAATGGTTACTATGTTATTGGGACGCGGGTGGCACTGTGGGTTAAACCACAGAGCCTAGGGCTTGCTGATCAGAAGGTTGGCGGTTCGAATCCCTGTGATGGGGTGAGCTCCCGTTGCTCGGTCCCTGCTCCTGCCCACCTAGCAGTTCGAAAACACGTCAAAGTGCAAGTAGATAAATAGGTACCGCTCTGGCGGGAAGGTAAACGGCGTTTCCGTGCGCTGCTCTGGTTCGCCAGAAGTGGCTTAGTCATGCTGGCCACATGACCTGGAAGCTGTACACCGGCTCCCTTGGCCAATAAAGCGAGATGAGCGCCGCAACCCCAGACTCGGCCGCGACTGGACATCTTGGACCCTAATGGTCAGGAGTCCCTATGTTATTATGCAATTGTTTTTGTAGTGTTTGTTGTAAACTGATATGAGCATGATTTTGTGTGTGTGTGTGTGTGTGTGTGTGAAAGCAGCATACAAAGAAAATGAACGAAGGAGACCTCTTCCTATACCCACAGCATGTCTTGAGATCTGAAAAGGCCCTGCTCCAAGTACCCTCTTTAGTAGAAGCACCCTGTGCAAAGGAGAGGGCCTTTTCTGTGGTGGCCCCCTGACCCCTCTTCTCTAAGGAGGTTTGCTTGCCAGCTGCATTGCAAGCTTTTTGATACCTTTCTATTGACTTGGGCATTTTAGATTGCAGGGGATTTGAAGGATTCTCTTCTGCTTTTCAACTTTTTTGCTTCTGTTTTCTATTTTCTTATGCCTGTGGTTAATTTTAAATGACTCAAACTTTAATTCACATCGCTCTGGGATCTTCTGATGAAATCTTTGTTTGTTTACTAAGAGATAAATAAAATAAAATTGAGAGAAAACTCTTGGAAGAAGTTGATGGCATGCCTCGCTTTAAACAGCAGAGGGAAGAAAACATAGCCAGAAAGGAGGTGTTACTAGTTAGCAGAAGGCTTGTTACTGTGCCTTTTAGTGCATTGTGTGAGATGGCTAATTAATGAAAAGAAACAAACAAAGGTGAAATGTAGGCACAAGCCTAATTTACACGGGGTTTTATTAGCCAATGAAAGACCCGTAGCAAGAGCAGTGAAAGGTGGAAGGCTGGCTTTGGCTAAAGGAAGGTGTGAATTCTCAGCTGGACTGCAGTGTAAAAAGAAACATACAGAGCCACATTCCTCATGTAAAACAAAGCCATTTTATGGAACTATATTAATAAGACTGATGGGCCGAGAGGAGGTAGTTAGCGAGACTTTGCATTACGAGCCCATTTCCAGTCTTGCTGCTTCCTCTGGTTCCTTCTTCATGCTTTCCCACCAACTTCCAGCTGTGTCTGAAAAAACGGGCGATTGCTGAGATTGCGAATGCTTTGGTAACGTTGTTTGCATTAGTGTGGAATAATTCCCTATCCCATACAGGGATTACAGTATTGAATACATATATGATGCCTATCTATGTATCTAGCTAGCCATATCAAAGCATGGAGGTTGGATAGGGCAAGGGGATTATCTCATTTGTCTGTCTGTTTTCGTAGTTAAAATCTTCATTCAGGTCATTGCTGATTCATCAGGAGAGTGTTTTGTTGTGTTTTGACAGGAGCAAAAGCCCTCCTTTTATAGGTTAATGACCATTAGATTGGTGCTGTGTTTTGCACTGCAAGTACATAGATTGGGGTGGTAGTCACCCAAGTTTTACTCAGGGTAAACACACTGAAATAATGAAGACAACTAAGTTATGTCCATTGATTTCAGTAGGTCTCTGATTAAAACTTAGTTGAAAACTGCCAATTAAGCTATATTTTTGGAAGCTAATTTCTTTATTAATTATACATATTTAGAATAGAGTTGAAAATATTTCTTCAGATCGAGGGCCACATTCCCATCTAGTTAACCTCCCAGGGGCCACATGCTAGTGGTGGGTGGAGCCAGAGCCAAAAATGGGTGAAGCAATCAATATGCATTTGACCTTTGTACAGTAGGGCAGTTTCCGCACATATCCCCACATATCCCCACAGCTCCCTCTCCACCCTCCATCCAGACAACCAAGAGGCGTTATTATTAGGGTTCAAGGATATGTTTTAGCCAGGCAAAAACACTCCAAGAGGGTGGTATTAGGGTAGGGGTGTGTGTGGCTGAGGAGATGGTGGCCTGGGAAGAGTCCTGAGGGCCCAACAGAGGGGCATGGAGGGCCGGGTTTATCCCCCAGGCCTGATATTCCCCACACCAATTTTGAGATGTATGTGCCATGTTTCTAATTGTTACCAAGGGTGTTTTATAACATGTAAAGACAACAACTTCATTCTGAGGGCCAGACAGAGATAAATGGAAGCCTGGATTTATCCCATGTTCGAAACTCCCATTGTTCTAGGCACATTTTGTGACAGGGAATTTCATGAGGGCGAGTGTTTTCTGAGCTCTGGGCACAGCACTGCGCCTAAGATTTCAGATTAAAACTGCAGAGTGGAAAGGAGGACCTTTTTCTGCCTCCTCACTTCCAGCTACACTCTGAAGACTGGAGAAGAGACGCTCTTAAGAATATTAAGTGGGTGGGCAGGGGAAGGACTAGACCATGTGAAAAATGAACATAATATTTTAGCTGCAGTTCATTCATTTCCAGCTTTGTATTCTTGCTATAGAAAGTGCACCTAGACATTCCGTTGTTGTGCCCATAACCTAGGATTACGGTGCCATTTAGCTCCTAGATTTCATATCTCAGTTTCTAACACTGTTTATCCCCCAGGCCTGATGTTCCCCACACCAATTTTGAGATTTATATCCCAACATTCTAACTGTTACCGAAGATGACATAGCAAGTAAAGACCCCAACTTCATAGGCATGTTATATACCGTATTTTTTGCTCTATAACACGCACCCGACCATAACACGCACATAGTTTTTAGAGGAGGAATATCTGTAGGCATGCCACCCGTAGGCATTCCCTCCATAACACGCACAGACATTTCCCCTTACTTTTTAGGAGGAAAAAAGTGAGTGTTATGGTGCAAAAAATACGGTATATATCTGACATCAGTTTTAAAAAAACCCTATCAACACAAGTGACAGGGTCACAAATTGCCTTTCATTGATAAAAACATCTTCCTGCTGGAAGAAAAAGTCTTCGGCAACTGGTGAAAACAGGGAGAGAGGAGTCCAGCTGAACCTCGAGAAGCAAAGTGTTTCATAGTCTGGAGGCGGCCACTGAGAAGGCCTTTCCTCCTGCACTTCTGCAGTAGATGGGAGCAGGAGAAGGTATGTCAGAACCAGATACGTTTGCCATGCTATGAGGGGCCCTAAAGCTTTCTCATGAGGACCAAAGTAGCTGTAGCACGTGAGACTCATCGTTTATAGTCTCGTGACTTTTTGTTTTACTGATTAACTGAAAGGAGTTGTGAATTTGATTGCAATAGCGATGTGGGGGAAAGGGAGTGCTTAACCCTTTCGCCCTGTATCTTTCTCCTGTGGCTGGGTAAGCAGGGCTGGTTTTGATCAGGAAAAAAATGGCTTGAGGGTAAGAATTAAGCACCTCTCCCTCCCTCCCTCCCTCCCTCCCTGCTGCTGCTTCAGTCAGATTTGTAGCACCTCCCGTCACCCCGTCACCCCCCCCGCCAGTCCCTGCATTTCAGCAAAACAATCACCACCAGTGACAGACTAATCATGGGTTTCCCATGTCACTTGTAACATGGCCCTCACAGAACTTGACTTGATCTTTCATCTTCCTGACAAATTTCCAAGATACAAGAAATCTCTAAGCAACTTGGAAGAAGATCTTTTCGAGAAACTCATTTTGGAGAAGGATGTCAAGAGAGACTGTTGTTATTATTAAGGATGCAACAGTAGCTCACGTTGTACATTTTGGGGAGAGAGAAAAAAAATAGATATTTACTGTTGTGAAGAATAAGGCTATCAGTGGCTACTAGTCATGATGACTATATGGTATCTCCAGGGCCAGAGGCAACATGACTCTGAATACCAATTGCTGGGGAACAGCTGAGTAGCACCAGGGCACTATGGGTCTCAGGTCTTGCTTGCATGCTTCCCAGAGCCATCTGATGGAGCATTGTTGGAGCCACAATGTGGATTAGAGATCTTTCATCTCATCAATCAGAGCTCTTATCTTATGTAAACCAGGGATACAAGCAGCACTGCTCATCAGATGTGCCACTTCTGAGAGTGCTGCATGCCCCAGAAGTGTACTTAGTTTGTGTTAAATCTGGGCTTTTAGAGTTATGACTCCAGTTCTCTGGAATCTGTTACCATCTGAAATGAGACAGGTTGTTGTTTAGGCAGTTACTGAAGACGTTTTGGTTTAAGAAGGTTTTCCCTGAAGCACACCCCAGCTATTTATTGGATTTTAAATTGCAGAATTGTCAAAACGGTTTCTGAGGTTTAATATTTTGTCTCATTTTTTTCCTTATTGCACAGCACTTTGTGTAATATTTATAGTGTCTGGCTATAAATCTTTAATATAAATGAAATAAAAATAATTAGTGAAGCAAAAATGATACTGCAAATCAAGGCCTGGCTAACGGAGAATTCAATTTCCTAGCCCCTGACGCATAAGAAGGACAGTGTCAGGAGGATATCCCTTGGGGAGGAAACCACATTTGGGACACAATCACTTTTTTCCTTCAGTGAGTGAGAAGGCAATACAGAAGAGCAATTCCACTGTGCCACTGTTAACATGTAGTTGTTTCCAGCATAAGGGACATGGCTGTTTCCATTTTGATTCTGTCTATAAAGTGATGTAAAGATTATTATTGAGTGAACACTATTGGGGGGGGGGGAGAATGGTGTCCAAGACATCCTTTTGGCCTGGCTTTAGACTTTTGGCTTATACTGGATGTTAATTTGGGCAGCTAAAATGAAGCACTCCAAGTTCCACTGGTTTTAATGGAAGGCAATCAATCATATGCTTCTATTTCCCACTGAAATCAGAATCGATTAGATCATGCTAACGTTTGTTCTGGACAAAATGGCACCTCTGCTGTTGCGCAGAATGATCTAGTGGATTTCTAAAGTTTTTTTATTTATTTTAATGTCATAGCTTTGGCTTTTGAATTGTTTGTGCTAGCTGGGAGATTTGATCAGAAAATGGGAAGCATTCAAGAATTCGCACACACAGCTTTAAAGCAGTAGCAGAAAAACAAACAATTCTTCTTAATCTCCCTCCCTCTCTTCCCCCCCACACTCATATGCCAAGAGCAGAAATGTTCAAAGGGCTTAATCAGGTGGGGTGGGTGATGGCTGGCTACAAGAAACATGAACCGGATTTCATTAATGCCAGCATTAGACTTCAGGAAAACGCAGCCCGTGTACCAAGTTGCATAGCTGTGTAGTGAGAAGTTTATAGCAGATGACTTGGCCTCCTCATTCACCGAAGCTTGTGGGAAAGTATGTGCCTAATATATAAAGTATTAAATGTCACTGATCAGAGAATGCCAGGCAAAAAGTGATGTTTGTGTGAGCAGCTGTATATTTTTGATGTTACGGGGGATATGTTTAAAACAAAGGAGTTGATCGGTTGCAATAATGACATATTTCTTCTGCTGTGTCATTTTCCTTCCCACTTATCCCAAGAAAACATAACAACTGGAGAGTTACGTCAGCGTATCAGATTTTTGTGCAAATGTTTGGTCACTCCAAGAAACCCCCTTTCCTTAACAAATCTGGCAGATGGGTCCCTTTGGCAGCAGCTGCTGGCCATGTGATTTAAAACTTCCTGTCACTATAATTGATGTGTTTTTATTCTTTCCACTTCCTGAAGCCTGATCAGAATTAAAATTTGCCGTTGGAATTTCCTGTCAAAGCAACTCATTTATTCGCTGGGCAGAGAGGACTGACAGTACTTTGATTGGACATTGCCTTCAGCTATTCTCGGGCAAGGAGATTGCTTCAAATTATACTCCTTTGCGAGGTTTGACTTCCACACACACCACATCTGCAAATATATACAGATTGTCCATCATGCGGTAACCTTTTCCCCCCACCCCCTAATGAAAACGCCACATGTAAAATGTTAATGATTTGAATATCAAACCTGGCCACCTGCTAAGGGCCCTGGCTTTTCTGTTTACTTAGAAAACCCCACTGAGCCATCAAATCGTAGTCTCCTATCAGGGTGCTATATTTGTTCACGAGGGAGATGCTAGGCTCCTTTTGACTTACTCTGCAGGGTTTTCATTTTGGTAAATTTTGTCTGATACAATGAGCTTCTGACTGTTACGGTTTTAACATACCGAACACATATTAGTCCAGTAAGTCTTGTGTGTCCTGTGAGTTGTCCGTTTGACCAATGGTTCGCTAGGGAACTATGAAGGGGGAAAGTTGCTGTCTTTTATGGCCCTATCTGCACTGTTCATTCAAAGCAGTATCATACAATTTTAAACTCATGGCTCTCCCCCAAGCATCATGGGAACTGTAGTTTCTTAAGGGTGCTGAGAGTTGTTAGGAGACTCCTTATTCACAGAGCTACAATTCCCACAGTGGTTTAACAATCAATTATTTTCAGGGAACTCTGTGAACTGTAGTTTTGTGAGGGGAATAGGAGTTCCCTAACCATCTGCAGTACCCATGACAAACTAATGATGTTTCCTTTTCTCCTTAGGATGCTGTTTGTTAATTTATTTAAGGAATTTTATACTCTGACTTTTGAGGAAATCCTCCACAAAACGCCTTACAGTATTTAAAAATGCAAATCCAGTTCGTAAAAACATTTAGTTGCTTTCACCCATACTTCCTCCTTCAGACGTGTATTCTAATCCTAGTTATTTGTGGTCACATATCTGCATTCTTTCTGATTTGCTTGCAGAAAGCTTACATAGAGGTTAGATTCTATCCCACCTTTACTGGACATTCATTCTGATTCGTTTGTGCGGAGGTTATACGATGATAAGTGTTCAACTTTCATTTGACCACATTTGCTGATGGGGTGTTCATTCATCTTCTCGTTCATCCCACACTTTTCAATTCATTTCCCAGTCTCTTTCCCAATTCCAAAAAAACCCAGTTCGTTGTTAAAGTGGATTTGCTTTGCCTGGGAGACAGAGCTCTTGAATCTTTTCTAATTGCTTAAACCTAAATTTCCCGGTCTGTGCTTAAGTCCCTTCTGCAAAACACTAACAATCTGTTGAGATGTCTTTTAATAGAGATAACCAAATACTGATGTCCTATTTTAGCATTAAGAGCAGTTGAGGGCAGTGTAGTGGTGGCATTGATTTTTTTTTCTTATTAAGCAGGACCAATGTTGTTGCTATGTAGGAAAATGCAGGCAATCTTCGTCTGAAATATGCCTGTCCCGGGTTCTCCTCATTTCCCTCAAAGAACCCATTTCTATTTATATGTGAATGTCTGCATGTTTATATATATTTAAATGCTCCATTTGCTACACTGGTTTTAGCTTCTTGTTAGCATCACTTCTCGTTAGCGTGACGTTCCGCAGCAGCAGGGCAGCTGGAAAAACGAAACACGTGTTCGAGATTTATGCAGTGTCTTTATTTTCTTTCATTAGGGGAACCAACAATAATAGGTGCATATTGTAAGTTAACAGTGCTAAGCAGTATGTTACAGCCATGTCTGACAGACGTGTTGTCCATGGTCATATTTCACATCGGTGAAACAGTGGCCATTTGCTTTAAAGCAACACTGCCTTAAAACAAATCAGAAGCAATATTTAGACTGGGGTCACCATGCTTAGGAAAGTTCTTATCTAAAAAGCATGAAATCTCCTTGTCCTGTCTTCAGTGTCAACATTCGACCTGCATTCCTACCAGACACAGAGCATAGCAAATTTCTTATTGAAGGACTTTGTAAGTCTAGAGAAAAGAATGCATTATCTATGAACCATCTTATCCTAAGTTAAGGGTGGGGAACCTTTTTCACCCCAAGGGCCACATTCTGTCCTGGGCAACCATCCAGGGACCACATGCCAGTGGTGGGCGGAGCTGGAGACAAAAATGGGCGGAGCAACAAATGTAATTCTTACCTTTTGGGGGCTAATCTCTACACACACTCATACACACTCACTCAATATCATCTATCTAGGCAACCAAGAGGCAATGTTAGAGTTCAAGGACTCATTCCAACCAGGCAAAAACACCTAGTAAAGGTGTGAAGCAGGTGTGGCTGGGAAAGGCGTGTGGCCTGGGGAAGAGTCCCGAGGTCCAGGTGGAGAGGCTTGGAGGTCTGCATTCGGCCCCCACACATGAAGTTCCCTGCTTCTGTGCTAAGTAATACTCCACTTCTTTTGAAGAAACTGCAAGGAACCTTCTTCGAGAACGTTATTAAGGTTGAAACTATAAAACTGTTTGTCTTTGAGCTGTAGGATTTGGGCAGAAATGAGGCATGGGAACTGACAGGGCCAGACCCAGGTTTGCAAGGTCTTTTAGCAAAGTGCCCTGTGGTTTGGACTTTCTATGTCAGTGACCTCTCATGGGGCTTTCTGGAAACAGTGGGCAAAAGCCCTAAACAGCACTGTGATCACCCTTAGGCTGCTCAAAACTGGCCTTCCCCAACATGAAAACAAAGCATGAGCATTCAGATGATGTCATGTTTCATCTAGCCACACCTTCCTGAGCTGATTCAAGTCATGTGCATTTCAGTGTGTGTGTGTGTGTGTGTGTGTGTGTGTGTGTGTGAATCAAAATGTTACTTTTTCAAAACGTTTGGTTTCAGTACTGTGACAGCAACCTTGGAGTCTCTGAAGTGGCTCTGTGTTTGTTCAGTAATGGAGAAGTCCATTTCAGCCATTACAGAAGATGAACGTGCTTGCTTTGCAACACACTAGGTGATCATAATTGCTCTGTTTTTTTCTTTTTTCTTTTTATAGATAAAAGCATGGAACATCTTATTCAACTGGATGCTCTAATCAATGGTTTGATTCACTGCAAAATTTCTTTAAATAATAATAATAACAACAACAACAGCACCCTAAAATTCTGTTCCAAAGTTGATAAATATCTGTTCAGTTTAGTGTTATTTAAAAAAACTAAGCAGTGAGGAGTGGAAATTGATTTGCCTGCATATATACTGTCAGTTAAAACTCTCCATTGTATGTATGAATGTATAAACAGCCTGTTGGCATTGCCTTTTTCTGGGCAGGAAAAAGGCAACACTATGCAAAGTGGTTACTCTATCCTTTGAGGGTTGAGAGTATGGGAGTTAGATCTGCGCCTACAATAGAGGGAAAGAAACTATGCCAAGTAAATTTATAGCAGTGAACTGGATCATGCCGGAAGGTGTTTCTTCTTGAATGTCTTCCACAACTGAAGCAACAACCAGCATGTCTGATTGGGGGCGTGAATCAGTCTGTACTCTGTTCATCGCTAGTCAATGTATTTTCCTACTCTTGACAAAAATGTCATTTGAATACTTCTTTGTGAGTATAAGCCATAATTTAGCTTGCTGGCACCCAGTCCAGATTTGGAAGCTTTCAAGTGGCAAGTGTAACTGCGGCTTGTGCTCGTGGCAGGCAATTGCTTTCCTTTCTGTTTTGCTCTTGCCATGAAAATGGATCCCTGTAACCAAGGAAAAGGAAGTGATTTGCTGGTGTAGCTTTTGCTGGGTTGTAGATATGGCCTCCTTTTCTTTCCTCCTGCAGAAGATTTAGCAAACTTTTTCTTGATTCTCCTCTGCCCTCTTTCACCTCCATGGCCATAAACCTTTGCCCTAATTTGAAAATGTTGTGGTTGGTGAGCGCTTTCTCTCTTTTTGATTGGAAGTTAAGAATTGGGGATTATTTGGCTTGTGGATTTACAAACACTCTGTTGCTTGAATCTCTGTGAAGAAATGTTCTCTTGGAATTATGAATGGGGAGGAAGTAATGAACACAAAGCATTTAACATTATTCTTTGTGAGTGTTTAAAATGCGTCATATGCATTGTCTCACTTAAAATGGTATTTTTGCCCACCTGGTGCCTTCCGAATGCTTTGAATGCCCAACTCCTATCGGCACCAGCCAGCATGGCCAAGGGTCAGGGATGATCAGAGCTGTAGTCCCAAACATTGGGTGGCACCATATGGAGGAAGGCTGTTTTAGAACAGCAACTCTGAAAGGCTGGCCGGTATGATAATCTCCAGACTGTATTATTGAGGCTCAGATACAGGCTTGCCTATGGCACTGTCAGGGACTGGCTGGATGATGAGGAGTGGTGGGAGGTGCCTGCTGGGGAACCTCCAAAGGAAAATCCCAGGGAAGGAAGGCTCAGAACCTGTGGATTGGTGGTGGGACACCGAGGAGAAGATTGAGAGGAGGTCCAGATGCTGAAGGGGTAACAGGGTTCAGTGAACATAACGCTAGAGCTTGTGGACATCCAACAGGGCTGAATGGTGGAAGATCCAAGACAGAGGAAAGAAATGTCAGGAGTTCAGCCTACACTTGAGTAGAACCCTTGCAGAGACACATGCCCAACTGGCATGTTCCCTTCCTCCTGGTCGATCATTCGGGAGCTTCAAAAACTTTCTTCAGCCCGAACATCACAGCGACCGATGCTAACTGACACTGGCACACTTAGGGATCTGCAGAGTTTGCGCAGTTTGCGTAACAGACCTCAGCAACTTAGCATTTTGGCTAATCTACTTTATTTACATATAAACACACACTGAGCACTGCACCATGGCTCCCTCTCTCTCTAGCATCAGACAGCAAAGAGAATGAACCAAGGACAATAGCCCCACTTCACGGAACACAAACATCCTGTCTCCATCACTTCCCACTCTGTGGAGTCAAAACATACCACGTCATGTGAAAGACAACAATCCCATGACTACAGTCATGGAGCAGGAATTCTAACAAGAAAGTATTGCTTCATTGAGTGCTTAGTTAAACCATGGAACTTGCTCTCACAAAAGACAGTGATGGCCACCAGCCTGGGTGGCCTTAGGCAAATTCATGGAATACGCGGCTACCATTGACTACTAGCCATGATGGCTATGTTCTGCCTCTGCTGTCAGAGGCATTACTGGGAATTGCAACTGGGCAGAATGCTTTTGGATTCATGTCCAGTTTGCAGGTTTCCCCCAGGCATCTGGTTGGCCACTGTGAGAAGATGAAGTTGAACTAGAATAGAATAGAATAGAATTTAGGATAGAATTTATTATTTATACCCCGTCCATCTGGCTGGGTTTCCCCAGCCACTCTGGGCTGCTTCCAACAAAGCATTAAAATACAGTAGTCTGTTAAACATTAAAAGCTTCCCTAAAGCTTTGGCCTGATCCAGCAGGCTTCTCTTGTGCTCTTAAGCAAATGTCTACTGTGGTCTTAGTGTCACTTTTCAGTATGACTGGGAGGGAAGACTTACAAGAATTTCATCACAACTCTCTCATATACGATGAAAATTGCATCCAGCTCCTAAATACTTGGAGTGAGGCAAAAGGTGGATACTTCATTGACTATTAAGGTAAAAGGTAATGGTAAAGGACCCCTGGATGGTTAAGTCCAGTCAAAGGCGACTATGGGTTGCAGTGCTCATCTCGCTTTCAGGCCGAGGGAGCCGGCGTTTGTCCACAGACAGCTTTCCGGGTCATGTGGCCATTATAACTAAACCACCTCCGGCACAACGGGATACCGTGACGGAAACCAAAGCACACAGAAACGCCGTTTACCTTCCCGCCACAACGGTACTTATTTATCTACTTGCACTGGCGTGCTTTTGAACTGCTAGGTTGGCAGAAGCTGGGACAGAGCACCAGGAGTTTACCCCGTCAAGCAGATTTGAACCGCTGAGCTTCCAATCAGCAAGCCCAAGAGGCTCTGTGATTTAGACCACAGCGCCACCCGCATCCCATCTGCGTCTTTACCTGTTGACTATTAATTGTTATTAATATTTGTTTTCTACACCTCTTGTCCTTGTTCTAAGAGCTTTACATCTTCAACTTTCTCAAGGACTACAGGTTTCGTTAAAGGGCTAAGGCCATTGTGTGACTACCACGGCCAAACTGGAATTTGAACGTGGGTTTCTCATATCCAAACTTGGTTCATTAATTTATTCTGCAGTGAGCCACTACCTCAAGATGAAATGAAGCAGCAGGAGAAGCAAGGACGTATAGGGGCATGTTGTCAGGGTTCAGCAGCAGTCTGGAGCCAGGAGTCTGAGCTGAAGAACAATTTGGTTTAGTGGGCAAATTAGGATGCAGGATCAGAGAACAAGCCAGGAATCGGTATGGAAGAGTAAATCAGGATTGGAGCGCAATGCAAAATGTGGTATTGGGGAACAAACTAGGAATTGGGACCAAGGAGCAGGACCAGCACTGCAAGGCACATCAGAGATCAGGCTGGTCAGCCAATTTCATTGGGTTTGCCTAAGTATTGTCCACATTGCCCCTTATCAGCTACTTTCAAGAGCAGTTTTCCAAACAACGCACTAGAATTACATTGCCTTCAAGTATATCGCCAGAAAAAACAACATATATTCTTCAGAATTTTTCAGGAGGTACGCTACACTGACCGCTTAGCTGTTTTTAATCCATGCATAGAGATGGTACAGCAACAGTAAGTTTGCATTTCTTATCTTTAACCTTAAGACAAAAAGTGAAACAGCCAGCAGAGTGTGCTGCTGACTTAAAATAAACGTGGTCTTTACTTTCTGCTGCTTCATCTGACTTCTGTTTTGCAAAACTTAGATTTATTTCCTTTATTATGCCTCAAAGGGGAAAAAAGTAAGGGGGGGCGGAGAGTGCACCATTTCATCAGAGTCCAAATAGTTCAGTGTTGCCTTTTTCTCAAGAAACTTTTGCAAAAGCATTACACTAAGGAAATATTTTGAATAATTGGTAATGTTAGCAGAAGCCAGGACAAGTCTCGTCATTTTGACCAATGGTTCCCCCCCCCGCCTCTTTTTAAGTTTGATATTCCCTTTCTGAAAGTCTCTCTCAGTCTAGTCCCCCCAAAAGTGTTTACCTTTCCAGTTTTCCAGCTGACCTTACCAGTTATCCTCTGACCTATGTTATGATCTCAAAACATCTGGGAAACCCTGGCAACTCTCGCATGTGGGGAGTTGAGCTTGTACAGAGTCTCTCAGCACCTTTCATTTTACTCACTTGGAAATTGCTGCTCTATTCCCTAAAAGTCTGGATAAGGACTAGTGATGGATTGTATTTGAAACACACTTGGATATATTTAATCTATCTATTTTCTTTCTCTCTGGCTACATTGAAGAAGTAGGATTTCTGTGCACTTGTGAGCTGAAGTGTTATAGAAGACTTCAGATCAGCCTTTTAATCTGGTGCCTTCCTGGATGGGGCTGATGGGAGTGTGGGCACCAGGTTGGTCAAGGCTGCTTGGTGAGGATGCTTAGTTTGCATCATGTGGATGCTCTTTGAGTTTACAGGCTAGCTAGATGTTGGAATTAGAAGGCCGATAAATCTTTTAGTGATGGATGCCTTTCCTGTGCTTGCTTGGGTTTGGATTTCATGAAAATCTGAGCTCTCACTTCTCAGTGGAAAACTCTGAGCTCTCAAGATGAATGAAAGGCGGTGAGTTCATATATCAGGGATGGGGAACCTGTGGTCCTCCAGATGTTTTGGGACTCCAGCTCCCAACAACCCAGCTATCACAGCCAGTGGTTATGGATGATGGGAAGTTATAGCTCAACAACAGCTGGCGGGCGGGACAAGTTCCCTGATATATAGAGAAATCAGCCAAATGTCTGATTATGTTGTGTATTTCAAGTCTTCATTCTATAAAGGTCCTGCATTTTTTCATGATAGGAAAGATCACGCCACCTTGGATTATTTAACTTGTCAGGTTGGTTCACAAAAAAAAAAACATCGCTCATTCACAACCTTATCCTGGGTTAGGTGTCAGCAGTGCATTTTTTTTGGGGGGGGGGTAAAAAATGAAGTGGCATTGGTGCCAGCACAAAATGGCGGCCATAGGTAGTAAAAAAAGAGAGATGCTGGTATATTCTGTACCAGTGAGTACTGTAACACACCCACAAGCCCTGGATATCAGACCTTGTGTGTGTGTGTGTGTGTTTGTTTGGTGGGTGAGGTGGAGTTGTGGATTTCACCCAGATGTGCCCACCAAGGTACTTGGTAGAGTACTAATGTAAGCTGGAGCACCAGTGATGGGGTGTGTGTGTTTCAGGAGGAGTGTTCTTCTCTTTCGTGATACCCTGGCTTCCGAATTCCCTTGAAATTCAGTAGTCATCAGTGTTGATGTTGGTCTGATGCCAGCTGAAAGCATGGGTGTTTACAAAGTTATTTTATACTGAGCTGGTTGCTTTCAGTCTATTTTATTTATTAAAGACTAGCAGAAAGTGCCTCACATTGCACAGGAAACCATTCGAAGAAAGAAAAAAAAATCAGTGGTTTTAAATCAGTGGCTAAGAAGCATTGCAGTTTTGAAAGGTTCAGTCCATCTTCTTAAGTCAAGATGGCATCCAATTTCATCCAAACATAGACAAAAAATGCTCTTTGATTTCAGGAACCATTATGTAAAATTTGGTTAGGATATCTTAAGAGGTGTCAAAATGTATACAGGACAGACAAAAAGACAAAACAAATGCCCAATACATAGATTAGATTGTTTTGCATTCTTCATCAATAGGCCCAAGAGCAGGTTACATCAATACAATATAAAACAATACTATAAAATAAATAGAATAAATAGATAAAATATAATAAAACAATTCCATAACTCCAACTCACAGAAAGAAGAAAAAAGACAGCACTAATTCTTTCATCAATTTAATAAAAAGTGACAATTCTTCACCCCACCCCTTTTCCAAAAGCCAAGCAAAAGAAGGACATCTTGTTCTGTTTCCTAAAATAATATAGTCAAAACCAGACTTAATGTTTGTATGGTGTGCTTTCACTGAATGTTTCACTAGTTTTCAGAGTGATTCTCTTATTGGAGAATTCACAAGTGATAAATCTGACTATGTAAAGAAGGAAGTAGAGCTATGTAATTTATTTGACTTCCAGGTCAATTCCTGGTGGTGTAGATACCTAGCTGTAGACTAGCTCTTCCAATTCCTGAATATTGGAAAGTAATTGTCGAGTCATACAACAATACTGATGTGTTGAGAAATTAAGCAGAGCATGGCCAAACAGAGTTTGTCACATGGAGATGGGCTTCCATATTTGTTTCGCCATGCATCAGCTTTCATCTCAACCCAGATTCGCTCCATCATGGTCCAACCCCAGTTTTGGTAGCCTTGCCACTGATAGCCAAACTAAATGTTAGTGGCAAAGCATCCAGGTGACCTCTTCAGCAACTGACATATCCTGTCCATTTTCTTGACATGCACCAAATCCATTGTATAAACTGGACCTCACAGAATGGGTTGTTTTTCTTGCTTCAGTTTCTCGTGCTTAGCTCTGGGACACTGATTTGTGTTGGTTTCCTGCATTATGGAATCATAACCAGAGGGACTTTCTAACCCAGGGGTAGGAAACCTAAGTCCTGTGGGCTGGATGCGGCCCAATCACCTTCTCAGTCTGGCCCACGGACGGTCCGGGAATCAGTGTGTTTTTACATGAGTAGAATGCATCTCTGGGTTATTTGTGGGGCATAGGAATTTGTTCATTATTTTTTTTCCTTCAAAATATAGTTCGGCCCACCACATGGTCTGAGGGACGGTGGACCGGCCCATGGCTGAAAAAGGTTGCTGACCCCTGTTCTAGCCCTTAATGTTGATTGGGGAAAAGTGGGTGGGTGGGTTAGGATGAGTGGAAACCCGAGATAGTGAAGACAGAGGATGAAAAGGTTTACAGTCATACCTCAGAAGTCGAACGGAATCTGTTCTGGAAGTCCGTTCGACTTCCAAAACGTCCGGAAACCAAGGCATGGCTTCCGATTGGCTGCAGGACATTCGGGTTCCAAAGAACATTTGCAAACCAGAACACTCACTTCCGGGTTTGTAGTGTTCAGGAGCCAAATCGGATGAGTACCAAGGCGTTCAGCAACCAAGGTACGACTGTACTATGAAGTAGAAGCAAATAAGAGCAAACCTGGAATCAGACTTACGACCAAATGTGCATTTTTCCTTTGGAAAAGTAGGGTGAAAATTTTCAAGCAACTGACCATCCTTTCTTTGCTGGAATGTCTGAAGCTGCTCAGCGAAAACAAAGTCCATGCCCTGGTACAGCTGGGAGCCCAAAAGCCAGCAACTTAACTTTAGATTATATCCACCCACAATGTTACTTTTGTCTCTTGGGCAAATGTGAAGAAGTCACATTTGTTCTCTGAAAGGTCTGGTGCAGAGAATCCTGCCGTCAGAGCAGAGGGAGGCTGGCATCTCTCCTTGCAGATTGTCTCAGCTTTTGTGGCTGCCGAATCAGCAGACTGTAGAACAATGCATCCATTTTCACAGCCAAGGCTGTGAGACCAAAATGTCTAGATACATTTCATATCGAAAGGAACACAAGCCTAACAAAAGGGGGGAGGTCCTCCTCCTTTACTTTTTAAAAAACATATTTTAGTTTTGCCGTTCTCATTGCAGCATAACACAGAACATCCCTCAGAGGTCAAATATTTCCCTCCATGACATAAATGTTAGGCTGATTAGGCTACATTGAGCTTTGCTATCTATGGGCCACAGAAGCTCCCAGAGATGAAAGAGAAATTCAATTCAGTTTGCATTTAAAGGTGAACCTACCCAATTCACAGTTTACAAAACAAGGTGCAAAAAGCATCATTGTTGACTTCTCATATTGACATTAATGGGACTGAAAACATGCAAACCCTGTTTATATAGGGCCATATCTAATTGTGCCCCTCCACTAATGAAAGGCGCTTTGATCCAGCAGGAGCTCCTATCGGGTGAACAGGGAAGGAGCTTATTTTTGCCAATATATATTCTTCCTCCAATCCTCTGACCACCTCCAACAATGTTCAAAAGGGTTCTGCAACCCTCTGGAGCAGATGGGCGGGGTGATGAGGACCACATATGTGAAAACCACCTTCCTTCCCCATTCTGCTGACAGAAGCCTCGGCTGGATCATTAGCAGTGGGACACCACTGAACACAACCTGGAATACAAGGTCTGCACCTTGTATTTCCCATTAGGCAATTGCAGAAATAAAGGTATGTGAATCGCACAAAAGCTGTTTGAAAATGTAGGTTGCAGGGTTTTAACTAGAGCACACCTACATTTTCTCCTTATTTAAGCTTGTGTAATTTGAAATGTTGCACAGTAGCACGTATTTTTAAACAAATCTAAGCTACGGCAAATTGCAAAATACAGTTGCGACTGTATAGAGCGAGAGTCTTCAAATCAAGATGCACAACAGCCCTTTTTCTGAAACAGATGAACCAAGTGGCTGTGGGCTCCTGCTTGTTTCTGTCATTCACAAGTCCTACCAGAAAGGCAGGATCCTTTACTAGCAGCGATTCAGTAGGCAAAGCAGTTCGGTGGCAGGCTGGTGGTGAGTCGCTTGCTTTGGCAGAAAGAGATTTCCAACTTTAGCCGAACTGTTTAAATAAGGAAACCATTCCTAAAGCTATTTTTTCTCTCTTGGTTTTTCTTACAGTACTTCATGTGTGGCATTTAGTTTTCCTCCTAGTAAATAGAACCCATTTCTCATCGCTCCTACAAGCTGCCACATTGGGGCCATCTATTTAGTGGCTGAAATACTCAGATGTCTCTGTGTGTCTCTTAGGAGCCTTTATAAGGTGGGAAAGTGATACATTAATGTCGATAAAGTGTATTTCTATCCCACTTTTCTTCCATTAGGGAGTCCAAAGAAGCAAATATCATTAGCAATAGAAATAACCTAGAGTATATTGTAAAATAAGCATGGCAACAAAGGAGAAGAAGAATCTATTGCAATGTAGGCTGTTGGCTTGCATGTGAGCACTGTTTCTATGTCACTACAGGCAGCCCCACATTTGTGTGCATTCAAAATGTGTGCGACCGTATATAAGCACATTGTCCTGAACCTGGAAGTAACCTGGAAATGTCATAAAGACGTCACTGAAACATCACTAAAAGGGCAGAATGGGCTGTTTGCAGACTCTTTCAGTGGATTTCAATTATTCACGTCATTCACTATTGGGAAATTTAAAAAAACAGGTAAAACTTTTGCCTCTTTTGACAAAATTGGGTGAGAATTGCAGGCATACTACAATCAATTTTGTACAAATGGGGTTTTGTTTGTTTGTTTGTTTGTTTTCTAAGGAAAAAATGTACAACTTCTACTTTTTTGGTCAGAATTGAACTTAATTTCTAAGGCTGCCTCCTTCAAAGGCAAATTTAAAAAGGATCTCTGCAGTGTTTTCTCTGCAAGGACAGCTGTCACAGTTCTAGGGTGGGTAAAAAAGGAGTTGGTTAATCTCCCATAGTGTTTTGTAAGCAATTGGTCTGAAAATTGCAGACATGAGACATGCCCCTTGTATGAAAAGTTGTCTGCACTTACAGAAGAATCACAATGTGATGTAATAAACACTCCCCATTTCAACAGCCAATCTACAGAACAGCCATAACAACATCAAGTGCTATGTCCCCTTATTTTCAGAACTCAGTAAAATTCATATGTGTACAATCACATAGTTCTGTAATTTGCACAGTTCTTCTGCAAGAGGATCACTTTCCCTAGCTAAACCTGCAAAGAGTTCTTTTGCTGACCCAACCATTGGTATAGACCAATCTTCTCTTGAAATGCGTTCCTTTTTTGTGTTTTATGAGACATGTTCTTTGAATATAAATTGTCCTGGGCCTGTTTCTAATTACTAGTTCTCATAAAAGCAGCAACTACAATGGCAATCATAAATTCTGATTTTTTTTCTCCAGTAGAAAAATCTAGAGACAGGTGAAGGTGCAGCCATTTGGAGCGCCCTGAGACTACATCCTCAGATGACTAATGAATATATAAAACCCACTGAAATCAGTAATGTAGCAAGGCACACAAACTTGTAAGAAGATCCCAACTGCAGTTCCAATCTGGATCTGATTTGCAGCTTTATTCGTTAGTAGAATTTGCTTTTCATTTAATTGAGCCCATGCGAAAGGCATTGCATGGCATTACAATACTCTCCTTTTTCCCCCTGGGGGTACTCAAGGGCACGCAGTACCAACACCTCCCCCCCCCCCCCGAGATGAAAAGCACTGCTTAAGAATGTGGCACTTACTGTAAAAACTTCATAGTGAATACTGGCACCTTTTTTTCCTAGAATAAAAGCACTGCGCTTCAGTGTTGCTGTCTTGCAATACGTGGGTTCACATCTCATGTTCCGAAGATTCCCTAATCTGCATTTTTACTTTATTGGAACCTCTGCTCACAGGGCAGGTAATGGTAAAGGACCCCTGGATGGTGAAGTCCAGTCAAAGGCGATTATGGGGTTGTGGTGCTCACCTCGCTTTCAGGCCAAGGGAGCCGGCGTTTGGACTCAGGCTATGGAAAATAGGCGTCATTTTGCAAATAAAATATGAAATTGCTCATCCTCATGGTTTATCCACATAAACCTTTTTAGTACCACTGAAAGAACGAAGGCACCATCTTCCCACTGGTGTCTATACATCAGCCATGAGATGGCAACATTATGTTTGGAAAAAAAGAATGAACAGAAGCAGCAACAACCCCATATTAATGATGTATACTATTTCCTTCTAACTAAGGGGAGTGGTAGCATTTATCAAATGGTAAGATACCTCAGTATCTCAAGAAAGGCACTTCTATTGCTGTTTTGGTAATATGTGCCTACATTGATTTAATTAAGATATCAAGTTGTTGGTTAAACAGCTGGCGTTTAAGCAACAAAAAAGTCTTTTTAGCAGTTGACGACCCTCATGGGCAGGAACTTACACCTTTTGGTAATCAATTTGGCGTGCATTGAAAGGTTTGGTTGATAAACACAAGAACAAAACATCTAGATGGACTGTTGAAAAATATCAGCCCATCAACCTCCTAGTGTGTTACATGTGTCTGAAGGGATCTGAAGGGATTATGCCAGCAGCAGTGAATACTATTTGCCAGTGAATGATGAAACGGTTTTATTGTTTATATTTCATTGTTATCTTTATGGGCGACTGTCTGACTGCCACACACACAGCAGCTACACCTTCTTCTTCTTTAAAAAAGCCCCTCCTTCAGGAAGGTGTCTAAGGGCGAAAGTCTGTTGTGGGTAGCTGAAATTTCATGTTTATAGTTCAGAATGCTAGCCAAAATTCTTGCTATCGGCTCTCCAGCTGAGCAAAGTACATATTTAGAAATTACAACATTGTGATTGGCTGTCTGCAGCCTTAGAAAGTGCCCGAGAGCTAGTGGTCCATTAAAACTGGGCTGGAGCTCAATATCCAGAGTTATGCTGGGCCTGTTTTGGAAGTATGTGTGTGAATCTGGGCCTATGCTGCAATATGTTTTCATAGAATCATAGAGTTGGAAGGAATCCTGAGGAATCTCAACTAAGGTATCCATGACTGATGACCATCCAACCTCTGCTTAAAAACCTCAAAGGATGGAGAGCCACCTCCCAAGGGAGCCTATTCCACAGCTCTTATTGTCAGAGAGTTCTTCCTGATGTTTAGTCAGAATCTCCTTCCTTGTAACTTGAATCCATTGGTTTGGGTCCTAGCCTCTGGAGCAGGAGAAAACAAGCTTCCTCCATCTTCACTGTGGCAGTTTTTGGTGTAAAACTACTCAAAAAGGAAGTGCCCAAACCCTTGAGCAGCTTGCCTCCATTTTCAGATGCACATATACACATTAAGCCTCAGACCACAGTTGCCTCCATGTTATAACCCTTTAGCGCTGCTGAGGTGTTCTTTCTACACAATTGCCTGGAAGCAAAAATTAATACGAAGCACATATTATCACTGCTTCTAGTTGCCAGTGCAGATAGTGTGTCCTGTCAGCATTTTATCCAAAATAATAATAATAATAATAATAATAATAATAATAATAATAATAATAATAATTTATTATTTATACCCCACCCATCTGGCTGAGTTTCCCCAGCCACTCTAGGATCAATAGGAATATGGCAGTATTTTTGGGAGAACCCTGAAGGTTGCAGGTTTCTTTTTTAAACACAGCCCATTAAAAAACCCTGACGTGGCAAAACAACAACAAAATGAAGAAAATCCAGGCCAGGGAAAGTGAGCATGCTCAGTAGTCAAGGAGTGTAGTGTGACAGAAAAGAAAAACAGGGCTCTTTCCTTCCATGTGCCTTGAATGCAAATATAGCAAGTCCCCCTAGGAATAACAGGACTTTAATGATGCTCTGATACTCATGGGTGTGTGTGTGTGTGTGTGTGTGTGTGTGTGTGTGTAGAATGGCCATTCCACTACAGCCCTTGGACCTCCTTACGAAGGAATCCACAGGACTGTGGATTCCGAAGTGGACCCATGATCCAATCTGGATCATGATCTTCCTAGGTTGAATTAGGTGAGTTTGCTTTGGAATCCAAGTTTGGCAGATTCCCCCCACCAGCACTCGGTAGCCAATGTGGTGCCCTCTGGATATTGCTGGGACTACATCTCCCATCATTTTTGACCATTGCCCAAGCTCTCTGGGGCTGATGGGAGTTGAGAGTCCAACAATTGGTGGCGGTGTGGTGGCTACCCCTGTTCTAATTGAATGTATAGATTTTTAAAAAACAAACTCTATATAACATAATGATTTACTAACCTCCACTTTGGCAGACCTGAGAGTTAGTTAATTCCTTAAGCCATCCTGCTGGTTCAAGCCAGCTCTGTATCAGTGGGGCTTGTTTTGGTGGGACACTTCCAAGAACAAAGTTATTGGTTCACCTTAAGCAGATTACAATGCTCATAGTTCTCAAGTGTCCCTTGCTTGAGAGGGATACCCACTCTTAGCAGACTCTCACCTGCTCGCCAATTGTTCAGAGGTTAAGGTATGAGCAGGTGGGACCTTGCAAAGCTCACTGAAGAAGGTGGGACAGATTTTTAAAATAATAATAATAATAAAGCAAGACAAATGTGGGATGTACCCCACAGCAAGGGGCATTTAAGAGGGTTAAATATACCGGCCTCAGTACTTTGAAGACAACCGCTTATGCTCCTTTCTAAAGCCCCAAATAAAGCTAAGCTTTATTCCCTTTAGAGGCTTCATCGAGCCAGTGAAATGTATCGTATGCAATAAGGAAATGATTTCTAGCCTTACAAAGGGATGTTATGCCCCTGAGTAGAAAAGAATGGAAACTGGCGGCTGTGCTTTGTTGGCTAGCGAAAGAGCAGCGCTGGCCAATGGGCAACGACACTCCCCTGGGGGAAGGAGGATTCCAACAAATTGTTATAAGGAGAATACAACACCAAATGCAAGTAAAAACAAGATTCTAGAAATGTTCTGGAAGGGGAAAGCAAGTTTGAAATGATTGCTAGCAACAGCAGCAAGAGAGTCGGTTCCAACGCCTGATCTGGATTTCCTTGGAGCCGAGATGAAAGCCATTGTTTGTAGAAGCCTACTCAGAGCAGATTTAGATTTTTCTCCTTCCTTTTGTTTTATAGTTCTGCCAATAATCGATGGGACGAATATCAAAGATTAAGTATGTAGTTGTCAGTGACTCCGGGGAACACATTTTAGTTGAAATGGTATTCCTAATAATAGGGCTTTTGACCAAACTGCGAGAAGTAGTGGAGGACAGAGGTGCCTGGCGTGCTCTGGTCCATGGGGTCACGAAGAGTCAGACACGACTAAACGACTAAACAACAACAACAATAATAGGGCTAATGGGGGGGGGGAGCAAGGTGGGTGTCAGTGCTTGGTTTTTAAAAACCCCAGTAGTGCTTTGTTTGTTCCGAAACACAGTGTAGCTGACTACATTTTAAACTTGGTCTAAGCATAGATAAAGGACTTGGATCATTCTTACCACCAGTCTCTCATCTAGCATTCTTATGATGTAATTTAATCCCCTGCAAGTAGTGTATGAGAAAACTTTGATTTCTGAATTATTTTTCTCACAAACGCTTTGTCTGCATTCCTGTGCAGATGATCAATCATGCTCCATTGGACAATGCCAAGCAGAATGTTCCGTGTACGTGTGTGTGCATGTGTGTATATTGGAGGGTGCAGATGTGCTTGTATGTGTCACAAGCGCAAGCTGGAAGCAGAAGCTGATGCACCACAGCACTGGAAAGGTGGGTTGCTGCTGCCTTTGGAAGTACAGTGGTACCTCGAGTTACGGACGCTTCAGGTTACATACGCTTCAGGTTACAGACTCCGCTAACCCAGAAATACTACCTCGGGTTAAGAACTTTGCTTCAGGATGAGAACAGAAATCGTGTGGTGGCGGCGCAGCGGCAGCGGGAGGCACCATTAGCTAAAGTGGTACCTCAGGTTAAGAACAGTTTCAGGTTAAGAACAGACCTCCAGAACGAATTAAGTTCTTAACCCGAGGTACCACTGTATAACTAGGAAGAATGCTTATAATTGAAATAGAGATCTCGCCATAGCGGGGAAGGCTGTGACCAGGTGACTTGTGTACCTGCCCAGTTTGTTATCCAACTGCTTGATGGGCAATTTCATGGCCCTTCCTGCTCTCCCTTCTTAGAGGTCTCTAATGTTATACTGGACATCAAGAGCTATCCTCTGAAGTGTAGGACACATGGTTGCCTTAACTGGTTTTTGTGTGTGTGTGTGAACTCTCGTTACCTGTACATTTTGCCGTGCAGGACAAAAGATTTGCTCTGGGAAGGGCAAATGTGTGGGAAAACGAAGGGGAAAAAAATATTATCTCCACCCACCCTGTTCTACAGTCTCAATCTGAACCAAGCTGGGGGAGATGGGAAGCTACTATTGTCACATTTAGCTGCATATGAGAATAACACTTTTTAGCTCCAGTGAACCCTTCCCCAAATACGGGACATCCATGCAGTCCCTCTTTTCAGAATATTTCTGGAGCTAACAAACTGTGGAGGAGGGAGGATGGCTTGTTTGTTTTTTCCTGCATATCAAACCTTCCCTGCTACTCTTTAAAAAATTACCGCTGGGCTTCTCTTTGTAAACACTCCTCCTTCCTGACTCCCCCCCCCCCCACTGATGAACTTGAAATACAGTAGCATCTGTTTATCATCTTGTCATTTAGGTTGTGAGTGGAATTCCAAAATTAATCATGGGAGTGTTACAGAGGTAATGTCACTATTTTTAAAACAGGTCCAATAGTAACGATACCGTGATTACAGATGAACTAAAACACCATAAAAGTTGATGAACTGGCAGCTTACTGGCATTTTTCTCTAGCTAAGCAGAATCTTGTGACCTGCTTTGTGCTGGAGCAAGAGGGAAATAATTGCTGACTTTTAAAATTTCAAAGAAGGGACAACGATGATTGTCTCAGGTGCAATCTGAAATCTGCTTTGTACAATTTAACCTAATTGAGACTTCAGTCCTAAACACACTTACCTGGGAGTATCTCTCATTGAACATCTGAGATGGCATGTAGAATACTGCACTGTAAGTCTGCAAAATAACTAATGCACATCATCTTAAGGCTGTTACCGACTGCAGACTTGGGGAATTTCCTATCATCCCATCCATTTCACTCCCTCTCCTTGGTTGGAGTTTTTTTGGTTAACATCTAGCCAAAAGAACGGTTCTATGGAGCTTGGCAACTTGCTCCCCCCCTTTTTGGGTGGTCTTTAGAATAGATATTAACTTATCACTACTTTTGGATTTTTTTCTCAGCGAACCAACATTGCCACAATTGTTGTGAATCCTTAGTTATCCACCAAATTTGTTAAACCTGGCTGTAATAAGAAGCAGCTCTGGGTAAAACAACAATGACAACTGGTCTGATTCCCTCCTCCCAATCTAAAAAATATTTTTATAAGCCCGGTTAACATTATTCCCCCCCCCCTTTCCCTCTTTCTTTTGTTTATACACTTGGATAAGGCTAAAATAATCCCCCAAACCCACTATTATTTCAGTCTTGGACGAAACCTAAAAGTTCCGGAAATTTGACAAAAAATAATATTTTTTTCTCAACATCATTTGCAGAACGTAGATTGGCATAAAGTCTTTTGAAGTTCTGGAGAAAACATTTGAACTCTGGGATGCTCACCAAAACCAAATGTTTTTAGAAAACTGAATTCAAATGAAATGAATACTGGTGAACGATGACACATTTATGACAGTCTTGGCAACTGCTAAGATGTCTGGTTTTTTCCTCTACCGAAAAATAAGAGTAATAGTGATAATCTGCAATCAGGGAAACGTTACTTTGGAATAAGAAATGGATCAGCACTCTGGATGGCCCAGTCAGTAACAAAAAAAGCACTGCTTATTTGTAATCCTTTTATCCTCCTGCTACTGTGTAAAGCCTTCTCCTTTCTATGTCAGTCTTCCTTACTCTGCTCTTCCTCTTTCCCACTTGTTTGTTTCTTCATTTGACTAGGGCCAGAATCCAAAGACCCTTGAAACAAGATCCATGAATCCAAGGGGTGGGGTTAGACCCAAATGGCAACCTCCACCACCCACAAAATGAAAAACGGTGCACTGATCATTGTTTCAAAAGCAATTTGCAAGTGGTGTTGGGGTGTGCAATTCAGCAGTTCAAAGGGATGGGTCTTTATTTTTATTTTAATCCCTGGGCTCTTGCACAAGTGTAAGCAACTCTTTGGGTCCTTGCCCTAGTTAGGAATGTAGGAATGTGTGATTTGCCTTGGCCCATTTTGTGCTGCCTCCTTTCTTTCAGCTGTGGCCAGGGGCTGACAGCTCAGGGAGAGTCACCAATGGGTATGGAAGCAATATCCATTTTCAGTTGTTACTTTGCAGCTTGCAATACTATACTGCCTCTAAGAGCAGACCCAGTATTTAAATGAGTTGCCATCACATCAAGTTGCTGTGAGTTCCACAGGTTGTTTATGCATTGTGCAAAAAGGGCTTTCTTTACTAGTATGCTATTCCTCTAGCCCAGGCATAGGCAAACTCGGCCCTCCAGATGTTTTGGCACTACAATTCCCATCATCCCTGACCACTGGTCCTGTTAGCTAGGGATGATGGGAGTTGTAGTCCCAAAACATCTGGAGGGCTGAGTTTGCCTATGCCTGCTCTAGCCTTTCCTAGTGGATCCAATGTAGCCACCGATCTGTTGGATTTTCACTGCCAATCATCTCTTTCCTCTTATCTGCTCCTTTCTTGCTGGTTGTCCAAATGGTACCCTAGAACCCAGTTCAGTTGTATAATGTGGAACAGTTTCTGGTCTGCTGGGGAGAAGCAGCTTCCAAATTGTTTCCAGTGGGCAATTCAGCCTTGCAGACCCCTCCTCCTTTGTTCTTTCGGCTGTAGCCAGTAACAAATGCGCTGATTAGCATAACATTTCATCCACTCGCCCATTTCATCCACCAAAGGCCACCAGCATGTTGGCCGAAAATAGATCCCAGATTGAATTAATAACCACTGTTTGTTTGTTTGTTTGTTGTGGCAATGGCAAAAAACAGAGTGGGGGAAATATCCAAAGACGTCCAAAATTAATTCAGAGAAAACTTGATCATTCCTTTCCCTATCCCACTTCCATCCTTGTGCATGGCAACAGGACTAGAAAATCTGTTTTCATTTTAGCTATCAATTTAGCAGTAAATCGAATTAAATGCCAAAATGTTTGAAAACCGAGTTGTATTTCATTCCAGCTGAATCACTGATTTGAGTGGGGGGAGGATGTCTTAAATGCTCAGCATTTTTATGATTAAAACACCCCAATAGTCTCTCTTTTAAAATGAAACATGCTTGGGAGAGACTTACTGTTGTTAAGTATTAATCAAATCTTTACCCAGTTACGACTGAAGGGATTGTGTTAGGTAGACATGTCAGAGAGTGGGTAATGGAGGTTGCATGGATACTGCCATTCTATAGGCTAGTCACTAGGTGGCACTAGACTTAGTTTTAGCTAGGTGGAGTCTTACTGTTACTGTTCTTGTTGGAGAGAGATAATAAAGTTATTGTCAAGTTTCCTTACTGATGTGTCCTCAAAGTCTTCTGTGACAGAGATGGGAAGGAGAAGGGAGATGAGTTTTGAAATTTGTTTAGCCTATGGCATTGGCACTCATATACTCATACTGAAACCTCCCTTTCAGTACTGTATACTATTAGTCTTCACCAGGTGGGTTGGTACCTGCTTTTGGTTCATAACCTGCCTTAAGCATTCAGATATATGGTGAAAAAGACATAATATTTGAGTTTAAGGTTAGTTCCAGCTCTGAAAAATGAGCACAGAGAAGGAATTGTCCTTCTGGTCTTCTGATTTCTCATTGATTGCTACTTTTTCATAGTTTAGCATTGTCAATGGTTTGTGTCTACCTTAAATAACTGGGATATAGACAGATTGAATCACACAAGGTATAAAAAATGGCATTGCCTATCTGTATGAGCGATCAACAGTGAATCCACAGTGATATCCACATTGTAATCCAAGCTTCTAAGAAAGGCTTATACTGTATATAATTTTGTGAATTGTGCTAGCTATCAAAACTGCTGAAATCTGATCCTTCTCATCACATTTGGGTCACGTGTTATGATTCTGATAATTCAAAATGCTGATCAAAACACTGTGCTGACAGGTGTGCTGAAATCTGCCATTGTTTTTCGTAGATTTTCCCAGTGTGCATTCCGAACCATAAAGACAAGGGCAAAGGGCCGCCACAAACAAGAGGGAAGAGTCTGTTCAGAGGTGACTTGGACCTCTCCTGCCTGACTTCCAGAACATTGTGTGGCATAGCAATGTCATTTTTAGAATGGGAGGAATGAAGGAGAAATTCAATTTGGTTCATATTTAAAGGTGACCTTACCTAATTTGCACTTTTCAAAACAATAAGTGAACTGAAATACAGCCATCCTTCAAAATTCACACTTCTCAAAATTTGGCAGTGCAGTTCTCCAGCCATGTAATGGGTACAAGAATGCAAATACTAGGGTAAGGTGTGCATATACATGCATAAATGAGTGTAAGTAACACACAAACATGTATTGTGGGGAAATTGCTTTGCAAAAACGTGTATATAGGTAGGCAAAATTGCATGCCAATTTGTGTATACCAGGAGAAATTCACACTACAATGCTGAAGAATTTTCATGATTACTTCTTTTAAAATTGCCTACACAACAGGTTCTTAAACTGCCAAAATGTTTTATTTAGCCCCTTGTGTTTAGGAATTAGGAAACCCTTTCCTTGGGAAAAACTTGCACTTCTTAGCATCAACTTGCTGAGGGTATTAACCCCGTACCTCTGCTGTGGTTCCAGTCTTGATTGGGAAGGTGAGAGTTTGCATAAGGAAAATAAGTTCCTTTAGAAGTGAACAGGAATTTCCCTTCAATGCGAATTGCAGGTGCAAGCCTCACAATCTAGATTGGGTCCTCAGTGGAAAGTTAAGGATATGCCCCACGCCGATAGTCCAGTCTGAATTGGGCTTTTTGTTCATGCACAGACACAACTCTGCAGATTCAGACACAGCTACATAGCTAATGTAATGTGTAATACAGCCCTGAGGGAAGGGTAAGACGATGCACTACATGCAAGTGCCAAAAAGCACATATATCCTTTTGCATTAAAAGGGGAGGGTATCTTTGGCCCATCTCGTTAATGTCGTTATCAGTATTATAAGAGCTATTTTTCACTATGAACACTTCCCTTGTTCTCTTAGAATGGCAACGGTGCCCACCGGGGAGTTCTGACTGAAAAAAAAGCCCTGATTATAAAGTATAAAAAAGTACCCAGAGCCAGTGCTCTTAGAATACAGTCTGAATTTTGCCGTTCAGATTAGAATCCTGCTGAGAATCTTGCTCTCCCTGCCCCGGCCTTTTGAAATAATGCCCTTGGATGACGAACAGATGACACTGCTGCTTATGTCAGTGCTTGGACTGAGGTTGTGTTACTGTGCTGAGAAAACATCGCCTCCTCAGACCAGTGCTGGGACATTTATATGTGAACATAGGAAGCTGCCTCATACTGAGTCAGTTCATGGCTCCGTCTCCCTCAGTGCTGGCTATACTGATCGGCAGCAGTGGCCCAGGGTCTCCCACAGCCCTGCCTGGGGATTCTGAGTTTTGATCCTGCAACCTTCTGCATGCAAAGCGGATGCTCTGGCCCTGAGCTGTGGCCCTTCCCCCTGTGCTGGGAGCTGGTAGGATTTGGCCACTGCTTTTACCTCTGCAATCTTGAAAACAGGACTGCGTGAGAACCTGAAACATAAAAAACAAAGCCCACTACATGTTCCCTTTGTTTATAAACCAGTGCACATTTTTTATATACGGCCAGGATTAAGAATCCTTCCCTGATAACACAATGGCTGTCTCTCAATCTGCCCAGTTTTTCCAGTGTCTCTAGGGCACAGAGGTCGGGCTGAAAAATCTTTCCGTGACATGATGGCATTACCAGTCTCTCCCCCCCACCATTTCCTAGTGGGAGGAGCGCACTCCTACACAGCACATTTCCTCTGTGTTGTGGTCCTCACGAGGCAGAGAGCTGCACTTCTAAATGGTTTCTTGTGTAAGCTCTTTCATGCTTCTCGCCTTGGAGCCTTCTTTTAGATTCTGAGCCAAGAGGTCAGGAAATGCTCGGCGCTTCGGCTTCTCTTTCTGTATATGTTTCTATGTGGTTCTCCACAGATCCATGGAACACATTCCCGTCTCTCTCTCCCTCTCTCCCTCTTTCTTTTTCTCCCTTGCTCGCACTAATTTCTTGGCTCGGAATATTCTTGACTTTCATTGTTTGCATGTGGAAAAATGAAAACTTGATAAACGGGAGGATCTTTCTCTTCACATTTTTAGTCCTTTTTCCAAAGTATCCCCGCTCTGCGCTCTGTCTCTCAATCCAACACTTTAAAAAGGAAAACCGAGGGGGGAAAGCTTCTTCCTGGGTTTACACATATACTTTGAAAAATTATTCTGCTGATGGAATCGGCAAGCTTTCATGACTTTTAGGTTTGGCCAAGCTGTTAATGCATTTATTGCTTTTGGCATCAGGTGACTGGAATGGTTAGTTGCTTTGAATTCCCTCCCTCCCCATCACTTTCTCTTTCTCCCACTCTCTTTAAAAGATCACTGTTTTTCCTCCCCTTTGCAATTCCCTTTCCTTGCTAATAGCACAGAGTGACAGCCACTGATTAGAGAAGCTTCAGGAAAGGCCACTAAGAACCTGGCAGTCACAGGCATCACATCAAAACTAAGACAGACGCACACTCTCAAGATCCTTTCTCCGGGTGGTGGGCTGTTACCCCTCCCCGCGCTTTCCGGATGAAATTCACCTTTCTTTTCTCACTCCCTGACCTTGAGATTTCAGTAAAAAGCTTGAGAAATAATTTTCCCACCTTAACATCGCGGTTCAGCTTCTCCCCTACCCACCCCGGTTCAGCTGCAGCTTATTTGATAAGAATCAATACAATGCTGTATTTCTACAAAAGGGTGTACATCAGGCACAGACACTGTAGAAGTGGTCTTTGGCGTCGTCCTCACTGAGGCCATAAATTGGTGCCTGGGCTGTACCACTTTGGACCACAGCTGGGTTTGGCTCATTGGAGTGACACTAGGCAAAACAAAAACAAAAAAAACACCCCTCCACATAGAATATTAATGTGGCACATACAATGTTATGGCCAAAAGCCTTCTCCCTGAAATCTAGTTTTCTGTGTTGAGGGATTTTGAGAAGCACTCAATCATTAGAGACTCCAACTGCAACCGTACAACCCAGAACACAGGTTAACCGCCTCTGTGAGAACTAGGCCTCTGAAGGCACAGAGAGACTTGGGTGTTGGGTTATATCCACGCCATATGCTTAAAGTACTCCTACATACCCTCCAAGTGTACTGATTTTCCAGGGACGGTCCCGGAATTAGGAAAGCCATCCTGGCTTCTGATTAGAACGTCTGCATTCCCGCCCACCAGCGCTGCGGCCACCGCACTCAGGAAGGAGGACAGTGGCAGCTGCAGGTGGTGTGAGAGAGCATCCCGTTGCCTCCCCATCGTCACCACTGTCAGCCTCCTCCCTTGGGCAGCTCATAGCGGATGCTGGAGAGCAGGTGAGGAGGAGGCGAGGCTGTCACCGCCCAAACCCAGCCCTGCATGATGTGCCGGCTCTGATGGGCGGGCAGAGGGCAGGGCTGCCCTGGGCGGGAAGAGCAGAGCGCAAGGAGTCTGGATTTTTTTTTTTATAAAAAAAACACGTTTTGTGCATCCATGTCTAATCTTTTCCCTTTCCAAAATTTATTATTGGTGTGTGTGTCCCAAAATAAAATTGGGATTAAGTATGTGCTGTGTCCCATTGGTGAAGCGGTGATGGTACTTGCCCTTCTGACAGGAAATGCTGTGCTGGGGGCACAAAAAATGGGGGGAGGTCAATGAAGGTTGGGGTGAGTGAGAAATGTCCCTATTTTCACCTGAGGAACATTGCTGCTTTAACAGCCATGGCTCCTCCCTGCAAAGAATCCTGGGAACTGTGTTTTGTTAAGGGTGCTGGGAATTGTAGCTCTGTGGGAGTTAAACTACAGTTCCCAGGATTTTGTGGGGGAAGTATAAATGTGCTATGAACGTATGCTGTGGGTGTGACCTTAGAAGTAAATGTGAAATTCAAAGCAAGTTCTCGTCCCAAGGTTCTTCCTAACTTTGAAGTTAAACTACATACCCTAGAATCAAAATGAAACCCTCCTCCTTTGCTTCCCTGTATCTTCCACTGAGGTCTTGTTGCAAGGAACACCTTTCAAATTGTGTGTTTGTATCTCCCCTCCCTGTTCCTCCTCAAATGCAAAATCTGTGTTTGGATTTTAGCCACCTGGTTATGCTTAGTTCCTTATTTAAAAATAGTTCTCCAAAATAGATTCAGACATTACACTGTTAAAAACAATTTTCGCTCTAGGTATTGAATGTCATACTGGGTTTGTAGTAATAACTGATAGATATCTTGAATAATCTTCAGTTTGGACTGCGACTACAAAGCTCTGTCAATCATTGGGTTTAACCTTAAACACAGATGATTTGAATTCACATTAGCAGCGTGAGGAAGCCAAGAAAATGGAAGGGTGCTGTTTGCAGAAAAGATGATAGGGTTACCTCTGCTGCTAGCTTTTCCTGCTACTTGCCTGAGATACTAAATCAAGGTGAAGTTTATGGAAAAAAAACCCCAAGAAGTGGAGGGTTCTAATGCCTCATTCCTGCTGGGATTTTCCTATTATAAATCTGCTGTCAGAAATGAGTGTTTCGCTTGTGGCTTAATTTTATGCAGGCCCAAACACCTTGGCTCAACACGTTCTGCCAGAGACCGTCTTGACTGTCTTAATGCGACGGGGTCCTCATTAGCTGCGACACGGGAAGAAGGAAACGGTACACACACTCTTTTGTCGCTGCCCATTGCTTCACGAGCAGCCCAATGCAAACTGAAGGAGGACGTAAATTTGCAAGGTGGCATGCGCGCAGCGGTGAACATTGAAAGAGCATTACTCGCATGAATTAGCCAACTCAGAGCAATTTCATCCCCCCCCCCCCCCGTTTTGAGCTGAAAGTTCTCAATGGCTCAGCACTAACGTTTACTGAAACTAAAGCATCTTGCTGAAACCATTCAAAGGACACTGTACCTATTGATTTCTCTCTCTCTCTCTCTCTGGCTACTCCGTTACACACAAGTCTCAAACAGAAGCTGCGCTCGTATTTCCCAGAGTTATAGAGACACTCTATATTCATGGGCTGAATCGGACAGCCTCCTTTTGCACTGTGCTTCTTGCTTTGTTGGGCGACTTTGAGATCACCATTCCTTCTCTATGAGTCAGTTCCAAGAGAAATGCTTCCAGACTCCAGTGCTAAATGCTAGCGGGCAGGAACACATTCATGTACTACAAAGCAGTCATACAAGCTCAGGGCCCGTCGGATGCTTAGTCTAAACTGAGAGGTGCAAGAGAGCTCGAAGCCGTGCCCTCTGCCCTGGAAGCTTCCACCCTTTGACTCAGATGACTGTGAGGGCTGTCCACAGCTCTGGGAAGGGCACCACACACATGCTCAAAAGCATCTCCATCAGCATTCCCGGGTCTAAACGTCTGCTGCCCTAAGATGCATCAGTTTGCACAACTGATTCTTTAAGTGGGGAAAAGCTTCAATCGCCAAGCCGTGTGTCCCAAGTTGTCTGGAAAAGCAAGGGCGAACACGACTCAGCGCAGATAGGGGTAAAAGCAGAGCTCTCCTGATAAACAAATAGCCAGGTTTCCTATATTCTCTATGTGTATTGTCCCCTGTGTTGATTGTGTGACGACAGCTACGATGACTAGTGAACGAATGGCATGGTGATTGGTGGAGTTGGAAACATGACAAAATATTGTATGATCCTGAAGCTGATGAGTTTTGGCACCTCTTATTTTGGGTTTAAAACTTGGGCCGTTGAAAACCATCCAGCTGGCTCTAGGAAGCATTTGGCCTGACAAGAGTCCTCCATCTTTGTGTTCCGCCAATTGGCACGTGCTGATTGGCATTGCAACAAAAGGCACGTGGGCACTGAGCTGATTGGCCGTCAAATACATCTGGTAAGAGTTTGAGAAAATGCTACATCTTGGAGTACAGGGTCTCAGGTCAAGAGCACAATGATGTGAGAATTCTCAGGTTTGTGTAAGTTCAGGCATGCAGGGCTGTCGTTCAGTGGTAGTACATCTGCTTTGCATGCAGAAGGTCCCAGATTCAATCCCTGGCATCTCCAGGTAGGGCTGGGAGAGACTGTCTTGCCTGAAATCACGGAGAGCTGCTGCCAGTCAGTACAGTGGTACCTCGGGTTACATACGCTTCAGGTTACACACTCCGCTAACCCAGAAATAGTGCTTCAAGTTAAGAACTTTGCTTCAGGATGAGAACACAAATTGTGCTCTGGCGGTGCCGCAGCAGCGGGAGGCCCCATTAGCTAAAGTGGTGCGTCAGGTTAAGAACAGTTTCAGGTTAAGAACGGACCTCCGGAATGAATTAAGTACTTAACCCGAAGTACCACTGTATAGACAATTCTGAACTAGATGGACAAATATTCTGCATCCCTTGTTCCTATAAGCATGTGGCGGCGATTAGTGCAAGGCTGGAGACTCTGCAGCACTTGGTCCTGATGTGGTTTCACGGCAACACATATTCAGCATTATTGAAATGGCATGTTGCTCATCCCTAGTGCCTCACCACTACCCAAGTCTCGGTGAATGCTGTGTAAGTAATGTGAAGTGCCTAACCTTGAGGTTTTATTACAACCAAGTGACATAAATGCTGTGAAATATGAATAATAAATAACAATGGACCCCTAATGAAAGGACAGGATGCTGACAACCTTCTGATGCACTGATATGCATAACTGCAGCCCCATTAAAAAGAACTTTCTAGGCTGGTGGCTGGTGACTCCTGAGCAGGTGGAAGTATAGGAGGGCTTCCTGTTTCTGGAAGGCTTCCTGTTTCTCTGCTCAAGCAATTAGGTTTATCTGAGTTTCTTTATAAAGACAATCTGTGCCTGATCAGCTTTAATAGGTTTATTTGCATTTTCAGCTCAGGGATTTAATGAACACTTTAAAAACATTTCTAGAAGAAAGGTATATGGCTGGTCTAAGCTGGCGATAGCCAAAGGATGCTGAACGCGGAGACTCTTGCTGCAACCAAGCAAAATTCACTTGGGTCAAGGAAAATTCGTTTCTGGGATTAGACAGATTCCTTCCATAACAAATACAGACTGCCCTCCATGTTTAATTAGTAGGAAAATAATTATATTGCAGCATTATCCCAAACAGAAGAGTTGGACCAGTACAACAACTTGTAGCCAGGGAGGCCGTGAAGATGGCTTTGCCAGCCCCAGGGCATCAGGAGATGCCAGAAGAAAAAATCATAAACAAAACGTTCAGAGGCATTTCCCTTTGCCATTTGGCTACGATACTCCATCATTTGTCACAAAATGGAAAAATAAGACCTGCCTTTCTAGGGCAGTGGCTGAGTGCAATGAAAACAACGCTGACTTGCAAACACAAAATCAGCGCTCAGTGGTGAAGCTAAAAAACCAAGAGATGGAAATGAGAAATACTACACCACGAGGCCTGAGAATCCACAAGCCAGAAATAGCACATACGGTAACCTTTAGAGAGTAATGTTTAGCAAATTTAACTTTGTGAGAGACTTAACAAGGCAGCGCATGGCAAATGAGTAAACTGTTTGCATATAGACTGGCTTGTTTTGCACTCTGCATCCAGAGATCCCAAATATTGCATTGGGGAAACAAATTCTGCACTCAGAGGAAATTGTGGAAATTTATGAACTATATGTAAACATGGTTTGGGGGTTTGTTTGATTTGTTTTTGCATAAATATGTTCTACCTTGCAACTTCATTCTGAAGTACTTGGTGTGTTTTTTACAGGCTTTGGGGTGGTGCCAGATAGGGTTGGGGAAGAAAGTGGTTTCAGTTCACATTGAAAGGCAAACTTACCTTATTTGCACTTTCCAAAACAATATGTGAAACAAAACACAGCCACCCTTCAAAATGTGGACTTCTTTGCATTTCACAGTGTACTTCTCTAGCCCCGTGATGTGTGCCAAAATGCATATACTAGGGTAAGGTGTGCATAAGAATGAGCTATCTCTCTGCTTGAAGCTCTGGATCGCATCGAGACTTAGTTTTACTTAGAATAAATCCATGGAAATCCTTGGAACTTCAGTTAATCATGATAAGTCCCAGTGAGTTCAGTGGATCTACCCAAAGCATGTCTACAACTGCAATCCTACCTCTCCTTCCTAGAAGTAAGCCCCACTGAATTCAGTGGGATTTACTACTGAGAAGACATTATTAGATCTGCACTGTTAGTCTAGATCCAGCCATATATATTCTCAACTGTTTCCTGAATTTCCCACAGAGCACACCTGAGATAGCACTGCTCCAAGAGCATTATGGGAACTGTGGGGTCTGTTTTTTAAATGTCCCATTTTATCACTGAGGGTAATGTAGAGGGGCATCGTATATGTTCCAGCCTGAATTTTGTGCAGATAAAAATATAATAAATAGCACCGTGTCTCAGGTCAAGCAAGATGATGAAGGTCTTTAGAATGGGTGTGTTGGCCACCAGATGGGTTTAACTTGGGGCCTAAATTGAGATTCCAGGCTGCACCAAGCTGGAGGCTTCCATGAGGCCTGTATTTATCTTGAAGATGGAGACCCAGTGAAGTGTACTGGTTAGGCTGTTAAACCAGGACCTGGGAGACCAGGGTTCAAATTCCCATTCAGCCATGAAGCTCAGCAGGTGACCTTAAGCCAGTCACACTCTCCTGGCCTAACCTAATTCACAGGGTTGTTGTGAGGATAAAATGGGGGCGGGGGGGGGGGAGAACTGAATATGCCACTTTGAGTATTATGGAGGAAACGTTGGATATAATTGTAATAATGAATAAATGAAAAACCTCCCAAAAGACACTTGCTTTTGTGGAAGCTAAGGAGCGCCCATTTTCTCCCTTCCCGCTTCTAGCCTTTGCAAAAGCCACTCTCTGCTAACTTTCCACAGCTTCTTGGTCTTGGAGCATGTAGCCAACTCCACTTTTGTCCTCCTAACCCACCAAACACAGCCCTAATTCACAGCGCAAGATCCATAGTTTGTTTCGATTTACTAACATACCATTGTTTTAAAGGTGTGTTATTAATAATAATCATTTGTAATTATACAGATTGAAACATGGTGCTGTCAGTCTAATTCAGCATGGCTCTTGATACATAAAACCATACACAGGAGTTATGATCTCTTAACTAGCCTCAGAGGTGCAAATCCAAGGAGGTGTAAATCTCAAACTCCAGGGAGCAACAGATGCCATAGCTGTTGAGCTGGTAGTGCATATATCAGCAATGAGGGGGGTCTGCTTTACATAAATCTTAGACGAATATTTAGCCGCTTAGTAAACTGGTTGAACAACGAGAGCGCAACTACATAAAAACTAAAACCACATGTCCCAATGAAAATCCTTTTTTTATTTTTAACGGTGGGGTTGGGGAGGGGGAAATAACTGTAGCCCATGGTATGCATATTACCAGAAGAAGCAAGAAAGCTGTTTTCAAGGAATTTATAAGAGGGATGTAATTTTGATAATTAATGTTCTTTCCCCTTTATGTTCTCATTTTTCTCCTGTAGTGTAACTGAATTGGAAGAGGGCATTTTAGTCCTGAAGTGATCCTTATCTCAAATGTTAGGCTGGTGGGGACACAGTTAAAATTCAGATATAGTAAGTGGATTAAGGCAGCCCTACATTTTATGCCTTATGGGAAGCCATTGGTGTCATTCTGTTGTTGAAACGGGAAGCTGAATGGCAGACACACGTAACCTATGCATTTTCCGTGGAGGAACTTGATTGATTGGTAGCTCGCTTACATGTGCATGCTACATCCATGTCTTTTGTTCACACTTTATATGCTAGTAAGAGCAGCTGGTATGGTGAGTTGGTGCAGTGAAGCCACCCTCCTGACACTGGAATCACTGCCATTTACCTGGATGGGGAAGGAGGTGGGGAGATTGGGGCTGGCAGGAGCACTGGGTTGACTTGACTGGTGTGCTTGTGCAGCCCTGACCTTGCTAAGATCCTCCCCCATCCAGGTAAGGACACCATATTAGCCACTTCCATATGATAATGAAGTGTCATTATAACACCCATGATCAGCGCCAAGCCTAATTTGGCCAAGTTTGCATGTAATACGAAAACAAACCATGGCTTAGGACAAAGGAGCAATCTTGGGTTTCCTGAACAAAGAGCTTAGGAGGCCATTTGTTTGTTTGTTTTTATTTTATTAAAGATTTTCTTGATTTACAAAAGTGTGTACAATGTCTCTCTCTTGTATTCCCTCCCCCCCCCCAATGTAACATTTTAACAAATCAGTTTCATTTGTTGAGACATTAGGAAGAAAAGGGGGAAAGAGGTGGAGGGGGGGGGAAATCGGAGGGGTTGGGTTTGGGTGGCGATGTATCTATTTTACATAATATATGTAGGGTTTGGTGTCAGCATTGCTTGTGCAGGTTCTTTGCTGTTCACTTGTGTTCCTTTGGTGGTGAGAGAGGTTGGGGTTGGCCTAGGGTATGGTTATTCATTTGTGGTTGGCTGTGGTGGTCTTTGTTTTCATGTATGAGTGGGGTGGGTGGGTGTTTTGGATCAGGTTTGCCATGTTGATTTGTATGCTGCTGGTGGATTTTTGTCATTGTCTTGTTGTGATGGAGGAAACGTTGGAAACATATATTGTGTGTGATAAAGGGGAGCCATACCGGGGTGAGGGCGTCTTCTTCTATTTGTCCCCATGTCAGTTTCAGTTTATTGGTTAATTTTTCTGGTAGGGCTGTTCCCATACTATTTGGTACCATTGGTCCATGCTTACTCCTGTCAGGCCCATTGTTTGTTGACTTGGGTTAGTTCTATGAAATGTGTGTGAAATAATAGGAGCAGTTATAGGGTTATAGAATCACAGAATCGTAGATTTCTGGAGTTGGAAGGAATCCGGAGGGTCATCTAGTCCAGCCCTCTGCGATCCAGGAATCTAAAGCATCCATGGCAGATGACCAGCCAGAAATCTTTGTGGGTAAATCCCAACATATTGCAATAGATTGCACTGGAATAAGCTGCAACTTCTAAAGGTTGGTGGCAATTTAGAAAGCAGTAGAGGAAGTTGGTTTCTTCTTTTAGAGATGAAAACCTGGTTATAAATCCATCCCTTTGAAGTGAAAGGCAGACAGGTCTCTTAGAAGGATCTCTAGCATGTAGCTTAAATAGGAGCATTGTTCTGGCCACCAGGGACCCTCCCCATTTTGAACTGAAACATATTAAGGATTACTTAAAGCCAACTGATGGATAGTATATGCAGATATGGGAGACTCTTGGTAATGACTCAAAATCAAGTTATAAAAGAAGGTCTATTACCAATGCACACAAATATGCTTCACTTATGAGATCCAATCCCCATGGAAAATCGCAGCAGGGAGAGAAATAGTTCACGTGCCATGAAAAATATATGCATTTCAGACCTTCAACAAATTAGAACAATGGTCACAAGTTTGCTAACTTGAAAAAGCCAATCACATTAGATAAATGATTGCCAAGCAAGTAGATGGAAATGACTTTGGAATCCCCCCCCCCGCAACCCCCCCCAACAGATTGTGTACAAACTATACATCAAAATCAACTCAGACTTTCCTCTTGCAAACCTGCTTGGAAATAAGTTCTAATGAGCCAGAAGACTTTCTGTCAGATAAAGGAGGTAATTTCTTTTAGGAGGTAATTTAATTATTGTTTGATACTAATGTTATGTATCTGATGTTAGCTGCCCTGAGCCCGACTTCGGCCGGGGAGGGTGGGATATAAATAAAAGTTTTTTATTATTATTAAAAGTACCAATATTATTATTAATAGCAATACCTTCATTTTCAGTATGCAAATGACTTTAATCTATTTGACAGGAAGTACAGTATATCATCATACGATGTTGCCACAGCTTAGTAGACCAACGGATGTGAATATGGTGAGGGCAAAGGCCTTCCATGGCCCTCCCTTCCATACACACATCTTCTGGATATGTGTGAAAAGTCAGGCCCGATTCTTGTGTTAACTGGTCACATGGTTGAGACCTGCAGCTCAGTGCTAACCTATGCATTCACTGCTTGCGAGAATTTCCTGCTTTTATAGCTACTATCCACACTACTGCCATGCATGCATGCAAGAAGGCTCTGAGTTATATATGAACATATGATGTTGCTGGCTGTAGAATCAGAGTTTTGGTCCATCTGCACCACTACTCTCTCTACTTAGGCCACCCAGTGTCCGTCCACCCAGTAGACCAGGCATAGGCAAACTTGGCCCTCCAGACGTTTTTTTGGGACTACAACTCCCATCATCCCTAGCTAACAGGACCAGTGGTCAGGGATGATGGGAATTGTAGTCTCAAAACATCTGGAGGGCCGAGTTTGCCTATGCCTGCAGTAGACTTTCAATTTGTGATTGTTTTGAACTGGGCACGTCAGGGCATTGTTTTGAACCCGGAAAGCAATCCTTCTCCCCTCCCAAGCTGTGCCCTATGGGTGCTTCTAGCTGGTCAGTTTGATTTCTGCGGCTTTTTCTCATGTTGGCTGCTTTTCATCACCCTCGAGGAGCTGTACATTGACCTGGATGTTCAGGCCCTTTGTAGCTTAAGGCAAAGGCACCACGACACAAATGACAGGAAAGGAAGACTCCATGAGTGGGGTTTGGGAGAAGGAGAAGCAGGAGAGATTTGCATAGGTCAAGAAAGGCCAGTGAAACATCTGTTAGTGGTAGCTGACATGTGTCAATTTTCAGCGCTCATTAAATTCGTATTAATGCTGAACTGTTCTTAAAGCTCCCAAATGCATCTCATGGCTGCCGCGTTCTCCAAATCGAGTGGTGATGACTTTTCAGAACTGTGCCATGCCTGTTTGCTTGCCAGTGGCTTCTGACCTGGGGGTCAGGATTCTATTTAACCCTTCCTTGTAGGTCAAAAGACAAATTAATCTGGTGAGAATTGAATTGGAAATGAGGTGTTTAAATAACAGGTGTCCCATTAGTAGGGTAGCTGCCAAGCTGAAACGCGTATGCCTTTTTCTCCCCCTGTTGCTCCGCTTTGCTGGCTGCAAAGATGTCTCTGGGGAGAACAAGTCAAGCTTAAGTCATCCGAGATGGAAAGTTGCTGCAGGGAAGAGAATGGAACAGGTGACTAGCTCAGGAATATCTTGCAGATTTATGGCAGCCAACGTCTCTCATGCTTCTGCTTCAGCATATTTGCAAGCTATTTTTCTGGACTTTGGTGGGCAAATAACTGAACAAATGCAAGGACCACACTTACCTCCAGAAAGCCTAGACGCACCCAAGAGATCACACACAGAATTAATGAACTAACCCAGTGCACGACCACTCCAAATCAGATCATGCGTAGTTCATGGGAGTTTACTCCTTAAGTAAGTAGGATTGCGGCCTTAGGGTTATTTTCTTTGAACAGCAGACCACCATGCCGGCACACATCACAAACGGATTTTCTAACTTTGCAGAGCTTCAAAAATAATTTGCTGTGATGTGGCCTGGTGGGCTGTTGTTTGAGCAGTGTGACTCCAGAGACTCAACTGGGCATGAACAGGTAATTGTATAAGACACTCCAGAGTTTTTCATAGGGCTGTTTTCCCTTTAGAGTTGGCTCACTCATGAGAATTCCACCATCCTGCCCAAACCATTGCGTTTCTTTGTCTTCCCTGTTGTAGCCCCATTCCCCAGCCCCCAGAGCTGGTTTGCAGCCGTTTTTGAGTTTGCAGTGCAAGTGAACTGACTGTAGTCTCACCTGATTTAGAGGTGTGGTTTTTACAGAGTATGGAAGGGTTCCATTGCTTACATTCCTTTCCAATGTGAAGGTGCTGCTGGTAACCAAGAGGAGGAGAGGGAGGCAGCAGGGAGGTTGGCACAGTGTGGGTGCAGCAGCAGAGCCAATCATATGCTCCTGCCACTGCACTTGCACTGCACTGACCTTCCTGCCACTTCCCCTGCTTTCGGTTATTGACACTGACCTCCATGTTAGGAAGCCTGGTAAAACAATGCAACTCCCCCCTGCCAGCCACTGCTGTTACTGAGTAGGGCTAGGTGACAGCACTTTTGCATGGTTTCACTAAGCCTTTCCCATCCCCGTTCCTCATAAAATCTATTTAAAAACAAGATCTGTTTTAATGCGTATTTTAAAGTATATCTAACAAACGATTCCATTAAAAACAGCAAGCTTAAAACATACAATACGAATCTCAATAGGACAGCCGGCTAATAAAATTTAGCAAAACCCCAGCAGAAACCCCAGCAACAGCTTATGCAAGAAAAGCTTTCAATTAAAAGCCAAAATGAGTTTTTAAAACGTTCTTAAAAGCACGAACCAAAGGAGGGAGCCATTTCTCTGCTAAAAAGGAATTTCATAGGGTAGGAAACACCACTGAGAAGTCCCTATTCACGATAAAAAGTAGGAAAAAAACAGATAAATGAAATCTGAACGAGTGATACTTGTAGTCAAAGAGTTGTGAATAAAAGCACTATCTGCATTTTCTGCAGAATCAAATAATGCTACACTTTTGCTGTTGCTTGTCCATTTGTCTATTGTACAAAAGTAGCATTGAAGAAAACCTTGGTATATCCTGGAATTCTTAATTTTCACAATTTCTCCTCCTTTCTTTTCTCTTTCTCTTTAGAGGATGAAGACGATGAAGAATTGGTTGAACCAAAAGCACAGAATGACTCTGAGATAGAAACTCAAGAAAAGAAGCAAGACGTGAAGGAAGGTATGTAGATGTAGACATTATTGAAGCATCTACCAAAGACTGCCATGCGCAGTGTGCTAATACATGCCAAAGTTAACAGCAGGTGAAGTGGAAATTACTGTTTTCTAGGATTTTCTTTTAACATTGATATTGCATTGCTTGTGACTTCTGCAGACCTTTAGGGCTCTTATGTCTAAGAATAGATGTACAGTCCAGCCCTAAATATTTTTAGTTCAGCTAGACTTCTTTCCTAGTACACATGTTTAGGGTTGCAGCCAAAGAACAGTTACAGTTGACACATTTTTACTTGGACAGAAGTCAAGAGAGCCTGTGCAGAGTAGCGGTTAGTGTCAGATTAGGACTGAGAAGACCCAGGTTCGAATCTCCTTTCAGCCATGAAGCTCACTGAGTGATCTTAGACCAGTCGTTGTCCCTCAACCTAGCCTTTCTCACAGGGTTCTTGGGAGGGTAAAATGGGGGGGGGGGGAGAGAGAGAGAGAGTACCATGTAGACTAGCATCAGCTCCTTGGAGTAAAGACAGGATATAGATGTAATCATTGTTTTACTGAGTTCAGTAGGACTGACTCTCAAGGGCTCCCCAGTAGCGGTGACTTAGACATAGGGAGGTCAACTAAGCAGGGCAGCCCCCCTGTGTCATCCAGTTGTTTCCCCCCATGTATATGTTGGGGGCTGAATAGCTACAACAGAGAGCCTGCCCTCCTTGAGTAGGCTCTCCACTTAATTAAGAACCCTGGAAGATCAAGGTTCTAAATCTTATGGATGCCTATTTGAGAGGGGGAGGGGTGAGCTTCAGGGACGGGGAACATGTGGCAGGGGCAATGGACTCACCTCCATCCCCTCCCCCTCGCACAAGGGTAATTACATGTGGGTAGGTGGAAAGAATGAGTGAACAGGGCTCAGGGTGCATTGGAGACTGGGGATGGTCTGTAGTTCAGTAGGGTGCATGTTTTGCGTATAGAAAGCGGCGAGACGCAAAGGGCATCTCATTGACCACTGTGAGAGCAAGCTGCTGGATAAGATGGGCCATGGGCCAGATTCGGCAGGCTCTTCTTATGTTCTTATGCTCTTATGTTCCAAAGAAGGCAGGGCTCCTGTACCTTTGACAGTTTGGTGGATCACAGGAAGCGGCTGTGTACTGATCATCGGTCCATCTAGCTCAATATCATTTAAAGTGACTTGCAGTTTCTCTCTAGGGTTTCAGGCACCCAGGCATATGCAGAGATGCCAGGGATTGAACCTGGAAGCTTCTGCAGGCATAGCAGATGTTCCACCATTGAGCCATGGGCCTCCTTCAGTAAATTCAGTAGGTGCCAGTTACGTAACACTTGCTATGACTTCCATTTCTACACAACTATGAATGTTTCAGAAGACCTTTCCTCTTCATCTCGCTGCCATAAAAAGCTTCAAGGTCCAAGTCCTGACATTTCCAAAGTTTTTTTTTTTTAAGGTGACAGGTGATGTGAAAGACCCCCACCTGAGACCACAAAGAGCCATCAAGAGAGAGTGAAAACTATACTAGGGACAAAACTATACTGAGGGACAAATTGAACAGATATCAGGCAGTTTCCTGCATTCCCTACTTTAGCCTTCAACACTAGTGACTAGGGTGGAGGGGCACTAGTCAAATCCATCCATCTAAACTGACATTTAGCAAATTTCCCCCACTTTGTTACCAGCCGGCTAAGCAGGCAGGCTTAGGAAGCAGCAAGAACAATGCCGTTAAATACGGTATATCCACTGTTCAATTTTGGTTGAGATCTGTGTCATGTTTCCTCCTGTTGCCACATAAAAGCAGCCCTAATTTGGATATCTCTGGAAGGCGACATTGTGGATTATGCGCGAATACTTTTAAAAGCCAAACTAAATAGACTCCTGAAAGATATATATTTATTTTAGTGGGCTTTTTTTCGCATGCTTGCAAGCGCGCCCTTTGTATACTTTTGTTGTTGAATTTGAAGGAGAGCCATAACTAACATCAACTCCTTCTTTGTTATAGTTTAGTCTAGGAGAAGTGCTTCATGTTGCCACTGGCTCCTCTTCTTGTCTAGTCAAGCCAGGTCTGAGGCAAAGGGTAGCTGGATAGGGTGGTTTTTTCGGGTTTTCGATAGTAACAGTTTTTGAGGAACTCAAACCACAGAATTCTGAAGGAAGCACGGTTGTTGACTCAGATATGACGGCACTTTGCGAGAGTGTTAATATCATAGGAGCAGGAGGGAGGGAGAATGAATTGAGACTGACAGCATAAACACTTAAAAGGTACTTTTGTCGTTCTGAGGAGATAGGTGAAACGCCAAATATCCACTAACTGCAGCGCTCCTAATGAATTGATTGCAAATTAAAATAGAACCATTTGTGGCTTCTGTTATGAAGGCCTGAGCTCATTTCATATGAAGCAGCAACCATAAAAAAAAAAGATAGACGGGTTGTAGCACAGTGACAGAGCATCTTTGCATGCAGAAAGTCCCAGGTTCATTCGCCGGCGTCTCCAGTTAGGTCTGGGGAAGGCTTCTGTCTGAAACCCAGGGAAGCTGCTGCCAATCATTGTACACGCTGAGCTTGATGCATCACTGGTGGTCTGACTTAAGTGTAAGGCAGCTTCCTGTGTTTCTCTGAGCATGTGCTGAGTGCCTTTCCTTCAAGACTAAGGAGCTTTAGCTCTGGAACTATTGGAATTGCCACATACGCCAAGCCAAATAATTTTATTATTATTTTTTAAAATATATTTATTGAAATTTTAGATAGTAAAACAAGCTTCACAATCAACCAAAAAAAGAAAAACATTATCACAATCAGACAAAAACAGAAGAATACAATAAAAAACATAAAAAAGTTAAAAAGAAGAAAAACATAAAAAACATAAAAATCCAATTTTTTACTTATTATTTTTATAACCCTCTTTCCTGACTTCCTCACATCTCCATTTTCTGTGTTCCCTTTTACACACTCATATTCAGCAGTACCTTACCTTCTTTCAAATCTTATTCTATATTATACATTTCAACCTATTATGTCTCCAATTTTCCTTTCCTTTTAAATCCATTTTTACCTGTTCTTTATAACTTAATCCCTTTATGTCATTTTGTTTAAGTTTGACATAATATTATTCTAGTTTTTTCACCCTTATTCTTATAAAGCATTTTTTACATATTCCTTTCAACTATGTCACTGATACCATATTGTCTTTATATCCTGCATCATTTTAGCATTCAAACATTTTGCAATGTTTTTGCAGGTAGTCTTTGAACTTCTTCCAATCCTCTTCTACTAACTCTTCACCCAGGTCTCGGACAAGCCAAATAATTTTAGAAGCAACCAACTTTCCCCCCCTGCTCACATTAACTCTGAAGTCAGTTCCAAAGAGTTGGAGCGAGCTTAACCCCCAGGCAACTGTGAATAGGACAGCAGCCTGAGCATGTGAAATAACTAAGACAAAATACCAATACCAGGAGTCTTCCTTACGAAGGTTTCCATTTTTCTCTGCTCTCGTTTTTATCGCATAATCACATTTGCTTCCCTCATACAATCCCTTCCTTTTCTGACTTTGTAACCCTCATGCGTGCTTCATGGAAGTGATTAAAAACATGTTAGAGGCAAAACAGGAATTTAGACTAACATTTCCTGTTGGTACTGGGTTCTGCAATGCTTATTCAGAATTAAGGGCTTTCCTGCAAATTAGTATATAATGGGTTAAATGCATGTTTATGTTGGCATAAAGTCCTCTGGTTTCTTTTCTTTTTTATGCAAAGCAAGAGACACTATTCCCCCCAACCCCCCCAACTTTTAAAGAATCCTTAATAGATATTATAGCGGCGCCATTCACACTTCTGTATAGCAGTTGAAGCCTGTGTCAGCACTTCCATTATGAATCTTGTTTTTGAAGGATTTTATAACCCAGCCATAAAAATTTGCTCTGGGCTAAAAGCTGGTTATAGCTCAGGGAGCTGAACTTTTCTTTCTTTTTCCTTTTTACTTAAAAGAACCTCGGATCGTTCAAGTCACACCAACATATCATTTTAAGAAGCAATGTGAATAAAAATGCTATGTATATGGGCAACTTTTAAAGAGAGCATAGTTTTGTTCCTAGAAAACAAAATACTAATTAGTAACGCTATGTAACTCGCTAGCCCATCCTGCCAACACCGTTGCTCTAATAAATCCCTAAAACCTCATCAATCTACATTTAATTTTAGCAAAGTGAGCAGGACTATTAATATTCTGGTTGATCTGCTTGAACACTTCCGGATGATTGTGGATGAGGGTCCTGACACAGCATTTAGTACCAAAACCTGGCTGTACAAGGTGGGTGGAGTTGATCTGACTCAGCTCTGCTCAGCTGGGTATTTGATGCAGGATCAGTCCAACCTGGAAGTTTGGGGCAGGAGTCACCATTACCCCTAGGAATCCTATCTCCTTTACCTTTTTGCTCCAGTGCAAGACTTGAGGAATTGTACCCGACATTGGACCAGAAAGACAGATGCTGCTTGCTGGTATACCACCCAACCTGCTGCCCAGGGACATCCTTACACAAGGTGGCAGAGGCAGTCTCAGGCGTGATGTTGGATGATCCCAGCACAATCATTCTGGGAGGCTTCAACGTTCACTCCGAGGCTAGCTTCTCTGCACCAACCTGGGACTTCATGACCACCATTGCATCGTTCCTGGAGAGGGAGAGCCTTGCCCTGCTGGTTCATGGTAACCTCTAGACTTGACTATTGTAATGCATTCTGCATGGGGATGCCCCTGAGGCTGTTCAGGAAGCTGCAGCCAGTGCAGAATGTGGCAGACGTGTTTCTATTAGGGAGACCTACTTGTGGATCAGAAGGTCGGCAGTTCGAATCCTTGCGAAAGGGTGAGCTCCCGTTGCTCGGTCCCTGCTCCTGCCAACCTAGCAGTCAAAGTGCAAGTAGATAAATAGGTACTGCTCCGGCAGGAAGGTAAACGGCATTTCCGTGCGCTGCTCTGATTTGCCAGAAGCGGTTTAGTTACGCTGGCCACATGACCCGGAAGCTGTACGCCAGCTCTCTTGGCCAATAAAGCGAGATGAGCGCTGCAACCCCACGACTGGACCTAATGGTCAGGGGTCCCTTTACTGCAAACATATATCACCAATCTGGAAATAACTACACTGGCTATCTGCTACCGAGCCTGGTTCAAGGTACTTGCACTGACTGACAAAGCCATATACAACTTGGGCCTGGATACCTCAAGGAATGCCTTCTCTCATATAGATCTGCCCATTTGTTGAGATCTACCAGCAGAGTTAGTTTGGCTGTGGCATCTTTGGCAACGTGGCAGGCGGGAGCCTTCTCAGTGGCGCCACCCAGACTTTAGTCTCTTTCTCTGTGACATGGCAGCACCATGAGACAGCAGTCCAAGACCTGGTTATTCACCCAGGCTTTCAGTGGGATCTAATGCCAGCATTCGTGTTTTTTAGTTGGCTAATTGTGATTTATCCTGCCTTTAAAAAAAGAATAATTGCACCGTGAATTTTGAAACTGTTTTAGTTGTAGCCCACTTTCAAATTGCTGTTGGTTGGAACTCTTCTAAATTAATAAAGAAGAATGGTAGCAAAGTCTCAATGAGTGTACAAAAAACTACACTCAGTTCTTTGAATCCAAGACAGTACATCTTTACCCCTCTTTTTGTTTCATGTAATTATGTGTGTTAGATACATTTATAACACCTAGACTAACTACAATCTGAAATTTTCAAATATCATGTAAATTCTGGGTTGGCATAGTGCAATCTTGTTCTCTTTTTTTTAGGGCAATGTAATAAATGAGTCTTCTGGCTTTCTTTCTCATTTACTTTTTGCTACACTGTCTAAAACAATTATGTTTTTGTGTTTATGTATAGCAGATAGTTCCCTGCGGTTTCTGGCTACATATTGCATGCAGTCATTGCTCCAGTGAAATAAAAGGCTGTTTTGCCAAAGTCTTAAATAGGACCTGGATTTTAACCCATCATATTTTATGTTCTGTTGCAGCCTCTGCACATATTTTAAAAATGGGTGAAGAATTGCAAACTTTCTTCTTCCTCCCACCCCAAGGCTGCAATCTTGTTCTCATATACTCAGGAGTAAGCACCATTAAACACAATAGAACTTCTTCTGAGTAAACATTAGAATCCAAAATAACCACAAGATAACATCTACTGTAGGTATGGATAGAGGAGGTATTTTATCCAACCTGCATTTAAAACCGAATCTGTCAAATTTGCACTTCCTAAAATAATATGCAAACCGAAACTTAGCCATCCTTCAAAATTCACACTTGTCTGAATTTTGTGGTGCAGTTCTCCAACCAAGCATTGTTTGCATAAATGCATATATTAGAGTAAAGGGTGCATAAAAATGAAGATATTAGTGGAAGTAACATATAAAACCACACCATATCAGGGAAAGTTACTTTTGTACATTAGTCAAAATTATATATAAAAACGTACTTGTTAGGAGAAATTCACACTAAAATGCTGGTGAATTTTCATGAGGATTTCTTTTTTAAAAAGAACTGAATTTAAGTTTGGAAAAATGAGGAACAAAGAGAACCAGAATTGGCAGGTCATTCTATCCCTATCAGTAGGGTCACCTAAATGAGCATCAGGAACCTATGTGGCTCTCCCTTCACTTCTGACCATTGGTCATACAACACAGTAGGAGGAAGAGAAAAAGAGAACCAAAATGGCTGTGATCTCTCTCTTGGTCCCTGGGTATTCACACTAAGCCATGGTTTGACATTGTGCAGGGGTGGGGAAACTTAATCAAATGGGGAACCTTTTTCAGCGTGAGGGTCATATTCTCTGTGAGTCCTGTATGGTGAGTAGGGCCAAAAGCGCAAAAACTGAGTGGAGCAATGGATGTATGAGCAATTTGCTTTGTATAGTAGGATATATTCCATGCAGGCAAGCAAGAAGCTTGATCACAGTTCAGGGCCGTTGGGGAGGGCCTTCCAGGAGGGCCAGTCAAGGCCTATAGGGAGGTGGTGTGGCCTAGGGCGAGTCCTGAGGGCTGGACAGAGAGACCTAGAGGGCTACGTTTGGTCTCCAGGGCTGAGGTTCGCCATTCCTGACTTAAATTTGTCTACCATCCTTCATCCTCAGATCTCAGGGCGATTCACAACATAAAATTACAATACAAAAACCACAAAATACATAGTAAAAATAAGAGCAACAACAAACCAAAATGGTGTTCCTGAACCTGGTAAAGAAAAGTCTTAGGCAGTTTTTTTGTCAGATGAAGATGCCACCTCAGTTCTACAGAACCTTTGTCATCTAATAAAATCTCCTCTACTTCCTCTTACAAGCTGAAGACTGGAACTTTTCCACCATGCCTAGGAACATCTTTTTATCCACCCTCACTCTCCATTTTAACATCCATTCTGAGTTCTGAGGAACTCAGAGAAATCTGAGGAAGATTTCTCACTGCTTTGTGATGTTTTAGTTGGCTCTAATAAAGCCATTTAAACCTATTACCCTACTGTTAACTTTTGCACACACCCTTCCCCTCCCATGGACCAGTATGGTTACCTGCTATTTTCTTGTGTGCTTAAATTGAAAGGTCTTTTAACACTGCCAGAAAATTGGGCCTAGAAGGCTCCCAGTGGGAATAAGGTTCCATCATTACGGGGTTTCCCCAAGAACTCCACTCTCTACCTTTTCGGAATAGATGCCTCTCACAGATGTTCATAGAAAACGATAATCTGGGTAAATCTTGGAAAGCGCTGCCTTCTTGCTGTATGCTGCTTTTCATTTCATTTTATTGGCTTGTAAACTTCTACACAGAAGGCATTTTATTTTATTGCAGCAGAAGGAAACATAAGGGACCAGAAAACAACCCATCATGTTCAATCATCTCAGGAAGTGGTGAGCATAAGAGAAGAAAGTTGTGTGCTCTCGTGAAGTAGGCAAGGATCTTTTCCTCTCCAATGACATCTGCTAGAAATAGCATCCCAGATAGGAGATGCTAAGGAGAGGCCAAGGACTGAACCTGCAACCTTCTGCATGAAAAGCACTTGCTCTACCACTGAGCTACATTCCCGCATGTGTTTTTGGCCCTTAAGATCCTGGCCTAAGGGCCCCTCCAGATGCCCTTTTGATTGAGCGTTCATGATGATTTGAGCTCATGGTGTTACTGGAGATGCTATACGCAATCAAGTTTTCAATACCATTTGTACTTGCAGAGGTTTTGGAGCAATCACACTGCTTCATTTGCAATAGGTTCGTGCCCTGTAGTTTCCTGCTTAAATTCTGTAGCTTTCCAAACCACAAATGTTCTGCACTTTTTGTTGCACTATAGCACAAGTATGTCCGCCCCAAGGCAATACTGCAATTGACAATGGGAAAGCATCACAGAACAACTGATAAAGCAGTATGATGTGTGAATGATCCAGTATAAAGCCACCACTAATGCGCTATTATCGTGGCAGTGACTTGTTACAGAAAGAGTACATTCAAAAAACCAAATGAACCCTACTCTAGAAGGGTCCTATGTCTTCATGTTAAGAAACCTAAATACAGTGAAGTAAAGCATGCCTTTTAATAAGCTGAGAACATTTTTTAAAAGCTTCGGTTGAAAATGGTCTCTGTGTTAAAAGAGCACTTCTTTGTGAAATGCCGTTTAATGCTTTTCCAAGTTCAGTTTTGCAACATACATCCGTCAAAAACGTTTCCTGAAATCTGAACGTGGGGTTTATTTTATTTTGGATCCTAAGTATTTTCTTTTCCGGAATAATAAATATGCACGATATAGGCTACCTTCTGTATAGAGGCTGCATTCTAAGATTACGTAGCTGTCCATTTAGAGAGGATTCAGGAGCGATTCTTTAGAAGGAAGCAAACCACTCGACCCTACCAACGTTGCTATGAGTTTCATAGGAATATTTCCTTTCTTTCCTGAAGACTTTGTTTAATTCAGTTGGAGATATTTAAATCCTTGTGGGCTTAACGCTGCCAATATACTTTTGTAAGCTCCTCCCAGGGAACTGACAGAGGAAGAAAAGCAGCAGATTCTCCACTCAGAAGAGTTCCTTATATTTTTTGACCGGACGATACGTGTGATTGAGAGAGCGCTAGCTGAAGATTCCGACATTTTCTTTGACTATGGTGGCAGAGATGTGGAAGAGAAAGATGGGTCAGTCCTTATTTTATTATTTTCAACATGATAAAAAACAAACAGATACTATTTGTGTTAGAGTGGGAGGGAAGAGCCTTTTTCAGTCCTAGGCACACACATTCCCTCATGGTCAGACCTTCCATATGCTAGTAGTGGGTGTGGCCAGAGACGAAAGTGGGTGTGGCCAATGTCAAAAGTATGCTATTGTCCTGCCATGCAAAACCCAGAGGTTCCTTCACACGGAGATCCACATCTTTCATCCATCTAGGCAGGCAAGAGGCATTCTCATAATTCAAGAATAGGCAAAAGCAGTCAGGGAGGGTTCAGAGTAGGGCCTTTGAAGGGCATGGCCTGAGGTGAGTCTTGAAGGTCAGATGGAGAGCCATCAAGGGCTGCATTCGATCTCCAGGCCTGACATTGCCCATTTCCGTGACAGAGTGTCAAACACTGGTAATTTATACATTTTAAAGACCGATAATTAGATTAAGTGGTGAAATGCATTCTTCTTTATCGAACCCTTGTTTTTATTATCCATGTATTTATGACATTTCTATAAACCACCTTTCTGCCAAGGCACCCAAGATGTTTTATGGTTGAAAACGTTGTGGCGGTGCAGTATTGTATGCACAACAGATAGCTGCTATAGTGTGTGAGAGCATATATAATATGATTCATCTGTTCACCTTTAAAGCTCCTCTTCTGGGGATAGTTGGCTTAATGTGAAGCTCCTAGTTACAGACCAAAAAGATTAATCCTTTAAGGTGGGCTTGACTCCACATTGGAGGTGGTTTTTACAGCCCTGGGTTTAGCTCCAAAATATGCAGTGGAATACCAACATTGAGGGTCTCCAGAGGGGCAGCAGGAAATATTTTTACTGCCCTCTGCTACCTGCTGGAGGTCACCCCTGACTCTTTGGTATGTTTTGAAGCTTCATTCATGAAGCCTACAGTATGGAATGTCTTGTTAGATTGACTCTTACTCACAATTAAAGTCAGGTGCAACAAACTAAAAAAAAAGAGACAACTATGCAGGTGCTTTGAAGTGCCCAGTGTCGCTTCAGGCCTTCTGCCACGTGGGTCAATTATACGCCTTGAATAATGTATGTGGATTTGCACTGGGGACAACATGAGGTATTGGTCAGGCGCAGCATTGACACAGTAGGCATACACTGACACAGGGATGGATTTACTATGTTAAAGAGGAATTTTTTTGCCGTTTTTACTTCAGGCAAAATAGTTTTCAGGGTGGGGTACAGAGAAGACACAGTCTTAAGAAGTCCCAAGACACTAACTAGCTAAAGAAACATAGTAGGGGAAATAAATGATTGGAAATCATTTAAAACTATTGGCACTGTGCAAAGTGAGACCTGGGCAAAGTGCCCTGTGGTGGGTCCCTTCTTATGTTTGATCCACCATTTTAATTTCCCACAATGCCCTGGAGGACCTGACATTATGAGTTTTCCAGGGCATTGTGGAAAATCAAAATGGAGGCCTGCAGAACCAGCTGCCAAGTGTTGAGAGCCCAGGGAAAGTGGTGGGCACAAACTGGGTGACTGGAGCCTCTGCCTTAGCATGCCAGCTGCTGACGCCAAGGCTGGAATTGTAAACCAACCACAACTTTAAGTGTAACTCTTTTTCAAACCCATACAGAGATGTCCAAGCTGGAGCTAACCTTTCCTTTAACCGTCAGTTCTACGATGAGCACTGGTCTAAGCACCGGGTTGTCACTTGTATGGATTGGTCCCTTCAGGTAAGATTTGTGTTTACAAAAGCACACCAGCTTTGGATATACATAATTTGGCAGAGTCTGAAAACGAAACAGTGCTACTAGTTCCAAGCTCTTAGACTTGTTTCTTGAACCACTTTCCCCAATGCCACAAATGCTGCATGGAAGCTGCTGTCTGAGGGAGATTTGTTACATGCCATAATATTCAATGGCCCAAGATTGGCGGCAAAATAAAACATGTCACTGCACTTGCCACAAGCCAAAGTCGCTCTGCAATTTGTATATATACCATGTGACTTTGATAAAGGAACCATGCCTCAGTGGTAGAATACATCCCCTGCATGTGGATGGTTCCAGATTCAACTCCTGGTATTATATCTCCATTTTTAAAAGACTGATAAACTGGGTAGTGTGCTATGTGAAAGACTTCTGCTAGGGAGCCGCCATCAGTCGAAAGCTCCATCTGCTCTATACAGTTAAAGCAGTATCGTACCACTTCAAACAGTCATGGCTTCTCCCAAAGAATCCTGTGCTTTGTTAAGGGTGCTGAGCATTGCTAGGAGATCCTTATTCCCTGCGTGAGCTACAGTTGTCAGAGTGATCAATTGTTAAATCACTCTGGGAACTGTAGCTCTGTGAAGGGAATACGGGTCTCCTAACAACTTTCTCAGCATCCTTAAGAAGCTACACTTCCCAGGATTCTCTGGGGGGAACCATGACTGTGTAAATTGGTATTCAAGCACATGCCAGGGAAATAAGGCTTGTGGAATCACAGTGAATTAAGGTGCTCTGTCACCCTAGTGCAACAAATCCACTTTTAAAAGGAAATGGACTTTCTCTGGTTAGAAAAGTCATGGGGGAAGGCATTGAAAAGTGGGGGGGGGGGTGAACAAATGAGTAATGGGAAGGTATATAAACAGCCCACAATCAAACCAGGGTGAATGCAGGATGAATGTTCATTGTCATATAACCTCCCTGCAAAGAAATTGGAATGAATGCTTAATAGAGACCAGATATAATCTAACCTCCATGTAAGCTTTGTGCAAGCATATCAGGATGAATGCTCAATAAATACGTTGTCTGAACCTCAAACTTGTAGCTTGCTTGAGGAAGATAATGCAGACCTTGGAGTAATATGCTTATGAGATATGACCACAGCTACATTTAAAGGGAAATTTTTGTAGCATCTATGCGTCTTAATCGAATCCATTTTGCAACAGGTATGCATTGGCACGTGGGTGGTCAGTAAGCATATGTGGATTTGTTCAGAACTGGGAAACCAGCCTGAGGAAACACTTATCTCAGGCTGTTCAAGGAGCTGGAAATTACATGGAATTCTTATCTGATAGGTTTTTAACAAGCAGCATTTACTGTATTCCCGGGACAGCGAGATAAAGTCAACTGGAAGGCAACTGCCAAAAAATGTAATTGTTCGTGCCCCCAGGCGCACAAGCATGTTTCTGTCTCCTGTTGCTTTGTTCTGGGGTGGCCCCAGCTCACCTTCTCTCCTCCGAAGCTTTATTCCTCTTGGATGTACACCTTAACTGCTCTCAGTGTCACTGTGCATTACGTCAAAGGGAGCGCTTTGACCTCTGACCTCTGGAGTGCAAAAAACAGTGAAGTAGGACAGACGCATCAGAGCACACTGTGATAACATTACACTGTACAGTGCACAGTTTATCAAAGGCATGCTGGAATTCACACAAATCAAGCCTAATGGAATTCTGCTAGAAAGGGGTGTGTGTGTGTGTGTGTGTGTGTGTGTGTGTGAGAGAGAGAGAGAGAGAGAGAGAGAGAGAGAGAGAGAGAGAGAGAGAGACAGGCAGGCAGACAGACAGACAGAGCATCACCATGATGGCGATGAACGGTGGATAGTATTATGCTCCTACTGTAACTTTTGGAAAGTTGTAAAATTTAATTTTGCCTTAATTGAAGTTGTTTGTCTCCTCGCTTTCCATTTGGACACCGCTTAAGATAGCACAACCAAATTTTGTGTTACAGTTCATGAGATCAAGAAGCAGGTTTATTTCAATGTTCGGATAAAATTGGGTGCCGTTTTGAATCAAGATGGTGGACTGAACCTTTCAAAACTGCCCATTTCAGTCACAGATTTCAAAACCACACTTTTTACTTTAAAGAATTCCCAAGCAACCCTGGGCTGCTGGCATCAGATCAATTGCCCTCAATATTGCATCGCTGCATAGTTACTGCCTGCAACCAAGTTAGCCCTTTGAAGCCCACCTACATAGGAGAGGGCCCATCACATAACATTTTGCCAAAGGCCCCCTTATCTTTGGAGCCAGTCTGGCTTGTTTACATGGGGGAAATATAGGTACTGACCTTGTTGAAGGATGTCGTGCAACCCTATCTGTATGCTACAATAGTTCCTGCTCAAATGTTATTTAATGCTTGAGTGATAAGCACAAATTAATCAACTAAAGCTTTTCCTGTCGTGAAGGCTAGCTTTATGTTTGTTGTGCAGCTGTCAAAGGCAGAAGAGCTCTGCCATAAAAAAGTTGGCAATCCTGATATGAAATGAAAGGCATAGTTTAGGCATTACAATTCCATTAGCTTCTGTTAACATTAAAAACAGATGTTCAATACTGCTGAAATGTGAGGAGCAAATTGTTTTTTTAAAAACACACACACACAAAAACCACCTAGCCTTTATCCTGGCCTGCTGTCTGCAACCCACCTCCACCCCATGTTAGTCCCCCTGCCAGGTAGTCTCCCTATGGGATTCAAGATGCACCTTTGAGGAGACATCTAGAAACAGTCATTTCAATTATTAGTTAGTATTTTTATGTTTATTTTATAAATCGTTTTATGCTGTCTCTATAACTGATACTTTATATGAGTTGGTGATAGATAAATGTTTTTATAAGTCAATAAAGATGGATGAATGGCGTTCTCCCCCACAATCCTGCCTACAGAGCCCTACCTTTTATGTGCCTCCAGTGGCTTTTAAATGGTACTAGATCTTCAGCTACTTTTTTTAAAAAAAAAATCATCCATCGTTTTTATTACGGTTTTTAAACTTGCGCTTGTATTGTTTTATTTCCCAGTGTGTATCTGACATTTCTGCTGCTGTTCATCTTACGATTTCAGTATATTTTTGCCCATGCTTTTTATTGTAAGCCATGTTGTTGTTGTTGTGGTTGTTGTTTGTATGTCTGTGTGTCTGTCTGAAAAGGCGAGTTTCAAACATTTTAAATAAATAAAAAATGATAAAACACATTTATTTTATACTCTTATCTTGAGAGTGGAATTACTTCTCTCTCTCTGTCACACACACACACACTTACTTATCTAAGCATAAGCCCCCTTGAGTACAGTGGCTGTTACTCCTAGGTAAGCCTCAAAGGATCAAAATAGACTCTAAGGTCTGTAGAAAATGCAACCTGAAAAAAAGAGACATTGCACATACTTTTGTAAACCAAGAAATCTTTCTTTATTTATTTGTTTTGAAAAATAGATTCCAGAGCAGTGTACAGCAATGCAGATAATAAATTAAAACTTAGTATAATACAATATCTTGTAAGATAGATCAATATTAGTTATCATGATATCACAAATGAGAGAAGATTGTGGGTTTTTCCTGCAGAAACTCTCTCTCTCTCTCTCTCTCTCTCTCTCTCTCTCTCTCTCTCTCTCATTTTGGGTGACCCACTGGCGTTTGTTGTCCTCTTGCTAGCTTCTATTTTGTTTCAAACTCCTCTGATTTTTCTCAGCAGCTAAAACTTTGTTCCCCCTTGCATGCTGAAATTCAATAGCATGTTCTTTATCTGCACAGTACCCGGAGCTTATGGTTGCTTCCTACAACAACAACGAAGATGCTCCTCATGAACCTGATGGCGTGGCCTTGGTCTGGAACATGAAATTTAAGAAAACAACCCCCGAGTATGTTTTTCATTGTCAGGTAAGATAATAAAGATAATCTCAAAGACTAACAAATTTCTTATGGCATAAGTCAACCTTTGCCGACCTGGTGCATTCCAGATGTTTTGGACTGCAACTTCCATTAACCCCTTAGTGGTCTGCAACCCGTTAGTGGTGGTAGAACATCTGCTTTGCATGCAGATAGTCCCAGCTTCAAACTCCAACATCTTCAGGTATGGTTAAGAATGCCCCCTGCCTAGACCTCTAGAGTGTCACTGCCAGTCAATGTAGACAACATTTACTGTATTTTTCACTCCATAGGGCGCACCGGACTATAGGGCGCACCTAGTTTTTAGGGGGGGGGGGAATAAAGGGAAAAGCCCAAGCTTCCCCCGACCCCAGCCGCCAGAACAGGTCCGGGAGCAGCAGCAAGGTTGCGCGCAGCCTTGACACCGCTCCCGGAGCTTGCGGGGCTGGGGGCGCGCTCTGAAGGCTTGCGGATAGCTGCCTGAAGCCTGGAGAATGAGAGGGTTCGGTGCACACCGACCCCTCTCGCTCTCCAGGCTTCAGCAAAAGCAACGCGAAGCCTCCAGAGTGCTCTCCCTCTACGCTTTGGAGGCTTCCCATTGCTATCGCTGAAGCCAAGGAGCCTGCATTCGCTCCATAGGACGCACACACATTTCCCCTTCATTTTTGGAGGGGGAAAAGTGCGTCCTATAGAGCGAAAAATACGGTAACTCAATGGACTGATAGTCTGAGTATACAGCAACTTCCTATGATTGGAGGAAGGTTCCATAGCTCTGTGGCAGAGCAGAATCCTTGCATCTCCAGGTAGATGGACAAATGTTCTGACTCATCATAAGATGGCTTCCTGTGTTCTCAGCAAGTGTGAGAGGGCATCAGGTTGGAGGAGGCTGACATAAGCTTTCATGGATTAGCATCCACTTCATCAGATGCATGAAGTTTTATCTTGAGTTAATAATGTTAATTATGTCATGATCACTGCCTGTACTTTTCTGCATTTCATTTCCCTCCGACCTCTGTGTTTGCAGTTCCCAGCCATGTGTATATCTCTGTGTGATATACTCATGGCCCCGGAGTAAAGACGGTCAACGTCGAGGTCAGAAGGAAATGGAAATGCAGAAAAAATACAGACAGTGATAACTGCTTTATCATCAGTCGTTGCTTGCAAAAGAGTGTTGGTGGATAACACAGGTTTTGCTGCAACAGACTTAACACAGCTACCCTTCTGGAAAAAGGTAAAGCGGTTTGTTTTGTACTGTGCTGAAGACTCCTGTGTGACTCAACTGCCCACCATTCGGAAGAGGTTCAGGTTAAAAATATAGCCTTTTGGAAAGAGCACAAGGAAGCACGCTAATGTTTTTAGAATGCATGCAATCTTTTAAAACAACAACATAGCCCAGTTGGAGACTGTGTGTCATTTTCTGTCTATTTTAAACAATCCTCAAGAGAGTTCGTTTATAAAAACCTCACACTTATGAAGTAAGTGTGGTGTACCACTTCCTCCTCCAGCTGGCAACATGTGCTTTCCCACCCACGTAAATTTCCTTCTGCCCTCTATATTCCAGAGCAGCCGGCGCTCCATTTTAACTTCGTTTGCAGTGATATTGCAGCCGTTCACCGGCACAGAGAGCGCTTGTAGATAGCAGCTTTGCCGATAGCATGGTAGAAACGAGGTCAAGGTGACAATTCCCACCGATTCCTGCTTGATTAGCGGTTACGGTGCAGATGTCACATCGCTGTCACTCTGTACTTTGTCATGAACAGCTGAGGCAGGAAATCAAGAGGCGTGTCTCCAACATGAAGGGTGTGTCTCCATGGGTCATTTCCCACACGCCCCTGAGGACAGGTAGCCCAATCCACATCTGAAACCAGGTGGATCCCTCTTTGGGGCTCGCCTTCCAGATTCTGTAATAACCAGTTGAGTGCCTAATAGGATGGGGAACCTATGTTCTTCTAGACAAAAGGAAGCACTTCTTCACACATGGTTAAACTATAGAATTCATTCCCGCAAGAGGCAGTGGTGGCCACCAACTTGGATGGCTTAGGAGGAAGATTAGACATATCGAAGGGGGATAAGACTATCAATGGCTACCACCTTGATGGCTTTGTTCTACATCTACGGGGGCTTCTGTTATGCAAGCATAAATCCTTGTGCTAACAGAATGAGAGGACTGGACCATTCAGTGTTTATATGCCACCTAAGGCAGCTCACACAAACAATTAAAAACATAAAATACAACTGAAACAATGCTATTACAATTGCAAAACTAAAAGCAAGGGCTGTAGCTTAGTGGAAGAGTATGTGCTTTGCACATAGAAGGTCCTAGGTTTTATCCCCAGCATCTCCAGGTAGATTTGAGAAAGATCCTGCCTGAAACCCTGGAAAGCCACTGTCGGTCAGTGTAGACCATACAGAGCTGGATGCACCAATGGTCTGACCCTGTATAAGGCAGCTTCCTATTTTCTTAGATGAACGGCAGCCTACAAACAGTATACAGTATAGGCTAGCACAGTTCAGATTCTAAAAAGCAAAAACCAGCAACAGTTTAACCAGTTAAAATACCCGATGGGTATTGAAACAATAAGGTTTTCAAGGCCTCTTTAAAAGTAGATAAGGATGTAAGGAGGAGTTCCACAAATATGGGGCCACTGCTGAAAAGGCTATATCGCTCTAGCACCTACTATTCTGATAGCTTTGGTAGTACAATAGCTTTGTAAACAAGCATTTTGGTTTCCCCGCGAATGGCCTGGTCCTCAAACACTCTGCACTTCAATCAGGAGAAAGTTGCACTCGCCGAGCTCAGGCAGTGCTGGATTTCGGCATCAATGTTGTCCCTTGTGGAAAGATAACTGCCCATGTAAGAGAAGTGATCGACACTTTCCAACGTTACACCATTGAGTTGGATTTGTGGTGCTGCAGAGGGGTTGTTTTGTGCTTGTTGGTGCAGCGCTTTGGTTTTTTGGATGTTGAGCAATAGGCCAAGCTTTTCATAAGCTTCTGTGAAGATATTTAGGATGGTTTGGAGGTCACCTCTGAGTGTGCACACACTACGTTGTCATCAACATACTGAAGCTCTATGAGGGAAATTACGGTAACCTTACTCAGATTAAAGAGTTTTCCATCTGTTTGATATATGATTTCTACAACGGTGGGGAGTTTCCCTTTGACGAAGTGTAGGATGATGGCAATGAAAATAATAAATAGAGTTGGGGTGATAACACAACCCTGTTTTAACAGCTGATAGCACTGTGAATGGTTCACTTTGAGAGCCATTGTTATCTACTGTATGCTTGTGAAACATGGACCACTTATAAATGCCAACTCCAACTCCTTTAAAGATTCCATCAACGGTGTCTCCGAAAATTTTTACACATCACTTGGGAAGATAGGTGAACCAATGCCAATGTACTGGAAGAAACAAAGATCACCAGTGTCAAAGCAATGATTCTTCAACATCAACTGGTCATGGACTGGTCATGTTGTTTGGATGCCTGATTATCATCTTCAAAAGCAACTACTCTATTCCAAACTTAAAAATGGAAAGACTAATGCAACAAAAGAGGTTTAAAGACTCTCTCAAGGCAAATCCAAAAAAATGTAGTATAAACACTACAATTGGAGAACAGCCTTTACCAAAGATGTCATGGGCTTTGGAGACACTCGGACTCAGGATGCAAGGGAGAAATGTGCTGAGAGGAAGGCACACTTGGCAAATCCACACCGTGATCAACTCCTGCCCGGAAACCAATGTCCCCACTGTGGAAAGACGTATGGATTCAGAACTGGCCTCCACAGTCACTTACGGACTCACTATTAAGACTGTGTTCATGGAATACAATCTTACTCGGTTACAAGTAATTGTCAAAGAAGAAGACTACTCTGGTACATCTTATGGCAGTGAGTCTGAGAAGAAAGGCCTTTGATGCCAATTTTAAGCCCTGGGCAGGTTTATATGTGTGTGGATAGTCTTTCAGATTTTGGCTCAATAAGCTCCTGAATGAAGAAGTCCGTATCGAGATCAGCCCTTGAAGAGGAGAGGAATTCTTTCCAAAAGAAATTGGGCACCAATAAAACTTGGCGCTTTTTGAGAAAAAGCAGTTGTTGTCTCTTGTTTTTGCCATCCTTCAAATAACCTCTAATGCCAAACTATTTAGGGCTTTCAAGGTCAATACCAACATGTCTATTTAAAATCAAAGTTTGGTTTAATCTAGTTAAGCGTGCAGAGGCTAAAAATAAGGAAGGATTCAGTGAATGGGGAATCATGTGAGGACTTTCACATCTGCCACGAGAGTCAGCATTTTTGTTATGTTTCTGATCGAGATCCACTAAAATTACATCTAGTTTGAAACCACAAACAACCTGAATCTGGATTTAAGAATGTGCTAAAGGCGTACGACTGCAGGAAATGCCATGACACTATTTCTTTAAAAATCCCCACAGATATTTTAAGTGCTCTTCCCCAGTGCACTGTTAGCGTTGCTAGCTGGAACCATGCTTGAGCTACCGTCCTTATGGGGTAGAGGGTGGGGAGAATAGCGGAGCAGAATAGGGGCCAGATAGAATTTCTTTTTCCTGACTGGTTAATGATAGCTCATGTGATCAAAAGAAGTCACCCTTGGCTGGAGAGCTTACTCTTGGCCTTCTAAATAAAAGCTGACTTACCTCAGAGTCTGGAAGGCAAGTAGGCCATGCTCAAGATTATAATGATGTCATTCTTTGATTACTTAGTGGAAACCAACTATGTTATTATTTAGTCTCATTTCATATATAATATATATTAAAATCTGCAAAGGAAATGGTGCCTAACCTGCACCCCAGACTTCCAGTGTTCACAGTTTTATTTATCAACCGGGTCCAGTTAAAAAACATTAGTCATTGGTGGGGTCTAGATAAATGCATTTCATCGAGCTTGAAGAAAGACAAACAAAAGCATGGTTTTAATTGTTTCTTTCCAAGAATTGAAAGTGCACTGTAGTCCTGGACAAGTTTACTCAGAAGTAAAGCACACTGAGGCAGTTGGGCTTATTCCCAGATAAGGATGGATGAACCTGTCAATTTCATTTTCTCTCATTTTCCCAAGCTTTAGTTTGACACATTTCTGAATCAGTGTGTGTGTGTGTGTGTGTGTGTGTGTGTGTGTGTGTTTTGATACCTCACAAAAAATCACCAGCATTTTAGCGGGAATTTCTCTTAATTTACAAATTTTTATGCAGTTTTGCCTAATATATCCAGTTTTCCAGTGAGGCCGATAGTGAGTTGTAGTTCGACAACATCTGGAATGAGGTTAGGGTGTTAAAGGTTAAAGGCAGCACTTTGAACTGAGCCTTGGAACTATGTGGTAACTACTGCAGAACTTTAAAGACCAGCAGTCCTCATTTCTATCATGTGGCTCAGTTAAAAAGCATGGCTGCTGCATTCTGGACCAGTTACCTCTTGTTTCCAGATCTATGCTGCAAAACTGACTGGGGCCATTTCCAGGCTGTCGCTGTTTTGCGGGTATGATTCAGTCATAAAGTGGCAAATTTAGGTCGCACAATCAAATTGGATTTGTCATTCTTTGGCATCAAACCCACTTCAAAACACACACACACACACACACACACACACACACACACACACAAAACCACCCAGAAAATGTTTGTGGTATGAATGAATGCTTGGTAAACAGTGACACTGTACAATCTTCATACCAATTATGTGCAAAGAATATATCAGATTGAATTCTTAATCAACACGTCACCTGGAAGAGCCCTGGTTCCCACATTCTTATGTAACAGCTTCCATGGGTCATCCTTTGTGGAAGAAAAAAAATGTTACATCAGGACCAAACCAGGATCTTTGATTGCTGTCATGAGGACAGCCACAATTGGCTACAGTGACAGGTGGAAAGTCTTGCTTTTGGGCAAGGGCGAGACTAGATGGGACCCAGCTCTATGAATCTGTGAAATGCAGAAGTGGCCCTGGGCAGCCTAGAACTGCAGACTGACAGCCATGCTTGGTACATGGCAGTGTGATGTTGGGTTCTGCAGATGTTTCTCTTTTCTTTCTAAAGCATCGCCATCCAGTCATACTCACCATGGTAGGCTCCATGTCATTGCTAACCTGTCAATTTCTGTGTGGGATATGGCCTTAGGTTTTCTATTTTAATTTCAATAAAAGCTGCCCAGGCTTGGAAAATACTGTGGCTTGCTTCTAGAAATCAGCCCCTTAACCACACTATAGAATGTTTCTCTCCCCTATGCCTCCTACCCCCAAGTTTTCTGTAGTGGCTTCCATGCGCTGTCATTAAATTATGGATCTGACCACCCTTTGTTGCTTATTCTGGTGTGGTCTTTCCCTTTTCAACTGGGTGGATGGAATCAGAAATGCCTATCTTAGAATTAAACACACTGAAGTTAACTGAAAATCTGTATTTAGTGGCCAATGTTGGCTGGAGTTGCTTTCCTCCCCTGATTTTCATTTCTCCTTTGCTGTTTTCTTTTCCTAAGTAAAGATATGTTGATATATACAGTGCTCCAGTGGCCTGTTTTCTGAGGCTGCCAGAATTCCAGATTCTTGAGAGCACGTCTGACGCATCGCTACGATGGCAATATGGGCAATATTGTGTTTTTACCAAAAAGTCTCTCTGTGTGTGCAGCAGCCACTGATTCTCCCGGACCTTTATTTTAGCTGTCCTCTTTTCATTCTTTTCCAATCCAACTTCCTTAATACTCGCCTCCTTCTTCTTTGCCCATCCATCTACCAATGCTTAGTATAAATATCTGCTCATATAGCTGGAATCGATTCTCTGAAGTTCACATGCCAAGTCCTTCGAAGTAATGCAGGAATGTCTCCTATGTGCTAAAAGGTCATACTGATGCTCATCAACTGGATAACGATCCGAGGACCATACCCTAGTAATGAAGGACAATGTTGAAAGTCATACAGCTTTCCCTTTCGTTTCACTGACAGTGATGGAACTTGTAATTAAGTGGCAAACGTTCTGTGTCCTTTATATGAACAATGGACACTAACTCTCCCATCTCCTCCTCCTTAATTTTAAGCGCATAATTCACTATATCATAGTATAGTATCCTATTGCTGTTATTTTAAAAAAGGATAGTGAACAGTCTTGGGAGGGATGTAAGGGACATCATCACTCTCCCCCCCCAGGTTTTTCCTTTCTTTCAAATTTACCCAGGTGGCATCCTTGCATCCCTTTACTTTTTCTGAGCCTGTTTTTCCATTCCATCAAACTTTAGCAAGCAGGCAGCCGTCTATTTCTGTTTTCTAATAAAGCATTGCATAAGTCTTAAGCTGTATCTTCACCTCCACCCAGCCCATAAATGATGACTAATAGCGAAAACAAAACAAAAAATGGCTGCAGTTGAAATACTGGGAATGGACACACAGAGTTGTGTGAAGGCTGTAGTGGACAATCCTTAAGCCACACACAAAGCTTTTGTCCAGCAGCAATAGGATGTTCATACAACACCCCCCCCCGACTTTGCATTTTAGCTATTTATCATATGCGTCTCTTAATTCCTCTGAGAATGAAACTTCATATTCACTTATTAGCTGAAGCATTAAGAAAATGCTTTCCTTGGCTGGAAAAGTTTAGGCACTTGCTGGTTTAAACTGTGGGGGCAGGGAAGTGGAAATTCAGCTATGTTGTTTTATGAGTTATAAAACCATGACTTGTAATGCATATTTTCTTATAGCATGTTGAAGGGTGTTAAAAAAAAAGTATTCCATCTGACCTGGCTCAAATAATTATTTCACCTTCCAGACTAAGCATGAAGTATCTTCTATTAACTCTCTCTCTCTCTCTCTCTCTCTCTCTCTCTCTCTCTCTCTCTCTCTCTCATGTATGTGTGTTCTTAATCCTTGTTTTCATGGTAACTGGGGGAAAGAATTAGACATAGAGGTATCGCTTGCAGCCATCCTCTTCATATGTCATGCAGATGTAAAATGTGTGTGTGTGTGTGTGTGTGTGTGTGTGTGTGACACAATAAAATCAGAATATAAAACCACAAAGTACCGTATTTTTTGCACCATAACACTCACTTTTTTCCTCCTAGAAAGTAAGGGGAAATGTCTGTGCGTGTTATGGAGGGAATGCCTACGGGTGGCATGCCTACGGATTTTCCTCCTCTAAAAACTACGTGCGTGTTATGGTCGGGTGCGTGTTATAGAGCGAAAAATACGGTACATTATCAAAATGAAAACAAGAACCACCCAATAACACCCCCCAGCACATTTTTAAAGGGCATAGGTTCAATCTCCAGTTATAAAGATTGTATTGCAGGTGATGTGAAAGGGACCTTTGCCTGAGACCACTGGGAGCAACTGCCAGACAGAGTGGACAGTACTAGGTTACAGGGACCAATAGGTGTGATTTGGCATCAGGAGCTTCCTGATTTGTTATGGTAGCCTCTTGAGTGGCTTACACTGCAATTTTGCGGGGCAGGGGAGGTGTGGGATCGTGTGGGTCCACTGTGGCATCCCAAGCCTTGCTGTTCCACACCCACCAGGACAGAAAATGGATATGTGTGTGAGAGAGTTTTATATTTTGCTAAACCAGCTCCAAAAATCCAAGGATTGGGCCCCTTTTGGAAAGCACAGGCCTTTGGACCTAGTGTAACCAAAGCCACTGGCCTCCCATGCTGAAACAACTCATTTCGGGCCTTTGTGCTAGCTTCCACTGGTGAAGTAGCTTCAGATCAGCAGGGAGAAGCTTCCCCTAACCAGTGGTGGTGCTCTCCACTCACAGAAGTGACTATGTGCCATTCTACCATCATCACCTCCATCCATCAACACTGAAGGAAGGCTCCATATCTCTTTTCAGTTCCAGTCCCAAGACTGCCAGGTTCTTTTGGTTGTTCCCCCTCCCCCCATTTCACACACCTTGATGATGTTACCTCCAGCCAAGGTAGAGAGTGGGAAAAGACTTGCCCCCTTCCATAAGGATATCCAGCCATTAGCTCCTATGGCAACAAATCACCTGTACTTGATCAGCTTTTTAGTGAGAGGGCGGTCTCCCGGTTTAAATCTACTGTGGACACGCCCCCCAGTGCTGATTGGTCAGTGGGGCCTGCCCTCCTGAGCGGGACCCTGCCCTGCACCATTGGCATGGCCAAGCCCCAGCTAGAAGGGCACCCACCTCAGGCCCCAGGCTGGATCACCACGGACCCCGAGGCCTGGCCGCAATGCCGCCCACCCAATAAGTTAAGCGGACTTGTCTTTCGAAATTGGTCAGACTACCTAGCCTGTCCATATATTTTTTTTATTTACTCAGCAAGATTTATATACTGCTTAATCAAAAACTGCCTTTCAGTAGTTTACATAATAGTATAAAATAGTCATTAAAAAGAAATAATGATAAAAACAGACCTTGAAAACAGCAGACAATAAAATGGTCAAAATACAGATAAAATCAACAATTTTAAAAGCAACAAAAGCAAATATACATAAATAAAATTACATTTCTAAGTAGTCTTGCCTAAACAATAAAGTTTTTAGCAGGCATTGAAAACAGTGTTTTTGGATACCATTTTTCAGTAGGGGCAACCAGCACAGTAAAACACACTTTGATTAAAGGCAAAACTTTGCATTTGTGAAAGCAGGCATGGCGTACTTTCAAATCTTTCCCCTGTTCCTTCAGAAGATCCTGCTCACAAGCTGTATTTCATGAAGGGGAATTAGAGGGATGTTGATGACCTGCCAAAACCCCAAGCAGTGACAAAATCATCAGAGCGTCCTGGAAAGGATGCCTTTGCAAAAAAAACACACACCAGGGTTTCACAGATGGCTTATATTATGGATACCCAAAAGCACATGACAGCATTTGTTTGGTTTAAGAAGCTGGAACAGGCTTCATTGATAGAAAGCATAAATATGTCCTCTTGTTTTATATGATCATTTATATAGTACGGTCCAGTCAAACCAGGTGAGATCTGTATTCTATGAATTGTTGATTCAGACACATTTTAGCATGACCCCTTATTAAATCGCTCTCTGTTTGTAAAGCTGTTTAACAGCAAAAGAAATGTTTAGCATTTTAAAGTGCTGTCGATTTCAATGGAAGAGTTGTGGCTATAATTAAGGCTTGCGAGGCTATTGTATACACCCTTACCTAGGAATGAATCCCGTTGAATTTAACAAGCCTTACTTCCGAGTAGACATGTATAAGATTGCTGTGTAATTTTTTACAATGAAGACTAAAAGTGCTAAACTTTGGCTAGAAAATATTTTGTGTTTGTGCATAAATCTCTTGTATACAGGTGACAACCATTTTCTACTTGGACCTGGAAGAGAGTAGAACAGGGCGGGCTTAAGCATGCTCTGCCAACACATGCGGCGACCAGGAACTGAATGCCCTGCGCAGAATGGTCACCGCCTATATTGTATTGTCTCCAGAATTCAAATCTTCCTCTTTCCAGATGTGTGCTGAGTTTATAGTTAAAACAAGAACCTTTCCAGTCTAGCCTAGCTGGACACGAACCCTTTCTTGATTATTGTATTTCTAGAGCAGCCCCATGTTCCCAGTGTGGCTCCGAGATGAGACTGTGTGTACCTGTGCTCTCTGGTTGTGAATTTCTTCCACCCCCCCCCCCAAAATGCCCTGAGTGATATGTCTGGATACTTGGCCTTGTTCAGATGTTCTCCATGTGTTTCTAAATTGTGACGAATAAATGTCACAGTGTTTTTCAAGCATTCAGATCTCCAATGCAAGCTAACGTTTTGAATCTCAACACATACTCTTACTATAGGCAGGGTTTAGCTTTTGGTTCCCGCGTGTGGGTGTGCGTATTGTGGTTAGAGTGTTGAATTCCAGGTTCAAATCCCCACTCACCATTGGCACTCATTGACCCTGGGCAGTCAGTCTCTTGGCTTAACCTACCTTGCAGGGTTGTGGTTAGGATATCATGGGTAGAGAACAGTGTATGCTTCATTGATCATCTTGGAGTAAAGTTGAGACACCTATGCAATAAAAGTGGAGTACAGTGGTACCTTGGTTCTCAAAGGCCTTGGTCCTCAAACAACTTGGAACCCAAACACCGCAAACCTGGAAGTAAGTGTTCCGGTTTGCCAACTGTTTTCAGAAGCCAAACGTCCTCTGTTTTAAGTGTTACGCTTCCAATTGGAGTGTTACACTGAGGTCTGTTGGTTTTTGCTATTTATTTTGCGTTTTTGTTTTTGCAGCTCTTTTTGTTTTGTTTTTGTGACTGTGTGGGAACCAGTTCAGCTACTGATTGATTGATTGTGTGATTGCAGTACATTGTTTATTGCTTTCATTTATGGATCAATGGTCTCGTTAGATAGTAAAATTCCTGTTAAATTGCTGTTTTAGGGGTTGTTTTTAAAAGTCTGGAATAGATTAATCCATTTTGCATTACTTTCTATGGGAAAGCGTGCCTTGGTTTTGGAATGCTCTGGTTTTGGAATGGACTTCCGGAACGGATTAAGTTTGAGAACCAAGGTACCATTGTCATAAAAAATAACCCAGAATGCCACTGAGAATATGAAGGGTCTCTCTCCCACACAGTCTAGGCCACTTCTGATGTTAGCATTGCACATAGAATTGCAATAGTCCATCCTTCCTGCATCACTCTGTTAGCATCAAAAAGTCTTGGTTTTGTGAGACAAATGTACACCAAGGCTACTTCCCATATCAACATTGCCCCAGCTCCAAGTGCGGAGGGCAGCGGCATGGGCTCCTTTGCTAACATGAAACATCCAAAAGGGTAATGTCCAAGAGGCAGGCTGAGTCATCATTAATCCTCAAACAGCTGGAATGCAGGGGTGTGGCAAGGAGGTATGGAGATTCCAAAGCAGTTTAAGCACTCCTAAAATATCTTATTAGAAATTGAGCACAGGGCAGTGTTCTTCATTGGGACTACTTCCTCCCCAGGGATTTGGTGGGGGAGGGGGATTTGATCCTGTTTCCATTTGTATAAGAAACGATCAGATTTGCACTTCTTGAGAACACAGTTCTTCTTTGAAATGGACACTTTTACAATTTTTGTGATGCAGTTATCCAGTGATACAATGTGTGCAACACGGCATATACTGGGAGAAAAATGGCATAAAGTTGTATTTTATTTATTTATTTCATAAGATGTGTATATAAATATGTGTGTGTATATATATATATGTATGTGTGTGTGTGTGTGTGTGTGTGTGTGTGTATATATATATATATATATATATAAAATGTGTGTGTGTGTGTATAGATATATATATGGATACACACACACACACACACACACACACCACTTGGTTGTAAGGGGGGCGGAGCCCTCAAAGCAGGTTACAACATGCAAATAATGGTGAAAATAATGCCAAAAAATGCATTATATTGTTGCAGTTGCTCACAAAAATGTAGGCTTTAAGGTTACAAAAATAGGCATATTAGGAAAAAATATGTTGATGAATTTTAAGGAGAGTTTTAAAAACATACCACAAATTACCGTGAAAATGTGGAAAACTGAATTTAAGACTGGAAAAATGGGGAACTGAGAGGAAAGTGAAATTGACACATCCGAACGTCACTATGAATCCTCCCCCCCCCCTTCACCCATGTCTATTTCACACCCGCAAAGAAACCTGACATTAGTATAACAAAGAACTTGCTGCGGAATTTTTGTCTCTTCTTCCAACAGCAGTTTGCTAGCCACACTGTCCGTGATAAGCATTTCTTGGCTTGCCTTTTTGTAGCACAATTTCCCTTTTAGCTTGGTCTGAATTCTAGGCAATGGCTTTACCTTATGTGAGATGCCTCTGTGGGAGTCCTCGGCAAACAGTGGAGCATCACACTGCGTTATCTGGCACGAGATGGAGAACAGTTACTGCTTTGAAATGCGCTAGCGTCTCCAAAAGCCAAGGGATCCATCACTAAAAGCCTGGCTCCAACTGTCCCCTACTCTGGGTCTAAAATCAACAGCCTCCCACCCACTGACCCCACAGCAGGATGACTGGCAACCTACTTCCCCCAAAAAAGAATCTTTGTATGAGAACAACATTAATTTAATGATGATTAATATCCCATACATTCTGCAAAGTGAAGCTAAAAGCATTCAATCACTGGTTGAAGTATTGAAATTTTCCCTGGAAGATTGATCACAGAGGGGCAGTGACCTTTTAAGAAATTAACAAAGGGGAAAGCATATGGATTCACCGCATGAACTCAGAAAATAGGAATGAATTAGCTCCGTGCAGTATAAAGACACTGCGTATACCTTAAATCTACCTATCACAATAACACAATTTCATTATTAACATTTTTTATTTCTAAAGCACCTCCTGTCGGCGGATTTGGGTGATCAGGTTGAGCCTTTAGCAGTAAAATACACAAGCACAGCTTCTTATACCTCACAATAATATGCTTTTTAAAATAAAATAATAAAAAGACCAGTTATAGTTATCTAAGCTGACTAAACTATTGGCTGAGGTTCCAAGGTAATAATTCTCAGCAATTAATATTTGAGACATAGGACAAAAATGTAATAATGGCGCCAGTCCAGAGGTGCCCAGGTAGCTGAATGTACATTGCTGTACCATATGACATATCTGCACAGGTCAGATAACCTGTCCTGCTAGCTTTGGCACCTCTGATTTCCCATGAGGAAGGGGATACTAGTCTTATAGCCCTCCTGTTGAACTACAACTCCCATCAGACCCAGATAGCACGACTAGTGGCAAAGGATGATGGGAATTGTAGTTCAACATCTGCAGGACCATAAATTAGTGAATCCTGCTGTGAGGGGTAATAGGCTGTCTCAAATCTGCTCACCTTGCCCTAAACAGGTGATTGGAGCTATTAGAGCTGACAGTGTCAATCATCTGTTGGACACTGCACCTGAGAACAAAAATTTTCATAGTCCAGTAGGGGTGACATTTGGAGCCCTCTGCCCCCAGCTAGCACCCTTTTGTGAAAGAGCCTGTCAAGAGCCAAAAAAAAGGGGGGGAAAGCAAATTATGACAGCGAGTAAATGAATGCAGCAGCCCAGATCAAACAGTGCAGTGCACAGTCTTGAGTAGAAACTTTCTGAGTGCTAGTGAAAACAGACATCCTGTTAATCAAATTAGGTTGAAACATGTAAGGGTATTACAGTGGTACCTCGGGTTAAGAACTTAATTCGTTCCGGAGGTCCGTTCTTAACCTGAAACTGTTCTTAACCTGAAGCACCACTTTAGCTAATGGGGCCTCCCGCTGCCGCCGTGCGATTTCTGTTCTCATCCTGAGGTAAAGTTCTCAACCTGAGGTACTATTTCTGGGTTAGTGGAGTCTGTAACCTGAAGCGTCTGTAACCTGAGGTACCACTGTACATTAAGCTCACGTGCAACAAAGGCATCAGACACTGTTGATACAGTGTAAAAATAATAATAATCCACTTCTGGTGGCAGTTGTCAGTGTATGTGGGTGTGCATTGAGTGACAGATGGTAAGGCGCTTCTGTGTCTATCCAGCGTAGGCCTTGCACTGTAGTGGTTGAATGTGGAAAGAACTCGGATCTATATCCACATCCAAATGTTGGCCAGCATGCCCATACACATCAACATGCACATAAGGCATAACTTTTGAAAGGTTTGGGAGAGGGGTTGGGCTCAAGATCCTGCGTCCATCCCATGAAGCCTCACATTTTTTCTGTAAAATTGGGGGGACCTCCAGTAAGCAGGAAACTCTTCCCGTCACATTTTGCCTCATTTTCCCACCCACAGGACTCCCTGTTTTAAAGCAGGAAGAGTGATCATAAATACAAGGTTTGCACACACACACACATCCACATCCCACACACGTATAGTCTTAAAATTGTATTCAAAAGGAGTTTAGATGGGGAAAGTGTGTGGGCAAGAGTTAAAATCAAAACAGTGGAGGGAGGAAATGGCAAACAAATGTACCATTAGGAAAGTAAGAATGCTTTTTGTTCAAAAGGGGGGCGGGGAATCCTTCCTATTGGAACAATCAAAATATTTTCTTTATCCACAAAATAATATTTATTAAGCCTGGATTAAGATCCATCCTGAATTCATTTTGACAGCTCGTATAACAAATTTGTTTAGTATTTTTGTGGTTAAGACTTCTCCTTTGCACTGCAGTTTCTTATTGTTCATGGACACATAGCAAATGGCTAAGGATTTTATAATGGAGAACATGGTTAACATTTGCTCTCATGTGTTTGAAATGTGACTCTGGACGGCTGGAAAGAGAAATATTTGAATTAAGTCACCCATAAGCTAAGGATTTGTAATAAACCTTTGTCCTGAGAGCCGCTTTAATTTATTCTGAGGTCTCTGCTGTTTTCAGCTCAGTCTAGGGCCTGCCCTACTGTTAGGCAAAGGGAGGCAGCTGATTCAGGTGGCAGATGCCAGGCTGCTGCAGCAGAACCCACAGCACTTGCCTGCTGCCCTCAGGTATGGTGGAGGAAGGATGTCATTCCATCACTATGGTTGAAGTAAGATTCAGCTGCCAGTCTGTAATGTACAGATTCAGCTACCAGTGTGATGTACAGGTAAAGTAGCACTCTAAGATCTCAGTTTTAGGCCATGATCCAGATAACCTGCTGTGCATATGCTTGCAGGCTTTGACATATGGCATGGCTGTCTTCTACAATGTAAGCAGCATATCTTGCAAAAATCTGAGCAAGGAAAACCAAGCCACATCTGCAATTATATCTCTTAATTGTGGCCACATTTATTATTTAGTTGGTGGGGGGTGGGATAGGAAGAAAAAAATTATGTAGGAAAGCACTTGCAATTATTTACATTTACTTTTATGTAATATCGGCTGGTGAAACTGTCATTTTGTTTTATTATTTCCTTATTTATTTTGCATAATTTAATAAATAATAACATGTTCTCAGAGCAATGAAATATTCCCAAAGCTGAGAATGATATATCGCACGATAATGTCAGTAAAAACACCTGAACAAGGTTTTCAAGGCCTTTTTAGTCAAAGATGTTATTTTTATTCCAGTCAATACCGATAATAAGCAATCTTTTCTGCTTCAGAAACTGGCAAAAAGATATTTCTAAGCTTGTCTAGAATGGGAAAAAGCCTAGAATAAAATATAAAATACTTACAGATTCAAAAGATAGAGAAGGCTTTTCCCTTCCAGACTTGAAATTATACTACGAAGCAGCTTGCATCACGTGGATTCGGGATTGGATTAAATTAGAAAGAGATGAAATACTGGATTTGGAAGGACATGATAATAGATTTGGTTGGCATTCATATTTATGGTAAGGGAAAGATAAAAAAATAAAGGTTTTCATAATCATATAATAAGAAAAGCACTTATAAAAGTTTGGAATAAATATAAAGACTTTGTAGAACCAAGAACTCCATGTTGGCTCTCGCCGGTGGAAGCATTATTATTAAAACCGCTTAGTAAGGGAGGAAATCGGCCGATGTATGTAGAATTATTAATAGAGGCGGGAAGAGGATTAATGCTGAAAGGATATGAGGAATTGAAGACCTTTTTACAAAGCTGGTTATATCATAGACAATTAAATGAACAGTTTAAGGAAGACTTTAAGAAAGGTTTCAGTTATACAGCTTCAAACTTTCAAAAAGAGATAGTCAAGAGTGATACGAAATTACTTTTAAAAAGTACACTCTTCTACTTTATGGGGAAACATTAGATGAAATGGTAAAGTCAGCACAGATAAAGTGGGCTCAGGATTTAGGTCATAATATACAATTGGGAAAAGATGTGGAAGGTGAATCTAAAATTTACATATTGTATCTTACTGAAAGAATTATATGAAAATGATGTATAGATGGTATATAACACCAGAGAAAGTGGTCAAAATGTATAAAAAGGGATCAAAAACTTGTTGGAAATGTAAAGAAAACGATGGTACGTTCTATCATATGTGGTGGGAATGCAAAAAGATTAGAAATTATTGGGAAATGATATATAATGAATTGAAAAAAATGTTTTAAAAGACTTTTGTTAAGAAACCAGAAGCATTCCTCCTAGGAATTTTAGACCAAGATGTAAAAAAAGAAAACTGGAAATTATTTATGTATGCAACAACAGCAGCAAGAATTATATTAGCACAAACTTGGAAGACAGAAGAAATAGCAGCGAAAGAACAATGGCAAGGGAAACTTATGGAATATGCAGAACTGGCAAAACTAACAGAAAAATTACATGAAAAGGACAACAAAGACTTCAAGGGAGAATGGGAACCATTTACAACATATATGAAGAGGCAACATAAAGAAATGTTGCCTCTTCATACTGTATATGTTGGCAGGGTTTGAGTAAACAATCACAACTCTATACAACAAAAAATAAGACTATATGTATTGGGGAAATTTTGGGGAAACAATACGCATGGTGAATAATATGGAAATAAAACAAAACAGGAGTATGAGGGAAGTCCAGGGGAGTAGCGTGGAAATATGAAAAATTGTTAAAGATATATTGTTAGAAGAAGTATACGTGGAAAAACCAATTATTATTTTTTAAAGGCCTTTTTAGTCAGACCAAGTTCCTTGATTTGGTGGGTTTCTTGTTGCGGGTGGTTCCTCAATCCTGGGGCTATAACGGAAAAAGACCTCAGTTGTTGCTCCTCATTTTACAGTAGTAGGCGGCAGCACTCACAAGTTGCCTGTCATTAGTGGATCTCTGTGTATGGGAAGGTACATATGGTTCTGTTTATGATATTCTGTGTTTACTTTTCTCCGTATTCTTCTTTCCAAAATTTAATAAGAATAAAATTAAAAAATAGCCCTAATCTGCTTGAACCCACCATAGCGAAGAGCCTCCTCCCCATTACCAGACCCTGGAACTTTCTAGAACTAGGTTTTCTTTTAGGGCGAGAGTGCTGTAATATACATTATTGCTGACTTTTCAACTACGTTTATTGCCCCTTCTCAAACGAAGTGGTCTGAGCAACTGGCATATCTGGGTTTTCTGCTACACCTCTACTTATCTCCCAAACTAGCAACATAGCTCAGTGCAATGTTCAATTAATTTTAGATTATTTCTAATTACCCACTGACACGACTTGTAAATGATACATTAGTGGAAGGGATGGCTTTGGGCAAATATAATAGTCTGTCAGTCTTCCCCAGAAGCTATAATTAAATCAAAAGATAAGAAGAGATTACTGTAATTATTTTGACAGTGAACTGATAGAAGTGTGCCCAAGTGACACAGATTGAAGAGCACCAAATGTCAATTGCTTAGAAACAATTAGGGTAAAGCACGAAATGTAAACATGTGCTTATCTATCCTTAGATCTCCTCTGGGCTACTTGCTAAAATTGCCCCGATCATTGATGAGGTCTTAAGGTTCAACCAAACTCTGCACAGAAGAGGATTCTGATGACTGTGGTGGTTGCACATGATTTGTAAACTCGTTGGTCTTGTAGTTTGGGTACCACCAATGTCCAGTTCAGTTCTCAAAGAAGATTAGAGCAACAGCAACAGGTTTTAAAGAAAATGTGCTCAGACATCAGAATGCAACATTTTTTCCTTATAATAAATGAAAGATGCAAAGCATATATGGTTCTGCTTTTGAAGACAGAAAGTACTCAGAAAGCTTTTGAATTACATATTTCTCTTAGGTCCACATTGTGGTGTATTTATACTGTATTTCTTTAGCTGTTTATTCTGCAAGATGAAAAGTTCTTGTGTAAATCAGAAGCTTGCTTACCCCTACACCACAAGACTTTGATCAAATTAAATATATCCCATAACCTTATTTCTGTTTTCTGGACATACCCTAGCCCTCAACATGAAGCCTTAATGTTTGGATTGCCAAGGCTTTCCTCCTCTGCTTCCTCCCTGCTATGCTTCCAGGGTCGCGGTTTGAGAAGTCACATATCCTTTTGATAATACCCATGTTGAATATCAAAAAGAAATAGGGTGACAGAGAACAGGGTACCACTGGCTGCCAAAAGTGGCAGATGAGAGACCCAGAGTAGCAGGTTTGCAAGATGGCCTATCAGACAATAGCTAAATTTGGACAGCATGATAAACCATTGTTTATTGTGATGGAAATAACCCTAGTTGAGTCTTGGCTTGTGTGCTCCCCCCCCCCACTTTTCGATGACAAGGAATTCTGAAGCCTTTGCTTCCATTTTTTTATTAACCACAGTTTGTCATCCCTTCTGAACCCAGCAAACTATGGTTGATCTTTACCGTTACAAAAAAAAAAAAGTCCCGTTCAAATTGTGTGTTTAAAAACTGGCTTATTCCAATAGAGAGTTAAGAGTAACCACAGTTTAGGATTTGGACATAATGCTAAACTGATTTACTGAAAGCTTCCAATCTTCACCTCACAGCTGTACTGGGTGTGTTTTTGCCCCAGGCTTTCCTAGGCTTGTTCCTATCCCTCTGGAGCCACAGTTTACCATTACATCTGAACAGAGACAATGTGTGGCACGATTGTAAGCATGTTTGCTTAGAAGTAACTCCCACTGAATTACTCCCTACTAAATGTGCAAAGTGTGAGGAAGAAGTATTCCTATGTCTTTTTACTCACCAGTTATTTCCTACACTATTTATGCATCTTATGTGATAAATAAACCAGGAATTCCATCAAAAGCCCTCATATTTGAGGTCAGCAGAAACTACATAGGATTTTCATATGACTTTACTTTCTGTGAGAAATGAAAAATAAAAGTGTTGAGAAAGGAAATGTAAAACCTGACTTAAGAGCCTTTTGTTTGAGTTTGGTTATGGACACTTTGTGAATTATTACAGACAATTCATTTTGACTTATCACACCGAGTTTCTTGACTTGGAAGAACCCCAAACACAACTGAGTTAACATAGGGATTGAGTTACCACTTACTTAAAAAGGAGGGTGGTCTCACCAGGGCAGAATGGAGTTCATTAACAGGCTGAGGCACTTTCTTTGTAGCTACCTGTGTTGTACTTAACCCTTTTAACATCAGACGTTTAGTTCAATCAAATACTTTTTGACAAAAATGAAAAGTGAGAATTCTCACATTGGATTTCTGACCTTGGATAAAAAGAAAATGATATTTATTGCTATTTATTATTATTTTTAATAGGATCCAAGTTCAAAGCTGTATGACTTACTATAAATTAACTGTGGTGAAGCAGGGCATTTAATCTAATTCTTTGTGCTCTCCATTTTTCATTTTCTTTTCTTTTTTACAAAGGAAAGTTGCTTGTTTGAAACATTTTGTGTACTGACTAGGGCTAGATTTACGCTATCCTTTCAATCAGTATGATACCACTTGAAACAGTTATGTCTTTCCCCAAAGAATTGTTAGGAGATTCCCATTCCTTTTACAGAGCTACAGTTCCCAGGGAAGAGGCTTTGATTGCTAAATCACTTTGGGAATTGTAGCTCTCCTAACAACTCTCAGCTCTCTTAACAAAAAATTACAGCTCCCATAATTCTTTGGTGGAAGTCATGACTATTTAAAGTGCTGTCATAGTGCCTTAAAAGCATGGTGCGAATGCTACCTAGTAGACTGTAGACTGCAATGTGTGGAATGAAGAGAAGGAGGGAATTGTGGAAGCTGTTTTACGTGACCCATAGTGTTCTTCAGTTTAAATTTGTGGTTTTAAATCATGTCAGGGCTCCTTTGAGATGTGCCTGGTATGGAATTGTGTGATTCAAAACAAAGTTGTATCTTTACAGTGATGTTTCTGGAATTTATTATGCAGAATGCTGAAATACTTTCTGTTTGGTTCCATATGGTTGTCATCAAAACTCAGTTCACTTTATTTCTTACTGGGTGCTTCCAGACTGTTGCCATTTTGAGGTGGGATTCAATTACATACCGGCAAATTGAGGTAGCATAATTGAAGTTGATTTTGAGCTCTTGAGCAACAAAGCCAACCCCCCATAGGACTTCTTACAGTAAGAAAAGTGAAAGGAAAATGCAGTAGAAAGTGTGGGATGACACTGATATGACACAACATCATATAACAAATAAGGATGAATGCTTAATAAACAGGTTGCTTGGAAAGAGACCATTGATGAATATTTGTATTCATCAATACAAGTAAGTTGGTTAGCAGGTTATAAGGTTTGAACTCACTGGCCTGTAACATTGGTGCAGTCCCATAGAGATAAATTAAATAATGCACATGTAAAGGTTGTGATTTTGTCTTTTAAGTGTCTCAGAAAATAAACTGCTGGGTTGAGTTGCCGAAGAAGTAAGCCACAAAGCTATGTAACACAATGTAGCTCTTTGAATTATTAAATTGTGTTACGTAACTTTGTGGCCTCCTTAATCAGCTCAACCCAGCAGATTTAGGGGCACAGAGAGCAATGTCATTCCACCAGTTCGCCCTTTGCATGACGCGGTTTAGGATGCAGGCCTTCCATTTTGAACAAGGCTGTATGTAAAGAAAATGGCTTCTCTTTAGAAAATGCAGCCACTGGGATTTGACACTCGCCGCAGCAGAGATTCAGCGCTTGTGCATGCTGCTGCTGCTGCGTGTACCTGCATTATAAACTCCCTCCCAAAGTCTCTGGATTTCCTGACGCACCATTCTTCTCCTTTCAAGGACTTAGTACTTTTTCAATAAAAATAAATAAATTCAATTTGTGGCTCTATTTCAAGTCAGTTGGTTTGATGGTATAAGTAGAGCGGTACCAGTTTTGGATTTAGAGAGCTGTGTGGCTAAGTCTCTTTTCATGTGGTTGCCTGAGACATTCTTAGAAACCCCAAACATTTTTGAAGATCCTCAACTGGAGACATTCACAATTCTTCCCTCCCTTTTTACCATTAATCCTTCATGTTTTAACAAGCACTGAAGTTAAGGCAGCCTACACTCTTTCCTGTCAAATCGCCCTCCTTCCCTATATCATTTCTCTTGAATAAAGCAATCTGCTCCCTGTAGTCCATACTCTTGTAAATCAAAGGGATAGATGTCAACACATGCCATATGGAAATATAAACTTCCTTTTTTTAATTAAATGGGATTTTGACATTTGGTTTGAAGTGTTTGTTTTTTTTCTTCCAAAAAAGCCCCCTCCTATGCAAAAGGCTATCAACTGTTTTTATTTTTAGTTAAAGTTAATTCCCCCCCCCCCCGATACCGCAAATAATTTCCAGCTCCAAAATCTTTCCAGTATCCTTCCATAGCTCTTACGTAGAAGATAAGATAGCAAGTATTAAAAGCTGTCCACATCTGGAAGAATTCTCACTTCTGAAAAGACATGATTGTAAATATGGTGCCTTATATTGAAATAAACTTCTGATGCCTTTCTTTCTGACATGTTTGCTGTTTAAATTACAGAAAACTTTTTATTTCCTCCTTATTTAGCGTATGACAGTACTGTCATCCTATTATGCAATGGTCACACAGAGAAGTCTGAAACAAATGGAAACTGCTTTGTTTTGTCTTTTGTTTTCTTTTTGTGGCAAAATTAGTATAAGATTAGGGACCTTATCAAGGGACGCGGGTGGCGCTGTGGGTAAAAGCCTCAGCGCCTAGGACTTGTCGATCGAATGGTCGGTGGTTCGAATCCCCGCGGCGGGGTGCGCTCCCGTTGCTCGGTCCCAGCGCCTGCCAACCTAGCAGTTCGAAAGCACCCCCGGGTGCAAGTAGATAAATAGGGACTGCTTACCAGCGGGAAGGTAAACGGCGTTCCGTGTGCTGCGCTGGCTCGCCAGAGCAGCTTCGTCACACTGGCCACGTGACCTGGAAGTGTCTGCGGACAGCGCTGGCTCCCGGCCTCTTGAGTGAGATGAGCGCACAACCCTAGAGTCTGTCAAGACTGGCCCATACGGGCAGGGGTACCTTTACCTTTACCTTTACCTTTAGGGACCTTATCAGTATTATCCTTACTTTCATCCCACAGGATCTTGAAGACATTGTTAAGGTGAACAAACTTGCAAGAACTGACATGCTGGGGTCAAATAAAGCTCCATACGGGGCAATTGTAGCTCTTTATCTGAGCCAAGACATTTTGAGAGAGTGGGAATAATTTCTCTCTTTAGCCGTTATGATTTTATAAGCCTCTGTCAATGCCCACTTTATAACTCTAAGCTATAATGCATGCTATTTCCTTATCTGCTGATGTCCACTGGGCTACTGTTGTCAGAAGATAATGCTTTGTTCCATTTGGTAAAGACTAAGGAGGAAATATGCTGGTACTTTGAATCAAGCAGAGCTGTTGGTTTTTTTTATCAGTATCCAGAAAATCTGGTCCTAGACGGTTGTACCCAAGGAAATTGTCCTGTTAGAACAAGGATGTTCTCATGCACAACAGCACTTCCTCCTTCTCTTCCTTCGTGCCCCTCCAGATTTATTATGGGAGTTCTCCCAAACCCCTGGAGCAAATTTGAGGTGGGGACAAGGAATAGGGAGAGAAAGGGAGACCTGTTACACAAGTGAAAGTCCTTCAGTGAAAGTCCAGTTGGTGGCTACAACCCACTAACTGGATTCAGCAGTTTAGTTCTTTTAAGGCCAGTTTCCTAGTTCTGATCCCCCCCCCCTTGTTTCCAAGGAAATCTAGTTCTGGAAATTGGATTCGAAATACAATTATATGGGGCCCTTTCAACTGTCTGAAATGGGCCCTAAGAATAGGGTTGCTGTATGTCCAGAATTTTCCGGACATATCCGGAAAACTGCAGCCGAAAGCAGTGTCCTAGAGGAAATTGACGAAATGTCCGGGAAAATCAACAATTTTTCTGTCTGGATTTTCACTTTTTGAAATATGGCAACCCTACCCCCAACAGGACTAAAACGAGATGCTTCTAGGTGCCTTTAAAACCCCGTGGTGCCATTAAGAGTGCAAACAGACCTACAGGCCACCATGTCTTCTCCACACATGGCCTAAATCACGGAACAGCGCTGGCCACGTGTGTTTCTTTAATATGGAGGTGCCTGGTGTTTGCTTTGTCAGAAGCTGGAAATACTTCTAAACTCTTCGCATTTCCAGTGCCCACAAATGAAATATTGTTTTGCAGCCCACAGAATGCCCCAGGGAGTGACATTTCTGAAGAAGACACTTCACCAAATGCAAATCTAAATCTCATATTAGAGTAATATTTATTTAGCACTCTCCTCCAGATGGGTCCAGGCAATGGCTGGCAGAAAGCCATCCTGATACATGAACACCAGTATGCGCAGCCAGTTCACACTTCCCATGTGCACATCAGATGTGGGTCCTGAGGTCAGGCTTCCCAACCAAGATAATGTAAATTACTATCTGTTGCAAGCATATCCATCTGCGGTTAAAGGGATGTGCCATCACTAATCCAAATCTGGCCTGCATTAATTCTTCAAAATAAAAAACAGCCTTACCAGGCACAAATGAACATTTTTAGATCTGTATGTACTGCACACAGTAAAGGCAGAGCAAAAATGAGACATGAGGACACAGTGCTGGATGAGACTAAAAGTTCATCTCATCCAAATTTCTGTTCCATTGGTGGCTAGCTTGAAGCCTCTGGGATGCTTAGCACATCCCCTCAAATGAAAGATAAAGGAATATACTTTTTATTTAGAACCAGTGTGGCATAGTTCAGACCAGGGTTCAAATCTCCACTCAGCCATGAAGTTCCCTGAGTTACCATGGGTCACCATCTCTCAGCCTCAGGGGGTTGTTGTTGTTGTTTAGGATATGATGTACAGGGCAGAACCTTGAGTTTCTCTGAGGAAAGTTAGAATATATAATAAATAATTTGGGCTATTCTGCACTGTGAAAAAGTACACAATATTTTATTGACTTTCCAGAAGAATATAATCCTAGCAGATCACACTGTCCTGCAACCAGGGCCATCAGCCACTTCTGATTATTGCAGATCACACCACAAATACATGGTGCTCTTTCCTCTTCAAGCCATTGGTTGTAGTCGTTGCCTTATTAAATAAAGAACCTCTTCCAGTGTAAAGGAACCCATATGTTTTGTACATCTTCCCTTTATTCCGAGTTCCATAAATGTGGAGCTCTTGTTGAATGCTGCAGATATGGTCTTCTAATTCAGCTGTGGAAACATTTCTACATTAGAGTGCTGTGTCGGCAGGATGCTGACATAAAACTGATGTGCCATCTTGACAATTCCAAAAAGGGATGGACATATAATTTTAGGCAGATGCACCTTCTAAGTTCATTGGGGCCTGGAAGAGCATTACAGTGTAGACACACATTTGCCTCAGCCCTACACACTTTGTTGGATCAGGGCCCACAAGTCTTCAGTGTGTTTTCTTCTTCACATGGGAACAGTAGTGTAAAACAAGGGTGAAGAACCTTCAGATGTTGGAATACAGCTGCCATCATCCCTGAACCATTGGGCATGTTGGCTGGGGCTTATTGGAGTCCAGCAGCACCTGGCGATGCCCCAACCTGCTGTAAAGTTTCCCAAGAACTTCCCATAGCTCAGGAAAAGCAAAGCCTGAAACTATTCTCTGTATTCTTTAAGATAACTCTGTCAGTATCCAGGGCTATTTTTGTTATCAGAACATTAGTGCAACCTAACTGCCATTTCAGAGAGTGTGTTCAGCACTGGAGATATTGGCTTTAAAAATCTGCTGCTATTGTCATACAAGGTTTGTCATTAGTGATAAAGCATGTGGTTGTCTGATTAAAGCTTTGATATGAAATGATAATACATCAGACCTGGTCTTCAAGGGTTGTTGCAGCCTGTAGAAATGGAAGGGCAGCTCCACAGCCGCTGATTTTCAAGGGCTCTCTGTTCCTGTGCCACCTATCACAACGGATATTTCTGCGGATAAACTTGTGGAAGAGGCCACCCTCTGAAAATGATGGAAACTACATTTTTTGATGTTGCACTTGACCACTGATGAAACTGCAGTGCTTGGTGGGCAAGGCAGCAGGAAATAACAGCATCAGATAAGCGTATGAAACTTTCAGCAGAGTAAAGGGGAATTGGGGACATTTGATTAATATTTCAATTTTTAAAAAACACTTTAGCTTGTTTGAACACCTTAATCAGGTATGGGGAACCTGTGCCCCCCCCAATCCCCCAGATGTTGCTGGACTACAAATCCTATTTCCCCTGACCCCTCACCATATTTGCTGGGGCTGATGGGAGTTGGAGTCCGACAGCAAATGACTGGATACTGGTTCAACATTGCTGACCAAAAGGGTGAAAAGACTGAGAAGAAAGTTAAATTCATGCATACAGATGCATGTGTGAAGCAGCCCTATATTTTGAAAGGTTTTTCAAAGAACAAGGCATCAAAGGAGTATTTGTTTCAGAGTATTAATTCTAGGATTATTTTTCTAATAGAAACAAAAGAAAGAAAGAAAACCCTTCATTCTTCTACCCCTTTTTGCTTTTTGTTCTAGTCTTCTGTGATGTCTGTCTGTTTCGCCCGCTTTCATCCAAACCTGGTTGTCGGAGGGACCTATTCTGGCCAAATCGTGCTGTGGGATAATCGGAGTCACAGGAGGACCCCAGTTCAGCGCACACCCCTTTCTGCAGCTGCTCACACGGTAAAGGATCAAACTCATTATCATTATTTTTAAAGACAAATATCAATAGCAGGATGTTGTAGTGTAATATTTTTGTACGCTAAATAAAATAATAATAATAAAGAGCTTGTAATTTTGAATAGTAAGTGACAGGGTAGACTATCAGGGCTACAAATTCCTTGCCCAGGCAGGGCCTGTGCCTTTAAATATGTCGCTCGGCTGGTTGTCTTGCGTACCCCTGCTCCCCATCTATGACCATTAGGACTGTCATTTTACCCTGAAGCAAGTCCAAGGGCAGTGGGTAAGTCAACCACTGTATGGAAAGGCCAGAAAGCGCTGCACCTTTCCTTGGTGCCTTGATGCAATTCAAGGGAAGAGTGCTTTTCCAGGATCTGGCAACCGTGATTTTGAAGACAGATTCATTTGCAAATACAGTAACGTGCCCGTGAGTACCTGACAGAAGTTCCAATGTTATTCTGGTTGAATGGTCCTGCTCTGTTGAGAAATCTGTGATTTAACAATTGCGTCTTTGAGGAGGCTGTAATCAGTGTCCTGGAAAAAAGAGAGAACCTGATAATCCACTTCCACTTTAAAGGAGAACAGCAGTGACTGAGTCCTGCTAAATCGCTGAAGTCTAGAGCATCCCCTGAGGCAAAGAGGGTAAAGTTGCTGAGTTCTGGATTCATAAGGCAGACACTCAACCTTTCTGGATTCATTAAGTGGCCAAATTTCTGCTGAAATAAATATGAGAAGCTCGTCTCATACTGTCTTCATGCCACCCCTTTCTAAGAACAAATTGCAATTGTATGGAAATTGGGACATTCAAAGTTTCCTGCCTCATTTTTGCAGTCAGAAGCTTCTCCGTAAGCAGCTGTTTGCTCTGCCTGAGGGGGAGGGGGACGCACACTTCCATATTGCTTCCTCCCATGAACCATATAACTGCATGGAGGGTGGTAATTTAGAGGGGAGGCTTAATCACCACTATCGGTAGTGTCACTTTCCCAATCAAACTAGCAGCCTCCCATCCAATGGCTGAATTTAGTTACAGAATAAAATAAAACCTGGATATCAGTCTTGATCACCATGTGTAATATGTAGCTTAGCCCTGTGAAAATGGGTATGTTGATACTATACCTTAAATTGCCTTTTAAAAGAAAAAAATAAGATCTCGGTGGGGTCGGGGGAGGATATAATCACCATAAAATATGACAAGTTATGATTATTTCACAGATCATTTTGCACGAATTGGACTCCAGTGCCGGCAGATTGTGGGATGCAGTATAAACTGCACCGGCTTCTTGTATGATTTTCTGTCAAAAATCATTAAAAACTCAACAGTTTTGAGTGCTCCGTGGGGGAACGGACAGTAACAAAGCTTGCTATTTGTTAGAAATAATGAAATGCTGTGATCACCCAACAAATATCCCGGGGCTTTCAGGTCCAGATTGAATTAAACTGATTTTGGTCACTGCTGAATTCAAAAGTCATGATCTAAAAATTGTGACATCCGAGTGTAAAAGATGAATTGTGGTAGCAATGAGGTTAGCGTGCAGCCATTTATTTAAAAAAGGAATATATTGCTCCAAATTTCTGGCATCAGAACACTTGCCGTGCATGAGTAATGCACATCTTAGAGTTAGGTCAATTTAATAAATCCACTGATGGTGTTCCTTTGATGACTAGTCACCAAGCTACACTTGTAAACATTGTCATTTTAGGAAGATGACTTAGTAATATAGGAAGCTTGTGGAGACTATGCAGGTCACTCAAAATGTTGACCTAGTGTTGAAGAAACTGATTTCATCCCCCCCCCCCATCTATTAACACTTGTCAATCCCTGCTGACAAGTCTATACCTGGGACACAGGAAATGTGTGCACTAGAAATTACAACTGTTTCAGCTGGAACACAGAAGATGTATTTATAAGCATATGTTGTGTGCATATTACATGTCAAATTCAAACTACTGCAAGGATCACATCAGATCATGGTTAGAGGAGTCTGCCATTCAGGATAAGCAGAAATTAAGACCTAGCTTTTATCATGTGTCCATCTTACATTTCAATTATACCAAGCTTTTAAATGACTCCGTAAACCTTGGGGCAGTTTTGGCATGATTCCAGTTGGGAGCAGAATGGATTGCTCATCTTACCTCCAGACCCACTTAACATCCACCAGTTGGACAAGATGTTTGCATATGGATTATGCAACTGCTTCCTGGGATTATTAGGGACTAACATTTCTGTGGTTTGGGTCTACACATGTTGGTCTTTATGTGCATAAGCCCTATGTAGTAATTATATTCAATGCATGAATTTCAGGTGACAGGATAGGTAGCAATGGTGGATTGAGTAAACTCTTTGTAGACTCATCTAAATTATTTGCGTAAAGAGAAAGAGTTCAAATATTGTTCTGTGTAAGCCACTTTCCCCATCCATTATTGCAGTAGACTTCAACATTTTCAGACACAGACTAAAAAGGTAAAGGGACCTCTGACTATTAGGTCCAGTCATGACCGACTCTGGGGTTGCGGCGCTCATCTTGCTTTATTGGCCGAGGGAGCCGGTGTACAGCTTCCGGATCATGTGGCCAGCATGACTAAGCCACTTCTGGCGAACCAGAGCAGTGTACGGAAACGCCGTTTACCTTCCCGCCGGAGCAGTACCTATTTATCTACTTGCACTTTGACGTGCTTTCGAATTGCTAGGTTGGTAGGAGCTGGGACCGAGCAAGGGAGCTCACCCCGTCGCGGGGATTCGAACCGCCAACCTTCTGATCGGCAAGTCCTAGGCTCTGTGGTTTAACCCACAGCGCCACCTGCGTACCAGACACAGACTGCCTTTAACCCAAACATGCATTTAGAGATCCATTTCTGGAAAGTGCTGCTGTTACCTTTTTCTTAAATTTATATCATGTCATTCCAAAGAATCCCACCTTGTACCACCTTAGATCAGGCCACAACCGGGTAGTGAGTCCCAATCCACCCTCTGGAGAAACTAGGTGTTCCCTTACCACCCCCTTTCGTATCTTGGACTGCAGCTTCCTTCTTACATCGTTTATTCTGTTATCTATCACCAGGTTGGGCACTGCTTTCCTTTTGGATAGAGACAGAGGCAAAGTAGATGTTGACCAATTCCTCCTTCTCTATGTGAGCCAAGAGTATTTATCTGTCTTCTCCATACATGGGACCGACCTCTTGCTTGTTCTTCCTCTTGCTTCAAACACGGCCAGAAAAAAACCTTTTTTATTTTTAAGTATTCCTGTCCTTTTCTTGTTGTGCATGATTTATTTTTTTTATCCCCAACTTTCCTCCAAGGAGCTCCAATGTGGTGTACATGATTCTTGTCTTCCCCATTTTATCCTCACAACAACCCTGCGAAGTAGGTTAAGGCTTGTCTTGTGAATGGTTTAATTCATTAGCTGACTGCGTCTTGCAGCATCCTGGAACGCCATGGGCTTAAGTGTGCTGATTCTGCCTTGAGATTGAGGCAACCCATTCAATTCCACCAAAGCAAGCCGTCCGGTAATGCAATACTCACTTTTAAAATTTAATTTTAGTCTGTATGAAAACAAGATTCGCTCCCTTCCCCCACTGGAAAATACGTCCCATGTTGCCACCAACCGCTGGCTTCCAAATTTCCTGAGCTTATCCCTCCGTCTTTGGTGCCAGGATTCACAAGGGAAGAGAGTCCCACCACACATTACTCACTAATTTCCTTTCACACCCACCACACATCTGCATTTGGGATAACAGGAAATTTTAATTAAGCTTTTAAAAACCCTCTAGCATGATGATTTCATTTCCAAAATAAATAAAAGCAAGATGGCATCTTCTCCTCTTGGGAAAAGAGAGAGCCCAGCAAGATTCTCCTCAAAGTACAGTTGGCGTTTCCCCTCCCCCCGCCTCCCACTCTGCACTCGAAACATCCCTTTCAGTTCTGCAGTGAGACTTATTGCTTATGAAATTGACAAGTGACAGCTCTGATTAAAGCCAGACACTGCATAAAGAGAGCGCTGCAAGGAAAACAGGGAGGCACCCTCGTGCTACTGAATGGTGCTCCACCTATTTGAACTTTGCCTCCTTTCGCCCCTGATGTTCCCTGCTTAAGAGGACCATGTTACCAACCTGTATAAGCACCATAGTGAGGAGGGCAAGTGTTCAATAAGCTTTGGTATGAACTGACTCTTGGCTGGGTTGATTTCATAGAGGCACATGCGGAAGGCCAGCTCTGGCTGGTGGAATGAGTAAGAGCTAAGCAAGGGTGGCAATGGAATCGAATAACCCCGCTGGTGCGCGCACACACAATTAGCTTTCTTGTCATGCTGTTTTTCATGTACCCATCCGTGAAACCACATATGAAAAAGATCCAATGGGATTTAAAATGAATAAAGTCCATATAAGATGCTGTAGTCAAATATGCCATCTAACTTTGATTGACCTGCCTTTATTAGGCAATTTCTGAAAGGCAGGAATGACTAGTTGGGTTGTTTTTTTTTTGCTCTTTTTGCAAGCCCTCTGGCAGCAGAGGGGGAACACCAGGACAAAAGATGGGATGCCCACTCCTGTTATGCACGCGCAAGCTACACATCTAATGCACATCACAGAGAGAGAGCCAGATTGACAGAGAGAAACACACACACAAATCCAGGGGCATATGCAGTCTGTTAAACACATACCACAAACGCACATGCAGATAACACACATACAGGGAGGCAGGCAGACACACAGGCCAAACATCACCTCCCTCCTACCACTCATCAGATGTTTGATCAGCCCGTTTGGCCAGAATAAAAGCTAATATGCATGCACACCACTTTCCCCATCCTTGTGCTTTACAGATGTTTTAGACTACAATTCCCATCATTCCCAGCAGTTGTCCATATTGGCCGGCACTGATGGGAGGTAGAGGCCAACAGCATCTGAGAGGCAGCAAGTTAGGGAAGGCTGGTGTACACGATTGGTGTTATATTCAAACATGTGTTCTTAAAGCCCGATTACCGCTTGGTTTATGAAAAAGCAGCTTTCAAAGAGGACAAGTTAGGCCACATCTAGTTTATTGAACATTGATTCTTGATTTGGTTGCAGGAAGGCTATTCGGCGTGGTGCCAAGCAATTGTTATCGCATACTTCCCAGCACTTTTTCTGGTCACTTCCCGTAACTCAAAAAGTTTGATGCAGGGGGAAGAAAGCAGGTTTGTTGCACAAGGGCCCCAAATACACTTTCATTGCACAACCTGAATTGTGGTGGAGAAGAGTGCTCTGAGGTGACTTGTGTGCCTGTGCAGTCTGCTGCTGCTGGTCAACTTCAAGGCCCCTGGTCTCCTTCCATGTTGTTTCCCTAAATGGGCGTTGGACCAGGGAACTGTTTCAAAGAGAGGACTACTCCAAAAATGAGTCCCTAACAACCCTTCCAATACAGGACTGTCTTACGGAAAGTAGGACACAAGGCCACCTTAACAGTCAGTCGTCACACACTGGAGACTGTAGGGAAACACAGCTATAGGTATGCTCAAGACCCAGTTCTTCCCTTTGTGGGAGAGAATTGTGGCCCATTGTAAATCTAAAATAATACGATAGCCTGGCACAGTTATTTCAGGTTATCCTCAATGAAAATGAGACCATATATTGGCCTTTGATTAAGAGGTCTTAATGAATTTGTTGACATTCATGTCCATCCCTCGAACGTGTGAATGGAAATATTTTGTGCAAAGTCCAAGCTGTGTTAGAGATGGTGGCTGCAATACACCCCCCCCCAACTGCACCTATTTTCTTCATTAAATAATACACATTTTTGCTCCATCTGAAGATTTGTCTCTTTTTTGCTCTTACTTTTCTAGCATCAAACACCATAAGTAGCATGATAATGTATCCCTGCAGGTGAAATTTCCCCCACTTAATCCATTTTCACAGCAGTCATCATTTTGGTTAGTTTATGATGGTGTAAAATGAGGCTTTGAGAGGGAAGGGGGACTTTGGTTTTTTTTGTTGTTGTTGTTTACTCTTGTAAAAAAATCAAGTTTTTGACAAAACAAAAAAGTTCACAATCCTACCCGGCAAACAAAGGAGTTATGGGCATTATGTGGCAACCTAATTTCCTTTGCAAATAATATGTCTGAATCATTTGGATACGTATGTTTTCAAAATGTGAGCAGGCACCCTCTGATTCCAGACATTTTGTGTGTTTTCAGCACCCTGTATACTGTGTAAATGTCGTTGGGACACAGAATGCTCACAACCTCATTACCGTTTCGACAGATGGCAAAATGTGTTCCTGGAGCCTGGATATGCTCTCAACTCCACAGGTGGGTTTGTTTTTACCTACACAAGAAGAAAGTGCTGGAGTTAAAGCTGATACCCACATCATCCCTAAAAGCCCAAACTTCACATCCTATACAAACTAAAACCTGTGGATGCACTTGAAAGAGTGCAGCTTATTTCCAGCAATAGGCTCCTCTAAGAGCCAAAGCCCATTTCCTCTGCCACAAATCATGTAATCACTGTAATGCGTTAATATGCAGGTCAATTTCAAGTGAAAATGAAATGATCCATTTTAAAGCACAGGTAATCATACGAGTCGCCTGTGGTGAATATCACACTTACTCTACTGCATTCTTTAACAAATATTGACTAGATAAAGGCAAGACTAGATTGTTGTGTGGCACTCAAGAAAAGTACAGCTTATTATCTGCATCCAGCGACTATGCTAAGCAAGGAGATCATCTCAAAAGTTTGACAAATATTTTTCTGCCCCTTTCGCTCCCCTGCTCTTGTGTTGCTGTAGTCATTGTTGGCTTTGGCACTAACTCTTACCTTTCTAGAAAACATTCTCCTCCAACCTGGTGCCCTGCAGATGTTTAGGACTGCACCTCCTATCCCAACTGGCTATGGCTAATGGAAGTTGTGGTCCACCTGACTGGAGAAGACTGGGAACAAAGAGCCATTGGCCCATTCAAAATCTAGAATAGTGATTCCCAAGCTGTGGCCTGTGGACCACCAGTGGTCCATGAACTTCCTTCAGGTGGTCCACAATGATCAGCTCTCTGTTGTCAATGAAAAATTTATTAAGAAAATAGTATTTTATTTCTGTAATATATTCAGAAACAACTCATTGGGGGAAATTCTATTTTGCTAGGAGAGCATGGAGCTGGTGTACAATAAATCCAAACCAGTGGCAGTTACTGGAATGGCTTTCCCAACTGGAGACGTCAATAACTTCGTAGTTGGAAGTGAAGAGGGCACTGTTTACACAGCTTGTCGTCATGGAAGGTATTTGTGTGTATGTGTGTGTGGTTGTTGTTTTTTACTAACTGCATTTAGCTCATAGTAGATATCTCTAGGTTGCCTAGGTTACAATAAGGGCCAAAACAGACATGATGAGGGAAGTGGCCATTGTGAATTTCATAGGAGAAGTGATTCTACCTTCTAGCCTTCTACTAGCTTTGTTTCCCTAATCAAAACTCCATACCTGAAGCACTATTAAGGGGGGCGGGGAAGGAATACAGATAGATCCTCAAGATTTGCAGCCTTTTCTGGTTTTGGATGTTTCCTAAGTGTACACCTCTCTCCTTATACAGTAAAGCGGGCATTGGTGAAATCTTTGAAGGCCACCAAGGTCCTGTGACAGGAATCAATTGCCACATGGCAGTGGGTCCGATTGACTTCTCCCATCTATTTGTGACATCATCATTTGACTGGACCGTCAAGCTGTGGACTACAAAGGTAAAAGATGGGGTTAGCAGTGCTGGTTTGGGTCTTCAACCTTAACTAATGAGTGGCTGGGGGTGGATTTCATCCTCTTTGGGGCTCTGGCCTAGACAGAGATGGAAACCACTCACTTCCTGCACATCAGATGAGTGGGGAGAGAGCGTCGGCTCCCATTCTCAACTGATGTACGTGGAGCAGGGGCCTGTGTGTGTGCCTGTATGTGTGTCCTGCACCCATGTGTGTCCTGTGTGTGTCCTGTATTTGTGTGTTTTGTGTGCATGCCTGTGAGAATGTGCATGTGGGGTGTAGGGTGGCCACACTCACTCTTGGCCATGCCCTCTACTAGCATTCATCTCTCTGAAGACTTGGCCAAGGGTGAATGCAGCCCAGAGGCCCCCAACATATTCCCGATATAAAAGAAAATGGCTCCTTAGATGGCTCATAGTTCTCAAGAATCAACCCTATACAAGGATGAGTATAGTATCTGCCCATCATATGCAATAATTAAGGCTAGCAGATGATAAAGGATCCCAATGGCCCAGTGTGACATCAACCAGATGGTCTCGGCATCATCCATCGTGCTGTGAAGAGAGGCTGAGAAATGCCGAAGGTCATTCACTGAAGCCAGGATTTGAATTCAGATTTTAACTGCATGTCCACACAAATCTGAATGAAAATGCAGCAGTGTCAAGAATTGCTTCAGATCTAAACTCTGCTTGATTCAGTGCCCGCTGCATTTCCCCCCCCCCCCATTGGCCTTTGCTTATTATAGCTGCGAAAAGCTTAGAGTGAACTCTGTTGAGCTTTTGGTACCTACTGAAAATGCACCCAGTTTTTGTGTGGGTGGGTTGCAAATTCCCAGTCCTTGAGAGGCTACTGTTTGTTTTGATATGCTTTGAATTACCTTGTTTTAATGTGTTTCTTAAGCTCTGCTTTTTGCTGCCATAGGATTTGCATGAAGGGATTATATATACACACCCACACACCATACTTTACTGTGCCTGCTAATATTGATGATAGAGCAGGGGAAAGGCCATTGATGTGTGTGTGTGTGTGTGTGTGTGTGTGTGTGTGTAAGTACAAATATGTGAAGGAGTGTGACAACTGCCTGGTGGAGACTGTTTGAAGCTGGCCTGAGGAACTTTACACAGGTTCTGACTTAAGCTGCTGTTCTCTGGGGAGCAGTGGATTTCTTCCTGTGCTCCTTTGTACATGGACCCATGTATTCCAGTTAACCCCAGTCTGATAAATAAGATTGAAACACACAAGCAAATATTAAGTGAAACAAAGAGGCTGTGGCAGGCTGTGGCTAATTTTCCCAGCAAGGGGAAGGCCTGCAGCAAATGTTGTGATGGTTGCCTGTTGCCCACCCCACATCTAAGGAGTCTTGAGTGTATCTCTGTGGGAAAACATGCAGCTAATTGTCGGATGTTTTGCTTGGTGTAATGCTAGGTAAAAATGGTCCTAGTCAGCTTCACGACCATTATGGGGAAGTGGTTTCCATGTGACTTGGTATATCTGGAAGGTTGGCGGGGGGTTTATAAGTTGCTGTGGTCAGATTATCTCCCTGCCTCTTACAGCATTCTTGACCACATCTACACAAAGTGTTTAAAGCACTAGATGGTTGGACAGTGTTCTCGAAACTACCAACATGAGTTTGACCAAACTCCAGGAGGCAGTGGAAGGCAGGAGTGCCTGGTGTGCTCTGGTCCATGGGGTCACGAAGAGTCAGACACAACTAAACAACAACAACAAAAATACTTTTCTAATAGTCATGGCTTCTCCCAAAGTATCATGGGAACTGGAGTTTGTTAAGGGCAGTGGGAGTTGTTAGGAGACCCCTACTCCTTTCGCAGAACTACAATTCCCAGAGTTCCCTGGGAGGACAAATTGATTGTTAAACCACTCAGCCAAACCTGATTTAAACTGCCTTCTTTCAAGAACCTCTAGGAATTTTATTTGTGAGGAATCCAATAATTTTCTGCTAGGACCCCATTCCTATATTGATGTTAATGAGGCATGAGATCACAGCACACCATGAAAGTAGAACCAGGATGCCGAAAAGTCAAGAGATATCCTGGTGGGATGAATCTGTTGAATCTTGTATCTATTTGGGTATTACTGCTTTGAACATGTAAATTGTTTTCTAAAGGCCACCTGCTCATTAAGCTATACTAGGGATTATTAACAAATGTTAATGTGCAGCAATGGTCGTGCTCCTTATCATGTTATCATGCAGAATTATATAATACCACATGAAGAAAAGCAGACTTGAGTCTCTTAGATTTTTTTATCAAAACACCCCATTATTCTGCCTTAAATAATCTTAGCTATGGCTTCAAAAGGAAAGTGTTGGCTTCTGAGAGTAGACTGTACAGGACTGAACAGGATTTCAGGTGCAACTCTCCCTGCTACTTTTGAGCCATTAACTTAAAAACATGTATGGCCTAAATAGCATGGTTGTATAGGAGAATATTCATGTTAGAGATGTCTTGGTAATTTTTCTTTGGGGACTCCCCATAAAATACCATTGAAAGAAACAACACCTTGTGGTTTGTTGTCAGCATGGTTCAGACAAACGAGGAGTTAGTATTCTGTTCAAATGCAGCCATGCCACTCTGTTATAGGCAGCCCCCCCTAAAATAACTCCATATATGCAATTGTACCAAAAGTATACATTTGCATGGATTGTTATATTGGCCTCAGCTTCTTACTTTTAAGGAATAATTTTTTGACTGACATTTTCACTGAAAATGAGTAACGAGAAACATTTTTGCACTTTCTAAAAAGGCCAGCCGAGAGTAAGGATGGAGAACAAGAAGCCAATATTAAGTGAAACAAGAGGCCCTCTCAAAAGAGAGGGGCCCAAAGGAGAGCAAACAAGGGAGAACAATTAATATTGTACTAAGTGACTGCAGGGGAAAGAAACAGATTAGAACCAAACTGCAGCTCATACTAAAGGCATCTTTGCAGTGGCTCCAATGTGGCTTTGCTGCCTAAAGTATCAGCTTCAGAAGAGGGATTTTCCTCAGGACTGCAGCAAGGGAGGAAGGGGTTGAATTCCCTATCCATGCCTGCTATGATTCTCATAATTATCACATACACACGTGCAACTTGCCTTTTTAAAAAAACCTTGCACATTAAATGCAAAGAATCATGTCATGTCATGTCTAGTTTGGGACTTGGATGGTGTCAGCTCACCCAGAAGCATATAATAGTCCAATAGTCCACTGGAGAGCCAGTGTGGTGTAGTGGTTAAGAGTGGTAGTCTCGTAATCTGGTGAACCGGGTTCGCATCTCCGCTCCTCCACATGCAGCTGCTGGGTAACCTTGGGCTAGTCACGCTACTCTGAAGTCTCTCAGCCCCACTCACCTCACAGAGTGTTTGTTGTGGGGGAGGAAGGGAAAGGAGAATGTTAGCCGCTTTGAGACTCATTAGGGTAGTGATAAAGTGGGATATCAAATCCAAACTCCTCCTCCTCCTCCTCCTCCTCCTCCTCCTCTTCTTCTTCTATGATTTCACATTTTTATTCTCCTTCCCTCTTTCGCTATAGATTGCCATAACTTTCCTCTCTATTTAATGCATGACATACTTTGTGTACGACCCCCCCACCCTCCTGTGTCTGCAATTTCTTTAAACTTTCTGGGGAGAAGAGGGAAGGCATGGACTCTTTTCTGTGCGGTTTCTCCTACATGGTCAGGTATGGTGGCATTGGTGGGAAGCTGTGCCTTTAATCTTTTTCTTTCCCCTCCAGCCAAATTCCTCTGCTTCCCCCTTGCACCACCTTATCCTCTTGCAGTCCTGCAGCGAGAGCACTGTGCTACATTCTTCTCATGTGTCCTTCCTCTTAATCTGTCTCATCTCCCTCCCCCATTTCTCAAGTCTGTCTGTTGTGTGGTCCGTAGGATCATTGGAAGCTGTCTTATACTGAGTCAGGTCATTGGCCCATTTAGCTCAGCATCGTCTACACTGGCTGGCAGCAGCTCTCAGGCAGGGATCTCTCCCAGCCCTACTTGGTGTGTTCAGTGTGGTGTAGTGGTTAAGAGTGGTAGTCTTGTAATCTGGGGAACCGGGTTCGCTTCCCCGCTCCTCCACATGCAGCTGTTGGGTGACCTTGGGCTAGTCACACTTCTCTGAAGTCTCTCAGCCCCACTCATCCTACAGAGTGTTTGTTGTGGGGGTGGAAGGGAAAGGAAGGTGTTAGCTGCTTTGAGACTCCTTAGGGTAGTGATAAAGCGGGATATCAAATCCAAACTCTTCTTCTTCTGGATTGATCCTGGGACCTTCTGCATGCAAGGCAATTGCTCTGCCACTGAACCATGACCTTTCCCTGAAATTTAACAATTGGGGGAATTGTTAAAATGAAAGCTCACTTGACATATAAACGGTGATTATCCTGAAACAGCTCAGGATCCTCTTGCTAAGCAATTGGAAGTTCCATCTGGTGGAGATTGCCAGAGATTTTCCTCTCCCATGAAAGCTTAGCTGCCCTGCTCTGGTCATTCATAAATATGCCCACACTCTCCATGCCCCTTTACAGAATGTCTAATGTGCCCATTTTGGCAGCATTAAGTAGTTTACGCTAGGGGCTTGTCCATACAGGAACAGAGTGTGGATTTACACCAGCTTGTCTCCCCATTAATGCTAGGGCAGCCACATAATTACCTCCCTGTTGTTATCTCAGACCTCCCCCCCCCCCCCCTTTTAAACGAAGTGTGTTTTTAATTCTTGGAAAGTCCAAATTTGGTGGGGGCATGCATTTAAAGTGGAAAAGGCCTGGGACAACTCTACGATGGGGTCCACATTTTTGTTCTGGTGTGTTCGAGTCCTGGGTCAATTTCTTTCTGTATTGTACCACAAAACAATACTGGCCATATAACAGAGGTGCAGATGTAATCATGCAATGCTCTTTAAAATGTAAGCGTGTTAAGTGATTTTAAAAATTATTTTATCAGTGTGGCCCTGCTGAATTAATGTTTATATTATATTAATATCATATATTAGTATCGTATCGTATGTTATTGTAAGGTCCCCCATCTCTGAGTACCAAGAGACAGCAGGGCTGCCTGTGCTTATCAGTTTCCTTGGAATGAAGGTCAATGGAGGCTGTGGTATCCTTAGGTTATGCGGTTCTATTTATACAACCTGACCATAGGATGGAGGTGCTCACTGCATTAAGACTCCAAATTTTATTGCCTCCCCCTTAGGTTTCCAGAAAAGTCCCAAGCCATGCTCTGGGTACAGTATAGGGCAAGACAAGCCTCTGTGTCTTCAGCTTCCAGCATCAGCCAAAACTCTATCTCACACCCCGCCCCCGCCCCTTGGCCCCCTGTTCTCCATCCTAGGATGGCATGGCGTCCAGCCAGGTAAGGTAGTAAAAGGTCCACCCATTTCTCTTTATGGCAACATGTCTTTGGACACATATGTGGCAGTCCAGCTGACTAGCTAAGGCAACCTGTCTGACTTAGTTCAGTGACCTCTTCTACTAGATTCTAAACCTTGCTGCATCAAGGATCACAAGCCTGGAAGGGACCAATGAATATCATCCAGACTGACCCCGCCCCCCTTTAAACCTATAACAATATTATTGTTGTGGTAAAGATTTTTCTATTGCTATAGAACAGAAGTTCTTATTTTGCTTGGCCAGACCTTCAACAGTGTCCTTAATAGAAAGCCATGGCATACGTTGTAGCATAAATAAATACCCTTTCAGTTAGCAAGGAAAAAACCTCTAAATGAAAATTAACAAACGTGGATAAAAGAGTTCACTCCCTCTGCACTCAAGTCACATTAAATTTCACTGTCTTCAGAGCAGGAAGCAGTTTATAGCATCGTATTTGCAAACACACCCAAGACTCATCTAGACTGTATCAGCCACATGAAGTAAGGAAGTAAGACAAAAGTGGCATAAAGAATTTTCTTCTGCCTTGGCTAGAGAAACCACATGGCCAGACCTCAGGGAGACTACTGGTATGAACGTGGGTGGCATGATCTGGTTTTTAAGTTATATACAATTTAGGAAACAAACTTATTCCCCCTTGCTGAGTGAACATTACAGAACTAGGGGATGAACAAGGCTTTCTTGTGGATCTCAAATGAATCTACCCTAAAAGCCCAGCCACTGAAACATTCCTTTCCCAGTCCCCTTATTTGTTTTATTGCATTTCAAATTGCAGTAGCAAAAAAGGCATTTCTTTACTTATCTAATTTAGTAGTTTCACTGTTTCAAAGTCCTTGCAGTTAGACTTGTGGTCCTACCTGGTCCGTACCAGCCCACAGGAGCCAATGTGGGTTTTAACCTAGGATGTGCAGCCTAGATGGCCGCTTCACTGCTTTGAGCACAGGGGATGCATTGAGCAGGGAAAGAGTTATCAGCCTTTTCTGGGATATAGGGAACTGATTATACCATTGATCCATCTAGTTCTGCATTCTCTCTACACCAACTGGCAGCAAGTCTCTAATGTAGAGTTTCCCAAACTTGGGTCTTCAGCTGTTTTTGGACTACAGTTCCCAATCACCCCTGACCACCAGTCCTGCTAGTTAGGCATGGTGGCAGTTGCAGTCCAAAAACAGCTGGGGACCCAAGTATGGGAAACTCTGGTGTAATGTTTCAGACAGGAAACCTTCTAGCCTGACTTGGAGTTGCACCTGGGACCTGCGGCTTACGAGGCATGTGCTGTATCATTGAACTATGATCATCTCGGGCATTTCCAGAAGGCCCACATGCATGGCACTGAACTCAGCCAGGAGCACGATAGGAGCTATTCTCTGTGCATCACCCTAATCCAATTTGTAAACTCACTCACTTAATCGCCTGTGCTGAGTAAGAATCCTCTCCAGGTGACCTAGTAAAGGTAAAGGGACCCCTGACCATTAGGTCCAGTCGTGACCGACTCTGAGGTTGCGGCGCTCATCTCGCTTTATTGGCTGAGGGAGCCGGCGTACAGCTTCTGGGTCATGTGGCCAGCATGACTAAGCCGCTTCTGGCGAACCAAAGCAGCGCACGGAAACACCGTTTACCTTCCCACCGGAGCTGTACCTATTTATCTATTTGCACTTTGTGCTTTCGAACTGCTAGGTTGGCAGGAGCAGGGACCGAGCAAAGGGAGCTCACCCCGTCGTGGGGATTCGAACCGCCGACCTTCTGATCGGCAAGTCCTAGGCTCTGTGGTTTAACCCACAGTGCCACCTGCGTCCCACACCAGGTGACCTGACAGAGAAGCAAAAGCCGGTTCTCTCTTCATCCTTATAAGGCCACAAGTGTCTAACAGAAGAAATATAGTAAACATGTTTGAGGGTTAGTAATGGGGGGCGGGGGCAGGAGGACTAGATTTGCAAGGCTTCCCTACTTGGTAATCCTAAAACCAGATATATTCTGAAAATATGTCTACTTCTGAATATTTTGTGTCCTACAGATGAACAATTAAAAGCGTCCTAGTCATTACAGTAAACTACATGGTCTAGCAGTAGATCCGTCAGTAAGTAGCATTCTGGCTTACTCGGGGATCTGCCTGTCTGTTGTACGAGCTCAGCATTTTGAGTTTTGTCCAGAAGCAAAGCAATGAATGAATTTTCTTCAGAGCTCAATTTTGTTGTCAGAAAGCCAAACTGACTCAGAGGAATGGGTGGAGCTGCTTGTTCAGACAGGATTTTTACTTTTTGCCCTTTACCTCTGGAGCCAGAGGTCTGGCTCCCATCCAGCTGTATGAGGAGAAGATTATGGTCTTTCTCTAGGTAATTTGAAGGAGCAAAACCAAAGTGAAGTCAGGTGATCAAAAGCCGGCACTGAGTTTTTCCACAATGTTTCTCTTGATTTTGCTTATCTATTCCACTGTAACCACACGGTCCTGTCCCCCCTTCTTTTTAAAGACTTCATGAGCAGTTTCTTGTATGCACAAAATTGCAGATCTGTTCATGTAGGATGAACTATCAGTGGCTCTCAACTCTGAGGTTTTGCGGACCTCTCAAAAATTGCCGGGAACCACTTAATAAACTTTATTTCTTCTACTGTGACAATACCATCAGAACCAGCACAGCATTATAAAAATCACAGGTCGGGCTACTGGCATGGATCCCTTTAACTGGGAAAAATATATATCACGAAACTCATAGGTCCTAGTCTATGGCCTTGATAGTCTCTTCAATAAATATGGCCCTAGTCAAAACACCCTCAGTCTCCATTACAAGAAAAGAAATAAATGCAAGGCCAGCTACAGCATAGCTGTCAACTTTTCCCTTTTCTTGTGAGGAATCCTATTCAGAATAAGGGAATTTCCCTTTTTAAAAAAAGGGAAGCAGTGACAGCTATGAGCTACAGAAGTTCTTGACTGTACCACCTTATGAAGCCAACATGGGGGAGATGTTTTGTGAACATTTTTGGCCAGAGAATTCACCATCTGTCCTCAGTGATTCCATGTGCTCATTGGGGAGAGTCTTGAAACTATTCATGGGGGTGAGGGGTGCAGAAGCGTTAGGTGCTGAAGCAAATGGATCAACAATCCTTTGCTTCAAGCCAATTATGCTTAGTTTGCTAAGGATATGTATGCAGATCCTGGACCTTAAGTTTGGATGCCATGGATTGAACTTGAGGCCTTCTGCATTTAAAGCAACTGCTTGACTGAGCTTTGGCCTCTCCCCATCTGAATGGCTACTGAAATAATTGAAGTGAGGGCTGATGCCATCCACTTGCGTGGTTTCTCTTTGCTCAGAGAGCCCTTTTATACATGCTTTGCTGTAGTTAATCGGTCCTAACAGTGCAAATGGGAGCTGGACCAGGGCAAAAGTCTTCCCATGCTATGTTGGTGGGAAATGAAACTGCTTGCAGTCTGGCAATGGGATGCCCTATAGTTTAACATTTGCACTTCTCTCAGTTTTGCAATGCAGTTCTCCAACCCACAAATGTGCACAAAAATGCAGACATTAAGAGAAAGTGTGCATAGGCTTCCGGTCCCACCTGCCTTAATGGAGGCATTCCCCACGACGGCGGAGGATTGTCGGCGAACAAAAAACAAGGATGGCAGAGGGTAAATCATCCTTACAAATTCCCTCCAGGGAATGGGCTTTGCTCGCAGTCCGTCTTAGTACCTGGTTCTCACTCCGGCATGGAATGTGGAAGGCAGGGAGGCGCTGAGTACAAAAGCACTTCAGCTGGCAAAAACCCTCCTACTTCGCCATTAAGAAGCAGAGGTTATCCATTTACAGTGGTGCCCCACAAGACGAATGCCTCGCAAGACGAAAAACTCGCTAGACGAAAGAGTTTTCCGTTTTTTGAGTCGTTCCGCAAGTCGAATTTCCCTATGGGCTTGCTTCGCAAGACGAAACGTCTTGCGAGTTCTTGCGAGTTTGTTTCCTTTTTCTTAAAGCCGCTAAGCTGTTAATAGCCACTTAGCTGCTAAGCCGTTAATAGCCGCTAAGCCGTTAATAGCTGCTAAGCCGCTAATAGCCGTGCTTCGCAAGACGAAAAAACCGCAAGACGAAGAGACTCGTGGAACGGATTAATTTTGTCTGTACCACCACTGTACGGTAGTTGGATTTATAGTTGATTTTAAAGTACCAGCGCATTATGGAAAAGGGTTGCAACAACATACTGCGGAACATATCAGCTACAGGGATCAAGGGTTTGAACTGAGATGAGATTTTCTTTAGTGTGGGAATCGTTTCGGGAGAGGGAAACCCACGGTTTGTTTATTCTAAGCTTCTTTTATATATTTATGATTTGGCAATCCTCTCCAGAATACAAGATAAAAATATATTTACAAGTGAGGAAGGGACATTGGAGTAATATTGATATTAACAAGCAAAAATGGAAACTGTGTGTGATCTGAAATGAAGAAGGGGGGGGGGGGACTCAAGTATGACTGTGTTGGAAAGACAGTAATTCCCCTCAGCTCCATTTAAAAACAACAGACAAGGAAAAACAGACTGAGATTTAAGATAAAGTTTAGTTGGGCCATAAATCTCTTGCTGGAAGGAAAAGAATTTGGGGGCTGTGATAAGAACGCTGCAGAGATTCTGGAAGCTGGAAAAGGAGTATTAAATCTTCAGTGCTGAGAAAACTGCCCACCTTTTCCTAGGCGAAAATGGCGAAGATCTGTGACATGTTTTACTAGTGAGACAGAATGGTTTCTAGCAGACTGTCGCCTGTTCCGAGACATAGAAACAAGGACTGAGAGATAAGACTTCTGAGAAACTTTTGAGATTCAGTTCCGCCCCAAATCATGATGGGAGAAAACAACAACTGGGAAGTGAAAGACACAACACCATATATGGACAGAAGGAATCTCCAGTTTTCACACGCAGAACAGAATAAAGATAATAGTGGGAGTTCCACACCTGAAGCATTATAAATTTATATATTATAACATCACAAATGGAAATCATTAATTATGTAGCTGTTGACTAAGGGATGATTATTATAACTGAAATGTAACTGGTATTAATTAAGATTATGCAACACAGTGATATAAGATCGAAAATGCACCTGTTCCACCATGCAGGGAGCCATTTTAACTGAAATGTATTATTAGGAAGTTGAATGGCATTCTGATAATTGTATAATTTGGGAATTAATTGTTATTGTTATAATTTAGCTATTATTGGGGGGTATATTGGAAAACAAATTTTTTAAATTTACAAAAAAAGGTGTGCATAAAAATGTATATCTTAATGACAGTAACACAAAAATGAATGCTATTGTAGGGAATTGCTTGCGAAATTATGTATGCTAGACAAAATTGCTCCCAAAAATTGGTATATTAGAAGAAATGCACAATAAATGCTGACAATTTTTGTGCAGACTTAATATATATATATATATATATATATATATATATATATATATATCTGCAAACTGAACTCAAGTCTGGGAAAAAAAGAAGTGGTGAAAAAATGACATTGACCGATTCATCTCTACTTCCAAATGGTGACTTAGGTAGCGAGAAAAGCTCATGAAAATTCAACACAGAATTAATGTGTGAGTGAAATATAAGTAGGTTTACTCAGTTCTGATAAGCCATAGTCGCCAAGTTTGCTGCTGATATACATTTGTGGAAATGCTGCTTTAGACAAAGAAAGCTGGGAATCAAGCAGAGGATTTAGCCTTCAGTTGTAATTGTGAAACCACTTATTCTACAGAAGTCCCTTTGAAGTTAATGGGCTCTCCTGCAGATGGTGGCTGGAGGCTTGCAGACAGATTCTGGAGGCTTGCAGCAGCTCATCTGCCTGCAGTGCTGGCACAATGCCTCTCCACTCTCCGTGCTACCCCACGGTTGGTGATGTTGATCTGACACATCAGGTAACAGGCTTGATATTAAGCAGGGGTGGTTTTTTTGTTTTTTGTTTTGCTGACACTGCAAGTTTTCAGCTTATTTGTTCCTTGCTCAGTTTGTATATATTCCCCTTTCTCCAGTTTGAAGAACCTGAGTCAGATTATATCACAGACAAGCAAAACATAACAATGTGCAGATGACGGTCAAAATGAGCATATTCTGCATATATAAATACTAACAGGATCACAGCACCATTAAAAAAAGAGAGATTAGCCAGCTCCATATGCTTTTCTCAATCGAGTTGTTTTCTCCATTCTCCAAAGGGATTCCAACAAAGCCTCTCTAGGAAGCAAACTCCATCATCAGGGTTCTACCACCAGGAAAACCTAGCTCTGTGTGTCACCGTCAGTCTAGTGCAGGCATCCCCAAACTCGGCCCTCCAGATGTTTTGGGACTACAATTCCCACCATCCCTGACCACTGGTCCTGTTAGCTAGGGGTTATGAGAGTTGTAGGCCCAAAACATCTGGAGGGCCGAGTTTGGGGATGCCTGGTCTAGTGCATGGCTGAATAACCTTTGGCCTTCCTGATGTTGCTGGACTACAGCTCTTACAATTCCCGATCATAAGCTATGTTGCTGGGCCACAGCTTCCCCAGCCTTTGTCTAGCTTTTCACACAGAAGACCTAAAAAGGTGGTTTGGTTCATATGTGGTGTTCTCACAAGAAACCAATTTCAGGCCCAAGATAAAACGTTTCGAGAAGGTGTGGGCATGTAGCCCTTGGCGTAATTTCCAAAGCTGACTGCGACGGATCAGTCTAGACAACTCTGGCAAGAGCAGTCTCATTCTCCTTTCGTAGGAAGCGAGAGGGAGAAAGAAGGTGGTGGCGGGAAGCAGTGCTATTTTTCTAGAAAAAGAGGTGCCACAACTCACCCTTTTTCTCTAATAATGGAAATGGCTCCCACCTGAAAGGTGCCAGAATTCAGTTCCGGCGAGTTCCAACTGGAAAAAGCCCTGTTTAGGAAGACAGTGCAAATGGGCTTGGGGGGGGGGGAGGTCTGCTTTTGGCATTGGGGGGGAGGTCTGCTTTTGGCATTGGTCTTGCCCACAGCTGGCTTGGGCTCTTCCCCTTGGTGGGCCCACCCCACTGGCAGATTACCTCAGAAGGAAAAAGGATTGCCCACCCCTCTTTTGGAGGCTTACCAAAAGTAAGCAAAACTTAACCATGAGGCTGGTAGCAGTTATGCTTGGTCTCTAGGTTATTCACTCCTTCAAAATCATCATCTGTGAACTTCCCCTCCTGTCTAGAACTTTGACCCTCAACAGGCAAATTAACTACAAACCCCATAATTTGGACTCTCCTCCAAACCTGTACCAAAGTTTTGCCGTTATTTTACAGTGTTTTGCAGAGAAACCTCCACGTTTTGTAGCGCTCCACAAACTGATTAATTGATACATCAAACACAAGGTTCGTGCTTAACTACAAGCCCCAAAATTTGGGATCCTCTGCAAACAACGGGACCACCATCAACCATTCTCAGCTGTAAGCAAGGCTTCCTTTCATACTGGAATCAGCTTTGCCTATAGTCCCTGAGGGGACATAGATCAGAGCCCCCCAGTAACATCCTCTCACCAAACCTTTGAAACAACCTATTTTCCCCTGGCTGTCAGCAAATGTTAAATATTCTGTTATGTCAGAGTGAGGAAATGTACTGGGGATCTTACATATGCAGGGATGTCTTGGATAATAAATCACTTTTGAGTCTATATGACTGATGACCCATGAAATCTCCACGGGCCTTCTAGTTTTAACAGTCACAAACACTAATCTTGGCTGTCGGAGGAAACTAGTGTATTCTATTGAGCCATAGTAAACTTTCCACTCAAAAGCATGGTAGTTACCAAATGGTTCTTGAAAAGAGCTTGCTGAGAAGCAATAGTGATTCCTTGGCTCTCTTTCTGACATGGATCTGGGCCCCCTTTTGGTGCTATTTCTCCTAATACACAAATAAACACCAGGGCTGTTCATGTTCCATATTTATTTTAATGCCTTGTCTGCTTACTAGTGTACGGACATCACGCAGTGCTGTGCCACAATGTTGAAGTTCTTTGGAGCTATGTCTAGTTGTCTTGCACTCCAGCTTTTTGTACTGACTCTTATTGTATGTATGCATAATGATGGATGCATCAACTTGGGGTTAAAAGATTCTGAACATGCGCAGAGTGTTTTCCTCCAACTGTTGAAAAAGAGCAAAGCCTGCAGGCCCTAGGCAGTCCTGAGCCATGGCTTTTCTTCTTTTAGAACCAAAGCATTCTTAGCCATCTTGTTGGCCTCATCCATTGGGCTCTCCTTACATCCTTAGCTGCAGGAGTATTCAGTTATCAAGGAAGCAAAAGGAGAGACAAGAGTTAATGCACAGTAAGAATTGCAGCACCGGCCCATGTGAGTCACAACTCAACAGATTTTATAAAACCGCTAAGGAGATTAACTCAATAACCAGTTTACCTGTCAGCATCAAGTCCTCCCCCCTCCCAAAATACCCCTAACACATCTTCAAAAAACTGCTGCCTGACAGACTGACGCTTTCCAGAGTCAGGTGGTGTCTGGCTTGAGGAATTCACTGTGTTTCCCCCCTTCTCTCTCGGTGTTAAGCATTTTCATAGGTGAGGTTTAAGCCATTTATCACTTATCACATTCCTATGCCTTCCTTAAGGAGTTCAGAATGGGATCCATTTTATTCTATTGCCATTTTGCCCTCGCAACATCCTGGGAGGCAGGCAGGCTGAAAAAGAGTTAATGACCCCCAGGTCAGGCAGTGAGCTTCACAGCTGAATGGAAATTTGAACCCAGGGCTCTCGTTCAAGCCCAATACTTTATCCACTATACCGAACCTGCTCTTCTTATCCATCTTGCATGGTTGTCAGATGCACATTAAATGTGTATATTTACCACTTGTATACTGCATTGGTGTTTGGATAGCTCAGTCGGTAGAGCTTGAGACTCTTAATCTTAGGGTCGTGGGTTCAAGCCAAAAGATTTCTGCATTGCAGGGGGTAGGACTACAGTAGATTACTCTTGTGGTCCCTTCCACCTCTATGATTCCAACTGATGGGAATGATTAGTGGAGCATCTGCTTTGCTTGCAGAAGGTCCCAGGTTCAATCTTTGGCATTCTAGGTATGGATTTGAGGGACCCCTGCCTGCAACCCCGGAGACCCACTGATAATCAGCATAGTCAGGTCAACATTCTGATTCAGCATATGGCATCTTCCTACCTTCTTCCACTGTTCCTCTAGGCTGCGTCCCATGTCTGCATCATGCTCTGACTTAAGGTGGATCATATTAACATTACCACTGCCATTTTCTTTTTGCTCTTGCTGTGAAGGGTTTTAAAAAAGGAAGGAAGGAACTAAAGGGGAAGAGAGATAGGATACGGTAAATAACTAAAAGGAGCTTCTGTGTAATAGATGAAGCTTAAAGGTGAGTCCTGGCTCTAAGAAGGTTGCATATTAAAGCAAAGAACTAGTATTAGAGGCATACTGGACTGGAGGTAGTACACAATCATCATGGCTAATAGACACTTTTAAAACCATCCAGTTTGATGGGCATCACTACATGTTTTGGCAGAAAATCCCATAGTTTAACTTGGCACTGGGCAAAATAGTGATTCCTTTTGTCTGCCTTGCATCTTCATTGGATGAGTCCAGGCTTTAGCATTATGAGAAAGGGAGAAAAACATCTCTCCAGCCAACTTTGCCTGCTTTGGTTTTCCCCCTTAAGATTTCTTTATACTACTACTATTCCCCATAAGCACTGTGATCGTAGTGTTGTTGTGAGAAGGCTGAAATGGGCACCAGGAGAAACCACTGCTTGGGGCTCCTTGAAGACAGACATGCTTCATTTCTTGATGATGAAATGCACAACACAGTGTGTGGCTTAACCAACTTTCTTGCGTTATCTGCTCTGCGCATAGAATATTTTCCTGCTTTCCAGTTGTGGCACAGGTTGTGTTGATCTGTGGTGTTATGCTTATCATGTGTGGATGGTATTGATTGGTGCTGGGGAACTTGCAAGTACATACAATTGTTGGATGGGGTGGATAAAGAAAAATGTATGTGTGGGGGGTGGTTTAGCTGTTCTGTAAGACTTATTTTATTTCTATTGTGCACATAAAAAGCAGTTCTTCCTAACAGACTAGACCCAGAAAAGACTGTTGACACTCATAGTTCGGAATAAGTCCTGCCAGTTAGAGTCAGGTTCTTTTCATCACTGAAACATGGCCTGAATGTGCATATATACAAACAACTAAGCATATACAGATTTTATGCCTATTAGAACAATGTGCCAGCTTGCCAGGTCTTTTTATGTACCAGCAGCTGCCCAGACACTGACACTTACTTCTGAGTAAGCATGCCTAGGATTGCACAGTAAACCTCCTGCGCCAGTGACCCAAGTTCTTTTTCATTGGTTCCTTCCTATGAACGCAGCTATGATGCCCTGACTTTAAAAGAAACCACAAAGCCTAATCATCATGTTATCTCCAGACTTAGTCTGCTCTTGGAACCCTTCCCTTTTTTCCCCCTTTTTATTCTCCTCTTGTAATAGCTTCCACATGCTCATGCAAAAGCATGGCACATTTTTTAAATCCTTGGCATAGAAATCAATTAAGCAAAGCGGCCGGGACTTCACAGCACCACTGCAGCAGGAGAAGCGATTTGGAAACGCGGCGATCTTACTTTGCAAATTGTGACCCGATCTTGAGCTCAAACCCACAAAGGAGAGGAACGAACCAAAACACAAAGTAACACTTTGTGTGGAATGGAGATGATAATGGGGTTCTCTTTTGAGGAGAGCCCATGTCGAAAAGGAAGGTGTATGTCCTCTTCAAAAATGGCAAATAATCACGTTAGTCTGTTTCTGTTGTTGTCCAGGAGGCAGATCCAAAAGCAACAGTACAGCCAATGAAAATGTCACAAAATAGTGAGCAAGCTTTTGAGTTACCTATGGATGGATGCTACCCAAGTGAATGAGTGGTGAGATGAGAGAGAGAGAAAAGAAATGTTCCTGGGCATTATGAAGAAAGCCCTGGGCTGCCACACCAACGCCATATATTTAAAAGACACCTACACCACTTTAAAAGCCATGGCATCCCCCCCCCCCCAAATCCTGGGAACTGCAGTTTGCTTTGGATGCTGGGATTTGTAGCTCTGTGTGTGGGGGCGGTCCTGCTCTCAGCACCATTAACAAACTACTGTTCCCAGAATTCTTTGGGTGAAGCCATGACTGTTCAGGTGGTGTGGATGTGACCTGCCTACATTTGGTGAGATAGTCTGGTGCATAAGAGTACAAACTAAAGCTGTGGTCCCAGGAATACCTCCGAGGGAGTAGAGGTAGCATTCAGCTAACTCAGAGTGCATGGAAATGAATGAACATGGTTAAGTTCTGGATAACTTGAAAACTTGCTCATGCTTTTGTGACATTTTACTTGGCCTAATAAAGTTTTTTTAAAAAATAAAAAAGGATTACTTTTTATTATTTATTTATTTATCCAGCTATAAATTGGACACGGGTGGCGCTGTGGATTAAACCACAGAGCCTAGGGCTTGCCGATCAGAAGGTCGGCGGTTGGAATACCCGTGATGCGGTGAGCTCCCGTTGCTCGGTCCCTGCTCCTGCCAACCTAGCAGTTCAAAAGCACTAGTAGAGAAATAGGCACTGCTCCTGCAGGAAGGTAAACGGTGTTTCCGTGCACTGCTCTGGTTCGCCAGAAGCGGCTTAGTCATGCTGGCCACATGACCCAGAAGCTGTATGCCGGCTCCCTCGTCCAGTAAAGCGAGATGAGTGCCGCAACCCTAGAGTTGGCTGCGAGTGGACCTAATGGTCAGGGGTCCCTTTACCTTTACTAGCTATAAATACAAAATCATAAGATATTGGTATATATTAGCAATGCATGTGAATTATTGTTCTAGTTAATAAATACATTTTAAGCCATAGCTAGAACATTAAGAGTATGACTTTTTAAATAAAAAAAAATGAATTTTATAAATTATTCATTTAGTTAAAAATACATATAGACTGCCCCTCATACAAAATCCCAGTCTGGTGTACAACAAGATTTACAAAAGAGATAAAATACTATTAAAAACAGTACAGGATGATCATAAAAATGACATACGGTTCTCCAGCCGTAACTAGATTTTTTCCAGACATAACTTTCAACATGTGCTATATAATACTGAAACCGCTATAGAATAGAAAAGCGAACTCTGTTATAACTATGAACAAAGCTTTTTGATCCGACGTGTATTCCTGCTATGTCTCTCCCAATAACGAATATGGGATTAATGAGTCCTGCACTTCGTTATTTATTGGAACAACAAAGTGGCCTAATAAAGGTATTTCTAAAAGTTTTTGTCTTGCAGACCAACATTGCTACATTTGCTTTTTGCATAAACCAAAACATAACGTGCTCTTTGGATATTGTAGAGCAGCCTTCATCAGCCAGATGTTTTGGACTACAATACCTATGAGTCCCAAGTTGAACGTTGTCATCCACAACATCTGGAGAGCACCGGGCTGGTGACAGCTGTTGCAGAGAGAGCAGCCAGATTACTTTACCTTAACTGAAGCCAAGAGAGGCAACTCTGAAGAGCATGCCTTGAAGTCTGGGATCAACCTTCAGCACCATTCCTTGTGTCTGCATCTTGACAGGCAGGTGCTCCCTTCCTGTTGCCTGAAAGCTGCAGCCTGGCCCCCAACAAACAGTGCTGTTGTAAAGTTTAAGGGCACATCTACACCACAGATTGAATGTGGTATGAAAGATGTTCCATTTCCTCAAGAAACCCCAGGGAAATACAGTCTGGGGCAGGTTGGGCAGAGAAGCGACCTCTGTCAGAGAATCTCAACATCCTCACCAAACTACCAAAGAATTCTTTGCGGAAAGCCAGTGTTGTGAAACTGGTATAAAATGGATGCAAATGTGTAGGCCATGGGCAACTGCAGATTTGAACCAGGTGAAAACTGGTTGATTTCCATGGATTCTCTCAAAATATTCTGGAGGCTGTTTGTTCTGGATACGGACAGTTGTTTGTTAAGAGATCTCAGCTGCCTCGCAGAACTATTCCTGGGATGAGAATAATTGGAAGGATAACAACATGAAGATTTAAAGGAACTATTGGAAACTCAAGGCAGTAGAAACATAAGATGATTGGACTCCACTGAACTTGAAGCATGGGAAGCCCTGACAAAAATTTATAATTTGGCAAAATATTTGGACTATATGATATGTATTTGTATAATTTGGAATATTTAATGTGATCTGATTGGATTGTTAAAATGAAAAACTTAATAAAAAATATTTTTTTAAAAAGAGAAAAATTCCAATGTAAAGTAGTTTTAAAATGGTAGCAGTAACTCCACAAGCATAAAGGCTCTTTTCCCTGACTGGGTTCAAATTTGATTTCTGCTGGGTGGCTCCCCGCTGGGTGAGGGACCTCTGATCAGGTGGCTCTTATGAGTTGGAGACACGGTTGCGAGATGCACCTTTGTGGAGAGCCTGCTTCCGCCATTCCAAGAGTGTGAAATACCTCTTTCATGAAACAAGCAAAGCTGATAGATTTCATTGTAGCTTTTAAGCAGCTAAATGCTAGTTAAAACCTGTAAACATGTCCACATGCCTTCCTCTAAGCAGCGAGGTTCTTAACGTGTGGCGCCTCCTGGATTAAGGAAGATCCTTCATGCAGCTACGCCGGGGAACCAGCCGGGACTTTAGCCCTAGATACAGTTATACTGTATCTATATACCCAAGCTATTCTTTATGATGGAAAGGAGGTGGGTGCCGCAATCGGGGGTTGATCAAGGAGCTGGTGGAAACCTAAACATGATTAACATGCGGCGTATGTGTTTGTGACTTTGCCAAACCTTTACCGGGTCTAAGGCCAGTTTTGTGAATTTCTGTGCACATATGCAGTACTTGCATGCAGTAGAAATCAATGATCAGTGTTGGTTTTTACCAGGGTTAGTGGGCCTCCAGATTATGTTGGACTCCTTCTCTCAGCGGATGCAGCCACCATAAACAATGGTCAGGGAGGGAGGATGGGAGCTGCAGTCCATCAACATCTGGAGGGCCAAAGTTTCCCCATCCCTAGTTAAAACCAAGTCCTCTTAAATGCTACTTCTCCTGAGATGTTTTGTGGGGACGCGGGTGGTGCTGTGGGTTAAACCATAGAGCCTAGGACTTGCCGATCAGAAGGTCGGCGGTTCGAATCTCCACGACGGGGTGAGCTCCTGTTGCTCGGTCCCTGCTCCTGCCAACCTAGCAGTTCGAAAGTATGTCAAAGCACAAGTAGATAAATAGGTACAGTACCGCTCTGGCGGGAAGGTAAACGGCGTTTCCATGCGCTGCTCTGGTTCACCAGAAGCGGCTTAGTCATGCTGGCCACATGACCCGGAAGCTGTACGCCGGCTCCCTCGGCCAATAAAGCGAGATGAGCGCCGCAACCCCAGAGTCGGTCACGACTGGACCTAATGGTCAGGGGTCCCTTTACCTTTACCTTATGGGTGCCTGAGTAAAATGCTCACTTTTTCCTTTAAGAACCACACACACACAAACAATCTTCAAAGGGAAATTTTGACCCCTTCAGAAGACATTCTTCATGGACTCAAAGCTCATCCTTTATGAACTTCATATAACACATGTAACAAGAGCCCTGCTGGATCAAGCTAAAGGCTCGTCATAGTCCGGCATTCTCTTCTCTCAATGGCCAGCCAAATATCTATGGGAAGCCTGCAAGGGGGATCTGAGTGCGACAGCCCTTACTGCAATTGTAACTCCCAGCAACTAGTATTCAGAGGCGTACTGGCTTTAGGACATAGATGTTGTGCCTAGTAGCTATTGACCTTCTGTGAGCATCAGTCTAATCTACTTTTAAAGCCATCCAGATGAGTGGCCATCACTACTTCTTGTTGAGAGCAAATCCCATAGCTCAACTATGTATTAGGAAGAAGTGCCTTTTTTGTGTCTGTCCTGAATCTTTCAACGTTCAGCTTCACAGAATGTTCCTGAGTTCTTGTGTTCTATATCGATTTTCTCCACACCTCAGCTCAGTCATGTCCCTCCCATACTCACCTTACATTGAGATCCCAGGGATTGAACCTCCACCTTCTGCATGCCCAGCAGATGTTCTATACAGAGCTATGAATCGTCCTGTATAACTCGTAAGGATACCTAATGCAGTCAAGAACGACTGGAAGATTGGCTGCACTTTGCAGACTAAAGTTGCAGTCAATTGGTTTTTTAATAACAATTATCTTTGTATGATCTTTATCATGTTTTTCTTGTAAAGAGATATTAAACCCCACAGGGGGTGATATAGACTGGGGTGTGCATGTGTGTGTATATGAGAGAGAGATGTGTGTGTGTGTGTGTGTGTGTGTGTGTGTGTGTGTGTGTCTACTGTGTTTGTCTGTATACAGTACATGCAAATTATGTTATATACAAATACACATACATAGGCACACATGTAGAAATCCCATTGTTTAGATTTCTGTCACAAGCGATGAGAATATTTAATTTTCTTTTATCTCTGGGGTTTTCATTATCATTTAAATTTCATTTCACACTAATTGATCTGGGATTAGCAAAGCCATTATTCAGAAATCAGACTTAAGACGAGCCAGAATGTGATGAATAATTCATGACACCCAATTACATGTTACGAACCTGGTGTACTTTAAAAAAAAAAACTTGCTTCGAACTTCCAGTCTGTTGTGAAATGAAATGACGCGTAGGCACTTAAAAGTCAAGCAACAGCACCACGCTCTCTTAGCGCAGCTGTGCTCTCTGAACCTTGCCACCTCCTTGCTTCAAACTCAAGTCTTAAACGCGGGGGAGGGGGAGGGGGAACTGGCTTTCAGAATATCCCGAAACTACAGATCACCTTGTCCTCAAGAAAAAAAGTGAAGAGAAGCCCTGGGGAGAGAAAAAGAAAGAAAAAGAAAAGAGCAGAAGTAACTTGATGAGCCGGAGAATGCAGTTTAGCAGGGAAATGTGGCACCAGAGCATGCTGCCCGATAGCTAAGTTCTAATGCATAGTGAAAAGATGTGTGTGTTTGGCAGAGAAGCCGTGGCTGGGCTCGTATAGTATTTTTCTCCTATCCTGAGATACATTATCAGGAGGAAGATGAGTGATTGACTTGCCAAGGGATGCTTGCAGAAGGAAATATCCTGGTGCCCCTGTTGAGAAGCCTTCAGGAACATAGGAAGCTGTCCATGTGGTTCGGTATTATCCACAATGACCAGCAGCTGCCTTCTGGGGTTTCAGGCAGCGCTCTCTCCCAGCCATACCTGGGTGGACATGGGACCTTCTGCATGCAAATCAGATGCTCTGTTAGTGAAATACAGCCCTTCTTCCCTGATCAGAACAGCAGCCATCTTTTATTGTTTTTTAAAAAGTGTCTCATATGACTGCATATGAAAAGTGTGATGTGGGAACTGACCATGGGAGCTGCTTAAACACTACCTTTTCCCAGGGGGCAGGAGAGCTTGTGGGTGCACCCCAGCGACAGCAGGGAGCCCCAGGGTAGGGGTGTGTGCAGTCAGTTCTGGCGTCAGCTTAAGTTGAAAAGATAGCAGCAGAAGTGAAAGTCCCACTGCTACCTATAAAGACACTGGTGAGTGGGACTGGTTGCCCGTCTTCCATTTCTGTATTTTGGATCTGCTAGTAGTAATTATTATGGTCCTCATATGTAAGTTGTTAAGTTCATGCTTCCTTTAAAAAACAAAAACAAAACCATTATGTCCTATGGAATTGTTTTGTGCTGCTTTAAAACGTGGATTTTTGTTTTGGTATTTGTTTGTGATATTTTTAGGATGTTGTAAACCACTCAGAAGTTTCTTTGAAATATGGAGTGGAATACTAATTGCCTAAATAAATACATTCTGCAGATGTGGAAGTCGTATCTGTAACATTTCAAGGGGCAGTTTTTTGCTTAGTTCTGTGAAAGGGCCACTGTGACCATGTGCTCCCTGCATTTGAATAGAAAACTGAAATACCAATAATAACAATAACAATAATAATAATACCACTGGCCTGTTGCATCAGTTCATTAACATTTAGCCCTAAGTGCAGACATTGAAGTAACCTTTGCACTTTGGACTAAGGCAGCAGGTACCTCTCTAACCTGTTATTTAATATAACAGTCTTATTTAATAAAGCAGCCTTGAACCCAGTATTCCCTAGGAATGCTTAGAAACAAACAAACAAGCTAATCAGTATTTTGAAATCAGTAGTTAAAACCTAGGCAAAAACCTGCTGCTTAATCTCAGGAACCTCCATGCACAATTTGGTTAAAATCAGTGCCATGCTGAAATGTTCAGTCCACCATCCTGATTCAAAATGGCATCTGGTCGTCGGCGAAAACCCGTTTCATTCGCTCAGTGACCATGCAAAATTTGGTTACGACATATTTTTAAAAATGCATAGCGAGCGAGCAACTTTTCAAAACATATCGTGCGTTATTATACATATCATTTAATAGACTTCTGGCTTGCTCTTCAGAGTAAAAAACAAAAACGCTGTATTTTAAAATACAGGTTTTAAAGGAAAACAATAAACAATTTCTAAACAGCAAGTCAGATAGCAGCAGCAGATCGTCCCTCGGTTAAAAGCACAGTGCGCCCAAATGAGCGCAGTGCAGACGGGAATCAGGAAATCTCCGCAGGCCTCTCTCCCCCCCCCCCCCCAAGTCTGCATTCTTGGGTTATTCCGCTCCCGCCGCCGAAGCGCCTCTGTGGCTCGCGCCTGCCGCATCCTCGCGGCAGCCGCTAGGTGGCAGTCTTCGTCTTCCCTTGCCATTCCTCCCCGGGAATCTCCCGATCCCTTATCAGGGCAGCAGCTTACGAAGGCGATGCCTTGGCGCGAGCAACAGGCAGCATCTCCCTCCCTCCCCTTGAATGGGCCGCTTGCGAGCTCCCTTTTACCTGCGCGTGGAATGTCTTGCGCAATCCCTTCTCTCTCCTCGCCGAAATCCAAACTCTCCCTTCCTTCCACCCGCTTCCTCCCCCGCACGTCCCCCCCCCCGCATCTACACGAACACCCCCACTTTGCAATCCTACCCACTGGACAGTGGTCGCCCCCCCCATTAGAGCGCAGCAGCAGCAGCAGCAGCCCCACCTTCTCCGTCCCGGGACCTTTCATCTGCGGGAAGTTTTATGACACTTGGTTGAATGTGCAAAGTTTTTAATTAGACTCGCCAGACAGCCCGAGGCAGCAGTAGCGCCACGAAGTCTTCATGCTTCCCCTCTGCTTCTCTCTCCCTTCCAGCACAACAAGCCGCTCTACTCCTTTGAAGACAATGCCGACTATGTCTACGATGTCATGTGGTCACCAGTGCATCCCGCGCTCTTTGCCTGCGTGGATGGGATGGGCCGCTTGGATCTCTGGAACCTGAATAATGACACAGAGGTGAGGAGGGAGAAGGATCGGGGCCTGGGAGCTGACATGTTCTGCTGGCTTGCCATTATTATTATTATTATTATTATTATTATTATTATTATTATTATTATTATTTCATCTTACCCCTTCTTTTCAAATTGGGAGGGAAGGAGAAGAAACCACCTTCGTTAGAAACAGGCTTCCACCCAAAATTCTGTGCTTGCTAATTTCATCAGTTTCCAAGGGTCCTTTTCTGGGTGCCACCAGACCTGCCTGGTGGTGTTCCCCTCCTCCTTTGGCCAGAGACAAAGGGCAAGTCCGCAGCACGTTTAATGCACACGACTTCCCCCCAAGAATCCCCGGGAACTGCAGTTTCAGGGTGCTGGGAATTGTAGCGTGCTGTGCAGGGAAACTGCAGTTCCCAGGCTTCTTCAGGTGTGCTTTAAATTGGTGGGGTGTGGTTACACCCAGGATCCTCCTACCCGCTTGCTCCTTCCAACTTCTGCCTCACATGATGATTTGTAGGCTTCTTGATCCTCCCAGTGGGAGACAAGGCGCTGCCCTTCTTTGGTTGTTGGACTCTAACTTCCGTCAACCCTGGCTAGCATGGCTGGTGCTCAGGCTAGCAACATCCGGCAGGCCGCAGGCATACCCTGTAAGCCCCACTTCATCCTTCACTCACACTCTTGGCGACAACTCTAGGGGAATATGAAACCCACCAGAATGTTACTATGGGGGGGGGGACCTCTCTGGTAGGATGAACATAGACCGTGAGCAGGCATGGCCAAACTTGGCCCTCCAGATGTTTTGGGACTACAACTCCCATCATCCCTAGCTAACAGTGGTCACGGATGATGGGAGTTGTAGTCCCAAAACATCTGGAGGGCCAAGTTTGGCCATGCCTGAGAAGGCGGTTGGAGGCAGTAATACTTCTGAAAACCAGTTGCCACAGAGATCTCGAGGGGGGAGAGTGCTCTTGTGGTGCTTAAGGGTTTCCCGCAAGCGCCTAGTCGGCCACTGGGAGGACAGGATGCTAGACTAGATGGGCCAATGGTCTGATCCTGGCTCCTCTTATGCTCTCACATTCAAGCAAGAGACAAGCTTGTAACTTGCTTTGTGCAAAAACTATTGTTGTTGTTAATTTGTGATCCCTATTGTCTTGGTTCATCGCTGGCACCACCCTAACATTAAGCTAAGCCCTGTAAGGAAGGTGAGGGAGGCTGTGTCTTTGCCCAGGGGCTCTAAATCAAACGTGGCATCTTAGCACATTCATCCCAAAGCCTTCTGCCCCAGATTAAAGACATGGCACAGATTCCTTCCTTCTCTTGTGCAGAGTTGATTCACGTTTTCAAAAAGATTGGGTGTGTCGGGGCTGATTTATTCACCTGCACTTCTGCCCCCCCCCATTTATTTATTTTTCTTCTGCATGCCCTGTGAGGAATTTAGAGCATCTCCCCCTCCCCCCCTCCTGTGCCAGTGGTGGCAGGTTTGGGAAGTTTCACATGCCTCTGAAACTCTGCACCACATGTTGCAGAGGAGTTGCACAAGTTGCGCTTTCTCATGTTGCCAAGAAGGACAAAAAGGGAAGCCTAGCCACAGATCTGCACCTTACATTTAAAGCACATTCAGTGCACATTTTAAACACCTGACGTACCTCAAAGAATCCCGGGAACTGTAGTTTGTCCAGGGTGCTTGGCTCTGTGGAGGAACTACAGTTCCCAGAATTATTTGGGTGAAATCGCATGCTTTCAACGAGTGTGGAATGTGCTTTAAATGTATGGTGTGGAATAAATAATAATAAATAAAATCTGTCCTGAGTCACAGGTCCAGCCTTCTTCCTGGCTTGCAGCAGCTCTTCATTATTTCTCCTTTTGTGAATGTCTTTCCCCCCCTCTAGGACTGTATATGCAGCATACATTTCAAATGCTTCTGCCAGCTCAGCCAAGAATCCTGGGACCTGTAGTTTGTGTGGGTGCTGGGAGTTGTAGCTCTGAGAGGGGTAAACTACAGTTCTTAAGATTTTTGGGGAAAAGACGTGCTGCTTTAAAATGTATGGTGTGTACAAGGCCTGAGGGGGGTAGGTTACAGCTGTCCCGCAAGCCCTTGGAACCTGCAGGGAAGCAGATTTTGGTGAGAATTTAGGAGGAAATTGCTAAAGGCAAGACCTGTTTGTCAGCGGAACAGGCTGCCTCGAAGAGATGTTGGACTCTCCTTTGTTGAAAGTACTTAAGCAGACGCTGGACAGCCACCTGCCGGTACGTAGTGCTGCAGTTGCCTCTTCCATATTTACCTGGGAGTAAGCCCCATTGAATTCAGTGGGACTTAACTTCTGGTTAAACTTGCATAAGATTGAGCTTTAAGGCCAATAAATCTTTGTACACTTACTTGAGATTAAGCTCTGTTGAAATTAGCAATACCTCCTTCTGCACAAACATCTATGCAACATTTGGGGTATGTTGCTATAGTCCTAAGCACACATACAGCCTGATCCTATTGATCGTTTACTTGAAAATAGGTCCCCCTGAGTTCAATGGGACTTACTCCCAGATAAGTGTGGTGCTTCATTTAGAAGATAACTGACCCTGAAATTTGATGAATGTGTCTTAAGTCTGCAGCATTACTGAGGGGGTACAGTAACAAGGGCTGGATCATCCTTCTTTGACCGGGGTGCTGTAGTGGCTAGAACCAGAAATGTCTGCGTTCAAATCCTTGCCCAAAAGCCATGGGCCAGTCACACTTGCAGCCTTGCAGGGCTGTTGGGAGAATATAAGGACAGCCAGGGAAGAACAATATAGGCTGCCCTCAGATCCTTGGAGGAAAGATGAGATAAAACTGCATAAGTGAATAATAAACATCATTAGAATACAAAATACCACTAGAGAAGTCCAGATTTTACAAAGTGACCATCGCCTTATTTTCATACTTGTAAGTATATAATATAAACAAATTGTGAAAGTAAGTACTGATAAAAGAAGATTATTAATTAAGAAGCAGCTGCATTAAACTCTTGGGTATATTTCTGAGTGATTTTATTAAGTCTTTCTTGCTGGGGGTTTTTTTGGGGGGGGGTGTTGTTGAGTGTTTTATCATTTTTGAGTTTCCTAATTTGAATGGAGTTCTTAAAACACTTTCAGAGTGCACTAGGCTTCTTTGATACATTTATAATTTGCCTCCCTCAAACTGCTGTCCTGTAAGGGCCTGGTCTACCAACTCATCAGAAGGAGTAAGAAAGGAGTTTGTAAGGCAGTAGAGCGGACATAGAATAAACGTTTATTCAGTGCTCCAGTATGTAAAACAACAGCATCAAAAGCTACCTGCAGAGTGCAATACCAGCACACAGGGAGCAGACAGACCTTCTCCTTGATGTGCTAGCTTTTTCATTGAAGGGAATTGTCACAGATGGGGAACAATAATAATAAAAAAAAACCAGCCAGCATCCCCCAGACCGAAGTGATACAACCCATTCTGCTCCTTTTTGTCCTGATTGCATAGATCAGGTCTAAGTCAGTATTTTCCTAGCCTATCTGCCTGCAGATGCTAGGAGATGTGGCAGATATTTTGTCATTTTAAGGTGTGTCCATATTGCCTTTATTTTGAAGATGACATTCTGCCCAGAATATTACAATATTTTTTTTTTTTTGAGATATTCTGGTCAATAGCAGATATATCAGATATGTCAATCATAATGTTGTCATTCACAATGCAATTTTGTTTAATCAAACTGGTATGGTTTTTAATTATTGTTTGTTGGTTTTATTTGTATAATATTAGTATAATATCATTTTATAAACAGGGTTTCTTTGCGTGCTTTATTGTATTCTGCTGTGAAAATGTTCTTTTTAAACTGAGAAGTGGGCTATCAATTTACTAAATAAATAAATAAATTCTGTCTCTCTTTCCCCCTCCTCCCACCATTCATTCTTCCCTGCAGGATATATATTCTGCTCCTGGCCCGAACACACACAATTGCAAAGCTTCACATGCAATTAAAGCCTTCAAACATAAGATTTCCATACCAGTATTGGGGAGAAATTTAAAAATAGGAACCATACAGAGAAAACTCTGTTGCCCTGTTTAGCATCAGTGAAACGTTGAAGTCAGAAAGCTTTGTGAGAAAATATATTCTGTACATGAAAATCAATATCTCTTACCATAGCGGCTGCTGCTTTTTTTTGTTCCCTTACAATTTTGTCTCATGCCATTTTTGTATGAATTCAAGCAGCCTGCAGTTTTGCCTAATTTCCAGTTGTGAAATAACTGCGCCTAATTCAGATTTTACAGAAATTGTCCCTTGAACTTTTCCTTTGTAATCCTTCCCCCCACCCCCGCCCTGCGAGAACGGTCTTGTGATTGAACGTTCTAAATGCCACCACTGAGAACGGAACATGAAAAACCATTGCATCATGCAAGCTGCAACTATATTTTGTAGAAGGCTGTCCAGCAAACGTGCAGTTCAAATCCTATCGGAATTATGAGATAACGATAAGGCAGTGCGGATGAAAGAAACGAGGCTTGTAAAGCGGTTTGTGAGCTTAAAACACTATAGAAACGAATAATCGTGATAATAAATTTTAAGTTTCCTAATTGCAGAAAAATAGCTACGTTAGTTTGCAAGAGCAGAAAATCCAGAAAGTGCTCTGGCGCCACAGAGGCTTCAGGCAGGAGCTTTTAAGGCGAGACAGAGCTTAATTCATCAGTTGTATGTAAAAGACTCAAGAAGGTAGTGGATTTATATACTCGTGGATCGGGGCTGTAGTCAAGAAACCAACCAAGTTACCAAGGCAAAAGTAACAACTGCCAGTATTTTCTTCTACTTTTGTGCGTGTGGTTAATTCCTTCTTTCGTATGGCCTTAATATACATTTCAATCAGAAGAAAACGCACATTTTTACTGCTCCTTGCCGTAAATCACCTTAGACAGGTAAGGAGGGACGAATGCTGAAAACTGGATTGTCAAGTGGAGACTCGAGGTCTTTTGAAGTGCTCCGAGCAGGAAGCTGCAGAGCCGCCTTAATTATAAAGCCAGCAGCTGAAGGAGGATGTCTAGGGAGGGGTTTTCTCTCCAGCTTTTTCTTTTGGGGGAAGGAGCAAAGAGGAGCAGATCCCTACAGGTGTTACCATTAAGAGCCCTTACTATCAATGCCATAAGACTGTTAAGAGAAAAGTCCATTTTCTCAAAAAGCAGGCTGGAAAATACTTTATCCCCCCCCCCCATCAAGGCTGTTGCAAATCTTCCCTGTTGTTATTGACATGGAAATTGCACTGTGATCAATGCTGTTAAAGCATGTGGGGCTGCGAGCAGGACTCACTTTGCTCTTATTTGTTTAATTTGGACCGTTAAATCTGTGCTAGGCAGATAAACTTTCCATTCCCCTGTCCTCTGGACATCAGCAGGAATAAATTCAGCACCAAGCCAGGAAAAAGCAATCAGAGACCTACCGTATCAGCCAAGAAGAAAACTCTTTAGCAACTGAAAGCGGTGGTTCGTTTGATCCTTTGCCTGGCAATTCAGAACTTTAATAAAGAATACTAATAATGATGATTTTGTTTCTCCAGAAGTATCGAGCCACGCAGTCCAGCCCAGGTTAAGCCTTTTGATTTCAGTGGCACCGATAAGCATTTGCTTAAATCACTCCTGTTGAGAGGAAAGGAATAAGTGCTTTCATTTGAATCGTAACCCATTTTTCTTAAGACGTAACTGAACTATCTGAATTACTAGATTAGAATGAAATTAGCTGTTTGCAAAAATAAAAAGTCTTGAAACGTTAGCCTCCTCTCCACGATCCAGTTTGAACGGAAGTGCTTAAACCTGATTTAGGTTGCTATCCTAAACCCACAGAAGTTGTTTTGCTGGAAAGACTGGGTCTAGAATGTGGGCTCCGAATTGAGACGGCAGTTTGGCAGGCTTCTGCAGGACTGCTAAATGTTTTAGAATGAGCTTGCCTTTTACCCAATGTGTTTGGGATCAGGCTGTTTAGCAGGTCAGCGGCCAAATACTGTGCCATCGCTGACTTGCAGATCAGAGTGTTAGCAATAGGAAAATGCACAGTGACTCTTTACAGGTGTGCTGGGTAAGGGATGGCCTTGCAGATCACAACCAACGTGCCAGCCCACAAATCTGACTGACTGCCCCAAATATAATCATCAAAGTGGCAGGCCCAGTGAGCTGAGCTCCCAGAGGGAGTTGCTTCTTGCATTCGGAATGTGACTAATCATGGTAAAGGGAATACGGGACAGGCCACAGCACAGTGCTCTGGATGCAGAAGATCCCTGGTCTGGCTCCTGGCACCTGCAGTTAGGGCTCGGAGAAGGAGTCTCTGTTGCCAGTCAGTGTACTGAGCTGCCTCCTGTATTCATAATGTTATTTATTTTCAAGTTTTATAGCCCACCTTTTTATAAAACCCCCAAGGCAGTTTACAATCCAGATTTTGCATTCTATTAAGATGCAACAAAAACTATCAGTAAATAGTCACAAAAATGGAAAAGGGAACAAAAGCGTAAAAATACATTGCAGGTAAGACTCTGCAAGACCTTGCTGAAATAAAGATCTTCACCACCTGCCCAGCTCCAAGCAGTGAGGGGGCTGGGGAGTTCTCCCTTGGGACACTGTTTGAAATCTTGGGGTGACACACCCAAAAAACTATTGCATGAAACCAGCTACAGGGTTCTAGTCACCCCAGTGAAATATTTAGGAACAGGGTTTTAGACACTATTTCATAAACGTGTTTTATGGAAATAATTGGGTAGGCAAAATTTATCTTAACTTTCAAAAAATGTTGATGTGCATTCATTTTGCTTTAGTTCTTTTTTTTTTTAGTATCACAAAAACTGCCTTTTCCTTTTCGCAAGTTTGGAACCAAAGACCCATTTATGACAGCAAAGGGAATTTTCAAAGCTAAGTAAATAAATAAAAATGTTCCTAGCAGGTATAAGGGCACATATCTAGTGGGTCACCCTAAGGTTGGTTATAGATTCAGGAAGTAGTGCATTCCCTGTCTCTTCTCTTCTCTTCTCTCTCTCTCTCTCTCTCTCTCTCTCTCTCTCTCTCTCACACACACACACACACACACACACACACAACACAACAAAGCTCCAACTTGCAGAAATAGCGTCAGTCAATGATTTGGATCAAAACTTGCATTTATCTTGCAAGTGCCGTCAACGATAAATCTAAGGGATAGTATGAGAAAGTTTTAGAAATATTTAGCCATCCTTTTTTCTTTTATGATTCTTTTTCATCTCTGAGGTTAATGCAAATCTCTAACAAACACGTTTATCTGATTTAGAGAAACGTTTTTCTGACTCTTGTTTTTTATTGACATGTTAGGTAGGTAATGACACCATCGATTATAGCTCTTTTAAAGCCTAACTGCTGGACTATGGAGTGAAATATATAAAAGGCCTGCATTTGGTTCAGCGTAGCTTCCTGGCTTTAACAAAGGAAAAGCTTGCCATGTTTGATTTATATCCTCAAATGGATGCAACAATGCAAGTGGCAGAGGAGAACAAATGCAACGCTTCTATATTTCAGCATTCATCAGTTATACATTTCTGTCAGACTTGGAGCTGTAATACGTAGAAGAAGAAAACAAGAATATCCAAAATATTTGAAGATTGCTTCTAGTCTACCTGGACTAGAATGATTATATATTTTAAATTAACTAAATATGCATATTTTTACTCATCACTTTTCCTCAATAAGGAATAAAACCTATTAAAATTAACAGTCCAACCATACGTATGATTACTCATACAGAAAACCTGGTAGTAAGCTCCCCTGTGTGCAATTGGGCTTACTCCCAAGTAACTGTATAGGACAGCAGCTTTAATGTCTGTTTGGTTACTGCGTAATTCTTCCTCTCCTTTTAAAGCACATCAAATATACGTAGATAAAATCTGTCATTTAATACATATTGTTGCATGTAGGTTGCTTCCCTTCCCTACACATTTTAATTACAAATGCTTTGTCAAAACACAAAGGCTTTTAGTGTTTTATGAAGAAATGAATATAGAATTAAAATCGCTTCATAATTATACAAACGTTTCTAATTTAAATGGTAAGCATTTGGGAGGGGGTAGGACTGAAGAGATTAAAATACTTTGGATTAATTGTTCCTGATAGACTCATATGCTCTTATTAACATTGTTTCCCTAACTACATTTACTTAGAAGTAAGTTTCATGTGATTTTCCGAAAAGCTTCTTAAGAACAGGTTGGGATGAAATCTCACAGATTGCGCTTAGTGAAATTTTTTTAAATTAAATTTATATACTTTCCTTCAAAGTACCGTGAGGTGGTTTGCAGCATAAAACACAAATGTCAATGTATTACATAGTATACAATATAAAAATCAAAACAGTTCTGTAAATGCAAGTATGATAATAAGAAATAGATTGCTGTTGTTGTTGTTGTTGATGATGATGATGATTTCTATGCTGTCTTTCATCCGAGGATCACAGGATGGTTTGCAATAACATAGTAACAAACAAAACCAATAACCCCTCACCCACCCAGTTTGAAAGACCAAAGATTGTTTAATTAGCCAAAGGCCTGGGAGAAGAGAAATGTTTTTGCCTGGTGCCTAAAGATAGGAATGAAGGCACCAGGCGAGCTTCTCTGGGGAGAGCATTCCACAAATGGGGAGCCACTGCAGAAAATGCCTGTTTTTGTGGTGCTGCCCTCCAGGCCTTTTGTGGAGGAGGTACACGAAGAAGGGCCTCAGATAATGATCACAGGATCTGGGTCGGTTCATCTGGGGAGAGGCAGTTCTTGAGGTATTGTGGTCCTTAGTCATTTTAAGCTTTATAGGTCAAAACCAGCACTTTGATTTAGGCCTGGAAACTCATTGGCAGCCAGTGCAGTTGTACAGTGGTACCTCAGGTTACAGACGCTTCAGGTTACAGACTCCACTTACCCAGAAATAGTACCTCAGGTTAAAAACTTTGCTTCAGGATGAGAACAGAAATCGCACAATGGCGGCAGCGGGAGGCCCCATTAGCTAAAGTGGTACCTCAGGTTAAGAACAGTTTCAAGTTAAGAATGGACCTCCGGAACGAATTAAGTTCTTAACCCGAGGTACCACTGTATCAGGATCAGTGTGATATGCTTCAATTGTCTATTCCCCGGTGAGCAACCTGGCCTCTGAATCCTGCACCAGCTGAAGTTTCTGAACCATCTTCAGAGGCAGTCCCATAACAGCAACAGCAGAAACAGAAGAGAAAATCAGCAGTGTGTCTGGAATAAAAAGGCAGTACACACATACAGAACCTTCTCTCTATCCAAAGTAGTGGCCCACAACTGGGATATTCCCTTTCCTCTCCCAATATCTCACCTCGGGAGATCTTCACTTCCCTGCCTTCCACCATCTCTCTCCTACTTTCATGTGGGTTTGATTCTTGGCTACCAGTGGCATCCCAGAAGGGGAGACACCAGAGTCCTTGTGGTGTCTCCTTGAGGGGACTCCCACTGGTATTGGCCCCTCCAGCAGTGAATTGGAGGGGTGACCTTAGTAACCTTTGCTCCACAACTAGTCCAGGCTGAGGTTTAAATTCACATTACTCTTTCTCTAGTGTACAATGTCTATATTGAGCACCCTGATCACTGGAGCACATAGGAAACAATGGGTTTATTACATTTATTCATGGAATTTGAGGCGAGTGTCCACAGGAGCTCATAAGCAGTGAAGTTGCTCCTTCATGTGACCAGGGGTGGCCAACCTGTGGCCTTCCAGATCTCATTGCATTCCAACTCCCATCAACCCCAGCCTGTGTACTACTGCACTCCCAGCAACATCTGCAGAGCCTCAGGTTGCTCCCCTATGCTTTAGACTATGCCCTAGTCCCCCAAGAGAAGCTACATTGCAGTTATTCCCTGCATTTCTCCCCAAGAGTTTTCTCTGTGTTGCCTGCATAGTTTTTCAGCAAAGTAGTGCTCAGGACCAGACCAGCTTAGTTCTAGCAGGGCATAAAACACTTCCTCTGGGTAACAAGGGCTTAGCGTCTCTGCAAGAGATGCAAAGGAAAATGAATAGCAAAAGGATTTTGAATGTCATAGTTTTTTAGCCCATCTTCCTTTCGTTTCTGACCCCATCCTGTCTCGGCTAAACTAATTGCTCTAGGTCAGTAAAATGTTTACATGAAATCCCTTCAATCTCCTTTCAGCTTTCGGTTTATGCTCCATACCACATTTGAGCTCATTAATCCTTGCCACTCAGCTGAGTCATCCATCATCTTTTGATCTTCTGTTAGGCCACATTGAGAGAGAGAGAGAGAGAGAGAGAGAGAGAGAGAGAGAGAGAGAGAATAAAGCTGCAGTGGTTTTAGCATGTCCCAGAGCCAAACAAAGTTGTGTGTCACTTGCTGCCCCTTTATGTTTTGCCTGTCTTAAACCTCATCGTTTCATTTTCTCTTCTGCTCCTCCCTTACTACACCACGTGAGTCAACAACAATGGATATTTCATTTCATTGTCTTTCATTTGCAAAGCAGTGGCTTTGTCAACATCCACATGAGAATTCTGTCTTTGATAGGTTCCAACGGCGAGCGTGACCATCGAAGGAGCTTCTGCCCTCAATCGTGTCCGTTGGGGCCAAGCTGGGAAAGAAGTGGCCGTTGGGGACTCCGAAGGAAGAATCTGGATCTATGATGTTGGAGAGGTACTTGTCTTTCTTCATAGATGCTTCGCATTCTTGCCATTTTTCTTGCAGCTTGGTAAATAAACATTTCACACTGGAGTAAGAAACACTTACCCATTTCATTGGCACAATGTATTGATTCAAGCTGTAATCCAGCCACTTTCAAATCAGGGAGTTTTGCCATGGGTTTCAATTCATGGATACTTTAACCACACATTTAAATTTTATATATGACTTTTTTTTAAAAAAAAAAAGTCTATCCCACCCACTTTTATGAGTAATGAGTTGAATTCTGAGAGATGTCCAGAACTGATGGCCACATAGTAATGTTAATCTTCTGTATTCATGGCTTCATTATTACAAAAGTAGGGTCAACTAATGTGTCTAATGCTAGTCTAGTCGTTTATTTATTCAGATTTCTAAGGGTGTGGAGTAGCCATGTTTAATGCAAAATACAGTAACGGCATAGTTCATGATGCATATGGACACAATTGTGGCAATCCGGGGCTGGTTATGTGTTGCTTTAATATACACTAAATGTGACTTGTAAAATGAGAAAATAAAAATAAAACTTAATCATCATAATAAAAAGAAAATGCATGCACAGTGGGTTTGTTAAAATTTATCTATACCCTGATCCATCTCCCACACGTATAACCCCAGCTGGATGGAGAATCAAGGATGCAAGCAAGTGTTGCATCTTTCAGGCTAATCGGCTGTTTGGGAGGCACAGCTGTATGGATTTTGTGCCTCACTCACCAAGCAGCTGATCATCGTTATGGCAGCTTATTTAACAAGCTGTGTTGGGTCAGCCTCTCTGTAAGTTGTACCAAAATGCCAAGAGACAGACACCGAAAGCAAATTATGGTAAGGGCTGTTTCAAGTCATCTAAGATTCTAATTAGTTCTTTTATCTATCGGGTTCTCTTTGATAAATGCATTCTTACCTATTCTGAGCCTTCAGAATAGGATTGACTAGAATTTAAACTCATTATATACATTGGGGCTTTGGAGGAAGTTGGGCAGCCTCAGAGTGGAGAAGGCAAATTTTTAACTCTCTGCTGGCCACAATCTCCCCTTTCTGCCCACAATAAACTCCCACTCCAAAGGGAAGTTCACACATTCGTTCAATTAATGTGCCCTCTAATTTGTACCAACACTTTGAAAATAAGTTTCTCAAGTGTCTGGCAAGAAAGACCATGATAATATCTGCGGCCATCTCAACCAGGTACCTGTAGGTTGTTAATTTTTATCAGTAAATTAATTGGTTAATGCTGAAGTTGCATTACTTTAAGTTTACTTTTACTTGTGCTGAAGATTTTTGTTTCAGAGATGATGCTTTGTTTCATTATGCTTTCGTTATCTGGACGATTGGTCCAATTTTAGACTGGTTAGTTTCATAGAATTGCTTAAAATGGGGCCTTGTTGTCAGGAGCTATTGCATAGTATTGGTAGTGTGGTGGATTTGCATCTACATTGTGGGTAGATATCTGAGCATACCTGTGCACATATGACAGAACACGACCAAGGAATCATGTTAAAAAAATATACCATTTTATTTTCTCTCTCGTGTTAAAAGAATCTAACATTGTATTTTCTCTCTTGCCTTTTTTACTGTAAAGAAAGAAATCACCATGCTAATAAATACATACTATCGTATTTACAGCTACTAGGATTTCAGTTCTTTTTTAAAAAAAAAGACTGTGAAAAGTCACTGGTATAGGCAGGTTCCAGATGCTAAGGATTTCTTTCATAGCACTTTCTGAACATTCAAGCATTTTCATGTATTTTTCTCTCAGCAACCCTTCATTACTATAACCCTGCAGGGTAGGTCAGCATCTGCCATTCCCAAATTGCTTATGAAAGCTGAGACTGGAAGGGAAGGGTTTCCCTAAAGCAGGCATGTCCAAAGTCCGCTTCTGGTTTAATCCGGCCTGGTTTAATCTGGCCCCTGTGGCAGTTTATTTCCTGAGGTAAAATCCTTAAAAAACCCTCAACAACTTCAACCCTTAAAAAAAAGGTCAACAACAGCCCTTCACTTCATCAAATCTTGCCCTCTTTGGAAAAAGTTTGGACACCACTGCTAAAGCCAGCTACTGAGTTCACTGCAGAGACAAGATTTGTCCCAAGCCGTGCTTTTTAAAAAGAAAAATAGGTGCCGGAACTCACCACAAAGTTGTTACAGTAAGTCCCTGGACCACTCAGGGCAGCTCTGAACAGATGTCGGTTTGACAACAGGTGCATTCACTGCCCACAAAGGTGCTAAAAACTATGGCGAGCTGTTTCCCTAGCTGGTTTGGGGGTTTCCCCCTGGCTCTGGCACAGGACAAAGAAATGCACCCCCACCTCCCTCGTTCTCTTAGATTCAGGAGAATGGCTAGGGCAGCTCAAAAGGGCCTTCACGCAAACACACACATGTGCAATGGTAGAGGCCTAGCTGGAAGCTCAAAGCCCACCACCGACTTCTAGCTTCTGGGAGGGCTGAGTCACCACCCTGTTAGAGGCAGCTCTGCAGCTTATTTTGGTTTTTGTTAGTATTTTAGTACTTTAAATGTTTTTGTTTTTGTTTTCAAAAGAAGCCCACTGCCAGTACATAGGAGATGGATTGAAGAAAAGGAAATATGAATTGGCCCCACCCCGTCACTTGACCCGTCACAGCTGGGAGCTATGTGGAGCCATAGATCTAAACAAAAAAGTGTAGATTCGAACATGCTTGGCAGCTTCCGTTTTGACTTGGGCTTTTGTTTTGGGCTTCTCGGAAGTATGTCAAGTCGAGAAGCAGGTGAAGGGAGCACCAGCCTGCCACAGTCCCCACCTGAGAGGTACTGGAACTGTGCTCTGGCATTCTCCGGCTGAAAAAAACCACTGGTCCTAAGGCTTCCTGGCTTACAGCTCACTATCTTAGCTTACTGTGTTACACCAGCTCTCACGGGCATCTTTCATCTTGTCAACTTTCATGTAGACAAGAGAATGAATCAGTCCATGATGTTGTTGTTTAGTTGTTTAGTCGTGTCCGACTCTTTGTGACCCCATGGACCAGAGCACGCCAGGCACTCCTGTCTTCCACTGCCTCTTTCAGTTTGGTCAAACTTATGCTGGTAGCTTCAAGAACACTGTCCAACCATCTCGTCCTCTGTCGTCCCCTTCTCCTTGTGCCCTCCATCTTTCCCAACATCACAGTCTTTTCCAGGGAGTCTTCTCTTCTCATGAGATGGCCAAAGTATTGGAGCCTCAGCTTCAGCATCTGTCCTTCCAGTGAGCACTCAGGGCTGATTTCCTTAAGAATGGATAGGTTTGATCTTCTTGCAGTCTGTGGGACTCTCAAGAGTCTCCTCCAGACCATAATTCAAAAGCATCAATTCTTCGGCGATCAGCCTTCTTTATGGTCCAGCTCTCACTTCCATACATCACTTCTGGGGAAACCATAGTCCATGATACAGTTGTCTAAACGAGCACATGAGGTATTGATACAAGAAAAACTGAAATGGTGGGCTAGAAAGGAACAGCGGAAGCTTATAGGGGTGAAGAGTAGATGTAATGGAAATTAGCAGGCTGAATATAGTGTGTTGCAAGGCTGTTCTGAACTGCCCCCCCAATACTAAAATCTGACTAAATTGATGTCAGTATGGTGTGTGCTTGATGGAATGTGCCTCTTTGTTGCTGAATGCAGCACAAAACGTAGCGTCTGCATTACAATTCCTGGAACAGTCGAAGGGTGACTCGCGGAGCAATCAGCTTTTATAGACGGAATTTGTTTTTTGTCATTATCTGTGATAGGATACTGGGATCTCCATCTCCCCACAGTAGGGAAACATTATGTAGCACATACAGATTTAGCTTTAACTCACACAAAGTGATTTTTATGGCCCATAGCAAAATTACTTGCGCATGACTCACATTTTTGGCTGGCTTGTGCTTTTGCAGGAGTCGCTTTTGCTCGCAAATGACTGCAGAAACATCTTGCTGTATCGTTACCATAATTGCTAAACTGTCTAAAGTCATTACACTCAAATTTCTGCTGCGGCACCGGCAGGACAGCATCTTTTATTTATTTATTATACTGTGTGTGTGTGTGATTGTGTGTGTTCTGTTTCTGAGTGATTTGACAGACGCTAGAAATACCTGCGTTGACAATATAGTCTGTTCTTGCCTATTGTCTGTAGTCTAGACAGGCTGTAAATATGTCTCTTTGACATATCATACAGCAAGATATTTGGAGTATTTTCTTCATCTCTTCCAGATTAGCCATCCATTTCTTGGCTTCCCTCCACCCCCACATCAGAAGCAGAATGGACAATGATCCCAATCTAAAAAAACCAGAGCTAGACCAAAGAGGTGATTTAAAATTACCTCTATCATACATTGAGCTTATATCCTTCTTGGATTAGGTGATTTGTGGAATGAATTCTGCTGAGAGGCAGTCCACACTTTCTCCTTTCACTAGGGAAACCCAGAACTATTTATGTTGGATCCTTGTTTCCCTTTCCTTCAGTCTCAGCTATTCCATCTCTCCTTTGTGGATTGGATATATTTTCTGGTTGCATATCTACAAGCTGACCTGGAGGAGATGGAGGAAGACATCTCCTGGATTGCTGGCAACTGCAACCTAAGTACCTCTTTTCCAAGATGGGTGAGGGCTGAGAGATGAACAGGTGGCAACAGAAACAAAGGTGTTTGTCAACTTCTTGCTTAGCAGGGTTGGGGTGCAGAATGAATGCCTCATTCATTTCTTGTGGAACCCTACATATGTGCCCTAATGACATAATTCAAATGCATACTTGTTAGAAGAGAATGCACATTCTATGCAAACCAAGTTTGTTAATTTACTCTTGCATGCTTTGGGATTCTGAAATTTTCTTCTTTATCCCTTTATTTATTTATTTTAATGTGCATATGTATGAATACGTAATTGCATGCTAAAAGCTTAGGAGTTTCTGACCTGGCTTGGATATTGCAACCAACCAATTCTATTTCAAACTAACCATACTGTGTCATTTTGTCCAATATGAGAACGGCCATTAAATTGTCGTTTATTCAAAGAAGGCAGAAGCTGTAGCCACAATTTGATCTTGGCTTGTTTGGACGAATTATAGTTTAAAACTCTTCAGAGGTTGTTGAGATTCAGAGAAAATGACAAACTGTGGCGAGTTGAAAATGGCAGTGGGTGCTTCCGGTCTCCTCATGGCCAGCAGAAGAGACTGGAGGAAGGGAGTACATGGACCATACATGTAACGCTGGTTTAGCCACAAGTGAGTAATCACCCAAACATTGATGCTCCTATTTCCCCATGATCCACAATATAATTACCCACAGTATGGAACAGAGAAGAGGAACAAAGAAAAGGGTCTTATAGATAGCATCCTCCATGAGACCACCTCCCAGGCCATGCAGAATTGCTGACTGGTTTGTGCCCTGGCCAAAATTGGATGGCGCCATTTGCATAAGGTTACTCAGCACCTCCACAAGTGACAGCTTTGCTTCCTTTGATTTCCATGAGGGTCAGGGCTTGACCTTCTTTATTCCATCCTGTCTATTAAATGGATGTCAACATTCATTTTATGACACCGCAAACAGAAAAGACACGGGCAAATTGTACAGCCCATGACTAGTAAGTTTAAAATAACATTAATATTTTGATTTTCTGATAGTTTTCTTAACAGCATCTACATTTTTTAGCTGTTTGATTTCAGCATCATCTCTGAAAATAACTGAACACATTTATTTTCACAGCCAGGGGTCTATTTTCTCTCTGACGCTTGTACATTCTGCCCATTAGAATGAATGTGAGTTATATACACATGTTCGAGGGACGACAATATATATATATATTGTACACACACACACACACATATTCACATGTATGATAAGGTGAAAGAGCAGGTTATTGATTATTTGACAAAATAGAAATGAATTATCCTCATTATTTTTAAGTGTATCCAGTTGAACAAGAATATATCCAAGAAAAATCCATTTGAAATATTTTCTTTTCTGCATCTGTAGACTACCTATGTTATTTAGAGCATTACATAAAGCAGCACCCCAAAACTTGCCACCTACTGTTGTCATGATATGTCATAAGTAGTAAAAATGAGTGTTAAGCTATTCACCTCTGAGCACAGAGATATTCACATGCCTTGATGATTTAATAGCCAGATTCAGCTGTAAGAGAGCACTTAATTCAACTCTAAATGCTTCTGTGATGGCCCACAGAGGTTACTCTTGTTCATATTATCCAGCAATGATGGACATAATTTCCTAGGAACCTCCCTGGAGCCATCCCCAATGTAATGAATTGAAGCTAGCCAAGTGTTGGGTGTTATCTGCACACAGGCATTTAACTGAAGCTTCTGTAGAAGGTCTTAGTAGTCTGTGGCAATAGTCTGACTAGACACTGAATATATATATGTATCAGCTAAGTAGGTTAGGAATTGTGTTAGAAAATGTGGGCCATGATCCTAATTGCATGTACCTGGTAGTAGTCCCCATAAAATTCAATAGGGCTGACTTCAAAGTAGACATGGTTAGGACTGTGTTGTCGTTTAGTAATGTTACTCAGAGACAATTCACAATTGGGTGTTACATTGCAGAGAATTAGAGCACTACAAATTTATACTACAGTATAACTGGCATGGGATGCGGGTGGCGCTGTGGGTTAAACCACAAAGCCTAGGACTTGCCAATCAGAAGGTTGGCGGTTCGAATCCCCGCGACGGGGTGAGCTCCCGTTGCTTGGTCCCTGCTCCTGCCAACCTAGCAGTTTGAAAGCACGTTAAAGTGCAAGTAGATAAATAGGTACTGCTCCGGCGGGAAGGTAAACGCCGTTTCCGTGTGCTGCTCTGGTTCCTCAGAAGCGGCTTAGTCATGCTGGCCACATGACCCGGAAGCTGTGCGCCGGCTCCCTTGGCCAATAAAGTGAGATGAGCGCCACAACCCCAGAGTCGGTCACGACTGGACCTAATGGTCAGGGGTCCCTTTACCTTTTTATAACTGGGATGGTCTCTTACAAAGAATCTTGGAAAATAACTAGCACTCCTTCAAATTAAGAGTAGTGCCACTCAGATAGTTATCTGAAATATACTTTAGTTTCAGTGTCTCCAACCACCTGCTTCACTTGCCATAGACATGTTGGTATAAAGGTACCAACAAATGCTCCTTCTGTGTAATGCTCTAGAGAGGTGTAGTGATGTCATTTGCACTTCTGGGAGTTCACCCAACATCTCTATTAATGCGAGAAAAATACAACTTTGTACATAACTGTTGCCTGCCAGGAATGTACTGCATTTCAAGGGTTGCCAATATTTGGAGACTCATTGTCCCATTTGGAAATTTGAAAACATTTGTGGGTACCACAACAAAATGACTATAGTAAGGCCATGGCTTGCCACAAAATGGCTGCCACAACAAAGGACAAGTAACCTGCCTAAAAAAACTGAGTACAAGGCAGAGTTGGGTTCTGAGCCCCAGAACACAGAGCCACTCATTTGCTTACGCAATTTTCAAAGAAAGTATTACATTTCTGACAACGCCCCTCCTTCTTCTTTGTACATGTTCGTTGTATGAAGACTTTGTTTAAATCCTATATTTGATTTTTAAAAAAATAAGAAATATATAGAGCTCTCCTGTCTCCATTGCAGGATCACTCCGTGATTGATTCTCCCCACCCTGGCTTGTGTAATGAATGCATGGGAAACAGCGTGTTGATCAGTTTTGCTCCCAAATGTTGGCATTTAGGAGAGAAATAGTGACTGATGTATCCAGTGTGCCCTTTTTTTTTTAAAGAGTGGCTTAAAAAGAGCTCCTTAATGAAAAAAATGCCCAGGTTTGAAAAATCAGTCAGTTTAATTACTGTGTTTTATGAAGGCCATCACCCATTGCTGATTACTAGAGTGATAAAATCTTTGGCTTTGGTAGCCTCAGTAGGGGGTAAGCCGGTGTAAGTAGGGCAAAGCCCAGTAATTATCACCCTAAATCCTTGTGTTTCTCATTACGATATTCCTTAATTTGTGTTACCATACAGTCTTTGAGGTCTTTAATGTACACATCGGTTCATACACCAACAGGAATAAAAGCTGTGTCTTCAGCTACACTCTTAATCTAAAATGAAATATGTGCACTTAAAGTGGTTTGACTTGCTTCCTGCCCATTCTGGAGATGTGTGTGATAGATTGTGATATGTGTATATATTAAGGCCTGCTGCTGCAGCGGGAGGGCCCGACGGAGCCTGTTGCAGCCCCTCAGCAGACCCTCCCCTGGGCCTTTTGGGGGGCGGCCGAGGCTCCTCCCAGCAGCCCACTGGGGCTTGCTGCAGCTGCGACAGTCTGTCAGAGGGGCAGTGGGAGCACCCAATGGAGCCACTTGGCTGTGGAATATTGAGGGCTTTTTTGTGGGTATGGTAGTAGTGATGTATGGAAGTGAGAGCTGGACCATAAAGAAGGCTGATCGCCGAAGAATTGATGTTTTGAATTCTGGTGCTGAAGGACAGATCCTGAAGCTGAGACTCCAATACTTTGGCCATCTCATGAGAAGAGAAGACTCCCTGGAAAAGACTGTGATGTTGGGAAAGATGGAGGGCACAAGGAGAAGGGGACGACAGAGGACGAGATGGTTGGACAGTGTTCTTGAAGCTACCGGCATGAGTTTGACTAAACGGCAGGAGGCATTGGAAGCCTGGCGTGCTCTGGTTCATGGGGTCACGAAGAGTCGGACACGACTAAATGACTAAACAATAACAATGAGCACACAGGGCACCGAAAGATGGCACCCCTGCCTGCTGCCTCAGGTACACCAGACGATTTTGCCTCGTCGTGAGTATTGAAATAAGATTCAACAGCCAGCCCAGTCAACACTTGAACCTGGAATGGAGAGGGGACACTGCCTTGTCCTTTGCCTCAGGAAGCAAAATGTCTTAGACTGACCCTGTCAGGCAAACCAATAAAAGGCAACAACAGCTACTCACTGCTCACCTGCCCTTTCTCTCTCGCCTGCACCAACGGGAAGGGACAGCCTCTTGTTCCTCTGCCTTCATTTCTCTGGGCGAGTGAGCAGCATGAACAGCAGTGGTAACAGCAAAGGGGGAAATGAACTGCTGCCACGAATAAAGCCTTTATTCAGAGTTATCCAATAAATTATTGTTAGTATTATTATTAATGATTAATAATAATACTTACCATTTAGTTAATTGTAGATTGGTAGGGATGGTTGTTTGCAAGAATCATTTTACTGTTCTTAGAATTTGTATTTATTTGTAATTTGTCTTGTGCACCCTTTTGGTGGTCGGTGAAGCAGTTTATAAATTTGCTAAATATATAAATGTACAGTAGTACCTCGGGTTACAGACGCTTCAGGTTACAGACTCCGCTAACCCAGAACTAGTACCTCGGGTTAAGAACTTTACCTCAGGATGAGAACTGAAATCGTGCAGCGGCAGCGTGGTGGCAGCGGGAGGCCCCATTAGCTAAAGTGGTACCTCAGGTTAAGAACAGTTTCAGGTTAAGAATGGACCTCCAGAATGAATTAAGTTCTTAACCCAAGGTACCACTGTATATGTTGCTTAATGCCAAACATAGTCTTCTAAGCCATTTGCAAAGTCATGCAACATTAAAATATCAACAACCGTTATTAAAAGAGACAACAGAAGAATCCCGTTAAAGTGACGCCAATTAATATGGGAGATGAACATTTTGTGCAAGCCAGTGGAATGCCAGTACAGATGAGGCCGTTCAGCAAGGAGTCCCCACTCCATAACATTGGGGCTGCTACCAGTGTGGGGAGGGGGAGACGACGACTGCCTCTGTGTCACCTTAAGGCAGTAATCACCAGGCAATGGCAACCAAGTTCCGTTTGTTATCTTAGCTGGGGAGTGAAGAGAAAATTGGTATTTCTAACTTGATCCATAGTAGTTCAGGGATTTTTATGTTAAGTTGCAAGAGCTTAAAACTGGCTGGGTATGCTCCCAGGAATGGGTGCTACTTGTCACCCAGCCCATGAAATTCTACATCAAACAAATGAAATACCATGAAAATCCCTGAAATGAGAAGTAATCAACTAGAAATATTATCGTATAGAATTAAACTAAATAACCAAAATCAAAAAGTTTAAGGAAAAAAATTAGAAAAACCTAGAACCTTACCCTCTTTCTTTGAATTTGGTCATTTAAGGTTTATGATTTCTCTGTTTCCTTCTGAGGAACTGAATAGTTCAGTGAAATGAGGTTTGTAGCTGGCATCCCTTTAAGGCTTTGTTCAGTTCTAGGTTTTTCTAATTTTTTCCTTAAACTTTTTGATTTTGGTTATTTAGTTTAATTCTATAAGATAATATTTCTAGTCGATTACTTCTCATTTCAGGGATTTTCACGGAATTTCATTTGTTTTGTGTAATTTCTCGGTTCCGCGACTGTCTTTTTTTCTACTGATGAAATTCTACATCACCTGCATGCTCTGCGCCAGCTATAAGGGAAACCCTGCAGAGAACACATTGCAGTCATCTAAACATGAGGAGGGCATCCCCCAGTCTGTTGAGTGATCTGCAGTATCTGTCTATAAGGAAGCTGGACGACATGTTGAACTGGTCCGTAGCCAAGGTGTGGTTGTAGGGCAGCCTTCTAGCACAGCACCCTGGTTCATAAGCAAATATTCTCCTGGGGCAGTGGGGGTCAGGAGGGAGAAGCTGTACTGAATTTCCTAATATTGTACAACATCTTAATGTGGAAGAAGGAAAATGCACTTTTACAAGTAATATAGCATCATTAACATTGTGTAGCATCTTAATAAGGAACCATGAAATAGTGCATTTAAAATAACAAATTTAGCCAGGATGAGGAGGGAAGTAAACTTATTTCCCAAGAACATTTTCTTGTTTTTTTCTATATACACACAGTAAGATCAGCTTGACTAGGAAATTGTTACAGCTATTTCCCTGCGCTACAGGGATTTGAGAGGAAAAAATCTTCAGTGCCAATATGGGTTAAAGCGATATCACATTAATGTAATGGTGTTCTTGTTTGTGAAATTCAGCTGAGCAGGCATGCTCTCCTCTTTACTAGTACCAGCATATGTTTTCTGGAGGAATATCTTCTAAAACAAGAATTCGTTTGTATAATTAATCATCTTTATGATTCTTCTGTGGTTTGAGCCTGTCACTTTCAATAGCAACCTTGGTTGTGAGGGAGGACTTAATTATGGTGTTAAAATGCTTTTTCCTTAATGGTTGGTGAAGTTGTGTGTTGTATAAATGTATGGCGCAATGGAATGTATGTCTTGATAAGGAGCCGGTTAGCCTAAAATTGCAGCACATTACGGAAGAGTTCAGGACATTAATTTGCTCCGTAGAAAAGCGGAAACGACATATTTGAACTATAATTTTATGGTATTTGCAGGCGCTTTGGCTGTGATCCAGCAGACCGCAAGTACACAGGTTTGGTGGCTTTAAAAAAAGCAAAAGATCCATACATTCCTCGTGCCAGCCAGGCAGTTCCTTGTCTTTCCGTAGCAGACAGCCAGAGCCTGTGATGCTTGCAACCTTTCGGAAAACAGCTCTTGAGAATTATTAATTTTCAGAGGCAGGCACCTGCGTTAAAAAATAAAAAAGGAGGTACCTCATGTTATGCATTTATTTTTATGTCTTTTTGGAATTTGTATTCTACCCTGTAGAAAGTGTCTCAGGACAGCTTAAAATAAATTATAATAAAATCAGTGTCAATATAAAAGAAAGCATACATTCATAACTAAATTAATACATAGAAGAGGTGTCATAGATAGCAAGCTAACTAATTTCTCAGTGGAAGCATCCCAGATAAAATTCTTCAATTAATTTGTACCCCAGCTCAAATCCTTCCATTTATTCATTTATTCAATTTCAGTTACCGTATTTTTCGCTCTATAAGACGCACCAGACCACAAGACGCACCTAGTTTTTGGAGGAGGAAAACAAGAAAAAAAATATTCTGAATCTCAGAAGCCAGAACAGCAAGAGGGATCGCTGCACAGTGAAAGCAGCAATCCCTCTTGCTGTTCTGGCTTCTGGGATAGCTGCGCAGCCTGCATTCGCTCCATAAGATGCACACACATTTCCCTTTACTTTTTTAGGTAGGAAAAAGTGAGTCTTATAGAGCAAAAAATACGGTAATTCTCCAACTGATCCTGCTCCACATCAATCCAGTTTTCTACAGTTAACCACATTTATTACAGATCTTAAACATATGTGTTGCCCCAAATTAATATCCTACCAGGAACCTGGGTCATCTCCCAGTTCAGTTTCCCCTTCTATTCATTTCCCACCCAGAAACACTTAGTGTGGTTCAAGATTTGTGGCTTGGCCCCCTTGGGAAAGAGCCACAGCTCAGTAGGAGAGCATCTGCTTTGCATGCAGAAGGTTGCAGGTTCAATCCCCGGCGTCTCCCGGTAATACTGGAAATGCCCTATTTCTGAAACCCTGGAGAGCTGCTGTCAGTCAGTGTAGATAATACTGAGCTATATGGACCAATGGTCTGATTTGGTATAAGGCAACATCCTATGTTCAGCCCTAGCAACATCTCTTCTGTCAACTGAGATTTACACCTCTGACAAAGTGGATTCCAGTCTGTGGGTGTGTATACTATAATACATTTGTGAGTGTTTAAGGTGTCACAAGGCATTTTGTTATTTTTGCCGGAGCCCAACCAACCCTTAAACAGAACCACTGCCAGTTTAGTACAGTATGCAGAATGGACTGTAAGTGTTGTTGGAGTACTTTTTACAATGCAGTAAGATATAGAAAGCTAAAGTAAATAAAAACACACCCTGAAAGCTGCTACAAAAAGTACAATTCGAATACTGTACAAAGTCCTCTCTTAAAGGTTGTTCTTAGCCCTTACCACCCACAGAAGGTAATAGCCCTCCCCTTGGGATTTTTCCTTTCTGCTCTGAGCCAAGTAGGCAGAATGAACCATTATTGGATTTCCCGAGGCCGGTGAAGCTTTGGAGTCGGCAAGGGTGCCTGGGCTTTCTTTGGTTCAAAAAAGTTTGTGGGGAGGGTTGGATTGGAGTGAGATTCAGAACCATCAAGCTCAAGCCCAGTAATGAAGATGGTGCTGTGAAAAACGAGGGGGAAATGCAGTTCTTTAAACGGTAGGCAGTTTGGCCAACTTGCTAATTTGCTAACATTATCTAAGCAGGAACTTGTGGACCTCCAGAGGTTGATCTCCATCCCTCCAAGAGATGATGGGACATGCAATGTACTGAGAACTGGAAGGTCACATGTTCCCAACTTTAGCCAAACTCTTCAATTTCGAAGATTTCGTTTGAGGTGCGCCTGAACTTTTAGCTCTGTGTGTGTTTCGCCAGTGGAAAAAATCTGGTGTGTGTGCCTGTAGGGATCCTGCGGTTTCTTATCTTTGCTGCTGCAACTCCCGTGATCTGTAACGGCCGCCCCCGAACAGTGCAAAGAGACACAGTTCGCAGCAGAGGTTAATCAAGATGAAAACCCACAAATGAACTTTATGGGAGGGGGGGTATGTACAGTTCCTGCAATACCTGCTGTGTGTTGAGCGGAGATAGTCTTTAGCCCGTCTGTGGTATCCCACCCCTTCAGTTAAGCACACCAGTATATACACAGAGCTGATTAAAATCATCTGCATGCAGTTTTCTGGCTTCAACCTCTCGCCGGTGGTTTCATCCATTGTTAGCAATGATGCTCGGCTCTCTGAAGAGTTAAGCACAGTGGTACTCCAGCTATGTGAACAGGGTGCTTTCGGTTACTTTGGTGGCCTTCCTCCCCGCCCCCCCCCTTTCAGATTACCTCCCACTTTGTTTCCAGCCATGTGTGTGGCATTGGGAGTTGCCTGGAAAAATACAGACTTTTTCAGACTATATATAAAGAAAAATAATGAAGGAGTTTTGATACTACCGCAGGATCAAAGCCAGAAAAGGTGTGTGCTCATATATATATATATATATATGCGCGCGAGCAGACCCCATAGGGAGAAAGAAAGCTATATGGATTTCTAATATGGAAATTTTTTCCTTACTGTCTTCTGTGTAAGATTTGGGAAGGAGTGTTGCAGTTATGATTGTCTTCATGCAATGTTTCATCCTTTTGTAAATTTTAATTATCTATTTTTAATACGTCTGTGCCTATACTTCTTTTTCTTTTGTCTTGATTTGAGTATCTGTGTGGTTTTCTTTCTACAACACTATAAATGAATCCATGCAGGAAAGCTTTGCTGGATTGGAACCAGACTGACAGAGTTATGCTGTAGCCCCCTTGAGAGCCAGTGTGTTGATAGTGGTTAGAGCCTCGGACTAGGACCTGGGAGACTGGGGTTCAAATCCCTACTCGGCAATGAAGCTCACTTAGGTGACCTTTGACCGGTCACTGCCTAACCTACCTCACAGGGTTGTTGGGATCAAACAAGGCCGGGAAGAACCAAGTATGCCATCTTGAGTTCCTTGGGGGGAAATATTGGGATATAAATGCAAGAAATAAATAAATGGCGCAAGTTACTCATAGGGACGCGGGTGGCGCTGTGGGTTAAACCACAGAGCCTAGGACTTGCCGATCAGAAGGTCGGCAGTTCGAATTCCCACAACAGGGTGAGCTCCCATTCCTCGGTCCCTGCTCCTGCCAACCTAGCAGTTTGAAAGCACGTCAAAGTGCAAGTAGATAGGCGGGAAGGTAAACGGCGTTTCCGTGCGCTGCTCTGGTCCACCAGAAGCGGCTTAGTCATTCTGGCCATATGACACGGAAGCTGTACGCCGGCTCCCTCGGCCAATAAAGCGAGATGAGCGCCGCAACCCCAGAGTCAGCAACGACTGGACCTAATGGTCAGGGGTCCCTTTACCTTAATCATTGCCCAGTGGTGCAATGGAGGGGGAATGTCGGTGAGAGCAGCTCTAGGTCTTCTCTAGGTAGGAGTGATTTTGCCATTTGCCAGAGTTCAGGGTGATTGACAAACTCTTTTTTGCTCTGGGGAAGTGAATAGGGTGTGATCTCCAGGCTTTCAGGTTAGGAGTTAAGAGTCTGCCAGAATATTACACCCGCATGGCTGCTCATTTGCTACCAGGCTGAATTCAGGTTGCTACTTTAATGGCTTAGGGCCAGTTTACTGAATGGGTTTACTTAATTCAGTTTATTCGATCTGCAGCACTTGTACAAGTGCCATGCAGCGCCTGCTCTTTACTTGTAAGGAGTCATTCCTTTAGAGCAGGCATAGGCAAACTGTGACCCTCCAGATGTTTTGGAACTACAATTCCCATCATCCCTAGCTAACAGGACCAGTGGTCAGGGATGATGGGAATTGTAGTCTCAAAACGTCTGGAGGGCCGGAGTTTGCCTATGCCTGCTTTAGAGTGACAGCACCTGAAATTTGGAACTCCCTGCTTATTGACATTAGGCTGGCAATATCATTGTCCTCTTTTAGATGCTTGCTGAAAACTGTTCTGTTTACGGCGGGCCTGTCCAAACATATGATTTGGTTGTAACTGGTCTTAAATTAGTTGTAGATGTACAATCCTACAATTCTAGGATTCTGTTGTTTTGAGATATGTATAACAATTTAAAATGTTTTAAATACAGTGGTACCTCTGTATTCCGGAGGTTCGTTCTTAACCTGAAACTGTTCTTAACCTGAAGCACCACTTTAGCTAATGGGGCCTCCCACTGCCGCCGTGCTGCTGGAGCATGATTTCTGTTCTCATCCTGAAGCAAAGTTCTTAACCCGAGGTACTATTTCTGGGTTAGCGGAGTCTGTAACCTGAAGCATATGTAACCTGAGGTACCGCTGTATATATTTATTTTATTTTTAATTACAGGTGTCTCTGCTGCCCTGGTAGGATGAATGGGCTATAAATCAGTCAGTCAATCAATCAATCAATCAATCAATCAATCAATTAAAATAACTTAAAGCAGCAGCCAGACTGAGATAGGTTTATTAAGACACCTTAGTGTTCAACATAAGTTTCCTGTTTCCCTTAAAATCCCATACATGCTACTGAGGACGGAAGAAACTTAAAGCATTTAACTTATATCGTTTGGTCAGTCACTCATGTATGTGTTATAAATCGGGTATTTGACAGTATCATTCTAGAATCCAGTTCCTTCTTACCCTGTTGTCTAGTTCCTTGCATGACTGAATCGTGAAGAACTTTACGTGCAAAACTGTTTGCAACAAATCTCATTCCATATCAAATGCATTTCTTATGGTTTGTGTGCAGACAACTTCAGGATGGCAAAAGCTCTGCTTAGAGTAAACAGTTAATGCACTCCTGAGATAGAGTTTTTCTGTTCTTTCCTAAAATGCTTCTGTTAAATTGAAAGATTATAAGGATGCTGATAAACCACACTTGGTCTTTATTTTGAAGCCTCATCTTAGTCATTATAATCATTTGCCTGGCTGATGCTATTGGAGGAACCAAGCTAAAATTAACCCAAACTCTTTTTTTTTGCGGTCATTAATTAGCCAGCTTTACAAAATCTTTTTAACTAGCTCTCTTGAAGCCAAACATAATTTAGAATGGAATATATAAAAATGAGAACCCTGAGATGGAAATTTTAGTGAATCTGCATTACAGGCTTCAGATAAAGAAAGAAGAAGATAGATTATATATATATATATATATATATATATATATATATATATATATATAGGAATGCAGGTTTTGGTGTCCTCGGGTGTCTTCCCGTGTAAAAGTTGGGGTGTCTAGGCGACGTTTCGACGAGGTCTCACTCGTCATCTTCAGGCTGGTGTTTTCGGCTTCTTGTTACTGGAACAGAGCAGGATCTCAGTGTTTGAGTTCCTATAAATACTGTTGAGGTGTGGTGTATAGCCTCCAATGTTCTGGGCAGAGAGGAAGTTCCCAGGCTAGTGTGCCTTTTCTTCTTTTGTTCCTTAATTGCTTGAGGGATATCTTGAGTGATTTCGAGATAGAGAAACACCCTCACAACATGAACAAGCGTGACGACACATCCCGCTTGCCAGACATCTGGAAATTAGCCCTCCCCACAAAAACTGACACCAGATCCAGAGGCACACAGAACGCCATCACCAATCAACCACACCAGACCCAAACCCAGACCCTCTCCACAGATAAATTACAGACACCATCCAGTAGCCAAACCATGGTGGCACCTCCGGATGCTGCACCCCCCTGCAATCCCTACACAGATCTGGCTGGCACAGGCCACAAAACCACAGCTCGCCCCTATACACGAAGCCAAGCCAGAGCACAACTAATACAGCCATCTTCTCAGAAAAACTCTTCACAAAGTTCAAGAGGTCAAGACACAAAGGCTTTAGCAACTAATCCACACCTAATGACCCACCTAAGTGGTACTCAGGATATCACTCAAGAAATCACTCAAGATATCCCTCAAGCAATTAAGGAACAAAAGAAGAAAAGGCACACTAGCCTGGGAACTTCCTCTCTGCCCAGAACATTGGAGGCTATACACCACACCTCAACAGTATTTATAGGAACTCAAACACTGAGATCCTGCTCTGTTCCAGTAACAAGAAGCCGAAAACACCAGCCTGAAGATGACGAGTGAGACCTCGTCGAAACGTCGCCTAGACACCCCAACTTTTACACGGGAAGACACCCGAGGACACCAAAACCTGCATATATATATATATATATATATATATATATATATATATATAATCTAACAAATATTTGTCCAAATATATATTCGAATAGGAAACATAAAATCCAAATGGCACCTCTCTGACATTCATTTTTGTAAAATGATGGTGATTTGTCTCCTGAAGTGACTGTGGCAGCAGGCACACTTTACCTTTAAAAGAGTACCCCAAGCTACATACTTGCTCCAAGAGCAGGCCGCCTCCCATAGGGAACCACCCACTAACAGTGTCTCAGTCTTATCTGGATTGAGCTTCAGTTTGTTGGCTCTCATCCAGTCCATTACCGAGGCAAGACACTAGTCCAGCACGTCCACTGCCTCACCTGCAGATGTAAGGGAGAAATGGAGCTGAGTGTCATCAGCATATTGCTGACAATGTACTCCCAAACTCTATAGACAATCCCACTTGGTGGTACCATGCAGAAGTTAAAAGCTGCAGGGGAGATAAAAATGGAACCCCGAGGAACCCCATGTTAAAGGCTCCGTGGGGCGGAGGAGTGCTCCTCAAGCATCCCCCTCTCAAAATGACCATCCAAGCAGGACCAGAATCACCACAAAGCAGCACCACCTACCCCCAACTCGGATAGAGGCTCCAGAGGGATACTACGGTCAATGGTAGGGAAGGTCAAGGAGAATTAATAGGGACACATTTCCCCTCTCCTCCTTCCAACAGAGGTGACCAAAGCCGTTTTTGTACTCAAACCAGGGGAAATTCAATTAGGTACACATTTAAAGCCAAATCTATTAAAATTCCACTTTCCAAAACGATGTGCACCAAAAAACAGCCATCCTTCAAAATTCACATTTTCACCCGAACTTTGTGATGCAATTCTCCAACCCAACACTGTTTACAAAAATGTGTGTCTTAGGGGGAAGTGTGCATGAAAAGAAAGATATTAACGAAAATAGCATACACAAGTGCATTATATTAGGGGAAATTGCTTGTACTGTAGTCCATTAAACTGCATATACAAATGTGTTTCCTAGGAGAAATTTGCACTAAAAGGCTGGTGAATTTTCATATGGATTTAAAGGGGGGGAAATCAGAAATTGTTGCCAGATGTGGAGAACTGAATTTAAGATTGGAAAAATGGAGGCAACTGAAATGGACAGATCCTTCCTTCTGCACTTGTAGTACAAATTTGCATAAGGTGCATAAAAGGATTGTATGGTTTTATGGCTCACTAGCAGTAATGGGACACATACCCCAGATGCTCAATGTCAGTCACACTGCTTCCTGCCTCGAAAGAAGTTCCTTTCCAGCCATCTATGTTGCATAATTTCTTTAAACAGTTACTTTCTCCTACAGCATCCAGCGAGAGATTACAGACTTTACAGAGCTGTAAAAATGTGCATGGTTAATTTAAATTCATGTTGCCGGCTTCTAGGGTCGGAGTCTATGAAAATGTACATAGAAGAAGCAGCCTGGTGATTGTTTCAATCTTGTTTTGCATTATCTCTCAAAAATTGCAAGACTAGATTCAGCTAGAATGGATTCTGGGGTGGGGTGGGATTGTCCCGTGGTATCACTAAATCACCCTAGCATCCATTCCATTTGAAATACATATCCCACTCGGAGCATACTTTTGTCCTGTCTTCATAAGAATAAAGCGAAAAAAGGAACAATTTTACCAGGTTTTTTCAGTGTTAAGGGGTGGGAGAAGAAATTCTGATCAGTTTGCATAATATTCACTTGCTCTAGAGATGCTTAGCATTTTTATTGTATACCTTTTCTGTAGCTGTACTGAGAAACAGGGCAGAGCAAAAATGCCCCCTGCCCCCTCTCAAATCTTGCTGCATAATGATTTCAGAAATATGACATGGTGCATACATTTTTAACATGTGTAACCCATCCTGGAGTTCCATTCTAACTGCAGTGTAGTATCACCCTGGCCGTGTCCAGCTGCTGCTATTGTAACATTCTGACCTTAACTTATAGCAGAGATAGGGAGCCTGTGGCCCTCTCATTGGACTCCACCTCCCATCAGCCCCAGCTAACATGGCCCATGGGCAGGGATGGTGGGAAAGCCACAGCTTCCTTATCCCCGACTTGTTGTGGTCTTCTACTGTGGTGGGACATCTCCTTCCAAACCAACACTCTCAGATAGCAGGGAAGCTAGGCCAGTCTGATTCAGTGCCATCATTACTGAGATGCATAAACATAAAGAGCACATCTCAAACCAAGGCTGATGAGATCATGTTGTGGCGAAACATGATTTATAAACTGCGTAAATAAATGCTTAATGTTTGAAAGTCTAAATAGGCTTGCCTACATCAACCAGAAAAGGCTTTCATTGGTTTTAAAAGTATCGATAGCATTTGGTTGGATTCTGCCATTTGTTAACATGATAAAATGTGTCGTGTTCATTTCATTGCCCTACAGCATTTTTATCCTATATCCTATATCCCTCTATTTATCTATCTAATATCACCCTAGGGGCTAACCTGTGGTCCTCCAGATGCTGAACTATACTGCTGATCAGCCCTAGCCAGCAGTAGGCAGGATGCTTGGAATAGTATTTTAGCAACATCTTTAGGCAAGCCTAAGAAAAACAACACCAAAACTGTTCAACTGGCTGTTAACATACCCCATCATAGATTTTTATAAAACACCCAGTTGCATCATTCCTCCAAGAGGGTTGCTGTAAACAGAATAACGAACGACTGTCAAAACAGTGTGGCTTAAGACCTCCCTTTGTCCAGTCTTAATTTCTCTGCACCATTGTCTGTTTAATTCTTGCAGCTTGCTATACCGCACAATGATGAGTGGACCCGATTTGCCCGGACTCTGGTGGAAATCCGTGCCAACAGAGCAGACAGCGAAGAAGAAGGAACCATGGAGATCTCTGCCTAGAGGAGAGAAAGGTGTCCTTCCCTTTGTAGTCACCTGCCCTCTGTCGATTGCAGTCATGTTCTATGTCAAGTCAGTATTGTTGTGGCTTTCCATGCCAGTGTTGCTGCCAGCATTCCCCAGGGTTCCGATTTCTCCATATTAATCGTGTTGTGCTTCAAGCTGTCTGAAAATATCCAGAGCGTTTTCATGCTTCATATTTCTTTTTGAGAAGTTTACGAATGAGAGGACAAATCAAGCCCAAGCGGGTTCAGTTGTTGCCTTTTAAATCCTTTAGTAGCTGCAGTAACTAGCTAGGAACTCCTGAATAAACTTGGGCTCACGCGCGTTTCTGGCACAGTCCTATTAAATCCATATGAAGTCAGATATGATTGGGTACAGATGTGGTGCGCTTCGCAACATGGGACTGGGCCAGAGACTTTTAGATGTGGTGTTTCACATGGTGACTTACATTATGAATGGATGTACTATACGAACATTGCTGCTCCTTATTTATTGCGGTGTGCTGCATGGAACATATTTATTTGAAAGCATTAAAATAAACGATCCCAAAGCATGTGCATAACGAGCAAACTGCATTGTCTCTGCATGCCTGTTGGGGTTATGTCGAGTCCCAAACAACTATTACTGGATGTCACTTTTTACTAAAATGAAATCTGTAAAAGGGTTTGGTTGAATAAACAGAACTTTCTAAAATCGCCTATTAATCCTAGATACTTTAGCAATATTTCATGTGCAGTTGGTCCCCGGCACTCATTGCAGGATACCACTAATGGTCTGAATGAGGAAGTGTTGTTTCAGAAGTAGACAGAGGCAACGGCAGTAAAATGTGTCAGAGCTGTTCTGTAGCCAAGTTTTGTTGGTTTTCTTCTTGATAAAATTATTTCCGTTACTGGTCAGTCAGAGAATTGTAACTTCTGGGGTAGTAACATTGATTAGATGAACAGGGTTTTGTTTTTCTTGGAGTGGTAAGAGTCAATATTACTTGCTCAGATTTGCACTGGTAATACAAATGCACAACCATAATTAATCTTACCGGCGAGATTTCTGTGGGCCATTCTGATGCTTCATATGTATAGATCCATGTGTAAATTTAAGCTCTGAGCTTCTTTAGCTTCCCAGGCACACGGGCCAATTTTCCACTGTGCTCACTTAAAAGACTGCAGAATCTGTCTGTGCACTTACATGAGGTCTGACATTAATTCCTCTGTTCAGCTGCAACCATTGGGATGGTCCATTGGGAGGGCTTTGGAGTCCTGCCTGCCCATCCCGCTTCCATCAGTCCCACCCATCATGGTCAATGGTCAGGGATGGTGAAGAGCTACAAGTTTCCCATCCCTACATTAGTATCCGAACTGGACATACCTTCCTAGTCCACTGTTAAATGATCCAAAATACGTGTCTTTTGTCAATGGAATGCGACTGGCAGTGCCTCAAGGCGAGGGTTGTTTGGATACTGTTTAAGCTCCATGTCAGCATCTTTCATCCTAACCTGCTCAAAATGATGCAGAGGATCAGTTTGGTCCAGATACTTGGCTTTGCAGAGAGAGTCAAAGCAAAAAAAAAAACAAAACCACACATTTTGGTTCTACTGCTCACAATTCCATTTTTTTCTGTCTGCAGCCACGCATCTGCCAACTGGCACCATCCGTTTTGTCCCCGGACTTTGCCAAAATACAGTTGTTGGATTTAGCGCCCTGTATTTCCTGGAAAGTTGCAGCGCTGCCTCTTAGGCGGCAAGTAGGACTACTTTCTAAAGTACACACAGAGAGTGGTTAAAAAAGCACAATTTGTTCAAGTGCTGTTTCTGGGTTATTTGCTGTGTTTAACTTCCCCAGAGAGTTCCATAATGAAAGTATCTTGAGGCTTACTTATTTCCAAACCAGCCAGTAATTTATTATGTATAATCATTAGATTTAAAATATGTCCTTTAGCGTAAGCAGCAAGCTAAACGGCTCAAGTGACAAAACGATGCTTCCATTTCCAAAGTGCTTTTTACACTGCTCGTTTTCCACAGCGCGGAGCCTAATCAGAACTGACGAGCCGAATGCACAGCCACACCAGTTGGGCTGTGCTCATCGGACGTGTCCAAGGAACCAATGTGGCAAAGAGGTCCTCCTTGGTGGCACATTCAGGGCACTCTTGCCCTTAAGTCTTGGTGCAGTTAGAGCGATGGCTGCTCTTATCAATAGCGCTGCAGTCCTTACCCTAGCCGTGGAGGTGTGCTGGTATTAAACCCATATTATAGCTGACTGGCTGAGGTTAAGACAACAGGATCTTGCTTAAGGCTAGCAGCTTGTTAAATTTGTGGCAGAATTTGAGGTTTGAATAAGGTGGGTCGGGGAGACTGCTCAGCATTCAGCTCAAATTCTCAGCCAGGACACAATACCCGTACGAGGCACAGCAAGGCTTTATAAATTGACAGCCTGGCCTTCTTTTCATGAAGAAGTCAAGTTGGCAAAGTCCCATCTGAGCCTGCACCCAGCCAACGCTTGGGCACCTTCTGTTTCAACCTTTAAACGGCTGCTGAAAACTTTTCTGTTCCGCCAGGCTTATGCAGGCAATTAGGAATAGGTAATAGTAGTACCAGATTTTAATTTTTATGTGTGTTTTTAAGTATATATAGATACTATTGTAAAACACTTTGATATTTCTTATAATAGCGACCAGCATATATTTTTCTTAAAATAAATGCACGGAGTTCGGATCTGCTGCAAACACCCAAAGCTTGTTTAATGAAGGCCCTTGCTCTTAATTGAGACGTAGAACTTTAACCAATCAGTTCTATTAAATCAATAAAAATTGCAGTATTCCGATTTTATGTTTTAAGTAATAATTTGTGGAGAATTTGATCCAGTTAGTGGCTTTAGTTAACGCTTTAAAAAGATCCAAGGCAAACTTTTTTATTACTATTAAAAACCAAAGCCTACATCTATTTTATAAAAATGGGACGAGCTTTTAAAAAGCTACCGGTGGTCTCAGCATGGGAAAACAGGCCATGTGGTGGCATCCGTGACAGATGGCTTGCACTGCGAAGCCTTTCTAGGCACATGTTGCAATACTTGTTAAAAGCAAGAAAAGAGTTCAGCCCTCAGTGACTTAGCCTCTCTCAGCCCCCTTAACGAAGTACAGCTCCCATAATTCTTTGCAGGAAGCTGTGACTGTTTTAAAGTGGTGTCATGGCACTTTCAATTGATGGCCTTAATGTGGCCTTAATGTTGGTCTCAGTTTCCCACTAAACTCTGCAAGGCGCCCCCCCCCCCCTCCAAAAGAAGGCAAAATATTTAATCTGGTTGTTATTATTATTATTGTATTTTTGTTTTGGTTTTTTAAAAAAATCTGTTTTAATTCATCAAAATTATTCAGAATTTCCACACAAATATTTTTCAATTACAAGCTGGCAGTTAAGGCAGATACTATTGATACAGTGCATGGATTTTTCTATTGCATTTATTTAAACAAGCAGCAGGTTACTCTAAGTGCACCAACACAAAAAACAAGAATCCAAATATCAGCAGGGCCTGGTGTGACCCCCTTGGGCACAGCCTCCATTAGTGTCGACGAAAGCTGTGCTGGAGCCCCGAGCCAAATAGCACTGAAGAATGTATAGCTACACCTCTCGATGGCTCGTGCCGTTTGGTGTTGAATTTTCATTTCTCGTGGTACGATGCTCTTCCATAAAGTGCAGAGACTATGGAAAAAATTACATTTCTCTTCCCACCCCCCAACCCCACAAGCCTTCTGATACCAGGAACAGAATATAATTGCTAAACGCTCGTCGATGTGGTTTCAGTTAGAAAAACATGTTCCCCATAAAACCCTCCTAATACAATCCAGGAATGCAACTTGTGCGTGTAGTAAAATACAGTCACTCTTGGCAAGACTCAGGTACCGCTCGTATCGACACCTTTCGAATCCTCCGGTACGGATGCAAATGGAATGTGTCCCCAAGTCTTAGACGCACTGTCTAAATTGTTCTGCGTTGAGCACCATGATCTCTGTTGAATAGCCAACATGCAGCCATGACGACAGGACAGCCCTCCCTGAAACATACCACCCTCCCCAACAAGAAGAGCAGTTGCATACAAATGTCTTTCCCCAAATGAGCCCAAGTACATTCACGACCCCAGGTATGTGCAAGAAAGAACAAAAATGCATTCAGGGACCCAAACCGATAAGACTATTCTAGCAAGAATTTCACAGTGATCTGATAAAAGGAAGCGCAGAGACCAATGATTCACACTTAAAAGATGGGGAGCAGGTGGGAAGAAAGACTTGCAGATCAGGTGGTGCTGGGTTGAGACCGGAAAGCTAAAGGAATGAAGTATTAAGTCTGATCAGATGAATGGCTCTTTCCCAACATTCTGTAAAAGGAAGTCGCTGCCTTGTGATCAGACAGGCGCTGCCTTTGAGGTAGGTGGTGAAGACCTAAATCGAGGTAAGTAAAGTCCAAATTTGTTTTCAATTCCTGCAAAAGTGGCAACAGCCAACTTGTAGCCCCCCACGTGGTCAGGATTCGGTGCAGGTAGGGTGATCCTTGTTTTCAGAACGGCTTCCGATCCAGCTGGCTTCCTGCAATACATATTTTATCAAGTGTGATTATGCAGCCTTCCACCATAAAAGTAAAGTTCTTTCCAGAGAAAAAGAGCCCCCCGCCCACAAGAGCTTGCCTGGGACAAAATGCTATTTGGTTCCGCCTCTCTCCAAACTCCCTCCCATTCGTGGCTATTCCTCCTGGTCATTGGGAACATCAGCACTCAACCTTATGGAAGAGTTGGTACCTGGGGCTGAGGAAGGACCATAGCTCAGTGGTAGTGCATCTGCTTTTTATGCAGGAGGTCCCCGGTTCCATCCCCAGCAACTCCAGGTAAAGCGATGCCCTGACTGAAACTGGGCAGACAATACTGGGCTAGATGGGAAGCTTCCTATAATCTTCTTTTTCCTCTTTTTTACCAATTTCTTATGCAATCCTTTCAGACAGCAAGCCACGGTTTTTTAAACTTTAGTCCGCTGACTGAGATGCTCTTTGACTATAGTTCCCATCAACCCTGGCCACTGGTCTTGCTGGCTGGGGCTGATGGAAGGTGGAGCCCAACAGCATCTGGGGTGGAGAATGTTTTACATACCTGTAGAAAAATAAAGTCCTATAATCTCCAGCAGCTGCCTATAAAGCAGCACAGTAGAAGTACGTTAAAAATTACTTTGAGACTCGCCCAGCAATCTGTTCAGTGTGAAATCTGTTTTGAGCGTCGGCAGAAGAGGTGAAAACATGGAAACTTAAGGTGACATGATGCACCAGTGATGCAAGTCTTAACACTAGTGCTGATGAGACTTCTCAATCTCATCAACAGCATTGCAGTATTAACAGCATGCCAACACTACTGTACTCTTCCATGCCAAAGGTTTCTAATGATTTTAATTTTTTTTTTTATTGGCAGATGGAAAAATGAAAGTTTTTCTTCTGTATCTTTCACTAATGGGTTTTCCCCTTTCCCCCTTATTCTTTTCTCTCTATTCTTTCTTTCTTTCTTTCTTTCTTTCTTTCTTTCTTTCTTTCTTTCTTTCTTTCTTTCTTTCTTTCTTTCTTGTTTTTTGGCTTTTGTTTTTCGGCTTTCTCCTATTTCTTTGGAGTCCTATGTCTGGGGCCTTTATTAGAGTTCATAGATTGTATACTCATGGGGGTAGTAGAGGGTTGATGGAGGACCCTGGGTGATGACCAGGAAAATGCTGGTCCCCCAGGATATGAGGCTGGGAGGAGAAAGGAAAGATCCCAGGTGCGAGCTGGGAGGAGCTACTGTCCTCTGTGGGTGGTAAGGACCAGGAACTACTTTTAAGAGAGAACTTCGTTTGGAAATCAATAAAACTATGTTGTTTTATTTTGAAAGAAAGGACTTTGTATTTCACTTCATCAATTTGTATCTTCTGTAGTTGTAATTTTATTGTATTATGGGAAAATCTTAATAAAAAGTCTTTTTAAAAAACCCTACTGCACTCTGTGAATGGATCTTCCCTTTGCTATTTGACTACTTGTGTTCCTCTTCCTGTCTGCCCTCATGTACATGACAAGCACTGATGTTAAAAAGTGTATCTCCCCTGAGCTTTAGTGACCCTTAATTCATAAAGAAAATCTGGAGCTCTTTATGACTAACTCCTATAAAGAGAGCCAAGGTGGTCAACCCAACATACCGTATTTTTCGCTATATAGGACGCACTTTTCCCCCTTCAAAAATGAAGGGGAAATGTGTGTGCGTCCTATGGAGCGAAGACGCCATAGCAGGAGACGCTATGGCAGGAGCCTCTTTAGCCGCGCGCCACCTCTCCAGCTGGGAGAGCGCTTGCGGGGCTAAAGAAGCCATAGAAGCTTTCCGCTGCTCCCCAACCTGCTCTTTGGGGCTCGTGGTGGGCTTCCCCCCGCCAGCTCCAAAGAGCAGGTTGAAAGGAACCTGAAGCCTGGAGAGCGAGAGGGGTCGGTGCGTACCGCCTGAAGGCAACTGAACGCATCTTAAATGGCACCTTGTTTTAGAGGGGGAAAACAAGAGGGGGAAAATTCTCCCCCTCTCTGCGCAGCACCTCCTGCCGCTTTGCTAAAGGGGCGCTGGGCAGAGAGGGCGAGATTTTTTTCTTCTTCTCCCCCCTCTAAAACAAGGTGCGTCCTATTGTCCGGTGCGTCCTTTGGTGCGAAAAGTACGGTACTTACGTTCCTCCAAAATCAATGTAGAACCATCTCTGCAGAAGCTCGTAAGTCACTAGGGTTACTCCAAACTGAGGAGACGACCGAAATACACGAGCTGAGGGGCAGGAAACCACACCATGATTAGCCACATTAATGCGTCAGGTTAACATGCATCCTTCCTTGTTAAAATGAGTGTTTGCAAAGGCTACCTGCAGCTCCTTTCCAAAATGCCCTGGGGCCTTCCTCTCGGAGGATCTTCCCGAAACAGTCAATCACGCCGCTGTAGGTTGTTTGTCCTGCACGGGCTGCCACCTGTAACCTCGTCTTGATCACATCCGCAGGCGTCACTAAGGAAGCGGCAGGCATTCCTGGAGAAAGGGAAAGCAGGGCAGAAAAGAAACCAGCTTGTTGAACTTGCTTAGAGATGGGTGAGTTGGCCTGTTAGGACCCTGGGAAGCTGCCTTCTGCTCCATCTAGCTCAGTATGGTCTGTGCTGATTGGCTTACTAGCAGTATATGTGAAAAGGATCTAGGGGTCAACAGTGAGTCAACAGTGTGATGCAGCAGCAAAAAAGGTTAATGCCATTGTAGGCTGCATCAACAGAAGTATAGTGTCCAGATCAAGGGAGGTCCCTATCTCTTTGGGGGCGCTGTGGTCTAAACCACTGATCCTTGGGCTTGCCGATCAAAAGGTCGCGGTTCGAATCCCTGCGATGTGGTGAGCTCCCGTTCCTCGGTCCCAGCTCCTGCCAAATTAGCAGTTCGAAAGCACGCCAAAAAGTGCAAGTAGATAAATAGGTACCGCTCCGGTGGGAAGGTAAACGGCGTTTCCGTGCGCTGCTCTGGTTTTGCCAGAAATGGTTTAGTCATGCTGGCCACATGACCTGGAAAAACTGTCTGCGGACAAACACCAGCTCCCTCGGCCTGTAAAGCGAGATGAGCGCCGCAACCCCAGAGTCATTCGCGACTGGACTTAACTGTCAGGGGTCCTTTGACCTTTACCTATTCTGCCTTTGTCAGACCACATCTGGAAAACTGTGTCCAATTCTGGGCACCACAATTTAAGGATGTTGACAAGCTGGAATGTGTGCAGAGGAGGGCAACTAGGATGATCAAGGGTCTGCATACCAAGCCTTATGAGGAATGGTTGAAGGAGCTGGGTATGTTGAGCCTGGAAAAGAGGAGGCTGAAAGGAGATATGGTAGCCATCTTCAAATATCTCAAGGGCTGTCACATGTAAGATGCAGCAAGCTTCTTTTCTCCTGCTCTGGAGGAGAGGATCTGAACCAATGGCTTCAAGTTACAAGAAAGGAGATTTCGACTAAACATACCGAAAAACTTTCCGACACCAAGAGCTGTTTGACAGTGGAACAGTCTCCCTCAGGAGGCTGTGGACTCTCCTTCCTTGTAGATTTTTAAGCAGAGGTTGGATGGCTATCTGTCATGGATGCTTTATTTTTCTTTTTAAGTTGAGTGGCAAACAGAAGTCTTCAATATGTCTGAAGCTTGCAGAGGGTCTTGAGTTCACTTTGGGGAGGTAAAAGTCAGCTCCCTTGTAGTTTCCAGCATTTGCCCCTATGTGCAGAATACTGGAAATTTTTGCACTTTTTTGACTTCAGGGCTACATCCTGTGAGAAGTCTTGTTAAACTCAAAACAGGCAGACAGGTACAAGTTATGCACAATACGCCAAAATAAAATAAAAACCCAAACCCCAACTCAATAATGTTCCATGTTTTCCTTTGGGCATATGCACATTTTTCAGCGTCTAATTTCTTCAGCAAAGTCTTGTTGGAAGATTTATGCTGGCAGATAAACAACAGAAAGCAACAAATACCGAATTATCAGCAGAGAAGGGGCCACAATCCTGAAACATGCTCTCTCCATGCAGTCAAAAGGGGCACCTCGAATGATTTTAGGCCTTGGACCAGCAGTTTTTCAAACTCAGTCTAATGAAATAATCCGTATTTAGATTTAAAGAAAAACAAGGGGGGGGGGGAGGACAAAAATAAAGCAAGACTGTATTCAAAAACAGTGTCTCTTCTTATTTTATTACTTTTCCATTTTGCGTCAGTTCCAAACCAGCTTGGTCAGATGTAGATGCATAAATCTCCTTTGCTTTTGCTATTTTTTTTTCATCTTCTTCTTCCCTCTAAAGCTTAATAATTCTGTAACAGTTTTTGTCCAAACCAATGTGGTTTGGCTCCAGAACGCCATCTCACTTTTTTTTTTTTAGTAGACTCCTTTGAAAGAGATGTAAAAGTGTGTGTTTATCACCAAAATAAGGACTGCTCCTCGTCTCTCAAAACCCATTAAAAAAGAAAGGAAAACACACTGTGCGAACATTCACATTTGAACAGTTGGCAGAAGGTGGCTTTCTCTTAACATGGTCAGCGCTTCCCTTCAGCAAGTCCACGAGTCATCCATTTCACCTCCTGCTTATGAGACACAGAAGCTGGACTTTCACTCTTTAAAAATTAGCTGACTCTTGCAAAGACAGCAGCCATGCAGGCAGAAGCCCCGTCCCCGCTGTGGAGGTGGTATTTCACAGGAACAATGCTGCCATGTGAGCCTGGTCTGGCCACAAACCAAGCCAGTAGTCTTGCATGCTTCCAAGGTAATCCCCCTTGGGGACATCAGCAAGTGTGAACTAGCCCTGAGCTTTGTGGTACAAGTCCCAAATAGTTTCCATCTTATGCAAATTTTTGGAATGCAACTATCTGCAAGGCTTTGAAAACGGCAAGCCAGGACTCTTCAGAAACGTCTTTTAATTGCAAAGGTCCAGGCACCCTCGGCTGAGTTAAATAGTCTAACGTAGGTTGCCGAGCAGGCATTGTACAGTTGAGTAAAAACTCATGCTGCCCTGGGCACCTCTGGGAAGAAGGGCAGGATATCAATTGAATTAATACTAACAACAAAAATGACACAATCCAGAAACACTTCGGTACAGGAACCAAGAGACTGCTGTTTGTGGCAAGGAGGTGAACGGGTGAGAAAGAAGCAAAGAGAAGTTTGGAAAATTTTGGACAGTTGTCCACTTGCTCCTGAAATGTGACGTCCAAGTTAGGTGTGTGTGGCACTGCTTTGCAGGGGTTCCAGTCCTACTTGGATGGTAGTTTCCAGAGGGTGATGCTTGGGGAGTGTACTTTGGCCCTGTGGAGCCTAAATGTGGGCTTCCTCAGGGTTCGATTGTATCCCCCATGCCGTTTAATGAAACCACAGAGTGGGGTCATCTGGGATTTTGGAGTACGTTGTCGGAAATATGCTGATGACACACAGCTCTATTCATTTACATCTGGACCTCTGAGGCGACAATGGTCTTGACTCAGTCAAGAACTTCCAGGTGAGTGCTATCCCTGGACAGACTTGGAGGGGATTGTGCCAGTCCTCAGGCCTTGAATTCTCCAGATACTTTGGGTTACAACTCCCATTAACTCCATTCACTCTGCCAAGGGCAGAGGATGACGGAAACCTCAGTCCAAAACAAATGGAGTGATAACTACCTGTGGACTGTGCCTCCAACGTTAGCCAAGGCTTAGTATGGGGGCCTTGTGAGAAACCTACTTCTGTCCCGAATAACCAAACCTAGTTCCTGTCCCCATTTCCAGGGGAAGAATCTCTTCCCAAAAAGTCTTTGAAAGCTCCCAGTCAGGGAAGTGTGATTATTATGTTTCTGCCAATATAAAGTATACATGATAAAACTTCAGTTCTTCCTATAATCCTTTACTTCCTTTTAGCCCAGTAATATCACCCTTGCTTTCGCTAGTACCTGCCACTCACTCCCACCCTCCCAGTCCTATACTGCACGATAAGAGAGTCAAGTCACTGCCCTGAACAGTAATCAGCTAATGGAAGATAACCTGAAATGGAAATATAGTAAAAAAAAAAAATACAAGATAGGGTCCACATTACTGTGCATTTTCTAACCCTATACTGGCAACTACTGATAAAGAGAGGCTACTTCTGTGGCTGAACTGAACTTCAAAGAGACAGTTATCACAGTCTGCAATCGCTTAACAATGGGCAGAGAAGGAAAAAAAATAGAAAATCTAAGAAATGACTTGGCTCAACACACTGGCTTAGGTTTCAAGTCTAGATAGGATACAGAGCTCAAAAACTGTTTTGTTCTATTATGTTGGGTTACAATTGACGCGGCTTTAAATCCATAGTCTTCTGACAATTCAGCACAAAGTAATGTACTAACTGAGCAGTTTTTTAATAACCGAATCTCTTGTGGATGTTATGCCTAGTCATGTATCATAGGAGTAATTAATTATATTACCACCTGATCCCTTATATCCTTTGCTCAATCACTAAAGACTTCTCGGGAGTCACTGTTAGTGGCTCCTCATGGCTTGGTTAAATCATGTGTTCAGTATTCTGAGTCCATTTGTGCAGGGTCTCCCACACACCACTTAGACACAACTGTAATCAAGCAGCATACAAACTGTCAAAATAATAATGAATTAAAAAATGAGAACCTGAAAGTCCCAAATCAAAATAAACATCTGCTGTAGAATGGTGCATGCCATCAGCACTGGGTTAGCTGAACGCAGGCAGCGGACAATCTCTCAAAGGGGTTGGCTGCCAGGAGGTTTCACTGAGAGAGCAGCCTGTTTGATCTCAGAAGTCATGATGAGCTTTGTAGGTCATACATATAACTAGAATATAATGGTGCCCAGAGCTATGGTACAGATAACATGGGCAACATTTACCACAGCTTACTCTTCACAACAGAACAACTAAACAGGGAAATGCACCCAGGCACCGCCTCTTGGTATGGGAAGTACCATGACCGGTAGCCACTGACAGCTGTAATCCTCCCAAAAATGTGTACAATGATCATTTCAAGCCATCCAAGTTGGCAGCTGTCCGTCACCAAAGATGGTGGCAGTGAGGTCCACAATTTAACTTTGCACCGTGTCCTGAATCTCCCACTATCTCTGTCATGAATACCACTAACCATTCAGCTTCACTGGGTGACCCCAGGCTCCAGCTTTATAAAAGACAGAGGGGGAATTCTCACTCTCCACCCCATGTTCTATTATATACGTATAGTTCTCCCCCCCCCCCCCCAACTTTTTATTCGCCTTTTTTTAAACAAACAAATAATCATTAAACATTGTATGCCTTTCCTCACAGGAACCCCGTGATAATTTTGGCTGTCCTTTCCCTGCACCTTTTCCAGCTGTACAATATCCTTTTTAAGGTGTGGCGACCAAAACTGCCACACAGGATTCCAAGTGTGGTTTGGATATACTCGAATGCTTAGTCATCAGGGAATGGACTTTCTTGCATTTCCCAAAAACCAAGCATCCGGGTTTGCATACTTAAAGCCTGGACACTCTTTTCTTTTCTTTCTTTTAAAGAACACAGCAGTGAGGAACTGGGACTCAGCACTGAAGTGTGAACATTCACAATGAGTTCACCAGAGACGTGTGAAATATGGAATAGTCAACTGCAGAAGGCTTATAGGCAAGGGCTGAGGCTCAGTGGCATGGCATGCAGAAGGCCCGAAGTTCAACCCTGGGCATCCCCATATGTGTTGTTGTTGTTGTTTAGTCGTGTCCGACTCTTCGTGACCCCATGGACCAGAGCACACCAGGCACTCCTGTCTTCCACTGCCTCCCGCAGTTTGGTCAAACTCATGTTTGTATCTTCGAGAACACTGTCCAACCATCTCGTCCTCTGTCGTCCCCTTCTCCTTGTGCCCTCCATCTTTCCCAACATCACAGTCTTTTCCAGAGAGTCTTCTCTTCTCATGAGGTGGCCAAAGTATTGGAGCCTCAGCTTCAGGATCTGTCCTTCCAGTGACCACTCAGGGCTGATTTCCTTAAGAATGGAGAGGTTTGATCTTCTCAAAAGTCTCCTCCAGCACCATAATTCAAAAGCATCAATTCTTCGGCGATCAGCCTTCTTTATGGTCCAGTTTTCACTTCCATACATCACTACTGGGAAAACCATAGCTTTAACTATACAGACCTTTGTTGGCAAGGTGATGTCTCTGCCTTTTAAGATGCTGTCTAGGTTTGTCATTGCTTTTCTCCCAAGAAGCAGGCATCTTTTAATTTCGTGACTGCTGTCTCCATACGTAGGGCTGGGAGAAAACCCTGCCTGGAGAAGCTGCTGCCAGTTAGTGCAGGCAATACCAGATGGCTCAATGGCCTGATTCAGTAGAAGGCAGCTTCCTATGTTCCTAAGCCATCCTATTTAAAGTCTCAGCATATGCTGATTTTGTGGTCTACAAACCAGCACTTCAGACCTCTTGGTTGTCATCCTCCAAACTAAGCAACAAAGACGCATGTCCATGCAGGCAAATGGCAGAGCTGGGAGTGAACTAGCATCTTGGATCCTTTTAGCTACCAACAGCAGAAGTGGATAATCTAGCCATCAGTCGTAGAGAACATTTGGCTGCAAAGAGCATCCGGATATTATATCCTGCCTCTTTATATAGACAGAGCAAAAACATGCCAAGTTGGGAAAGGAAAGGGGGAGAAGAAGGTGAGAGAGAGAGAGGGACCGCTTAGAGCTCTGCTCAGAGTATTCGGCACAGACTGAAGCAGAGCCCAACGCTGAAAGAGCTGAATGCTGGGGTCAACGCCTGTGGTTTCAGGAACGGGAGCAGTTAGCTTTGATACTCTCGCATTTGGAATACAGAAGGCAAAATGCTCAATGCCTGCTTTTTCTGGGCTTTCTGAACTGTGACTCTACACAGGGCCCCTTTAGCTGCTTCTCAGCAGGACAGGGGGGGAAAGCATTTGCTATTTGCCTTTTCATTCCATGCAGAAGAGGCCTGTCTTCTCCCAGAGCCATTACATTTCCATTATCTCTCATAATAACAGAAGTTCACCTTTTAGATAGATTTATATGCAGGATTTCAAATATGCTACTTTAAACATATGCTGATTTGAGCCATACTGGAGAGAAAGATTTTTTTATTTTATGTATAACTTTTTTTATTATTTTCAAGAGAGAGCTTTCCCCCTCTCTACCCTTTCCAATAGTCAACAAAGTTTATTATGCCAGCCAGCAGCTTCTCTTTTATCATAGCGGCTTGGTCTCCTCCTGTCAGAAGGCATGGATAGATTTGGGGCATGCCTTCGGAATCTTATATTATTAACATAACATTCAAAAGTCTGCTGATCAGGGAGACGTCAAAACTAAGAATATTCTTTTATGAGCCACTTTTAAGCAACCCCTTTCATGGCCCCCACCCAAATGCCTGCGAAAGAGAGCTCTTCGCATTACCATTTCAACATTCAAATCCATCACAGACTGACATAAGAGAGTCTGGAAATGGAAGACATCCCTAGTGCAGATTGGCTGCAATGCTTGAGTCAGCTGTATGTAACCGGCTAGCAAGGGTCTAGCAGTCGGTCGCCAGCAGCATCTGACACCCGGACTCCGGCAAACACACCAGCTCCAGCACTTAAGATTCTGGTGACATGACCTATAAAGCAGAACACCAGGCAGCATCTCTCTGTGCATTCACAGTAGTCCCTTCGCAGACCTAGTCCTTCACATAGTCATCTCAAGCTTTTAAAAAGATGCCCATGAGCCTTTTCCTGCAAGATCATCATGTGGCAAGGAGTTCCACGAGCTATATTATGCATCATGTACGGGCGCATGCTTCCTTTCACATGGCTTAAACCAGATGCCAATCCATTTTATAAACTCCCAAGTTATTCTTTTTTCTTTTCTTTTCCAAATCTGGAGAGAATTGCAAAAGCCTCTATCAGATTTCAGGCACAGCACGTATAGGAGGATACAGTCATCTATGGGAATGTGTGCAAGGAAATCTGAGCCTTAGGAGAAGGAAAGCATTGGGTGTGGGGGCTCTGCACGCTAAACCTCATGTCATTTAATCTGGTCCTGCTAGTGGAGGGGCAGGAATAACAGCTTTGGAGCAGAGAAGATGCTTTGCAATGCATCAGTCCCTGGCACGCCTCTGCCTACAACCCTGGAGAGCCTCTGCCAGGCAGCACTATAGCCTAAGGGTAGCCAATGCGGTGCCCTCCATAAGTTTTGTTGGACTACAACTCCCATCATCCCTGACCACAGGCCATGCTGGTTGGGGCTGATGGGAGCAGAAGTCCAATAACATCCAGAGGCACTGGTTTTCCCTGTGCTAGTCCCAAATAATCACCTCTTTGCTCAAAATGTTGCTTCCTCCAGATCACTGACCAGTCTACCTCCATGGCAATTCCACTACTGAATAAAGTCCATGTCACAGTTCCTGACCCAACTAGATACAGATCAAACTATTCAAGGGCCCAATCCACTTGCAATCTCCAGGCACCAAAGGGTACAGAACAAGGGTGGGGGACCTTTTCTGGCCAGAGGGCTGGATCTTTATCTCCCCCCCCCACCTGCCCCCCCCAGCAGGCCAAAGCAGACAGGTAGGTGGGGCTGCCGGCCTGCCAATCACCTGGCATGCTTTCCTCTGAAGCCCTAAGTCAAGTGAACCATTGTAAGCATTGTAAGCATTATCATGCAGGGATGAGTACCAAGGGCTTGGAAACCATCCAACTTCTGGTGCTTCTCCTTCCAATGTCCACACTTTTGAGGGGGTGGCTGTTTTAAAGCCCTTCGTTTGGAAGCATAGGGGATGTACACAAAGGTCTTCCAACTACATGCACTGGAAGAAGAAACAAGTGAGAGGTTGAAGTTGTGCTGCTATCCCTCTGTCAGCTGCTGGGTGGTGGCAGCAACGCCTTACTGGGCAACTGGGAGCTTTGGGTATGATGTCATGCATGAGGTCGGGTGTAGGGTGGTTGAGAGTGGCTTCTTAAAAAATGCCCTGGCAGCCAAGCCTGGCCCCTAGACTAGAGCTTCGCCACCCCTGGTACATTAACGTCCCAAGAAAAAACATTACTTACCAGCTATTGCTCCAGCTAGAAGCAGCGACCAAGGGCTCACCCGCCCATCTTCACCTGCAAAAGCAGATTTCATGTGAGCGTAACAGGGGAAGTAAATGGCAGAGAAGGGGATGTCGCGGAGAAAGCATGCCTTGGCTCCCTAGGACAGGAAAACAGAACAAAAAAAGAAAAGCTGCATTATGGACAGAACCACAGCAAGGTAGAGGAAGCGCAGAATTAAGTTGCAGACCACAGAAACCAACCAGCTTCTTAGGCACACTTGTTAAGGATAGACTGTGGCTAAATTGTTTCGCAGGAACAGTCAGTGCAGCACAGCCACCCTCAAGACACCAGCATTGCTGTTGCTTACCTGGGTGGCACAAGGTGGGGAGGGCAGGGGGGCAGTGGTGTCTGCACAAGTGCACTGGTGGGAGTGCAGGAGGGGCTCTGCTGGGATGCATGGGCAACCCCAAGCTCACTACTGCTGTACTCACTACCGGTGTCGGGACAATGGCTTTGTGACGCTGAACCACTGCATCAGCTACTCCTGGTTTTCTGCTGGCAAAGTAAAAATGCCACCCACTTGTGGAAAGGTATCATAGAATTGCAGAGTTGGAAGGGACCATGGGGGTCATCCAACCCCCTACAATGAAGGAATCTTTTGCCCAACGTAGGACTCGAACCCACAAATTTGAGATTAAGAGTCTCACGCTCTACTGACTGAGCTATCCCAGGTGTTGTGCGAAGTCTCAAGAAAAGTTCTCGCAATGTAGATTTAAGGATGTAGCCGACACAAATGCCTACTGGTACCAGGCAGGTGCCTTCGCTGTATTTTTTTAAATTATTTTTTTGGCACCTGCTTAAAACATTTTTGTTTAGGCAAGTCTATCCAGACATGCAGATGTTGATGTTTTAGTTTACTGTTGGTTTTAATTGTGGGGTTTTGGTTTTTTTTACATGTTTTAAATGTTATGCTTTTAAAGGTAAAGGTACCCCTGCCCGTACGGGCCAGTCTTGCCAGACTCTAGGGTTGTGCGCCCATCTCACTCAAGAGGCCGGGGGCCAGCGCTGTCCAGAGACACTTCCGGGTCATGTGGCCAGCATGACATCACTGCTCTGGCGAGCCAGAGCCGCACACGGAAACGCCGTTTACCTTCCCGCTAGTAAGCGGTCCCTATTTATCTACTTGCACCCGGGGGTGCTTTTGAACTGCTAGGTTGGCAGGCGCTGGGACCGAACAACGGGAGCGCACCCCACCGCGGGGATTCGAACCGCCGATCTTTCAATCGGCAAGTCCTAGGCGCTGAGGCTTTTACCCACAGTGCCACCCGCATCCCTGCTGAGGCTCCCTGGCACTCAAAATTGTGTAGACAGACTCAATCTGCATAGCAGGCCCTTCACATTTTGCAATAATTCTATTTGTTGTAATGTGTTGTTCTTTGTTTCTGTTTGCTTGTTTGTTTGTTTACTGGATTGTCTTTTAAGGTTGTCAGCTGCCTTGCGATTGGTATGGCAAGTGGCACAGAATAGTTTGTGAACAAACAAGCCAGCAAACCAGTCTTGCACAACAGCAAGGGGAAACACAGCTTCCACTGGCACAGCCCAACATGGAGAGACTTGTGGCATTGTGAAATGGTGCACGACTGCCTTGAGAACTGCACGAGGGGAAATGCTGACTGCCTGCAACAGACTTAAAAAGTCAGTTGCCATATTGATTACACTTCGCTTTATAGGAGTGTAGTTTGTTTGGATATAAATATATAAGCTGTTCTTCCTCAGGTGAGAGGAGCTATGGGCAGTTCTTCCATGGGTCCCTGAGCAAGTCAGCCTAAAGATGCTCAGTGGTACAGCATCTGCTTGGCATGGGGAAAATCTCTGATTTAATCCCTGGCATCTCCAAGGAGGGCTGGGAGAGATCTCAGTCTGAAATCGAGCCACTGACAGTCAGCAGAGTGGCTGTGGGACCTTTGGGATCATCACCGGCAGGCAGAACAAGCCTTGTTCCCCACACCTTCAAAAACGTGAGATCTGTGGTGGCTTTGAATTAGTTTTATACCTTGAACTATAAATGCAGCTGAGCCACAGATAGTCAACCTTTTGACCTTTACCTATACTTTCCCCTACGGAAAGGGTAACAGAAAAGACAACTGAAAAGCAGGCACACTACCAAGCTGCACCCACACTTTTCTCTGGATGACCTATGGGGGTCACAGGGTGAGATTCTAACATGGCAGCCCTGGAATTCGCAGATATTGCAACATAAGCAACGAGAAGCAACGCCTGCCCTGATAGAACATATGTGTACCAAAGTGCAGACACAGCCTACTAGCGCTTGTTAACTTTGCCTCTACGTAGCGCTCGTTCATTCATGTTGGCAGCGCTCATCCATTAATGCAAAGCAAAAGTGGAAACAAGATGTTGCACCATGGACTGCTCCTGTTCAGCATTCCAGCTGGCCATGTCCTTTCCCAGGATATCTGATTCCTTTCCACACATCCCTCCAACAAAATTCTGTGCACACTGAGCACAGTCAGTTTTCAATGTGCTGCTGGGGGTGTGTCCCCCCCCTCTACTTAGGGTTTTTTACCTAAAGATTGTTCATACTTCCCCAAGTCTGCTTATACCCTCCTCTTGTGCAGGGGTGGTGCCCTTGTTACTACATTAAGGATCCACACTCGGATAATGAGTTTAGTATTAGTATACAGCATATCAAAGAACTACAGTACCTGTGAAACTGACTCCTATTCATCTTCCTTACCTACCCCTTTATTCTCTTAGCAAACATCTACGGTTGCACTCCTGCAATCATTTGCTACGAGGGCGCAAAGCATGCCTAAGGGGCTCATAAATGCAGCGAGTCGCATTCTTAGAGACAAACACTCTTCCGGGTTCTACCGACTTGGCAGGCAACCTTGTGATTTGTTGCACTCTCTGGCAGGCAATGCAGGAGATGAACAAGTATTCTTTCATCTCAAAAATTTTCCCCAAAGGGTTGGGGAAAATATGCATTACGCCTTTTGTCACAGGAGAGTTCATTAGTCTTGCTTCATTTTCCATGCTGTCACCCAGATGCCTTTTGTTTCAATTGCACTTCAAGATACTGATTATGATCTTTCAGAGTCCTTCCTGCCCTTCTCTCTCTGTCCCATCACAACCTTAAGGTTGACCTATGAGCTCCCTCTCAACACCACCCAGGTTTAACATCAAAGGAACACAGAAAGCTATTCCTGGTGCACACTTTCCATGCAGGTTCAGCAGGGTCCTAGCCCAGGGCTGTGAACCCCTGGTCTTCCAGATGTGGTTGGACTCCAACTCCCATCAGCCTCAGCTAGTTCAGAGTGTGGTCAGGGATGCTGGGAGTTGTAGCCCAAGAACATCTGGAGGACTAGCCTGAGCCTGTAGAGCATCCCTTTATGCTTGGGCAGGATTTTGGTTGAGATTTAATAGATTTCTGCATATAAAAATTGGTGCATATTGTTCTGCTTTCCAATGACAGAACAGAACTTCAGATAAAGAAATGGCAAATATGCGCTTCAGTTTCTTCAAAATCATTAATGGAATTTAAGCGGCACTCTCTTCTCACTTTTACAGTAATCTCTTTCCAGAGATGGAAATAGCATACTTCTATATATATATAAAAGACCCTCTGGTAATATGCTTTCAGCTTTCAAGGCAGAAAATATCTGTCAAGCTTTGTTCAGCTATGTGTAAACAAAGCTGGATCAAAACTCGGATTCACTTTATTAACCACCACCTTTGGCTCCTTTCCAATATCTCAACAGTCTAAAGTTTCCCCTCGCCAACTCGGTTTTAAAGTCTGGGAAAAGCATGTTTACAGGCAGGCCTCATTTAACTGCAAGTTAATCACCTGCAACCAGCTAATGCCAATTAGGAAGGCTTTAAGGGAGAATGGCCAATGCATCCTGAAAATGCTAAGGAAACAGTTTGCTGTGAAGCAAGTTCTCGTATAGTTTTCAGTGAAACTTGCTTCCTACTTTTAAGTGTGTTCCAGATCGCCAGTCTCACTGTACCTTAGTGATGTGTATGCTGTAGAAACCCCAAAATCAGCTTTAATATTAGTCCTCAGGTAAATTATGACGATTGTCTGCCTGAGTTTATTCTGCCAACCAAGACACAGCCCTGCTGGGCATGACATTTTTGGGGTGTTTATTTATTAAGGCATTCCCACAACCCCTTTACCAGCCAGCTAATTTGACTCCCCACTGCCAGATTTTTTCTCTTGGGCCTCTCGGGCCTTTAATACTGGATCGTATCTTAAGAGAACAAACCAATAGAGAAAAAGAGCTATGGGTTGTCGGGAGGTTCGGATAATCAACTCAGAGAAGTCAGAGCTGGGGCAGGTTCTTTAGCATGCTAATTCTCGCTTATTCCAGCCTTACCTGAGGTAAAAAAAAAAAGTAGGGGGGGATCTAAATAAACTATTTCTACTACAAGGGGAGGGTAATTATACTCACAAAGGCACCTCTGTGTCAGGGTTGGGCATAAGGAGCCAGAAGGTCTGGGAGACGCAGGCTTAACCTAGTCTCCTGCAGTGAATGCACATTGTCTCGTGTAGGGGGAAAAATGCCAGACTGGGGGGACCTTGCAGAATTCAAGACAACAGTACTGCACCTTGTCTGAGAGGGTTATTTAATGCTTCTGGCACCTGTACTTACCGCCATCCTCTCTTTTCCTACCTTACAGGTTTAGAATTTATTTGGCATGTATAATTGTTATTTTGATCCTATAGCAACAAACAATAGGCAGCATGTCATTTCTTGATCCGTTAGCATTCCTCTTGGGTTTCACGGGCAACTTAACCCTTCCGATTCGGAAGTGCAGCAAGCGTCGTCAAACACGCCCCCCCCCAAAACAAACTTTCCTGGAAGCCCCCACCTGCTCTGCCTTCCAAAGCCCCAGGGAAAAGTTGAAGAGACTTCGGCTGACATCTCAGCATGGAAAGGTGAGTTGCTCCAAGTTTAGAGTTTTAAGTTATGTCCAAAGCACTTGAGCAAATATTGCTCCCGTAAACCAAAACAACAGTGCTAACGACACTGAATACACAGATATGTGTAAGTGAACTAGTTTTACTGAATGATACAAGTATTTTGAAATGATCTTCCCAACTCATGTCAGGTTTGCTGCCTCAATTCCAAGAAGATAGCACATGCAACTCTAAAAAGTGGTCCGATAGGGGCTCCCACCTGCTTCCACTGAGAATCCCCCAGATATGCTTGTTTTAGACAGGGAAAGCTCCAGCAGAGAACTGTTGAATTTTAATGTATACAGAAGTTCAATCCTACTCATGTGGGCCTGAATAGAGACAATGGTTTCCTGTCCCATTACAGATGCTAATTTGCCCAGCATTGCTGAGATAGGCTGTGTTGTCATCAAAAGTGGGGAGGGTGGGGAGGGGCAGTGGCACTTACCTGGCCTCTTGGCACCATCGTGTAGCTTACTGGGAATGAAAGGGGCAAGAAAGTGGGGGAGGTCAAGTGCAGTTCAGATGCATTGGCAGGAGCACCGGATTGGCTCCAATGGGGGAGACATGCCGTGTTGACCTTCCCCGCTGCCTCATTCCTCCCGTTCCGGTAAACTGCAATAACACCAGAGTCAGGAAGCCAACTAAGCTCCGCTGTTCCCTCTCCCTTCCAGAAGCTCCTGGCGATCTCCTCTCATACCTATTTTCCGTACATTCAAGCTCTAACTGAATTGCCACTTAATTCCAGCTTCTCCATTTTTTCATTTACTCCCCTGTGATTAGATACCTTGCAACTGAGGATTACACTTCATGCATCTGATAGAGTGGGCTCCAGTCTATCAAAACACACAATTTATTAGACTTTAAGACCAATTTATTTGTCCATCTCAGCACCTAATTCATTAGTCTCCTTTACGCGGCAACAGACTAACACGGCTACCCCACCGGAGCTTGCTTTAAAGTTGCTGAGAAAAAATTAAAATGAATTAAAATAACTTGGATAATTGGAGGAAAGTACAAAGGACTAAAGCTATTCAGAAAGCTGAATAAAAAGGCGTTAAAACAGGAAAAGTGACCCCATCTAATAGCTATTCCTCTAACAGGAACACCTATCATAAATAACATGATAAATTAAAAGGTTAACCTTCATGCTAACAAACATGTTCTTGTTAAATTAGTAAACAAAAAATCCTAAGAATGTTGGAAAGTGTTTAATGTATTAATTTTTAAAATAAATAATAACACTAACAATAGGGAGTTATATTTTACTTCTGCATACTTGCCATTCTGTTCCATGGTATAAAATTCAAATCGCAACAAATGCAATTCTAATGGCATTTTTTTAAAAGGTTGGTGGTTAAAAGTGGGCAGAGGAGGTAATATACTGTATTATAACAAATAAACTTTGTCCATGAGAAGAGGCAAGTATTACAAACATTGTGATAGAATTATAATCTGGAAGTGACTCGCAAAATAAATTATTATTATTATTATTATTATTATTATTATTATTATTATTATTATTATTATTATTTACCCACCCTTCACCCCAAGGTCCCAGGTCTCTTCCTGCCCAAGCAATGCCATAATGCAAATTCAAGGGAACTATTCCATAGAAAAGACTGCAATAAGACAGCTAAAATGCTAACAAGTCAATGGGGAGGCAAACACCCCACATTAATTTCCATGAATACGCAGCACCGGGGTGCAAAGATCTGCCCAGCGCCCCCAAATTACCATATTTTCCTGTGAATTAGACGACGTCATCCTATACATGGATAGTGGCAGGGGGGAAGCTGTGTACCCGCCAGCCATATGGTTGGTGGGCGCACAACTCTCTTCCATGCTGTTGTGGGAGGAGAGCAATCTCTGCAGCCGTGAGGGAGGGAAGCTGCGTGCCCGCCTGCCCGCCATTTGGTGCCCCCCAGAATTCGGCGTCGGGGTGCCCCGCACCCCTTGCACCCCCGGGTAAAGACGGCTCTGGTAGGGCTCTACAGACTGAAAAGACACAAAATAGCTCACGCATGCAAATTCCCTCGCTATCGTGGTAACAAGCAATTCCGACTGGCGTGACTGAATAATGAAGCAACATGTACATGGAATCCCTTCATATTTCCTTCCTTCCTTCTTTTAAAGACTTCCAAATGTTTAGTATGCACATATACAACAAAGCTGGTATGTAACCAATGATAACTCTGCTCAGATGTGTTTACATGGCAAGCCAAAGGGGAATTTATTAGCAGTAGCTATAGCTACTTTTTTGAATGGGTGAGTGTTTTCTTGACTTACCGCTAATGGGAGGGAAAGCATCCACTAGTGGCACTAGCTCTTGTATTGGCAGAGTGGTTTCACCACCACCACACAGGGAAGCAAATAGCTCGGTATGGAGAGCATGAGACTCTTAATTTCATCATCGTGGGTTCGAGCCCCATGTTGGGCTAAGGATTCCTGCATTGCAGGGGGTTGGACGAGGTGACCCTCAGGTCCTTCCAACTCTACCATTCTATGATTCTATTACATGGCCCACCATCTAAACAAGACTCCCAACCTTATTCCCCCTAACAATAGGTAGAATTTTAATGTCACACTAGGGCTAAGAAAAGCATGCAACTACAAAAGTATCTTTTTGGGGGGTGGGGTGTTATGGACAACATTTAACTAGAATGCAACTATTAGGATGAGTTGTAAGGTATCAAACAATATTGAAGAACAATTCCAGGATCAAGCAAGAAGTAACACACAAATGCATGCAACAGTAGTTCATGTTTTTCATGAACTGTTTTTTTTTGGGGGGGGGGCTGGCGGGGGGCAACTGGGAGCAGTAAAGTAGTTGGAGGGAAGGGGCCCTCAACTCACTCCCATTCTGCTGCTCTCACAGTCTAGCTCCCCTCCCCAACAGTATTGTACATGTGTGCTTCTAAGGTCAACACACAGACCTTGGGAGTCCAGAAGATAAAGTTTCCTAATTTCCCCTAATTGCACAGCAACCTGGCTCAGTCAGATTGGCCAGAACTTCCAAGGCATCACAGCAGCTAAGCCAATGGCAGCTACAGAAATGGTGACCTCATCAGCCAGGGCTCCCTGGCAAAGAGGTAACAAAGGACTACTGTGACACCAGAGCAGATCAACATGGTGTTGCTCAGAGACTAGGCGATTGCTTCTAAATAACAGTGTTTAGAATTGAGACGTATATTGGCTTAAGTCCAAGGAACAGGAGAATGCAGAAGCAGACGAGGACATTGCTTGATGACGTTCAAGGTCTAGTTGCTGTGCTGATGGGCCCTGAGGTACTCTAGAATTAAGACCTTTAAGCCACGTGAGCCTGACAGAAATTTCAAATAAACTTTAGCAGCTTTTGCTACAGGGACTGAGGTTTCTTTCACTGTCTTTTTGGGCACCGGCGTTTCTTTGTTTTTGGCTACTGTTAAAAAATATGCCACTTTCTAACTATTGAAAAGAGCGAGTTTCAAACAACAGTTTAAATAGCATATTCTCTTCCATTGACAACCAAGATGTATTTACCTTGTAGAGGCCAAAAAATCCCAGGTCCCGCAGTACAGTGAGGGCACTAACGCGTGGACCCGTCGTGATCTCCCCAGCCACTTGCAAGCGGATCTTGACAATTTCCAGTGGGTTTGTGAAAATCACTTGAGATGCTCCAGCCTAGAGTGGGGAAAGGAAAACACATGAGTGGTCCTGTGAACATGTCCTCGCTGTGAAGTACAGAAAGGAAGAACTCTCCAAATGCTGCTGGCACAGGGTCTCCATGTACTTCAATGGCGCCTTCACAAGGATAGGGGTGAATTGAGGTGATACAGCGACATTGCTTTCCGAACTGCAGTGCAAAATGAACTGATGTTAATTATGCATTTTAATTGCAATTGATTTATGGATTGAAAGCTGCTGGTCTGTTAAACACAATGAGCTAAACAACCCTTAGATAAACATACGCCACTGTAACGTGACCTCCGTACAGCTTTGCTTAAAAAGAAGTCAGTAACATCTATTTCCATGATTCTGGAAGGCCAGGAGTAGAGTAAAGCTAGCCGTAGACATTTCAAGGCTGAATTATTAACTAAATAGAAGAAATGAAATCTGCCTGGCAGCATCTATCACAGTCTACTAAAGAAGGAAATTTGGCAGAATCTTTCTCTCTCTCCCTGTTTTGGCTCCCGTACAGAAAGTGCTGTGGAACATATGTATTTACAACAACTAATTTCCTCCGCTTTAAAAAAGTTACTGAACTGAAAGTTTGTATATCCTCAAATGGCATCTTACTCAGTTGCTGCTAATCTGATGTGAACATCCTTTCTCTATGCAAAAGGCAGTCCTACTTTATTCAACTCGCTCCAGAGAGCACTAGAACTCAAGCAGGAAACCAAGAGTTTCTTTAACAACTCGGTAGCTTACTTTCATTTGTTTTTTTAGAAACCTTGGGTAAGGATGATGTGGCCATTTGCTTAACGTAGTTAGTCATGAGGAACTGCCAACAGCCCGTTAAAACAACAATACTTAAGCAGACAAAGTGCATCACTAATAAAGCTAATCCTACGTATGACAACTAGGAAAAGGTTGGAAGATCTGGGATGTAAGAAGAAGAAGAAGAGTTTGGATTTGATATCCCGCCTTTCACTCCCCTTCAGGAGTCTCAAAGCGGCTAACAATCTCCTTTCCCTTCCTCCCCCACAACAAACACTCTGTGAGGTGAGTGGGGCTGAGAGACTTCAAAGAGGTGTGACTGGCCCAAGGTCACCCAGTAGCTGCATGTGGAGGAGCGGAGACGCGAACCCGGTTCCCCAGATTACGTGACTACCGCTCTTAATCACTACACCACACTGGCTCTGTAAACCAGTCATCCTGGAAGAAAAAGAAAACAACCCTCTTCTCCCTCAAACCCAGCCATCTCTGGGAAAGTAAGGCATCGGGTTAGTTCATCCCCTGAACTGGAATGCTGTGATTTCCAGGGCTGGACACCTGGGGAAAGCAAGTCTCTGAGGTTGGTATACAAAAGGGGAAAGGTTGCTGCAGAGCCTGTGTGGCTCCTGGACCCAGTGAATCAGTATTTTTTTGGTTTTGTTTTCCTTGCAAATACATCCCTGCACAGTAGCAAATCCCCAAGCTCTGTCGCGGTGAGCCTGGATATAAGGCACGAAACCATTTTTCAAAATGTCCCCAGGAGTAATTGAGAGGAAGCAGAAGATGATGGATTGTTTACCTGCCTGTGCCCACTCTTGGCCAGAGGCCACAGAGGGAAGAAAACCAGAAGGGCAACAGAGGGAGCCGGACTCCGATGAAACTCCTGTGTCACACGCAAGGGCCTCTGGAGGTTTCCTGCACTGGTTTTGCCTGCACTCATACTCCCGGGGCTACACTGCTATGCTTGCCAACGATAGCAGACAATGTTGTATTAAATGTGCTAGTGTGGGAAGAATGCTGAGAAGTATGCTGTATCTGTTCTGCTGTGCCATCCCCATAGCGCATGGGGCCTCGCAGGCATTTTCTCAAAAACACATGGAGGGAATCTGACGCAGATGGATTATGTTAACAAGGCAAGGATGACAGTTCAAGTCTTAAAGCCCTTTGAAATCAATGGTACTACTCGGGGTTATTAGAGGCCAAATCATTAGTTTCTGATCTCCAGCCAAAAACCCAACTCCGAGTCCAGCCTGGGCATTCCTCTAGTATTTTCCACAATTGATATGCGATTAGCCATTTCCTTCTATTTATTTTAATGAGCTGCAACTGTGGATACCATGCCTATATTGAAATAATTAAGACGAGAATGATATCCCTCCCGAAGTTTCAGAAACGGGCTGCTAAGCGGCTTTTAAAATCTGCACTATTTTAAAATGCAGGTTTGGTGTGTGAAATACCACCAAGCTAGTTGGAAAGTGGCAGCCTTTGCAAGCTGCGTTTAAATAATGAAACAAATGATGGAGGCTCTTAAGTATGCCAGACGGAGAGCAAATTGCGCGAAAGCTCTAAACTGCGGCCCCTTTCCAACGAAAAGTCTGGGAACTCTGCAATCCCACCACAGGGAAAGTGCAGATAGGGGAACGCTTAGCGGGGGATCGTATACTCTGCATGCAAAAGCCCCCACCCCACTCTGTTTCTTCTGTTTGAAATCCTGGAGAGACATTGCCAGTGACTGTGGACAATACTGAGCTAGTATTGTCCATATACCCATTCCCAGGTTATCAACGTATATCATCTCAATGGAGCCGCCAACTGCTGGGTGCTTCTGCTGACAAGGAAAAACGCACCTCTTCATTACAGCTTTTTCTGAGAGTTAAGACCAGCCCCTGTCTACTCTTGCGGCTGTAAACTGGTGTTTACACCTGCTTTGCACACAGAAGGTCCCAGACACAGCTGGCAGCAAACCCTGCCTGAAACCCTGCAGAGCTGCTGCCAGCCAGAGCAGACAATACTGAGCTAGATGGACGTAATGCTCTGACTCAGTATAAGGAAGCTTCCGATAATACAATGATCGATATGGGGTGGTATTCACACTAGTCTTGCTCCAAGAAGACACCATGAAGTCAAGGGGCATTCCTTTCAATGGGTCCACTCTGAGTGGGACTACTCTAAAGCAACTTGTGGCTTTATTTATTTATATTTCGAAGTTTCATTGTTTTGCCTGGCAGCGGCAAAGTATCAAATCAGCAGACTGAGCACATTTGCTTAATATATGCAATTTCAGAGTTCACCCCATCCCTAAATTTCACCTGCGCTTCAAGTACATGGCTAGCTGAGGTCTGCCCATGGCATTCCATCAGTGGCACTGACTCTGTTCATGTGTTTGTGACCAAGCAACATGATGGTGCCTGAGGAGGTATTTTTTTAATTATCAAAAGCAACGTGTGCAGTAATGGTGAAGAGGAAACAGTTATAAATATACTCAGCCTCTCTTATTCTACCATGGGTAGGCTGCAGTCTTGGAAGGCTTCCACAACAATTTGACACTGAAGTATGGTACTACCAATGCATTGGCAGGTTTTTTTTGTTTGTTACCTTTATATCCTACCTTTCCTCCAAAGAGTTCAACATGCCATACATGGGTCCCCCCAAAAAAACCTACACAACAACCCTGTGAGGTAGGCTGAGGGACAGTGACTGGTCCAAAATCACTTTGGAGGCATATGCGTGGGAATGCCACGGCCTAACCAACGCTGGTAAATTTGCTTCTGTCAATGCTGTGAAGTTATAGCAGGAATTGGAAAACTGTGAACCTCCAGATGTTATGGAACTCCCACTATTCCTACTTATTGGCCATGCTGCCTGAGGTAAAGTTGAGGGTTGCAGGGTCCCCAGCCCAGAGCCAGGATGTTGGGTTTGGGTACAGGACCAAATCCCTACTCAACGAGGAAGCTTACTAGGTGGCCCAGGGCAAGCCAAGATCTGTCAGCCCTAACCTACCTCACAGATTGCTGTGAGGCTTCTGAGGAGTTTCTGGAGGAACAACGGGATCAGAATGTTATACTCGCAAGCAAACAAACAAAAGAAAAGGGGTTTATGTCATGGCAGTCTGCAGGATTTTAAAGCCCTCCTGCGCAAAAACATTGCTGCTTCAGAGCCCTCAGCGACATCCCATAAACTACATTACATATGCAAGGATTCGATTAAAAAAAAGTAAAAACAAAAACAAAAAAGCACTTAAAGTTAAAATATCACTCTGTTTTTAAAATAATAAATATTGCTGGAACGCTTTTATAGAACAGCAAGATGAGGATCAATGTTGAATTGTTTCAGCACTCAAGGACCACACAACACGACAGCCCTAAGTCCCCTCATCCACTCTCTACTGTAGGTTAATATGTATTTTTATGGAAATTTGTTTCTGCACTTTTTCAGTGACAACTCTTGACTTCAAAACAAAAAACAAAAACCACAATATCACTAGACACCTCTCGATGGCAGTATAACCTTGTACACACGTGTCTATCATTCTTCTTTTCTCTTTCTTTCTTTATCATATTTTCTCTGCACTCCCCAGGAGAAATGGGGAGGGGGTAGGGAATCGGATATTTCTCCTTCGTCTGAAAGAAGAGTGTTCCGTCACTTAGGAGAGGGAGGGAAATATTACCACAATGCTGCTGACCACCTTAATTACCATTTGTGAGGGAAAGAAACTTGATTGTTTGCTTGACCCACCACTCAAAAACAAGTTGAAGGAAGCTCTCAGGTCATTACACGCAACTGAACTAAGAGGAAAGCATGAAATGATAAATGCAACAACTTCTCCTTTTCTGCTTCTTCTTCCCTTCCCATATCCTGCACCTCAGACTCAGAGAGGACACAGCAAACTTTTGCAAATCATAGAATTCTGGACTTGGGAGGGAGGGACCCCCGATGAATTGGTTGCAAACACAATGAAGTTCAGGTTTTGAAGAATACCATTTATTTAAGTGCAAGCAACCGCTGCATTTGCCTTGTTAAAGATAGAGGGAACAGCTTGAACACTGGGAAAAGCCAATTTGTGAGTAAAGGGTTGTACCTGAACATCTTTCAAAAAACAAGGTCGCATGGACTATCAAAAGAATTTAGGAAGAACCCTGCATTCTGTTTCCAAGAATGGAAAGGCAGGAGTATCTGCCTTTTCTGCTGCTCCAGAGAAGCGGACACGGAGCAATGGATCCAAACTACAAGAAAGAAGATTCCACCTAAACATTAGGAAGAACTTCCTGACAGTAAGAGCTGTTCGACAGTGGAATTTGCTGCCAAGGAGTGTGGTGGAGTCTCCTTCTTTGGAGGTCTTTAAGCAGAGGCTTGACAACCATATGTCAGGAGTGCTCTGATGGTGTTTCCTGCTTGGCAGGGGGTTGGACTCGATGGCCCTTGTGGTCTATTCCAACTCTATGATTCTATGATCTGGAGTGCCCAAAGAGGATAATTCTGTTTTTTTAAAAGCCCCTACTTAGTCGCCTTTTGTTCTACACAAAGGAATTCCAAATACTAGGAGATCCAGCCTTTCGATAACTTTGGCTGCTCCTTTCCACTCCACACATTTTCCTGCTCGACAATGTTATTGCTGAGAGGGTGGCCACATATGCACTGCCAAAATAGGGGAAATTTGGGGAACAGGAGAAGTATCCCCCCCCCAACCAGTACATGTGCTAATTCTTTAGTAAGTGTTATTTAAGCAGAAATACAATATATCTCACAATAGTAGGGGATGCAGTGATCAGTTGACCCGTGTGTGCCTGCTGTCTTAGTGGAAAAGTTTTGAGAGGCACGCACAAGGCCCTCCCTGCTCTCTTTTCATGGTTCTTTAAACCAGACATGGACCAGAAAGCCCTTCAGATAGAGAAGATGTCTTCAAACAGAGGACTGTCATCTTTAAAGCAGATCATGCGGTTACCCTGTTTTTGAGGGAGGAGCTACAGACCTCTGCCTGCAACTACAGAGCTAGCTGCACCACAGGCTTCAGTAAAAAGTATGACAATATTGGTCAAAGTTAGCAACTCACAAAGTTATTAACCAGGGCGGTACATGCAGGGCAGGAATCTCATTTTAGTCCACTGAAACTTGTAGCCATCTTGGTTCCTCTGAATGACAGAGCATTCCTAGAGAGCCTTCCTTCCTAGAGAGGCTAGACTGGTTCCCTCCTTGTTGTCCTAGGTAAAGGTAAAGGGACCCCTGACAATTAGGTCCAGTTGTGGCTGACTCTGGGGTTGCGGCGCTCATCTCGCTTTACTGGCCGAGGGAGCCAGCGTACAGCTTCCGGGTCATGTGGCCAGCATGACTAAGCCGTTCTGGCAAACCAGAGCAGCACACGGAAACGCCATTTACCTTCCCGCTGGAGCGGTACCTATTTATCTACCTGCACTTCATGCTTTTGAACTGCTAGCTTGGCAGGAGCAGGGACCAAGCAATGGGAGCTTACCCCGCCGCGGGGATTTGAACCGCTGACCTTCTACTCTAGGTTCTGTGGTTTAACCCACAGTGCCACCCAGGTCCCTCCTTGTTGTCCTACCAGCAGGTAAAGACTGTTTTATGGTGGTGGGCTTTGGGGAACAACTGACTGGGTTTTTTTTTTTTTTACTAGATTTGATCTGTTTTTATTTCATTTTAATTCTGTTAAACTTTAATTACTTTTTAACTTATCTTTTTTAAAGCTTTCTGTGTTTTATCCATGTTAGTTTTCATTTTTGTGAGCTGCCTTGAATCCCACTTCTGAAGGAAAGGTGGAGGAAATAAATGAATAAATGATGATGATGATGCCCCCAACACCTGAAGAAAATAAGAGTCCCGACCGGGTATCAGCTCATCCCACTTCTCTTTGCTTTTCTGCTACTCAAATCTTAATAAGCAGAGAACCAGTGTGACAACATACTTCTTGCGTTTTGAAATTACTAGAAAAGGGTGTGTTTTTTTAAATCGAGGAATGCTCCTCTCTTATTTAAAAAACAAAACAAAACGGGATTTATCAGCCCAGCACAATATGAACATACAACTTAAGGACTTCGGCAGTACATTTTTATCTTACAAAATTCTGAAGATTTATTTTTTTAAAAAAAATAGCTGGTAAGGTAAGCTGTACGAAACCATGGAATTAAACAATATGAAACAGTAATATTTCTACTAACATGGCATAGATTTAATTTAGTGAGGAAAAAGAGGAAAAAATTTAAGATTTCCTCATTCTAATTTTCTAACGGCATGTCTAAGTAGGAAAAATATAGTTTATTTACAAGCTCTGACCAGTTCTGTGCTATAAAAACAGAAGACTTGATATTTTTCACTTTATTAGCTATAGCAGTTCTTCAGAAGCTGAGCCAAGAAATCAAAGTGGAGCCTATTTGATTGATGTTATAAAAGCAATTAAGTCACAGGTTTGTCAAATATGTTAACATTTGGCTCTGCCTCTAGTATGTGTCTATTTTGACTGCAAGTAGTAGAAGTAGTAACATTTAATGATTTACAGACCTTCCTTGTCTTAAGGTCTGGTAGCTGAATTAAATCTATGATACCACCCCTTTGCCTTTATTTGCGCATTTGCAGACTGTAGTAAGCTTTTAAAAAAAATATTCATAACTATTTCTCTCTTCTTAATTCAGTTCTTTTTAGTGGTCCAGCAATAATATTTCAATCACTAGGAGCAAACAAACATTAACACAACAGCAACGGCATGCCATGAAATGCAATATTAAACAATAACACATTCTAGTACAGATTGTCAAGCTTGACAACTACCCAGGTGAGGGTCCATAAAATTGTCACTGCTTTCCAGGCCACCTGAAAGGTAAGGAATGTTTTGTATTTGAAAAGTGAGAATGTAAACCTTATCAATTATCATCTGTACTCCTGCTCCGAAGTTAACAACTCACCAAGCATTTTCTTCCTTGGCAAATTGTAAGATGGGACAATTATAACAGATCGACAGACATCTTCCGTTTCAGTCTTACTCGCTGCCATAGATCTTGAGGCAATACCTCCTTGTATGGCTCTTGTAGAAACTGGGTCAGCATAGCCTGACTGGTGGGATAGAGGGAATGATCCGCTCAGCTCCATAAAAGGTTAAACAGCAGAAAAACATAAATTCCTGATAGATTTGCAATCTTTTAGAATACCACATGGGACTGTATCCCTTTTAATTTTCTGAAAGAACGGGGGCATGGGGTGGGGAGTTAGGGAGCTTTTTAAAAATAAAAAATTGTATTCTAGTAAAAGTGAAAACCTTGGATTGCATTTGAACGTGGTGATAGAAGAGCACACTAATTGAAGAAAAACCAAGCAACACTATAAATTTAATTTGAAAACTAATAATTCATAATGAACGGACAGCAAAGAAGCTTGAAGTAATTATTTTTTCAAAGCAGTGCCTTCTCTCTTTTTTCCTTAAAATGAAAAGATGCTTAACTTTTTTTAAAGAGAGAAAGGGCAACAGAGGAAACAACACTTAAAAAAAATGTAGTCCAAAGGTAAAAATGGGCTCACATAAGCAACTTCAATCCTGCCAGAAATTACCACTCTCATCCCTACACAACAGACTTCAGTTGATACCAGTGTTGTATCCCATATCAATTCAGGAGAATGAATTACTCAGTGAAAACAAAATTCTAGGTGCTTGAGGCTGCTCAAATTATACCTCAGAAATGGATCTAGCTATCTAAGCCAATATTCCATATGGAGTATCAGCATATTCCTATATGCTATACTACAGATAACTCCCCTTCCCTGGAGAAGTTCAAATCTTGTTTTTTTTCAAACACACAGAACAAGAATCTATTTTTTTCCACACACAGAAGAGGAACAACTTCTTTCCTAAATACTGTACACACACACCCTCCACCACAAGTAACTTTTCCCCTCCTGGAATAAAGTGCAGTGTTTTATTTTATCCATAATGCAGACTTCTGCCAAATAAAATGACTTAATCAGAACAAGGTCTTTGCTTACTGCTAAAGTTTTCATTTTTCTTCACACAACAGTAACACATATTCCCGAAATTAAATTAAATTAAATTAAATTAAACCACCAGGATCACAAAAGCTGCAATCCTCACGTGTTTTGCAATGATCTGAAACAATACCCAAAGTACACTTTACACCAACTGGATCAAACACTCTTCGCTCGGAAACAAAAGCAAAAAAATTTGCATGAAGCATTCTTGCTATTTATCCCTTGGTCCAAACACAGATGCTTCTAACAAGGCTGCCCAGTTCAAATCCTTGCAAAAATCACTCCCTGGGGTGGCACAGACTCCAAGAGTATCTGAGGGTGCATACATTTTGCCAGCATACATGCAAACCCTACGATACAGTTATGTTTAAGATTCTCTAGGAGAGAGATGGAAGATGTTTCTTGCTGCAAGATTTTTAAGTGGGCAGCTGCTTAAATTTAGAAAATAAGAAACGAATACTGTATCACGTCAGGGCTGTCCCAAACAAGTGGGACATACAAATAAATCGTTGTTCTTCCATGGTTAAGGCACAAACAAAATGAAAATTTACTATTAAGGATATTGCACTGTCTATATGTTCTTCCTATGTTCTATTGCCACCAGTAGGCATGGCATAGCTGATATGAGCCGCGAAGGTCCATTTCTCCTGAGCAGTGAAATGAGAGAGGGCAGGCGGGGAGAGGGAGGGGAAGAGAGCAGCTGAGACTGTTAAAAAAAAAGAGAGCATTTATTTGGCACTAAACACCTTCTCATTTGAGCACAATCAACCATTACAATCCCTGAAATGTCAAAAAACGAAGTGTTTTAATATTTGCTTTGGGTTGGAAGTTTAGAGTGGCAGTGTTTAATTAGGAAGAAAACGTGTTCCTAAAACAGTGGTGAATGAAAAAGGGCTTTATTTCTCTTTGTTTTTAAATTAGCTTTATAATGGCAAATTGCTAAACACCCTTTCACTTAAGGAATATTTTGCTTAAAGTTCCATATTTAAACAGGAGTACCCAGGAAATTCAATTTTTTAAAAAATCAACAGGATTATAATATGGTGCCTATATGTTACAGTGAAAGTGTGCTGGGCCGTGATAAGCTAACTTGCCTGATGCATCACTGCTAACATCTACACCTGCGGAAGTTGCACTACCTTTACTTCTTAAAAGCCCCCAGGCTTTCTGCAATAAGAAAAAAAAAATGCAATAAGCACAGGGACAGGGACATTGTGCGGATGCCCCATAAAATGTGAGTGAACAGGGCATGACAAGTCCAGGTTAAATGCCTAGTTACACTGCTTTACAACACAATTCTGCTTTCATCCAGAATATTGTGCCACTGGTTTTTAAGCAAGTGCTCTGTTAGAATTTCGACAGCATAGCAGAAGTGCACAAATTGTTTCTATTTAGCCCTTCTGGTTTATTGGCTCCTCCTATTGTTAACAAAAACTTCAGTGACAAGCTTGTTTGTGTACTTTCAGAACTATTTGCTTTGATTCTTTGCATCCTTTCCACACATGCCATTAGAGTCAACACAAGTTTGGCGGTTCTTAAATGCCACTGTGTTTTCTTAACAGGTTATTATTTAACCAGCTACAATGCTTCTCTCCAAGCCTTCTAGCAAAGACATCAGATGATATTGTAATCTGCTGTGAAAAGGAATTATGTCTGAGGAATTAAAATGAAAAACACTATTTATATTATCATTAAATTTACTTTTCCTCCAAGCAGCCCAAAAGTGGCATACACTCTTCCCCTCATATTATTCTCACAACAACTCTGCTATGCTGAAAGTAGTGACTGGCCCAAGGTCACCCTGTGAGCTCCATGACTGAGTGGGGATTTGAACCCTGGTCTCACAGGTCCTAGTTCAACACCCTAACCACTACGCCATGCAGCCTCAGTGTGTATCCAGATCACAGTCTGAACCCATGCCATTTTTAGGCGAGCTAAAGAGCCCTTCAAGCAAAGGGCTGGGTACATTGCAATTATGCTCAAAGTTCCACAATACTTTTGTAAACTGTGGATCAAGCCATCAGAGCAAAGAGCATGCCATCAAGCACTTTGCAACTTACCACACTAACAATGCACAAGTCCCCCCCCCTTTCTCCAAATGACCTTACAGATGAAACATTTCGAGATGTGACTAAACAGGGCAATTTGCACATCAATCCTCCTTACGCTACTTCCGATATCAAAATAACCTTCCAAGATACCTTTTGTCTCCTTAATGAGAAGATGGAATTGGGCTGTCAACTGTATTAAGTACCGTGGGGTCATGAAACAAAAACCTCTTATTTTCCCTAGCGAAGAAAATAAGTTCACTGCAACCGAAGGCGGCTTTTTCCACAGAGACAAGCAGCTTTGTGGGTTGCAAGTGCAAAAGTCAACCATGTGTACTAATTCTCACTAATCATTCTGCAAGGTGAGCTCCCCAGTGACTCAAAAGTCAAGGAATGTCAACTGCAGCGCAAACAGCAAAGTGCAACTTTGCATGTGACACCGAACCAAATTCCAGAAGGACAATGTACTTGTTGAGCCGCTCAAAACACTTGTTCCTATTCTCGATTGTCGCCGTCTCTCGTTTTAGAAAAAAACCCAACGCGGCAGACAACAACTCCTTAGCTGGAATCAGTTTACCTTTATAAAAAGCAAACAAACCCCCAAACCTGCATTACAATGGAAGCTAAGGGCAAAACAAAACCCACATTAAGGCAGCAGTCCTACATGCACTTAGCTGTGGCTTAAGTCCCATTGAAATCAGTGGGTTGCACTTGTAAGCAGACATGCCTCAGGCTGCACTGCAAATCAAGCTACTGCTGAGCAGATATGACAAGTGAATATTGAAATGGAAATCTGCTGTCCTGTTGAACAGAGGACAATAGGGCCAGTGTATGTTTCCACCTATCTCCTGCCTGTGTTATACTTCAACAGGTGACTTCATGATTATCCCAGACTCAATAACTTTGGGGGCTTGTGTACTGGAAGGCCTGGAGGGAGTCACCAAGACAGCATTGTACTTCGTATTGCTGCTTCCTTCCCTCTCCGTAGGATGAATCCATCTCACTGGCGTAAAAATCAGCAAAAGTCAAAATGAAGGACAGAACTTGCAACCTAGTGTCTGTGAGTCTTTCATGGAATCTTTTCTTTTTCATGAGGCGAAAATCTAAAAAGGGGGCAGCATGAGCAGGGAAACAGAAGCTTCTTTTTTTCCTGTGGAAAAACATATTCTTCACTCTTCCTCCACCAAGTGCTTTTCTCACCCATGAGGGAAAAAGAAGTGGCAACCGTATCTTTTCATGACGGAGGGTATAAAATGGGCAGTTTTCATCTGAAAAAGGATTAAGAAGCCCCTCTTTTCCTTCAAACTGTAGCCTCAGCAGCTGCACCGTGTAAAACAACAACAACAGCAGAACTACTGTATACCTATTGCGTAGCTCTGCGGTAAGGCTTTCAGAATTAATCATCCACTGGCCTAGGTCTAGACTAACCACAGTCAACGAGTGGCTTTATTTCTGATGTTCAGGTGTGAGTGCTGCTGCTTATGTAGCCGAAACAGCACAATCCACCCCGAGGGGGAAGTATCAGCAGACTTGAGAGAGAGCCCCGAGGTCTGCAGAAGTACAAAAACACCTCCAGAGGAAACTAACCCCAAGAAGGACTGGCCACAGAACACCCTTGCTTCCTGTTGAAGGAAAAAATGGAACATTGAAAGGGCAGTGGGAAGGGAAGGGAGCACAGCTGATTAACGCACGGAACAGAAAGACTTCACACACACACACACACACACACACACACACACACACACACACACTTCAACATTTTGTTGCTGGTTTGTTAAGCCTATGTTTAGAAGAATGAGGGAAAACGAGAGAGAAAGAGACAATATAGAGAGAAAGACAATACAACCGGGACCTATGGACGAAGGGTAGGATACAAGATTTAAAAATAAGTATGAAATGAAATGAATATGGAGGAATTACCATCTCTATCCATGCTGCCAACTTTGAAAGACCTACTGGAACATAAACAAAACAAGGCCACCCATAAAGAGACAACACAAGTCTCATCCTACCTACCTGGCACTGTTGTCTGCCCTCTAGTTAAACACTTCAATTCAAAGAAAGCCCTGGGCTGTTTGCCACCAAACACTGACTGCCAGGAAATTATGCAGAATCACATAATTAATTTTAGAGTCTGGGTGCCGGCTGAAAGATCCAGCATACACAGCACTTTTTTTTTGAAATACGGCTATGAAACGGTTCTCTTTCAGAACATGACTGAGCCATAAGAAGGTACTAAATAGATACCTGTGTCATTACTTTATTTTCTTAAGTGTTTTTTTTGCAAAGTATCCATTATTTAGAATTAATTAGGAAAATCAATCGGCTGCACAAACTGACACAACGTAAATTGGCCATAAATGGTGCTATAAAAATGAATAATAATAATTTGTCTGTCTGCTATTGGGCTTTTGGCCATTTGGAAATCTTTCTTCTGCATCCCTAAATATTTTATTTCGCTTAAAGTTTTATCGCTGTGCATTTTGTGCCTGTGAACAAAAAAAAGTCCATGGTCTTTCCTTTCTTAAAAAAAGAAAAATGCTCCTTGAACGCTCCTTCAGTTACAGAACAGGTGAGCCTACTTGGCACTGTGTGACAGGTCACTGATCAAACAGAACAGGCAGACATCGCCCCCACCCTTAGGAGAACTGTGCAAAGCTAAAGCTTGTCAGCCTGCGCTGCACTGAAGAACATACACCGCTTTCTCTAGGCACAGCTGCACGAGTCTCTTCTTCTCCTGATATTACGGTACTGTTTGCTGTGATCCGTTTTGTGCTTCCACGTTCTTTTCAGCAGAGATATAAATTGCTTTAGAGAGTGACCTCATCCTTCTTATGACAGCAAGAAATTTACCAGTCAGCTTGGAACGCCACCAGCCCTGCCCTGCCCCGATGATCAAAGCCGGTTTAAATGAACAGCCTTCTCTGTCTTCAAAATGGCACTCATCTTTGAACAAGAGTTCATTTCATGTACAAAGGATTTATTTTAATTGCTTGAATAAAATCAATACTCCTCGATAGAGCGCTGGTTATAATTATATAAACCGATGTTGCAAAACTAAGCAGCGGGGATATTGTCACTTAAAGAGAATGGAACGCAGGTCGTTCAGCAAGATACCACCCCAGGAAGGCAAAACGGACTGCAAAACAGAACGCCTTTTATATACGGCATACATTTGGGAACGCACGAGGCACTCAGTTAATATCACAAAGCCTAACAACACTATGGCAACAAGCAAGCACGAATCGTTTTTGCCATTTTGCAGAGCCGGTATTATGGCCTGAATGGGAACATTAGCAAGTGAAATGTGGGCGAGGGGGGCATAAAAGACGAGAAGGACAAGGCAGAGTAGGTGCCACGATGAATTTGTGAGTCGAGCCAACTTTCAAATACACATTGTATTTAAGCAAGCCTATAAGTGTTTGCAAGCAAGTGATTAAACTGCCAATATTGCAACAACAACATTGTATTGTATTACATTGTATGTAATCAAGTCTATCATTTTACCAAGTGCACTTTTAAAATGCCAAGATAATTACAAGAGTAATAATAACAAATATAGCAACACTGTATGTAACTTTAGCAAAGGGGGAGCTTTAAAAGACCAAGCTATTACTACTACAACTACTATTAATTTTGTTATTATTACAACAAAAATTATTAAACCGTTAAATTAAATAATAAAAGCACTCAAAATGCTCAACCTGTTACCATTTAAGAGCCACCTTCAATTGACTACTTAAGGAAGGAACCAACAGGCTCACAAGCTTAAATGCTTAATCTTTGTGGTTCTGTTCCTAATAAATGCATCTCAGATAAAACAAATATAAAGAAGATACTTACACAGCCACCAGCAACAATTTCTGCTGCTAAAGGAACAGAACCGTCTCTCGCCATAAATTTGTCTCTTATAAAATCGTTTACCTTGGAAAACAAAACTTCAGTCAAATGAAGGAAGAAAACATGTCCCATTATTTTTTTAACAAAAGAATACCAATTTTCATAAGTATGAATTCTATGGCTTTTATCAATATTGTATGTATACTTAGAAAAGAGAGAGAGGACTGCTCCATTTAAATCAGATTTACAGCACAGCAGGAGAGTTTACATATCAGCAGGTATATTCATCTATTTAAAAAATAGCTTAGTTTAAGCATTAGTCTTAAATATTTTTGAACATTTCTTCAAATATGTTCCACTGTGTGGGAGCCTGATCTTGAAAATAAGCTGTAATGATTTCAATGATCATTTCAATGATTTTTCTAGTTTACTGCTAAGAAGATAGTGCACACAAGATTTCAGACTAAAATTAAAAGTATCCTTATTTGGTATTTATGGATTTCTTAGTTGCTTTTCAACTTTAAGTACTACAGGAAATAAGTAATGTACGGAACATGAAAATGTATGAACAGGACTTCTTTTTTTTGTACAAGGTTTTCACTCTATGTCATGGTTATTTATATTAAAGTACAAGGCAATGAAGATGAAGGGGGCCTGCTATTGAGCCGAACATTTCAAATGAGGCTGTTAGATGATGGGCTTTAGCTAGACTCTCATCCAAAACACACAGAAACACGCTCCGTGCTACCTGCAGCGCCCAGAGGCAAGATATGAACACAGACTGCATTCTGCAAGTATAACTTTATCAAAGGAAGGTATGCACTTATACAGGCTTTAGGCAAACAACCCCCTAAGTCTTCTCACTGGGAAATTCAAAGATACAAAAATAAGAGATTATATACGATAAAGGTTTTTGTATTGTACTTACAGTAAGTTTTATGGCCTTTTCTGGGGCTACTCCCAATAATTGTGGCAAAAGACCTGTAAATATAAAAGGAGCAAAAATACATATTACGGAATGTATCATTAAGTTGGCAAATAAACAGCTATGCAAAGTTGGCCACCTAAAAAGAGGGAGGGCCATTTTTAGGGCAATTTTCTACTCTTATGTTCAACAGGAGCATCTAGACACGTCATTATGATTTTTTTTTTAACCACCTAAACGAAAATGATCATGGTTCGGAACTGCGGCTATTCAAACACCACCATATATCTCCATTATAATGACTTAGAATTCAGAGTAAATGGTGAAACACAATTCAGAAACCTGCCCTTTACAGATTTCCCTTGGGCTCATTCAGAAGCAATGCATTAGCTTGTTGCTGTATCTTCAGAAACCTAGAGTCTCGTCTGTGCATTGCCAGTTTGGGGTTGGCAAAGATGGTACACAGCTTTTTCATCACACTGTCTTAAGAGACAAGACCAAAAAGCCCATCAGCTGAACATTTCACCAGTTCCATAGATTCCCTTATGAATCTTGTAGGGTTTCAAGAAAAGGTTGTGGAAATAGTGTGTGAGAGAAATGACTTGAACACTCCCAGGTGCTTCAATTATCACCAGCAACAAGATCTGCAGCCATAAGGAAATAGCCAACGAGAAAGAAAGCAGGCCAAGCCACGTCAAATTTATTTTGCAGCTACAGCTCAGTGGTCAAGCACATGGTTTGCATGCAAAAGGTCCCAGTTCAATCCTTGGAATTTCCAGTTAGCAGGTAGCAAGCCTGGCTGGGGAAGACCTCGGCTCAAAGCTTTAGAGAGCCCCAGAGTGTCAGGCAGAGACATATTCAGCTACACAGAGTAATGGTCTGCTCAGGATAAAGCATATTCCTGTGTTCTTCGTGGCTGATTTTAAGTTCACATAATGCTTTGTCCTGGCCAAACGATTTGCTATTTAAAATTTAAGCTCAGGTTATTTACCTAGCCATACACAAAATATTTGCTTTTTTAAAGTTACAAGCGCTATGATAAACAAGCAGGTAGCTGTAAGTCTTTCGCTGAATGCTGAATTTCTGCTACGGATTGTTGGGCAATCTTGAAGAAAGGATTGAAAGCCAAGTGCTGCATAAAATGTTCTTTGCAAAACGGGGGGAAAGAGAGGAGGAGCTTAATTTTACAAATGTTTTAGGGTTATTTGCCATTTGCTTAAGCAACTATTTCTGAGAAAGTCAACACAACAAAAATTTGCAATTATACATATTTTCATGTTTGAGTAAAAAAAACAGCTCACTATTTCTGAACAAACTTCAAGAGGCGTCTCTCAAGGCAGATGAGAGAATAAAGAGGCATTATGGTTATTCCCCCACTTTTGCTCTTTTTTGCATCAGCTTTTCGAGATTTCTGTTTATGCTTGATTTTGGAGCAAACCAATTTTGCCGCAACTACTTTTGCCTGCTATTTGAGAAGGCACTAAGTCTGGTTTTCTTTCAAGCTCAGAGTTGCTGGAAAGCTACTAAAAAAAAAAAAAAGTACTGTATTTCCTCTTGCATTTACAGTCTCCCTGCTCAGTGATTGTGATTGTGGGAATCAAAATAGCTCTGTACCTCCAGTAGAGTCTGGAGTACTTAAAACCTGTTGGTTTTAATGGGATTTTAGCATTTGCAACGTCTTTGGATTGTGCCTATTATGTGTATTTAAGCCCCCATCCCACAGATGCAGGCTATGATGATTACTCCTGCTTACCTCCTTAGTATTTTAAGTGTGAAACCAAGGCAACCTCAGTCCATTAGACGTATGCCAGATTCAGGCGGAATGATAAAGCATGGTTGGTCCTTCCAAGAGCACGGCCAACCTTGGACTCATGTGCCCCCCCCTCCTCTCTTTTTTGTGAATGATTGAAGGGGATTTAAGGCTTCCAAGTTCCAGTTTGTAACAAACCACAGTTGTGTGTAAAAAAAAAAATTCCCATGAAACTGGTTTGTAAAAAACCACAATTAACACACCAGGGAATCAGTCCTGGATTACAGTTTGATAACTAGCAGCTTCTGTTAGGAATATATATGCTACTAAAGATGCTGGAAATGGTGTAACTTGAGATACATTACTTGAATACTGCTTTCATCACTTTCTTGAAGATCTTCACATGTATGGGTGGATGCAAAGGAACTTTGGTGTGAGTGGAAAGCACAAGGTGGAACATAATTTCTGCCAGCTCCCCTCCATTTACAGCTCTTTGTGCAACAACCCACATTGTTACGAAGTGTACCCCGACCTTCAGCTTTTTGAATGGTCACAGGGCATGGAAGCGCTCATGGTTTGTTCCTCCCAAACCATGATTGGGAAGCCAAGCACAAACCTTGGCCTCAGATGGTTTGGCTGGATAGAAGCGTCACAAAAAACTGAGTTGGACATGCAGTAAGCTAAGGAGAAGGAAGACGCAGAGGGGTTGATGGGAGCCTAGGTTAGAGAAGGGGACAATCTCTCCTTTCCACCCTAACTTCCACCACTCTGGAAGGAGGAGCAGGGATGCTGGCTCCCCTTTCCAACCCTCCTGTGGAGCGGAGAGCCTCGACGGAGCCTGCCGAGGGCTTTGATCAGCCAAGAGAGGAGAAAGAACAGGAGGAGGCAGAGACTGAGCAGGAGCCTGAACAGGAAGGTGCAGCCTTGCCACCTTTGCAGGTGGGAACAGACCCACCTGCACCAACAGAGGCATTTGCAATCCTGACATTCCCGGAAGTCGAGCAGATTATCACGCCTCATCTTTAAGAGTCACTTTTTGCAGCACTCTTTGCTGCTTCTGTCCAGTTCTGAACTTCTTGCCCTATTCCTGAACTCCTGAACCATGACTCCTGAGCTTTGTGTCTGCTGTTGAGACGGAACCATTACTTGCCTGAATAAAAAACCCTTTCTTATTTTCAAGTAAACGTCTCTGTCTACATGTGCTGGGTGGGAGCCAGGGAACTCTAGTTAGAGCTGAATTTCCCAAGAAGCTGTAATTCGGCAGACTCACACTGGAATCTCTCTTTGTTCAAGTCTGCTTGTCTTGAGATTGGTGTCCTGGGAGGTTGTCAGAGTCTTACACCAGAAACCAGGTGGGGTCTGGAAAACGTGGTTCGTGGGTCCCTGCTCTTTGGGATTCAAGTAAGATTGTCCTGAAGTCCAGACTGATTCAAGGCAGATCCATTTACTCTTTCCTTTCCCAGTATTACTGGAGGCAAGGAATGGCAGCAGTGACACCTCCAGAGTTAGGTGTTAATAGATGTTGCTATACGCACAGACAGCTGTGGCTGCCGCTGTTCTTGGGAAATGTGGTTCCCAAAGCTTATCTTAGAAGCTTTGGTGAGCATGCCCTGTTTCCTGGTGTCTCTGGAAAGGAAAAGACACAGCAGGAAATGCTTGTACTGGGGTGGTATGAACAATTCACAGTGGCCTGTCGTCCTCAGCAATGGGACCTGCCAGATGGCAACATCAAAGCAATTTTCCCTGTCTGTGCATATCATTTCTGTGGATCACAGGTCCTGCCTCTGCAAGAGAGGTACAGCCACTGCAATTGATGCACCAGTTCATGATAACCAGCAGCCATTTATTATGTTTATTCTGAAGCTATACTGTTGACACCATGACCGCTTTTGCTATTTGTGTCATACAAATATGCTAATGGCAAGGTATTATGTAGCATCAGATGGCCCTAAATGTTCCTGATGGCACTGCAGGCTTTGGAGCAGCTATGCACTTCACATAGCTCCTCTACTGTTTCCAGTTAAGACAGACCGATCAGCCCAGTCCACAACAGCAAACTGAGATGATGAGTATAAAATCAAGGGCTTCTGAACAGCAGGTAAAAAGCTTTCCTAAGGATTATTGATTTATATAACTTATATGCTGCTTAAGGAGGCTCATCCAAGACAGAATGTAACTTTTTAAAAACCCAAGCGAACGTAATACATCAAGATCCCACAAAAATTCAACAGGAATTGATTGAAGATGTTAAGCTGCTGCAATAAAACCCAACTGAGTATAAAAACAGAACACCGAACAGTGAGATCTAAAGATTTCTTAAGAGTCAGGGAAAGCTTGTCTAAACAGATACGTTTTCAGCAGACGTTTAAAGCCCACCCCAGTTGACACCTCCCAAATTGCACAAGGCAGGGTGTTCCAGAGGGTACTATTACCATCTTACACTTATAGCAAAATCCTAACCATGTCTACTCATAAGTGAGTCCTACCGAATTCAGTGGAGCTTATTCCCAGGTGAGTGGGGTTAGGAATGCAGCCCATGTCGTTTCTGTAAATGCCTTGTGGCAGACAGGGCTGGAAAGAGAGCCAATCGATACTGGGAGTGATCAGGGCAATAAAACTCCTCTTTGGACGCCACAACTCAATCCTGGAGAATTTCCATTCTGAGTTTAGTTCTTCTGAACAGGGTGATATAGAAATCCATGCCGGCAGCAAGTCCCTCTCTTGTAAACTCGCACCAAATTGGGGTGGTGGAGACAACACTTGGTATACTGACCTCTGTAGAGCCCAAAGAACCCTTCATAGCGTAGCACTTTCTTAAAGCAATCAAAGCTGTTCTTGTACATCAGCTCTCCAATAAACGACCCAGTGGAGCGCTGGTTCTGCATCCGGGTTTTCACAAGGTCAATGGGATACACTGCCGTGGCTCCAACAGCTACATGGAAGTAACACAATTTTTTTAAAAAACAAGAGCATTTCTCTAGCAAGCTTCGTTGCACTGGGTTCATTCTAAGCTTGTACATGGACGGACGATCACCCTGCAAGTATCGCAGGGCTTGTATGCATCTCTTCCATCCTTTGAACTGTAATATCCCTGCACTATTCACACATAAGAGGGAGATATCAGCAGGGCCAGGGTGGGTAAAAATAGGGGGAGGTGGGACACCTCCCCTCAAGAAAACTGCTAAATGAGAATTGAGCGTGCTCACTGGGCATGGAACGCTGACTGGCTCTTGGGGTGGGTGGGGTGGGAGAATATTGGAAAATTGGGGAAGGGGTAGGATGGAACGGAGTATCCTGTACAAGGGTATAGCTGGCTGGAATCTCAACTGGGAGCACACCACTAGAACATTTTCGTTGCAAACTCCACTTGCGATTCACAAAGTGCACTCTACGCTTTGCTGTAGTTTTTAATGTATGATATTTTAGTGTTTTTTGGTTTCTATGGAAGCCGCCCAGAGTGGCTGGGGAGGCCCAGCCAGGTGGGCGGGGTACAAATAATAAATTATTATTATTATTATTACGGAATCCCAAAATCAGCTTTCCCCAACTTGGTGCCCTCCAGATGCGAGAGTTATGGTCCTATAAAACATCTGGAGGGCAGAAGGTTTGAAAAGGCTCCCCTAAATCTGGGGAAAGTACCAAAAAAAGCCAGGGAGAGCTCACGCCATTTTTGGTAACCTGGTCACAAGCTGCAGAGCTCTGTATATAATGAAGGGAAGGGAAGGTAAAAGAGAAGCAAGTGGAAAGGTATTCTAAAAGTTCTTTTTGTGCACCCGATTCCCTCACTCACCTCCAGCAATGGAGCCAAGGGCAAACCTGTACGCAGATTCCGCTACCTGGATGAGAATGGGACGTGACACGTCGCTTGGAGCTTGCTGCAGGTAGTGGAGTTTGGGGAGAAGATTTGGGAAGAGAAAGGCAAAGGGGGAAATTTAGACTGAGGCCGAACAGCAATACAGTAATGACAAATCGAGGATCAAGTACGAAAGAGGAAATTTAATGACTACAATATTGTAATCAGCTCTATTCTACTTTTACTCCAAGGAACAAAACAGAACACAGGTAGGATGTTAAGGTGTCCTCCCATCGAGGCACTGACTCAAGGCAGCTACTACATCATGGGACTTTTGTCCGTGCCCTTGCTGTTAATGCAGCGGGTAACACTTCCTTGTTCAGGATAAAAAGGGAGCATCAACCAGTAGTATGCAATGAGTTCTCCACACAGCAAACTGAGACTCAGATACTTTATTACAGTGCAATTCTATACATGCCTACTCAGAAGGAGGTCCCACCGAGTTCATTGACAACCGCAGCCAAGTGAATTATTCAAAGGTTTAAGTGGTCACAATTCTGGGCACCTAGAAAATGTCCCAGCCTGCTTCCAGTTTTGAGCCAAATCACGATCTCAACACTACTCCTGCTCCTAGGCTGCTTTTGAGGAGTGTCTAAATACATGAGGCACACAAGAAAATAAAAATAAAAATATTTTCCATCACGGCTTTGTGTTACACTGGCCTGGGCTGCTATAGGGGCAAGAGATATTAAAACAAGTGTTGTGGAGTCTTTCTTGCCAACAGACCACGAAGATACCGAAGAAACCAGGTTGGGTTTCTGAAACAACAGAAAACGTATTTTTCGGTTTACTATACCACTACTGGTTTTTTTGTTTTTTTTAAATCCAAATGTACCAGAAACAAAACGTTTTTTAAAATCCTATAAGCAAAGAATTGCTTATAGCTATGAAAAGATTAGCTATTGCATTTGAACATCTCTCTTCTCAAAATAAAAGAGATACAGAACCTGGATGTATTGGTTGACGTTCAAATCACAGCAAATTTAGCTCTGACATACATAAGAGCGTTTTCCATTTTTGCTTTTCCTAAGAGCAGCCTCTCATATAAAGGTAAAGGTACCCCTGCCCGTACGGGCCAGTCTTGACAGACTCTAGGGTTGTGCGCCCATCTCACTCAAGAGGCCGGGGGCCAGCGCTGTCCGGAGACACTTCCGGGTCACGTGGCCAGCGTGACATTGCTGCTCTGGCCGTTTACCTTCCCGCTAGTAAGCGGTCCCTATTTATCTACTTGCACCCGGGGGTGCTTTCGAACTGCTAGGTTGGCAGGCGCTGGGACTGAACAACGGGAGCGCACTCCGCCGCAGGGATTCGAACCGCCGACCTTTCAATTGGCAAGCCCTAGGCGCTGAGGCTTTTACCCACAGCGCCACCCGCGTCCTCTCATATAGCTGCATAAAATACTGTTCTTTAAAGCTTCTGTGCAATATGCTTGGTGTATCTGGCTTGGTCTTGTCCACTGAGACTGGCAACTTCTCTTTGGACAGGAGACAGCCTAACTGGAAAAGCCAGGAATCAAACCTGGACCATAGGTATGCAAAGCACTGTGTGCATGCCTCAAGAACTGCCTTTCCTGGACCCTGCAATCGTCATCACAGCCCCTTCTTCGTGTGCCTCCTCCATGAGAGGTCCAGAATGCAGCAACACGAGAACAGGCCTTTTCTGCAGTGGCTCCCTGCTTGTGGAATGCTCTCCCCAGGGAGGCTCGCCTGGAGCCTTCCTTACATACATTTAGGCACCAGGCAAAAACATTCCTCTTCTTCCAGGCCTTTGGCTAATTAAACAATCTATAGCCTTTTAAACTGAAGCAGTCGGGGCAGGTTATTATTTTTGTTTGTTAGAGTGTTGTATACATCGGCCCAGTATACCTGAAGGAGCGTCTCCACCCCCATCGTTCAGCCCAGACACTGAGGTCCAGCTCCGAGGGCCTTCTGGTGCTTCCCTCACTGCGAGAAGTGAGGTTACAGGGAACTAGGCAGAGGGCCTTCTCGGTAGTGGCACCCGCCCTGTGGAATGCCCTCCCATCAGATGTCAAGGAAATAAACAACTATCTGACTTTTTGAAGACATCTGAAGGCAGCCCTGTTTAGGGAAGATTTTAATGTTTGATCTTTTATCACTTTTTTATTATTATTAATATTCTGTTGGGAGCTGCCCAGAGTGACTGGGGAAACCCAGCCAGATGGGCAGTGTATAAATATCATCATCATCATCATAATCTTCATGCATTTTTGTGTATTTATGTCATCATCATCATCATCATGCATTTTTGTGTTTTTATATTGTAAACTTCCCTATGATCCTCAGATGAAGGACAGTATAGAAATTTAATAAATAACAATAATTGTGCTCTTCCACTGAGCTTCAGCCCTGCTCCACAATTTTTGAAAGTTCTTGCAAGGCGTAGGAGTTTCTGTGGGAGGTGAACAGGGCGAAAACTGTGCATAAAAGCAGCTTGCTGGATTTCAACCACAGATCACCACTGAGAGCATAAGAAAAAAACCTAAGGAATTGCACATTTCAAAGATCTGCTTGAGAAATCCACTTTTGCATGTGTTGTTGCTACCTGCGCTTATATTCCAGGCTATTTCTAGAGACCCGTCTACTCATTACAACCTCCTTCAGCTGCTGATCACGGCACAAAGCATTTCCACGGTGGTTTCTCCAGGCAGAAGCCGTAACCCTGCGGTACCGCTGATCATCTGCACTGCGCAGAAAGTCTTGATGCGGGTGCCAAGAATGTAATGCTGTGTGGAAAAGCTACCACATCCACGAAGCAGTTTTTCGGTGTGGGGCTTAAACATGTGCAGGCGGACGCTTATTCTGTACCTCTCTCGGTAACCTTTGAGACAGGTTTTAGGAGTCAGCTACTAGGAGTGTGTATCCTAACACGCTCGCTCCTAAGGCGAGGCTAAAAATATGCTGTTTGTAGGGTGATGCTGCTGGGGGGGGGGGGGGCGGGAGGGGAGGGGAGGGGAGGAAGCAGCCAAGTGAGAAGGGCCTGGCTCAAGGCCTATTAGACCCAAAAATGTAGCCTGCATCAACTCATTGTGGTCAAACTGGCGTCTCTGTACAGACCCAGAGCATAGAAAGGGGTGGCGGTGGGGGGGAGGAGGGAACCCTCCAGCTCTCAATATACAGAACTCGGTTTGACTTTAAGTGATAGTTTCAGAAAAACAGAACTACACCCAGGTCTGTGTCAGCTTTCAATATACGAAAGAGACCAATAAAAGTTTTTTTTTTAAGTTGGCAGAGACTCTTTTTTGTGTGTGTGTCTTTTGCACCGCATCGTTTTCCAGTATCTCCCCTTTCCAGATACAAACATTTTAAAATTAAGGTTAATTTTTTAAAAAATCCCGAACAAAAACAAAACAAGGAACACCACGCAGCACTTGGGTTTCTTTTACAGTCTTAAAAGATTTGAAACGATTGTGACAGACTAAACAAAACCATCATTCATTTCAATAGGCGGCTGAAGACAGAATGCAACAGAGAGGCTGTGAAACAGAAGATTTAACATCTTCCCAGGATAAACTGTAAAGCATTACTTCCTTCATTAAACATATTTGGAGACAGGATCAGGGAGGGCTAAGTCAGCTAGTTTACTAAGGTTGGAATCCTATATCTACAAACTTGACATTACAGAACTGCACTATTGGTGAACCAACATTCCCTTCCCTGCTGCATATTGTTAGCGAGAGACCCTTCCTTACTTGTTTGTTTGATCTTTTCTATCAGATCACTCATGCTTCAACTTTCTAAATGGAAAGGGGAACCCACACACACACATGCACACACCCCATACTTTTTATTTTCCAGCTAAGCAAAGTTGTGAGCAAATTATTTTGCTTTTAAAAATTAACAATCGAGGGTTGTATCTAACGTCAGTCAAATTCGGAGTAGACCCTTCAAAATTAACAGACGGGACTAACTTAGGCCCATTTGTTTGAATGGGCTTACGCCGAGTAGAACTTAACTGGATGCAACGCCTTGCTTCTCATACTGAACCTGCAAGGGTGTTGATGTGATTTAAATATGACATACTGGGCAAAGCTTGTGGGCTTGCTGCTGCAAAAGAAAGAAATAAGTCAACACAGGCCTTCATATTATCCCCACTTGTCTCCTCACCTGTCTCTGAGCCTCAGCCAGGTTGTATGGCAGGGTGCCCTCCTCCAGAGGAGCAATTCTTTCAATGTCGGCCATCGTCATGCGCCTGGGGAAACAAGTGATCACAAAAAAAATGAAATTTGCAGTGGACGCCAGGAGGAAAGTTGCCAGCAGCAACGGGCAGTATTCTGTTCACTCATACGTATTCCGATGTTGTTGTTGTTTTTCATTTTCTTTGCAAGCAAAGAAATGGGTAATTTTCAACTTACCCCCGTGGCTCATATAAATCTGCTAACTGGAACAAGATGTCAACTTCCATGGGTGTAACCTGGCCAAATTTCTGAGCTGCCAGAACAAACTCCTCTGCAGTAGAAATTGGGGGTGGAGGGAGGGAGAGAGGAAAATATAGAAGGGGAAACTAATCAAACAACACCAAAAGTTATCCACAAATATCCTAGAATCACTAACGTTTTTTAGTATTAAACCAATATGCTGCAAAAGAAGAAGAAAACACCGCAAATAGCATGCCCGCGCCACTGTGTAAATGTATGTTTTAAATACTCTATCCATCATGCAAACAGGAGAAGCAGTCTGGCCTTATAGCTTAGTGCTAACAGCAGGATTTAGGATATTTGACATACGGTATCAATCAGTTGTGGGTCAGAGTGGGGGAGTGGGGGAAGGAGACAGTGATGTGGAACTTTCTTCTTGCTTGTGCCGTCCCAGTAGGGCTGCCTTAATAGAGGGTTGGCACTGCCGAGGGAGTTCTCTATAAAAGTGGTTAGATAGAGCTGATAACATCTTGTTCCAAACTTGTAGATCAGCTTACTGCAATGCCAATACAAGTTTGTGGAATTTTTCAACTAGCCTTGAAGGTCACTTTAATAGGCTGCCAATTTGGCACGACTCCTAGGAAGTTTTCTGAAGCCTTTAAAACATCTTTACGTCGACTGCTCATTCAATCCTGTTTTTTAAGACCTCCATCTCTCCAAAATAAAAAAAAAGTTTCTTTTAAAGAGAGGTAGGAAAACTAATTGTAATGGACAAAGCAACTGAAAATGGAAAGGCACAAGGACAGCTAGGCTTGGAGAGTTCCTTTTACCGCTGTCAAAGCATCTCACTTGATATCCTGAAAAGCTGACCAGTGGGGAGGGAGGGAGGAAGGGAGGGAGGGAATAACTGTTCCAGATTAAGGTTCATATCCACATTTTAACTAACCTTTAGTAACTTCCACGTCTTTTCTATGTCCAGCCAGAGTACTATAGATTTTTCTAATGAGTTCCATGTTATTAAGAAGGGTATTAAATCCATTAAAATAGGAAAAACTGACTTGATGAGAAGTGGTTCCTCCAGCAGCCTAGAACAGAGGAAGCAATGAGGGAAGCAGGAAGAGAAAAAAGGATGTTAGATGTATCTGGATTTGTTCATTTTATTTTTTAAAGAATCATACCACTTGGAACTTTTGTGGGGAGAGGGGAGAACACTTTGGGAATCATGTTGGAGTTTTCTTTTAATTTAAGAAAAACAGCAATAGAAGTAGCAAGGGATTTTAGAAATGCAAAATGAAAAAAGCCTATTATAGATTCTAAAGTTACTGGAGCTAATCACGACCAGCATGCAAGCTGCCCCCCCCCCTTCCAGGGAAACCTAAACAAATACATATGCAGGATTATAACAACATGGCCAGTGGTAATTTACAGAGTTCAAGTTTCAATACTGTTTCAGTCGAAAATGTTTTATAAGTTGCTTTATTTCTTCTAATGAGCAAATCTCAAAGGCTTAAAAATGCCAAGTATGTTACAGTTGGGGAGGGGGGGGCAGGATAAAAAAAAATCAATCATGCTATGTGGGTTGGGAGGAATGGGGCTGCTTTAATATTTAAATCCAGAGAGCACCATATCACCTACAGCCGATAGTGAAATCCTCTCTCTGGGTTTCTCCAACTTTGCTTTTAACAATCAGCTTTGCCAAGGAATTCAAAGGTCTTATCTTCAACAGTGCACAAATGCTATTTCCCAGAAGAAAGAAAATGCAAGCAAATCTTCCCAACATCCATGAGAAAGGAGAGTAACTAACTTTAGGTTGTGAAATTCCATACGGCTCACAGACTGACTCAACTTTTTAAACGCGAGAGGATCATTAGTCCTGCCGCGCAGGAAATGGGGGAACATGTGAGCCTGACATAGCATCAAACCATGGTTTAGTGTTACGTGCAGACACAGCCACCGTGCCAGTGGTTCTTCACAGTTCAATTATCTCTTGAGGCTGCCGCAGAAGTCCATTTAACTGAATGTACCACAGGCTAAAGTGGGACTCTCTCCAATATGCCATATCATTCATTGGTTGTGAATTCTGCTTTGTAACACAGTACGCACACTTTGCAGAATGTTTATATTTTAACATTTTTCCAAGCTGTCTCCAAGCCAACGTTTGTTTGAATGAATGAAAGAACATTCAGCCTTCAAACATCTGCAAAGGACACCAGGAAGCATACTAACATTATGCTTGCTCAGGACCAGAGCTCAGTATGAGATGCAAACAGTCAGAACATGGGATGCCGATGCCAATATCTAAGTGCTACTGTTAGCAAAGCAATTTTCACCCTTACAAAAATCAAAGAAGGGGATGGAACTTTATTACGGATGCATTAAAAGCTGGTTGCTATGGCAGTAGTCCTAAGAAACTCAACACTGCGAAGCAAATGTAGCAATATATTTGACTCGAGAAAAGCCTGTACTGAATGAGATTCGTAATCAGGTCTGTGCACAAATGAAATTTAAAAAAATAATAAACTCCACATTTGAGAAGGAATTTAAGCACAATGCTAGTACACATACAAATAAGTTTTCACACACTCATCTTCTTCTTCTTCTAAGGTTAAACGTTCCAGAGAATTTGAAATTAATTTATTTGTTACAGTAGGGTACCAATATAGTATTTCAAGGTCTTTCTCCTTATCAAAGTGTCTCCAAGCTACACTTTGCCCATTCCCCAATTCCTGTGTATTTCTCCTCCATCGTCCACATACTACTAACATAATGTTGGTATTAACACTGTGGCAAACCAGTTTGCATCACCAAAATATGCATACTATTACATAATGTAGCTGTGCGAAGCAAGTAGACTCCTTTGACAGGGGAACAGTGCCATTTATCTTCCTCCATATCACATCGAGTGTGTGCTCTCTAATGTAAGTTGCTGTGTGTATAGTTCCTCAGAAAAATACAGCCTAGAATGGTGTTTCAAGCAATGTTTTTTCCCAAGTAAAGCTGACATGATTGATAGCAGGACATGGTCAAAGTGACCCCTCATTGATAGGGGGGCCTGTGAACACAGCCCAGCACTTACTTAGGGTTGTAAATGGTTTTGCACTACAGTGGTACCTCTGGATACAAACGTAATTCGTTCCGGAGGTCCGTTCTTAAGCTGAATCCGTTCTTAACCTGAGGTACCACTTTAGCTAATGGGGCCTCCTGCTGCCGCCGCACAATTTCTGTTCTCATCCTGAGGTAAAGTTCTTAACCTGAGGTACTACTTCTGGATAAGTGGAGTCTGTAACCCGAAGTGTTTGTAACCCAAGGTATCACTGTACTAGAAGTGCAGTTCGTTTTTACCAATTCCCACCAACTGCAACCTTCAATGCTACATCCCATATTGTTACAGAGGTTTCTCCCCTCCCCAGATTTTGGGGGCAAGGGGAGCAGAAGGGGATAGGAAGGAAAGAAGTGTGTCTACTAGTGTAAAGTCACCACCGACTCATAAAGCAGTAACGTCCCTAATATATATATTTCATATATTTAAATGGAATAAACAGAAGGAAGCGGGAATCGAGGCATTCAGATACTTTTGCTTCTTGGCAAGTGGGGATGTGCAAGTGAAAACAGTTTACACGAAGGCAGCAAAATGTTGTTTATTTTTTGATACTACGCTTGGGAAAAGCTTGGGGGGAAATGCAGGCAATGAAACGGAGGTCCGAGTACGAAAGGTTTTAAGTCTATAGGGCCCATCCTCAAACCGGCTCCAAAACTAACGAGCTACTAAGAGCTTTGCTAAGCAGCTCAACATGCTAGAAATAGTTGCCTGAATGTGAAATATTACCACCCGCCACTCCACCTCCATCCCACCCTCCACCCCCGCAACCAACCAGTTTGTAGGGTCGATTGTGCAGGGATCATACCTCTAAATTATAGCTAAAGTTTGAGGCTCTCTTGCCATCCACATTAAGATGTCATGCAAAATTTCATGCAATCTGTGGGTTAAATTAGATTAAGCATATTTAAAACCATGCAAAGCAGATGTGAGCTTTCAAGCTCAGCATCCTTCTCTTGGTGGCCCTTGTTGCTGAACAAGTTGCCAACCCCTGTGTGAGCAGAACATCAGCCTTACAAAGCAAGACTTTCATGCAGAACTGCCCCGACAGGGAATAGTAGCTTGTTGGGACAGTACAAAAAAAATAAATTACCCTGATGGTGCAACGGGTCATCTGATAACAGCCTCAACGTTGCTGGCTACTACTCTGGGCCTGAGAAGATAGTATCACGATCTTCTGGAGAAGGAAACCTTACATGAATGGCTAAATGGATTTATCATGTATAAATTTTAACTCCTTCTCTCGCATCCAATGGCTGGGCTAAAGATACTAGCAAAACAACAACAACAAAAAAGAACAGGGGTGGGGAATAAACAAAAGTAAACAAGAGTCTTCTGCCCTCCCTTTAACATCCTCTATGCACTTTTGTCTCAATGGGACAAGGTCCCTAGGCATGACCCAGATATGGGAAAATTACTTACAGCTACTAGACATTCTTCAACGAAAGATGTCAACATGTGAGGCCGGATTGTGACCATAATGTCTCTAAAGTCAATGGCAGTGACTCTTCCAGCTTGGGCATTATCTCGCTGTACAAATGCTTGCTTTGCGTGTTCCAGCTGGATTTCCTGGAGGGGTAAATAAAACAACAGTTAACTAAGGTTCATAACTAACTTTGCCACATTCTCTCTCTCTTATTTAAGAATTCACTGAAGAGTACACAATTCTTTAAAAACAAAGAGCCCAAAAGATACTCAAGATGCCCTCCAGATGCTGTCAGACTACATCTCCTATTAGTCCCAGACAGTGATAATGGGAACTGGAGTCCAGTAAGATTTGGAAGGTTGCTGCAGGCTATTAGTTTAGCTTTGGGAATGGGGTGATGATCAGAACTCTGCTGGGAGTCAGCATCCTCTTCACAGCATGAAGCTTTCCAAAGTCCCATGGAGCTCAGGACAGTTAACTCCATTTTAAGTTTGTAGGTTGGATATGTTCTCCAAAGTGATCTCAACCTTTTAGATAGGATTTCTGTAGATTAATGCCCATCTAATTATGCTTAGGATCAAACTCTTTATTTGCAAAACAGTAGGTATTGAGATAGTAATTTTGTTTTCTTTTTGTGCAGTCATGAAGGTCTTCCAAAGTCTGAAATTCTAATGTTGAGGGTTGGATCCCAACAGCCCCTTGCATGCATGTTGGGAGTCCCTACCTGTTCACAGTTCAAGAATTGGTTCCAGCAGAGCTCTTGGCTTCACCACCTTGGACCAAGGTGGTGAAGCCAGGGTCCAAGAGCACCCTATTCTCTATCCACTGAGTGCAATTATTAGCTCATAAGCAGCATTTTCTACCATTTCTACTATGTTTTTACTGTATCAGGAAACCTGCTTTCTTGATGAATTGTTTTAACAAATCGTCTTCTTAGCGATGCTGTAAACACTTTGAAATATGTAGACAGAAAGGCTGAAAGGTTGTACCGCAAGGTATTAAAATAAAATATTAACAGCAATGAGCAAATACTGTTCAATTGATTTGATGGTTTTAGTATTCAAGACACAGGATGAGATCCAATCCAACTCCATTCAGTGGAGGGAATTAAGTACACGCTTAACACTTCCACACTGAAACCAATGGGCTAATTTTGGCAGGTGAAAGAAGTGTCTGCTCTAGGTTCCAGAGGCCCCAAGGCAAGACACCCTTCATGACCCCCTCTCCCTCAGTGCTTCTGTCTCACAGAAGAAGCAGCTGTGGCCCTCCACAAGTTGTTAAGACTCCAACTCCCAACTTCCCCAACCACTGAACATGCTGTCTGGGACTGATGGGAGCTGGAGTCCAACAACATCTGGACAGACATAGGCTCTCCATCCAAGCTCTACCTCCTCACCATAGCTGGTCTACAGAGATCTCAGCAGTGGGTCATCAGTAGATGCTCAGCCAAGCCAATCCTTGACATTGGCCCTGCCATAGATTTAAAAGAGAATCTAGTGTAAGATCAGGCCTTGTCGGTGGTGGCCCCCACTTGCAGAATGCTCTCCCTAAGGAGGCCAGCCGAGCACAGTCTTCATCTATCTGTAGGCACCACGCAAAGACTTTTCTCTCTATTGGCATTTTTGGCCATTAATTTGAAGGGTGGCACTGTGGTCTCTTTGATGGGGTGAGATGTCTTAAGTCTTGCCTTCTATCTGTTCAACTGTGTTTTTCGAGTCTTATTAGATTATCTTAATTGGTATTAATGTTAAGTCGCTTCAGCTCACTCTGTGAGAAAAGCAACTTGACCGCTATAAGAAATATTATTACTACTACTATTACTGAATTCAAAAATATCCTAATATCCTTCATTTCTGCAGCTTAGTCCTGCTGTGAGTTATGTCCTATAACAATATACACTGAAGAGTTTCGAGACTCAGCAAAGAAAGGGTTAAAGCAACTTTGCAAGAAAAATAAATTCAGTTGCTTCTCAATGCAAAATAAATGGCCTGCCAAACGTCCCCTAGATTAGAGGTGGCGTAATCCCTCTACATAACTTTAAAAACAGCTTCGTTCCTTGACGCTGGGTGTCTGAATTCCTAAAAACCACAATAAGTGTTTATACAAAATTAATTTGCAGTTGATAACAGGAACTCTGACACCAGAGCTTTAATGAAAGGATTTCCCAACTTGATTTTCGCCCCCCTCCCCTACCCCCAACTTTCCAAACTCTATTTTTCCTGTTACAGCTCATAAAGCTATTTTATTTTCCAGGTACGGGGAGGTTATATTCAGGTATGACTGATATTTCCAATTGATCAACAATTCACTTGATGTAGTGCAGTACAATCCTTCCCACTGCTGCATATTGTGAGGTCCCATTGACAGGTATTATTACCTCATCAACGAGCATGCCAGAACAGAATGCTAGCTTACATTTGAAGTTATTTAACAAAGCCATAAAATGAGGACATGTAAAACATAATGTGAAAAACTGGTGTTTGGGCAGAGATTTCAGACTTTGTGTGAGCCTCTTGCTTAAACCTTATTTGGAAGTGGGCTACACTCTCTTTCCTGAAGAATACTCACCATTTGTGCAATCTTATGAACAGTTCTGTTTTATAAATACTAAAACAAATGCTTGTTCACTTAAAAATTCAATTTTGTTCATTGTGTTAAAAAATAATAATCTTCCAATTCTATTTATCCATCCTATTTACATGCTGCCTTTGATTCAAAGAGTTCAAGAGCGATGAACATAGAGATTGTCATTTCTTCTTCTTCTTCTTCTTCTTCTTCTTCTTCTTCTTCTTCTTCTTCTTCTTCTTCTTTCTACTCCACCCTTCAGTCAAGGATCAAAGGGTGATTTATTTTATCTCCTGACATCCTAGTCAAGCAGATGAAGCTGAGTACTAGTGATTTGCCCAAGATTATCCAGTAAACTTTGTTGAGATTTGAACCAGAGTCTCCTTGCTGGTGGCCCCGCTGTTCTGGAATCCTTCCAGTTCTCGAACGTTTTGGCTCCCAGACACCCAATGGGCGTTTTGGAAGCCGAACATCTGACGGGGCTTCTGTGGCTTCCGATTGGCTCCAGGAGCTTCCTGCAGCCAATCAGAAGCCATGCTTTGTTTTCCGAATGTTTTGGAAGTCGAACGGACTTCCAGAACGGATTCCCTTTGACTTCCAAGGTACGACTGTACACTGAATGTTTTATTTTTGCCTTGCAAGTGCTCTTGCTTGTTTGCTTGGGAGTCATGTTGCCAATTTAAAAATGGTTCAGGGGGCACAGCTTTGACTATTCATGCATGCTAACACTTTCAGTTAGAGATACCATTTCAGAACAATGCCCCCCTCTCCTCTCCCTGTACACTAGTCTGAGGGGTATGTAGCAAATTTTGGGGTATGTAGGGGATGCATGGCAGGAGGGAGGGGGAAGCCCCATCGTGCAAGTAGAAGTCTTCACACAGGGCTTCCATTGGCAGGACTCGTTAGGTGAATCCTGCCCACAGTTTATAATTCCATGCTGAATCAAATTAGATGCGTGTTTCCCTGTGAGACCCTTAAAACTTCCACTGTCTTTTTTAAAAAACTACAGCTTCACTAGTAACATGTCCATGTATTTCTGTTTAATCAAAGCTATTTCCAATATTGATATTGCAACTCCTTACAAAGTTGACAGAATGATAATAACTGCAGTCAGCAGGGTCTTACAAGCTATTTACCTTTATTCTTATTATTTCATAAACCTATACCGAGTGGGCCAGTATTTGCAGAATAATTTTAAAGTACACCACGGTGCCTCATCTGGTACAAATTAAGAGGAATATATAATTCACGCAGAGAGACAATGGCGTCCCCCTGCAGTCTTAAGGTCCAAGGTCTAGATGCCAGAACAAGGTGACCGACTCATATACATGAAAAGCATCAAAGGACAAGGGTTAAATGCCAACGGTTGCTTAATCCGAAGCAAGATTTCTTAAAGATGTGAACAGCCACTCTAAATCTCCAGCTATGGGCAGCTTTTGACAGAAGAAACTAGAATGTTATCTGGCCCATTCAGCTGCTTAGAAGCTAGGTACCGTATTCCCAGACCCATGGTGGCTGGCTGTGATGGTTGCCCTACTGGGAATGCTTAAAGGCATTCTGCATACAGATGTTAAAAACAACAACACCCACCCTTCCAGACAGTCTGCAGGTGCAAAGAATTGAGATTCCAGGAATCACTGCACTGGAAAGTGTTGCATTGTTTATGGCAGATAGAGTACGTGACAGATTGGCTTTTGTACAGCAGAATTGCCTTTGAGAAGAACCACAGTGCACCAGTGTATACAGAAATATACTGTACATTTCCATGGGATCCCTGTAGTGGGGTGGCAGAAGGGTTGTCCCAGGAGAGGGCTAGGCTATACTTCCTCTTGACTATGTCCTAGATTGCACAACACTTACTATGCCCAAGGGAACTTAATGGGGGCCACTGAGAATCAAGCTCTTTGCCTTGTCCTGCTCCATTCTGGGTTCAATGCCCTGATGTGAGAGTTATGACTTCATGAGAACTGGATTCCACCTCTTTCTCAACTTCCTCCAAGGAGCTTAGGGCAAATACATGGTGATTATCCTACCAACACTTATCCTTCCAATATTTGTTTACTTATTTATAATCTGGATTTTCAATATAACAAGGCAGTATAAAGGTAAAGGGACCCCTGATCATTAGGTCCAGTCGTGGCCAACTCTGGGGTTGCAACGCTCATCTCGCTTTATTGGCTGAGGGAGCCGGCGTACAGCTTCCGGGTCATGTGGCCAGCATGACTAAGCCGCTTCTGGCGAACCAGAGCAGCGCATGGAAACGCCGTTTACCTTCCCGCCAGAGCTGTACCTATTTATCTACTTGCACTTTGACGTGTTTCGAACTGCTAGGTTGGCAGGAGCTGGGACCGAGCAATGGGAGCGCACCTCGTCATGGGGATTTGAACCGCCGACCTTCTGATCGGCAAGCCCTAGGCTCTGTGGTTTAACCTACAGCGCCACCTGCGTCCCTTATACAAAATGTAGTAGGCTATTTAAATTTACATAAGCACTAGGACAATAACATTATACCAGAATGTATGGGAATATTGTATACTGCTGCTTTCCCCTTTCCCCCCCTTTTTTGCTTTTATATGTATTTGTTGTTGTTTTTCTCCCTCTCACTTTTCCTTCTTTTTTTCTGTATCACTTTATTTCTTTTAACTGAAATTACCTTAATAAAATATAGTTATTTTTAAGAAACCTCTGCCACCTGAATTCATTTTTTTGCATCAAGCATTTCTAACAAATCATGGTACTGACTGATCAGTGAGAAGCTGCTGTCTTGAACTGGTTGCCAGACAGCTGGGTGGGACGGACTTGTGCCGCTAGCATGATGCTGGGAATCTGGAACACCAACTCCTTGAAATGGGCTAGAATTTGCCCTGAAATTGTCCCTCAGTGGCGAGAATGATTAGATATGAAGGATAGTGAAGTCAGCAAAAGGGGAGTCATTAAAATGAACAGAATGTGATTATACTGTATCAGGAATTCCAACATCCTCTTCAGACAAAGAGTTAATGAGGCTCCATCTACTCCACCAAGTCAATTTGAAGCATTTGTCCTCGTAGCATTATCTTAATTATTCCTCATCAAAATGATAACACTTCCTACTGTGAACTAACATCCTTATGTAAACAAAATTACAGGCTCCATAGTCCTGAAACACGATCCTTTGTCAAAACTATCTTGTGTAATGGCTCTTTAGAGCCTACCCAATGGAAACACAAACAGAAGCACTCATCCTGCCTTAAGAAGTTTTCAGCGCCGCATCTGCCATTGCTACCATGTATTTAAAGTAAATTCCCATCCCAAGTGTCAGATATAAATAAATGCAAAACATTTGTTCCAAAGTAAATACAAAAGTTATCTGCAATGTATGGAAAAAAATAATAAAAAATCTTAAGATAGGGGTTGATGAGGAGAACCGTTGTAAATCCCAAAATTCCTTCCTTCCCCTCATCTCTCCCCCTCCCCCTCTTCCCCTTGCACAAACAAATGTCCAATTTAAATCCCATTGATACTGGGAGCTGGTTGGCCTCCCATAAGTTTGTTGTAAGCCACTGATACATTCCAGTTCCCCATTAGGAGAAGGAATTCATTCAGTCCCACACAGGTTAAAGCTGCCACTTCCAGACTTTAGGTTTGGCAACGTTTGTCTGAGTTGCATCTAATTCGATACTCTGCCTTTCGGTCACAAATATCCAACGTAGCTGAACTCGTAGCTGAAATAGGGGTGGGGATATCCAAGGGCCTTTAATCATCTTGAGTGCCAGCTCCTCAGAACCACACCTACAAGATTAAATTGAATTGGATCCTTTTCAAAAAAACATCTACGCTGCTTTCAGATGCCAAGAGAAAAATTACTGCTTAGGCAGCAATTTCACCACTAGCCAATCACAGTTCATGGGCACACACAAACATCCCGAGCAGTCTCAAAAAAAAGAAAAAGACAGATACTGTGCAATGAAACATGGAAAGTAAGGGGAAGGGATTAAACCTTGCAATTCTTCTTTATTATTATTCTTTTATTCAGACAAATATTTATTGCCAAAACTCACCAGTAAGAACTGGGTGAACTCTGCATAATTGAGGCGCCTTTTCCGATCTTTTCCAAAATGCAGCTGCACAAACTCTGAATCCCAGTTAAAGGGAATATGCTGGTGAATTGTGGTCTGGCCAAAAACCTGCTTAACATCCTCTGGGGAAGGAAAGGGGAGGGGGGAGAGAGAGGGAGAAAGAGAGATGATTATGAAGGCAGATGCAGAAATTGGTAAAAATCTGTTCATTCGATGAGAGCTTGTGCAACATTAACAGATTTTCATTTAAATAAACAAACACTCTGGATTAACTAGCTCAGAGACTCAGGTGTTCTGCTAGGTTATACCTGCGCTTGCCTTGTCATGCTTCCTTCTTTCCGAGTGATGCTGTAGCACAGGGGTTGGCAACCTAAGGCCCATGGACCCCCGCCGCCTGGTCAGGGACCCACGCCGCCTACTCAGTCAGCTCCCATGTGCCGCGCTATACCAGCACAGAGCAGAGCGGGGACCGCCTTCCGCAATGCTGGCTGGCTTCCCATTGGATGCAGGAAGCTCCTGCAGCCAATGAGAAGCTGCGCACGCCTCCTCCGTGCCAGAAAGAGCGCCGGAAATAGCGTTTGCGCATGCGTGCGTGCACGCACTCTGGCCCACCACAGCATCTGCGGGATCATGAACTGGCCCAAGCCACAAAACCTTTGCCAACCCCTGCGTAGCATAACACCACAGTATGGACATGGATGCAGATAAGCGACCAATGTGTCCTCTAACACTTGACAGACCTAACACTTGGCAGTCCTCACCTCACCGACCCATCCCTTACTCATGCTCTACATGAAAAAATTATGTCATTCATCAAAGCAGGGAAACCCACAGCTGCAACTCCCATCATTTCCAACTACTGGCCATTCTGGCTAGGACCAATAAAGAGAGTCTGAGGGTGTCTGAAGGGCCACAGGATCCTCATCCCCACAGTAAAGAGATAGAAACTGCAGTCCTCATTTTGTCATCTTGTACTTGAGGAAGACCAGTTTGGAAATGTCATGGAGAACTGCACCATGTAGTCCAGCTGTCACTCAGCACTTTGCCCGATTTATCAAAATGGTAATAATAAACACTATAATAAATACATTCATCCTGCAAGTCAGCACTGGCCGTTCAGATAATTGTGCATTTTCAATAGGATTCCTAGTGAAGAAAACCTGCCCCTCCCCTGCTTCATATCACTTACTATTCCAAACTCCTTGCCCTCCAAATGTCTGAAAATTGGCATTTCACACTACCAATTGATTACACACAAATCACTGTTTTCTCTCCTTGTTCAGCACGCATCCCTGAAAACTGCAGTACGTGTGTTTCCCAAAAAGCGATGCCATAAACTGACTCCAGTGTATCTTTTTAAAATTAGGATTAGCCAGTTTCCTGACAGGGTGCACACTGAATTATATGGTGCAGCTACTTCACCAGAAAATCACCTATTTATTGCTCTTATTGACATCTTGTGATGGCTATGAAACAGGGTATCCCCTTTGCTGTTCATCTTTTATATACTTCTTTCCAACCACTGTTCATGGTTCGCAAACTCCAATACAAGCTCACTAGACTGGTTCTTAAATTTTTCCTTCTTTCTTCACTGGATTCATCACTCATTCATCTAGAATAATCCACTGATCAGAGTCCTTACTCAATGGACATACTGCCTGAATCAAATATAGAGATCACTCATGCCCATGAAGCATTTTTACAGGGCTTTGGCTTCAGATTTAACTGCCAGGTCTGGTTCTCATGCACATTTAGAAAACTATCCACTTTGCTTCTCCTCCACTCCTTCCACATTACCAGGAGCTAAGTTATGGTTTGGCTCAGCACAGTATGCAAACCCAGACTCACGGTTTGTCTCACTTTAAACAAGCAATGATCCATAACCCTAAACGGCCTCGGCCCAGTATACCTGAAGGAGCGTCTCCACCTCCATCATTCAGCCCAGACACTGAGGTCCAGCTCCGAGGGCCTTCTGGTGGTTCCCTCACTGCGAGAAGTGAGGTTACAGGGAACCAGGCAGAGGGCCTTCTCGGTAGTGGTGCCCGCCCTGTGGAACGCCCTCCCATCAGATGTCAAGGAAATAAACAACTATCTTACTTTTAGAAGACATCTGAAGGCAGCCCTGTTTAGGGAAGTTTTTAATGTTATGTTGAAAGCCACCCAGATGGGCAGGGTAGAAATAAATAAATTAATAATAATAATAATAATAATAATAATTGCAGCTTATTCTTGGTTTATTGCTTGTGGTTTGCTTGGGGACACACAAACCATGAGCCTGGATTCACACATTAAGCCAGACCATGCTTTAGCTCCCAGTAGCATAACAGCAGCTCTTGGGAAAGACCAAATTGATCAAGATTTTCCAAATGTGCCCCAGCACACTTGACTGATGATGCTGAGCCCCACTCATTAGGTGCTGTGTGTGAACTGAGCCGTTCTTATACCTACAGTTCTCCCTGTACCATTCTTTTGCTTCCTACTACACTGGTCCAATTGCCAGAAACTAGCTTTTGAAAGAAGAAATGAAAAACATGGTCATCTAAAGCAGGAAGCCTTTTTTTAAAAAAAAAAAACTGCTCATTCCCTGTAGCAGATAATGAATGAAACTGAATCACACACTTTTACTCACCAATTCCCACCCCTCCATTTATTTTTATTTTTTTAAAGTTAAACCTATTAGGTCAGAAATGACTACAACTTATACAGACACTGGAGAGAAAAACCACCTAAGACCACCACCTGCAAATGAAAACTGATGACTTAAAAAAAGAATTTTGTGTTGACAACTATATAACTGTAAAAGCCTTGCATGGATTTGAGGCTCATAGTTCTATGATCCATACATTAACCTTGTTCCAGCACTCCTCCCCAAATAATTATAGTCTGGAGCCACCAGTGAATGTGCTGCGCATATAGGATTTCCCTGGGCTTTCCTTGAGTTCTGCAGTTCTAGGACAACAAACACTTGGAAGAGGTAGGACACTTCTCTGGAGATGCTCCTTCTATGACAGACAGCTGGCATCAAGGTGTCTCATTCCTATCATTGAGTTTTTCCTGGCTTCCCAGTTGCATTTGTTCCTCTACCTGTATGGATTTTTTCCTAGAAGTCAATATTTAATTGTCTTCTGCAGGGGACAGGGGTGGGGAGATAACCCAACCAATTCCCTTTTTTATTATTGAATTCAAGTTCAGGATTATTTTCATATAATATCACGACGTGAGTCTTGATTAGGTAATGAAACTACCCGGAAAATGCCATTTTCTATGCAGCCAAGCAACCGTGCTGGAATCTTTATTTTTGAATCTTTATTTTGTAATCTTAAAAAAGGAAGAACCTGCAACTTGACAGAGAATAATAAGCTTCCACCTTGCCAGTACAGCGAACGACTGGCTAAGAAAGGCACAGTTATCTTCTGCTAAGCAAAGAGCACAAGGCAAATTGGAGATTTCATAAGAAGCTAAATTGCATAATGGCGTAAGTACCAAGGTTGCCTTTTCAAAGCTTTTGACAAGGCCCTTTTATATTAATCATTGTTAAGGGTCTGAAGGCAAGGGAAGCGACGCAGTAGAATTAGAGCCGAGGCTTCGAATCCCATATTCAAGGCTGTAAGAAAATGAATACAGAACTGCAACTAAAAATTAAGCTAAACATCACAATTACAGCAAAAGTCATATTATATGATTAACAAATCAATATGGCATTTATAATCTATAAAACAATGCTAACATCATTAACAAACCAGCAACAACAACAACAAAAGCTAAGCTCTGTAAAGTTCATACACACACTCTATTCAGTTCGTTAAAATACACAGAAAAAACACAGAAAGCCCATTGGTAACTGTTTTAGATAATATTCTGTCACAATCATAACACTGTCCCAACTGCTGCCTTGGCCCCAAACTCCCTGGAAAACCAGGGAGATAATCTGAATCTTGCCAGTGGGAAAGGACATCTAGGAGAGATTGACCACAACGTTGATGGGACCAGTGACAGATTTTATTTTTGCAATTCTGCAAATCTTTGGGGGGGGGGTGTCCCCTCTCACCTGGAGAGCCTAATGATACCTTCTTTTTTTGCTGGTGGCAGTGATGCTGTTTTGGCTACATAGGCAACGGCACACATACATAAGAGCTGGAAACAGAGGGAACAACACAGATTCTGAACCTGAAAGGTCCATGCAGTCAGCATGACTCATATCTATTGACAGACTTATTGTCCATGAATTTGTCTGTTTGCCTTCTTAATCCTTCTAAATCTAGCGGCGATTCTCACATCTTGACACAGTGAATTCCGAAAATCATAAGTTGTGTGAAAAAGTATTTTCTTTCATTAGTCCTGATTCACTGAATGGTTGTAAATATTTGTGTGTGTGTGTGTGTGTGTGAGAGAGAGAGAGAGAGAGAAAGAGAGAGAGAGAGAGAGAGAGAGAGAGAGAGAGAGAGAGAGTTGTCTCTGTATCCACTTTCTCTGCTACATGTATGCGTTTTATAAACCCCTATCATGATCTTCTGTAGGCACCTTTTTATGAAAGCCCCAATTGTGGTAGCATACGAACATTATAAGAGCCCTGCTAGATAAGCAAGAGAAATTCTGGCCTTTCTAGACTAGCATCCTGTTCTGCAGTGGCCAACCAGATAGTTTTAGAAAGCCTGCAAGCAGGACTGTGACAGCAATAACACTTCTGCATCCACAAAACAGAGGACCAATTTGGATGCAGTCATACAAGAATTCTCACATCTCCACCCATATTTCTGTGGGCTTTAGGGAAACTTGCAACAAATTCTATATATGTCCACCCAGAAGTAGGCCCTACTGAGATCAGTGGGACTTACTCCCAGGTACATGACTATAGGATTGCATCCTTAGCATTACCACAAAGGTCCACACAAAAAATAGGATTTTGGACTCCCTCTGGGGCAGTGTCCGGAACTATGGGCAAACAGACAGAAGGTCCCATATTGAAATGCAAAAGCCCCTTGACTCCTCCCTATTTTAAGCAAAATCACACCCTTTTCTGGCTGTCTGCAACTAGTAGTTACACATAATTCAAGCACTGAAAATTGGGTTGCAAATTGTCAAAATGGGAGCCATAGCAGACGTAATGCTCATCAGAGCTGGTTTTAAATTTATTTCACTCCATGTTACATGTTGACATTAATTTAATGCATCTATTTGACATGCATTTAACATGCAAAAAGTCAAAATGTTGTCTTTCCCTTACTGTCTTGTTGCCCGCCCCCCTTAATGGCACACAAGCTGATAGAAGTAAAGAAACAGTTCCTGTCTCAATTCCGCTTCCGGAATTGACCGTTTCATAGTAATGTTACCCCCATTTATTTGCCCTTTGCAAACATGAAATCAGATTCTCTACCTATTGGGCAATAAAGATTTTACTGATTTCAGCAAGACAACTCTCGAGTTTAATAAGCATTACACATGAAAGAATCCAGAGTTAAGCAAACATGGTTCTAATGGCATTTATCTTTCGGACGCAACACGTGTCTATTTGCAACTGAACCAGCCTGAGATTCAAGACTGTAGCAATGTTGCCACACAACAGCAGTGGTGGGGTTTATCCCCCCAGTAGAGGCAGGTCAAATTCCTTCCAAAATTGCAGCTTAGTAAATGGGCCTTTTCTTCCACACCGTCGTCTTATGAAGGATGGTTATATTTCAGCTCTCAGTTAACCAGACAGTGACCTTATACTGTTTGAATTTACTCTCAAATTGGTTCTCTCCCACCTTCTCCATACCTATTTTTTCCTTCTCTCTCTCTCTCTTTTTAAGTAGAAACGAAGAAAGCAGAAAGCACAATATTTTAGCCATTTGAACAAGCTGCATTCTGAAATCAGTCCTGCTACCTGGAAGTGCTCTCCGTTACCTCTATCTTTCAAAATTGGAGCCATTATAGTCATTCGTGCAAATCCACATTTAGCCTTTCATAAAAGAGTGGATTTTTGACCCATTGAACTGGAAGAGCTTCTGCGCTGTTCTCCTGATCTTTGACAAGATAGACCACAACAACAGAGAAGACAATTTCTTGCTGGTGTGAATTTGTATTCCGTTGTTAAACTCTGGATGCTCACGAGTGGTAATTCTGCTCCTGATAGCCTGCACTCTGATGATTCTGAATGGTTGCAACAAAGCCGTACGAGAAACCCAAATACCCGAATGCACTAAGCCCACTTATTGTTACTGAGAGGGGCCTGCCCAAGGAGGAGGGGGAAATTGACCTGGGCACGGTGAACTCCTCCTTGACACTGTGGAGTTGTGTTTGTGCGCATTTTCTAATTGGGCCAGGGGAGACTGCAGCAGCAATCAATAGGAAACTCAGATGATCACCTCTGCCTCAGGTATAAGAGCAGCCTACTGGTGCTAAGCAAAAGGGAAGGTCTTCATTCTCTCCTACGATTCCCTTTCTCCAAGACTGGGAGAAATTCTGTGCTTACTAGGTGTACAGAAGAAGCGCTCCCCATTGGATAGCTCCGGGTAAACCCCACCACTTAAACAAGATTCAAAGTTGGCAAATTGGCAATTTCAACAGACAACACATTATTAACCTATGCAAAAAAATAAACTGGGTAGCACAATACAGGTATGAAGAAGAGTGCCCACGACTGGGGCCTATTTGTGCAATACTTCTTCACTCCAGAATACCAGTCCATATGATTTTGGCTGATCATTTCATCTGCTACTCCTTTTTGACTCCTGGTGCATTTTAAAAAATAAATATGTATTTTTCTGTAGTGGATGTCCGTGGTGGATGTCTGCAACTGCCAACTTACTAGTGTGAATCGCAATTTAGCGTTGATCACCTGATATGTCCAACATGCTCCCTTAGGATTGGTTTACAACCAGTTTAGAGGAAGGATAGTTCTTTCAAGCTGCCAATTCTATACCTGGGGGAGGCTGAGAGTGGACCTGGCCATCATGCATTCCATATCCATTCTCTACTGGCCAGGAATAGATGTCTATATTTACTCAACAATAGTTGAGTAAATAAAAATTACATTTCTATTCTTAAAACTAATCACAGCAGTTTAAAAAAATGACACTAAAACTAACAAATGACCTAACCAGATCTTACATTATTTCTGCCATTCAGGTGGGAGATTAGAGCTAAAGTATTTGCCCCCTTCCAGCTCTCCCTCTCTCCCAAAGCATCAGCACTGCACCCTAAATGGTGTTAAGAGCGAACGAGGTAACAAGTGTGGGTTGCTTCACACAAGATGGAGTTCCCTGCACATAAAGTCCTCTCCTGCTAGAAACTGCATGCAATATTGCACAACACATGGCAAAATGCATGCAACTCAGCATTGCTGCATGCGCCCATGAAACACAGGACATCAGCTACAAGCAGAAGTCACTGTATTTTCTACAAGTTAAAACCTCAGTGAAGGAAATTTTGTCATGTGTGACACAGATCTGAGGTCACTTAAAGATAACCTGCTTCTACAGCATTCATCCTGGTTTGTTTTCAGGAAGGTTCTACAATGCCAAGTGAAGCAACTGTTATCCCACACGCTCCAGTGCATTCCCATGCCATTTTCCTTCCTGCAAAAAGTTGGATCATTCTGTGGCAGGAGCGGGAGTTGTTGCACAAGGGCACCAAATCCAATTTAATTGTGCAACTTGAGTTTGCCGTTGCGCAATTGAATCCTACCTGCAAAATAGTGACATTCTGTAAGTGGCCTCGTTTTCCAATGAGGAGAAGAGCAGCACGAAACTCAGGGTGACACTCCATGTATCTATCCACAAAAGTTTATCCCGTAATACATTTGCTTAAGCTGCCAAAATAATCTTTCTTGTTTCTGCAGTACTGAATTATTTTCTATTCCAGCTGGTTATTATAAGAACATCATAAACGGGGACTAGTGCCTGAGTTTGCTTTCCCCCGCCTCCCTTACAATCCTTTTTCCTTTTGTGTTATGCTTTTCGGATTGTAAGCCTGAGGACAGGGATTGTCTTATTAATGATCTCTGTATGCCTTTTTTGGATGGTGGGGGTAAAAATCCTATTTCTCATTTAGCTATCGTTTTCCATTTGCAAGCATTTCCAGCTGGTTCCCAGATCTCTTCTGCCTATATTCACGGATATCCAAATAGGCCAACAAGGGTCGTTCTACAGCCGGCGACTTAACCGCCTTAAAAATTAAGGTAACCCGACAGGCTTTTATTTACTCTGTTTGTAAAATGGAGACTTTGTCTGCCTTGCACCAGCGCTGCAGCGTCTGCAAAAAAGACAATGCGGGTTCCAAGCAATTACTTCTGATGTACGCAAGGCCAGAAGTTGTTAAATTTGCTTTGCCCCTGCGCAAGTGCAGCCCTTGGAATTAAAGATAAAGGTTATTTAAAAGGACTGTTAATTTTTAAAATGTTGACATTTAGACCCAAGCATCTAAACTTTTCTTTATTAAACCATCTAATAAAGGATATCAAAGAACTCTTACCTCTTTAATGAGGCATTAAAATACAGTAATACAAAAAAGGCAAAACTGTTAAGCCTCTTAAACCCCTGGACTTACATTATCAACTTTTATGTGCCTGTCAACACTCAGGAGTAAGAAGCAATGGTTTATTCTCTGTCTCAAATTTAAAAGCCAACTAAACTTCCTTCCACCTTCCTGCTGAGATCTTTAACTCCTGGCAAAGAGCAGCAGCTCCATGTACAATGTGATACAAAAGGCTAAGGCAATCTCTATCCGTTGCAAGCCAAAAGCACACTACCCTCTCCTGTTTCATGCTGTCTCTAGGAACAAACAACTAAGCCTTCCTTATTTTAAACAATATACGTAGCGGGTAATTTTGCTGAAGGGGGGCTGGGAAGGCTAGGAAGGAAAGTCCTTGATTCTCTGTGTTCCTAAACAGTGGTTTGGGTAAATCAAAAGTCCTAAAACTAGGACTAAAATTAAAAAGGAACTTCTAAAGATAATGGAGATTTAAAAGAGATTGCTGAGAAAAGAGAAAAAGGGGTAGGCTGGCCCTATTTGGGATTAACACCATCTAACGCTAAGCAGTATACTGCAAATATTTAACAGATTATGAAAATATTTACAGTGACCAGCATAGCAACCTAAAAGTGTAGCCAGGTTATAGCCAGAAGCTGGGTTTCAGTGGTATGACACAAATCCAACAGACTTACAAAACAAAGCCTAAAAGGAACATGGGAGGTTTCCAAATACCAAGCCAGACCATTGGTCCAACTAGTTCAGTACTGGCTGTACTGATTGGCAGGGGCTTGACAGGGTTACGGGAAGGTTTTTTCCCCTACCTTACAAGGAGAAGCTTGGGATCTTTTGTATACGAAGCATGTCTCAGTCACTGAGCTATTATTATTTCTAAGATATTACACTTATATAAATGCTACAGGGGATACAAAGCATAATTCTCACATGAGAATTTGAAATAAATTGTTCTTATACTGCATAAAAAAACCTACGTTACTGGGAACCATCTGTTAATCTGGGCCCTGATAGATCTGAAGAACCATTAACTTTAGCAAACTGCAGAGCAGAACAATTGTAGTGTCTGAACTCCCAGGGGAAACAGCATATATATCTATATCTATATCTCACTGTTGTAGCTAACTAACTTTTACACAGAGCAGACTCATTGAAATTAATGGACCAAACTTAGTCATAGTAATTAATTCCAATAGGTATCCATCAAGGAAACATTAGTTTTAAACACTACAATAGTACTTTGATTGTCAAACTTAATCCATTCTGGGAGTCCTTTCGACTCCCAGAACCGTTCAAAAACCAAGGTGTGGCTTCCGATTGACTGCAGGATCTTCCTGCGCTCAATCGGAAGCTGCGTCGGAAGTTCGGCTTCCGAAAAATGTACGTAAAGCGGAACACGTACTTCCGGGTTTGCAGAGTTCAGGAGCCGATTTGTTCGGGAGCCAAGCCATTCGACAACCAAGATACGACTGTATATGCTTTTTGACCTACAGATGGGTGGCAGAAACCTGAACATAGTGGTGTTTCATGATTGGCTACTATGCAAACCGAATGATTGGTCACAGAAAGGGAGACTGAGATAAACTTCTCAAGGAGTCTCCATGAGTAAAAATGGAAGGATATGAGTGGGGGTAGAGGGGAGAGAAGTGAGTGCCACTTGAGATTTTTTTGGGAGGGTTGGTGTTAAAAGTGTTTACTTTTGCAATTCCTCCAGGATGGTGCCTCAGTCATCCTAATAAAACAACCTCATCTGCCTACATATTAAATTATTTTTTTCTATTTCTATCCCCCCTTTCTCTCCAAGGAGCTCAAGGTGGACTACATGAATCTTGCCCTCCTCAGTTAAGCCCTCACAACTGTCCTGTGAGAGAGGTTAGGCTGAGAGCCAGTGGCTGGACCAAGGTCACCCAGTGATCTTCATGGCTGAGTATGGGATTTGCATCCTGGTCTCCCAGGTCCTAGTCCAACACTCTGACCAGTATGCAACACTGGCTCTCAGTGTTGTGTGTGTGTGTGTGTGTGTGTCAGTCCCACACATGCCTCTGGACACCAGCTGCCCCCTTCTTCTGTTTTCTAGGACACAGCTCTCAAAAATGTGCATGATCTCTCCCCCCCCCCCAACTCTAACTAACTATGGATTTTCTTCCCAATGCAAGGTATGGTAGAAAATTGGGACTGGAGGAAGATAGAGGTAAGAGGTTAAATGACTGATGAATTGCTTTTGTCAATTCAATGCTATTGCAATTCTTATGCCATTCTTAATCCGTATTACTCCCTAAATTCTGTCTTGTTATCATCTACAAGTTGCTTTATGTTGCTATGTTTTGCCTCAAAGTTCAGGATATTATCTTCCACATGAAGATAATAATATGCTTTGAATTAAGCATTATACACCGAAAAACCAAATGAGATTGACTTCAGTGACAATCTTGACTCTGTGGACTTTATTACCGGTTATACTTTACAGTGGTGCCTCGCAAGACGAAAAGAATCCGTTCCGCGATTCTCTTCGTCTAGCGGTTTTTTCGTCTTGCGAAGCAACCCTATTAGCGGCTTAGCGGATTAGCGCTATTAGCGGTTTAGCGGCTATTAAAGGCTTAGCGGCTTAGCTGCTAAAAGGCTACTAGCGGCTTAGCGGCTTAGAAAAAGGGGGGGGGAAGCGGGGGGGAAATCGCAAGACTAGCAAGACGTTTCGTCTTGCGAAGCAAGCCCATAGGGAAATTCGTCTTGCGAAGCAACTCAAAAACGGAAAACCCTTTCGTCTAGCGGGTTTTCCGTCTTGCGAGGCATTTGTCTTGTGGGGCACCACTGTATTCCCTGACTCACTGGGATCAAGCCCTGATTAGATCACCAAATTAACATCATCTGTTACGAATATTTCCTGCGCAATATTCCCACTGAATGGAAAGCAGACACTTCACAATATTTCTGTGCAAGACATTTATTCTGCAGCAAAAGAACTAACTTTGTGTGTGAGGAAGAAATGCACACGTATATTTGCAAGAAAGAACAGAAAGATGCAGGCCCTAAGTTAAACCAAAAAAGGGTTATGAAACAAAAACAAAAGCTGGGTTTCTCTTTGAGACATTTCTTTATACACACAAAATATACATTTTTTAAAATTAAAAGTGTTTTACAACATCAGCTCCATGAATCCAAGATGTGTCACTTAAAACTGTGGGCACTGAGGTATTATTCTTAGAAAACAATTTAGACAAGTGCTTGACATCTGTAGGACTGAATTGCCACCTGCCTAGTCACGTGTCTTGTGTCTGGAAGAACATGCACAAATTACAAGCCTATGAAGAATTTCTGGAAGTGTTTCATTAAAGTTTTTCCTTTTCATTTTTTAAATAGTGACAGTATATTGCATTTCCAAACTTATTAATTCGTTTTATTTAAAGTTTATATATTGCCCTTCATCAAAACTGGTTCCAGGCCAGTTCACCCACTAAAGATGTCAAAACACAAGAACCAGCAGAATAAAACAAAGCAACCAGCAAGATTTTAACATGTCTAAAATGCAAAGGTTTAGGGCAATGCTTGGGTATATCATGGTCAAGCATTCTCCAGTAACACCAATCTGCAATAGCAACATTTAAAAGTCCATTAACAATATAACACTTAAGAAACCAGATAGCTGTAGACTCATAAAGAAATATTAATTTAGCAGTATTTCTCACATGGGAGGGAGAGGAAGAAGGGTGAGGAAAGGAATGAAAAAGCAGGTCTTACCAAAAGTAACCTCTCCTTTCCCAGTTTTGTCAAAAAGCTGAAATGCCACCATGAACAGTGCATCTGGAGCACAGAGGACAGATTCAAATGCTACAAATTCTTGAAAGGATATCAACCTACAAAGGGAAAAAGAAAACCATTTTTTCAGGTGCGATCACCAGAAGAACATTTCACAGGTAAATAATTTACTTATTAGATTTCTATCCCTCATTATATGTGACCCCTCCCCAAATATCACAACAATTTAAAGTATAATACAGTAAAAACAAAACAGAATAATCTTTAAAATACAGTTGTACCTTGGAAGTCAAATGGAATCCGTTCTGGAAGTCCGTTTGACTTCCAAAATGTTTGGAAACCAAAGTGCGGCTTCTGCAACCAATCGGAAGCCACGCCAGACATTCGGCTTCCGAAAATTGTTCAAAACCGGAAGACTTACTTCTGGTTTTCGATCGTTTGGGAGCCAAAACATACAAGTTCCAAGGCGTTCGGCAACCAAAATACGACTGTATAGCCATTCTCAATCTAATAAATGTATCAGGATAGCCATGAAACTTGAACACATAATGACCGACTCAGAAAACATGGAAGAAGAGAGCCTTCAGCTTGCACTGAAAAATAACCAAGGTTCCTGCCAGTCAAAGCTCAGAGGAGAATGTTCCATAACTGGGGTATTATTGCTAGTCATGAAAAGCAACAGATTGTCTAGTCTCATGCAACAATGGCACCATCAGAAGAGTTTCTGTAGACAACCTCAAATCCTAGGCGAGAGACACGTCTTCAGATGCCCAGGTCCTAAGCCGTTTAGGGCTGAGAGGCACCCCTGCCTCAAACCCTGAGGAGCCAATGGCAGCCAGTATAAAAAGCAATGAGCTAGACGGACCAATAGTCTGACTCACCATAAATGCAGCTCCCTATTATCCTACTAGCATCTTGAATGGTGGCACAATTGAAATTGCAAGTTTGAAAGTTGCCAAGTTAGTAATTCAAATGCAAATTATCCCAATCCAATTGTCATGGAGTAAATTTTTTTAAAAAAACCACAAATGGGGTGGAACCACAATTTAGCAACCAAAAAAAGTGTTCCGAAAGTTGCCCATCAGATTAATCATTTGCAAAATAGATGGACACGGCAGTATCTCCTCTGATTTGAGGCAACATGGGGAAAGGTTCTGCCACTGACCAGATGGATCACAGCGTCATCACTTTTCCACACACGTGGAGCACATCATCTTACCTGAAGTAATTTTATGTTGTGAACCGCCCTGTGTTCTCTTGGTGAAGGTCAGTATATAAATTACATAAATAAGGTAAGTGATACAATGCGGCGTTACGATAATAATTCACACCATCATTTAAGCAATGAAAACAAGATGCTAGCATCTATTTCCTATGAAAGTTCCTTGAGTTGTTGGAATGTACGTGAGAGCTTCAACAGCTGACATCTGTTGTCATGGATAAAAATCATATTTATGCAGGTTTGGGTAGAATTTGATTAATAAAGATGCAGGCCCCAGACTCTTTGCAATGCAGATTTGTGATATTTCAGTTGGGATGTCCAATTAACAAGACTAAAATCATTATTCATAAGGCAAAACCAGCTTCAGATACATTAAGTGGTCCGATGAAGTGAACTTTAGCCTACAGCTCTCATGCCAAAATGAAATTTGTTGTCTTTAAAGCAGCCTTTGGCAACCCGGTACTTTCCAGATGTTTTGGACTGAAGCTTCCATTAAGTCACAGCTAGCATGTGGTAATCCAAAATATCTGGAGGGCACCAGATTGGGAAAGATTCTTTTGGCTACATCAAGCTCTTCTCAGTCGAATAACCCAAACACCTCTAAGAGTCAGATATTTAATTAAGAGAGTTTATTTCAATTTTAACGAAAGCAACGGGTTGGGTTTTTTTTTAATGGAAAAAGGGAGAACGCCTACAAATGTGAGGCTCCCATCAGACTACTGCAGAGGAAACATGAATATCTGCTGTGCCAGCTGAATTCAAATTAACCCAATTTTTACATGTTAATTAAACCAGCTATTTTCTTCTTATTGTATTTTTGCTCCTTAAATAGACTGGCCTGCAAGTGATTCCCAACAGATCGACTCCGACAACAATGACGCACTCATTTACTTCTATTATGCCCATACAATACAGTAACTGAGCAGTAATTTTTCACAGTCAATTACACATGTGGTTCCTAATGGTTAAAGATGCTGAAATAATGCATGTTACATAGCCATATGTTCCAAGCTCTATACGGCACAAGGGCAGTTGCCTAGGTAACAAGTTTTCTCTCTGGCATAGTGCAACCCTTCATTGAATATCATTAGGTTTCATTAAACAGCACATATTAACATGAACCTCAATATGCTACTTAAGAATAATTTTGCCTACATAAGCAAGGCCTTGTCTAACTTAAAAGCCCGGCTGAGTAAAGCCTAATGACCCTGCGTTTTAACGATGTGAAACTAGGAGGAGATGGATGAATTATAAATCAAGCAGAAAGATGCCTTCTAAGTCAGAGGTTCTCTACTTTGGTACTATCTTCCCCATTTTAACGGGAGAAAAAAGGGAAGTGCCATCTTCAAAAGCGAATGAGGTGGCAAAGACATGTTTAACAGAAGGAAAAAATAAAGGGGGCATAAAAAGAGAGTTTGCCCTGCATTCTTCAGTTGTGCTTTGAGGCCAATGTCTCCACAAGCTTACCAGCAAACTCAAGACTGGTTTGAGCAGTCATTTTTGCTGCTCCCTCTTGCTCACTATGGCTGGTAACTTCCACCAGCATGGCACCGGTTTTTTTTTGGGGGGGGGGAGGCGGGGGGGAGGTCAAGTCCCCTACAGTCAGGTGTCTGAGGTAGGGAATAAATATCAATTTCTGTTTCACACAGTTTCTCATTTTCCCGACCTTAACTTCAGTTATCCACATTTCCATGAACGTTTGTGGGGGGTTGGGGGTTGGGGAGGGGGAGTTCCCATGAAAATTCATCAGTGTTCTAGTGTGAATCTTCCTAATGTAAATTTTGCTTCCAATTTTGCCTTATAAACACATTTTTAATATACACATTTTTAACCGGAGAAGTGTGAATGTCAAAGGATGGGTGCGTTTTGGTTCGCATCTTGATTCAGAAAGCGCAAGTAAGTTCACCTTTAAAAATGCAAACTGAATCAAATTTCTCCCCCATCTCTAACGTGAGGTGAAAATGAGACAGCATCTCCCCATCTGCTTTGCAAACAGAAGGTGCCAGGTTTAATCTGCTGCATTACTAAGTAATGCCCTCAGTGATATCCTGGGCAGCTTCTGCACATCAGACAATACTGACTTTGAGACTGACTTTGGATAAAGCTGCTCCCATTGTCTCATGTCAAGCACCAAGCGACAGGTTAGAAGAAGAAGAGTTTGGATTTGATATCCCGCTTTATCACTACCCAAAGGAGTTTCAAAGCGGCTAACATTCTCCTTTCCCTTCCTTCCCCACAACAAACACTCTGTGAGGTGAGTGAGGCTGAGAGACTTCAGAGAAGTGTGACTAGCCCAAGGTCACCCAGCAGCTGCATGTGGAGGAGCGGAGAGGCGAACCCGGTTCACCAGATTACGAGACTACCGCTCTTAACCACTATACCACACTGGCTCTGTTAGCTTTCCCATTCAGAAAAGGTAGCAGTGGCAGCAAACACTTCTGCTTTAGTACTTTGGAACACAAAGAAGCCTGGGAAATAGTTGCTAGGACTCACCAAATCCAGAGAGAGGTCATCTGTAGGTCGCCAACACTTCTTTACCCATACTGACCGCAATGCCCAAATGCTGATGGCAAACCTATTATATCCTGGGCAATGGGTAGCATGTTATCAGTTATTAATAGTCATGTGATTTATATAGTGCCATCAGGTCCCTTATGCAGGGAGCTAACAATATAAATTTTGGCACGGGGGACAAGGGGAGGGAAATGGAGGCCAAGATGCACAGGGAAGCAATATGGAGTTGTTTCAGTCGCAAACATTTAGTGAGGCTTAGGCTAGCCAAGAGAACAGCTCTTGTGGGGTTTGTGGAGACCCAGACTGGTGAATGAAGCTAGGCTTTTTGACCTATGAACTTTGGCCACTTGGGTTCTAACTTAAGAACTATGAGGTGTTTATTAGGAGGAGTTACATGTGATAACTTACATGGGAAAAAGGAGACTGCAGAACAGACAAGATAGTGTCTACCATTCATATTTGCACCAGTTTTAAAACCTGGTTAGCTCCTGTGGCTCCCAAGGATTACTGCTACCAGGTGCCTATGGGAGAAGTCAAGGCGGTGAAACCAGTTTCAAATGGGTTTAGATGTGTAGCGTGGATATTCCTCCTACACACTGTCCGTCGATGAAGAACAGCCAAGAGTGGCTTTATAAACTCCTTAAGCCTTGCTTTAATTCATGGAAAACTATACAGTGGAGTTGTCAACGCAGCACTCAAGCACACCAGTTGCTTCTATGGCGCCAGTGAAATGTTTCAATTAATATGCCCTCAAAAATTCACAGTGCATGAGAGACTTGTTTGCTTTGCTTTCTCAATTCCAGTTCACACTGGATCAGCCTCTCCTATGGTGAGCACTTCCCCTTATGTAGGGGCCACATTTCAGTGGATGCAAGGACTGCATGTTCAGAGGAGAGTGTAAAGAGTTTCTCTCTGTGGTTGAAGTAGGTGCCTTTATTCCCATTCATTTTGGGGAGGTGGGTGGCTGATGTAGGGACCATGCCTATATACCATTTTGGGTCTCTGCCTCTTTTTCTGCTCCTTTAAGACATGGCAGCCATTTTATGCCACGTCCCATGGAAGCAATTTTGTGTTATGGGGTGAAATGTCAGTGGGAATGGGGTAAAGTTATTTGTGCCATATGCAGAGAACTCAGCCATCCACAATTGCCCAATGTTCACTGACTTCGGTATCAAGAGATCTACCCTCAACCACATCTTTTCCAGCAAAATCAGGGCAATTTTGCAATGGTACCTTTAAATTGGCTAATTATTAACTTCTGCTATATGAAAAAGTACCCAAGGCACACACGTCTGAAATTCTTGTGTGTGTGTGTGTATTCCTGCAACATCCATTCTTTTGCATGTTTAGCAATACTAATCATTATCCTCATCATTGTATAATAAATACAAAAGCTACAATGCTTTACTAAAATCAGCAATTTAACCATAATAGCATAATGGGGCACAGGGTAAGCTATGCCTATTATTTAATGTTTCAATCTTAGATAAACAACTTGTTCTGAAAAATGGTAGATTAGAGATAAATCAATAATAATGGGAAAAGCTGGCATTTCAAAGCATTATTTTGAATTGTTTACACTTTCTAAAAATAAAAGCCATATAGTATTTTGAGTTGCTTACTGGAAACCAAGCTATGATTGGCAGAACAGGCATATTTTATTGGGCAGAATTTAATTGTAGCAGCAAAAAAAAAAAAAAAGTATGGATTGTTAGAGGAAGCCAGTTGGATTTTTAAAGAGTGCAATTTGCAGTAAAACATTTCTTTACATGCTCATCTGTGGGAGGGTAACAGGCACCCTGAATGGTCTCCTGAAGCTAAACAACAGGTCTCAGACCTCCCACCTAACACTCTGGAAGCCTCCTCTCACTAAAGGTTTTGCAGTGCATCCACCTAGCAAGAAAACAGCCAGGCAAAAAACACTCCTGTCTTTGCGAGGCTGAACAATGGATCAGCACGGGGGGAAACAGAGCAGGGGATTCATGCATGCACTGTACAGAGAAAGTCATACAGATGTGCATTCAGGTTCTCACAAAGGTTGCTCTGGAGTTTCCGTCATTACCTTAATGGCACTGAGATACTTGGGACACAAGGACTAACAAGATGGCCACACAATAGCAAGAGAAAAGGTCGTGGATAGTTGGGTCGTTTTTCTGAAATATTATTAACATAGCAGCCATGCAGAAAAAGATAATGAAGGGGATTTTACATAGTGTGTGTGTGTGTGTGTGTGTGTGTGTGTGTATGAAAAATCTCAGTAATGTCTCAATCATTATCATGAGAAAACGCCACGCAAGAATCTCCTGAATGGGAATGGGGTGGGGCAGAGGCACCATTTCAGCTTACTGTAGCAAGGGCATGAAACACTGTATGAAGCAAAAATACTGTTCTTGGGTAAACTCAGGTTAACATGTACCTTTGGCCATTCAAAAGAATCACTGTTGCGACTTTTTACACCTCATAACAACCAAAGGGAAGAAATGAAAAATCCTTTTGAGATTGCCACGTCAAGGGTCACTTCACAAGACCTTATTTAGGGGCCCCATCCTGGCTGAAGGCATATTGACTGGTAGGAGAGTGTGAAAGGAAAGCTATTGGCCACCATGTGGGGTAAGACCCCATGATAATGGTGGGCCTAAGTCCCCTCTAGGTGAGAGCCAAGGTGGGAGTGCTTGCACTATCCCAGGTGAGAAAATGGGGTGGCTTCCTTGAATGATGAAGATGGAGTCTCAGAACCAAACCACTGGTCACAAGTGCATCATCTGGCGATGTTTTGCATGCTACTACTCTATTTTGAATTGTTATTATTTTCTCTTCCGTTTCATTTCAGTTATTTAATTGGCGTAGCTTATTTGTATGCAATGTTGTTACTTACTGATATTCTGATTTATAATGATTTTGAGTTTTTTTATTGTTATTGTTCACCTGATATGTTGTGAACTACTTGGAGCAGTTTTGCAGAAAAGCGGCATTCAGGTAAAACAGATGAGGTAATATGAGGACCTAAAACTTAGTTGCTCCGAAAGAATAGCCACAGGTAGACTGAAACAGGGTTGGTGGGGGCAGAGTAGAGATTTTCAATAGTGAACTCATTTCTATATATAGGACTTGGATCTCAAATCTGAATTACTCAGCATAAATCAGCCTTCCCCAACTGGGTGCCCTCCAGAGGTTTTCGACTCCAGCTCCCCTCAGCTAGCATCACTAATGTACAAGGATGGTGTGAGATGTGGCCCAGGATGCCAGGATGAGAAAGGCTAGCATAAATATAAGCTTCCAAAGCCCTCCTGCAAAAGCATGTATGCTCATGCTGGCACTCGCAGAAGAAGAAAAAGGGATCATACACAATTCTAATTTATAGTAAGTAATTTACTTGCATCTCACTTTGTTCACAACAGACAAGGACGATATATTATTCCTTAAGTTTTTGGGGTTTCAGTATTCTGAGAAGGCTTTGTAAACTGAGAATAACAAAGAGTTTTGCAGCAGCTTAAAGCATAACAATTTATGATAGCCTATCTTTTGTGGATTAGAGTCAGACGTACTCCAGCCCATGAAAGGTTATGCCATAAAATATTTTCTTGGCTCTTAAGGTGTCACAGGGTCTTGTTTTTTTGCTGGAAACTGTTACAATAAATCAAGACTAGGCCTCTTTCAGTGTCCTTCGTGCTACTACCTAAGGCTTATGGGCAAGAACAAAGCCTGTTTCCCCTTGTGTCGTACATTTAAATATTCACCTCTACTGTTCCGAAACTTGCTCTATAAAATGCATTTTGCGTGCATTGCTTAATAATTGTAACTTCTGAATGTGGCACATCAAGTTTGAAAATGTTGTCATTGAGTTTGTTATAAAGTGCATGCATTTTTTAACCCTTTATGTATTTGGCCCAGTGTCTAGCGGAACGCATTTTAAGACAGCATACCCTGTTCTCTCTCTGTGATTCACAGAGATACTGAAGAACCAATTGCTGCTGAAAGCAAAATTTCATGGCAGTACAGTATCTTTTTCATATACTTTAATATCTTTTTCATATACTTTAAAAGTGAAGAGCAGCTTATTCTGTGAAACTCCAATGCTACCACCTTATAAGTAATTCAAATGAAGGTCACAGTACATACCCATCTTTCGTCTGATCCACCACACCTCCGAGCAGCTGAACGGTTCTGGGATTGGGCACCCCATCTCCTATTATCTTCAGGAACCGCGTGACAAAGTCACTGGGGGACATGTAAAATTCACCATTTTTCTCAACACTTGCATACTGTAAAAAAGAAGAAGAATGTGGTTCTTAAATTACAAGGTAGCATTGCATCACTCGTACAGCCGACACAGTGCTGCCCCATGTGGTGCATCATAAAACTGCTGTGGGTTTGCACACGCTCCCTTCTCTATGTCTCATGATGAGTGTCCCCCCTGCCAGCCGCCTTTCCTTATCCTCTCTGAGTGCTAACTATAGCTTGCCAAGACACTCAAATTATGGTTAGCGTATGCCCTCCAAAACAGGAATCAGAAGCTATGGTTTGAAGTTGATTTATATACAGTGGTACCTCAGGTTACATACGCTTCAGGTTACAGACTCCACTAACCCAGAAATAGTACCTCGGGTTAAGAACTTTGCTTCAGGTTGAGAACAGAAATTGTGCTCCGGCGACACGGCAGTAGCGGGAGGCCCCATTAGCTAAAGTGGTGCTTCAGGTTAAGAACAGTTTCAGGTTAAGAACAGACCTCCGGAACGAATTAAGTACGTAACCCGAGGTACCACTGTACTCCCTTTTCTGCTATTGCTGAACTCAAGAGTGGATTCACAACCCATAAGACACAAAAAGTTTGTTGTAGAAATATATAAGCAAATCTAAACACCGTGAATCGATACAATACCGAATACTAATCATATTTTGGAGGGCAAATGGTAACAACATTTTGCTAGTTTGGTTGTTGCAGCAAACCATGGTTAGCATTAAAAGGGAAAAGGGTATGCTTATCAAAGCTTGTTTCCTTCCCTCTGAACCAAGGGTAGACAACGTGGCACCTTCCAGATGTGGCTGGACGACATTGGCCATGCTGGCTAGGGTTGATGGGAGTTGAAGTCCAGCAACATCTGGAGGACATCACGCTGCCTACCCTTTGCTCTAAACCATGGTTCAGAACATCCTATGAATTGAGCCTGTATTTTGAGTCTTTGATCACTGAGCAATCTCTTGCTTACTGCTGCCAGCAAATGCCAGTGGAACAGCTTGCAAAATATGAAATATGATCACTACTCTCTCCTATATGAACAAACACATGATTGTGCCCATTCATATGCATTCATACTTATCAGCCATGTGCAAAACATTACAGTTGCATGACTCTGACAACATTTTTTTTTTTTAGATTTTACTCCCAAATATCTACCTCTTGGGAGTAAAAGAAGAAAAGAAACAGAAGTGAAAGCAGAAGTAAAACAAATTTTATTTGAAAACTAAAATTACTCCAGAAAGGAAAGAAAGCAATATGAAGAACAGTAATAAAAATGCCCTCAATACGCTATACTGGCCTAAACCCCATGAAATCATATAGTATTACACAGGAAGAGGGGATGGGGGAGAGAAGCACACAATACAGTTGGCATTTCTATTCTTCCCCGCCCCCCCAAGTATAAAGCTAAGTGATAGAAAAAAGGGGGGAGTACAGGGATCGGGGGAAGAGATTGTGTGTACCTCTGAAGTTTTTAAGAGCAGCATTTATTACAGGAGCTGGTAGGCATTATTTGGGCTTTCAGCTTAACATTGTGGGTTGTTGTTGTTGCTGTTTTAATTATTATTTTAATTTTCTGCCTATCCCTCATCTTTAGCCCCCAGGGCGGGCTGAAACAAATTAAAATGCATTGAAAACCGTTCAGAACAACGTGCAATCCCCCCAAAATAGGGTGCGTCCTAAAAATATTAAGAAAAGGGACCCATTGGTTTAAATGATAAGAATTCCTAAAGCATGCTTCACCAACAGGTGAGTGCTTTTAGGATGAGGCGATACACCACCATTTGCCTCTCGTGGCCACTTCATTTCCAGCCACAACAGCACCTCCACCCCCATCGTTCTGCCCGGACACTGAGGTCTAGTGCTGAGGGCCTTCTGGCAGTTCCCTTGCTGCGAGAAGCCAAGTTACAGGGAACCAGGCAGAGGGCCTACTCGGTAGTGGCACCTTCCCTGTGGAACGCCCTCCCTCCAGATATCAAAGAGAAAAACAACTACCAGAAGTTTAGAAGACATCTGAAGGCAGCCCTGTTTAGGGAAGCTTTTAATGTTTGACAGACTATTGTATTTTAATATTTTGTTGGGTAGAAATAATTATTATTATTATTATTATTATTATTATTATTATTATTATTATTATTTCAACTGGATGGCAGGCCAGAAGGAAAAGTTTTCACAGCTTCTTATGTAATGGCACCCAACACTCCCAAACTGCTCAGCTGCACATTTGTCCATGAGTCTTTTAACGTATGCTGATAACCTCCTGCTTATTACAAAGGGTAATAATAATAATAATAATAATAATAATAATAATAATAATAATAAATTATTTATATCCCGCTCTCCCCTGCCGAAACCGGGCTCAGAGCAGCTAACAACAGTAAAATGATAAAACATTCTAAAATCATTGCATTATAAAATTAATTCAAAACAGATTAATGGCAACCATTAGGCTAGTGTTCTGTGAGGATTGCCAAAGGAGGGAGTCAGGCTGTGCCCTGGCCACAGGGTATTCTTGTTATTAAAATGTTTCACCTCGCGACTACCACAGGCCACTTGGCGGTCTGTCTTTGGATATGCTGCACTTATGAGTGGCAATGTGTCCCACTTTATAGAGGATAGTCTTTCATTGGAAGGGGTATCCAGTCCAAGAACCCAGAAGACAGGAGAGCAGGGAGCGCCATGACATCGCCTCTCAGCGCTCCACACCTGAACAGCAGACTGAGTAAGTACACCTGGGCCCAGCATTCCCCACTATGATGAGATATACTGTATTTCTATTTGGATTATTATAAATATTTATAAAATTGCATCTGCACGTTAAAATTGGTGCACGTAAACGTTATGCAAATTTGGGGTTCCCCTCCCCCTTTTTTGCAATGCATTTTCCTTTCTTTCTTTCTTTCTTTCTTTCTTTCTTTCTTTCTTTCTGGCAATGTGCACAGCCATATCTGTAAAGCAGACTGGCTGGGACACCTGAAGATCCATGTGACTATCTCTGCATGCTGAAGGCAACCATGGACTTGTGCTGCTCTAACAATTCCCCCCTCAATGTCTTAGGACAAACATCTTGGAGACGGAGAAAACAGTGATATTCAAAGGATATTTAATTCAAAGGGAAGAGGCTTAATTTTATTTATAAAAACAAAACAAATCCATTGGCCATGGCCAAGCCCTTGGGTGCCCCTAAAGTAGTTCTCTGGATCCCAGCCATGCTTTTTAAGTGTTATTAAAGTTGATTTCCCATTCCTTATCACCACTGCATTCTTTTAAAAGCCACAACTCTGCATATATTGAGGTCAGTAAAAATTCGATGGGGGGGGGGCGAAATGCAAAATAGCTACTTTGCAAATGCACCGTAAATACTACAAAACTCCTTGGGCGGTGAGCGAAGGGACATTAAAACGCAGCTGTAAATAAATTACAAGAGCACATAAGTCGCCACGTGTCACCTCAAAAAGAAAGATCTGTATCGCAGCAAGCAACATGTTCTGAACAGGAAAGCCAAATTGCTAATTACTGTGGTATGTTTCTTTTCTGAGGTGGCCTGATAAAAACATTTGCTGCGATTCTCCACAGAACATTATCCACATGAAGTAACAAGTAAGTTAGGTGTCTACTACAATTTTGCAACCAACTTCAAAGACTTGGGTTTTGTTTTACGTTGCAATAGCTCTTGCAGAGCAAAGCCTGCTGCCAGATCCCATTGAATAAAGCCGTTGTTGCGCCTGACAAGTACCCTTACATTTTCTGTAAGTACATAACTCTTGGCTTCCCTCCGAGAGTTAAAACGTACGTGGTTTTTTTTTTTTTTAGTTGTCTAGATTTAAACCATATATAGGTAAAGTAATTTCCTTCAGGCAAGTGTTTTATTGAAGCAAAGACCGAAACAGAAAACTATATAGCCCAAACATTTAATAATGTTGTACTGTATTTCTATCATTTCAAATTAATTGTTTGTGTTTCACCTGCAACGTGTTCTATGTTTAGGAGCAAGCTTAGTGAGTTTGTTTCTCATATTTACAATCCTTCCGACGGCCCGGCCAACAGAACTATCACATTAAAACACATTCAAGAATCAAATCAAAATCAACACATGCGCTTATGCATGCATGCACACACACACACACACAATTAAAAGCAATTTAAAACACAGCAGCAACATAAAATCAGCAACCTGATTAATAGGTCACACACACACACACACACACACACACACACACACATCCAGCTGCACACTTTTATAACCAGCACACAGACCAAATCGATCTCATTGCAATCACCTGCCAGAAAATCTTTCCAAGTCTCAGGCTTGAAAACTTTTTAACACAACAGTTATCGAGAAACAAATCAAATAAGTCAGCCGTTTTCTGCTTCTACATTTCATTTTTTTTTTCCAGGCTAGCCCCCCTGCTAAGACATTCAATAATAGAAAGCAGTACAAGGTTTCGATGTCCCCCTGTTCCTACCCACTGCGATTTATTCTTGTGTATTTGAAATCCAATCACGTACCCCCCACACTACATATAGAAAATGACCTTGAAAATGTCAGCTTGCTCATTTTGACTGAAGCCTAATCTCTTAGGTTATGGTAGGAGAGTTACAAGAAGTAGAGTTACTCTGAGGAAATTATCATGACAAAAGCGAGGGGGGGACACACATCAATTCTATTAGTTTGGGAATAAAGACTTTCGAAAAGGTGGTACTATGCAGTCATGTATTTTCCCTCCACTTTGGTAATTATACCTATGGAGAATTTGATATTACACAATAATGCCTAATGGCTTTTTGGTAAGTTCCTTCAAAATTCACACTGGATAATCATATATTTTAAATACTAGAGCATTAACTAGTTCAAGCCCATTTAAGTCCTTACAAATACAACAGAGGAATATATATATATTAAGTATCTCCAGAGAAAATATGTAACTAACCAAGGAATTTCACACTGATTGCAATGCATTTAACTGAAATGGAAAATGATGTGATATAAATCCCATTCTAATGGTGTTGTGTTTTGGTTTCCTTGGTATGTGTGGGTTGTTTGTTTGTTTTTAATAGAAATTTAATTGCCAATTTCAGCTAGTCTGTGTTATGAGTCTGAAGTGTCCTGAATAAACTTGGTGTGAGGATGGTCTAGAAATAAGGGCACTATTAGGAATGTATGCCATTTTTGCAAATGCAACGTAGAAAATCCACAAAGGAAAAAATAATTTATATTCATAAATACATGTCAGGTTAGAATTAAATGTGTACTTATGTATCATCCTCCTACCAAGACTCTCAGAGCAGCACATGAGAATTTCTTAAAAAGTGTGGCATCGAGAAGACTTTGCAGGCTTATCCCATTTTATATGATAAGCCTGTTAAAGTAGCATAAAATATACAGGTTTGGAGAGACCTTTGTGCCTTCTCATTTATACCAGTTCATAGCTACTGGGTCGTCTTGCTATTGTTGGCTTTTCTGATATTGAAGTAGCTGAGAGACAGATCTCTCGTTTCAAATTATTATTATTTTTCCTTAATCCAGCTTTTAGAACAGCTTCTACTTTATGAAGCAAGTCCACTGGCTTTTCAGAGGCCCCAATTCTCACTGTTATAGGGCGAGGTATTATTATTATTATTATTATTATTATTATTATTATTATTATTATGTTTGTATCTCAACAGGCGGAGGGTGGAGGGAGACTTTCAAGCAGCTGTTGTTTCCAGGTACTAGCAAAACAAGAGACCCAGAAAAGCATTTGAATGAAACCATGCCATATATTCCCAAATAATTAGTTTGCTGGAACTGTACATTTAACTCCTCCCCACCTCTACTTGGTTTCTGTTGCACCCTCTTCTTCCCCAATGCAGAAGCAACAGCCTAAGCCCATTTTTGGAAGTCCTCATTATAAACCTGATGGTTTTGCTTACCTAGAATATTCCAGGAGCCAAAAGCAGAAATGCAAATGCAAAACCATCAGGCTTCCATCACTATCTAGAAATCAGGAGCAAGCTGCAGGTTTGCATTCTTTCCATCTTCCTCTTTAATGCCTACCTGAACAATGATTTGGCCTCTCTAACTATGGCTGAGAGCATTTCCAAACTCAGATTTAGAAACCAGCTTTCCAAGCCACAGCCCTAAACTTTGGTTAACTATTGAAAGATGGATGCTAAATCAATGCTACAAGGAGCAACGGAAAACACAGCACACGACGCAGGGCAGAAAACAATTATGTGACCCGCTACTGGCCCTGATCAATGATTAGCATTCAGCTGAAGTTACATCTGCAGTTACCTCCAATAAAATGTTTGCAGAAACAATCTTCAAGTTATTCCCTCTTACTCTCTTGTAGGGGCAGGGTGACTCTATTTGCATTTGCTCCCACCATTAGTTAGCAGTCCAATAATTTGGGAGAGATGGGGAAATGCTAATGAAAACAGTTATAGACTGCAGTTCTAATTCACAGATCTTCTAAGAGAGTCACACACACACAAACACAAACACACACACACACACACACACACACACACACGGATCCATGTAGGAAACACTGAAATTTCTATTCTATTTGGGGGGATAGCTATATTTCCCCGAGTCTATACAATAATCATTCAAGAACATATTTGACTTCTTGGAGAGCATTGTTCAATTTTTGATAGTGGTATTTAAATCTAACATGGTAATAATACAGTGAATGATTAATGGTTAGAAGACTATCAAGAGATGAATAATGCAATAAGAGCTAAAGAAATGAAAAATTCAGGCTTTAACGGATAAAATATTTACTTTTAACATACCTTCAAAAATATTGTTTTCAACTCAGTTGGATCAGCTCTCTTGGTTAGAGCCACCTACAAGTAAATACAATTATATTAATATGCATAGTCTATACAAAGGATGTCAAAATGTCATTTTAAAAAAAAGAAAGAGGATAATTCAAACAAAAGAATGAGCGATGAAAAATAAATGTTCCCCTCAAATAAATTAGACAGTGGTTTATGTGAGAAATAAATAAATAAATAAATACTTGTTTTAACATTTACACTTAATTATTTGATATTTTTGCTGGTGTTGTTCCTCTGAACCTGCCAAATCTTAAACGAGTGCACTCCGACTTTGCCCACATAGAGCCATCAACCACAGGAACTGATTTTATTTTTATAACATGAGTGCCCAATCCTGAGTACTAGGAACATGCAATAACACATTTTTAAAAGAGAGGGGGTGCCATTAAAATATAGCACATTTAATAGTAAATACTTAGCAATTAAAACCAGTCCTAACAAGAAGTCTTCCATCACTTCTAGAAAAACTCTATGGTTTTGATCAGTCTGGAAGGCAGCCGTCAAGAATGACTCTTTGCACTCACCTGCTGTTCAAAGCTGGGGCAGAAATGATACAAGGTTGAGAGTTGAAGATACTCCCAGACAGACTTAAAGATCATGATTACAAAATAAGGGAAGGGGCTATCTTTGTCAATGGTGGAGGGTAGCTGTACTTGATGACCCAACAACCACCCTTCTCCAAATAATATTCCAGCCATGCAGTTTGCTATGGTGCTACAATGAGTAGCAACTACACCTGCAGCTAAACGCACTTGCCCAGCCGCAACCCCCTCTAGTACCAAGTTTCACTTCCAGAGTTTGGGAAGCAAAGCACAGTGTCACTGGAGTCGCTACAGTCACAAAGTATTTCCCTTTCCTGACCCATAACTCTTTAAGCACAGGAGAACAGCCAGAGCATGTGGCCACCTCTGCTGGGGGAACATAGCACCCAACTCTCACGAACTGGGTTTTAGTCATGAGATCTTTGCCCAGCCTTACCTGGAACTGCCAGAGATTGGAAGCGGCCCCTTCTGCATGCACAACAAATGTTCTACCTCTCTAACCTACAACCCTTCTTCCGTGATTGCCCTCCGCAGAACTTCCCCAGCCTCCTCTAGAGAAGAGATAAGGGAGTTAGCTAGAGGTATCTCACCTTGGTAAGAAAGCTCTGCTCTCTCTGAACTGTATCTAAACCAGACTGCTCTAGCTCCTTGGAGTGTGGAAAGACTAGAATTGGTAATATGAACTGGCTTTATTCATCTGGTTATTTATTTTTGTCTGCTGACACACAGATGCTGAGCAAAATTAAATGTAATTACGTCTGTATTATTTCTTTGCATTCTTTATTTTTTCCTATGTTTATTGATTTTTGGGGGGTCTTATTTGAATTTATTTATGCATTTCCTAGCACATCTTTGTGTGTGCAAATGTTTTGCATTTCGCTAATAAGCAGGTGCTTGTTGTGAGTTGCTTTGGGCACAGTTCAGTGTAGGAAATATAAACAAATTAAACTTAAAATTAATCCTAACAATAATGGAGGTTTTTTAAAAATCTAATGTAGGCTTTAAAAAAACTGTAAGAGCATATGATACGTGATACTAGAAGAATCCTTTTTATATTCAGGCAACATCCTCTATATTAAGATGGCTATTGACTTTGAATGATCTGGGGAAAGAAACATTGTCCGACTCCCATAAACACACATCAATAAGGAGATACATTCTTTGGTGTCTATCATAATGGTTATCAGAAAGAGACAAAACATATGAGTTGTCCTCCAAAGAATATGGTCCCTAGAAACAAATGGGCACAGAATAGGTAAGAGTGCAGATGTGTGAACGTTTGTATACATAATGCAGATCAACACAATGCAATCTCCCAGGAATGCCCCCCAGTACCTAATAATAATAATAATTTTATTATTTATACCCCACCCACCTGAAACATCTTTTATGGAAACAAACCCTCACCCTAAATCAAGGTGTGTCCTCTCACTTTAGCCCATGCCTCTCATTAGAACTAAACACCGCACAGCAAGATACATTAATGCATTAGGAAGAAAGTGCATGCTTTTAGATGCTAGCTATTTGGGGGTTAATGATGTTTGGTTGCTTTTTCCTTCCAAAACTCACCGAAACGACATGAGCAATTGTGGGGTAGATAGCCAGAAAATGTGTGTTATCCAAGTGTACATGCTGTCCTAAGTGTCATAATCTTGTGCTAAGACAGTTATTTACTTGAGAGCCCATTCACAAGGCTTTCTGCTCTCTGTGGCAGACTGGACCCAAATTCAATGAATTCCACAACCTCCACAAGAAATCTTTCCCCAGTACAAAAGGAGCATGCTACCCTATCCATCACTCCTTCACCTACAAAAGGACAACAACATTTTAGGAGCAGTCCAGAATTCTGCAAAACGCTTCGGGGCCAAACTCTCTCCTCGCCCTCACTCCCCCAAAATACTAAATTTCTAAAAGCACGTAGGCGAGCTGAGATGCATCACATCACTTATCTGGTATGTTGCTAAACTACCACTGAGCTTCCTAGGAGAAGACGCCGTATGGGATGCCCTGATAGTAATGCTATGATCAGTCATTTTTCTTTGAAATTGTATTTCTATTCTTTTTAGTGCGTGACTTCATGAGCTCTGTAGGGCACACATTCACCTGCTAATAAATTGTATAAAACAAGCCCGAAGGAGGCCCCCAACCCACTCACAGGTCCTTGTATGATCAGTGGAAACAGTTGGTCCTGGCAAGTATTAACCACTCTCAACTCCAACCTGATAATTGCCACCTGCCCAGATTTTAACTTGCCTGAATTAATTTTGTTGCTTTTATGATGTTAGCCGCTCTGAGCCTGGCCTTGGCCAGGGAGGACGGGATACAAATAAAACTTTATTATTATTATTATTAAGGGAACACAGGTCTCCGAAGCTCCCTTGCACGGAGGAGCCCAGCTGGGGAGGGGGCAGCAGGAAAGGGATGTTGCCGCTGCCTCTCCCCTCCATCGCTTCCACCCTGTGCAAGCTTGACCCAGGAATGCTCAGCTTGGCAGCACCGGGCCATTGTGCAACATAGAGTCCAGCGGCCCTCAGCCCACTCGCCCTCCCTCCCTCTCGGCCAGCCCAGGGGCGGCGCACAGCACATGCAGTTGTGCCGCACTACAGACCCACTGCCCGGTGCGGACCACCCACCCCCCACGCCCGCCCCTGGCTAGTTACGCTACTAGTCAAGATCACATCATTGTGCCATGCTAACATACGATACTTGATTCATATTTCAACCACAGCACCTGCAACTACAGGCAATCCCCAATTTGCACGGGGGTTGTGTTCCGGGTCACTGCGCACATCGACGAAGCATGCCTAAGCCCAGCCCACCCTGTTCCACCCTCTTCTGGGTCCAAAAACGGTGCATGCATACACAGTTTTGTGTGCTTTGAGTGTGAGCAAAATGGCCATTCCTTGGAAATGGAAAAGGAAGCTGTAGCTAAACCATAGTTCATGTAGTATGAGCAATACAGCTACCCTGCTTGAGCAAAACTGCAAGCCTTCAACGTGAGGAACAAAGCCTAGCCCTAGCAGGTGGCTAAACTGCACCCCAAGTCCAACTCAAGACAGGTATCTAGATGGCTAGGCTGGGTCAGGCAAGACAGGACCTGGGACAGCTCCTAATGCAGATTCCCAACAGTTATTATAGAAAAGAAACAAAAGGCCTGTCCCTACCAGAACCTACTTTGCCATCAACTGCACAAGAAGAAGAAGAAGAAGAAGAGTTTGGATTTGATATCCCGCCTTTCACTCCCTTTAAGGAGTCTCAAAGCGGCTAACATTCTCCTTTCCCTTCCTCCCCCACAACAAACACTCTATGAGGTGAGTGGGGCTGAGAGACTTCAGAAAAGCGTGACTGGCCCAAGGTCACCCAGCAGCTGCATGTGGAGGAGCGGAGACGCAAACCCGGATCCCCAGATTATGAGACTACCGCTCTTAACCACTACACCACACTGGCTCTCACAAGAGCCTAAGAGCAGAGAGCTAGCTTTCAAAGTATATCTCAGAAATGGTCTTTAAATTGCTTTTCACGTGGTAGTTTGGGATACTGAACACTATGTTCTTTTTAGCATATTAGCAGTGAACATATTCTCCTTCTGAAACCAAAGTAGCACCATCGATACACAAAGCAAGAGGTATTGGCAGGCTTTGTGGAACCCCATGTTTTGCAGAAGTACAAAAAAATAATAATCCTCAATGCGAGGGGATAGCTCAGCAGACGTGAAATACTGGCTGGCTGTTGGAAGAAAACTGAGGGGTGAGGAATGGAATGGAATGGAATACCTGAGAAAATGGAGTGGCTGGCTTTTGTGTTGAACAACAGCACACTTTTGTTTCAGGTACTGCAAATGTTCCTAAATCCAGGCTGCCAGAACAAACAAACTCAGCTGTATTAGACAAACTAACTTGACCTAAAAAAGGATTATTTCATTATTGAGTTTCCAGAGGGGTTCAAAAGACAAACAGCTGTGCAAAAGCCATCCTCTTACACCCCAGATTTTATTTAGCCTCTCCCCCCTCCCACCCTGCAGTCCGTGACCCAGTACACCTGGTTGTCAGCATCCTCTTCTGGATGAATGGCACTTGTGCTTTTCCAGCACTGTCAGAATCCAAGTTAAGAACCTTGATTGTGGTATAGAATGATGAACCGATACGGCCACTACGGCGTGTCGCAAAATGCAATCAGCAGGTTTACAAGCAGATTGCAACAAGGGTGCAATATTCCCAACAGTCTGATCAGACAAACAGGGCAGAGAACAGGTAGCAGTGCTAAAAAACAACACCTGAAGTCCAGAAAGGGGGAGTTGGGCGGGTGGGAATCGATAATCTAGCCTTATTAATGGCTAACTAGGCATTTCCCTCACTGTACTAGTAAAATCAAAGTCCAGTCCTTCAAATATAGTGAAGTGCTCAAGTTCAGCTACACTGAACCTGAAACACTACTAAGCGGACATCAGATGGTAGGGACTAGTGAAATGGCTGAAAGGGGAAAGTGGATCAGCAGGCAGGGTATTCATTAAGGAACAAAAAGAAACAAATCCTAGCAAGGGTTTTTGATTCTCTGCACCACGGGTAAAAGTTTATTTTTTATTTTATTTTTAAAAGAGGACTTTCAGTGTTTATTCAGAATACAGGTCAGAGTGAAAATCTGGACCTTATCCTTATAGCAACACTGGGAAAGGGGGTAATACACATTTTAGGTAGCCACTAAGAATGCCTTCCAAAGTTTTTAATCACCATCAGCGCCCCAAATTACAAGATGGCGAGTCTCTGCCCCAAGGAACTTACAATGTAATTTTTTTAATTAAACAAACTTTTTTGAATATTCAAATCAAATTGCAATAGAACAAAACCATAAACTAAAAGACGACTTTGCATTAATACAATGTAAAATTTGGCAAAGGAGGGGCAGTAGAGAAAGGGGAAAGACATGGGGATACTTGGTGGTTGTATAAGTCACAGATTTGCTAGCTGAGGGATCATGGTAGGAGATTTGGGGCTTTATAGGGGGAAAGTTGCATTTTTCCTGTCTAACTGGATGCAAGAGCACAGGTATAATACACGCCTCCCATCATGCCATCTGCAAAAGGAGGGTATGCATCTGCTAAAAACTGGCATTACATAGTAATAAAGGGAATATTCACAATACTTTATTAGGATTTTTTTTAACTCTAAGCTTCCCAAGCAAATGTAACTGCTAGGATAAGGAGGGTGGGTTTGTTTGTTTGAAGGCATTTATGTACCGCAGAATATTTACTATCATGATGGAGCTTAGGAACAATCTTATCATCTAATTAAATCAAAAACAAGAACCACATTAAAAAGCCAAGGAAATGACATATTTTGTAAAGCCCAAGGAAAGAGCTGCAACACCTGCCTGGCAGCTTTTCATCAAAACTGGAAGCCTTCCAATCCATCGATCTTTTCGAGCCCCATGTCTTCCTCCTCCCCCACACCTTCCACTATGACTGCAGCATAACAACATGGGCATCCATCATCTTTCTACGCCTGTTATTTCTTGTACTTGAAGAAAATGGAAGTTTAACCTTCAAATGCTGAACTGATGAAACACATTAGGTAGAGTCCACCGCCCACTCTGCTGCTCTCACTGGGAAGCATACCAACAAAGCAATAAGAGACAGACAATCTGCTTCTCACTCACTGGGCTCCTAGAAACACACGCCGGTGCTCCCAAGTTTCTTGTACTGCAGGGGAAGCAGCAGTTTCTGCCTACAGTGGTACCTCGGGTTACATACGCTTCAGGTTACATACGCTTCAGGTTACAGACTCCCCTAACCCAGAAATAGTACCTTGGGTTAAGAACTTTGCTTCAGGATGAGAACACAAATTGTGCTCTGGCGGTGCCGCAGCAGCGGGAGGCACCATTAGCTAAAGTGGTGCTTCAGGTTAAGAACAGTTTCAGGTTAAGAATGGACCTCCGGAACGAATTAAGTACTTAACCCGAGGTACCACTGTATTGTTGCTGGTGTTCTTGTCCTAGTGTTCTTGTCCTCCAAGATATCCAAATGAAAAGGGACATCTTAGAACAAGGATTGTGTTCCAAGTCTGTCTGTAACGCTGACATGCATGATTTTAGGCTTGTTCTTGTTCAGTGGCCTTTACTGGCAAGCCTGGCTGGCATACACAGTGCCCATTTAGCAAAACTTTGGATGATTTCACATTTCCTTTACAAAACAGCAGCTGAGCGAACTCGGCTGAGCTGCATACAACCTAAGTGAAATGCAACCAGCCATCCCCTTGAGAACTGACCAGCTCTGCTTAGCAAGTTTTAACTAGGACTGCCACTATTTTATTAAAGGCACCTGGGAAGCTCTTCTGAGAGCTCCCCAGGCCTGCAAAATTGCAGCAGGCTTTTTTTATTCTCCTGCAACTTTAAAGGCAGAGCAGACAGCATGCCATCATCATATATTGGGAGTCTTTGACCCTCCAGAATTTGCTGAATGGCAACTCCCATTTTCTGTGGCCACTGACCACGTCTGCTGGGGCTGACAGGAGTTGTAGTTCAGCAACATCTGGGGGACCCAAAGGTTCCCCACACTTGGCATATGCCTTCATTTCATAATTTAACACCTCTATCTTCATTTCACATCCTACAGCATGAGGGTGTTTTAATTTAAAAGTGAGTGTCATGTTGATAGTCCTACAGCACATGGTACTTATTTGCAAAAAATATTTTAGATTGCCTTTCAACCCTAAAGAAGGCCCTCAAGACAGTTAACAAGCAAATATAACAGAAAGGTGGGTAGATTTTGAGTTGGTCCCATTTTGCTAGGAAGTCTTGAAATTTGTATAGGTCTGGTTCTCAGTAAGCATGCTGTTTTACTGTTTGTTTTTGGAGACTAATCTGTGTGTATAGATGTCCTATATACGCAAACACAAACAAAATAAAAATGCAACTCTTTTCATTTATAAAAACATGCATTAATAAAAGCATGCAATAGACAAAGACTTTGAATTTCTTCCAGTAATTGGTACCGGTAGCATGCTTCGCTATTGCTACGGCTTGCAAAAAAAAAGTGTGTTTTGAGCTCATCAAAAACTTTTATGGAATGAGACCTTGGAGATCCACTGCCAATCTGTCAGAATAGACAGTGCTAGGCTAGAAAAGCAAGTATTTACTAGGCTCGCAGGAGGCCGGTTTGTATGTTCTATATAGGTAGAAAGCCAGAGGTTTGTTACCCTCCCTTCTCTGGCAGGTTCCAGGGTGGGTTATTTAAAATTTATAACAGTTAAAACAGATTACAATTACAGGAATAGAGTGGGCCCTGAAAACACGTGTCTCAGGTGCCAATAGTCAGGGAAAACAGGTGCGTCTTCAGCATTCACTGAAAGTGAAGAAACCAGATGCACCTCTGTGGGTAAGGAATTCCCCAAAGTTATTGATGGTGTCACTGTAAAGGGGTGGCCAAAAGTAAGGAATGGAAGAAAAGGCTGTTAACATTCATGGCTAGCAACATGACAGCCACCAATTTTATTTATGTATAAAAATATTTATATACCAGTATATCATGGAAAGCAATGATATCCACATATAGTAAAAACACATACAAAATTTAAAATCAGAGATCATACAATAAGACAATCACTGAAAAGCAGGCACAATGCATGCACAGTTTCTCCCAACCTACTGCCCTCCAGATGTTCTGGGTGACAACTGCATTCCAGACAGGCCATTCAGCATCTGGCTGGAGAGAAGGGGAACTGGAGTCCAAAATATCGGGAGGACACCAGGTTGGGAAAGGCTGCCTTGGTGGGAAAGTGCTTTCACTCATAATCTAATTTTCAACAATCCCATCTGCCTACTCCAACCTTCTTCACCAAAGCTTGTTCTGGAAGATCTCCCAATCCTCACCAACATATGATTGGGATGGGGCAGACCAGTGAAAATTAGGTATCCTACTTCACATGAGCATAAGAGCTTTCTGCTAATGACAATCCACCATTGGGTACAACCCACCCAATCTGTTCCAACTTGTCAAGGTTCAGTTTCAAAGTCATCACAGTTGGCTTATGCAGATCACCTTAGCAAGGCAAGTTGGGTAAAATATGCAGGAGTGGAGGTTATTTACTACAAAAGTTTGCTGCACTAATTTGCTAGCAAGACTGTCCTATTTGTGGAACCCTTGTCATGAATAAGCAGAAGGAGGAACTGGGCTGGAGAAAATAAAATCCTATAGATAAAGTGTCCCACCTAATAATTGTGTGACAGGAACTATGTAAAAATAACTGACAGGTAAATGCATTTTGTTTCAGTGCAATGTTTTCTTTTTTGACTGAGCACAGAAGTTAACTTTTAAAGATTGCATTTATAATCAGATCTGTCTGTTCCTGTCTATTCAAAATGCTACACCTCAGTAGCTGAGTGTGTGAGTGGGTACAAATCCATGTGCATGCATGAATCCATTTCTCGGATCTTAAAAAGAGGGGCGGGGGACTAAAATGCATATGCGTAATGGAAACAGACATCACCTTCAAGTAACCACATTTTTCTGTATTATAAATAGTAAAGAGGGAAAAGTCTCAAAGTCAAGAATCTTTCTATAGAATTAAAAAAGCAAAATGAACACCAGTACGGTACCACTCTGGTTCGAATGTATTATGCTACTGGAAAATTAAATCAGGACTTATTTAGAAAGCCACTCTCTCTTTGTAAACATGCTACAGCAAATTATGTACAGTGGTACCTTGGTTCCCGAACAGCTTGGTTCCCGAACGCTGCAAACCAGGAAGTAAATGTTCCAGTTTGCAAACGTTTTTCAGAAGCCGAACGTCCAACATGGCTTCCAATTGAGTGCAGGAAGCTCCTGCAGCCAATCGGAAGCCACACCCTGGTTTTCAAACGGTTTCAGGAGTCAAACAGACTCCCGGACCGGATTAAGTTTGAGAACCAAGGTACCACTGTATATGCCATGAGAATATAGGTACACTGCTGTTAGATCCAGCCACCAAAACCAATGGGAGTTGCAGTCCAACAACATCTGAGTTCTCCATTTGCAACCATACTGAAGAACATGAAAGCTGACTTCATGAAAGTTTTGCCATTGGCCTCAGTAGGATATGAATTGCACCTAAAGGTAGCAACAGTTCAACAGTACTCTGTTGTGAACCGGGAGTTCTCAAGGCCAGGAATGGTAAAAACTAGTTGGTAGTTATCTATTTTAAAAGTAAGTGGCATTAAAACTGGCTTTTGTGACTAGTGCATCAAGATGTACAAAGGAGGCTCTTCTCTTTCTTCTACCGCCAACCAAGATGCATTATGCTCCTGCCATGGAATAACCTCTCCCCCCAAACTAAGACTGGCGATAACACTGTATTCTTTTTGGCACTAGTTTAAGGCATTTTTAGGATGCGGGTGGCGCTGTGGGCAAAAGCCTCAGCGCCTAGGACTTGCCGATTGCATGGTCGGTGGTTCAAATCCCCGCAGCGGGGTGAGCTCCCGTCGTTCGGTCCCAGCGCCTGCCAACCTAGCAGTTCGAAAGCACCCCCGGGTGCAAGTAGATAAATAGGGACCGCTTACCAGCGGGAAGGTAAAACGGCGTTTCCGTGTGCTACGCTGGCTCGCCAGATGCAGCTTGTCACGCTGGCCACGTGACCCGGAAGTGTCTGTGGACAGCGCTGGCTCCCGGCCTATAGAGTGAGATGAGCGCACAACCCTAGAGTCTGGCAAGACTGGCCCGAACGGGCAGGGGTACCTTTACCTTTTAAGGCATTTTTATTTGCCCAGGCTTTGTACTGATGATGATGATCAGTGCTTTTTCGGGGGGAGGGGGTACGCAGGGGTACGCATACCCCTAAACATTTTGTGAATCTAAGTTTGGCCTCATTGAGGGGAAGTATTTCAATATTAGGAAAATGAGAGTACCCCTAAACATTTTTTTAGGGGGGGAAAGCACTGATTATTATTTTTTGAATTTACACACTGTCCTATACCCGGAGGTCTCAAGGCAGTTCACAGAATAAAATCAAAATATAAAACCACAAAATACATACTCAAAATTAGAACAACCCAATAACTACCTCCCTGCCCCCCCCCCCGAAAAAAACACACTCCGCCACATTTTAAAAGGGCATAGGATGTACACTTGTCTACAATCTATGTTTTGGGTGAAGGTGAAGCTTAGAACTATTCAAAACAAATAAATGAACAGTGTCCAGCATGCAAACAGTGTGTCTACAGGCCATGCATTTCAGGACTTGCCAGGTATCCATAGGAGACAAGTGATCAGGCTAGCACAGGACCAACTCAATTTTCTATCCCATCTCGGTGCTCGGTACAGAAACCAAAAAGGGTGCTAGACAACGGGACTCTGAATCCAGCAGAGAAATGCAATGAGCTGCTGGAGAAAGGATGGAGCTCTCCATCCAACAGACTCATAATACATTTTGTAGGCTGGAAAGTTCTGTACGCTTGCTTGCAAGGTAGCGTCAAAGTGTTCAGCGACTGGTATAAAGCTTTCCTTCACAAACACAACACAGCAGGAATGAGGATGCTATGGGCCTCCAGATGTTGGCCATGGGGTTGAGGAGAGTTGAACAACACTGGGAGGGCCACAGGTTACCTAGTTCTGTAGCACAAGAATAAAAAGCATGCATGTGTTTTTTTCCCAGTGGGATGACAGTGTGCCTTGAGTGTCTTCAGCTTATGCAAAGTAAGAATTATTTATGGATTTAGAAGAGATAGACTAAGTGGCAGCAAGCCCGGTGCTGGATGGCTGAAAGAACAGCAGAAACAGCTGTTAGGAAGACTTAATTATAACTGCCAGCCACACAAACACACATACCAAAAAATTGACATGTCTGTTGATAGAAAGTACACTGAAAGCTTCGAAACACAAACTTGGTTCAGAAACAATTGTGTCTGTAGATCTGGTTTCCTTTTGTTAAATAAAAACTTTATTAACTGAATTTTCAGGCACATAAGGATTTTGGTTGATTGGTTGGTTAAAGTGATATATTTACTTTTCTTTCCAGATCCGGCTTTATACCCTTTTTTTTTTAATGAGATCAACTGGTTGCCATGGAAACAACATATGACGTCAAGCCGGTCAAGCCTGGCACTCAATAAGATTTAAAATGAAGTAAAAAGATCCAGGTCAACTCTCAGACAGACCATTTCCACTGCAATAGTAGGAAGGGTTCAGGGGAAAAGAAGTGAATTGTGTTTGATTTTGACTGAAAAAGCAGGAGTATTTTAATAAGAGCAAATAACCTAAAATTACTGAGAAATCCAAGGGCTGAGGACTTTATCTACTAGTATAAAGGTAAACATAGAAATGTTAGTATAATCCTACATACTGTCCTATATACTATCCTATATCCTATACAGTGAACTTGCTTCTCTGAGTGAGGATGCTTTCATAGCCAAAATAGCACTAGCTAGGTCCAAACACAAGAGAGAAACATCAGCAGATTATACACAGCAGTATTCCTAAGCATAGTAACTGCAAACTTAATATTTAGCAGAAGTGATGTTGCACTCGCATGGAAAAACAAATATGCAGAAAATTCTTATACTGGGCATCAAACTACCAATAATGGTCAAATGGAAATCCAATTATCATTATGTTTATCTCTGCAACAAGAAAATTTACTTCATATCAACAAGGGACTAATTCACAATCACTAAAAGATGCCTTCTATCTAAACTGACATGCCATGGCAGATTGTACTATAAAATAGTGAACTGACAAGCAGTCTGACTTAATGTCAGTGACAAATGACTACATTAATGGAAAGGTGAAAATTATTCAAAATTCAGTACGTCTCAGTTGTGAAAACCAAAATTGAATTTAGGTTGTGCAGTGTGCTGGGACTAGGCAAATAATTCCTACTTGTGGGAATCATTTCAAATGGCTTTCAGACATTCTGCCATGTTTGACTGAGGTTTGAGACACAAAATGCATTTTACAATTGCAGATTAATGTTGCATCTAATGTTGTTACAAAAAAATAACATTTCAATACTATAAGTGTGTGTGTGTGTGTGTGTGTGTGTGAGAGAGAGAGAGAGAGAGAGAGAGAGATTGTGTTGTTGTTTTAGTATTCCTATTATTATTATTGTTGTTGTTGTTATCTTGTTGTTGGTTTTCAGGTGTACTGCCGTTCTCTTTGTTGAAAACCACTTTGAGAATGTTTGTGTCACTTCATGTGTGGAAAAGTGGCATGCAAATAAAATTATGAAAGGATTAAGGAAACACTAAGCGATATTCACAACGGAAGTTAATCAAATCTTCCTCCTCCTCTCAGTTTGGTGGTGGAGGAAAAATGGACTCTGAGCTGCTTAGATGTTATAGGAGTATGTCGCCAACTGGGAAACTAACAAAGGTAAATCAAACTGTAAAATTTGTTTATAAAAGTTGGCTAAAATCTGTCTATTACCAAAACCAGTCCACACTTTTAGCACGTAAATAAGCCAACCAATGACATGTTAAGGACACACCACCAAAAATAACAGCAAAAACAGATTTAAATGGAAATGGGAGTTGTGATCTGAGTTTCCTGTCTTGTGATGTGAAAACCTTTCAGGTCGGACTCAGGCATGGGCAAAAAGTATTCTACTTCTCCCTTCCAAATAAAGCACATGTTTAAAGTTCCAGTATAAATGAACCTGGTTATCAAATCTGGACAAATGTTTCTCATCCCTGTGAGCAAGTGCAACAGCTAAACCTCTTCCCTTCCAAGATTTATAATCTACTTGTCAGTCGTAACTTCAACGGACACTACTCAGGCAGTCGAAATAATCCATTTTTCTCTTTTGTACATCTTCTCAAAAATTCATCCTTTTTACATGTCCACCTCCACTTCCAAGTGTTATTTTCTTTTCTTTTTTAAAAAGGAAAATGCCAGCTGCCTACTTCTTATGAGCAATATTATCCTACTTCAGCACCATTTATGCAGGCCAGAGTAACATTTTTGGTAAAGTATATGACTCAGCTGCGTGCTTCTAAAAGCATGTAAAAAGCATGGGATTATTTTAAAATGTTATGAAAATTGTACCGGCAGCATTCTTCTTAGTGTCTTAACAAAGCTACAGTTTCAATTTCTTTTATTCCAAAATAAACTGCTTCTACCAGGGCAGCTTGATATTGCAGGAAATGGCTGAGATGGATTGGATACTTTGCAAAGTATACAGAAGAAATTTAAATTGCATTTCTTTGCCTTGAAAACACCGTCCCAACACTACATTACTAAACACATTATCTTGAAGTCGTTGCGGTGTTTCTAATGGAATATAGGAATACAATAAGATGCCTTACACCAGCTGGCCCTGACTATTTGTTTAGCCCAATATGGGCTAATCTGACAGGAGGCAGCTCTCCAGGGTCTCCACATCACCAGCTACTTCAGAAATGGGGAGCCTCAGGCCCCTTCGGGCCTCTCTAGGTGGTCCTCAGGACTCTCCCCCCAGGCTACACCCCCGCCTGAGCCACCCTTCTCAAAAGCCCAGCTTTGCATCCTCCTTGAATGTTTTTGGCTGGCTTAAATGCATCCTTGTTCTCCGATCACGCTTCTTGCGTTGGTTATGGTAAGTGAAGCCACAGTCAACGGCAGACGATTTTGTCGCCATCTTACTCCCTGCCGAGTTCCACTAGGGGCAACAACACTGAGATTAAGGGCTCATCCAGACTTCCACTTATCCCACCGCTTTCCCCTGGGACTATCCAATCTTTACTGCTGAACCAAAGCACGGATTGACGTTTGCTGTGATTTAGCACTGAAGAGAAGCAGGGGAAATCGAAAACTGCTCTCTAAGCACAAGAGGAAGTGTGGACAAGCCCCAAGTGGGTTATAAGTTATAAATAACAAAATAGACAGGTGGGGGCTGGCTGAGGGCAGAGTGAGGTTGGTGGGTCAAGGCCTCATTCTCCCAAATCAACCAACCTCCACAGGATAACAGGGTTTTGGTGTTTTTTATAGTCACATAATATACTCATTTTACCACACCGAACTTTTAAAAATGCCCTAAAATTTGTCACAAAATCCGCACACCCCATTCAATTGTTTTTTGGCAAGGATCCCCCCCCCCCTATTTATACTGAATTACGTCTGCCAAAATAAAAGGTTATTATAGTGTCCCTTTTAAAAAACAACAAAATTTCAGTGTCTCTTGAGGCCTGCAATGCTAAGTGATTAATCTTTGACACTTAATCTGCAACGAACTCCAGCACCTGGACAGGATTAGCCATTATGCTACTCAGAGACCTGCAGATCATGGCCCAAGCCAATTAGGTCTCTTGCTGTAATGCAAGATAATGTAATTATCCAAGTGAAATTCTATTGTGAGGCAGGGGCAGGCCTAGCGCTCTTCGATGCCCCAATGCTCAGGACATAGTAAGCATTCCCTTGCGGCAGTACAAGAGAACAACGCTCCCATTTTAGAGCCTGGGTTCCCAGCAGGGAGCACAAAGGCTTATCGCATGCTCTGAACAGGGACAGGGAGCCCCCAGATGTTGCTGGACTACATGGCCCATCATCCCTGACCAGGCCTGAGTAAAAACATCTGGAGGTCCAAAGGTTCCCCATCCCTGTTCTAAACTATCCCAGATGTGATATTAGCAGCATAAGACAATGGTGTTTGCCTGGGAGGACGCATTCAGAAAACGCATTGGAATCTGCAGGTCAAAGATCCACAGGACTGATCCTGAAGCCCATGATAGGGAGCTGGAGAGAGACCTTGCCAGACTGGCCTCCATGGGGTGACCCTCAAGAAATCTTGGAAAGGTCTCTCTGTCTGAGGCAGAGGAGGAGGTTAAACCACCCTCAGACCTTGAAAGCAGCAGCTGGTCAACAAAGGGGAATACACATGAAAGCCCAAAGTCATTGTGCTACTCAAGAGTAAAGTGCTCCTTGGAAATAACCCCTCAACAGCAAGGGGTTCCTGGAGAGGTAGCTCGTGAAGCAGATGATCTGGGGCAAAGTGTGGGAAGCCAGCCTTATAAATCACATGTATAGGGAAGTTTTTAATGTTAGATGTTGTACAGTGTTTGATGTTGGAAGCCGCCTAGAGTGGCAAGGGCAACCCATTCAGATGGGCAGCATATAAATCAGTAGTTGTTGTTACATTGAGGTATGATAGTTACTAGAACTAATATACGTTTATGCTTCTTACTCTGGCAACCTGATTTGCATTTATCCTGATCTTCCTAGCTGTTGACCTATACACCTCAGCCTTAGGATTCTGCCTTTGGATTATGTCTGATTCAGGGCTACTCTCCTATGCTGAACCTCAGCTTCACCTGGACCTTGTTTGGGGGCTCTCTTTATTACTGCTTGGTGCTGTTTTGTTTTAGACCTGCGGTTGCAGTGGACCTTTATGTGTGCTCTTGCTCCAGCCAACCTCCAAGACTGAGAATTAATCCAGTTGGAACAGAAGAGTGGCTTACACCAAAGCAAGGCTGCATCAGCTTTTATCTACTTATTTTTTAAAAGTTATATATAGTTTAATACAATAAAAAGCTCTCTGTTTACAGATAAATTAAAACAACCTTTGATAAAATATTTTAAAAACTAGATACAAACCAAACATGACTATATCTCACAAATGAAACTGGGAAGTGTAACAAACACAGAAATAAAATTTCCTCAGTGTCCAGGAAAGTTTGGGTCACAGGAAGTGAAGAGATGTTCAAAGGTTGCTACAATTGCCATCTCAAAAATTAACTAAGGGATGGCATTCCAGAGGGTGGGTGCTATGAATGAGAAGTGTCAGTTCCGTGCAAATGGCTGGTTGTTGAACACCTATTGAAATTCATTTATCTGTGTTACAGAGCATCTTTTCTTTGACATTATTATTAATTTATATCCTGCTTTTCCCCCCTCACAGGACTCAAGGCTGGAAGCTTCACACAACCATGCCTCAAACATTTTCTTTAACTGGTAAGTGTGATTATGACTTGTGTATCATATTTGATATATACACAGAAGAACAATATATACATGCATGAGTCAAGTGTTCATGCTACAGTGTTAACACTGCTAGGAAATGACATGGGCCATAGCTCCCTGTCACATAATCTGTGAAGCAGCTCCATCATTTTCCTGTTCTGTGCATGATAAACAAATTAATAAAAAGTACTAAGAATTCCTACCTGAATCTGGAAGAAAAAGAATTACTTACTTAATAGCCAAGGCTATAATATTCACACACAAGTCAAGGCTTTTCAGAGGTAGCACAGCAGGTCTTATCAGCTATAAAAACAAGCATTTTGGCGTGTCATACTTTTCACAATGTGTTCTTGGAATCACAGTGTGATAGGAAAAAGTCAGGTGCATAAATCTATTCTTAGTCACCACATCGTTGGATCTGTTATTGTGAATTTTGTACCGTGGCCCAAATCAGGATCGTTATATGAACAGTAGCATTAACTCGCAAAACAAGACTATTATCCGGAGGACAGGAACTTGGGTGTTAGCAGAAAGTTCGCATTTTCAGTCTGAGAACGTTCCACAAGCACAGTGGAGGACATGCAGCTGCGCTCTCAGATCTCTGTTTCAGAGCCAGCTCAATGTGCAAAAAGGGCTGGCAAGTTTCCTCTCTTCTTCTTCCTCCTCCTCCTCCTTCTCTACCCCTTAACAGCCTCTGTTGTCCAGCAAGTTGTAAATTTTCAAAATGTACCATCATAATCTGTGCAGGTCAATGGTATAAAAACAAAGGTTCATTGTGATCTACATGCCTATGGTGTACCTCCTGCACAAAGCATTCTGAGTACTTGATGGGACAGGTGTCATAAGCTTATAATCAGGAAGTGGTGGGCTCTCCTTCACAGGAGGTATTCAGGCAGAGGCTGGATGGTCATCGGCCAGGGATGCTGCAGTTGCCTTCTGCACTGAGCAAGGGTTAGCCTGGATAACCTCAAAAGTCCCTTCCAACTCTTAAAAATTCCATGATTCTACCATATGAACCAGTTTAAGAACTCTGCTCTTTTTGCTTCCCCTTGCCTCCTTCTCATAAACATTCAACTAATGGGAACAACTGAAAAGGTCTGTATGGTGGCGGAATCTTCCTAGAAATGTGCCTGGCCTTTTCACAGCTCACTTTTTAAAGCTGCTCTCTTAAGACGGGTTTTTAAAGCTGCTCTCTTAAGACACATTTAAAGCACATTCCCTTTTCTCCCCCCGCCCCATAAAGGATCCTGGATACTGTAGTTTACCTATCGCAGAGCTACAATTCCCAGCACCCATAACAAGCTACAGTTCCGATGATTCTCCGGGAGTGAGGTTTAAATGCGCCTTAGATGTATGATGTATATGCAGCCTTTGTTTCAGGAGGCATTTCCAAAATACAGTTTGTGTTTTTTGTTATCTGCTACTTTTTTCCTGTATTTGTTTTGTTTTGTTCTTAAATTGTTGTCAAGTTGCCTTGAGTTTGTATTTGGATAAAAGAGGGATATATGTTTTTAGTATCCAGTATAAATACAGCTCAGTTTTGGAATGTCTCGCTTAATCTGGAGGATTAAGGACGCAATTAACAAGGAAATTCTCCTGCACAATGCCTGTGCTATAAATGACACACCACAGCTGCACCCGGCTTTTACTCTCTCCTTTCCTCCAAGGAAGCTGGTCAGAGCAGAATGTAACTCCTATTCGTTTCGCTGGACTTTGCGCAAAACCAGCCTTGCATTCAAAAACTTGCCTGATTGCCACAGGTATTCTATGCAAGTGAGAGAGCTGATGGAGGAGGCTGCCAACTCATTTAGTTTCCATGCTAGCTACAGATGAACTGATAAAGTCTCTGCCTCTGCAACAAGGACAGAAACACTGGTGGAAAGGGCAGACACAAGTCTCTACCATCAGTGCATTTGGCATTATTATTTTACTGGCAAGCCAAGAGGCTAGGATTTAATTAAAACACTTCTAATCCACTATATATATTTATCAGTTGATCAGGGGGCAGAAAACAACAATAAAACCATTCCTGGGAATACCTAAAACTATAAAACATAACAATCAATTAATAATATTTGGCATGGAATCTTAAAATATGTGATACCAATCAACGGCACAAGCATGTCAAATGCTCAACATGGTCCCAACACCTGAGTAAAAAGCCAGGTTTTAACATGGGACTAAAATGTAGCCAATCTTGGCCTCAGCCAGGCTTTTTTGGTAATACTGGGATACCATGGTGATTCTTCTGCACAGGCTGGAGAAAGAAGAGTCCATCCTCTGCAAACTGCCTGAAACACAGGCTAGTTGCCCCTTACTTTGTTTTTTTTGCAGGCTAGTTAACTTTACAAGCCTGTGCAGTGGTTTTCAACTGGTGGGTTAGGACCTGCAGCCTGATCCAATCTTTCTGTACTAGGCCATAAAAAAGAATACTTATATTAGCATACTGCAATTTTTTTTTTAAAAAAAGTCCTATTCACTCTCAAATACCCTATGCATCAAAGTGGGTTGTGTTCTTTTGCGGGGGGGGGGGGGGAGAAAACAATCTGAAAACCTTAAACACATCATTTAAAGAACAATGCAACAGGATACAAAAGGGTGCATGAGTTTGAGGGTATACAAAAATGAATAAAATTAATTTTAAAAAGCTGTCATGCAGGATGCTGGCACAGGACAGGTATCAGGCAAATGCAAAAAAATATATATATCAACAACTCAGAAAAATACCCACGACTCACCAATCCATTGTTTGGCTGAAGAGAAAAATCAAACGGAAAATTATTGGGCTAGATCAGAGGAGTGTTTTCACACAACTCAGCCTGAACCTTAGGCACACATTTGAACTTCAGTGTGGTGGCCCCCAGATTGGGGAATGCCCTCCCCTCCAAGATACAACACTGTACAAATTTTGATGTCTGGCATGGATGTAGCCAGGGGTTGGGCAGGGAGGGGCAGCTGCCCCCCCATCAATAAAAATACATAGCTAACTGAGGTTCTGGCCCCCCCCCAACAAAAATCCTGGCTACGCCCATGATGTGTGGTCAAGATGCACCCTTTTTGAACAAACTTCTGGTGGTGGAAGATGAGATCAGAATATGCCTTTCATTGTAGTGTTTTTGCCATTTCTGACTGCTGTTGCTACAGTTTAATTTATACTCTAGTAATGCTTATGTATTGCATATTTTATTGTACAGTACTGAGGTCCACGTAATCCATCCTGGGACCACATATTAAATAAATGTCATAAATTAGGCAGCCCCTCTAGCAGTTTGCATGCAGGATCAAACTCCTGCTATGCTGTACTACAATCTGACTCTACTTATTTCAGCATCCTTCTGCACCTTCCACCATAATTTAACACTTCAGTTCATTAAAACTCTGACCCTTTTGCAAGGAAAACACTGCCTTCCTTTCCTCTCCCCCCCCCCCCCCAGCGCCTAGACATACTAAGAAATAATTCAGATCCCTATGGAATGCTATGTTTAGAAAACACTATATACCATGTCACCTGTAAGCATGTCGATTGTCCAGGGCCCATTTAAAAACACACATGCTTTGCATTTAAGAGAGCAGTCAGAACGCTCTTCCAAGAACACAGAAAAGCTTAGCTTTCATTCCAAAGTTTCTAGAATTTGTGATGGAAGGGGAAAACATGGAACTAAGAAAGACTAGGATGATACACAGCCTGCCTGACCTTGCAGTACTGAATTGAAAACTGCCAGTGCCCAGGAAGCTCTACAGATTCAAAGAGGGGCTTCACTCTACCTTATATCACTACAGCACAAACCTACAAGCCTAGCACTGGAACTCAGAATGACAACTGTGTTTGACTTAATGCCAGAATGCATAAGGTTCAGATACCATCTTAAGGAAAAGAAAGCATTCCAAGCTGATAATGTTCATGATATTAAGTCTGCATAATTTTGATAGATCCACCGCATATGTACAGTTCACTGTGTACAACTATGGTGAGGAGCTACAGTCAACCAAGGCTTCCTCTCGCATTTGTATACTGTTTTCCTGCAATCAAATCACTATATGCAATGCAAAATAAACATGCTTTAATATAAGCATCTACTGAGAGGTTTCTACCACATATTCCTCCAGGCATGTTGTAACATGAAACATTCCTATGAAGGATAACCTGTCTTGTCAATCTACCAAAGGCAACTATGGATTTTTACTTACTTTCTTTTTTTTTATTGATAAATACGAGATGGTCAACTCTAGAGCAAATGTGTCAGAGTAGATGGTTGTACAGGACTGATCCTCGATATTCCTTTCAGCCTTTAGACTGTGTGGTTTTCCACGACAAGACTGAAGGAAGCTCCTCTGTACTGAACAAATTGCCCATCTCTCAAACTAAATACTTCTGTTTCGAGTCTTACCCCAAAGTTTTGGTCTGCAAGCCAATCCACACCCTTAACGCCCTTAAACTTGCTAAACTTGAAGCAAGTCTACTGCTTTCAACAGGACTTACCTCCACATAACCATGATTAGGGTTTTGGCTTTGAAACCTGTTCACCAGCCTTCTCCAACCTGGGAGCTGGCTGGGGCTGATGGGAGTTGTAGTCCAAAACGCCTGGAGAATAACACAGTGGGGAAGGCTGCTCTACACCCATAAGGAGGTTATAATCAATACAACACAGTGGCTTCTCTTAGGGTGTGATCACTTTATCATAGCACCGCAGGCAGCTATGACAACATTAAGGATCAGGGTTCTGAACAGGGATGGCTTTAATGTGGTTTAATAGGCAGATGTTTGTCAGCAATTGCCAAAAACAGTGCTAGCAACCTTTTACTTTTTTAAAAAAATGTTTAAATATTCTTTTTAAGCACTCACATAACTGCTTCTGGAAAACTTAAAATAGTTTGTTAACTAGGGTTCTAACTACATTTACATGAGAACAAGGTGTGGTTCAAGTATGAACTTAAATTTCTCTATTTTTGCTTAGAATATGCTTGATGGACAGCAGCTGAACATGTACTGAACTGTAGAGAACTTCTGTCTATGGTATATTGTGTGAATGACTGTTTGCACATATAGTTTATATGTGTGAATGGGCTACCAAGTGATGCAAGGCCTTTGATTTAATTCACTCATTCATTCTGCTTGTTTGGCTGTCTATAATGCACAGCATGTTCAGTGCAGTCAAATACCATTCTGTTTGTAGGGTTTGTACAGCTGCAGAAGATATAAGGCGTCTTTAAGCATAGGATTTTCCTAGCATTCTATTGCAGCTTTGCACAAACTGCCACCATCTTGCCAGAACGTTTGTGTTTGGTTTTTCAAGGTAACTTTAAGACATTTCTCCTTCTGGCTGACAGGCAGCCTTCAGCCTCTTAACTATCTAAACTTGGAAAATTGTCAATGAAAGTCAGGTGACTATCACTGTTCAAACCAAAGTCCTTACATAAATGTGACCTTTGTGTTGGTCCCAATGCTCCAAACTGTAAAGGCACTATAGTTGGGACAGTATTTTTTTAAAAAAAGAAAACTGTGAAGTTATATTGCATAGCTCCCATAAATGTGCATAATGGATTTATATATTGGAAAATAATAAGTCCTGTTTCTGAGGTAAGTGTGCTTTGCAAACTGAAAAGGACTGCAGGTGGAAATGGGCCTTCAAAGTCACTTCATTGTAATGCAGAGGCATTTTACAGAAATCTCAAGGCTTATCCTAATCATGGAGCAAACACCGCACTGAAGGCAGGTACCAAGCGTGGATCTAACTAGTGCTGCCAGTCAAGACTTACTGTACTAGGCCTTAGCCCCAGGACCCACTTTCTAGTGTTAAGTGGCAATGAACCAACCATACAAAGCTGTCTTTGAACACACCCAGAGCATTCTCCTTGCAGCACAGGAAGTTTCAACACCTCCATGAACTCTGCCAGAGGGAAGCAAGCTTCCAGCTCCTATAGGGCCAGCTTCCATCCATGGCTCTGGAGCTTGACAACGAAACAGAACCTCCATGCACAAGGGCAGTGTACCTACAAATGTCAGGGAAGGCAGCAAGAGAGGAGAGGCAGCTGCCAGCGGGGAACCTGCTGCTGGGGTTCCTAGAAGCATCTGCCCGGCCCCTGCTGGGAAACGGGACGCTGGGCGAGCAAAATGGGCTTGTGGGCTATGATTTTAGGAAGCAGCCCTCAGCCCCGGAACCTCTCCGTTTGGGGGGGGGGAGGCGCTTGCTGGTGCATCTGCATGCTAGCCAAAAGACTCTTCCCTGAGGCCTCGCCTCCTCTTTGGGGTTTCCGGAAGCAGCACGACCTGCTGGCCTCGGCTTGACCCTTCCCACGACGGGGGAGGTATGTCCCCTCACCCCCCAAAGCGGGCCAAGCTGCGCCAAGGACAGGCCCTAGGTCAACTCTGGCAGCCTCCCCGCTTCTCCCCTCCCAGCGGCAGCCGCCTGGAGGCCCGGGGAGCAAGTGGCGCGGCTGCTACCGGGGCAGAAGCAGCAGCAGCAGCCGCCGCAGCCCGCGCTCTTCTGCGCGCGCCGCCGGAGCTCCGTGACTTACCTTGGCAGCCATGCTTTACCTTGCGCAGCCGGCCCTTTCCCCCTGGCGAGGCGAGCGGAGGCGGCGGCAGCGGCGAGCGGCGTCCTCGCAGACACACCAACCAGGAGAGAGGAAGCGCCGCCGCCGCCCGCCCATTGGCTGCCGGCGGCCCCCGGGAACCCGCTGCGGCGCGCGTGATCCGCCTGTGTCCTCCGGCCTGGCTGCCCGGGCGGCGCATGTCGACTCCCCGGCTCCCCGTGGTCCCTTCTCCGGCCAATAAGGTGAAATGTAGCCGCTCCGGCGGGCAAAGCCATCCCGGAGGTGGCGGCGTGGAGAGACTTGATGATTTATTTTTTTATTTTCTGGTAATTCGTACTTTAACCTCCTGCAGCTGCATCCCGTGGAGAGGAAATGCTGCCTGCTGCATATGTATACGGGTGGGGGTGGCGTCTTCCTGCCTGCGCCTTATCATAAGTAAAGCCCATCAACTTTAAATGGGATGTGTGCCCAGGTAAGGGGGTGGTATATAGGATTGCAGCCTAAAAGCAGGCGCAAATTCCAGTGGCTGCCATGGGTTAAGCCCCGGAAGCTGTTCTGAATGCCTGCCGGCGATAGGTGAAGTTGAGGAATCCTCAAGAGCCGTGAGATTGTGAATCTCTGGATCTCTACATTTTGGAATGGTTGAGACGGAAGGGACCGGTTCTGCAAATCAAAGTGGTTGAGTGGGCGTATATGCTGTGACTTGAGTCAGTCCTTCAAGTGAAATTAGTCCAGAGCTGTTAAGGGGTTTATATGCTAATAGCAATATCTTGAATTTGGCCCCGTAACTAATTGGCAGCCAGTGCAAAATATCCCTCTAATCAGCAATTGTGCTGCAGCATGCTGCACTAACTTTGGTTTCTGGACCAAGCACAAGGGGAGTCCTGTATTGCGGTAATCCAGTCATGAAGTCCCTACTACCTGGACTGCTGTGATCAAGTTCTCTCAGGCCAGGAGCAACCACATGCCAGCTGAAGCCAATCAAAGGTGCTCATAGCCACTGAGGCTAACACGGCCTCCACAAAACTGGATCCATAAGCACCTGCAGATTGTGTACCTGCTCCCTCAGGGGGATGCAACTCTGACTAGGTCAGGAAAATGGCCACTTCCTCAGACATGGGAACCATTTGCTCACAGTGCCTCCATCTTGTTAACATCTAAGTTTGACTTGTTTTCCTTCATCCCACTACTGCTGGGCCCACACAGCTACTCCTGATTCAGATGCTGGAGAGAAACAAGAGCTGAGTGTCATCAGTATACTGATGGCACCTTGCCCCACATCACCTAAGCCCTGACTGCAGCACTATCATTGGGAATAAAATAGTTCCCTGCAGCACCCCATAGTGTAACTGCTAGGGAGCCAAAAGTGTTTTCCCAATGCTACCCTGTGGACTTGGCTACATAGATGAGACTGGAACCACTGTAACATAGTTCCTCCATTTTCGTTGGACTGGTCATGTTGTGCAGATGCCTGATTATCGTCTTCCAAAGCTACTCTATTCTGAACTTAGAAATGGAAAGCGTAATGCTGGTGGTCAGCAAAAGAGGTTTAAAGACTCTCTCAAGGCAAATCTAAAAAAAATGTAGTATAAACACCAACAACTGGGAAACACTGGCCTGCGAGTGCTCCAAATGGAGGACAGCCTTTTACCAAAGGTGCCATGCGCTTTCTCAGGAAGAAAGGAAGAAACGTGCTAAGAGGAAGGCACACTTGGCAAACCCTCACCATGATCAACTCCCGCCCAGAAACCTCTGTCCCCATTGTGGAAGGATGTGTGGATCCAAAATTGGCCACCACAGTCACTTACGGACTCACTGTTAAAACCGTGTTTATGGAAGACAATCTTACTTGGCCACGAGTGATCACCAAAGAAGAAGAAGTTCCTCCAAACCCATCCCACAGAACTGGTCCTGAAAGATGCCATGGTCTATGATACCAAAAGCTACAGCAAGGTTGCACTCCCCTTGTTTTGTTCTTGGCTAAGGTTATCCAACAAGGCAGATGGATCCAATCAGTGCTATGGATCTAAAAGACACTGCACATGCTCGGAGAAATTACATATTTCTTATAATTTCAGGTGTCCCAAGATTAAACACTGGTGTTCAAAACTGTACCAGTGGCTGTAATCCTATGCACACTTATCACTGACCTTGATGAGACTAACTTCTGAGTAAACATGCATAAGGTTTGAGCCAAAAGACTGAACTGTCTGAACCTAAAACTGTGGTTAATTCATTTTTTCCATCCACTTGCCCCAGAGTATTTGGGAATACAGAGAAATACAGCTTGATGTGTGGTGCTTTGGACTGCGAATAGAATGAGCAGCTTCCATTGGCACAAGCAGGATTCCCTGTAACAGCCATTGTGCAACCATATCCAGGGCAGAATTAAACCCACTGAATTTAATATGTTTAAACCCACATAACTTGTAGCATTAGATGAAACATAGGCTAAAGGCCAAGCCAAGACATTTTGCTGCCTGAGGCAAAGACAAGATTCCAGGTAGAGTTGAATCTTACTTCAGCACTGGTAACAGGACAGCATCCTTCCTCAGGGTACTTAAGGGAAGCTGGCTAACTTAAGAGGTGCAAAGAAGGCTGGCTTAGACAACTCAGAGGAATGGGGATGGGGATTGCTGTTGCCCCAGTATCTGCTACCAGAATCAGCTTCCTGCCTAATGGTAGGGCCAGCACTTCATAGGATTACATGATGCCAGAGTGTCTTGTCAATGTGGGTCTGCACTCCACATGGAATAATGCAAACGCCCCGCCCCCCCGCCCCCGGATTCCTCCACAATTCTTCCAGGAAGTCTGTCAGCACCACATTGTCCTTGGATTTACACGCATGCATTCAGAGTTTGGCACTTAAGGAGGAACTGTTCTTGTGGAACAAGTTTGTACGAAGGCTGTCAAACTACTTTGAAAATAATCTTTCTCAGATGAGTTTCCTCTAGTCAAGGGAAAGAAGCCTTTTCAATCATCCCCAAGTACAATGCAAAAAAAGGGGAAAGGAAAGGGGGGGAGAGAGAGAGAAAAAATACCAAAAATAGATATGTTTAACAATCTTACATTTTGCAAACTGTCCCATAAATATTCAGCTTGCTAGATCCTCAGCTGGCCTAAATCAGCACAGGTCTGCAGATTTCAAGGACACCATTCCAATTTACACCAGTTGAGAGTTTTCCTATAACACGCAGAGAACATCTATTCTAAATAAAAAGAAAGTAATTTTTCCCCATGAGTGGCAAAAATACTTTGCAACTGAGGATGCCTTTGGCATGAATATATTAAGCAGGGAAATCTTCCCAACTACACGAAACATAATCATCCCTCACATGTGGCAGATTTGTTTACTCTGTAAAGATTCGATGCAGTTGATTAATTATCAGTATCTGCAGAGTGTTAGGGTAACAAGGCAGCTCTGATGAGAGAATTATTGGAGTACATGCTCAGAATACATATCAACTCAAATGTGTCATATATGCTTGGAATATTTATCAGACTGTAATGGACTACTAATATTATTTTTTTGTCCACAATTAGTCAGTGACCATCAATAACTCTCCAGAGACAATGAATTGAGGTTTTTCCCCCTGTAGGATTTTAGCAATCAAGAGAGAGGAAATATTATTCAATCATTTGTACATGATTAATCGCATTCAACCATTAAGCAATTTCTGTCCCCTGAGTTAAATCATTGTTATTCTGAGCTGGTAAAAGATTTGCATAAATGCAAGATGCCAATGACAAAAGAGAAATGAAAATACTATCAAAATAGTTTTAAACTAATAGCCAATGAAACACTGAGTGCCAGAAAGACTGCATATCTGATGTCCATAATTTCCATTCAGACATAAACAGGATAGAGGTGTATGGTTGAATTTAGGTTTGAATGGACTCAGTGAAATCAGTGAGACTTCCAGTTGTTTGCTCTAAGCATAACTAAATATTTACAGTTCAGTCCTTTAAATGAACTCAGTACATGACCTCAGAACTAAATCTGTTTGAATTCAGTAGGACTTACTCCCACATGGGACCTATTCTGCATATGGTTGCAGCCTTGGTTGCAAAAAAAAAAAAAAAAAAAAAAAGCAAGCCTATACTTTAGTTTCTTTGACATAGCACCACAACTTTGGAATCTATCCCCTAAGACAGGCATAGGCAAACCTGGCCCTCCAGATGTTTGGGGACTACAACTCCCATCATCCCTAGCTAACAGGACCAGTGGTCAGGGATGATGGGAGTTGCAGTCCCAAAACATCTGGAGGGCCAAGTTTGCCTATGCCTGCCCTAAGAGGTCTGGCCAGCCACTCCACTACCTTAACTGTAACTCCACTCCTTAACTTCAACTCTCCCATAGCTGCTGAAGTCCACTCACAAATTCCGCAAAAACAAATTAGAGATGAGCTTGCAGTATTTCCAAATCTGGGAGAGTTGTGTACAGCTATTAACCAACTGAAAAACAACAAAGCCAGCGGACCTGATGGGGCACCTGCTAAAGTCTTCAAAGCGGGAGGAATTGAACTTACATAACTTCACAAGCTCATCAAAAAAATCTGGGGGAGAGAGGAGATCCCAACAGACATTAGGGATGCCAAAATTATTAAGCTCTTTTTTTAAAAGGTGATAGAACGGATTCTAGAAACTATCAAGGCATCTCTTTATTAGCTGCAGCCAGCAAAATTCTTGCAAGGATCTTTGCAAACCGTCTCCTAACAATATTCCAAATGGTTTTCGACCTTCATAGGTGACAGTGAACATGACTTTCACCACTCGACAGCTTCAAGAACAATGCAGAGAGCAAAACCAATCCCTGTATAGGCTGAAAGCAAAGAGTAAGGTTACCATAACTTCCATCATAGAACTTCAGTATGTTGATGACAATGTAGTGTGTGCACACTGAGAGGATGACCTCCAAACCATCCTAAATATCTTCACAAAAGCTTATGAGGAGCTGGCCTGTCGCTCAACATCCAAAAAACCAAAGTGCTGCATCAACAAGCACAAAACAACCCCTCTGCAGCACCACAAATCCAGCTCAATGGTGTAACATTGGAAAGTGTCAATCACTTCTCCTACCTGGGCAGTTATTTTTCCACAAGGAAAGATATTGATGCCGAAATCCAGCATCACCTGAACTCTGCAAGTGCAGCTTTCTCCCAATTGAAGTGCAGAGTGTTTGAGGACTGGGACATTCTCAGGGAAACCAAAATGCTTGTTTACAAAGCTATTGTACTACCAACCTAAAATGGAAAGTGTAATGCTGGTGGTCAACAAAAGAGGTTTAAAGACTCTCTCAGGGCAAATCTAAAAAAATGTAGTATAAACATCAGCAATTGGGAAACACTGGCCTGCGAACTCTCCAAATGGAGAACAGCCTTTACCAAAGGTGTCATGGGCTTTGAAGACGCTCAAACTCAGGGCAAAAGGGAGAAACATGCTAAGAGGAAGGTATGTTCGTCAAACCCTCACCGTGATCAACTCCCGCCTGGAAACCTATGTCCCCACTGTGGAAGGATGTGTGGATCCAGAATTGGCCTCCAACGGTCACTTACAGACTCACTGTTAAGACCATGTTCATGGAAGACAAACTTACTCGGCCACAAGTGATCTCCAAAGAAGACGAAATAAGTATTAGTATTAGATTAAAACATTACAAAAAGAAAATAGGGCTACAATTATACAATCAGTATTCAATCAATTAATTGACTAATCTTTTTTTTTAGAAAAATGGTCAAATAAAACACCCCAATTAATCAGAAAGTTTTTATTTGATACATGTAATTTAAAAATCTCAGATGACAAGCCCTGCCTTAACAGTGTGATTGCAAGTCCCACTGAGTTCATCTGGACTAACAATCTGTCCATTTGTTTTCCATAGCCATTAAGTATCTTGATATCTAGACAAATATTTTTGTTATAGAAAATCACAGAGTGAATTACAATGAACAAATAAAATCGTTTAGTCTGCCTACGGAGTAATACTCAAAGTAAATAAAAGATTAGTTTTGTCATTTTGTTGTGCACTAATGACCATATATTGCCTTAATGAAAATTGAGGTTGATGTTGGGAAAGCCACAAAGTTTGCATATTTAAGAAAACATGACTACTTTTCCAAGATAAAGGGTGCAATCAGCCTCTCATAGAAGTCAACAGCCGATCTCCAATTGATTTTAATGGAAGTCGGTTACACCCACAGCGTCTGTATCCATGTATCTAGGACAGGTGGTTTGCATTAGGAATGGTGGGCTTTGGGGTTTTCCTCCCCTCTTTTAGTTTGACTATCCAGAGAGACAGGAAGAAGTAAATTATGAAATCAGCTGATTGTGGTTCTGTGGTTTCATGCATCAGAAGCAAGCATGATGTCTTGAGAGCAAATCAGCTATGAAAAGCAACTGTAAAAATGTGATACAGCACAATTGTGTTTATTGTCTTCCAATGATTTCCAGATCTATTTCCTTCCAATTTACAACAGGGGAAGACAACAACTCCAGAGGCTCAAATCTTTTCCTTGTTGTTTCCACAGAGAAAAGAAACTTATTGAAAAGGTGCGTGGAGCTGCAGGGAACATGATGTAAATGTAGGAACCTCTCTCAAATTTCCAGAGATCACATGTGTCTGAAGACAGGCCCAAGACAAAGGGAACATTTGCAAGTGCTGATATTGCCCGCTGCGCTACAAATTATAAACACGCAACCAAAGTGAAAAGGGGCAACACATTTTTTAAGGTTTTTAGGAGACTCCTTTTCCCCTCACAGTTACAATTTCCAGAGTTTCTTAGGAAGAGGCATTGATGGTTAATCCACTCTGGGAATTGCAGCTCTGTGAGGGGACAGGGGTCTTGCAACAAGTCTCAGCACCCTTAACAAAGTACACTTCCCAGTATTCTTTGCAGGAGGCCATGACTGTTCAAAGTGTTATGATACTTCTTCAAATGCCTAATTCCGATGAATCCTAAGGTACGCCAATCTGAGTAGAAAAGAGCAGTTGGGCACAACTCCCAGTTGGGGAGTGATCTTATAACATGCCCGTTTTATGAGGAGCAATACATCAGATCTTCCTTTAGGGGGGAAAAGGGTTCACCAGCTTTCCTGGTGTGTAGTACATGCTTAATTGCTTTTACTGTAGTTTCTTCCAGTTTTACACTGCCTTGTGATATTTTATATGAAAGTGGTTTGTAAATATTTAAACAAATAAATAAAAGAAATCTTTAAAAAGAGAGTCCTTTTTTGTGAGACACTTGTTAACAGTAATAAGGCATTAGTGATTTGATCATATAGCCCAGTATTCATCAAGGCCTGTATTTACTAAACACAGCAACAATAATCCTTGACCGCCACAGAGCCTAGGGCTCACCGATTTGAATCCCCATGACGGGGTGAGCTCCCGTTGCTCGGTCCCTGCTCCTGCCAACCTAGCAGTTCAAAAGCACGTCAAGTGCAAGTAGATAAATAGGTACCGCTCTGGCGGGAAAGTAAACGGCGTTTCCATGAGCTGCTCTGGTTCGCCAGAAGCGGCTTTGTCATGCTGGCCACAAGACCTGGAAGTTGTCTGCGGACAAACGCTGGCTCCCTCGGCCAGTAAAGTGAGATGAGCGCCACAACCCCAGAGTCTTCCGCAACTAGACCTAGCGGTCAGGGGTACCTTTACCTTTATTGAATAATTTAGGAATTAAGTGTGAGAAAATTGACACGTCAGATGCAAAAGTTCAAGATGGACTAGATTATTAAAAGTATTTTACAAAGCCAATGCAATTTAGTAAGTGGCAAATTTGCAAGCTTTGTAAAGGGGAAAAGTTCTGCCCAATAGTGTTCCTCTGCTGATGGAAGGGACTTCCATCCTATGGAGGCCTCCCTCAGTATAATAGAGAAAGAGGTGATTTTTGCTGATACACATGAACCTCAGATCTGCTTCAGAGGGTTGGAGACCCTCACAATGAGAGGTGGCCTGGGGGGCTGCAAGGGGAGGAAGAGTTCGCAAAAATTGCTTACCTCTATTCCACCAAAGAGCCTTCCTTCCATGGAAGTGTGTAGGTACCGGACATAAGGATGATGTGTAAATGCGAGGAAATTGAAAAGAGTTACCTAGGTCTCCATCTCCACTCAATGGGCAGCACTGAAATGCATTGAACTCACAGTAATTACAATCCTCAGATTTGTGATTTTTACAGTTTACGAGTTGTCCCGGGTCCCTTTGAGCAAATACTGTGATTTATACATATTACATGTATATCTTGCCTTTTATATATCTCCACCATCCCCACCTCTACAACAACCCTATGGCATAGTGACTGGTCCAGAGTTATCCCATGAGCTTCAGTGCTGAGTGGGGATTAAAATCTGGTGCTCCTCCATCCTAGTTCGACATTCTAACTGTTGCAGCACACTGTCCATTCCTAAGAAACCCCAGTCAAATGTGTGCAATATTATGAGCAAGCCATTCCAGCTGGCACAAAGTTTTCGGCGACGCGTAGTTGCCAAAATACACTTGAACAGCGCCAGAGTTAGAACCTGGACTAACTTGCCTTGACATATTATTATCACCCCATATAAATCAAATAAAATTCCCTTACATCCTTCTTTTGGCAGTTCCTTTTAGGTTAAGGTCCAATGTACATTTTAAAGTCTTGGGAGGCTTTTCAAATGCTAGAAAAGTGATACATGAAAATGTACTTTAAATTCAAAGTATAATGATGTAGTCCTATGAGATTTCCGCCCCTCAAACCTTTGAGGATTTTCAGAATGCTTTTTATTTTCATAAATTTACCACAGTTTGCTGGCATGAAGTACTATATTACTGCTTCTCCTTATTCAATATTTTTCAATCTATAGAAAGGCACTTTTTAAATCAAAGTCCCTTGTTTCCCCACTACTACGCTGCAAAGTAAGGGTCCAACATCATCAACAAAGTCCTACACATGTATAAAATGTGGAGGTGATTCAGAAGCAATAACTAGTGAAGACTGTTGGTTCATTTCGGGAAGAATCGTGGGAGGGGTGGTCTTGAAGCAAGTTACCTTCCTAGCTATGCTTTCTTTTCTGGGAAGGAAGCTGGCATTGCTGCTAAGGATGAAGGAGAAATTTGATTCAGTTCAAATTTGAACATGAACTTGCCTCATTTTCTATCCTTCAAAATTTTCACTTCTCCAAATTTTGCAGTGCCGCTCAACACATGCATTTTCTTTGCTATTCTTACCAACATATACATTTTTATTCACACCGTACCACAGCACATGCATTTTTGCAAAATTCGGAGAGGTGAGAATTCGGAAGCATGGCTGCACTTTGGTTCATTTGTAGTTTTGGAAAGCATAACTTAGGTAGATTTGCATTTAAATATGAACTGAATAGAATTTCCTTTTGTGTGGTTTAGTATAATTCTTGGTTCTCATTCTCCTGCCCAATAGTTATGTTTTATGATGCTTTATGGTTTTAGACTTGTATGGATTTTATAGTGTGAATTTGTGTGTTGGAAGTTGCCTCGGTAGGGTTGACCCTAAAAATCAGCCTACAAATATTTTAAATAAATGAAATAAAGTAATGTAACTTTTCGTGGGGAACCTTGTGCTAACTCTGTTCTCTGTGAGTGCCATGGTCCCAATCCTGATTGCTCCCCACCTTTTTTGTAACAAAAAATAAATAAATCAGGCATGTTAAATGCATTGTGCATTGGCTAGCTTGGCGTTCAATTTGATGCTTGTCCTGTTAAAAACAGCTTTTGAAAAACTAGGTGTGCCTAGGCACATTGCATTACATTGCACTTGCCACAGCAAGAAATGTAGAAATACTGAACTTTACTGGGTGTAAAATAATGGACTTTAAAGTGCTTGAGTAAAATGGCTTCTGGGTGACAAATTTTGGTCCACAAACAGAATGATGCATTCACATGTCAAAGCAAACACTGAGGTTTTCCAGTTCATAAAAATATCATAGAATCTTAGTTGGAAGGGACCCAGCGGTCATCTAGTCCAACCCTCTGCAATGCAGGAATCTCAGCTAAAGCATCCATGACAAAATTTCATATCAGCACTTAAACACACAAAAATCAGCTGTGTTTTGTAGCTTTCCACCTAAAAACAGATAAAAGTCATTTCACAACACTGAAAATAATATTTTAATCCCTGTCACTACAACATTATTTCTAAAAGTATCTACACTTGCGGAATCAAGAAGAAAACCACACCCAACATTTGATACAGCCAGGATTAGTCTGCTGTTGTGCAGCAGAATGGCAATAAAATGCTTCTTATTTGTACATTGGTTTCTATAGACTTGACAGTGAAATGGAACCAATTAAAGAAGGCTAGGTTTGTTGCCGATATGACAGGCCTGGAAAGTGAACCAGCCACTGCAGCCGAAAGGAGAGAGTTAAGCAAGGACTTAATTTTCTTCTTCACATGAGGTGTCTACTTGTCCTGTTTTCCAGAGGGCAATCCTCTGATTAAATGAGTCCTCTATTGGAAGGGCTGCCCTGTCTAAGACCAGCTTAAAGATAAAGAACCATAAGAAAGGAAAGCTGAGGCCTTGGAAGTTGCCTGTCAGCAGTCAGCACCATAGCTTTTAAAGCACTATGAGACCATTTCAAACCATCATGGCTTCCCCCAAAGAATTCTTGGAGCTGTGGTTTGCTAACAGTGCCAAGAGTTGTTAGGAAGCGTCTGAGCAACAATTCCCCATGAAGAGGGATTAATTGTACCTCCATGAGGGAGACTGGATTCTCTTAACAATTCCCAGGAGCCTTCACAAACTACAGTGGTGCCCCGCAAGACGAATGCCTCGCAAGACGAAAAACCCGCAAGACAAAAGGGTTTTCCGTCGCGGAGGCGCTTCGCAAGACGAATTTCCCTATGGGCTTGCTTCGCAAGACGAAAACATCTTGCGAGTCTCGCCATTTTTTTTTGCTCCCCCCCCCCCTTTTTCAAAGCCGCTAAGCCGTTAATAGCCTTTTAACAGCTTAGCCGCTAAGCCCGCTAAGCTGCTAATAGTGCTAAATCGCTAATAGCGCTAATCCGCTTAGCCGCTAATGGGGTTGCTTCGCAAGACGAAAAAACCGCTAGACGAAGAGAATCGCGGAACGGATTCTTTTCGTCTTGCGAGGCACCACTGTACAGCTCCCATAATTATTTGGGGAAGCCATGCCTGTTTAAAGTGGTATCATAGAAGACCCTCCAAGTGCCCCTATTTTCCAGGGACATCTCTGATTTAGAGAAGCTGTCCCAGTTTCTGATTTGATCCCAGAATGTCCTGCTTTTCCTTAGGACATCCCTATTTTCATTGGAGAAGTGTTGGAGGGTACAGAGTTATCTGACCTCTGAGCCGTTTGAAGGCAATCCTGTATAGGCAAGGTTTTTTTTTAAAAAAAAAAAATTTTAATGTTTTGTTATGTTTTTATATATGTTGGAAGCTGCCCAGAGTGGCTGGAGCAACCCAATAAGATTTGTGGGGTATAAATAGTAAAATTATCATTATGGAATGGGACGTCCTTATTTTCATCAGATAAATATTGGAGGGTATGTCATCGTGCTTTAAAGGTGTGGTGTGAATGTGGAACAGACTATGCCGGCACCTGGTCACAGTCTTTCCCCACCATGGCAAGATCTATTTCTATTTAAATTATAGCAATGGTTCTAAAAGTACATATACACTGGTACCTCTGGTTATGAACTTAATTCGTTCCAGAGGTCCGTTCTTAACCTCAGACCGTTCTTAACTTGAGGTACCACTTTAGCTATTGGGGCCTCCTGCTGCTGCCGTGCCACCGGCGCACGATTTCTGTTCTCATCCTGAGGTAAAGTTCTTAACCCGAGGTACTACTTCTGGGTTAGCGGAGTCTGTAACCCAAAGTGTTTGTAATCCAAGGTACCACTGTATAGGAATAAATCAGCTTATGTAAATTTGTGTCCTCTTGATGTGTCAATGGCCGCCTTACCAAGATTTACAAGTTCTGAATTTTTACTCTGCTGAATCTATTTGTTTAAGAATTTTGCATTGCCATTCTTTCTTTGCCCTCCTATTATTTCCCTTTGAATCTATTATATATGCTATGTACAGCCTTATTTTATTAAAGTGGGGTGGGGAGAGGGCGCATGAAAGTTCTGGGGCTGCTGTATATGGTTGTTTACTCTTCTCAGATCTCTCCAATCCAGCTTCTAAAGGCATAAAAGATGGCTGTTTGACAACTCGGGGAGATTTATCAGTCTTCAAATATATTTTAATGAACAGGAAAGGTCTTAAAATCCTTGCATTGTGACTGTACCCTTTGAAAGGGGTTTAATTTCTTGTAGGCGTATGGAGTCTGCTCAGCCTCTTAGCCGGCTGATATAATCACAAAACAGGCAAAAGCAGTAAGTTGGTTTCTATAATTAAATCTTTTCCAATTCTAGGGCTTTGCTTCCTGCTCCCACCCCTTGATTCCCACATGAAATCATCGGCCATTATACCTTGCCATTCCAAAGGTTATTCATTCAATGCTTCACCTGGTATAGTCTTTGAAACTTTTTTAAAAAAGTTTACGAAACACTTCAAAGTTTTCAGAGGTTTTTCTTTCCTCCTAAAGAAGCACAAATGAAGGCTTATAGTAGAGCTTTTTTTGTTTTTGTTTTCTCCTAGCAGTTAATAAATTGCATTTTGACTGTTTCAAAAAAACAAGATGATACCCTTCATTCAAGGCCAATTAAACAAGCCTAGCACTGTGACATTAAATGATCTCTTGTTCTAATATGGAAGATGGGATGGAGGTGTGGCAGGGTGGTACTGTTCAGAAAGTAACTAGAGGTGGATTTAAACACAGGAACACAACACTGTAAATGAGTCAGAAATTAGATCGTTAGAGGAAATATCAATGCCCGCGTGTTATTAATTAAACTCAAATTCCCGAACATGGCTCTACTTTGAGCTAGCCACATGTTTCACACGGTATGTATTTTAAAGTTTGTTTTCCAGTTTCTGCACATGTTTTGACCTGCAGAAACCAGGGAATAGATGGCATCCAAGCATTAAGAAAAACATCTCTTTGCCTCGCCTCCGGTTGTATAGTGGCACTTTGTTATCCTACATGACAGTACATGACAGACCCTGGATACAGTATGATTTAAGAAACTTCCTCAAGAGGTTGAAGAGAGGAAACGCTAGAGTCTGTCCTCCCTTCCATGAGGCACTACAAGGGTTATCTTTTGAAAATCTTGAAGATTAATGGAGGAGAGAGGCCACATGGGAGTTTGCTGGTTAAAGAAGAAGAAGAAAAGACCAGAAATGTTGAAGCTAACCTGAGAATATCAGCACCTTTACCTAATTGCTGATGTTAGCTTTTTACATTTTGATTTAAAGATCCTCACTGGAAAATAATTATAGGTGCAGAGAATTCAAGCGTGCCTATGTTACCTCATAAATCTGCACTTACAACAACCTTTAAAGGTAGATCACGTGTATTATTTCTATACTGCTAATAGGAAGGTGATAAGAACTGGATAAGAAGTAGATAAAAAGTGTTTCTGAGCAGCGACACCCTTCAGGGATCCTTGCAATACACAAGGTCTCTATCCATACACGTTCCATCTGCCACAGTGATGGGCATTTCACTAAGGTTTAAAAATACCTGGAATTCAACCGCATTTTGTCATATTTTACAAAGCATCTCTAGCACCAACTGATGTGCAATACCATTTTTACCAATACTGTTACAAGCTGTGGTAACAGTAAAATCATCAGGGTACGATTGCTCAGGAAAATACACCGCCGATACCTTCCTCTGTCAAGTGGAAGCAACTTTTTATAAATTTCAAGTAAGTTGGAAAGATGGATAGAAAACAAGAAGAGGTTAAAGGAACAGAAATATGGAAATTCCTTTGAAATAACTGTCAGAAAAGGCATTTTTTTCTCATTTCAAAACATTCTTCAATAATGTGCTCAAATCTCCTGCAGCTTAGCAGTATTAATAATGCAGATTCATTCCTACCATCTAGCTCGGTCCATAGCTCAGTGCCATATACAAATACTCTGAAGGAATTTGATTACCAATGTGCCTAACCTCACAGAAGCTCAATTTTCCGGGCTCTGCTGCCAAGAGAGAGTCTGCAATGTTCCCTGATGCCCTCATTACTCCTGTTTTCCAAATTCAATGACCTAATCCAGATCTAGCCATTGCCGTTGGCTTGCAAATTTATTCTGTGTAACTTAGTGCTGACTCCAGTACATATTTCCCCCCAGAATACAGTGGGGGTTGGGTTTTTTCCTAGGGCCTGGATCTGACGGACCTCAAGACCAGTTCCGTCTCCCAAGGAAGCTGTATGTTTCTTAACACGAAACCACATGGGAAATCTTTTTTTTTTTAAAGTAATTTTTGATATAATATGGAGTTTGCTGCTGACAGATCTGAACCATATGAAGCCAGATCATCATGTGGCAGTCAGGAATCACACCAGGAGGTCACAACTGAGGGCAGGGATGGGGAACCTCAGCCTGGGGGGCCAAATTCACCTCTCCAGGCCTCTCCATTTCGCCACCGGGACATTTTCCAGGCCACATCCCTCACTGGCACTGCTTTGCAATCTCTTTGGGTGTTTTTGCCTGCCTGTGAAGAGTCCTTGAACTCTTATCAAGCTTCTCACTTTCTTGATGGAGGCTCTGGGAGGGCAGAAACTATCCTGTGCCCACTTTTGCCTCTGGCCTTGCCCACCACTGGTATGTGAAGCCCAGGAGGAGGCCCAGAAGGGAATGCCACCCTTGAGCTAAAAACAGGTTTCTGTCCTTAACTGAGGGGGTCGAGTTGGGAGTTGGAGCTGAAGACATTAGAACAAGATGAGAGCCAACAAGATGAGAGATTTATTGTATGAGAAAAGTCCCAGCCTGTTCAGGAAGCATTCATCATCATAACGTGCTTGCCTTTCCAAAATAAACCATGCTCAAGGTAGCCTACAATATGCAAAAATAGGGAGCCTCCCAACAACTCTCATTCCCCTTAAGAAACTACAGTTCCCAGGATTCTTGGGGGAGGTGAGGACTGCTTAATAAAGTGGCACCTTGGTTTTCAAACGTAATCCATTCCGGAAGACCGTTTGACTTCCAAAACGTTGGGAAACCGAGGCGCAAAGGGCAGTCTGCAAATTTACAGAGAAAATTGAGAAAAATACAGTGGTACCTCAGTGGAAGCCGTTCGACTTCTGAGGCACGTTCAAAAACAGAAGCATTTACTTCTGGGTTTTCAGCATTCGAAAACCAAAACATTCGACTTCCAAGATGCTCAGAAACTGAGGTACCACTGTACCGTGTATGATACTGTACAGATGGGGCCCGTGCTTCAAAATATAACAAAATTTTACCAGTTAAACAAGAAGGCAATGAAAACTTCTAATTGAGAAATTTCCTTATGATTTGTAATGCCGAACAATAAAATACAAAACATCACCCCAAGAATAGCAAAAAATCCCACCTCCAAAATTAAATATTGACCCCAACAAAATCCCCTAAGTGACTCCCCACTCTGATATTTTGAGGCACCCAGAGTTTTTCTTGACTCACAGTAAGAGTCCTTTAACAGTTACAGTTTATATACCCGCCCCCCCCAAAAAAAACCCAGGAGGGCAAATCAGGGCACCCCCCCATCCCGCCACTCACTTGCCCTCTCATCCCCTCCCTTGCCTGCTTGCCCACCCACTCGCCCCCTCCCTCCCCATCTCATGCCTTTTTTCGCAACCTCTGCCATCACCTGCGCCGTGTCCTTTTATTGTTTGGCAACCTCCACCACCACCTGCACCGTGTCCTGCTTCCAGAAGTACTGTGACAGAAGAAGGAAGAAGAATGGTGAAGCCTGCGGCCAAGGTAGGTATTGCTTCTTCCAACCCTACCCCACCTCACTCTGGTGTGAGTCAACTGACTCATGCCGTAAAGGTAAAGGGACCCCTGACCATAAGGTCCAGTCGTGGCCGACTCTGGGGTTGCGACGCTCATCTCGCTTTATTGGCCGAGGGAGCCGGCGTACAGCTCCCGGGTCATGTGGCCAGAATGACTAAGCCACTTCTGGCGAACCAGAGCATTGCATGGAAATGCCGTTTACCTTCCCACCGGATCTACTTGCACTTTGATGTGCTTTTGAACTGCTAGGTTGGCAGGGGCTCATGCCATGGATTGGGGCAAAAAAATGCCTGTCTTTTGGTCCCGTGCTCTGATGTGACAAGAGCACAGGAGCCAAAACAGACCACCCAGGATTGAGATGAGAAGCCTGGGCAGCTTCTGTCAATCTGGGTTATCCCACTTAAAACGGGACCGTTGTGCGGTAAGCAGTTTTGTATCTGGGTTCAGGGCCACGAGGAAATAGGCCAGCAAAACAAGAGATTGGACTCTGCAGTGAAGCCTTTCTAGCTAGCGCCCACTGAAACCACTCCTGTAGTTGAACATTGAGTACCCAGGACTTGGCCCAAACTTGGGACTCAATGCATGTGGTAGCTGTGCCAATGGGTTTAACCATCAAAGCTGCCTTATACCGAATCAGACATTGGTCAGTCTAGTCCAGTACTACTTGCACTGACTGGCAGCTGAGCTCCCCAGGTTTCGATCAGAGATCTGTCCCAACACCTCTTATTTTATCTGTTAGAATGGAGATGCCAGGATTGGGCCTCCTGCATGCAAAATACTTGTTTCTAGCCAGAATAGATCTTGCAAAATGTTCCAAGTTTGTTTTTTTTTAAAAAAAAATATCCCTCTGAGCTAGGCGTGCTAATGTGGATCTCTGGATTGCAGCCAAATTGTTAAAAATTATTTTCAAAACCTCAATGAAGGCTCTATCAGGGAATTGGTTGACTAAGACATCATTATTTCAGACGATATATATTAAAAAGACCCCAATAGTTACAGTAAGCTCAAGAGTGACCTTTCCTTGTGGGACAATATGAAGGCACTTTAGACCATCCCTTTGATTATACCGATCTAACTAAGGAAGAGGTATTATTATTTTTGTTCTAGGGAACGATCTACTGAATTACACATGTCTAGGCTGTCACTCACAGTGGCAACACAGTGAAGGGAACTTCTTTGATCTCTGGAAAGTTAAAAGTTGCAGACAGCAGGAGTCCGTGATGAAGGTAAAGTTAATACGCAGATCCCGGAGCTCGTGTAGCAATGGAAAAGGTAGATTATGAGGCGTACCTTGTTAGTTGCCTTGACCTGTTATTGATCATCGCGCTAATAGCTATTATGCTAAGATTGCGATAAGAATCTGGTAAGGCTTAGAAGGTAATGACCAGCTAAATTGCTATAGTTACATCACAGTTTAACTTGATTTTGCAGACTTTATGGAAATAAATCAGTTAGTTTGCCGTTCAGATTACATTATATCCTCTGGCGTTGTGAAGACAGCTCCCTCCACTAAGGTTTTCACATTAAGCAAGATTCCAGGTCTTGTCTGTTTCAGAGACTCTAAGCAAAGCTCCTTCATCGTCCCTAGATTCAGCTGGGTCTTGCTGAATAAATACAGCAATGAAATGGTTGTTGTTTAAAAAGGACACAACCAGTATGTGTTGAGACAGAAGCCATTGTTGTTTTCTTTTGACTTCAGCAACAAGGCAGTATATTATTATTATTATTATTATTATTATTATTATTATTATTATTATTATTATTATTAAAATGTACCCAAAGCTGAATTTACCCGCGTGTGATTGAAAACCCCTCAAAAACGGTGACAATCTGTAAGCCCATTAAGCAGGATTCACGGTCCTCCGTTTCAGAGGTTATAAACTTGTGTAGGCCAACCCCAACCTCTCTCACCACCAAAGAAACACAAATGAACAGCAGAGAACCGGCACGAGCAACGCTGACACAAAACCCTACATACATTAAGCAAAATAGAAACATTGCCACCCCCACCCACCCCCACCCATCTTCCCCCCACCCCCCAATGTCTCAACAAATGAAACTGATTTGTAAAAATGTTACATGGAAAAAATACGAGAGACATTACACATACTTCTGTAAAACAAGAAAATATTTAATAAAAAATAATTTAAAAAAACAAACAAACAAAATGGCTCACGTCAGATTGCAGGTTCAGGCTGACAAGATTGGGAGCAGAACATGTCGGTATGGAAGAGAAAACATGTAGGTGTTCATGGGAGAAAGAATGCATGTGAGCACATGCAAGTGAAAGGAAGAATCTGGACTGATGCTGAGGCGCAGGAGAAACTGAATGAGAAGATATGTGACTATGAGTATAAGAAGTAGAAAGACCATACAGGTGAGAGTATTGTGCAGGTAAGAATGTATGGGTGTGTCCGGATCGATTGATTACATGTTTATTTATTACATTTATATACCTGTAACGTCCTGTGATATATTGCAAGTTTTCATACCACAAATGGTGCAGTGTTGCTTTTTCTGTCCAACATTATTTTTGTGCTTCAGTGCCCTCCGGACAGCAATAATGCAGTAACCTTCAGGAAGCATCACAGAATAACTAATAACATGGAATGTTGTGTGGATAATGCGGCATAAATCCATCACTGATGTGCACTGTTTATTGCATCAATGACACGTCACAGAAAACAACCACACTGAATTCTGGATCCTAGAACAATAGGATCCAGAATGCAGCTGTCTGATTGGTCCACAGGAGCCACCCAATCCAGCTCCAGGTGGAAGTGAATCAGCGACCTGATTGGCCTGCAGGAGCAGCCAATCAGGCTCCTGGATGAAGTGACTCAGCAACCTGATTGGCCTGCAGGAGCAGCCAATCAGGCTTCTGGAGGAGGTGAATCCACGACCTGATTCGCCTACAGGAGCAGCCCGGAATTAGCCAATCACGCAGGGTCCATTGTGTAAATAATGTATATATATAGCTAGACGTTTTGGGGAAAGTTTCATTCATTGCTACTATGAGCTGAATAAAGAGCATGAAATTCACACTCGACTCTGAGTATATTTCACGCACACAGACACACAAACCCAGTCTGGAGAAGTCCATGCCAGCCATTTAGTATTCAACTCTTTGGCTTCAGGGCTCTGGTAAAGAGTTGTTGCTGGCAAAAGGCAGAAATGTAAATTAACAGATGGATGGATGTTGCATGATTTTTAATTCTTCTAGTTTGGGTGGTATCCCGGGTGCTCACTCAGCTCCCTTAAGCAGCATGCTAGGGACATATAATGCTATGTTTCTCCATCCTAGAGTGCACTTACTTTAAAAGCGTTCCCAAACCATCTCTTGGAACCATCTTTCCATTTGTTTAAGTGGTTCATTCTTGGAGTGCAGTTTTCTTATTCTTATGGGGAGAAATGCTTACTTATCTATGCAGTCTTTAGACTCTGAAAGTAGAGGCCTAGAAAGCTGCTGCGATATGACCCATTTAAAAACAACAACAACTGGGAATTTAGGTGCTTAAATGTCAAAATAGTGTGTTTCGTTAAAGCAGTATAATATATACACAACTCTTTCAAGTCATCAGACAACACCTTTGAACAAAGAAAAATCAATTTTAAAAGTCAAATATTGCCATTAAAATTGAATATTTGATATTCTGGAATAGGGATTTTGAGGGTGGATAACTTCCCAGCATTTCTAAAGAAACAGCGGAGTATTTTACCTTAGCTGCATACACACTGTGCCTTTAAAGCATATTTGGAGAACATTCTTTCCCTCAAAGAGTTCTGGGCCGGTTTTCTGGGAACTGTAGTTCACAGAATTACAATTCCCAGCAACCCTTAACAAACAGACTTCATTTTCTCTGGGATGGGGAGCAGCCAGGAGCCCTGACACCTGTGAGGGATTTAATCAGTCTGCAACCTCCATCTTGGAACTGAGCCTGCTAGCAGACCTCATGGATACATCATCAGTCTGATTTTTGTACTTCTTCCACCACCACTGCCACTTTTATATAACATCTTGCCGCATGAAGAGCTGTGGAGAACTTGAAAGCTTGGAGCTTCCCCCCTTACAGATCAACTTTATAAACAGGAAGAACAACCTGTATCTTAACTTGGTCATACTCAGACTCACGGAAAGTAATGGGCATGAAACATTTAGTTCCAATGGGTTTACCCATTTAAGGCAGATCCACACTATACATTTAAATCATATTCAACTCTCACAACTTTCCCCCAGAGAATCCTGGGAACAGTAGTTTCCCCCTCACAAAGCTACCATTTGCAGCATCTTTTAACAAACTACAGTTCCCAGAATTATTGGGGGACAGTAATGTGTTTTCATTGTGCGCTGAATGTGCTTTGAATGCACAGTGTGGACCTGCCTTTAGTTGGATAAAGCCCCAGGAAAAAGCAATGCAATAGATGGCTGAAAAGGAAATAAACTGAGGATCTTTGGCTGAGGAAAGTTTGTGGAGAAAACACTGTAAGGGCAGCCTTGGTGGAGCATAACTGACTAAGCCGATTGAGAAGACCAAATGTGAATGTGTTGGGTGTACATTCCTTGCTCTGACTTCCTATGAGTATCACTACCCTGTTGGCCTGGCTGTAGCTTTCCTGGCCATTTCCCACAAGCCAAAAATGCTACAAAACAACCCTGCTGAGGAAGTTTATGGCTAACCTGGCATCGGACCTGTTTTCGTGTTTTTAAGTGCAGCCAATATCAAGCGATGGATGCTTCTGCACACCCCTTAAGTCTCACAGAATGTGACTGTGATGTGTGTGTGTTTTGCCTGGCCTCAGATGTGAAAACCACAAGCAGAGGCCCCCCACATGGATTGCCATGTTTAGCTTTTAGAAAGAACGGGAAGTAGCAGGGAGAATGGCCTTTAGTTTTCTTAGGGGGGCCTTGTCAACAGCCTTTTGCTATGTTCATCAAAGGACACTAAAACCAGTGGAGAGACTGTGGTTGTTATTCAAGACACGTCACTGGTCTTCCATGAAATGTTGTAAATAGGTTGTTTTTAAAAATTAACATAACCCGCATGGAGTGATCCTGTTCCCTTAGTGACTTTTACATCACAGGCTTTGCAGGGGAATTAAAAAATAAATAAAAATTTAGCATCTAGTTGGAGACCTCTTGATGGGCTTAAGATTCAATTTGAAAAAATTATTTTGGGAAAGAACAATTCCCCCCCCCCTAAAATATATAGTATCCTATTAGAATGGGAAACAAAGGATGAGTTTGTGAAGGCAGTGATGATTCCCTGGGTGTCAGATTTCAGATACAATATAGAAATTTCAGCATGGGGGGGGGGGAGTGGAATAACACATTAATTTTTTTGGCATGTTACACAGTTAGGGAAAATATTCAAAAAATGATGTACAGATGGTATTTGATGCCCAGTAAACTCACTAAAATGTATTAAAAAAGGATCAAATTTATGTTGGAAATGTTCAGATGAAGAGGGCTCTTTAATTCACATGTGGTGGCAGTGCAAATTTGCAAAAAGAAATCTGGCAAATGATATATGACGAATTTTTAAAAGATGCTTACGTGCACTTTCCTCAAAAAACCGGAAGCATTTCTGTTAGCAATAGTAGGTCAGGAAATACAAAAAAAGTTAAAAACTTATTTCTTTACACAACAGCAGCCACAAGAATACTGTACCCAAAAATGTGGAAAGAGAAGACTATCCCAACAAAGGATCAATGGTTGTGATAAACTAATAGAATATGTCGAACCAGCAAGTATGGCGGCCAAAATAAGAAATATAGATGGAAAGGTAATAACAAGCGAGTGGGAACAATTTGAAGGGTATTTAAAATAAAGTGGTATTAATATAAATATACAAGCAGGGATAAATTACGATCAGCAGCAGACAAAATACAGGGTTATGAATAGAAAGAGAAAGGAATAGATAAGCAATGGAGATGTAGCAAAGAATCTGTAATAGGATATCAGTGAAAGATAGCTTGGGAAGTCTGTATTAGATTTGATAGGATGGGGAAATGTATGTAAAATGTATACTGAAAAATGCATATATAATTTTTAAAAAATCATTCATTTTAGCTATCATGTATTAAAAACAGATATTTAGATCCATGTAGGAAATATATTCATGTTCCATAATCACAATCCATGACATCGTTGGAATTTAAGAAGTACTATAGGTTTATCTTGACTAAGGTTAAAATTCTAATGGGGCAAACCAATATATATCTACCTAGGAGTAAGCCCCACTGATTGCAATCAAACTCCCAGAAATATATACCGTATTTATAAAGTTGCAGCCAACAGTTGTAACCCTATACCCATGTATAGGATTTACTGTAAAGGAGCCAGTGTTAAGACAGCGATCCAAAACTCACTTGGTAGAGTTTACTTAGCAGTAAATTATGCTGTGCTTAATGGGATTTACTCCCACGTAAGTGTGGCTAGGACTGCAGTAGAAGTCCCATTGAACCTAGGGGAACTTAAACATGTTTAGGATTGCTCTTAAAGACTATCTATCTATATCTATCTATCATCTATCATCTATATCTATCATCATCATCTAAAAATCTGTTTAGCTTTGTAGAGCTACAGATTCCATCACTCTTGATTTCTGAGCTCCAACAATCATGCTAAATTGGTTAACAATGTTGCTTACCTACCATACTGTTGGTTAGCTTAAACTAGAAAGAAACCCAAACAGATTTGGGAGGTCAGGAACAGAAGCTCAATTGTTTTCCAGGAGGAAAAATAAACCCACCCACATTTTTTATTTTATTTTTAGATCATCTATTTTTAACTTTCTAAAATTAGTGTAAAGATAACAGAGTAGTTAACCATGGTCCTAGACTACTTCATTACCTTAGTTATTAGCTTGACAGACTAAGTGACTCCCCATTAAACATCAATGACAGAAGAGTTGGAGAGTTTAAAAGGTCAATAACTACTTTGATAGGCTCCCCTTATGCAGCTTCCCACCAGAGACTTCTGGAGCTTAAACACTGACAAGCTAATTGCTCTTTTTTTCCCCTAATTAAGCAAACCCTTCTCTATTAGCCTGTTTGTCATGATTGCTCATTTTCAAGACCTTTCAAGATCTAACCTAATATAAATTCATTAGTGAATCGCAGAAATGAAACCAACCCCAACTAGTTGCCATTATTAACTGAACAGGCTGCAGGAATTCAATGCATTTTTTAAAAAAACCACACAAATGCGGGAGCAAAAATCCTAATAGGTCAAAGAAGAATTTGTGAAGGGGAGAAATGTCAATGTCACAAAGCTATGGACCTCCCACAAAAGGGAGACCTGTGGCCCACCAGGTGGCCGTCATCATGATGATTGCCTACACTGGCCAGTACTGATGGGAATTGGAGTCCAGTAACATTTAAAGGGCCACAGACTCCCCATCTGTGTCCTAGAAGATTACTGAACTAGGTATATTGTGAATGTGCAACAACAACAACAACAACACACACACACACACACACACACACACACACACAAAGACATATTACACCTTTGCTGTGTTGTTATTTTCTAGTAAGTCTTCTGCTGGCCTATAAATGTGCAAATTGCAAATTGTATTTGATTGACTACAACTTAGTGGCTGATCTGTGATCATAATAATAAAGATTGATGGAATGATCTATCTCCTGTTCAACAACTTTTGAGGAGGTAACCTGCAGTAACTGAGAAGAGCAAAAGTTACTTAGCAACCAAAGCTAGACAGAAAGGAGCCATAGAGCCCTTTCACCTTTGGCTGACACATCTGATGCATTGATTGTTCACAAATAGCAAAATATTCAGTTTTCAGTGTTGAGCAAAATCAATAGCTTGATGATACACAGTGGCTGCTTTTTGAGAAATCTGTCGGTCACAAACCCCCCCCCCCCCGCAAGCTCAACTAGGGCTACGCTTCTGAGGTGTGGTGGATGGCTGCAAGGGAAAGGGCCTGCTTGGTGTTGGCTTCCTGACTATGGAATATAGTCTTCAAACAAGCTCATCCAGCACCTAACTTGATGTCATTTTGGAACCAAGTAGACCCCTTTTCATTTTCCTAGTCAGAGGATCTCAGATACCCATTGGCTATATCAAATGGAGAAATATGCAGGAGGTGGGGTTGCAAAGGAAAAGCATGGGAGGGGGGAATGTTTGATTCCACCCTCCACCTGCTGCTTCTCTCTTACAAATCATCTCCCCACAATGATTGCTAGGAAGTGAAGCATGAGTTCCCGGATCTGCGTTTGCTGCCAGGTGCAAAAACTGGCCCTTAAAAAACAAGACACTTTGCAATCTCATTTCAAAATGTTTACCTCTGAAACATGTTTCTATATAGCCTCAATTTTATGGGAAGGTGCATGGGTGCATTTACACAAGGCCACAATTCCAGAAGGAGGGATAGGAAAGGCAGAAAGAATTGCACAAGAGACACAAAAAAGATAAATGAAAAATGCCAAGCGAGCTGGTCAAAATGAACCCAATGCATGCCTGCCCTGCAATGCTTTACAATTTTGTGCATGTCTACTCAGAAGTAACTGTTGGAGTTAATAGTCTACATGCAACTTGGCAAGTGAGCAATTAGTGTTTTGACTACAGGCTAGGGAGACAGAGTACAGGAGAAATTTGCCAGGAGATAAGAGGACCTAGTAATAGCTAGGTAATTGGCTGAGGTCTCTCATATAGGCAGCATGACCTATGACATTGTTCGGCTAGTTAGGAGTAATCCAGAGTGCTTGGAGAGTGATGAAGTTCGTGTCTGTATATAGTAACTTGTATATCGCTTGTGAGTTCACTGCCATATATAATAAACTACAAAATCAAGTTACTAGTCGTCAGCTTTGTTCCTGATGGTCGTCCTGACTGAGCAGTCTCAATCGTTGCCTAGGAAAAGCTGCACTATTCTGCGAAGTTGTGCATCATTGAAGAAGTTCAGAGGTGAAGAGACTGGTCCTAGTAGCATGCGAAAGGACTTCAGAAAGTGTTCACAGGCTTTGGAGTTTTAACAGTAGCCACCACTGATTTCAATGGGACTTACCCCCAAGCCTCAATCTTCTTCCATCTGTCCCATGACCAAAAAGAATTGTGCTCTCACTAAGATGGCCAGATCTTAAAGAGAGTGGCTTCTGCACAGTTGGCAGTTATGGTTTATCTGCTGAAATTCCCTCCTCTACATACCTATTAAAGGGGCAGGAGCCCGCTTCTCTGAGCACTTTAGCTCTCACTTCAGAAAGCCTGTATCTGTTCCACAGTAATTACTCATTTTTACCCAAATTAAAGGCATATTCGCATTTACTAGGAACAAAGTCGTTGTTGGCATCCATCTGTCTCGGGAGACAATGGAGGAGTGTGCCTTTTACTAGGAACCTATTAAAGCAACATATTTTAAAAAGAACTCCAAGCTCATTTATTGAATTTCTCATGATCTCGCTTCTTTTTTATAAAAGCGTCTCATTGTGTCACCTCTGCTAAATAAGATATTGGCCATTTTATGAAGTTCGCTTTCAGCTTCTCAAGGTCTGTTTTGGAATTTTATAACTTCTCAGTTATAAAGCTTCTTTCCTTTTTAATAAAGGTGCCGGGTGTGGTTCATTCACATACAGGGCTTACTCACTTCCTGTCCTTAAAATAATTATGAATGGCATTTCAAAGCTAGGAAAGTGGCAGAGTACTGGAAAAAGAGAACCGAGTCTGTTTATATGGTAGCTTGGCTGCTTTATATGCATATGTCAATCTTATTAAAGTCCTTTACGAAGATGCTTGGCCTCCTTTGTGAAAGATCGGAACCAAGCTTGTCTTCCTCTGTTCTCCATGTCCCATCTGCTGCCTGATGTGTGTGGATTTTCTGTAGTGGTGCATCCCAACAAACTCTATACTCCAGGAGCAATTTAGTCTATCCAAAGGGATGGAAGTGAATTTTTCGTTTAGTTGGGGTTTGTTTTTTAAATATGAAACAGCCCAATTCATGCTTTAGGAAACAATATGTCTGAACCAAATCACAGCTGTCCTTTAGCCTTGGCTCTTCTCTGAATTTTGCAATGCAGTTTCCCCAAGCAAATACTGTGTACGAAAGCGTGCGTACTAGGGGAAATTGAGCATGAAATGCATATATTGATGAAAAGAACATACAAAATGAAAAAAAGGGGGGGGGAATTGCTCAAAAGAATGTGTATGTCTGGCCAAACTGCACACAAATGTTAGGCGAAATTTGCACTAAAATGTTGGCGAATTTCAGTGATAAAATAAAAAAAATGCAGTCTGATAAGCTGTCATGGACTGATTGGATGCAGAGGAATTGTGGGAGGAATCAGTTGGCGAACCCTAAAGGGAAGAAGGCTCAGAGGCCCAGTAGTGGAGGTGGTGGTGGGACAACAACAGTGAGTGGTCAGAGGGAAGAAGGAGAAGACTGGGGGGAGGAGGTGTCAGACGCTGAAGAGGTAGCAGAGCTTAGGCAGCTAGGACAGTCAGTGGTGGAGAGAAGTCCATAATCAGAGACTGAAGCTGAAGCAGGAGAGGTGGGAGATCAAGAGGCAGAGATGAGTCAGGCTGGTGAAGAGGCGCAGGTGTCTCCCCCTCCTGCTGTGGCAAGTTCCCCTCCCCCCGATCTTCCAGAACCAGAAGAGGCATGAAAAGTACAGAGGAGAAGTTAGCTGCATGCAGGCTTGGTCTCCTATTGCTCCTCCCCTGAGGAGAGGGGGACTTTCCATCTTGGAAGCTGATTTTCATGGAAGAAGACCACTGGGAATCAGCTGCTCTGCTCACTAGACCCAACACTCCATCAAGTCTGTGGAAAACATATTTTTTGCTAATAAAGAGTAAACTCCATCTTTGAACTGTGTGATTGCTGCTATTGAACAGAGTAGAAGTTCTCAAGCTTCCCACTCTTGCACAGAGCATTAAAATTGCTAGGGGGTCTCAGCAGACCATTTAAACTTTCATTTCTTCTACAAAAAAAGCACAGTCATAACTCAAATATTTATTTTTAAAAAACAATTCAGTGCCAGCATCATTTTTTAAAAGCAGCACATCATTGTGAAAATCATGGGTTCCAGTCCAAAGCCTCAATGTCTTGCTTGGTAATCCAACCCTGGTCAAATCTGCTCTGATTTCAATCATTAGAAGAAATAAATCAGGTCCAAATATTTCTGTTTTGCAAGCTTTCCATGGGGCCTCCTGAATGGAGCTCACAGATGAGTGGTCCATTTGAGGACATCTGGTGTAGAGAAGTGAACGGGCTTGTGTGGATTCACTCTCCACAAACCATCATCCAAAGGAAATTAGGCAGCCTCCTACGATTGCAAAGCACCCGTTCATAACTAATTGCTACATGAAATTTATATATAGGGAGGATTCATTCCCAGTCATAAGCAGATCATCGAGGTGCTACTCCTGCTCAAGTGTGAGGAACAAGGGCGTGTGTGGTCTGACTAGGACCAGGTTTCCAGTGAGCATAGACCAGCAAGGATCCTCTCAGAGGGTGTAGGCAGGTGCTGTGTCATGGTCCAGGTTAGGAGGTCAGGAACTGGAAGGACATGTCAAAGCACACAGTGAGGCAGCGAGATGGAACACAGAGAAGGGTAGAGGCTGGAAGAGGATGTGAAGATCAGGATAACACACCCTGAAGGCAGGGTGAAAGATCAGGGTAGGAATCAAGGTGAACCTGGGATGTGTGTAGGAATCATGTGGCCCTCTAGATGTTGCTGTACTTCAGCTCCCTTCATCCGTGACCACTGGACATTCCGGTTTGGACTAGAGTCCTACAATATCTGGAGGTATACTTAAGAACATAAAAAGAGTCTGTCAGATCAGTCTGCTTTAACCCACTTTTTATCTTGCCTGTAAGAATGATGATAAAAATCTGAACAGGTAGAACCTTCTCTGACTGGTCTTTTGGAGACCATACTCTGTGTGGATGCTAGCTCATTTGAGACCCACAGGCCTCCAATCCTCCTGACATCATTCTGGCAAAGTTAACTAGAACCATGAGCCACCTGAGGCCGCTGAAAGGACAAGGGGCATGCCGGCCTATGCAAGGCACAGAATCATCAGGCAGATGGTGGTTTAAAAAGGAGAAATAAGACAAAGCGGCAACAGGTTAGCCAATTAAGTTTGAGGCTGCTTTTGATCTCTTGAGCATGGCAGGCAGGAGGAGTTAATGAGCTCACAGAAAAGCATAATGCGGAGGCCCAGAGTTTAATCATGGCTGTCGGCAAGAGCTTTAAATGCAATAGGGTGCCAGGGCTGCCTCTATGCTGGAGAAGGGCCATGGTATAATGCCCACAAATCATGGTTCCCTCACGTGACAGCAATAATCAACCTACAGTTAGAGCCAAATGGGTGCCATTTTAATTCCCCACCATGAGTGATGCTATGTTGTGACCTGCAGTGCATTGTGGGAGATTTAAATGACATCTTGTCATTGCACACTATAAGGGCTCCTCTGGGACAGGCATCAATGGGCTCCAGCAGCTGGATTAAGGATTCCTGGTGCTCATGCCAGCCCTGAAGACTGCAATACAAATTTTAATGCCAGTCATTTTAATGATTGTCCTGTATTGATTTTAAAGGGTCTTGCTGCTGCTGTACGCCAGGCTTCCTCGAACTTGGCCCTCCAGATGTTTTGAGACTACAATTCCCATCATCCCTGACCACTGGTCCTGCTAGCTAGGGATCATGGGAGTTGTAGGCCAAAAACATCTGGAGGGCCGAGGTTGAGGAAGCCTGCTGTACACCATCCTAATGTTTTGTGAGAGGGTGGTATATAAGTACTTTAATAAAGAAATATTAATAAATGCAATCCTATGCCTAATGTAGGAGGGTGTCCGCTTGAACTCAGTGGGACATTTCTTTATAGATATGCATAGAGAAGAAGAGTTTGGATTTGATATCCTGCTTTATCACTACCCGAAGGAGTCTCAAAGCAGCTAACATTCTCCTTACCCTTCCTCCCCCACAACAAACACTCTGTGAGGCAAGTGGGGCTGAGAGACTTCAAAGAAGTGTGACTTGGCCCAAGGTCACCCAGCAGCTGCATGTGGAGGAGCGGAGACGCGAACCCGGTTCCCCAGAGTACGAGTCTACCGCTCTTAACCACTACACCACACTGGCCCTCAGAGCTGATACAAAAGCATAAATACGGGTTTGAAGAAAGGGGGAGCTATGGTTGACTTATTTCCTGCTGAGTTGGGGTAAGACACATTCCATAGGCTGCAAAGTGACAATCCCTTCCAGAAAGTAACAGCAGTATTCCTATTTGCATATGCTCTTTTTCTTGAAAAAGGGGTGCCGGAACTCACCATGAACGTCTCCCTTGCTCTCTGAGAATGGCAAAGGTGCTCATCTGAGAGGTGCCAGAACTGAGTTCTGGTTAGTTCTTGCTGGGGGGGGGGGGGCGGGGGGAGCCCTGGCTAAAAGCAATAAAAATATTTCAAAAAACATCTATAGAGATAAAACCAACAAAATTTAAACGCAAATATACATAATTAAAGTAGACTTGCCTAAGCAAAAATGATTTTAGCTGGCAGCAAAAACAGTATAGCGAAAGTGCCTACTTAATAGCAACAGGCGGGGAGTTCCAAAGCATCAGTACTGCCACTCTAAAAGATCAATTTCTTGCGAGTGTGGAACAAACATTATGTGCCAGCCCTAAAGATCACAGAAGTCAAGCAGGGACTTATGGCACAATCCTTCAGGTAAACTGGTCCCTTGAATTTGGCCTGGTAAAAATCTGGCAGAAAGGACTGGTCTTTGAGCAGAGGTGTAGCAGTAAAGTAAAAAATGGTAAAGGACCCCTGGATGGTTAAGTTCAGTCAAAGATGACTATGGGGTGTAGTACACTGATGGGGTCTTACCTCCATTAGCAATTGTGCTGCAGCGTTCTGCATTAACTGCAGTTTCCAGACAAAGGAAGGCCCCTATGGAGAGCATTGCAGCAATGCAATACTGTATTGAAGTGCAGTTTCACTCTCTCCACCCCTTCCCCAAACTGAGTACCAAGTGGAATTTTGCCTCATATTTCAAGCTGGAACGTAAATGGCCTGGAGTCATTTGTTTCCTATTTAACACGCTCTTGAAACAAGCTTCTTAAGAACCTCTGCAAACATGCAGCTGTACCAATACTGACAATCATTTCATTCTACCACCGGATGAGTAACAACATGAGTTAAAGGATTAGCGCTGTCCATCATAACGGAACTGCGCTGTAAAGCAGAACTGGATGCTTTTAGTTTTTAAAAACATAATCGTATACATACATGCCAACTTCTTTAATGTGAAAAACCTCTAAGCAAATTCCGGTTACCATATATCAAGAGGCAAGCCTGCTTAAGGAGGAAGCAATAGTCACATAACCTCATTTTCAATTTACGCTTAAATGAGGGCATATTCTTATCATCCCTTATCATTAAAGACAAGGGTTCTTGACAAGAGATTCCTTTAGGAGCAGATATGCCGCACACACAGAAAGAGAACAAGGTGAAGAGGAAATGGATGCATTATAACAAGGGGAAGGGAAAAACTTTTTATATATAACAGGGTGGTAAACAAACCTTGCTTTAAATAATTTACTTGCCCAGGGATTGATATTCAAGGTGGATATAAAGTCCACGATAATCTTAAAGCAGCCCATGATAAAACACAGTAGAAGAAATAAATAAATATCTAACAAAACAATTAATGGCGAGAACACCAAGACAAGCTACCCATCTGAATTTCTCTCTTCTACACAAGTGTCAAAGGTTCCAGATCCTGACACTACCCCCCACCCTGTTTTTTACCTGAACACCCTAGATCAGGGGAAGAAAAATAAACCAAGGTGGAAGGGAAGGTTAAAGTTACAGGTAAAGTGACAGGTGAGGACCACCAGATGAGGGAGTTCCAACCCTCAATATAGGTGGACTGTAGAGGCTGAAAATCGATCCCAATAAACACAAGAGCTTCAGCATTTAAGACTGGGAAGAATGTAACACATGTATCAATAGATCTGGCTACAAGAGTTGCATCCCTGCAACCGCTCCCAGGAAGAACATCATGGCAAGGAGAAGACCAGCCCCACCCCATCCATTGGGTGACATTTTGGTGGGCCCCGTGAGAACAAGATGCTGGACTAGAGGGGTTGTTGGCCTGATCCATTTCAAGGACCAATGAAGGAGAAACTCCAGGGAATTTGCTTCTCTCCTCCTTGCAAGAAACAACATGATGTTCCAACTGTCAGTTGATCTAGGACTGAAGGGAAGCAGGAAGCATGTTCTGGCTCCATCCACCAGGCAGAGGACTAAGGATTTCTGAGTGGTGGTCGTATAATTCACAGATTCATAGAATTTTAGAGTAGGAAGGGATGCCAAGGGTCGTCTAGCACTGTACACAGCTATTGCCTGTTACTTGTAAGCCTTTTGGATAATCATTGGAATGTGGTCATACACCTTCTAAATAAACGATGGGCAGCAAACCTCCAGCTGCGGGAGGGGCTGAACCAGCCCACCCACCAATTTATTCTGCTCCCCCAAGACTCCCCCAAGATTTTGGTGGCAGTAGCAGAAATATATATGCAGAATTGGAATGGGGTGGGCAGAGCCCAGGGCTCAGGTGCAGATTGCTCCCTCCCTGCTCATCTGATCAATCCTGTGTTGAGTTGAGAAAAGGGGCTGGCTGCCTGTGTGTGGTGTGTATGCAAGAATGTGGGCTGGTCACACACACCTTGAGACGTATCATCTACCACCAGGGTCAATGTGGCTGCTCAAATCAATTATTCAGATGTCACCTAGGCATGAGGCCCAAATCTTGCTTCTTTTTGCAAGTGCAATTTTATTTTTCCTCTCATGCACTTTGGCTGTGCATGTCAAGTCCTATTGACTTCAATGGGTCTTACGCCCAGGTAAGTGGGTGTAGGATTGCAGCCCAAAATGCTGCTCTGTCCAGCTCTTGTATTTATCCATGGTGATCTTGCTTTAGCCACTTAAATGAAACGTCTCTTCCTTGGTGGCTTCTGGGTGGAGATCAGGCTGCTGTCAGTCTTGAGTCCTTGCCATGTTAACAAACCTTTAGTGATGATTTATGGACATCTCCGTTTACTTCCTCCCTTCACTCTCATTACGACATATTATTCCCAGGTGAGTTATTGCCACAGATGATTTATCCATTTGGATGTTTTTCAAGGTTATTATAAAATCCAGCTCTGTTACACGCGAAGATCCTCATAATACTTCTTCACTAGGTTTTGGGGGTGGTTTTTTTTTTTTGGATTCCCATCACTCTCGTTTGGAGTAAAAATAAACTCTCAAGTACTCACTACCACTCCCCCTGCTATATTTAAGTTGTGTAAATAAAATACTCATTTATTTAGGCTGCAATCTTATACATGTGAGTAAGTACCATTTAACTCAGTAGAACTTATTTCTGAGTTAAAACAAAAAAAATTCCTTCCAGTAGCACCTTGAAGACCAACTAAGTTAGTTCTTGGTATGAGCTTTCGTGTGCATGCACACTTCTTCAGATACACACTTCGTTGGTCTTTAAGGTGCTACTGGAAGGAATTTTTTTTGTTTTGACTATGGCAGACCAACAAGGCTACCTATCTGTAACTTATTTCTGAGTTGACATATATAGCATTGTAATGTTAAATGTATCATTCATATGAGTTTTTCAAGGCTCAGCTGTATAACATTCAGCTAAAGCAGAATATTCTAGGTAGAACGGAGCGGCGGGGGGGGGGGGGGAGAGGGGAGTGCTGTTGATTTGTAAGCAAAATGTGCTGAAACTTGAATCCTGTACCTGGCAGTGGACACAAACAAGTGGGCAGCCAGTACCTGGGAAATTAGCACAGCACAAATTTTCAAGCAGTTTCCTCCAGGCGGCTATTTCCCTGAAGGTTGTATTAGGCCTCAGGGCAAATAATATAAGGAATATAACATTGTCATAGAAGGGCCACCCATTTGTAAGTGAAAACAAACAAGGCTTTCCTGAAGAGGGTGTAGCTGCAGAATTTGCTCATCATTCATATATATATATATATATATATATATATATATATATATATATTCCTGTTGGACTAGATCAGTTAGTGACTGTATCCTTGCCTCCAGCCAAAGCAAAAGCTGTCCCAAGAGTAATATCCTTTCTTTGGAAAGGTTGCCCTTTCCGAGGAGGGATTCGCCCGAGAAGGAGGTGACACCTCATGACTTTCCTCTCTGCTGGGTTGGTACACAACCATTCATCATTCCTTGACACTGGCGGCACCATTCTTCTGAATCAAGGCGCCGTGGGACTGGAACACGCTAGTAACAGGCCATGGGAGGGTGCTGTGGGTGTTCAGCACAGGCGTTCTGCTCTTCAGAATGAAGGAAAGGAGAGCTAGATGAAAAGGCTGGCATGGACTGATCTACACGTTTAGAAGAAGCACATGGCATAGATCTCCTGTGGCTGTTTGAGTTCAAGATGTCACCTAATAACTTAGCTTTGCTGGCTCTTCTTCTGCAACAAGGCATCCTCCTCTGAGAGGCCACCACTACCTCTGCTGCAGTGGCAAGGCTGAGACTTCCACCACCACCACAAGGCCCATTGCAGCCACTGATGCGCTTCCAGAATCCAGTGCCGTGCCTCTGGAAGTGCAGCCTTGGCAGGCCTCAGCAGAGGCCTTGCCACAGAGGAGGCCTCGCCACGGTGGTGGTAGCGGCAGAGGCCTCACTGCAGCAGTGGAGGAGGAAGTGGGACATCTGGGATTGACATCAGAAGCTGGGGCGGCTTCTGCCAATCTGGGATGTCCTGCTCAAGTGGGTTTCAGTCATTTATGTCACAGGAAGAGTGGCACCTCCTGAAAGCCAAGAACTTAAATTAGTCAAAGCTAGCAAGTCGCCGAAAGCACAACGACCCACCACAAAGTAATGCCTGAAGCACATGTGTGTTGTGCTGTAGACACAGTGCATATAGCACAGGGGTAGTCATTGTGGTGCTTTCCAGATGTTGCTTCACCCCAGCACCCATCATGCATGAGCACTGGTCATGCTGACTGGGACTGATGGGAGTTGGAGTGGAGCAACATCTGGAGAGAACCAGGTCAGCTGGGGCTAAATGAGAGGCAGCCTTGGGCTGGGATCCAGAGGGCCACAAACAATGGTCTAAGCATAGAAGGTCCAACTTCCTGCTGTAGCATTTGAAGGGGCCGTTAGCAAAGTGTCCTCTCCTGCTGCATTCATCCCTGAGCCTTGGGCTAGCCACCACTTGAGTTTCCCAGAATATCCTAGAATGATGCTCCATCAGGAACCTTGTGGAAAATGTTCAACAGTGGGCCAGGGTGGTGGACCTTGACATGTTGCTGGGTCCCCTGGTTATGGCAGCTGCCCAAAGATGCCAGGAACTGATGTTGGACCCTGAGGGATATAGCTGGGAGAAGCAACACCACCATCTACATGCCTGCATGTATGCTCCTTCTACTCATTCCTGGGGCTGGAAAAATGATTCGAATGTTCATTGTGCGAGGAAATAACACAAAGCTGTGGAACACCGATGCCTACTGGCCTCTTGCAATCAAGGCATTTTGTCTGGGGTGGTATCACAAGCAACATAGAGCTATTAACTCCTTTCTCTCCATAAAATGTGACGTGTAATTACATGGGAGGGCAGATCCCCCACAACACAATCATGTTTCTGCTTCTCTTCCTCTGTACCACTGCACAGCTGGCTAAATCTCTACCCTTGCGCATTCAGCTAAGACAACAGGCTGCCGTTCCCTGCGCTATGTTCCACAAGGTTTTACTTTTCAGTCATGCATGCAATAAACATACATAAACATGGTGCTAATGCATTTTTCCCCCAATAGAGCATTTACTTACTTGCTTCATCTGTCTTTGATCCTCCTCTGCTGGGAGCCAATGAATAAATAATACTGCTGATTATGAGCAGGAAACAATCTGATGGGGTTAGATTCCTCTGAGAGGCCTTTATGGCATTTCTGTTAACTTGGAAGATGGAGCCCTGTTGTGCTTGGTTACAAAGGAAGGAGCATCCCTCTTTCTGTGACGGGAGCCTGCTGGCTTCCCCCAAGGCAATCCAAGATAGAGACTGAAAGGCGAGTCCTCATAGTTTGGGGTGGTCGTGCAATCCTTAAGTCAATCTTAACTCAAAAAGGCTGCTGACTGCTAAAGGTTCGTCGCCGTCCTCTTGAATTTCATTGCAGTTTACAAAATAAAGCAACGAAAACATCAGCCAATAAAACGGACCAGCCAAATCTATAAAACAGTATCGCTGCTGCAAAGCTCGCACAACAAGAAATTATAACCGAATACAAAGAGAAAAGTGGGAAGAAGGAGAAATAGGGGTGTGGGGAGAGAAAAGGTACTCTACTGTCTCCAAATATATATACTAGGGAGAAGACAAAATTTACCTTTTTTGGGAGAGGGTTCATGTTCGTTGGAGCAGCCACCAAGAAGATCCTGCTCCTTGCAGAGCAGAAGTGGGGAGCCTCTTACAGCCTGAGGGCCACATTCCCTTCCAGGGGCCACATGTCAGTAGCACACAGGGCCAGAGGCAAAAGTGGGTGAAGTGATGAATGTATTATTAGCACATTGCTAAACTATGGAACTCACACCTGCAGGAGGCACTGTTGGTCATTAGCTTGGATGGATTTAATAGATGGCTAGACAGATTCATGGAGGACAAGGCTATCATTGACTACTAGCCATGAAAGTTATGTGCTGCCTCCACTGTCAGAGGCATCATATCCCTGAATTCCAGTTTCTGGGACTCAGAGGTGGGCAGAGTGATGTTGTGCTCAGGTCTTACTTGCAGGCTTCCCACAGGCTTCTGGCTGGCCACTGTGAGAACAGGATGCTGGACCAGGTGGGCCATTGGCCTCATCCATCAGGCTCATCTTGTGTTCTAGAAAAGGGACAGTGAGTGGGGTTGGGTTGGGGTGCCCAAGGAACAGGGGCATGGCCTGGGGAGAAAGCAGGACTATGGGGGGATGTGCCAATGGTAGGTGGCGCCAGAGGCAAAAAAAAATGGGCCGATGTGTTAATGGATGTGAGGTCTGCAGAGTTGGTGCCATTCCAGCCATGCAAAAGTCAGAGGTTTATACATAGTCTCTCACACATAAACACACACAGGCACTGTCCCAGAAAAGAAGTCGCCCCATCATAGTTCAGCCACGCAAAAATTTACTGATGAGACAGAGGAACAGGTTCCGTGAGTGGATGCAGCCTGGGAATGAGGGTGTGTTCTGGGATGGAGGCATGGCTTGGAGAAACTCCCAAGACAAATGAGGTCCTCACCTCTGCTGAAGAGGATTCCTCATAGCTCTCAGAGTGTGCAGAGAACAAAAACACATGGAAGAGAGGAGGAGAACCAACCGTATTCTGTTTTCTACCAAGGGGGAAACAAACACAGTCACAACAATGCACCTAGATTTGAAAAGCAAGAAGATGGTTGCAGGCAAAGTTGTGGGGAAGAAGCAAAGACTTCTGGATCACGAATCTGCTTCCCTGTTGCATAGGGCCACATTCATTTGATCGCATTAAAACACAGACACACACACCTAAAATTGCATTCCCACCAAAATCAATGTTACCTAAACCAAAACAGATGTCGTACCTCCATTCCCATCCCACCCTCCTCCAAAACTGGAAGTAGATTTTGCACATGTTATTCTTTTAGATGTGCTACTGGGTGATTTGCATCACACTAGCCTTGGGAAAACCTGTCTCGCTCTCGATAGAAGATGGACAGCTCGCTTGGAAAATGCCCATGATCAGCAACGATTTGGAGCTAATTTCACGGATGTTTTCCAGTCCCACCCACCCCCATTCCCTCCCCTGATCTCCTGTTCTGATCCTCTGAACAATAGAGCTTCTGAAATTTCCCCTTTTAACATCTTTCACATTGAATCAAGGGTACACTAAGCACACTCCCTGCAGCTGTTGCTGGTCAAATTGCTCCTCTGGAGGGACGAGAGATGAGGTTGCCTCCTTTGAGAAGGTCCAGGCAGAAGGTTTTAGTCCACAGTCCAGCCCACACTCAGTCCTGAAATATGAGAGGCTGGATTCCTTCCCTCCCTCCCTCCCCCCCCCACCTACTACCTAACACACATACACAGAGGCAGAGCCTTTAAATGAACCCAGATGGCTGGCACAGAGAGAGGAGCCATCTTGCAAAAGTGCCTGGGGGAGCTCTGCTTGCTGTCATCTCGTTCTGCAGGCCAGGAGTCTTGGAGATGTCTGTGTTGTTTCTTAATCTGAGATCACTCCTGTTTGAGTTTTCCCCAATTTCCTTTTGGAAATGTCACATGGGCCCGGCCATCAGAAAGATGTCCCTAAGATTGAACTGACTGGAATCAAACATTCCCCTAAGTCCTAGGTTGAATATTATTACCCTTAATAAAGAACATACACACCCCACATCTATCCAGATCGGATCTCAACTGATCTATTGTATTCTCCACCTATTGTGCATGTAAGGGTCAAATGGTTGAGCTATTTGAGCCACAGGTGAACTAAATTAATTGATGAGGGGCATTAGAAAATATTGATAATGTGAAATAAATTAATTGGCAGTGATCAATAGAAAATGCTGAAAAAGAACACAAATTTAATGTGTGTTGATAGCTACTTTAAATTATAATGAAGAATCTTCTAGTACCCAGCCAGATGGGCAGAGAATAAATATAATAATAATAATAATAATAATAATAATAATAATAATAATAATAATACTTAAAGACTAACAGATTTATGAGGGCATGGGTTTTCAGGGACTGCAGCCCACTTCAGTGGATTAATCAGACGTATTCATCTGCCGTCCATGAAAGCTTATGCTATGAGAAATTTGTTAGTCTTTAAAGTGCCGCAAGATGCTTTGTTTGCTGCAATAGGCTAACACGGCCATTCCTCTGGAAATTATATTAGGGGATTTCATTTTTAAACTTCAAATGATGCAAGCATATGCCCCCCATCTCCTTTTTATTATTCCATACAAATATGTAAACAATTACCTGGCTTTGAAGGATGTGATTACAAAGAGATTCATCTCTAAAAGATGATTATTCACTTGTAAAATTCGTTATTTTAATAGAAGGCAGACTGAGGAATACATATATTTCAAGATGCCTTTTCTTCTGCAAATGAGTGATGGCCAGAGAAGAAAGTATGTAAGAGTTTGGGCGCTCATTATATACTTCGGCAAGGTGGTTTTGTTCTCGTTTACAAATTCATTCTCTGTTCTGTACCAGGCAGGACCAAGGATGAGGTAGTGCTGGTGAGATCAGACACACTTTGCTGGGATCTTTAAGAGTATTAGTATAGTATTACTATTAATCCTGTCCTAGGCTACACATGTCCAACCACTGATCCACACAATTGGGGGAAGAAGAGGTAGGACTGATATGTTTTCAACAAGCAAGGATGGGAAACTTTCCCTCAGCCCAAGAACTACATTTTCTATTACAGTGATACCTCGGGTTACAGACGCTTCAGGTTACAGACTCCGCTAACCCATAAATAGTACCTTGGGTTAAGAACTTTGCTTCAGGATGAGAACAGAAATCGTGCGGCGGCGGTGCGGCAGCAGCGGGAGGCCCCATTAGCTAAAGTGGTACCTCAGGTTAAGAACAGTTTCAGGTTAAGAACGGACCTCCAGAACAAATTAAGTTCTTAACCCGAGGTACCACTGTCTGGGTAACCTTCCTGGGGGGACAGGACATGTCTCAGTGGTGGTGTCATGGACTGGTCGGATGTAGAAGAATGGTGGGAGGAACCAGCCAGGGGGAGTGATGGTGGGATGAGAATGAGTGGACAGAGGGAGAAGAGGGAGAAGCTTGGGAGGAGGAAGTGGTGGAAGCTGAAGAGGTAACAGGGCTTAGTGAGCAGAGAAAGTCTGTGACAGAGAGAAGTTCAAAATCAGAGGCAGAAGCTGAAGTAGGAGAAGAGGGAGGAACAGAGACAGAGGGAAGTCCAGCTGGTGAAGAGGCAAGGGTGTCTCCGCCTCCTGCTATGACAAGATCCTCTTTCCCCTGGTCTGTCAGAACCAGAAGAGGCATGAAGAGGGTGGAGGAGCTTCACATAGTCTCAGATTGCTTGGGGGTAACCCTGGAGAAGAGGGGACTTGGGCAGCTGTGGGGAGACAAGGACCTTCAGTCTCAGCAAGAGACTAGGAGCAAGACCTGCTGGACAGGAGTTGCTGGGCCAGACACTACTGTGCAGATCCTGTTTTTGCTAACAAAGAATTAAATCCAACGTGCTCAGTGTGATTTACTGCTGTCTTGCTCCTGTCAAGTGGGTGTGGCCAGATGCAAAAGTGGGCAGGGAGACAGGTGTGACTGTTACCTTTGTACAGTAGGCTGCATTCCAGCCATGCAAGAGTAAGAAGCTTCTACAAATCTCTCTCTCCCACACATGCACACACACACACATACACACTTCACCCAGGCAAGCATAAAGGGATTATTATTATTATCATGAGGCAAAAGAACTTGAGGAGCCCATGAAGAGGGACTGGTGAGAAGGGAAGAGAAGTGTAGTCTGGAGAAAATCCCATTTGGACCCTGGGCCTGAGGTTTCCCACCCCTCTTTTACATACATATTTGGAATTTCGTATATATGCAATCAATTTAACTTTTTAATATATACATAACTGTTCTATATATGCTTTTATCATGTTGTGAATCGATTCAGGTTGTCTTGTGGGAAGCAATTCGCAAATGGGGGAAAGATACATCTGCAGCAGGGAAGTCTCAGCTTATTGTTTTTTTTAAAAGGGGGGGGGTGTTCATCCCTTGCAGTAATTCTACTTTTAGAAAACGGATGTAAAAGAAGAAGAAAGACCTCAGCCCAGTCCCCAGATGACTTAAGTAGTTAAGCCATAAAAACTTTTCACATACTTCCCCCATTTATCTGTTCAAGTGGCGTACGAGGGGTGGAGGCGGCGGCGGCTGGGGGGGGGTTAGCTTGTGGGTTCGGACTGGTGCCACAGGGATCAGAGGAAGGCGCATGGCCCAGAGCTCTTCACTGAGGATGCCTTTGTTCTTCCAGCTCCCTGGAGTGCATGTTCCATGTGAGGCAATGACAGTTTTTGTTATCGGACAGACATATCGGTTTCAGTGACAATCACTGCCTTTTTTTAAAAAAAAACACACCAAAAACATTATTTCTCATGATCGTCTCCATCTCAGAAAACTCAGTTTCTGAAAGCAAGTGGGGCGAGGGGGGGGGAGTGAGAAAGAGGAGGGGGTGTATGCGGGGCGGAGTGGGGGCACATTACAGTGGGGGGGGGGACTTACATTCTAGTGATGGAGGAGTTGAATGGTGGCAGCCTGTCCATCAACTCAGAGAGGGTTTAAAATCAATGAATATATTTTGCCAACCTGGTGCCCTCCAGATACGTCAGACTACAACTCCCATACCAGCCCCAGATGAGTTGATGGAAGTTGTAGTCCAAGCATCAGACTTTGAGGGCTGACCTGGAGCCTCCAGGTTTGCCTGCCCCCCTCCAGGCGGCAGGTGGAGATCTTGAATCCCCAGACAGGCAACAGTACCTTAATTTTACTTTTATTATAGTAAAAACAACAACAGCCCAGCAGCCCAGCAGGAGCTGGCTGAAAACTGTTGCATAGACTCACTGGGGGTCATAGGAACACCCCCTTTAGTTATGGTTCCTATCTTAATTTCCAACCAATGAAATATTGCTCATTTGTTACACTTTGCGGTTTTTATTTGAACGGCATGGTCTCAGCGACTGTGGTTAATGCTTTATGTGCCATGTTTAATGACATCACCATGGCGTGCCCCATGACATCACCGGGGGCAGCTCCTAGGTCTCAGGTTTGGTCACTGAAATCTCAGGCTCTGGGATGCTCCCATCCTGGCAACCCTAATCTGGAGGGCACCACGTTGGCAAAGCCTGGCTTAAAGAAACACTTCATTCTCTGGGATGCAAGGAAGGAAATCCCTTTAGGCAACAGTGGCTTGAGGAATATCTCACTGCGGCCGTTTGTTGTTGTTGGGGTCCCCCCAGCCCCCCCCCCAAAGGCCATATGTCATGAGAGGAAAGAGCAAACTAATAAGTTTCTTCCTTCCTTCCTAACTCAATGAAACATGTGACTTGAGTGGAGCCAATAGGTTATGAGAATCTGATACAGCAGTTTCAAAGATACGCTCCTTAGCTAAGGCCACTGGGGTAAACCATGTCATTTCTCATTTCTACAGTTTGGTTGATTTAACGCAGGTCCAGGTCTTGAAATTCACACCAGCTCTTTTGTACACTGGAGTCGCACAGATAACAGGCCGGGTGCCTACTTCCTCTCAGCCCTCTCCCCCCCACAACCGACCTGCTTTTCCTCAGCTTTAAAATCATTTGCCAGGTAAAAATAAACTTTTTTGAACCTCAATGTGAAAAATGCACCTAAGCAATTCAATCCTTGTAATTTGGAATCTGGGAGAGAAAGTGCAGTGGAGTCCTAATTAAATTATATCATAAGCAGCTTAACGTGTGGGGTTTGGGTTTTGTTTTTTGTCTTGGTTTCTGTTGCCTTGATTTTCTCATGCACATTTTTTTCAATAGCTGGAAGTGAGTTATTAGGTATGCAAATTAATTAGCCCTAAGCAGAGATGACAAACAGAGGCTGCTGGGGCTTTGCGACGCATGATGTCATTCAAGGCGCTCTCTCTCTCTCTCTCTCTCTCTCTCTCTCTCTCTCTCACACACACACACACACACACACACACACTTTCAAAAATATGGCCCAAACCAGGGGTGCTTTGGCTTCACATCTCATTTTTTTTAATCCCATCAAGAGCACCAGTCAATATTTCTCATTTTGGCCTGTCACTGGGAAAGAGAGGGGAGGAGGGAACAAAGTGCTTTTTTTTTTTTAAGGTCCTGCAAACCCTCATCTGTCAGATTGTCGCTGGCGAAATCAAAACAGGTGTTATGGGATCTGGGTGTGCTCTGAATAACTCAGTCTCAGTGTGGCTTTAAATCGTTAGAACATTATCTGCTATTCGTGAAAATGGCTGTGCCCACGTAAACTGCTGGCATTTTACTGAATAAGCCCATTTGAAAACACCCAATGTTAATCAACATCCACTGGGAAGTTTAGAAAGAACAGAGGGGAAGCAAGTTTGAAAAGACGGGGTGGGGTGGGGGGGGAGGGAGGGAGTTTACATCTGAAACATTAGCAGTAGCATAAATGCCATTATCAGAAGAAATATCCTTCTAGAGAAAGCCAGAGGCAAAGCAGCTGACAGTTCTGTGGGTTTGAAGGTGGAACTGCCACAGCACAAATAAAGAGAATGGTGGTCTGGTCTGGTTTTAATAGCAATGGGCCACAAAGATGAGGAGATCTGGATCCTTCCCCTGCTCAATACCCCCCTTCCTCACAGCCTTCCTCCCCAATTGTTCTTCGCTTTTCAAGGTCACCTCCAGAATGGAACACAGAAAGCTGCCTCACACTTGAGGCCACATTCACACCACACATTTAAAGTACTATGATACTACTTTAAACTGTCATGGCTCCCCCCACAGAATTCTGGAAGCTGCAGTTTGCAAAGGGGGCTGAGAGTTGTTAGGCGTTCCCTATTCTCCTTCCGGAACTACAATTCTCAGAGCTCCCTGTGCAGAGGAATTGCTTGTTAATCCACTCTGAAAATCCTAAATTGGTGCATGTATGAGTTGCACATGGTTGCAGAGGGGATGGTTGTATGCAATCAGGTCAGAGGGAAGAAAAATGCAGACATGTTGGATTGTAACCTGTACATTAAAGCTAGAAATGTACGTAAAACCATTATAGCTAACAAAGCAGTGCTGTTGGTTACACAAGCATCCCGGCATTGGTAAACTAATGAACCTCCATATTAAGTTGTTGGGGTTTTTTTAGTTATCTCAATTCAGAGCAGGCCACAGCTGATGGAACAGGAAACCACGGTTTAACAAACCCTGGTACTTTTCTATTATACTCTGTGAAAGAAGGAAGTTAGGAAGGAGGAGGTAATATGGGAGCACAATGTTTATTGAACTTGGTCCAGGAAGCTACAGTTTACTGACTGCAGGTTGTTGTGTTTGACTGTGCCAGTAAGTGTGTAAATATCATGTGATACAATCTACTCATGGTTTAACACAGAAGTGCCTTCTATATAGGAATATTGTAGCATGCTCAAGCTGCCCTTAGATTTATGACTCAGCTTTGAGAACAGTCCCAATTAAGCATACCAAAAAAAGAGAGGAAAAAATCAGTCTGTTAAATCATTGTAGCCCATGTACAAATGAATCACTCTGTTCTTTGCCTCAGGGGTTTCACCATTACAAGAAATGAATGAAGTAAGCAGAAAAATAACAGAGGCTCTCGCAAGCTGAAAAGGAAAACATGTTTCTCTTTTTCTAATAAGAAATACTGAATGAATTGTTTGAAAATATCAGAGGATGCACTAAGTGGAAGTTGACCAATTCAGTTAAAAAGCGGTCTGCTTCCCATCTCTTATCTCTCCCCGCCCACTTTGTTAGTGATGTTGAGACATCACTTTAGGGAGCTGAATTCAAGGGTAAACAAGTGGGCCTGCAACAAAATGTTACAGTACACCCTCTTTCCAACAGGAGTATCCTTGACAGGGTCCCAAGCAGGGCATGCCACACACCTTCCTCACCAACTCCATTTTTCCTTTCAATTGACCATTAACATTCCAGACCTACTGAGCATGCTCAGTCCTCCTTGGGGTGGTTTTGGATGGTTTTCCCCCTTAGGATTTGTTATATTTCCCCTTAAGATTTCTCTGTTTCTCAGAGGTGTGGAGCACCTTTGACCCTCCAGGTGTTGCTGGACTACCGTAGGGCTGCCATATTTCTAGATGTAAAATTCAAGACACAAAGTTGACTACAACCCTAGACTACAGTTCCCTTCAGCCCTGGCCATTTGCCATGCTTGCTGAGGCTGATGGGAATTTTAGTTTAACAACCTCTGGAGAGCCACAGGTTCCTCAACACTGATCTACAGGGCTGTGAGCACTCACCACTTGAATTCACTGTTAAAGGGAGTGATAGTAAGTTAGATTCTGAGCTAGTGTCAATCAGTTTTGTAGGTAAACTACTTCAGCTGACAGTAAGGCAGCATTTGATCCTGTCATGCAACGTAAGTGACTGGTATTTTAGGTAGAGATTGCATGAAATACTCAGGTCCCTGTAACTGCCTTTCCTGGGGATGAGGGAGAATGCATTTTGAGCTTCCGATTGGTCAGTTCTCTTAGAACCAAAGTCACATTATTCAAATGCAAATATTTGCTCTGGTAAATGCCATTCTTCTGCCTTTTGACTTTGAGTTAAACATTTTACTGTGTTTGTATAATTGCTTATAGCTATCAGCCTATTAACTATAAACAGAAAATAACTCTGGTAGTCATAATGTTGCATCAACATTTTAAAATGCTTTAAATCAATGACAATTTTCACTTCAGCATTAAAAGTCTGATCATGTGTGTGCAGCGTTGTGCGTGTGGAATACCTGTAGTTTCATAACAGCTATTATGTATGCCTTTGACAGCACAGGCATGCTTCTTACAAGACTGATATGGGCTTCATTTTGGATGCTGAGAACATAAGTCCTGAGAGCATGTCGAGAATATAAGAAGAGCCTACAGGATTAGGCTGTTGGCCCATCTAGTCCAACATCCTGTTCCCACAGCAACCAGCCAGATCCAAGCAGGTTCCTGGTTAGCTTTCCCCATTTCCCCATGAGCTTGATCTACAATGTCTCCAAGAATATTGAGGCTGCAATCCTCTGTGCCCATACATGGGAGTAAGTCCCACTGAAGCCCATGGGGCTCATTTCTGAATAGATATGTACAGAGTTGCACAGAACTGCCTCTTTGACATTGCAATTCTTTGTATGTCTATTCAGAAGCAAGCCCCACTGAACTCAATTGGACTTCTTCTAATGTATAGGATTGCAGATTAAACTTCTCAAAGCACATTTATCCTTGCAAATATGCTGGGTCAGAAGCCACCGAATCACTCCTGAAGGCAGGGAGACCACGGTGTCACAGTAATGGAGCTATTAAATGTCAATACACAGGTGGATGAGTGTCTATTAGTATTTAAATGATATGCAGTAACTCACTTGTCCAATGTAAATGAAATGCAGCTACGGTCTGAGACGACTGAAAATGTCACCTTTGTGTTTGAAAGGCTGACATCTTATGGAGCTGTTGCTGTCTCTTTCCATAATTAGCCTGGATCCAAGCATAGGTTTAAAACTCTTACATGGCACAGCAGCCTTGGAACTGGCATTGCCTTGTATGAAATTTCATGGCCCGCAGGGAACTGTGTCAACTGATTGTCTCTCCCAAGAAGTCATACATTTTTAAAGGGCTTCATATGGAACAGTGCTGAGGAACCCGTGGCCATCCAGGTATTTTAGGAGTCCAGCCTGCAATGTCCCTGTCTTTTGGCAATGCCACAGGTTCCTCATTTCTGATACAGGAAATCATCCTGGAATTTGACTGTTACTTCTCTACTCCTCTTCTAAAAGGAGATTTGCTCAATACCTCTCAAACATAAACTTGGAAGTTAAGTTCTGGAAGTCTGCTGAATACAGAAGATTATGGCGTGAACTGAGATGTTTGCCTCCAGATCCTGTAATGGTTCCTGCCTGCCAACAAGGCAAGATACAAACACTTACTATAATTTGGCACTGCGGTGCCCACAAAGGCTTTCGCTGGTACCCATGGGCAGGTGCCCCAGAACCTGAACTTCCAATTTTTTAAAAAGTAAGTCTGAAGTCCTCCTACCTAGAAAGAAAGTTATGGGACAAAATGTGTAGGTACCTTCTAACCAACTTCTGTGAAATGAGAATGAGTGTGATGTGGTCACCATGTATATTTTTTTTCCTGGTACTTAGGAATGATTTCTGTTTCTATACACAGCAAAAACATATATTTGTGTAAAATCAATATTGTGTGAGCTCCACAATCAGGACCAGCCAGACACAGCTGACTTCCTATGGTAGGCATAAGGTTGTTGGGAGTGACTGTCCCTCTAATTTTGTGTTATGCCACGCTCCTCATGGAGCTGGTCCCAGACTGGAGTTCAGTTTTCCATTCATACCATGCAGGTACAGACACTTGCAAAGTGATGTCTACAAAAGTACTTTTAGAAAACCCCAAACTGCAGCACTGCAAAGGCTGAAATATACACACAACCGATGAAAGCTGAACAGGAGCAATTTTTGGAGGTGATTTTCAGGTGAAGAGAAGTGACTGTTTATTTAGACTCTGAGAGGGGATTCAACTATATTCTCAACCAGCCCTCCTTTATACTTGGTCACATGACACCGCAAATCTTTTCACCAACTGTACACCTTTGTGAACAGCAGATTTTTACACAACCGAAATCTCCAGCTCTCTTTTCTTTAAATAAAGCTGAATCTAGGAAAGTTCCGTTGGGCTCCCCAAAATTTGGAAAAGGAGGAGCACAGAACAAGCATGATCATGCCTCAGACCCAAGATGTGGCTTGAAGAACTACATGTCTGAAGACTCCTTGCTGGCTTGTGCATGCTCAGAAATAAAGCCAGTATTCTGAGCCATCAGGGAGATGGTGGATGATTTATAATGTAGCTAAGCAGTACAAGTTGGAGAAATTAAGTGACCACTAATTATAATGTCTGGAGCCTCCACAGCACACAGTGTTTACATGAGTTGACGGTGGATGGATCTGTTAGACAAGATACTTTTTCGTGTTTTCTCCCTTTCACTCTACCCCAACCCACCAAACTCCTCACTACTTATAGCTGGTTGTGAATGAGAAAGCATGGTTCTCTCCATAGTTACCTTATTTATTTCCAGCAATCCACTCCTTGCCTTTGCGGAAGCCTTGCCAGAAGTGGTTGCAAGAGAGGACCTGTGAACATCATCGTGGGAGGGGTCTTTCTAGAACCAAGGTGAAACTGTTGAGCTCCCTTGTTATTTTTGCTATTGCCAGAAAGTGTAATGCTGCCCAAGTAATGCTGTCACATTCATAGCACTGAAATGTTGTGTAGGGTTGTTGTTGTTATATTTGCTGTTATGTTGTTGTTTTATTGTGTTCTTATGAAATTGTTTTGCAATGGCTGATTCCGAGGCGTATTCCTGTTCTCATTGTTGTAAGCCACTTTGAGCATGATTCTTTCTGTTGGAAAGCGGCATAGAAAAAAAATTACAAATGAATGAATGTATTTATATTGAAGTGTTCCAGACTGACCACCATTTTTATAAGTGCTTAGGGCCTGAGTCTGGGTTTTCAGCAGGATTCTTCTGACCACGAACATCACAGCTAACACTTACAAAGAACAATGGCTTGACAGGCAAAGTTTTCTCCCAAAATGGTGCAAGAAGAAGAAGAAGAAGAAGAAGAAGAAGAAGAAGAAGAGGAGGAGGAGGAGGAGACGACCAAAAAATGACAAAAGGAAGAAGTGGGGAGACACAGTTGTTTAAACATGATTCCTGTTTTCTACGTAACGTAAAGCCAAGCATATGAATATGTCACTTGGGCATCTTTTGTGCTAGCATGTCAAGGAAGCGATTAACACTGACTGCAAAACTGTGTTGTGATGTTCATTCTGTCTTAGCTCCTCAGCTGGGTTTTTTGAGGGGTGGGTGGATAGAGGGTGGGGAAGCAGCAAGCATTTTTCACTGTGGAGTGTTTTATTGAAAACACATTCACCGTTGTCAACATTTAGAGAAGGTAAATTGGCAAATTTTTCATTCTATTAAAATCCTTGCACCTGCTCCAGTTTAATGTGTGTGGGGTGTTTTGTACGTTTTAGTAGGAGCAGAGAGAGAGAGAGAGAGAGAGAGAGAGAGAGAGAGAGAGAGAGAGGAGAGCATCTGCTTAGCAAGTCAGGCCTTCTTAACAACTGACAGAATTTGTTTATAAGCCCGCTGAAGAGCTGAATGAGGCAAACTGCATTATGTTACATGTTAATTACATTTAGCTTTAGAGAAACATTTATTAAAGATACAACCCAATGATCAGACATTACTAAATTTTATTTGCTCTCACTCCTGGGCTTTGCTCAAGTTTCTGGAATGTCTTTGACTCGTCATTCATGGTGGGGAGGGCAAGGTCTGTAGCCAGCGGTGGATGGTGCCCACTGGAACTGGTAGGGCAGAAAACAGGGGGCCCAAACAGAAAGTGGATCCAGAACCAGTGAGAGAAAAAGCCAATTAATTATAGTTTTGTCCCCATCCCTTTCTCTGCTGAGTTCTACAAAGGCAACATTCAGACTATGGAGGAAGAAGCTGACAGGAAGGGCCGTCACCTGGTTAGTAGATTGGTAGTTCCATCTCCCTCAGAAGTTTTGGGATTCTCTGTCACAGCCTCTAAGTTGTGGAATTCCATCCCCACTGAGGTGTATCTGGCTTCTTCTCTTTGCAGTTTTACAGCAAATGCTGGAAACGCTCCTTTTTTATATAACATATTTTTATTAAAGATTTCTTGGTTTACAAAAGTACGTGCAATGTCTCTTTTTTCAAGTTACATTTTCTACACATCAGTTTCACTTGTTGAGACATTAGTGTGACATTAGGAAGAAAGGGGGGGGAGAGGTGGAGGGGGGCCATAGTGGGTGGTGGTGGTGGCAATGTTTCTATTCTACTTAATGTATGTGTGGGATTTTGTGTCAGCATCACTTGTGCGGGTTCTCTTTACTATTCGCTTGTGTGCCTTTGGTGGTGAGCAAGGTTGGGATTGGCCTAGGGTGTGGCTGTTCATTTGTGGTTGGCTGTGGTGGTCTTTGTTTTCATGTGTGAGTGGGGTGGGTGGGTGTTTTTGAATCAGGTTAGCCAGATTGATTCATATGCTGTTGACGAATTCTTGTCGTTTACCCTGGCACCTGAGTTGTGTTTTCAGGACTCACCCTTATCGTGGAATCATAGAATTGTAGAGTTGGAAAAGACCCTGAGGGTCATCTAGTCCGGCCCTCTGCAGTGCAAGCAACCATGACAAATGGCCATCCCATCCCTGCTCAAAAAACTGACTGATTTGTTTTAACTGTTTTTAATTCTGAACTTTTAATTGTTGTTTAATTCTTGTATTTTAATATTTTGCTGGAAGCCATCCAGAGTGGCTGGGGGAACCCAGCCAGATGGGCGGGGTACAAATAATAAGTTCTTCTTCTTCTTGTTATTGTTGTTATTATTGTTACTCAACCTGTGACCTGCTGGTGAAGAGCAGGAAATAAGAAGAAGAAGAAGAAGAAGAAGAAGAAGAAGAAGAAGAAGAAGAAGAAGAAGAAGAAGAAGAAGTCACACAATTCCAGGTCTTCAAAGGAAAGTAGAAGATTCTCAGACCTTTTCAAAGCACGCCAACATTCTTTCTTTACTTTTTTTGAACCGCACTGCCTGATTAAAATTTGGTAGGGATGCGAAGCACCCAAAATCTGCCACTCAAGTCCTAGCCAGAAGACAAGCTGCCAGGTGGCCACCTCTGTTTGAAAGGATGTGCCACGTTCCCTTGCTCCAGGACCCTGTTCTGAGCCTCCCCAGTAACATTTGATTTTTAGCCTGCTGAGAGGCCATCAATTGCCATTGTTTTTAAACAAAATACTCTTACTGTAGAAAACCCAAGCAAAATGTACTTCTGGTTTTTTGGAAGGGGAAAAAGGAACAAGAGTCCTAAACCAACACAGACATTGGGATTGAAAGGAGTGGGAAATAGAGTTGCAGTCCCAGGTCCCCGAGGTTTTAAGTCCTGTAACTGCTGAGTAGTCACAATTGCCTCTGAAAACAAATCACAAGTGGTTCTGAAAAGAGAGTTACTGATGGTATTTTCTTAGGTGTGCAGGACCTTAAAGACGTTACGACCAAAGGTCGTAAAGGAAGACACTGGAACTGCCAAACCTTGAATACATACATAGATCTCCACTCAAGCTAATTCACTATTATTTATGCCCAGAGCATGTGCCAGTGTTCTAGTCAAAACTAAATTTGGGGCCAAACGACACTCTTTCAATCACATCAAAAGTGGGGCGTGGAGAGACTGTATTTTGGGAGTAGAGTGGGCATATGGATGAAGTGAAGTGAACTCCACCTGCTTTCCCCCCAGTAAATCAGGGGTGAGGAACATGCCGCCCTCCAGATGTTGTTGAACTGCCACTCCCATAACTCCTGACCATTAACCATTCTGGTTGGGGCTGACTGAGTTGGATTCCAACAATAACTGGAGAGCTGCCCTTCTGTCACTAATCGCTTTTCTCTCAGCTGAGATAATAAGGACTGACCCAAGGCATTTTGCTGCCTGAGGTGAAAGAGAAGATGGCCTCTCCATTCCACGTGCAGGAGCTGACCAGAGCAGCAGTCAAGTCTTCCTTCCATGCTGGTGAGGCAGGCTTATTCTTCACTGTGCCTGAGGGAAGCAGGCCAACTGAGAGAGCAGAGGACAGGCCCTGTGGCACATTCAGCTCTGTCCTCCAATACCTCACCGCTGCTCTCCTCACCTCATTCGTGTGTACCATTTGAGGTGAACATGAGAAGAGCCTGCTGGATCAGGCCAATGGCCCATCTAGTCCAGCATCCTGTTCTCACAGTAGCCAACCAGATGCCAATGGGAAGCCCAAAAGCAGGGCCCAAGAACAAGAGCACTTCCCACCTCTGGTTTCCATGGCAACTGGTCTTCAGAAGCATACTGTCCCTGGCTGTGGAGAAAAAACATAGCCATGGTGGCTAATACCCATTGACAGCCTTCTCCACCATGAATTTGTCTAATCTTATAAAGCCTTCTAGGTCGGTAGCCATCATGGCTTCCTGTGGGAGTAAGTGCCATAGTTTAACTATGTGGTGCATGAAGACGTCCTTTCCTTTCTGTGTCCTGGATCTTTCAACATTCATTGGATGTCAACAATTTATAGTGTTATGGGGGAAGGAGAATTTCCCCTGCCCACTTTTTAAATGCCATGCATTGTGGTAGGGCCATCCTTGTGTGATTTCTTCTGGAGCCCAGTAGAGGAGAAAATAATCAGGCTTCAGGAAGAATCAGGTTGGAGGAAGGAGCGTGTTGACACCCCCACTTATATACACCCTTCACCCCAAAGCTTGTTCCAACTGCTTACTGCTGTGGGAAGGCCTAGGTAAAAACAAACCCAGTTGGCTCCTCCCTAGACTTTTCTCGTAAAAGCCAAGCCACTATGGAAAATGGAACAGGGATTTCCATGCCAGAATGCATATATTTTCTCCATGCTGAATGAATATTCGGATTGACAGCATGATTGTGCTCCCTGGAGTGTGAACTGGGTTTTTGACCACTTTCGTTTTATTGGTCCAAAAAGCACTGTGTGACTCAGGCTTCTGAATGTCAAGACAGATGTGTTGCAGAGGATGAACATCTGCAGAGATTTCCCCTATACAGTCATCAGTATCAAAAAGAGGGCGGGGGGATACCTAAAAGAAAATGGACAGTATTTCACAGCAGTTTATAACCCCATTTAAATGCCTACTGAAGCAGACTTGGATCTCATCACATGTGATCCAAACATCAGCATGAATTCGCAGAGCAGTTGCCAGAAGGAACAGGAGTTAAAATCCATTCATTTTGTGTGTGTGTGTGTGTGTGTGTGTGTGCGCACGCGCGCACGCACACACACACACACACACACACACACACTTACAATTAGCACACATTTAATGGAGAGCTTATGAATTTTTGTTCTGATACAGGGGTCTTGAGGTGGACAAGGTGGTAATTAGCCATTTTCATTTTTGTCATTTGACCTCAGAAATGGGTCTCATGATTCTTTGACGGTCTTACTTAATTTAAAAGATATCTCCCCTTTCCTGTGGAAGACATTACTTCTTGTAGTTTGCAAATGTTAAAAACACACACCACAAAGCAAATACAGTACCACAGAGTTTAGAATGAAGCTGCAATCCTATATACACCTTAGTGGGAGTGAGGCCCCTTCTGCAGTATACACGTAAAGCAGTTGCCATACTACTTAAGCAGTCGTGGCTTTTCCCAAAGAATCCTGGGAGCTGTAATTTATTCTGTCATTTATCAAGGGTTCTGAGCCCGTTTCCCCCACAGAGATAACATTTCCACAGTTCCCTGAGAAGAGGGGTTGATTCCCCTGGGAACTGTAGCTCTGGATGGGGAAAAGAGGGTCTTCTAACTACTCCCAGGACCTTTAACAAACTACAGCTCCCAGAATTCTTTGGAGGAAGCCATGATTGTTTGAAGAGATATAATACAATGCTTGAAAGTGCAGATGGGGCCTAAGTCCTATTGAGCCCAATGGGGCTTACTTCTGAGTAGAGATGCCAAGAACTGCAGGGCGTGACACTAAAAGCCACATTTTCGCAACTCCTGCCTTATCCACTGAATGGAGGTGTCGAGCCTTGTAATTCTAACTGAGCTAGTCATTTCTACTGCATCAGTTTTTCCAAGCAGGACCATGCTTTCTGCCATGGACTAAGAATTTCCAGACACTGGCAGTGTATTCAGCATTCCTAGGTGTTATTTTATTTTTAAGAAATTTCAAGGCGTCAGTAATTTCAGCAGCCTCAGTGACACCCTCTAACTTTGCCACAGTAGAAACATCTGTTCTTGGTTTATTGATTTTATTTGAGAACGCTTTGCAGTCCAAAGGAGATGGCAACATGTATGAAAGATACAGTTTCTTCTCGAATTCATGGCGTTTGGTAGCTGGAAGCTTGTCTTGAGGCTGGGAAGTTGTTTCTACTTCTGAATGAAGAGAGCGGATTCAGTTCATTTGAGGGCCTAGTTTGCTGTTGCTGTGCTTTGAAAACTAGATAGAGCCAAGGAATTCAAGACATTTGCATGAACTTTGAGATCATATCTATATCTATATCTATATCTATATCTATATCTATATCTATATCTATATCTATATCTATATCTATATCTATATCTATATCTACCATATATCTATATCATCTATATCTATATCTATATCATCTCCTGTACCTTATGATGCTTTTGGCTGGACAGATTATGCAGTGTGTGATTTATTTCTCACTAAATTATATCACACCTAAGGTGGACATCTGCTGTATTGCAATAGTCTTCTATTTCAAGGACTGTCAGGGCAGAGGACCATCCTCCATTTGAAAATCTGTCCAGGCCAAGTCCAGTTTCAAGATTAAGAACCATCAGAAGGGAGAACAACAGGGGTCCTCAAGCTGCCCATTAACAGCCCCCAGACAGCAGACGGAGCAGGCACACAAGTCCCCTGGTTACAGTCTTCCCTACTGTGGTGAGACGTATTTCTGTTTCCATTGGTAGAGCATGAGGTCATGGGTTCGAGCCCCATGTTAGGCAAAAGTATTACTGCATTGCAGTGGGTTGTCCTAGATGGCACTTGTGGTCCTTTCCAATTCTGTGAATTATTTCTAAATTGCTACAGAGTGCATGAAAATCTGTGTTCCCTTTTTTTGTTGGTGTGTTAGGAGCCACCTGAATCCCGTCTTTCTTCCAAGGAGCTCGAGGTTGGCTGCATGGCTCTCCTGCAACATGTTATCCTCACAACAACCCTGTGAGGTAGGTGAGGATGACAGAGTGTGGCTGCTTCAGGGCTATCCTGGGAGCTTCAAGGATAAATGAGTTCAGAATCTCCCTCCAATCCTAGTCCAATGCTCCCAACCCTAACTGGTGCCCTCTAGAAGTTTTGGACTACAAGTCCCATTAGCCTCAGCTAGCCAGCACTGTAGTCTAAAACATTTTGAGGTCATTCAGTTTGCAAACACTGTGCTTACTACTGCTGAAAGTGCAACAGCAGGGATCATTCAGTTTGTAAGTTAGGGGTTAACTCTCTTGTCAGTAAGTCCACTGGCCAGGAGGGGATGTGGCATAGCAAACAGGGATGATGGTACGAGTTTTGCTGAGGTAGCACATGTGCTGATTGGTTGCGTAGTTCCGAGGGAGTTTTCCCTCTGTATGTTTGGTTGACTGTCTCCCTGCCTGAGGTAGGAAAAACAAAATGTCTGTTTATTTTTTCCTCAAATTATACACTGGTTTTGTTTGGTTCCCTTCGTAAAATGTTACCAGGATTTTTTTCCCTTTCTGGATGCGATATTTAGGTGACAATCACTGCACCAGAGGAGCCAGAGGAGCTGTTCCACTCAACCTCTGAAGGAACAGTGCCAGAGTTGGCGCCTCTCTCTGCACTTTCCCCTCATGTGCAAACGGCCTGCAGAATTACTCTCATAATCCAAATACTTTAGTGCTCATTCTCTAATTTCCTTTGGAAATTCATTAGTTTTCTTAAATGAGTGGTAATGTCACTAGCATTTTGGGGTTATGAGGGGATTAAACGGAGGAAATCTTTGCCTAGAATAATCACTGTTACTTTACTTAAACATATTTGGCTCCTGAGAAAGAGCAGCTTTTAGTCCCTTCAGTAACAGTGGTTAAACTCAACAGCTTACTAAAATATTGCTAGATGAACAAAATTATTCAGCAAAGAGGGACTGATGAGGGCCAGCAATAAAAGGTTGTTTGTGAACTCTGGCTGGCAAGGGATGTGAAGTATTCCTTTTGCTCTGCCAACTAGAAGCTGATAACATGACTTTCTGAATATCTTCCAAGCCTTGGCAGGGCTGCTTACTTTCTTAATGTTTTACACTTAAACCCTTAACGTTCCTCCCCGCCCCCGAAGAGTGGCGTTAACGCATGCATATGTAACAGCAGGGCCATTTGAATGGTTAACACGTACAGGGAAAATATTAATGTTTAACATGTGTCGATTAAAATGGAAAGACTAAAGCAAACATTTCAGCTTTGCACTCCGGAGTTTTCAGTTAATCACACCAATGGCTTAGCACCTGAGTTAGCCAAAAATAAAAACAGGGCAGGGAGAGTTGACAGCTCAATCGTACAACTTTTTATGCACAGTTTAACTGTAAAATAGTATTATTATTTTTTGTGCACAAGAACTACACTGCGGAATCTGGAAAAGTGCATAATCCAATTAGAAGCTATGTTCTGATCGGCAAACAAGCTTGGGAACCATCAAATGGGGTCGGCCCACTGTGACAAAGAGAACTCTTTGTGCATCTCTTAGACACAGTGGAAATGCAATGCATTCTGCATGCAATGGTGGTTGGTGTCCATTGGGAATGGTGAAACCAGTGACAGACCGGGCTCTCAAATTTCCGCGGTGCCCTGTGTGATACAAAAATTTGGCTCTCCTCCATTGCACTCTGTTCTACAGCATTGTTGTGGCACCCCTGGAACCAGCCTCACTGGTTGTGCTACCCTAGAACTGCCTCTGTCCAGTGTAAACAGGATCCTTGGGAAGAGAAGACGTAAGAATGGAAAAGCCGCCCAGAGCTGTGGGCTCACATTCTCTGAATAACAAGATAAAAGGGATGCTACAATAGCTTCACATCATGATTTATTTATTTTTTTGCGATGCCAGCAAAGTGAAGATGCAATACAGTACCTTCTGGAGATAGCTCTGTCCTATATACCTTCTCAGAAGTAAGCCCCACTGAGTAAGAAGGACTTGCTTCTGAGTAGACATGTATATTTTTAAAAATGCATTGAAAAGCATCTATTTGGAGGGAAATCCACAGAACAATTTGTAAAATAAAGATCTGGCCCAGCAGGCCAGAAAGGTTTTCCACCCTGCTCTACCCTAATGTAAACTTGATTGCTGCGTAAGATATGGAGCTGTTCTTTTTTTAAAAAAATAATTTTTATTAGCCGACCAATCAAATCAAATCACATCACATAAATTCCAAATTACAAAGCCGAATTTTAAATTTTTGTTGAGGGGACCCGTATTTCAAGTTCCGAAGGGGGATTCCGATCATCTTCTTGCTACTGTGTTAATATCCAAATCAGTCCAAATAATGTTCATAATTCTATCCAGTCTTATCTTGCTGTTTCCACATCTCATCTTGTTCGTATATTTTTTTATTTTTTTCTTTATGATCTCTTCTGATAATCTCCTTAAGCAGATAAACACCAATTATAATCCTGTGCGAATTTTTCCGTTCATCCAATCCTCATATCAAGATGGTTTCCATATATCATCGCTTTCATAAATAATATCGCTCTTTCCATCATTAATCTCGCAGATCTGTCGCTCTTAAGTCCCTCTGAGGAGTCTCACCCATAATATAAAAACAGCTCCATTCCTCCTCCCAGACTTAAGTCCTCCGACAGAACTTGCCAACATGGCAACGGTATTTTTAACTGCGTCATTCCAAAGCTCTTATACTTTCCACGATCTTCTTGAAACATGCTTTGGTTAGAAAATTATCTCCACACAGACATAAACCCACAGCTTAAGTCATTAAAATGGCATTTCTGACTTGTGGGGGGGGGATTCTTGTTTAATCACATAGAGGAAAGAAAGGAAAGTTCCCCCCCCCCTTCCCCATCCAGTCCCTTTGCCATACCGAGCCTTGGTGATCTTCTCATGATTTATTCTTGTTCCTCCGACCCGTCTTGTTTATCAGAGATCTCTTCAGTTAGCAGTCTTTACTCCCCCTCCTTCCTTGAAATATGTGCATTCGCTTCCTACTAATTGTTTCTTTTGAAGTTATTGCAGCTAGAGGCGCAGATCAGAGACAGCGTCCAGGAGCGCCGAGCTCCGCACAAGGGCTTTCTGCCTAGTGCCCCCACCCCCACAAATTCGGGGGTGGTATAGGGCACAGCAGGCAAGGGCAGCCCCCCCACAACCTTGGGGGGGTAGGGAGGCTATTTACTCCCATCACAGCCTCCTAATTACCTCGTGTGGGTCGGAGAGATGTTATTGTCAGCCATCTTCCGATGCGCCCCTAGTGGCCCCCCAAGATATGGAGCTGTTCTGAAACCCAGTTGGGGGCATGTGTGTAAGCAGCTGGGCAGAGGAAAGAACAGAACCTTAAACGAGCAAAGAAGGTTCTGGCTGCTCTCTTGTGTGATGTGTGTCTGTGTTGAAGAGAGAGTGAATAGGACACACTTTGAGATGTTTTGATCCCTTTAAGTCTATTCCATTTTATTTTTACTGGTTTGCAATCACAGGCCCACTCCTTCCTGTTTTGTGGGGTGTTTTTTTTTTTTTTAAAGCATGTACAAAAAGTTCACATGATTTCCACCCTACCCTGTGGGCCAACTTTAACCCACTTGTCAATTATCTAATACCATGAAAACACCCAGTGATGGACAGGGTGTGCAAGTGAGTTCCCCAGTGCTTTTTTCTGGGGACGACGACGCATACCCCTAAACATTTTATGAATCTAAGTTTAGCCTCATTGAGGGGCAGTATTTCTATATGAGTAGGAAAAGGAGAGTCCCTCTAAACATTTTTAAAGGGGAAAAAGCACTGGAGTTCCCTGTGGAGAACCCTTGTGTGCACCCAAACTGAAATATACTCAGAGTCGTGTAGTGATTTCATGCTCTTTGTTGCAGCTCGAAAAACAATGAACGAATTTCCCCCAAAACCTCAGGCTTTATATACATTATTTACACAATGAGTCCCATCTGATTGGTTGATTTTATTTCCCTCCTGGAGCCTGATTGGGCTGCTACTGCAGGCCAATCAATTGTTGCATTCTAGGATCCTACTGGCCTAATAGGCTGATTAACTTCCTTCTGGGGTCTGATTGGTCTGCTCCTGCAGGCCAATCAGGTTGTTGCATTCTAGGATCCTACCTGCCTATTGTTCTAGGATCCAAGCTTAGTACATAACACAAACCAAGCAAAATTGAACCCCACATGCATTAGCTATCTGCGGACACTGCAACTATTTATCTGCCTTCCCCAAGTGGACTTGTTTTTTGGGGAAAGTGATGGCTGAGGAACCCAGGGGCCACTTCAGCCCCTTCCTCTCGCGGCCCCCATTTTGGGACTTTGTGTGGGCTGCCATTGGTAGAGAGCCTGATGACAACATTTCTGCCCACACTTTTGGTGTGTGGCGAACAGAGGGCCACGTTAGACCGCTGTGTCATCTTCATCCCTCCATATGGTGGACTGCGTTTTGGGATTGAGCCCTTAATTAAGTTCACAGCATACCATTTTATGTAGCCATTCTCGTAAAGAAGGTGCTTTTTCAGATTTCACCAGTATGAACTCTTCTTTCATGCAGATGACAGGCGCTTTAGTTAAGTCCTTAGATCCCAAAGACATGGCTGGAATCAGAGCCTCAAATATGATGCATCTCTTTTAAGAAACATATGGATAATATCTAACCCTAATTGCAAATATAATTTATAGTCCTTATGGCAAGGGGGAAATGGATATTAGGCTATAAAAAAAGAGATTAAATCCTTTGTCTACATCTGTTTATTTTATTATTAGCTTGAATAAGGTTACCTAAAAACATCCCAACTAACTATAACTTAGGCTGAGCTATAAATATGTGATTTAATTTTTTAAAAAATAGCAATTATTGTGCATGCTGTCTTCCTTTTCACTTCCTTAAGATTTAGTAGCAATAACTTTTCATCTTGTTAATGTGCCAGTCTCCAAGCACCACTATGTTATACTGCCAAGGGACTGGGGGGGGGGGAGAAACCCTCTTGTGGATTAAACCTTTTTTTTTTTAGTTTACAGCTCTATCCGCCTTGACCCCAGGTGGCTCCGAAGTAGTGCGGGTCAAACTTATTACATACTATTCACTATCCCAATAAACAAGAAGTGTGTTGTCACATTTGAAGTGCTGCATATTTTTCCTAGTAATTATGCCTTATTATATATTTACCATTCAGAAAATGCAGGTGTGGGCTATTGAATCCCGGCCAATGTGCATTTCTAGAATTGGCAGCCATTCCTCGGTGAGTTATGTTCCACTGTCTGTCGGTTTTACAACTGTTTTCACTAGTAATTTAGCTCTGCGATGCAATATGCAATTAGTTCTATTATCGAAGCAGCTGTATTCACTTTTACAATGGAGTTCCCCCTCCCTCCTTCCCCCCCACCCCGACCCACTCCACCTCGGCTCATAGCACAGCCTGTTGTGGTTCTGTTGATTTGATGACTGGAGTCGTTAAAGCCGTATCTGGTCGATCTGCATTGGACCAGGAGTCTCTCACAAATATGATTCTCTCCCTGACTCATTCTCTCTCTTAATGCTGTTTCTTGCAACCCAATTATAAATGTGGCTGGGGGGCGGGGGAGAAGCTGTTTCATGCTACAGTAAATAGCCTTGTCATGATAGCAAGATTTGTTTCTGCTCTGGTATCACCTCGAGATACCTTACGGCTTATCGTAAATAACGCTTGGGAGTCAAAGGTGAAAACGATAAATTCAGCCCTGGCAATTAGTTATCGTGTGTCAAAAATTAGTTGCGGAGATTTCTTTCAGCTCCGCATCCAACCGTCTGGAAGTCCTTCCCTGCCCCCAAGATTTCCTTCGACTGTGGATGGTTCGTTGTTCTCACTGCATCTCAGCAGAATGAGAGGAGGCAGCAGCCGGAAAAAACCGGTTTGGGAGGGCCTACTCTCTTCTTCCAGAGCAATCTTAACCTCTGGGTCTGTCCTGCTGGTTGGAATAAAGTTGTGAACTCAAACAAAAAAGCAGCCAGTCCCTGGCAGAACCCCCCAGGGCAAGTATACTCACTTTGGTTGTCCTCCCATCGCTCCACATATGGTACTCTTGGTAGCCTGATCATCCATTGGTGGATCCCAAGTTATTGCTGAGGAAAACATTGCTTGCCTCCAGGGGTGCCAACATGAATAAAATATTGGACGGTGGCCAGCTAGGGCCCGCCCCATATAATCGATCACAAGGCATGGCACATGCACACCATTTGAATGGCAATGCACCTTTGGGGGGCCTGGTCTCCTCAAATATTTTATGGCGGGGCAAAGGGACCTCAGCCCCTAGGAGCTGGTTCCTATTCTTGCCTCCTGCTTTCAGGCCTCTGCAACTCCAATAAATACTGAAGGTGCTCAATGGCCTCAGAGTGTAGGTAGAAAACTGGAAAACTGTGCAGGGTTGGTATGGAGTGGTTGGAATCCAGAACAGTAGGATAACTATGGCCCTCTCTAGACTGGTGTTTTACTCCTGGTGCATTATACAGCATGTTCTTCATAGAATAATACTGGATTAGTGGTGGATTTATTCTGCTTTATTAGTTGCTCTGCAATGCCTCCCCAATTCTACCACATTGTTGCTGTCTGGGAGGGCTATAGAGGAGCAAAAGCTGGACCGCACACCTCCTCCCTGAGCATTTGTGGCATGCAAAGTTTTGTTACTTCAGCAGGAATATACAGGATATGCACCGATTAGCAGTGAAGTAGTATGTGTCCACCCCAGGCACAAATAGTATTGAAAGTGAGATTTCGTAGGACTGTCCCAATAGCATCATAAACCATTAGGCCAATTTTTCTTTAATGTGCAACAAAAAATGACATCTTCAGGATCCCTCAGTCTTCTAGGTAGTTCTCTCAAGGCTTCTTCAGACAAAATATTTGTGTTGACTTACAGCAGGCATAGGCAAACTCCAGCCCTCCAGATGTTTGGGACTACAATTCCCATCATCCCTTGCTAACAGGACCAGTGGACAGGGATGGTGGGAATTGTAGTCCCAAACATCTGGAGGGCCGGAGTTTGCCTATGCCTGACTTACGGCATGTTTGGGGGGGGTAGGGGGGGATTTGATTGGATCCTCTGTTCCTCTATGAAGGTTCATTATAACTTCTGAACAGAGTGAATGTTTCTTAATGTAGCTTTGCTGAACAACACTCTACTTTTTAAACCGTTTCCCTGAAAGGCAAAGGTAGCAATCCTGCACATACTTCTCAGGGAGTAAGTTCGACTGAAATCATTAGCACTTACTTTTGAGTAAACAGAAATAGGCTTGGGCTGTAAGAAATGTTACTGTTCTGGCAAGTGGCTTAATCACTTGCAAGTGCCAGATTGACTCAGTTTTGGTGGGTTTCCCAGAGCTAGTTCTTTAATATCCACAAAACGGTTTTATTTTAGGGTAAACAGCTGGAGCATTTCCTAGTAGGAACATAAAACAATAATTTACTTTATAGTGTAGCGTAAAATTATTCCCAGCTCTAAGATGTATTTAATGTATCCAAATAGCAGAAGTTTATCACCTGACCACAATGAATTAAAAGTTACTAATGCAGAATTTAGCAGCGTCCTTTTAAGTGGTCCCATTTTCCATTAATAAAATCCAAGCCGATTTTATAGTGGAGTATGTTTTATAAAGCATGTCTTTCCGGGTGTATGTCGAAGAGTGACACTACAGACACAATTCTTCATGGAGCTTACACATTTCTTTGAAATGGTTGTGTAGGGCCCATACGGGGCAACTATTCTACTCTACAGCCTCTTGGGTACAACCGAGACTGAAGGTGAAATTTCACCGGTCCACTTTTCATGCTTGGCTTTGCTCACCAGTCAACTGCGCCATGATAAAATGAACAAACAACAGCAAAAACATGGGTGCTGTGTGTGTAATGGAATCATAGAAATGTAGAGTTGGAAGTGATCAGGGGGTAATCTAGTCCAACCCCCAGGATTAAGGGGTTTTCTCCCTTCTTCGGATAGGAAATGCACTGTAGCACAGGGGAGAGACAAAAAATGGGGGTCAAAGAGAGTCAGTTGGTGGGGAGTGTGAAATGCCCCTGTTTTCATTTGGTAGTGTTGGAGGGTGTGGAATTCTGTGCACAGGTTTGTGAATGTTTCATTATGGTAGCAATGGGAGAAATATCATCGAGAATAATGAAGCTCAGAAAGTAAGGATGCCACCTGGTTTTTTTAAAATAAAAACTTTGGCACACACCATTTTTCATATTGGATGCTGTACCTTGACTATAGCAATTGACTATCAGCACCTTAAGCATGCTTATGCTACAACTCCCTGGCAGGGCTGTTAACGCAGACCAGTGACAAGGTTTCGCTTAGGCCAAGGGGAACGGAACAGGGAAGTCTGGAAGTTGGGCTGTGCCCAAAGGGACAAGTGAACAGTTGATTCACTGTGCCTGAACACAACAAGAAATTTCCACAAATATAATCACTACTCCCATGGTTTATTCTTCCTGCTCAGTGGAAGGACCCCAGCAGCATTGTTAGCACATATTACAGTAAGGAAGCAACCACTGTGGGTTGCTATAGCGACACAGAAAATAGTTGCAGCTCCAAAGAAAGATCCTCCCCTTCAGCATTTTCTGCTTCCCAAAAGGCAACAGTGGCAGAGAAACCACTGAGAAATAGACGTGTTACTCTTGAGTCTCACCTTTACTTCGTCTCATCTTTACTTCAAGTAACTTGGTGCAGCATTTCAATCTTCTACGTTCTGTTAGGCCAAGAAATTGTTGCTTGCCCAAGGCTGTTCAGGCTACACAGCAAAGCAAGGGTTATTATTTCCTTAAAAATAATGTTTATTTAACTTTTCTTATTAAGCATACAAACCAAAAATGACATTGCCACACACCAAAGGACAAAATACGCCAGTGTACACAGACCCTCCGAGTGTTCATATTTTCCAGGGATGTCCCTGATTTAGAAAAACCGTCCCGGTTCTTGTTTTGATCCCAGAATGTTCTCATTTTCCTTAGGATGTCCCTATTTTCATGGGAGAAATATTGGAGGGTATGGAGTTATCCAACCCCCGAGCCGTCTGAAGGCAATTGTGTATAGGGAAGCTTTTATGTTTTTTATATATGTTGGAAGCTGCCCACAGTGGCTGGGGCAACCCAGTAAGATGTGTGGGGTATAAATTATCATTATGGAAGGCGATGTCCCTATTTTCATTGGAGAAATGTTGGAGGGTATGGTGTACATGGCCAGAGGACACAAAGTTTACTGCTCTGCATAATGCCACATGAAATCTTGAAATGTTCATAGGCTAACATCTCTGTATTACAAGAAAGATCACTGTCCAGAGGATGAGTAACACAGCCTTCTCTAGTAGTCTGTGTTAACAGTGGCCACCAAGTCTCCCCAGACTTGTCTGATTTAATCAGTTCTCTGCATAGCCTGTTAAACTGAGTCAGTTAAACTGAGTCAGTTTCTCAAGGAGACCCAAATTCTGGACTTTTGACCACCAGGCATCCATTGTAAACAGAGAACTATGGTTGCAGTGGTGGGTTTCATGGCTGTTAAGATTTTGCAAGACAATTGCTGCCAATGTTCTGGGAACACAGACAGCAAAACCAACTGGGCAAAATGGTGGTATAATTTGTGATACTATAGCTGACCCCTGATTTTAGACATATTAAGACTAGACTCCTTGAAATCAATGCACAGAGAGACCTTCATGTCCACTGATTTCCACAGGTCTACTCTGATTATCACTTAGTTGTTTGTCCCCCATTTACTTTACTCCAGTAACTCCAAAATGGATTTGGTTTTTTAGAATGACATTTTGACACTTGCAATTTTGCTTGGTATGTTAATGGCTTTGGCTTTTTAATGGGACTGTCTGTGCTGAGCTGAACTTAAAAGCCAAGGTTTTCATCATGCTGCAAAAGAGGCGCATCTTTACTTGAGGTTGAAAAGTACATATTAGATAAATCAGAATGGCCTTAAAGATGACATTATGAAATGTCAATAATCTGTGGGCTGCAATTCTTTGCATAAGTGCAGCTTGTGAGAAATGGTGCCTTTGCTTCGCATGACATTCCACAGATGATCCGAGGTGGTCTTAATGACTTGGCTGCGCACTGTACTTGCCGTGTGATGGTAGCCCCCGCCCTCTGCCTCTGAGGGCTACCCAACTATTGGAAAGTTTTTGATTGCACACACACACATAGAGTGAAAGAGAAGCCACTGGCTGCCTCTTTCCTAGAAAAAGTTCACCAGACCTACATACATCAGCATCCTGGCAGGTGGGTTGAACTTGCTTACTGTGAAGGTGTGATGTGAAGTTCTGGGGAGGTTGGTGCAGTGCAAACACGCCAGCTTACCCAATCTGGTACTCCTGACGCTACAGTATTTTCACCGCACCAACCTCTCCACTGCCTTGTCTCTTCCCATCCTGCTAAGCAACAGCAACCCAACATTGCAGGTATAATTGGGGTGAAACCAGGCTTTAGTTCATCTGGGTCAAAGACCCAGTTTGGCATGCACATGCGCGCACGCACACACACACACACACACACACTTGTCTATACACACACACACACCAGAAAGCCCAATGGTGCCCCTCTGGAGGCTTTACCCGGGGCAAAAAAACCCAGCCAACCCCAGCTATGGCACTGGGAATTATAATTATAATTATGATTATTATTTGTACCCCGCCCACCTAACTGGGTTGCCCCAGTCACCCTAACTGGGAAGCTACTTCTACATTCCCTATCTTCCTAAGCCCAATCCTTGGCATTTCAAGGTAGGACTGAGAGATACCCTAAAACTCCAATGAGTTGCTGCCAGTCATTGGTCTCATTCAGTGGTTCCCAGTAATAATAATAATAATAATAATAATAATAATAATAATTTATTTATACCCTGCCCCCAGGGCGGCTAATACCAAATATAAATTACAATAAAATGTAATAGAATGAAGGGGGGTCTGGGGGTCCACAGAACACACCCAGGGGGTCCGCAGCACCATCCCCTGCCAGGGACTTATTTATCTAGTTAACTGCACAGTGAAAGCCACAGTGATGATCCACAGATCACCCAGCCTCTGCTCGCAACCAGGGCCTGCTTGCTGTCAGGGGAAAAGCTTGTGAAAGAGTTGCTGGATGGCAAGTGAGCTGGGCAAAAAACTCGGACACAGTTTCTTTGGGCTCTTGGAGGGGGCAGAGAGAGAGAGTGTGTGCAAACGGCTTGCTCCACGAGGTGGGTTCACATTCTTTTCATTTTAAAAAATGTAAGGGATCCCCTTCCCTTTGCTCTCTACTTTTTAACTAAAAAGAACTTCCAATTGCTTTCAATGACTAAGTTTAGAGAACTCTCCCACTGCTTTGCACAGGTAACTACCATACCAAAATTTTCAAAAGTAGGGGATCTGTGGCTTGGCTTTTGAAAAATAGGGGGTCCTCAGTAATTAGCTAATTGGGAACCACTGGTCTAGTTCACAGATTAATGCTAAACTCTGAACTATAGTTAAAGCTGAGGTATCTGGCAGACAACCCAAACAAATGAGAATGGTGCCATGGAAACTGGGAGAATAGGGTGGGGAAAGGAAATTGTTCCTCTCCCTGCAATCCCCTTCTACTGGAGAATTGGTGACTGGGGAACAGCTGAGAGTGGTGCAAAGGGGGCTGGACTGCAGAGAAAAGTTCGTCCTTATCTGCAGCCCTATTCCTTTTTCCTCTGCTTGGCTGATCAATGGGGGAGTATGTTGTGGGCTAAATAAATAAAGTAAAATAAAAAAGGCAGAGGCCCAGAAACATTATGAGGGATCAGATTGCACATTTTTGAACAATAAATAACAAGGCATGTTTCTTGGAAACTGTGCCTACTGACCTGAGAATGTGTATATTGCCTAGGAAATGTACAAAATTCAGTTGAGATGTGCACATTTCTCAAAACCTGTTGGGGATCATGTATATTGACTGGGAAATGGGCACGATTCCCACTTCATGGTAGGAGTATTTGCACATTCACCATGAGGGCAGGGAAATGTGGACGTTGGCCAGTTGTTATGCACGTTAACTGCTCAACTTACACCTTACATTCCCGGTAATACGAAGGCAGAGTGGAACCATAGGGCTTCTGATTCCACTCTGCCTTAATGGAGGCAGCCCCCATGACAGAGGGAGATCACTGGCAAAAGAAAAACAAGGATGATTGAGGGTTATTATCCTTGCAAATCCCCCCCCCAGGGGGGATGGGATTCACTTGCAATTTGTCTTGGTACCTGGCTCTCACTCCAGCATGGAATGCAGGGGGCAGGGAGGCACTGAGTGTATAAGCACTTTGCCTCCAAAAACCCTCCAACGACGCCATTAAGAAGCAGAGGTTCTTCTGTTAATTAGAACTTAATTGGACAAAAGTACAGGTGCGCGCTAGAAGTGATGAGATCACAAACTGTGGAACAAAGCAACTGCAAGGACTTTAAGGTTTGAATTTGAGATAAGACTTCATTTGGTGCAAAAGATGGTGGGGAGGAGGGGAGCCTATGGTTTCTTTCTTTAAAGTTTTCTTCTCTACATTTATGATTTGGCAACCCTCCTCTGAATGTTAGTTCAAATTATATTTGTATAAGTGAGGTTGGAAGAAATTGGATTATAAATATGGAATATAACATCAAAAGGAACTGTGTATGTAAAAGGGGGGAAAGGGAGGGAAGCTCTATTTTGCAAAAGGTTTACAATGGAAACTTAGAGCTGACTCTTCCCCATCCTTTATTATATACATAGTGAACTGAATAATGCTAAGAGGACTTGGAATTTAATTTAATTGGAAGTATAATTGCTCATATATCTTCAGTTGGAAGGAAGGATGGAAGTAGTCTGTGGACTGCCAAGGAACTGATAAGGTTCTTTATTGAGTCATCTGCAGTTTGACAGACTGCTCTTCTTCCCAGGCTGAGAGGAAAAATTGTGACAACAGGTAATATTTACTGGGACAGAGTGACTTTTGCAGCTGTTGTTAAAGTTGCAAAACAATGAAGCACGGGATAGAGTAAAGGCGAAATTTCAATGGGATATCAACTCCACCCAAGGCCTGACAGATAACAGCAACAACCGGGGGGAAAGAAAGACATAACATCTTACAAGGACAGGAGGAAACACCACAGACAGAATAAATGTCACACACAGGAAGAACAAAGATATAGTTTGTGTTCCTTACTTGTAGTTTTATAAATCAGTTAATGTGTCAACACAAATACAGTGGTACCTCGGGTTACAGACAGTTCAGGTTACAAACTCCTCTGACCCAGAAATAGTACCTCGGGTTAAGAACTTTGCTTCAGGATGAGAACAGAAATCTCGAGGCGGCAGCGGGAGGCCCCATTAGCTAAAGTGATGCTTCAGGTTAAGAACAGTTTCAGGTTAAGAACGGACCTCCAGAACGAATTAAGTTCTTAACCTGAGGTACCACTGTAGAAGTTATTAATATTGCAGTTGTTGTATGAGGGATTATTATTATGACCAGAATGTAATTGAAATTAATAAGATTTTGGAACACAGAAATAAAGAAAATAATCAAACCATCAAATCTAGCACATGGGGGGCCACTTTATCTAAATTATATAATTCGGTATTTGAATGTTTGGTATCAATAATTGTTTCATAAATGGTATTGTTATAATGATGCTATTATTGGTCTGTATTTGAAACTAATAATAAAATTATTATTAACACGAACACACACAGGTTTGTTGTGTGCGTGTGTGCGCACGTGTGTGTTTGGGTGAGAGGGAAAAAGAGAGAGAGCATGAGAATGAGAATGAATGTTTAAATTCACTTAAGTGGATTCATATGCAGAGAAAGGTCTGGTTCTGTATCATTTGTATACCTATCAATTTTCAAAGCTCATGGAATGCATATAAATAATGTGAATATTTTAACATGGAAAAGATTCTTTTTAAGTATTATATAACATTGTAGGGGTTTTTTTGTGGGGTTTTATTTTTACTCCATTGATACAGATGAACAACAGGCCAAACCAGCAGGAGCTCATTCTTCATTCATATATGCTAATTACATGGTTCCAGCTAGCAAGGGTTCTCTTCTTAAACTGAAAATTCTATTTATTTTTGTGTGTTTTTTTTATGCCGGTTATGAGAAAAGAAGGATAGAGAGGATTAACATGCACACCAAGATATGCTGCACATCAACGAAAATTATGTTGTCACCTGAAAGAAGAGAGCCCTGGCATTCCTCCTTGCTTGCCGTTCTGATGGAAGCAATTAAAGCCTAATCCAAAGTTTAATTATGAATCCCAAGATCTGTTTCTCATTACGTTAGGCCGTGCCCCGGTACATCTTGCAGAAGCAGGTTATTCTTAGCAGGATGAGATGATGGCCCTGGTGCTTCCTCCTCTTATACCAAAAATCCCAGTTTCAATGGAATATGTAGCCAAGTGAAATATGCTTGGGATTGTTAGATGAAGCCTGGGTGCCTTCAGGGGACTTTGAGGGACCACATAGACACACGTTCAGCTCTTCCGCTCCTTGTCACTCATGTGCACGGGAAGAGGAGGGGATACTTGTTTGCTGCCCGCTTGCACCCTAGAAAAGGGCAACAGAAGGCTCAGTGCCACCCATGTGTGATACCTGGGGATCAGGCTGCTGGAATGGCAGGCAGTGTGGTGTAGAGCGGTGGATTGGGACCTGGGAAAGCAAGGTTCAAATCCTCACCATAAAGCTCAGCTGGTGACCTTGGGCCAACCACTATTTCTCAGCCTTCCCTACCTCATAGGGTTGTTGTGAGGTTAAGACAAGAGATGTCTTGAGTGCACTGCCTTGAGTTCCTTGGAGGAAAAGTAGGATATAAATGTCATCATCATCATCATCATCATCATCATCATCATCAAATACAGACTTGAGATGCAGGTTTCGCAGCCCAGGATCCCTGATGTCTCTTTCTGGGTAAGATAATTTAGAACAAAACATAAGATAGTAAATGCTTCTTGGGTTGCATTTCTGATTACAAGAAATGTCTGCCTGGTGGAGATTTCCAGAGCACATTTATTACGGCATTTCGTAGGTTAGAGGCCCCCTTTCTCAGATACATGATGAAGTGCTATCCTCACTTGTCAGGTAGAGACACACAAACACACGGATGTAGAAGGGAGGAAGTTAACAGGGGAGTCAAATGTAGTGAAATTCAAAAAGTAGAGACTGCAACAATTAAATTGTCTAGATGATATCGAACATTAGTCATAGAGTAGACCTCTATGAGCTCATTGGCTCTATTATGACTAAGGTTGGAAGGTAAAAAAGAAGAAGAAAAGGACAATGACCATTCACAACATCAGTAATTGATGACAACACATCTGTCTTAGGACTGCTAAACTAATTGACAGGGAACCATCTGTCTCATCCACCCTGAAAGGTATAGAATGAAACATCTCGATAAGTTCCAGCTCAATAGTTTCAGGCTGGAGTCTCCCTTTAAAATTCCTTTGCGGGAGACTCAACTTTTACATAAAAAGTGGAATGTCCCGGGAGACTGAAGTGTTCCTCCACTGGTTCCATAATTTGGTGGGGGAGTCAGAACCCTAAGCCTGGTTGTCACCGGTTAAAAGTTAAAAAGCAAAGGGGGTGGGAGTGGGAATGACATTTATGTGGTGCCAAAATGATATATGAATTTTCTGGAGAGAGCATCACAAAGTTGGGGCACCACCACTGAGAAGGCACTTCTTTCTCAGACACATGGCATAGCCAGGATTTTGGGAGGGGGCAGGTTTCATGATGGGGGGGAGAACTTCAGTTAGTTAAGTATTTTTAGTGATTTACTTGATTTGGGGGGGGCAGCTGCCCCCTGTGCCTCCCCCTGGCTATGCCCATGCTCAGACAGTAAAGAACCGAACATCTAGGCAGACATAGGACTCTTAGCTTAGTATACTCATGCATGACATTACAGTTTGCATTTGATAAACTCAGTTGGGGGGGAGTTAATCTGGACAAAATTCAGTTAATTACTATATATTTAACATCTTGTTTATTATGTAGAATCGGTGATCCACAGTCTCCTCAAGTCCATTCTTGAAATAATCATTGCATATGGACTCCAGTACTGGAATAAAACCAAAATAATCTCACTGGGTACTTCTGAAAGGGAGAAGAAGAAAAAACAAATGACTTTTCTAATCATTGAGCTCCCCGTCCCTTCCTTCTCATATGTTTTTTAAAACTTAAATCCTTTCCTCTACAGAGGAAAATATAAAGCGAAGCACTGGGGCCTGCTTATTTAATGAGGATTTGTGTCATATCAAGGGTAAGTGACATTTCCTACATTTCAGGGAAGCACCTGTATTAATTGTATTTCCTGCTTTTGTATTGCTTTGTGGGGAAGAAAAGAAATTCATCTCAGGTGAGTTAACCTTGCTTTTAGAGGGCACCTGCAGTTATCTTAGTGCTTATTGTAAATCAAAACATGTTGAGCCTTTAAAGCAGTGAAATAAAGAGGTGCTGACAAGGGGGGATGCCGGTAGGATTAGGAGCCATTCTCAACCACTTGTATTATCAGGATGGGGGGACTGAGACATGCTAAATTACAGGGGGAAGAGATATTCCCAGAAATTCCACAGATGGGAGATTGATTTGCTTCTTCAGTAAGCTTAGGAATAGGAGGAGCATTCAATGTTTTGTGAGGTTTAAGAAAGAAGGAAAGAAAGACGAAAAAGAAGAAAGACACCTTCCTTTTAGCCTAAGGGTTCTATAATTGACCGAGATTTTTCTACTTGCGATTTGATCCATCCAAACCCTGCTAGAGCGGGAGCCCCCTGACTGAGATCACAGCTGAGGTGAATAAGAATTAGGCAACTCACTCAGACAGGCCGTACATGCATTCCCATCTATTAGGGTAAATGACATGTCGTTCAATTTAAGCACAGGCAACCGGAGACTGTCATATTTGGGAAATGACAACTGTTATTTATTTATTGAGAATATTTATACAGGTTTTTCCTAGGCATAGAGAATGCATTTTTCAAGCGGCCGTCACCGTGTCACCAATGTATCCATGTGATTGCAGCAAGGCCCAGGCAAGGCATTGCCACCAGGAGAAAATTAAGGCAGGCAGGCAATAGTAGAAGCTGATTCAGTCTAACGCAGGAGCAAAAGGCATAGAGAAACATACCCAAAAGAAAGAAAAGTCATTCACGTTATGAGGACCTGACTCCTTCCGAAACACACCTTGGTCTCAGTCCTCCTTCAAATGATGTTAATAACGTTCTGCGCAAAGGGTCCATTTTCCAATATTGGAAGGTTTTGGCAGTTCCACAAGACACACACACACACACACACACACACACACACAAACACCTTATGTGGAAGTGACAGTATTAAATGTATGAATTAGACGGCGTAAGATAGAAATGAACGTTGTCAGGGATAGTAGAATAAGAACTAAAATGGCCTCTTTCAATAAATCAAAGGTTTAATTCCCTCCATGTGAGACTAGATTGAAGGATATAGGAACACAGAAATCTGCCACACAGACTATTTGCACTAGCGGGCGGCATGGTGAGGTGGCAGCACTCGCCTGACCCTCCAAACATTGAGTCAGTGCTGCTGACTGGGAAGATGAGGGGGAGTTGACAGGCAACAGGCATGTCAGCATGGTGCGAATGCAGCCAGTAGTTCTGCCGCTCTGTTTGCACCTTGCTGACCTCCCCAGGACCGCCCCTCTCCTTGCTGGTAGGCAGCAGTGACTCCGCTGACTGGGGAGTGTGTGTCATGTTGAGGGCCACCACAACACAACATTCTCCCATCTGCAGAGGACTGTTTGTCCATCTGGCCCAGAATGGTCTGTTCCAGGGATGAGGAACCTGTAGCTGGCCATGCTGGCTGGGGCAGATGGGAGCTGGAGGGCCTTGTGTTCAGGCATGCCCTGCAACCTGATACATCTAACTGGGAATGCAAGAGACTTGCAAACGTTTAGCCTGGGACAAATACCCTGTATTTAATTTACTATTTACAATAGTGCTGGAGATACTTAACCAAAACATAAGAATGGATCGAAATATAAAAGGAATCTCCTTAGGTAGTAAATCATATAAACTTCGAGCCTTTGCAGACAATCTTGTTTTAATGGTTGAGAACCCAGTAGAAAGTATTGAGATTATATTGGGGGAAATGTCAAATTTTGGTAAAGTATCTGGATTTAAGCTTAATAAAGAGAAAACAAAGATGATGGTTAAGAATATGGGAAATCAGGAGAAAACAGAAATAGTAAGAAAATTTGGCTTAGAAATAGTAAAAAAAAGTTAAATATTTGGGAAGAGAGATCACGATGAAAAATATAAAGCTATTTGAGGATAATTATTTTAAAAATCTGAAGTAAAAAGAGATATGGAAATTTGGACAAAATTGAAATTAATATCAGTAATAAAAATGAATATCCTACCAAAACTACTATTTCTGTTTCAAATGATTCCCATAATAGGCAAACTAGAATGTTTCAACAAATGGAAATCAGACTTGACGAAATTTATATGGCAAGGTGAAAAGCCACGTATCAAATACAAACTGTTAACAGATAAGAAAGAAAGAGGTGGGTTTGGGTTCCCTGATTTGAGAACTTATTACGAAGCTGCATGCTTGTGTTGGATCACAGAATGGATCATGCTAGAAAACACTGATGTTTTGGATCTGGAGGGATGGAATAATAGATTCGACTGGCATGTCTATTTAGCGTACCACAAAGTAGCTGTACACAAAGAATTTTTAAACCACGTAATTGGAAGGTCATTATATAAAGTCTGGGAAAGACATCAAAGACTGTTAGAGCCCAAAACACCATGGTGGATAGCATAATTTAATTTAATTTAATTTAATTTAATTTAATTTATATTCTGCTTTTCCTCCATGGAGCCCAAGGTGGCGTACATAGTTCTGCCCATCTCCAGTTTATCTTAACAACCACCCTGTAAGGTAGGATAGGCTGAGAGTGAGGCCTAAGGTCTCCCAGGGAGCTTTGTGGCTCTGTAGGGATTTGAACCCTAGTTTCCTGGGTGTTAGTCCAACACTCTAACCACTACACCACCCTGGCTTAATCCCAATAAAGTTAGTACAAAGGATGGAAGCCCAAGATTCCCTGAGCAAATCTGAACTCTGTACGTTTTCTCTTTTTTGTCTCTTACTCTTGCTTCCTCCCCATTAGTTAGTTCATTTATATCTGATCCTTCTTCCATCATGGAACTCATGGGGCTACATATGCAGCCATGAAGAGGTAATGCATTTTCATTGCACATTCTGCAGACATGCCAGTGATCTGAAGCCTCTCTATAGCATCTAGTGAAATATAAGGACTGCAAATCCTTACAAATCACAAACCGTGGAACCATTTGCAAATAATTTTGCCATGTCCTCACTCTGCTGATCTTCAGAGTCTAAGGATTGTTTCCCAATCATCATGTAAACGATCCATTATTTCTTCATTCTACTAAGAGTCTGCATTTGGACTTTGGAGAGACGCAGCGAGAAATTAAACTATTGAGGCATTATACATGTTTCCTCTGGGCAGTTACTTATTTGAACAGCTGCTAGAGAGGTACAAATCAACTTCAGAGCAGAGCCAGGTCTGGAGAATATGTACTTTGGGTTCTATTTTCTTTCTTTCTTTCTTTTCCCTCTCTTTAGTTTGAGGCGTGCACATGACCAACCTGCTTTCTCTTACTGGTAATAATTTCTCTAAATTAAAGGTCGCTGCAGTTTTTCAAACCTGCCAAGGGTCTGTTGTTGTACAGACCAACTACTGCAAGGAATCCAGGTTTTCAAATGTTAGTACTTAGTGCCAAATTATACTTGATGTAGGGATCTGAAAGTCATTTGTCAATCTGCAGGCTTTCTTTTGTTGGAGTTACTCATGAGGAGCACAGGTTTCCCCCACTCCCCCAGGTCTTTTGTTTAGACACGGGGAAGAAAATGGTCATTTATTTTCATTCTGATGAAAGCTGACAAAGATGGTTTTTCAGTGGAGCAGCCAACATGCAATGGAATAACATTTTGCTCCAGGGTTTTTCATTTAGCACACTTCTGCTGTTTGCTCCCTTCTTTTAAAGCATAGGCTTCTCAGAAAGTTTGTTATAGTTGTTAGGGCTGCTTCTTTCTCCCCCCCCCCCCATTGATTAATCAGATGAACTGCAGTTGAGCAATCTATTTGTTCAATTTGCATATGGGTTAAAAAAGGAGAATAAATTAAATTCAGTTCACATTTAAAGGAGAACCCACCTAATTTGCACTTTCTGAAACAATACATGATCCAAAACACAACCATCCTACAACAGGCGTCCTTCTCTGAATTCTGCAATGCTGTTCTCCAGCCATGTAATGTGTGTGGGAAATGCGTATACTAGGATAAAGGGTGTGTAAAAATGCATGTATTAATGAAATAGCATACAAAAATACATTATATTAGGGGGGGAATGCTTTGCAGAAATGTGTATATTAAGTAAAACTGCATACAAACCTGCATACAAATGCAAATGAGGATAAATTTGCATTTCAATGCTGACAAATTTTCACAAGGACTTTAAAAAATAAAATAAATACAGGCTGATTTGGAAATGTGGAGAACTGAATTTAAGACTGGAAAAATGAGAAATGAGAGGAACCAAAATGGATACATTCAGCCATCCCTAAGTGGAAAACAATATTTCCAGAACAAGAGTAACAAAACTGTAAGAGGAACCATGAAAAAGCAACTGCTTTCATACCAATTTGTCTGTATGGCACGCTCAGGTCATTGGCTGATGCCCTTCTCTGGATAATACCTGCTCCATCTGAGGTGAGGATTACATCAACAAGGGGAAATGTTTTCCCTCAGTAGTTTCTTCAGCATATGACATCAATTCCTAGGATCTGTGAGTTTATGAAAAACTTACAAGAGTTTCAGCAGAACTGATCAAATAAGTTTGTTTTTTATATATATAAAAACACCCAACAAATGTTATGTACTATTTGCTCCTTTGGTGACTTTAATCTTCTGTTTCTTAAATGGGTATCTTCTTCCAAAATGCAATTATTTCTGTCACTTGACACAAAGTTCGTGTTTTCACCATAAACTGGTGTAATTTTTTTCCAAGTGGCTTATTTAAAGAAGGTTGTTTAAGGTAATACCATTAATTTGGGGTGCTCTGGCATATTGTGCTATCAATATGTTACCATACTTAAATGTACTTGCTAGGTACAAATAGGCCAAATGTAATTGTAGCATAGAGAATTGATCATAATCAGGATGTAATTTATTGTAAACGGTTTGTAATTTGCCTCACCATTTCCCTCTTCAGTTGCCATTTTACAGCCCCCTTGCTTTCTCAAGTAGTTTCAAAGTTTTTATTTCTCATTTTCTCGCTCTAGTTTAACCTGTTAGGTCCCACCTGCTCTATACATTTAAAATAGTATCGTATCACTTCCAACAGTCATGGCTTCCCTCAAAGAATAATGGGAGCTGCTGAGACTTGTTAGGACACCCCTTTTCCCCTCACAGAATGACAATTCCCAGAGTTCCCAAGAAGAAAAATTGAGTGCCAAGCCGCTTTGGGAATTTCTCACAGGAATATTTTCCTTTTTTAAAAAGAAATTACTCATATCTGTATAGGTTAAAGCAGGAATGAGGAATCTGTGACCCTCTAAATGTTGCTAGACTACAGGTCCCATCATCCCTGACCATTGGCCATGCTGACAGAGGCTGAGGGTAGTTCGAGTCTAACAGCATCTAGTGGGTCATAGGTTTCCCCTGAGTTAGAGTATAAAAACAACCCAAACCTGACTTGGAGGACAAACATGCAAGTCCTGAATTTTATATACACACACACACACACACACATATTTATATATATATATATTCACTGATTGGTTGCTTGATTGGTTAACTGACCGACATTAAAAAACAACAACATTTTAAAATATTGAATTTGGATCCAGGTGTGTTGATACAACTTTTGCTTCCTATATATTCTGGAAGGTATCGAGGCTTATCTATCTGACCAGCTCACACCTATCAGGCTGTCTGACTCACTGGTCCTGCTCTGCACCTCCCTCCTGGTGATTTTGTGTGTGTCCTTGAACTGTGACAATACATCTTGCTTTCCTGAATGGAGACTACTGTGTGCTTGGCCAGCCCCACTCTTCTGTGCCCATTTGTGTGGCTCCACAGAGAGCTAAACTAGGCAGAGTGGCATAAAGGAAGAGACGGAGGCCATCTTGTCACAATATCAAGCTTCTGTTTTCAGCCATGGTAGGGGGAGGACTGGGTTGAAGGAGGAAGAAGAAAGTAAGGGAATATCTTGCTTCAAATGTTGAGTCCAAGCAAAGTCAAAGGACAAAGCTGCCTCAGAGCTCCAGAGGGCAAGGCCTAGCTGTTGCCTCCTCAGAGACTAGCAGCACCTGATCACAAAATGGTGGCCGTTACTCTCTGACCTCTTCTAGGAAAATGTGACAATGTCCTAAATCGGCAGACGCCACACAGCAGATGCCATGTATGAAGCAATCATCACTAGGTGGCAAACGCAAGAGGTACCATGGGTAAGGGACACCCAATTTTGCCTACCACTGGTATGTGGCACCCGCAAGGCTACCCAAGGGGAAATGAGGCGGCCCTGAGGCTGAAAAAGGTTTCCGGCCCTGATCTAAAGAGTCTCTCCCTTGTAAGATCCATAATCTAAAATGACCTGGTGACATTGCTGAATTTAGGTGCTAGCTTTTGGTGTTTCAAAGGGTTATAGTTCAAGCGGGTACGGTAGACAGCTAGATAGCTAGCATCTGAGGTAAATGCCGAATAAATGTTTGGGTGTTTGTCTGTCTACAGTTGCATCTGAAGCTATTTCCAAGGCTACTGTCGCTTCCCTCCCACCGTCACAAATAAGAAAATTGCCTGGTATACAGGCAGGACAAGGAACAGATGAGCTTAATCGTGACTCCAAGGGAAGTGATTCCTAGAGGAACAGTGTCCAAGTGAACAGCTCTCCACCCACCTCTTTGTGCCTTTCCCCCCCACCCCCGCTCCTGCTCACAGTGTTTTACAAGGCAGGGGGCAACCCAAGGGGATGCTTACTGGACAATTCTCTAACCTTAGGTTATCCACACAAAATACATATTGGGTGCTTTCCCTGGTAAAGAGACAGGCAGGCTGGAGAGTTTCAAGAGTGCTTTGGGTACCCAAAGGGTGTGTGTGTGTGTGTGTGTGTGTGTGTACGTGCTCTCAATGCGGTAGTGAGCAAATGTGGACTGTGCCCACAGGACTGGTAAGAAAGCACAAAATTGGGGAAAGAAAACTCACATTGATATGCTTTCTTTTTGAAAACAAAACATATATGCTTGCTGTTTCTAATGGATTGAAAGGCTTATTAAGCCAGGTTATGAGTGCAGCTCAGTAGTTATGCAATATTGTGAGTCTGATACTATCGTCGACATTGGTCTCTGTTTTTATTTAATTAACAAAAGTTATATACCAGTTGCAATAACAAGTGGTTTGCAATACCGTCTATTCGGTTAAATACCAGTAAAAAACAAACATTAAAAAACAAGTTATGTTAAATGTATATATATTAAATAAGATCAGTAGTTTTAAAACATTGATACCTACTAAAATCACGTGTCTTGGTAGGCTTGCTGGGACAAAAAGTTCTTCAGCAGGCTCCAAAAGGCACCTCAGTGTAAGTGTACACAAGATTCATTTAGTTATTTTTCCATTGTGCCATATGGAGGCTGTGTACACGCCAAAGAACATGACTTTCCACCAAAGAATCCTGGGAACGCTCAATAGACATCCTACAACCCCCACATCAGCTTTGTGAAAGCAGAGCAGAATGAATGAGCGATAAGCGGATTATCAGGAGGAACCCTTTAAAATCAAGATCCAAGATGATTCAGAGTTTGCAGGCCACAATTCACCAATCGTACAATGCAGCTGTTCCCACATATACCCTTGAATGTCATCCATAAGACTTTTCCGTGGCAACAGTGGCCAATACCAGGAAGTCTTAATATCAGTTTAAGGGACATATTGCAGAGAGGGGGGGGGGACACCTATCACTCCCATAAAGAATGATGGCATGATAAGGGAGGTGGAATTGGAGCAGAATGGCTCCGTTATAAACACCGTATAAAGCAAGAGACTGATGGCTTTTGTGTCACCTAAATATACTGCTGCCACTCTGCTTCCAGGAGCCATCCAGACAATTTCTCTTCCTTCTGGAGGCTGCGAATGGTGGGAGGTTTAATGTGCAATAAAAACAGGAAGCTAGCCAGCTTCTGTTGCCAGAGCAAATGCCTTGAGAGAACGCAGAGCTATATGGACACTATTGTCCTCAGGGGATTTTCCAAGACTATTAACGGCACTGCAGTCATGGCAAGCACAGGATATATACAAGAATTAATTTGGTAAATGGTCCCCAGGCTTAGGCCCAAATCTGTTCAAGTGTTGGGATGGGGGAGAAAGATGTTTGCGTTTTAACAAGAAACTGCAATTCTCTTAGTTTTATGATGCAGTTCTCCAACCCATACAATGTGTATAGACAAAAAAAGCATATATTAGGAGGAAATGTGAATATGAGTGAATAATGTACAAAAGTGAATTATATCTTGGAAAAGGTGTTTGCAAAATTCCATATATGTATATTCTGTATATTAGTCAAAACTACATAAGAAATGTGTTTATCAGGAGAAATCACTAAGATTAAGATTTTTTGTGGTTTTTTATAATAAAAATAACTGCAAACTGCTACAGAAATGAGGCAAAGAATGGAAAAATGAGTAACAGAGAGAAACCATTATCTATCTGAATGTCAGGCTGAACCCTGCAACATAAGAAGCAATTGTGGGGACGGAAGACTATCTGGATCTCCACAGTGCCTTTTCTTCAACTGAGCCTAAGCAATGCAACCAACCTTCACATCTAAATTAGGATGTGAATTTATACCCCAGTAAGATGTATGGGGTATAAATAGTAAAATTATCCTTATGAAATAGGGGTTGGATAACTGCATACCCTCCAACATTTCTCCAATGAAAATAGGGATGTCCTAAGGAAAAGTGGGACATTCCAGGATCAAATCAGAAACTGAGACAGCTTCTCTAAATATGGGACATCCCTGGAAAACAGGGGCACTTGGAGGTTCTGTAAATTCCAACCCTTTCAAATAAAATGGCACACTGATTAGAAGATAAGGAATTGCACAGAATTTGTGCATTTAAACAGCATGTGTTTGGCAGGGGGTGCCAGTGTGGTGTCCTCCAGATGTTGTTGGAATCCTATTCACATCAGTCTCAGTCAACATGGCCAATTGTCAGGGATGATGGGAGTTGACCTGGAGGGGACCATGTTGACTATCCCTACCTATGGCATAATTTGTATTGCTTCAAATATTTCTGAAGTTGTGTAGCAGACCCCTTTTTCTGCATGTAACCACACTTTATTTTTTAAAGGGTTCAACCGTGCACAAAAAGAAACAATAAAAACACATTTTTTTATTGGAAACTTACTCTGAATAGAAAATATGAATATTTCAATAAAAGGTTAATACCCAGAAGTTCTCCCAAAATATGCAACAGTTTAAAAGGAATAGTTGGAGCAGCTACAACCAATTAATGCGTTATCATGTCAATGCTATAATGGAATTGGGAGAGATGCTAACATGCAGTGGGGTAGCATGGAACATGCTCTTCCTTCTCCAAAATAGCTGTGGGGAAGGCTCCCTTTTACTCCTTAAAGCAGCCTAAATGACTGTCCCATTGGCAGACCTTTTTATTTCTTGCTCAGGTGAAATGTTTGAAAAATTGCATGAACAGAGCAATTTTGGCACTTTGGGTAGGAGCACAAAGTGTTGGCAAATTGTTCTGAAAGGCTCTGAAGTGTAACACTGGAATAATATTCTCCATGATAGTGGATGCATCCGCTTTTTAACCTATTTACATATTCACATAAAAAGCCATTGTGGTTATTGTCTAAAGGGGCCTATTTGGACGGGGGAGGGGGGGACGACACGCACAGTTTGTGAAATCATTTGTCAGGGAGCATACTTTAGCCACAGTAGTCAGAAAGAGCATATCGCCACCCAGAGAAGGGTTTGATGGGAAGCTAGGCAAATGCAGTGGGTGGGGGCAATTTGAGAAAGTACAGTAATATATTTAGACATTTTGGGTGGTTGAACTTTTCCAGTCATAGAGAAAAGGCATTTGCTCGAAGCCTGTGGTGTATCTCTGAATGGTCTAGCCATTCAGGGCACATTTGCTTGAAAATAGGCCCTTTTGATTTCAGCAAAATGTATTTCCAAGTGATTGTGTCACGAATTGATGAAAAGAGGTGTGTGACCCCACCCCCAAGATTAATATGTACGAGGATTTCCTGGTTCTCTGTAAAAGGAATAGCTCCCCATACATTAGAATTATCCACTGTGCCTAAGAAAATGTTCCCCTGCTTATAGGAAGCAATGAGGGTGACCACTTAGACATCGCAGGCACACGCACACAGGAAATGCATCACAAAAAAGTGGGTTCCTGTTTGCACAAAATTTGCATGGGCTAACATGTATAGATGTTTAGAAATAAAGAAAAGTACAGTACAGGTGGCGCTGTGGTCTAAACCACAGAGCCTAGGGCTTGCCTATCGGAAGGTTGCAGTTCGAATCCCCGCAACGGGGTGAGCTCCTGTTGCTCGGTCCCTGCTCCTGCCAACCTAGCAGTTTGAAAGCACGTCAAAGTGCAAGTAGACAAATAGGCACTGCTCCGGCAGGAAGGTAAACAGTGTTTTTGTGCTCTGCTTCGCCAGAAGCGGCTTAGTTATGCTGGCCACATGACCCAGAAGCTGTGCGCCGGCTCCCTTGGCCTATAGAGCGAGATGAGCGCCACAACCCCAGAGTCGTCCACGACTGGACCTAACGTTCAGGGGTCCTTTTACTCTTTACCCTTTACCTTTACAGTACAGTGGTACCTCAGGTTACATACACTTCAGGTTACAGACTCCACTAACCCAGAAATATTACCTCAGGTTAAGAACTTTGCTTCAGGATAAGAACAGAAATCACGCAGCGGCAGCGGGAGACCCCATTAACTAAAGTGATGCTTCAGGTTAAGAACAGTTTCAGGTTAAGAACAGACCTCCAGAACGAATTAAGTTCTTAACCCGATGTACCACTGTACATCTCATTGAAGTGGGGGAGACCAGGTGACCGAGGTTCTAACTGTGGATGGGAAACTTCAAGGCCCCTCTTATTCTCCCTTCTTAAGGTTCCTAACAGTTGCTACTAGCCATGAGGACTACGCTCTGCCTCCACAACTGAAGGCAGCAATGCTTCTGGAAATCAGTCGCTGGAAACAAACAGAACCACAGGAGGGGAGAGTGCTCTTGTGCCTGAATCCTGCTTGCGGGTGTCCCACAGGCCAGCCACTGTGAGAACAGGATGCTGGACTAGATGGGCCATTGGCCTGATCCAGCAGGCTCTTTTTGTGTTCTTAAATTTGTCCGTCTGATCAGGTGACGGCACGGCCAGCAATGCTACAACATACCCAGCAATGCAATCCACTCATATAAAGCAGTGTTTGCTTTTAAAGCCAGCTCTTGACGCTTCCAACGCATTAGCTGTCAACTTTTCCCTTTTCTTGCGAGGAATCCTATTCGGAATAAGGGAATTTCCCTTTAAAAAAGGGAAAAGTTGAAAACTATGTTCCAATGATCAAGAGAAGGAATAGGAACATAGGAAGCTGCTGTAAACAGAATCAGACCACTGGTCCATCTAGGCCAGAATTGTCTGCACTGACTGGCAGGGGCAATCCAGGACTTCAGGCAGGGATTTCTCCCGGCTCTACCTAGAGATGCCGGGGGACGGATCCTGCGGTCTTCTGCATGAATAGCAGATGCTCTGCGGTTACTACTGAACTATGGTCCTCCCACAATGAACATGCAATCAGTTATGATACTTGATTAGGGTCTATTCAAATAGCTGCACCTCCAACCAAATCAGCGGTGTCAGCTCCTCCATTATGTGTATGATTCAATGGCCCTTGCTGTAATAGAGAACTACACACCTCTGGAGTGTATGAGCGATTCCCTTCAATGTCCAGCTCATTATTTAAAGCTTTGCTAGTTTGTAACGGCAGGGTGGAAATTAGATAGAGAAGCAGGTCTTCTAGCAGCTCTGGCTTATTTTCACCACTTAGGCTTTTTATCACTTTGGACAAATTGAAATGCTGCTCACCATTTGCATTGTACTAAAATAGTTATTCCCTGGGCAACAGATATGTCACGGTTTCCATGAAATCATGCAGATGCCAGGTAGTATTGTGGAAACTCTCTTGTTTTAGAGGACAGGTCTACTGTTATTTGCTGCCTCTTTCAGTGGGGTGGGACCTGTTAGAGCATTCTTTTTCATAACTAAACTAGCTCTCCCTCAGAACTCTCATGACAGGCGGGAAAAGGGGGAGGGATGATAATAAAAATAACCCCCACGGAAGAGTAAGGCAGGAGGTAGGGGGACAGGGGTCTGGGCAGGTGCCAGGAGAGGTGTTGGTGGGTCCCATGGCACCCACAGGCACCATGTTGGAGACCCCAATTTTAAAGCCTTTGGCTCCCCCCAAGTTACAGCACTGCCTGTGAAGGAACGAGTACAAATCTTGCCTTCCAAACCCCAGCCTCGTTTTAAAGTAACTCTAAAACTCATTTTTAAACGTCAGGATTTAAAAAGAGAAACCTTAAGCACATACTCACAAGCTGGTCACTAGCCAGCCACTCTGGAAAAACCAGGCAGCTGCTGTAGGACTAATGCTCAGATGTCAACTAACTTAACCACATTACTTTCCACATAGTTCAAATGAGTTCTGTCTTCATTTGGGGGTCTATCTAGAAAGGCACGCTTTTTGGAAAGCACCCTGAGAGAGAGAGAGATTGAGAAAGCACGGGGAAGGGTTGCCACTCAGTGACAGAGCACCTGTTTTGAATGCAGAAAGTCCCAGGTTCAATGCCTGGCATCTCCAGACAGGGCTGGGTATGTCCCCAGTTTGAAATCCTGAAGAACCACTGGATAAGGCTGGTCCCTGTCTTCCTTGACTGGTCCCCAGATTATAAACCATTACAAAACTGGCCAATTCTCCAAGAGACTGATTGGGAGGGGGAGGAAGAAACCTACCGCCCCTACCCCTTCTATCAACTACCAGAGCAGCCTTCCTCAACCTGGTGCCCTCCAGATATTGTTGGACTCCAACTCCCAGCAGCCTCGGCTAGCATGACCAACAGTCAGGGATGATGGGAATGTAGTCCAAATCTGGAGGTCACCTGCTTGGAGGATGTATGGAGGATGTTTCTATTCCTCTGTGCTCCTTGAAGCAAGAGGACGAGGTTGTTTTGATGATGTGCGGGAGATGTAAATATTGGCAATGCTATCAAGCACAGAGCCTGGCATCCCACCCTTAATTGCCCACTTCCCTGTGGCCCAGTTGATTTTAGTCAGATGATACAGGTGTGACTGAAGGCATAGGTTGTTTTACAGTCTTTAAATTGTCAGAACCTTCAGGAAACACAGAGTGGTAATTCTAGAATCAATACTAAGAGACAGGTATTTTACACCTGCTGTGTGTATGTGTAGAGGGGTGTGTGTGTGTTTAAAGAAAAGCAACAGACACTAAAAAGGTTGTGCAGGGGTGGGGGTGGAAATACTACAACAATTGACAATCATACTTACTCAATCCCTTTTGCTGGGTATATTGACAGATAGCAGGGAATTGCAGTTCAGAGAGTCAGGTAAACCAAGGGAGGTGTAATAAAACCCCAAAAAACATCTGGGTCTAAGTCCAGTGAGAGATGGTGTTTGCGCTGAGATTGAAGCTTCTGTACAGCTTATATGACAGATAACAGACAGCGTTGCCAATCTCAAGCCAATTCATCTTCCATGACAGTGTGTGTAAGAAAGGGGGGGGGGAGTATCTTTGGTGAAAACTACAAGACATCTGCTAAACTAGCATCAGGCAAAATGATAAGCCTTATGACCCAGGGCTCTTATCTGGCGCACCAGTGATCAGTATTTTAAGATTCGGCTCCAAGGAATCAATACATCAACACAACCAGTGACACTTAACAACTGAGATTCAGGACAGGCAAAAGGGGGGAAATGGTAAAATGCATTCACACAGCATGTAGTTAAGCTATGGAAGAGGTAGCGATGGCCAACAACTTGGAGGGCTTTAAAGACAAATGCAAGGCAAATAAGACTAGCAATCAGGGGCAGATCTACATTTTGGGGGCCCTGAAGCTAGAACTGTTATGGGGGGGGGGTCCCTTCATGACCAGCGACGAGGTCTGGATAACCACTGTTACCTTCTTCAATGGGGTTGTTTACAACAACCTTTACAACACCTGTGCTACTGACTCTCAAAACTTCAGGATTGTTGAAATATATGCAACAACAAAAATTGTCCAATTTTGAGTTGTGCGCCTCAAATTGAGTCTAGTAGACCCATTTTTCTAAAAGCATTTTGGACTAAAGTTGCTTCCCGGGGCCCCTCCAGGATTAGAGGCCCTGAAGCTTTAAGCTTTGTTAGTTTCATAGCAGATCCACCCCTGCCAGCAATGACTACAAGACATGATGTTCTCTGTTCTCTGCATCCACTGTATGTCTGAATGCCTGCTGCTGGGAATCCCAGGTGAGAAGGGAGCTGCTATGCTCAGGTCCTGCTGGGCATCCATAGGGCATCTGGTTGGCCAATGTAAGAAGATGATGCTGAACTAGATGGTCCTTTATCCTGAGCCAGCAGGGCTCTTCTCATATTCTCGTATGCACATCCAGTTTTTTTCTTGCAGCTTGCAAGGAATCCTCAGCTTTCTTCGCCAGATGACACTATGACTCAATGCTTAAAATAAAAAGTAGGCTCTAACTGTATTATCTTGCCCCCAGTTTATCACCCTTGAAAAACAACAACAAAATTATGTACCCGTTTCCCCATTGGTGTTCCAGCCCTTGGATCACTTAGGTTCCCCTTTCTCCAGCCAACAACATCCTTTCCACCTCTGTAATATCTTTCTGAGATCACCTAACTATAATCACACAGTATTTGAAGTACAGTGGTACCTCGGGTTACAAACGCTTCGGGTTACAAATGCTACAGGTTACAGACTCCGCTAACCTGGAAGCAGTACCTCAGGTTAAGAACTTTACTTCAGGATGAGAACAGAAATTGTGCGGTGGCAGCAGGAGGCCCCATTAGCTAAAGTGGTACCACAGGTTAAGAACAGTTTCAGGTTAAGAATGGACCTCCGGAACGAATTAAGTTCTTAACCAGAGGTACCACTGTATGTCTGCATCATTGATATATCTAGGAGCACTGCAAATGCGGGCAATTGGATTTATACAGTCCATTGAATTGTATTCACATTTTCCTTCCCTCACACTCCCAAAACCTCTCCATTTGGTCCTGAGGGCTCTTTGCACCACTCTTTGCACCAGCCACACCTCTGCTCCCCAGGGCATGCACCTCAGTGGCTCTGCTTTCTATCCTCCTTAAGAGTTTTTGCCTGGCTGGTATGTATCCTTGATGGAGCCTGGAAATATAGAGAAGTCATAAATTGTTCATTCTTCATTCTACATACAGTATTATTTTAATCTCCACCTCTTCCTTTCATCACTATTGCTGCACACTGATATATTTTGAGCCAGCAAATTCGGAGTATGTTTTGTTGCAGGGGAAGCAATCAGATGTCAATGACACGTGTGTGCACTACAAATACAGCTTGCTTACCTGGAAACCAATTCTACTGAAATCCATGGAATTTCATTCAGAGCAAACATATTTAGGATTAAGGTGACTTTTAGAGGAGTTGAAGGCAGTCAGTGTTTCTAGAAGTAAGTGTTTCTAGAAGGGAGCGTTCCAGCATTTAGTCATATATGTTGCTACAGTTCTTACTGTCATAAAGTTCTTCCTGATGTTTAGTCAGAATCTCTTTTCTTTTAACTTGATGCCATTAGTTTGGGTCCTACCCTCTGGAGCAGGAGAAAGCAAGCTTGTGCCAACTTCTATGTGACTTCCACACATTCATTTGAGATGACTAAGAGGTGTTTTAGTCAGTCAAAGTTCTATATCTTCTAGTTGACTTTACTTTATGTAATGAAACTGAAAAGGGTCAGCTCAGATTTTCATTCCAACTTTTACTTTCTGTTATTTATAGCCAACATTTTGCTTTCTTCGCAATTCCCAGTACAATGCCAAAATACTGTGTGAGGAAGAGAATGAAAAAAGCTTAAAGCATTTATATGTTCTTGAGTCAGTTTGTGCGATAGTGAATTTTGCTCTATACTTATTAAATGACTCATGTAGCTTGAGTAATAAATGTATGACTAAGCTATTCAAGTTGTCATTTGCTTTCTTTCTCCAAACCATGCAAAATTGGATAAAGGCATAGCACTGCTTAAAGGTGAACTATCTAGTTTTGCAAAACAACCAATGTGGCCTATGGGCATTCCCCCCCCCCCCCCGAACAACTGGCTTAGGGCAGAAGTCATGGTGTCCTGCAAATAACCCTAGCCAGAGCTCACCATGAGTTGGCTGACTCAACAAACCCGCCCAAGTGTTTCCCCAGAAGCTGGCAATGTACCATTATCATATTTACCCAATTACATCATGATATACTCAAGGTTATTTAGCTAAACAAGGTTAAAGAAAGTGTTTCTAGTACTAATATTAGGTTACTCCCACCACTTTCCCTGCTCTACGCTTAAACTGATGTGGCCCTGTAAGATAAGATAGAATGCTTGTCCCTCTTTGTACTCATAAAAAAATAGCATTGGATGGTATGTTCATTCAACATCAGCTGTGTGTTTTATTGCACTTCACTTCAAGGTTAACTAAGGAATACTTTTGTTTCATTGCTGTAAAGTTTGGACAGTGTGGCTTCAACTATCATCAAGCTGACAATTCTAGAACAGGCAAATCTCTCAGCAGGGAAGGTAAGCTTCTCATCAGGAGCACATCTACGGCTATGACTAAGCATGCAGATTGGACTAAGAAGCTTCCACTTGCAACCACCCATCTGTAGGTTGTCTCTCACATGTGACTTCCTTCTTCAGAGGCATTTAACTTGTATGCTTCACTTGTTTAAGCAAAGAAAAGTCAATGAAGTATTTCGGTATAAGACTTGTTTATTAAACTTCTGTCCTGCTCTTCCTCCTAAAGTGGTAAACAATAACTACAGCAGTTTTTCTCTAGTTCTGATATAAAGTGATAAAATGTCGGAAACCTTCAATTCACTCTGCTTCAGTGGACTTCAAGTATCATGTAAAGGAAGTCAACATTATAATGAACCCAGACTTAGTATAGCTGACAATATTATTTTTGTACATACTAGTAATTCAGAAATGAAGTTGAACAATACTGACAATACAAAACCCTTTAAGATTCAATTTTTTATTCATACAAAACAAAAACAAATTTGGGGGGTAATAAAGGACATTCTAGTATTTCTGCTTCCAGCTAGCATTCTGTAACATTTCTCTGTTCAATATACAGCAGTCCCATCCCAGACCACAGCATCACTGAAAGCTATGAGGTTTCCATCTTGTAGCCGTGTTTTTCTAATTCAGCTCTGTAAAGTAAAAACAAAGCACACAAATTATTTAAATCCTGCGAAATGTTAGACACTCAATTCTTGCTTACATTAAAAAAACACTTGATTGGAACCAGACTAAGTTTCCACTGAGTATCAATGAGACCCAAGTGCCAGGAACTGTCTGGGATCAACCCAACATGTATGTATATAATCTCTCAAAATATATTCTAATTACTCCTCCTTTTGCTTCTGAAAGAATTAGTATTCTGATGAAAAGTCTAATCACATAATATAAAATCCTTTTTATATTGGGTTGGATCCAGATTAAAGTAAGCTGCACTATGTTCCCACTGAAATGACTTCATTCAAGCTATCCTATATCCACTTACCTAGAAGGAGGCTTCATGACTGCACTGTCAGTTATAACTAACTTTTCACACTCATTTAAGTAGGACCCATGTGCAACTAACTTAGTCTGGATCCAGCTGTTTATCATATTTCTACCTGCACCAATCAATAGGAAAAGGTTGCTGTAAACAGTTCAATGAAATATGTATCTTGCTTCAGCTCTCCTATGCTACTTCCTCCAAAACTTTCCTCCCCCCTCTACCTGTGGTTGCATCCATTCGCCACCCACCCGTCCCCTATTGTTGTTTCAGTGTGCATGTATCTCCATCTTCTTTGCCTGAAGAAGCCACAAACCCCTCAAGGCCAAAGGGAGGGAAGGCATTGCTAAGCATGGAGCCAAGGTAACAAAAATAAGATATATGCACAGAAAAAACAATCTGAGAACAGGAAGTGTTATTTTGCAGATACAGTACATAAAGGAAAACAGATGAAGCAACTGAAATATGATCCAATCATTAAATGCTTTCTCCTCCTCTTCTTTCTGATGTATCTGGCATGATTCTTCAGTTTGGCTATATTATCGATATCTGCTGTATAAGAAATAATAGTCAGTCCTGCAATTAACTTAAAACTGCTTTTTCAGACTGACAATAAGTGACAGCAACACAATTTTCATCTCAAAATTCAGCTGGAGATATTGAGCTTAACCCATTTAGAGCTGCTAGTACCTCAGTAGTGATTAATACTAGTTGACACTGCAGCTATTTTATTATGTGCACAATATGGCTAAATATCAGTAAAGTGATGCAGCTTGAAACTTAAAGCAACTGCTGATGTGCACAAAGTTCCATGTTACGTTTGGGAGCCGCTACAAAATGTGATTTTGTCCAGCATGTCGGATCTGATTCTTGTTTGAGGGATTCTAGCCTGCAATTTTTTCATTATTTGTATATACTGAAAACTTTTAGATGACCTTAGCTGATTGGAGAAATCATCTTCCACATTGTCATCATCCCAATTGTCTTCCCACACATGTGCATCTTCATCTTCATCTAAACCAGCCCAGTCTGAAAAAAGGACACAGGACAAGTTTAGTTTATATATAGTTAAACTGTGAGCAAAACATTTCAGCAACTTGAATATCAGAAAGCTTCATTCCCTTTAATTGTGTTATAAATAGTTGTTTTAAACTGTTTTAACGATAATCTTACTGCATTATTGTTTGGGAGACTGCTTTGAGGGTTTTTTTACAATTAAACAGTGTATCAATTTTTTGAAATGAAATAAATAAATGCAACTTTAAGGATACAATTCAGAGCACAATGTAATTTCATGCCGCTCTTCTGTAAGTATGCAATATTTACTGCAGTTCATGCAGTAATATTAATGGCAAAGGTAAAAACTGAAAGTGAAGAGTGGCTAAAACATGTATCTTGAATCTACCACTTTCCCAGTATCTTATACACACTTTATAAGATGACAGAGCTCCATTGGTATGAACTGAGATTATTTTAACGGTTAGATCTGGACCAAAGCCAAGACTCGTGGTTTGTAAATGCATGATTGGAGTCAAATGATAGAAGCACTTCACGGACTGATCCCCTTAAAAGGTCTGGCTGGTAATTTCTAGTCACAGATATTCCAAATTTGTAAGGCTGAACAGCTCTGTTCAAGGTGGAGGAACCGAGTAAGGTGAGTCAGTATCAGGCAACCTAGACAACACGCTAGGGTGAGGAAATGAGGCAAAGAGATAAGAGAGCAGCAGACTAGATGCTGTCTGGCCAAAGATCAGGTACTGGCCCAGGAAGCTTTTAAAAAAAGAGAGAGGTTGAACCCAATTAGGGAAAGGGCCCAGAGTTCTGTCCTGCTAGTAAGGAGTATTGAGAGGTCAGTCCCTATTCATATATTTAAACTCCATGGATACTACTTCAATACCAGTTGGGACCCTAATACCAGGGAATTTGAAAAATGACATGTGAATAAGTTGCACATCAGATTTCATCACTGCAAAACAAGTGGGAGCTCGGGCTATTAAACCATGTGCTTTTCTCCTGACAGGCTTTCAAACCATTGGCACAAATGTGTAAGATTTGAGACACACAGTGATAGAGGCAGCGATCAAAGACCATGTATTGCCGTACATTTCTAATGCCATCCTTCAGGACATAAAAGCGACCCGTTCCAGCAATGCCTTTCTACTGTTTTCCAAAGTAAAAACTGGCTTTTCAAATACATTTCTGATCTCTAGAGCTCTAACCCACGACAATAAGTAAACCAGTCCTGTGCTTAAACAATACTGTGGCAACCTGATGCAAAAACACAGTAACTATGCTATGACAGTTCACTGGCTTTGTAACCAAAATACTACTGTATAAGTTTCACATTTAGGTGGTGTTTTTCAAAAGACACAAGATATGAGCATTTCAGGGCTTTGGCATTCTCGTTTACTATATAGCACATTGAGCTTTCATGCATTAAAAATATGAATCAAGTTAATCTTTTGATGATTCTGAAACAAATAAGTAATGCTCCCTGCTAACCAGCCTTGAGATGAGCAGACTCTCATCTTACAGTCTTTCCTCTCCCTGGAGTAAATACCACTCACTCCACTTAATCATGGCTGAGGGGTTTGTTGGCACTTATGTTAACCACTGTCAACTTCTAAACATACATACTACGATTTAAGAATGGAAAAATCCAGGGTACTTAGATATATCTCTGATGTTTTATTCTATGTTTTAAATTTTGCACATTGCAAGTTTTTGTTTCGTGTAAGTTGCTTATTTATTTTTCATAAATAAATGAAACTTACTGCCTAGCACGTTTTTAACCAAGGAGTAGAACTGCTTTGTTTTAACTGGGTTTTTGATAAAAAGCTTCTTGCAACTGACATTACTATAATATTAATGAACACAATAATGTCAGCAGAGTGAATTAATTCGTTTTAGATCACAACAGCCCCTGTTCTAACAGATCAATCTCTGTTGAAACACTAAACATAGCAATGCAAAACATAACTTGCAACACATTCTTATTTCAGTAACTGAAATTATATGGATCACTGGTATCTCTGTAGCTACCATAATTTCTTGAAAGCAAATGGGTTGGGCTGAAAGACATGCTCACTAAAATTAATACGGTGTAAAATGCAAAACCCCAAGTGCATCCAGCTGTACAGCAGCTTGGGGGGTAACACAATAGGTACTGATGGGGGTGGTGGGTAGGAGGCTTCTCCCCACCCTCAAACATTCCAGACAGACAACTAGTTTCCACATCAAAGTTCTGTGCAACTTGCAGCATTTGGAACATTAGCTGATAAAATGAGCACCTCGCTTTGTGTTCCCTACTGATTAAACTTGCTGCACTATAAGCAGCAGTCATCTTCACAAAAACTGGGACAGAAAGCCTGTAACTATACATTATTCATGCAGCTAAAGGATGTTATTTGCACACTTGCAAATGTAAAATTATCATCCAGTGGTATTATTTTCCTTTCACCAGATAAAATGAAAAAATATAAAGCACTATGGGGATTTGAAAGTACTGTATCATTAATTAAGTACAACATGCCCACGTTTCAAAGATCTTAAAACTACTTGTATAACACAGTTGTTAAATTCTTCTACACTTAAAAGCCAACATATACTTTGTTTATTGCTCTAACATACCTAAGTAACTTATTTTTCACACTTCTGTACAATTTCCAAAAAATATTTAGCATGTGATGAATTCTTATAAGGAATACTGGAGCACAATGGAATGCTTAACAAAAATAGAACAAATCGATTTCAGATGGTTGAATTTGAAAGGTAAGAATAAAATCACCCTTGAAATGTAGGGTGCTTTAATAAAAACATTCTTTGTGGAATGTTTCCTTCTCATTTGTCAATATATATTTGCATTGTGAAACTCTGTAACTGGAAGGTGCACTTCTGAAATTTAACACAGAAGTTTACTGATACCCATGCTATTATTCATACCTATACTACTAAAATTCTAAAGGCTCTTTCAGTTAGACTGCTGAAATAATATGACAAATCAGCAGCTCAAGATTTTTATACAAAAAACTTTGCACTTCTCAGTGCTGAGCAACTGCAGCACAGCAAATGCAATGAAAGCAAAATGATAGCGGCACTGCTTTTAGCACAATGTGCATGGCATCAAGATTTAAAATATGTAACAAAGTTCAGCTACAAAGCAGAGATGTTTAAAAACATAATACTGCTAATAAATTGTATGAAACAGACTTTTTAAAAATCCGCTACATAGTTTTGCTGAGCTATACAATAATACAGAAGCCTTATTTAAGGTCAGCAGTATCCACTGTTTGTGCAATCCTGTTTTACTGTTGAAAAAGCACCACCACAGATCAGCAACAGCAACGAATCAACCAATCATATTCAAATGTAATAGAAACATAATAAAGTTGAGCAAGTACTGTCTGAAACCAGAATCTGCATTTCTGGTCATTCAGCAAAGACTGAGGCCCTTGGTTCCTGAGTCTGCCACAACTTACTGGAAGCAAGTTCTATAAATAAACAGGGTTTTCTTCCTGGCTATTAAAGGGGATAGTAAACATGGTGTTATGAATACGCAAGAGTGACAATTATTAAACTAAATGTTTAACACACATTGACTGGCTTTCTGTACATGCCATCACGTCTATTGATCAAGGATAGCAACTTTGTTCACCAGGTGAGAGATCTTGGTCCTACCAACTGTACCCAGGAAAACAATCGGATCACATCCCTGTTTAGCCCAAAGTGCACAAGCGGAGAGAAATCCTCCGAACGGTACACGCGTTTTAAAGCGGTCCAAAACCTGGCCAGCCGCCTGTCACGCCTCAAGCCTACACCTGATGTTTCTTCCGCACGGAATGGGGGGACGATGCGGGTGAGACAGCCAGCCAGGAACTCGCGCTGCGTAAACACACCGCACATGGCATTCTTACACACACACACCCCGCGGGGCAAAGCATCCTGGGAACTATAGTTCGATGCTGGGAACTGCAGGTCTGAGTCACGTGCTTCAAACGTGTGGGCAGCCTCAGGCGCAAAAGGGATGCTGGGAGATAAGGCCCCGAGGCCGCAGAGGCTCCTACTCGGGAGCAACCAAGCCCCAACTGTGAGGAGGGGGCCCCCTCTCGCGGGAACAGCGCGCGCGCACCCACACCCACACAGGCGTGTTTGAGGCCTAGTTCTCAGCCTCTCCTAAAGCCTCCCCGCCCCCCACCAGGCAAAAGCGCACAGTCACCGTCCTCGTCCCTAGGCCCGCCCCCCCCCCCCCACGAGCCGCTCCCCTCCTGGGTTCAAGGCTACCTTCGGCCGGGAACTCCTCGAACTCGTCGTCCTCCTCCAAGAGCCCCAAGTCGACGGGCTGTTTCTTCTCCGACATCATCGGCCTTGCGCCGCTCTAGAGCCCGCCAGCGACTCCCACTCTATTGCTCCCCGCTGGGAATGACGGGACGGCGACGGAACCGGGAGGCCGGCCGGCAAGCGAGCGAGCGGACGGGCGGGTGGAAGGCGCATGCGCCCTATCCCGCGCGGCCTGGCCGCTCTAGCCGCCGACGTCGCTCGCGAGAGCGTATTGGCGTCACCCCACCCCCACAACCACGCGCTGCACGCTCTTGGCCCCGCGTCACGGCGGTTTATTTCGCGTCCAGCTCGTCCTTTGTGTTTAGTTACCTCGGCGGGGATGTGCAGGGTGCTTTTCTTTTCGGAGGGAGGGGGCAGGGGCAATGGGGGAGACGAGCCAGAGCGTGAGCAACAAAAGCACACAATACAATAAACTACATCCTACATCAATATTTGTGCCATTCTTATCCAGCCTTTCTGCCAAACAAGATGGGGTGGTGCCCATTGCTCCCCACTTCCATCCTCACAACAATCCTGTGAGGTAGGAAGGTGCTGGCTAACCCATCTTGGCTGCGAGTCCTGGAAGTCCTTGCAGGCCTTTCCCCACATAGCCCAGAAAGGCCTTGAATGACTCCCAGCTACAAAAGTTGATGCTGCTGAGCAGACTCTTGGGCTGGGGTGTTGTTGTTTGGAAGCGGGGGTTGTTGCTTATTACCTGATATTAATTTCTTTGTATCTTGATTTTTAGACCTTACTATTTAATTGTTGGTTGGGTTGTGTGCAATTGTGGAGGAGTTGGGTATATTTAGCCTGGAAGAGAGGAGATATAATAATAGCCGTTTCCAAATCACTTAAAGGGCCGGTGAATCAAGCTTGTTTTCCCCTGCTCCAGAGGGAAGAACTTGAACCAAGGGCTCCAAGTTACAAGAAAGGAATATTGCTCAAAAAAAATATGCTGATATGCCTAGATTAAAATGTGAAGTATTGGATGGAAAAAATTAGTAAGGAAAGATAAGAATATATAGATGATTTGAGAAGATTGTAGAATGCAAAGATTATTGTAAATTGTATAATGTGGAGGAAATCAAGTGGGGGTGGAAGGAAGTGGGAGGAAGGAGAAAAGAATACAGTGGTACCTCAGGTTAAGTACTTAATTTGTTCCGGAGGTCCGTTCTTAACCTGAAACTGTTCTTAACCTGAAGCACCACTTTAGCTAATGGGACCTCCTGCTGCTGCTGTGCCGCCGGAGCACAATTTCTGTTCTCATCCTGAAGCAAAGTTCTTAACCTGAAGCACTATTTCTGGATTAGCGGAGTCTGTAACCTGAAGCATATGTAACCTGAGGTACCACTGTAATATGATGGATTGAGGAAACAGAAATGTAAATGTATGGGGGTATGGGGTGGAAATGGTGTTGGCTTTGGTACATCTGTATTGTAATGTAATGTGTGAAAACCTTGAAAGTTTGCCAGTGTGTCTCCATTACACAGTTCACTCTTCGGGGGGGGGGGGGGAGATTCCGACTAAACATCAGGAAGAACTTTTCTGACCGGATGAGCTGTTTGACAGTGGAATGGACTCCCTCAGAAGGTGATTGGCTCTTTCATTGGAGGTTTCTAAGCAGAGGTTCGGACGCGGGTGGCGCTGTGGGTAAAAGCCTCAGCGCCTAGGACTTGCCGATCGAAAGGTCGGCGGTTCGAATCCCCGCGGCGGGGTGCGCGCCCATCGCTTGGTCCCAGCGCCTGCCAACCTAGCAGTTCGAAAGCACCCCCGGGTGCAAGTAGATAAATAAGGACCGCTTTCTAGCGGGAAGGTAAACGGCGTTCCGTGTGCTGCGCTGGCTCGCCAGATGCAGTTTGTCACGCTGGCCACGTGACCCGGAAGTGTCTACGGACAGCGCTGGCTCCCAGCCTCTAGAGTGAGATGAGCGCACAACCCTAGAGTCTGGCAAGACTGGCCCGTACGGGCAGGGGTACCTTTACCTTTACCTTTTAAGCAGAAGTTGGATGACCATCTGTTGTGGATGCTTTAGTTGAGATTCCAGCATTGCAGGGAGCTGGACTAGATGATATTCGGACTGCCTTCCAATTCTACAATTTTGTGCATCTCTGAAAATATATGCTCACAGCTATTCAAGATAAAGGAACTCAGTCCTCCTTTGCATGTAGTCACCCCCTTTCTGTTTTCCCCCTTCTTCTTATCACTTTAGAAAGAATCCTGAACAACAACAATGAAACAGTTTTACTACGACTGATGTATTTCTGAAGATTTAGTTGCAACAACGATGTGGATCTACATCAGTTGAAGAACATTGTACTAAAATGTAACTGCTATTCAAGTACCTGATTATGTATACAAGCCACATAACACAGCAAAGCAAAACATTTTCCTTGAAGATTTTTCTGCATCCCACACAACTGAGTTCTCTCTCTCACTCTCTGTTGGCATGACAGAATGAACATGTGTTGCCAAAATATAGGGGAATAAAGGATGGCTTCAGATGGCCTATTGACAGTAATTAGATAGCACGCTCACAACACTATCCCCTTCTTAAAGATGGTCTGGTCCTCAGAGCTTTTGGAGCAGAGCAATCCTAAGCATTTTTGCTCAGAAATATTATGGGACTTAGTACTCAGAAAGTGTGTTTAGGTTGGATTACAGCCTCAAAGGGCACACAGCTTTCCCTTGTATCTTGGGTTCATTTCCACCCTCAAATACCCACTTTTAAGGCCCTTTGTGGAAAACCATACTGACTCTCCCACAGCATTTACAGTAATCTGTAAATGTAATCTTTTATGATGACTTTATTTTTCTATAATCTATGTAAAATCTAGTGCTCCCATCCTCCTTTGCCAGGAGAGGTCCAAAGGCTGCTGGAAGGTTCAATTATTTCCTGCTGGATTTCATGGTTTGCTGGCAAAGCTCTTTCTGATTTGCAACAGGCAGCCTGTAGGGCACATGTTTTACAAAGTGCCTTTTCCTTCATATTATTATTATTATTATTATTATTGCTTTCAAAATTAGTTTACAAAAGAGTTTACAATATAAAGAGGCAGGGGAAACAGCAAGGAACATCCTTGTAATATTAAGGAATATAGTAGACTAGATAAACAAAAATGAAATCATCAAGATTAAAAGACATACCAAAAAGAAAAGAAAAGAAAAGAACTCACAAGACGAGAACTGTCATTGGACAGAATGATTTTATTTATTTTTGCTAATTTTCTTAATTACAATTCTTAGAGACCCCAAAAATGGTTAACATTATAAATTATCTCCCATTATTTTTTCATTCCTTTTTTTAAAAAAGAAGCTCATTCTTGTTTGAATCCTTTAAAAGTTTTTTCTTCCTGCCTTACCCATAAAATCAAAGATATCTTGTTCAGTGTTGCAAAATCCTCCATTTTGATTTGCCATATTTAATATTCTATATAATATTGAATGTTACTTTATTTGCATAGTGTATATTGTATTATGCATATTGTCTGATTTATATGATGTTAGCTGCTCTGAGCCCTGCTTTGGCTGGGGAAGGCAGGATACAAATAAATTGTTGTTGTTGTTATGGCCACAGCTTTGGATTCTATCAGAAATCAGGCATGGCTCTGACACCCTGGCTTCCCAACCTTGCTTCCAGCTGACATATCTCAACTCTCCCCTCTGCCCTTTGTCTTTCTAACTACCAGACAATTAAGGAAGGGAGGCCCAGCCATTTGCCCTCTGGCACAGAACCGCTTTCTTTGTTACCTTAACAACCCACACTTAGGCCAGTTCCTCACCAGGAAGCTAACTTGGCTATTCCAGGATTTGCTTAAATTTTAACACTTGCTGAATCTAGGAATTAGAAGGACCTCAGCATACAGCCTAGCCCCACAAAACTCAATAGCATTGAATACCCATGTCTGGAAAGCAGAGAAAACACCAGCAAAGGAAGAATGGCAAGTCAGGCTTATGGACTATGTGGAACTGGCTAAGCTGACGGAGAGGATACATGAGAGAGACAACATGGATTTCAAAAAGGAGTGGGAGCCATTTATAAACTATATAAAAAGACAGTATAAGAGTTGGACCCATTGGCAGGTTTTGACTAAACTTTCACAACTATATAAGAGGTAAAAACCAGCAGGGTATAGAATTCGTTTAAAAATCAATACGGAAATATGGGGGAAGCCAAAGAGGGGGGAGGGGAGAAATATGGATATATAAATTGTTCAGTTAAGATCTGTGGAAAAATTTTTGTTACAATTTGGAAAATTCAATAAAAATTATTATTTTTTAAAAAAGAATATCCATGTCTGAAAAAGAATTGTAATATGTGGTGATCAATGTTAAAAATGCACAGCTGGGAAAGTCAATTTTTAAATGAGTCCTTTGGAGTATAAAGCCACCATCTAGAATCACCCTAGACTTATTGCTCTCGGTCTCACCATCAGAATATCCTTTTTGTTAAAACCATTTGTCTTTGAACCGTGGTGGCTGTGGCTTGTTAAGTGTGGGTGGGCATCCTTCCTGCAGTGGTGGAACTGCATTTTTGGGAGGGCGTAGGGCAAAGTTAGGGAATCTCCAGGTTTGCAGTGTTTGCCCCTATAACTCCGAACACCCCAAACCTTGCTGCCTTGCCCCACCCCACCCCAACAAGTCAATTGAGAAGACAGCGCTACTCACGTCACAAGCCACTGCTGCTATTAAATGTTTTGTGATAGTAAATGACATTCATTTGGCATTATATTGTAATATAATTGCTATTTCTCAGCTTTTACATTGTTTCCCGGTTTTATTTGGTTGCGAGTTACTTCCCTTTATTGCCCTGGTTCTGTATCCTAATGCCGCAATCTGCTACAATGTGAAGTTAAACCATGATGCCTAATTTTATTTTTGGCTTCTGCAATCACAGTGCTTGCCAGGGAGCATGAACTAAATCCACACGAGAGGTTAGCAACTGAAGGGGTCATCAGATGTCAAATGTATCTATAGCCGTATCCCTCTCACTTTTCATAAATGTATTCTACAGTTACAAAACCAGAGGGTAACTGATTGGGTCTGGTCAGCTACCTACTTGTGGTGCCTGCAGTGAGTGAGATTTATCACTTTAAAATGAAGTTGGATTCTGCAGGAGTTTGTTGAATTGGAGCACTGAAGAAAGGAATCATATTTTGCAACAACTTTCTATATGATTGAAGGCGCTTAAAGTGAATGCTTGCTTCAGAAATAATTGACACTCTCCATACTACTTCATAAAGAAACATGCCTTGCATTTTCCAGCATGGGAAATAGCTTTTGTTTCTTCTTCAAATTCTTCTTCAAATTCTGTTCCACTGATTAAACTGAATAGGACCTGGGATCTTCTAACTGTACAGCGTCAGCTGTGTACATTGAGAACCAAAGGTGAGAAGGTTTAGATTGGCAAAAGAGTTAAGCAGGCAACATAAAGACCTTGGCTTAGGGTACTAACACTCAAAATTTATTAATATAAAAAGCCCTTTAAACCCCGATTCCAGGATATATTTCGCTAGCAGCTTTGAAGAATATGATCTAAGGCAGGGATGGGTAGTCTTCAGACTTGTGAGATCTACTCTGGTTTCTTTCTTTTAAATTTTTTTTACTAAAAACCCCAAGTATAAATACATACACTTAGAATTAAATAGCCCTTGGCTCAGGAATTTGAGTATCTGAACTGAACTGAGCTCATAGTCCTTCCATAAAAAAATACACATTTGGATACCTCCCCAGAACCAGCAGTGGGTTTGTTTGTTTTTTCATTTGTCAATATGCTTTATGGTGGAGAAACTCATTTTGTTGTTGCCATTGTTTTTTAAAAAAGTGTGTCAGAAATTCTTGCTAATCTACTTCAAATCACCCTGACATCTACCAGTGAATCCCAATTTACTTTCTACCCATCCCTGATCAAAGGCATCAAGGACACATGGAATTCACATAGAATTGTGTGAGCTTAAAGGTACAGTGAACACAAACCCTTGTGTCAGTGAACACAAACCCTATGGAGTGCCTAGAATGATTTGATATATACATATAACCACTTGTTTTCTTTTTCACACAAAATGCATTTATCAGTTGAATGTTATGCTTGCTCATCAGTTGTTTATTACTTTATTTATTCATTGTTATTATTTTTAAAGGCACATAACACCTAAAGAGGACTGTAAAGTCACATTTATTCAGGTTAATTCTGTATTCTGCTGGTGAGTCAGAGTAACACAGAGTGCAGTGTGTACATGGCAGAACAAGTTTGTGCCTGTGGAGGCTCTGATGTGTTCTCGCTAGGCAGTTACTTCCCTTGCCTTATAACAGAGCTGCCAGGTTGCCAGTTCTTTTCCTTGAACACCAAGCGGTTGATTCATGAGTCAATGACTTGCACAGCTGGCTTGCTCTGTGTCCTGGTTTTGAAGTGGGGGGGATATGCAAGACCCACACTGATAATCTTTCAGACTTGCTCCTGCATGTTCCCTATATTAGCAGAGGCTAAGCAATGGTGGAAAAGGAAATATGGGCATCAAACCTGTTTGAACTTTGTAATTTCTGGAAGATTTTAATAACTGTGGACATAAGTTAATTTTATGAGATAGAGCAGCCAGCAGTGAGCCCCATAGTACTCTTCCCCACTTTGTTGTTTGGTCGTTTAGTCGTGTCCGACTCTTTGTGACCCCATGGACCAGAGCACACCAGGCACTTCTGTCTTCCACTGCCTCCTGCAGTTTGGTCAAACTCTTCTGCCCAATAATGTATTAATACCAAGAAATAAACTGCAAAGGTATTAGAGTTTGACAACATGGTCCATTGGAAAGGGCAGGAGTGGGGAACCTTTGTCTCGCCAGATGTTGCTGAACCAGAAACCCCATCAGCCCCAGCAAGCATGGCCAATGGCCAGGGATGATGGGAGTTATAATTCTGCTACATCTTGAGACCACAGCTCCTCCACACCTGGGCAGGGGCAGAGGAAAGGGGATGGTGGGGGTGGCCTCCCTGGGTTTCACCACTGAGGTGGGTGACAAAATGCCAGGCGGCACTCACTGCGGGGCCTACAGCGCACCCAAGCCATGCGCCTCTCCTGGGAGTGACATGGTGGCTTGGGCGCCCGCAGGCTCTGCGCTGCCCCAAATGGTCCACCTGCCGCCTCCACCTCAGCTGTAGGGCAACTGAGTGGGAGGAGGCAGGCAGACTCCTCGGAGGCCCCACGGAGTGTCCTGGCCCCACCCCTGTGGGCGGCTGGCCCCGCCCCTGTGGGCACAGGGCATGCACGCTGCCCCAGGTGCCCGATCGGCTTGCACCGTCACTGCACCTGCATAGAGTGTTGAACTCAAAACTTAATTTCAAATCTTTGTTGGGTCATAAACTTGAGGGACGCGGGTGGCGCTGTGGGTAAAAGCCTCAGCGCCTAGGGCTTGCCGATCGAAAGGTCGGCGGTTCGAATCCCCGCGGTGGGGTGCGCTCCCACTGCTCGGTCCCAGCGCCTGCCAACCTAGCAGTTCGAAAGCACCCCCGGGTGCAAGTAGATAAATAGGGACCGCTTACCAGCGGGAAGGTAAACGGCGTTCCGTGTGTTGCGCTGGCTCGCCAGATGCAGCTTTGTCACGCTGGCCACGTGACCCGGAAGTGTCTCCAGACAGCGCTGGCCCCCGGCCTCTTGAGTGAGATGGGCGCACAACCCCAGAGTCTGTCAAGACTGGCCCGTACGGGCAGGGGTACCTTTACCTTTAAACTTGTTGGCCGATAATTGATGCACAGTTGTTTCTCAATAGTTCCATCAGCCCTGCACTTTATAATCCACATATTGAGTGCAGGCATCCATAGAGCTATGCAAGTACCTCCAGATGTCCTAACTGCAGATGTTCTGATTTCATGGGCTTCACAGTCACAACTTTGAACCATGGGGGAAATGGTAGGGGAACCTTTAATGAAATGCAAAAGCCCTGATTCACACCCAGGCCTGTGCAAAGCTTATCTGAGGCCTGAGGTGGGAGTATCGTTCTTGGCATGACAGCGTAAAAGTCTGACAGGCCCCTGCTAGGGGTCCCTGGCCAACTTAGCCCTCTGAGGCCTGGGGCAAGTGTATCTGGCTGCCCTCCACCCGGCACGGGCCTGCTACCACCAACTTCAGCCAAGCTCCTCCCTCTGGTTTTCTAAAAGCTTTCATTAAGGAAACCAGCCTTGCTCTGTGGGGGACACCCCCCCCCCAAAAAAATTGAGCACTGTTCTCCCAAAGACCTTTCTGTACCATTGGCCCCAATGGCTCAGAAAGCAAATGGGGGGGGGGTTGATTTTTTTTAATAAAAAAGTCTTGTTAGTGGGGTGGTAGATGGTGTTTTTCTAAGAGGTTTGGTTTCTACATCTGCTTAGAACTGAAGAATTCTAGTTGCAAGCAAATCTATGGGTCATTTAGATAAATCCACCCTAGCAGCAAGATTCCTGATAACTATATAGATGAGAAAAGAAACATAGTGGAAGCATGTATGGAATAAAACCAGTATATATTATATTCTCAAATTCTTCAGACGACTCATCATGTAATTTTCTTTCAAGACTCTTACAAATTTGTACTAGTACATGGTTGAATTGGACACATTTTTCAGTAGAGTTTATTTAATATTAATCTATTCATTTTGGGGTAAATGAAGAGTTTAATGGTTAAGATGTAACCAGAATGTATTCTCAAGTATCGTGTTAGGTTTATCAATCAAGTAAAAATTATGCTCTTGAATAAAAGACCCATTGGCTACCATGTGATCCACTCCAGCTGGGTTAATTGGAAATCATTTTCTCCATCCTGCTATCCACCCTTGAACAATGCTGTCTGAACCACACCATATTATGTCGCTATTTCCCTTTGTAGGCACTATGAGAACTACAAGCATCTGGCTGAAGAGCAGCCCAAACCCACCAAGGTGTAGGATGTGTGTGTCTGAAAATGCTCCAGCCAGTCGTGCCTCTTGGATCTGTAGGGAAGATAATGAGTGCAAATCTCTTCTGTCTGTTAAAAACATAGCATAAATTATGCCAATAATAAGCTTGGCAGGACTGTATCTCTTGATCAAGTTACGTTGCATACTAAATTATGGGAAACTGGTCTGCAAGGGAGGCAGAAAATAAAATAAAATCCATGGGGAATTTCTCAAGGGAGCCAACTACCAACCACGTCAGAATTCATCATTCCCTCCCACAAAGCCCCCTTATTGAAATAAATGAAGGTTCTATACCTACAATGTTTGCTGGATTGTCCCACCCCTGTTTCACTCTGCTCTTTTCCTTTCTTTCTCTTGAAACTCTAAAGCATGGGTAGGCAACCAGAGGCCCATGGGCCAGATGCGGCCCAATCGCCTTCTAAATCCGTCCCATGGATGGTCTGGGAATCAGCATGTTTTTACATGAGTAGAATGCAGTGGCGTAGCGTGGGGGGTGCAGGGGGGGCCGGCCGCACCGGGCGCAACATCTGGGGTTAGGGCAAATCCACGGGTTAGGGGGCGCAAATCCACGGGTTAGGGGGCGCAAATTACTTGCCTTGCCCCGGGTGCTGACAACCCACGCTACGCCGCTGGTAGAATGTGTCCTTTTATTTAAAATGCATCTCTTGGTTATTTGTGGGGCATAGGAATTCATTCATTCCCCCCCCCCCCAAAAAAAATATAGTTTGGCCTCCCACAAGGGACAGTGAACTGAGGGACAGTGGACCGGCCCCCTGCTGAAAAAGTTTGCTGACCCCTGCTCTAAACTACATGTACACCGAAGGTGCTTTCTGCAATCATAATCTCCTCCAGCAGCTGCCTCACTCTTTACATGCTCATTCCTCCTCCATGGTTTAATCAGAGATCTGATTGTTTAAATAAATGAATCCTAACTTCCACTGGCCTCATTGTAAATTTTGGACCTAAAAGGGCTACAAGATACGTAACAGGTTGACTATTTCCTCCCTGCCAGAAGGCTGAAGACCATCAACAAAGAGCCCTGCTGCATCAGAGCTGTCTAGCTTAGCATCCTGTCTCCCACAGTGGCCAAACAGATGCTTGTGATAAGCCTACAAGCAAGATATAAGGGCAGTCATGCTCTCCCAGTGTAGATCCTCAGCTTCAGAGGCATGGTGCCTCTCTGAACCGCAACGTCAGTATGTAGCCATCCTGACTAATAGCAGCCACTGATGGCTTTATGCTCCATGAGCTTATCTAATCCCCTTTCAAAGCCATAAAGCTTGCCTGCCACTTCTGTGTGGCCCAGATGGACATTTCGATGTTTGCGTAATCAAAAAAGGCAGATGCAGCTACAATGGTTGCATAGGTCAAAGGCTGCTTCTGCCAGTGGAGTTCCTTTGCTGGATCAGGGTATGGAAATGAATCCAATTTAATTACAAGATAGAAACACAGAACTGGGGTATATGGTTCCAGTCATCATCATCATGGCTTTTTTCAGCTGGAGCTCACTGGGGCTCAGCTCCAGCACTTCTCAGGATTGCGCCATTGCCATTCTAAGAGAACAAGGGAGAAGTTCGCTGTGAGCCCCAGCACCTTGTTTTCTAGAAAAATAGCACTAATAAGAATTATAATAATAAATTTTTGATTTGCTGCTGCTAGCGCTACTTAACCAATCATTCCACAATATTTTTCAGCAGTCAAAAGTTCTTATTTCCTTACTTTATTAATTACATTATATGAATTAATAAATTAATGTGTGACATTTTACTGTATTTTTGGTCTTTGCTGGAAGCCACCCAGAGTGGCTGGGGGAACCCAGCCAGATGGGTGGGGTACAAATAAATTATTATTATTATTATTATTATTATTATTATTATTATTATTCCGTTAATTTATTTCAGCTTAATCTAGTCCTGGAGACATTGACGTGCTGCCTGTGGGGGTTTTTGTCCTGGCTTTTCATAGGCTTGCCCCTGTGCTTTTCCTTTGGTTTTTAAGATCACACAACCTGCTTTTGGTAGGCAGGCAGAAAATCTAAACACAATAAATAGATCTATGGGTTAATGGCAACCCATAAAACTGATCATCTGATTTTACACACAATTATTGAGGAACGGTTTCTCCTGAAATCCCTTGATACATATTCCTCCCCCCCCCCCCATTAAATGTGTTTTGTATTAGAATCCCAATGCAAAATAAAAGAATAAAAAATAAAAGGATAGGCAGATATTATTATTCTTGTTTCTGGAAGAAGGGGAAAGAAACCAGTGTCTCACAGTATTTGAAAACGCGCTGTTTTCTTTGTTATGAAGAAAAGGTTGCAGGTACAGTAAGGAGACAGAGCGAATCAGAGCTGAGCGCTAGTAAAGACTTGTTATGCAATGAAGAACTTGCCTTTTACAGCTCTTGCGTTCTTCAGCTAAAAGCAGATCATTGCCATAAAGAAGTATTTACCAATTTTAAAAGGTCTTGGCCCATCATAGCTAGTGTTAGATTTCGAATATAGCTTTTGTTGCCAAGGTGACAAACACTTATAAATACAACACCTCGTTGAATGTGCTTTTATCCCAGTATTTTTATGGCTTTTAAATAAGATACCATTAGCAAATATATTAGGTAATTTTGCTGAAAGATGATTTTTCCACTAACACCTTTTTTGTTACATTTCCCCCAGGTATTTGAGTAAATGTCTGTTGTGACATTTCAGTCCTGCTAGGCTTCTGCAGCACGATGGTAAGAGGGTACCAATAGTATACCTGGTGAAGATTAGCCCATTACCTTTTGGTCTTATTTTTATTGATAATTGCCAAATGTACAAGTGACCACATTCCCCCCCCCCCAACACATACCCCAAAGTCTTTATTCAAGCGGTTACACGTTTAGGGGAGCAGCCTTTATTGCCTAGAGAATGATGATGAGATTGACCAAACACTTTATTATTTATTTATTTATTCATTCATTCATTCATTTATGCATACAAAATTATCCCCTTGTAAGAATCACAATAATGCAGCTTAAAGCACAGTGGAAAAAATGTATAAAATCTATATTAAGGCTTCACACACATTTTCTCCTACTTACCAAACAAACAAACAAACAAAGCATTACCCAAGCGGTTTCACCAAAGCAGTGAAAAGAAATACTTAAATGTGCAACAATAACTTTATTACTGGTCCAACTCCATGCAGCGGAACCAAATGTATTTTTAAGGAGGGAAAAGAATGCAAACTGGGCAGCCAGCAAGCTCTGCTGTTGGTGCCCAGTGATGTTTAGACTTGGAATTTAAAGGAAAGTGACTGGTTTACACTGTGAACATATTTGGTAGCAATCAGAGAATTGGCATCAAAAGGCAGGCATTAATTCCAAATATTTGTAGTTTCCTTACCAGACAGCAACTGTGGCGGAAAACATTACACAGCAGGATGTTCTGCAACCACTGAAGGATGGTGTTTCACTTTGGTAGTATTTGAGCTGGATGAAAAAGTAAATTATAACCTGGGCAGCCCAATTCACAACCCACTTAAGTTGGAGTTCTTGGATTTAAGCTAATTTGCTTCCACTGGTGCGTGTAAATGGGGACAGTAGTTGCTGGAATTAAACTACCACAGCGCAATGTAACTCAGTTGTAGATCGGGCTATGAAGAATATATTGCAGACTTTCATTCTGTGCATTTTGGATACATTGGTTAGAGACCACCTCCTCCATTATGGCAGGAGCTGTTGCGGGCTTTTTGAACCACTGAGAATCTTCTGAATTACTCCATTTGTGAGCCAAGCCCATTCGGGGAGGATGCGCAGAAAACAGTCTTGGTGACCGGCTGGCATACACATGTGGTACTCCTTTGCCAATTCATACATTATGGTTGCGTCAAATCTGTGGACCAGTGGTTTAAAAGGACTATGGCTCAGCAGGAGAGCACCTGCCTTGCATGCAGAAGGTCCTGGGTTCAGTCCTGGGTATCTCCAAGGTTGAAAAGGGAGAGAAACACTGGAGAACGGCTGCCAGTCCCTGTAGAGAATGCTGAGCTAAATAGCCTTGGTACAAGACAGATTCCTATGTTTCCAAAACTGTGTTCCTATAACTAATGGCATGGAGTCTCAGAATGAAGGATGGGATTGGAAAACTCAACAGTGTACAGATTTCTGATTGGGCACAGACCTCTTTGAAGGCAGTCATGCTTTTTGATGGGCTAATTGCCATGGAATGTGTATCAAGGCCTCAGATGCTGGGGGAGGGGGAATGTATGGAAGACAGTGGTCTTTTTAAGGTACCTAGTTCTCAAGTCATTTAGGGCTTTAAAAGCCCAAACCAGCACCTTGAATTGTGCCTGGAAACAAACTAGTAACCAGTGTAGATAAAACAAAATGGGCACCGCATGTTCTCAACATCTAGTTCCAGTCAACTCCTTGGCAGTAGCATTTTGCACCAATTGCTGTTTCTGAATACATTTGAAGGGGAGCCCCTTAAAGGGTGCATGAGAGTAGTCTAATCAGGAAGTAACAGGGGCATGAATAACTGTAGCAACAGCTGATTTTATCAGGAAAGACTGTAACGGATGTGTCAACCAAAGCTGGAAAAATGCCCTCCTCACCACTAAATGCAACCTGTATATCTAACAGAAGCACTGAGTCAAGATGACCCAGCCCTGAATCCTATGGGTCATCCACCAACACCTTGGCCATTTTAGATCTATATAAAGAGAGAGGGCAATAGATCATTCATTTGTCAAGAGACAAAACATGCACATCAGTAGACACTTGTTGGAGTCTCCAACTTACTACCTTTCCTTTTGATCTATTAATTCTTTTGCCACAGTGCCTTTGCTGTGATTGTGGCTACAATTCCTTGCTCATCGCCTTCTTTCTCCTGATGCTTTTGGGAAGTCCTTGGCCACTGTCTCTCCATCTGTGGATTTCTCGAGATATACTGGCTCCTGGGGAATATCAATGAAAATGGTTGCTTTTTGGACAGGGGTGGGCCCATCCTGTCCCGCTGTCTGAGGTGAAATGGGACGGTGCTGTCTTTTACCACCACCCTGCCTCTCCACCATTGAAGTCTTGTTTGTTGGGGTTGCATGGTGGCAATGGGAGGTGGGCAGGGGGGCACCCTGCCACAGGAGAAGCGGCAGCAGCGGTGAGAGCTCATGGGAGGTCCACAAGATCATGTGAAATCTCACCAGAAGCCACCCCAGTGTTTTTCTCACTTCTCCAATGGCAGTGGCAGGGGTGGGTCGCCTCACAGAATTTTACCACCCAAGGCAAATGTCTCAGTCTGCCTCATGGGCAGGCTGGTCCTGCTTTTGGACATGAACCCCAGGAGAGGATAAAAATAGCCTCCATGTCTTAGGAACATAGGCAACTACTAGGGTTGGCATGGCCATTGAGCAGAGGGAGGCAGTAGCCTCGGGTGGCAGAAGCTGAGGGACAGCACCACCATCACCTCCTCAGCTGTTCCCTTCTGTTGGAGGGCAGAAGCAGGAATACCCTGCGCGCGCACACCCAAATAGCGAACAGCCCTTGAGTGTGCTGGGGGACGCTGCTACCCTGTTGTCAGTATTGTCTGCCCTCAGTCCAATCACCATGGAATTAGGGAAGCCATCTTATCCTTTGCCTCAGGCAGCAAAATGCCTCAGGTCAGCTCTGGAAGTTGCATTATACGGAGTCAGGCAGTTGGCCCATCTAGCTTAATATTTCCTACACTTCAGGCAATGGGCACTCACAAACATACTTGAAAAATGCCTGGGACATCTGAGGTGTGGCTCTGCCTTCTTTCAGTCCTGCTGTTCCAGAGAGAGAAAGAGAGAGAGAGAGAGAGAATCTTTGTTTTGCTTTGCTTCAGCTGCTGCTAGATCAAAGACCTGCCTTGGGCATGCATCGAAGGTTGATTTTCCATGAAAACCCAGCAGTGGTAAGATAAAAAAGCATCATGTCCCTTATAATCCTGGACATTTTGATGTGGCAAATCCTCAGGCTGGCACCGGTGTGTTAACAAAGCACTTGTCTGCCTGTATTTCAAGACATGATTATACATATTGCACTTTTTTTTTTTTACAGAGACCTGAAAATGATTTAACCACAAACAATTGTTGGGAGAAGTGCCCAGAAGTCAAGACTCCCATTTTTGGTCTGTAAGATAGATGGTATCTAGTAAAAGGGCTGCCTCTTTAGGTAAGTAAGTGTGTGTGTGTGTGTGAGAGAGAGAGAGAGAGAGAGAGAGAGAGAGAGAGAGAGAGAGAGAGAGAGAGAGAGGAGAGTGCATGTTTAGGGCTTGGCAGAGCTGGGAACGAGCTGAAACTGGCTACATACCTGAGGCAGCTGTTACCCTGTTGGCGCCTGGATTCTTCTTTCTCAGACACAGCGCTGGCTCCCCTCATCTTTCTCCTCCCTCGCTCTGCCCCACAAATCTTTCCTCTTTTTTTTTTTGCCTTTTCAAGGGAGCTTCATTCCAGCCTTCCCATGCTCCTGGGATCGCAGCCTAGTCTTACAGTCTGGCATTCAAGCGCTGTCTACCTGGGTGATGATCACAAGCTGGCCCCGGCCTGGAGGCTTTAGAATAACCCAACAGTCATCACTCTTATCTTTTCTTTCTTTCTCCTTTTTTTTTGATTTCTGAATGAGATTAGGCATCGCCATGGCAACTGGAGAAAGTGACAGGGGCAAACTAAGCATACCTTTCTCGCCACCCCCACCCCCTCCCTCTTCTTTTCTTGTTCTTTTCTAGTGCCTAAGGCTTGATCCTTGCCTTCTGGCTCCATCAACAGACAATTGTCAACTTGACCTGCCAGTCTCCATTAATTAAGACAAGGGCTCAATGTATTTCATGAATCCATCTCAGTTTCCTAGTGGGGAAAGTTTGGTGAGGGGAGGCAGACCCGCTCAGTAGAAATGACAGTCAGTGTTTTTATTTCAAGGGCGGTATATGAATTTTTGCAATAAATAAATCAGCATTTCTATTTATTTATTTAGGTTCATGTAGGTGATCTACATAACTCTTCTCTATGCCCAATTCATGTTAGCAAAGGCACTTAAATGACACAGATGGAGTCCAGAGAGAAAAGTATTGATAACAGTTTACTGAACAAAATACAGAGTATAATTAAAGGAGAAAGGAACAGAGAAATCTCCTCTTTCCTAATTTAGGCTTTCTACATATCAGGGAAACTTTTACCGGTTAACCAAACACACAGAAGAAAACTCCCTGTGAACTACACAGCCAATAGGAACACCTACCACTGCTTGGTTGCTAAGCAACACCTCCATCCACCCCACTCATGGCTAGTTGACTTCAAAGTTGCTATTTATACTTCCCTTAAGTTTATTTTATGTTAAAGTGAAAATGGCTGACCACAGGTCTCCTGTGTCTTGCCAGTTTTGGCCTTCAATAATTATGCTAATAATTAGACAATGATTACATTTATAAAGCACACACACAATAATTACATTAATAATGCACTTGGTAATTATGTCCTAATTTACCTGGAGCTCTGTTTCTATAAGCATACCTCAGCAAGCTTTTCTGGCTCCGTTTTACTCAATGATGTAAGGTGTCTAGTGATATCCCATGTGGTTTTAGAGAGATGGGGAGGCAGAAATGCTCAAGAAAGAGTAGAACACTTATTTATGGAAGCCCTTTTTATTTCATTCTTTTAGCTTGGAAAAGAAGAACCTCTAAGGATTAGGATGAATTATGAGCATATATTTCTTGGGTAACATTTTATTAATTTCCCAAAAATAACAACAACAAAATTAAAAATTAAAAATAACAACACCAATGCATAAAAGAAAAGAACAAAAAAAACCAAACTTTTTTTTTTAAAAAAACAACCACCACAATACCATGATTTTGCTTGACTTCCCTCCACTCCCCCTCTTGGTTCCATTGTTTAATACTCATACATGCACATCCTTAAGGCCTTGTATTCTTAATAATCCAATTTTAAACCTTCTTCATCTTATTACAAGTGACTTTTTTAAAAGTTATACTAATGTAATAATCTATACACAAAGCTTAAAAGATATGCATTAAACATTTGCCCCCTTTTAATGGATGAATTAGGTAAAGGTAAAGGTACCCCTGACTGTTAGGTTCAGTCGTGACCGACTCTGGGGTTGCGTGCTCCTCTCTTTCTATAGGCCGATGGAGCTGGCTTGTCCGTAGACATGTGTCCGCAGATCATGTGGCCAGCATGACTAAGCTGCTTCTGGCGAACCAGAGCAGCGCACGGAAACGCCGTTTACCTTCCCGCTGGATCAGTACCTATTTATCTACTTGCACTTCGTGCTTTCGAACTGCTAGGTTGGCAGGAGCAGGGAGCAAGCAACGGGTGCTCACCCTGTTGCGGGGATTCGAACCGCTGACCTTCCGATTGGCAAGCCCTAGGCTCTGTGATTTAGACCACAGCGCCACCCGTGTCCCAATGGATGAATTACGAGCATATTAATAAGTGTTCTACAAAAGGGAAGTGGCATGTCAACTAGGGTTTAAAGAATTAACAACTCCAGCACCGGCCCTGCCATTAGGCAGCATGAGGTGGTTGCCTTAGACAGCTGATGCTGGGAATGGTGACGTGGAGTTGAAGGAAAAAGCTCTGCGAGACAAGCAGCCTGCATCCCTTTATGTAGCTTGCGGTCCTTAGGTGTGGTGAAGAATATTGTACCATCATAGGTGCTGAAGTAAGATTCAGCATCCATTACGGTCAGTTTCTGTATGTGGAATGAGGTGCAGGGTACCATTTTGTCTTTTGGCTCAAGCAGCAAACCATGTTGGGCTGTATTCATAACCACACACATTTAAAGCACTATGATGCCCCTTAAAACATTCATGGTCCCCCCCCCCCAATGATTGTGGGATCTGTAGTTTGTGAGGGTAGCAATAGTTATTAGGGAACTACGATTCCCCTCAAAGAGTTGCAATGTTCAGAGTGGTTCAACAATCAATTGCGCTTCTCAGGGAAATCTGGGAATTGTAGCTCTGGGAATAGGTGGCTCAAAACAACTCTTAGCATGTTTAACATCCACTAGCTCCCAGAATGCTTTGGGGGAAGCCATGACCGTTTAAAGTGGTATCTTAGGGATTGAAATGTATGGTGAAATGAATGTGGCCTTGGGCTGACTGTGAACAACTCTCCCTACCCCTCACAACATATTCTTTATTTAGACCTCCAAATTGGTTTCATGACTGTTTATTGTATTTAGTTTGTTACTCCTGTTTTAAGACTTTTTGTTTCTTTGTTGCAGGAATATATATATCAGAGTTTATTTGCTAAAAATTTAAATTGTTTGCAAGAGTCAGACAAATCAACCTTCAGGAGATACTTATCTGCTGACAAAGGTTTTAGTGTTGATACTTTATGTTTAAAGGAAAAGCAGGGAAAAGGGAACCCTTTACATATGTGTGTGTGTGTGCACTCCCCCTCCTATAGTGGTTCTCTAGTGGTCTTTTCATTCAACAAAGTTATCTGTCAAGAAGAATTTAAGTTTCATATTTTCGTCTGTCAGTTGTCAAAAAGGCCTGTCAGCTGAGCCTTACACTATACTTTGCCAAGAGGCCTATAGCCCAGAGTGACAATACAATCTTATATTTGTGCTTCCAGGCTCCAGATAATCCTCTCACTTTCCTCCTCAGCACCCCAGTTATGATCAGGCTTAAGTTGCATATTTCGGGAGGTTTTTATCCAGATTTTGCTGATAAATGCTATCAGCGGGAATGAAATGAAATACAGCCAAGTTTAGCTCTTGTTACCAGACCAGACCTGGCTGGAGACATTTCTATGTTCTATAGAGACAGTATTCATATTAAACAGTTTAATGCCTATATTCCCAGAAACGAAAAACCAGGAATGCAAATATTCTCTTTTATCTACCCTTGTCATTTTGCCAAGTCCAAAACAGACAAGCGTGTAAATAAATATATAAATGGGAATTCTTAATTTTTTAATGGCCATTTCCCCAGTGTGTTTCCTTCACCAGATTTATGTTCTCATATATAAGGGAACGTAACAATACACAATGCATCATTTGGGTTTTAAAATCATATCCCTTTTGTGAAAGCCAATGAGTCTTTTTGTGGCTTTGCAAAGTGCGCTTTTAAAATAGGACTCTCAATTTCTCTGTGATGGTGATAGAAAAGGGGGAGTAACCATAACCTTCCAGGCTAGACACGTGATTATTTTTAATACATGTCTATTTTTTAAATAGATTACCCCATTGCAATTCCATTTTGAGGGAGGGATGGGAGCTCTGTAGCAGAGCACATCCTTTGCAAGCAGAAGGTGTCAGAGTCAATCCCCGAAAAAGAATCCAGTAGTATCAAGTAGGGATGGGGAAGAAATTCCATTAGTGGAGCAGTATTCAGTAGCCTCTTCTCCTGGGAAAATTCCAGAAGTCAGTCTGGAAGAGGAAACCGAGAGGTGTTGCTCCATAGGAGTTCAGAGAAGGCCTGTATCATTTTAAGCTTGTTTTCAAAAGTTAACAGATTTACTGTATCCGGGTTCCTGATTCTAGTGCCAGATATTGTTGTGGGATGCAGCATAGAATACGTACAAGGAACTGTAAGTTTTATACCCTGATCAAAACATGTGCTTGGCACTTTGAAATCTCTTGAACCATATACTGTAGTTCAATCTTTTGACCAAGGTGAAGCTCTCTTTATTCCAAAAGGCCTTTAGGAACTGACTGGAAAGGGTTAGTGCTGTGATCGTTGTTGTTATCTGTATTTTTCAATAGCTCTTTTTATGTTGTTTAATAATTGCTTTCACTCCGTTAGTGCTTAAATACTTTTTAATGACTATCTTCTCTATGTTTTTAGCTTCTTCTGTTTTATTGGCAAGCCACCTTGAGTCCTGGCCTTAAGGGAAAATGGGATATAAATATAATATTAAACATCGTCAAATTGCTTCCCTTTCCTTTCCTTTGTCCAGTGCTAAAGATGCTGTACAACCCTGCTTGATATATATTCTATCATCTATCTATCTATCTATCTATCTATCTATCTATCTATCTATCATCTATCTATCTATCTATCTATCTATCTATCTATCTATCTATCTATCATCTATCATCTATCATCTATCTATCTAATGTTTTCTTCATTGTATAGGCTAGTGCAACCATGGATGGGAGGCCCACTGTCCAGATTAGACTGAACCTGCTTACAGTTGATGAATAATGGTTACATATTGATGAGGCATGGCAAAATATTGATGAGATGCAAGGCCTCTCTGGCAGCACTACAAAAGTAAGGGAGAGCAAGAATACTTCCCTTTCTTTTTTGGAAGCTTTTAGCAACTTCTTGCCATTTGTACCAGATGGAGGTTTACGGCATTTTGTGCTGCTGTCACACCTAAGATGAGCCGGGTGTTTTCTTTTTTTCCTTGGCTGTAAAGGCATGAAGCTCCTGCTAAGGAAATTTGACATATGCTCCCCTGCTCCACACACGCTCCCAGAGTGCTTAGGAATTCCGAACAACTCCATCCACACTGCATCCTTTTGCTAGAATAGTGCATGGATTTTTCTACTGATAAAATTTATAGCTGCTACAAATGCCAAAAGTATTATTTTGGACTCCAGCCTAGATGCCCTTACCCTGTTAGAACAAAGCTTTTGTTTAAGGCAGGACATGATCTGCAGTTACTGTATATTCAAATTCAGTAAACATGTGTTTTTTGTAAAAAGGCCAAAAACCTGTTTGCTACAGTTCTCACTCAATCAAGTCCTCTTTTAAGAATCCAGCAATATATGAGAGCTGCTTATGTTTATCTGGGCACAGCAACATTGCTCTGTTTCTTCTGTAATTATAATTACACTCTCATTTTCTAACTCAATAAATACCACATCTTGAGACTTCTTTCCCATTTAAATCGGTGTTTATTTACACTATTTCAACTATCCACCTCTGGAAAAGCTACAGGTTCATTGCATTTGGAAAGGATTTATTTATAAACTGCAAGCGTACAATTAAATAAGCGGTAGGGAGTTGTTAAATTATAGCACATGAATAGGAATTAAAACCATAGGCCTTTAATTGTTAAATATTCCTAGTATCTTGTAAACGATGGTCAGGTTTCTTTAAAAAAGGCAAAACAAAATTTTAAAACGAATAATGGATTTTAATGATGTAGTCCTCAGAACCGTCATGTGATTGCTTACACATGACTCTTGGAATGTTATAAACTGCTATGTACAGGCAATAGACTTCAGGGCTGTGTATGAACAGGGATGGTGCTGTAGTTCAGTGGTTAGAGCATCTGTTTTGCTTGCAGCAGGTCCCAGATTCAATCTCTGGCATCTCCTGGTAGGCCTGGGGATGTCCCCTGTCAGAAACCCTGGAAGGCCGCTGCTGTCAGTCAGGGTGGACAATACTTAGCAAGATGTGCCACTGGCATGCCTCACCTATTCAAAACATGAACAGGAGTCCAATTGGTTTGGGGCCTTTTTCAAAATGACCTGTCTCTTCTGTCAATGCTTACTTTCACTTGATATTTTTCCTCCCCCTACCTCCCCTCTCCTACATTTTACATGATATATTTAAATCATCAGCCAGTGGTTGGTGACACTATTTTGTATTTTAAAAGCAATTGCTTCTTTTTCAACTGAAAATCTCCCTATGGAGGATGGGAGGTGAGTTTCATGACATCATGGAAGCTCAGCCAATCAGCACATATTGACCGCAGCATTAAGTTTGACTAGTCCAGTAACTGCTTCTAATTTTGTTATGTCAAATGTTCAACTGCGATGATTTGGTTGAGGCTAGGGCCCCATCTGCACTACACATTTAAAGCAGTATGATACCAATTTAAACAGTTTTGGCTTTCCACAAAAGAATTCTGGAGCTTTAATTTGTTACGGGTGCTGTCATTTGCTTGTATTTATAAATATAGGGTTGAATTCAGACAGTGAGTTGTATCCAAAGTGGTGCTAAGTTACTTAGAGGTATACTTGCTCCACTAGTGCACTGTTTTGCACCTGCAGGGAATGCGCAAACAAATTACCAGTGAATTTGTTGCATGATAGATTGGGCAATTTGTTGTGCAACAAATTTACAGTAGTGCAACTGTTGCATTGGATTCCTCCATTGAGCAACATTGAAACCCATCTGCCTGCAAAGAACATGGGATACAGCTCTAAGTTAGTTGCATTTGGGTCCTACTGAAATCAATGTGAAAAGCTGGTAGTAGCTTAAATTCCATCTATTTCAAAGGAAACTAAGTGCAGCTACCGTAACTTAGACTCCAATCCTAAACAAATTTACTAGGGAGCAAACCCCACTGAACATAGTGGGACTGCCTTCTGAGTAGGCGTTCTTATTCGTATTCTTATTACTTTACTGTCATTAATTTATTAATCATTTTTGAGACATTCATCTCAAGGCGGTGTACAATAAAAACATTTTTAAAAACCCACTTAAAAAGTAAAAAAAGAAAAAGCAGCTACATTTAAAACAAAATGAAAACCATACAAAATAGATGCTGATGGCAAAACCCAATTTATCCACCTGGGGAAGACTGTCAGAACAAAAATGTCCTCAGTTGTTTCTGGAAAGTGCAGATAGTTGGTAGCTGTTGTATCTCGGCAGAAATACTGTTCCACTCAACCAGGGCAGCCATACTAAAAGCCCTGCTCTGATTTACTGCAGAGTGAACTTCTGAGATCTTTGGAACTTGCAGGAGAAGCTCTTTTGCAGACTGCATGAAACTGCTGGGTCACAGGATATGGTGGTTTCTTGAGGTACCTGGCCCCAAGCATATATATGTTATATGGGGATATAACATATAGGGATTTATATGTTAGTATCAACACCTTTGGGACGCGGGTGGCGCTGTGGGTTAAACCACAGAGCCTAGGACTTGCCAATCAGAAGGTTGGTGGTTCGAATCCCCGTGATGGGGTGAGCTCCCGTTGCTCGGTCCCTGCTCCTGCTAAACTAGCAGTTCGAAAGGACGTCAGAGTACAAGTAGATAAATAGGTACCACTCTGGTGGGAAGGTAAACGGCGTTTCCGTGCGCTGCTCTGGTTCACCAGAAGCGGCTTAATCATGCTGGCCACATGACCCGGAAGCTGTATGCTGGCTCCTTCGGCCAATAAAGCGAGATGAGTGCCGCAACCCCAGAGTCGGTCACGACTGGACCTAATGGTCAGGGGTCCCTTTACCTTTTACCAACACCTTAAATTTGGCCTGGTAGCAGATTGACAGCGAGTGCAGATTCTGAAAAGCAGGATGTCGTATGCTGGTGAAGATTTGCCCCCACAATCAGCTTGGCCCCCTCATTCTCCATAAGCTGCAGCCTCCAGGCCAACCTAAAGGGTAGCTCCACATAGAGTGTATTGCAGTAATCCAGCTGGTGAAGTTACCAGTGCATGGAGTGTTCAGTTTCAGTTTCAGTTTCTGTTAATTGGTTCTCGTGGGAAACTTGCAGATTCTGGCTTCTCACAATTAACTCAAGGTGGTGTCAATTTACTCTTGGCAGAAAGCCCAGGTCTGCTTGACCTAGAAACTACTCACTCTGATTGGTTAACGACCAGCACTCAATTCTGTTATCAAGGGTTTGCTAGCTCAGTTTGAAGTGAGGTGTTGTTAGGAGTAGAAGTGCTGTGTATGGTTTTGAGAGAGAGAGAAAGAGAGGGTTTATTTTGCTTTGTTTTGTATGCAGAAACTCTGCTGGTTTTTATTTTCTCCTTTTAAATAAATCCTGTAAATAGTTATTCTGAGTCTAGCTGACTAGTCATTACCGCCGCAACTAGCTTCTTCGCTGTGCAGGAAAACTCTGCTACGTTTGGGCTAAAGCCAGTAGGGCTATGCCTGACACTCCAAAGTTCCATGAGGTTATGGGCATTGTGCTGCCAGCCTGAGTTGCGGTGGTGTCAGCTTCAACGGCGTTGGTTCCAGGAGTTCCAGAGGTTGTTGTTCCTGGCTGGTTCCTGACCGTGGTGAGCTGGTGACGCAGTGGACACAAGGACAACAGCTGCAGCGTGTGAGTGCTGGGTGCTGTGGTTCCTGTTTTCTCTCTCGGTGGTCGTGAGTAGCTGGTTCCGGGTTCCAGGGACATCGCTCTCAAGATGGCCTCACAACCAGTTCAGATGGCTTTTGAGCGTCTGAACGACTCCAATTACTTGCTGTGGTCGGAACGCATGCAGGCAGTGCTGCAGAGGGATCGTCTCTGGCAAGTGGTGAGTAAGTTTCCTGCGAAGCCTGATGATGAAGACCTCGATAAAGACCAAAGAGCAAGGGCCACAATTGTCTTGGGGCTGGAAGATTCCCAGTTGCCGTATGTGAGGGGAATCAAGACAGCTAGAGGTGTGTGGCAAGCACTTAAAGAACTCCATGTGTGTGAGACAGCAGTTTCCAAGCTGTTCATTCGCAAGGCATTGTACAAGGCAATGTTACAGCCTGGGGTTACAATGCAGGAACACCTACACAGTTTACAGTTAAAGTTTGCTACGCTACAGGAAAGAAACTGTGCATTAGACCAGCAGGAGAAGGTGGCTATTATTTTGAGTTCTCTCCCGGAAAGCTGGGATAATTTAGTTTTGTCTCTAGAAGGCATGCAGGAGCATGATTTATCAGTCAGTTACGTTACTGGGCGTTTGATTGAAGAATGGCAGAAGCGGCAAGAAAGGTCGTTGGCTGCAGAGGCTTCTACAGGCGGGCGGTTTGGAAGGAGTTCTCATGCCGTACCAGAGGTGAAGCAAGAGCAGCGTGCCGGTAAGAAGTCAGCGTTTGCTGTTAGGCGTTGTTTCCGATGTGGGTCTTCAGCGCATCTGAAACAACAATGTCCGGAGTTGGTCAAGTCTCAGTTGCCGGTGCAGGAGCAGAGACGAGATCAGCAGCAGCAGCAGCGTAAAAAGAAGTTCTTCAAACGAAAACAGTCGGCTCAGCTGGTGACCGGCGAGGTCAAGAGTGCTGATGAGAAACAAGCGGTCTGGGTGGTCGATTCGGGAGCATCTCGCCACATCGTAAATACAGATGAATTGTTTGTTTCCAAGAACTCAGCACAGCGCAGCCAGGTGGCTCTAGCAGACGGAAGTACTTCCGAAGTGATTTCGGGGGGTGCAGTTTTTGTTCCTTGTCTTCGTGAATGTCTGCAAAATGTACTTTGTGTGCCGTCATTAAGGAGCAATCTGATGTCTGTAGATTGTTTGCTAAAAGCTGGGTTTAAAGTGTATTTTGAAGGAGACAGTTGCATTATTAAGAAGGCTGGTGAGATTTTAGGCACTGCTAAGTCAGAGGGAGGCTTGTTTTGGCTTAAAGCAGGATCTCAAGTTGCAGCAGTAGTCAGTAAATCTCAGCCTGCAGTGAATAACAAAGCTATACATGACAACTGTGTGCACTTATTGCATAGGAAAATGGGGCATGCTTGCTGGAAAAGTGTACTAAAAATGTCTGAATTGGCTGATGGGGGTAATTTAAAGAGTTGTAACAAGTACCTTGATTGTAATGTTTGTAAAAAGGTTAAAACCCACAGAGTCTCTTACCCCAGAAGTGACAGAGTTAGTGAGTCACCGCTACAGCTGGTTCACATGGACGTAATTGGTCCATTTGCTGTAAGCAGGGGTGGATCGCGCTTTTCACTAACAATTGTGGATGACGCCACGCGTTACTCCTGGGTTTTTCCCATGAAAAATAAGGGTGACGTGTTCACTAAGTTTAAAGGCTGGGTGGCATCTGTGGAAAGATTTCTGTCCATTAAACTTAAAAGGATTCAAACGGACAGAGGTGGCGAATTTATGTCAAATGCCTTTAAAGATTGGTTACAAAAGCGTGGCATTGGGCATAGAAAAACGAACGTTTTTTCCCCAGAGGAGAATGGCGTTGCAGAGCGAAAAAACAGATCTTTACAAGATATGATGTTTGCCATGCTTGAAGATGCTGATTTGCCCATGTCTTATTGGGGGGAGAGCATGCTCACCGCGTGTTATCTCCAAAACAGGCTCTTTCATCAAACAATAGGTACAACCCCGTACTTTAAATTGTTTCAGAAAAACCCCAAAATTGACCATTTGCATGTGTTTGGATCAAAGGCCTGGGTATTAATTCCAAAACAAATGAGGAAGAAGGGAGATCCTAAGACCAAACAGTTAGTGTTTGTGGGTTACCAGGAGCTGGGAAAAGGTTTCCGCTTTGCTGAAGGGACAAATGGCATTGTGATCTCCAGGAATGCCAGTTTTTGTGAACATAGTGGCTGGGAGAGACTACATGCCAATACTGAGGTTTGGTTTGAACCTTCCCAGGAGCTTCATGACTCTGAAGATAGACACAGAGAATCAGAGTCTGAGGGGGAGGAAAGTTCAGATAAGAGCTCTCAAGAAAGTGGAGTTAGCCAAAGACCAGTTGCTATGCAACAAAAGAGAGGTCGTAGTTCTGAGGAGGAAAGTGGGTCAGAAGAAAAATTTTCTCCCAGAAGATCTAAAAGACAAAACAAAGGAGTGCCTCCGGTGCGTTTTTCCCCAGATACTGCAAATGTGTTTAGTGTAATTGCAGAACCCAAGAGTTTTCAGGATGTGTTAAAGTTACCAAAAGAGGAGGCAGAGCGCTGGAAACAGGCAATGGAGGAAGAGATGTCCTCTCTGAATGAGCACAAGGTTTTTACACCAGTAGCAGCGCCTGAGGGGGCAAAGATTGTAGGCTGCAGGTGGGTGTACAAACTTAAACCTCTGGTGACAGGAAAGTACAAATACAAAGCTCGTTTAGTGGCTCAAGGATACTCTCAGAGGCCTGGAAAAGATTATGACGAGACTTTTTCCCCTACTGCTAAGGGGGACAGTGTAAGGCTGATTTTAACGCTTGGAGCAAAGAGAAAACTCCTGTTAAACCATTTTGATATTCAGACTGCATATTTACATGCACCAATATCAGAAGACCTGTATCTAGCCGAACCGCCTGGTTATGAGACAGGTTCCAATAGAGTGTTAAAATTAAACAAAGCTCTATACGGTCTCAAACAGGCTGCAAGATCTTGGAACAAATGTTTCCATGAGGCCTTAGTGTCATTTGGTTTCAAGCAGAGTACAGCTGACAATTGTGTTTATGTACGTGGTACAGGCAGTGATCAAGAGTTTTGTCTGATTTATGTAGATGATGTTTTGTATGCATGCAAAACAGATAAACAAACTAAAAGGTTTGCCAAGCAATTGTCCAGTAAGTTCAAAGTGAAAGACTTAGGCCCGGTTAGGACATATCTAGGGTTGGAAGTGTGCTGGGCCCAAGATGGCAGCTGTCTAATTAGTCAGCAGAACAAAGTTAAACAACTACTGACTACATACAGGATGCAGGATTGCAAAGGGGCAGTGGTGCCTATGGATCCAGGTTTCATAAAAACACTTCATATAGATGAGAGTCCTGAATTTGAACATCCTGATGTATATCATTCTGTAATTGGAAGTTTATTGTATCTAGCACAGTGGTCCAGACCTGATATTAGTTATGCAGTAGGCATATTAAGTAGATTGGTCTCAAAACCCACACTAAATGCCTGGAAAGGGGTAAAACAAGTTCTGAGATATCTCAAACAGACAATTGGCTATATGTTACAATTAAATTCTTCAGAGGATGAAATGTTGAGTTGCTACTGTGATAGTGACTGGGGAAATTTGCCGGATAGAAAATCTGTCACAGGACTAGTCATAATGGTCGGTGGAGCTTTAATCAGCTGGCGGTCACGCAAGCAAGACGTTGTAAGTGTGTCTTCAACGGAATCAGAGTACGCCGCATTGAGTGAATTGTGCAACGAGGTGATTTATTTCAAGCATTTGTTAGCAGATTTAAATGTAAATTGTGGAGAACCAGTACAAGTTTACATTGATAATCAAGCTTGTATAACCTTAAGTAAAACAGAGGGTTTCAAATCGCGTTCTAAACATATCTCTGTAAAATACCAAAATGTACGTTGCTGTGTACAAGACAATGTAATCACCTGTACTTATGTATCAAGTGAAGAAAATGTAGCAGATGTGTTAACTAAACCATTGGCAAAGATAAAGAACAAGCGAATGTGCAAGGGTTTAGGTTTGCTGGAAAAATGATCTCCTACATAGGTGTATTTGGTGTTAATTGTTCAGCAGAATCTGTGAGGGGGTGTTCAGTTTCAGTTTCAGTTTCTGTTAATTGGTTCTCGTGGGAAACTTGCAGATTCTGGCTTCTCACAATTAACTCAAGGTGGTGTCAATTTACTCTTGGCAGAAAGCCCAGGTCTGCTTGACCTAGAAACTACTCACTCTGATTGGTTAACGACCAGCACTCAATTCTGTTATCAAGGGTTTGCTAGCTCAGTTTGAAGTGAGGTGTTGTTAGGAGTAGAAGTGCTGTGTATGGTTTTGAGAGAGAGAGAAAGAGAGGGTTTATTTTGCTTTGTTTTGTATGCAGAAACTCTGCTGGTTTTTATTTTCTCCTTTTAAATAAATCCTGTAAATAGTTATTCTGAGTCTAGCTGACTAGTCATTACCGCCGCAACTAGCTTCTTCGCTGTGCAGGAAAACTCTGCTACGTTTGGGCTAAAGCCAGTAGGGCTATGCCTGACACTCCAAAGTTCCATGATGGAGAATTGTGGTCAAGCTCTCCTGATCCAGGAAAGGCCATAGCTGTCTTACCAGAGAAAGTTAGTAAAAGGCACTCCTAGCCCCTGAAGGCTCCTCCAGCCACAGTTAGATCCAAGACCATCTCCAAACTACATACTTGCTCCTTCTGGGAGAATGCAGTCCCATATAGGGCTGCAGTGCCATAGGCAGAGCAGGCACTGGCCTATGGGCCCCACACATTTTAGGGGCTCCCTGACAATGGATCAAAATAATATTGATTTGATCTTGAAAGAAAAAAAAGATATCAGATATCATTTGCGAGCCCCCCCACCCCGAGATCTCGACTGCCTAGGAGCCTCCACAGAGTTTAATTCTGGGACTGTAGGGCCAGCAATTTCCCAGACCTTGCTCACAGAGCCTGTCTTTTGATAGGGTTCAGACTTGGTTTACTGGCCCTTGTCCAGCCCACCATTGCATCCAGACACTGGTCTAGAGTCTTCTAAGCCATTTCTGATGCTCAAGCCAGGGGACCATTGAGTAGCACTCATCCATGCATACGATTGTCATGTACATCTAGATCCAACTAATAGGTTCTACATTTGTATGCAATCAGGAAAACCAAGTAAAATCAAGGCATAAAACTCTATAGATGTGGGTTTGGGGGAGTAAATAGCTTGACATTTCCAGTTTGAATACTAATCCGCATCTATAGAGTTTTATGCCTTGGTTTGGGTCTGTTTTCCTGATTCTGAGTAAATATTCAAATTGGAAATGTCAAACTATTTATCCCAAACGAGACGCAGTTCGGAACCAATTCACGGGTGCAAAAATAAATAAAGTGATTGACTTTTTTTGTGTGTGGCTTACATCTAAAGTACTGGATAAGCCATTCACATGAATCGCACAGGGAGCAGATCATTTAAATGCTGGCTTTAAAATCTTCAAAATGCTTTGGGTCATGTGAAGTACATTACAGTTCACCATTGGTATATTTCACTTCTCTGGGGGCAGATAGAGAAATAAGCAAAAAGGTCCTATGCACACAAATGGTAATATATTTCCAACACTCATTATAGCCTATTCAGGGGAAACTGCTGTACTGATAACTCCAGCTATATTCCCTCATCTGCCAGTTGACCTGGAAAGGCTTAGAGAACTGAGTTTAATGTAACTCATTCTAAACAGGTATTTTTTTAAAAAAAATAAATCTGTGGGGGCTCCCCCCTCCATGAGACACCTATAGAAAAGAAAAGGGATTTCCCCTTACGCCAATTAAAAATAAAACCTCACCTCTTCTTTCTTCCCCCTCAAGAAGTTAACCCCTGCTGAGCTTTCCCCCAAGGCATCTACAAAGCCACACAGGTGAGGCTGCTGTAGCTTTAATGAGAAAGAATCAGCTCTGATTTTCTGGGAGATAAACACGAATCTTTTATTCCAGCCACCTGGTCTTTGACCTAACCAAGAAGAAAACACAGCTTAGGACTGCCTGCAGAACTGTATAGCTGGAGAATGGTTCTTGGAAGGGTGTCCCCCCCCTTTTAAATCCCTGAAAACAAATGCAAAGTCTGAAACACACAAAATACTTTTGCTCTCTGTTGTTGTTAATGCAGAGTAAAGTATATTTTCATTCCCTGAAGGATTCCTCCCAGATACAAGCCACCTTCTAGTATACAAGACATCTATCTTAAGAGTTGGGAGTTCTCAATGCATCTGAACATTATCAAATCAATTATTTCTGGGCTGCCTCTTCCCAGATAATTGCTGCCAGCTTCCCATGCCCGTTTGGGTTTTTGCTTTCCAGAAATGGATATAGATATAGGAAGGAGACCATAAGTATGCCACCATGTTATTTATTGCTTGCTGCTTGTCTTTCACCATAGGAGCCACCTCCTAGAAGCTGAAGGGGCTTTGCCTCCCCCAATAAAATATTTGAGGGGGCTGGCCCCCCAAAGTTAAGGGGTATTGCTATTCAAATGGTGTGTGTGCATTGTGACATGAGATTGATTGTGCGGGGTGGGGCTTACTTGGGCCCCCCAATATTTTATTCAAGTTGGCACCCCTGTCTTTGACTAAAAGGGGAAGGAGGGTAGGGAAGAGGGAAGGGAAATGGTGTCTTCATCAGAGATAAAAATCACTGTTTTGACCAAATAATATGTCTGCCCCCCCCCCGACAGTTCCAACAGCAATATGCAACAATCCTGGGTGTTGTTATGCTACATAATGTTTTCTTTGGTATTCAGCACACTCTCTAAAATTCATTTGATGGCTTAATTGCTTAGATCCTGGCATGGATCCAAAGAAGAGACATGCAGGCAGGCAAGAGAATTCTCCATGAGTGAAGCTCAGGCTCCAGACACTGTCTTCCCACAAATAGTTCCTGCTCTCTGTCAAAGAGACAAACCTCTCTAAAAGAACGATGATAATGTGGCTTGCCTCTTCACCCCTGTCACTGTGCAAAGAGCTGCATTTGGTCCTTTCTCTGTGGCTGCCTACCACCATACTTTTAAAGCACACTTGAAGCACAGAACTGGTTGTAAGTAAGAAGGGACTGGCTAAGGGCAGACTGAAGTTGGCAGGGCATTGGACCTACAACAAAAAGTGGCCATATGGAGTTCCCTGATCAGGGCTCCAGCCAGCCACACACTTTCCCAATATAGTCAATTCCATTTCCCCTTCCTTTCACTTCTCCATTCACACACACTCTCTCTCTCCCTCCTTCCCTCCCCCCCCCTCTCTCACACACACCCTAACAATAGGTACTCTACTTCCTGTGCCCACTGAGAATACTTGGTCCACATTGGACTGTTTTAAATATATATTTTTACACTCCTGCAAATCTCAGGGTTGCCCTGAACATGCTGGCACCTGCCTTTTGATGCTCAGTGGTTTTGTTTTGGCTATAGTCCTGGTGGACTCATTGGCTAAGGTGGCTACTGGAAGGAGTGCTACTTTGCAAATGTAGAAACAGAAAACTGCTATTTGTTTTAAAACGTGTAACAGAATGCTGCTGAGGATCAAACAGAGTTCTAAAGAATGCCAGATATTAACAGGGTTTAACTTCTTACACATAGGGTCAAGTGGTTTTTGTCTTGTTTTTTCAAATGTAGACCTCATTGTTTTCCTTTGGAGAATCACTTTGCAAAGAATGTAACCCTCAGATAATCTGTATCTTTTCCCATCATCATCCTTTCATTCTTCTCCTTTCCCCCCTAAGACACAAGGTGACATATCCAAGTGCTTGTCCTTCATCAATTCTTCAGCGAGCAATAGAGCAGAAAGCCCTAATATCTATTCATTTGTAATCTGTCATTCTTAAAGTATTAAGGACAATTGACTTCACATGTCTCAGATAATTAGAATAGTCTTCCTTTGCTCCAGATTTTTTAAAGCAAGTTTCTCCCACTCCTAATCAGTAGATTTATTGATGTCTTTCAACATATCTGAATCTCTTGTCAACTGTGTATTAGCTTTAAGCAAATAACATTGGATAGAGTTCCATCCAAGAAAATTATAAAAAAGGGCTTTTCTCTCCGATTCTACTCTTGGAAAGGAAACAGAATTAAACATATTAAAATATTTTTATCTTGCAAGGAAAGGATGTGGAAATGCGATGTAAAAGCATGCACAGAAAAGCATTAGTTGACAATCATTCAAGAGAGTATTGAATTAACTAGGATCAAAGAAAAGGTCAGAGTATTTGTAGGGGGAAATAATTACAAGATGGTCAGAACCCCAATCCAGGAAATGTCTGTTTGACACAGTAGCTTCTTCAGAAAGCATAGTTAAAGCTAACCACGGTTTACCCTGGTTTGGATGTAGCAACAAACTATGCTTCTGATTTCCTCCTCATGGTCATGCCAGAGGAGGAGATGTGGGGAGTGGGGCTGAAGGGTTGTGCTCAACAATAATTTAGTGTTATGCTCACCAACTCATTGGGTGGTATTCAAGTTAGCTTTATTCAAAGTAGATCCACGGAAACTAATGAACATGGCTAAGTTGGGGGAGAGGAAGAAGCCTTGGTCAGATGGCAGAGCAAGCCATATCCTGGGCCAGTGGTTTCCTTATTATATAACATAGTAAAGGTAAAGGTACCCCTGCCCGTACGGGCCAGTCTTGACAGACTCTAGGGTTGTGCGCCCATCTCACTCAAGAGGCCGGGGGCCAGCGCTGTCCGGAGACACTTCCGGGTCACGTGGCCAGCGTGACATCGCTGCTCTGGCAAGCCAGAGCCGCACACGGAAACGCCGTTTACCTTCCCGCTGGTAAGCAGTCCCTATTTATCTACTTGCACCTGGAGGTGCTTTCGAACTGCTAGGTTGGCAGGCGCTGGGACTGAGCAACGGGAGCGCACCCCGCCGCGGGGATTTGAACTGCCGACCTTTCGATCGGCAAGCCCTAGGCACTGAGGCTTTTACCCACAGCGCCACCCACGTCCCTATTATATAACATGACTGCTTCCAAATAGGGCTGGAGGCCAGGCAGGTGTCACCTGAAGGCGACCCAGCTGAAGGAAAGGACTTATAGCCTTGAACAATGACGGACTGAAATTGCAGTTGAGGTGGGCTGAAATGACTTCCTACTCCTCTGTGGGTGCTTGACCTGTCAGTATTTTGGGGGAGGGATCCAAGCTCATACCAGAACTTTAAGTCTGAGTAATTAAAGTGGGCTATTTGGCTCTGCTGCTCTAGCACAGGGGTGGGGAAGATTTTTAGCCCAGTGGGCCAGATTGTTATCTCCCTTACCCAGTTTGACAGGCAAAGTTTGACAGGTGGGGATATGACTGTAACTCAGATCTAGTTGCTGATATTTGATCTGTCCTGGATGAGCAACAAAAATCTGGTACCCTAAACTGTGGTGGGATTCCTGTTTTCTGGTGGGGAATGTGTCACATAGATATATTACAGAACAGAAAATTAGACATTTGGTTTAATTATTTAAAAGAGCATCTAAGTAGCCATTGTAGGAAAAATCAGGACTTTGTTAGACTTCCTCATGCTCCACACTCATACCCCATTTTCCTGTTCTCTTTCAATTACTTAGCCCCACCTAAACCAAGGGGTGTCCTACTAACATAGATTGAAATACTGCGAGGAAATTCTATCATGTGTTGCAATAAATCTATGTTTTATTTCATTTTTTATTTTAAAATGTAATTTTATGTTTTAGTATTGTTTTTATTTTGAATCACATATGGGGGGGGGACCATTATATGATATTTTTTGAGTGTAGCTCTTTTGTAGAGACTTGCCCAACATTGTCATGGTGCAGCCAAACCCTTTTGTTGATCCTGTCTCTCTATTTATAACCTCAGTTGACATATGTTAACTCTGTAGAGGAAGTGGGGAGGTCAGAAGGAGAGGTCAAGGTTGAGATGGTAGAAGCCACTCTCTTAGGACATCCGATTGAGCAAGGACACCTTTGACTTGTGTCTGTTTAGGCAAAAGCCATTGCAATTATCCTGCTCTCAAAATACAGAGACAAAGAGGCTCATAGTATAGGAAGGAGCTACTGATATTTTGTACCATATTCCTCTCAGCAGCTTCAAGTTCTTGGGCCTTTCAAATCCTTCCTTGTCTGTCTACAGCATTTCTATATCACTCAGCAACCCAAGCTCTCTGTTCAATTGCTCGAAACCATAAAATAAATTTAAAAAATGTGTATGTTTAAATCCAGCAGTCAATGCACAAGCAGAATGAGAGTTCCATCATTCTCAGGGTCTCTCCAAATCTACTCCAGAGGGCTGAGGAAAAGCCCAGAGCATATTTGGCAGATACAGGGGGCAGGCAGGAGGAGAGGGAAGGGATGTTCTGTTGTGCAAGCAGAAGTCGTTCCACTCATGCAATGACTTTGTGGGATTTTAGGGACCCACAGGCTCCTAAAATAAGCTAAGAAATTCACAGAAGGGCCATCCACATGCCCTTCAAAAGGCTGGGGGCAGGGAGTATCCCCCACACTCCACTGTTCAGGTGAGCACCCCAGATCTCCTGAGAGATTCCTAGTGGGTTGCCACAAAAGGAAGGAGAGGACACAGAAGTTGCTTCCTGTGGACTTCCTTAAGTTAACTTGTCTTGGAATCCAAGCAATACACATGAGATCTATAACAGGCACATTATAAAGCCTAATTTTTTCACAATTATGTGAAAATGAGTTCTGTTGATTTAAAGTAGGGATGGGAAACTTGAATTGAACTGCGAACTGAACTGGTTTGAGAGCCAGTGTGGTGTAGTGGTTAAGAGCAGTAGTCTCGTAATCTGGGGAACCAGGTTCGCGTCTCCGCTCCTCCACATGCAGCTGCTGGGTGACCTTGGGCCAGTCACACCTCTTTGAAGTCTCTCAGCCCCACTCACCTCACAGAGTGTTTGTTGTGGGGGAGGAAGGGAAAGGAGAATGTTAGCCGCTTTGAGACTCCTTAAAGGGAGTGAAAGGCGGGATATCAAATCCAAACTCTTCTCTTCTTCTTCTCTTCTTGTAAAGGGACAACCCTGAACTGGAAATTGTTCATTTTTGACATGTTGAACCTGGACTAGAACTTGTTTCTTTTTGAAGCAAACTTTCCAAGCTCTTATAGTTCTAAATGCGTATCTCGCCATTTGAACTTAAGTACCCGAGAACTTCGAAAAGGCAAGTCCGCCCTGGCTCATAGCATTGTAGCCAACAAACATCTGCTCAGAGTGGACTCATTGAAGTTTATGGACCTATGTTAGCCATGTCCATTAATGTGAATGGGACTTCTCTGAGTATGACTATCATGGAACACAACCCAAAGTATATAGTAGTTGTGGGGACACCTCCCCCCCTCCTCTTGGCCAACCTTCTGTTGACTGCGCAGCCCACTGGTGGGTGTGGCCAGAAAAAAAATTGGATGGAGCAAGAGATGGAGCTCTTTGTATAGTCATCTGCATCCCAGCTATACAAAAGCCACAGGTTTCTACAGACACACACAAACACATTATCAGGTTCCATGAGACATACCAACTGGGCAAAAGTGCCCAAGGAGGGTGCAGTGCAGAAGCAGCAATGGGTGTGTCCTGGGAAAATGGTCATGTGCCTTAGGGAGAGTTGCAAGGGCCAGATAAAGAGACTTTTTTGCCCACAGAGGTTCCCCACACCAGGACCCAAGTGCATAGCTTTTGATAGTGACGAAATAATTCAATCCACTGCATATCTGAAGCAGAAGGATGTAACTGAATCTGGGAAAGAGCTTCAGATCAGGGTTTCATTAGTCTTGCAATTGAAGTGATCTTAAAGTAAAAGTATTCTCTCTCTCTCTCTCTCTCTCTCTCTCTCTCTCTCTCTCTCTCTCTCTTGCACTTTGCTCCTTCTTTGTCTTAGGCAACAAATTGATCCTGCACATAGATAATGCTTTTTCTTTTCTTAGCAAAAATAAAAAAAGGAAAAGGAAAAAAATTACACAAGATTGAACAATTAGAATTGAATGTCAGGTTAAAGAGCAGTAGATGTATACCTGCCTCCCACTGAATCATTTTAGCCACTTTTTAAAGGGTTGACTCCTAGGTTACAGAACCATTTGAAGTGTGGTATTTAACCTTCATTTCCCTCATTTTATTTTTACATTAGAATATGTAGAGAGGAATTTCTGTGTTTTTGCAGCCTCAAAGGCCCGATTTCTTCACAATCTAACACAATATACTGGGCAGGCCATACTCAGAGTAGATTCACTGAAAGGAATAGAAATGGCTCCGGCTGGTCTGTTAATCCAATGGGTCTACTCTGAGTAAAACTGTGCTGCTGCAACCCACTGTGCTATCACCAGTGCTCAAAAGTAAATCCATGGGTTCAATACTACAAATTTAATCTAGACAAGACTAAAGCACTGTGAGTGGGTGGTTCCCTAGACCAGATGGATGGGATGTGGTCTGCTTTTGATGGAGTTACGCTCCCTCATAAGGAGCAGGCACATAGCTTGGGGATACTTCTGAATCTATGACTATCACTTGAAACTTGTTGGACCTTGATAACCTTGACACCTTCCTTCAGCTTTGACTGTTGGCCCAGCTACACCCCTATGTGGACAGGGACAACCTAACTTCTTTTGTCTGTACTCTGGTAACCCGTAGATTGGACTACTGTAAAGTATTATATGTTGGGCTGCCTTTGAAGAGTGTTCAGCGACTGCAGCTGATGCAAAATTCAGTAGCCAGACTGTTGACCAGGACAGGATGGTCTGAACATATCATACCAACTCTGACACAACTGCCCTGGCTAGCAATTAGCTTCTGAGCTCAATGGTTTTAAGCCTTATGGGACTCAGGACCCTAGTGCCTCAAGGACCACTTCTTCCCCCAATGAATGGCCCCCGAGTCTTCAATCATCACCTGAGGCCCTTCTCATGCTCCCTTCCACAGTGAGTGGCAACACAAGAACTGGCCTTTTCACAACATTTCTCAGGTAGGCACATCTGGAGCCATGTTTATCTATCTTCAGGCACAATGCAAAGACTTTTCTCTTCACCCAGGTTTTTGGTCCTTAATTTGAATGGTATCATGGAGGCTTCTTTTTGTGGGGTGTGGTTTATTAGTCTTTTTTTTTTAATTGTATAATTGTGTTTTTAGGGTTTTTTGTTGTCTTCGATTTTTCTAATGTAAGTTGCTTTGGGTCACTGTGAGAAAAGAGTCTAACCATTATTAATATTAATATTAATATTAATATTAACATAATTCGTGTTACTGTTTGGTAATACAAGATGAAGAAAATCAAAGACTTGAGAAAGTGGGTAACTGTGGATTATTTTATATTTGGGGCTAAAAGTTTTAGCTGACACATACAGTTGCATATAGTCATGTGGATTAGATTACGGGAAGATAGTCAATTTATTCATGAAATGCTAACATGCCTCTGGAAACAAAAAGAAATCATTTCTTTTTACCCCAGATAGAATACACATGTAGCGCTTAAACGGAAATGTGTGTGTGTATGTCACGTTAATTACTGACACTAAGTGATTTCCCATGAACAATTAGCATGAATCATATAATCAGCTGTAAAGATTTGAAATGGAAAAGACCTATTAGGCCATTAGTTTGTCGTTATACTACAAATGTAGGAATATCCCGGTCTGTGCATGAATCATGAAGACAGTTAATTGGGCAAGAAAACTTTAACGTTGACAGTCTTGGGATAAAATGCAAGTTTGCTAATATCTCTCATATTCAGTGGCGCAAATATGAAGACTGATTGGGTGATTTAATCTGAGTTTTGCTGGTGTCAGATCTAAGCCTTTGGTAATCCAGAGGGAACATTAGCAGCAAACAAGACTTAGAGTAATGTGAGAGTATTACTTTGCTGCGGGAAGAAATAAAAGCACTGCGCAGCAAGCAATTTTTTCCCCCAGGGACAAATGAATTTCCCATTGATTGAAGATATTTTTAATTCTGCTCTGGACTATCTCCAGGAAATCGGTAATAATTACTAATTGTATTTTTGTAAGCTGAATGAAAGGATTCATTCTCTCTTGAAATTCCCCTTTAGTTTTTGCAATTAATTATGTTGCTCCTTTATGTGATTAAGTGAAATTGTAACACAAAGGCAAGAATTAACCAATTAACCCTTACGAGAAGATCTTAAATTAGTATCAACGTCTTTCTGCTGTGCTGAGGATTAAATACATTATCCTTTCTCATATTTCTTGTGAATGGGAATTAAATAATTGTAATAAGGGAGTCCCGGTTGAAAGTTTACAGATAATGTGTGTTGTGTTTTTGTTTATTCTAGCTGTGTGGTCTTTAGTATGTGACAACAGCAATAGGGTTTTTTCTTCTCCTCCAAACACCCCCCTACATTAACATTTTGTTATATATAGATATGGATACTGGAATGGAGCAATACTAATGAATCAAGCCACATACTGGAAGATGACTGATCCTTTATTCATTCATGTTTACGTATTGTTAACAAAGCCTTTATACTATTAATAGGGGTCCTTCTTAAGAAGACATTAGATACTCATGGCAGTAGAATGGGGTCATTTTTACATGGCAGATTAGCATGGCTGTTTAGGATGTGCTGTATGCAGTGTCTCAGGCATAATAGGGATGCATAGGATTAGACTGTAGCTTCCAGCATCACCAGTTACTGAAATTCTATTGTTACCGGGGCTCCCAATTTCTGCCGAGTGGTGGCAAAATATGTGAGGGGTCTTGGCACTTGAACCAGGGTTGTGTTTCCATTGGGAAATCCAAGTGCAGCAGAGACTGGTGTCTTTAAGAAATATGGTTTATTGACTGAGTTTTATGGAGGGGGAGTTCAAGGCATTTACAATAAATGCCACGGAATGATCACTCCAACCCTCAGTCCCTCATCACTGTCGTTTTGGCTCACCAAAAACCCTCCACAGGAAACTGACTACTGATCTGGTTTACTGGACATTTTCAGTCATTCCCCTCTGCAATGGTGATGGCATTAAAATATACTATTCAATAATAATAATAATAATAATAATAATAATAATAATAATAATAATAATATAATTAATAATAAAGAAGACCAAATTGTGTCAAAGATATCTTTTTGGGAGATGCCTTTGATTATTCACCGATGATACGTGAGGTATTCCGATAGAGCAATGCTCCAGATGTTATTAACCCAACTGTCTTTTGGTATATTACAGGTTTCCTTCCAACATTGGGCAATAAAAAGTCTGTTTTCTAATGGGGAGTGTGCCACACACCCAGGGACATGGAGACAGCATGGAGACAGAGGAAGCGGCTGGATCTTTTTGACTTCTCTAGATGTGTATATAGCTGAGAGTCTTTTATAAAACAACAGAGGGCTGCTGCACGCTAGCCTACTGCTATTTATAACCCGAACTGACATGTGTTAACCATGTAGAGGAAGTGGAGAGGTCAGAAGGAAGGTCAAGGTTGAGGAGGCAGAAGCAACTCTCCTAGGACACCCAATTGAGAGAGAATACATTTGACTCTGAGTCCGCCGGCAGAAGCCTTAGCAATTACTGGCACTGTGCCTCCAGTTTCCTGAAAGTCTTCTTCCCTTGCAAAATGGGGCTTCTATTTCTCTCTCTCATTCTCAGGGCTCTAAAAAATTTCTCCAGCATTTTGGTGGGTGGGTGAGGACGGTAGGTGTGCTCTCCTTCCCATACAACATCTTTACAGAGCTCTGGGAGGAGTTACCTCATGACATCTTCCCCTGGGCAGGAGGACACTGGGGAGTTTGTCTTAGGCATGCCTGAGATTTGTGTTCCTGCTGCTTTTCTTTTTAAGCGAGGTCCTTTTACCTCTTTTATTAAAAAATGTTCTGCACTAAAGACTTTGTTTAAAAGCAGCAGCAGCAGCAGCAAATGGTTGTCTAATAGTGGGAGCCCTGACCTGAGGTGGTTGTGGGAGAGTGCTGCTGTGCTCAGGTCCTGCTTTGGGTTCCCCACAGACTCCTAGTTAGCCACTGTGAGAACAGGATGCTTGACTAGATGGGCCATTAACCTGGTCTATGAAGCTCTTATGGGATGCGGGTGGCGCTGTGGGTTAAACCACAGAGCCTAGGACTTGCCGATCAGAAGGTCGGTGGTTCAAATCCCTGCAACAGGGTGAGCTCCCATTGCTCGGTCCCTGTGCCTGCCAACCTAGCAGTTTGAAAGCATGTCAAAGTGCAAGTAGACAAATAGGTACTGCTCCGGCGGGAAGGTAAACTGTGTTTCTGTGCGCTGCTCTGGTTTGCCAGAAGCAGCTTAGTCATGCTGGCCACATGACCTGGAAGCTGTACGCCAGCTCCCTCAGCCAATAAAGTGAGATGAGCGCTGCAACCCCAGAGTCGGCCATGACTGGACCTAATGGTCAGGGGTCCCTTTACCTTTACAGCTCTTATACTCATATTCCGCAGTTTCTGGAATTCACACTCAGAAAAGCCCAACACAGGTTTTCAAGAAGAGCAGGTACCTAGGAAGGCTTCAGAATATCAGCCACTGAAGTAATAATTTGAGGAGGAAGGACAGTTAGTGAATCCTTCAGCAGCCTTTGAAGTAAGGTAAATGCAACAAACCCCCTATGAGGATTTCACCAAACTGTTCTCTCCCCTTTGCTAAATTTCAGATGCAGTTTACCTGCGAGGCTGTTTTACCCCACACATGCCCACTCTGTGGAACTGCTACTGTTACAGGTACCACCTTATACTCATTCTGCAATTATAAGAAATCAGTCTTTTGGCATGGCACTTTGGAATTCCCTGCCTATTGACATTAGGCATGTGCCTTCACTATACCCTTCTCAGTGCCTGCTAAAAACTTTTTTTGTTTAGCCATGCCTACCCAGACATGTAGAATGTTGACATACATTTAAATCTCTTTTTAAAAGAGAGAGAGAGAGAGAGACGGAGAGAGAGAGAGAGAGAGAGAGAGAGAGAGAGAGAGAGAGAGAGCGAGCGAGCTTAGGGTTGATTTTAATTATGTTTTGAAGGTTTAAAATAATTGTCTTTGACCCCCCCCCCCCACCAATAATTTAATTGTTTTATTATTTTTGTAAAAGCCTTGAGGGGTATTTTTTTTTTTTTTGCAATCAAGCAAAATATAAATTTATAAATTTATTTTCTCATTGAATGACAGAGAACAGTAGGGGGGAGAATGTGACAGAAACTTTGGGCATTTCACTAGCATTTATCCTCCTCTTGAAATTCAGAGTCAACTGAGCTTATGAGTTTATTGTGCATATAGGAACTACTGTCATTTTGAACTTCAAAATGGTTTTCCACACCTGCCTCACAGCAATGAGAATGTGCCTTGGTCTAAGATACAGAAGTCCCAGTGGGGAGGGGAGAGAGATTTTTCTGCTGACATTTCTACTGTGAAGATTTCATTTGCTTCATTTTTTAAATTTTGAATGCTTGTACTTTTTCCACTGAAAGGCCATTCACAGTTTTATGACAAAACAAAATCAAAGTTAATAAAACTCAGCAAAGCTAAAATAAGCGAAAAACAAACCTTCCATTCTGTTTTTCTCCACCCGGAAGAGATTGGCAATCATGTCATCAAACCACAGGCCACTTAAACTGGCATGTTTTGTTTTCTAACAGAAGCTTAGTGATATTGTCTTCAACGGAACTTAAGACTACTTGTGTGCAAATACTTAAGCGGTATGAGCCCCGCACTGTGTATGGCACTTTGACGCTGATTTGGCTTTGTATATGCACACATAATTAGGTGCAGGCAAATAATAACTTGAAAATGTGCTTTCTTTCCTCAACCCCAAATGAAGATGGGTAGAGTATATATTAAATCCTTCCTCTTGCAAAGCTTAAAGAAACCAGATTCTTGTAATGCGTATTTTCATTTAACTGTTGTGCACTTTCCAAGTACCATAAAGCGCCAAAGGAGCTTGCCTTGGCACCACACCTAGTTACAGTAGTGCTAAGTTTTGAGTTGCAGCAAAAACCAACATCTGGAGGTAATTGCCTGGATTTTAACTGGCTTTCGTGGTAATATGCAAGTCATATTTCATCCGAGTGTGTATTTCTTTCATCTTATAAAAAGATGCTTCTTTCCAAAGGCCCTAGACATATTCCTTGGCTTTCTCATATATCAAAAGTATCAGATGGTGCAGCAGACCACAGAAAGCCGAGGAAGTCCTTGCTACCATCTTAACATGAACAATTCTGAGCACTGCTGCCAAAATGTCCATTTCCTAAAAGGAAAATTTAAAAAGGAAAATCCACACACTTTTGGCTCCTAATCCCATCTAGACAGAAGTTAGTTAACAAAGGTGTTGTGTTTTTGTTAGTTTGGCCTTGATTATTCTAATCTGCAGAGAAGGGTGCTATTTGCCATTAAGCAGAAACAACGGGATCTCTATGTATAGCAAAACATGGGATTTTGAAAAATAATATTAAAAAGTCATGCCATTGCACTCAAGCCACTGAGAGGTTTTCCTTTGGCCAAATCTGCAGAATAAAGCAAAAGCGGAAGAATTGCTAGGAAGGAAGTTGACGTGACAAAGCTTGTACATGCTTTGTGTCACTTAGGGTGGAACAATATTCTGCACAGGATTGGGAGGAACAAAACTCCTTGCCTTGTTTTGTAAGAATCAACATGTTCCTGTTTCCACTTTCTCCTTAAACTGACAGCCTGCAGGAGGCCTTAGTGGTAGAGCAAGCGGAAGGTATGAAGTTCAATCCCAGTTATCCCCAGATTGCACTGGAACCTCTGTTTGAAACCCTATACTGATGCTGCCACAATACTAAGTTAGACAGACCAATGGGCTGACTCAGGACAAGGCCATGTTCCTATGCTAAGGCCTAACAGGTTACTAAATACCTGTGTTATTCAAGAGATCTTAAGACCTTGACTGTAAACAATGAAAAGCAATTAACAAGTAAAGATGTTATCTGTTCTAAATTGTAGATGGCACTAAATGCAGTCAACCATCTAAGAGGCTGATATGATTGGGAAAAGATGGCAAACTATTTGTGCTGTATTGTTCCTGCAGAGATCATCACAAGGTACCACTGATATGTCCCCCCCACTCCTGGCAGTACCACAAAAACACAGTTGAAAGAAACATGGAGGTGTTGTGCCAGACATATTTAAAATCCCAAGCTGGAGTCCTCTCCCTCTTGGCTTGCTGATGCGGCTCTGCTTTTGACATGAATTTGACACAGGTGCAGACACAGGGCTTAACATACGGGAGCAATTTTCTGATTCCTTCGTGGAAGCCCCGACGGAGAGCTGGAAGAGGACGTACGAGGTAATGTGACATTGTTAAGAATTAACATTTCTTGCTGAGGAACGTGCGCTGACAAAGCCACGCTCTTCAGCTTTGAAATTCGGAGATTTAAAGCGGGAGCAAAGCATTCCTGCTCCCACACACAATTCCTCTCATCAGTCCTTGTGGCTATACTCAGGTTATTCGAATTTAAACTGAGCCCCAAATCATGAAGAATAAATTGGCTGAAGTCCGAGTGTCAAGAACTCTGATATCATTTGGACCTTGTTAACTACAAATGGGAAGGGAAACTAAGTGGTGATGGAGATACTTTACAGTAGACACCCCCCCCCCCCCCGTGTTCAGTTCTTTAAATTTTCTGCAAGCCCAGTTAAAAAAGTTCCACACTGCAGAAACCTCTGCACCTAAGACATTGAGAAATTACTACTGGCACACAGTAAATCAAATGTGGGAAAACTGAAGCCTGCTTTCATGCCAAGTGTTTTTGCCAGGGTGATCTTGAACTGGGATAATGCCTTGTGCTTGTACTGGATGTGGCAGTAGAATTTACATTTTGCCTCTGGCCCCACCCACCTCTGGCATACGGCCCCTGGAAGGCTGCCCAAATGGTAGTTTGGCCCTCAGACTGAAAAAGGTTCCCTTGGCAGGAGAGATCCCACCTTGTGCTTAACTTTCCTCTTTTTATGATTTTCAATTTTATACATTTCAGTAATTTTACAATCATTTGAACATTATTTAACTTTCCTCTTTGGACTGAGAAGTGCTTAACTTTGGCTGGGAGCACCCTAATATTTTTAGGCACATGCCGACAAAATGCCAGTGGCATCTGTTTCTTAGCATGTATCTTTAAGCATGCAGCAAAACTTGTTATGGCATTTTACAGCACAATCCAATGTCCACCTGCTCAGAAGACTTCAATGGGACTTAACCGCGGGTAAATGGATTCAAGAATGCAGCCTTATCTAGTATGCTGTTCTCAGATATGACTCCTGGTCACCAAACTTTTGGGTGAACACGGTGCCATTTGTGCATTATACAGCTGCTAATTAAGGTGGCCACAGAATACTGCTGAGCCACATGGATGTTCAGGGCTGTCTTTAACATATGCACCGCCGGGGTGCAAAGATCTGCCCAGCGCCCCCAAATTAACTTTTTTTGAGCTTTTTTGAGGGGGGGGGGAGTCAAAGTTGCTGACCTTTTTTTAGGGGGGAAATCACTCACCTGTAACAACGATGCAGCGAAAAAGACTGCTTTTGTTTCCTGACTCGTTGGGAATGCTACAGAGTAACAGAGCGACAGAGGAGGGGGACAGGGACTTTTGCTCCATTGCTTTTCACTGCTGCCGATTAAGAGGGACTGGTATACAGCAGGTATGCATTTGGTGCCCCCCCCCCCCCGAATTTGGCGCCCAGGTGTCCTTTACCCCTTGCACCCACAGGTAAAGATGGTCCTGGTTGTGTTGGTGTTTGTTAAGGACAACAAAACTAGAATGGAAGAAAGATGCTTTAGGAATGTGATTTAGCCAGCTTCTTGAAACCTGGGACATTTTAGAACAGACTTCATCTTGTATATTAACCCCCACCCCACCCCCTGTGAATGAGATATTCAGTGGAAGGTATGAGGCAAACATGCGTAAGTGGCGCACTTGTTTGGTTAAGGCTCTAGCCTTGACCTCCATCTTCAAACCCTTGTCCTTTTATTAGTCACGTGTTTCCTGAATCAGAGAATATTTTGGGAGAGGGAAAATTGTTCTGGGACTGGCTGAGTGTTACAAGCCAGACAGAAATGCCCAGATGACAAATAGCTCTGCGGGATACTGAAGGTCCATCCAGCTGCTCTACTACGTAGTTACGTGATTGATGGTGTTGATGTTCTAAATAGGTCTAAGATATGCCAAGTATAAGAGCCATAACAAAGTCCATCAGACTTCACATCCTAGATAGGTAAGCAGGCCTGTTCCCAGCATATGGTAATTCTAAGAAGGGTATTGCTGTTACACATAACCTTGCGAGAGTTTGTCTGGTTTCTGTCCAAGTTAGACAAAAACTATTTTCTGTTCAGGAAAGAATGAGGGTCACTTCAGGTCTGTCTGAAGCTTCCAATTACTACAGATTTGCACTGAAACTGGACACCCTTTGGAGTTACCCTTCTTGATTTCTTTGCAGAGATCAATACAATGTTTTTCTTCCGTGGTGTAAACGGGACAAAACAGAGGCACGTTCAGAAATGCGGTCCGTTTCTCTTGACACAACAAAAATATAGAAATGATCACATCTCAACAGCGTTTTGTCTAGAGTTTAGGCAACCACAGCAGGTGTGGGTGGGGAGGTTTCAATTAATGATTGCCTTTGTACAAAGAAGCTGCTTTTATTAATATTGTCGCTCTTCACTTTACAACAACTTTGGTGCTTTAAAGGGACACCGATAGTGTTAGAAATCCAGCTATGCAAGCTGGGTGCCAAATGGCTCCTTAAACCAAGGTTACAGTTGCCAAAGCAAAATATCTAAAGTCTTAAAGTTAAATAACAGGGGCCATCCTGTTAGGCTGCCATAGTTTGTAATGGACTGCTTTGAAGTCACTTCTGCACCAGATTGGGGGGGGGATTGACCCCCAACTGCCCCACCCCACTTTGTCCTGTATTTTGCTAGAACAAAGGTGGCAATCCTAAGCTGGCCTACCCTTGCTGGGAGGTCCAATCCCCCACCCATCCAGAGGCCTGAAACTGCTGACAGTGGCACTGTTCTATGCTGCAACATTTTGCTGCAGGTAGCCACCAAGGACAGCGCAAGAAAGTGCTTCTCCCATTTGCTGCCCTTTCATGACCCTCAAAGGCAGCTGTCTGACGCAGCTGCCTCACTCTACCTAACGAGAGGGCTGGCCCCGGGGCCAACTTTTCACGATCATACAAAAGGCAAAGCACTGTTTCAGATGAAGAAGGAGAAAGAGAAGAAACAGGAAAAATTGTTTTTTGCACTTCCTTGGACATCTCAGAAACAGCTAGGAGTGAAAGAAAGTAACATTTAAGGGCATTCAGGGTGATATGATGGAGTTATCATTATCCACACTATGCAAAAACTCCATTCAATTTTAATGCACGGTTACTTCTGCTGAAACAGGTTTTGCAGGTTTTTGAAGTACTACAAAATCCTGCCAGACCTATTTGAACAGGAATACAACACAACATGAGCACCGACGGAAACTTTTGTCATGTCACATTCAACGCTAGAGGCAGGTGTGTGTGTGTCGTTTTCTGTTTCCATACATAGTTAATATTAATCGAGCTCTTCAAAGGGATTCCCTTGAAGGAGAAACGAGTGTGCCAGAAATACTGAGCAGCTGTGTTTATGTCAGTGATTAAAGTCTTATTCCTATCTGACCCCCGTGCATTGAGATGCCCAACCAGCTGGCTGTGCTTAGAAGCGACTGCATCAGCCTTTTGCATTAATGCAGCTCGGACTCCCGTTCAAGTTTGCCAGATGTCCCCTTAAATGGAGACACTCTTGAGAATGCCAGATTGATACAGAACCAAATGAGCATCCCTCTAACTCCAGACAAACATGTGGACTCTGTAGCAGGAGCAAGCAGCCAGACTTCAGGCTTGTGGGATCCAGTTTGGGGTTGTTGTTTTTTACTAGTACAGTACCCCAAGTTCCAGTCAAGAGTCAGGTGTAAAACAATGGCCCTAGGAATGGAAGCAGATACAGCACAGGCTTGGCCCAGGAAATGGTGTTTGCACAACAGCTTTCTCCAAATTATCCTGGGAACTGTCTCCCCCCTCCCAGAGCCACAATTCCCAGGACCCTTTACAAACTACAGTTCCCAAGATTCTTTGGGGGGAAACACATGCTTTGAATATGTAGTGTGTATGCAGCCCCAGCTGACAATCCTTTCCCACGCAGATCCATTCTTGGTCCCTGCCAGCTAAAAGATCTCAACATCCTAATTTAGGTCCCTCTTTAAAAGCGTTTTTGAAGCTGCTGTTGATAAATAACTGATTATCGAAAAGCTGCTGACTGATCTTACTGCCATTCTTCCCACAGATCCCAATCTTCTGCCCTTCTGACTCTTCAGCACTTTCTGCTTAATCTGACATCTCAGGAGCTAAATCTGACATTTTCACCTAGTATGTCAATTGATCTTCTTGCAGATCATTTAAAGGTACTTACCGTACTTCAGTGAGCTAGATAGGTACCTGAATACCAATGATAAAGTATGTACTAACAAATTATACAGTGGTACCTCGGGTTACAAACACTTCAGGTTACAGGCTCCGCTAACCCGAAAGTAGTTCCTCGGATTAAGAACTTTACCTCAGGATAAGAACAGAAATCGTGCGGTGGCAGCGGGAGGCCCCATTAGCTAAAGTAGTACCTCAGGTTAAAAACAGTTTCAGGTTAAGAACGGACCTCCAGAACGAATTAAGTTCGTAACCAGAGGTACCACTGTATATATATTCATAATATATATATTCATAAGTGAGTCCCAGCGAGTTACTCCCAGGTAAGTAGCTACAATCCTAAACCCACTTATGGGGAAATTAAGCCCCATTGAACTCAACATGGCCTTCCTCTGAGTAAATATGTATTGGATTGCACTGCCAGTTAACCTGCACTTTAAACTTAACTGGGCATATGTTATTCTAAGACCCTGTTTTCCCAACTGACTATCGCAGTGAAGCATTTTAATATCTGTTGCCAAAGGTCAGAATGAAAATCTGCAACAGACCTGAAATGAAGTACAGATTTGCTAAGATGTCAAGTGCCTAGATGGACCACAAGGGAGCTGAGTGAAAATATTGGGTGCCACCCAGAGCCATCAAAATCAAGGGAAGTTTTGCCATTGATTTCAAAGCATAGTTTCCAGTCATTCTGTTTGGTACTTCCTGGATTTCTGAGCTTTTGTTTTCATACTTACATTTAGCATTAATAGGGTGATATTCACACACCATATGTACACATTACTGGCTTACAACTCAATGAGGTCATTCTGTTCCTCAATTTGGATTGAAGCTCATTTTGAGGAAGGAAACAAACCAAAAAAACAGTACTTCATATGAAACGATGGGATAGATATAGAGTATGGCTAACATTGTGTGCACATTGCAAAGTAAATGGGAGTGTGCACACAGCCCAATTCATGCTCAGAGCAGACCCATTCAAATAAATGGATTTAATTTACTTAAATTGGTGTATGACTTAATTGGATATTTCCATCGTATTTCAATATTGAAAAAGGCAAAACTCAGAAAGGGTTGAGGAATAAGGGTTTCAGGATCAGTCCATAACGAATCCAGCAGTACATTTATATATAATCCATAATGATACAATCCTTGCAAAGTTATGTTAGGAGAATCCAGCAGCACATTTTATAATAAAACCATCCTACTGATACTCTTATAGGGCTGCCACATACTTTATGGATCATATTGTAAGGCTGCCATGTTTCCACTGCTTTTCTTTAAACTACCGTATTTTACAGTTAGTCCAGACATAGTAGGTTTTTGATGGTACAGACACACAATGTTGCATTAAATTGTAAAAATCATGTCACACATTCGCAGAGAAGTAAACAGAGTATGGCGGCAAGATGTGTTTCCCAAAATGAGGGGTTAAACAAGATGGATGTTCATAATTCCATATAATATCCCATTATTCAGTGCTAATTTAATCCGCCCTCAAAGCTCAGAGAAGATTAGTAGCTTCATGAAGCTTAATGGGCCAACTTGGGACCAGAATGCATCACTAATGTTGCGCACACACACACACACACACACACACACACACAGAGAGAGAGAGAGAGAGAGAGAGAGAGAGAGAGAGAGAGAAACGGAGAAAGATATAAATAAAATTGAGCAACAAAGAAAGCAACAAAAACTACTAGTTGCACAATTTGATATGGAAGTGCAAAACTTGATAAACACAATACTGAGGTGACAGGTACTGGTTTATGCTGCTTCTTGACAAGATGTTAAATCATGGGAATCAACAAAGAAGCTGTTAACAACGAGGAAAGTAAATGTATGTTGCTTGCAAGAACCCCCCCCCCCCCAATACTTAAATGTTAGGTTTTAATGAAAAGCGGTGAAGTGCATTGAGGGAGAAGGGAATTTGGAGATGTGGACACCCAGAGCATTAAGAGGATGACAAGAAGCGAAAAATAAAGAAGGAAAAGGTAACATCCAAGAAAGATGCTTAGGACAGCAGCCTTAAGGCACGAACTAGTATTTCTGGCTTGGCTGAAGGTTATAACATTTGCTGATAATCTAGAGCCTGAATCTATATATGAGCAACACCCACACGTTTCTCACTATTACAGTGTGGATCAGGACAGGTCAGGTGGTAAGGCCCTAAACTGACAAAAATTGATCAAGTTACAATGTTGGCAAGAGTGGTTGGCTTGGTTTATTGTTCCCAAATGTTTTTAGGCAAGACAAATGTGAAGCCCGCAATGGTTGTGTTCAGCCCTTGCTGAAGGCATGGGTGGAAGAATGGAAGTAACCTCAGGCCCAGGGATGGAGGAATTCACTTTTTCACTCTCCACAATTCACCCTATTAACAAACAAAAGCCAAGTGTCAGAAGGAGAAGGCAGCTCAGCACTGCCCTTTACAAAACATTTGCATAATGAGCTTTTGTTCAGCCTTAAATGGCCACATACAGTGCTTTGTGCACAAGGTACAAAAGGTGTCTGAGGTAAAAGGTTCATACTTTTTTCTTTTTAAAAAAAACATGGCTCTTACCTTTACCAGAGGCTTCTTCCGTTGGCATGTGGGGAGCGGGGGGGGGGGGGGGAGAGACTTATCAAGGCTGGCATCAAATGAAGATTTGAATTTTCAAAGCCACACAAACGATCCCATCCACTGCATTTATATGCTGACCATCCAGCTATGGGCAAAAATGTATTGCATGAAGGAGAAAAGTGTATGTGTGTGGCTATTTCCATTCCATGACCGCTCCATTCTGTTTCTACTGTCAGAAGGAGTCTGCCTTTGAATTGCCAGTTCCTGGACTAGTTAAATCTTCTTCTTCTTCTTTTTTAAAAAAGACTTTTTTAGTCACTGTGCGCCACCCCACCCCCTCGTATTTTGACTGCTGTATTATGTTGCTTATGTTGTTCTACTGTTTTTTAAAATATGCCACTCAGATCTCTTTGAGGTGGAATACCAGGGTATAAATGCAGATAGATATATTGATAAATAGACATGCCTTCATGGGGGGGGGGAGAGAAGGAAATAAAGAAAACACTAGAGTTCTTCTTCATTTAAGTGCTCATAGATGCTTATCGGGCTGATGAGCTGCTGCAGGGTTAATGCCTAGCCCTTCCCAAGCTTTGATGCAGGACACCCACTGTGACCCAAGGCTTCCTACCTCTTGGGTCTTCCAACAGACCCCGCTGGGAAAACATTACACAGCAGGGATAGGGATGGGGATGGCATACCCTCCAACATTTCTCCAATGAAAATAGGGATGTCCTATTCCATAATGATAATTTTACTATTTATACCCCACACATCTTACTGGGTTGCCCCAGCCACTCTGGGCAGCTTCCAACATATATAGAAACATAATTAAACATTAAACATTTTAAGAAAACTTCCCTATACAGGATTGCCTTCAGACAGCTCAGGGGTCGGATAATTCCACACCCTCCAACATTTCTCTAAGGAAAAGTGGGCCGTTCTGGGATCAAATAAGAAACCAAGACAGCTTCTCTAAATCAGCAATGTCCCGGGAAAATAGGGACACTTGAAGGGTCTAGGATGGATGGGGAGACTGTTTTAAGGGATTCTAGCTCGAAGCTACCAGCATGAGTTTGACCAAACTGTGGGAGGCAGTGGAAGACAGGAGTGCCTGGCGTGCTCTGGTCCATGGGGTCATGAAGAGTCGGACACGACTAAACAACTAAACAACAACAAGCTTTTTTAAAATGCTCAATGTGCAACTGCAAGGAGATACATAAATTTTTGAAGCCACTGCTGTGCTGCCCAAAGAATTCAACGGTTCTGCAGCACCATTTGATCAATTTATCATCCTCTGGTTTCTCCACAGAACACTTTTGTTTTGCCACCGATCTTCCTTGAAGTCTGATGCCCAGAATGTACATCGGTTTGTTTCTGCAGTCCTTTTTGGATTCCCACTCAGCTGATTTTTTTTAAAAAAGACACCCCAGAGCTTTCTTCACACAATTTCACGTTATATATGTTATATGGTGGCAATTCTGCTCTGCTCTCTATGGGACAAACGTATTGAATAGGCTTTTTGGTTGGCGACTGAGATCTCCATCTGGCTGGCCCCTCCAGTTTTCTTAGGCAGGTAAACGGAATAGCTTATTTATTGCATTTATATCCCATCTTTTTCTCCAAGGAGTGCATGGTTCACCCCTTCCTCAGTTAATCCATACAATGACCCTGCAAGGTAGATTAAGAGGCTGTGACTGGCCCAAGGTCACCCAGTGAGCTTTATGGCTTTTCCTAGAGTACTTCTGCTATGGGGCAGCTATATAAATTAGATAGGTAAATAAATATGAGGAAAGCACAATGTTACGTAGAGAAGGATCTGATTTTTCCCCTTGAAGCTTGAATTTGCTTTATTTTGGGTTGTTTCCTTTGATTTTTTAATGTATTGTAAACTGCTTTGAGATTTTTTCCCTTTAAAATATAGATGTGCTCTATGTGGGGCTACCTTTGAAGGTGACCCAGAAACTGCAACGAATCAAGAATGCAGCAGCTAGACTGGTGACTGGGAGTGGCCGCCGACACCATATAACACTGGTCCTGAGAGACCTACATTGGCTCCCAGTACATTTCCAAGCACAATTCAAAGTGTTGGTGCTGACCTTTAAAGCCCTAAACAGCCTTCGCCCAGTATACCTGAAGGAGCGTCTACACCCCCATCGTTCAGCCCAGATACTGAGGTCCAGCTCCGAGGGCCTTCTGGTGGTTCCCTCACTGCGAACAGTGAAGCTACAGGGAATCAGGCAGAGGGCCTTCTCAGTAGTGGCAACCACCCTGTGGAACGCCCTCCCATCAGATGTTAAGGAAATAAACAACTACCTGACTTTTAGAAGACATCTGAAGGCAGCCCTGTCTGGGGAAGTTTTTTTTATGTCCGGTGTTTTAGTGTGCTTTTAATTCTGTTGGGAGATGCCCAGAGTGGCTGGGGAAGCCCAGCCAGGTGGGCAGCGTATAAATAATATATTATTATTATTATTATTATTATTATTATTATTATTATTATTATTTAAACACATGAAATCGGGGGGGGGGGGGATTCACTGGGGGGGAAATGATGACAACTGTAACATAGGTTTAAGGTGCCATTTTGCGATTAGCTCATATATCTGAGTTTCTAACACTGCTCCTTTGTACACCCAAGAACCCTGAACTGATCAAGGGATTTGTCCTGCGATGCTGGAGGCTGTCGTTCTTACGTGGTTTGGACTTGATGTGAACAAAGCTGCAATAATTTCCATTCTACATATGGTCAAGTGATGCTAGGCAGCCACAGTATATTACCTTAGACCACCCAAAAAGTTGAAGACTACACAAAAATATGAAACTAGGGCCTACCTCTAATCTGTCTAGTACAGTGGTTACCAAACTCTCTCCCTGCCCCAGGAACCACTTGCGAGTTGTTGAGGAACTTGTTAAACCACTTAATGGTTTATCTTACTGCAGCAGCAATTGTGCTGTGCTGTGCTAGATGCTGTCTGATTTTAATTGTGCTATAGGAAATGAAAGGAGGAATAACATACAGTTAAAACCAATACGTATATTTAAAGCAATCAGTGTGCTGCTGCCTTCCGTCTTCAGCCCCAAATCCACAGGCCCACCATGGACCACTTGAAAGAAGCTTGTGGAACATTAGTGATCTGCAGACCACGGTTTGGAACCTCCGATCTAGCAGATGCCACTGTTTTCCATCCCTTACTATGTATGCAAATAAAGGTTCTGCTAACTAACCTCAAGGTTTTCAATGCACAAAGCAAAAGCTTGTGGTAATTGTTTGGGTTACGCAAGTCATTTTATTAAGTGCTAGGGAAGTAAAAGACATGAATTACCCTGTTGTTTATGGAACATCTTGATATCAAAAATTAATGGTGTCTCCTCCGTTTCCCACAATGCCACCCTGACCCTATCTCAATCGCATTCCCATATATACATATGCGAACATTTTGCTTGGGAGGACGCTGCAAATAACTAAAACATTTGTAACCAGCATGTACATATATTCAAAGACAAAGAGCATTCGGTAATAGCAGCTCTCTTTTTTTCTTTTGTTTGAACCCCTTAATTATTTTAGCCCTAGGGCAAGATAATATAATAATTTCTATCTCTTGGTGGCAGCTTTTTAAAAAATAAAATCAAACCAAGAACTTTCTTCCTCTCACCCATTTCCCTCCCCTCCCGTTTTCTATTCCTTTATTTTGAACAGAGATATGAAATGTTAGCCTAGTTAATTTTTCCCCGTCTGATTGCCAGACCTCTCAAAGCCTTTGTTTTCCCCCAACATGTGTGCAATTTTCACTATTTTTGTCCAGCAGTGACCTTTGGAATTCCAGAATAATTTTCCCTCCCCTTCCTGGTGCCCTCACGTGACCCAGGAAAACAAACATCTGAGAGACCTCTGGGCATCTCCTCACATCTGCTGGGGGATATGATGAAGGCCATTGTGTGATGTGTTTTGAACAGCAGGTGTTGGGCTGGGGAAAGGGTGGGTTGGTTTTGGAGGGGTTGGGCTGGATCTGTACTTAATTCTTAGTTCCCAGGCTATTTAGGAAACGGCTTAAAACACACTTAATCTGTTTGTACAAATTTAACATGGCAAAACCCACAATCAGGAATGGCTGAGCGAATGCCCAGCCATATTCAGTTTCCAAGTGGCTAAATTTTGAATTGTTTGCTGCCTGCAAATAGAGTAAAAATGCAACTCCACATTTAAATCTGAACCTTGTCCCCAAGAAATAGCACTGACTGGCTAGTTTAAGACCCTTGATTTTCATTTAGGCATAGATTTCAACCAGAACAAAAGAGGAATAGTTTTCTTACTTGCCTAGTGACACAATTGTAAGCATGGTTGCTTGCAAGATGAACATTTATTATATAATTACTGTTTGTAAATTTACTTATACTTCTAACTTTCCAGGGACAGCTCTGATTTTCTGGTACCCATCCTTGATGAATCTCTATCTCCATTTTATCTCTTGCGGAGATTTCTGACTGTTTCTTTCAAACTGTTTATTATATATTGTGAATTCCTAGAGGTGCCATTCTTCAGCTTTCAGCCCACCCCCACCCCCTCAATGCACCACATAGTTTGCTACTTATCTTCCTGGGACGGAGGCTTGTTGGAGGGAAGGGCCCTAGCTCATTGTAGAGCACTTGCTTTGCATGAAAAGGCCGGATTTTTTAAAGGATTATCTCCCAAACTTCTAGTTTGGTACTAAAAGACTTAGGTAGGAACACAGACATTTCCTGGGCCATGTTGTTACATCTGGGTTGTGGCTATGGGTGTGAAAATGGTACAAGAATGGTTACTTCTGGAGGTGCTTCCGGTCAGCCATTGAATGCGCAGAGAGGCTGGTCCTCCTCTTTACCTGACCTTGTTGCAAGGGAGCTTTTCTCCTAGCACCTCCGCTTCAGTTCGGGGAGGCCTCAGGGTAGAGGCTCCGCCAGGGAGGACTCCAAGAGGGAGGCCGATGTCTCAGAGCTGCAGCGCCTGGTGGCTCCCAAGGAGCAACAAGCCCGCCTCACCACCCATGTTCACAACTTCATGGAGGTCTGCTGGGAAAAACGTGTTGACAAGCCAGGTTCCAAGCTGGACTCCAGAACAGAAACTTGTCTCACCAACTGCATCAACTGCTTCATAGACACAACACTGTCCATCACCACCAATTGCCTTGCACAGATAGTACAGAAAGGAGGCCATTGATTACCACATGGAGGAGGTCCGCTTTGGTCAATGGACTGAACAATACTCAGGTCTCTCACTGGGCCCCTACTCTGTTGGTTGTTCTACCTCAGTGTATAAATGCTTGAAGAGCTATTTGTGCAAGATTGTTTGGGCCTAAGTAGCATTAGCCTGGGTCATGCAGATTCTTCTTGGCTACTTATAAGCTTATAAGACAATCAAGACTTGTCTCAAGAAGTTGACTAAAAAAAAGAAAGGATGGTTACTTCTCTCTCTCCCTCATGTGTGTGTGTGTGTGTGTGTGTGTGTGTGTGTGTGTGAAAAAGCATAATACTTTAGAATGGACCTTTATTTTATTTTGCACTAGTAGTAGGTATAAAGCTGCAGTGTTTTTCCATAAATATCATTGAAATCCTATTTCTATAGAATCTTTCTATTTCCTATCAAATTTTGTCAGGCAAGTACAGAGCGTTGCTGGGTGTTCACACTTATCTGCCAGACATAAATGCTATAAATGGATGATTACTTTAAATACATCTACTTTAAGAAGAGAGTTATGGGACTGCACAAAAGCATCATGCTGTGTCTACTTGCGGCGAAGCACCTGGAAATAAATAAGTTGATGTAATAGTTGTTAGCAAACCCACAAAATACTCATTACCTCTTTAGCCAGATATGTTACCTCTCCTTGAACTGAGTTCAAATTGCATTTCCTTTGGTTGTCACAAGAGGTGGGTCACACTTATGAGAGGCAGAAGGATGCATGAAATGGTGCATTTGGATTGTTGCCATGCGTATCTTTCCTCCAAAACCTCCTCTTGATACACATTTTCTGGAAAACATGCGGGGGGGGGGCACTGACAGTGAGTCCCTCAAAAACCTCAGTGATCTGGCAGGGATATAAGGGATTAGGTGGTCCTTATCCTGGACCCAAACTGTTAAGGGCCTCATAAATTGACTGGCAGTGACTCTCCAAGGTTTCAGACAGGGGGCTCTCTTCCAGTCGCACCTGGAGATGCTGAAGATTGAAGCTAAAGCAGATTCTATGGCCCTTCACTTAACAATTCCACCCAGTATAGATCTGATGGTGTCACACATATCTAAATTCTTTTGTTCCAAAATGTTATGCCTGCCGCCATGGTTGCTCGAGAGCGAACAGGCAAGATCCCCACTGGTCTTCTCAAAGGCTTTATTATTGGTGCAAAAACATTTACAGTGCGGAACGTCTCAATTCCATGTCTTTCTCAGTCACTAGCAGCATCTGAGAGTGGGCGGTCCTTAAACTTTCCCCAGCAGAGTAGTCTCTTGACCCCCATCCAACGCCTCCTCTCTCTGCACGTCAACCTACTGCGCAGAGAGGGCGTGGCTAAAGGGGGACCTGCCTCTCCCCCGCTTTGCTCATGCATGGTGTCTTGGCTCTCTCTTGCATCCTCCGAGCCCTGCATACCTTCCCCACTAGAGGCGGGGCTTCCCTCCTCCGCGGAGGAAGTTCTGCTTCTCACAATCTTGGGAGGTTCCCTGTAACCCAGCTGCCCTTCCAGCAGTGGCGTAGCATGGGGGGTGCAGGGGGGGCCGGCCGTACCGGGCGCAACATCTGGGGTTAGGGCAAATCCACGGGTTAGGGGGCGCAAATCCACGGGTTAGGGGGCGCAAATTACTTGCCTTGCCCCGGGTGCTGACAACCCACGCTACGCCACTGCCTTCCAGTTCTCACCTCTGAGCTGATGGCAGTTCCCTGACACATAATGTGCCAGTTCTTCCACCTTAAAAGTAATACACACTTTGGGGGAAATGTTAATGCTTGCCAAAAGACAGCACTGGCTTTTTTGTGGGAGACGGAGAACAAAACAAATTCTTGCAGCAGCCGCTAGATCCCTTCTTCTCATCAGACAAAACTCAAGAATATTATTGTTGCGGTTTTCTCAGTACCCACTTGTGGAAACGTCACAGAAGTGGATGGGCTAAATATTCCTACCCACCCATGGATTGTAAATAGAACAGAAGTTGCAAAGAACCTGTTAATAGGTTTCCTATTGCTGAATATTCCCGCTGTCACCTTGAAATGGAAAATTAGAACCTGAAACTGGAACCGGTGCAATGAAAAGACAAGCCAATCCTCCTATTTGCTTTGAACATTTTTGCCACTCTTTATTAGTATAATGAGATCCATTCGGCACATTAACAATCATATGTCTCCTTAATAAAGACCGAGGAGTGTGGGCTCTCTCTTCTTGAGTATCACATTCATTTAAAATCAAGTAGGAAACTCAAAGGTTAAGAGGCTTAATAGTCCCGAACTCTACAATTGAAGCTCTGTATGGTCCACTTTATTGTTATTAATTATTCAGGAGGCTGATGGGCTCCATTAGAAACTTCACATAGTTGGAAGAAAATCCCAAACACCTTTTTTTGCCAGCTTCGCAATGCAACTGTTTAATATTGATGTGTGCCACCCAGTCTCCCAAGGGGGAGAGACTTCAGGGAAGCCTGCACCTTTCAACAGCTCAGTTTCCTTGGAATGGAGAGTGTGGGCGTACGGTGGTTGGTTGGTTTTTAAGACATATATACAACCTGAGCACAGGATGGAGGGGCTCATAGCATTAACCCTCCAGCAGATCTTGCTTCCCCACTAGGTTTCCAGGGAAGCTCCAAGACACAACTTTGGGACAAGCACTGAGCAAAAGAAGTCTCTGCATCTTCAGTTTCTAGCATCAGCCCAAACTGTCTCACACACCCAGCCCCCCTTGAAGCATTGTTCTCCATCCTAGCATGACATGGCATCCAGCCAGGTGAGCTAGTAAAAGATCCACCCATTTGTCTTTATGACAGCCCCACAGTTATCACTCATTTCTACAGTTTCTGTGCAAACCAATATTTTTAGTGTTGCAGCGCCAGTTCTTTGGAACACTGTTCCTTCTGAAATCAGCCAGTTGCCTACCATTTTGATATTGCATCACCTGCTGATATTGTTTCTGTTTCACCAAGCATATTTAGAGAATTAATTTGACACAGTGTTGGTCATTTGTTCAGTGTGTAATTATTTACTCTTGCATCACCTTTTTATTTATTTTTTAATGAGTTGGCGGTTTAAAAATCTTCGTATAAGTAAATACAATAAATGCAGTGGTACCTCTGGTTACGAACTTAATTCATTCCAGAGGTCCATTTGTAACCCAAAACTGCTCGTAACATGAGGCACGCTTTCGCTAATGGGGCCTCCCGCTGCTGTCGCGCTGCCGGTGCATGACTTCCACTCGCATCCTAGGGCAAAATTCGCAACAAGGGGCATCTACTTCCAGGTTAGAGCCAGTGTGGTGTAGTGGTTAAGAGTGGTAGACTCGTAATCTGGTGAACCGGGTTCACTTCCCGCTCCTCCTCCACATGCAGCTGCTGGGTGACCTTGGGCCAGTCACACTTCTCTGAAGTCTCTCAGTCCCACTCACCTCACAGAGTGTTTGTTGTGGGGGAGGAAGGGAAAGGAGAATGTTAGCCGCTTTGAGACTCCTTCGGGTAGTGATAAAGTGGGATATCCAAACTCTTCAAACTCTTCTTCATAACCTGCAGCATTCGCAAGGAGGACGGTACGTAACAGAAGATTCCACTGTAACTCAGAAGCAAAGAAAATCAGTAGGTACAGACTTAGTCCCTGGAAGTTCTCCAAAGCAAAAAGAAAAAGTGGGAGGATCTGTAGAAAGAATGTGGTTGGTCAAGGGAGCCATGGACTCAAAAAGGTTGAAAACCTCTGCTCTGACTACTCTGTTTGAGATGGGGTCGACACCCACCAAAGAACTGCCAAGGGATGCCAAAGACCATTTTTAAGGATGTTGCTAATACAGACATTAAATACAAATATGCTGCAACTGAAAGCAGGTGCAGAGAATGGGGTAGTGATAATGATTTGGTGAGAAGGATGCTCACAACCCCTTACTATTGTTTTGAGTTATCAATGTTTTGTGGTATCTGATGTACAGAGGATTTTGCCTCAGTTCATAGGTGGCTCTGAAAGAAGATGTTCAAGTCTCTCCAGTCCTCGACATTCTTATGTTTAGAAAGAAAGCCCCAATTAATTGTAGTTAATAATCTCAACTCTCCTGCTGCCACTATAGGACCTAATTGGCTCTTGTGCGTCTCTCTGTGTGTGCTGAGATTACTACAGTAATTCATTTCAAAATGATTCATTAATTCATTATTACAACAGAATTAGTTGACACTCTGAGAATCTAATTAATTTCCAGTTTGAAAGTGCATTATGTGCTCATCTCTGCCTTATTATCTTCCCTTTCTTTCCTTCTCTCTCTCTCCCCCTCATCCCCCCAACTCCCCTTTCTTCCAGAAGTATTTTGTTTTACCTCTTCTGGACAGGATTTGAATGTTGCAAGAGGATGTTGGGGGCCAACATTTCAAAACTAAGGGGCATGGCAGAGACGTGGCCTCTTATCTTGTAGCACTCCATGAAGCTGTAATGTTTCCAAACATTACACCAGCCTTTGCCAACCTGGTGCCCACCAGATGTTTTGGACTGCAACTCCGGTTAGCTGCAGCCCAGAGCTGATGGAAGTGGTACTGCTAAACATCTAGAGGGTGCCAGGTTGTCTTAAACTGCATTACATGGGATATTGGAGTAAGAATCAGTGTGATGTATTTGCCCTCCTGGCTGCATAACCTTCCCACTTGCTGGTTTCAACTCCTCAATAACACCTCAAGCAGCATGCCAAAGACAGCCCTTTCCCCCTGCTGCACCTTGGGCTGTCTTTGAGGACTGCAGTGTCGGCAGCAGTGGCAGCAAGGATGCTTTCCTCCCTTTCATGCCTTCATCCTCCAGGGATGAGTTAGTGATGCTGCTCCTGCCCTGGAAAGGGAGGCAGATGTGTGATGCTGAAGGAGAAAGGGTCAAAGTGGACCCATGGCTCCCTGTTGAGGGCTGGCTGAAGAGAAGGACAAAGGAGCAGAAAAATTGGCCCAGCACTAGTCTCCTCCTATACAGTCTCGCTGCCTAGCCATACAATATGCACACTGACCTAGGGTGCTTTGCAGTGACTTCCAGAAGGTCCAAGATGGTTGCTTAATCCAGTCTTAGGAGAACTTCTCTCTTTCTCCATGAAAAAACCCCACTTTGTGTTTCTCCAAGGTCTCCCATTCTCATTGCCGGTGAAAAGTACCACAAAGAGGCTACCCAGAGGACACATAGCAATAACATTTTATGCAAAACAGTTTGAGAGAAGCAAGCTGCTGATTGTAATTCGAAATTGAAAGTCAGAAGGGGTGTAGCCTTGTTCATGAGCTCATTAGAGAGGCCTGAAAGACCACATTCAGGTCCCGGGCCTGAGGTTCCACACCCTTGGCTTTTCTTATCTTCCTATATACATAAAAAGGTAAGGTTGTCATCACTCAGACCCCATTGGAGGATTTGTAGTGCCACATCACTGGATTTGCATGATGTCAGTGGGGGAGGGGAGCACAAGAGAAGGAAAAGGAGGCTCCACAATAGGAGTGAGAATCAGACATGGAAATGGAGGGTGGTCTGTTTGCAAGGGAGAGATGAGAAAAGTAAGGAGGTGGAGGGGGAAAGGGAGTGAAGGTGAAAATGGGAGTGCAAAGGGGGTTGCGAAAAAGGAGGGAGTAGGAGGCATGGGATTGGGTTTGAAGATGAAAGCAGAGGAATGAAAGGGTTTGAAGAATTGGAGGGGAAAGTGGCTTTGTTACTGGGCAGAAGATGAAAAGGGTGCTTAGTAGAGCCAATGTTGGGGGAGGGGCAAGATTCAGGAAGTTACCCTGGGGTGGTTTGTGTGCAAGGGGGCGTTCCACCAAAGGAGTGAGAGAGGCAAGGCCATGGGAGTGAAGGTGAAAACAGGGGTCTAAAGACTCTAGTGCCATAATATTTGCATTAGTCTTTAAGGTGCTACAAGCCTCTTCCTTGCTTCTACAAAGTAACAAGAGATGGCTGGAAATTATCACAGATGGCGAGATCCTAAAGCAGGAATACTGGTTTGCTTAAAGCCACCCTGGTATTCAAAAAGTGCAAATACGTAGTTTGTTCTTCAAAAGCAAAATAAAATTTCTCCTCCATCCCTACCAACAGATTGTGCCTTTTAGCTACTATCTAATGCAGGCTTCACCTCTGTACTGTTTTTCTGTGAAACCAGCGGCCGTTCAGCAAAGGGTTAATTATATGCTCCCACTTTTACTTTCCTCTCCTCCATTTCTTACAGTGCCTGGCAACAACCTTCTGCAAAGGCGGTGGCTGTGAAAGCCCCACCCATCATCTTCATAGTCCTTTCCCTTTTCTCAAAAGCACAGCCGCACCAGAGTGTCTCCAGAGAGACTGCTGTACATAACATTGTGCCCCAAAGGAGTAATTTATATAAAGCTCTTGGATCGTTTAGTCAAGTTCCCACAACGTTTTAAGAGCAATTTGGCCTTCATAGATGGTGGCACAGAAGAGGTTAGACTCCAGTCCGAAACATACCAGCCTAACCACTTGGTGAGGCACTCAAAGCAAATGATCATGAGATTAAAATTCTGCTGTGAAATGGCGGGAAGTCGCCAGGATGGTCAAAAGTATAGTGGCAATAGCTAGAAAATGTGTACTAGGTACGCCTGTTGGATGCTATCACCCACCCTGGTTTAAAGACCAGCCTTGACTCCTGCTGTTACTTCAGGCAACCTATTTACTGAGCATTCATTCTGATCTGCTTGCACAACGCTTATGTGGAGATTATATTATGTCCGGGTTTTACTGAACATTTGTTTTAATTTGTTTTCAGGGTGGTTATACAACAACAAGCATTCAACCTACACTCATCCTGATTTGCTTGAAGGATGTTTATATCTCTTCCCATTAATCATCCATTAAGCCCACATTTTTCAATGCATTTCCTAGTCACTTTCTGAAGGGTTTTTTTTTTTTAAAAAAGGCCACCCCCATTTCTTCTTAGAATGGATTTGTTGTGCTAGGGTGGCAGAGTAGACAGCTTTAATCCACTTTGATTTAAAGTTCTGGTTTGCCCTTGAATCCCTCTTCCAAAATAGTCTGAAGGCATTCCTGGCCTAACTCAGCCTTGGTGATAGTCAATGGGTAATTTTATGCATGTCTATATGTTGACTGGTTCAGAAATGGGCAAGGGCTCTTTTCGGGGGGGGAGGGAAGGGGGTCCAGCCCTCCTCCCATGAATGTAAACATTTAGGCTCTGTAGCCCAATGAGTTGCTTATTATATATAGTATGGGGGGACGGACAACGACATTGGGGGTGGGGAGTGGAGTTGTGAATGTAAATAGATGTATGTATTCACTCCTAAGAAGCTACCTTGTGTCAGGCAATTTAGCAAGTTGACTCACCATCATACTGTGGCCACAAGGGACCTGATCAAAAGTCTTCTCCATCGCTAACTGCTTGGTCCTTTAAACTGGATCCGCTAAGTGTTGGCCCTAAGGCCTTCTGTCTGCAGAGTTCTCCATCTCTCCTTTACCATCCCTTTGGAAGGAAGGACGAAATATGCATTTAATTAATAAATAACAGTGAGGATTTTTGTGAGCTAGTGGCTTTTTGGAGCATTTTTAAAAGGCTGACTTAAATGCTTAACGCTTTCATTCTGCTGCACCAATGAAAAATTGAGTCCTATGTATCTGCATATATATATATATAATCTCCAGTCATCGATCTTGGGCAGCAGATGGGCCCTAAGAGACAGATGGGGACATACCCATGTTTGAATCTCACTCCCATCATGATGAAATAGCAAATGCAGGAAGCCCTCTCCTGCATAACACAGTTGTCAATTGGGTACATAAAGGGTGAGATGAACAGTCTTTAATGAGCTATATATACAAGCTAAATGTGCATTACACACTAAGCATTGGCTGGTGTTTGCTTGTTATTTATGGTAAGTTTCATTGTTTTCAGTATGCCTTATTCCCAGGTAAGTGTTCATAGGGCCTCTGTCATCCTGTTTCAAAAAAGCCATCATGATTCATCTTAGTTTAGTCCCTGGGTAAAATTCAGATGAGCCTACAATTAAATTTATGTACTGAGTTGTGTTGGATACTGATTACATTTATTTATATGTGGTATGTATAACAGATAATAGCATGCTATTATGTCTTTGCTGTATGTATGTTGTGGATTATGCACATTTCATCATGAAGAGAGACTCCAATTTATGTGTAAACAAATGGAGGAACAGTAAAGATTTATAGTTAATATACTTCATCACGCTTTTAACAAGTTACACATTGCTTAGTGCTGCAGCAGATGTGATATTGTGAGGCTTTCCGTCATATGCAGACTGGAGCCGTTTGGGGTTATTCGGCTTCAGTCACCAAAGTGTCTTGCCAAATGGTGAGGCAAATGTGACCTCATCCTCACTCGCCCCACATTTCCATTTGGTTGCAAAAGCGTGGTATGAATCGCTTTGCTGTATGACTGGATGCTGCAGATCTTTGAGTCATTACATCTGTCCCACAGTGAGTGTGTAAGCAGCTCCCTTCTGGTAAATTCCCCTTTTATATGTGAGGCCTGGGGCAGCTGCTCCCCTACTTTAAAAGTACTGAATCTTAGTCCATGCCCTTATTTAACTCCCATCCCTTTCAATATGGCTCAAGTACAGTGAGTGCCTGCAAAACTGGGCCCAATATGTCCACTGGCTTTGCTATCAACATAGACAAAGTTTTCTCCAAAACAAACTAAAGAAAATCCCCACAACACTGACAGGTTCACACAGTCCATGCTTAAAGCATGGAAGGGAAAAGTAGGCAAACTATCCCCATCTTCACCAATCCCCCAGGCCTATCACCCACTATTTCAACATGCAGCACAAAACTTCCAGATAAAAATCTGGCACGCCCAAGGCCTACACTGTCAAAAAGACTTCTGCAAAAACAGCAAACCCATGCCAAAACAAGAAATGCAAGACAACCAAGGGACACCCAAATACCTAGGCTAACACACCATCAACTACATGCCTTCTTAAACAATCCAGCAGTAAAATCAGCAGCCACTAGGCCCTTGACCACCTTCGAAAACCTTCTCCTGACAGCAGAGCAATACGGCAAAGGGATAATATCCACAATATACAAAATACTGTTCCAAAATCCCACAGAGCCCCTTGACGCAATCAAAGAACAATGGGAGCATGACATAGGCTATGAAATTAACCCCACCCAATGGACTAGAATGTGGTTTAAACCTCCCTTTAAGTCCATATCTTCCAAAAGAAGGGAACTCACACTGAAACTCACCTACAGGTGGTACTTAACACCACAGAAACTGGCACTGATATGCCCAGGAACCTCACCAAGATGTTGGAGAGGCTGCACCTTCACAGGCACATACCTCCACATGTGGTGGGAATGCCCTAAAATCCAACCCTTCTGGACAGCAGTCCTACAAGAGATAGGCAAAATAATTAAACAAGTATTAGAACTCTCCCCAGAACTGGCCCTACTGAACATCTTCCAAGTTCATAATGACCACTCACATTATACAGAGTTTATAACCCACCTACTCTCAGCAGCCAGAAGCTTCATAGCCAGCACTGGAGAGACCTGTCAGGAGTAGACCTGGACCAATGGTATCCAATTGTATGGGAAACGGCCTTACTAGAAAAGCTAACCAATAAACTGAAACGGGGACAAATAGAAGAGGACGCCTTCACCCCAGTATGGCGCCCCTTTATCACATACACAGCCCAACAGGACAACAACAAGAATCCACCGACAGCATACAAATCAATCTGGTTTACCTCACCCAACAAGCTCTCCCCACAACAAATGCAAACAAACCCCACTGCAGCCAACCAACCACACCTTGCCCTCCAATACCTCTCACTGCCAAGGCAATGTAATAAATGAATAGAAATGGTTGACCTACCCAGTCGACGCTGACACAAAACCCCACACGTACACTATACAAAAGAATATAAGGCTCACCAGCCCAACCCTTCCTCTCCCCTCTCTTCTTCACCAACCCTGTACTGTACTCAACACTAATGTCTCACAACAAATGCAACTGATTTGTAAGGAAGACTGTACAGCCCGAAAAAAGAGACAAGGCATGTACTTTTGTAAATCAAGAAAATCTTTATTTTTTATTTTTTTTAAAACCCATATACCCAGTTTTGCTGAGCTCTGCATTCTGGCCGTGTTCTACCAAATGAGAATTTCCAGAACAGCTCTACCCACCCTGTTCCAACTCCCTTAGGGAATATTACATGCTTGAAGGATGTTCTTAGAGGAAACACCCTTCGAGATTTATAATTATAACATACATTAACTCTTTTTACAAGGCAGAAATATGCAGCAAAGCGGGGAGGGGGGAATAGAGGTGGAGGTATAGAAGTAACGCTGCAATCCATCCATGGAGATATTCTTCTGGATGTCATAAAGCTTAGTAGGAGAGAATAAAATTTACAAATGGACATGGTTGCTGATCCTTGCCTCAGCTGTCCTTGTTAAGGCCGCAAGCAGGTTGCAGCCTGCGAGAACACGTGGGTGCGAACTTCCAAAAAGCTTTAAACAAAGTACCTCACCAAAGACTTCCAAGTAGGCTTAGCAACCAAGAAATAAGAGGAGAGGTCTTCTTGGGAATCAGGAACTGGTTAAATAACAGGAAGCAGAGAGCTGGAATAAATGGGACATTTTCCCAGTTGACAGATTCATCCATCCCAGGTCTTGTCAAGAAGAATTCACAACAGCTTTCCACAGCAAGCATCCACAACATACATCTGGAGGGTATGGATACCATAGACATAGAAGGTCAAAAGATAGTCAAATCTGATCTGTTGAGAACTTACCATAAACGAGCATCAGATAATCTTTCCCCATGTGGTGGATGAAAACAACAGGGTCTTTTATAGGGTTTTATTTTTTATTTTTTACCAATTATGGGATCTCTAAGATATTAAGATTGGAATACTTCATCCTTGCCTCAGTAACAGGGACATGAAGATACTTTCGCAGAACATTGTATCTTACAAATGGACATTGACAAGTAATGCTAGACTATCCTCAGCCAGGAATAGCTGTAGCGGGTGACTCATATGCAGTGCAAACAACCAATCTATCATTTATTATATGGACATTGACCTGTTAACGCGATGCAACCCTTTCTCATTCATTTGCCTGAGTCTTACTCAAGGGGACGGTGCCAATAACATAATATACACTATTACACATGCATGCAGATAAGATCTACTTTACTATCATATTGTGAGTTGTTTTAAACTGTTTTCAATATTGTAATATCTATCTTTTCAATATTAAATATGTTTTAATGCTTCATCCCACCTTGGGACCTTTGTGTGAAGGGCAAGCTATAACTAAATAAATAATACCTGTCTGTCTATGGGTGCAGCATTGCAAGTAGCGCTTCCTCGCCTTTCTTCAGGGTAGTTGGGTACATTGTCCTTTTGACTCTAGATAGGGCTGGGAAGGACTCCTGCCTGAAACCGTGCACAGCCACTGCCAGTCAGTGTAGACAATTCAGACCTAGATGGACCAATAGTCTGGTTCTGTTTAAGGCAGCTTCCTATTTTACTTTGGCTTAGTGGTGAAGAAGCTGAGGCCCAGACAGCACTTATGGCCCTCCAGGCCTCTCCATTGGGACTCTCCTCTTCTCGCCAGGTTACACGAGTCACTGAGCCTTCCTCACTCAAGTGCTTACGCCTTGTTGGAATGTGCCCTGGAACTGGGATAGTGTCTCTTGTATGCCTGGCATGAGGAGGGTGTCATGGGTGTGTAACCCCCCCTGACTGAATTGTAGCCTCTTTACAAAAGTGAGAGGCACATCCATTGCTTCTCCCACTTTTTTTGCTTCAGGTCCACCACCAGAATGCGCCACACACACACCGGAAAAGTTGTCAATGTGGGAATGTGGTTGGCAAAGGTTTCCCTGCTCCTGCTATAACTGGAACAAGAGGAGCGAGTGAACATGTGATTTGTGCATCCACATACAGTCATGCAAAACACTTGATGACACCCTGACTCTTGCTTAGCATAATAGGTTGCGGTCAAAGAAAAGGCATCCTGACTGGTAGTGACATATGCACAGTGGTGTAGCTAGGCGCTCGGGTGCCTGGTGCAGGGGCGTGTCCTGCAGCCGGGGGCGGGGTGATCTGCCCATGTGGGCGTGGCAAGCTTCTACAATGTTTGGAGCTTCTCCACCGCCTCCCCCTCAGCTGTAGGGCGGCTGAGGGAGAGGCAGTAGACAGATGCAAGTCCTACACTGCGGTTTCAGGCAGTGCGGAACCTGCAGGCACCTAAGCCACCACGTCACTCCTAAAAAGTTTCGTGAGCCCTTTTTTTATATATATATAAAAAAACATTTTGCCAACCCCCCCCCCCTCAGTAATGATACCCAAGGTGGACCGCACCCCCCCCCACACACACCACTTCCTCTGCCACCACATATGCAGAAGTTCTCAACCATGCTTTTGGACTGAGGGCAGCAACAAACATTTTGCTGAAAGACCACGAACCAGCCCACATTTTGCATCAGTCCCATTCAGCAGACAAAAGGGAGAGAGGCAAGCCAGGAAGTGTGATACCAGCCACACACAAAATGTTCTAGACTTTTAACTGTGCAGTTGGCGCACAAAACAGGCTTGCAACATTTTCACTGCCTGAGTGACTAGAATAGGATTGGCTTGGCTGGGTATCTTGCCTTTGAAGTGCAGTGAAATCCTACGGCTTTTATTTTCTTGGCGAACACATGTAAGGACTCTCCTATTTTTGACCCCATATGGAGTCCTATAATCTAGTCTCGCCTGGGGCACCAGAACCTTTTAGGCCATCACTGCTGAAATTGGTACTGGAAGGGAAAATAACATCTCTTGGAAGAGTCAGAAGAGACTACGGGGAAATTCTCCGAGGGGAATGTTATAAAAGAAAAGGGGAGGCTAGTTTCCTCTCTTTTTTGTTCCCTTTCTAAGTTTAACTCTTTCCCATTTATAGTAATGTAATCAGTTTAGTTTTGACTACAATTTTGCCTAAATTGAATTGCTGTCGGTGCTGCATACAGCTACGCGTTCACCGGAAAATAAATTCTAAGTCACTTTTAGAGCGCCTGAAAGAGAAACGAGCTTTTGTACAAAGGTCTGATAGTATTAGGAGAGGCAACTGGTTGGTTTGGGGTGACCTGGAAATTGATGTTCTTGTTTTGTAATCGTTTAAGCGATTTAGTTTTAATTCATTTCTGAATTTAGAGCCTTTAATGAATTTGGCACTGATGGTGCAAGGAATGGCAAGGAGATAGCACAGCGACTTTCATTTATGTATCTCTACTCAATTATCTCTTTACTCCATCCAGATTCTGCTGATAGGAAGCATTAGGAAAAATGGTGGCTTCATCAGGGTTTGGGCAATCTTACCTGAAATGGGGATTAACCTGTGATTTCTAACTTACTTTTGTGTTTGCTTTTAGACAAGAGCATTCATGGGCATACATTCCCTAAAATCAGAAAAGCATGCCCTAATTTTATTTCATGTTTAGCATTATACTCTTGCAACATCTGATCTTGCAACGGTAATATGGGAGTTGACCTTTCTGGGGAAGAGTAATATTTCTGCAATGGGAAATCCATGCTTTTGCTTGCAATTTTTTCTTTCTTTCTTTTAAACAAAATATAGAAAATGGTGAGCGCTCTTTGTTGATTTTGCAGTGATGGAAGATAAGTGATAGAAACCTAGCATTCTTATAGGGTTTTGTGTACTTATCTCTGAGTTGTTACCAAACCTGTAAAGTAGAACAGCATTGTTATTATTTCCATATTGCAGATGGGGATGTTGAGGCTGAGAGAGTGACTTGCATAAGGATTTCTGGTAAGTTCATCTCTGAGGAGGTGATGTTTGGACCTCCAGGTTCCTAGCTCACATTCTTAGCCATTCACTGGGTTCTGAGTTATGGATAGGAGGCTTTCAACAATAGAATGGAATACCTCATAAAGTGGTTGACTTTCCTTCATTGAAGGTTTTTAAACAGATGTTGGATGACCATCTCTCAGGGATGACCATCTCTCAGGGATTCTTCAGCTGTGATTCCTACATTGCAGGGGGTTGGACTAGGTGAACCTTGGAGTCCCTTACAACTCTGTGATTCTATGACTCAAAAGGTGTAAATTGTCGTATCTATAGCTGTATCTGGAGATTTGTTTGCCCTGTGAAAGAGAAAAATAATGATTACATCTCAGTTTCTCAGTTCTTGTATTTTTAATAATTATGCAAGTCTGCATGCATGCAACACTACCTAAGATACTGTCCCCCGGGAATTTATTCTGCCCAAGAAAAGTGGCACAGTGTTTTTTCATGCAAATGTACAGCTACCATTTATTTCAGTAGCTGGTATATTACAATGATTATTAGGGAAGATTTCAGTTCTAGCTATTGTTGCTCTGATACCCCAAATCCTGTGTAAAACTATGCATGAATTTTAGCGAGAAGACAGAGAGGCAGAAAAGTGGCTTCCTTCAGCATTTTGCTATTTATTCTGGGCCTTTACTGCTTCAAAAAAAGGGGTCAGAGTGACCTTTTACTCATCAAAAAGGCATGTACAGTGCTCTCTGAAAAGTTTTTTTCAAAGCCACTGCCTCATTTGACCCAACAGTGTGGTCTGTGAGGGACATACAGAGGCGATCCTGTAGTCTCTGCTATGCTGATCACATTCCCCAAGCTTAGGAGAAGAGACTGAAATTCCACAATTGGATACTCTTCTTTCAAAGAATCACAGTTATCACACACACACTATGCTGAATACATGTACCCCATGATTGAAATTAAGAGTTATCATCTCAGCTTGTTCACACGTTTCCAATATAGCAAAAAATTAGACTTAAGATTGGGGTGCAGTGATATCATCCAGTCCAGCTTCTGCCAATACGACACTTTCCAAAACTACAGTAGAATCTCTGATAAACCAGACATCACTTTAAGTCTCCCTCCCCACTGTGGAACTAGTACCATTGTCTGGTAGACAAAAGCAATGGCAAAGGGTTCCGTCATCATGATCCAGCAATAATCATGGATGATGGGATGTTGTGTGTGATGATCATCACATGAGGAACAGCTACTTGCAGTGACATCAGTCGAAGTATATAGGCACATTTTCTCACCTGTGGGATAAACTCACTGACATCTGTGTCACTGCATTGTACCTGTTGGGTGTACATGAAAATGGCCATGTGCATGGTAATCTGCATGCATATTTACCACAGTGGATAGGCACCCACATCAGTGCACAGGTGTCTGTTGTCTTATCCTCATATAGCAGCATTCAGGGCTCTCCTACACACATGAAAGGTGGGTCTTTGAATGTGGCTTCACTCTGTCTAATGGTAGGGCTGGCCTTGCTTTCATTGTATTGGCTTGCTTAAGAAAGCTTTCTAAAATAAATCAGTGTTTCAGTATGGAGCTAAATGCCCAGTATAATATAGAAGTACAAATAATCAGAAGCAAAATATAATTGGACAGCCATCTGTAATGGAAGGTTTAAAATTAAGAGCATTGGAACATAAGAGCTCTTACGGATCAGACCAAAGGCTTGTCTTGTCCAGCATCCCATTCTCACAGAGGCAAGCAGGAGTGCTTCCAAACGCACTGTTTTGAGGGTGAGATTCAGTCACACGCCAGCAAATTAAGTTATTTTTCATTCGGCTAAAAAAAATATGATAGTTTTTCCAGATAACTGAAGATTGTTGGATCCCTTGTGTTAAGTATATTTTCCACTTTCATCTCTGCTAAGCAAATTTTGCAGACTTTCATGTTGTTTCAAAAACTTACAAAGCCTACTTGAGCTAAACAGCAAGGTAAATAAAAATGTTAGACTATACAGTACACCGTTAGGTGTGGCTTCTGTCCAACATATTCACCTCTTAAAAAGCAATTGCCTGTCTCTAACCTTCATCTTTGGCACAAATCCACTATCCTGAGGGACTAGTAGCTTGCTTTCGTGAAAGCTGGGAAAGTGAAAGTTGGAATTGTTAGGGCTCTGCTAAGTGACTACGAGTCGCACAGAAGCGGCTCAATACCTTGCCCACCTCAGGACTTCTAAATCACTGCCTCTCTCATTTAGTTCAGTGAGCATTTTGTCTCTGCGAAGGACCGAGTGCCAGTTCCTATATAAGCCCTTAGTAGTCATTTATGTGCAGATTCCCACCAGGAGTACTCAAACGCCTAAGGGTTTGTGAGAGCGGGCCAGAAAAAAGACTTGCAAGATTTAGCCTTCCTGTCGTTTTTCCAATAAAAACATATGTAGAGAAATCTAGAATTATATGTAAGTCCATTTACTTTTTGATATTACCACATCATTTCCACTTCTGGCAACGGGGACTTTGCTGAGGTTAGTTTTGGGCACGGCCTCCCCGAGCACATTGGCACCCTTCTGCAATTTCGATAGAGGCCTCATTCACGGGAATCGCCATGGCGACCTCGCTGCCCTCCCGTTCTTCTCACAGAGTTATTTGTTGAGCCTCTCACGCCGCTGTCTGAGGACATAAACATGTTACACAGGCGGCGCATTAGATGGAGGTGAAATACAGATGATGATATTTAAGGGCTTACAATAGTCATTAAGAGCTCTTTAACCACAGGGCCAGGCTGGGAAGAAGCCAGGGCCCTGACTGCATGTTTTGGCTACTTTCTTCTTCAGATTTATCTGCTTCTTTCTACCACTGAAACCTGGCCAATTATGTCAGCCCGGTGGCAACGAGAGCAGGGAGGTGCAGAGGAGGACCCAACGAAAACATCCAACCCCTGTTAATAGGATTATAAGATTTGAGGACTATAATATTGTTGCAGCTGATTTATTTTGAAAGTTGGTTTTGTTTTAGCGAAAAACAAGCCCTGACTGACACCCATGGGAGTTAGAGCCACGTTGCCAAATACAATCATTTCTGGTTTGAAAGATGTGATTGCTTTTTAATGTGGAAATTTCACAAGGTTACGTTGGGGTGGGGGGAAGGTGAGACTAAACGCCTTTTTTATAACAAAGTCACTTTGAGATATGCACTACAACACCCTGACAGTGTCCAGATACTGCCCGGCAACTTTTTTCCTTTCCTTTCCTTTCCCTTTTTTTTTTTTTTTTTTGGTATCAAAACAGATGGGAAGCACAAACTTCACTACTTCTGAAATGCAACTTCTGTTATGGCTCTTTTTTAAAAAGGGGGGGGAGGGAGAAAGGAGGTGTGTGAAAGGAGGGGGATTAAGCGTGTGATTTAAAAAGAAAGAAGGAAAGAAAAATAAATAAAGAGAGACTTCAACTGCAAGCCACACACACAAATACACCCAAAGGGGCAGCAAAAAGGGGATAGAGGAGAGAAGAATGCAGTCAATCCAATCAAGCAATCGGGACAAAATAATCTCGCTCATTCTCCTTGATAGCTCCGGCGGCCAAACTTGACAGCCCACAATTTGGCATATTCAAAAGGAGTTTGGTTTTTGAGGCTACAAGACATCCTTCTTCAAATTGGTCAGGAAAATAAGCGATATTAATAATAACCATAATAAAGAGGCCTGTCATTTTAAAAAGCAATCTTCCTAAGGACATAAAGAGGATGCAAGAAAGGGTGGAGAAGCCCTCTTTCATTCTCCTTTTAACAAATGTCTGCTCCCGGCTCTGGGGGGAAAAAACCCTCCACAGTAGACCTAACTATTATTGGCAGAGAGGGAAAGTTCAGCGTTTGTCAGATTTCTTCATCTTCTTTAGCACGGACCTATTTTTCATGGATGAAATCCGGTACAGTCACAAAACGCTCGTTGCTTAATATGACCTCAAGAGATTGAGTTTTTAAATTTCATTTCTACAAGGGTAAGAGGGACTCACAACTTCCATGGTAATTTTCTCGCCCCCAATATTGCTTGCTTACAGAGGACACCCCCCTGTGTATTATATATATCTGAACTTTTATCTAAGTCTGTAGGAAGCTGTCTCATATCAGGTCAAAACCATTCGCCCATCTACAGCTCCTCAAAGTCTTAGGTAGACGTCTTTCCCATCCTAACCAGAGACCGAAACTTCTGTGTGCAAAGCTCTGCCGCTGACACACTCTATCCCAGTGTTTCCCAACCGGTGTTCCGCGGCACACTACTGTGCCGTGAGACATCGGCTGGTGTGCCGTGGGAGGGAGGCGGGCGAGTCGGGCGGCGAGACGCGGGGCGGCGGCGGCGAGCAGCGGCTGCCCAGCGCGGGGCTCTCGCCGTCTGCCTGCCTGGCTGCCTGCCTGACGCGCAAACCCCCGGCGCAGGCGCCCCGCTTGTTGACACGGGAGGGGAGGGGGGAGAGGAAACGCTGCTGGTGTCGCTGCTCCTCGGCGGCGGCTCCTCCTCTCAGCCCGCCCTGCCTATATTTGCACCAATCCCCGCCCACTAAAGCATTCGCGCCTCCCAATGGGAAGCCTTGCCGGGCGGCGGGTGCTGCTGCCTGAGAGTTCTGAAGCCAAGCCCACTTTCCCAGAGACTGGCGGTTCTGAGGGATCCAGGGCAGGGCCGGCGCGCGCGCGCTTCTTGCTGCCCGGGCGCTTGCTCTAATCCCGCCTTCCCTGGGAGGGAGGGATGGCGGTGGCCGCGAGCGTCCGGGGTGGGGCGCGCGCTGGCTCTCCCTGGCGGCCCCCGTGCCTGGCGTTCTATCAGTGCGCCTCCTCTCTCTTTCCCCACCCATCCTCCACGTGCTGCGCTCTAACCCGGAGTTAGAAGCAAATTAGAACACGCCCCCCGTGTGTGGTGTGTTTTTTGTGCTGCTCCTCTTTTTTTAGGGCTTTTTGGCGGCTTTTGGGACGGCGTCGAGGGGTGGCCGCCTCAGCTGCCGCCGTCCCTCAGTCCCTCGCTCTGCTGCCTCCTCCCACCCCGGCAAGGGGGAGGGAAAAAACTTTCACTTTTGTGCGTCCCTCCCGGCGTGACGCTGCGCGCTGACGTCACGGGGCGGGGCTTTAATGGTGGTGTGCCGCGAGATTTTTTTCCGGTAAACAGGTGTGCCGTTGCCCAAAAACGTTTGGGAAACACTGCTCTATCCAATAAAGAAGCTTTAGTTGGGGCCTTGGGCAAGGATAGGACAGGTTATCACATAGTCTTGGTAGGGTCAGGGTGCCAGGAAGTCTTTGCAGATAGTTAAGAAGTGCATTCTGGCATGACTGCATCTTTGGTATTTCTTCTTGAAAGGAAAAAAAGGGGTGGACTCAGTGCCGGATTTATGTATAAGCTAAACAAGCTATAGCTTAGGGCCCCACTCTCTTGGGGCCCCCCCAAAAAAATTAAAGGGGAAAAACTGGATATACATTTCCAAAATATAAGATAAAAAACAAATAAAATAAAACCTACATACAGCAACAGTGTTTTGTGTTGTGTAGGCTCCTGTGATGTAAGTAATGGGCCCCGCCTGCTAGCCTGCTCCCTAAAATATCACATATAAAGGGCCCCATTGCCTTCAGTAGCTTAGGGCCTCATCAAACCTAAATCCGGCCCTGGGTGGACTAGTTAGACTACTGGGCTGGGGGTTCCCCACCATCGCACAGAAAGCAAGGCTGGGGAGAAGTCATAGGATGGATCTGCAATTGCTAGCCTAGGTGTGTCAAGATGCTGGGCTTGTGTCAAGTACGGGAGTTCCCCTCTCCCTTTGGGTGGCTCACCAATAAGGATTAATGAGCATCTGGCAGATTTATAGTCCTTTTATTCCAGCATTATGTTACAAACGCACACACAGGCAACTCTCCACAAGGATATCAGTTGCCTACTCTGACTCCTCCCCACTTCCGTAGCCAAGAAGCGCACCAACAGGAAGTTCCTCCCCCCTGCATCTCCTTTCTTCCCTTACACGCTCCCCCTCCTCGAATTATGTATCACCCAGCTGCTCCTTCCCTTCTGGTTGCCTAGCTACTATCTCATAGCTGAGTAGCTCCTCTCTCAACTGTGCATCTTCTGTGTCTGTCCATCTCTCTGCTTCTGGAAATGCTTGACTGGGGGGGGGGTGTGAATATTTCCCCTCCTCTTCTGTTAGGAGCCAATCTCCCTGCAATTGCATTCCCCGATCGTCCAATCCAGACCAGACCCTGACAGCTGGAGGCAGCCTGGAAACAAAACTGGGTCAACATCAGAGGTTGGCCTCACCGGGCATTTGCCAAGGCCCACACCTCAGCAGGGGACCCACAACTGCCCACAAGTCGCTGATTCTGCTCCTCATGCTCACCCCTCTTGCCCTTACCAACTGTTTGCCATTACTGACTGCTTGATGCTGACCTCAGGTCCTTTTATGGTGCATTCATGTCGATTTGTGCTCATGATGGTATTGGCTTGGTATACATAATTCCACTTTCATGATTGTTTGCTCCTGCAAAAATTTCGGGGCTGGCATGCTGCTTCGTTTCCAATCAGTGCATGTCCCATCCCTTCTTGCTGTAACTTTTTATACCAGGGCATTCTGGTTTATTTATTGTCCCTCTTTTATTGTGCTACAGTGTATGAGCGCCCATCAAGATGGCAATAATGTGGTAGCACTGGGGAAACATCCCAGAATAAAGCGGAATGATATGCGGACGGCCCAGTATAAATCCACCACAACTGCACTATTATTGTATCAATAATAGTTGTATAACACACACCCACACACCATCCGGAGGGGTTGCTTGCTTCTCTTTTATCCCTAGTGGCTATTTTCTGGGGCAGAGCACAAGTAGGTGAGCCTGGGGAAGAATGAGGGGGCCCTGAGTGGTAGGGGACCCACCATGGACATCTGGCTTGAGGCCTCACAGAACTGGCACTGTAGGTAGCGAACAGAAGGTACAAAGTCCCTGGGACCACGACCAGAGAGCCAGGCAGGGAAAGATGCACCAGGGATAAGAGACCCAAGCAAGCTCAAGGCTAACAGTTGCTGAAGCAAAGCTCATTCCTGAGCTGGAATCTTTTATAGTCCTACCAGGTCAAGGGAAGCCAGGTGGCCCTCTGGATAGGTGGATCCACCCTGGAGGCTGGGCTGAGAGAGGCCATCATACTCCTGCAAGTTTTCCCATCCACAGCTGCCCATAATCGCTCCTTACGAGCAGCGTCAGAGTTCAGTTCCACACAGTTCCTGATTCTTGCTGTGTTGGTTCCTGATAACAAAACAGTAGCGCACAAGGAATGTTTGCCAAAGATGCAAATTCTTGTGACTCCTGGTTTTGTTTTGCCTCTCTATTTTGTTGTGAGATGTTTTATTGCATTGTAAAAATTTTTTAATGTACATTGTCCTGCAACCCTTGGTCTTCTTAATAATTAAATAAGTAACATTGTGTGGACTAGATTTTTATTGTTTATTTACAAATGGGACTGAGAGGGTTTCTTACCTCTGGCTAATTCAGCTACTTGGACTGAAGAATAAGGATGAAACAAAAAATACTGAACCGTCAGGCTTTTACACTGAATGATGGCTCCCCAGACACAGTCCCAGGTTTGAAACCCTGGCAATAACTATATTGTACTTAAAAACCATCTGTGTGTGTGTGTGTGTGTGTGTGTGTGTGTGTTTTAAAAATTATTTATATAGTGGAAAGTGTCTTAAAGGTTTGTTTAAAATAATTTGATTGGTAGCATACCTGAATTCCAGGTTCTGTCTTTCATCAGTATACAAACTTAAAGGAATCACACTGTAAAATAATATTTAGAGGGGTTACCTAATACCCTGAGGATTAAAGAGGAAATCCTACATTTACTCAGATGTATGTCCCTTTATGTTCAACGGAGCTTATTCTCAAGCAGGTGTGCATGGGATTGCAGCCTAAGTACCACTCTGGGGAATTGTTGAGGAATACATGGCCAGCTTCGTACATTGATGCATACATGATGGAAGGGGTGCCTTAAAATCAAGTCTTGATGAAAAGGTGTGTTGAAAATAAAATATATAACCATCCATCAGCCTTATAAAGATCCCACTGTTTTACACCTAGAAAATGTTAGGTTAACTGTAAAGAAAAGAAGTGAATATATTGTGTACTAGTTGCAATCTTGTTTCACTATTTTTACTGTATGCCTAGATCCTTGCCTTCAGTTATTTTTGGATCAATAGTGTCAGATTTCTGTGGAACTGATTTCAAACTTTTATCAAACAGTGAAGGCATACCGCAAAAGATTAACTTTTTAAAAAGATGGGTGTTTTTTAGTAGATAGTTAAACAACAACAACAAGAAGATTTGTGTTGCCCATTCTGGATATGCTTTTGGAGAAATGGCTTGCCATTCTGTCCATTTTTGCAAAAATCAAGGAAATGATGGTGACTATCCCTCCCCCAATTTAACGAAAACCTAGTTGCTGTATCAATAAATATGAGCTTATTTAAAACACACACACAGAGGACCTTTTGCTTTTTTTGTGTAAGTCAAAAGTGGTCCAATTCCAAATGTGTTTAGGGTTCTTTGCGATTTATGCTATGCCTCGGGCATCTGATTTGCATCCATAAAGGTAAAGGTATAGGGACCCCTGACCATTAGGTCCAGTTGTGGCCGACTCTGGGGTTGTGGTGCTCATCTCGCTTTATTGGCCAAGGGAGCCGGCGTACAGCTTCCAGGTCATGTGGCCAGCATGACTAAGCCGCTTCTGGTGAACCAGAGCAGCGCACAGAAACGCCGTTTACCTTCCCGCCGGAGCGGTACCTATTTATCTACTTGCACTTTGACATGCTTTCAAACTGCTAGGTTGGCAGGAATTTGCATTCATAGGAGCTGCAAATAGGGTTGAAGGTGATGGTGTCACTTATAGTGTGAGGTTTCTGTGGCTCATCCTGTGTGACCTATAGCACGTCACCTATATACTACTGTATCTGTAGGTAACAGCCCACAGGGGAGACATGATCTTATGACCTATTTGCTCATTGTTATTCCACCATAGGCATCAGGGTGGAGCTGGGTTCCCATTACAAACACATCTAGGATGAGCATGAGAACTGCTCTTGAATGACTTCAGAACTGGAAACTCTGGCTTTCAGAAATGCCCCTTCAGTTAGTGGTTGGCAAGCATCCTTTGCATCTAGCATAGCGTCTCTGCACCATGTGATGCTGCTTGCCAAGAATTCCATGAAAGATCAACATGTATGTTGCATACTTTCCAATATCTGGGATGCTTACTTTTGGGTCCGGGGCTCTGCACGAGCCAGCTGATTCCCACCAGAGCACCGGACCAAAAGATGGGACATTCCAGGATCCAATCAGAAGCTGGGATGGCTTCTTTAATTCCAGAATATCCAACTTAAATAGGGAGAGTTGATATTGCGTGAAGGGCCCTGAGGCTCCTGCCACCTGTTAGGAGCAGATTAGATAAGTTTGCCCCAATACAGAGTGACAAGATGACACATTAAGAATTAATCAGGAAGAAGAGAAGGACAGAGGAATTTGCACCCGTAGAATCATAAGAGACCCCAAGGGCCACACACATGTGGTCTCCCATCCAATTTGAAACCATCCCAGACCCTGCTCAGCTTTGCAAATGTGCTAGCAGTTTTATTGCTGCACCGCTAGGAATGGTTCAGAAAGCTGTCCATACTTCTCACATTCACTCTTAATCTGGTAAAAAATAATATTAGCCCTGTGGGTGAAATGTGCATACACAGAATAATTGCACCTGGTACCTGCTTTTCATGCCCTTCCATCAGAGGTTCTCCGACCGACCTGCTGTGCCAAACTGGTCATTTCAAAGGGAGGCACAAGAGGAACACAAATGACGCCGCTCAAACGCTTCCTTGTCAGAGTGGATTGAAATAACACGGATGCCATGGAACCTTTTACTTTCCCATGTAATCATTGCTATCATTACACTGGTATGGTGCATTCGGAATGCATGTCAGCCTCTTCTCTTTTTAACTCAGAGGAGAGGAGAAGGTGCTGTTATTGAAGGGTGCCTTGCGAAAAGCTCAGCAGATGGTGTTATTATTATATCTGCTGGGCGCAGCACAGAGAGCACACAATAATGCATGCTTATTAAGAGGCAGAGGAAGCATGGAGGAAATGCATTTGGCTGTTGTCAGGGAAGCCGGGGGCCTGGAGGCACCGGAGGAGAGTTTAGTACCGTAAAAAAAGAAAGGGGAAAGAGAGGATGGATTCACTTTTTCCAGCTAACACCACCCAGTGGTACCATTGGAAATGGTGCAGTGGGAGGCAGGGAGGCCGGCAGTACATAGAGACAGCGCCAATAGCAGCTGGAGCCAACTAATTCTAGTCCCCATCGACCTCCCTGCTGAGTTTAACAAGGGGCAACACTGAGACTAAGAAGGAGGAAGGTGACAGGCAGAGCTACCTCCTGCAATGGATGTAAGGTAAAGTAAAAAGGTAAAGGACCCCTGGCCGGTAAGTCCAGTCAAAGCCAAGGGAGCCAGAGATTGTCCAGAGACAGTTTTCTGGGTCATGTGGCCAGCATGACTAAACCACTTCTGGTGCAACGGAACACCGTGACGGAAACCAGAGTGCATGGAAACACCGTTTACCTTCCGGCCACAGTGGTACCTATTTATCTACTGGCACTGGTGTGCTTTTGAACTGCTAGGTTGACAGGAGCTGGGACAAAGCAATGGGAACTCACCCCGTCATGGGGATTCGAACCACCAACCTTCTGATCAGCAAGCCCAAGAGGCTTAGTGGTTTAGACTACAGCACCACCTGCTCCCTCTAATGGATGTAAGACGGCAGGCAGGCAGGGGCCGGCTCAGGGTGGACTGAGGTTCGTGAGGCAGTGCCCCATTCATCCTAATGGGTGAGTCTCTACTACTGAAATCCAAGGTGCTAGCCGACTCTGACATCAGTAAGAACGAAGAAGCCTCACTATCAAAACCATTGCTTGGTATGATGGCCTCAGGGGGTAGGCACCTATAATCAGGGAGGAAATGTGGACGTAAGAGGTAGTTTTATAAATAATTCAAATCAGGCTTGCACAAATTCTTTCAAAGAGCTTAAAGGCACATTGGGGCAAGTAGTGGCTTCCTAAGGAGCTTTAACATGTCAGAAATGGTGCTCTGGTGGGTTCTGGTGGCTAGGGGAGAGGAAGGCCACTTCTAGCCTCTGGGTCTGCAGTTCCCTACCCCAGTATAGACACACTGCTGAAGGCCCAAATGGTCTGGCTTGGTACAAGCTAGCAGGCTATGCTCCAATTCCCCTCGCAAGCCCAGGCCAGCTAGGACAGAGTTTGGAAAGAGAGGACCGAATTTGCTGCTCTGTGGTTTGTCATGCTATCCTGAAAGAGAAGTGTGTGTGTGTGTGTGTGTGTGTGTGTGTGTGTGTGTGTGTAATCTTCTGCTCTCCTTCTCTGCTCTCTCCCCTCCTTCCACCCCTCTCACTTGCTTCTGTACAGAAGCCCTAACTAGCCTAATGAAAAACGCAGCCTGGAAGGCAGACCGCAGCTCACACAGGTCTCTCTTGGCATGACAGACTATCTCGGAGGCCTAATGTCAGCAAGGGGCTGGACGAGAAGCAGCCTTTCATTGGGTTTGTCTTACTGAGAGGAAAAACAGCTTTGTGTAATAACTTTATGGCAACTGTTGGCAGAGGATTTTGCGCTGCATACTGAAAAGGGAGACATTTCTGACCGCAACCCGACGAACCGCACTTGTTTACTCTGGCTCCCGGCCATTAGTTGTTCATAGGCTTTCTGTCTCTGCTCAACATGTTCCAGTCTTGGGGGCTAAAAGTTATTGCCAGCAGTTTCCAGGACATTCCGCTAGGCTAAGCAAAATTGCCCTGAGCAATAGTCAGAAACCACGGGGGTAGTACTTTTTAAACATAGGCCATTTTCGGAAGAAGGAGGAAGAAGGAAGGAAGGGGGGAGGGCAGCAAAATGAAAGATACTGAACATCCTCCCTGCCTGGCTTGTGGTCTCTCTCTGTGTGTTTTAGAATACCACGTAGGAGGAGAGATTAACACCCTCCATCCGAACAATATGCAGATATGTCTATGTCACACAGAGTGGCATCCACTCCTGCCACTGCGGAAGCCTTGTGGGCCGAGGCAACAAGGGAGAAGATTGTTCGGTTACTTTCAGCTCCATCATAACAGATGAGTGCCACATGTCTGGCAGGCTTGCCTGTGCGGGGAGAAATGGCTTCATGTGGTGCCTGAAATGCTGTGTATGTATGTGACTCATCCCTGTGTCGGTTGCAGTCGGCTATTTCATCACAGTAGGCCTGTGTTGCCCTTAGGAACTTCATGCCAGAGATGGGGAAGCCTGAGGCCCTTCTAGATGTTGCTAGGCAACAACTGCCATCATCCCTGACTGCTGCTGGCATCTGATGGGAGTTGGAGTCCAACAACTTCTGGAGGACCTGGACACCTCAGAATACCTGTGAGGATGTTGCCTAGTGGAACTTGGGAGGAGTATTAATGGAGGAGAAAGCTATTGGTGGCTACTAGCCACAATGGCTGTGCTCTGTCTTCGCTGTTGGGGGCTTTAAGCCTTGGAGTACTGGATGCCTGGAATTGCAAGGAGGCAGAGTACTGTTGCACTCAGACCCAGATTGCAGGCTTCCCATCTCCATTTGGTTGGTCCCTGTGAGAACAGGGTACTGGATTAGATGGGCCTTTGGTCGATCCAGCAGGGCTCTCCTTATGCTCTTATGATCTGAGGTTCCTTACTTTACTATTCAGCTCCCACCTAAATTAGCATATGTTGTCACAGAAAGGGCAGGGTGTGTGTCAGGGATGTGCTATAGCTCTAAGGGCTTTTTTGTACAATCACAGGAACATGGGGCCTTAGACCAAGCCGGAATGTTATGTTAATAAAATGTATGCAAATCTGAAAAGAATGACTAAGGCCCCCTCCAGACATCTTTTTTTCTCCCTACATTTATTAGGATCTGTACTCATGACACTTTGGGGGGGGGGCAGTTACGTGCAATCCAACTTTCAATACTGTTTGTGTCTGCAAATATTTTGGGGCGGTCACACTCCTTCCTGTCTAATTGGTGCATATCCCATAACTTCCGGCTGAAACCCCATCCCTTTTTATACCGCAGATGTTCAAGTTTCTTTCGGCCCTGCTTTTGTTGTGCTTTAGCCTCTCTGGACAGCAATCCTGTGGTAGCACTGGGGACTCACCAATGAACTATTATGCACTATTATTGTGTCCAGAAAATGTTACAGAACGCACCCTTAATAAAACTCCACCCTGGAAGGGCCCTGTAATCGAAACAGTAGTGTAATACACTGTGGAAGAGAATACAGTGGTACCTTGGGTTAAGTACTTAATTCGTTCCGGAGGTCTGTTCTTAACCTGAAACTGTTCTTAACCTGAAGCACCACTTTAGCTAATGGGGCCTCCTGCTGCCACCATGCCGCCAGGCCATGATTTCTGTTCTCATCTTGAAGCAAAGTTCTTAACCAGAAGTACTACTTCCAGGTTAGCAGAGTCTGTAACCTGAAGCGTATGTAACCTGAGGTACCATTGTAATCTGTGTGCTTTCTCAGTCTGCTGACTGTTGGCGGGCAACTTCAAGAGCCCTCCTGCTCTCCATTAATATGGTTCTTCATCTTCAAACTGGACTTTGGCTGGGCAGCCTTTCAAATAGAGTACTGTCCACTGCATGGTAGGACACTCTAATAGGCAATACAGGACCAGGTGAATAAATGATCTGATTTGGTGTGCTGATAGCTTTTCAGTGGCACCCAGCTGAGGTCTCTCCCCCCAAGTGTTAAGAGTGAACAGGCCCCAGGTATGTCTTGTTTATGACTGAACCTCTATGCCAAGGGTTAGCAAACTTTTTCAGCAGGGGCCCAATCCACTGTCCCTCAGACCTTGTGGGGGGCAGGACTATATTTTGGGGGGAAATAATGAACAAATTCCTATGCCCCACAAATAACCCAGAGATGCATTTTAAATAAAAACACACATTCTACTCATGTAAAAACACGCTGATTCCCGGACCGTCCGTGGGCCAGATTTAGAAGGCGATTGGGCCGCATCCAGCCCCCAGGCCTTAGTTTGCCTACCCATGCTCTATGTCTTTCAAAACCCACCCCAGCCCTATTCATTTACTGGTCTCTTCCACATTGGTTGCCATCTGCTTAATGCAGCTGTCTTTTGAAGTAAGGAAAAGAGACTTCTCTGGGAAAGGAAAGCCAAGGCAGGCGAAATTCACCAGAAGTTTATACCTTTTTGTGGGCTTCAGAGAAATCTGTGGAGACTAAGCCAGGTTTCTGCAACCCGGTGCCCTCCAGATATTGTATGACTACAACTTCCATCACCCCTGACCATTCGGACTGGGGCTGGTTGGGGGGGTGGAGATCAAAACATCTGGATCACCAGACCGGAGAAAGCTGACATTTCATTTCTTCCTTTCCTTGAATGTACTGCAATCAACTGATAATAACACACCAATTAAAATGTGTGTGCACCCCCTGCTCACTGTCCCTCCTGCAATTTTTATTGACGTTGGGCATTTTAGCTTTCAGAAGTAGACAGCAGCCAAGGAGGAAAGGTAGACAGGTGGGGGGGGGGGTGTTGAGGGAAAGCAAGTGGTCACATCAAACTGGAGGCGAGGAGAAACATTTGACACCTCCTCCAGCTCTGCTCTCTGTTTTTCATTTCCCTAAATCACTCCCGGCTGGGGATTGTATATTTTCAGTGGCCTCTCCCAGAGATGTGGAGATGGCAGGGCTCCTAACACCAGCTAAACCCATCTGAGGTGCTGCTACATATTTATAGGACCATATCAAGCTTTGGGGGACTCAGATTTGGAGACTCAAGGTCATCAACCCCTGTCCCCCTCCCCCCCGAGATCCTTTCTATTTGTATTCATAATGATTTGTGCTAAAAAAAATTTATTGTGTTCATGTCCCACCTTTTTCTCCAAAGAGCTCAAGGTGGCATACATTGTTCTCCCCCTCCTCATTTAATCTCCACAACAACACTGTGAGGTAGATTAGACTGAGAGGCACCCAGTGAGCTTCATGGCCTTTGGGGGAATTTGAACCCTGGTCTCCCAGGACCTGGCTCTCATAACAAGGTGGTTACCGTATATGCTTTCAATTCTCTTTTCACCTGCAAAAGTTTCTGAGTGGACATGTTGCTTCCTATTGCTGTGTGTGCATGCCCCATAAGTAAAGGGACCCCTGAGCATTAGGTCCAGTCATGACCGACTCTGGGTTTGCGGCGCTCATCTCGCTTTATTGGCCGAGGGAGCCAGCATACAGCTTCTGGGTCATGTGGCCAGCATGCCCCATAGCTTCCTGCTAAAATCCTGGGGTATTTCATACCACAAATGCTCCACTGGAAGTGTGTGTGTGTGTGTGTGTGTGTGTGTGTGTTTCTCCTGCTTTTGTTGTGCTATAATGCAATAATATCCCTCTTTGCTATCTGTTTATTTGTTGTTTGTGTGTTGTCTATTAATTGAGGTTTCTTTTATTTTGTTTGGTGGTAATTGTTTTTCTTGTTTGTTGCAAGCTGCTTTCAGAAGCCCAAATTGTAAAAGTGAGGTGTAAGCAATAATAATAATAATAATAATAATAATAATAATAATAATATCCCCCTCCCTTTTCACATTTAAAGGATTTTAGTTCATACTATGAATTTATGAATACACATTGTTAATCTGGTTTTACAGTAGCTATAATCCAGCACTAATTGCAGTGGCTTCTGTCACAGAATACAACAACTGAGAGCTTGAATGGTGCAACCAAATCTGTCCTTCATTTGCACAAACTGGTGTCTGGATTCCATTTCTCTCTGCTCTGTGTGGGCTTCCCTCTTATTGGAAGAATTATGAATGGGTGTACAACTGTTTGCAGTTACATAAATAAAGCAGACACTGCTCATTACCATTGCTGTCATTCATTTGTTGCCACATTCTCAGCAGATGTCAGTGGGTAGCATGTTTACTTTCAAATAAGCAAATAAACAAAATTCCATGTTTTAGCTGGTGAAAATAATTTATTTATTATGAATTGTGCATATTAATTAGCATGGTGCCAATGATGAAGTCCGGGTAGATTAGCAGGCACCCCAAAAGAAAGAGACATATTTACACAGAAGCCTGCTGATTGATATCATGTCATAGAGTATCAGAAGGTTACAGTTGTGATTTGGCATTTCTGCACGATTTATTGCATGTTAATACATACATATTTGTGCATCTCCAACTTGCTTTCAATCGGCGTGAACTTCCCTCATGGCTCTGCCTTGGGAAGAGAGAAGAAGAAAACATGGATTTTTGTACAAAATGCTGGTATACATTGGACCTGAGGATTTCCCTGAAGTGACCCTGCTCTTCTAATGCCCAATTCTGTGTCCTGTTCTATATATGAAGCCTTTCACTTTGTGGAGCGAAAGGGGGAGAATTATTTGGTGCATGGCTGTTGCAGCTTAGGGCAGGAGCTGCCAACCTGGTGCTCATGGTCCCACAGAGGTCTTCCTTGGCACCCACAAAGTCTTCTCTGACCAGTGGCGTAGCGTGGGGGGTGCAGGGGGGTTGGCCGCACCGGGCGCAACATCTGGGGGTTAGGGTTAGGGGGCGCAAATCCACGGGTTAGGGGGTGCAAATTACTTGCCTTGCCCCGGGTGCTGACAACCCACGCTACGCCACTGTCTCCGACTGCTGAAATTAGGCTTGAATGAAGGATTGCATCGCAGGCAACAGAACAGGCTGTGGTGTGTGCCTGACTGTTACATGTGTGTGGTGATCACAGCGCGCGCGCGCACACACACACACACACACACACACACACACACTACAACTAATCAACAATGTGGCAGCCAGACTGGTGACTGGGAGTGGCCACTGAGACCATATAACACCAGTCCTGAAAGACCTACATTGGCTCCCCGTATGTTTCCAAGCACAACTCAAAGTGTTGATGCTGCCCTTTAAAGCCCCAAACAACCTTGACCCTGTATACCTGAAGGAGCGTCTCCACCCCCATCGTTCAGCCCGGATACTGAGGTCCAGCTCTGAGGGCCTTCTGGCAGTTCCCTCACTGCAAAAAGTGAGGTTACAGGGAACCAGGCAGAGGGCCTTCTTAGTAGTGGCACCCTCTCTGTGGAACGCCCTCCCATCAGATATTAAGGAAATAAACAACTATCTGACTTTCTGAAGACATCTGAAGGCAGCCCTGTTTAGGGAAGTTTTTCATATTTGATGTTTTGTCATGTTTTTAATATTCTATTGGGAAACCCCAGAAATTATTTGTGTGTGTGTGTGTGTGTGTGTGTGTGTGTGTGTGTGTGTGTGGTATATATATGTAAATGTAAATGTAAATTTAGCCCAGTTTTGATTACTCTGGCTGGCTGGGAGTGACTCTCCAAAGATACCTGAGAACCATTGGCAATATTAGTAATGATGGACCAGTGATTTTACTCCAATATAACACAGCCACATCTATTTAATTCCCATATATATTTTCTGAGGACAGTGTCATAGACACAGCTTAGTAGGAATGCAAACTCTTATTCCAAAAGGTCCATTTTGAGGAAAAGTATATGTATAACCAGTTAGAATATCATTCTCTCTCCCCACCCCGTATGTATTCTGGGATCATCTCCAAATGTCATCCCATAGGTGCCAAGCATTACAGCAGCGTTAATTCTCCCTGCGGTTCTATCACTGTGGGATATGGGATTCAGAAGCATTGGGGATTGGGAATGTTACAGATTTTGGCTGCCCACAGATTATTTGGTGTCCAGTGCAGTGTTAGCGGACAGAAGAAAATTTCTGGCATTCAAGCATTAAGACCTTCATCTTGAAAGGACTGAGTGGGGGACATGATGACAGTATATGATGCAGAAAGGTGGTGAATGGAGAAAAAGGCATATTTGTGGTGAAGAAGACAGGGGAAGCTATCAAGAACATGATTATCCTCCCGCCATAGCCTAGTCTAGAATATTGATCGTATAACAGAAAAAGTTTGCCCACCTCTGGTCTAGACATGTCACTGCGATACAATGATTGAAGCATTGAACTAGGGCCTGAGGAACCAGGTTTCAAATCCCCACTGGATGGCCTTGGGCCAATCACTATCTTTCAGCCTAACCTACTTCACAGGGTTGGTGTGCAGTTAAAATGGAAGAGTGGAATCATGTATGCTGCCTTGAGGTCCATTTAGGAAAGGTGGGTTATAAATGTCATAAATATGCAGACAAATAAATGGGGATATAAGTGTCCTTAGGGTATAAGAGGTCCTGACTTCTGTGGGGTGTGAAACACAGAGCAGTTAAATACAACATTCCTAGAGTGGACATGTTTAGACATGAAGAGGGATGTTTGTCCAGCCAGTAGATAAACTTTCTGTTTCCTCCTGTGCTGGGACAAACTTCCTCTACATGTGACCAGAGGTGGGTGTGACTTTACCTGTGCAGGTAACAAAAGCACAGGACTGGCCACCACATCTCTCCTCCATTTTGCTTTCATCGAAGAAGCATCAGCCTGAGATGCTCTCTTGGACAAAAAAGGACAAAGGAACTATCTCTTTATGGGATGGATTCCAAGTGTATATATTTTGTAACTTAAGCCTCCCTTCAGGGATCCTTTTGTGAACTGAATGAAACTGTGAGTAAACTATTTTATACAAGACTGTGTTGTGTCTATCTTTTTAGGAGGGAATAAAAGGGGAATTACCAGGAAACTTATTTTAGAGGCTTAAACAAGTCTGGCAAAAACGTTATCTGCTGTGTAAGTTTAAAAAGGGGGATGTTACTCTGCTAAATTGTAGAACTTGTTAATACAAATTGGGAAGGATATAATTAAACAATATATCCTCTCCTGCCTCCCTGAACATTCCCACAACTTCAAATTCAGCTGGGGTGGGGGTAGAGTGGCTGTATTTTTGTAGTCAGGGCCAGGAGCTGTGTGGCAGAGCACAAATCATGCCAACATTCAATCCCTTGACAAGGAGCAGGAGGTAAGAATGACTTCTACTCTACCAGAGTCTCTGAGGAGACTCTGGATGATAGACAATACAGGGCTAGATGGACCTGTTGCTCAATTTAGCAGATTCTTATGTCCACTCTGAACTGAGAACTCCTGGTTGATATGTGACTGAGATAACTCTATCTTATAACCTACATGAATGTAAGTGCCCTGACTCTCCCTACCATCCCAAGAATCCTGTGATCTGTAGTTTGGCAACTCCCTGCTCTTTCATAACTCTAGGGAGAGGTAATGGATATTAAACCAGTCTGGACTGTAGTGTGGTCTCACCACCCAAACCAATCCCAGGTCAAAGTCAAACACTCTGCCTGTTAATAAATGCTGGCTCTGAATCAGCTCCCTGTCACATCTGGGAAAAACTTGGTCCTTTCACAGCTGCTGACAGATGGTTTTGTCCAAAAGAGTTAAACCATAGCAAAGAAGAAGAAGAAACTTCTTTAGCCAGTTAGCTGGGCCCAAGAGTAGAGTTAAACAGGCCCAACTCCGAGAACACACAAGATATATAAAGGAATCGCCAGCAGGGAAGGAATGTGTGCACATTCTCTGCCAAAACCAATCCCACCATGGGAAGGAGAACAAACCGATGGCTTCTTTTGCAAAGGCAGATTCTAGAACCTTCAAGACCACAGTGGTCTCTTCAGGCATGGACTTGTGTCAACCCAGCTATGCTGACAGAATGAAAGAGCTCAGTTCCCCTGCTGAAGGGGAGCATGGGGGATGGTGTTGTCATCAGACAAACATTTTTCCAGGGGTGTTCTCCACATAGATTCATTTATGGTCTGAGTCACTGGAATTGCTTCACATGGATCTCCATTGCCTCATCCAGTGACCCAGTTTAAACATGGACTATATGCACACGGTACACTTAAAATACAGTCAAAGCATGTGGATTTTCCCCCAAAGAACCCTGGGATCTTTAGTTTACCCCTCACACCACTACAGTTCCCAGCACCCTTAACAAACCACAGCTCCCAGGGTTCATTGGTGGGAGCTATGTGCTTTAACTGTGTTTTAAATATATGGTGTGTACACAGCTTAAATGCTGTTATACAAAAAGCAGTTATCTGTATTGGCATCTTATGTAGCCACACCAGGGCCATTGCTAGAAGTGCTTAAAAGGCTTGGGGCACAGGCCCATGAAACAAATTTGCATAATATTTGCATAGGTTGCTGTCCCCCTGAGGCTCCCCTTAACAATGCCCCTGACCCACGCCATGGGTAAAAGGCACTTCTCACATGAAGCAGCCCATGTTATGCAGCATTATTTGCACTTCAAAGATCCGTGGCCCAAAGGAATGCACTGACTGCACACCAATCCTTCACATGTATATGATACTCCAGCTACCCTGATAAGTGATGTCGCCAAGGCAGCATCAATCATGTCTGAATCAGGACGTAAGATATATTGACATTTCAAATTGCATGGCCCATTTCATTTCAGGTGACTTGCGCAAGCATCAAGGTGGGTATTTTGAAATCAATGCAGTTACCTTGGCCGACACATTAGATGCACAATGAATGAATGCAGCTTTGCTGAAAGAAATGGGAGTCCAACACACTCCTCATTACTTAGAGGACTTTAAAATATCCAAGGAATTGACTTTCCTCTGCTGAGACACTGGGAGCAGCAGATAAAAAGAACGTGACGGAAGGATGCTTGAAGATTAAGGATGTGCTGTCCAGGAATGCCAATTTCTTCTCCAGCAGCTCTAAAATAAAATAATAATATTAATAAAACAAATTTGAGACGAATCTGTTATTGGTGAGTGCAATTCAGAGAGCTTGATACATTTGCAAGCTAATCCACCCATTGTGTTAAATTGGTTTTTTAATTCTTGCTCTGCCCTGATGTGAATGTTTGAAACCCATTGGTTATTACAGGTAGATCAAAATACTTGGTCCGGTCAGATTGACTTTCAAAAAAATAATTAATGCTCTTTAATGGATCTTCTGTTTTTCTGTCATCTGACTTGTAGATTTTTAATGGTGCAAGTACAGTGTAATGGTTAGAGTAGGAACCGTGACTCTCCAGGTGTTATCATAGTACAGCTCCAATCATCCCTGGCCCCTGCTCTCATTCAATTCCCAGTCATCTGAAGCAACTTCTGCTGAAGATTGTACCTTTGGTCTGTTGCTTTTGCACACAAGAAGCAGATATCCCTCCCTGGTGGACACACCAATGCCAGCAAAAGGAGCACTGTGGATGACATGGCCTGTCACTCAAAGAAGCCTTGTCATGGGACAGCAGAAGATCAGAGGAGGCTGATACCAGATGACGTGCTATATAAGTGCATTGGTTACTCAAAGTAACTCCGATATAGGCTTCCCCTACAAGGTGCTATCAGTACTTCCAGGTGTATTTCTCAGTCCCCATCCCACTTTACAGGCGCCATGTTTGGTACTGGATTCACCATCCAGAGAATCATTTGCCTGGTCTACATGAGCAGAAGACGAGATGTTGAAAGAGTTTGTGGACATTCGCGGGCTAGAATACATTTCTACATAATATAAAACTACCTGCGTGTATAAAGCTAGGTGTCAGGGCAAAGATTCTGATATAGATTTCTCCTGGAGAGGCTAATTTTCTGGCCTGTGTGTGTGATTTTTTGAAAATGAGACTCTACTCCCACCCCACCACGACATGATGTGATGTGATAAAAGACTTAAGCTGTCACAATTTGTCCTCCTACATGCTGTTTACATAGACCAGGTATAATGAGCCTGAGTTTGTTTGACAAGGCTACTGCCATTTTTCTTGTGATGGGCACTCTGATACCCTGGAGAGCTATGCCCAACATTTTAAGACAATGCTGTGTTTGAAGGACCAGTGACACGACTCTGTGTCAAGCTGCACCCTGTCATTCTAAATCTCAGAAGTTAGGGTGCAGGAGAGGTTGTTTGGCCTATAGCAAAGGCTCCCTCTGCCAATTAAAATCATTTCTGCAAACCAAGATAACACACACACGCACACTTGCTTTTTTTGCGGAATGTATACAGGTTGCAGAATTCATCACGGCATGGGGATCTTTTGTAAGCACAAAGATTCCATTGGTCTGGTTATAGCTGAAATGGGAGGAATATATGAAGCTACCAAATCAGAGTTTTGGTCCATCTAGCTGAGCCTTGACAACTCTTGGCTGACAGAGGCTCTCCAGAGTTCCAAACAGAAGTCTTCCCCAACTTCATCCAGAGATAAGAAGAGCCTGTTCAATTGTGCCTGTGGGAAACACATAAGCTGGACCTGAGAACAAGAGCACTTTCTCCTTCTGTGGCTTCCAACAACTGGCATTCAAAAGCATTACTGCCTCCGATCATAGAGGCAGAGCATAGCTGTCATGACTAGTAGCCATTGACAAGCTTTTCCTCCATGAATTCATCCAATCCCTTTTAAAGCCATCAGTTTAACCATGTGCTGTGTGAAGATGCCAGGGTCCTGATCTGGGATCTTCTACCTGTGCAGAAAGTGCTCTCCCATTGAGCAAGGACCTGTTCTCTGAATGCCTGTGTTATGTGGACCAGCCCTTTGTCAATAGGAGCTACAGCACAAGGGCACAAGTGTCTTGTGGTGCTGTCTCCATCACTGACCCTAACTGCAGTGTGTGGTTCAAGAGCACAGCAGGGACCTTGTAGTATCTGAGACTTGCTGCTGCTATAGATGCAGCACCAAATGAAGGAGCCTCAGGGGTTTCTTGCTCTTCTTTTTTTTTTGCAAAAGCAGCCTCTCTCTGCTTGGTCTTTTGAAGAATATCCCCTGTCTCACAAATAAAGGAGCACATTACATTGTTGATGTCAACACTGATTGGTGAAGACACCAATAAGAAGGGTGCTGCTAAGGAAAGAGAAATATTAACTGACACAGACTCTGAATCGATGGCATCTCTCTTCCTGCTGGAGGGATTTCACCTCATTTAAAAGCAGCAGGCTTTGATGAAATAATGTATTCCTCCTCACCTCTTCCTCAGCTGTGCACCCAAATGAGAAGCTATCAGCTGCACGATCTTTTCAAAGCAACTCTTAAGTCAAATTACATTCAACTGGCAAAACCTTTCGCTCACAAAGATCCTTCAGATGGCTGATGTCTTCTGACCTCCCCAAGTCAATGTAGGAGCCACTGTGCACATGGTACACCCTTTAAGAGCTACCAAGGGATGGAAGTCTCAGACATCTTGGCTATCATGTCAGAGTTGCATGTGGGCAAGGAAGGCACCATAACTTATGAATATATTTATTTAGCAAGTTTTCCATACTGCCTGACAGCATTTCAGACACAACTGCCTGTGAGTCATTGAGGATTGAACATTGAACAATTGATGGCTGAGACATGTGCATGTGTGAATCAGTCAGTGGGTTTTTAAAAGACAGTAAAGTTATTGCTGTAAGCCCTGATAATTTGGCTTAGAAAGAGTAAGTCTCAGGGGAAGCCCTACAAGAGCACGTTGAAGTAGTCATATCAGGAAGATTCCCAATGCATGAGTTACAGTGGCCAAGCTATCCATGTCCTGGAAAGGTCAGAGGCAGAGTATCAGCCTATGTTGATCACAGGTGTTCTTCACCACAGAGGCTTCTTAACCCTCCAGTGAAGAGAAGGTTCTAGATAGAAACTTCCCAAAATCATATACCTGATATGCCTGGAGGAACACAATGATTTTGAGCACTTTCAGCCTGGATTCAGGTCCTGTCTAGGGACAGAACTGGCCTTGGTCACTCCTTTTTCTGGAGAAGGACAGAAGCGCAACCTTGTTGCTCTTGCTTGATCTCTCAGCAGTTTTCGATACAATGGACCACTATAGAATAGAATAGGCTTTATTTGCATAGCCAACAGGCCATTGCATCGAAGGACAGACAGAAACAAAAATACATTACGGAAATAGTTATCATAAAATAATCTCAGTACTTAAAACTTGGCAGAGGTAATGATAATAATAATAAGATCCTAGGCAAGGAATCCAGGTGACGACACTGATGTCATTCAGACAGCAGCTCTCAGTCTCATTGCTCTCTCGACAAACCTGGCAACCTTCTCTGTTGTCGAGCTGCTCTAGTCGGCTAGGAGTGAGAACAACTTAGCTTCACAAGAGCGGCCCGGGATGGCAGATAGTAGCGGCGTGATGGTCTCATCCCTGAGATCTTTATACAGGGAACAATGGACCACTATAACCTCCTAGGACTGTTGCCGTGAGGGCACTGTTTTACAGTGGTCCTATTCCTCCTCCTATGGCTGTAACCAGTAATGGCTGTGAAACATTATGTGTCTGATTTCCAGATCCAGGAGCTGAGGAGTTTATCAGTTCTGGAAAGAGCTGCACTGAGGAGTGACCAAGGCCAGTTCTGTCCCTAGACAGGACCTGAATCCAGACTTAAATTGCTCAGTCATTGTGCTCCTCCAGGGATGTCTGCAACTGAACCATCACTACTCTCTTTAACACCTTACCCAGAAAATGGAAAGATTTGTGTTCAGGTGCCAGCTGTCAAATACCTCAGAGTCTAGAAAGGCTTATTTTAGGAGTGTCTGTATTATTGCCTCCTTCAATGTGGCCGCACTGCTCCCTCATGCAGAGATGTGTTGACCTCTCCCTGGACCCACCCAGCCAAACCCATCAGCTAGCTTGAAGAAGCCGTGATGGGCAAAAGACATGTCATGTCATGAATTCAGCTGCTATAAGCACCTCATCCACATCCTCAGACCTCATCAGCTGAAACTGGTCCCTCAAAATCAGGTTAGATGTTATACAAGACATCTGACCTGACTCCCTAATAACAGCAGCATTCAAGTCAGCATGGAGAAAAGCAATTTTGCCCTCAAATAAGGCATCCACTTACACCAAAAAAGTAGGCACATATATGCATACACTTTGCACAATTTATATGTACGGATGCAAATTTAGAAGTAATTAATTTAAATAGAAATGCCGTATGTCTCATCATAGTGGAGAAAACTGGGATTACTGGGATCAGGTGACCCATGCCTGCTCAATCCAGCTTCTAATTGTTGGTGGTCAACTTCAAACTCTCCTGCTCTCCCTTCTTGCAATTTTTATTATTATCTTAAACCAGACTTGAACCACACCTTTCTTCAAATAGAGGACTGTATTCTGACAATCCCTTGAAAGAGGGAACTGTTCTTTGTAAAATAAGAAACATGGCCACCCTATCCTCAAACTGCCTGGCAAATTATTTGCAGCAAAGCTCTAATAGTTCCAACACTCCATTGTTTTATCTGCCTAGATATATGCTGTCAGAGAAGATCATGTGTAGCTGGCATTGCTGCGTTGTAGATGACCTAGAAGCACATGCAGTACCTTGGCACCTGAGATAAACAAGCTGTTTTGTGTGGACTCAAACCCTACTCACATGTAGGTTCTGCCTTTAAGGTGTGTGTGACACAACCTCTGCCCCTAGACCCTACCCAGATACCAAGATTTTCATTCCAAGAGTTGGCAACTTTTCCACATCACCACATGAACCCCTTGCCTTCCATTCTTTGCTTAACATCAGACAGAGGAACCTGATGTTTTTGGACTCCTACTTCCCATCAGTCCCAGCTAGCCTGGCCAATGGTCAGGGCTGATGGGGGTTGTAGTTTAGCAACAGTTGGAGGGTCACAGGAAGTGCTGACCCAATACATTTTGCTGCCTGAGGCAAAGGACAAAATGGTGCCCACCTTCCATGTCCAGAAGGTGGTTGGATTGAGAGCTGACTCAAATTTCAAAGCTGGCAACAGAATAGCAGAATCCCCCAGCACACCTGAGGGCTGTGGTCAAGTTTAGGAGGCGCAGGACACTCCTGCTTCTGCCCTCCAACATAGGGGAACAGCCAAGGAGGTAGTGCTTAGTTTCTGCCACCTGAGGCAGTTGCCTCCCTTTGCCCAATAGTTGCACCAACCCTAGTCAAAGGTTCGCCACCCCTGCTCAACAATATGGAACAAGAATGGCCAAATGTCCAGCATGAAGATGTCAGAGTACCAGATACGTTCTACTACATGAAGCCACTATAAATGTCTACAAATGGTAGGTCGCTGTCAGTCCCTCATGCCATCATTTCTTCACTGTGTGCTCTCTTTCAAAGTAGTAACCAAAACTATTGTACCCGATCAGTGGTAGGTAATCACTGCTAAATTATAGTCTGTTAATAGAGATTCTTCACATTACAAGAATGCGTAACAAGTACTTAAAAGAATAATTTAATCTTAGAAATGATTAATGATAAGATATTTTCCTCTCTTGTCAAAACAAATGACTTGCTGAAAGTGAGACAGTGGTTCATCAACTTTTTTCGCAGGATAGTCGCAGATTTAGCCTACACATTTGGTTCTACACAATCACTCACTCAAATCTGCTTTCAAGGGGGAGGAGGGTTTTCTCAGTATAATCTCACCCGGAGGGGGTCAGTGGAAATAAGCAGGTTTTTCAGGCGCTTTAAAAGGCAACAACGGTATACAGTATAAAAGAGTGAGAAGCGTCTAATTCATTTTCGTCTTCGAAACTATAGATATATAATTTAAGTGGAAGGAATCAATATTAATTTAGAAAATAATGAATATGCTCTCTTTCTAGCCTGTTCCACCCCCTCCTCCTCCGCTTTTTTCTGGCTGTGTGTCTGTTGCCATGGCAATGGGGTTTGCTCACTAAGGGGAGCAGCGCTGGGGTTAATTCTGCCAGTACTTGCCACTTGTCTTTGCTTACCCTGGTTTGCTTCTCTTGTGTTTTGGCTGGGTCCACCAGGGTCAGTGGTGGTTGGGCAATTTAAGACTCTGGGCCTGGCATTCTCAAAGAGACAACTACCTCTTTAGATGGCATTGTGCATTCTGCATGACATTCTCCAGGCAAAGGCATCTCTGGGGATGATCAGAAAGCTTCCTGCACACAGTGGAATGGGATACCAGTGGTGGCTGGTGCCCATTGGGAATGGTGATACCTGTGGTGGACTTTGGGCGCTCAAATTTCAGCGGTGCTCTGGGTGATGCTCAAGTTCAGCACCACCACCACCCTGCTCATGCTCCATTCTACAGCATTGATTGATTGATTGATTGATTGATTGATTCATTCATTGATTCATTCATTGATTGATTGATTCTATATACCGCCCTAAAGCCACCTGGACTGGATGTAAGAAGACTGGATGTAAGGTGGAACTAACTGAGGACAGAAGGAAGTTAAGAACATAAGAATAGCCCATCGAGTCCAGCATCCAGTTCTCACTGGCTAACCAGATGCCTATGGGAAGCCAGCGAGCAGAATATTAGCCCAAGAGCCCTCTCTCCTCCTCTGGTTTCCAGCAACTGGTATCCAGAAGCATTGCTGTGGAGTTAGAGCATAGCCATCAGAGTTAGTAGCCATTGAGTAGGGCAGTGTCCCTTTCATCCTAATGAATGATCCTCTACTACACCTCAGATAAATTCAGAACATAAACTAGGCCTTGAAGGCCTACCTTAGAACATCATAGCTCTGGACGATCAGTGATGATGACCTTGAAACTCAGCAATGTGTTGGGTACAACCAGTGCTTTTTTCTAGGGGGATTCAGGGGTACGCACCCCCCTAAACATTTTGTGACTCTTTGTACTTTTGTCCATTTATTGTATTTATTTTTCCCAATTTGAGCTATAAAATGGTGATTTTTCTTGAGTCAAAATGAGAGTACCCCTAAACATTTTATTTTAAGGAAAAAAGCACTGGGTACATCAGGCCAGCCTGGAGGGCGAAGGGGACCTGTGTGGTACCATTGTCCATGCTGCTACCATCTCCGTTTCCAGGACACCTCTTAATTTAGGATGGGCATAGAGGATTTGCATTTGGTATTGGACCACAGAGACAGATTGGGGACACTGCTGGACAGGCACAGGGTTGGGCATATCTATATGTGCTTCTGCGTGCACCTTTTTTAAACATAAAGACAGTACAATTGCACAATAGAAAGATTAAAATATCACACCCAAATTCCATGGCCATTCCTCTTGCAATCCTTGCACATTGCCTCTGTTGCTGAAATTCTATATCAAGGTATTGCTAGCTGTACTCTATTCAACAATAATGCCTATCTGATTGAGTCTTCATAGGGCATTTACATGGCTGGTGAAAGCAATTATTCACCTCTCTTGTGTAGTTTGGGGGGGTTCTGTTTACTTCCAAACAGATAGCTGCAATTTTCCTCTTGGTCATACTGGCTGGTGACTGAGAGAGGGTCAAGAGGAGCTGGTCTGCCACTGAGAAGTAAGTTGTATACTGTAGATATCGAGGTTCCCCCATAATCCTTCCAGAGAAAACATTTCAGATTTCACTCGGAGAGTATGGAAACTCGCATAGATTCATTGAAGCCCTAAGGCCAACTATGGAAACATTTGAGACTGCAAAAGCGAAGTATTCTTAGAACAATTATTGTGGTTGTTTCTTGTTGGTTTTAACATAGGGCATATATGCTACCTTTTATTCTTCTTCTTTTATTAAAGGAAAGGGTTTATATCTTCGAAAATCATACTATAAACACAAACTCCTTAAATCTGTGCACCAGCCAGATCTATAGCATGCCTGTGGCAGAAACCCACTTCTAAATCTCCAGCTTGCTATGGGAGAGGAAGACCTCTATCATGTGACTTTGCTGAACATGGAGATCTCCCCAAGCTAGATAACTTCTACATTCCATTCTGGAACTACAGCCTTGTTGTTTTATGAATGGACACAACACACATTTGATGACTGTCCTCCAGAAGCAAACGGGTGCTATGAGTGAGAATAAGGTTGGGGCCCTAAGCACACTTGCTAGGGAGGAAGCCCTGTTGAACAAAGTGGGAATTACTTCTGAGTAAACATGCACAATTGTGCTGTAACTCAGTGCCCTGGTTATACCTCAGTCTATCAGCAAATCAAGAGATGTGTTCAGAGAAGAATTGAATCACTAACAATCCAGGAAGTTTGCTTTTATCTCACAGCATCTTAGGCCTAGAACACATATGGCAACATTATTTTGAGATAATGAAATTAAATAGCAATTTCTGATCTTCTTGGGCTGCCGCAGTTTTAGCTCCCAGAGGTTCCCCTTCCTTTTGCCTTTGTCGATTGCATATGAAAGGGGGCGTTTAGTCTCCTTCAAACGTACAGCCACAGAATTGTGTGATCTCCTCTTCCCTTGGAAATACAAAAGGGTGGGCATCTTGACGTGACATTTAAAAAACCTGTCCGTGGCTCTTAGCATGTTACGTTCCCTCTCCCAAGTCAAGCTTGTCACAGAGAATGTAGAACAGCAGCTAAATGATAATGATTATTATGAAGTGTCAGATTCTGATCTTTCCCATATTGTGCCCCATGTAGGATAAGATTTTCCTAATGCATAAACAATAACTATGATTATGATTTTTGACAATGAAGGTGTTGGGGAAATGCTATTCTTGTGTAAAACCTGCCATTTTGGGGAGGGAGAGAGAGAGTAACACCCAGGACTATATGTTTTTCATCCTCCCCCCCCCCAAAAAAAATAGAAGTCTGTGGCATCTCTAGCATCAAATGAAAAGACTTATGGTATATTTTAATAGTCCAACACTGCATTATGATTATGATGATGACTAGCAAACCTAAGTTCCACAGGCTCACTTTACATGTGTATATGCAGACACTCCAAGTGTTCCTATTTTCCAGGGACAGCCCCGGATTTATAGAAATCATCTCACTTTTTGATATGATCACAGAATGTCCCACTTTTCCTTCGGACATCCCTATTTTCATCAGAGAAATGTTGGAGGGTATGGAGTTATGTTACCCCTGATGCAAAGAGATAAGTGACTATACAACCTTTGGAAGACATCTGAAGACAGCCCTTTATAGGGAAGTTTTAAAATGTCTAGTTTTTTTGTTATGTTTTTATATGTGTTGGAAGCCGCCCAGAATGGCTGGGGCAACCCAGCCTTCTGGTGGTTCCCTCACTGCAAGAAGTGAAGTTACAGAGAACCAAGCAGAGGGCCTTCTCGATAGTGGCGCCCACCCTGTAGAAACCCTCCCATCAAATGTCAAGGAGATAAAGAGCTACACAACTTTTAGAAGACATCTGAAGGCAGCCCTGTATCGGGAAGGTTTTAAGGTTTGATGTTTTATTATGTTTTTATACGTGCTGGAAGCCGGCCAGAGTGACTGGGGCAATCCAGCCAGATGGGTGGGGTGTAAATAGTAAAATTATTATTATTATAACCCAGTCAGATGGGCGGGGAATGGTAGTAGTGGTAGCAGTAGTGGAATAGGATGTCCCTATTTTCACCAGAGAAATGTTGGAGGGTATGTATATGGGCAAGTGCACACCAGTATTGGTTCAGACGCTGACCTAGGTATGCATTATGTTGTAGTGAAGTTGGCATTCTCCAAAGGGTAGTGTCTGCCAGAGCACATGCATTGGGATATGGGACCTCCAGGGCCACTTGGAAAACATTTAATGGCCAGCACTACCCTGTTCATGATGCTGTCCCTGCCCCCAATGTATGCATGTTGGGGGCAGGGCTGACATGATTAATAGGGTGATGCTCGTCACTACACACATGCCAAGTGGGCTTTGAGCTCCATGCAGTGCAGCTGCCACTCAGCTGAGCCACATCAGCTGTAGTGGCAGCCTTGGCAGTGGAGACATGGGGTCCTGCTGGGGACTTGGCATTTGCCCCACCCTGCAGGGTGCTGGCACCAGTCTGATTGCTGTAGATGCTTTTCAGGGATCAGATAACCCGACTGAATGCAACTGCTCCTCTCATACTAATAATTCCTCTGCGGATGTGTCCTGGGACTCTGTACCCTGAGCTGCATCACATAATTTACATGTTATTTTATTGGGGATTTAACCACGATAAGGAACGCAGATAGACAGGGTATATCTTGATTTCCATCTGAAGGCAACAGGCAGTTCTGATTGCTGTATCATCTCACCCAGGATGCCTGGAACACAGTGGAGAGAACTCATTGGGTGCCAGGGAATTTGTAGCTTAGAGTTCTTCTGATACTGCATAAGCTCTTGACTGCTATAAAATTACATGGAAAATGAAAACCAGGTGCATTGAGAAATAAAGGGAGAAATGAGCAAGGGTTGTGTCACATGAAGGAGCATCCTAGCCAGCAAAGATGGTCCACTTGTGGCAGGACATCTATTTCACAAGCCAAGATCCTTTGTCCTTCCCTGCAGGCACAGTACAAATAAATGTGTTTCCTTTTCTTCCTGGAATGTTGGTGCTAAGCAATACATAGCTTTTATTACCGCACCACTCTAGTGCTTTGAAAAGAGGGCAGGGGCTCATTGAAGAAATATAAAAATGAAATAGTGGAGCAATGGGATCTAAAAGTTAAGGAAATTGCTTTCTGCAAGCTGTGTAAACTTCAATTAGGAGACAAAGAGCTCTGTTCTCTTCTCAACGCTGTGCATGCTTAGCTTGCAGTGCAGGAACAAGGGAAGGGCCAGAGCTCAGAGGTAGAGCATCTGCTTTGCATGCAGAAGAACATCGATCCAATCCCCGGCATCCTCTAGGTAGGACAGAGATGATAGATAGATGATAGATAGATAGATAGATAGATAGATGATAGATAGATAGATAGATAGATAGATAGATAGATAGATAGATAATAGATAGATAGATAGATAGATAGATAGATAGATAATAGATAGATGATAGATAGATAGATAGATAGATGATAGATAGATAGATAGATAGATAGATGATAGATAGATGATAGATAGATGATAGATAGATAGATGATAGATAGATAGATAGATAGATAGATAGATAGATAGATAGATAGATGATTGATAGATAGATAGATAGATAGATGATAGATAGATAGATGATAGATAGATAGATAGATAGATAGATGATAGATAGATGATAGATAGATAGATAGATAGATAGATAGATAGATAGATAATAGATAGATAGATAGATAGATAGATAGATAGATAGATAGATAGATAGATGATAGATAGATAGAGGATTGATTGATTGATTGATTGATTGATGATAGATAGATAGATAGATAGATATAGATAGATAGATAGATAGATAGATAGATAGATAGATAGATAGATATAGAGATAGATAGATGATAGATAGATAGATGATAGATAGATGATAGAGATAGATAGATGATAGATAGATAGATAGATAGATGATAGAGATAGATAGATGATAGATAGATAGATAGATAGATAGATAGATAGATAGATAGATGATAGATAGATAGATGATAGATAGATAGATAGATAGATAGATAGATAGATAGATGATAGATGATAGATGATAGATAGATAGATGATAGATAGATATAGATAGATAGATGATAGATAGATAGATAGATAGATAGATAGATAGATAGATAGATGATAGATAGATGATAGATAGATGATAGATATAGAGAGATAGAGATAGAGATAGATAGATAGATAGATGATAGATGATAGATGATAGATGATAGATGATAGATAGATGATAGATAGATAGATAGATGATAGATAGATAGATAGATAGATAGTTGTTGTTGTTTAGTCGTTTAGTCGTGTCCGACTCTTCGTGACCCCATGGACCAGAGCACGCCAGGCACTTCTGTCATCCACTGCCTCCCACAGTTTGGTCAGACTCATGTTTGTAGCTTCGAGAACACTGTCCAACCATCTCGTCCTCTCTCGTCCCCTTCTCCTTGTGCCCTCCATCTTTCCCAACATCAGGGTCTTTTCCAGGGAGTCTTCTCTTCTCATGAGGTGACCAAAGTATTGGAGCCTCAGCTTCACGATCTGTCCTTCCAGTCAGCACTCAGGGCTGATTTCCTTCAGAATGGATAGGTCTGATCTTCTTGCAGTCCATGGGACTCTCAAGAGTCTCCTCCAGCACCATAATTCAAAAGCATCAATTCTTCAGCGAGCAGCCTTCTCACTTCCATACATCACTACTGGGAAAACCATAGCTTTTACTATACGGACCTTTGTTGGCAAGGTGATGTCTTTACTGATAGATAGGCTCAAAACCCTGGAAAGCCATTGTCTCTCAGCATACATCATGGGTAGCCAACTGCATGCTCTGCCAGTGTCATTAGACTCCAACTCCCATCAGCCCCAGTCAGCATGGCTAATGGTCAGGGGTGATGGGAGTTGGAGTCCAGGAACATATGAAGTGTTGCCTGCTCCTGCTGTGAACGATATATAGCTTGATTAATCAAATGGTCTGACTTGGTATAAGGCATCTTCCTATGTGTTTAACCACCTACTAGGGATGTGCACAGCCCCCCACCCACCAATGATGATGATGATGATCTTATTTGTAGCCCGTGTCTCTGACTGGTTTGCCCCAGCCACTCTGGGCAGCTTCCAACAGATATAAAAGCAAAATAAAACATCAAACATTTAAAACTTCCCAATACGGGGCTGCCTTCAGATGTCTTCTAAAAGTTGTATAGTTATTTATCTCATTGACACCTGATGGGAGGGCGTTCTACAGGGCGGGCGCCATGACCGAGAAGGCCCTCTGCCTGGTTCCCTGTAACTTCACTTTTTGCCTTGAGGGAACCTCCAGAAGGCCCTCAGAACTGGATCTCAGCATCTAGGCTTCACAACGGGGGTGGAGATGCTCCTTCAGGTATACTGAGCCGAGGCCACTTAGGGCTTTAAATGTCAGCACCAACACTTTGAATTGTGCTCAGCATTTGGTTTTATGATAACATGTTATTGTTTCATTGCCCTGCTTTCTTTGGATTGTTTTTATGTATGTGAATAATCAACAGTATGGAAATGTCTTGAATCACATTAAAATAAACAAAGTAAACACCAGGAACAAAGGATGCAGAGGCTAGGTGGGACTGACAAATGAATCTGAAATTAAATTCCAGTGATTTGGCATGGGCCCCTTTGGTAGGTTTGCACTCTAATTACTGGTTCAGACAATGCCTGTAGTTGTACAACTCTGTTTATAACAAGGCATGGTGGTAACCTGGCTAGGATCCTGTTCCCTCTTGAATCCTTGTCTTTCCCCAAGCTCAGCACAGTCAACTTCCCCTCTTCTGCTCATGAAGCCTGTCACTAAAAATTAAGCTCAGTGGTTTTGCCAGTCTAAAGAGGGAAATATTGGTTGGTCATCAAGTGAGCTTCATTCTCTTCTCTAAGAATGATAAAATGGATCATCCAGGCAGTGGCGGAGGAAGGGGGGTGGGGGATGCGGTATGCCCCAGGTGTCATCACTGAGCGGGGGTTGACAAAAGGAGTTCTTTAAAAAAAAATTGGGCTCACAAAACTTTTTAGGAGTGACGTGGTGGCTTACGCGCCTGCAGGTTCTGCGCTGCCTGAAACAGCAGCATGGGACTTGTGTCTGCCTACTGCTTCTCCCTCAGCCGCCCTACAGCTGAAGGGGAGGCAGCAGAGAGGCTCCAAGCTTCGGAGAGGCTCGCCTCGCCCCTGGCTGCAGGACACGCCCTCGTACCAGGCACCCGAGCGACCAGCTACATTGCTGCATCCAGGTGTGGTGCATGAATATCGGCTCCAAGCAAGCCTCAAGGTTTTTATAGAGAACTTGACTGGGGGACAACTGATTAGTCCAAGGGAAATGCCAGAAGAACCCATAATGAATCCGTTCCCATGAAGCAAACTCTGTCAACTGGAGCATTCATCAAAGTGTGTTTTAGGTTATATCATTGCCTTGAAATGTATGCTCATAATGGAAATGCCATTTGATCTTTCCAAGTAAAAGATGACTATTAAAGTCAGCGCCCAACTCTCGCCACATGATTAAACTCGAGGTTCCATAAAACCCACCTTCTCCTACTCCCTGTTTTAGATGGTATGGGGTTGTATTTCATGGCCATTTCTCTCTGGCGTCCATGTTGGTTCCGAGGACAGTGGTACCTCGGGTTAAGTACTTAATTCGTTCTGGAGGTCCGTTCTTAACCTGAAACTGTTCTTAACCTGAAGCACCACTTTAGCTAATGGGGCCACCCGCTGCTGCCGCACCGCCGGAGCACAATTTCTGTTCTCATCCTGAAGCAAAGTTCTTAACCGAGGTACTACTTCTGGGTTAGCAGAGTCTGTAACCTGAAGCGTATGTAACCTGAAGCGTATGTAACCTGAGGTACCACTGTATTGACTACACAGAAAACAATAGCAGCAAACCCACCTCTTTCTTTCACAATTCCACGATAAATTATTTGAGATTTTGTAACAGACTTCGCTGACTGTCCCTATCACCATTGCACTGAAATTTAAATTGTGTACCTGTTAATAATATTTGAGGAAAGTGCATGCATTATTTTCAGGAATAAAAGCAAACTGTGCTTAATAAAAAATAATGTGTGTGACAGATATCATCTGGCTTTATTGCATGTCTAAATAATTTGCCCTCTGGTGGCTACTGGAAATGGAGGGGGAGATATATAGGGTCCATCTCTACTTCATTGCATACAGGTATTAACTGGAAGTGATATGTTACAATGCTTCACAGAAATAAATATGTCACTATTATATGTCCCTATTAAAATCCTACCCTTTCCCATTGCATACTGCTAAATGTTCTAATCCTCCTGCTGTACACTGCATTCATTTGCACTGTGGTAACCTATGCAACACTGTACAGTATTTTTTAAAAAAAACCCCAAACAAATAGTTGCTTATCTTCAAGTTAAAGCAGGGATGGGGAACCTGTGGCTCCAAGTGTTATTAGACTACAGTTCACATCATCCCTGACCACTGGCCATGCTGGCTGGAGCTGATGGGAACTGGAGTCCAGAAGGCCACAGATTTCCCATCCCTGGGCTGAAGATATGCTGGTGAAAGACAACAGTCCTGCACTTTGTTATTAACTGCTGAAAATGAGCTTGACTGGTGTGTGACTTGGCAGGCTGTGCGTTACATGGTGCATTAGTAGTCATTTTGTACCATAGCTAAAGAATGGGACGTGGGTGGCACTGTGGTCTAAACCACAGAGCCTAGGGCTTGCCAATCAGAAGGTCAGCGGTTTGAATCCCCGCGACAGGGTGAGCTCCCATTGCTCAGTCCCTGCTCCTGCCAACCTAGCAGTTCAAAAGCACAACAGTGCAAGTAGATAAATAGGTATGGCTGCGGTGGGAAGGTAAACGGCGTTTCTGTGCACTGCTCTGGTTCGCCAGAATTGGCTTAGTCATGCTGGCCACATGACCCAGAAGCTGTACGCCGGCTCCCTCGGCCAATAAAGCGAGATGAGTGCCGCAACCCCAGAGTCGTCCGTGATTGGACCTGACGGTCAGGGGTCCCTTTACCTTTACCTACATAAAGAATATTTATCTCCCCTCCTCCACAGCTTTAACTTCTGTAAAACTAGGTAAGGGTAAAACTAGGTAACGTGAAGGATAGTAAATCTAGCAACAAAATAAAAGCAAGCCATTCTTAATGGCCAAAACAGGGAGAGTTAGAGTATCTACAATGAGAATTTAATTCTAGTCCTGTTTTTTCACCTTCTGGACACTTCACCTCAGTTCTGTATACCTGAAGGAGCTTCTCCACCCCCACCATTCAGCCCAGACACCGAGATCCAGCACCGAGGGCCTTCTGCCTGTTCCCTCACCAGGGGCAGAGGAAGAAGAATCTCCTTTCCCTTTCTCCCCCACAACAAACACTCTGTGAGGTGAGTGGGGCTGAGAGACTTCAAAGAAGTGTGACTGGCCCAAGGTCACCCAGCAGCTGCATGTGGAGGAGCGGAGACACGAACCCGGTTCCCCAGATTACGTGACTACCGCTCTTAACCACTACACCACACTGGCTCTCCTGCGGGTGTGGGCCGCCCCGGGTGTCACCAAAGGGGGGAATGACAAAATGCAGAGAATATTTATAATAAAAAACATAGAATCGTAGAGTTGGAAGGGACCTAAGGGTCATCTAGTCCAGCCCCCTGCAATGCAGGAATCTCAGCTGAAGCATCCATGACAGATGGCCATCCATGAAGGGAGAAACTTCCATAAACAGCCCAGTTGGAACTGAGCATGTTCAGTGAGGACAAAATGCTGACTGTCACCAGGAGGGATAAGAACAGAAAGAGGAGAAATGGAAGCACGTAGCACCCCCCCCCCACTGCAACATTTTATTGCGGCTCCCCCTGCTTTGTCCTAATTTCTATGCAATTCCACATCAGTTTGCCAGTTTTGTGCATTGCCTCACGGGCAGTTTATAAAACAAAACTTGTTATGTTAATATTTCTGTTGTTTGTTTGTTTCATTGATGAATCACTTCCCAGGAGGCATTCTGAAGTGATTTACAGTGTAATAACATATATATTCGAGAGTTACTTATATAAAAACAGGCCTACGGTTCCCAGAGTGGAATCCCACAGGGAACTCTGGGAACTGTAGCTCTGGGAGGAGACTAGGGGTCTTTTAATTACTCTCAGAACCCTTAACAAGCTACAGCTATAGCTCCCAGAATTTTGGTAGCAAGCCAGGACTGTTTTAAATGGCATCACGGTGCTTTAAGTGAATGTGGTCTACATTTCTAACATATTATATATTAAGGAGGGGTACATTTTAAAATGTCCTGAGGAGCCCATGCACAAATGTAGGATTCTAACATCGCATTTAATGTGTAGATACACACATGCACACGCACACACACACACACACACACACACACACAGAGGGGGAGCTAGTAAACCTATTTCATGTTGGGTGAGTGCAAGGTGCAGTCACAATGCCCTTCATCCATAGGCTAATAGTCTATGCTTTGACCATGGTCCGCTTTAATCTCTCATTGCAAATGACCAGTTATTCCTCTGTGCTGACATTTCCTCAGTTACCACCTGGCAATGGAGGCCTCGGAAACCAAGGGTTAGAGCTCACCAAAAGCTTATTTCCCTGCAGCGTGGTGACCGGATTACTGCTGTGATCACCCTCTGCAGATCAAAGAAGGACTGGGGTAATTTGTGTGTGTGTTTCCCTGGTGCACTGCAAACCTCTAGAAATAGAATGGAAATGAAGAGCAGCACACACACACACACAAAATATATCTCTGGGAGCCTTTGCTGAGAACAGACAAAGAATACATGTTGAAATATATCTCCCGTCAGCAGAATAATTCCCAGCGATGTTTAGAAATGCATATAGCTTAATTTGTTTTAGACAAACTGACTAACAAAGCAATATTCTCGAAGCCAATTTGGGGTGGGTGATATGTTCAAATAGCCTTAAACTTGTCTTCCAGCCACCAGGACTGGGATAATATGGCACAACTTGCTTCTAGAGACTCTTTGCCTAATGTGCCACCTAAAATTATTTCCCAGGATTGCTAATGAAAAGACTCTCATCCTTTCCATCACTTCGACTCTCCAGCTTATGAAAGAGCAGGATTTCAATGAGCCCTGAAGATGGATCTTAAATAATGGCTTTTATATTTTCAAAGGGAGAGCAGGCATTGCTTCCTTGACCAACTTTGGAGATCTTCTTGCACCAGCACAAACTTGGTACCAATCTCATGCACACTAAGCCCCACTGAATACAGTGAGGCTTACTTCTGAGTAAACATGCATAGAGTCCTGCTGTTTGGCTGAAATCCTATGTACATTTACCTGGGAGGAAGCCCTACTTACTTCCAAGCAAATTTGTGTGCAGCAAGTCTAAGTGACATTTCTCCTTCACTCCGTATGGATAACTCAGCTGGTTAGAGCAGGAGGCTGATAAAGCCAAGGTTTCAGGTCTGGTCCCCAAATGGGACAGCTGCATATTCCTACACTGCAGGGGGTTGGACTAGATGATCCTCAGGGTCCCTTCCAACTCTATGATTCTGTGACCATAACATGTAGCAGTTTAGTTTAGTGGAACTTTTTAATCATGCCACCTTTCCCAATAGGGGAGACTACATATCCAACAAGTGTGTGCCCTGTAGCTTCTTGAATAAATATATTTACACCACAAATGTTCTGTTTGGGGGGCTTTTTTGTCCCACTTGTGTTTTGCTCTAATGCAAGAGTGTCCCTTCAAAAGCAAAACAATCCACTTTGTTGTTCTGGCACCACATTGCATCCCACTAACTCCCTCTGCCCTGGTGTCATAGGGAAATGCCTTATAGTATTTCTAACACCAGCCTATTCCATGGCAGGAAAGGGGAGGAGGTTACTTGAACAGTCATAAGAGTGGGAGGCAAAATCTCCCATTAAAGCCCCCCAAATCCAATGGTTGGGGTTTTCCAGTCTCCCGCATAAGAGACCTCAAGCAAATGTCAACAGTGCAACTTTTGCTTTCTTCCAGCAAAAGAAGAACAGCTGTTTGTTTTACCAAGGTGTAAGACTTTCAGGCTGCAGCTCCCATACCCATTGACTGGGGAAGATGAGGAGTAAGGCCCATTGACACTGATGAACTTCTGGCACCAACTGAAAACAATTCTATTAGGCCTTTGAATTGGGGGGGGGGAGACAAGGGGAGTGGCTGACCTGGCCTGGAGATGGTGGGAGGAGGGAGGCATGCATCTGTTCCAAAATGGAACCAAACGAAAGACAGGGTCCTTCTTCTAAGTGCAATGAAAAAGATGTTGATTCCAAAACCGTGTGTGTGTGTGTGTGTGTGTGTGTGTATGAAGTGCCTTTCCCCTTTTCATCTCTCCACCGCAGTAAGAGGAGCTGGGGGGAAATTATTGTGGGACGCGCTCCACCTAAAGCTGTGGTTGCTGTAGTCAGTTTCACTGAGCTGTGGGTGCAAACCACATCCTGCTGCAATCCATGGCTCATCTCCCACTGAGGTTGGAAGCTCCTGCAGCTTTATCACCTCGTTGTGATATTTCAAGATGGGTCACCTCTAACCTAAGAGAGAGATGATGGGGATGCATAGTATTATGCATGGTCTGGAGGAAGTGGACAGAGGGAAGTTGTTCTACCTCTCTTACAAACCTAGAATGCATGGATATCCAATGAAGCTGAATATTTGAAAATTCAGGACAGGTAAAAGAACATACTACTTCACATAGGGCTCATCCATACTTCCTTCTGTGCTATGTTGCTAGACACAGGTCTTGCTCCGATTCAAATGCGGGTTTTCCCAGGGAAAGCAGCAGGACAAAAAAAGAAAAAGAAAACCCAACCAGATTTGGAAAGCCTAGAGCAGGCATGTCCAACAGGTAGATCAACAGATCCTGGTCCAACAGGTCCTGGTTGACCTCTGGCCCCTCAGTGATCTCCTTACAAAAAAGTAAAAAAAGCACACACACAAAAACAACCCAACTTTGGCTTCCTAAAAAAAGCTCCACAACCTTGGGTAGATCACTGCCAGTCTTTTTACAGCAATGTGTTGTTGTTGTTGTTGTTTAGTCATTTAGTCGTGTCCGACTCTTCGTGACCCCATGGACCAGAGCACGTCAGGCACTCCTGTCTTCCACTGCCTCCCGCAGTTTGGTCAAACTCATGCTGGTAACCTCGAAAACACTATCCAACCATCTCGTCCTCTGTCGCCCCCTTCTCCTTGTGCCCTCCATCTTTCCCAGCATCAGTGTCTTCTCCAGGGAGTCTTCTCTTCTCATGAGGTGGCCAAAGTACTGGAGCCTCAGCTTCACGATCTGTCCTTCCAGTGAGCAACAAGCCAACTTTGGCTTCCTAAAAAAAGCTCCACAACCTTGGGTAGATCACTGCCAGTCTTTTTACAGCAATGGGTAGATCACTGCCAGATTTTTTATACTGTGAGTAGATCACAGTCTATTGAGAGTTGGGCGTCCCTGGCCTAGAGGAAAAGTGTGACTGAGCCCTTAGTTAAGCTATAGAACAGACATTTCCAACTCTCAAGAGACTGCGATCTACTCCCTCCCCACTATTAAAAAAAACTGGCAGTGATCTATCCATTGGATTGGCCAAATTCTTGTTGAACTTTTTTGGGGGAGCCAAAGTTCTTGAACCTTTTTTTGGAGCACTCAATCAGCATCATGCAATTGACAAGGGAAGCATCATGCTAGGAATACCAGCTGCTGGGAATCACAGGTGGGCAGAGTGCTTTTGTGCTCGGGTCCAGCTTGCAGGCTTCCCACAGGCATCTGGTGGGCCACTGTGAGAAGAGGATGCTGGCCTGATCCAGCAAGCTCATCTTATGTTCTTATGTTCAATTCTAGCAGGGGCAAACAGCATCGGCAGTGGAGTAGCCTGTAACCACCTGGATGCCGTCATGATCACAAATCAACCCCAAATGCACAATTTAAAAGGATGTAAGGGGGGAGGGTCTTACAGTTACTAGTTGGTCCTTATGTTTCTTATACAAGATAAGAGCCTCAAGAGCAGCACAAGCTGCTGTACCTCTGCATCCTAAACTTTGAATCACCCCAAATCCTACATCCCCATGACCAGGAGTCTAACCCCCTTGAGATGCCCCAGCACTGACTCTGGTTGAAAGCATTGGTTTCACCCAACACACTTTAATATATTATTCCCACAGCCACACAGGAATGAAGTCCTGGTGTTCGTACCCACAAATAAGCTTTTGGCTACCCTAGATCATACACCCCTCCCCACTACTCCAAAATTTGCCCCACATTAGATCACCTAAACTGGAATCTTAAAAAAGTATTGGTGGGCACACAAGTGCATTTCTTGGGCGGAAGAGTCCCATCATGTCAAATTTCTGAAAAAGAACAAATTATATACTCCTCTAGAATGCTCCTATCCAAAACTTGTCTTCCTTAAAAAGAATTCCTCTTGATTTTGACTTTGAGCTAACTTTCAAGAGACTATGTTTAGGACTGCTGCTGTCTTTTACTTTCCTTTTCATTATTCAGTTCTAATTTCCAGGAGCTGACAGGTGTGGGTGGTTGTTGTTGATGTTCTGGTTAGGATTTGCAAATCCCCTGTTCCTCATTCCCACTATTACACACAGGTGCGTTCAGCACCCAGAACATGCTCAGAGTCATTCTGGCCTCATTGGCACAAAATCCAAATCCCCCTGCAGGTTCTTTGAGCCCAAGCTTTCACCATAGTGCATGCACTTTTGGAAAAATGTCTTTGGTTATTTAAATATTGTATACTTCTCCATTTCCCTACCAATTGCTCAAAACAGGTAACAAAAACCCTAAATCAAAACAGCAGCAATGAAGTATCAATAGAGAACTTCTTGGGTATTTTTTTGCAATAATCAAATAAACCAGAATAAAAATGAATAAATCTATAGCAAGATGTTCCAGCCTTAAAGGAAGGGCCTCAGATTAAAGGGTCCAGCTCAGTTCATGAACCAATGAACAGAAGGGGTCCCCAAAATACAGCAGTAAGTTAGCCCCCCCCATAAAGACTAGTAAGTTAAAGTAAGTTAGCCCCCCCCCCATAAAGACTAGAGTCTACAATTGCCTACTGGGGAAGGACCTGTGCAAAAAAATGGGCCAAGCCACGCCTCTCTGCCCCCCCCTTCTCTCTCTCACACACACACACTTTACTAGGGGACATGGTTCCAACTTGGAAAAAAATATGGGGGGGACAGGTAAGCCCCGCCCTGCAGAATCGATCACATGACACTGTGCATGAACACCATTTGAATGGCAATGCCCATCAACTTGGGGGGGGGGGCTCTCAAATATTTTATTGGGGGGAGAAGACACATACACACACCCCGCTGCCCGTGAGTAAATATGCATAGAACTGCGATCTAAGGCTGAGATTTTGTGCAGGCTTACTTTCTTGGACTCTAAACGATGAAGCTTATCTCCAGGCAAAGCTGCCTTGATTGGGTCAGAGCCATTCACACGTTATGCGCAGAACGCGCGGCCGGGTGCGGGGGGAGGGGGAGGCGTGTCTCACAATTATCAACAGACAGGGAAGATTCCACCGTTTTGGGGTGCTGGGTGCGCTTTGTGAGTTGCTGGAAGCCTAGAGTCCCGGGCTAATGTGGAGATAGTGAGAAGGCAATATTTGGTCCATTTTCCTTCCGTGCCACAGACTGAAAACAACCTCTCTTGTGTATTTAGCGGGGTTTACTCTTGGGCGGTGCTTTTTTCTGGGGGGACGCGTACCCCTAAATATTTTGTGAATCTTTGTACTTTTGTTCATTTAATGCATTCATTTTTCCCGATTTGAACTGTAAAATGGTGGTTTTCTTGAGCCAAAATGAGAGTACCCCTAAACATTTTTTGGGGGGAGGGAGAAGCACTGCTCTTGGGTAAGTGCGCGTAGAATTGCAGCCTTCTGCAGGCATCCACAACCCACGTAAGCCGGGAGGCTTCAGAGCTGCTGATTCACATGTCGATCTATGGGGATCACTGGGTCAATTAGCTTTTGGAAGCCCTTTAGGGTACAGAGCCAGAATCTCTTCTGCAAGCTTAGTTGCGCCCGAATTTCCAACACGATCCACACAGCTCAGTTAAGCCTAAACAACGTTAAAGAGACCCTCTCCGCACGCGAACACACGCATCGTTTTCAAACCCCTGCGTATGCAAGAACCTGTTTCCTCGGAAGGAAATCCCACTGATTTTTAGGGGACTGGGGAGCAGGTAAGGCTGCAATCCTAACCCACATTGGGGGACCTGACTCAAACCAAAAGGGTCTTTATTCTCACCATTTCAAAAAACCCAAAGCGGTGGGCCAAGCAGTCCAAAACTTAAATTTAACTGGATTGCAGATATTTCCAACATCGACAAGAAAGTGTTCGGCGCAATTGATTTATAAACCAAGTATACTTCCCCTTCCTTCGGTCACAACGCGTGTTAAACTGATTTCTACAATGAAACTGACTAAAGAAAGAAGGACCGTAGCCTGAATATGGTATTACTGTATACGTGTATGGAACAAACGAGGGGAAACTGAGTGTCGGCACAAACATACCCCAATCGTGTATTTTATTTTTATTTGTTAAGCTTGGAAGCCCCTCCTCCTTGAAGAATTTCACCCCTGATGTATATGGGATATCCTCCTATTTTTCCAACGCGGGTGACAAAAACCCTCTACGTGCATAAGGAGACAATGCAAACCGCCGCCCCCATAAGACACACACACGTAGGGTGGGGGAACCAAATTTAAAAATGGAAGTGGAGAGAGAGAGAGAGAGAGAGGAGAGGGGACCTCGATTTTTCTCCTCCTCTCATTTGTTTATCTCTGGATTTCCAAACCAGCGACCCCCCCCCCTTTCTTCTTCTTCTTTTTCTTTTCCTAGGAATTCATTTGAATAGCTTTCAAGCTGCAAAATGGAAATGTAGCGCCTGCCCTCTATTTCAGCAGCAGCAGCAGCGTCCTGGCAACAGAGCAATTTTCTATCATCAAGGATAAATGGCATCGAACAGAACATTCTGATAAAAAAAAAGAGAGGGGGGGAGAGGAGGGGAGAGCGAGCGGGGAGGAGGGGGAGCTTTAGCCCGAGAAGACCATGATTGCTGCCCTTCCTGTCCGTCATCCCTTTACAAAACCCTCTCCTCCAAACCTGAGCCGCATGCTGTCAGAGCTAATAATGTCTTCGAAAGAAGGGGGGCGGTGGGGGAGAGCGAGAGAGAAATAGCATTCAGGCACAATGTTCCCATTTATGACATAGAGCTCCTTCCCACCCCCCCACCCCCTCCCCAGCTCCCTTCCCCTTTCAAAAGAAAGGGACACAAATTTTGCAAATATATATACTGTATACAGTATAGCCTTCTTTGGTTGGCTTGGAATTTAAAAAAAAACAAAAACGGAGGAAGTTGCAAGATGCGCCCACCCACAGCAAAACATCAAGCCCTCCACAACGGACTTTCAAGCTCAGGCTGTAAAAAAATAAAATAAAATAAAATCTATAGGATAATAATAATAATAATAATAATAATAATAATAATAATAATGGTGGTGGCGGCTGTTTAAATGCATCAGGGAAATGCATGGGGAAATAAATGTAGAGAGAAAAGGTTGCGATTGCCTTTAGGATCAGATGATCCTCTGCCCCGGTTTTTGCTGGTGCGCAATTGGTCGGGGCCTCTCACAGCGCGCAAGGTGAGCGTCCATAAGGATAGTCCAGGATTCCATACTAATTCGGTAATGGATTGTTTCAATGCCCGTAAAGCAGATTCTCCGCAGTTCCTGGGCCCTGAACCCCGTTGGACTGATGTATATACTTAGAAAGTCGTGCTTGAGACCCATTCGCCAAGCGTTTAGTCCGGGATGCGTTCTAGGACGAAACATAACTCGATTGCGTGGAGTGCAAGTGGAAGGGCGGAAACCGGTCTTAGTTGGATTCTTGCTCGCGAGTAAAGTGTAGGATTCCAGGCAAGCGCCTCCAGGCAAGTTATTGGCACGTTTCAGAGGAATCAGTCGAGCTTAGCACTTCCTCGCTGGATGGGACCAGGGTTTTAATGAAAAAGTGTCGGTCCAACTAACAGTTCTGTAGACCAGGCTGCTAGTCTCATTCATTTCACGTGACTCTAACTACATTCCCCCATGGATGGGATGCTGATGTTTTTCCCAATGGGGCGCATTCTCAAAAATGCACAGTAAGGCAGTTCAGGGTTGTTATGCGAGTTCCATTGAAATTAATGTTCGCTGGTAATTTTATGCTGGGGAGGGAGTCTCCATCCAACTGGACTTCAAATTTAAACAATAAAGAGCTCTTTAAAAAATAAAAGTTGGTCCATAAATGGGGAGTGAGGGGACATAGGGACCCATCAAAATGACAAAAAAGTGTGTCTAGCTGGCAAGTTATCAACACAAAAAGTTGTGGCTGGAGCGCAAATTTGGTGAAGGGTAGTCTACAGATTGTTGAGATAAAATATGTCACGGGTTATGCTGCATTGGCTCTCCAGCCCAAATAATGGCAAGATGCAAGGAGAATCTAGGACTGCATTCTTAATAACCCATAGAAGTGAGTGGAGAGAGGGGGGATTCCCAGTGCCTTCACACAAGCCAGGACTAAGCATGTTACAAATTAAGCATGTTGCAACTTTGAATAAAAGATCCAACTTGTTTAACTTCACTGGCCTCTATGACTTTCATTAAAGTGGAGAAGCGGGATTAGCCTATTGCAGAAGCAAAAACAACAATGCACACACGCACACACCACGTGTGGCCAGATGAGCATGAAATGCCACTGAATTTTCTTTTCAGAGCTCCTATGTATACAAAGCAAGCACAGACTCCTTGGCAGATAACACATTCTCCCCAGCTTTGCTATGCTAATACAACACCTAGGGTGCAAGAGTTTAAGTTGCATGGAATCCTTTTGTTTCCATTTGTTTAGGGCGCCTGCTGTAGCTGACATAAGAGCAACCTTCTGGAGTTAAGGTTTCCAAGTGAGGTAGCTGAGTTAGTCTATTGCAAGGAGAACAATAGAGAGTCTTGTGGAACCTTAAGCTAAAGTCCACTTTATCCAATGCAGTTGGCGCTGGAGACATGAGCAAGTTGGAGTTCAATGGCAGTGAAATGCAAATCCTACCATCCGTGGCAATTCAATTAGCGCTTAAATGCATGCAGAACAATCAATTCAACTAGAGCTTCAATGAATGCAAAATAAGGACAGTGGCCTCTCACAAAAGCAGTGGTTGACACAGTCACCTTAGCATTGCCTCTGTCTGGACCTCAAATAATAATTTATTAAATTTGTATATCACCCTTCATCCAAAGGTCACAGCATAAAGCTACGAGATCAAAACACAAAATACTTAATATAGCAAGAACAAGAACAAACCAATAACACACCTCAGCACATTTAAAGGGAAATAGGGTGCTAATTGAAGGGATGCAGGTGGTGCTGTGGGTTAAACCACAGAGCCTAGGGGTTGCCGATCGGAAGGTCGGTGGTTTGAATCCCCGCGACAGGGTGAGCTCCCGTTGTTCGGTCCCTGCTCCTGCCAACCTAGCAGTTCGAAAGCACGTCAAAGTGCAAGTAGATAAATAGGCAGCACTCTGGCGGGAAGGTAAATGGCGTTTCTGTGCGCTGCTCTGGTTTGCAAGAAGCGGCTTAGTCATGTTGGCCACATGACCTGGAAGCTGTACGCCGGCTCCCTCAGCCAATAAAGCGAGATGAGCGCCGCAACCCCAGAGTCAGCTACGACTGGACCTAATTGTCAGGGGCCCTTTACCTTTACCTAGGGTGCTAATCAGCCACAGACCTGGTTGGAGAGAAACTTTTTCCCCCGCCTGGTGCCTAAATATATTTAATGAAGGTGCCAGGGAAGTCTCCCTGGGGAGAGCATTCCATAAGCAAGGAGCCACTGCAGAAATGGCCTGTTTTGGTGTTGCCACCCTCCGGACCTCTCATGGATGAGGCACATGAAGAAGGGCCTCCAGTGATGATCACAAGTTCCAGCTCAGTTCATATGGGGAAATAAATGAACTAAACTTATTGATAAGGAGTTTTGTTCAGCTGTTGGAATGGAAGGTGGTTTATTGGTTTGTTGGGGGGGCTGTTCTTGTTTTAATTATGTGTTTTGTGTTTTTTATATTGTATTTTTCTGTTGTGAACAGCCCTGAGGTCTACAGATGAAGGGAGGTGTACAAATTTAATAAATAAACAAAATTTAAAAATGATGCTTTGGACTGTGAAACCTGAATACGTAGTCTTGGCTCTCAATTTAATTCACTTGGTAAACCAGAAATACAGTTGACTGTCTTAATGCCTCTAACTCTTGAAAAGTAAAACAATTGCTTTCTGGGACTGGATTATTACCTAATATAGCTAACTAGGATCTCCAGTTCTATGAAAAACACATATATATATGTATACATTTATTTCACACCCTTTTCCCTAAGAAGGAATCAAGGTAGATTACACACACAAAGAATAACACATAATAAACAATCAACAAGCCAGCAACTGAATAAAACAACAATTATGCAGTAAACAAACACTGCGATAATCCCATCATTATTTCAACTGCGCAAATGCAAGTTCAGTTTATTTCAGCAGGACTCCCAAGTAAGTAGGAATCCTGTAGTCCCATCACATCTATGTGTGAGCAAACACCAATGAAATCAATGGAATCTACTTTTGAGATAACACCTACAATCTAGCTGCTAGTCCCTTTGAAGTCAATAGGACACGGTTCAGCTTCAACCAAATCCACAGAATTTGTGACCTGTCAATTCAAACACACCCTCCCAGAGACCCAATAAGTATGTGTTTTCGTTACCTGCTTGGGATTGCAGGAAAAAAAGGGAGGACAAGTGCCCATCAAGCCAGGATGCATGGCTAGTGAGCTGTGTGGAACAAGTTATGCAAGCCTTAGTTGCAGACCATGTCTGTGAACTGGAAGATTTCTAGTCCTTACATTTCACCCTGCTGTTCTGCAGAGGAGCTTGGGACATCCATGTCTCTCCCTTTGTGCTCATAACAGCTCTGTGAAGTAGGATAGGTGGACAGCTAGTGATTGGCCCAATAACACATAGGAACAGCTGTGCACAAATAGAGATTTGAACCTAGGTTTTCCCAGACACTCTGGAAGCTATACCACACTGGCTCTCAGAGGCTTGCTGTGAGGACCAGTGAAGTGGGAGTTACAGGGCATTTTGAAGGCTGGCTCCATTAAACTTCACCAAAAATCAAAACACCAGCATCTGAAGCACATTTTCTAGGACAGAGTTTGTCCCCACCCGATCTTAGTGAGAATTTGCTTTGCCAGTTTTCCAAGTGAGAAAAGCTGCATGGAAACAAGGGGTTATTGTTTTTTAATGTGTATATGATTGCTCCAACTTTTATGATTTATTAGAATGAGGAAATCTATATATGAAGTATGGTAATTCTTCACACTTCATGTGAGGAAACCCACCAAAAGTGTGCAATATTTCAGCACGCGTATTCTTAAATGCCATTTGCCAAGATTCTGAGACTATAGAAGTGATGGGAGGTTTCCTTTTATATTATTCCCCCAGAGACTGTTCAGAAGTCACGTGGCACACCTATGTTACTCAAGCTAAGCAAGGGTAGCCTTGGTTATTCCTGAATGGGGAGACTACCTGGGAACCACACACATACACAATGCTCTGAGCTCCTTGGATGATGAAGAATATGGTACCAATGTAGTAACAAGAACTACTATTCTTTATTAAATTGATATACTGCCCTTCGTCCAAGGATCACAGGGCGGTTCACCATATAAAAACAGAAACATGCACAACAGTGTGCTTTGTTGTGGTTTTAAAGGCATTTTTGAAGTCCACCCAGATCTTACCACCACCAAGATACTCAGAGGCCAATTAAGAGTGTGATCCTATGCATGTGTCCAATAGGGTTTACTCCCAAGTCTCAGTGCTCCCCAGGAAGGAGGCTGCAGGGACTTAGGGACTAGCTGTGAAGGAGGTCTGCTGGTGGGACGACACATGGAAAACTGCTGGGGGGAGCTAAGCATGAAGCGAAGGGCTCAGTGCCAGAGCACATGCTTTGCCTGCAAAAGGTCCCATGTTCAATTCCTGGTATCTCCAGGTGGGTCTGGGAGAGACTCATGCCTGCAACCCTGGAGAGCTATAGCCAGTCTGTATTGGCAATGGTGGGCTATAGATGGACTAAAGGTCTCACTCGGTATATGGCAACTTCCTATGTCAACAGTGAATTGGAAGCATGTCAGGGTGTAGGCATGGTTGCACCAGGTTCAAAGCTCCCCCCGCCCCCATACATTCCCTGGACAAGCCCAATGGATCAGCAGAATGGTATGACAAAATGGCAGGGCAATGGATACAGCAATAAAAAAATAAGGTTGGGTTGCTCTCCCCTAGCACTATTGCCTATTGCGGTAAGCAGAATTACTTGCCTGGTCTATCTTTGGTAGTGGCTCAGCAGCGACAATGCTGAGTGATTTGCTCCGACAGAATAGATGCTTTTTCAAAGAGCCACCAATCTGGACATTTGTAGTCACACTGCATTCCCTCTCTGTTTGTTCATGGAGCTCTACCTATTTCTCTTCCTTTAACCTAACCCTTATGCTTGAGAAACGAAGACCACCCTGTTATGCTATTCTATATTAAAGGTGAAAAGATACTCCCACTTCCAAAATAATATACAACTCTGAGCCCTGGGGAAAGGTTGTAGCTTAACAGCAGAGCACATGCAGAATGTACCAAATTCAGTTCCTGGCATCTCCAGGAAATGCTGAGAAATATTTCCTGTCGGAAGAGCAACGGTCTGTCGGTGTAGACCACCTTTTCAGACTCAGGACCCACTTTTCATGCAAACATGCACCCTTTTCTCAACCTTGTACCATATATTTGCATGGTGGTAGAGCTCCTGTTGCGACCCACCTTGGATCAGGCAGAGACCCACCAGTTGAAGACCAATGATGTGGACAATACGGACCTTAGATGGATTGATGGTCTGAATCAGCATAAGGCTATGTTTCTGGGTGTCATCTGGGTCCAGGGATCAAATGAATGACACGATGCCATCCACAAAGTGTTCAGGGCAATCCTTGATGGGTTGCAACCCTAACCTATCACAGCTCTAATTTATTTACAGTTTTGGCTAGGCAGCTGCTGTTCTTCAAAAGCATGAAGACGACTGCTTTGGATTCTTTTGTTTTGTTTCTTAAAACAAAGTTACCTCTTGAATGTTCAAGTGCTATTGCCCTGGTTTATGCATTTGTAGCAGAACGAGATGGCACCATGCTGGGGTGGTAGGATGGAGAGCTTGACATAAGGAAGTATGCAGAAACCTGACCCACCCCCCACCCCCGCCACACAAACACACCTGCAGTCTGAAATAGTAGTACAGTCCACTCTACCACCTCAGCATTCTTCCCCCTGTTCTCCTGCATGTGACCGCACTGAGTTAAACATTGCCTCCTGTGATGAGCTCACCTATGGGGTCATAGAATTGTAAAGTTGGGTCGGACCACGAGGGTCCTCTTAGTCCAACTCTCTGCAGCACAGAAATGTTTTGCCCAATGTTGGGCTAAAACCCATGACCCTGAGATTAAAAGTCTTGTGCTCTACTGACTGAGCTATAGATCTTAGGGAATTGTCCATGAATGCCTCACCAAACACACACACACACACACACACACACACACACACACAAAACCACAATCAATCAGTGAGGAACATATTGCTACTAACCTGACAGGAAATAATTCCTATTTCAGGGATGGCGAACCTTGACTCAGAGGCCAGATGTGGCCCCCCCAGTTCTTTCTCTCTGGCCCTTGGGACCTTTCCCACGCTTTCACCTGGCTGAAATATATCTTTGAACTCTAATCATGCCTCTGGCTTGTCTGGTTGGAGCCTAGGGAGAGCTGTGAGAGTGTCTACCGCGCAGACAACTTTGCATTTATTACTCCTTCTGCTTTTGCTGATGGCGCCATCATAGGAGCCAACTCCTAGGGGGTGGAGCCGAGAGGTCTTCACACACACCTATAAAATATTTGAGGGGTCTCTTCCCCCCCCCAGTTCATGGGCATTGCCATTCAAATGGTGTCTGTGCACTGTGTCATGTGATTGATTAAGTAGGGCAGGGCTTACTCGGGCCCACCCCAATATTTTATTCAAGTTGGCACCTCTGGGTGCCATCCACTACTGGCACATGGACCCCAGAAGAGGAAGTGTCCCCACTCTGGTCCTCTTTGCTTGCCTTGACCCACCCCAGGACTCATCTGCTCCCTTTTCTCACTTTCTCTGAGCTCCTGAGCAGGCAGGTACAAACGTGTGGAAGATATGGCTGCTTTCTAGAGATGAAGTGGTTGTTGTTTTGGTCCCTGCTGCTTTTTGAATGCATTTTATTTTTTTTGGTTAAAGTATATCTAGGCCCCAGAGGGGTTCCCCCTGAAATTACTGATTGTACTGCTGAGATCAGGGGTCAGCAAACTTTTTCAGCAGGGGGCCGGTCCACTGTTCCTCAGACCTTGTGGGGGGCCGGACTATATTTTGAAAAAATAATAATGAATGAATTCCTATGCCCCACAAATAACCCAGAGATGCATGTTAAATGAAAGCACACATTCTACTCATGTAAAAATATGCTGATTCCTGGACAGTCCGCAGGCCAGATTTAGAAGGCGATTGGGCCGGATCCAGCCCCCAGGCCTTAGTTTGTCTACCCATGGGTGTGATGTTCAAATTGTGGGGTGCTCTCACATGGTAAGGATGCTGGTCAACTGCAGGAGGACTGGGGAGGGTCAAGAGTATTGGGATTCTACGAGAAGCGACCCTGTGCTAGTGGGAGACAAATAGGAAAGGGGTGGAAGGAATACTCCTGGGAGCGTCTCTGTCTCTCTTGCATAACTTTGCAATGTATTGTTTGGAGCAGTGCCTGCAGAAGCCAGGCCCTTGCCTCTTTCTCAATGGGGGAAGCGCCATAAGGTCAGTGGCAGAGCATCTGCTATGCATGCAGAAGGTCCCAGGCTCAATCCCCAGCATCTCTTGATAGGACTGGAAGAGAGTCCTAGCCTGAGGCCCTGGAGAGTCACCACCAGTCAGTTTACTGTAGACAATACTAAGCCAGATCGGCCAATGATCTTAGTTGGAAAAAGGCAACTTCCTATGCACCTGTGTTCTCACCTGGCCCTCCTCCTCCTCCTTCTTCCAGCCCTGCCATTTTTCTCTTAGCTGGCTGGACTTGAGGAACTCTTAACTTTCCATGCAGTAGTCCCTCTTGGACAACAGGCATTGCTAAGTGACTCCATACATATCCCCTGACTCCCCTTCCTATTTTCAATGGTTATCACAAGTTGTTCTAAGGAATGGGTTCTATCCTTTGGATCAGACACCTTGCTACCCACTTTATAAGGCTTGTCTTCTAGTATCTGAAGGGTCCTCATGCAAAAGATGGAGCTGGTTTGCTCCTTGCTGCTTCGGAGGGCAGGAATGGAATCAGTGGGTGAGGAAGTGCAGGGAGGCAGATTTTGCCTACACGTTAGGAGAAACTTCCCTAAGGTTAAGTTAGAGCTGTTCGACAGTGGAAAAGGCTGTGGAGGAGACTCTCCTTTCCTAGGGGCATTTAAGCACCTGCCAGGGATGCTGTCGTGCCAACCCTAGATCACTGCTTGAGTTACGGGGAAGGGGATCAGAACCTTGATCCATCTAGTTCCATGTTTTCTGCACTGACTGGCAGCGGATCTCCAGAGCCTGAGACCAAAATGAATCTGGGGTCTTTACATGCTGAGCTACAAGTCCTTCCCCAAAGGAACAGCTTGGGAGAGCAATTTTGCTATTCTCTGTTGTTATTGACTTATTTGCCTGGTTGGAAATCCCTCGCCAAGTTCGCTCGCTCGCTGGTCTTCTCTCCTCCCCATCCAACCTCTGCGCTTCGAAGATTGATAGGCCTTTTCCAGCGTGGCTTCTCTCTCTCTCTCTCTCTCTCTCTCTCTCTCTCTCTCTCTCTCTCTCTCTCTCTCTCTCTCTCTCTCTCTTTTCCCCCTGAAGCTGTCGACATCTGCAAATTAATACTACTAATTACCCCTCAGTGGAGACTAACCAGATCCTTCTTGATTGGATTTTGACTGCTGTAATTTGGAGCTGCGGCGGTAAGGCCGGAGTCTGCGCAACATAAACCCGCTGGTGGTGACGACTGCCTGCTTTTCACGCTTTTTAAAAGGACAGGGTGTGGAGAAGGAGATTTATCAATTTTCGTGCAACCTCGCTCGAGCAGCGCTGCTGGGTTAGGGCGGTTTGCGGAAATCAGGCGAAAGGCGGCTTAAACCTGCGATCACCGTCGCTCTTTCTAGCCCACGGAAAGGCTTGGAAGATGCTTTCTACACAACTCGACGGGGGGGCGGTGAACCCTACAGAAGGAGGGAGAGATGAAGATACAGGACTTGGGGCTGTGGTTCTTGCATTCTCCTGAGTACTGTCCTTGGACTAAACCCCATAGGAGCCAGTGGGGTGGACTTAATTCCAGGGTAGCCAACGTTGTATAGGAGCCAACTCCTAGGGCCCCAGGTCCCTTCGGTCCCACCAATAAAATATTTGAGGGGTCCAGCCCTCCCCCCAAGTTGATGGGCATTGTCATTCAAATGGTGTGTGCCGTGTCTTGCGATAGATTTTGAGGAGCGGGGCTTAAACCCCCCCCCCCAATATTTTATTCAAGTTGGCACCCTTGCAACGTGGTGCCCTCCATATGCTGTTGGATTAAAACTCCTATCAGCCCCGACCAGCCGCCAGGACTGCTGGGAATCTCAGTTCAACAACAACATGACTATCTCCACTTTCATGACTCATAGGATCGGGACACAAGAGGATGCTTTAGATTAGAAAAGGCAGGTCATTGGTCTGCCTAGTTCTGTATTGTGGGTCCTGGCTGGAAAATGGCTCTTAATTAAGAGTTTCAGGCAGGAGCCTGGCGACTGAACCCGGGGACCCTTTTGGCACTCAGAGCACGTGCTCTGCCCCATTCCCTTGGACTGCACATCGGGGCGTCGTCACGGCCACGTGGGCTTGCGTGCAGAGGCCATGCTCGGCTATGCATTTCTATCTGGTGGCAAGGGTTCCAACTTGAATAAAATATTGGGGGGGGGGGGCAGATAAGCCCCACCCCTCATAATCGATCACACGACGCGGTGCATGCACACAATGTAAACAGCAATGCCAATCAAGTTCGGGGTGGTTCGGCCTCCACAAATATTTTATGGAGTTGGTTCCTATGTCTGATGTCAAGTCCCACGGGGAATATTACGTAGGATCACTCTGCACAAATTCGCGGTAGAATTGAGCGGCTCCCTTTCCAGAGAATCGCAAGGAAACAGCGCTATAAATAAATTCGCTTCGAAATGGGACAGATCACAGTCTTGAGCTAGATTTCCTCTATTGCCCTTTAAAGCACAAACTTCCTCCCCAAACCAATCCCTTGGCAGGTTCAACTAGCCAATCCTCGATTATAGTCTTTCTTTCTTTCTTTTTTGGGGGGGGAGAACCGCACTGACACAGGAATGTCACATAAAACAGACCTCCCCACCTAAGGAGCTCATGAGTCGCATTTACAACGCTAGCTGAGATTATAATCTCGACAGATCAGCCGTTTCTAAATGCTTGCGTCCAGTCAGATGTCGATGCATTTGGGTCTTGAGAAAGAGACAGGGAGCCTCAGCTAAGGAATAAAATAATTAAGGCTGCAACCCCAACCCCTCTTGCTTGGGAGTAAACCCCATTGACTGCAGTAGGACTTACTTCCGAGTAGACATGGGACTAACGCGGGGATAGAATATGAGATCTTTAACAGGGTCCGCCACGTCTTCTGCGGTTTGGGAAGAAGAGTGCTGTGTAAGTCGCAAGTCTACGCAGCAGTATATATTTACACCAATCCCTACCTGGACCGAAGGATAATTCTCAGTTGTCTACATTTATCCGGCAGATCCATGTCTTCTATTATTATTATTATTATTATTATTATTATTATTATTATTATTATTATTATTATTAAGAAATGATGGAGCACAGATCAATGACTGAACAACATTGACCAGGCACTTTCTTAAGTTCATTACCCCCTTCCTTACCCCCCGAGCTGACTTACACAGACTTCTGGGGCGGCCTCCCACCCCGCGCTGACCAGACCCAGCTCAGAATTCCTCCCGAAAGTGACCGGAAGTTCGAAACAAGTCGCTCTCAGAGTGGCTGCAAAAGGGCCGGCAGGCAGATCTGCGGAGGGAAACGGGGCGCAGGGGCAGACCTTGACTGTCGCCGTCCGTAACGTGTGGCTTTAATTACATGCCTTCCGGCTTAGCACAGTTACAGAAGAGGACGTAGCGCAAAATGTATTCCCGCGTGGTACACATGGAAAGCTGCTCCTTTCTTCTTTGCATTTGTGGGGGGGGGGGGATGATTTCATCACCATCGACCGCTCTATGTGTCACCCCAATTCTGCGATTGGCTTCATGGGGTCTAGGGGTGGGGTTGGAGCTATTCATTAACAATACGTAAAAGGATAACCCCTCGCTCATTGCACGTGTCAGACACGACTGTCTATGTGACCTTGGAGGCGTTACTACGCTTGGGCCTCAGTTTCCTATTCATTTGCCATAAAAGAAGGAAGAATGAATAGATGGACGGACGGACGGGACAATCAGACCAGGAATAAATTATTCTGGCATCAAAATGAAATAGTTCCCTAGAAGAGGAATTAAACCCATCAGTGTAACTAAAGCCAACGCGATAGGTTGAGCCCTGTTGAAGTCATTGGAGGCGGAATGGTCTTTCATTGAATTATGGAGCGGCTCTATTAATTTGCAATTTTTTAATTAAATGTACGTGACAGAAAGATGCTACTTTCAACATAGTGGTAGGCCTCCCTCCCGCCTCCCTCCCTCTCTCTCTGTGTGTCTGTCTGTGTCTTACGTCTCTCCCCAGAGTTAATAGATAATGGATCTCTCAATGGATCGCTTATACGTAATTAATTTTCACTTATGTTTCGTTGTCTACCGAGAACTTGATGAAGAAGCCGCTCAGCTTATAGGGACGGAAGCTGCCAGGGAGGGGAAAGCCAGCGAGTTTTGTCCAGTACTGTATAGTTAGATAATTAGAATTTCCTGAGTAAAGAAATGCAGGGGCGAAAGTGGGGGGGGGGGGGGGAGAGAGAGAAGCCAGGGCAACTGCATTAATTAAATCAACTCCAACAGAAACATGAAAACTTCTGCCTCTGTCTCTGTCTCGTGTGTTTACTACCAGCCCATGCCACGCTTGGTAAATGTATTCTTTGAAGGTAAGAGTAAATAATTGCCTTTAGCGCAACAAGGGGAAGCGACGCGGAGGCTTTTTGAAGCTCGCTAAAAATAAGCTACAAGAGAAAGCGAAAAAGCTGAAGGTGGAGGAGAAAGAGGGAAGGAGGCCATCGCGATAATTTGATGCAATTAAAGTGTCTGCCTTCATTTGCCGAGGCGATCCTCGCTCTCTCTGGCTCTCGGCGATGCTCTTGGAGATGTAACAAAAGAGAGAGAGAGAAGATCCGGCCGGTGGGTCGGTTCCTTGCAGCGAGAAGGAGTTCGCTGCTGGACCGTCTGAAATATTGATGGACGGGGCTGCAACTCGATCGGAGATGCAGGCAGGAGAGCGCCGCGTCTCTGCTTAAGTAGCCAGCTCTGAGAAATTGCAGCCTTCGCTCGCCGCCCGGCTTTAGAAGGGATTAGAAAACGAAATACGGAAGAAAAGTCCATGGATGCTGGTTGTTGCGCTTTTGCGCGCGGACGCAATTCTCTGGCTAGGGCCGGGGCGCTCGATCCGAGGTCTTTCCCCCCCTCAGAAGTAAACCCCACAGGTTCCGATGGGGTTGTAGGTTGAATCGACCCCGCCGCCCCCACTCCACTTCCTCCTCTCCTCTTTCCCTTTCTCATTTCAGCAAAGCCAAAGCAAACTTGTGGGCAGACAGGAATCCACCCAAGCGCCTGATCCCCCTGGCACATTCCGAACTTGGAGACGGGCCGACCTTCTCCCATAGAAAATAAGAGGAATAAGACAAGATTTGTAAAAGCACATCAAGAAGGGAGAATAGTACGACACAGCCAGAATAATGGGGCCAATAAATCATCGTGGAAAACGTCTCGTTGGTGAATTGGCCTCTGAACTGCTGCTGCAGTCCTGATTTTAATTTCCACGGAGTCCTGAGTTCCAACGTGGGCTCAGAGGGAGGCTTTGGTCCAGAGGCTCCCTCTGGACTCCAACCCACCTCACAGGGATGTTGTGAGGGCATAATGGAGGAATGCCAGGCACACAATCCCAGCGGTTAAAGGCAGGATTAAAATGAAGATATAGCTGGTGGTAGTGATTTATTAGTAGCAGTATTTAATATTTAGTTGCAGTATTTAATACTATCAACAGAAGAGCAGCAGCAGCAGCAGCCATCGCCCTTGGAGCGATCCGTAACTTGGAGAAGCGAAAATGTTTGGAATGAAACTGATGTGGAGGAGAGCAGCAGCCGAAAAACTGGTCCGTGGAGGGAAGAAGGGGTGCTGTGTGACTGCGCTGGATTTGAACCACATCCTGAGCACGCTCCTAAAAAGTCAGCCCTCATAAGTAGGAGGAGGAGAAGGAGGAGTTGTGGATCCCGGCCAGAGACTATTGAGGTTTGGAGTAAAGGTTGGAAGGTACCAAACAGTCCCCAGTTAAGGAATCGCTCGGCTTTTAAGGCGTTTGCCCCTGAAGCCAGAAGAAACCGTTCTGAAACAGTATCTCGAATTAAGACAAGGTGGCGGTGGTTTAAATAGAAGCAAGGAAAGAGAGGGTCTTAGCAGGCTGTTATCCTAAGCAGCACAGCAACGGGGGGAATAAGGCCAATTGATTTCTTAGTGAGCATGCTGAGGATTGGGGGGCGGCCTTAGCTGCCTTCAGGATCCAGATGAAGGGTCACCGTGCGTGGCAGATGTTGTGAGGACAGGACGCGTTCACACGGGGAAGCTGCTGCCTCGGATTCCACCAGAACATGCGCATCAAAACAGTGCACCACCTACTGCTAAACTCCCGAGACTCTGCACCCTGATCATCCCACATCCCCAGTTTAGTTCCTCACCCACCGGCTTTTACACCCCCATCCCAGGGAAAGTCATTGTTCCTAACCCCGCCCCCCTCTCCCGCAGGGCTTTGAAAGCGCTCGATCGCCTCCCCAGCAGCACACATTGAACCCATCTGGAAGAAGGATCCGGTTTAAATTACAGGACAAATCTGTACAAGAGACAGTGGCTGGGTCTCTGTGGATCGTTCCCGTCTGCCTTCCATTATTTTGACCCAGGGTGCTGTGCAGCAAACGCTGCGTGTGTGATCCATCTGTGTAGGCTTTCCTCCCTCCCTCCCCCCCTCTCCCTTCTCCGCTTGCTCCCCCCCCCCCCCCCGCACGCTCTCCGCCACTTCCTTCACACTAGCGGTATGGAAAGCCCTTGACGCCTGCCAGTCTGTTATAATGCTCGTGGGTTTACAATCCAGAAAGCGAGGAAGGAGGAGGAGGGGGAGGAGGAGAAAAGAAAGTGTGTGTGCCGCGGGGGTGCCGGGGGGGGGTGCGCGCGCGGTGGAGAGCGTCTTCTCCCCTCCATCCATTCTCGGACTGGCAGCGTTTAACTCCCTGGCTTCTCCTTAAAATAGCTCGCTTTCATCTAGAGGAGGTGACCTCTTTTTGTGGGATCCTTTGCTTCCCACTCGCTCGCTATTAAGGAGATGACAATATGACATCCCGGCAGAAGACGAAGAGCAAATGTGTTTGGGGGTAAACAGGGTTGGGGGAAGCGCTGGAAATGTGATCAGCAGATGGAGAGGGGGGTTTGGGGGGCGGGAGGTTAGCCTGAGAGGGAGGGAGGGAAGGAAGGAAGGAAGGAAGGAAGGAAGGAAGGAGAAAAACTTTTAAGCAAATGCTTATATTTGAGAATAGTGTCAAATTTTAGGAGGTGGGTAAAATAATAATAATAATAATAATAATAATAATAATAATAATAATAATAATAATAATAATAACGATGACGACGACGACGAAGGATTGAGGCAGGTGCCTTTTCATTCAGCTCGCACTTCTCATTCACTCCTAATTAGCTCTCTCCTACTGATGTCAAGAAAGTGGCTTGCTCGGATGGATATTAAAGGTTGGTAGAGGCAGCGCTGCCTTTCTAGACCATCGCGCCAGAAGGACTCGCGATTCCAGCGCTTTTTCTCCGCAGGACAGAGAGATGTCTCTGAGGCATCTCAGAAGCTGGGCACCAGCTTAGAAAGACACACACGTTTCAGGGATCTTGCTCCTAACAAGTGAGCTGTACACGTGCACTGCGATCCTATAGAAGTCTGCTGAGATGGAAGTCCCGTTGGGATCAATGGGGCTTATTCCCATGGATGAGATGGCGCAAGTTTTGCTGTATAATCCCAAGCACTGAGAAGTGTGTATCCTGGTAAAGCACTCTTACTATGAAGTAAGCTCCACTGAGTACTGTACTACAGGAATTACTTCTGAGTGAACGTCCTTAGGATGGCGGAGCAAATGCACTATGCATACGTTAATATCCCCAGAAGTATCCATCCATCCATCCATCCTTATCTCTCTATCAACCTACCTACAGAGTGGGCTATGTCCCAGGAATCGCGTCTTTGTGTGTGGATTGACTTATTTTGTCCGTTCCCCACAAACCTGTCTCCAGCTCAGACTGGGACTCTTCCAGATTCAATGGATTCTGAAATAGGTGATACCCATTTCGTTATTTTCCTGCGTTTGAGGTCTGACTCTTTAGGGGTTTTTTCCTTGAGAACAAGACACTGTGTCACAATCTTATCTGCTCTGAGCCTGTGGCATAGGGCGAGCTGGAAATCAAATGAAGGAAGGGAGAAAACAGATATCAGTTATCTGTGTACACACAAGCCAAACTTTAGGGGTCAGCTTAAATGGATCAGTTTCATGTATTCGTGCGCGCGCGCGCTCTCTCTCTCTCGCACGCATATAACGGATTACATCAGAGTAAGATCAGAAAGCAGAGAGTTCCTCACTCCCCCTCTCTCATTATTTTAAAGGAAAACAAAAGAAACATTTTCTCTTTTTGAGCCCATTTTAACATGGTGTGCGCGTGTGTGTGCTCTATATATTATACATCCCTAAATACAAATATATATATATATTAACAATCCTGCACATGTCTTAATCAGAAGTAAGTTCCAGTGAATTCATAGAGGACAGCAGTTTAAGCCTCTTTTCTCTCTTTCTTCCAGACACTGGGGCTGCCAGCCTGTTATCTGGAAGTAACCTCAGGGGACTTACATATGAGTAAGAGTGCAAAAGACTGGTGTCTCACAGCCCAATCCTATCCGTGTTTATTACGAGTCCCGTTCAACATAAGCCATGTTTAATTCCGATCAAATATGACCGGGCTCAGTTTACAAAGCGCTCAAATACTCAAGTAAACTGTTTTCTTGTTCATGTCGAGATTTTTTTTGGGGGGTGGGGGCTGTCACGAGGGGCATCAGATATATATATATATATACAGTGCCAGCTGTTCTAGAAATTCGTGAACAAGACTTTGGTAGCAGCCCTGCAACCCCTACTTTCCCGGTGCGCATATATATATATATATATATATATATATATATATATATACATATATATATATATATAATACACACACACACAACCTTGAAATGTTTTCAAACATATTTTGCTTGGTTTTAAATTGACACGCACACACCCAGAACTAAAAAGTTAAATACAGAACTAAATTGCACGCATGGGTTTCTGAAAAGCCTCCACCATCACCAGGAATCTGGTGGAACCGTTAAAGAGGAACAAATGATTTCTATATTGAAAACGCTCTTTCTAACCCGCCTCTCAGGGCGCATTCCCTTGCAAGGCGGTGTACAAAATTGTGTTAACAAACCAGAACGCTGTCGCAGTAAAAACCATATCACAGGCCCTCAGAAAATAGGCAGTATCAATTAATCCATAGAAACCAACAATAATGTGGGGGCCACACATATTTTTTTGCGGGAGTGAATCTGCCAGATGTGAGGCCATGACTGAAAAAACCCTATCCCATGTATCTCTTGGCAGGACCTACAGTGTAAGCTTCCGTGAACCAATGTCCACATTCTAGCCCATGAAGCTTTTATCATAATACAATTTGGGATATTTGAAGCCTTGCAAGACTCCATTGTTTTTGCAGCACCCTGTTACTTTTTAAAGAATATGTGCGTAGATGCCCTCAAAGAATGCAGAGCGCCATCCGCGCTGCGAAATTATTTATTTGCTTATTTCACCTTTCCACAATCGGTCCCCAGGGCGGCTAACAACAATTCAACATAAAATAATGCCATCAAGTTGCATGCAAAGGGAGCTGCTTCCATTCATTTCAGGACGAACGTTTTGGTGGGTTTCTCATCCTCCACCACCCCATGCCCCAAAAAACCTTGTATGAGATAAGCTCAAGCGTCCCCCTCCCCCAAAACTCTGGTCTATAAACCCTTTAAGCAAAGGAATAAAATATACTGTGTAAGATGTCGCGTTTGACAGTGGAATGAATTATATGAGCGACCCAGTGGACGCTACCAGGAGTTTTGGAAGTGTGTCTGATTGACTTTCTACCGACTCCGCATAAATCACTCTAAAAATAGGACCCCCGTTTCCTGTTGTTCTCGGAATGTATCTATTAACACAAACTCGGGAAGGGGAGGAGGCGGAGAAAAGGGAACACAGACCGTCCCTACTACCGAGTGTTCACACGCGACAGTATGTGCGCAAGTGGTTTCGGTGCTGCGCCTACTTTTCCTAAGTACAAAGAGGTCTCTCTGGGGTTAGGAAAATGCGTTCGGGTCCGAGTTGCATAAGGAGCTAGGCTGGTTTGGAAAGGTCCTTCCATTGGCACCAGTAGGACCCATTAAATAGAGCTTTGTGGTCGGCGGCTGCCAGGCAGATTCTGTTCAAAGACACACTTATTTCCCTGGGTTGCAGATCGGGACATCTATTTACTTCCAAATTTCGCGGCCATCGAGGTCGATTTCTTCGTCATCAAATACTCCCAACCCTCTCTCTTTCTCACATTCAGGATCCACCGGGTCTTAAGCTCCCGGTATGAAATATGCTATGCGCAGGAGAAATAAATAACTTAAAAGACCCACTGATTGCATCTGTCAATATCCTGCGTGCATCTGGCGGGGGATGAGGGGACGGGCGGAAATATATTGTTTCTCTTCCAACAAATTCACTCTTAGGAGTTTGGGAAGAAGCCTTTTCTCGGTAGCTCCTTGCAGTATCAGGAGCGAGCGAAATATGTGCGCGAGAGTGTCTCTCTGAGTGTGCTTTAATACACCCTAGGTGAAAAATTCATGGCGAACGTTTGCGTGGAAGGGAGGCCCATCACTGGCTTCAAAGCGCGCAGTGTGCGTGGATCACAACAGTTTTACACTCTCGATCTGACGCACATCATGTAGACCTTTCCCATTTTTCACTGGCGTGTGTGTGTGTGTGTGTGTGTGTGTGTGTGTGTGTGCAGTCCCACTCTTGGAAAGCGACTGTTGCTCCCAAGATAAATGCGTTCGCGATGTACTGGACCCGCTCCGAAAGTTCCATCCGGACCCACGAGGAGAGCCGCGCAGCGCGATCCTAACCACTTTTAATCCAAAATAAGTCCTAAGAGAGTTACTTACCACGAGGAGAGGAAGCGTGCTTTGGATTGCGGCCCTAAGAAGCCCTTTGCTGCATCCAGCACCGGGATGCTTAAATATAAGGGAGGATTTGGCTGCAGTAGGAGGTCCGTAACCCAAAGCAAACACAGTTCGGCCTTGATTCCGGATTTTCTGCAAGGGAAAGGGGGACAACTCTCTTAGTTACAGAGAGACGAGAGGAAGAAACCACGGCTGTCTTTGTGTGCATGTGTTTTAAGCGGGGTTCTACTGGTTTGAAACTACTCCTACGAAACGGCCTCTCCCGCTTCATTATCTTAATTCTAGAGGAATCTCATTTGAAGGACCGCGAAGCAATTTGGGGAGGGGGGAGCCACCGAGATGTTGAATCAATTTCCACAAAACAAGAAAGGCCTGTAGAAGTAACTTTGCCACACCATTTTATTAGATGGTTTCCCGTAGAGCCTGCCAGCTTAGACTATGAGGAGCTCCATGGACTAATAGCCTCTCTCCAATTTAAGGAATATTCTTGCGTCCTTAAAGCCAGAAAGACCTTCCAAGCAAATGTGCAAGGGTGTGTGTGTGTGTGTGTGTGTGTAGATCTTATATTTGACAGGTTTGAGGGCCTCGCTTTTGACAGTTTATGTTCAGTTCCTTACAGCCACTACACCTCAAAAAAAAAAAAAAAAAAATCCACGGGAGAGAAAGTTGCCGGCTTTCTCACACGGTGCGATTTATTTCGAGACCCGTGTAAACGAACACCAAGTTATTCCTGCGGATTCAAAGGCTACTTATACAGGTCTAATTTCCTTAGAATGAACCTTGTAACTGAGCTCGTCTTAGCAACCAAACACCCTCCCCAAGTCAGGCTTTTCCTTGCAATGAGGCCTGAGGAAAGCCGCTGAGGAAACCAAGTAGTGATGGGATGAGCGGAGAAGGAAATAAAATGGTTTAGAATAGTATCTCTGTGCTTATTCTGTGTGCAATTTCGCTTAATGGCTTTATCTCTACAACTTCGTTGAACTAACGAGTGGTTCACAACTAAGTTTTACTCAGCATAGACCCAGCGAGGTGAGTGAACATGCCTAAGCTGTGTCCAGGAATTTCTGTAGGTCTAGTAAGGTAAAGGGACCCCTGACCATTAGGTCCAGTCGTGACCGACTCTGGGGTTGTGGCGCTCATCTCGCTCTATGGGCCGAGGGAGCCGGCGTTCGTCCGCAGACAGCTTCCAGGTCATGTGGCCAGCATGACTAAGCCGCTTCTGGCGAACCAGAACAGCGCATAGAAACGCCGTTTACCTTCCCGCCGGAGCGGTTCCTATTTATCTACTTGCACTTTGACGTGCTTTCCAACTGCTAGTTGGCAGGAGCAGGGACCGAGCAACGGGAGCTCACCCCATCGCGGGAATTCAAACTGCCGACCTTCTGATCGGCAAGTCCTAGGCTCTGTGGTTTAACCCACAGCGCCACCTGCGTCCCTCTGTAGGTCTACTCTGAAGTAAAAATGCCATCCAGCGGGTCTGAATGTAACAGAGCCACAGGCCAATCTCACCCAGTGAAAGTGCTGTGCTTGTGGGCGCCATATCCTGAACAAGTACATGATCTGAAATAAGTCCCCGGCCGCGGTTGGGGCTCTCCCCCAGTAACCGGACTTTAAAGGGTCATAGCCTCGATTGGGAGACAAACCCTTATTTATTTAGGAAGAGCTTACTTCCAATGCAGCTTGAGTATCTCATACTAAATCCTTGATTTCAGGTGGGGAAGACAGAGAACCTCTCGGCTTCGGATTATCCTTCTGGGCCCTTTACATTCTGGCCTGCTAAACCGAAACGCTTCCCTTCGGATCTGACTAGAACAGAAAGATTAAGGAACGGGGTGGGGGGGGGAGGAGATAAGAAGTAACTGGGAAACGTTGCTTTCTGTATAGGCCATAAATGCACAGCGTGCGTCTTTTGTGGAAAAAAATCGCGGTTTTCTATGTGGGTGAAGAAGGAGGGGAGGGGGGAAACCACCCACCCACCCCCACCCCCGCTGTCACTACTTCACCCCCCCCTCCACGGCTAGGCCCGGGGTTCCTCAGCTTCGGGACCAGCGAGGACAGCTCCACCTACCGCCACTTCTCCCCGAGAACGACCTCGCCTTCAGATTCCCCAGGGGCTTCCTCCGCACCCTCCCTGGAAGGTAACGAGAGGCTGAACCAGGTATCCCTCCGGGATAGGCCTCGCCCTTCCTTCTCCGCTGGAGAACTGGCACCCTGTGGGAAGCGGGGACTAAGGGATCGATCCGAGGGTGGCTGGGGAGATCAGCAGCAGGAGATCTCCCACACCGGCTAGGGGAATTGAGGTTGGAAACGGGCAGGAGGCACATTTTAGCTGCGTCCCCCCAAGCGCCGCTCCCTAAAGGTGTGAGAGGCTCTTTCCCAACAGGATCCTGAAAACAATAAATATTTACGAGCAGCAGCGAGGCTCCTCGAAGTCAAGAGCCATTCACACCAGCCAATGGGAGCCTCGGAAAGTTAACGCCAGCCCGGTGGATTTGGATAATGGAGCAATTGCCAGGATAAGACCCGGGGAGTTCAACCAGTTAGGGGTGGCGAGAGGAAAACCCCGGTGAGAAAAATCGTTCGGGGAGTTTGTCGCTCTATCATTTATCCATCCATCCTAGACACATTAAAGAGAGGTCGGCGCCACCTGTGCGGATGGATTAAAAATCGCCATGCAGACTTTGCCAAGAGTTGTGTTTGTCTATAGGTAGAGCGGCGTATGTTAGCAAGAGAACCGAAAGCATCAACAGAGCCAAAATAATAGCAACTGGTCTGCTTTGAGGTAAGAGACTCGTGATCACAACCATGCTAGGTACGCCTCGACACCTTGATGCTGTAGTCTGGGTGCCAAAGAAGCTCAGAACAGGGATGGCAACTTAGGTAGAATGATATCTTGTATTTGGGGCAATTCCACCGCAGGTGGGTGGGTATGCAAGCTTTCGAGCTGCACCGAGTTCTTCCGCCTCGTGTGTAGCTTAGAAGTTGGCGTATTTCTATATCAACAGAGTTGGACCAATAAAAGAGATCACCTTACTATGTGTATGTGCGTGCATAGCGCGTGTATGTGTCTGTTACGTCAGTGATGGAACAGAACAGATAAAGGATATACATCTCGCCGAGCATTTTAGAAAGGTCCCCATTCAAAGGAGGCGAATGAATAGATTGATACAAACGATAATTCTATACACATTTCTATATAGGGATTCGTTCCCTTGGATATCACAAACTCTCAAAGAAAGGGGGGGCAGTTTACCCACCAACATATTTGCCTGGTGAGCTGCTTATGGATCTCGCAGCCTCTTCCCCCGCCCCGCTCCACGCGCGCGCGTTTCTCTCCTGATTTTATTTCCTTGAAAATAAAACCGCTTGACGATTTCGCTCTCATATCATCTGCTTTAACAGAGGTTCGTGTGGCAGGACACAAACACATATATAGCCACAGATGGATCCTGTGCGAGTTCACTCCGAATTCATTGCCAGTGAGTTCAAATGCGGACTTACCCTCAGGTAAGCGTGCATAGGAATTGCAATCCTAGAAAAGCACCGGACAGAGCTTTTCAGAAAGAGAGAGAGAAAGAAAAATAAATAACACCGACAACAGAAACTCTCCCTAACCCAGTCCTCTCTCCACTCCCCAGTGTTTTCCGAAAAGCAAAAGAAAAACGCGACTGTTCTTGGCACCTGCAGAAAACCGCTTCCCCGACGGTTGTTAACAAGAAGCTGGAGGGTATAAAGCAATAAACCTGCCAAATCTACCTGCGCGTTAGTTACACCCTAGGAAGAGTTACAGATGGGTAGCCGTGTTGGTCTGCCATAGTCAAAACAAAAAAAATTTAGGAAGAAAGTCTCTCAGGAAACTGGCAGCAGAACGCTAGTTGGACCTTCGCTCAGCTCTCTTAAATATTAAAAATCGCGCCACTCCATAACCACCTCTCTCTCTCTCCCCACCACCACCCCAGTTCTTCCATAGGACTAGGAACATTTTTAATTTTTTTTAAAAAAGGGCATTGGAGATTTGTAAATGCCCGTCTCGGGTTACCCTATTCGAGTGTCGGAGTATGACTCTTGTTAAGAACTCCGCGAACAAGGCAAGACACTTAGAGCTGCATTCAGAGTTACTGAACCGACTCCAGAGGCTCCAGGAGTTAAACGCCGAGAAAGAGGGGGGGAGGGGGGAAACAGCCCATCATCTCTGAAAGAGGCACACACTCCCCCCCCCCCACCGCACACACACTCCCTGTCCCGTGAACAAGTTACCCAACAACAGAGCGGTGATCTCTCTGCCTTACCCATCTCAAAGCGCAACCAAACCTTTTGAACGCAAAGCGCAACGCGCAAAATGGCAAGATCCGTGGGATTCTTAAGAGCCAACTATTTGCTTAAGGTTTGTCATGACCTGGCGAGAAGGAAGGCGGGGGGGGGGGGAGAGAGAGAGAGAGAGAGAGAGAGAGAGAGAGAGAGAGAGAGAGAGAGAGAGAGAGAGAGACTCTTCTTGATCCTTCTCAATGCCAGGCCTTATTTAAAAATAAATAAATACTTGCCAGATCCGCAACAAACAAATCTCGTAGCAATGTCATATCACACGTCCCCTTGGTCTGGATAAATCCCCCCCCCACCTCCAGGAGAAAAGTTGCCGATGTAGGGAAAGCCGGCAGGTTTATCAGCCTCTCCAACTTTCTCTAGCTTCTTCTCTCCCCCACCCTTGAAAGCGGTCTGGTTTTCCCCCCCCCTACCTGACTCCTTTTCCGTAAATCTCCAAGGATCCTAATGTTTCCCTGCTCAGTGGACGACAGATTCTTTTTTGTCTAAAAAAAGAAAGCACAAGCTGATTTGTCCCCCAGAACGAGAACGCGATAGATCCGCTGGCGTGTTGGTTCCAACTTAATGTCTTTCCCCAGTCCATCTTTCCGAGAGATGTGGCGATACCACCTGGATGTTCTGTTATAAATCCCCTAGCAAATAATAAATGGATTAATAATAACAAGGTATGAGGTTCTTTTTATAGAAAAAAATGGGAGAGAATTGAAACTAAATGCGGCAGTTAGACAACCATTTTGATAAGAGGATAATTGAGGCGACACTGGTGTATAATTAGAGGATAATTTATGCTATATCCACTTTTATTCCACCTCCCAAAATAAACCCAGTCCATAATCATTACAGGCAAATTGTTCTGAATTTTATAGCTGCAATTTGAACAAAGTAGTGCAGTTAATCATGGGAGATTTTTCTCTCTCTCCTTTTTGTGTATTCCTGATTAGAAGTCTAATTGCCTCCTTTCGGAAAGTAAAAATAACTGCGAAGCGACTCTATTTTTATCATTAACAATGTTGACAATAAAATAAAATCAACTGGAATTGTAATCGAAAGGCAAATTTAGGGTGAAGGCACTTTTCCTCGGGTAGTTTATATTGCAATCAAGATTTGCCAAACCACTAACCGCATGTCTCATTTGCATATATTTGAAAGCATTACAGGAGCTTCTGTTTTCAATAGGGGGGGAAATGTATTACTGACAGATCTCTGAGGATTCGCCCTCGGAGCAGGATGCTGAAAAAGCAGACACTATTGTACTGATCCAAGGACAGCGCTCCGAAAAACGAGTTCGCGCGCGCGCGCGTAGTAGGTGTTTGTGTGTTTTAAATGAATCCTTCCCCTGGGCACATTGCATCATCAGGAAAATACCTCAGGAAGGAACCCTGCTAATTTTGTCCAGAAGAACTCTGAGTTACCATCCAGGATTCTAGACCATAATTTACAGTTCTTTACTGGGCACCGCTTTGGCTCTGAACGCCAAGGCTGGACAGTGTTGTTGTGAATCCTAACGGACACGTGCGAGGCAGCGATAGCCTGCGATGCAACGACAGTAGGGAAAATAAATGCACATTCTTCTTTTTAATTGGAAAAAACCCCATAGCTCATTGGAAGGGTGCTTGGCTTTGTAAAAGCGAGGGTGCAGCTTTGTTGTGGTTGTGTGCGGCGCAAAATACACGCGCGCGTGCCCGCGCACACATACATGCACCCCAAGCGCCTGCCTAGCTAGCTGGCTTGCTGGCTGGCTGCTTCTCGCTCGCTGCGAGCTCTGAAGTTGTGCAGAAGGTGGGCTCGCGCTGACGCCAGTAGAAGTGCCCGGGCTGGGTGACGTCACGGGCGGAATGACCAATGGGGAGGCGCTGCCCTTTGGAGACCAACCATTCGACTTGTGGCGTTTTCTCTCTTTCCACCTCACCCCCCCCTTCCCGCTCCCGCTGTTGTTGTGTGTTGTCGTGCGCCTTCCCCTCCCCCTGCTGCCTCAAGTCGAAAAGCAGAAGCACAACTTTATGAAAGAGAATCCACCTTAAAGAGAAAGGGGGTTATCTCTCTCTCTCTCTCTCTCTCTCTCTCTCTCTCTCTCTCTCTCTCTCTCTGCTTTTGCCTTAAACTCCCTCAAGGTCCCCCCCCCCCTTAATGAGGGGGAAAGAAATTACCAAACCAAAAACCTAATAACAAACCCCAACCGGAGAGAGGGAGAGAGAAGGGGAGGGTGCGAGAGAGAAAGAGGGAACGTGTGTGTCTGAGGTATTAAAAAAAAAAAGGCCCCCAAATGGAGGGAAAGAAGAAGCGTGAGGGGAAAAGCCCCGGGAAGGACTAAGTCTGCGGTTCTCTTTCTCTCTCTCTCTTTCTGGCCCCCCTCCTCCTCCTTCCTTTTCCCCCTCTCTCTCTCCCTCCCCAGCGCCTCTCACACTCCTCCCCTCCACCCCTCCCTCAGTTAACAAGGCCCCTCTCCCCCTATTGCTCCCTCTCTCTCTCTCTTTCTCTCTCTCTCTCTTTCTCCCCCTCTCTCTTTTCCCCCTCTCCACCCTCTCTCTCTCTCTCTCTCTCTCTCTCTCTTTCTCTCCCCCCTCCTCAGCTTTCGCTAAAGAAGAAGAAGAAGGGGAAAAAGCGCGCCCGGGGGGGGGGGGAATAGCGCGCGAGCCCCGTCGCTAATTCCCGCCCGGCGCAGGCTAATAGGCTCCCTCGAAGGTGGCGGGAGCGCGAGGGGGGCGACGACGACGACGACGCCGAGTAGCCGGGCTGAGGCGCTCGTCGCTGGCTGCCCAACTTGGATGATGACCATGACTACGATGGCTGACGGGCTGGAGGCGCCGGACTCGTCCAAATCCGCCTTCATGGAGTTCGGGCAGCAGCAGCAGCAGCCGCCTCCGCCGCCGGCGCCTCAGCAGCCGCCTCAGCCGCCGCCGCCTCAGCCGCCGCCTCCTCCAGGGGCTCAGGCGCCCGGCGGCGGCGGCGGCTCTTCGCACTCGGCGCAGCAGCAGCAGCAACAGCAACAGCAGCAGCAGCAGAGCTCGCCGGCGGCGGCCATGGCGGGCGCGCACTACCCGCTGCACTGCCTGCACTCGGCGGCGCCCGCCTCGCACTCGCATCCGCACCACCAGCACCCGCACCACCATCACCACCACCACCACCACCACGCCGCGCCCTACCCGGCCGGCCCCGCCGCCGCCGCCGCCAACTCGTACAGCCACCGCTCGCTGGCCGCCGCCGCCGCAGCCGCCGCCGCCTACCCCTACGTGAGCCACGCGCAGCACAGCCCCTACCTGCAGCCCTACCACGCCGGCGGCGGCGGCGGAGGAGGAGGCGGAGGAGGAGGAGGAGGAGGCGCGGGCGGGACGGCGAGGCCGGACGACGCAGGTGGGTGACACGGGAGGCAACGCGTGACGGAGCGTTCCCACGAGGGCGCGGAGATGCCCGGGCCGAGCCCCCGCGGCCGGCCCGCTGGCTCCCGGCTTCCTTTGTCTCTCTTTCCCGCATGCCCTTCCTCTCCCTTTGTCTCCTTTTCCTGCTGCACTTCCCTCGCTTTCCCTCCATCGCCTGCCTCTTCTTCCTCCTTCTCTCGCCACTTTTAACCTTCCCTCGGAAGTAAGTTTACAAATCAATACGCAGGATTTCTTGGGCGAGGGGGGAGGTGTTGCTACTTTGCATGGGGATCCCTTGGCTCTCTCCCGCTCAGATCTCGGTTTGAAATGACATCTCCTCACCCCGATCCCGTGCAGGTTTCATTGGGAGGGTAACACCCCCCCCCCCGCAAAAAAAATAACAACAACAATTCGCTTCCAGAGGACTTGCTTTCCTGTAAGCCTGGCTCGGATTTCGGCAACTCTTTCCTGGCTTCCCTTTGCGTGCTCCGGATCCTGAGTTTCCCTCTGGGATCCATCCACACGCGTGCCTGGACGCAGGCCGCCGGCCGACGCGCGTGGGGATGCTCAGGCACGTGTGTCGTGTTTCGGGGACTCCGAGGCGCTGCCCTCCACTTGGAAGCTGCCCATGGACTGTGTGGATTGAAAACCTTAAGCGAAGACCGTGCTGGCTTTCTTCTGCGATAATGTAGCCGTCCAGAGGAACAGGAGTGATTTTGCTTCTTCCTAGGATGTTGTTTGCCTAGCCCGCGGATGCCCTCTCCAAGACGGTGGTCTGTGCAGGACGAAGAAATGCGCTTAGAAAGAGCGCCCGGGACGTAGCCCATCTCCTGCTACGGCGGGCTACTGCCATAGGAACTGCAGGCTTCTTTGGGGAAGGAATTGCTCTGCCACGATTATTCCCTCTTTGTTGCTTTTGACGCAGGGTGATCAGAGAGGGAAAAGAGAATCTAAAGCAGGGATAGCGCCCGAGAGAGCCAGGTCAGACGCTGGTGACTCATGTGTCTTGTTGTGTTGGGCATATACTGCAGAGAAAAGGTGTGTGGTGTGGTGTTTTTTTGCCTGCGCGATTTTATCACATCTTTAGCCCCCCACCACTGTGCCTAGAAAATGACATTATAAATCCCGTCCGTGCACCCATCGGATGGCTAATCTACAGTAAACGTCTCGAGAAACAAATGGCAAGTCGCCGAGGGAAGACGCAGCTCCGCGTCCCTTCCTAAAATCATTTGCACCTGTACGTTGGCTGTGGAGATACGTCTACAGATCCGAAGCAGAAATGCTACCCTGCTTGTTTGCTTATTCCTTGGGGAAATGCTAAGATTGGAGATAGATTCATATTTAGGAGATACAAATTGTGTGTGCAGTTCAAACACATTCCAATATTAAATGAGACGCTCAGGTAGCATGAACTCTGCGCGCGTGTCTTTGTGTGTATAGGGAGTAAAAAAACGACGACAGGTTTTGGTAAGAGAGGTCAATGCAGTAGCCACAAACTAGGCAACAGGGTGCATTTCAGGTTCTCGGTTAAAACTAAGCAGTTTTGCCATGGACCAGGGATTTCTGGAAATAGCAGTAGTTTTCGTTTGAGCGAAGTACTGCTTGTATTAAGAGAGTGTCATGAATTTCCTAACACGCCTGGGTAGCAAAGCTGTCAGGAAAGCGGGTAGATCTTGCAGGTCAAAGTGAATCATCCGCCGCAGAAGGTTGCCTGGAGGATTTGTCGGCGGCCTGACCTTCTTATGTATCACCCCGTGCATTTTCTACTCTGTTAGTAATGGCATGGAAATGGCTTTGTCTCTGATTTCCTACCCCACCCCCACCTCCCCAACATGAAAAGCACCCAGAACAAAATCCGGGGTGTCTCTCATAGAAGGGCTTCGCTGTGCTGGACGTCCCCCTTCAAATGTACTTTCTTTTTATTGCAGATCAACAGAAAACCACAGTTATCGAAAACGGGGAGATAAGATTTAATGGGAAAGGGAAGAAGATCCGGAAGCCCCGAACCATTTACTCGAGTCTCCAGCTGCAGGCTTTAAACCACCGCTTCCAGCAGACCCAGTACCTGGCGCTTCCCGAGAGAGCAGAGCTGGCAGCTTCATTAGGACTAACTCAGACACAGGTAATTCCCGGGGAAGTCCAGAGAGATCCCTGGGATCCTGGGCTCCGAGAGAAGGCCAGGCCAGGCCAAAATAAAGCAGACAAATCACTAATTCCATTGGCCAAAGGCTAGGAATAAAAGCGAAGCTCAGCTACCCAGGTCGGTGGACTGCAAAAACATGGCCAAGTATGCGTTGGTGAAATATAATTCTCTCTATTATTATTATTATTATTATTCAAATTCAGTCTGTTTTGATGGTGCATTGAGAAAGGTTTGAGTTCACCACTCCAGAATCTGGGCATGCATCTACTTAGTTACAGCCCAGATCTGAAGGTGATAATAAGCACTGAGGTGGAAATGAATTTATACATAAAACAAGAAACCTCCTCCCCATCCTTTGCTGGTAGAAATGGAAATCTATTTCATACGGTGCACAGCCTCTAGGCCCGAAGAAAGCGCACCTTCCCTAGTAATATTCAATAGTAAATTATCCTGGATGAGTAACTGAAATTCAGTGCTTGCCCTTAGGCGAAATGTACAAAAGGTGATGATAGAGCTGACGATCAAAGGGAAGCGTGTACAAAATTAGAGCGAGTTAAGCCACAGTTAAATGTGGTTGGTGCGTTCTGGCTTTCCCAGCAGATTTATACCTGAATGACACACGAGGTAAGAAGGAAAACGATTAATTTGAATTCATGAATGCAGAAAGGAAGAATAATAATAAAAAGAAACCTTTTTTGTGGCAGTTTGTAATCTTCCGGACAGCAAAAAACAAAAACAACAGGGATAAACCATGTTCATTGGATCCGCTGGTGGTTGCCAGGAATGTAGGCAAAGAGGGGCATCTGGGATTTGGTGCCTTATTGTGATATAGGGGCGACCTTGAAGGCAAAAGAAGACAGGAGGTGTCTTTAAAGAGCAGCATATCACCACCACACATATTTAATGGCAATCCGAGCACCTAAAGTGTGGTACAGAGACAGGACACTGTCACCTTCCCAGCTGGGATGTTTGCAAAAAGCTCTTATTTGAATGACACCTAGCTCTCTTACATTGCTGCAGAAGGCTGGTTGTTGTTGTTGCTGCTGCTGCTGCTGCTGCTACTTCTTTTTTTGTTTTGTTCTTTTAAACTTCCATCTACTGTTTTTGTTTTATTAAATTTTCAATGTATGTAAGGCTCAGTTTTGTTGGTTTTACGCCACTGGGATGATTTCCGCGATAAGCTACAGATCACCATCTTGCTCAGGGAAGTAGATCAACTCTCCTGGCCCTCTCCTCTCCCCCCCCCCCCCACCCTCACTCTACGAAATGGGCTGCTCTCTCTCTCTTCCTTTTTCTTTTGACTCACATATTACTTCTTTGTAGGCCAAGCTGGAATCCAACAAAACTGACGCGTTTTGGGATTTAAGCCAGTTTAGACCCCCCCTTGAAGGTGCAGCTGCAGACGGTTTTAGAGCCTGATCTTAAAACTCGTAAAAGTGGAAGTGGCACCCCTTCCTAAGCACATTTACTTGGAAGTAAGTCCAACTGATTTCGGTGAAAAACTTCTGAGTATGTGTGGTTAGGATCTCGCCTCGGTCCCATCAAGATCAATGGCGCCGGTGATGGCTCAGGGCTTTAGGACGTCCACAAAAGGACGGAGGGTTAAAGTGGGGGTGGAGGTGGGGTTTCATAATACAGAGGGAGGCTGTGTGGGTAGGATAGATTGCCTCCTCTGTCCTGGTTCCCCTCCCCACTCGGGGTCCTAAAACGGTAGCCGTGTCTTGACATTTATGCAGTAATACATTATATAGGCCGACGATGGGTATCCTATCCATACACGCACGCAGGTTCTCAGTCTGCGTAGGTTGCCTTCAATGGACGCGTGAAGAAGAAAAAAAATGAACGAGACTCACGCATTGTAACTGTCCCCCCAGAAGGAAATAGCCTTTCCAAACAGTCTCAGCGCAGTTTACTTAAGCAAGTCCTAATTGCGGGCGATTCAAACAATGGCCATGGAAGCGGGGAGGGGAGATCATGAAGTTCATGCCACGGAGGGAGAAGAAGGAAGGAAGATTGGATAGACAGACAGATATAGATACATGGAAGGATTTGAAACTGTCTATTTGCCTTAAGTCCCCCACCTCACCCCACCCCTCCTCCCCAAGCAGACCTCTCATGCCTTCTGCCTTTCGGTTGCAGGTGAAGATCTGGTTCCAGAACAAGCGCTCCAAGTTCAAGAAACTGCTCAAGCAAGGCGGCAACCCTCACGAGAGCGACCCCCTGCCGGGCTCTGCCACCCTGTCTCCGCGGTCTCCAGGTTTGCCTCCTGTCTGGGACGTTTCAGCCTCTGCCAAAGGAGTCAACATGCCTCCCAATAGCTACATGCCTGGTTATTCTCACTGGTACTCTTCTCCACATCAAGACACAATGCAGAGACCACAAATGATGTGAACGGGGCCAAGAGAAACAGCTCGCCGGAGGAGCCGCTGTCTCCAGCGCGGCCTTGCCAAGCTGGGCGGGGGTGGGGGGAGCAGCGCAGCTCGCGGGGCTCTGGGTGAATCTGGAGTGTGTGGCAAAGGAAGACAGACTTGGGGCGGCTTCGCCTTCGCCTTCTCTTTAAACCTCAGCGATTGATCTTGAGCAGAAAGAGACCATTTGCGTCCTGGCCCACGTCAGATGCTCCTCTTTGGGATATTTCCTTTGGGACTCGGAGGCACCAAACCTCTCTGGGAGTACAAGTCGAAGAGCAAAAAATTTTTACAGACTTTTCCCACCAAGTCCACGCAGCAACGTTAAAACAACAGCACACGACAAAAATAACAAAACTTATTCAATGAAAAAGAAGCGATCCTATTTTTATTCACTAAACCGAGATTGACAACAACAACAAAAAGATTGGAAAGGGAGGGGCGGAGAAAGGGATTTTTTTTTTTTTAAGGGAGAAGAAAATACCGTTTGGGGCGGGGGCGGGCGGGCGGAAAAACTTTTCTCGTTTAATTAGGACACTTCCACGAAGTAAAATCTGCATGCTTTCTCGGAGTGGAACCGGCAGCTGTGAGGGCGAATCCACTATATTCTCTCCCACATCCATAAGTCACTTGAAACTAAGGAAGCACCTGAAAACTGACCAGAAGTTCTCCTGCGCATGCCCCGCTGTAATGAATTGGAGCTGTGCCCTCATTCATTTCGGTGGAGCTTGCAGAAGAAAACTCCCCACCCCCTATGTATTATTGCCGCAGGAGAAAGAGAATTGGGGGGGGGGAGTAACATACATACAAAAAAAACCCCAAAACAAAACAAAACCGCACCCCATCCTAAGGCTAAAATCTCTTTCACCCACCTGCCCTCCCTGGCTGGCTGGCTGGCAGCTCTCTCTTTCTCTCTCTCGGTCTCTCAGCTGCCTACCCAGCAACCTTGTTGTACATATTGTTGAATTTTAGTTGTATATATACTTTGTATGTTTTGTCTCCTTTCATATATAGAGTAAAAGCCACAAAATGTCAAAAGAGTCCTGCGTTACTCTACAGCTTTGGAAAGGTTATTTTCCCGCGCCTTCCCAGGAACCACCCATGTTTTAAATCCTAAATGCAGTCATGTGAAATTTATTACTCGGCGGAACTGTCCTCCTCAGTAACCGTGCTTAGGATGGCAGCCTCGTATAGTTCACATACAGAGTACCACAGGGCTGCTGTAGAACAGACGTGCTCTGCATGGCCAGCTTGCCTAAGATTTATACAGACAGAATATAATATAGTAATGGTCAGAGATGTATGCCCATGTAGTTATCTATGCCATAGATGTATCACGTCAGTAGCTAGATAGATGCTTATGACATAAGACACGCGCGTGCACCAGTCCTAACATCGCATCTGTTTTGCGACCTACCTATCTGCCCGGCTAACCAGTAAAAATTATTTTGTGCAAAGGAGACTTGCTTTGGATCTGCAAGCCAATTTGCACCCTCTGAAACCAACAGCATCAAAGTGGCTTGCTCTTAATCGACTTGGGTCCCCCCCGGATTCTCTGCTTCGCAGAGAAAATTCGTAGATTTCCAGAATCCCGCGGAATTTTCTTTTCCGTTTTCAACCCTGGCGGCGCGAAAGCTGCCCTCGAACTGCCTTTTGGAAGATTTGGCAAAAAGTCGAGAGGTTGCCTGCTTTTGTAGGTGGCAGAGGGTGATGGTCTCTCACCCCCCCCGCAACCCCACCAGCTCTCTCACACACTCCTCCGCCAAACAGACTAGCTAACGCTGCGTAATAATGTTCCCCAGGTCTCTCTCTCTCTCTCTCTCAGCGCTCCCTGGTCCCCATTGCCGAGTCCAGGACGAATCATATCCTTCTTAGGGTGGTGCAAAGGCGAGAAATCATGCACCACGAAAAGCCCCTTTCGTCACACAAGCAGGATGCCCCATACTGCGAGAATTAATGGCTAGAGCCCTGGGCATCCTTCAAATTATGAACCTTGAAACCACTGAGCCATTTATCAGAAGTCAATGGAGATCCTCAGAGTGCTCCGTATAATGACAGCTACATACAGTCGTGCAAAAGGACAGTCACTATAATTAGACACAAAAGCCAAGACTACTTACCAATATACCAGCGCCGGTTTTTTGTTGAGCAACTTCCACGCTCAGTCAGTCTTCAGAATGGCTTAAAACCGATCAAGTCTTGTCATTTTCTACCATTCGCATTGTTACATTAGGAGGAAAAAATGTTTTCTTTTCTTCCCCCCCCTCCTCGTTCCCACTGTGAAACTTTGGGTTCAGCTCTCCCCAGGATCAATTGTGAACAAAGCCCCCAGCTGCAGTGCCATCCAATTTGAGGCAGACATTGGGGACAATTTAAGGTTTTTATCCATAAGAAGGTTTTTCCCCCCATTCTCTTAAATGCAGCCATAATTAGAGTAATTTTTCATGTAGCCCGCTGATTACAGCGTTTTTACCGTCAAAGATAATTACCTGTAATTTTCTTCCACTTTTAATACTAAAAAGCCATCTTTATTTAGATTCAGGAACAGGAAAGGCGAAACAAAAGAGGGAAATTATTCTGTTATTCATACACAAATTGCAGAGACGTAGGACCTAAAATTGAAAATTAACCAAAATTATAATGCTATGAAGAATGGAAGAGGCTTCTGAGGTACAGCTGGTTGTGGGGTTCACTGAATTATTCAGATTCGTGTTAGGGAGAGAGAAAGCTATCATACATTTAAACCGAGGGGTAGCCCCTTCCCTTTGTAGGAAGAGGCCCCAAGTCTTTCTGATGAAGGATAATCCTCCCCAAACCAATGGAACCACAGGAAAAATGGGGATGCTGCGAGCGAAGCCACAAAGCCCGTCAGATAGGATGCAGATCCCAGTTCTCAGCAACGCTTCCTGGGAAGTGAGTACCATTGAGCTGAATGCGGCCTTCAGTGCCAAGGGAGTAAATATGTTCAGGATCAGGGCAGAGTTAGAGGATGGCAGGGCTCAGGCTGATGAAATCAGGGACAGAGCTGTCGTGATTTTGAGGATCTTGGACGGCAGATTGAAATCCGCTGAATTTCTAGTATGTTGGCTTAACTGGAGGGGCTTGTTTTATTTATCCGGCCTTACTCATCGCCTCTACCCCTGCACAACACACATGCATCTCTCAAACTCCCCCCCCCCATACACACGAGCAGTGCATCCAGGATGACATGTTAACCTTTCACGGGTTAGTTCCTCCCATTTCACTAGATCTCGAGGGCTTGGTCCACTTTTAGTCTACCATCAAAATCCGGTTCTTGGTGGGAGTTGATGAGAAGGGTCCTCATCTGTCTGGTCTTCCCCCTCCCCATTCTTCTGTCTGTTGTGTAGCAGCGCAATCCTCTAGCGGGCTCTACTCAGAAGTCAGTTCCATCGCTTTCAAATGGGACTCACTTTCAGGATTGGGACAATCGGTTCTCTCCGACTTCCTCTGAGCAATGTATAAGGAATCGCGCTCGCCCTGTCTGTGTTAAGAGCCGGAAGGACGATTTGCTCGTTTTTCAATGGACGTTTAGATAAAGCAGGGATCGTGGAAGATGCTTGCAGGAAGGGCCTCGGTGGCGGCGAGCTGGGGAGCCAGAAAGGTTTACCTGTCTGCTGTTGAGGGTGAGGGACGCTGACGCCGAGGCGCTCGAGAAACAGCGTCATCTATAGATAAGAGTGGGACAATTGTGCCAGAATTGAGCAGGCTTCTCAAAAAGGGGTTCCTTTCAGGGCTTCACCAGAAAACTCTTTGCAGCTAAACAGAGGACACCCCCAGACCCGTAAAGTCCCTTAAATTAATCACATATCTAATAGTACTGATCCCACTTCCAGATAAACAGGAAGGGGTACCTGGGGAGGTAATACGGGGCGCGCGCAATGGCTTGTGCGTGTGGATAATCCCTCTTCCATTGAAATCCAAGCCAAAAGGCCCGCGTAGATCCGGATTGTTCCTGAGGAAGCGGAGCCTCAAAAGCAATAAACAACCCACGCAGAACTGGAGTGTTTGTTTGTGTTGTGTAAATGTTCTGAAGTAGAACAGGGAAAGAAACTGGCGGAACTCAGCCAGGCCAAATTTATAACCCCTTTAAACCGAGAAGAGGTTCTCCAGTCTGTTCAAGCAACATGGATTTTAACCCCCTCACTCCCCCTCCCCCGCAACACACATCCGATTCCCAGCTCCATTAGAATGAACGGGTTGCTTTGCGAGATGAGACCGTGAAAAGGCTCGTGAAAGGGCCAAAGTAGAAGCAGGGCGGTGCGCCATTGAAATACATGGGATTTCTTTCCCAGTTTGGTGTGTCTCGCATAAAGTAGGAGCGGGAAGTAGAATCGGTATTTCGGCAGCCTGATTGCTGGGCTGGGTGTCTAGCTGAGCTGTATTCGACATACCCCTCTTAAAAACAAAAGGGAAAAAACCACACACTTGCTTTTAAGAACATTTACCTAGGGGAAATCCCGAAGGGGGTTTCACAACCCTATTCTTTACTTCTCTACTCCGAAACGTCCCACGAATGGGATTTACTTGTAAGTAAGCGTGCAGTATCCTTTCAGACTTAGGGAAGACGAAGCACACACACACGTACACCAGCTAACACAGTGGATCAGACCACTTTCAAGCAATGGGACGACTCTGCATTAAACATGGAAACCCAGATTTCGAAGGGAAAACACCGTGGAGTATTTCTTTGTCATTCTCAACCGGGAGTTCCCAAATGGCACTTCACTGATGTTGACAACATAGCGAGTCCAACCCCCCCCCCCCGCCTCGCAACACACATTCACCGGTTCGTTTTCGAGACAACACCCCCTTTCCATATACACCCCCCCTTATTCTGAACCTCTACGTGAGTCACTGAAAATGTGGGAATCCTGAGCCGCCCACCCAAGCCGCAGAGCGCCCCCCCAATAAAAGCTACAATAAAAGCAGGCAAACAAACAAACAAGTAAATAAATAAATGTGCGTCCGTGTAACTCGCTTATCGAAAGGTCTAAGTAAGGAAAATCGAGAAATTAGAATGATCAGGGTTTCCTTTTTCTTTTCTTTTTCTTTCTTTCTTTTTTGCAATAATAAAAATAATAATAATAATAAAAGTAACCATCATTAAAACGTGAAGAGGTACAGCTGATGGGATATGCGGCAGCAGTCGAGGAGGTTTAAAACCGAACAAAACAAAAAACTTACCCCCGTGCAAAACCTGTTAAGCAGAGATGAGGGTCTAAGGAAATCTATAGTGGAGAGAAGCAGAGGAGAATATTTTTCTGAGTCTCAGGGCAGAAGCTCTTTCTCTATATTCTTGGTTGACTGAGCATATCCAGGTGTGAAATTGTTTGCACACCCCAGCACCTCTTATATTGCCAGCAAAATTAGCTGTTATTACTGTCACTGTTTAGTGATGGTTAGCTTGATAAAAAAAAAAACACCGCTGTAATCAAGACCTGGCGCATCTTTGCAAATTACAGATAATTGTAAACGTCCAGATTATGATAATAGCATCCTAATCCAGCCTGCAATATAATTATTACAGAGTGTTACATCTGAAACTGTCCAGTAGGGCTAATTCGGCCATTATTTAGACCTCTCTCTCTCTCTCTTTTTTTCTCTCCTCCTTCTCTCCTCCACTACAAATGGGTTGCTGAGCTGAAAATGTACGATTGTAATTTCACGGGGCACTCAATGAGTAATGATAGAGGAAGAGGGGGGAGAAATACAAAAGTGAAATGTGAACGGGAGCGATCAAATCAAAATCGGGAGGGGGAGGGGGGGAAGAGCGAGAAAGAGCGAGCGAGAGAGAGAGAGCCGGGGTTGATTCTGGTGGAGGGAGGGAAGGGGGGGAAGGAGGAATAAGAAGAGCGGGAATTAAGAACAGAGCAAATCAGGGGACTGAGGCGAGCCAGAGGAGGCTTCGTTGTGTATTCAAGGGCTGCTGGTCCACCCCCCCCCCCGTTTGTGTGTTTGTGTGTAAGCGCGCGCGCGTGTGCATGAAATCCTCCTCCCCACACCCTCTCATCTCTCTCTATTTCGCTGCACCGCCCCCCCCCCTTTCTCTCCCCCGGACCCTACGCCGGTTAGCTAGAAGGAAAGGGAAGAGGGCGTACAAGTCCCATGCTGGAAGTGGCACAGACTGAACCATACGTGGAGCCAAATGTCACTGGTTCCGTTTTTTGTTTAAAGAGAGAAAGATCCCTGCAGGATCAGACCAAGCGCTCATCAAGGCCACTATCCTGTTTCCAACAGCGGACGGCCAGACATGCCTCCGGGAAGCGCAGGAGCAGGCCATGGAAGTATTCGCTTACCACGGCTGTTTGGCCTTCAAGACTTTGATTTCCAGAGGTATAGCTCTCTTTTTCCGGTTAGGCATCAGGGTTTGCTACAGACTACAAGGGAATTCCCTCAACCCACTGATTTTTATTTATTTATAACCAGATCCCAAGCACACTGGATTGTGGACCCATTTATTTGAAAAGGGACCTTTGCTTCCAAGAGTATATCCCTACGGAGATCGCAGGTTTACTCCACGGATAGTGGCTAGGATCCGGCTGTGAACCTCTGAGGTTATGCTCTTTGTTTAAAAATAAAATAGAGCAGTAGTAGCCGTCGTTGTTCTTAGAAGACCAAATTCGATTTCATTGCGCGCTGTCTCCACATAGGGAATGAATATTCCTTTATTTTCCTCGTTCGCATTTACTCATTGGACAAGCCCTTGGGAACCCCAAAGGCAATTAGCCGGGCAGGTTTTTAATTGCAATTAATTAAACCAAGCAGCCTGTCGCAGATTAATGCTCTCGTCTATTGTCTCTGGTGTCTGATAAATGCACAATGCAAACAGAGTTTGCTTTGGCTGTTGCGTATTGGAAGCATCAAAGGAGGTACTTGATACACGCGCTCTTATGCATATTCACACATACACAGCGATCCTAAGCCACTTAGACGTGGAAACGGTTGGAGAGAAATAAACTGGGGCGGGGGGCGGGGAGGGATTATTTAGAAATTTCTAATCGGGGCTGTAGACTCGCTTAGTGTTCCTGAACAGTTTCCTAGCAAGTAAACGCAATTCGTATCTTATTTACTGAGGAAGCGAAACACGGTTGAAATCAATAGGCCCCTTTCCAAGCAAATTTACCATCCTATCTATGCTCATTTCCCTGGGAGTAAGCCCCACTGAATCCAACGGGGCCTACTCTGAGTAGACATGAGTGGGATTGCACGACAGTTATAAGCTGATAGACGCAGGCGTGGCAGTAAAACGGGCAGAAGAAAGTGGATATATCACAGCATCCATCGCGAGTCGTGGAACTGATTTGTGGAAAGGTCAAAAGGCTAGGTTTGGGGGGAACGGGCAGAGGGTTCTGCCAGAGAATCGGTATCCCTCCCCGCAAACTGGTTTTTGGGTTTGAACGTGGGCGATCGGTAGCCCGGGAGGTGAGGAACAAAACTGGCAATAGCTACTAGGCCCTCCTTTGTGCTTCGTGGACTCCAGATTCCCGGATCCGAGGAGTTTCCTTGTGTCCTTTCCCCCAACTGGCCCGCTCTTTGAGCTGCCTTCATTCTCGGATGTCGGAGAGGAGGTTGCTCGGGATGCTGGAGTGTTTGGGGTAGAGGGAAGCGGGCCCGCAATCCGGCGGAAGAAGAAGAAGCCTTGCAGCTGCGGGAGATGGAGAAGCAGCGAGCCAACCTGTCCTTGTCTCCTCAGGAGGAAGACCCGCTGAGTTCAGCCAGGACTTGCTCCCCAACAAAGCGAGCGTGTACAGGATCACGGCCACAGAGAAGTCTCGGGGAGGCCAGAAAAATGAAACGCGCTTCTACTGCATTGATTTTCAAAAATCCCAGAGCTGGTGTGTTTATTCTCCTCCCACCATTTAAAAAACACACACCACCCTGTGATGTCCCCCCTAGAGCACAATTTTGTCTGGCTTTTCCACCCCACCCTCTCTTCCTGCGATCAGGTTCGGGAAAATGAAGGGTTAAAAAGAAAACCCGCCGCCCGCCAGAGAACCCACATGTATTGCAGACCACGGAAGCTGGAGGAAGCTGGCAAGGGGTTGTGTGTGTGTAGAATGAGCCTCTCAGCACAGCAAAAGCATTAAAAGGCTCCGAGCTTGTTAAAGGTGTTTTCATTTGGTTAAAGGTCGTAATATCTGGCATTTGGCGGCTGGCAATAAAAAACGCGCCTCGGGATTGGGGATTGGACCCCCGAAGGCTCGCAGAGCTGGGAAAGATGTTTTAGGCCCCAATAAACAAGCAAATAAATGCAAAATGATGATGATCTGCGGCGACAGTGGATTTTTCAAAATACGCGCGCGCGCACGATCCATCCACCTCTCCAGGAATGACCTATAAAAGCAGGTTGTTGCATTCATACAGATTGGTCCTTTTTACACACGCACACGTGTACTGCTGCTCTGTGGAAATGTACCTTCGTGCTCTAACAGCACTCCTTCCATTTAAGGCACCACCACTGCACCGTGATAGAGGGTTGTGTGCCAGATATTTACTTCTATATTGAGGGGCCCAATTGCCCACGCCAGAAAAAAAGGAGCAGAAGTGAAGCGGTGTGCGGGTCTATTCCAAAGACACAGAGCTCCGCGTTAGAGATGAAGAAGGCAGGAGGAAGTTCCCGAGTCAAGCCTCGCATCCAAACCGCAATTAAAAAGCTCTCACTTGAAGCTCAACCGATTTTAAAAATCCCAACCGAAGCAAATCCAGGGGTAACTCAACTGCTGCCAGCTTTCACCCGAAAACTTTTGGTTCAGTTGCGCTCCTGGGAGGAAACGGCTCGCGTTCGTCTGGCTGGGCTTTGCGCGGAGCTCTTTGGTCTAAATTAAAAGCGATGTTCGACGGAGACTACGCTCTCGCTGCGGGGTTATAGATGGGGTTTAATTAAGGTCTCCCGCGGAGGAGGTGGAGGGGGAAAGAAACAAACTGTGCAACAACAACAACAAAAAAAGCCAAAAAAGAGTTTCTAAAGGAGAGTCACAGGTCAGGAAACTCATCCCCGCCATGCCAACCTGAAAGCGCGCTAGGGTGGAAGACGTGACGGAGGGCGGAGGGTGGCAGAGAGAAATCGCAAAGCAAGCGCGCGCGCCCGCGTCTCAGAGGAAGAGGCAGAAGGACAAACAGCTTCTGCAGACCCGAGGGGGAAAATTCTGTGTCTTGAGCTCCAAAGAGGTTCTCAAACTCCCATCGCCTCGGTCTTGCCCAGCTGCGCGGTGGGTCGCGCTGGTGGAGCGCGCCTGACCTTCCCTTGCCCAGAGAAAGGGAGGGAGGGAGCGAGCGAGGGTGGGTGCTCCTGTGGGTGGTTTGGTGGGTGAACCCCTGGGTGGAGCTGGAGCCCAGAGGAACCAGATCAAGGCAGGCGAAGTTTGCGGGCTGCTCTCTCTCTCCGGTCTGTGTCCCTCTCGTAGGCCCTTGCGGCGGAGCCCTGGAGCCATCCGGCACCCACAGGAATGCGTCTCCTTCTCGGCTCCCTCTCCCTCTCCGCCCGCCCCGCTGTGGCTCCCCAGCTCCACTTGGAAGCGAGGGCGAGGAAGGAGAAGGGAAGAAAAACTTCTTCAAAGGTTAAAAACTACCGAGGACACTTGATTATATCCTTGCCTTAGGGTGGGAAGGCACGACGGAGCGATTCCTACTCTCCCAAAAAGTATATGTGTATATGGTGTGCACACACACACGTATATACAAGCCCACATATGCACGCCTGAGTGCAGCGCCGTACATGATTACGTTTGTGCCCACAGCAACAATAGATTATGGGGAGTCGACTTCCCCAGAGCTTGACCTTGGGGACTGGGAAGAGTTCAGTTTGTTCTAGATAGTCTCCACATCATGACACCACTGTCTGCCCCAAGGAAAGAGAGGGAGAGAGATCATGAGGACTAGCGCCATTTTTAGACGGGAGGCGATAATGAAATCCCAGCCGCGGATACTATTGAAACCGAGCGGCGTAATGTCCACGAGCATCGAGGGCAAGATGGACCGGACCATAAAGAAAGAGAGAAAAGAGGTGTCCGTTATATCACGCTGTTAAAACCTCACACACACCCACACCCAAACTAGGAGACACAGCCATATTTGTCTATAAAAATCCTTCTGTCCCCAACCAGGGCTTAACGCGTAGCAGGTTAATGAGCCAGGCACGTTGAGAGCAAAGGCAAACTCTGAGAGGAGAAGGTGATATTTGCAAGGGGGTGGTTCTGTTGCAAAGGAAAGAAAAAGACTGCCGAGCCGTAGGAAGGGTTATTTTAATGGAAAGTAGGCCACAGAACAGGCCAGAGTTGAACAGTGGGAGAAACAGGGAAATCCCACACCGAATGCTGAACAGATCAAACGGTGCAGGAGATGTATATATATATATATACCTGTTCTGCTAAAATAATACTCATGAAAAGCACTGCAAGAGTGCGTGAGTGCATATTGAAAGAGATCTTTTTATGGGGGAGGGGAGGGTGATCTGGAACAAGCTCTCTTCTTCTCTCCCCCTCCCCACCCCATCAAGAAAGGGAAGGTTCGGCTGCTGAGGGGGGAGAACAATGGGGCAAGGCGCGTGTGGCTTGGAGCTCCGTTTACACGCGCACACACACCGAGTCGCGCGCGTTCCAAACGAACAAATATCTTATTCTAATATATATGTGCACAAGATAATGTTCCACCAAACTTATTCCTGCACCCCCTCCAAAAAAATGGCTTAGCTCTCTCTCTTTCTTTCTCTCTCTGTCTCCAAATTAAATTAGAAGGGGAGACCAAAACCGAAAGAGGAGAAAGAAAGGTGGGGGGATGGGAGAGAACGGCAGAGACTACCAGAGACAGGTAAATTCGCCCGAGGCTACAAAGCGTGCCTTTTCAGGTTTTTGTCTCCAAACCCTGGAACATCTCTTACTGAAATCAGCAGATGACAGGATGTAATTTTTATGGTGGTGTTTTGTTTTTTTTAAAGTTCTAACCCTCTTTCTTTTTTAACAACAACAACATTAAAAAATATACAACCCAACTGTTATTCTTCGCTGCTGTATCTCCTGAAGTATTACTTCCTACTTACAGACGGGGTCAGGGTTCCCAATACATTTTAAAATATTTTTAAAAACCCAAAGGTGCTTTTTCCAAGCCTGCTCTGAACCCTTTTCTCAATTTGCTCCTGGGCCAAGCGGAGATCCGGAAAGACAAAATAATTTTTGGGTGGGGAAACAGGGGGTTCGTTTTGTTTTCCAGTCCGTACGGGGGTTGGGGAGAGAAGGCAGCTATCTGGCCTCTCCCTTCGTGCATTTTGCTTCCATCCCGCAACGCCGGGACACAGAGGGCTGAGATGACACGTGTGGATGGCCACACGGGGTCCCTCTTCCTTTCCCTCCCCATTCTCCGGTCGCCCTCGGGTGGCTCGCCCGGAATTTAATTTCGGGATTGGGTTGGAGGAGGGTGCGGAGTTTCGGCGAAGAGGAGGAGGACGTCAGGAGCGAAGGAAAAGATAATGATCGCCTTCGCCTTTGAAAGGGCTCCTCGGCTAACAACCACCCAGGCCCCGTTTTGCAGATCGCCTTTGTGTTCCCAACCCGGGGGAAAAGGGAGAAGGAATCGAGATGGGAGGGGATGGTCCACATTTTAGTCTTCTGCCCTGTTTAGCAGCTTTAAAAAAAAGCAAATGTAATTTGTATAATTAGACGATGGGATGCTGGCTTTCTCCCAGATAATTGCTTTTATAGTAGAGAGAAGCACACAGAGCGATTTGCAACCCCCCCCCCGCCACTTCCCAGCGCTTCTTTTCATCTCCAGATCATTTTCGTTCGAGGGTTAGTCGCTTTTTGTATAGCTGGGGTGGGGGAGGGGGAGGTTATGATGGAGGCTTTAAAATAGGGAAGTTATGGGGGGAGTTATTTTGTACGTGCCGGGTTCTATAAGCCCAGTCCAGCATTTTAAACGACTACCCAGCCTTACAGGTATATAGGTGAGCAGAGGATCGGGCCATACGGGGCAATCTTTCCCCCTCCCCACAAATAAAATGAATCTAAAAGATGGAGGAAGGAGTCTGAGATAACACACAACCTGCCCCCCCCCCCCAGCTAGTCCCTTTCGACAAACGGAGAGAGGGGAAACGCGTCATATTTTTCCTCTTTCTCTTCTCCTGTTCTCATGGTGGAAATAATTTTATTTATTCAGAATATACAGTTTAATTCCTTCTATCTACACTTATGTACAGGGTTAAAATGACATTGTTGGGAGGGGAAAATGAAAGTCTCTGGGGGAAAAGGTTGAGGTCATCAGATTTCTCAAGGCACCTTTGAAAGTGTCCACAGTTGATGAAGTAAAAAATAAGCCACCATTCATTTCCCCCTCCCTCCCCCAAAAAACAACCCCAAAGTCCGTCCGTGTCTCTCTTTTTTTTGGTTAAAAAATAAAAATCAAAAAGAGGGCGGGAGAAAATTTCCTTTGAAATGTAATAAGTTACATGCAGGAGCTGTACACATTTCATCCTGTATAGTGTTTTTTTCCCCCTTTCCCTGAAAAAAAAAGGAAAACCCGAAACAAAAAACAAAACAAAAAAGAGAGTCAACCATATGCATTTTTTCCTTTTATCAACAAAACGCCAAGTGTCCAAAAAAAAAAAGAAAAGGTAAAGAGTTTTAAAACGAGGAAAGAGGGTTTTTTTGTTTTTTAAAAAAGAATCCTATTCTAGTAGATTGTCCCAGAAGCCAGAGCTAAGGGGTGCTGTAGAGAGCCGTGGGGCTGCAGGTGACCACTGAGAGCGTTACCGCTGGAATACCAGGACGAGGAGTTCTCCAGGTAAGTGGCGGCGGGCGACGGGTTGGAGTTGGCCCCGTGGGCGTGGGGGTGGTGGCTCAGAGACCTGGCGCTGCCCTGCGGTTCCCACACGGCGGGAGACTGCGGGGAGTTGCAAGCCATGGGGTCGCTGGCGCTAGGGCTGTGCTCCGGGGGCATCTCGCCATTCTTCATGATCTTTTTGATCTTCGATCTTTTGTTCTGAAACCAGATTTTCACCTGAAGGAAGAGGGAGGGAGGGGGGAAGAAGAGGGAAGTGAAGGAAAGAAAGAAAAAGAGGGAAAGAAAATAAGTAAATGGGTGACAAGAAATGAGGAAATAAACCCTTTTTTAAAAAACAACAACCCACGGACGTTTATTTGGACGCCTTGATTTCATTCTCCTTTTTGCTTCAGAAGCACAAGGTCTCACTCTAAATCTATGCATGCCCTGTACGCGCAGGTCAGTCCGGGGGGCTGCTGTGTGTTGGACTCCCAAGGAAACGATTTCCATGGAAACGGCAGGGACGGTGAAACAGGCCCCGAGGATTCAAATGGCACTTGCAAGGCGATCCTAGAGGGGAGCCGCCAGCAATGGAATCAAGGAAGATCCCAGAGTCTAGTTGCCCCATCTACTTTCAATATTTACAGTAGGGATCATCATGCGCTCACGTGCTAGATCGGGCCTCTCTCGGGCCATCAGAAAAGCAGGATCTGGGCTCTGAGGATGCTAAAACCCAGACACTCTTTGGCCTCTGATTTTTTGGACACCAGGCCTGCCTCCCTCCCCCCCCCCCCCCCGCGGCAGCTGCCTAAGGGATTTCTTTTTTAAAAAATTAATATTATGCTCAATTAAAGAAAAGCAAAAGGAACAAAGGCTAAAGCGGAGCGGGGAGCCTCGAGGGCACGATGGCTGTCTTGATTATGGTCTGCCAAGGACCAGCAGCAGATCCTAACTCCTACATTACTCAGTGGGTGAGTGCGCGCACGAGTGCTTTTGTTCTCGCCGCAGTCGGTTTTGTGTTCCCAACGCAGCAGCCTCCCCACACCCGCCCCAGCGCAACAATACCAGCCCAATCCCGAGATAACCTGCTTTCGCACGAAAGACTCTTTCCCCCCTTTGCACCGAAATGGTCTGACAAGCAGCCCCTCCCGGGTCCAGCTGCACTTTGCAAGCTCCTAACGCAGGAGATCCACCCACGTGCGGTTTCTCCCCCCCCCCCATCCCCCTCCGCTCCAATCTTTTGTGCTACAAGATCGAGAGAGAGAGAGAGAGAGAGCGAAAGCCTCCAGCTACAGTTAAAAGAGACACAAAACAAAAATACTGCGCGTCGTCAACAGGGCGAGATGGAAGTCAGGCTCACGGTCTTCTCTGCCGCAAGCCGGTGCGCTCTCGCAATCCGCGAGGCTAGTGCGCACTTGAAGATCTCTCTCCCCCGATCCTCACCAAAACAAATGACCCCGCCACCCCACCCCGCCCAACCCGGCCCCATCGGATTCAATCTCATTAACTTTTCTAAAAAGTAAGCAAATGCTTGCGTGGAAGTTAAAGGCCACTGCAATCTTGCAAGCAAGATTTGGGGAGAGAGCTGAAGAGAAAGGCACCGCAGAGCAACAAGGGAAGGGAGCAGCAGCAAAAAACTCCTGCGCGGTGCGCCCTCTTGGCCTTACCCCAAGGTACAAAAGGAGAAATAACCCGAATTTGTGTGTGTATATCTATACATTCTATATACATGACCAGGGAAATAAGGCCCCTCAGAAACATACTTTAGAGCCTTCCAGCAGGAATTCTTGAAAAATTTTTACATAGTATTTATGTTCAGGGAACGGGTGGGTCCCGCTCAAGTAGGAATTATTGCGAAGGATCTGGATAGGTTTTTTTTTATGTTCAGGGTCGCCCTTCCTTCCCACCTGGCCTTACCTGTGTCTGCGTCAGGCCTAAAGACGCGGCCAGCTCGGCTCTTTCCGGCAGGGCTAAGTACTGGGTTTTCTGGAACCTCCTCTGCAAGGCCGCCAGCTGAAAACTGGAGTAAATAGTCCTTGGTTTGCGCACTTTCTTTGGTTTGCCGTTCACCATCCTCACCTCCGGCTCAGCCACCTCTTTTTCTAAACAATCGGAGCGGGGAGGAAATCAGAAAGGAAGCTTAGAACTGGGGCAGAGGACGCCAGCGGCAGAATACAGGAAGGAGCCCGCACCTAGGTGGACAGGCCAGGATCGCACCCCTGACCCCGACGTGGCGGCCGCGAAGTTGACAAACAAGCGCGAGAGACCCCTGGAAAATTGGGACGTGGGAGGGCGGGGGAAAAGGAAACTGACGTGGTAGAAACAGCCGTCGTGACTATTTCTTGCAAAGGGAAGATTGTTTGGAGTGCTTCTATGTATTTGGGAGTGAGTGAATTTGAGAGAGGATATAAACAGCACCCAGGTTTCCACCGAAATATTATTTCATATTTTATTTCCCCATGGGGTATTTGGCTCATCGGTTTTCGTAAAAGAGAGAGGAAGGGACCCAGGTTAGATTTTACCATTTTGTCTTCCCGTAATTTAAAAACCTAACAAGCAGCAAAGTTCCCGGGCGTTTTTAGGTCACAATCCAGTGTCTATTGATTTTTCACGCATGGAAACAAGCAGACAGTCTCCCTCTTCCTCTCTCCATTTGAATGGAAGCCTCGTGAATTCAGCCCAGCCCAAGCTCTGCAGACTAGGGACACGCAATTTTGAGGTCTAGGGAGTTCAAAGGCCGCATCGCCACAAGAAAACGGTTCTCCTCCGTTTCAGCCGAAAGTAGCCAAATCCGGCCCAGACAGAGAGCCGATTATTCAGAATAATCTCGCCGCCGATCGGGGGTTGGTGGGAGAGAGCGAGAGAGAGAAGCGGCGCAGATGCGTCTGGTTCCTTTTACAAATACTTAACGCGCCACTGGCATTTCCCCTCGCCTTTGATGGGAGCAACAAACAACGTATCTCAAGAAATGTACACTCGCGCGCAAGTAGGAGAGGCAATAGGGCGAGGGGGTGGAAGCAAAAAATATTTCTCATTCATGTATATTCAGACTATATATATATAGTCTGAAAAATTAGAGAGTTTGAAACACAGCAAAACCCGAATTTGAGAGGCTTCGTGCATTCAGCTGAAATTGTCCCGGGATCGCATTGGATAAGCCTGTTCCACAACGGTGTTTTTGTTTTGTTTTTTAAATGGGGGGGGGCATGGAGGAGAGACGAGGATTTGAGCTGTTCCTGCCTAGCCCTGGATTTCCCTGAGTTTGCTTCTTGTGGAACCCACACGGAAACAGTTTAACCGCGCGTCTCCGTGTGTGGGATTAATCCCTCATTCCATTTTGGAAGCTAATATTAGCAAGACTCTTCGGGCGAGGGCTGTTTTGGTGGGGGAGGGGGGTGGGGAGAAAGAAAGAAGGCACGAGATCAGATCCTTCCCCTTCCCTCTCCCCACACGTCTGCTGTGTCCCCCCCCCCCAAAAAAAAACTCGGCCTGTCTTCGCGTAACGACGACGGGGTGCCGCCGACGTCGTCCTGTCCTTTGCAATAAAAACATGTGTGCGGGAGGGTAGAAATCATGCCAGTACCTACCCCCTCCCCGCCACAGCTACTTACCGTGGCTTTCTATTACCTCAGCGTCGGGAAGGGACACCCCCACCCCCACCCCACAATGTCGGAGCCCCTGTTCCCATTCCCCTCAATGTATTGCCTCCCAATCCGGAGTTGGAGACAACAAAGAATCCAGATTGAATGGTTTCTCTTTCCGCCTCTCTCTGGCTTTTCAACCGGGAATTTTTTTGCACGGCGGTGGAAGGAGAGGCTGTGAACCTCCTTCGTCGCCCCCCAGCCCAGATTGGGGAGAAAAAAATCGGGTGGGTTGGGGTCAAACTGTCCCCGTCACCAGAAGGGTCCTCGGTGACCCCCAGATCGCGAGGAGGAGACCCCTCCTCGGGGATCTTCCTAGCCACCCGCCCTCGCCTCCAGCCCTCTCCCCGCCGGCGCCTCTCACCTGGCTGGCTGGCTGCGCTCTGCGCCCGGTTATACGCGCCGCCGTACTGGTGGTAAGGGCTGGCGTAGCTGTAGTCTGCATAGGCTTTGGCTGGGTAGCTGGCGGCGGTTCCGTTCATGCCCTGGTACTGGTACTGGTAAGGATGGAGCGCTTTGCCGTAGGAAGCCGACGAAGGCGAGCAATAGCCGTGCGGGGCTCCTCCGGGGGAATTGTAATAGTCGGGGTCCGTGGCGGACGACTCGGGCAAAGTGGGAGACTCCTGCGGCGGGTGCCCGTGCATGGTGGCTGCAGCCGTCTGAAAAGGACCTTGGAAGTCTCCGGATCGGATGGCTGGCACTCTTCTGTCAAACACTCCGGTCATAGTAGTTGGCGAGGCAGCAAGCAGGCGGGCGGGCGGGCGGCTGGGTCTTCTAGGCAGCCATGGCAGGGGGGAGGGACCGAGGGAGGAGGCGGAGGAGGCGGCGGCGGCGGCTGGGAGCTCTCTGGGGCTGGCTCTGGCTCTGGCAGACTGCTCGCAGGGAGCGGAGAGGCTTGGTTAAATCCTTAATTGCGCTCTTACGCACAGCGGGGTGGATTGGGTTCCATTGGCCAGAGCACTCCGGAGCAGCAGCGACACCCTAACTCGTCCAACTAGTTTAGCACAACAAAGCGCTCTGCTTTTTCATTCTTTCCCTTTTTTTTAAGTTCCATTCAAGCTCCTTAAAAAAAAAAAAAAAAAAGGAATACGAGCAGCACCATTATCTCGGGGTTCTCTTCTCCTAGCCAGCAAGGATGGGAATTTTGGGCGTTAGGGAAAAAGAAAAGAACCGTCGAAGTTTTCGCGATAGGAAAACTGTGGTGCATCAAGCGTCTATATGTGTGAACGCGTGACACTCGTGTTTCAAGATGCAGATGCACAGGAAGGCTGACAACAGGGGGCTTAGTCCAGGGGTGGAAAGATGTTGGATGTTCTAGGAATGTCCCAAACTTCTCAGACAACCAGCGTTCCCTGATCAGGGGATTTATGGGCAATTGTTAAATAGGAAGGTTGCAGCTTTTCAATAACGCATGTGCCAGGATATAATGGCTGTAGAATGCAAATAGGACTGAATCCGGGTTTGTACTCGGCCATGGATAACACAGGAGAAAGCTTTTGAACTTGTCCCTCAGTTTTCCCGTCTGCAAAATGGGGATAAGAAACCTGGCAGATCTCTCCCAGATCAAGGAGCTCTGTAGCCTACAAATGCTCAACAGACGACAGTGACAAATAATCATGACAACATACTGGGGATTCAGACCCCACTGGAGTCTTTGGGATGAGTGCTCCGGATTTCCACTCCTTAATCCGGAGTGATCTTCGTAAATACAGGGAACTTCTGAAATAAAATCAAGGCTAGATGGAGACCGTGTTCTGAACAGAATGCTCTGCTATACTAGTCTGTGGCTTAGAATGCAACATGCGCGTTGTCTTGGAAGTAAGCACCATTTACTTCGGTGGGACTTATTTCTGAAGGAAGCACGCATGGAACCTAGCAATATGCGATGTAATGTACTTCGGGATCCCTCCTCCGAATATACAAGCCCCGAGTAGCTTACAGTGTTGGGAAAAAGTGTGTGTATTGACAGGCCAACTGATAACAGCATGGGGCCTGTGGGGAAGTGGCTAAAAGCGACCCATATATGAAATACCCCCTACCGTCCTTGAATTGCCCACTTTGACACAGTAATCGAACACCGGGAGAGGAAGGGAACCATTCGGGACCTTCTCAACCCTCTTCCAACAAGTGAAATGCACAAGAAGGCCCACAACATAACCATCCTTTCTCTATGGTTTAAGCAAGACTGCTGAACAAAGAGGTGTGTCCCCCAGGAAACCTGTGGCGCCCGCGCCTGCGCATTCAGTGGGAACGTTCCATTGAGAAGTATGTTGAACTGGGACTTCGGGCTAATTATCCCAGTATTCTTTTTCTCCTCCAGCCCAAACCCCTCAGATTCATACTTTTTACTGCCTCTGGCGCATCACAGCGTGAGCTGAATATCCCAGCAGGGCTGGATGTATCTCTGAAGAATACTTATTAAACCCAGTGATGGGGAAATTGTGACCTTCCAAACGTCGTTGGACTCCAACTCCCATCAGCCCCTACCAACACGGCCAATGGTCAGGGAGGATGGGAGTTGGAGTCCATCAACATCTGGAGAGCCTCAGGATCCCCCACCTCCAATTCATGTTCATAGTCTCATTCATTCGTTTAGGCACAGGGATGGCACGCTCAGGCCATTTGTTCGGCTCGGAGGGCCACATTCCCTCCTGGGCAACCCTTTGGGGGGCCGGATTCCAGTGTGGCCAAGGTGGGCGTGGCCAAACACACAGCACTCTCCACCTGCCATATAGGCTAGCCGTCATAGGCCAGCCAGGTAGGTAGGGTGCAGAGCAGATCCAGTGAGGCTGAGTCCCAGGGCCGGATGGTGAGGTCTGGAGGGCCGCATCATGCTTCTCCCCGGGTTTCTCATCTCTGGAGGGCACAAAGCCAAGGAGCATCTCTTTCCCCCAGAAATAACCCCGAACGCCTTTCAGAGTCTCTTGCGGAGGGGTGAGAGACAGGAGGGAGGGAGGTAGGAAGGGATGAGAGTTTTTCTATTTTTTTCACTAGGCATCAGGCAGGCAGACAAATCCAAGGCTGTTTTTCAGTGGCCTGGAGTTGTCGCTTTTCCTCCAGGCTGTTTACCCTCCAGATTTAGACTGTTTGCTCACTCAAGATCTCGTAGCCAGCTGGGTAACTCTTGCGACTGTGTGTGTGTGTGAGAGTGTGTTGGCTTCCAGCGTGTCTGTTTGCTTTGGAAATGGCCGCAGCTCTTATAAAATCACATTAAGCAAATCCCTTACAGTTTAATTATAGGAATCACTTTACCCAAATCAATGGCAAATAACTTTTTTTTATAACACGCACACACTGATGGGTGGAAGCGGGGTCCATTCACGACTGGTTTGGTGGCGACGGTGTTGTATGAAAATGCCCACTTGACAGTCGTTGAGTAGGAACGATGGTCTTTTGAAAGGGGGCGTGTAGGCAGGAGAAGGGTCAGGGAAATCGCCAAGGCCATAAATCAAGGCCGAGGAGGCCCCTTGCTAGACTCCAGCTTCCGCCATTCCTGTCGCCTCTCCAAGTGATGTGCATTTGAAGAGGCCTGGAGGAGAGCTGCCATGGGAAGGCTGAGACACGAGAGACAGATCGGAGAGACACCCACCCCAAGAATCTACAGTTCCCAGGACCCTTAACAAACTACAATTCCCAGGATCATTGGGGTGGGATCGGACGTGTTTTAAATGTATAGTGCGAGATAACAGCCTACATAGACCTGGGAAAAGTTACTGTTCTACCCGAGCTATAGGGCGTCTGCTGTGTTCGCCGCCTTTGCAAGATGTGCCTCGTTTAATCCAATCGATTCAAAGCACAGCATCTCTGGCTACTTCGCTCCCAAGGACCGGAGCTTCGGTCCTGTCGATCGTTTCAATGCACCCCACCTTCAGACACATCTGCTTGGAGATAAGCCCCACCGATTTATTGTTTTAGCATGCCAGTCCCAAATCAATTTCAGATTAAACCTGTAACCTTACTGGAGCAGTAAACCCCAATTGATAAAAGAGGACTTCCTTCCACGTAAAACATTGTATTGAATCGTGCACCGATTCAGAATAGCGTGGTGCTTTGGTTGCGCCGTAGAAGTAGGCTGCAATCCTGCACACACTTTCTTGGAAAGTAAACCCCGTTGAACTCGGTGGGGCTGAATTTTCGGCGAGAAGGAGTAGGATCTGGGAGTTTCATTAGGAGCTACTCCGGATTAAGTGTAGTCATTTGCAATAAATTATTTGGACGGGGATTCCTGTGTAAGGATTAGAAGTTTGATTTGGTTTTTAGATTGAATGAAAGCGGGGAGCCCATCAAGCGATGATGATGTGATGCTTGATTTGACACGTGTAAGCCACCCTTCCCTGTCCCAGTCTCTCTCCATCCTCCCCACCCGATTTCTGGACTCTCTCCTTCGCTGGTTTATATTTGGCACATCCGGAGCGGAGAGTCCAGGGAGCGTTCAGCAAGAAAGCCGGAGCCGGTTTGGTCCGTGCACAATCTGCTCATTGTTTAGGGCTCGGGGATCCGGGACCAGGGAGGTGGGGGGTGGGGGCGGTCGGCTGGCTGGCTGAAGTGGTCACGGCAGGAGCCTGTGGCGGCGGCACTCGGGTTGGAAAAAGCCTTCAGCTCAACCCCAACCTCAACCTCGTGTTCTGCTGAGTTTGGAGTTTCTTGCAGCAGCCGCCTCTCCTTCCTACAAATAAGGATGCCGCGTGGGGCAGGAAGGAACCTCGGTGCCATCCCAGCGGCATGACACGTAGGAAGAATGGGAGTCATTCTTTTCCTTGGTCTTCTTTTTTTGGAGAACTTCTGATTTCCAGCATCACCAAAGGCAGCGAGGAGCGGCTGAAGTCTTTACTAGGAGTGCCATCTTGTGGCTCAGAGGCGCGCTGCTCCGCGAAGGAGTCTGGAGAAGGGGCCGGAAGTTGGGGACTCAATCCGAGCGCAGGTTCAAAGTAGCCCAAGGAGACCCTCGCAGCCCTGCTCTGCGCGCAAGTGTTGCAGGTCGGATCCGCAGGACCCGGTGACGGCCTGGTCAGGTTAAACAGAACCTCGCGCAATTGCATGGACCAGCAGAGCCATAGGAAAGGCCGCTTCAGCTTATCCTTCTTCCCCAGAAAGGCAGGACGCAAACCATCAACTCCCAAGAACAACAACAACAACAATATATGGGACACCAGAGAAGATGCTGTAACGTGGAGTGAGGTCTCAGCCACTCCATTATGCCCCCTCTCTGTGCAGCTGCCTCCCCCCAGCTCTCACCCACCTGCACCAGTCAGTCAGCTTTCTGTAGTCTCTGAGCCTGCTCATTCTTCAGGAAGCTGCTCCTGGTTTCAAGTCCTCCATCCTGGCAACACACATACACACACACACCCCTCTACCTGCAAACCATGGGCATTTCCAAGGCTGCTGCTGTCTGCCCACAGTTGTGGGTGAGTGGTGCTATTTTGGCTACAGAAGCAACATCAGGGGTGCCAGCAGGGCCGGATTTAGGTTTGATGAGGCCCTAACTTGCTACTGAAGGCAATGGGGTCTTTTATATTTCCAGCTGTCCTTTGTCAACACAAATTGTTGCTTTTTTGTGTTGAATATGTGCTATATGGTAATTGATGGACCTAATAGGTATCTAAAGCCATTTGCACATAACAAAATATGTATTTTATCAAAGTAATTGTTGAACTGAAATACAATTAAGAAGAAGTATATTAATAGTGAAATACAATAAAGAAGTATATTAATAGTGAAATAATTATTTACTGTGGGTAAAACCTCAGCGCCTAGGACTTGCCGATCGTATGGTCGGCGGTTCGAATCCCTGCGGCGGGGTGAGCTCCCGTCTTTCGGTCCCAGCTCCTGCCCACCTAGCAGTTCGAAAGCACCTCCGGGTGCAAGTAGATAAATAGGGACTGCTTACTAGCGGGAAGGTAAACGGCGTTCCGTGTGCTGCGCTGGTGCTGGCTCGCCAGAGCAGCTTCATCACGCTGGCCACGTGACCCGGAAGTGTCTGCGGACAGCGCTGGCCCCCGGCCTCTTAAGTGAGATGGGCGCACAACCCTAGAGTCGGACACGACTGGCCCGTACGGGCAGGGGTACCTTTACCTTTAACTGTATGTAGGTTTATTTTATTTGTTTTTTATCTTATATTTTGGAAATGTACATCCAGTTTTTTCCCCCCTTCAGATTTTTTTGGGACCCCCAAGAAAGTGGGGCCTTAAGCTATAGCTTGTTTAGCTTATATGTAAATCCAGCAATGGGTGCCAGCTTGAATAAAATATTGGGGGGGGGCGGGGGTAGGTAAGCTCCACCCCACATTACCACATGACATGGCACACTCACCCCATTTGAATGGCAATGCCCATCAACTTCGGGAGGCCCCGGGCCCCTCAAATATTTTATTAGGGGGAGGCCAAAGTGACCTCGGCCCCTCAGAGTTGGCTCCTATGGCAACGGCACTCACTGGGATGGCTGGACATGGCACTTTCCTGGCACCCATCCTTTTGGCAGACCAACTCTGCATGTCAAAGATGTCTGTAACCGTGACGTGAAGCCTGGCAATATCAACCCTGTAATGTGGGAATCCCTTGCAGATGACCACAGAGCTTGGAGACAGGATCCATATCAGCGACCAGAGGAGGAATGACTGCTGGGAGGAGGGCAGAGAGAAGAAACTGCTGCCACAAAACATGTCTCTCCCGTATCGGTCTTGACAGCCACAGCAGGCACTGTAACCTTCCAACAGTTTGACTTCACCCCCAAAGGCGCACTCCTCCATTGTCTCCGGAGCACACAGATGCCAACAGACCAAGTTACATACTGTCCAAAAGTGGGCAGGTCCCTGTCTCCATGGAGCTTACCATTTAAAACTAGACAATGGGAGGGGGAAATGAGGCAAGGCAGGGAGGGGATACTGAGAAAGTTACATATGTACAGTTAAAGCACACTGTTGCCCTTCTGCAACAAAACTGCCTTTTTGTGGCAGGAAATGCATTGAATGGATGATGAATGCGAAGATGTATAAGCACTCTGCCAGCAAAATCAGGGTGTGAATGCTCACCTAACCTCTCCACAAATGAACTGAAACACATGCTCAATAACGACCAGACCTAGAGGGCCTTCTTGGTGGTGGTGCCTGCCCTGTGGAACACCCTCCCATCAGATGTCAAGGAAATAAACAACTACCTGACTTTTATAAAACATCTGAAGGCAGCCCTGTTTAGGGAAGTTTTTAATGTTTGATCTCTTTGTTATTATGTTGGGAGCTACCCAGAGTGGCTGTGAAAACCCAGCCAGATGGGCGGAGTATAAATTATTATTATTATTATTATTATTATTATTATTATTATTATTATTATTATTATTATTTATTGTTATTATTTCTTACATTGGTTTGAGACACCCAAATTAGGCAATTTCTTGTTAAAATGCAAGCAGAAATGAATCTCTCTCCCATCCCCAGGAGCCAGTGAAGGTATAAACCAAAGGGAAGGGAAGAGAGCCTGGTCACTGAGCGACAGGCTTCAGATGAGAGCTGGAGATACTGAGGCAAAGCAGGTGCTGTAGTGGAGACAAGCATAAAAACAGTAAAAGGCAAATGACCCTTGAAGGAGCCCTCCCTTTGCTTAGCAATATTTAATTGGTAAAGAATGGGCACCCCTGGAAGTCACTTCTTTTTGAATTTGGTAGCCCTCCACACTCTAATGTGACAGACTATGGCTTTTAGGACAAGGATGGGTAGAAAAGGTAGAAATGGATCTCCTGGTTGATCTGTTTTTAATATTCAGTTGGAAGCCACCCAGAGTGGCTGGGGAAACCCAGCCAGATGGGCGGGGTATAAATAATAAATTATTATTATTATTATCTCTGGGTGATTTGCACTAGATCCCCAAGGATTTCTGACTCCTGGTAGTTTTAACAATTGCAAAAACGATTCCCCCTTTCACACTAACTTACCTTGCTGAAATGATGAAAACTTGGCAGTGGTTTGCCAGGTGACAGAACAAAGAGCTTCATTCAATTTTGGTAAGGTAAAGGTAAAGGTACCCTTGACCGTTAGGTCCAGTTGCGGATGACTCTGGGGTTGTGGTGCTCATCTTGCTCTATAGGCCGATGGAGCTGGTGTTTGTCTACAGACAGCTTCCGGGTCATGTGGCCAGCATGACTAAGCCAGTTCTGGTGAACTAGAGCAGTGCACAGAAACACTGTTTACCTTCCCGCTGGAGCGGTACCTATTTATCTACTTGCACTTTGATGTGCTTTCGAACTGCTAGGTGGGCAGGAGCTGGGACCGAGCAATGGGAGCTCACCCCATTGTGGGGATTCGAACCGCCGACCTTCTAAATTTCTAGGCTCACTATTCTCTAATTCTAAGCCTTTGTACTTCGCATCAGGCTCCAATTGGTAGATATTGGAGATGTAGGGGGAAAAACCCAAAGCAGACCCCACAAACCTGATGTCTGCCCACCTCTTTTTAAAGGATAGTATCAGGTTCTGGGGTAAATCCTTAGTGCAAATTAAGGAACTCCCCCAGTCAGTGAGTTATGTGTTGTCCTCTTGCGTCTTTTGAAACCTGATTTGTGGGGATTTCTTATTCTGTTAGAGGGCAATATTTTTAAAGAAAAAAAACACACAAAGGGGAAAAGCTGAATAAAAGCAAAATAAAAAAGCTCACATTTACAATACAGTACCCAATTTACACATATAGTTGGATATAAACTTAATAGATGGTGAGTACCTTTCCAGGCTTGAAGTGTAAGTCTCTTAGTGACCATAAGTAAAACCCATTTTGTTGCCCAGCTGTTAGTCCCCACATGGGGACACGGGTGGCGCTGTGAGTTAAACCACAGAGCCTAGGACTTGCCAATCAGAAGGTCGCGGTTCGAATCCCCGCGACAGGGTGAGCTCCCATTGCTCGGTCCCTGCTCCTGCCAACCTAGCAGTTTGAAAGCACATCAAAGTGCAAGTAGATAAATAGGTACCGCTCCAGCGGGAAGGTAAACAGTGTTTCTGTGTACTGCTCTAGTTCACCAGAACTGGCTTAGTCATGCTGGCCACATGACCCAGAAGCTGTACGCTGGCTTCCTCGGCCAATAAAGCGAGATGAGCGCTGCAGCCCCAGAGTCGTCCATGACTGGACCTAACGGTCAGGGGTGCCTTCACCTTTTACCTGTTAGTCCCCACACTACTGTACATCAACACCCACAAATACCGAATATTCCACTAAATCAAGATTAACACATACAACAACTTCAGACCAAAAAGGAGATACTGTATCACTAGACTCAAATGATATACAAGGTGGAGAATTACCCCAAATAAACTTCTGAAAATAACACACGAATCTTTTGAAAATATGCTCAGGGAATGTGTAGTCAAATACCATTCAGTACATATATTATTTCTCGCAGTACATTAATCTTAAGTGTGTTGACCTTAATACTAAGCTTAAGGAGGACACACCTTTCCACATCAATGGAGATTCCTTTTATTAACTTATTATAACCTTTGGCTACCAGTAAAAATGGGGGACGCGGGTGGCACTGTGAGTAAAACCTCAGCGCCTAGGACTTGCCGATCGCATGGTCAGCGGTTCGAATCCCTGTGGCAGGGTGCGCTCCCGTCGTTCGGTCCCAGCGCCTGCCAACCTAGCAGTTCGAAAGCACCCTCGGGTGCAAGTAGATAAATAGGGACCGCTTACCAGCGGGAAGGTAAACGGCGTTCCGTGTGCTGCGCTGGCTCGCCAGATGCAGCTTGTCACACTGGCCACGTGACCTGGAAGTGTCTGCGGACAGCGCTGGCTCCCGGCCTATAGAGTGAGATGAGCGCACAACCCTAGAGTCTGGCAAGACTGGCCCGTATGGGCAGGGGTACCTTTACCTTTACCTTACCAGTAAAAATGCCAATTAACATATACGAAGCAGGTGATTTACACTTGCCCACTGGCATTCTAACCCCTTCTGTATTGTAATTAAACCAAGTCCTGCTCTGGTGAACACATTTCAAAAGGTGATTTCTCCAGAGGGCTTTCCACCAGCAGGGAACCAGCACTAAGAAGGCCCTGTCAGCAGTAACTGGTTAGTAGCTAGAGATGGTACTAACAGGACCTCCTCTGCTGATTGTAGGGGCTGAGATGCTTGATATTGGGGGAGTTGCTCCTTTAGGCACCCGGGTCCCAAGCCAGTTAGGACATTGTATGCTACCACTAACATCTTGAATTAGGCTCAGTAGCTCACTAGCATTCAGTACAGAGCTTCAGGACTGGTGACACATGGTTGCATCAGGCTGACCCACTTTTCCAACCTTGCAGCTGCACTAGCTGCAGCCCCCAGTCCATCTTCAAGGGCGGCCCCATGTAGAGCCTAAGTGGGAGGTCACCAGAGCATGTACAACTGAGGCCAGGCTACTTTGATCCAGGAATGGCTATAGCAGGGCATAATAAGTACTCCTGACCACAGGAGTCACTTGGGATGTCAGCGACAAGTTGGAACGCAGATATACCACCTGTCATTGCACAATTCAGTCCAAAGGAAAACTTGGGAAATGTATGGTGACTATGATAGGTTTTGAACATTATTTTTTTTACGAAGTAATAATAATAAATAAATAAGAATAAAAATGTGCACCCCACCACTGAGACCATTCCATTGTAACTATCCAACCTCCCAAAATTTCAACATCTCTTGCGATGGTTTGACCCCTTTCCGTTTTAACAGTACAAATTCTACAAACATCTTCCGTATCTCCTCGAAATCATTTCTCCTGCATATTCCCCGTCTTACCATAATGGCACATGTCAATTTATCATTCATAGCTATATCCCACACCTCTTTAAACCATTCTTCCATTTTATATTCTGCTTGCCCCTTCCACTTCCGTAGCTATCATAATTCGTGCAGCTGTCAATAAATCTGTGAGCAAGTCCTTCATAGCCTGCGAACCTTCCACCCCATCGTAAATTAATACAGTGGTACCTCAGGTTAAGTACTTCATTCGTTCCGGAGGTCCGTTCTTAACCTGAAACTGTTCTTAACCTGAAGCACCACTTTACCTAATGGGGCCTCCTGCCGCCGTGGTGTCGCCGGAGCATGATTTCTGTTCTCATCCTGAAGCAAAGTTCTTAACCCGAGGTACTATTTCTGGATTAGCGGAGTCTGTAACCTGAAGCGTATGTAACCCAAGGTACCACTGTAATGCTACCTCTGGACTTTCGGTCAGCTTTAACCCAGTGATTTCTGTTATCTCCTTAATCACCCTTTGCCAGAAAAATTGAACATATTTACACCCCCACCACATGTGAACATAATTTCTGGTTTCCTGACATCCCCTCCAATGTAACACCAAATATTCCTTCTTTATTTGATTTAATCTGACTGGTGTTAAATACCATCTCCAAACTAATTTATAATAATTTTCTTTTATTCTTATAGAGTTTTTGAACTTTTTAACGTTCTCCACCAGACTGCTTCCTTCTCGGTCTCTATCACAGCACCCTTTTCATTTTCCTGACCTCATTTCTACATGGTATTTAGACATCATTAGAATACCATAAGGCTCCATGAGGGCTCTGGGAAGCTTAACTATTTGGCTAAAAGAGTACCAGCACATTTTTATTCATGCCTACTCTGAAACCAGTCCTTTGATTCCAACAGAACTTGTAGAGGATTACGGGCCTACATTTGACTATTGGAGGTTGCTCTGTGTGTCTAGAAATGATCAGACCCTGTCTGGCTTGTGAAAAGAATAAGGAACATTCAATATGAATACAACAGCAGCCTTATTTGGGTGTTCTTTTTCTTCACACGAAGGAGAGTGGGGCATGCTGGAGAGCCCCAACACTTTGGGTACATTGCTTTCCCCTTGTTTACATCACTCCATGAGTTGAAGGACCAGCTCCTTCAGTTCAGAGCCTTCGGTACTCACGGCAGCTCTCCAGGCAATTTCAAATCCTAATTTTCCAGGATTCTATATCCATAGCTGTCAACTGTCCCTTATTTGGGGGGAAACTCCCTTATCCCAGCGCCGTGTCCCGCTGCTGTCCCTTATTGATGATGTCCCTTAAATTTCCCGGGTTTCAAAGGAAGGAGCTCCTCTCCCTCCCTCCCTCCCTCCCTCCCTGCCGGCCAGGGAGGAGGGAGGCTCCAACTGTTTTGCTTGGCTGCGTTGCTCACCCAATAAGGAGTCTAAGAATGACTGGGGGGGTGGAGCTTGCATGCTTTGTGCCGATCAAATCGGCAGCGTTGACTGGGGACTTGCCTTTGCTCAGCGCTTCCAAGCAGAGAAGTGACGGTGGTTTTCCTTGCTGCATCCTCTTTGCCGGGTTGCTGCGCTGTGGGAACCACCGCTTGAGGCTTCGTTTGGCTGCTGGCTGGGCTCGGAGGGGCTCAGAAGTTGAACATACCTGTGCTCGGAAGTGGATGGATACGTCATTGATGGCCCACTCACCCTTGCCGGGGAAATGTCTGTCTGGAGCGGGGGTACATGATGGGAGAAAAGGAAAGGAGCTGGTTGAGTACAATGGCGGGCGGCGATCTCATGGGAGTGGGAGCTTTTGGATTTGTTTTGGAGGCTCCTTCCATTGACTGTTATGGGGGAAAGGAAAGGAGCTGGTTGACTAAAATCCCTTATTTTGGCTGCTGATCCCTTATTTTCGAGGCCGCTGGTCCCTTATTTTCAAATCTGTAAGTTGACAGCTATGTCTATATCACCCACAGAAGCTATATGAGTAGGCCGGGCTTTCTGCTTCAGAAGCTATCCTCCAACTCATGGAGGGCTTTCGGGACAGGGGAGGAGAGCTAGTATGCTCATCCCCACTTTTCCTCATCACATAATGGGGGAACCTCAGGGCTGGGACCAAATGTGTCCTTTGGGATTTTCCACAGGCCCCAGCCCTCACCAGCCCATATTTGGCACCTTGAATGTTTTTGGTCTGCGATGCATCACTGAGCAATGCTTCTTGCTTGCTCTGTTGGACGGAGGACACAGAGGGGTGTGTACAACCAGCCAACTGTACAATTTTCATTCATTCATTCATCTGCTCACTTTTGTCTCCGACCAAGACCACCGCTGGCCTGTCTGTGTGTCCCTCAGAAGATAGCCCAGAAAGGAATTTGTCCCTCAGCCTGTAAATGGTTCCACACTCTTGATGTAAGGGATTTGGAACACCTGAGTAGGGCTGTAGAGTCTTCAGAATAGAAGGAAATATAAACATGAAGTGCAACATCATAATTATAAGAGAGCTCTTTCCATATTTTCTTTTACATTTTTGTTACATTATATAATTTGTTAAAGTGTGTGTGTGTGAGTGTGTGTGGTTTATTTTGACAAATCATCTTCTTCATTTTATGATGTGGCCTTTGCATAACTTACATGAGTTTGCCAGGCTTGATAGAGCATATTAGAATTTATTTGCAGTTTACTTTGCTTTCATAAAAGCATTTGGGTTGAGAATGTGATTTCTTTTCTCCTTAAAGTGACTTTATTTATTATTATTATTTATTATTATTAATAATATGGATTATAACAAGTTCTTTTTTTGGGAGGAGAGAATAGATCATATTTTGTTTTAAAAATAATAGTGCAGAGAATAATTTGTCAGTTAAATCAATCACTGTGTGTTGCGAAAGATGTTCTCCCAGAATGAAATAGAGTAACAAATGCTGTCAAAAGAACAAGGGGATTGTTTAGCAGGTAGGATATATAATCTGAAATTAAATAAAAAGAATCTCTCTCTTCTCTCTTTTTCACACACACACACACACACACACACACACACACACACACACGAGTCTGGCAGCAGCACACTGCAATATGTATTGCGGCCAGAAGCTGAGGCTATAGTCATTTTACCTTAACTTTAAAACATCCACAAAGAGAGTGACAGTGAGCTCAGCCACTCAGGTGCCATTTACCCCTTCTCCATGAAGGCATGCTCATTGGCGCCACAAACTGAAAGCCTGCATCTGAGTGGCTGAGCTTGCTGCCACTCTCATTACGCAACCCCTGCCCACAATCAGATTGGTACAGTGGTGGCTCATGCCCATTGGGGCAGGTAGGGTGGAGAGCAGGGAGCCCAACAGTAGGTGGAGCCAGAGACAATGTCGGACACAGCCAACTAATTCTAGTTCTGTCCCTGTCCTCAGTTTTATAAGGGCAACACTAAGACTAAGGAGAAGAAAGCTGACAGCTAGGGTCACCCCCAGGCTTGACATAGTAAGAAGACAGCCAGATGGGGTTGACTGAAGTTGGTGGGGCAGCACCCCATTTGCTCTAGTAGACCCAGCCTCCACTCAGCTGGTACATTCCTCATCCTGGTTGCCTTGCCTCAATCTGAAGTTGGCCAGGTACAAAAGAAAGCCATTAATAGTTGTGTGTGAAGAGGACATTCCAGCCGGCATAGCTTGGCATGCAAATCCTCTCTGCTAAAAAAGGTAAAAGGTAAAGGACCCCTGGATGGTTAAGTCCAGTCAAAGGCGACTATGGGGTTGCGGTGCTCATCTCACTTTCAGGCTGAGGGAGCCGGCATTTGTCCACAGACAGCTTTCCAGGTCATGTGGCAAGTATGACTAAACCACTTCTGGCGCAACGGTACAGAAAGCACGGAAACACTGTTTACCTTCCCGCCACAGCGGTACCTATTTATCTACTTGCACTGGTGTGCTTTCGAACTGCTAGGTTGGCAGGAGCTGGGACAGAGCAACAGGAGCTCACTCCATTGTGGGGATTCGAACCTCCCTGCTATACAACTATTAAAGGTACAGGAGTGCCTACTTCTGAGGAGACATGTGTGCACTACAATGGCAGAATCCTACGCAGAGGTCAGTCCCACTGACCAGCATAGAATTGCAGCCATTAAAAAAAAGCAATTTCAACTTCTGAATTGGCTGCTAAAACAAGTGGGGAATATGTGACTCTCCAGATGATGGGAGTTGTAGTCCAACAAAACCCTGAAAGGCCACAGGTTCCCCAACTCTGTTAGATTGGACTTACTGGGTGATATCCATCTATTGCCATACTTAGACTAAACCCTTTGAAATTAATAGATGCAAGTTACTTAAGTCCACTGATTTCGTTGGACCCACTCTGAGTGTGACTACTATTGGATATCAGCTATTGTCAGAGTCTGTATATAAGAATGTGTTTTGCATCTAGGGAATCTTCCCCAGCCCTCCCTATTTCTGCATTTGTATTATTTTTGGAGCATGGAAATGAAATGACAACAACAAATTCTTCTGCAGCTGTGTTTACTGCCTTACATGTGCCTGTTTCTGAGCAGGGCAACCAGACTTTGATAAGAGGCATCCCTGCTGTGTAACACAGAATAATCAGTTGCGCAGGCAGGAATCACCTGGTGTATTCTTAAGCCCTGCAGAATGCAGAAGCAGCAGAATGGAAAAGTCAATAGTTTTTCCAAGAAGGGCCAACTAACAGGGCGACAGACACGCTTGTTTCTTTAAAGATATAAATGCACGAAAGACCTTGAAGTGTCAGTATTCTGTGGGAGTCTTGATTATACAGGAAATAAAGAAATGGGTGATCAACTCTTTAAAGAAATCACATCTGTTTCTTAATACATCTGTGACCTGAATAATAACGTCAGGCTTTGTTGTTACTTTGTATGAGAATTTGGCATTTGCAAAGTGGATGACTCAAGGCACCATATAATTCAACCTGGGAAATATGTTGTCATAACATTGACATTTTGAATATTTTGTGTTTTTTAAACATACCTTTTCTGTGCACAAGAAAAATCCTCAGCTACTTTTCTTGATGGAGGAGGGAGGGGGAAAATAAGATTTTTTTAAAAAACCAGTTTCAATAAATACAGAGGTTAATGAACTAGTTTTAATGAGTTCCACACTGTGGACCTTTTTGACATTACTGATGTTTGGATCATAAGGTGAAAGCAGAACACATTTCCTGGAAAGGGACCCCCCCCCCCATTTTATTTTATTTTAAAACCTGGTCTTTAACTCTCTCCTTTTGGTCCAAAAATCCTTCTTCCCAGCTTGTTTTTATTCCTTAGTGGTTCAGGCTAAAATTTTCAGAAGCCTCTAACAAATTACATGCTCATCCTTCACTGAAATTCTAGATGGGTTAGGAGCAAAACTTAACTTAAATTCTTCCTTCCTTCCTTCCTTCCTTCCTTCCTTCCTTCCTTCCTTCCTTCCTTCCTTCCTTCCTTCCTTTCTTTCTACCCTACCTGCAAAAATAATATTTCTTCCTGATTTAAAGCTGACCCCTTTGGAAGAGAAATGGCTTGGAGCACAATAAGGGATTGCTTGTTCCGGAAAGCAGAAGTTCCAGAGATGAGCTTGGGAGTTGCAGGATCTGCTCTGGAGATGACAAAAGTGATGAAAGGTGGGATATAAACCTAAATAATAATAAAAAGCCTGATTGGCTTCAGATGAACAAGCTGCAATCTTACATTCGCGTTTCTGGAACTCAGTCCCATTGAACTTAATTGCACTTACTTCTGAGTAGGGAGGGGATAGAAGGTCAATCCTGATCACATTAAAAGTGAATTTCCTTACTTAATGCTTTCTGAAACTATGCAGGAACCAGAACATCGCCAACCTTCAAAATTCTCAACTCTCTGAATTTTGCAATGCAGTTCTCCAGCCTGTTATGTGATTATTTAAATTGAGGATTATTTAAATTATTTAAATATTTAAATTGGGAAGGGAAGTTGGGAAAAGGCTCTGTTGTGTTAGCTTGTTAGTGCCAGCTTCTGTGTTGTACCCATCTCTGCTATTTCACCTTGTTTTTTATATATAAATATTTTTATTAAGCAATTTCAACATAACAAATTATCAAACCGTATAATCACATACATTATTTTTCTCCCCCTTTCCCCCTCCATCCCTCCCCCCCGCCAGGGACTTTCTTCAGCTCCTCTCTCTGATTTCTCTACACATATTATTCTCTGCATGTTATAAAGTTATGCACATCTTTACCTTATCTATCATCTATCTATCTATCTATCTATCTATCTATCATCTATCTATCTATCTATCTATCTATCTATCTATCTATCTATCATCTATCTATCTATCTATCATCTATCTATCTATCTATCTATCTATCTATCTATCTATCTATCTCTATGATCTATATCTATCTATTATCTATCTATCTATCTATCATCTATCTATCTATCTATCTATCTATCTATCTATCAATCAATCATCTATCATCTATCTATCTATCTATCTATCTATCTATCTATCTATCTATCATCTATCATCTATCTATCTCTATCTATCATCTATCTATCATCTATCTATCTCTATCTATCTATCTATCTATCATCTATCTATCTATCTATCTATCATCTATCTATCTATCATCTATCTATCTATCTATCATCTATCTATCATCTATCTATCTATCTATCTATCTATCATCTATCTATCTATCATCTATCATCTATCTATCTATCTATCTATCTATCTATCTATCTATCTATCTATCTATCTATCCATCTATCTAATCTATCTATCATCTATCATCTATCTATCCCTGCTTTACTCAAACATCTGTTGTTGTTTTTAAACCACAATTTTCACCTCCATGTCCTTCCCACCCCAGATTTAAGTCAACATCCACTGTTGTTTGAGTACAGCAAGAAGGGAGCAGCACTGAAAGAAACTTCACTTTCTTCTGTTCCTCAGTTGCCTCGTGTAAGATAAAGGATGCAGAGCCTCAAATATCCTATAGTACCTTTCTGCAGTGTATGTCACTCCTGGTACCACCTGTTGTATTCAACATGATGTTCCAGATTCAGTGTTGTAATTTAGAAGAAATATTTTATTAACAAGCAAACACCCATATATGCACAGCATCCATCAACTGAATTTTACCTTCTCTCATTGAACAAGCTGACAGGCTTGCTCTTAAGATCCCATTCATCTTAAAGGTACGTCATTGGGGCTTCAGAATAGACGAGAGAAGTGACCTTAGAAATGGAGTTGAGAAATGGGAACAGTTGTGGAATATGGATATAAATTTTACAGCATGTTAGGGGAAATTATATGAAAATGATATATCGATGGTATCTAACACCGAGGAAATTGGCAAAAATGTATAAATCTAAATCAAATAAGTGTTGGAAATGTAAAGAGAATGAAGGTTCTTTTTATCATATGTGGTGGTCTTGTAGTAAGGTTAAAGCTTATTGGGAAATGATATATAATGAAATGAAAAGGATGTTTAAAATAACCTTTGTAAAAAACAAACAAACAAACCCAGAAGCTTTTCTTTTGGGAATTATAGGGACAGAACGACCTAAACTGTATAGAAACTTATTTATGTATGCTACTACAGCAGGAAGAATGTTACTTGCCCCCAAATGGAAAGAAGCAGAAGTCCCAGCAAAGGAAGAATGGATACAAAAACATACGGAATATGCAGAAATGGCGAAACTTACTGGAAGAATAAGAAATCAAGATAACAAAATTTTCATAAAAGAATGGAAATGGTTTATTGAATATTTACAAATTGTAAACAGATAATAACATTGGCAGGATTATTGTAATAACCTGCAGTTTCATAAGAGTATATATTTAAAGAAGATGACTACCGGTAAATGAGCAAATTAAATTAATTTGGATATGCAGAAGACATTAAAAATAATTTTAAGGAACAGCAGAAAGAGGGGGAAGGAAGTCAAGTTTTGAAATGTAAAAATGATTGTAAAATTAGTGAAATGTATGGACTTGAGAAGTATAAATATTTTAAAAAATTAATTATGCCCCCCCAAATGAAAAAAAGAAATGGAGTTGGGAAGCAGAAAAATGAGCTCAGCTGCATGGGGAAAGGGGGTTAAAGTGGGGGGAATGGTCGTGGGGTTGGTGAGCAGTGAGCAGAGGTGCTGCCCCTAGTATTAGAATATCCCCAGGTTTTTACAGTAGACACTGTCTGAATAAACTGCCTTATTTCTGGCTGACCTGGGTAATGTACTTTGGTCAAGGTAACAAAACTAAATGAGCTCCCCTATTTCTCCCTTATCTGAATATAATTGAATATGGTTAGTCACAATTGACTAATTTGTAGAAAAGAGATTTAAATCACCCCCGAATCATTACATTACCTCCTAACAGGGAGACAATCTTTCTAACACACCGTTCTCCATTCTCCTATGATGAGAACCCAGAAGGCTGAATTTCCAATTAGCAATGAAAGGGTCAACTCACGCTATTGTATATATAATGGCTGGAAATGGAAATAATCCAAGTGTGAAGTGAAGAGTCATATTTCAACAGAAAGTATCTTTCATCTGCAATCCACTCTCCCATTTCGTCCAGAGCAGCTTGTCTCTTCAACGGCTTTAATAAAACTATTCAGCAACAAATGGGTTGTGAATTGCAGATCATTTAGTGAAACACATTGCTAATCAATGTAAGAGAGTCTCGGACTGTTTGAACTGATCTCCTTGAGTGACACCAGGGGAGGCGGGTCCATTAGGGCAAATGGGGCGCTGCTCTGCCAGCCTCAGTCTGACCTCAGCCAGCCCCATCTGCTTGCCTTCTGAAGGGTCCCAGGGGTGATGTTGCCTGCCAACTTCCTCCTCCTTAGCCTCGATGTCACCCTTGTAGAACTCAACAGGAGGGAGAAGGGGACAGAACTCGAATTACCTGGCTTTCCCTGTCATTGGCCTCTGGCGCCACCTACTGTCGGGTTCCCTGCCTTCTAGCCTACCAGCATGGAGTAACATCCTAGGTGACCCGCAGTCAGAACCTTTTTTGTTTCTTAGTCCTTTGATCATAGGTCTGGTTCTGAGTGGAACTACTGGGTGGGGGAATGTGGGAACGGGATGCAGACAGTCTATAGCAGGGGTCAGCAAACTTTTTCTGCAGGGGGCCGGTTCACCGTCCCTCAGACCTTGTGGGGGGCCAGACTATATTTTGAAAAAAGAAGAAGAACGAATTCCTATGTCCCACAAATAACCCAGAGATGCATTTTAAATAAAAGGACACATTCTACTCATGTAAAAACATGCTGATTCCCGGACCGTCCATGGGCTAGATTTAGAAGGTGATTGGGCCGGATCCAGCCCCCAGTCCTTATTTGCCTACCCATGGTCTATAGCTTAAGAACAAAACGCTGCATGCTGTACATATAGAAGTGTTAATAATAATAATAATATTTATATGCTGCTGGGTTGCCCCAGTGTCAGGGCAGCAGTGGAAACAACCCCCATGGCAGGTTACCAGGACCAGATAATCACTGGCGAAGGAAGGGGGTGCAGTGGGTGCGTCCTGCCCTGGGTGTCATCCCTGAGGGGGGTGACATCATTGCCCCGCCCCCTGGGACACTAGCCCTGCCCCCGGGTGCACAGCATGTGTGCCACTCTGGGTGCTGGAGCAGCTAGCTCCGCCTCTGCGGATAAGTCAAGGAAAAGTCCTGACCATCTGCTTTTTATTCACTATTTAGAGAGAGAGGCTTGGAATGTAACCTCTTGGAATAATGGCGTTGTCCTGAGTGACTCTCCACCCCTCCCACTTTCTCATTTGTCAACTTCTCCCCCAAGGGTGGCGCTGAGGGCTTTTTGCTTCTGAGCCCTTTGTTCTCCTACTTTCAAGGCTCACTGGGTTCTGGGGGGGGGGGTCTTGAATGCTTTCTAAAGACACTGTGTCCGTCAGCTGTCATCCTCCTGGTGCTTCTTCTTCTTCCTCCGCCTCCTCTCCCATTATTACCCAGCTTTCCCCCTCATCTGCCTCTGAGCTGTCATCTCCCTCAAACCCCTGTTGTAATTCTGAACTGTCTTCTTCTCCGGAAGGGTCAGGTTGGGGAGACAGTCTCCACCATTCCTCCTCTGACATCCAACCACTCTGGGCGGCTTCCAACAGAGTATACAAAAACACAACAGCAATTAGAGGAAAATAGAAAAAATTAAGGATAAGATAATAATAATAATAATAATAATAATAATAATAATAATAATAATAATAATAATTTATTTATACCCCACCCATCTGGCTGAGTTGCCTCAGCCACTCTGGGCGGCTCCCAATCTAGTGTTAAAAACAACACAGCATTAAATATTAAAAACTTCCCTAAACATGCTAAAATATGTGAAGTTGTTTTTTTCTTTTAAAAAAATGTAATTTGGAAATGTGTGTAATATTGAGCTGCAGATAAGGCTGGGTAGTAAAGCATTGTGGCAGTAGGGTGGGAAGTCAACTGTAAAATTTGTACTAAATTCGAATTAATTTGATGTTAATTCATTTTATAAAAATGGAAAAAGCAATAAAAAATAAATGGCAAAACAACACAACAGCATATATTAGGTACAAGCTCCCCAACTTCCTTTGCATCTGATCACCCCCAAGACTGCCTTCCAGATGTCAGACTACAACTCCCATCATCCTTAGCCATTGGCCAAGCTGGCTGGTGGTGATGGCGTTTGCAGTCCAGCAGCATCCCAAAGGCACCATGTTGGCTACCCTTGGTTTAGTGAGGGGTCTGCAACCCGCGGCTCCAGAGCCGCATGTGGCTCTTTTACATCTTTGCCGCGGCTCCGGGGCGGATACTAGCGAGGGGAGGAGGCGCATTGTGCGCCCTGACACTCCTCACTGTGGCGGGCACTGTACTGGCTGTAACGTCACCTTCCCGCCCGCTGTCAGATCGCGGCTCCGGAGATATATTTGTTTTAAATGTCGCAATGGTTTTGCGGCTCCCAGTTGTTGTTTTTTCTTCGGAAACGGGTCCAAGTGGCTCTTTTTGTCTTAAAGGTTGCAGACCCCTGGTAGTGGAACATCTGGATGTGGCCAGTGTAATCCAAGGATAGCCACCCTGGTACCCTCCAAATGATGTTGAACTTCAACCACCCACCATCCCTGATCACCAGCAGTTATGGATGAGGATGAAGAGAGCTGCAAATCCACCTGGAGGACCTGGAGGACCACACATGGAGGTCCTCAGCCTTGCTTTAGTGGGGATAGAACCCTTTCCAGAACAGATTGGACCTTATCCCTCCATCTTGCTGGAATTGAGCTTCAGTGTTTTGGGCCTTCACCCACCGCTCCTAGATACAGGCATATAAGCAACACGTCGTACTTAAACAACATTTTATAAATGTTCATACTTTATAAAGGGAGTCAGCAGAATCACATATGTGCGGCAAATAAAGTTGAACGATCCTATTGATTCTGATCTATTCAGCATGGTTTGGGAAACTTCTTGAAAGCAGATTGTTCTTCAAAAACTGAAGGCTACAACCCAACCCACCCCCCTTTAAACGATTTTGCAAGAGACACATAATTTTTATTCATTTTAGCATGTTTCCAAGGAGTTAGACCATTTAAATACGCTGGGGAGGTTGAGGCCTCCATATTTGTAAATCATCCTGTCAGAATTCTTTTCTGCCGCTGAACAATACTGATCATCCATGATGTTCGGTATTGTGCTGAAATCTATAATTGGGTGATTGAAGCACACTGAGATTCCCCACCCCCCACCCCTCTGAGGGTGTCAGTTTTTCTAAGTATTTGTGAACACCGGTAAGGAGAACACTAGAGGAATGACAGGCGGAGATTGATCCTGCCAACAATGCCAATATCGTCTTTCGCTAAGGATAGAGTGTCATTTTATCTCTGTGAAAGGCAACTTCCGCGCCTTTCACAGAAGAAACTGAATGTGGTGGGGCTATTGCTTTATGCATCTTTTCATCTAGCCCCAGAGGAGAGGTGACCATTATCTTTAAAATGAATCACAGACCTTAAAAGGACATCTTGAGGAAGAAACAAAAAGGCACGAACAGGCTGAAAATTGGGTGAGATATTCTTTAAGAAAATTTAAAAATGCACTCTACTGTCCTGTGCCAAAAAGTATATCCATTTGAGATATGATTTTTTTTTTTGATGGATCTATTTGCAAGGGGTGGGAAAGAGAACTATTTGGCTGCTGGAAAATGGCATTCTCTCTCTCTCTTTAAAGATGTTTGAGCATGTCTGTCATAACAAAGCAGTGCCCTAAATTGTGGAGCCTTTCCTATTTTTACAATTTGTTGAGTGGCTGTACAACACACATTGATATAATTCCCTTTCATTTCTGACACCCTTATGTCATCTTTATAGCTAGGCACTGACAGCGTTTCATCTTGACATCATTATATTACCTCGATGAGGTTTTTTTGTGCACTGAGAATCCCAGGAGTGTGTTGTGATAGTAATACAGAAAGCACCAGTTGAAAAACATGGGCAATCATGATTACAGAACAAAATCTTGCAGAAATTAATGGTTCCCACATACTCAGCTTTCTGGAGTAGTTCAGACAACTTCTGAAACAACAACAACAATTACTATTGACCACTGGCAGTCAGGGTCACACTGGAAACATAACGTTGCATGCTACCCCAGTCTCTGAGCGGTGCAACATTTTGGAGGTCTGTGTTTCCTTTGGGAATGGTGCAGTGGAGACTGTGGTGTCTTTATAATATATAGTTTATTTACACATATATACAACCTGAGCCTATGATGGAGGGGTTCACAGCATTAACACCTCAAGAAGTGTTAGAAGTGTTATGTTAACACCCCCATAGCAGCAGCCTTGGAGTCAAACAGAAATTAAACATCTCTCTCTCTCTCTCTCTCTCTCTCTCTCTCTCTCTCTCTCTTCCTGGCTTGCTGCTTTGCTTCTAGCCGTAGGAGCCAGAAAGTTGAATCATTTTATAAAACCTAAATCTGGGATTACTGCCAGGTGTTTGCTCTTGAGTCATCATACATTTCGACCTTCACCGAAATGGGTTAGATATATTATAAATACAATTATATACTGTATATTGGGAAAGCTATAACATTCTTTGAGATATGATCATGGGGAAAAATAATAATAAGAAACCCCTTCGACTTTCAAGTGTTCAGTTAAATTGCTTTAAAAACACACTTTAAATCATAACTTCTCAATAATCTTGATTAAAATGATGGCCATAAATTATTTTTCAAGGAAGTCTCATGGCAGTTCTATGACAGAGAGCTTTCCCCTTGACATTTCTTTTGGTTGTAATTGTTACTAATGACAGTTTCTGGGCCATTATATTATATGATAGGTGGCTCAGTATTTGTTAAAATGAAGGACCATTTCAATTATTTGCGTCACTCTCATATGAGTCACTTGGGACGTTTCCTGGTGACTAGGAAAAACCTCCACATGCTCTATTTTGACTAAAGGGTGCCTCTGCCAGTGTTTTGTGAGGAGGCTCAAGAGCATACCAGAACTTTAGTTTTGTGGACCCAAGCTCCGTGTCACCCTAGCACAACAAATCTACTTAAAAACAAAAGCTTGGCCTTGTTACGGTTTTCAAACTGACAGAAAAACGCATCGATGTCCAAATGACTAATGGGAAGGTCTGTGGTGTAATGGTTAGACTGTGACCTTGGGCCAGCCTCTGCCTCTTAGTTTGATCTACCTCACAGGGTTGTTGTGGAGATTAAATGAGGAATGGGGAAACCATGTAGCTTTTTGGAGAAAAAGTTGGGATATTAATGCAATTATTAATAAGAATAAGGAGGAGGAGGAGGAGGAGGAGAAAGAATTGCCGAATGGCTGCCCTGTGAACAAATCAGAGCGGATGCACAACAAAAACCAGGTATTATCTAACCACTGCATAAGCTTTGTGCACACAATGAGTGTTGACTAAACAGGCCATCTGGCAGAACTGTAAGAGTACTCCTGAGAGTAACCCCCCCCCCCATTGGATTTTGTGAAGCAGGAAAACCTAGATATGCTAAGAGAAGAATACAGAAGATTCTGGCAGAAATCTTTATAGCAGGGGCTGAGTGCACGTCTAACAGTACTCGTACATTTACTAACAGTAGCTGCAATCCATGCTGGGGTGGAATCCATCACCCCATCTCATTTCTTTTCAATCCATTGTCATTGAAATATATTTCCAAGGGTCTACGTGGCCTTTGGAATTGCTGCCTATACGTGGAGGAGTCAGCATCAGGGGTATAGGAAGGGGTGGGGGTACGGTCCGCCCCAGGTGTCATCCCTGAGGGGGTGACAAAATGGCACACCGCAGGAGTGGCACTTACCGTGGGGCCTGGCTTGCAGCACGCCTGAGCCATGCGTCTCTCCTGGGAGTGACATGATGGCTCAGGGCCCTGAGCTGCCAGAAATGGCAGCGTGGGGCTTGCATCTGCCTGGCGGACTCTGTGGACAGCTCACTGCGGCGCCCCCCCTGGGTGGCTCACCCTGCCCCTACCGCTCCAGGTGCCGGAGCAGCTAGCTACGCCCCTTGGCAGCCATGTTTTAGCCTTTTGTCTGACGTAAGAAATGTACTGTGTAATGTTGCTCTCATAAGGCAACATGATTTTACTGTACAAAACCATAAATACCAAATAGAAGAAGAAGAGTTTGGATTTGATATCCTGCTTTATCACTACCTGAAGGGGTCTCAAAGCGGCTAACAATCTCCTTTCCCTTCCTTCCCCCACAACAAACACTCTGTGAGGTGAGGCTGAGAGACTTCAGAGAAGCATGACTAGCCCAAGGTCACCCAGCAGCTGCATGTGGAAGAGCGAGGAATCAAACCCTGTTCACCAGATTACAAAACTACCGCTCTGAACCACTACACCACACATAAGCAACATGGTGGCCTCTGCTGGGCCAAGTGGCAACATAACCCGTCTCCTTCTGGTTCATAGTTTTGTGTAAATGGGAGGATCGTCATAGGGCATGGATGTAGCCCTCTTGATGCAGACCCTCCCTCTATGGCATATAACCCCCACCCAAGAGCAACAGTACACAGGATAAAACCCATTAGGATCAGCTGACAGCTATAGGAACCTAGGAAGCTGCCTTATACCGAGTCAGACCATTGGTCCATCTAGCTCAGTATTGTCCACATGGACTGGAAGCACCTCTCCATGCTTTCAGGTGTGTGTGTGGGGCATTCCCAGCCTTACCTGGAGATGCCAGGGATTGAACCTGAGACCTTCTGCATTCAAAGCAGATGCTCTATCACTGAACAATAATCCCTGCCCACCGTAGTATAAGGAGTTAGCAAAGGATGGTGCAAATATATTCCCTATGCCTGGCCCTGCATGTGAGGGTCCCTTCAGCCTCAGGCTTGGAACAGAACAGGAAATCCTGTTTGTAGCTGCAACAGCACAAACAGCTGGGAAAATGTGAATCCCTTCAAAGACGCTGAACACTCTGATTCCTTTACCAACTGCCTTCTGAAAGCTGCAGGAATGTGTGCATGCATGTATTCATTTGTGGGGGAGGGGAGAGGAACATGGCCTCTTGATATTTTAGTGTTGAATGGCTGTATTGTATGTCAGAGGATTGAATAAGGCTTCGCGGCCTGTCATATTCCAGAAATGTGGAAGGTTTTTGGTTTTTTTGGAAAGAACAAAAGTTAGGGGATAGGAATTCTCTCATGAAATACATGGCAGGCGTGCCATGCGTTCAAAGACATCTGAAAGGATGAATGGCTTTTCCTTCCCCAATGTTCTGCAAAGAGGAGCACCAGGCAGGCAGCTGCTCATAGCCATTGTCCTGGAAACACAGAGTGGTAGCCGAACAGAGGCAGATACACACTTGGACTCACACCATCACAATTTTTTCAGCAACTCTGGGGGAAAAGGATGGAAACAGATGCAGTTGTACCTTGGAAGTCAAACAGCTTACAGTAAGTTCCCTAACGTTTTGGCTCCTGAATGTTGTAAAGTGACTGTTCGAGTTTGCAAACTATTTTTGGAAGCTGAATATCCAACGGGGCTTCTGCGACATCTGACTGGCTGCAGGAACTTCCTGCAACTCTGGAGGACAATGACATTCATCTGACATGATGTACTGTGGCAGGACATGGGCCATCCAGTGTGGAATGTGGAAGACTCAAGGCTAAGTCCCCTTTCAGCCATGAAACTCACTGGGTGGCCTTGGAAAAATCCATTGCCTGACCTATCAGATGGCGACAGCCGATGTAGTGGAGAAAGAAATAATCTCTTTCTGATGTTCTGGCTGTGAGTGCCGTTCTTCTATGGCACCACCACGGTACCACCCACTCAGAGAAGGGAGGCTTGGGTGGGTAGGGCCTCTGATGTTTGCAGAAGTACAAAAATAGCATTGGGGGGTAACAGTAAAGGGAGAGGAGAAGAAAACAACACAGCACCATAACAGCTGAGTGTGTGCAGTGGCCACAGAATGGTGTGTGTGAATGGGATGGAGTCTTGGGCAGGGAACACTCCTCACTGTAACATTTTGTTGCAGGTTCCAATGGTAAAATCCGAAGGGCCACTCCGTGCATTGAAGAATGCAAAAGAAACATGGCAGAATTATAGCAGAACTGCAGAACCCACAGCTGGGAAATACCTTTATTGATTCCACGAGGTCACTTTGTAGATTGCAGGCTGAGTGAGGACCTCCCAAATGCTGTGGATATCAGGCCACACATTAAAGGATTCTAGGACAAAGAAACAGCGGGCCCTCTCCATTTCTGAGAAATTAAAGCATAGTTTGTAAACCAGATTTGTCCCAAACTTTAAAAGCAAACACACATGCTCCAGAGAGATGAAGCAAAGACAAACACGACGGTCTTTAATTTAGCGAAGGACCCTGAGTGAGAGGCAGGGAAGCAAAGATCTCCCAGGCTGAGGGACAGGAAGAAAAAAGGAAAGAGCCCAGGTGAATTCTGGGAGGGTCTGCCATTTTCTGTGGGCAGCCAGGATAGCCAGCTACCTTTGAGAGAAGATACTGTATTTCTGTGCTGCAGTGGCGTAGCGTGGGGGGTCCAGGGGGGGCTGGCCGCACCCGGCACAACATCTGGGGGGGGGGGGTATGCTCGCACTCGCAGCTCTCTGCCCCTACCTGGCTCACTCACTCTCTCTCACTGCAGTGCTGGCTGTGCGAATCCGATCCGAGCCGCCGGGTCGCCACCCACTGTGGAGGGGTGTGTGTGCCAGGCATGCGGTGCGGTGCGGAGAGAGAGCGAGGGACTATCTGGGGGAGGGACAGGTTAGGGGGCGCAAATTACTTGCCTTGCCCCGGGTGCTGACAACCCACGCTATGCCACTGCTGTGCTGTCTTTTGATATCATGTTTCTGATTTTTGTTTTATTTTGATTGCGTATTTTGTGTTTTTATGCTGTGATTTTATCCCGTGAACTGCCCTGAGACCTGTGGGTATAGGGCAGTAAACAAATTTAATAAACAACAACAAAAGCAACAATTTTCTCCTCTTTGTATCCTGCTGCTGTTACAAGAATTTCTATTTTATTATTAATTCCTTATAATATTTATATAATAGTTTTGAATTCTATGATGTAGAGGTATTATGACATTTGTGTTGTTTGTTGTAAACTGCTCTGTGGCCTTCTGATGAAGAGCAATATCTATTTAATCAACGACGATGACAATTTCCTCTTAAAAGTACTAAACCTTCCATCTAGAGGCCAGGCAAGAAAAGTTTCCTTGGCTTTTCTAGGAAATGTGTTTCTAAAGGTCTGGATTCAGAAGCCAGTGAACATCCTCTTATTCAATGGTGGTGTTCAAGCTATTTTTGAACGTTTCAGCATGGTTTTGCTTTGATTCTCCTGAGGTTATATGGGCGGTTACAATACTGGCAGAGTTACACAAATACCGTGTTCACAGCTCAGCAATCTTTGGATCCACATTTGGAGTTCAAGGTGGGTGGCATGTCAGTAAATGCCAATAAAGAGGCTACAGCGAGGTTGTTGCAGAGACTTGGTGACTCAGAACAGACCCTATGCAAACTTTGAATTAAAGGGCCAGAAGTCTTTTTCTAATTACTTTTAAAAAAGCAAAGAAGCAGCGGCAGCAGCATTAAGCAAATCTCAGTCGAAATGTAATTATTTTCTCAATGGTTAGCCTTGATAGCTTTGCTCTCCCTCCTGGTTGGAGGCAGAAAGGCTTCTGAATACCAGTTGCTGGAAAACCACAGGAGGAGATGTGTTCCTGTGCTCACATTCTGCTTGCGGGTTTCCTAGTGGCATTTGGTTGGCCAGCATAAGAACAGGATGCTGGGTTAGATGGGTCATTGGCTTGATCCAGCAGGCTCTGTTGCCGGCAGGGTGGCAGTGGTTACTGAGAGGCGTAATGAGAGGCAGAAGAGGGCTCAGCGCAGTCGCAGACAAGCCCCTCTTGTTGTAAGATGTGATCTCTGCGTGTGTTACAATGCAGGTGCGGGTGGCGCTGTGGTCTAAACCACTGAGCCTCTTGGGCTTGCCGATGAGAAGGTCAGTGGTTCGAATCCCCTTGACGGGGTGAGCTCCCATTGCTCTGTCCCAGCTTCTGCCAACCTAGCAGTTTGAAAGCCTACCAGCGCAAGTAGATAAATAGGTACCGATGCGGCGGGAAGGTAAACGTCGTTTACGTGCGCTCTGGCTTCCATCATGGTGTTCTGTTGAGCCAGAAACGGTTTAGTCATGCTGGCCACACAACCTGGAAAGCTGTCTGTGGACAAACGCCGGCTCCCTCGGCCTAAAAGCGAGATGACGGCCGCAACCCCATAGTCGCCTTGGGCTGGACTTAACCATCCAGGGGTATTTTACCTTTTTATTTTTACAATGCAGATACGTTACAATCTGCATTGTCTTTCATGCAGACTTTTAAAACAAAATAATTGAGACATCTTAAAGTTAACCACCCTACCTGACAATATGTAACTTCCTTGCCTGTATCCTGAGAAATTTCCCTTTTATTGTAGTAATCGTGATAAATGAGTGCAATATTCTACAGTTCTAGTGCTACAAAGAACTTACGAGACCACACAAAAGAGCTCTATGAAAATTTTGCTTTTAGAAATTTCTATTTATCCCCCCCCCCCCCCAGATAATGACCTACCATAAATGAATGGATACTGGATTCATTCCTAGGGTAAAAGAGTAGGTTTAAGTGCCCCGCCTTTATGCAGAAAACATATATGGCAGAATGTAATGGTATATAATCCCAGTTTCAGGGACCTGCTTCTATAAGTAGTCTTGCATCTTTTAATTCTATCCATGTTTAATTGGTGTTTTTTCTTAAATGATGGCCTTTCCTATGTTTTTCTTATTTTTAATTTGTAAGCCACCTTGAGTCCCTGTCAGGGGAAAATGTAGGGTATAAATAAATAAATAAAATGTGGTAAATAAAATCTCCCTCCAAGCAGACTGAAGGTGTAAATAAGGGTATAAACCATAGTTCTTAAAGTTACGACAGTCTCCATCGCGCCTCAATTCTCCAAAGGAACACAGATCCTGGGCGAGTGCCTGGATCTCCCTGAGACCTTGCTATTGCTTGGCAGTGAATGGGGGGTGGCACCCAACTTTTGTAACACTATGTTACTCGCCTGGTAGGTGAAGGCGTCAGCAGCAGTACAATAAGGCCTTGACGGTATATATATATATAAATAAAATCCTGAACTTCTTCAACCCTCGTGTCATTTGTCTAGTTGCCAAAACTGAAGCAAGCCACACAGAGTGGTAAGGAAAATACAAAAATCTGGAAAGGAGGGGAAAGTAAACAAAATAATATTACGGTGTATTTACTCAGAGCAGCAACCATGCCAAGGAAACCACACAACTTGCACTTATGCATGTCTTATATGAACACAAGTTTAATTAAAACGAGAAGCCGGGCAGTGAGCTTTCTTTTAATTTTACTTTAAATGCATGTTACTGTTTTGTTCAATTTCCCTCTGGAGTAACATAAAGTTGATCTTTAAGCTTAAAGCTAGGGATGGAAGCTGTAATTGGTTGCATAGGGAGATTAACCAACCACAGCTGCGATTCTGAGGATGCTGAGCTGGGAGAAAGTCCCATTTAACACAGCGGGACTTACTTCTGAGTAAAAAGGCACAGGACAACGCTGTAAGGCTGCATTCATAGGAACAGAGGAAGCTGCCTTATCCCAAGTAAGATCACTGATCTGTCTGGCCCAGTGCTGTCAAATACTGACTAGCGGTGACTCTCCAATGTTTCAGGTCAGGAGTCTTTCCTGGAGACATGAGGAATTGAACCTGAAACCTTCTGCATGCCAAGCATATGCTCTCTTACGGAATTGACCCTTCCTGCCTCTCCACCCGCAGTGCCGGATTTACATATAAGCTAAACAAGCTATAGCTTAGGGTCCCACATTCTTGGCCCCCCCCCCAAAAAAAAATTAAAGAAAAAAACACCTGGATGTACATTTCCAAAATATAAGATAAAAAACAAATAAAATAAAACCTACCTACAGCAAGAAGGGATGCAGGTGGCGCTGTGGGTTAAACCACAGAGCCTAGGACCTGCCAGTCAGAAGGTCAGCGGTTCGAATCCCTGCGACGGGGTGAGCTCCTGTTGCTCAGTCCCTGCTCCTGCCAGCCTAGCAGTTTGAAAGCATGCCAAAGTGCAAGTAGATAAATAGGCGGGAAGGTAAATGGCGTTTCCATGTGCTGCTCTGGTTCGCCAGAAGCAGCTTAGTCATACTGGCCACATGACCCGGAAGCTGTACGCCGGCTCCCTCGGCCAATAAAGCAAGATGAGCGCCGCAACCCCAGAGTCAGCCACGACTGGACCTAATGGTCAGGGGTCCCTTTACCTTTACCTACAGCAACAGTGTTTTGTGTTGTGTAGGCTCCTATGATGTAAGTAATGGGCCCCGCCTGCTAGCCTGCTCCCTAAAATATCACTGGTTTGCTCATCTCTATATACAGTATAGAACGCCTGCATTCTGCTTGTGCAAATGGCTTTAGATACCTATTAGGTCCATAAGTTACCATACAGCATATACTCAACACAAAAAAGTGACAATTTGTTGTTGGCAAAGGACAGCTGGACATATAAAGGGCCCTATTACCTTCAGTAGTTTAGAGCAGGCTACCCAAACTCAGCCCTCCAGCTGTTTTGGGACTACAACTCCCATCATCCCTAGTTAACAGGACCAGTGGTCAGGGATGATGGGAATTGTAGTCCCAAAAAAGCTGGAGGGCCAAGTTTGGGGATGCCTGCTTAGGGCCTCATCACACCTAAATCTGGCCCTGCCCACCCCTTTCTAAATACATTTCATAGTAAGTGGAGATTTACTTTCAGGAAAATTTGCATTAGACTGTGCTGCAAAGGTCGAGATGATTTCAAAGGGTCAATTTTAATCCGTGGGGAAGAGAAGATAAAGGCATATTTGAGGGCAACCTCATTTTTTGAGGTTATGCTGCTTCTGGTGTGTTACTGCAGCTACATAGCTCCCATAATACAACATGCAACTAAAGACACTCCAGCTAAGAAGACATTTGAGTGGTTAAAAACCCCCTAAGGTTCCAGGATCATAAGGAAGAATTATCAACTGGGCTTCCAGATGGAGGCTTAATACTGGCAATGCGCAGTTCAGATATCACAAAAGAGTTTTTGGCCACAGATTTTTTTTTTAATTACCATTTTTAATTAATATCTTATTAAGAAAGTTTCATTTATAAGTAGAGTGAGAAAAAAGAAGAAAAGAGTGAATGAGAAAGAATAAAACCCCCAATACTGTTACCTTACCATACATTAATATACAGATACACATATTCCTATTATCCTAATATACATATACTTTTCAATAAGCTAATATATTCTGTGTAAAGTCATTCCAGATAGCATTGCATTTATCCAAAGAAAGTCTGCATCTATAAGTTGTCCGTTCATATGTTGCAAATGTTGTCATGATGTCAAGCCATTGATTAAGGCGAATCGTATCTCTGTTCTTCCGGTTACAGATTTCTAAAAAATTATTGGGTTTCCTCCAGAAAGGATAAACTGGATAAAGTGCGGGGCAGGGACATGGAATAGCAGTTTGATGCCAATGACGTCACTGATGTCACTGGGAGAGCTATGATGTCAGAGGGGGAGAGCTGGTCTGGAGGGCTGCATTTGGCCTCCAAGTCTGAGTTTCCCTATCCCTGGTCTAGGGTGGCCAAGAAATGCTGTTTAAGACAGAGCTATATGCAGAGCTATATGCAGGTTACCGGGACGCGGGTGGCGCTGTGGGTAAAAGCCTCAGCGCCTAGGGCTTGCTGATCGAAAGGTCGGCGGTTCGAATCCCCGCGGCGGGGTGCGCTCCCATTGCTCGGTCCCAGCGCCTGCCAACCTAGCAGTTCGAAAGCACCCCCGGGTGCAAGTAGATAAATAGGGACTGCTTACTGGCGGGAAGGTAAACGGCGTTTCCGTGTGCTGCGCTGGCTCGCCAGATGCAGCTTTGTCACGCTGGCCACGTGACCCGGAAGTGTCTCCGGACAGCGCTGGCCCTCGGCCTCTTGAGTGAGAGTCTGTCAAGACTGGCCCGTACGGGCAGGGGTACCTTTACCTTTACCTATATGCAGGTTGCAATCTGGGATGAACTGAAAGGAAGCCAAACGGAATTCTTTCTTGACAATAGGATCACCAGGTTTTGTAAATGTTGTTCTAAAGGCACTACACTATGATCCATGGCCAGCACCGAAAACAAGTTCCAGTTAAAAACCAACAAAATAGGTACTCTTTTGCTGATATAATGAAGAATGTCCACTAGGGGGCAAAAGTGGTTCTGCAGAGAAAGAATGGCTTTCTTCCCAGGAAACAAGTCTTTTGAATGCTTTTGTTGTTATGTAAACATCGGCACTTGTCTGCACTGGAAATGTATCCTGATGATAGGAAGATGCTAAGTTGACTTTTGATCTATCTCACGGCTGATCTTTAAACTCAACCAAGAGTTTTGCAGCAAGTTAAAGAATAACAAGCTTCATAGCTGTCAACTTACAGATTTGAAAATAAGGGACCAGCAGCCTCGAAAATAAGGGATCAGCAGCCAAAATAAGGGATCAACAATTACTTTGATAAAATACATATTTTGTTGCGTGCAAATGGCTTTAGATACCTATTAGGTCCATAAATTACCATATAGCATATATTCAACACAAAAAAGCAACAATTTGTTGTTGACAAAGCACAGCTGGACATAGAAAGGGCCCCATTACCTTCAGTAGCTTATTTAAGGGACATCATCAATAAGGGACAGCAGCGGGACATGGCGCTGGGATAAGGGACTGTCCCGCCAAATAAGGGACGCTTGACAGCTATGACAAGATTTATCCCTGCATCAGCTTTCATGGATTGGATTCCACTGTCATAAGATGCAATGGCTAAGCCTGTTAAGCCTTTAAGGTGCTACTGATCTTGAGAAAACTCTACAGAGGATTGGTGAAGGGACCACCTGAAATTGTACTGGCCTAACTCATACAGTGCTGTACTGACGAGAGAGGCTAAGGCTCTGCTAAAATTTGAGGCAATGCAATAAATGGGTGAGCAAATACAGAAACAAAGGGAACCTAAATGTCTCATAGTTGGCCGTGCAAAGGAAAGGTTAGCCTGTTCTTATGTCCTCCCTCTTTCCACTGACGATGCTTGCTTCTCAAAATCCCATCACTCCCAGACAGCATAAGGGATGATGGGAATTTTAGTCCAACATCAAGAGGGCCCCACATTGGCTACCTCGATATTATGCTTTAAGATGGCCAGAAGGTGTGGGGTGAGGCCTTTTATAGCCTCAACCCAACATCTTGCCAAATGATAAAATGTATAATATCAGACCATCGAAATGTCCCTGAGTTAAAGAAGCCGTCCCAGTTTCTGATGTGATCCCAGAATGTCCCACTTTTCCTTGTTGTTGTTGTTTAGTTGTTTAGTCGTGTCCGACTCTTCGTGACCCCATGGACCAGAGCACGCCAGGCACTCCTGTCTTCCACTGCCTCCCACAGTTTGGTCAAACTCATGCTGGTAGCTTCGAGAACACTATCCAACCATCTCGTCCTCTGTCGTCCCCTTCTCCTTCTGCCCTCAATCTTTCCCAGCATCAGGGTCTTTTCCAGGGAGTCTTCTCTTCTCATGAGGTGGCCAAAGTATTGGAGTCTCAACTTCACGATCTGTCCTTCCAGTGAGCACTCAGGGCTGATTTCCTTCAGAATGGATAGGTTTGATCTTCTTGCAGTCCATGGGACTCTCAAGAGTCTCCTCCAGCACCATAATTCAAAAGCATCAATTCTCTGGCGATCAGCCTTCTTTATGGTCCAGCTCTCACTTCCATACATCACTACTGGGAAAACCATAGCCGTAACTATACGGACCTTTGTTGGCAAGGGATGTCCCTATTTTCACTGGAGAAATGTTGGAGGGTATAGAATTATCTGACCCCCCCAAGCTGTCTGAAGGCAATCCTGTTTAGGGAAGTTTTTTTAAAAATGTTTAATGCTTTATTATGTTTGCATATATGTTGGAAGCTGCTCAGAGTGGCTGAGGCAACCCAGTAAGACGTGCAGGGTTATAAATAGTAAAATTATCATTATGGAATGGGACATCCCTATTTTCATCAGAGCAGAAACGGAGGGTATGCAATATTATATTTTATTCTTCATGACTATGCGAGGCGTCTTCTCCATACGTGTCAACGCGATCTGCAAACATATAATAAAAACAGCTGAAAATAGTATTAGGATGGTAGTGATGAACTTTTGGCATGAGGTGACAAATTGCTGGGCAAACGCAGGGTTTGCTTTGAATTGAACATCAGTGCGTGCGCTGAGAATAGGTGGATGTTAAGCACGACTCTTGTTTACAAACGGAGCAGGGTAAATTTTCAGGTTCGCATCCACGGCCTTTGAAACTGTGTGCAGGCTGGATGTGCCGTTTGATCACTGAAGCAAATTGTATTTGGTGGAGCGGAGTTCAGCTGAGGGCGGCGTGTGGGAGGCCTGCCGAATGCAAGGGCAATGCGGTGGGCAAATCAAGCCAGATCCAGTTTCCATCTGCCCCAAAAGGTAAATAAACGAAATGTAAATATAGAAGTGTCAGCTGCGTGAAAATGCAAAGCCAGCATTCCACATTGTTCCCTGGCGTCACAGTACAAGCACTCTTCTGGCTACTGGCACTAAAATAATTAAAATCAAACCATAACGGTGACTTCTGATATTTACCATATTGGCCCGAATATAAGCTGCACGTGAATATAAGCCGCACCTGTAAAATTGGAGGGGGGGGAGAAAAAAATAATACCCGAATATAAGCCGCTCCATTCCTTGCTGCTCCTGGCTGCATAATCGGGGGGGGGGGGGGAGCTGTTCCCAGTCTTCGCTCTCTCCCTTCCTGGTCTTGGGGGAGAGGACCGGGGGCTACGCGTGGGGCAGGTGCCGCTTTGCCGCGCTCCTGGCACTGTTTGCCCCGCGCTCCTGGCTGCACACCATAAGGTCATGAATGTAAGCTGCACTTTAACATTTCACGGTGCAAGCCTTGTGCAGAAGCTGGACATGAAGAGTCTGAGGGGGGGAAAGAGAGAGTGCGACTGGTTAGTCTTCAAAATAACAGAAGAGGGTTTTTCATGTGACACGTTCTTCGTAAATCTGGGTCAAGACATTCTGCTGCCCCCAAGTGACAGCAGGACGTAATCTTGGTGTGCCAAGAGATCTCATTCTATCTATCTATCTATCTATATATCATCTATCTATCTATCATCTATCTACCTATCTATCTATCTAATCTCAGGCCTCCTTCTGTGGGGCCAACATTGTCACACTGATCCGTACAAAGGGCTTAGAGCGAGAATCTGATGCAGAGAAACTTCAAATTCAGGTTACGCCCTCTGATGTTGCCAGATAAAACACCGTGTTTGTACGAAACACACAGTGCTCCCATGCTCTTGCCAAACATTACCTAGTTAGCATGTGATTAAAAGTCACATGTTAAAATGGGAAATGAATGGTGCAGGTAGAATGAAGTACAGTGGTACCTCAGGTTATTCGTTCTGGAGGTCCGTACTTAACCTGAAACTGTTCTTAACCTGAAGCACCACTTTAGCTAATGAGGCCTCCCACTGCCGCCGCGCCACAGGAGCCTGATTTCTGTTCTCATCCTGAAGCAAAGTTCTTAAACTGAAGCACTATTTCTGGGTTAGCAGAGTCTTTAACCTGAAGCGTATGTAACCTGAGGTACCACTGTATACTGCTGGCACCATAAATGACCAAATGTCTGATGATGGTGGTTTTAAGCTTATGTAGTGTACCCAACTTCACCCTGCTGCTTTGTGCAAATGTTTCACCATCCCTTCTTACATATCCAATCCCATGTGCCAGGCAGAGGGAGGGTAGAGCTTTTAGGGAGGAGAGGATATTTCCTTGCTCATTTTTGTCCATTTCAAAAGATGCAAAGTGAAATGGACAAAATTATTATCCTGCATCTCTCAACTCAGTGGAGATGAGTGTTGCATTGCTGGAGTAAGTGGAACACAGAGAATTCAAATAACTAAGTGCAGAATTCTGTTTTCTTTTGTTAAAAAAAAAAGTTTGTGTGTGTGTGTTTGTGAAGGAAGAGAGTCCATGAAATGATGTGGGGGGCAGATACAGGAATACTTCATACATTGCCTCATTAATTTATGGAACTCACTGCCTCAAGATGTGGCAATTGATAGCTATTAAATTTCCTTGCAACATTTAAAATCCGCTTTTCCCCAAACAGAAGGTGGAAGTACATCCATAAATAAAACAATTTCATATCAGATCTAAAATACACAGCATCGTAAAACGTTATGAGTGATTTCTGTTGAAATATAAAGGCAATATGCAAGTTAGATAAATGGAAATGTGGTTTTTTCATGCTTTTTATTAGTTTTCTTACTTGATAAACAAATACATACAATAAAGTAACAAAAATAATAAAATGACAACAATAAAAAACAAAAAACAATACATAGAACCATAAATCTATAAATACTTACACACAGCATTATGTCACCATAATCTTTATTCCCAATTCCTTTTCTTCTCTGATAGATTTCTGTCTTCCTCAAAGCGGGTCTGTTTTGTCTATTTGTTAAACTGCTTCTTTTATCATTTCATCATTTCTACTGTTTTCCACATACTATACTTATAATCAATATTATGGTTTGCAAAAATTAATCAAAGCAAATCCAGGTTTTGACTTGGGTGCACTGTTGTTGTTTTTTTAAAGTAATCTCTATAAATTTCCCATTACTTTTGGAACTTTTGGCTAGGCTGTCTCCTAATTTTCTCCGTCACTTTTGCCAATTTGAGATATTCAAATAATTTACCCTTACATTCCTTTTTTGTTGGTACTAATTCACTTTTCCAGTTTCTAGCTATTAACATTCTTGCTGCAGATGTAGCATATAAGAATATTCTCTTTTTTTATTTGGGATATCTGAATCTAAATTATCTAGATAAATGGAAATGTAACCAGAACAACATTGTGCAGAAGGAACATGTATTGCCACAACCCCATCCTTCCCCGCAGGGCAAAAATGTGTGTTTTTATCTGCTGACAAAAAAGCATAAAATGTCAGTGTGAGGCACTGTAGCACCCTGCTTGGTAGCACCCTGCTTGTGGTTAACGCTTAGCTGGAATGAAATATTCAACGCAGCAATAGAGAAATTAAAATAATAATTTATTTGTCAGACAAATAAATGAGAGGCACAGTGGTATATGGTTACCAAGCTCTGGCCTGCCCTCCTGCCATTATGGCCAGCACTTATATTTCCTTAATCCAGCCCCCTTTGCTCCTCCTGTGGCTGCCTCTGTCCAGTCAGCCTGGTTGAATTTCCTATTGGCTGATTGCTATGACCAATGTAAAAGATACACCCATTTCCTATTGCCTTTTATGGGATACAAATAGCTATATATTCTTCTATCTATAAATGACAAATAAGTAGTCATATATCTTACATTTGTCTCAACAAGGATCCTTAATTACCAGCTCACCTCTTGCCCTCCTTGCCCTCCAAAACAGATGGTTAATAATTTTAAATTTTTATCTTGAACAGATGTCAGAGACCTTGGGTTCATATTCTCATGCATCATCAATGAAAGATCTCCTTTTTGGAGGTCTTTAAACAAAGGCCTGACAACCATTTGTCAGGAGTGCTCGATTGGCGTCTCCTGTCTGGCAAGGGAGCTGGGCTCGTTTTGCCCCTCTGGTCTCACAGCAATATGACTCTATGAAATAAGAATTTAGCATTTCTTTCTTTCTAGATCCTTTGCATAATTACATTTAAGCCAGCATATTTCATACATAACATATATAGCTTTTTAGAAGGATAAACCTCCTCAAAGTAAAAGGAAGGAACAGTTTACAGCCTCAAAATAAAATAGGAAAAAAAGCCTCTTCCCCTGTTTACACTCCTCCCTTCTCCAGCCAGTTGTTTTCTCTTCCATTTGCTCTTGGCCTTTTACCCTGTGGCTCAAGTTTAATGGTTTTATTTTACTATTTACCAACTCTTAATTATGTTGGGTCTGTGTAACCTTGCTCTTAACCTGTAATTCCCTTTTTACGACTTTGAGAATTGTTTTCTGCTATAAATCAGGGGGGCCCCTTGTCCAGGAGGATAACATTGCCAAGGTTCTCTAAGCAGCTGGTCTTCTGTCTGGCATGAAACATTTGTGAATTTAAGCTCATTTTTAGAATTTTAGGAACCTGATCAAAATATAAGCCAATATAAGCCTTGATTAAAAATACAGTCTATATTCAGATGCCACAGCACACCTTGGCAGGGAGAGCATTCCATGGACTGGGGGCAGCCACAGAGAAGGCCCTGTCATGCACTCCCCCTAACCCCAAACTTCATTTGGTGGTAGGATTGCATGTAGGGTCTCCCCTGCTTATCTTAATACATGGGCAGGCTGATACGGTCTCGCTTTCATAGGTACTTATTTCCAGGCAAACTGATACAGTATTGTAGCCGAAGTTTTTGTTTTTAAAGATTTACAAATTGGACCTGCAACATATTTAAAGCACATGTCTTTCCCCCAAAGAATCCTGGGGACTGTAGGTGCTGGGAACTGTAGTTCTGTGAGGTGTAAACGAGAGTTCCTAGGATTATTTGGAGGAAGTTGTTCATTTAAAAGGCATGCACCTGCAGTGTGGCTTCTGTTTAGCCAGCCATGCCTCTTAATGGCACTCCATTCCCCCACCTGTCAGCCAGCATACCAGGTCCTCACTGGGCTGGAAACCTCAGAGGGATGTAAATAGTGACATTTGAGGGGCAGCTTTATGCATATTCATTTTTGTTCTATCTATAAATTCCTGATATTTTACTTTTATTTAATATTTTGAACACAGCTTCTCAAAGCTTAGACTTATAAAAACTTACATAAGCTCAACAATGCTGCAAAAGAGACCAGTTGGCTTATCAACTCTTATCAACTGAACATCCCCAAGCATCGACACTTGAGGAATTGGTGACAAAATTTCAAAGGAAAACACACACTAAGTGAGATTTCGATGTGCCTGAACTTGAAACTTTTAAGAGACTTTTATTTGAACACCAGAATTCACAAGGTTATCCAAAATCATTCTGGGTGCTAAAAATGTTTTCTTTTGTATTTGAGAAAGATAATCAAAGAGGGTTATATTACTTGCTCTTGCCATTTAAAATAAATTTAGCAGTTCCAAGTTTTATGCTTTTCAATTTTTTTTCTACATCCGATCTCGAAAACTGAAACTAGCATTAAGATAAATTCAACAGTGTAAATAAGTTTTGATGGCGTTAACAATGGATTACTGAATGGTTTAGTTCATGTAAAATATGCAGGGATGTATGGTATGCAGAGGGACGCGGGTGGCGCTGTGGGTAAAAGCCTCAGCGCCTAGGGCTTGCTGATCGAAAGGTCGGCGGTTCGAATCCCCGCAGCGGGGTGCGCTCCCGTTGCTCGGTCCCAGCACCTGCCAACCTAGCAGTTTGAAAGCACTCCCGGGTGCAAGTAGATAAATAGGGACCACTTTCTAGCGGGAAGGTAAACGGCGTTTCCGTGTGCGGCTCTGGCTTGCCAGAGCAGCGATGTCACGCTGGCCACGTGACCCGGAAGTGTCTCCGGACAGCGCTGGCCCCCGGCCTCTTGAGTGAGATGGGCGCACAACCCCAGAGTCTGGCAAGACTGGCCCGTACGGGCAGGGGTACCTTTACCTTTACCTTTTATGGTATGCAGAATGAACCACGGAAAGAGAAGAAGAGATAATTGAATTAAGGTTGTTTAAATGAATAGCAATTTTGGGTGTGTGTATGAGAGCTTATTAAAGCTATGGTTTTCCCAGCAGTGATGTATGGAAGTGAGAGCTGGACCATAAAGAAGGCTGATCGCCGGAGAATTGATGCTTTTGAATTATGGTCTGGAGGAGACTCTTGAGAGTCCCATGGACTGCAAGAAGATCAAACCTATCCATTCTGAATGAAATCAGCCCTGAGTGCTGACTGGAAGGACAGATCCTGAAGATGAGACTCCAGTACTTTGGCCACCTCATGAGAAGAGAAGACTCCCTGGAAAAGACCCTGATGCTGGGAAAGATTGAGGGCACAAGGAGAAGGGGACGACAGAGGACGAGATGGTTGGACAGTGTTCTCGAAGCTACCAGCATGAGTTTGACCAAACTGCGGGAGGCAGTGGAAGACAGGAGTGCCTGGCGTGCTCTGGTCCATGGGGTCACGAAGAGTCGGACACGACTAAACGACTAAACAACAAACAACATGAGAGCAAGTAGTTAGCCTTGCCTAGGGCGCAAAAAAGCCTGGCTCCTCCCTCTTGCAGGCGTGAGCGGCGGATGCTGCCCTTTGGGGAACGCAATAAGGAGCAGGCGTCCCCAGCGGGGCACAGAGCTTTAGGATGGGTCCTTCTCTCTTTAAGAAAAGAAACTTAATCGCAGCTCCTTCGGTCTCCCCACCACCTCTGTCCTTCAAAGCTCAACGCAGGGGCGGAGACGTCCTGCTCAGTCCTGCCCTCCTCCGAGGCGGAGCTAAGGCGCGATGCCGCCCCCCGGTGCTCCAGCCTGACTGCGCCGGCTCCGAGCCACCCGACCCGGCTGCTCCTTCTCCGGCCTGCCCTTGGGAAGCGCCTTGCGGGTAACGAACTCGCGGCCCCGGGATCCACCCGACGTCGCCTTCCCAGACCCGGCGGCCTCATGATCTGGGGCTGCGAGTCAGCGACGCCCGCCCTTTCCTTGCGCGCGTTTTAGGATTGCTCCCCCCCCCCCCCCCGCTGCACGCCTTCCGATCTCTTCTGGATCCCCGCCGTTTGGTGTCCATAGCGGCGTCTGATCCGGAGTAAGCGCCCCACAGTTCAGTCTGCTGCTCCAGGGGCTCCTTGGAAACACGCTCTCCCGCAGCCCACTCGTGGTTTCCGATACGTTTGCTCGGGAGTAAGCCCCACCGTGATCCGTAGGGCTCACTCCTGAATCGGCCGCCTCTCTTTACGCAGCCGTCTGCCGCACGCTTGCTCGGGAGTAAGTCCCACTGGGGGGGGTGCAGGA